>NW_027223754.1:63845788-66453288 GCF_028538775.1 Myotis yumanensis
AAAAATGAATCAATTCCGTTTAAAAGGGATAGGTACTTTGGAATGCCAAATAGATTATATAACTGAAGTTATAAGTAAAAGGATAGAAATTAAGATGAATTTAAGATGAAGCTTATTATAAAATATTAACTGTTTAAAGACATATACACTTGCTTAAAATAAGTCACACATTTCACTCTCAGCTTTGGCCAGCCAAAGCAAAGAAAGAAAAATGAGCATTTGCGGTGTTTATGTAGTTTATAACATAAAACTAAGCCAATAGTGAGTAAGCACAATTATTTGTGCTAGAGAGACCAGAGATAAACTTCTACAGTCTATATGTAAATGATACTTGATCCAAATAATCGGACTGGGTTGACATATATTTTTGGAGCAGAAAAACACAAAACTTCTAGAAAAACAGAAAGTTGTGTGTCTTTCTATAGGTTGAAGATCTTATGACTCAAGTCTCTTTACCCACAAATCAGTCTGAACGTTAATTTCAACTCTGGTGTCATACATATAATCTTATAATTCTAGGGGGAAAATTTGTGAACATACTTCTGTAAATTGTAAAGCTAATATTAAATATCTTAAAACATCTAGATTTATTTATTTTTCCTAGGAAAGCATTTTAGTCTTGGAATGAGTTACTACCTTTCCTCTCATCATACCAGAGGTAATAACATGGTTGCTAAAAAGGCTTCTTCTGCTAAAGCTACTACAAGTGATGAGGCCATTATAATTTAGGGTGTGTTCCATCCTTTGTAAGAGGTAATTCCACAGGAGATGACTGTAATAGATACAGTATGCTGTGATGTAGTATACAATAATAGAATGTAATATAGCATTGCATGACTGTAGACCTTAGAATGACAGTCCTGGGCCAAACAACTTTGGACGATCAATTTGATTTACACATAAGGCTGATGCAAACCAAGGCACATGAACATCATGAAATCCATTTAGTCCTGCATGTAGTGATGAAGGCCTAGAAAATAGTCATTTTCTTTCCATCTTTTCTTGCTGTTCAATTTTGGTTGAGTGCCATATAATGTACTGAAATGAACTGTCAACATCCACTGCTGTTGCTCTTTGGCAAAAAGCTCTGCTGCCTCTTGGATGGTCGACAAAGTGTCTATGGCATCAACACAGAATCTTTATAAGTATAAAGTAGATGTATATCATGCTATAGTGAGATGCTGCTTTGCTGATAACAATACCATACATATATACTTTTACACCTATGATTTTATTTAAATTCAATTCAACACATATTTATTGGGCAGTTTATGCATGAGTGCTATGCTGAGTGCTAAGAATGCAAGAATGAATAATACATGGTTTCAGCAATAGAGGAAATCACAATATAGTGGGTAATACAGGTGTAAAACCAAATAAATTATAATAAAATATGATAAACACTTTAGAACAAAAGGGAAATGTGCTATGGGAGCTCGGAGAAAAGAACACTTCTAAGAAAAGCACTGAAGAGGTAACACTTAACCTAGGTTTTATAAGAAGGAGATATATTCTAAGCAGTAGGAAAACAGTTACATAAGTTCTGAAACGTGAACATTTTTGAAATGTCTCAGTACATCAAAAAGTACAGCCGAGTGGGAGCATGTGAACTTAGTGCATAAAAAGCACATGGGTGAAGGGTAGAATGAGTGGAAAGAGGAGTTGTGGTGTTAGAAATGAACAATAAGTGCACAGTGTGAATAACTTTGTATCCCAAGGTCAGGAATGTGGATTTTATTTTATAACCAGTGGATGACCAAGGGTGGTTTTAATGTAGAGAAGAACAGAATCGTCTTTTTAAAACAATAATCTTCATGTGGAAAGGATTAGAGAGATACTGTGACAGGAGACTACTGCAGTAATTTGAGACAATGACGAGGAGAGATGAAATAAAACCATGACAGTGAAGATAAGAATAGACGCCAGACTTGGGAGGCATTTCTAATGAAAAATAAAAAAGATTTGGTAAGTAATTAAATTTGAGTTGGTCAAAGTGGGCAAGGTCCAAGGGATAATCAAAATTCTCATCTGGGAAGAATATAAAATGAATGCTGACCCTCTTGACAAGAGGCAGAGTATTTTTTCAAAATATTAAATTTAATTAAGTTTTGTACACGTTCAATTTAAGGCACTTGCAAGATATGCATGTATGTATATTGGTTAAGCATTGGAAATACAGCCTGGTTCTCAGGAGGAAAAGTGTGGCTGGGAATAGAGACTGAAAAATTTATATGCTTGTGCAATGTAGTTTAGGTCACAGGCATAGGTAAAATCCTGTGACAGGTTCACTTAGATGCCGCCTCATGTGCTCTCATTCTTACATGTCTCTGGGACCCTTGGCTACTTACCACCAAGCCACTGCTGCAGTGATTAGTGCTGTATAGACTGACCATCTTGGTGCAGGTGCACCTCATGCCCACACCTTGTATCTTTCCCGTCTTGCTTCAGGACATTTCTGTTGCCACTGTGGTGTGACATGGGAGGAATCTTCTTGGCATTTTCATATGAAAACTGGAAGTGTAGGGGACTTAATGCACTGTGGGGTGATCAATGGAAGGCAAGAGCCAACAGATAAATTATTTTCCCTTCCTCCTCAAAATGGAGTTCCATTAGTTCGTACAGACTCTAAGAACATGGCACAGTGTCATCTATCAATCAATTACATTTTATAAGGATAGGTTTCCAGTTTAGTTGCAAGCCCCTCATCCTGTTTCTTCTTCCTAGCTTATCGCACTCCTCCTTTATTCTTGCTTTCTTAGGATTCTATGTCCTGATAGAATAATAACACTTAAGACTTTATCCAAGACAATGCTCTTTGGAAAACCAGATTATATCACTTGGGAAAGGTGTATTGTTTCTGGGACCAAATGGAAGAGACAACCACTGAGTAATTTGAACAGGTAAAGTTTAATATAAATAATTATTAGTTACTAGAGGCCTGGTGCACAAATTCATGCACCAGTGGGGTCCCTCAGCCTGGCCTGTGGGGTCAGGCCAAAACCAGCTCTCTGACATCCCCAAAGGGATCCTGGATAGCGAGAGGGTGCAGGCCAGGCAGAGGGACCCCACAGGTGCACGATTGGGGCCAGGGAGGGACGTGGGAGGTTGGCCAGGCAGGGAGGGGCCACGGGAGGGCTCCAGGGTGTGTCCAGCCCATCTTGCTCAGTCCTGATCAGCCAGACCCCAGCAGCAAGCTAACCTACCGGTTGAAGCGTCTGCCCCCTGGTGGTCAGCGCACGTCATAGCAAGTAGTTTAGCGACCTTAGCATATCATTAGCATATTACACTTTGATTGGTTGAACGGCAGATCAGACACTTAACATATTAGGCTTTTATTATATAGGATAGCAGGGGCTTACAGTAATAAAAAATAGATGAGGAAAAAGTAAAGGTAATTCTAATATAGGAATAGAAAATATAAAAAGAAGACACTTACTATAAGATGAGACAGAGCACCCAAGGGTGAGGTCCTCCAGGCAGAGATCAAGATCTGTTGGAGTGGACACACCATTGGCTCATTGAATGGAGGGAAATTGTCATAGCGCTACGATAGTGGAACTTTCCAGAAATTTGTTCTCTAGGATGCTGAGGAAAAGTGTTCACAGAGAGGTGTCTCATCAGAGGCATTCCAATACAAAGAACACCCAAGAGGATTGCTGGGGGAAGTTGCTGGCTGGTGGGCTGCCCGCCACAATGAATCACAGAAATGGGCACTGCAGAAGACTTTGAAGCTGTGGAAGTTTGGTGCTGAGGAACTGCATGCACTATAGGAGGCTGTCGCCAGAATAAAAGCCCACACTGTAGGCCCTGGGCCCTGGGCAAGTTGAAGCTGGACACAGGATAAGACACCTGTGCTGCAGGAGCCTGCCTAGTGAGCACTGGCCCAGGAAGAAAATCCTTTCCTTCTGAAATGTCACTCCAGTGCCCTCTACTGACAGAGCTTAAAAGTATGACAGTTGGCAAAGAAAAAATATTTCAAGGGCTCAAATCCATTTCTACTAAGCAGACAAAAAGGGTAGAAGGAAAACACCAATAAGTTGATCACTTGCACACAAACTAAGATAACCACCTTGAAAGAGTACTAGTACAAGTAAAACATAAGACCCCAGATGGGTCATGACATTGTAGTAGTGTGGAGAAGATGAGGACCCATAGTAAAAGAAACATGGAAGATTAGAGAACCAAGGGGAGAAGTGCACCAAAAAAAGGCCAGATCAGTCTTGAGAAAGAGGATGTGGTTAACAGTTTAGTCACCTTGGAGAGGTGAAGAAGGGTGAAAAGAGAATGAAAGCCTTTGACTTTGCAAATGTGTAGGTTATGGAAGACATCATGAGTGATGTGTCAGTAAATAATTTAAGGAAGAAGCCAGAATAAGGTGTAATGAAGAGTACTTGGATGTCAAGGAAGCAGAGATATTCAAGAGATTTGGAGACAAATGGAAAGGGAAATAATATGAATGATAAGTAATAGAAAGTATCTGTTTTGTTATTGTTGTTGTTTATTAAATTAAAAATAAATACCTTTGCCATATTTGTGGATGGAGAAGAAAGGTATGAAGAAATCAAAGTAGGAGCAGTGGAAACCTCGTGTAGAGGCAAAAGCAACGTCTTAAATGGAAAAAGGAATCCCTTCTCTGAGAAATACGGAAAGGGTAATAATAGTGCACTACATTGAAGGATAGAGCCTATGGAAAAAGTTTAAGGCTGTAGGTAGAAGACCTAGAATGTGACTTTTTCCTTCTAGTAATGGACTGCTGACCCTAGACAAGTCACACCTTTACTGCGTCTCAGTTTTCTACATGTTAAATGTGTGCAGATTTGTGATATAAACCCAGTGCTATGTAGCACCGTCTTGAGAACTATGATTCCATAACAATGTCAGACTCTCAATGTTATCGTTGGAAAATCAGAAGCCCAAAGGATAATTGTTTGCCCAAACTTATCCAGTAAGTCAGGGATAAATTTGAGAGATGCACACGAAACCAGAGCATTGAGACACGGACATAGACAAAGTTCACAAAATGTTTTATATAAAATCAATTTTATATGAAGCACCTGAATAATCCAACACATGAAATGTTAGAATAGTACATCAAATATGTCTGTAATTCAGAAATGTAACATCACTGGAATACAGTCCAGCATAATGACAGCCTACTCCGCAAGTAGGTGTACCTATGGAATACAAATCAGGTCTCAAGTAAAAGCATATTGTAGGATTTATACCAAAGATAAAAAAGGGGGAAGAGAAACAAAAGGAACTTATAAATGTCTGAGGCAAGTGTAACCAATCCTCTGTAACCAGAGCCTATGGAAAAAGCTCAAGACCTAGGACGTGACGTTTTTCCTTCCTTGTAATGGACTGTTGACCATAGATAAGTCACACCTTCACTGTGTCTGTTTTTTAGAAACAATAATTTCAGTAGTTTCAGAATTATTAGTAATGTAGAGGGCCTTCAAGGAATGTCCTCTTTCAGCCTCTGCATATGATGGACAAAGATCCTCAAATGCTGTGCTTCTCAAGCTGTGTTGGGGAACATGTCACCTGCAGATCTAGTTAAAATGCAGATTCTGATTCAATAGGCCTGGCTTGGGGTGGGGCCTGAGAGTCTCTAGTTCTCACAAGCTTTCGGAGACAGACGGAGAAAAAAGGGTCTAAAAAATGACAGTTGGCTGAACTGAAGGGCCAGCATGGGATACATGTAAAAACTATTACAAAACAATACAAACAGCTTTGAAAAGATTCCCAAGGCATAGACTCATCTCAGAGGTTCGACGGTGACCTTTTTAAATGCATGGTTTATATTTCAGCTTTAGTTTTCAAAATCTTTCTTAGAGTTGTCTTTAAAAATATTTAATAGCTATGTCTGAAGCAGAATCATAAATATGTGACCATCTAGGTAAGTCTTTCTCAAAATTGTCTTTGCAAATCAACTGATATCAGATAAACCTAAATGATTGATTAAAAGGACCTTTTAAGGACTGGAGAAGACTAAGGAAAATTAATTAAATGCATTGTGGGAATCTGAAACACAAAAATACATAAATAGGAGGATTCTTGAACTTCACATAAAATCTGTAGATTATTTAATAATATTGTATCAGTGGTAGTTTTCTAATAGAATATATATATGTATATATATATATATATATATGTATATATATATATTATATTCAAAAGAGGATTAGAGGAAATAATACAACTGTACAATTTACGAGTTTACTATAAGTGTCAATTTAGTCTAAATTTAAAAGTTCATTTTTCATAAAACCAAATTCCTACACTTTATTATAAACCTGTGAAACCAGAGTTTTTTTTTGGGGGGGGGGGGGCGGGAATGTGATTTTTCAACACATTTCCAGGCAATATTTTGTACACTAAAGTTTAAGAACAACTTACAATGCAGCGTCTCCTGATGGGTCTGGCTGTAATCCCACCTCCGAGGTAGAGAGGGAGAGGGGCAGTTCCTCTAGCATCTGGTTCTGCACTGCAGAAAGTGGGCAATCCTCCCTTTTTAGGTTATTCATCCACCTGCCACCTCCCACCTCTCCTTCGCATGCACCATGTTCTAAAGCGGCCTTATGTATCCTTGGACTAAAGATTTTACCTTGTCAGAATCTATTTGATATTTTAACTTACATAAGAGCCTGTCTGCAATTTTATATGAAGGTGAACTCTGCTTTAGAGTATATCGAGGCTCTACTAGAATATACTTCTAAAAGACTCCACATTACAGGACGGTGCGCATTGAAAAGGAATGTTGGATTTTCTGAAGTCAGATCCAAATCAATCACAAATCTAATGCTTAACACTGCTATGTCAGTCATTTGCCACAGTGCTGTGCCATTCATACTGTTAAATGAGCATTTTCATTTCCCAGAGGGGTGATCTGCTGTCCATCCTTATAATATGGAGCATGGTTCTCAAGCTATTTACATCAGCACTGCTCCCTTACAATGGACCTGTTTCACTGGTTTACATAAAATGAAGGATGCTTTTAAATAAATGAGAAAAGAGCGAATCAACACCCTGCTTGTGATGAATCAGAGAGATTGTGTGACAATGAGAAGATGCATCAGGCATAAGAGGAATATTATGGACACCAACGTTAATAATGTATAGTATACATTTAAACAGCCTTATTTGGAAAAGATCCATATTGACTGTATGCATCAAAAGGGTGATTTAGAGGAGCTGTTCTTAGTCATTATGATTATGTAACTAGAAGCAGGAAATGATATTTGTAGTTTCAATCATCTAATGAGGTCTGTCCTAAAATGTAGATCTTTTAAAGTGTATTTTGGAGAGATATTTATATGAATTTTTATGCACTTTAATGTGTAGGTTCAGAAACTAGTTTGTTTTTCTTTTCAAAGGAAGGATATTGAGTAATTTTTGTCTAAATTATATTCCTTTTTCATACAGTAAATATCTCAAATAAGTGACAAATTTGTAAATAGAAAGGAATGGATTTTCCTCATTCTTTTTCTATTGCTGCTGAGTAGAAAACCAATCTTACAACAAGTGAAAATTATTCTGAGAAATGTTCAGAAATCAAATTTCCCCAAGGCAAGAAAAAAAAACATTTAGGTAGAGTCAATCATTCCTAAGAGCATAGACAAAATATGAAGAGGCTAAAAGATGTGTTCCTCGTGTATTTTATTCTTATTTACCAGGTATTGATTGATCCACTAAATGAAACAAAACCTAGTAAGGGTCTGTGTGGATATATAGACACATAATGCAAATACACACAAATGTGCTAGAGTGAAGGCTTTAACATATCCTCATTATTCAGGTAAAGAGCAAGCTAAATAGCGGCGCTCACATGCTGCAAATCCTCAAGGCTGACAGAGAAGTGGTTATGACAGCTTTCACATTATCTTATTGCAGAATCGAGGCAGTAGTCACAGCTGGCTCATATGTCAAAATGTGTCAGGACTTAAATGGTAAAACAGGAGTGCAACAGCAATTGGCTTTTCAATCAATAACACAATCAATATATTTCACAGATATTTTCCCATATCTAAATTACACTGCCGAGATGAGGGAGCCCAACTGAGTGTTTATAAATCAATGAAACACACAGCTAAAGGACATCTGCTCCTGTTCTTTCACTTCAAGGTGCTGTTCGCCTTTTCTTCCCCACTCCCTTCTTATTTAAGAATGTACTTTTGAGGACAAACAGCCCTCTTGTGCACACAAATCAGCTTACCGCTGCATTTTGTGCACATGATGTTTTTAAATAATTTTGTGCCTGAGCATTCAACTAAGTGGAAGGACAGCTTTTCTTAGCGTGGAATGCTTTCACTGTTAGAATTAATAAAGTAGCTTTCAAATTTCGAGTAATATATGCCACATAAACTCCAGATAAATAATATCAAAGTACAGCATCCAGACTTGCGAGCTGAAATAATAACCCAGGGGCATTATTTTTTTTCCCTCACGTGGAACAATATTGTTGCTAAAAATTATATATTGTATGTGTGCAGATATGTCACAAATGAGAAAAATGCTGTCCTCTACAAATCCATCCCCTTTGCAGAAAGACATGATGGGGCAAAAAAAAAAAATTACAATTTAATGCAAAACTCTAATACTGACATATAATTTTATTTCCATCCTGTATATCAAGATGAGGTGAAGTGTGAAGTATGGCTTAACAAACGCTGTGGTATTTTGAGTTAAAACTGCCATACTCTATCAATGGCCTCAGTAACGCAAAGTCATATTGTGTTTCACACTGTCAGTGCTTCTTTAAAAACAGAAGGCCGCATTGTGTTACAAGTGGAGTGCAGATGAAATACATCATTCCATATACTTTTCCTACGCTTATGTTGCTGGAGGAAACATTTTCCAAGCAGCTTACACTAAACGGGTGATTGAGGCATCATGGTAGAGACATTACTGTTATGTGATTTGGGGCCACCCAAATGGAAGATACTCCCCTTTAATCCATGCTTATTTTGCCACTGGTTTTTTTCCTATGAATTTATGACTAAGAATATTCATTTCTTATTCCAATGACTAGAATGTTTGGTTTGCCTATCAAGTTGCCAATGCTTTCTGAATATATGCCTTGCAGTGTCAAGATTTCATGCCATTTTTTCAGCCTGCTGGAAAACTCTCCAACTTGTGAACCTGTTGAATTTGTCATATGGCAAGCCCCATTTGCAATCCAACCTTTTAGTGAAGCCTGTCTCATCCTCCAATCAGAATCAGATACATTTCTTCCAAGTTTGTGCATCATGTGTCTCAAGATTCTATGAGATACTTAAGTGCTGCCTATTTTTGTAATTATTTAATGATTGCTTCCCTAAGAATACATTGTAAAACTCTAATGTTTGGGACTTGCCTTGGACACTTTTTAATTCCCTACTTCTGATCAAATATTGAATTGCTTCATTTAGTTTTCTCTAAGAAAGTATTTGTGCAAGGTATTTAAAATCATTTATAGGAAATATTACCAATGGACCTTAAGCTACTAAGAGAAAAATTAAATCTCATTCATTTTATTCACATGAATATTCATGAACCCCTCCTTTTATAATAGGCACTGGGATATAGCACTGACCAAAACAAACAAAAATCCTGCCTACATTTGACTTACATCTGAGCAGTAATAAAAAAAAATTGTGGCCCTAACCGGTTGGGCTCAGCGGATAGAGCGTTGGCCTGCAGACTCAAGGGCCCCAGGTTCGATTCCGGTTGAGGGCATGTACCTTGGTTGCGGGCACATCCCTGGTGGGGAGTGTGCAGGAGGCAGCTGATCGATGTTTCTCTCTTATCGATGTTTCTAACTCTCTATCCCTCTCCCTTCCTCTCTGTAAAAATCAATAAAATATATTTTTTTTAAAAATTGTGAAACATGATGTATATCATTTTCATATAATACTAGAGGCCCGGTGCACAAAAATTTGTGCACTCGGCGGGGGGATCCCCCAGCCCGGCCTGTGCCCTTTCACAGTCTGGGACCCCTTGGGAGATAATGACCTGCTGGCTTAGGCCTGCTCCCGGGTGGCAGAGGGCAGGCCCAATCCCTAGGTGCAGCCCCTGGTCAGGCTCAGAGCAGGGCTGATTGGGGAGTTGGGGCGCTGCCCCCTCATGCACAGAGCAGGGCGGATCGGGAGGTTGCAATGCTACCCTCAGTCACGCTCAGGGTAGACTGATTGGGGGGTTGGGGCACCGCCCCCTGTTACACTCAAGGCAGGGTCAATGGGGAGGTTGCGGCGCCGCCCCCTGTCACGCACAGAGCAGGGCCGATCAGGGGGTTGGGGCGCTGCCCCCTGTCACTCACAGAGCAGGGCCAATCAGGGGGTTGGGGCGCTGCCCCCTGTCACTAACAGAGCAGGGTCTATCAGGGGGGTTGGGGCGCTGCCCCCTGTCGCTCACAGAGCAGGGCCCATCAGGGGGTTGAGGAGCTCCCCACTGTCACTCACAGAGTAGGGCCGATAGGGGAGCTGGGACACCGCCCCCTGTCACACACAGAGCAGGGCGGATCAAGGGGTTGGGGCGCCGCCACTGTCACACTCAGGGCAGGGCCGATGGAGAGGTTATGGTTCTACCCTGTCACACACAGAGCAGGGCCCGTGGGGGCGGGGGATTGGGGAGCTCCCCCCTATCAGGCACAGAGCAGGGCTGATCAGGGGGTTTGGGTGCTGCCCCCTGTCACGCCGATCCCAGTGCCAGGAGCCTCGCTGCTCCGCTGATCCCAGTGCCGGGAGTCTCATTGCTCCGCTGATCCCGGTGCCGGGAGCCTCTCTGCTCCGCTGATCCCGGTGTTGGGAGGCATATTACCCTTTTACTATATAGGATAGAGGCCTGGTGCATGGGTGGGGGCCGGCTGGTTTGCCCTGAAGGGTGTCCTGGATCAGGGTGGGGGTCCTCACTCGGGTGTCTGGCCAGGCTGGCTGAGGGGCTGAGGGCTGTTTTCACACTGGCAGTTGACTAAAAGCTCCCAACCGCTCCTTGTTTTCTTTTTTTTTTTATTCTGGGCCAGCTTTAGCTCTGAGGCCTCGATGCTGAAAACATGGATACAATGTTGCAGTCCAGGGCTGACTGAAAGCCAGTTTTGTTTAGCTTCTTATTTGCAACATAGTAATAGTTGCTTAGAGTTGCAGTTGAGAGGCCGGCAAGTGAGGCGGGAAACGTTGGAGTCTGCAGTCCCTGGAGGAAGCAAGCCTCCCTGTTCGCGTCAGTGCATGGCTGCAGGCCGCCATCTTGGCTGACAGTTAATTTGCATAAGGATACGCTGATTAGCCAATGGGAAGGGTAGCGGTCGTACGCCAATTACCATGTTTCTCTTTTATTAGTGTAGATTTTAAACATTTAAGACAAGTTTAAGGCCCATATGCAATATGTTGTCACAGTTTTTTCTGATTACTTCTTGTGTGATATTTGGTACATACTTACACTTAAAAAAGTATACCTTGTTTGTCTGAAATTCAAATTTACCTGGTGGTCTGTATTTTTTCTGATAACCCCAGCTTATAGGGATGCATATGTCTTTTTGAATTAGTGTTTGGAGTTTCTTCAGATAAATACCCAGAAAAGAAATTGCTGGGTCCCTCTTTGTCTCATTTTATAGCCTTTGTTTTAATGTCTATTTTGTTTTATATAAGTATTTCTACCCCAGCATTTTTTTTTCATTTCCATTTGCATGAAATATTTTTCTACCCCTTTATTTTCAGTCTATATGTATTTTCAATCTGAAATGGGTCTCTTGTAGGCAGCATATCTTTTCTTATCCATTCAGCCACCCTACCTCTTGATTGGATTATTTAATCCATTTACATTAAAAGTAATTATTAATAGGCATGTAGTTATTCCATTTTATTATTCATATTTTTAGATCTTTTTTCTCTTCTTCTTCTTAAAAAGGTTACTTTAACATTTCTTGTAAATACTGGTTTGGTGGCAATGAACTCCTTTAGCTTTTCCTTGTCTGGAAAACTCTTTATCTGTCCTTTGATTATAAATGATAGCCTTCCTCGGTAGAGTAACCTTGGTTGTACGTTCTTGCTCCCCTCCCCCAAATATATTTTTATTGATTTTAGAGAGAGGAAGGCAGACAGAGAGAGAAACGTAGATGTGAGAGAGAACATTAATGGATTGCCTCCCTTACACAGCCCGACCAGGGACTGAACCTGCAACCTGAGTATTTTCCCTAACCGGGAATCGGACCTGCAACCTTTCTGTGCATGAGATGACACTCAACCAACTCAGCCACCCTGACCAGGGTGGTCCTTTCTTTCTTTCTTTTTTTCTTATCACTTTGAATATTTTCTGGAAATCCCTCTGTCCTGAAAAGTTTCTGTTAAGAAATCAGCTGACAGTGTTATGGGAGCTCCCTTGTAGGTAACTAACTGCTTTCCTCTTACTGTTTTTAAAATTATCTGTCTTTAATCTTTGGCCTATTAATTACACTGTCTTGGTGTGGGCCTCTTTGGGTTCACCTTTATGGGGACTCTCTGGACTTCCTGGATGTGTATTTCTATTTCCTTTACCAGGCTAGGGAAGTTTTCAGTCATTATATATTCAAATAGGTTTATAATTCCTTGCACTCTCCCTTCTCTTTCTCATATCCCTATGATGTGAATCCCTGAGACACCTTGATTTTTAATTTGTTTTATTTTTGCTGTTCCAATGGGTGTTTTCTACTACCTTGTCTTCCAAATCACTGATTAGATCCTGTGCTTTATCCAATCTACTGTTATTCCCTAATTTATTTTTCATTTCATTTATTGTATTTTTTATTTATCACTGGTTATTTTTATGTTCATTGTCACTTTTTCATGTTTCCTATCACTTTGTTAAGGTTCTCACAGAGTTCATTGAGTTTCCTTATCACCAGTGTTTTGAACTCTGCATTTGGTAGATTGCTTTTCTCCATTTTGTGTAGTTCTTCTTTTGGAGTTGTGTCCTGTTCTTTCATTTGGGACATGTTTTTTCACCTTCTCATTTTGGCTGCCTCCTTGTGTTTGTTTCTATGAATTATGGAGAGCTGCTATGGCTCTCGTTCTTGGTAAAGTGACCTTATGCAGTAGGTTTTCTGTGGAGCCCAGTGTTAGTCTTCCTGGTCACCTGAGCTGGGTGCTCCAGGTGTGTTCCTTGTGTGGGTGTACATGCCCTCCTTTTGTAGTTGAGACTTGATTGCTGTTGGCATGTAAATGGAAGGGATTGTCCCTTAGGCTGATTGGCCATGAAGACTATAGTGGAGGACTTGCTGTGCAGAGACTGACCCAGTGGAGCAGGATTCACTTTAGTTAGTAAGACTCTGGTGCCTGCCGAGTCTTCCCTTTGGGTATGTTGTTTGTGAAGATGGTTGGGTGGTGCTCTGATATGATCTGAAGCTGGCCACAGGGTATGTTGGTTCTGGGGCCTTTTGGGAAAGGTTCTGGTGCCACTGAAGGGTGTCTACTTTCTTCGTTCTGCCCAGGGCACCTGGTCTGAGCTACAAAGAGATCAATAGAGGCTGCCACATGTGCTGGGCTTGAAGGTACCTGGGAGAGGCTAAGCTGAGAACTGAGACTGCCGTTCACTAGTGCCATGCTTCAGACAACTTATCAGATGCTGCTTGTTTGAGAGGTTTTAGGAAAATTCACAGCAAGAGCTAAGACAAGTCATTTGTATGGAAAAGCCACTTGGAACAGCTTGAATGAGTGCAAATTTGTGTGGAGTGGGGTCTCAAAGAATCACCAGGGCAGGGCAAGCACTGTTAGCCAGGTTCATAGAGACTTGGACATGGTGCCCAGCTGTGCCTGCAGGGGGTGAGCTCAGCAAAGGACCAATGGTTCCTACCAGCATCTCTGTCTAAGACAGTGGTTCTCAACCTTGGCTGCACATTAAAATCACCTGGGAATCTTTTTAAAATCCTGATTTCTGGGCCTCATCCTCCGAAAATTCTGTTTCTTTGTTACTAATGTTGTGGCCACACCCCATAACAAAGAAACAAAATTTCCGGAGGATGAGGCTCAGAAATCAGGATTTTAAAAAGATTCCCAGGTGATTCTAATGTGCAGCCAAGGTTGAGAACCACTGGTCTAAGAGTAAGCTCCCCTGCAGCACTCACCCTGAAGTCAGACAATTCAGTTTCCCCCCTTATGTCCCTCATGCTTTTCGAGCTGCTGCTCCAGTGCTGGAGCTCAGCGCTAGTGAGTTTGTCAGTAAGGGAGTCTGTGCACGGGCCCTTTAAGAGGAATGGGACTCTAGCAGGTATAATCCCTGTCTCATTAAGCTATAATCCCTGTTAATTTTCATAGCGAGAAGTGATGAAGACTTCTCTTCCTGTCACTGGAACCCTGGGCTGGGGAACATGGTGTGAGGCTGGGACCCCTCACTCCTTAGGGGCACCTGTGCACCTGAGATATCCCTCCAGAGTTTTAATTGCCACACATGGGTCTGGGACCAGCTTGTTCCATGTCTCTGCCCCTCCTACTAGTCTCCACGTGGCTTCTTCTTTATATCCTTACTTATAAATGTTCTGTACAGCTAGATTTCAGGTGGTTCTCAATCAGTGATGGTTGTTCTGCAGGTTTAGTTGTAATTTAAATGTGATCATTTTTTGTTACATAATAGATCCAGAGGCATAGAAACATGGAATAGACTGTTGTATCTCAGAGGGAAGACAGGGGTGGGTGGGAAAAGATCAACCAAAGAACCTATATGCATATATGCATAAGCCATGCACACAGACAATAGGGTGGTGAAGGCAGGGGGCAGGTGTGGGCTAGAATGGGTCAATGGGGAAAAATGGGGACATCTATAATACTTCCAACAATAAAGATAAATTTAATGAATAAATAAATAAATAAACAAACAAACAAATATGATCATGGGAGGAAAGCACATTTGCCTACTCTACCGTCTTGATTGGAAATAAAGTAAAAATAATATATTATTTATAATGGCATGAAGAGATTGTTAGTGTTATTTTTAAACCAATATATAATATTATTTATTATATAATATATAGATATTTACTAAAATATAGGAAAACACCTAAGAAATTTGGAAATATGAGGCTATGTGTATATCCAAAACAATACACACCCTCTACCCATCGAGAGCTTATCAACTAAGTTATAGTATGCACATAACATGTTGGTCTGGCAGCATTTCAGTTGCAAATTGATTCCTCAACTAATTTTTTTCTTCTTTTGCCAGTGGCTTCAGAGAATCAGCCTTCTTTTCTCTCCCTAAGAGCCATTCTCATTTCATTGAAGTTTTCGTACTAGAGGACTGACCACACAACTTCTCAACAACAACATCCAATTGCCCTGAAAACACATATACACTTTTTAAATTTTTTTTTTCTTTATTGATTAAGGTATTACATATGTGTCCTTATTGCCCCATTGCAATTTTAAAGCTTTTAACTTCTATTTCAATAGTAAAATAGGTCTTAACAGGCCTTTCCAATACTTTGAAACCATATTTAAGCACAGTTCTTATTCTCTTCATATTTCTACTAGAGGCCTGTTGCAGGAAGATCCCTGCAAGAATAGAGCTTCCTACAGCTGGAGTGAAGCAGAGAAGGGAGCGAAACCCGCTCAGGCGGGCTTCGCTCCCGCTCCCAGCCACTGCGGCTGGGTTTCCCCTCCCACCTCCCTCCACAGCCTTGGCTTTGTTCCTGTCTCCGCCGCCTATACTTTGCTCCCTTCTGTAGTGCTTAGCTTCCACATTGTCTTCAGTCTTCGCTCCCAGCCGGTATATGCAAATTAACCGCCATCTTGTTGGGGTAATTTGCATATAGCCACTCTGATTGGCTGGTGGGCGTGCCTTTAAGGCACAGCAAAGGTACGGTCAATTTGCATGTTTATCTTTTATTAGTGTAGATATGAAGACTTCACAAGTATGCTAAAGGAGTATAATCTTTGTCACAAAAGTAGTGTTCATCTTTATGGAGATCTCAAATGGGTTAATTTTGGGCTTGGTGTACCACAGAAAGCATTAAAATAAACTTCTAAATATTATCATTTTTATTTCTTGAATCCTTTATCAACAATAAATGAGTTTTTGAATATTTGTTTCTAAAATAAAACTCTTATAACAGTGTATATATGAATTCACTTTATAATAAAATTGCAAATTACCTCTTACATGAAAGCTGGTAGCTTTATGATGTTCTATAGTTTGACTAATCATTTAGTAGCAATAACAACAGCAACAACTGACCTTAATTGAGTGTTTACTATGTACCAAAATCAAATATAACCTCAGTTTAGATGACAGGATCTATTTATGTACTTTGGTGTTCTGCTAAAAATATATATTTTCAAAAATGGAGACAGAAATCACCATTGAGATTTTGTGTTCAGGGTTGTACGCTCTGAAAATGCAGTGAGACACCACATAAGATAGAAACAGAATAATGCAGTATGTAAACCACAGGAGAGGACATACAAGAGAAATGTCTCCATTAGGCATTTGAAATTGCATACAGAAATAATGTTTATAAAATTATCCACAAACCTTACTTTCCATGAAATTCCCTGTAAGTGTTCAAATGATCAGTCTCAAAGTCCTTCCCTCTCCCCCATTTTTTGTATACTTGCTGTGGTAACAAATATCCCTAAAGCTGATGAGGCAAACCTAAGAAGGGTTATTAAATTAATCCAGGACAGAAGTTCATGCCTTCAGATAAGCTGTGGAGTGATTTAGGTGTAGATAAACTTTGAATTAATCCTGAAGAAGCCAGGCAGAGTAACAAGTCTGGAACTGATCTTGAAGACATCAATGAACATAAATACCTATATCAACTTTTTAAAACATACCGAGGACTCAATTTGATATCTCATTATCAGAAAGTTCTATACAAAGTGAAACAGTTCAGAGGGTTCAAAAATATTAATTGATAATGAAAATGAAGAAGGGTGATTGAATAAGAATAAGCTCAGTTTGATTCAAAGGCAACAAAAACATGAAAGTTGTAAGTAGCAACAAAGGAGAATTGTTTTGTTGACAGTCATGCAAATAAGCATTGACCCATATGCTCAGAGCCTAAAATAAATTTCTTGTACTTTGTTCCCATTTCCTGTCAGCTCAGGTTTCATAACAAGTCACCTTTTGTTGGAACTCTGAGCAGACTTGTTGGAGGAAGGAGCTTGTCTTCTTTTAACCTGCTGATTACTAGAACACTTCAACAGTATGCTTGAATGGAAGGCTGAAGCAATGGCATTTGTAATTTAATTTGGGTCAATGAACATTTGAGGAACCAAATATAACTCTCATGGTCTAACAATTCTTGAGAACTCTTCGAAATGCTGGTTTTATATTCTTCATTTATATACTTGGAAACATAACAGTTTTTAAATACTTTAATTATGTAATATGTCAAGTATATATAAAGATACAGAGGCACCATATAGATTCACGTTATGTCATCTTTCATTCAGAATTTAATTTTTAAGAAATAAATATTAGACCTGTTTTTGAAGCAATCCTCTTCATTTTATTCCACATCATTCACTCCTAAAAAAATCTCAAGTATCCTGAATTAGATGTGCATTCTTCATTTAATATGGTAAACTATTACTACAAAATTACATATATTTATATAGCACATTAATTTTTAATATTTTAATTTTTATAATTATATCACACCATATCACTGTAACATTATTTTCTCAACAAGCAAAATATATTAAAGATTTAGCATATTGAGTTTTATACAACTAGTATATTACATTTGCTGCCTAATATTCCAATGATTGTACAATTTATTCATATATTCTCTTAGTGAGTGACATTTTAAACTGTTTAATTGTTTTGCCAAAAATGCTAAATCAACTTTCTTGCACAGGTAACTTTGTACATATGTGAGTGTTCTCTATAATATATAACTCTCAAATAAATTGCTAAATTTATGTGCATTTTCAACTTTGCTAGATATTGTTAAAATGTCAATATGAAATCTTACATATACTGTTTGCAGAATCAAGTTTTCTGCATGTTCTAAACATAAATTTGTTTTTCTTTTTAAAATTTTTCTATGTATGTTATTTCTTCAGTATATTGAAAAGCTATATTTGTATATGGTCTCTTATAAGAGTATTATTTAACATGTTTTTTCTATAAATGAATTCCAAATTGGATCATTCCAATTTATTATTACATTTTTCCTTACAGTGTTACAAACACACTTTGGCATATAACAATATATATATATATATATATATATATATATATATATATATATATATATAGATATAGATATATATATCCCCTATATAATAAAGAGGTAATATGCAAATTGACCATCACACCTTTACACAAGATTGCCGCCCCCATGTCGTCACAAGATGGCCAGCAGGGGAGGGCAGTTGTGGGCTATCAGGCCAACAGAGGAGGGAAGTTGAGGGCAACTGGGACTGCAGGGGAGGGAGGGCAGTTGGGGGAGACCAGGCCTGCAGGGGAAGGCAGTTAGGGGTGATCAGGCCTGCAGGGGAGCAGTAAGGCATTGATCAAGCTGGCAGGGGAGTGGTTAGGGGGTGATCAGGCTGGCAGGCAGGCGAGAGGTTGGGAGCCAGCAGTCCCAGATTGCAAGTGGTTGGGAGCCAGCAGTCCCAAGGGTTCCCAGATTGCAGAGGGTGCAGGCTGGGCTGAGGGAAACCCCCCTCCAGTGAATGAATTTTGTGCACTAGGCCTCTAGTATATATATATATATATATATATATATATATATATATATATATATGATAAATTAGAAACTACATAAATTTAAATAAAAGGGTATAGATATTGAGATAAATAAATAATAGATAATATTGAATTACCCATATATGTTATATATTCCAGTATTTTTATTTTATTTGTTTTCCCTGTATCAATACATTTTTCTTTGATTTACCATAGTTTTTCTATGCCCGCCTTATTTTACTTAGCATAATATCCTCTACATCAGGGGTGGGCAAACTTTTTGACTTGAGGGCCACAATGGGTTCTTAAACTGGACCGGAGGGCCGGAACAAAAGCATGGATGGAGTGTTTGTGTGAACTAATATAAATTCAAAGTAAACATCATTACAGAAAAGGGTACGGTCTTTTTTTTTTTTTTAGTTTTATTTATTTCAAACGGGCCGGATCCGGCCCACGGGCCGTAGTTTGCCCACGGCTGCTCTAGATCCATCCATGTTGTTGCAAATGGCACATTTCACTATTTTTATTGCTGCATAATATTCTACATACATTTTTATTGCTGCATAATATTCCACACATTTTTTGATAGCTCAATTGATATTTCTTTTTTTTCATATTTAACCTATTGGAATTATTCATTATTTAAAGTATGTATATATTTTGAGGACTCTCTCTCTCTCTCTCTCTCTCTATATATATATATATATATATATATATATATTAGTGGCCTGGGCCTGGTGCACAAAATTCGTGCATGGGGGGTGTCCCTCAGCCCAGCCTACACCCTCTCCAATCTGGGACCTTCGGGGGATGTCCAACTACTGGTTTAGGCCCGATGTGGGATCAGGCCTAAACCAGCATTCGTACATCCTTCTCCCAATCAAGGACTGCTGGCTCCTAACCGCTCACCTGCCTGCCTGCCCAATCACCTCTAACCACTCCGCCTTCTGGCCTGCTTGCCCCCAACTGCCCTCCCCCACCAACCTGCTTGTCCCCAACTTCCCTCCCCTGCCAGCATCATGGCGCCCAACTGCCCTCCCCAGCTGGCCTCATGGACCCCAACTGCCCTCCCTGGCCAGCCTGATCACTCCCAGCTGCCCTCCCCTGCCGGCCTCATGGCCCCCAACTGCCCTCCCTGGCCAGCCTGATTGCCCCCAACTGCCCCCCCCCTTGCTGGCCTGCTTGCCCCCAACTACACCCCCTGCCGGCCTTCTCGCCCCCCCTGCCGGCCTTCTCACCCCCAAATGCCCCCCCTTGACAGCCTGTTCACCCCCAACTTCACCTCCAACTGCCCTTTCCTCCTGGCCTGATCATCTCTAACTTCCTCTGCCTCAGCCCCACCACCATGGGCTTTGTCCAGAAGGATATCCAGAAGTTCCCCCAGTCTAATTAGCATATTACCCTTTTATTAGTATATATATATATATATACTATATATATATATATATATATATATACACACACACATATATATATATACACACACACATACACGTATATCTCCATTCCTCTATCAATGGACATCTACATTACTTCCATATTTTAGCTATTGTAAATAACGTTGCAGTGGACATAGGGGTACATATATCTTTTTGAATTAGTGTTTTGTTTTCTTTGGATAAATACCTAGAAGTGGAATAGCTGAGTTGTATTGAATATCTATTTTTAGATTTTTGAGTAATCTCCATACTTCTTAGAGATTGTAGTAAGTGCACAAAGACTCCCTAAAACAGACTCATGGGAACAGACACAAAAGGGATGGTTATCAGAAGGGAAGTGGTGGGGGATGAGTGAAAAGGAAAATCTCTATATATAAAAGTCTAAGCAATTGGAAAGACCAGTCGACCAATCGCTATGATGCGCACTGACCACCAGAGGACAGATGCTCAACACAGGAGCTGCCCCCTGATGGTCAGTGTGCTTCCACAGCGGGAGTGCCATTCAGCTGACCGACCCATTCCAGTGGCCCACCAACCCTGCGGCAGCCACTCCCTCCCTCAGTAATCCTGCAGGTCCAATCTCTGGAGAATGGGCCAGGCACCAATGAACTGGTGCTGCTGGCAGGATCCCTACAGCGCCGCCAGCCTTTTGGAAGTCAGCCTCGAGCACAGCAGCCGCTTCCCCTCCCTAGATGCTTCCCAAGAAAGAAATGATATAAAAGTGGTTGCCAGGTGGCTCCTGACAATTGGTGCAAATGTCAGCAGGACAGATTCAGATCCTGGGCCAGCAAGGGCATCCCACTGCCTTCCCAGAGGGCCAATCACATCCTGGCCCCTCCCCATCCCCCCTGGGGCCCCACCTGTGCATGCCCCACCAGGCCTCTAGTATAGTCAATAATATTACGGTAAATATACACTGTGAAAGATGATTTATTATAATTAATGGTATGAACACTTTGTAAGGTATACTGTGCATCTGAAACTAATATAAGATTGTATACTTAAATAAAAAATAAATTAAAAAAAATTCTATAGTTTTATCATTTGTCTGGACAACTATTAGATAAACCCAATAGTACTACTACTGTCTTTCTCTTCTTCTCCTTCTCTTCTTTCCCTTCCTTCTTCTTCATATTTCATGTATCTCCCTTTTTTTCTTTTCTTAATTTCCTCATTTTTTCTCTTTTTTCACCTAGCGTTCTCTTGTTCTCTTTACATCCTCCTTATATCTATTTCCTCAAAATTTCTGTGGCCATTGTCAGTGCTTTATTCAGCATGTAAATTTTGAAAGCTTATCAAATCTTGTTGGGATTTGGTTGACATTCAATTGGGAAGGTGTTAATTCTTGTTGGGAACACAGTTCCTGCTTTATCCTCTGTTTGCTGCACCATTCTTGGAGTACTTACTCCTCAATCATTAGGTCCTTTATCCTGCCCAACTATGCCAATTGTTGGGTCTGAGCCGCTCTGCCAGGGACTGGACACCCTTGGACGCTGGGTATTCGATGGAGAAGCCATGAGAAGTTGTAGGTATATAAGAGAGTCTTTATTGTAGCCCAAGTAGCCATTGTTAAGACAGGAGCTATTAGACAAAGCAGTTCTTCAAAGTAAAGTCCCATACAGTAGCTGTACACTGGCTAGGTAACAATACATCTTCCCCATAAAGTAGCAGTAGCCTCCAACAAAGAAGATATACAGGAGCCATCCTTAGAGCTACAGCCTCACTAAACAGCCACTTCTGAGCTGGCTGGTCAGTAACATACTTTAATACTAACTTAGACAAAAGAGGCTTCTTACCAAAAGAGTGACATCAGTCTTTTGGGTTATAGAGCACATAGTAAGATTACTGTGGCCTTGCTACTTGCACCTGCATATAGCATCATAGACAGGGTCCCCACAGTTCTTTACATAATAAATCTTCCCATTTAAGAACATAAACTGTCTCTGCCTTTATATAAGTCTATTTTCATATTTTTAAGAAGTTATACATTTTTTTCGTTTTTAGTTTTATATATCTCTTCAAAGTATTTCAAGTGTCATTTTTATTTGGCTACTGAAATTTAGATACTATTTATTACACAATCAAATTTGTTTTTCCAGGAATATAGGATATTATTATTTTTATATAGTAATTTTTTTTTTAGAATTTGAATTTTCATGAGTTCAAGTAGGTTGTTTAAAGGCCATTGCATAATTTCTCTGGATATAATCTGGGTAATAAATCATGAAAATTTGTTACCTTCATTATAATTTTTATGTATCATTTTTCTTGTTTTATTGCATTGCCTAGAAATTCAAATGCAATGTTGACTAAAAAAATAGTGATGGTAGATACCCATTCTGATTTTGAGGACAATAGGCCTAAACTATATATATGTATATAATTACATATAGGTTTAACGTTTTTGGTATTTATTGAGATGATGATTTTTTCTTAAATCATTAATTTAATAAAAAGCAATAAAGTTATATTTATGTTTACTTAATGCTATATCATTTCAAAAACCAATCATTATTAAAAATAATTTAAAAATAAGTTAGATAGTCCCTGGGCAGTGGTTAGAGCATTGGCCTAGGTAATGAAGGGTTAAGGGTTTGATTCTTGGTCAAGTGCATCTACCTGGGTTGCAAGTTTTATCCCAGGCCCCAGCTGCGGTGTGTGTGGTAGACAATCAATTGATGTATCACTCTCACATCCATGTCTCTCTCCACCCCTCTCCCTTCCTCCCTCCCTTCCACTCTAAAAACACAAACAAAAAACAATGGAAATGATATTCTAGGATGAGGATTAACAAAAACTAATATAAAGTATAAGTAACAGATTAATTGTTATTTTATTTACATATTTATATCTTTTATATCTATACTAGTAACCCTGCACATGAATCCGTGTGCGAGAAACTCACTGCCACTTGCCTTAACTGGCCACCCTGCCCACTGCTGCTGGTAGGTCTCTGCTGCTCATAGTTCACTGCCCCACCCTCCTGTAGCTCTCTGTTGCTTGTAGATTGGTCGTGATATTACGGCGTCCCAGCTAATTTTCATATTCCTCTATCATTATATTAGACTAGAGGCCCGGTGCACAAAATTCATTCATAGGGGGCGTGCACCCTCAGCCTGACCTGCACCCTCTCCAATCTGGGAGCCCTCAGGGGATGTCCTACTGAAGGCTTAGGACCGCTCCCTGTGGTTCTCTGCTGTCTGTGGGCCTGCTTGTCTACTCCTGGGTCACCATGGCGATGGCCAAGCAGGCCCTACTCTCAGCGGCCATCCCCCAGGACTGGAGGACTTCAGCGGGGCTGAGAGGACTGGGCACCACCATCTTTGGCTATGGGGGCCACCATCTTTGTGTTGGAGTGATGGTTAATTTGCATATTACTTTTTTATTAGATAGTATTTTAACTCCTGTTATTCTTATATTCCATACTTTCCCTCTTTAATTATGGTATAATGTCACACAAATCTCTTAACATCATTTGCATCAGTTTCCTTTTTCTATCCTCTATAAATTTTTCTATCCAATAAGGGTTATCTGAATTCTATTTTCTTAAAAATCATTCATAAATTTATCTTCATCTAATACATTAATGTGGGTAGAATTTTAACTATGGATTTAATTTCTCTAATGCCTATAGTGTTGACTCTTCAGCTATATTCTTTTTTTTTTTCTAGAGTCAATATCAACGTCTCATATACCACTAGGCAAATGCCCATTTCTCCTAAGATTACAAATGTATGAGTGAAAATGGTTTGTAATATTCTAAATGATATCTAAACCCTCTATTATATGTAACTATAGGCCCGGTGCACAAAAATTTGCACACTTGGAGGAGTCCCTCAGCCCGGCCTGTGCCCTCTCGCAGACTGGGACCTCTCAGGATGTCCACCTGCTGGCTTAGGCCCACTTTCTGGGGGATCAGGCCTAAGCTGGAAGTCAGACATCCCTCTGGCAGCCCAGGAGCCCTCAGGGGATGTCCACTTGCCAGCGGGGAACAGGCCTAAGCTGCAGTCAGACATTCTTAGCACTGCTGAGGAGACGGGAGAGGCTCCCACCATCACTGCTGTGCTGGCAGCCATCAGCCTGGCTTGTGGCTGAGCAGAGCTGCCCCTGTGGGAGTGCACTGACTACCAGGGGGCAGCTCCTGCATTGAGCATCTGCTCCCTGGTGGTCAGTGTGTGTTATAGTGACCAGACATTCCCAGTTGTTCTGCTGTTAGGGTCAATTTGCATATTACCTTTTTATTATATAGGATAGAGGCCTGGTGCATGGGTGGGGTCTGGCTGGTTTGCCCTGAAGGGTGACCTGGATCAGGGTGGGGGTCCCACTGGGGTGCCTGGCCAGCCTGGGTGAGGGGCTGAGGGCCATTTTCTGACTGGCCACACCCCTTTCAGGGTGGAGGTCCCTGCAGGAATGCCTGGCCAGCCTGGGTGAGAGGCTGGTGACTGTTTGCAGGCTGGCTATGGCCCCAAGCCACCCAAGCTCCCAGTGGAGGCTGGCTGGAAGCAGGTATCTTGGATTTATTTATCTTCTATAATTGAAACTTTTTTGCCTTGAGTGAAGGCCACAGCCGGCCAGGGCAGGCGGGAAGCTTGGCTTCCTCCATTGCCAGTGCAACCAAGCCTCCTGCTTGCTCCAGCTCCGTGGCTGCCGGTCGTCATCTTGGTTGGGTTAATTTGCATATAGTTGCTCTGATTGGCTGGTGGGTGTTGTTTGGGGGCATAGCAAAGTTACAGTCAATTTGCATGTTTCTCTTTTATTAGATTAGATGTTATCCACTGTGACAGAGACTACTTGATGCTAGACTTCTTGCAGGTGTTTGGATACATGTGATATGTTTTGGCCAATGAAGGTGAGAAACGTTATGTCCACAATTTCTAGATCTAGCTCAGAAATATACCACCATATCTTTTTTTTGTTTTGTTTTTAGTTAATCCTCATCCGAGGATATTTTTCCATTGATTTTTAGGGAGCATGGAAGAGAGAGGGAAAGACAGAGAGAAACATCAATGTAAGAAAACACATCGATTGGTTGCCTCCTGCACGAGCCCTGACCAGAGCCTGGGCCAGGGAGGAGTCTGCAACCAAGGTATGTGCCCTTGACTGGAATCGAACCCGGGAGCCTTTTGTTTGAAGGCTGATGCTCTATCCACTGAGAAAAACTGGCTAGGGCTATACCATCATATTTTTATTCTCTTTACTTTCAATCATATAAAATGGATTCAGCAAAAGAATCTAAAGAAACCCTAAAGGGAGTTTAGGGCCAAAAGATGACAGCTTCACTTCAATACAGATAGATGTAAATTTATTTTAGATATCCTATTTGCGATTTACTCTCCATCCTGGATCTAAAAGCTCTTGCCTTTGGCTAATTTTGTGAAAGATGCAAAACACTTGAAATTTAAGTTAGCACTTGGAGGAGAGCTATCCATGATAGCCACATTAGTTTATTAGAGAGTAGGAAGGGTGAGATATAATGACTACCACCATCTTTTCATTTTAAGTCACGGAGGTACCAGTTAGAATTAAGAATCTTGACTGATGGATTATTTAAAAAATATTTCTCATATGGCTTATTATTATTTCATAACTAATCATGTAAATGTTTTTTCTATTTTATTCTAAAGAGTTAGATTTGGGTTTGATAATCTTCTCATTCTCCATTATTTCTTTCTTACAACTAAATCAGTATTCTTTCTTTTTCACACTCTTCAGGATTACTTTATTATATATTTTCTACATTCTTGACCAATCACTCTATTCATTTCATCTCTATTTTTTCTAAAGTGTAAATTTGATACTACAAATGTTCTCTAACACCTACTTTAGCTAAACCCCACATGATTTATGTTACTTGAAATAGTTTCAATATCATTCTCCTTTAATATATGATAAGGACCCTTATAATTGCATAAAAACCATGATTTATTTAGAGTGATTAAAATTTTCAATAAATTGAATTTTTACTCCTTTCACTGATTTATAGCTCAATGTCCTTTTAGTCATATATAGACATTCTTTAATATTTGTTGATATAAAATTCTGGTATAGTGCATGGCCTTTTAATTTTTTTTTTTTTTTTTTTAAATATATTTTATTGATTTTTTACAGAGAGGAAGGGAGAGGGATAGAGAGTTAGAAACATCGATGAGAGAGAAACATCGACCAGCTGCCTCCTGCACATCTCCCACTGGGGATGTGCCCGCAACCAATGTACATGCCCTTGACCGGAATCGAACCCGGGACCTTTCAGTCCGCAGGCCGACGCTCTATCCACTGAGCCAAACCGGTTCTGGCGTCTTTTAATTTTTATGTAAAAAATCCATATGTGCTTGAAAAGAATATGAATTTCCTTATAACTACTAGATACAGAGGTCATAATATCCAATATGTTAATCTTGTTAATTGTGATATTCAAACCTTCTAATATTGACATTCATCTGATTAATTTATTCAGTAATGAAAAGGTTTATGAAAAATGTTCACTACAATTCTAAAATTTTAATTTACTCTTAATATTTTCACTTTACATATTTTAATTTCATATTATTAGGAAAATGTAAATTTTAATTATTTTGATTTTTCATGATTAGAAATTATACAAATATACAATGACCTCTTTTATTACCACAGTTATGTATTTATATAAAGTCTATTATGTCTTAAATTTAATTAGCTAAGGAAACTGTCTGTTGATAAATATTTTTCAATATTTCCCAAGCTTTTACTTTCAACCTTTTTGTGTTCTTATGTTTGGTCTTATCTTAGTAAATAGTTTGTTGCTAATATAATTTTTGAGGTCCAATCTGATAATACCTAGCTTTAATTGTTGATTTGTAGTAGTTTACACTTATTATGATTACCAATGTATTTATATTTATTTCATGTCCTAATTTTGCTTTCTACATGCCCTACTTTTTCCTGCTTCTCTTTTTTCCTTTTGCCTTATTTGAATTGCTTAGGTGTTTTATATCTGTGTTTCTCCTCCACTGGTTTAGAAGTTATATTTTATTCATTTAATGCTTCTCTTCATATTTTACACATGCATGTTTTACTCAAATTCTAAACTTAATTGAATCTCTTCCTTTCCTTCTGTAGAACTTAAGGCATTTTAATATATTTTTTATTTATGAAATATGAGAGGAAAGGAAAGGAGAGAGAGATTGAGAGGGAAAGAGAGAGAGAGAGACAGAGAGAGAGAGAGAGAGAGAGAGAGGGAGAGAGAGAGATAGGGAGAAAGAGAGAGATTAAGAGAGAGGAAGAGAGAAATATTGATTGGTCGCCTACTGTACATTCAGGACCTGGACATGTGCCCAGATGAGGAATGAAACCAGTGACCTTTCAGTGCATGGGACAATGCTCAACCACCTGAGCCACACCAGCCAAGGCCAGAACTTTATTTATTTTGAAAGGAGATACAGAAATTTGTGGACAAGACCAATTTCTTGGTGTTAGGGAGGAAAACTTTTCCTTAACCCAACAGAAGTTCTTTTACCTGGTCTAAAAACTGATTTGCGGTAAGACAGATTAACAGGAGAAAAAGAAATTGAATTTTGTATGTAGGGGAAAGGTTAAAATACAGAAAGGAAAATGTAGGTATAGTATATGCCATCTTTAGCTAAGGAATAAAATAGGAAACTCGGGTTTCAGAGAGAGGGAGGGTAATTTACAGAACAATAAGAGCAGAGGTTCAGTAATTAGATATTTGCCCTGCTATGCAGATAGGTCATAAAATTTTTTTTCTGGTTATAATGCTAATTATGGGCAAGGTCCCCAATTTCAATACTTTAAGGGAGATGTAAAACTTTCTCTTGAGCCCAAAGTGGCACATCTTGAGGAGGCCTGTTTTCAATCGCTTCAATGGTGTACAATGAAAGATTTGGGTAGGCCTCTCACACCAGAAAACATGTTGCTGGGCTTGAGAGTTGGGAAAAAGACAGATTCCTGTGGTTCCTTTAGTTTCAGGGACCAGAGCCTGTTACAGAACCACTGTGAATATAGAAACTGCCTCTCTTCCTTCTCTTCTGCTCCCCCAACCCTGCCAGCCCTCCTTGACCCCCACCCCCGACATTGAAATGGGGGCATGATCTCCTAGGCAGACAGGATCATAGACAGAGTCAACAAAGATTCTGATCTTTCACATGGATATGGAATCTGCAGAGACTCACCAGGGCTGAAACAGAGGTGAGGGCAGAGGGAAAAGGTGTGTCAGTGGTAATTTAGTGGACCTATGGCTAACTAACACCCTCTCATATATTGGCATTGCACAAGACCTCAAAATGGAGCAATAAAATGACTACCAGAGTCATAGAAGTGAAGTTTCCTTTAAAGCAGAGGAAATGGGAATTTGGAGTCAAAGATGAAATAATAACAATAAAAATCTGCATTCTTACATATCCAAATTTATGAATTAAGACTTTATTATACCTTAAAAATGAATCATTTTTCTAGGAAAAGAGAGGGTATTGTAAAACGCATGATAGTCACATTAAAAAATTTAACATTTTTAAATTATATACAAATTCATTTAATATAATAGTTTTTGCTCTGAAAATAAAGGGAATGACCCCAGAGTAAATGTAGTTTAATATTTTTGTTTTGCTGGGGGGATGCCAAACCTCAGGGTGCTGGGTGGCTTGCTCAGGTTTAACTAGGAGGCAGAGGGTGAGACTGGACTAAAAACGCCTTGACTCCAAGTTTAATGCCCTCTGCCTCATCTGATAATGCAGGGGAAGGGGCATTGAAACAATCACATCAAAGTGGTAACAGTTCCCAGCAGTGGAAAGGTACATAAGGGCAGAGTACACCCAGAATGTGCTTGCAATTAATTATTTGCTAAATCCAGCAACCTGACTACTGAGAACTGTTAGGTAGCCATATTGCAGTGAGTCAGCTTACAGCTGCTGTGAGTAAACATGTAGCTACACTTGTTCTTTCCTTTTCTAACTGCTAAAGGCGTATAAAGAAAAATTCCACAAACAGTGCTTCATAATTAACAAGTACCTTAGAAAGCTCCATCGCAAGTAGCTGTGATTTTAAAAAAGGGCTTACTGAGTTCTGTCTGAATGCTTGGTGGCTATTTTACATTTGGATGGCAAATAACAATGTTTATGCCACTGTATAAGAGACTGAATGACAGAATTAATCCCCTCCAGTAATTCTATTTCAAAATTCTCAACTAGCCCAAACATCAGTTGACACAAATTGAAGTTAGAAAACATAATATTAGCCAAAACCGGTTTGGCTCAGTGGATAGAGCATCGGCCTGCGGACTCAAGGGTCCCGGGTTCGATTCCGGTCAAGGGCATGTACCTGGGTTGTGGGCACATCCCCAGTGGGAGATGTGCAGGAGGCAGCTGATCAATGTTTCTCTCTCATCGATGTTTCTAACTCTCTGTCTCTCTCCCTTCCTCTCTGTAAAAAATCAATAAGATATATTAAAAAAAAACAAAAAAAACCCCATAATATTAGAGAAGTTAGAAAATCCTATAATAGACATAAGCAATATTTAAAAAAAAAATCCATTCCTCTTAGAAAATACTATAAACTGGAGGAGTAAGTTAGAGGACCAGGGAGTAGAAGTTTGTGCTAATGTAGACATCCCACTAGTATCAATAAAACTCTGATAAAGTATTTATTAAAATATTTAAATACATAAATAGATGGAAATTGCTTCAAAATGACAATTTTTATCTCCATAAAATATCTGTGAAATTGAATATTACCAAAATTTAAGCCAGAATTGAACCATGAAACTTAAAATATTAAAAATGGTATTGATCGTGATATTATCATAAGCAAAATTATGGCCTAAATATATGTTCTAAAAGATATATATGTTTTAAATTGGTAGGACCATAGTTTGAAAAATTATGTTAAATATGAGGGTCCCAGGACTTATAAGATGCTTAAAATATATATATATCAATATACTATACTTAGTTGAATAAAATTCCCCCATACACTTTACAATGAATTTTAAATGAAAATTAAAGCATAAATGATGCTTGCATTAATTAGAAAATTTTGTGAATTAAAATATCTATTTTAGTGACAATCTGAGAAAAACTTTATTTTGTTGTAGGGTATTTATATTTCAGGAAATTTTTGTTCTAACAATTAAGATTCTTATTATTAATTAGGAAAACAGGATACCTAAGAGATGATTGGGATGATTACTGAAATGTTGAGTCAGGAGATGATTAACCTGTTTAAATAGACTTCTATCCCCCTCCCACCCCCAAGTTTTTGCAAGTGAATAGATTATCTTTTATATTTTCAAGGTAGTTCATGACCCAAAAGTTTTCAGTCTGTGTGAGTTCTAATTTTGAACCTACCATTGATTTGATTTGTCACTGATCTCTAAAGGATAAATCATTAACTCCATTTAGTAAAACTGCAAATGCTCAGTCTTTCATATGCTGAGTGAAACCATTGCTTTGTTTTAAGGAGTTCCCTGGGTGATACCCTCTTCAGTTGCCTTTTTGCTCATCTATTCTTTGCCTGACTGTTTTCTCATAAAAAGGAACAGTTGGGACTTTATATAGTTTCTCCTTTTGTCTTCCAGCTTTCCTCTTAGAGCAAAAAGAGGACATTTTGGTTTTATACTATTTAATTATTCTATGGAAATCAAACATCTCTCATCTAGATTATTTTCAAATTACAGACAAGCTGATAACCTCAGTAGGGATTAATAAAGTACATAAATATGTTTTTAGCTTGTTTTTATTTATTTATTTAACAAATCTCTAATTAGGCTGTATTCATAACTTTTTTTAAATATATTTTCATTGCTTGCTGAGGAAAAGAGAGAGGGAGAAAGACAGAACCATCAAATGATGAAAGCATCACTGATTGGCTGCCTCCTGCATGCCCCTTATTGGGGACAAAGCCCACAACCCAGGTATGTACCCTGATTGGAATCAATCCCGGAACCCTTTAGTCCACAGGTCAACGCTCTATGCACTGAGCCAACCCGGCTAGGGCCATACTTTTTAATTTATTTCAAAGATTTCCAATACAATCTAAGGAAAATCTTCCAGAAGATGAGGTGTTATAGAATGAATTATATACCCGAAACCCATATAATTTTATTAACCATTGTCACCCCAATAAATTCAATTAAAAAACTAAACTTAAAAAATTGAAATCTCCCAGAAGAAACCATTTCAGTAAATGTTCTCTCTGTCCCCAAACTATTTTTCTTTTTAAACTCAAGGCAGGATTAAGTTTGTTGATGCAAAATAATTTTTTCAAAATCAATCAATCATTATTATTACTAGTTTGTTTTCTATAATTTGAGGAGATATATTTAATTTAGAAAACATTGAACACACACACACACACACACACACACACACACATATATATAATACAGTCACTTGCTAAAATGTAAAGCACATTATTAATATTGTAATGATTAAAATAATTTGCTTCTTTCTTTTTCTCTAACTCATTTGCAACAATATAGTGGTCTGGGATTCGCAGGGTTAGATATGCTTGTGATAAAAAAGGTGCTGAAATTTTGACTTTGACCATGAAATTTGTTCCACTCTTCTAAAGAAACATCACTAACCTGTAAAGGGATTTTAACAACGTGTCTTTCAAAGTCAAACAATGCAATTCTTATATAGAGAAGGACACATTGACTGGTAATGAAGTGTGAGAAGTTTCAAATAGCTTGGTCTGAGACCAAGGTTAATATAATTATGGACCACAAACCTCAAGAAATCATTCACTCTCTTACATTTGAACTACCAGCCTGTAATAAAAGGTGGTCTTTCAGTCTCCAGTGCACTGATTTAAAATGATCTATTGATCTGGACCAAAGAAAGATGAATATACTGAAGAACTGAGGCTGCCTCCAAGTGATAATGAGCAGAACCGAAGGAATGTGGTTGTGAGATAGGCAATCTGCTTCCCACAAAAGGCTATGACAAAAGCTGGGACTTTAAAGAACAATGATGAAAATTCGGAGAGGAATGTCATTCTCATGGTCCCTTAGAAAATGCATTAAAAGGGTGTCAGGAACTACAGAGAAGAATCCTACAAGTGAAGAAAAGATGGGTTCTTTGCAGTTGCAGACTGGTGAAGGAGCCAAAGAGAATCATACAATTTTGGGAACTGTGGAAGTTTTACTTGTGTCTCTAGATTTTTTTTTTTTCTAAACCCAGGGCAAATGAAAAATGTAGCAAGAAAAAAGCCCATCAAATCTTCCAATTATGGACATTTTTGTGTGTGTTCTGATAAAGAAGCAATGATATTAAAATATGTGTTCTAGGTCTACAAGGATCTTCTCAGTTTTGATTATTCATGGACACAGGTACTAGTACATATGGTTTGTAGATACTTTCCCTTTAACAAGTATATACTGGAAAATGGTACTTACTCATTTCTTTAGTATTATAAACAATCTAGCTTAAAAATATAGATGCCCACATTTCAGAAACCCTTTGTGTTTGAGGCAGGAAACACATTTGTTAGCATCATTTTAAATGGTACTATTTGCATTATACATTCTGTTATTTCAATAGCTTGTGTGTTTGAGTTTATTGAATTTTGTTTCATTCACATTCTTCACTGAGAATTTTCTTAGTTATAGAGGAGAAATTATTTTAACACATTCTCCTCTCTCTAGCATAAAAACAAATAAAAAAATAACCATGTAACAATATTTGTTCTCCTTAAACATCAGTGTAGATACTGTGTAAACATTGGGGTTAGGATTAATCACATTTACCAGTCATTCATTAGCATATTTACACACCTTATGTAGTTAAGAATGAAAAGCGATATGAACGAAATATTTCCATTTTCTCTATCTCACACCTCGTCCAGATGTGTCTTACACTCCTCAAGCTCCAGTTTTTGTCACTTCTCCTTGTAGCCCCTTCTGGAATATTTCACAAGGAACAGGACTGAGGTGTGTGAAACTCAAGGTTGTGTTCCTAAGAAAACACCAAGTAAATATGCTTTTTGTTTAGAACCTAAGGCCTTAATTAATAGTGGGGAAGGGAATAATCAATTTTGAAGGAGTTTGTGTGATGTGGTAGAAATTATACCACCCTAGACATAGTGAAACTTCAGTATAAATCTTAGCTTTGCCAAATATTTAGCTAAGGTTTTGACTTCTCACAGTACCTTCTGTGCAAAATAGGGATACAATGATTTACATAAGGGTATTATTGTGGTCTTTTATAGTCTACTAGAGGTCCGATGCATGGAATTCATGCAAGAGTAGGCCTTCCTTCCCCCAGCTGCTGGCACTGGCTTCCCTCTCGCATCCAGGAACCAGGCTTCTCTTGCAGCCCGGCTTCATCTGGAAGGTTGGTTGTTGGGAAGGACGTCTGGTCTAATTAGCATATTATGCTTTTATTATTATAGATATTTTTTATTGTCTATACATTTAGTTTTATACTGACCAGAGAGATATATACTATAAATGGGTATATTATATAAAATGTGGTATGTATTATAATCTACACTAATAAAAGAGAAACATGGTAATTGGCGTACGACCGCCACCCTTCCCATTGGCTAATCAGAGTATCCTTATGCAAATTAACTGTCAGCCAAGATGGCGGCCGGCAGCCATGCACTGAAGTGAGCAGGGAGGCTTGCTTCCTCCAGGGACTGCAGACTCCAACGTTCCCCGCCTCACTTGCCGGACTCTCAACTGCAACTCTAAGCAACTATTACTATGTTGCAAATAAGAAGCTAAACAAAACTGGCTGTCAGTCAGCCCCGGACCGCAACATTGTATCCATGTTTTCAGCAGCGAGGCCTCAGAGCTAAAGCTGGCCCAGAATAAAAAAAAAAAAAAAGAAAAAGAAAACAAGGAGCGGTTGGGAGCTTCAGTTACTCGCCAGCCGGAAAACAGCCCTCAGCCCCTCAGCCAGACTGGCCAGGCACCCCAGTGGGGACCCCCACCCTGATCCAGGACACCCTTCAGGGCAAACCAGCCGGCCCCCACCCATGCACCAGGCCTCTATTCTATATAGTAAAAGGGTAATATGCCTCCCGGCACCGGGATCAGCGGAGCAGCGAGGCTCCCGGCACCGGGATCAGTGTGACAGGGGGCAGCGCCCAAACCCCCTGATCAGCCCTGCTCTGTGCCTGATAGGGGGGGAGCTCCCCAATCCCCCGATTGCCCTGCGGCTCTGTGTGTGACAGGGTGCAGCACACCAACCCCCTGATCGGCCCTGCTCTGTGTGTGACAGGGTAGAACCATAACCTCTCCATCGGCCCTGCCCTGAGTGTGACAGTAGCGGCGCCCCAACCCCCTGATTGGCCCTGTTCTGTGGGTGATAGAGGGTGGCGCCCCAACCCCCCTCCACGGGCCTTGCTCTGTGTGTGACAGGGTAGAGCCATAACCTCCCCATTGGCCCTGCCCTGAGTGTGACAGGGTGCAGCGCCCCGACCCCCTGATCCACCCTGCTCTGTGTGTGACAGGGGGCGGTGCCCCAATTCCCCTATCGGCCCTACTCTGTGAGTGACAGGGGGGAGCTCCTCAACCCCCTGATCGGCCCTGCTCTGTGAGTGACAGAGGGCAGCGCCCCAACCCCCTGATCGGCCCTGCTCTTTGCGTGACGGGGGTGGCACCGCAACCTCCCCATTGACCCTGCCTTGAGTGTAACAGGGGGCGGTGCCCCAACCCCCCAATCAGTCTACCCTGAGCGTGACTGAGGGTGGCATTGCAACCTCCCAATCCGCCCTGCTCTGTGCATGACGGGGCGGTGCCCCAACTCCCCAATTGGCCCTGCTCTGAGCCTGACCAGGGGCTGCACCTAGGGATTGGGCCTGCCCTCTGTCAACCTGGAGCAGACCTAAGCCAGCAGGTCGTTATCTCCCGAGGGGTCCCAGACTGTGAGAGGGCACAGGCCGGGCTGGGGGACCCCCCGCCCCGAGTGCACAAATTTTTGTGCACCAGGCCTCTAGTATATTATAAATGTAATATACACACACACACACACACGCACAGCAAAAGGCATGCAGTAAAAACAGCAATTTAACATTGCACATCTCACCATCTCCAGTTCCCTGAGAAAATAAACTTTTAACATTTCTCCTTGCTTCTTCAGATATTAAGATTCATATCTCTAAATAATGAACTTATAATACTGTTTTATAAATTTTCAATTTAAATTTAACTTCTGGCATGTAAGATAAAGACTGAGCTGTTATCATCCACCACCTACTCACATACTGACCTTCTTCACATTGGCACTGCATGCTTATGTCATAAAGTTTAGATGAATCAATATTAGTGCTGTCTTTTCATTATTACATAGTATTGTTTGCAGGTGAGTCAGAAAACTCACTTCTCCATGCCAACATTTTATTTTCTGAAATTAACAAGTGCCTCATTTTGTAATTTGGTGATATTCTAAGACAGTGATAATTCATCCCTACATTGCATAAAGGGCTATAGAAGGCTCATTTATAGGGTAAAACACCAGATGTTTGTTATTTCCATGTGTGTGTGTGTGTGTGTGTGTGTGTGTGTGTGTGTAAGTCTGCATATGATGCTTTACTCTGCATCTGCTGCTCCCCAAGAGGCTCTACCCAGAGGCTCTTTCACTAGGAAGTGCCTTTGCCTCTCTCTTGGTTGACCCTTTGTTTCTTCTTGCTTTCTTTACCTCTTATTTTATTTTTATTTATTTATTTTTGAACTATATATTTTTGAGATACTACAGATGTCCCCCTTTTTTCCCCATGTCCCCTTTCACCGGGCAATTTTGCCCTGTCCCAGGCTTTCACCCCCACTGTCTGTGTCCATAGGTAATGCATATATGAAAATATTTGGTTAATCTCTTCCTGCCTCTCCCCTCCCCTCTGATATTCCTCCATCTGTTCCATGTCTCCATGCCTTTGATTCTATTTTATTCATCAGTTTATTTTGTTCATTAGATTCCTGATTTGTTCATTTTGATTTTTAGATTCAATTGTTGGTAGATATGTATTTATTGCTAATTAGTTGTTCATATTTCTTCTTCTTCTTCTTCTTCTTCTTCTTCTTCTTCTTCTTCTTCTTCTTCTTCTTCTTCTTCTTTTTCTTCTTCTTCTTCTTCTTCTTCTTCTTCTTCTTCTTCTTCTTCTTCTTCTTTCTTCTTCTTCTTTTTCTTCCTCTTCTTAAAGAATACCTTCAACATTTCATGTACTACTGATTAGGTGGTGATGAACTCCTTTAGCTTTTTCTTGTCTGTGAAGTTCTTTATCTGACCTTCAATTCTAAAATATAGCTTTGCTGGGTAGAGTAATCTTGGTTGTAGGTTCTTGGTATTCATCACTTTGAATATTTCTTGCCACTACCTTCTGGCCTGCAAAGTTTCTGTTGAGAAATCAGCAGATAGTTATATGGGTACTCCCTTGTAGGTAAATAACTGTTTTTGCTTGCTGCTTTTAAGATTCTCTCTTTGTCTTTTGCCCTTGGCATTTTAGTTATGATGTGTCTTGGTGTGGTCCTCTTTAGATTCCTCTTGTTTGGGGTTCTCTGTGCTTCCTGTACTTGTAAGTCTATTTCTTTCACCAGATAGGGGAAGTTTTCTGTCATTATTTCTTCAAATAGGTTTTCGATACCTTGCTCTCTCTCATCTTCTGGCACCCCCATAATTCGGATGTTGGCGCACTTGAAGTTGTCCCAGAGGCTCCTTACACTATCCTCATATTTTTGGATTCATTTTTCTTTTTGCTTTTCCAGTTGAGTGTTTTTTGCTTCTTTGTATTTCAAATCTTTGACTTGATTCTTGGGATCCTCTAGTCTGCTGTTGGATCTCTGTATAATATTCTTTATTTCAGTCAGTGTATGCTTAATTTCTAATTGGTCCTTTTTCATATCCTTGAGGGTCTTACTAAATTTCTTGAAGGTTTCTAGAAGACTCTTGAGTAACCTTATCACCGTGGTTTTGAACTCTATATCCAGTAGTTTGCTTTTCTCCATTTCTTTCATTTGTGACATGTTTTTTGTTTTTTTTTGTCTCCATATTTTGGCTGCTTCTTTGTGTTCATAGAGTGGCTTTGTGTGTTAGGTGTCCTATCGGGCCCAGTGGCTCAGCCTCCCTAATTACCTGAGGTGGACACTCTTGGTGAACCCCTTTGTGGGCTGTGTGCACAGCCTTGATTGCTGTTGGTATCACTGGGAGGAATTGACCACCAGACCAATTGGCTGTGAAGACCAGCTGTGTCTACAATGGGGTAACTTCTGTGCTGGAGACACCCTTATGGGGCAGGTCTTGCTTCAGTGGGGCATTGGTGCTAACTTAGTCTGCCCCCTGAGTGTGTCTCTTATGCATGTGAAGAGTTTTAATTTGGTATGGTCTCACTCTGACCCCTGGGTACACTGGCTCTTGGATCTCCAAGGAGGTGCAAAGTCAGCCACTGCCTGAGGCCCCCCAGTAGGAGCGTCAGAGACATCTGCAGATTCCTCCTCTTTGTTTGGGGTTTGGAGGTGCCCAGATGACGTGTAGCTGTGTAGCAATGCAGGCTGCTGTCAAGCCTTAGGCCTTTTTTTGGAAGCTCTGTGGTTCTCTGACCCAGCTACAGTTTGTTAGGTTTTAGGTGGTGAGAGCACAGGCCATTCATATGCAAAAGCCCCTGTGCACAGCTTGGGTGGGGTTGTAAATTGGGTGGGGTGGGGTCTCAGGGAATCACTAGGGCAGAGCAAACAGTAGTGGCTGCCAGTCAGCCCTGCATCAAAGAGGTCCCCGAGGTCCCCAAGTCTCCACGTTCCACGCCCCGTGCAGGAGAGAAAGCACCTCTGAGAGAGAGCTGCCCTTGTATTCCTGCCCGATGCCAGACAGTCCAGTTTCTCCCTGTATGAGCCTGGGTCCCCAGAGTCTCACCCAGAACTGGAATTCAGAGCAATCGGGATCTTGTATCTCCCTCTAGATTGAAAAAGAGAACAGCACACCCAGTTGTCAGCCTGTTTCATGCGCACCTCTGTACCTCCGCACTTTTGCACCTCCTACCAGTCTCAAATATGCTTTTCTCTTTCCTTCTCGTTGTAAAACTTCCACTCAGCCAGCATTCCCGTGGTTCTGGATGATATCCGTTTTTCTTTTAGTTGTAGTTTTGACGAGGTTGTGCGAGGCAGCAAGTGCAGGTGTGTACTTATGCCGCCATCTTGGTTCCTCCCATTTTCTAAAATGTTGAAATTTCTAAACTATGTGTCTCTCTACCTGCTTTATTTTCTGGGTTTGTACATTTACACTTTGTTAATAATTATTTTACTGGGAATATATATCAGAATTAATGTAATTATTTATTCAATCTTCAATAATTTACCACAATAATGCCAGTAATTTTACACATTATTTATTGCATTTGAAAGAAGATACATTTATTTTAACAGTCATCTAATATGGGTTAACATAAATAAAAAAGAGTAGGACTTCTCCAGTTGCAATGGAAGCAAGGAAGATAAAACCTTACCAATCAGATTTTACCAAGTATATTTTTCACCAGTTGTAAAGAAAGTGCCAGTAAATATTGAAGATTTCAGAATTCTCTTCAGACGCCATACAATTATGACCATATAATATTGGTTAGGGATTAATTCCAGGAAACAAAGACCACTTCCCCTACTTTAAGCATAAATGCTTTATTGCCAAAATTTTTTTTGACAGGCTAGAACAGTGGTTCTGAACCTTCCTAATGCTGTGACCCTTTAATACAGTTCCTCATGTTGTGGTGACCCCCAACCATAAAATTATTTTCCTTGCTACTTCATAACTGTAATTTTGCTACTGTTATGAATCATAATGTAAATATCTGATATGCAGGATGTATTTTCATTGTTACAAATTGAACATAATTAAAGCATAGTGATTAATCACAAAAGTAATATGTAATTATATATGTGTTTTCCGATGGTCTTAGGCAACCCCTGTGAAAGGGTCGTTCGACCCCCAAAGGGGTCGCGACCCACAGGTTGAGAACCACTGGGCTAGAAGAATGGGCTCCACATATAGCTCCAATTTCTTACTATCTTACTTCTTCTGCTAGAGTTGGTCACAGATCTTGCTGATACTGGGCACTGTGCACTACTCATTAAGATTCTGTCATTTTTCTGTAACCTTTAGTTGGAATACACACATACATACCCACAAACATATATGTAACTAGAGGCCCAATGCATAAAATTCATGCAAGTGTAGGCCTTCCTTCCCCTGGCTGCTGGCACCGGCTTCCCTCTGGCCCCGGGACCCAGGCTTCCCTTGCAGCCCCAGCTTCGTCTGTAAGGTTGTCCAGTCTAATTAGCATATTACACTTTTATTATTATAGATATGTAAAATATATACAAATACAGGCTGTCTCAAAAAGTGTATATACACTTTAACAGCTGATAGCTCAATTTTGAAAGTGAAATTTATTTTAATAAACACTACTTTTATAGTTCAAAAATAATAAAAATAAAATGAACATGCTGCTTTCTCATGAAAACAAAAAAAAAGATTTTGTCATTTTTCTATGAAAGGTTGGTTCCTCTGCCAACATACTCAATAGAAAGGATTTTAGGCAGCATCTCTTCATGTTGCTTCTGAATTAACAAAGTTTAGGCATCATGCTTATCTCTTTTTTTTATTTATTGATTAAGGTATTACATATGTGTCCTTATCCCCCATTGCCCCCATTCCCCCACTCAGAGGGTATTTGCTTTTTGAATTTGAAAGTGCATGTAAATCCAAATATCCTCTATGAAAGGATTCAATGGGGTTATAAGAAATCAAAAAAGTTTGTGAAATAGGATGTCGACATCAATGGTTATTATTAGAATTTAATATTTAATTCATGTACTCATTACAAGAAAGGGCAAGTATTTAGAATATAGTAGGAACTAAATAAATTATTATAGAATAAAGAATTGTAATGCCTATTAAATACAGTAGATATGTATAATAAAAATATAACCTAAAAGTATGGATGAATAAAAAGCAGTCATTTCCACATTTAATCTAAGATTTAGAAGAGTTTTGTAGCAACACTTATTATAGCAATTATACTAGCAATGGAAGTACCATTGACAAAATTAACTTATTAATACCTTGTTACTAGAATTTTAATAACTCCAGAAAAATGGTAAAGTATTTTAATTGTTTTAATTCAGCCTAAGTTATTTCTTATGTTTGATTTTCTTTGCATACAATAATATTTTAAGATATATCACACATATATGTGATAAAAAGTAATATGGGTAAAAATAGGCCTTTGAGAGCAATTTCTAAAAATTAATATATCAGAAATTAGTATACCTTTTGTTTTTAAAAATATAATATATAACTGTAGTGTAACATGCAGTTTGAATTACTAATGTATTTTGACATCAAAATAATGTGTCCTAAGAGCAGCAATTTCCGTGCAAAACTGGTGTCTCCTACTGATTTACTTATTTTGATAGCAGAGACACTATTAGATAAGTTTAATCATGAAAATATCTCATTCTAAATAAAGAGAACCAACATTTTCTACAAGAATTCACTTAATATAACTATCACTTTAGCTCTACTTTTTTTTATAGCATTTTTTGTTGTTATCTCAATGGAAATTGTTCATATTTATGGAGGATTGGCATATGTACTTGCCATTGTTTTCATGTATTTATTTTATTATTATATTTACAAATTTTCTAATGTTATTTGTATTAACTTTGACATTTGACTGATCATGTTCTTATTTCATAATAATAAAGGGTGATAGTTATTATAAAACAAAATATTGACATTTATTTTCTGTGTCAAAGTTTAAAGAGAGAGTCACAGGTAAATAGAAAGAAATGAAAGGAGTTTGGGAAATTAGAATAATCAAAATTAAAGCCAGATAAAGGAAAAATTCTAAGATGGCTGAACTAGAAAAGATAGGACAAAAATTGATATGAAATAATGGGATAATTGAAAGAAGTTAGAAAACATAAGAGAAAATACGTTTACACGGTATATAATCTTTGAAAGAAATTACATTGTTAGTTTGTTGATGGAGGATACTGGAATTACATGGATTGAGGATCTTATAGAAAGAATATGAGAATGTAGCTGTCATACTGAGTCAGATCAGTGCTAGAGATCCAGTGTAGTTTTTTTTATGTTTTTCAGGAAAATATGCCAGTTGCCCTCAACACCTGAACCTGAGACATCTGTGATCCTTAACTTCCTTTTGGTAACCCATTATAAACTTCATTCATGAATTTATCTAAGTCCTTCCTGAACACATTTATATTTTCAGACTCTATAACCTCCTGGGGTAATGACTTGCATATGTTTACTACCAACTATGTAAAGTACAAAGCATACATTCTTTTTATCTTTTACACTACACTGGGCATCCTCCGGTCCCAGTGCTCTTTAATTTGGTAAAATGAATTCATATTTACCTTTCATGATTTGGCAGTTTGAATCTATGTAGTCTCATCTGTAGTTTTTTTTTTTTAATTCAATGTTCCTAACCTTTCACAACATTCTGACAGAGAAGCAAAGGTTGTAACACATAATGTAAAGAGCTTTACTTTTAATTAATAATATGCTCTGAGGGAAATTATCTCATATTTGTAGATCTCAAATTTTCTGTAAATCAAAGTGCTTGATAATCTCTAAAATCCCTCCCATATTCCTTATTTGTCTTCCCGCCACCCATTCTACCCCATCTGCAGGGCAGTAAACGATGTGGAAGAGAGGGGGATCTGCAGTGTAGATAGTACATGATCTTCAGAATTAAACCACCAGGATTAAAACTCTGTTTTTTCCACTTTTTAGCTCTATGCCCTCATCAAGGTACTTACTTCTCTACAGTCACTATGCTGTGCATTACATCACCAGGATTTATTATAATTATTTTCATAATAAAATGTGGGTTTTATTAGTCAACTACAATCATAATGTAATCATTATATATTTCCCATTTTTGTTCATTCCACCAAACACAGAGCAGAGCTGTGTGACAGTGTATGCTCTCCAATCTCAGGTTCCTGCACTTTCAGATGCCCACCCACACTTACACTGACACACTCTCCCTTGCACACATTCACCCACTCAAACTCTCACCTTCACTCCCATCCTGCCCATTGCCATATTGGTCCTTGAGAGCCAAATTTTTATAAGCACTCAATTCTTTTATTTGCAGCTTATGTCTGGAGCTTAGTCACATGACCACAGCTAGCTAGTGCAATGTGCAGGGTCTCTGAATGATTGCTGGTTATCAGCTCCAGTAACTCTTTATTGTTTGGTGACTTACTAAACTAAAAGACAGTTATCTGTCTGATACACCTCTAGAGGGGAAGAAACAGGGAAAATGGCATGAAAATTCCATTTAGAACAACTATAAAGTGGAAAACACTGAAATCATTAGCCCATCAAAATGATGAAATCCTGCTAAGCAGGAATAGTGAAGCCCCTTAACCTGGAAGTAGACTAGATTCCTTGATTAAATTGTATGTTTATTTTACTTCTACTTTTTGGAATTGTCCTCTCTTGTCTCTTGTTTCAGAACCCCACTTTCTGAGGGAGTTCTTTCTTCACTATGACCTTCCTTGGCCATTTCTCTTGGTGGCAACAAAGGGAGGCTCTTCATGAATCCTGCAAAGGTTTGAAAGTCTGTTTCTTTCTAGTGTAGGGTCAGGTATTATTAAAGTTTTAAGAGTAACAACAGACAGTTGAAGTCCATTTTGGGGGTTTCTTTTGGCTTCTGGATCTGGTGGTTTTAAAGCCTAATTCTACTTGAGACCACTTAAAATAATTGGCGTGGGTGGCAACACAACATACATAATTTGATTTTGCTGCTAGCCTGCCTCTCATTATCTGACAGAGAACTATTAATAGAAGTCCTTTTATAAAAGCTTTGGAACCAGTGATTTATCTCCTGCGATGGCGCCCCCTTCAGAGTATTTTATAAGTGCTTCAGTTTGGAACACAGGGCAGTTGTCTTTTTCTTTTTTTTTTTTTTAATCCTGAAAGGCTTCAAATTGAATGCATTTAGATTTCAGGCCTCAGAGAGAGACTACCTCCTTGGCATCTCTGCCTAGAGCTACACTAGACTGAGTCTGAATTTATCAATCCCAGAACTTTGTTGAAATCAGCAAGAAGCAGCCAGCTCAGACAATATTCTAATTTGTCCACACTTTCCCTTAGGCCATTTAGTTTGCTTTCCAAGGAAATGCAGGAAATTTGACCAAATTTTTTAGCCAACAATATTAGGGGGTTAAAGTAACTAGATTAGTCCCCAAAGGGGGCTGCTTGTGCTAAGTCTCACGTCAGCACACCAAAACTTTTAACTAAGTTTTTATACTCAGCTCACCAAGAAAAGAAAGGCTAAGTTCAACCAATCAGTGCTTTCCTGCTCAGCTTAATTTGCCTGACCTTACTCCAAGACTTCCCTTGGTCCATGTAAGGAAGTAACCCAGCTTCAACCAATCAGCAGATGCCCAGTATAACTTCCTTGCTTCTGCTCCCTTCTGCCTATAAAATCTCTTTCCTTGTACAGCTCTGCAGAGCTCCTTTCTATCTGATAGATTGGATGCTATTCAATTCACAAATCACTGAATAAAGGCAATAAGATTTTGACAATTTACTCAGTTTGATTTTAATCTTTAATGAAGCACATTTCAGGTTTTGATATTTCAATATTTCATGTGCATGTACCATATTAGAATTGAGATGGGCTGAGGGTAATAGAGACCCAGAACATAGTTGCTAAAACACACACACATATTTATTTCTCTCTTTGATATTCCTAGTAGTCTAGGGCTGGTGAGTAAGACCCCAGGGCCATCAGGAGCTCTGGGCTCTATCTCTAATATGCACCATTCCAGTGAATGGCGTTTATGCTGAAGTTCATTTGAAGACACAAGGGGACTGCTGCAGTTTTGAGCATTACATCTATGTGACAAAGAACAAGAGGGAAATGATTAAATGGAGCTGACAAATTGCGAGAGGCCCTCCTATTTTGTTCTCTGACTTCAGTCATCTTGCTTAATAAATGTCCTAGTAGTTACACCCAACACTTACAATACCATTGTTCAAACATAGTAATCTGGTTGGTAAAGATCCAATAGAAGCTAGGAACTGTTGTTTTTTTTAATTCTAGGTGGCAATGTGCCCATCTGAAAATTTGTTGGGGTCCAGCCCCAACAGGCCCAGGCGTTCCCCATAGGTGTGGACGGAGTCAGCGAAGAATGAAGGACACAGAGGCAGCGTTCAGGTGATCATCATGGCGAGGTTCCTCTTAGCCACATTCCTCCTAGCCAGGTTCCTCTCTTTATTGTCCTCTTACATTTGTATTTATCCTATTTGATCTTAATCCCATCCATTCTATTCCAAAGGTTAGGGAGTTTCTTATCTCCATTCCAAAGTTACTCTATTGTTCTATTAAGCTACAAGGAAGTAACTGAAGGAGACCATCCCAAGTAAAGATTATGTAGTGTAAGCGTGATTGTTCGTAGTTAAAGTAATTAACTACTCCTCTGGCACTTAGTTAAAGGGTTTACTGATAAAAATCCTCACCTGGGGAAACAACCTTTCTTGGAGAGGTGACCTTGGTTAAAACACATAACGCTTAAGAAGGGGAGCAAACATATTAAGAACAGTATGCCATATACGCCAGGTCCCTTGAAACATCCCTGCAGCGACTGCGTCAAGCAGCCAGGGTGGATCAGCTTCCAGCAAAAATTGGGTTTTGTAACTACTAGGGAGAAGAAGAAAATGGTGGTTGAGATAGGTAGCTCATATCGGAAAATGAGAGAGGAAAAGATATATGAGCAGAGGGAATAGTTAAACCAGTAGTCTAAGATACTGTTCTTTTCTTCTCTGGCTAAACAACTAGGAAATTGCTATTGATATTCTTACAAGGAGATTAGTAAACTATAGTGTGATGTGCATACCATCACACCCAGGTCAGTGTTCTAATTTGTCCAAGTCAGTATAATTCTGAATTTAAAAAAGACACTATGTATATGTCTGAATAATAGATATAAACTGGAATCCTCTTGGGGAAATCAAAGTATATGAACAGTGTTATACTAGTAATGAGAAACCTCACTTCCCCCTGTTATTTACTTTCTTAGTTGACCAAGTCTATGGCTAGTATTACTCTAGCATAATGATAGCACTACGGTGTTGGGTGAATTTCCCGCCAAAATATAAGATGGCGGTTCGCATACGCAGGTAGGTATCTTTGTGAACGGCAAACAAACAAATATTTGGTAATACGCAGTTACAATCGGCCCGAGTTTACACGTTTCCCGCACTCCACCGCAAATCTATATGAACCGAGTTAAGACAGCTCCCGCGGAGTACGGGCAATTCACGCGAGCCGACTTAACTCGTTTCCCGCAATCCAAGTGATAGTAATAACCAACATTAGATCAATGCATATTCACAGGTATTGTGCTTGCTGTTTTCAACAAACTTGAAAATTTTAAAAACAAATTCTATTAAACATTTTAGATATAAGCTTATTTAAGACAACAGTTACAATAATTGCTCAAATCCACACTAGTAAAGGGTAACCTCAGGATTTTAACCTAGGTTTTCCTGACATCAAGTTCTTTTTTTGATTCATCATACCATATTTATCGTGAAGAGCATTCCCTCTTTGAAGACAGGGGTGTCTTTGTGAATCAGCAGTATGCTCCTTCATCAGAGTACACATGTGCAGGTATAGTGTAAACACTTTTAGTCAGTACTAGAGTAGAATTTCAGAAATCATGGCCCTTTCCTGGACTGTAGTTTACCAAGTTATGTATTCATTGGGCTTGTCCAGAGTTGGAAACTTTGTGGACCCTTTGCTGCTACACTTTTCTTCCATAACCATAAGAGATGTAACTAATCATTATTGACATTTTCTCCCACATGACTTGACTTAGCCTCACAATCCATCTAAACACAGCATTTCATACAGTCTTTTCAAGAATTTGCATAGAAGAAGTGACAGCAAAATGGTGAAGGCAGCTAGTAGCTCTTATCTTCCCACAGAAACATTGAGAAACAAACAAAAACTGCCTGAACCAAATTTGTCAGAACTCTGCAAAACAGTCAAAAGTTTACAGCGGCCAAACAAATGATGGATCAAGGAAAAGGTAAATTTAAAATAACAGGACAATTTTGTGTTGTTTCTACCAGCCCTTGCCTCACCCCTCACCATGGCAGTGGATGTCTTGGTTTTACAGTGGCAGCAGCCTGCATTTCCAGGAGAAACCCACTGATTCTAGAGGAAACAAAGCAGATTTATTTGCAAATTATTGTGTACATCTGTTCTAACCTGTCTGGGGGCTACTTAGGACTAATGCAAGGTGCTTATCTTCCTTTTGCCTACTGGGAGCTCAAGTGGTAGGCATTGCTCAAAAACACTGCAATCTGAACTAACAATCCTCTGCCAGGGGCAAAAGATTATAGTTAAAACAAGCAATTGATCACCGAAGACCCAGGAGCAAAAGCTAGGGAGAACTTTGGGAAATTAGAGCACTCAAAAATAGCAATTACATGAGGAACTTAGAAATCTGTGCACATGTCCAGGTTAAGACACATCCTCAGAGAATACCTAAGAAGACCCTATGCTATTGCGTTGGGCTGATCCATAGACTCAGGACAGGCCTGGCTAAGTGTGGAGAGAGTATCATGAGACAGAACTAATATGCAAACATTGGCTCCTTTAAAAAATTTTGGCTCCAAACTTTCAAGGATATCTTTGTCAAACCATTAGCTGAACACAATATGGGAAGCAGAGATGTTGTTGGCTGTACATGACAAAGAATGCAGTCTTTGCAGGAATAGTGTGGGGTCACTGAAAAGGTAGACTACTGTAGCCTTCAACAATCAAAAAGGCAGCAGACCCTGGGGCAAGGGGCGAATTTGATTTCCAGAGTTACCATATTATACTATTTAAATGCCCAGTTTTCAACAAAAATAATTTTCAACAAAAATAAATCACCAGGCATACAAAGGAACAGGGAAGTATGACCCATTCTAAGAAACAAAGAAAAATGACAGAAACCATCCCTACAGAATGTCAAACTTCTTACGCAAAAATTTTAAAAACAATTGTTTCAAGTATGCTCAAGGATCAGGAAACATGGATAAAAACAAAAATAAATAAGAAAAAATGAAGCCTGAAAAATTTGAATATCAATCAGATATAAATTATAAAAACAAACAATTCTGGAGCTGAGAAGAACAATAATTAAAATAAAAAATTTGTTAGAGGGATTCAATAGCAGACTTAAGTAGAGTCAGTGAACTTTTAAATAGTACAATTGTAATGATTAAGTCAGGTGCAGAAAAACAAAAGTGTTGAAAAAAGAGAACAGAGCTTGATAGATATGTTGGAGGTGATCAGTTAGACCAGCATACACATTACAGATTACTAGAAGATTGAGAACAAAATAGTGGCAGAACGTATATTTGAAAAAATAATGGCCAAGCAGTGCCCCAAACTGACAAATCATGAATGTACACATTCAGGAAGCTATGAACTCTAAGCAGGATAAGCTCAGAGCTCTAACTCAGAGATCCACGTGGAAATACATTATGATCAAACTGTTAAAAACAAAAGACAAAGAGAATCTTAAAAGCAGCAAGAGAAGAGTAACTGGTCAGATAACAAGGGATTCTCAAGAACCTTTCACAGTGGATTGAAGGTCAAAATCATAATGGAATGACGGTTGAAATTTATAACAAAAGTAACCCTGGAATATTCACAAATGTGTAGAAATTAACAATGAACTTTTGATCAGTGGGTCCAAGAAGAAATTAAAAAGAAGACTAGAAAATATTTAGAGACAAATGAAACAAAAACAAAACATGCCAAACCTTATGGGAGATAGCTGTCATGTTCAGAAGAAAATTTGTAATTGTGAATGTCTATATTAAAAGAGACTTAAAATGAGTAACCTAAGAATAGCAAGCTACATACAAAGGTAGCAGAAAGATAGAAACTATTAAAGTGGAATTAAACAAATAGAGAATAGAAAAACAATAAAATTAGTTAAATTAAGGATTGATTCTTTGAAAAGATCACTAATATTTTTAATCTAGGTAGACTAAATAAGAAAAATAGAAATCCAAAAATAAATAAAATCATAAATGAAAATGGGGATAACAATACTACTGACCTTACAGAAATAAGAAGCATTGTAAGAGGATACTACAGTACACAGCAATAAAGTAAATAACCAGAGAGAAGGTAAAAATTCCTCAAAACCAGATAGAAGGTAAAAATTCCTAGAAACAAATTACCTAGACCTACTCAAAATAAAAGGAACAGACTAAATAGAAACAGATCCACCTAAAATGTTCAATTGATTTTTTTCTTTAAGTATCAAATTAAAGGGAAGAAATAGTGCTTTAATCACGTGGTGATGGAAAAACTGAATATTCTGTCTCTTTTCCTCTCTCTAAAATCAATTAAAAAATTAAAATTAAAAAGAAAATGTAGAAGATCTACAGGATTGTAGATTAGAATTTTTAAGAATTTGATGTTTTTCAAATTCAAGAATTAAGAAAATCTTTTGGACAAAGTGCTTCTAAAAGTGTTAATTTATGTGAGTACATGCTTATATGCAGTCATTGATTTTGACTGATGTCAATAAAAATCTACCTAAATAAATCACTGTTGCATACTCATTTTACATATTGATAGGAACTGTTTATACTTGTAGGTCCATATGAAATGAGAAGGTAGAATGGGAACAGAAATATAGAAAAAATACAGAAAAAAAAGTTATCATAAAAATTAGTAAGATATCCTATATAATAAAAGGGTAATATGCAAACTGACCCTAACAGCAGAAAGACTGGGAATGACTGGTCACTATGACACACACTGACCACCAGCGGGCAGACGCTCAATGCAGGAGCTGCCCCCTGGTGGTCAGTGCGCTCCCACAGGGGCAGCTCTGCTCAGCCACAAGCCAGGCTGATGGCTGCCAGTACAGCGGTGGTGGTGGGAGCCTCTCCTGCCTCCTCAGCAGCAGTAAGGATGTCCGACTGCAGCTTAGGCCTGCTCCCCGCTGGCAAGTGGACATCCCCCAAGGGCTCCCGGGCTGCTAGAGGGATGTCTGACTGCCAGCTTAGGCCCAATTCCCTGGAGAGCGGGCCTAAACCAGCAGGTGGTCATTCCCCAAGGGGTCCCCCAAAGGGTCCCAGGCCAGGCTGAGGGACCCCTCTGAGTGCACAAATTTTTGTGCATCGGACCTCTAGTAACATGATAAATACCTTGGTATACATGTGGCTAAGTTTTTTGGGACATAATATTTATTGCCTATTAATATTAACAAAGTATTAACTTGTCAATACAGATTAGGGAATATAATTTGAAAAAATAGAGGAGATACAAGTCAGAATAATATTTATATAATAATATGCTCCAAAACAAGAAGAAAATAGAGGGTTAGAGGTGGAGAAAATGAAAATATTGGAATAAAAATATATGAGTCAATAATTTAAGAATGTGATATATATAAAGGTATAGCTGAGGTAAACATAATGTGAACTATATCTAAGTTGAATATTCATCCAAATATATGATATATTTGGAATTGGCAGAGCATAAAATATTTATTATAAATTTTTGAAAACAACAAAAGAATGCTTGCTAAAACTCAAAATTTAATTTCTCGCAAACTTCCTGATAAAAAAATCAACAAAATGAAACTTTCTAAAAAATAAGGAGAGGCAGACTTGGCATGAAGTTAATGAAGTGGGAACTTCAGGGTCTCTCCCTGGCAACGACACTTAGCAAGGTTTACGGAAGTGTCATAGCCATGTTTTAGGTGGCTACAAGATTAATAAGGAAATCCCAATATTATTTAAGATGTAGGCCCAGAATTTATTCTTGGAAATAGGCATAATGAGCATTAGAAAACAAATGGGTACATAAAGGATTTGCAAATACTTGGGGTTCTTTTGCTTTCTAAAATCATTCCACAATGTCGCTCCTCTGCAATCTCAACAAAAAGTTTGTAAATTGGTTTTGCTTTGTTGCAGAGAGTGTGCATTTTAAAGGCATCCTTTTAATTTTCCCCGTGTCTAGTCCTGAATCCAAACATTCAATGCCTTCCTGATTTTATGGCCTTGTTTTGTTGACTCTTTTCTCTGGGGTCCCACTGCGATCCTGAAAATGCCAAGTAACTTGGATGCTCGAGATGGAAAAAAAGCTTTGTGTAAGCTTTATTTAACCTACTCAGCTCACCAGAGTTGGGTAGGCATTTCTCAAAAACTCTTTTCAATGAACTCAATAAGAAGGATTATATAGCCCTCGAGCAATTAATGGTAACTTTTTTGCCAGCCTGCATCAGAATCCAATAAAGAACTGTAGTATGGCTCTGTCAGGACTTTTACACACACCTGGCCCTCTGGAATTTAACAAACACAGAATAGCTAGTTCGAAAGCTTGGTATAACTTTGGTACAGCTTCCTTTTTGTTTTGTATGTCTTAGCTGCAAAAAGTCCATCCAAATGAATTTTGTTGTCTTTTCTTTAACTTTTTTTCTTGTTGCTTCTAAAAGATATAGTTCACAATTTCTGTGCAATGCAAACATAATCTGAGGTGTTCTCTACCCTTGATCACTTAGCCATTCAGGAATCTGAATGCAGCCACTCTTATGGGTGGAAATCATGTTCTTTTACAGAGAAGCAAGCCCAATATTAGATTCAGCTTCCCAGTTTATTACGCTTCTTAATGTCTGATCCCCTTTGCTCCTTTCCTTTATTAATATTATCTACCTATGATAACACCACTACATAAGAAATTTAATGGCAGGGTTTGATTTTAATAAGCATAGATTTAAGAATTGGGTGGTATTAAAATGCAAATGGAACATATGAGGTATGCTGGAAAGAAAGGCAACATGATATTTCCTGTATGAGTGCTCAATGAAGGGTCACAAAATAACTAGAGATTCCAAGACCTGGATCCCTCATGTGGGTAGGTTTTACATATCTTACTATCCAAAGTTTTTTAGCCTATGTACTCTACATGTCCTTAAAACATATGCCAGAAAATCCTGGGAGAATCTCTACAGATCATGGAAGTTAGGGGCGGGGGTGGGCATGGGGCTTTGAAGATGAAAGATTTCATCTAGAGAAGAAAAAGATGTTATTTCAAGTGGTATTCACTGATTTTTGCCAATTGGATAACTCTCTTTATGAATACATCCTAATCGCCATGTTTGATTATGGATATGGTCTTGAATGGAATTAAATCTAAGCAAAGAGAATACTTCTGCAGAAAAAGTTCAAAGAAGTTTCTTTTCTTGAGAAGAGCAGAGAATAAAAGAGAAAGAAGGATAAATAAGGGAACAGGTAGGAACAGGCTGGGGATATGTTGGTCAGTGAGAAATTCTTAGAAGTGGAAGAAACTAAATGACTTTTCAGAAGTTTACCTAATGCTGCTCACAATTTATGAGTTCACATAGTTTATTTCTCACTTTCAGTAGAGATTGTGTGGGAGACGTTCTCAACTAAGGAAAACAGGCTGTTTTTATAACTGAGTCAACACGGTAGAGGATAAGAGAACACAGGCAAAATGGAAATCAGATCAATTTTAGCAAAACTAGGAAATAGAGCAAGAAATGGCAATAAGATTGCATGAGTTCAGACATTCACGAATACCTTGGAAGTGAAGTGGTACCAGAAAATGGGACATATAATAATAAATTTTATTTAAATATTAAAAAAACTGTATAATTAGTCAAAACCTTTGTATAGTATAGTAGTTAAGACAATGTATGCTAGCTATCTTAACAAATAGTTCCACATTTCAGTTGCTCAATACAATAAAGCCTGGTTTTTACTTCACCGCAGTCTAATGTGGGTTGGGAAGCTCTTTGGGTATCTGTCCTCCAGTCAGTGGCTCAAGGGCCATCCCATTAGGTGTCTCTTCCAGAATAGGTCTGGAAAGGCGTACATCACTACCACTCCCATTCCACTGGCCAAAATCGAATCCTATGAACTTAAGCTAACTAAAGTGAGGCTGGGAAATCTTGTCTCTTCCCAGGTGGCCTTGTTTTACCTCTGGCCTGTTTCTGTCACAGATATGACTACATCTATTGCTATACTCATTGGAGGGAGGAAAGGATGGAGTGGAGTTTGGGAACAGAAGAAGTTGAAAGCTTCCACTTGTTATAATTTCTTTAAAATTATATTTAAAGTTTATGTTTCTAATCGCTAGATCTGGATCAACAGAGCTTAAGGTCCAAGTTTTAGTTGATCCCTAAAGAAACTCATCTTGACACCTAAATCCAGGTATCAATTCACCTTTTAAAATATATAGAGCAGCCCACCAGCATGGCTCAGTGGTTGATTATTGACCTATGAACCAAGAGATCCTGGTTCAATTCCCGGTTGAGGTACATGCCAGGGTTGTGAGCTCAATTCTTTCCCGGAGTGTGCAGGAGGCAGCTGATCAATTATTCTCATTGTTGATGTTTCTATCTCCTATCTTCCTCTCTGAAATAAATAAAATATATTTTAAAAAAGAGAAAAATAAATAAAATATATAGAGCAGGGTTTGACATTTTGGCATACTTTTACTTAGGGAGTTAGCTTCTCTAAAATTAACTTCTCAATCTTCTTAAAGGTATCTGAATGTCTACAGCAAATCTACACTGCACAGCCTCAAATTACAATAATGAAATAGAATTAGAGGGAAGATCATTTTTACCTTTGACGCCACTTTTTTTAATTAGGAAAAAAAAAAGCTTCTCAAGAAGCCACTCAGGTCACTATTTAGTCATTTGTCCATCCCCTATATGATATACAGGGGCCAGAGAAAATGTGAATTTGGCACTTTGTTTCTTTTTTTAAAAAATATATTTTATTGATTTTTTATAGAGAGGAAGGGAGAGGGATAGAGAGTTAGAAATATCAATGAGAGAGAAACATCGATCAGCTGCCTCCTGCACACTCCCTATTGGGTATGTGCGGCAAACAAGGTACATGCCCTTGACTGGAATCGAACCTGGGACCCTTGAGTCCGCAGGCCGATGCTCTATCCACTGAACCAAACCAGTTAGGGCGCACTTTACGTTTCTAAATGAAAGGTAAGATCTAGCAGCAAAGAAGGGGGGTGGGGCTTTAATTACTTTTCAGTAATTAGATAACAGTGTCTGTCACAGCTGCTAAGAGAGTAACAGTCAGGTGGTATTTTGTTTTCTGGTAGAAACCTATCAACAGACACATTTCACTCACTAGCTGACTCAAATCTGTTACTTATGCTGCCTGCAGCTGAGTGTGGTAAGAATGCCCATCACATGCTATAAACAGCGGTTCTCAACCTGTGGGTCGTGACCCCTTTGGGGGTCGAATGACCCTTTCACAGGGGTCGCCTAAGACCATCGGAAAACACATATATAATTGCATATTGTTTTTGTGATTAATCACTATGCTTTAATTATGTTTAATTTGTAACAATGAAATTGGGGGTCACCACAACATGAGGAACTCTATTAAAGGGTCGCGGCATTAGGAAGGTTGAGAACCACTGCAAGGATGAACAACATTTCCAGCAATTACTCCCCTGTCCATGGTACTGGCAAAACTACACTCCTACATGGTTGTGTTTTATAATATTTATTATTTATTAATCATGATTTTAAGAAAATGCTTAAGAATCTTTGCCTAGGGTAAAGGTGCTTGAATTGGACCACACGAGGTCATAGTTTAGGGAACTGTAGTGGAATTTGTTGTTCTTGGAGCCTTTTATTAACAAGGCAGGATCCCCTCTAGGCAGTCCCCCATAGTATGTGCCCTGGAAGGAGGCAGGAACCACCCTTAGTCTGAAAACTGGAGGGTTTGTATATCCACTATTCCTCTCTTTAGCCCATTAGGGGTCCCTTGGGATATTTAAACTTGGTCTGTCAAAATCTACCTCCTGCCAATTTTAATCTTCATGGATGGTGAGATGCCATATTCAATACACCAGTAGACTTTAAGTGCACATTTCTGTTGCTTTTTTTCCAATCTTTGTTTTGACTGCTCATTTTTTTAAACCTTGTTGTCCAGTCTTTTGTTAATTTTGTGAAATCCAGGTTATACTTTCAATAAATTAAGATCTCTGTTCAGGTCTGCTTAAGTTAGATGAGGCAAATGTTATAGATATGTGGTGGTACCTGGCACCAGCCCCACACTGCAGCTCCATGAAGTTTGTCCTATTGTGAAGGCCTGAGGCTCCAGTGATGCCTCTGGCTTGACTTGGGCTACTTCTCTCCTGCTGAGTTTATTTCCCTACTTCTAGGTAGAATTGAATAAAGGAAATGGCAGGGAAAGAATTGAATAAAGTACCTGCCCTAAGAGGTTTGTTCAGATAAATTATGTGAGTTTTTGCTGTCTTAAATTTTGTGGATTGATAACTCCCAAAACATTCCTTTCAGTAATCTCCAGGCAAGTCTTAGTGACTTGAATGGCCTGAATGCATCAAAAGAAGCACTAACCACCCTTTAAAGTCTAATGATTGACTATTTTATGCACTTTTCAAATAGGGGTTCTCCAGAGATTGGCTGGTCACCTGCATCAAGAACTTGAAACAAGTGCTTGAGGTCAGAAGCTGTGAGGCCTTGCTCCTTACCTCCTTGCCCAAGAGATTTTTCTGCTTCATTCTCTGAATACATTGGCATATACATCATGTGGCCCAGTGTTCCAGGTTATTTTTCTCTCAATCATGGTCAACAGAGCAGGGCAGTCTTTATTAATAGGTTCTTCTGCCTTTTGGATAGTTGACAAGTAATTCACAATGCCATATCCTATATCATAAAAGGCTAATATGAAAATCACCAAATGGACAATGATTGGTCACTATGACATGCACTGACCACCAGGGGGAAAACACTCAACGCAGAAGCTGCCCCCTAGTAGTCAGTGTGCTCCCACAAGAGGAGTGCCGCTCAGCCAGAATCTGGGCTCACGGCTGGTGAGCACAGTGGTGGGAGTCTCTCCCACCTCCGCGACAACACTAAGGATGTCTGACTGCCAGCTTAGGTCCACTCAGTTGTACATCCCCTGAGGGCTCCCGGACTGCGAGAGGGCACAGACCCAGCTAAGGGACCCCTCCCACCGAGTGCACAAATTTTGTGCACTGGGCCTCTAGTAAATAAATATAACTAATATTTTCTAGGCATTTTTAATGTATAAAATGCAGAACATTATTATATTTGATTCTCAAAGGAACTTGGATGGTAGGGAAAGAGGTATTATATTATTTTCTTTTTAGTGAAGATAAAAATATTTCTCTGAGCTGAAGTGATTTGTCCAAGGTTTCTGAAATAAGTAGATCCAGGATCCAAACTTAGGCCTGGCTCCTAGGAATGTGTTCTAAGAGAATAATCATTTGTGGTATATGAAGAGATGGCAACATTTTATAGATCAGAAATATCAGAAATTTTATGCCCTTTAAATGGGATAAAAGTTTTACCATTATTATTAATTATGCTCTGAGGACTTTTGACTGAAAGCTGAAAATGGCTACAAAAAAGCAGCTCTGGGAAACACATTTGTTGGGGAGACAGGGGAGATGATGCATAGATAGAAAAATATATAAATACATCCCTATTATAAAATGTGAAATGTCTATCAGAGCCAGAAAGGATTATAATAGAAAGGGACCTGATGCCATCTGGTCTAATTTATTTATTAAGAGGAGAAACAGTTTCAGACACTTTGCAAGAACTTTGTTGCACAATGTTTCATTTAAATTTCATGTTATTTAAACCACCTTATGGGAAAGAGTTTGAAATGCCAACTTAAAAATTTACAAAGTAGAAAATTGAGATTCAGAGAGGTCTAATGATACGTCCAACACTATTAGATCTATTAAGAGGTAGATAGTGAACTAATGCTCTATAGATTCTGGACCATGCTTTTGCCAGAATCTATACAATCCACTTTAAAATCATCATCAATACACTGTTTCAAAGGGGGTAAAAGGCTAGCTTATTTTTCTCACAAAAAAGGCTCATTTCTGGCAAGATAAATGGATAAAATACTTCATTAGATTCATTTAAGGGCCACAATTGAAAGAACACTAAAAGCAAAAAATGTGTTATTTTGCAAATGAACTCTAAAAACAAAATGTTGAATCTAGAACAATTTTGTTTGTAAGTAGTTCAGGTTTCCCTTACACATAGATCAATCCTGTGTAATAAAGTTCAATAAATTTATGCAATTACTAGAATTAATGCAGCTGGGACGTGGGTACAAAATGTTACAGCAGATGGAGGATATGTATACTTCAAACAGAGCACAATTGGCAAGCAGAATAGTTAGTAAAAGCAGCAGAACAATATGTAAACAGTGGTCCATTAGTCACATTAAGATGGAAAGTAAACCAAATAGGCTTATTGATGTGGTAATGAATACTGGACTGGAACAAAGATAAAGTGTTTGTTCAAAGAAAAGGATACCAAGAAAAGACCAAAGAGCTATTATTATTATTTTTTAAACAGAGCCTTTAAAAAGATGAGAAAAACTCAATATTCATATTCAGGGGATCTTCAGGAGGTACTGGACAAACAATCTCAAATGATAGGCCCGGTTTCAATAATAAAGTATTAGATTAAAATACATGATGCATTACAAATATAATATATGTCTCTATATCTTACACTGATTTATTTCAGAATAGATACCAAAAAGTATTATTTAAAGTTTTTTTTAACCCAAATGTGGATTTTTCTATAAATATCAACTCAAGGATAGAAAAGCTTAAAGATAAAAAAATAAGTTATATGAAATATAGAGTAGTTCTTAAAGCACAGGTGTTTGGTTCCCCTTTTTTTCAGAAAACAACTTTTTTGCATAGATTATTTACCAAATACTATCAACAATACTATAAAGTAGTCAGTATATTGTTATCTTGTTTTAAAGGTGAAAACAAATGAGGGACATAGAGATTAGGTAATTTGCTGAAGGTCATAGTTATTAAGTGCTAGGGTATAAATCCAATATATTTTTCTAAGACATAAATCTTGTGGTAGGTCTAACTGTATTTGTTCTGTATAAAACTCTGGACAAAGATTGAAGGATATTCATAGGCAGTTATATAATTCTTTTAAAAATATATATATGTTTTTATTGATTTCAGAGAGGAAGGGAGAGGGGAAAAGAGATAGAAACATCAATGATGAGAGAGAATCATTGATCAGCTCTCTCTTGCAGGCCCCCTACTGGGGGCTGAGCCTGCAACCCAGGCATGTGCCCTTGATCAGAATCAAACCCAGGACCCTTCAGTTCACAGGTTGTTGCTCTGTCCACTGAGCCAAACTGGCTAGGGCCAGTTATATAATTCTTAATAAATCACTTATAAATTCAGTTTTTCAAGATTTCCTCATTATAATATTGTTACCAGAGAGCTTCCTGAGTCAGAGGGAGTTCTCCCCTCCTTGGTTCTTTTCATGCTCCTGAGAGAGAATATAGATGAGTGACAGAAAGGAGTGTTAAAGCAAAGCAAGTGAAATTATTAAGAGCACTAGAGGCCCAGTGCACGAAATTTGTGCACAGGGGAGGGAGTTGTCCCTCAGCCCAGCTTGCACCCTCTCAAATCTGAACCCCTCTTACAATTTCAGACCACTGGCACCCAACAGCTTGCCTGCCTTCCTGCCTGATCACTCCCTAACCACTCCCCTGCCATCCTGATCGACACCTAACTGCTCCCCTGCAGACCTGGTCACCCCTAACTCTTCTCCCCTGCTGGACTGGTCCCCCCAACTGCGCTTCCCTATAGGCCTGATCACCCCCAACTGCCCTCCCCTGCCGGCCATCTTGTGTTCCCATGGGGGTGGCCGTCTTGTATGTTGGAGTGATGGTCAATTAGCATATTCTCTCTTTATTAGATAGGATACTTAGCATAAAACCAACTCAGCTAGCCTGAATGCCTCATCTGGTGGGGATTCAAGAGTTTTATCATTTTCTCCCTTTAGATTTCAAGATTCCCCTGCCCGATATATTGGGTAACAGACTAGATTTCAAGGTCTCCATTTTACATTGTTGTGGTTTTTCCTAGAATTTATGAGAACACCTGGAGATTTTATGTTGGCAAGTGCCAGGACTGCTGAGTTTTTTGTTCAGTGGGTGAGATAAACTCCCCTTTCCCTGCCTTCCCCTCCTCCTGCTCTACCAGCTATCTATCCTACCTAATAATCTTATATAATAAAAAGGTAATATGAAAATTAACCCTCACGCCCTCACAAGATGGCTGCCTATGACCAGGCCAGCAGGGGGGTTAGTGAGGGACGACCAAATGACTGAACAGCAGGCTGCGTGGGGCAACTAGATTGGTCGGGGGGTGCAGGTGGGGGCAACCAGGCCAGTGGGGGGTGGGGAGTGAGGGGCGACCAGTCTGGCAGAGGAGGGCAGTTGGGAGTGACCAGGCCAGTGGGGGCGGGGCAGTTAGGGGCAATCAGGCCAGCACGCAGAGGCAGTGAGGGGCAATCAGGCCAGCAGTGGAGGGCACACAGTTAGTGGTGACCAAGCAGGCAGGTAGGTGAGTGATTAGGAGCCAGTGGTCCAGGATTGTGAGAGGAATGTCCGATCCCTGGGTTTGGGTCTAAACCAGCAGTCGGGCATCCCCCAAAGGGTCTCAGATTGGAGAGGGTGCGGGCTGGGCTGAGGGGACTCCCCCCATGCACGATTTTCATGTACCAGGCTTCTAGTAAGATTATAAGGAATGAAATGATTGCTTCTAATGAGAATGCTGTTCTTTAATAAGATATTAATAAGTCTATCATTTTAGAAAAACAAAAGAAAACAACTAATAATCTAGATATCATGTAATAGTTTCTTGAGAGATATTTAAAAAAAAGTAGTAGTTACTAAATTTAAGAGATCATTTTACTTAAGTCCAGGCAAGGAAATACAAAAAGTTCTGCCCTAGCTGGTTTGGCTCAGTGGATAGAGTGTTGGCCTGTGGACTGAAGGGTCCCAGGTTCAATTCTGGTCAAGGGCACATGCCTGGGTTGTGGGCTTGATCCCCAGTAGGGCGCATGCAGGAGACAGCCAATCAATGATTCTCTCTCATCATTGATGTTTCTATCTCTCCCTCTATCTTCCTCTCTGAAATCAATAAAAATATTAAATAAATAAATAAGTAAATAAATGTTCTATGAAATTCATGATTAGTTTTGAAACTTATAAATTTTGAATTTGATTCAAGAGATTAAAAAATAACCTGAACAAATTGATTATTCAAGAGGAAATAGATAAGTTTTAAAGTAGCTAACTACAAAAATGCACCTCAACCAAACATTTTTGTAGATTAATCTCATTAAAAAATTAAAGAACAGAACCAGATACTATTTGAAAGTTTTAAGAATAAAGGGAGCCCAACTGGTGTGGCTCAGTGTTTGAGTGAGGACCCAGGAACCAAGAGGTCACAGTTTAATCCCTGATCAGCGAACCTTGGGAATAGAATGAGGTATTAGAATATCTGTTTTTAACTTTCAATATCATGTTTCTGAGGAAAGGGTTTTGTAAGTGGATGAGTTTGTTCCCCAAATTAATTGACTTCCCACAGGCTTATTTTCTGTAGGGCAAAGACATTTGGAAAAATATAGTCATGATATAGTTAACTAGATGATATGCATTTTTTATTTCAATTTTCCTCATTCAAAATAAAATCTAAAGTTGTTTTATTTGCAATGTAAGCAGCCAAATAATTACATTTTCCAGCTTTCCTTAAAGACAGATTTGGTTATTTGATACATTTCTAGAAAAAATGTTGCCCCCTTTTTCTTGCATGCTTCCCTTCTCTACTTGCTTAAATACTGTCAGGATGTCGCAAATACTGAGCTCTCTTATTTTTACAATGGATTAAGCTTGAGGAAACAAACTTGAGAATAAATATCACAAGCCAAGAGAAGTGAAGCAGAAAGATGGAAGTATAGATATCGTTTTACACAATTACATTAATTGGACATTCTTAGACATTGACTTCTGGACTTCTTGACATGTGAGAAATAGCTAATACTATTTGTTTGTCTAACATGATCTGGTATGTTTAATTTTATGTAGCCAAATTAAGTCATAATAGGAACAACTATCTATTTTTCTCTTCTAGCCTCTTCCTCCTACCTATAAGAATTTTCTCATAAAGTTACTCATTAGGGACCACACCACCATTTTATTAGTACTAAATTATCTCAGTGTATTGGTGTTATATTTTGTGTAAAATGATTCATTATTTGTTAGTAATAGTAATTAAATACTAAGCTTTAAAGGATAATTTTAGACATGAAGAATTCTAGGCTAAATATAAAATATGATTTATCCTACTGAGTTGCATTTCTCTATACTATTGCAAATAGTAGATAAAGAAATGGGTTTACAGTTAGAAAAGTAATTTATCATGTAAAGCTGCTAATTCAGGCAAACCAGTGGATAGTTTTGCTAACACTATTTATTCTGGTGCACTGGTCTAAAAACAAGCAAACAATAAATAAAGCAAATAAAAAAACTTCAGTAATAACAAAAATAAACAGTTGAAATAATTGTCCTAATTACATTTTAAATTTTAAATAAAATTTAAAAGGTAGAAGCCAAATTGAAATAAAGTACAAAAAAAAAAACAAAACAACAGTAGCTCAGTCAATGTTCAACATGCACAATGACTCTTCAAATTATTAACTATCAGATTATACTCATTTTATTAACTTACTATCTCATAGAATACAGTTCTTATATTTATACTAGGGGCCCGATGCACAAAATTCATTCACGGGGGGGGGGGGGGGGGGGAGGAGGGTCTCCCACAGCCTGACCTGCACCCTCTCGCATTCCGGGACCCCTCGCTCCTAATTGCCTGCCTGTTCACTCTTAACCGCCTGCTTGCTCGCTCCTTACTACCCGACGACTCACTCCTTACCGCTTGGCTCACAGCTCCTTAGCGCTGCTGCAGAGGCAGGAGAAGCTCCCACCACCAGCGCTGTGCGCACCAGCCGTGAGCCCAGCTTCTGGATGAGCAGCGCTCCCCCTGTGGGAGCACACTGACCACCAGAGGGCAGCCCCTGCATTGAGTGTCTGGCCCCTGGTGGTCAGTGCATGTCATAGCGACTGGTCGTTCTGGTCATTCTGCCGTAAAAGTCACTGGGCTTTTATATATTGAGATTTCTTAAGTTTGGGAAAGACATGGACTAAACTGCTTATATTTTTCTGTCGATAACTTTGGAATTTCTCCTACCTCTCACTTAGTGACACTGATTTTCTTCTCTTTTGGAGAACTACTAGTAAATACATTGAGCTGTTGTCCATTATGCTTTGTAGAAGTGGCAAATGCAAATACTTAGCTCACTCTTTTCAGTGTTAACTATTGTTCCTTTTTGTTTTTAGCTCTTGCTTACTTTTATCAAATTTCAATGTTTAAATTAAGCATTGTATTTTAAGTTTTAAACTATATTAAGTAATTAATTAATAAAATTACTGAATAATATTTAATTTCAGATATTCTCCATTCTTTCTTTGGATTTGATATTATAAAAACCCAAGAAATTAATTCCATGGAAGGAAACCTTAAATTAATACTGATTTAGTTAGTGTTCAATAATTTTAAATTAGTAAAAGAAATTCATATATCCATGCTGGGAATATCCAAGTACTGTAACATATAACATACTCTACAGATAAATACCTTAAGAATAATTGAGTTGGTAATTGGTAACACAAAATCAGATGATAGAAAATATCTAGTAAAGGCTATTTTTGATAGTGTTCTGAAGGAATGTCTGAGTTGTGATTGAGCTAGGATCCTATATTAGTCAGGATAAATGCATAGTTCCTGTAACGAAGTCCCAACTGAATGATAATAGTTCAAACAATTTTTCTCTATTATGTATCAGCCCTCAGACAAGCTGTCCATGTTGCTGAGGTCCAGTTTTCTTCTCTATTTTGACTCTTCTTCATCCCTCCACCTTCCAGGATATTGTTTTAATTCTCATGTCAACTAGCATTCAATGTTAGATTAAAAGGTTCACATAGCAGGCAGAAAGAAAAAGAAAAAGGAAACATGTGCTATTTCACTGCAAGGACATTACCTAGAAGTAACTTAGATCCTGTCTATTTATACCCATTGGCCAGCACATGGTCACATAGCCACATCTGCTGCAAATGAAGCTGAGAAAGGGTGTCTTTATTTCACCAGGTACAATATTTGAGTTCCATTACTAATAAAATACTTGACTTGGGGTGAGACTTTTTCCTGAAATGAAAAGAAGGATCAAACTCTGTTAAATTTTTGGAAGACAGTTTTCTGACCATTATTTCTTTCAATATTTTCTCATTCTGTACCAGCCACTTTAGCTTCTTTTTCCAGAGTGACTTATATATATGAAAGCCTAATATGCAAAGTGTCCCCTTGGGAGTTCGACCTGGAGACCAGGAGTTCAACCACTTGCTATGACGTCCACTGACCACCAGGGGGCGGCATGGAACGAAGGAAGGCCCTGGCCAGCAGCTGGGGAAGGGAGGCCCCAGCCAGCAACTGGAAGGCCCAAATCAGCCCTGATCACTGGCCAGGCCTAGGGACCCTTACCCACGTATGACTTTCGAGCACCAGGCCTCTAATAATTAAATAATTATTAGACTTTCTGATATTGTTCCTCAGGTGCCTGACCCTGCTTACTTTTTGTTCAATCTTTTTTTTCTTCTGTTGTTAAGATTGCAAAATTTCTACTGCTTTATCTTTAAATTCACCAAGTTTTTCCTATTTCATTCCCAGGTCTACTGTTGACCTTTTATCTCATATATTATATTTGTCAATTATCACATTTCCATTTATCACATGATTCCATAATATAGTTTCTCTTTCTCTGCTGAAAATGTCTGTCTTTCTATACATATTGAGATTGATGAACTTAAGCTCATGGATCATGATGTTAAACTGCTTTAAGTCTTTGCCTGATAATTTCAACATCTGAGTCATTTTGGGATTGGCATTTTTATTAGTTTTTTCCCATGGCTTTGGCCAGATTTTCCCAATTCTTTCCATGTACAATGATTTGGGATTATATCCTGGACATTTTGAACATTGCATTATAAAAATCTGAGTCCTTTTAAAATTCTTTGAAGATTTGCTGTACATTTTTTTTTCCTGTTTGTTTTAGCAGACAATTGGCATGGTTAGGTTCAGATCAAGTGTTCTGATTTGCCTTCTGTATGCGGTGCCTCTAAAGTCAGTTCAGGTTTCAAAGTCTGTACTGTGTTGTTTGAATTTCTTTGTGCCTCTTCACTCAGGGATTTGTCTAGGACTTAGGTATTGGTGTAAACAATAATTCAGTTCTCAAAGCTTTTATCATGCTTATTGATGTCTCTTCTGTTAGTGAACAGACTGGGATGAGCCTGGGTTTTTGTAAGTTCAAATACTGTATTTGGGCATCCCCTTCTTCATCTTCCAGCTCCCCAATTTCTCAGCCATTCTTTGGTTCCCTGGGGGTCCTTTCCCAGTTTTCTGATTTGTAAGCCATGGTTTATCTTTGTGCTGGTGTGTAGTTTCCCGACACTGTGGCTATTCTCAGGCAAAGCTGAAAGAGAAAAGAGACAAAATAATGGTGAGCTTCCTCACACTTTTGGATCATTGGAGTCCCTTTCTTGATTCCTCTGAAAATAGGTTTTTTCCCCTGAAGTTTTAGAAACCTTGTCAAGGGACCAGAACAGCTTCACTACTGGGGCTCCCTCAGAGCAGGGGTGAGGAAAAAAAAAAGTTTCTCCACCCAGTCTACTCTCAAGTTAACAGAGGTCTTTTTGTCTCGTCTTCTGCCTTGAAAAACAGAATTTTCCTTTTAATTTTCATTGTCCACCTCTACTTGAACTCTCAGGTAAAAGCCAGGAGATAAAGGAGAGAGGAAAACACAACAGTGAAGTCATGGCCTTTTATTTCTTCAAGTTTGACTTCCCTTCCTATTCATAAGACTGAGTAAATGTACTCAGTCTTTGCAATCTGTCCATAGTTTTTTCTTACAATCACAGGGAAAGATAAGGCTATAATAAGCTTTTCATCTTGGTCATCAGTGGAAATCTTTTACAAATTCTTAATATTTTATCATTAATGATTCATTCATCATACTACATTTAGGTTAACATTTTTTTGCATATAGTTTGTGAAGTATATTTTTCTGGGCTTTAGTGACAAAAGAGGAATTTGAAATATTTTGGATAGTAGGGGAAATTATAGAGAAATTTAATGTAGATTTCATTTACTTTAGACCTAATATACATTTCGCTTAACCATTTTTCAGGGACAGTGTGTGAAAGAGGCAGTTATTAGAGTTTCTGTTTGTGATTAATAAAATGGTGGCATTGTGCCTATATCTTACAATTTTCCTTACTCTTTCAATGCTGAGTTGATATGGTAATATGTTTCCCCAACTTTGACTTCTCAATGTTTATTCTCTAGAAAATTAAAAGTAACTTCATAACTTCGTAGAAGAAACGCAGCAGTAATAAAAGCACATTAAATGGTTTTGCCATTTACTAAAATATGTATTCAACCTGGCCATTCTTGAACTTATTTCAGACTAATGTAGCCTCAATATTTCCTTGAAATATGTTTGCTTCATAGTTCAAAAAGTAGCACCACACAAAATAAACAAGAGGAAAGTAGAATAATGCAATGTATACCACCTAAAATACTTAAATAGTAAATTAAATTCCTTTTGTAATATTTTTCTTATGTATTTACTCTTATAATATTTTGAAGGATGCTTTAAAAACTCACCTTTCTTTATTCCATCTCCATGGTTACTATGCATAAAATATTTTTATACAATGAAGAGGAACATTCTCTAAACAATTACTTTTTCCTGTTAGTAAACTTTGTATGACTCTATTACTCATAATCTAAATTTGGACAAAGCAATGGATATAGCAGACATTCAATACTATTCTGGATGGATATAACCCAATCTATATAACAGTATATTTCCTGGAATTGTTTTCAAGAAAAATCATGCACTTTTTCATGACCAGTAGTTCTCATGTACAAGGTTAACCTCAGAACTTACAGGTCAGGCATTCCTATCCTCTCATGTCATTGATACGGGTCAAAATCAGAGTTCAAACTAAGTTCAATAAACTCTAGTGAAAAATATAGACTGTTTAAGAAATCATCTAAATTATAATATTAACTATTGTAATGATTATTAAGCAAAGAAATTTAATGTAATTGTACTGAATGCTGACTTCGTGTAAAGACCTGCACAGAGACAACAAAGACAAGAAATATACAAGAATATCAAAATTAGAATCCTTATGCTTAATAAAGTTATATTTTATATAAATACATTGAAAAATTGAAAGAGTAATTTTTTTCACCAATGGCTATCTAAGAAATTGAATATTTATTGGGAACTTTCTAACTGCCTGGTCCTGTTTTCTACATTTTAAAGTTTTTATGCTATTTTACATGAAGTAAACTTGTACTTTCTTCACAATACTAACAAAGGTAACAATTTAAAAGGTTTAATAGTTTTCCAAATAGATTCAGTATTCAAATTCCTGTTTGATGCCTATGAAACACTATGAAGCCTCAAACAATATTTTAGGGACAAAAGTAGTTCCTGGAAGTTATGGCGCTTGATATTGGTAAGATTTCTCTAGAGTGCAAGAGAGGACACTGTATTTTGAAAGTTGAAAATAAGCTAGAAACTAAAAGTTGAAAAGATAAAGATTTGTTGAAGGAGCTATAAGCACTGGAATTGTAAGGTGTCGACAATGGAGCAGTGATGCGGAAGGCCTGAAAAAAGGCAAATTTAGGTGGAGGAGTTTGCTTGCCACTCACTAGGTAGTTGATATCCACTGTAACTCATTGAGAGGAAGAATGATGTCATGGTTTATCAAGATATATCCTAATTCCTGAGGTAGGATATAACATCGAAAACAAAGAAACTGGAGGAAATGAGTCTGGATAGAAAACTATTGTAAGAGTTTAGGCAAGAGGATACCAATAAGTAGAGAAATGAGGAATTTTAGGGGAGATAGACTTTATGGGATTTTAAAATTTGAGTATTTCTTATAGAGGGGAGAGAGGGAGACATTCATTTAATAATAAAGTTTGGGCTGTTATAGTTGAGAAAGCAGAGGTATCCTTGAGGGGAAACAAGATAAGTAATTTTGAGAAGATAGTATTTTCAGTCTGAGGTACATTCAGTATGCGATGTGAGGGAGTATGTATGTCCATTTGTCTATTAAAACATGGAGGTTTCGTGCGAGTTTGGGCTGAAGACTTCATCAGAGGCAAAGTACTTTGATGTGAGGGGCATCTGCCGATACATTTGCATAGAAACTTTCAGTGTAGAAGGAATCCCTTATGAATCAAATGCATAGGAAACAAGGAAAAAATATTTTAAAGCAACATAAACTTAAGATTCCAGAAAACAAAAATTTTGACCAAAAATTTTAAAAATGTGTTTTATATATTAATGCATAGAAGCAAGATTCAAAGAGCAAGAAAATATTTGTAACTTCCTTTTTTATACTAACGTGTTATTACATATTATTTAGCTTAATCTCAACAACATTCCTCTATTATTATCCATTTATAGAGGAGGAACCTGGAGCTCTGAAGGGCCAATGAACTACCCTCGGGTCACACAGCCAGTGAAAGGCTGAGCCAAGATTCACATAAAGCAGCCTGCATTTAGATTTTGTACTTTTAATTTTTATTTTATGCTGTGTCTTGGTTATGGAAAATCACTTGTTTTAATATAATCTTTTATTTTACAAATGTTCATAGTTGTATATTTTTGGTCAACCTTGTGTGTAAGTCCTTATTTTACTCTTGATATCTTGATAAGCAAAAGTGACAAGAGGAAAAGAAAGATTAAAAGTCAAGTACAAGAGATATCCAAGTGGGGTGTAATCTCTCCAAGGTCATATACTACTAAAGTAAATATAGCCCTAGGCAGTTTGCTTAGCGGAGAGACCATTGTCCTGAGGACCAAAGGGTCCTGGGTTCCATTCTGGTCAAGGGCATATACCTCGGTTGCAGGCTCCTCCCTGGGCCCTGGTTGGGGCTCCTACAGGAGGCAACCAATCCATGTGTTTTTCTCACATGAATATTTTTCTCTGTATTTCCCTCTCTCTTCCAGTCTCTCTAAAAATCAATGGAAAAATATCCCCAGGTGAGGGTTAAAAATAATAATAATAAAATATATATAGATATGTTCCTGTGGACTCCTTTTTCCAAGAGTGACTTCTTATCCAACTGATATAATTTAAATTTGTTATATACCTAGTCAGTGCATGTAATAAATGTCTTAGTTTTAATTTATTCATGTCATACAAAATGCCTTCAAAGAGTGTGGATCTTCCTAAGAGATAATTGTTTTTCCTCTAACAAACAAACTTTTTATCCTTGGAAGGATGGCCTTTGTCATGCTTTAAAACAATATTAATGAGTAGATTGGGGTATCTATGTATTGAGATAAATGTTGAGAAAACTACCATGCTCTTTGTTACACATAGGATTCAAGCCAACGTTTAAAGATTCAATGGGAGGATACCGGAGCTTCCTTGGAAGGTGAAGGGCTACAGAGAAAAAGAGAGTCAAGAGACTTCAGAACTATAATCCGAGAAGAAATGCTTAATGCGATGTACGCTACATCATAAACTGAATTATCATGCTAAGAGACTTCAGTAAATATTAAATAGGTCACTTATGTCCTGATGATAGATGAAGTTTGCTTTTGGTCAGGCCTAAAGAAAAAGACTACTGGGTTCTTGGGTATGAGTCACATACCTAAAGAAGTAGGCTTCTGCATTTATTAACAGAAGGCGGAATAACATGGAGGCTGTTCTGGGCTCTGGATCCAGACAGTTTAGGTTTGAATCTTGGCTTGGGCACTCATCCTCGTTATGTTATGATAGATCTATGTTACATGCCCAGTAGGGTTTTGGGGAGGGTTACTAATGCTGAGGACAATCAGGGAAACAAGGATCTGGCTCACCCAGCTGCTCCAAAGACACCTCCCTGACTTCTCACCCCAAGAGCTAGTAACATCAACAATTGACTCAAGACCAGGTCCTCCTCCAGTGTTTCCACCTGTCATATTATAGTGTGCATGTGTTTAGTTCTCAAGTATTCTCAACATCTGTTTTTCTATATATTTGGAATCATATATTTTCTAACCTTCAGAATTTTCTCCTATTTATGGACCACTCAAAATGCACTAAGTCTTCATCAGTATAAATTTACTCTTTTTTTATTACATATTTTCTGTTCTTTTGTGGGATTTTGCTGGGGCTGACCTGCAGACCCTGAGTGACGAATGAATGATTACTCTGACACACGTTTCTGTGAAAGAGAGGGCGAAGGGACTGCCTGGCTAAAGGAACCAGACAGCCACTTCCACCTGCCTCCTTAGGCTTTTATTATAGCAACAGCTTGAACTAAAATAAACTATTAGATGCTGTCAGTAGGGTAAGTATCCTTGAGAAGACTCATGCATCTGCAGTGACCTTTAAGCAAGGATGTCTGAAGACCAAACACACAGATTCCAGTAAAACACTTGGGGGCTCAGACTTATTTGGAAAATTCAAGGCAGGATCTGCTGCCTTCAGCAAGGGCCCCCTACAGGCCCCTGACCTTTCATAGGTTCCTCCTTAAAGACTTTCCAATCAAGTCCTGTGCTTCCCCACAGGATTTGGTGTGGAAGACTTTAACCCCCTTAAACCAATCTCAATAGACTCTTGAAAATAGGTTTTTCAGTGCATATTTAATATCCTCCAGGCCTAGGATTCTGTGATCTAATCCAAGCAAATGGCTCTAATGGAAGTATATCCTTTGGTATGGGAACTTTTATCATGGTTCCCAGCTTGTTCACAGGCAGCAGAGTTCCAGCCATGTTTCTGGGAAGATTGGTCTCTATTGCTTGAAGACCAATATAGACCTTCTCAGTATTTGATTTCCAGGAATAAAATACTTTTCCAAACCACTCTCCTGTCTTTCAACCCTTACTGTTTCTTTTAATAGACATTAATATAGCTGCTTGATATTAACTGCTTAACATTAATATTAGTCATAGCTTGACTGGCATTAGGCCTTGTTTCTTACAGCTCTACATCACAACATAACTTTTCCTCTCTTTTGGCAATTTTGAGATAAAATACAAGGAGCTCATCCATATTATAAAAATATAATTTTTTCTCTAAATAATCAACTGCTATTTAAACTTAATTAAAATATCAAATTTCATTAAGTTGTTAATTTTGAAAGGTAAAATAAAGGGATTAACAAATATGAATTAGAGGTCTTACTCTGCCAAGCACTTTAAAATAATTTATTCTTTAATTATTAGAATAACTTTATAAAGTAAGCATGCTCTCACTTAACTAATAGAAATAGTTGAGGTTTAAAGAATATACTAGGTACCTTGTCAAAATACCAAGTAACACTACATGTTGGGTTAGGAATATAAAGTCTGCTGGACAACAAAATACATTTATTCAATTTCACATAAGCAACACATTTTAAGCAAAATATGTATCTTGCTTTTTTTAAAGATTTACATAAATGTCATTATTACAACATAAAAACATATAAGACTACAAAATAGACCCAAAAATTATTAGAGAATGAGATATTTCTACATTGGGGGAAGGGACTTATTTAAATGTAAATGAAGAGACATAATCAAAATTTCACATAAATCTTTAACCTGAGACTAAAAAGAAAAAAATTTGTTAATATTCTGACACAATTCCCTTAATCTAGTTGCCTTTAATACTGAACTCTAATATGTTTAATTCATTTTCTTTTTAAATTGAAATATATAAAATAATTAATAGTTTAAATGCCATAATACATTTATATTCTTCTATTGCTTCCACTATAAAAAATAAATTTCAGAATATAGGAATTAAAAGTACAATGCCTGTAAAAATAATTTGTCTTATTAGGCAAGCTATATTTTGATTAAAGCACTGAGTGATGTTAATACATTCAGAATAGTATCATAATATTTGTAGCAAACAGATTTGCGCTTTGGTACAGAGAGGGAAATGAGATTCCCAGATCAACTTCAAACTATTTTATTGTTTGAGTTATTTCAAATGCCTCCTCTGAGACTTTAGATTGTGGGGTTCAGAACAACTATGCCTTTAATACACATGGACATTTTCAGGATATAATCATTAGTAGACATGGCTTATATGATTCATCATTAGTTAAGGAAAATATTCATTGGGAAATCAAATAATGAAAATGCCATGTGTTTTTATAACTTAATAACATCAGTACAAATTACTAGATAATTTGATGGTGATTACAGATGTGGATTAACACTAAAAAAGTCAGCATAGGCTACTGTTTAAACATTTTCATAACTTGAATGGAGTCAAAATATACTTACTGAATGAGTTTATTCAACAAATCAGTTGTGGGAGAATATTTCTTAAAAAATAATGTATTGAATTTTGTTTTTAAAAATTGTATTGTTCAATAACTGAGTAGAAATCAATATGATGTCTTCCAATCACACAGTATGTAGTTTTTTATTTAAATGATAGAAATAAAGACTTGTTTTATAGTAATTCAAAGGAAAGAAGAAATATTTTAATGAGGAATATTTGCCCCAGAGGGTAGAAGGAAGGAATGTTTATTTAAAGATTTTATAGAGAGCACAATGGTGTTGAATGATGTAAGTGATTTATATTTTGAGCTAAAGGTAAAATCTTTCCAGCACATCTTCAACCAATTAATTATTTAATTTTACAAAAGGTTGAAATAAATTTAAAAATATAAATATATTTTAATTAAAGAGTTTTTATTTTTCCAAAGCCTAACTTAAACTTGTCAAACTTATTTAACTTACATGAAATCATTATTCATTAACCATGTGTTCTAAAGTATTGAGGAGATTCTATTTAGTTCAGATCAACCAGTAGATTTACCTAAACTTAAGAAAGTGAAAGCATTCTCAAAAATAACACTGTCAGAGAACTAAACTGTTAACTTACATTTCAGCTGGCAGATCCTGTATTTTATTGTTTTCAGTGTTCTAGCATACAATTGTGTAACTGCTTTCCCCCTGGAACCTCTATAAAAATAGATGCATATCTTAAAAGCTGCCTAAGGAAGTATGGTTTTAAGTAAACAATATAATAACTTGTCTTAAGGCTAATCAGAGTTTTCAAATATCAGAGAAACAAGAGAAGCAGTTGGATTGAATTTTTAGTTACTACTTCTTTAAGTGAAACACATATTGTATAAATCTTTTGAAATGTAAACTAATATAGCTTGTTTGAAATTCTCATAATTATGACAGGTTAACATTTTATGTGTATATTCTATTTCTTCTTGTAAGTGTCTCTCATGAACATTTTAAGCTAATGGACAATACATTTTTGAATGCATGGAATCACAAATATGTCAGTAAACACAGAAAGCATTTTGAGAAGTATTGAAATATAATAGATATGTAGATAATGACACATTTCAATTGATACTTTGCAGTAGTTATTCACCAAGCAAAGTGTAAAGCTTCATTGAACAAAAGATAAAGTTAATACTATCTAATAAGAACAGACCATTATAGATCAGTAAAACTGCAAAACAGAATTATAAGACAAGGGGCAAGCCACATTATCTAAATTAACATTTTTCCAGCATGAACAAGAAGGGCCACTGTAGGAAAGCAAGAGCTAAATAGTATGGCCTGCATTTAGTCAACCTGAAGTAATTATTAATTTATGGTTGTCTGTGATTTTAATGAAAATGAAAGCTGTGAGGGAAGAATTGAGGGAGATAATGTGCCGTGAAATTGAGTTTCATTTATTTAGGGGCCACCTTTTCTTTTTTTGTTGTTGTTAAAGGAAAGAAAGTTAACGCAAGATGTCCACATTAAAATTTCACTAGGATTATGTCACCATCCAGTTAAATGGTAATCATTATATTCAAGGCAGAGCTAATGCAAAAGAAATTGAAGCCTGGATTTAGGGCCTATTGACTAGGGCAGAATAAAAAAAACCACCAATGGTCTATGATTAAGGTCAAAGTTATAATTATTGTCTTTATAAATATGATGAATCCAATAATTATATCTCCAGATATTTTATTCTTACTGTTATCATGAAAATGTCTGTCTTGATAATAGCTTTGTTGGAAAGAATATATTTTAAGAGGAAAGAGGAAGCCACAGGAGCCAAAACAAATCATCAAAATGCAACCTCTTTTTTTGACCTCAAACAAAGTGTTTCTAAATAGTCATAAGAGTGACAAGCCTTCCAGAGAATAACAGACATGTCTAGTGTAATAGTGTGGAAAGAAAAGCAGTTCATGAACTGAATTTTGTAGCATTCCTACAAAAATAACAAATCTGTTCCTAGAAACATCTTCAAACTGGAAGTCAAGTGAAAGGTCTAAATTCCTCTTACTAATTACAGTAGAAAAACAGTTTCTTTTTTCATGAAAGAAATACTTATTTTCTAATATTTAAATTTCTAATGTTAAGAAATAATAAGATAATCTAAAATTGGTATCATATCAGCATTTATTTCCATCTTAGATGTAAAAATTTTTCTTTGCTTTAAGAAGCTTTGGTAAATTACATGGAATGAAGTGCACATAAGGCAGATGATTTTTCTTTAAAATATTTTAAAACATATTTTACTGCATATATGTTATGTTGTAAGCTTTATAAATTGGATATACATTTATCTGTTAAGATAATCTTGACTATAGGGCATTGTGGGAGAAACAGAAAATACTTAAACAAAATTTCAGTCAGTTATTTCTCCAGAAAAAAATGGGTTTATTTGGGAACAACAAAGAATTGCAATCCAGCCCAGCTGATGTGGCTCAGTGGTTGAGCCATCAACCCTTGAAATAGAAGATCACTGTTTGATTCCCAATAAAGGGCACATGTCCAGGTTGCGGCTGGATCCCCATTGGGGAGTGTGTGGGGGCAGCTGATTGATGGTCCTCTCTCATCATTGATATTCCTATCTCTCTCCCCCTATCTCTCTCTGAAATCAATAAAAAAAATATTTTAAAAAAGAATTACAGTCCACAACATGCATCCCTGGTGGGCTATATGCAAGTTTGCTAAAAAAAAAATAAAAAAAAAAAATGAGAGAAAACTCTTTACAGAGAGGAAGAAGAAATTGGGAGGGCTGTTACAAACAAGAGTTCTTCCTGTTATGATTGTCCAGCAACATCTCATATGGACCTCCCTATTCTGGCATCCCTACCTTATTTTAAATAAAGTTTCCATTTACTCATTTTTTACATCCCCCCCCCCTTTTGATTAAAATCTTCTCTAAAAACATTTTTTATCAAGTCAGGTGTTTTTTGGTTTTAGTGGTCTTTTGTCCCTTGATGCCAGGAAGGACTTTTCCTGGGCATTATGTCCCACACCAGAGAGAAAGTACAAAGATTTGGAAACTTATTGTGATCACATCTGAGTAATAAGGAGGGGGTAGATGAAATATCTCTTAGACATCTCTCATTTAAAGTCTGCACCTTAGAATAGATGATATAGCAAAAACACACTGAGAACAGAAAAATTTAATAAGTGATTTGAGTAGCCAATATAATTCAGGAATAAGACATGAAGCAATTAAACAATATTGTTATCTCAAATGAAACTGGAGCAGAATATCTTATTAATAATACTAGAGGCCCATTGCACGGATTCGTGCAATAGGCCTTCTTTCCCCTGGCTGCCAGCACCAGTTTTCCTCTGGCACCCGGGACCCAGACCTTCACTCTGGCCACTGCCTTCCATCTTTGCTCTGGACACAGTCTTCGCTGCGGCGGGAGCCTTCAGTCTTTGCTCCTCGCTCCGGTGGGAGTCTTCAGTCTCCAGCCAGAGCTGCTCCTGTAGCTCCTTCCGCCCCCAACCCTCCCCCTCATAGCTTGATTGCTGTTTCGCCTGCAGACCTTGCAGACGGGCTCCTGGGTCCCAGGGTGCCGCCTTGCCTGCAGCCCGGTTTCCGATCACGATCACGATTATGGCCGCAGGGTCCCGCCACCCAGGGCTGCACAAGGGGGTCCCAGCTGGCGGCGGGGCTTAGGCGGCACACGGGGGCTCAGATGGCAGCTCGCGCTGGCCCGCCCTGCCTGCAGTATGCAAATTAGCTGCCATCTTTGTTGGCAGCTAATTTGCATATCACGCTGATTAGCCAATGGGAGGCATAGCAAAGGTACAGTCAATTACCATGTTTGTCTATTACTAGATAGGATAGCCTGTATGTTGCAAATTCATAGACTCTGAAAGTTTGGATGAGTCCTGAGTCAGTTAATAGTCTTGATGAAGAAAATATTTCCGTGAATTGTAAGCCTTTTAATGCTTCTGAAAGGGAAGAGAAAGATTAATTTGTCATGAGATCTTGATGGGGCTGTTTCTAAATGGCCATAATTCCTTTTGCAAGGGATTGGAAAATATAGACAAGGACATTGTCTTTCCATGAAAGAGAAGGAAGAAGCAACTGTAAGAAAAAGGTGTACATTTTTCCCCAAGATATCCTGCTCCAGACATCTTGGGAAAACTGATGTTGACTGCTTCAATTCTAAGAAATCTATAATTTCAGGTACCTGGATGGTATGCAGGTTTAGTCAGGGTTAGGTGCTTTCTCTATGTGTGTCACATGAATTCAATATTCTACTTAATGGATTTTTGTGCAGCTGGTTAACAGCACCTGATAGAAGTCTTTTAAGCAAGGTTGAAGAGAGTCTCTCTGGAGGTGTCTTTTTCAGTAGATGAAATCTTCAGGTTGCAAAGTGTGATGTTTAAGGACTTTGTTTTTCTGAGAGTACACTGTGAAAAGATTGCTGTGCCATTACATGGTTATTTCTAATAGAAGCAATTAGGTCTTTATAGTATAGAACTAGAGGTCCAGTGCACAAAAATTTGTGCACTCGGGGGGTCCCTCAGCCCGGCCTGTGCCTTCTCACAGTCTGGGACCCCTCGGGGGATGTCCACCTGCTGGCTCAGGCCCACTCCCCGTGGTATCGGGCCTAAGCTGGCAGTCAGACATCCCTCTGGCAGCCCGGGAACCCTTGAGCGATATCCACTTGGCAGCGGGGAGCAGGCCTAAGCTGCAGTCGGACATCCTTAGCACTGCTGAGGAGGCGGGAGAGGTTCCCGCCATCACTGCTGTGCTGGCAGTCATCAGACTGGCTTATGGCTGAGCAGAGCTCCCCCTGTGGGAGCGCACTGACCACCAGGGGGCAGCTCCTGCATTGAGCGTCTGCCCCCTGGTGGTCAGTGTGTGTCATAGTGACCAGACATTCCCAGTTGTTCTGCTGTTAGGGTTAATTTGCATATTACCCTTTTATTATATAGGATAGATGCCTGGTGCACGGGTTGGGGCCAGCTGGTTTGCCCTGAAGGGTGTCCCAGATCAGGGTGGGGGTCCAGCTAGGGTGCCTGGCCAGCCGTGGTGAGGGGCTGAGGGCTGTTTTCAGGCTGGCCACACCCCCTTCAGGGTGGGGGGTCCCCACTGGGGTGCCTGGACAGCCTGGGTGAGGGGCTGATGGCTGTTTGCATGCTGGCCAAGCACCCCAGTTGGAACCCTCACCCCATGGGGGTGTGGCCAGCCTGGGTGAGGGGCTGAGGGCCATTTTCAGGCTGGCCACACCCCCCGGCGACCCAAGCTGCCAGCCTCTCCTTTTTTTCTTTTCTTTTTTTTATCTGGGATTTATTTATCTTCTATAATTGAAACTTTGTAGCCTTGAGTGGAGCTGAGGGCTGGCCAGGGCTGGCGGGAAACTTGGCTTCCTCCATCACTGGCGGCAACCCAAGCCTCCTGCTCGCTCCATCTCTGTGGCTGCTGCCATCTTAGTTGGGTTAATTTACATACTTGCTCCTGATGGGCTGATGGGCATGGCTTGTGGGTGTGGCTTGAGTGTAGTGGAGGGACGGTTAATTTGCATGTTTCTCTTTATTATATAGGATATGTCTCATTTTATCAAGTGTGGATCAAAAGATGCAGGAGCCAAGTGCCTGGGATGTCCTATAATTATCTCAAAGGGTAAGAGTTTATAAATTCCAAAAGGAGTAGATCTGAGATTTAAAATTGCTTAGTTTCACTGCTTTTGGCCAGGGTTTCTGACTGGTTTCTAAAAATGAGTCCTAAGAATGTTATTAGTGTGTTCAATTAAACTTAAGGATTGAGGATGGTAAAAGCAATGAAAATACTGTAAGATCAACTGAACAGCATAGACTCCTCAAAGTATCTAACCAGAAAAATTGGTTCTCTGAATATATGCAGTATGAAAGGGATTCTCCAGGTAGAGATAATCTTTTACAAATGACTTTAGTCACAGAGGAGGCAGTAGCCTATCTAAAAAGGAAAGTTTTAGTCCAGTGAGATAATATGCAGATCATGACTAAAACATATTTATATCCATGAATTGGGGGAATGCCGGAAGCCGGTCCATCCTTGCTGCTTGACACAGTCGCTGCAGGAAAGAAACATCTGCACAGCATATGTTTCAAGGGACCTGGCATATATAGCATATTGTTCTTAATATGTTTACTCTCCTTAGTGCCATGTGTTTTAACCAAGGTCACCTCTCTGAGAAAGGTTGTTTCCCCAGGTGGGGATTTTTCCCTGAGGTTAGGGAGGGGATACAACCCCTTAATTAAGTGCCAGGTGGGTAGTTAAGCAACATAATCTTTACTCCCTGGAATGGAGATAAGAAACGCCCTAACCTTTGTAATAGAAATTGACAGGATTAAAATCGGCTGGTATAAATATGGATGTAACAAGACAATAAACATCAGATCCACATCAGATCCTCATCAGCTCCTGATCAGTTCCTAACCAGAACTCCCACCAGAACTTTGGCTGGAGATCCTGGCTAGAGGTCCTGACTAGGCTGCTGATCAACTGAAGGCTGTCTTCGTGTCATTCCTTCTTCGCCGACTCCGTCCACACCTTTGGGGACCCCTGGACCCGCTGGGATTGGACCCCAGCAGGGGAAGCTGTTTGAAATCCATGTATTAGACCTTGAATAGTTCATTAAGCCATTTGTCCAGGAGCAATGCAAATAGGCGTCCCTGGATTGTACTTTAGACAAGTGAGGCAGGTGCCTTCTGTGGCTTTATTAATATTTCCCCACCAATATTGATTCACGAATGCTCTCATTTTGTCAGTGGATCAATGGTTTAATGCATGCACAATAGTTAGGAGAGGGAATTTTAGTATCTAGTAGCCTGGTTTATTATTTGGCCTGAACTGAAGCTTTCTCTTTTTTACCAAATCAAATATTAGATTTCCAATCTTGTTTTTCATTTCTGAGGCCAACTGGTAAACTTTATACCTCTTTACCTGTGGGGTATTGATTAATTCTGGGAAAAGGTTTGGAGGAATAGATGTGAATCTTGATAGGAGGTTCATTGTGGATTCTGCCAATTTCAGTTGAAGATTTTGCCCCTGAAGAGAATGGCAGCTGATCCAGCAGGGACAAATAATCAGTGCTCCTGGATTCAGCTATGGTGTCATCAGAATTGGAGCAAATAATTGACTTGATTAGTTACTTTGATGGCTACTTTCAAATTCTAGAATTATGTCCCCCTTTTGGGAGAAAGAAATTCTGGCATGATACTTTCCTTAGACATCTAGGCCTAATGCATGAATAGGGGTGAAGGAACAAGGAGCAAAGGGTAAGTATCTCTCAGAGGGCCAAAAGAAAAAGGAATAGGTTTAGAGACAGGAACCTGCGGAGTAGGTTTGGAGATACCCATTATTTGATGTTTTAGTACTCTGATGCAGGGGCTGTTTTATAGCATGGGGCTGAGCACTGAGAGTGTGGCTCTGGTGTCAATCAGGACAGAGAAAGACTCATTCCCAATCTAGAGTGGTTTCTCTGAGCAAATTGAGAGATTGGATGGGGAAGAATTCCTGTAGTCCCTGGGAGTGCCATCATTAGAAATTAGGAGGCTATTGGAAAGACTGCTTATAAGAGCTAAAGGCACCTCAAGTGCTTAAATCTGTGATAATCTCTTTTCCAGTTCCCTGGCTCTTTGCAATAATAGCAGACACTAGGAGGGAGGCTTTTGGCTTTGTATAGACATCTCCATTTGCCAGAGTTGACAATTAAGAATTTTAGCTGTCTTACTTTTAGGTGACTTACTTAGGGTGTGAGAAAGCTGCTTGGGCCAGTTAACCAAATCTGTAATTTTCCTTTCCATTCTGGTCCTTCTAACTAGAAGAAAAAAGTCTCAGCCCATTAATAAACATAGAGTTAGAAGCTACATGAGTAGAATCAACATCTGAAGGAAGACCAGAATTTTCTTTGAAAACAATCTGATGTCAGTAACAATAACCACAAACAGGTTCAGCTTTTATGGACAAGGCTGAATTTTGTTTCAATTAACAAGCTTAGGAAAGGCTACTGGATTGCTCAGTAGATGTCTCCAGTGAGTGTTCTAGCTCTGCTAAAAGCTAGGGTTTTGTTTTTAAATCCCATTTAGTATGTTCCCATTGGGCAAGCTTCACTCAATGTTTGGCTTGGCCCTGACCAACAAGCATGAACTAACTAATTTATATATGAGAAATCATTGGTAAGTTTGTAAAGTTATGTGAAATTCTTCAGCAAACCTACAGGGTGACTCAGTTAGTTTAGGAAATTCTTTAGCAATGGATTGCCATTTGGCCTTAGTCCAGGGGACATAAGAAACTTGGGGTTCATTAAAGTTCTCAGAAGACTCAACTTTAACAGTAGGTTCAGAGGAGGAAGTGGCTTTGGAGGTGGGGCTGAGACAAAGGAATCAAGGGAGAGGAAGAAGAGGGAACAGAAGGAAGGAAAATGATGCATTGGAAGCCATTTTGTCTTTTTTCAATGGTTTGCTTACCTCGGTGAATCTTAAAATTTTATTTTGCAAGCAGGAAATTTTAGACTTATGTTAACATTTGGAAGCCTCAAAAAACCAATTGATATAACGTATTCTATAAAGTTTTGCCAATATCAGAGCTCTGGTACTCCAATTTGGTTTTAAGTAAAGTAAGTTTGGGGATTTCAAAAGTCCCCTGTAATGACCATTGGTATTGTAAATTATTTTTGTTCAAATCAGTCCATTTAGTTAGCAATGAGTGGGAGTTAAATTGGGTGGGTGTGTGGTGAACCTTGGTTTTTGTACATAAAAGTGTTTAGGGTCCCTGTAGGAGCAGATGCCTTCAAAACATGTAGATAACTAGGATTCCATATTGTAGAGATTTTTCTCTAGAGCAAAGGCCCAAACAGCCTGCAGGAAAAATACCAACCAGTTCAGGTAGAAACAGTCTGTTCCTGAAAGAGACTGAGTGGTACAGTTAGCCAAAGGAGTACTCATAGACAAACAAGAAAAAGTATTTTAACAGAAAAAGTACATTCCAAATAGAGCAGATCTTCAAAGTGCAAAGAGAGTAGAAGCTCAGACCCAAGAGAAAACTTACCCTCAAACTCCAGGGTCTGTGAGAGGCAGTGAGCTCAATGGGTTCTGTGGGTACCACACCTGTTTGCTCACCATTTCAGAGTTGCCAGTGGTCTTATCTGGAGCCCAGATTTTATCTGGAACCAAATATGTTGACCTTAAACAAAAAGTCAGCCAGCTATTTCTCCAGCAAAATTGGTTGATTTGGGATACAAAAGAAATTCAACCCAGAACATGTAAGTATGGCAAGCCCCATGAAAGTCCACTAAAACAAAGTGGAAATTATTTTATAGAATGGAAGAGGAAGTTGGAGCGGGCGGGGGAGGCTATTACAAAACAAAAAGTTCTACCTGTTGTGCTTCATGATTGATGAAGGGCCTCCATATTTGATTTTATGTGAGGTAACTGGGATCCCATATTTAGAGGTTTTTCTCTAGAGCAAAGGCCCAGATAAATTTTTTACACTACTCTCTAAAAACTAAAATATTTATAGAATTAGTAATCTTTGCCTTGTTTGTCTACCTTCTTTCCTTCCTTCCTTCAATTGAATTGGCAAACATTTATTGGCATTTATTAAGTGCTTGACCTTGTGCTAAAGTGTTGGGAATACACATTTAAGTAAGCATTACTTCTATTGTTAAAAAGCCCACTTGACTAAAAATAATTCAGTGCTGCATACAGTAGGTTTCCACAAAATAATACAGATATAAATGAAATTTAGAGGGCTACAGTCTTGCTTTCTGAAGTGATAGAGTACAACTCATGTCGGTATTAGCTTTTGGAAAGCACCTTGATGGGTCAACAGGAGGATGGAGCAATAGAGGATGTTTACAGAAGGCAATGAAAAGCAAATGTTTACTGTTCAATGAGAGGACTGAAATTCTGAATAGTAATTTCCAGGAATTGCCAGAGACCTAAGATATTGGAAGTGATGTTTAAAAGAGTATACTAGAAAAACTACAGTAGCAACTAAAGTCTAGAATTCAAGTGATAGCTATAAGGGTTACCACCTGGTGCTTGAAAAGAAAATCAGCCAGATTTAAGACAAGGGGGTAAGGTGAAGGTGGGTGGAAATAGACTATAAAGTGCCTCTCCTTTGGAAGAAAAAAAAAATAAATATATATATATATATATATATATATATATATATGCCATTTCTTGTTTGTTTTATGTGAATTATCTACTGGGACTGAAGTTCTGGGAAAGCAGTGTGGAAGCAACTCTAATTCCCCAAGGGCCAAGTAGGATGCAAATCTATCAAAATTCTGGATGGTTCTGAAATCAAAGATCAAAAGTACCTAGATGCCTAAATGGTGTTCTATCTCAGAAAAGAGAGTTAGGTAGTATTAGCATGTCCTCACTAGCTAATCACACATGTTTTTTGTATATTTGAACAACTCTCTATATAAGATTGATATTTAAATTCTGTATGGACTTGGGATAGTTACCCAATGACTAAAGATGACTTCAACTACAACTTCACAATTTCAGGCATTTGACTCCCCTGAAGTAATAGCTTCCCAACCGAGGGAAAACAGATGGTAACACATTTGAATGCAAAATATTCCTTTGTGTGCTTGGATAAAATAAGAAGAAATAGAACCCCTCCTTTAAAATGGAAAAATCATTTTATAACACCACCTGAGTTGCTTTTTTACATTAATTTTATTTATTCTTTTTTTAATCCTCACCTTACCACATGCGTAGAAAAAAGAAAGTGTGTGTGTGTGTGTTTGTGGAGGGGGGGAGACAGAGGGAGAGGGATAGAGAAAGGGAGGGAAGGAGGGAGGGAGAGAGAGAGAGAGAGATCGGTTGCCCCAACCAGAATTGAACTGGCAAATGAGGCATGTGCCCTGACCGGGAATTGAACCAGCAACCTTCTAGTGCACAGGACTACATTCAACCAACTGAGCCACTCAGGCCGGGCCCACCTGAGTTGATTTTAACTGTAACGTGCACTGACTAAGTTACAAAAACAAACAAACAAATAAACAAAATGTCAGAAACTTGGCAGCGATAACAGACTTACAACCTGTTCCCAAACTTTACTAATTTTTTTCATATGCTTTACCATTAACTACCTAGTAACTTCTCTTCTTGCTAGAAAGGGCAACTGATGATTTCCCTTTAAAAAATTACAATTGAAGCCTTTTCTTTCTGCAAATTTTTTAACTGAGTGCTCTTTCTCCATCACCTACTTATCTTGAACAAGTCCCTGGTAAAGACTTTCTTAATATCCTCTCTCAAAGGAGAAACTCCCTCACTTTGTGTACTTTCTTCATTCTGAAATGTAAGCCTACCACTTTTTGTTCAAGGTAGTGGTAGCCAGTCCTTCAGAGTTTCAGTCATGCTTCGTTCATTTTAGGGTACTGGCCCATTTTATCATGTAAAATAGATGTGCAAGAAATGCTGTGAAATACTGAAAACTAAGGAAGCCATTCCATGAAAGGAGTTTTGAGGCTCAAGATTTTTGTTATCCAGATAATTCTAAGGATTTAAAAACTCATGATTCATCTCAAAGTAAAAATTAAGAGTTGTCATCACTCCTGTAAAGATTAAGGCTGGAGAGAGTAAAATTTTCTAATAGGAAGACCTTCAGCAAAATATTAGTAAGTCGATTGTTATCTCCATTATTCTATTAAGTCACATCAAGAAAACAATAAAAGCCCGAACCAGTTTTGTTCAGTGGATAGAGCCTGGGCCTGCGGACTGAAGGATCCCAGGTTCAATTCCAGTCAGCGGCATATACGTTGGTTGCCGGCACACCCCCAGTAGGGGGTGTGCAGGAGGCAGCTGATTGATGTTTCTCTGTTATGGATGTTTCTAACTCTCTATCCCTTTCCCTCGCTCTCTGTAAAAAAACAACAATAAAATATATTTAAAAAACAAACAAAACAAAAACAATAAAAAATAGAAATAGCTTGGCTGGTGTGGCTCAGAAAGAGGTCATGGTTCGATTCCCCAGCAGGGCATGTGCTGGGTTGTGGGCTCGATCCCCAGTAGGGGGCATGCAGGAGGCAGACGATTGATGATTCTCTCACATCATTGATGTTTCTGTCTCTCTATCCCTCTCCCTTTCTCTTTGAAATCAATAAAAATATATTTACAAAAATAGAAATAGTTACTGAAAACATTATTATTATAAATGGTTTGAACCATTTGTTGGAAAAAATAGAATTAATTTGTATTAATCAATTTTTTCAGAATACTCTCTTATTGAGAAGAAAGAAATAAGGTACCTATGTTGTTAGGTATTCAGTCTGTCATATCCTAATACCAATTTAATTTTTATATTCATACGATGATGAACGGGAAGGAATTTCTTACACTATTAGATATTTGAACCCCAGAGAAGATCTATTTCATATTCTTGAGTCAAAGTACAGAAGTCTGATGTATCTGCAGAGACCAGAAAAAAAATGTAGTCCATAGCAATCATTTTGCTTTTCATTTTGTATTCCATTATGAATACTTTCCAATGAATTCCCCCTCTGGATTTGCTTACCTGCTAGAGTTCAAACACCTCTTTAAGCAAAGTGGCAATAAAAAGCTTTAATAAGTGCAAGCCTTGCTGAGTGAGGAATCATTAGTGTAGAGGTGCAGAAAAACACACTTTCTTATTTGTAAGAAAGTGTTAGGAAAGCAGAGTGTAGAAATAGGAGTCATCAAAATGCAAATATAATAAGCTATTTAAATAAACAAATCTCACACTACTCTTTTGCACTAAATCCTCTTTTCCCTAGCCTCCCCTGAAGTGGAATTTTTTATTTTTCTATTATTTCAATTCCAATCTAAATTGTTGTTTACTTTAGATCCTGTTGGAAGACTCCCACCTTAGCAAGGTTCACTGAAGAATTTTGATCCTTTAAAGGTGTTAATTTCTTACTTGTTAGAAGTCTGTTTAAAAGGGGGCAGGAATTTCCTCTTACTATTGGTCTGTTGTTGTTTTTTTAAGTAAAAATTTTTAATGTTGACATTATTGCATATGCCCTCCTACCCCAAAAAACATACATATATATGCATACCTCATTGACATGGACAATGGTATACCTATCTTACTGAGTTCCAGAGGAAAAGAAAAAACATGGCACTTAGAACTACAGAATTTTAGAAAATTAAATCTTAAGTTACCCCAGATCAAGGCCAGAGAGCTGAGAAATATAGTTGAAATAATACCTAAAAATCATTCTAAATACCATAAATAAAACAAAATAAAAATTGCCCTAACCAAACAACTAGCAATATTTTGTCACCTTAATAATATCAATGAGCTAATTCTTAATTATATATAACCTAGAGGCCCAGTGCACGAATTCCTGCACAATTGGGGCTGGCTGGCTGTGGATGGTTGTCTGTGGGAGTGCACTGACCACCAAGGGGTAGCTCCTGCATTGAGCATCTGTCCCCTGGTGGTCAGTGTGTGTCATAGTGACCGGTTGTTTGGTCGTTTGGTCACTTAAGCTTTTCTATATATAGATGGTAGGTACACAAAAAATGATGCATAAATCATAGCCAAAGTAGTTGGCTATCAGAAATTTTGTTAGAAATCCTGTTTTGTTAAGACCTTATCATAATGACAAGTTGGGTGGTTGTGAGATCCATTGTAATATCCAAATAAAGAAATATCATTGATTGCATCCAAATAGGGATAGAAAAGAGTGAAAGTAAACAATGGAGTTTAAAAGAAGCTTGAGATTTTAAAAAATATTTTGACACTGAGATATGTGCCTATGTGTATAGATTAGGAGTTAATGTAAGAAAAGAATTGAAATATAAATAGATATCTGAGAAGAAATATTTATACATATAATTTATGGAAATACATACTTTTTTTCTTAGAGCTGGGTGGAAATTTCTTACTGCTCAATTTGCAACTTGTATTACTCTTTAGTTTTGCAGGTAAATATAACATTGAGAAATGGAATAGATAGGTCGATTAAAATTTGAATGTAACGCTTTTCTCAATTTTTATGCTTTTGTGGATATATATGTATATATATGTATATATATTTATATATGTATATATATATAATATTTCCCTTTGACTTGATTAGGATACAATATTATAACGGGCAAAATCATGAATTGGATTTCCATTTAGTTAATTATTATTACCTTTTTTTTTTGCTGGTGAGGTATTAATTATACACATTTATAAGTCTAAAATCTTATAAATATTGTTCAAGAGTAACTACATCACAAGGTACATTTAAATAAATACAATCCAGAAACATATTCTGAAAGGCTGAGAGTTCATTTCCTGCTGATTGTGGGACAATACTACCATTCAAATATGTATTATCCTATATAATAAAAGCCTAACATGCTAAGTATCCAGTCGTCTGGTCGGCTGTTCAACCAATCAAAGTGTAATATGCTAATGATATGCTAAGGCCACTCAACCACTCACTATGATGTGCACTGACCACTAGGGGGCAGAGAGTCGACTGGTTGAGCAGTCATTACGATTTGCATTGACCATCAGGGGGCAGATGCTCTGACCAGTATTTTAGCTTTCTACTGGGGTCCAGCCAATTGGGACTGAGCGAGACAGGTTGGACATGCCCTGAAGCCTTTCCAAGGTCCCTCCCCATCTGGCCAGCCTCCTGCCTCCCTCCCCAGCCCCAATCGTGCACTAGTGGGGTCCCTAGGCCTGGCCTGTGCCCTCTCACAATCCGGGACCCCTCGGGAGATATCGGAGAGCCAGTTTTGGCCTGACAGTGGAACAGTCACTATGACATGCACTGACCAGTAGGGAGCAGAAGCTCAATGCAGGAGCTGCCCCCTGGTGGTCAGTGTAGTGCTGCTCAGCCAGAAGCCAGGCTCAAGGCTGGTGAGCACAGTGGCAGTGGCAGAGCCTCTCCTGCTTCCGTGGCAGCGCTATGGATGTCTGACTGCCAGCTTAGGCCTGCTCCTCACGAGCAGGCTTAAGTTGGACATCCCCTGAGGGCTCCTGGACTGCAAGAGGACACAGGCCGGTCTGAGAAATCCCCCTGAGTGCATGAATTTCATGTACCAGGCCTCTAGTTAATAAAATCACTATTATCCATTGAGACTTACAATGTATCAGGCACTGTGCAAAGACCTTTGTATTAACAAACTAATTCTCTTATAGGTATTAAAATAATTTTTATTTTCAATTTATGGAAGAAAAATGAGTTTAGAAATACTTTAAAATTTGAGGAATATTATAAAATTACTAAGTGAAAAAGCTAGGATGTGAGCCTCTGATGTCTGATGTGAAATCCATCCTCTTAATTAGAACTATAACTGCTACTACCAAAAGCAAATCTAAAGACAAGAACATTTTAATAATGCTATCAAAAGACATTTAAGGATAAATTAAATTATAAGGCATTTAAAATGAATAAATCATGTTGGTGGTTGTATCTCTCAGAAATTAAACTCAGTTACAGATATAGGATCAGAAAAATAGTGGCTTAAACAAGATATAATTTTTTTTCTATCTCTTATTAACATTGAATTAGAAAGTGTAGAGGTAGACAGTCAGGACTTACATGGAGGCTCTTCTGGCTGAGCCTCATGAATGTTGTAAGCTCCTTTGGTCTTTTCTCTTCATGGTTGGAATGTCTGTTTTTTTATATTCCATCTGTGGTTGTAAGATGGTTGCTGAGGTGCCAGCATTCACATCCATGTCCCAGCAAGAAGATTTAAAACAAAGAAGAAATAAATGGATTAAAGCTACCTGTCAATTAAGTAAGATACCTTCATAGGAGATTCTCTTGGAAGGCCCAGTTAAAACATCAACCATTATTATACAATCAAAAGTTTGTCACATGGCCACCCCTATCTATGACAGGTGTCAAATGAAAACTTTCAGGTAAGCATGTTGCTGTTCACTTGCTGTCCCTGCGCCTCCAAAAAAGTATGTTGGTAAAAATGGAAGAATGAATGGTTAACCTGTAAACAACCAATAGATTCTTCCCAATGGCTACACATATGAAAACTCTATTTTAAAATGTATATATATGTAAATATGTTGCATATATTTATATGTATGTGTCATGTCTTTTTTGTTTCTTTAGCAAGACCCAGCACTTTATTTTATTTCCTTGTATTTCAAATATTGTATAAAGAAAGAATTATAATATCCACTCCTAATGAAGAAAAAAATCTATAAGGACTATTCTAGGTCTAGATAAACCCACTTTTCTCAAAAGTTGCCAGTTCTTGATTTCTTCATCAAAATCCTGCCTGACTGTCTGGGAAGTCCAGAGGACACAGTTAGGTAAATATCAATCCAACATGGTATCACAGAACAAAGGGCACACTAGCTTTATAATATTTGCTATTATTACTACTTCAATTTGGTGAGGGCTTATGAAATTGAAATAAAATAAAACACATTCACGGTATAGTTAACACATTATTCTATCTTTGATGTAATGAAAGCATTATTGTCATTTTATCAAGGCATATAAACTTAACCACTAATGTCACTTCTGCTTCTTTGGTTTTAGGAGAGGTTAACTCTGGACAACTTAAGCAAACAGAAAACTTAAAGAAAAGTTATGAGCATAAGTAAAGGGAAAGCTGAGGAATCAGATTTGAAAAGTAGGCCAGCTCTTTAAGATTAAACCATCCTCAAGATTCCAGTTTTCTAACCCCATCTGGAAGTTTCAGTTCCAGGCAGAGAGATGCCAACTAATTTATTGAGCAACGTTCCCCAGTGGGGACAGTCACTTGGATTGGCAGAGGGAACAGATTGTAACCAATAGAACAAAGGTGGATCTCCAATACAATTTACAGTGCTCTTACCAAAGTGGCAAAAACAACTCATGTTCAGTATAGCTTCTGAGGATTTTGTCTTTCTCTGAGGTAGCATACTAAGTTATCAGTGACTCAAAAATGTGGCTATCAGCAATATTTGGAAACACAATAATACTTTAGGCCCATTGTAAAAAGAAGGTTGTCTTTACAACTTCCTTTAAAGTTTAAATGCCAGGTGCTGTGGAAACTTTTTATTTGTCTTATTCTATCAAGATGAAGGTCACATTTTTATGACCATTGATGTCACCCTGCTTCCCTCCTCATTTCTTGTATATTTTCAGGCACCGTGCCCAAAATGAAAAGCACTCCCTTTGTTTTCCTACGAACCCCATGCAACACAACAGTGGCAAAGGATCCAAATGATTTTTTTCTTAGTTTCAGTTTGGCACCCAGAAGCTATTTCATCTCCACAGAAGCAATTGCAATCCAGATTGCTTTTGTATCCACAGATACATTTATTTTCCTATTTTCTTCCTGGTATTGTTTTTGTTTTTCTTCAAACACAGCCATATAATACAGATTTTAAAATTCAAAAGGGGGGAGGCAAGGCAGTTTTTGTAAAAACTGGGTGAACATTCACATTTACCAGCCAATTCCTTTATTTAAATTTTCTATTTCAACCAGGAATGATAAGCAGAAACAATGTGACCAACGGTGTACTTTTCATTTCTTTATATAATTCTTATTTTTTTAATACCCATGACCCTATGTTTTCAAGTACATCTCTTGTTGCTATCAACCATTTTAGACATATTTTTCAAAATGAAGATTTGGTAAGTTTAAGGCCTACTAGTACAAACTTATGGAGGTCATGAGGAAACTCTAAAGTTAACTTTCAGTGAGTTGGCTTTACTGGTAGAAAGAGGTAGCAGTTGCCCTTGGACCTGGAACATGTTAAAGAACCAGTGATTGTTAAGAAATTAAATTAAGGAGATACAGGAAATGTATCCATAGACGATGATGAATACGTAGTTGACCAGAGCCTGAAATATATTTATCAACTCTTTCCATTAATACATCCACTGTCTTTTTTTATATTGATGACTTTTTGTCAGGGTGTTGATTCTAGTAATGTGATTGCTGTAGTCCTTATAGGATGACTAGTCTTAAGAGCTCCTCTAGATGTACATTTTCTATTCACTTATCCAAATTATAAAGTAAATCCTAAATTTTCAGGAAAATGAGCTGACATGAATTTCTGCTAAATTCTTTTTGTATTGTTCTTTCAAAAAGTTAATATAATGTCTTTTAAAAATATTTGAAAATATTATGAAAAATTACCTTCCTGCTCTGCGGATAGATGGTTATATAAACCAAGACTAAACCTAAGCAGTTATGGTTAGTTGGCTCACAGTTGGAGTCAACACCACACAATAAACTGTGTACAGGCGGTTTCCTGTAGTGGTAGAAATGCACAATTAGTTCATAAAGTTGCTTAGTTGATCCATGGGTTTTGAGAAGCTGCAAAGCAGACATTTGAAATGAAAAATACTGACTGTGATGGATTTTGGCCTGGGTGATTTTAGTAGAAGGTATTGTAAGAAGGGGGCAATAACGTGTTAATAACATGAATGTTTGCATGTGGCCATGAAAAGGGTAAGTCCCTTCTCAGATTAGTTGCACTTAGTTTGGAAGAACTATTTCTGGAGGGGCAAATTCCCCGATGGACCCGTTTCTGAAGAACTGCTCTCCTCTGTTATCCTCTTACGCAAGTTTCCTAAGATTCGGTGTTAACTGTTGGCTGTCTTCACTATACATGTATGCCATGAAAGCTACATGTGTGTTTGGCGTGTGTGTCTTCGTTGGAAGCCTGAGTAAAGTCTCCCCCTCCAGTGTCGGCAGAGCCACATTGTACTGCTGTCAGAAGTGATGCAGGACCTTGATGAGCATGTTGAGATAGAGAGGCGCCCTGTGTGGATTAATTCAGTGCACAGCTGGGGCTGGGCAGGCAAGCCCATTCTAGGGAGTGAAGAATGGCTGATCAGGGGTGGAGCCGCCCGCCCCCCTCTCCACAATGTACTAATCCTCAATTTGGCACTGCTTTAAAAGAAAAGGAATCTAAATTGAGGCCAGCTGATTTCTTACTGAATCCGCCAGCTGGATGTGGAGCCAATTTCCACAGCTTCCACGCTGTGGTAGCCAGGAAATATTTTAATTGAAAGAACTCTATGTTGACAAATACTGAAGCCCGCCTATTTATAACTTTTAAGCAATATTTATGGAATTCCCTGATTTAATAACATTTCCCTTTAAACTCAATTGCAAAATAGAAAAATTGTTAGGCTAGAGCCAAAGCTAAATGATGTGGAAGGATAATAAGCAAAACCAAAGGAAAGGAAAAGGAAATAACCAGTAAATGTTGTACACACGTAACCAGGGCCAATAATATAAACATATTCAACAAAAATAGTTTCAAGTTGTAATTATCAAAACATTATAATCTAGAAGGTTTAATATTATAACATCAGCGATGCTATGTTGTTAAGCACATTGTCTTAAGACTATACGGCTAAACTATGCATATTAGGTGGGACATTTTATTTTGCTAGCCAATTTAAATAGGCTTATTTATTTTCCTTTTAAGATGAAACAACTTGTGCTTAAAATGATTCTAAAACACACAGAAAATCCAATACAAACTTTCTCTGTCCTTTGATCCAGTGATTTGAAAGTGCCAACCTTGATTATAAGGATGATATAATCTTTAAAATATATGCCTTTGTTTTTAAAATTTATGGCAGTTTATTTATCTTGTTCCACAATTAAAGACATTTACATTTTGTTGCTCTTTGGCAACAATAAATTTTTAATGTTTGAAGGCAGTGTTTTGCCTTTAAAAGTTATGTTTTCTTCACGTAAATCTATTTTATTGTTAAATGACTCAACATTTAGCAATATTCAGTGTGATGCCCAAGGTGATTTTTTTCTTATAGCCATGACTGTTATTACAAAGTTACTTTTTCACATCCAAAGAGGAGTGAGACATTGGGAAGTAAAAATTGTGTTTGGAACATGGTTCATTTTATGTTAAGATGGTGGCAAAGTCCAAAATTGATAATTTATGCTGCTCCAGATTCCTGTTCATTACAAATGTAATCACACAGTGGTATTATTAGCTGTTGGGAAGATGCTATTACTAAATGTACTAGGTTGGGAAGCTACTGTTGTTTTTTCCATTACTGTTACTGATGATGGAGAATTCTCAAGTGAGGAGGTGCTGCCGGCTGTGGTATGTTGTGAGGCAGCTCTCCCTAGTGGACACTGTGCTATAGCCACGCTCAGTCTGTGCCTCAAGAGTGAAGAAGTCCCCATGAACTTCTAAAGTTTGATGTATTCAGATAAATATCAAGATATTAGGTACTGTGTATATACAGTTTAAGAATATTGTTATCTCAAATGATAAATTGATTTTGGAGTGGGGATGTTGAAAATCCAAAGTTATATATCTCTCAAAATAGAGTGATTATTTTTGAGCAGCATCACCCTTCAAATGAATGATTATTTATGGAAGCAAATAGTAAGAAATCATAAGAGAAATAGTTTAGGGAGAGATAAGAGGAATGTTTGAGTTCATGGAATCTGGTATAAAAACATGCACAAATAAAACCCAGCTCTAAATTTTTTTAAAGATTTGGCAGAGAACAGTTGAGAGTTATTTAATCACAGAGGAATGTGCCTGCCACGGAATTTCATAAGTAATCATATTGGGGAGATAGATGCACCTCATTACTCACTTTCCATTTTTATGAAAGGCTCATCCACATGTGCAATGATGCATTTATAGGTTTACACCCTCTTAAAAAAAAAGGCATTTTGCATTTAAATTGCCCTTCCTATTCCTAAAGCCGCTCTAAGGAGGAGAGTTAGCCTTAAAATAACAATATGTAATAAAAAAAACAGAACACTATTGAACATAGTTTAAAACAGAATATTATGTTTTCATTTCTCATAATTAGTTTATTAGGTTGTTTACATTTGAGTCCATGAACTTGTGAGGTAATAATTATAGGGGAAACAATCCCTTCAGTAGTGCTTGGGGTAAAGTGATGGATAATGTCCTTCTAGGGGTGCAGTCTGCCAGTGAGAACCCAAATAGTCACATCATCTATGTCCATCACTAGATCTTCATTTCTTCTCATTTAAGCAATGAGGAGATAAAAAGATGCAAGAAAAACAGAATTATTCCATGTGCAACCCTCAATACCCTTTTGTTTTTCTCCATCTCTGGAATGTCTTAACCTTTGTTCTGAGCAGGCATGGTTATAGCAGTTATCCAGCTTTCTTCCCATGTTGTTGTCAAGGAAGCAGAGAGAGTGGTCTTAATATTATATGGGGAGGGGGGGCAGTTAGGAGTCTCCATCAGCCCCAGAGACTATCAAATATTGTGCAAGTGGTAGCCCACGTGCTTATCGACTGGGTGAATCTAAATCTATGAATAAATTAACACTATGTTAAAAAAGGATACATTCTTTTTCCCAATCTGCCTCTGCATCTGTGTAGGTTTTTTTGGTCTCGGGCTTTAATGAAAGAACAGATTAGAAGAATAGGGGTCAGCACAGAAGCTGTAGCCTCTACTTCAAGTAATACAGGAACCTCAAATTAGCATATCATTAAAAAACTTCAGGAAACAAAATTCATACCGGAAAAATGCACATTGATGTGTGTGTTTATAATCCTTGGCCAGTAAATTTCTACTAAGAAAGAAAATGAGGGAGAGACAGAGAGACAAAGAGGTTGGGAAGGGAGAGAGAAAGATGTTAAAGAAAGGAAACAGCAGCTCTCCTGGGCCTGTGGTGGGTTTGCTGAAATCTAAGCCCTCCCCAGGTCCTGGTCAGGGCACAGGCCTAAGTTTTGGGTTCTGTCGCTGTTTGGGGCATAGCCGGGTAGCTCAGTTGGTTGGGTTCAATCCCTGGTTAGTGCACATACAAGAATAAGCAATGAATGCAAGAATACATGGAAAAACAAGTCAATCTCAATCTCTCTCTCTCAATTTTTTCTTTTTTAAAAAGAACCCTCCACAGAATTCTGAGGCTGTAATTCCACTGTAAAAAACAATCAAACAAACCCAGAGTACTCATGTTACCAACTTAGAAAGATTAAGGTGACCCTGGTGCTGCCACTCCTTTAAAGGGGTTTTATTTTTTTCTTTCTTCCTCTATCTACATGGGCTAAAAACTATAGAAGAGCTGCACGAAGCTAATCCATGTTACATACATGAGCAGGAAAGTACATAATGTCCTCAATAGGCGCATTAGAATTATAGCTGTTACTGTCGTGGTAAGGAAGACTTCATCTTCTCTTCATGTTAAACTCAATTTTTAGAGGCCATATCAACATGAAAACAGAAAATAGGAGAGAATCAAGAGATGGTCCACCTATTTACGAAGGTTTGGGCTCCTCACTTTCACCTCTATGCATTTAGGATGATGTTTAAACAGTTACTATTTATCATTATTTTAATTTCAACATTTTACATATTGAAATATATTCAACATTATTATCAATGCATACTTTCTGATTTAATTTTTAAGAAGTAATACAAGTGAGATTTATTTTATTTTCACTATCCATATGGATTAACTGTTAGGGAATGATTTTTGATTGTTATTGTCAGAAAATATAGGATTATTGAATTGTGTCTGAAAATTATGTTCTCTAGCTACATTCATTTGCCCAACTTTAAAAGAAGTTATTCAATTATAAGAATATAGTGTACATATAAATCAACTCTTTATATAACTATGATTATACTCTTCAAACTTTATATGTTTTTATGCTGTTGTCTAAATGTTACTCAAGGTTGCCATTTCATTAGATGATATGTTATGACTGCTCTCTTTAGAAGTGCTAGATTTAGTAGTGATTTCTGCATATCCATCTTATGATTCTGACAAATTACAGCATTTTCTCTTTTTAAAAGAAATTTATATTTTACTTCATATACAATACCATATTCACAACAGAAGGTGCATGATTATCTTTAATAATATTGGCATTTAAATTTCAAATTATCTGTGCTAAGCATGGTAGGTGCAGAACTAAAGCCTCACTCACCCACACAGAAATACCTCTTGTTCTCATAAACCATCTTCACCATAAACTATGTTGCTACATTTTTACTCCCATGAAAAACCTCTTGGTATATTTTAAGTCAATTGTATCCTTTCACAAACAGTGGCCATCATGTTGTATAAGTAGTGGATCCAAATAATGGCAAATGCTTATACATATTTCTAAATTTGGGTGAATGATTAATAAAATATACCTTCAACCAATGTTGTACAAAAATATATTTTTAGATATGAATATAACATTTCATCTGACATTAACCAGAGATCATGTCGTGTTTGCATTTCACATAATTTTAAAACTATCTTGATGCCTTTCCGTGATACTGTAAGAAAATTTCAAGAACAAAAATTTAAATAGCTCTTAAGACTATAGAATTATTTTATGAATAATGTTGTTTAGACTATTAGTCACACTGGCCCTTTAACGTCCACTAACACGTAATCAGCTATTCCTTGACCATTCAAATAGAAATCTAAGGACGTTTTCAGTTCAACAGTTGCATTGCAATGTGAAATGAGGTGTATCGACAGAAATAACCCTTTTCATTTTACCTAATGCCAGGAAATAAAAGCTTTAGCTAATAATAACCCATCCTTACATTAGAAACATAATTCTAGTAACAGAAAAATCTGAAATAGCTGACCACATACCATTCATCATGAAATGTCAGCCATCCGTTCAAGAATAGAACTGAGGTGCCACACTGGTAGATAGGAAAGTAGTCTATTGGCAGGCCCTTTCTATGAAAAGAAAACAGCAGTGGAGAGCTCCCCAGTTCACCCCCCTTAAAATTTCAGCATTGATGTTGGAGTCAGAAATACTAAACATTCAAAATGGTACTTGATTTCTTCCATTTATAATTTAAAAATAATTTATCTGACATGTATATTCAAAACTAGGCAGACTAAGATATGTTAAAAGAAACTTCAGTACACAAACATAAAAAGGGATATGTTAAAAATGATAAGCTAGCCCTGGCGGGGTGGCTCAGTTGCTTGGAGCATATCCAATACACCAAAAGGTTGTGGGTTTGATTTTTCGTCAGGGCACATACCTAGGTTTTGGGTTCCATCCCTGTTTGGAGCCTGTGAGAGAGGAAGGGAGAGGGAGAGAAACATTTATCTGTTGCTTTCCGTAAGCACCCTGACAGGGGATTAAACCCGAACCTGAGTTTGTGCCCTGACAGGAGATTAAACCCGAACCTGAGTATGTGCCCTGACAGGGAATCAAACTGACAACCTGCCAGCACACAGGAAGACATTCAACCAACTGAGCTACACCGGCCAGGGTGGTATATATTATGTTAGGTAAAGTTTGTCATTCTTTTATTTGGCATATTGATTTGGAGGATTATCTAAGTTATTATATGTATTGGAAGTTTGGTTATGTTTATTCCTGCTGGCATTCCATTATGTGAATATACAAATACTAGTGCCCCAGTGCCCGGATGCATGCACATTGAAAGGAAATTAATTAGAAGGTGGCCAGTGGGGTAGGACTAGGTGAGAAGGGCCGGACATGCCCTAGAGCAAACCTCCTGCAGTCCCTCCCTGGCCGGCGTCACCTTGGGTGGCACCATGGCTTGAAGGGCATCCACGGAGTGATCAGGGTCCCTCCTGCAGGTGGGGTCCCTCAGCCTGGCCTGCAGGGATCTGGCTGAAACTGGCTCTCTGACATCCCCTGAGGGGTCCCAGATTGTGAGAGGGTGGTTCTCAGGTGATGCACCCCAGAATTGGGCTCCCTTCTCTCTGGTTCCGGGTATGTCACAGGAGAACCACCACTGCCAAGTCACTGCAGCTCGGCAGCTCCTGCGTGGAGCATTTGCCCCCTGGTGGTCAGTGTGTGTCATACCTACCAGATGGTAGGACAGTCGCTTAGCCTTTTATATATATATACTAGAGGCCTGGTGCACAAAATTTATGCACTTGGGATGGGTAGGGGTTCCCTTAGCCCGGCCTGTGCCCTCTCGTAGTCCAGGACCCCCTCCCTCCTTACCACCCACCTGCTTGCTGCTTCCTACCGCTCGGCTTGCTGCTCCTTAGTGCTGCCGTGAAGGCTTCCGCCACCGCCGCTGCACTCGCCAGTTGCTCTGGCCCCTGCTGTGGGTCAGAGCTCCTCTGCTACAGCAAAAGGTTTGGGTTCCATTCTGCCAGGGCACCTACTTAGGTTTTGGGTTGATCCCCGGTCGGGGCTGACTGCTGCTCAGGAAGTGACTGAGGACCGTGTTCTTTAGTCATTCGGTGGAGCTGGGGTTCCATTGCCAACCTGGCCCACTCTGATCCCCACTACCACCACTCCTACATCAAGGATGACTTCAACTATGGCAGCTGCATGGCCTCCGCCAGTGTACACATCCACATGGATAGGTGACCCTCTCCATGGCTCGCCAGGCATGGCTGCTGCACAGTCACCCCAGAGGCGGATTTCCAGGTTCCCAGGGAGAGTGCCCTCTGCCCCGGACTCCCAGAGAGAGCTGGGTTGGAGGGAAAGCACTTTGCCTGGAGCAGATCACCTGTCCTGTGCAGGCTCGCAGGGTTTGTGTCTCCGATCCTGCCCCCAGCAGCCCCAGCATCATGGTGGCAGGGCTTGGGTCTGCTGGGCACTGGGCCCTCCTGTGTGTTGTGTCTCTCATCTGGCCTCCAGCAGCCCCAGCACTGCAGTGGCTGGCCTTGGGGCTGCTGGGTGCCGGGCCTGCATGTTTGTGTCTCTGATCGGGCCCCCAGCAGCCCCTGCAAGAATAGGGCTTCCTTGGGCCAATAGTGCCGCCAAGCCCCGCTGCCCAGACTGCACATGGGGGTCCCGCCCAGGGCCGCACACGGGGGTCCCGGCTGGGGGCAGGGCGTAGGCGGCACAAGGGGGCCCAGATGGCAGGTCGTGCTGGCCCGCCTTGTCTGCAGTATGCAAATTAGCCAGATCACACTGATTAGCCAATGGGAGGTGTAGCGAAGGTACGGTCAATTACCATGTTTGTCTATTATTAGATAGGATATAGATATAGATATAGATATAGATAGATATAGATATAGATATAGATACAGATATAGATATAGATATAGATGATATAGATAGATATAGATATAGATATAGATATAGATATAAATAGATATATAGATATATAGATATAAATAGATATATAGATATATAGATATATAGATATATAGATATATAGATATATTTGTATTTGATTATCCATTATCTTCCTGAAGGACCTGGGAGCTATTTTTCATATTGAGGCATGTAAATAAAGTTTCTATGAATATTTTTGGTGAAGTATTTTTTGTTTATTTGCTTGTTTCTTTGATTTTTTACATGTACTGCATTACATTTTCTTAGATAGAAACATTTGAATGGGATTGTTGGGCCATAGGGGAGCACATATTTAAAAAAAAAAAGAAGAAGAAGAAGAATGACCAGGCATTTTGCATAGTGCTACTTTCTTTTACTTCTATCAACAATATATGAAGTTTCTATTTCTCTATGTTCTTGCTAATATTTATTGTTGTCAATCTTTTTAAAAAAATTTTTAATCAATTTTGAGAGAGAGAGAAAGAGAGAGATACATTCATTTTTCTGTTTCAATTATTTTTGTATTCATTGACTCATTGGTGATTTCTTATATGCACACTGACCAGGGATAGAACATACAACTTTGGCATATCAAGGACAATATTCTAAGCAATTTAGCTACCCGGCCAGAGCCTGATGTTATCAATCGTTTAATTTGAATCATTCAGATTGATATGTTTTGGTAACTCATTGAGGTTTGCATTTGAAATTCCTTGATGATTAATCATTTGATTTCTTTTTCATGCATTTTATTGACAACTAGAGGCCCAGTGCACAAAGTTCGTGCACAAGGGAGGGGAGTGTGTGTCCCTCAGCCCAACCTGCACCCTCTCCAATCTGGGACTGCTGGCTCCCAACCACTCACCTGCCAGCCAGCCTGATCACCCCTAACCACTCCCTTGCCAGCATGATCAACACCTAACTGCTCCCCTGCTGGCTCGATTGCCCTTAACTGCCCTCCCCTGCAAGCCTGGTTCCCCCCCAACTGCCCTCCCCTGTTGGCCTGGTCCCCCCCAACTGGCCTCCCCTGCCGGCCATCTTGTGGCAGCCATCTTGTGTGTTGGAGTGATGGCCAATTTGCATATTACCTCTTTATTATATAGGATTGTGCATTTTATATTCTGAAGTATATAAGTATTTTACCCAGTTTTTTAAAAAATTGGGTTGTCTACCTTTTCTATTGAATTGTAGAAGTTAATTATACACTGAGTGGCCAGATTATTATGACCAACTGATGTTTGTAGGAAAATTAGCTATAATTTTGTGCTGAAGTTGCTAGAGGGCCAGGCCATTATAAATAGGGAAGCAGGTTGTTTACCATAATAGTAGAAGTGATTTTTTTCTGAACATATGGGTAAACAACATGTTTTAACAGCCTTTGAACATGGGATATATTTAAATGTGAGTGGCCAGATTATTCTGACCACCCCATCAGTACTTTGTTGGGCCACCTTTTGCCTTCAATACTGGGGCAATTCTTCTTGGCATTGACTCCACAAGATGTTGAAAGGTGATGCGAGGAATCTGACACCATGCCTGATGAATAGCACTGTCCAGTTATGTGAGATTTGGTGGTGGTTGTGGAACCAACTGCCTGATGGCTCTTTTAACTTCGTCCCACAAATGCTCAATTGGATTGAGATCTGGTGATTGTGGGGGCCACCTAAGCAAGGTAAAGTCTCCCTCATGTTCCTGAAACCACTCCTGCACAATACGAGCTCTGTGGCATGATGCATTGTCTTGTTGGAAGAAGCCATCTCCATTGGATACGCCATCAAAATGATAGGATGAACTTGATCAGCAATGATACTTAGGTATGTTGTGTTATTCAGAAGTTGTTCCACATGAATTAAACGGCCCAAAACATGCCAGGAAAACATGCTCCAAACCATAACACTGCCCCCACCAGCTTGAAGGGTTGTACTCATGCATGTGGGGTGCATGCTTTCATTCTGTTTCTGCCAAATGCTCACTCTGCCATCTGCATGATGAAACTGGAAGTGTGATTTATCAGACCATGTGACTCTTTTCCAATGCTCGACTGTCCAATCCTTGTGTTTCTGTGCGAATTGGAGACGTTTTATCTTGGTAACTGCAGACAGCAAAGGTGTTCGAACAGGCCTTCGGCTTCCGTATCCCATACGATGCAGTATACAGCTAATTTGCCTACAAACATCATGTGGTCATCATAATCTGGCCACTCAGTATGTATGTGTATATATATATATATATATATATATATATATATATATATATAATCTCACTTTCAAAAGCTGTTAAATCTCGTTGTTTACCCATATCTTCAGAAAAATATCACTTCTACTGTTGTGATACTGTCAGCTACAGAGCTCCTTTGTATTTGGTGTGTTAGCAACTAGTTGTAAGATATAATCTTCATTGGTTTTTGATATGATTATTGGGGCTGGCTGATGATTGATGCTCTGTTTTTCTCTATACAAGTGGATGTAGTTTTAGATTGAAAAATGTTGGAAGTGCCCTGGATGGTGTTGCTCAGTTGGTTGTAGTGTTGTTCAGTATACCAAAAAGTGGTAGGTTTGATTCCCGGTCAGGGCACATTTTAGGTTGTGGGTTCCATTTTTCCTTCTCAGAGGGTAAAATATTGTGATCAAATAATATAAATACACCACTTTAACTCCAACTCATTGCTCAAAGACTTTGCAAAAACATTTTCGCTATTCTCCAATACTTTGATTTATTTTTAATGCAAAGGGATAGATATGAGTACATAATACCTTCAAGATATAAATTGGGAATAATATTTAGAATTATTTTTCTAAGAAACAGAAATAAATGGAATAGTCTATTTAAATTTCACCAAGTAGTGACTTTTTCTCTACCACTTCGTCAGCAGTATTAGTCTGATAGTGAAAGGGCACTTTAAAGCCCATGTAATACCCTAGGAAGTGACATTTGCGTGGAGTGTCAAGTTCTGGGAACTTGCTGTTAATTACTATGCTTTCCAAGATATTTTTAATTTATTATGAATTAGTAGATTTGTGTCAGTATCTTCCTTCCCTACATGATACAATATCATTTCCAACTTATCTCATGCTCTAGCTCCCATCAAATTTCAAAGTGACCTTTTGTTGCACTGGCAGATCTAAGATTATATCAATTATGAATTGCAATGTATTATCAATCATAATGTTACTCATCAGACTGCTTTTCTGCTCTGATCAAATACATCCTCAGAAGTTATAATCTTATATTGGAAAATATGGTATGAAGGATTTTATTCTCCTATCAATGAATGCACATAAATTTTTATTTTTTCTAACATTAATGGGTGAGTTACATGCATGTATCAAGTATAGAATAAATCTTAAAAAGAATATTAGCTAAAGATTTATCATTAAAAAAACTTAGAGGATTAAAAGGTGCAATGCCTTAGCAGAGTTTTAATACATAAATTATTAAAACTCATCATACTTAAAGATATTTACAGTTGAGAGAAAGGCATTTTTTAATTTTATATCTATTCCAGTTAGAGACAATATGATTCTTGGTGTTTTCCAGTATCTCAAAATTGCAGTGAAATACTGTAGTTATTCATTTACTCAGAGGCCAAAGACTTGTTTTCCAAACAGAATTGATCAGTACAACCAGATGAATGGTTACATAATGTTGGTTTGGAGGTGTATGTTACATGCTTTTATTTATTTTGTTATTTGTACAGCATTTTCTCTCTAATTCAATGCTTCTCAAAGTTTGATCTGCATAATTATGTTCCCTAGAACTTGATAGTAGACCGAGGACAGGCAACCCCTTCCATCCCAGAACTACACGTGCAATCTAGGGATTCATAACCAAGTTTAAGAACCACTGCTCTAACAAACTTCCATTTGGCATACCTTCTTCATTTTTTTAATTCAAAGAAACACCATTTCTATTTTCTTCCTCTGTCCCAAGTATTTTCAAATCGATTATGCATTCTTCAAGCAGGAAACAAGGAAACATCACCATCCCTCTTTGCTTTGTGTGTTCTACAGGAGCTATGCTAAATTCTTGATGACAAACATAACTACCGGGAGTTCACCCCCAACACTTTCTGTTGTCCAGTGACTTTTTACAGTGACGGACTGCATGGCCATTTTGGTTATTGAAGAGTTATAAAGTAGATGAATTTGGTAAAACTGTAACTTCTTTTTAAATTATGTAAACCGACATTGAAGGCCTAATTTAGATTTCAAGTTGAAGTTTTCTTAAGCTATTTCTTATTTTCTATCTCTTTGCTAACATCTCACCAAGAAGGGACGGTGGTTTTTCCCAGTGTCTTCCTTTAGAGAATGATCTTTTATGACTGTCACGGGTGTGAAAGTTTGAGGTAGGAGAAAACTCTTCCTCCGTGTCTCCAAATGCTTAGAAAGATGTTGTGTTAGAAATGCACAGTTTTAGTAGGCCTAAATTTATTCCCCAGCAGCTCTGGTTTTCCGAGTTGACCCACTGTCAGCTACAGAGCTCCTTTGTAGCAGTCAGATATCTTACCTCCATCCTCAACCCTCACAGCAACAGTCTCTGAGCTGCTGCCCATGCATTGCCTTCATTTTTCTCCATAGTTTTGTGTGATGCTCAGCCATGGCTGCAGCCAACTCATACTGTATTTTTCTGGGCTGCATTTACTAATTTCACATTATACTGGGTAATTCTGTCTCTCTGGAATCCCCTGGTCTCCGTATTGCAAATCTCAAAAACAAGAGTGAGTCAACAACTAGGAATCCCATTCAAATACAAAGTGAAAAAGAATGCTTATTGTTCTTATATTAAGGAACCCACATAGCAGACTCAGGCTCTTTGCTGACCTAGATGACTGCTCTTGCCTCAACCAGCATCATGTCGGAGTTCTGACAATGGGGCCTGGAAAAGAGGTGCAGCAGGGCCACTTGCTGACCTGCATGCTGGTCACACAGAACCGGTAAAAGGCACTCACCTATGACATGGAAATGACACTGGCAGAGCAGTGAGTGGCTGTTTTCATGTATGTTTGAAAGGGCACTCGGAGCAGTTCCTCTGAAATGTCTCTCTGATAACCCACTCAAGATATAGTCTCTGAAGAATCAGACAGAAGCCGAAAACCAGGACTACAGGCTTTATTAGAGGAGAAGGACCTGCTGGGCTGTCTCATAAGGGAAGAACAGCAACTCGTGCAGAGGTGGGCACACTTTTTGAGGGGCTGCGGGGCGGAATGGGAAGGAATGGGGGCTTAGTGTACTCAGCGCACACTGATTGGTGGCTTATGGTATGGTCCATATAGGAACAAGGGCGTAGGCTATTTGGCAGGTGTTGATTGGTGGTTCAAACTATAGTCCATATAAGGTACCTGGTTAGTCACTCAGGTATTTCCAGGCCGCAGGTTACGTCATACTCCGCCCACCAGTTGGGGGAAGGGAGGATCTATCAGTCTTCAGTTACGAATATGGCATTGCCTATTACTCTGTGATGGGCGTTGACTGAGTCATGCCAGGGATTTCTTTTCTCTAGTATTTTCCTCCTCTAATGTTGCCACCAGGGGCAGCGTATGAAATATGATAGGCTTTTTGCGGGTGGCAAATCAGGGCACAAAAACACTGTGTTTTATATGCCCTTTGGATGTGGTAGCATAGGAGGTGTCCAAAATTTGGATAAGAATGAAGGAGAATGTCATTTGAGAGGCACTAAACCAGCAAAGCTAAGAATATTGAGAGAATTTGAGGTTGAGGCACCTATAACAATATCATGCATTGAATCTGAGGGACAAAGCAAGGACAGAAATAAGTGAAAAGGTACCTACAAAAGGCAAGAGTAAGATAAGAACATGCAGAAATGGTTGATGACTTAGTTTGTGAGCCAGCCAAAGTGAATGCGGGAGCACCTGTCTACTTCCTGTCCAGTGGGAGCAGACTTTAGTTCAGAAAGTCACGCTAATTTAGACTCTCAATTTTATCCCTTTTCACACATTTTTATCATTACTGATGACTTCAGTTTCTCCTTGTCTACTAAGCCCTTCGCCTTGCAGATATTCTAGGTGATTCTCAAAGTAATTAGTTCGGGTTTTTTTTCTTCTCTTTGACAAACTCTGATTGGATCCATTCAAAGTATTAGTGATGAAAATCAATGTCCTCCCCTTGTGCCTTTCAGTCAATTTTAAACCCACATATCAACATTCAAAGCAAAAAGGATATCCTGTATCCATGTTTCCCTCATTTTTTCCCCTGAGTAACTTCTCTGATGAAATGTTTGCTTTTCTCCTTCTCATCTTTAATCTTTTTCCTCCTGAGTAAATTTTTTTTGCACATCTGATAAATGCTCTATCATTTCGTCTTTAGTTCTTTACTGCCACAGGGTTTGGTCTTACAGATATAAAGACCAAGGTTGAATCACCCGAGACTGATGAAGAATCAAAGAAACAAGAGACCATACCTCCATGGACTTGTCTTCCCCATCAATTGTTTTTACTGCTTTTTATTCTTTTAATTGTATCCTTTTATTAGTATCCTTGTTGCTATTGCTCACAGATCAAAAGTCAGCATCATCCATGTAATTTAACTTTTTGGCTAATAGTTTTACATTAAAAGTTTGTTCGTTTTATGTGTTCATTTCATAAAAAAATAACTTTTTAAAGTGCTAAGCAAAGAAAAAACTCTTAGCCAAATACAAATAACAGAAAAGGATTTTGTTGTTTGGCTCAGTATAATTTGACAGAATGCTAGAATTAGAAAGGTGTTTTTTTTTTTTAAAGTAATTATTCTACAAAGTCTTTCTTGTACAGAAGAATGAAAGTAAGCTAAGATAATGTAAATAGTATGTTTATGGTGGCTGGTGTAAGAATCTATTTCTCCTTATTTTAAGTTCATTGTTTCAGAAAATTAACGCCATTAGTATAAAATATATATTTTAATATTTAATTATAATATAAACACACTTATTTTATATAGATAAATTTAATGAACAAATTTCACATATTGAAGGTAAAGATGAGAAAGCATTATAAACAGTGGAATGCTTGTGTTTCAAAAATAATTTCAGATAATATTAACTGAAAATTAATTTCACTAAGCTTAGCTAAGAATATTGTCACAAGACCCAAGCCTGACTAAAAAGAAAATAATGATGAATGGCTATTTATTGAGCTGAGATGCTAGATATCTAGTAGAGAGAAGCAAGAATCAATGTAAGATAGGTTTATTTAATATCTTCATTATGCTTGAAAATGGTAGGAACAAAAATGACAAAAGATCTTCAGGAATTGATTCATGAGAAAAAGATTAAAATCACATAGTATTTTAGCTTTGCTAAGAAAATGACTTGTGAGTAATGATAAATATTTACAATGACTGAGATTAATTATTTAAGGGGATAAAACTAGATAAAAATGAGCTAATTTTTTTTCTGATTGTTTTTAGTGTGCTAGAACATAATGTATCTTCTCCAGCTCCAAATTGTAGAGAATATCACTACTTTAAAACTGGAGACTGTAATAGCAATAAGCATTTATTGAGTTCTTTTTCTGTACTAGGTGTTGTTTTAAATTGTCTTTCATTAATTAACTCAGTCTTCATGATAATCCTCAAATAGGTACTATCATCTATAATTATAAAGGACACCAAAGCGCAGAATAGTAATATATAGTAATAGTAATATGACATTTCAAAGTTATGACACCTTGAACAAGGTAGAATCAGGACTTAAAATAAGCCAAGTCTACTCCAGAGTGGGGGATGGATAGTCAGATTGGGAGATTTTATGCATTCAATTTACATAACATTTGTTGAGCACGTGCTACATTCAAAGAACATAAGGAATGACATAGCCTTGTTAGAAAAATAAAATGTCAAATATAAAATGCAAATTTCCTTCTATTTAATTTTCTTCTGCCAGTTTAACAAATTTGATTATTGACCCCTTATTGAGTTCATGATCTTACTAAAACTCCCACTAGCAAAGTCTGTTTTCAACTAATTGCCATGTTGTATATGAAACTTTAAGTCACGCAAAGGAGGGAATAACAAATAATAAATAGCACTTTTATTTTGATAACCCATAGTCACTTTTCTGAAATAAATAACCCCTGAACACAGTATCATTTTCTGTGAAGAGATATTTTTGAGTCAGGGTCTTTCTAAGCTTATATATGCTTATAACTTTGATAAAAAAAAATAATACGTGACTTCCTTAAGTAAATCCTTCTTACTTGGGTCAAGTCTAGAATTGCTTAAACAGTTCAGGCATAGACCCAACTCAGTTCCTTTATAATCCACCTTGGTTATTGGATTTGATACATTTGTACACCACAAGTCCTGAGAGAATAGAGTTATGAAATTCTTATAGAATATTATTTTTAATTGACTGTGCCCTCTTAAAAAGAGCATTTTAATTGAGATTTAATAACCTCATAAAAGATAAATCTAGCTGTCATGTAATAAACAGTAATTAATTAGTTAATATCAATTAAATACTAAAAATATTAATTTACATTTAACGTGTAACTACTGTAATTTGCTATAGCTATCTTATTAAATGCTAATTAAATTCCTAAATATTCTTACAAATTTAATGCATTAATAACAAGAATGTAAGTACATATTTACTGTATCTGCACTTCTGACTTCATTACATGAAAATGAGATTTATCTCTTTTATAGTAATTAAATATACTTAAGCAAACCTCAGTAACTTTTCCTAACACACACCATAACTGTTTTATTAATTTAAAATTAAATGCTCACTTAAGGTTTTTAATCTACAGCTGCCTCAAACAATTTTCTACAGGCAGAGCAAAGATTATTATATGTTTAATTAAACTTTGGGCTAAAGCTTTCGAAACATAACTTTTGGTTTCTCACCATATATTAACTTTTTTATAATGTTTATTAACACTTTCATATATGCCATGTTGCTTCCTTTGTCCTATCTTTGTACCTTTGTTTTCCATCCACTACAGTCTATAAATATTTTTCCCTCTGTTTAATCCAGACCGGCAAAATGTTTTCTTTCTTTTTCTGTCATTAAAGAGAAGAGCTTTCATTAACATCCTCTTTAGGTATCTTTTATTTTTCATTAATTACCACTCCATTGTTAGAGAAACGTCCCCATTAGGAAAATAAATAAATAAATGAGTAAATAAATAAATAAATAAATAAAAGGAAGGAAGGAAGGAAGGAAGGAAGGAAAGAAGGAAAAAAGGAAGGCAGGAAGAGAGGGAGGAAGGAAGAAAGAAAGGAGAAAAGTGTCCTGTAACATTTGTAAGCAAAAGTGAGTCCAGTTGGAAAGGTTGCAAAAGCAATAAGGCTCTGCCAAGGTTCCAGCTTCAGGACGATTTTTGAAAGACGAAGAGAAAACACAGTCCTTGCACGTATCAGATGATTTAGAATCCGCAGTCCTTCCAGATATGATGGGGGATGTCATAAAGACAAGAGGCTGCTGAGCAGCAAGGAAAGCACATTAGCTATTAACCTTCCCCCAGCCGATCAACTTTATTTTGCAATCTTCCTTCAGAACCATTAGAATACCCTGAAGAAATAACTTTCCAATTAAAAAGGATCTCAGAGAACAAAGCCATTTTATCTCTGACTCCTGGTGTTCTTTATTCCAATAATTTAAATTGGAATTGATTTTTCAATTTAGCCGTTGACTTGCTATGGACACACAGCTGAAAAGGCCGAATGGAATTGCATGGCTGAAATATTTGTCTTTGTGATGCACTTCTCATAAATTCACAGGAGCCCTGTTTTTAAAATGCGTTTTCTTCTGCTGCCTTTGCCTTAGACAACAGCTTTTTAGCACAGTGTGGGCAAACTGAGGAAACACGCCCACCATGACCTGGGGCCTCCTCTCTCAGTCCTCAGAGAGCTCTCTAATTGTTACATCTCCTGGAAAATAAGTAAATTCAATTTCCCTAAAATGATAGGGATTCTTGAAGTCCACATATTTGTTTTCTAATTTATATTGGAGTTTAATTTCTTGAAAGAGGAAAATACCTGTTTCATTATATTTTACCTCAAGACTATGTTATAATGGAGATGGAACCCATCTATAACTGTTTTAATTATTGGTAGCTAAAAATAATGAGTTTTCAATTAACACTTAGTAATTGTGAATTAAATCCTCCAAATGTTAAATTGTGCTTTATTACCCTTTTATATTTTATAATAAAAGCACTAGAAATAGCCAATTATTTAAACACTTGATTAGCAGTCAAAACTTTCTTGTCTATTCTTGTTTCTGGTCGTGTTCTTTCCGTGACCTTATTGAAATGCCATGGTCTTTGTCATCAGCCCCTTCCTGTTTCCTCACCCTGTCACTCCAGCAGGTGTCTCTACTTTCCTTTGTCTTATAGGCTCAAGTCTTGTCCTGAGATCAGCGCTGATGTGAATAGCAGGTATGGAAGGAAATCCTGAGCTCAAAACATTGTTTCATTTTTATCAAATACCATATTGCTTATTACTCATACACCTTATGGCTTTTGCTATGCATTGTCTTTTACAGAGTTGGCTAACACACAATCTTAGACCTGTCCTTGAATTTTATTTTACAATATCAAGAGCAAAGAGAACATGGAACCTGCTAGAATGTAAACACCATGACAGCATGACCCTTATAGGTATTTTTACTCACCACTCTATGTTTTTACGTTAAAATAGTGCTTGGCACCTGGTTGGTACTCAAAATTTGTGGAATGTCTTAATTGTACTGTGATTCCTATATGGCTTATCTTCCCTACAAACAGTTACAAATTATTGCAGAGAGAGAAAATATTCATGGTAAATATAATAAATGTACTTTTGTAATGACTGTGATAATCAAGTAGATATTAGTTACTGTTATGAAAAACATATTTTCCATAGCAATATGATAAGAGTTTGGCACTGTTTCTTCACTGTTGGGTACTGCATAGTTTACTCAACTTTTAAAGTCAACATGATTAAAGTAACAACACATGGTAGCATTGAGCACATGCCTATGAGAAGTATACATTTCTTGCCAACCAACACCGAGATTCAGAAGAAATGTTTTTTTTACAGCATTTATTCATTTAACAAATTTATTGTGCCCTGTTATATGTTTGGCACTGCTCTAATACTTTCAACAAACAACAGAAACTGCTCTCTTCATGGAGTTTACAGTCTAAGGAAATACCTGAAGAACAAGTATAATTTAAAAAGTGACACAGTAGGTTAAATAGTTGATGGGGTAGGTTGAAATGTGAATGAGCAAATGGGAACAGGGGGAGCGACTACAATTTAAAGGAGGCTGGTCAGCCAAGGCTCTTTGAGAATGTATCTGAGCAAAGCCTTGGGGCAAGCGAGGAAGGTAGCCTTATGGATAATCCCTGGCGAGAGCGTTCCAGGAAGAAGGAGCCGATTGCCACAGGCTCTGAGCAAGGAGTATTCTTGGAAGACTTGGCAGGAGGAAGCCAGTGTGGCTGGAGCAGAATGAATGAGCCTGGGAGGAGTTTAGGTCAGAGAAACTGACACAAGATCCTGGAGGACCTTGTAAAGCAACTGCAGGGACTTTGGCTTTTATCCTGTGAGAGAACAAGAGAGCTGCTGCCAGCTACTACTGTTCTGGCCCCACTTTGAATAAAGGAAGTGTTCTCTGCAGTGACACCTGATTACACACAGCCCGGCATTTTTAGATTACATATTTATTTATTTTTTTGTAGGGGTGAGGGCTGGGGTGGAGTATGGATTGAGGAATTGCTCAAAAGAAGAATTTATCTTCATTCTAGTCATATGCTTTGCAGAGATCACACATCTTATTTTCCTGTTTCCTCTTGACATTAAGCATCTATTTTGCTCAATCTGTTCATCACCAAAGATTATGAGAATCTATTTCCAGACTTCCCTCTCTAAATGTAGATGATTGGAGGTTAGCACTTGCTTTTTGCATTTATCTGTTTTCAGGGTCTCCACAGTATTTGATGAAATGTCGAGCTTGGGGATTAGCAGAAAAAGAAAGAAAAAAGACAAATTTCATAATTAAAGTACTACTAGCTTATTTTTATAATAACTTGGGGTCTTGCTGCTTATATTGCCATGCTAGACTTTTTTGTTAAAGTAATTTAGTAAGAAAATTTTCTGGGAGTTTTCCTAATGCAAACAATGATTACTTTCTAAATACTGTTATAGAATTATCTCAGAAAACCTATTGATATAAGATTTCCCTTACTTCTATAATTTCAGGGAATTTATCTGGTGTCTATATGTTTTCAAATTCATTCACTCACATATAGAGAGGATCTCTATTTTCCTAGCTCTGAGAGAATTCTCCATTCAGTCAGTAAGAGAGTGAATATGAAAATTTCTGCATTCTAATAACAAATCTGTGAAAATTCCAGTATTTAGAATATCTCCTTACTACAAATGACAGATATGGAAAGAAGGAAAGACTTTTTTGCCTTCTGCACATTAGTATCTGGAATAGAATAAACACTTGTGGGTGCACACACACATACACACACAAACACACACACACACTGGAAAAATACAGACTTTGATTTGCTTATACGGAAACTCATTTCCTTGTCCAACATTCAATAATGTGGATCACCAGTGGGTGCGAGGCTCCTTGCTCATCATGACAACAGCATGGCATAGCATGTCACTATACTGACTTTCATGGTACACGTTAAAATCTTTCATTTTATTTCATGAAACATTTAACTCTACAAAAAAAATAGAGCTTTTAAAAGAGGATTAGTTAAGAGCAACCACACTTTGATCCTGCATTGACAAATTATATATCTACTAGAGGTCGGGTGCACAAAATTTGTGCACTGGGGGGGGGGGAGGTGCAGGGATCCCTCAGCCTGGCCTGTGCCCTCTCACAGTTCGGGATCCCTCAGGGGATGTTGGCCTGCCCGCGGGAAGTGTGCTTAAGCTGGCAGTCAGACATCCCTCTCACAATCTGGGACCCCTTGCTCCTTACCACCCACCTGCTCGCCGCTCATTACCGCTAGGCTCGCTGCTCCTTAGCACTGCTGCAGAGGTAGAAGAGGCTCCCGCCACCACTGCTGCACTCGCCAGCAGTGAGCCCAGCTCAGGGCTTCTGGCTAAGTGGCGCTCCCCCTGTGGGAATGCACTGACCACAAGGGAGCACCTCCTGCATTGTGTGTCTGCCCCTGGTGGTCAGTGTGCATCATAGTGACCGGTCATTCTGGTCATTCCACCATAATGGTCACTTAGGCTTTTATTACATAGATTTTTAGCATATTAACCTGACCACAAGAAGTTCAACTAGAAGTAATATAAAATTTGGGTTTTGTTTCATATCCACTCTGAACTATAAAGGAGTAACTCTAAATCATTATGGTCAACTGAAGATTCACCTAATTGTCTAATGAGCTTTTGTACCTATCCTTCAGAATCAAGCTCTACCACTCTTTATCCCTGGGCTTCCTAGTATTCTTTCACATTAAGGTGTTTCTGATGCTTCAAATTCAATCCATTCTTGACCTCTTTTAGGGACATTGTTCAAGCAATCTTTGCATCTCTATCTTAGGTCATACATTTTTCCTCTTTATTGGATCATTCCAAATAGAATTAGACATACTGAAAATTCAACCTTAAACCAAAAATCTCTCTCTTGACCCTGCAACCCCCTCTAGCTATTATCCTATTTCTCTGTTCTTATTTACTGCAAAGTTCCTCAAAAAAGTTGTTTATAATTTCTATAATTAATTTGCTTTATCATGTTTTCTTTTTAAACCTATTCCAAAGAAGTTTTTGTCTCTACTACTCTACTGAAAATACTCGTCATGGTGACTAATGGTGTTGCTAAACCCAATACTCAAATTGACTTTACTGATTGACCATCAATCAAACTGTGTTTGACACAATCGATTGTTCCTTCATATATATATATATATATATATATATATATATATATATATATATATATGGCTCCCTAGATATTGCACACTCCTGGTTCCTTTTACCTTACTACTAACCACTCATCCCTCACCTTGAACATTTGGAGTGACTCCGAGTTTTTCTCTTTTATATTTAGAAGTATTTCCTTGGTGAGCTCATTATGTCTCTGGGACCATACATGTTGCTCCCAGCATAGACTGCTCCTTTGAACTGGAGAATTGTATATCTAATTGCCTACTTGCTAATTCTGTGTAGTTGGCTAGAAGACTCTCCATTATTAACACAATCAAAATTTAACACTTTATCCAAATTAGGAAATGATAACTCCATACTTCTATTGTTCACACAATTTGAGTTTTCCTTGAGATTTCTCTCTTCATCCACAATTAATCTATCAGAAAATCATGCTATTTTTACTTCAAAATATATGTGGGATCCATTTATCACCACCTTAAGGGGTGCACCTCTGATGCAAGTTAGCAACATCTCTCAACTTGACTATCACAATGATCTAATTGGATCACTGTTCATCTCCTGCACTATATTGCCTATTCTCTACAGAGCAGTCAGAGCAAGCCTTTTAATGTGTAAGACAGATCAGGCTGCTCTCTGTTCAACACTGCCAAGGACTTTCCATACTTTATAGAGGGTAAGGCAAATCCTTAAAATACCCTCAAAATACTCTTTATTATCCTGTGGACAGCCTACTTTAATAAAGTGAGAAATATGAGGAAAATAATGAGGGATAAGCCTAAGCTGTTGCAATGTGCATTTGACTGCTCTTCCTTGCTTTCTTTCTGCGACCCTGATTTTGCCTTCCTTTAAACAAGGCCTTCACACTGGCTGTTCCCTCTGAGTTGTATGCCTATCCCTTACCTGCCTTAATTTACTCTCTCATTTCCTCAAGGACTTTCTCCAGTGTTACTTCATGTAATACCTTCTCTGACTACCTTATTCAAAGTGCACCCCTATCTCCAAATCTCTATCTACTTTCTTGCTTTATGTTTTTTTATAGCAATTACCACCACTTCACATACTATGGAGTTTATTAACTTACTAGAGGCCTGGTGCATGAAATTCATGTACTCAGGGGCAGGGTCCCTCAGCCCGGCCTGCTCCCTCCCACTGTCTGGGAGCCCTTGGGGGATGTCTGCTGCTGGTTTAGGCCCGCTCCCCATGGGCCTAAGCCAATGGTCGGATATCCTTAGCTCTGCTGCAGAGGCGGGGAGAGGCTCCTGCCACCACCACTGTGCTCGCCAGCCGTGAGCCTGGCTCAGGACTTCTGGCTGAGCCATGCTCACCAGGGGCAGCTCCTGCAGTCAGCATCTGTCCCCAGGTGCATGTCATAGTGACGGGTCATTCAGCCGTTTGGTCGGTTTGCATATTAGCCTTTAATATATAGGATTGTTTGTCTTATCTCACTAAGTAGAAAATACATAAGAAAAAAGATTTTTACTTGTTTTCTTTGGGGTACAAATTTGTTGAAAAAAGTAAATGATTGAAGCCCTGGCTGGTTTGACTCAGTGGATAGTGTGTTGGACGGTGGACTGAAGGGCCTCAGGTTCAATTCCAGTCAAGGGCACATTCTTGAGTTGTGGGCTTGATCCCAAGTGGGGGGCATGCAGGAGGCATCCAATCAATGATTCTCTCATCATTGATGTTTCTATCTCTCTCTCCCTCTTTCTTCCTCTCTGAAATCAATAAATATTGTTTAAAAAAGAGTAAATGGTTGAATATCAATCTCTAGTTTATGAGTTTTATCACTTCTTCCATATCATTCACATTTGTGGCTAAAATAATTGTTTAACGTTTATTTCAAATAATGTCTTTGTTTTATTTAAATTTTATCATGTGTCAATAAACACCTGCTAAAATATTAATTTAGCAATTATTTCTCTCTCCCTTTCTAATATTTTTACAGATTCTTCTACATTCCTTGCAGGCAATGTACCTCTACATTTAAAGCAATGTTAAAGTTATTCACCTGAAAAAAAAAGATAGTATTGTTAATCTTGAAATAAAACTACAGAGAAAAATATTGCTGTGTATTTCCTAACTTTTTGAGTAATTAACAATGGGAGTCATTGCTTTAAATGCAGAGATACTTCATTTAAAAAAAAAAAGCCTAAGTGTTGAAGGCAACCATATTGAGCATATGATTTGAAAATAGAACTGATATACTCTTTTAAAATAATATTGTCCTATGTAAATTTTTAGAAATGCTATTGCAAACAAAGCTTGATAGTTAATTATAGATAAAAAGTAAAATGAAAATATTTGATCATAATGTAGATGTAAATGGGCTATGGACAGAAGAAAGAAAAGGTTGAATGAAGAATAAGCAATGTAAGACGATAAATTTTATTTTGGAGGAAATAAGAAAATGTTTTAAAAGTCACAAAAATCAAAATTTTGGAACAACAGAAAATCTTAATAGATCTATTAGAAATTAGAAGATGGTGGGGGTCATTTAAACAATCTAAATCTTTATTTTTTAGGTCATAAATATGAGATAAAGTTGATGAATAAATGAATACATATGTAATAATATTGCTTAATCTTATGAAGAAAATTAAGAAAAAATAAAAATAGGAGACATTGAGTTAAAGGATTGAAACGGCAGAACGCAATTAAATAATTCATTTTCACTTTTCATTGCTATTTCTTCTGAACTTTTTGTTTTCTATGTGCATACTATCACTTTAACAAATGTTTTTTTTTAAAATAAAGGGGAACAAAACATGTGGAAATCCCTTCATTACCTAAATCACACTCCCAATATGCATTTTAAAATGTGTATTGAGAAGTAGAATTAAGTGCAAATACACATTAAGAGAATGGACACTCCCTTTTATATGTTGTTTCCTCTTTGAGGAATGGTTGTGAGTGTATGTTAAAGCGAGAATTTACTTCAATATTTAAATTTGTTTTAATTGTGAAGTTTGCCTTTTTTTCTCCAGTTCTATGTGTAGGAAGAAAAAAAAATCCCTACTTATTATGTTCACCAACTGCCAAGAAAAATATTGGACTTGGATCAAATATCTAGCAACAGAAAGCATTAGAGTTGCTCCAAAAATAATAATGATTTAGAAGTATATTTTTAGTGGAAAAATAGGAATGATTTGGAAAATAAACATTAAAATAGCAAAAGTTGAAAACAACAGCTGGACTGTTTGATCCTCAATGAACTTCTTCATTGAAGTCTGAGTGAATGATGGAAAAGAGGAGAATAAAGTAGGGCTGGGGTATAAGATCAGAAGAGAAAGGAAGCTTTTATTTGCATGTTTCATCTGAGTGAACTTGAAGACTATTATGATATCTCCTACAGGTACTTAAAAGTAAATCTGAGTTTAGAAGGAAAAGAGAAAAATCAGTAAGTAAAACTCTGTATAAAGCTCAAAATTATTTAAATCCCTAGAAGAAACTTGTACTTTTACTTTAAAAGAAAATGAAAATTTTGAAATACTTGATGTACTTTCCAAATAATTTTAACACACTTAAAAATAAAATCAAGTAAGCAAAAGAAAAATGGCTACTCTGATTCCACAGAGGCCTGCTTGTCTACTTTAAAATGTTGGCTTTCCAAAATGTTTATTTTACTATCGTAATAATCCACTGCTGCGCTGAACTCAACAGTAGCATTAGGTGAATAGCAGGGGAGCAGAGTGAATTGCTTAAGACATCGAAGAGTGTAAGGGGGTAGACAGATTACAAGCACATGTAGGATTATAAACATGGATGAACTGATGCAGTTAAAGAGTTCCTCTCAGTGATTAACCTGAAATATCCTGGAGTCTTGGAGAATACGGAGTCATTTTCCATTTAAAATGACATGCCTAGTTCATATATGCTGGATATCTCCCCATTCACTTACTCATTTTTCTCTGTATGTATCAACAATTTGGATCGATTTTTAGTTGCCAACTCTTAAGGTCCCTTGAGTAATAAAAGTGGATCTAAGGTGGCACCCCCCTGAGACTCTTCAGTTTGTGTTGTCGATTAGATTATTGTTCCAATCACTTCTCTTTTTCTTTGGAAGTGGTTTATTTGTTCACACTCTTTGCCTTGGAACGTTGCTTTGTCTTAACTCTAGGCAGAGAATGCTTTCTACCACACTGGCTTGGTCATCTGATTACTTTGGCTAATGAACAGTGAACAGACATGAAGCCCGAACCAAGGCCAGGGGAGCTCAGGTGAATGCAGTCAGGTCTATCCAAGTCCAGTGAAATCTGGTGGAGCCCCACCAAACCCAATAGCAGTCATTCAATTTCCTAAAAAGCACAGCCTCAATGTGACAGGAGCAAGACACAAAATGTTTCTTGGTGCTGCAAATGCTGACTATTTCACATTGCTACTTCTGTAAATGTTGACAGTTGATATAGAAAATAAGGTTTTAAAAAATGAGCAAAGAGTGAGTTGGGGATAGAAATCAATAAAGAGGCATACTGTTGTTTTTCTTTAAACTGTCAGAAGTGTTGCTCTTATTTTCATGCAAATAGGAATTAACTGAAGCCTGATCTTATTGGTTTCTTTCTTAAATTGTTCTTAAAGAATCTGATGGGAACATTCTATAATTCTAATTGAAAGTGAATCTGCCTGATACTATGTAAAATGGAAGTAACACCAAATTATACAAATTTGGGCTTGAGGTGGATATGAGTTTATAAGCTGTTAGGGTTACATAAGTCATCAGGCTATGTCTTCTAGCTCTAGAGTACTCTGTATTTACTTGGAACCCACTTCTTAGGTACTGAAGGCAGTAGGAATGCTGTTTGTATTTCTCTTTCTTTGCCCAGGGAATCTTTCCTTGATTCAGTTCACTAAACATGAAATGCTTATGGCTATTAGAGCCAGTACTCTTTTGTTAGTAAGTTACAGAACCCAATTTCTTCTAGTCTTTACAAAACAGACATTTCACTGGATCACATACTGAACCACGACCAGCATGGCCAGTGGTGAACTTGTTAGGGGGCGAGGGGGTGGAGGATTAAAGAAAACAGACAAGAGAATACAGTTGGGGCCAGGTGGATCACTGTGCCTGGATGAGGAAACAGTGACACAGCTTGTAAGCCAAGTCTTTATTTTATAGTCAGATCACAAAAGCAAAACAAGGGCAAGATGTTTACAATGTTCTGGTGAGTTTCAAATCTGCTTCTTTCCTGTTGTTGCCATTCTCTGAACTCTATCAAGCTTTGTTTAGGCAGCACTTGCTGCACCCCCCTGCAGCCCACATCCCTTAGCTACCTAGGACTGCAGGGTTGGACTATAAGGTCAAGCTTACATACAACCATAGCCTTTTGGCTATAATTGTGCTGGGAGGGCTTTGTCCTCCAAGCTGGGACTTGTATGTGGCTTTGCCACAAGTCAGTCCGAGGCTTGATTCTGTCTGAATGCTATAGCCGCTCTCCATAACATACTAGGGAAATCCAATCTTTCTCTTCTCTTCTCCCCCGCCTCCACTATGCTCCCTTCTCTTTCTCTCTCCCCTACCTCAACTTTCCTTCTCTCCTTCTCTTTGCATTCTAGCCTCATTCTTCCTTGCCAAAGTAAGGCTATTTCCATGAAATGTAAATGATGTGTGCTGATCATCAAGCACACGGATATAGGTCCACATTCCAATATTAATAGGTAGTCTCACTTGCTAGCTTTAGAGAAGAGCCCAAGAGATATCTTTGATTGTCTTAGCCTTGATAACTTGTCCTAGGGAAACCTATGCTTGGCTCTGTTTGAATTCTTTGTCCATGAATGTGATCCACTTATTGTAGACCTACATTGACTATCCCAGAAAAAAACACATAGAAGAATTAAAGATTTCCACAAGTGAACCAGAAAAATAAAAATGACTCCCGAGTAGACAAAACTTGAGCAGATGCTCAACACAGGAGCTGCCCCCTGGTGGTCAGTATACTCCCACAGGGGGAGCACTGCTAAACCAGAAGCCCTGAGCCAGGCTCACTGCTGGCGAGTGCAGTGACAGTAGCGGGAGCCTCTCCCCTCTCCATAGCAGAGCTAAGGGTTTCTGACTGACAGCTTAGGCCTGCTCCCCAGGGAGCAGTCAGACATCCCCTAAGGATTCCCAGACTGCGAGAGGGTGCAGGCTGGGCTGAGGGACACCCTCCCCCCCCCCCCCCCCCGCCAAGTGCAGGAATTTCATGCACCAGTCCTCTCATGTAAGAATAATTTTACTCTCATATAAGAATAATATGTTTAAATAAAGATTATACTTGTTTGACAGCTGAAAGTGAAATCCTGGGGGATTAGAGTAAGAGAGATATTTGTCAGACCAGGAAGAAAGAGAGGAAGTATGAAAAAACAAACAAACAAATAAACAAAACAAAAAAAATGGTGGAAGCACACAAAGACACAGTGGAACCAGCTTAATTGTTAAAGACTTTATCCTCCTAAATATAATCCTTCCCTCCGATTCCCCAGATGTTTACCAGTCATTAAAATCAAGAAATGATTGGAATATGTAGACCTTGTTCAGAAAAAAAAAAAAAAAAAGAGAAAGGATGAGGTTTTCTTCTAGATGGAAGCTAGCTAAGTTGACACACATGACAATAGGGAGATCCTCAAGACTGCAAAGAGCATAAGGAAAGAGGAGGCTGTGTGCAATTTTCAGAATGGTGTGGTGGACTCTGGATTCTCCCAAGCTGTAATTTTGGGGGTTTATCAAATCCAACCTAAACCTCTGAAGAGGAAGAATGCTATAACTAACTGCTGAGATAATAGCTTCTAATATTAATATCCCTGTAAACTGATCAGGGAATTATCTGAATTCATTTAGTTCCATGATTGCAAAGTATTTTTATTTGCCATTTCCTAGGACCTCACAAAGTAGAAGCATTCCTCCACCCCAAATATTGGTTGAATGGCAAATAAATCCTCTTGCATGTATGTATCTCCTGTTGTTTTTGTTACACAGTATGTGGTCTGGTCTTCTCTATTATAATGTAGTGTTTCACTTAGAAGCTTGAAACAATTTATTTGCTCTTGATTCTGTTGGTAAGCAACTGGGTTGTGTTCAACTTTGTTTGGGCCTCAGTTAGGATGGAAGAGATATGTAAGACCTCTATCTTATCTTGACATACTAACCCAGGGTTATAATTTATCTTGAATTTTTTTTTGTTTTCCTTTTTTTTTTTTTTTTGATTGTAAAAATTCGGCTTTAATTTACACAAGGTAACATTTAGTACCAAATTTATGTTACTAAATTTCAATAGTGAATAGTTTATAAACCTTTAAAATTATAATAAAATAATAAATAGTAAATTCATATCAGGTGATTTTGATATTCTAAGAACATGAACAAATTTAATACAAATGTTTTGCTTTGTTTTCTTTTTTAACCATGTCAGAAGAGTTCCCAGTAACAAGGGAATGCAAGGCCCAATTTACAAGTACTTTTAAGTCTCTGATTATATAACAATTATAATATATTATTGATCAAAGCCAGTCCCATAACCAAACCCAAAACCAGTGTGAGTGAGATCTACACTACACTTTTTTCAGAAGAGAACTTACCTTTTTTTTATAATTCTGTTTTATTTCTCAACTAGTGGCCTGGTACATGGATTCATGCACATTGAAAGGAAAATAATTAGAAGAAACATTTTAATATTGCTATTTGCCCTTTCTCTGTAATGGATGCTGGTCACCGTCTATGTATGTTAAACTCCCAGTCGAACTCCTGGTCAAGGGAACAATTTGCATATTAGGCTTTTATTATATAGGATATTTTCTGTCTTGATGCCCAACATTGTCTTTTATATAATTGCCCAAATCATAAAATTAGTATCTAAGTTTTTCTATCATTATTGCCCACATTTAATCAGTCCTAATAACAGATGCTTGTCAAGTTCTTTCTCTACTATCTATCCCCATGGTCATTATCTTGGTTAGAAATTTTATTATCTCTATAGTCTAAAAACAAAGTGAAATAAACAAACAACCTCTCTACACACTTATCTATTTCTTCTTTATCTAGTCAGTCCCTCTATCATAATTCTGCCGGACTGATATTTCTAAACCTAAATTTGATTGTCTTTTCCCTGGTAAATGTATTTAATCATCATAACCCTTCTAGAAACAAGTCCACAATTATTTCTTGTTATACTGACACTTTGTCATCAGAATCAAGCCTATAGTTGCAGACTCCATCAAATACCTTTTTCCTCTAGGAACATATTATATTCATAATAGCAATATATATGTTAATATCAATGTAAGGTAGTTATTCTCCTATGCTTTATATATTGATGATTTTACTGCCTCTGCCAGAATGCTCTACTCAACTCTACTTGTCCACCATTTACTCTTTAAGTATGATGCTGGTGTTATCCTCACCTACACTGCTCCTCTCCCCATCGAGATCCTCCACTCTTCATATCATTGCATGAAACTGTACACACATGCTTAGTACTCATCTCATTGTCTTGTGATTATTTGTGCACATATTTGTTCCATGATTTTTTACTGATGTTATAAAGTGTATTGATTGCTATGTCAGTCAGAGTTGTACCAGAGAAACAGAACCAGTAGGATATATATATATATATATATATATATATATATATAAAAGTTTATGGCAAGGAAGTAACTGACACAATTATGAAAACTGGCTAAGAAAGTCCAAAATTTGTAGGGCTGTCTCTTCAGAAGGGCAAGTTGGAACTCTCAAACTGGAAGTTCTTCAGTATGGAAGCCTGAACTCTGCTCTTAAGGCTTGTGAACGGGTTGAATAAGGTCCACCCAGATGATCTAGAATAATCTAATGTGATTATAATTATGATTACTGACTGGTTATGGAATTTAATCACATCTACAAGATAACGTCACAGCAGCACCTAAAACAGAGTTTAACTGAGCAACTGTGGACCGTAGCCTCATCAAGTTGACACTCTAAAAGACCATGACAATTACTAATATAACTTTAAACAATCTACAGTATTTTAGAATGAGAGAACTGAAACCAGAAAGGACTAACTTTTAGATTTAGAATTGATTATACCTTAAGTTAAAAATGAGTAACTGGGGAACTTATACACATATATGCATAGCCCATGGACACTGACAATAGTGTGTGGAAAGCCTGGGGGTGGTGGCAGAGATTAATGGGGGAAAAAAGGCTCATCTGTAATACTTTTAACAATAAAGATAAAGTTTAAAAAATGCGTAACAATTATTTAATTGATTATTTTAAAGCTTTTCAATTTAAAAGAGCATTGAATCATATTAGTTAAGAGTACAGTAAATAATATTTTACTAAACACTGAGTTAATAAGAATTGTTTAAATTAGTGGAATGTATAGAGCAGCGGTTTTCAACCTTTTTCATCTCATGGCACACATAAACTAATTACTAAAATTCTGCGTCACACTAAAAAATATGTTTTGCCTATTTGAGCAAAAAGAAAAGGTATAATATTGATTCATTTACAGCAAATAGCTATTTCTGTGTTGGCCTTCATCATTTTTTTAAATTTGGGAATCTAAGGGAAAAGAGGTCAGTGTCCCTGACTAGTCAGGTATTGTATGTTTTACAAATTATTGCACCATCTACCAATGTGCCACAATAGTTGAAAATTGCTGGTATAGAGTTATGTATCTAAGAAAATATGAAATATTGACTTGTTTGATGTGCCAGAGAATTAAACATAGAATTTAATACAGAATATAGGACCTGAACATATAGAAGCTTTTCAATTTTTCAAAACATGTTTCTTTAGATAAAGCTTTCATTAAAAACATATTGATTGGACAGGTTAATTGCAAAATATTATCAAGATAATGACCAGAGACATTGACATTCTTAAATAAGCCTTTATTATTATGTCATTATATATAGTTCTTTCAGTAGTCATGCATAAAAAAAAAATTGAAGGAATAAAAATTTATATTATACTTTAAAACAATGTATATTTAATATGCAAACTTCATTCACAGTATAAAATTAGTTTTGCAAAGCTAAGAATGAATTCTAGACTAAAACTTTAGGCATCAGGATAATTAAGTAGAAGCATATCAGGTCTGATCTAATTTGAAAATTCAAATAATGTTCTTAATTGATATCCTAATTATTATTTTCTCAAAAGGTTACAATCTTAAAAAAGGAAAATATATTGGCATACATTTCATTGCTTACAAAATCTATACTTTAATACTGCATTCACATATTATTTTATAATAGTTGAATACGTATATATGTATACTAATAGCAAAATATAGAATTTTACATGAGTTAATAATAGTTTATCATTGCAATAATTGATTTCATAGATGGTGTGCTGATAACAAATAGGTTGAAAATAATTTTTAAAATCTCTTTTCCCAAAGAAGTTTACAACCTATATGTTTAAAAGTGAGTGTACATTCTCAAGGCATTCACAGGTAGAGGAAGGCAGCAGATACAGTCCCCTAGTCTAGCACATCCATACTCATAACATCTATTTGCTTTGCTTTGTCAAAACATATGAAAAATCATTAAAGTGTTTTAATAAATGTCTGGTTTTCCTGCTCATTCATCTTATAAATATTAATTAGCCATGGATCAGGCAATTAAAGTTTAATCAATTTGCACTAATTAGCACCACATACTTGCATAAAAAGATAAAACCAAGTCCTGCATCTGGCTGTTATTTGCAGTTTTTGTCAAGTGCTGATGAGTTTAATCTTGAAGAGAAGATTAAGAAGAAAAGAAAAAAAATAAATCCATAAAGTAGTGTTAATTTTATTAAATTTTTACTCAAAGCACTGGCCATGAGTATCATGGAGATAACGTCAGCAATATTATACTTTTTTTAAAAAACAAAAACCTGATTCACCCTCTTCCTTATAACCCTCTCCAAAGAGAGGGGCTCTATCTTGTACTTGTGACACTGTTATATGAATTTTATTGAACTTTCACCATGAATTCAAATCTCACCCATTTCTATTCTTTGTAACTTAAAAGCTTTTAAAATGAGAGGGCCGTATAGCCATAGATATTAAGGATCTACTTTCTTCATTTGGAATGAATGTGAATAGTCTATGTTGAAGGAGAAATTATAAAGTTGTAACCTTACAAATGAAATTGAAATGTTCATCACTGGAAATTATGTGCAACTGTTATGATAAGAGAGATCTCTGAAAGACTTAAAAATTGCATTCTGATCTTTTGTGGGTATTTTGTAGCTGAATACATTTTTGTCCCACATAGACTTTAAGAGACTAACTCCTGCTTCTCTGTCTTTGACGTCTGAATTTGATTAAATAAATTACACTGCCAATCTAGTAAGGAGACATTGTACAGTGCATTTGCATTACTATTTTGTGTTTTAATAACCAAAGAAAATAAAGTGTTCCATTACTGCCTATTCATATAATTGACAAGGATTATAGGGAATGGAACTAGTCTTTAATCACTGATGGAAATTTATCTTAGGCTTGGCAGGTAAAACTACACATTTTAAGATGATTTAGCATTGTACTAAAAAATAGAGTGTGATTCATAAAAAAAAAAGCTATGCACCATTTACATGGGGATTTTAGTCAGTTTATGCAAGAATAGGCCAGTGAATGGTTATTGATATTTTTCAAATAAACTATGTATGATTCATTAAACTCCCTATTCCCCTGTGAACAAGCCAATGCTCTCTTTGCATACATATCCCATAAAGAAAGCAAAGGCAGAGTGAGGGGTGTCATGCTCCAATGCCTTCTCTTTTAAAAGTGCCTAAAAATGAGATCACATACAGTAACAGATAATTTTTTAAACTACCATCTGGATCTCAATACATATGATTATTCACACTGTTGTTGAAAAATGCAAATATGTCCTTTGTTCATAGAGTTGATGTATGTTAGTATGGAGATATATACCTGTGTATACTTTAAAAATAAGACTATGAGTCAAATTCTGATGCTCTAGAACCTTTCTGCAATGAATGAAATAGTGTATGAAAAATACTTCTAAAAATCTAAATTACTGCCATAGCCGGTTTGGCTCAGTGGATAGAGCGTCGGCCTGTGGACTGAAAGGTCCCGGGTTCGATTCCGGTCAAGGGCATGTACCTTGGTTGCGGGCACATCTCCAGTTGGGAGTGTGCAGGAGGCAGCTGATCAATGTTTCTCTCTCATCAATGTTTCTAACTCTCTATCTCTCTCCCTTCCTCTCTGTAAAAAATCAATAAAATATATTTTTAAAAAAATCTAAATTACTATGAAATAAAATAAGTTCATAGGGTGAGGAAAGAAGATGTCACTGCTATATTTCAATAGACTCCTTATGAACATCTTCCTTATCTTCTTATATGAATGACATTTAAAGTACAGTCTCATGCTTATAGGTAGAGGGAAGCCAGTATACCAGAGTGGCAAGATCTGAGTATACATCTGTGTTCTATCTTCCTCCAGGCTATAGGTTTCGGGCAATACACTTATTTTAATCTTTCTAGTTCCCCATCTTCCCCCATAAAAAGTAGGGATTTATTCTCAGTTTAACAGGTATTTATAAACTGCATTTTTGTTCATGAATGATATAGGTAACCAAAATATATATCACTTGAGAAATGGTAAAAGGAATTGTGTATGCTACACCAAGAAAGTGAAAAGCATCCCAATTGTCTTTAATACTTAAATATATGCTTATGGAAGAGGACTCAGAACCTATTTTCTTTGATTTCAGGAAGTAGAAGAAATGTACAGAAATCACAGGAAGATAAACACTTCCTTCACTAGAAAATGATTCTTACGTCTAAATGTATGCCTTTTAAGTGGTTTGTCAAGGAAAGAAATGAGTCCTGCTGATTCTTCATGAACATACATTGTGAGGGATGTTGCTATTGAATAGAGTTGAAGACCAATTATATGATTATAGGAGGAAAGAGAAAATATTAAATAAGATGTGAAAGATAGTATAATGGAACACTATTCTCCCTTGATAAAACATATTTCTGTATTGCTAAAGTTTTGCCCAAAGAATGCAAGTTTAATTTCTCTACCCATTTAAGATTAACACAAATAAATTCCCATTGTTATTTTTAAACTGGATCCCCAAAATAGTACACTTCCCTTTTAAAACTGGGAACCAGATACTGACAAGTTCCCTCATTCTTAAGCTATTTTTGTATAGCTAGAATAAGACAGTATTAAATCGGAAAAAGCAAAACAAACAAACAAAAAACCCCAAAACAAACAAACAAAAAAAAACAAACCCCACAAAATAACAGTTTAATGATTTTTAAAAATTAGCTTAAAGGTATTCTTAGATCCCAAATTTTTCTGGAAAAGTAAGTCCATGTAAAGATGATGTTGACTTTAATTTTTCCCCTCAGATCTTCTCATTCCATTGTACATTTTTAGGAAAATATAATTGAGAAATAGTTGGATCTTCAGACCTATTTTAGCCTAATAATAAAACTTCCTCAGTTTGTCTATACAATATTCATTAGAGGAATGAAGACTATTATGTGTGTGTATATGTGGGTATAAATGTCTGTTAGAAGTAATGATAAATAAATAATATCTGCAGTAGATATAGTACCACAGATTGAAAAAAGAGGAGTGGAATGCATTTTTTTCCCGACAGTTAGAAATACCATCGTTCACTATCTGAAAAATAGTTACAGAAATCAGTTGCATTTACATATGCTAATAATGAACTATCAGAAAGGAAAACTATGAAAACAATATCATTTACAATTGCATAAAAATACCTAGGAATAAATGTAACAAAGGATGTAAAAGATTTATACTTAGAAAATTATAGGATAGCCCTAACCGGTTTGGCTCAGCGGATAGAGCATCGGCCTGCGGACTCAAGGGTCCCAGGTTCGATTCCGGTCAAGGGCATGTACCTTGGTTGTGGGCACATCCCCAGTGGGGAGTGTGCAGGAGGCAGCTGATCGATGTTTCTCTCTCATCAATGTTTCTAACTCTCTATCCCTCTCCCTTCCTCTCTGTAAAAAATCAATAAAATATATTTTAAAAAAAAGAAAAAAAATTATAGGATACTGAAGAAAGAAATTGAAAAAGCTACAAATAAGTAAAATCATATACCTTGTTCATGGATAGGAAGAATTAACATCATTATACTGTCCATACTACCCAAAACAACCTATAGATTCAAAGCAATTCCTATCAAGATACCAATGATACACTTCACAGAACTAGAACAAATATTCAAAAAATATATATGGAACCAAAAAAGACTCCAATAGCCTCAGCAATCTTGAGAAAGAAGAACAAAGATGAAGGAATCATGCTACCTTATATAAAAATATACTATAAGGCCATAGTAATCAAAACAGCATGGTACTGGCATAAGAACAGGCATATAGGTCAAGGAAACTGACAGCCCAGAAACAAACCCACATCTTTTGAAGCCTAGGCACTCCATCTTGTTCCCATAATCTCCATTTTGTAAGAACTGCTGTTTAAAATTTTCCACTAAACATAGATGGTCCTTTGTTATGTTAATGAACTCTGTAATTCCTGGCTTCTGTAAGCACACTTGCACTAATAATAAGGAAAATAAGCTCAATTATCTGGTCCTCTGACGTAAGGGTCTGGTCCATCCCTGGTTCCTCCCATGCCAGGTGTCCTTTAGTTATCTGAGTTGTGCTGTGCTCAAGGTTACAAGCTTCCTGCAAAATATCTACTGAACACACTGCCCCCATCCCAGTACATGGGTCTCTTTGCAAAGCCTGTGAAAGGTCCGGAAGCCCCATATTTAGGAGACAAAGAAATCGGGAGGGTATAAAGGGAAAACTTTCTCCATGTTTCTTTGCTCAGACTTTGGAGGCAACTCCTCTGAGACTGCCAGCATAATAAAGACTTCAAATTTGGCTTACTGACTAAGGCTTCCTCTGTTCCGCTCACTGATTTCCAATATAACACATTATGGTCAATTAATATTTGACAAAGGAGGCAAGAACATACAATAGGGTAAAGACAGTCTATTCAATAAATAGTGGTGGTAAAATTAGAAAGATAACATGCAAGAAAATGAAACTAGAGCATTCTATTATACCATTCATAAATGGATTAATGTTAGACTCAAAACTATAAAAATCTTAGAAGAAAATATAGGCAGTAAAATCTCAGACATTTCTTGCAGCAATATATTTTTTTTCTGATAATTTTCCTTGGCAAGGGAAGCAAAAGAAAAAATAAGCAACCCATCCTGCATGGCTCAGTGTTTGGTGTGGACTTATGGACCAGGAGGTTAGGGTTTGATCCCTGGTTGGGGCCCATGCCTGGGTTACAGGCTCAATCTCCACAGGGGGTGTGCAGGAGGCAGCCAATCAATGATTTTCTTTCATCATTGATGTTTCTATCTCTCTCTCCTTCTTCCTTCCTCTCTGAAATAAATAAAAAAGATATTTTAAAAATAATAAACAAATTGGACTACATCATCCTAAAGAAATTTTGCACAGCAAAAGAAACTGTCAACAAAATGAAAAGACTACCCACTGGATGGGAGAACATATTCACCAATATACATCTGAAAAGGGTTAATATCAAAATGTATATAACTCAACCCCAAGAAAACAAAAAATCCACTTAAAAAATGGGCAAAGGGATAGACACTTCTCCAAAGAGGACATATAGATGGTCAACAGACATGAAATTATGCTCAATGTCATGAATCATCAGATAAACACAAATTAAAACCACAATGAGATATCACCTCACATCTGTCAGAATGGCAGCTATCATCAACAAATCAATAAACAAGAAGTACTAGCAAAGATCTTGAGAGAAGGGAATTCTCATGCACTTTTGGTGGGAATGCAAATCGGTATAGCTACTGTGGAAAGCAGCATGGAGTTACCTCAAAAAATTGAAAATGGAACTCCCTTATGATCCAGCATTTCCACTTCTGGACATAAATCCAAAGAAATGCAAAACACTAATTCAAAAAAATATAGGCCTCCCTATGTTCACAGCAACATTATTTACAATAGTCAAGATTTAAAAACAGTCCAAATACCCATCAGTTTATGAGTGGATAAAGAAGTGGTGGTACATTTTCACAATGGAATACTACTAGGCTATTAAAAAGGACACATATTTTAAGACAGCATGGATTGACCTGGAGAGTATTATCTATATACTAGAGGCCTGATGCATGTAATCTGTGCAAGGGGCTCGGTCCTCACAGCCCCGGCCTGCCCTCACAGCCTTGGCTGGCCCTCGCAGCCCTGGCTTCATCCGGACAGTCGTCCAGAAGGTCGTCTGGTGGGTTGTCTGCTGTTCAGTCTAATTAGCATATTAGCTCTTTATTATATAAGATATAAAAGCCTAAGAGACCATCCGACTGCTCGACCGTTCGACCGGTAGCTATGACACACAATGACCACCAGGGGGCAGACGCTCAACCCACAGGTATGGAAACATGGAACAGACTGATGAATCTCAGAGGGAACAGGGGCTGGGGGCGGAAAGAGATTAACCAAAGATCTTATATGCATACTAGAGGCCTGGTCACCGGTGGGGCCCCTTGGCCTGGCCTGCAGGGATCGGGCCAAAACTGGCAGTCTGACATCTCCCAGGGGGTCCTGGATTGCGAGAGGGTGCAGGCCAGGCCAAGGGACCCCACTGGTGCACAAATCTGTGTACCGGGCCTCTAGTGCTAAGTATAGTAAGCCAGTCAGAGAAAGACAAGTACCATATGGTTTCAATTATATGTGGAATCTAATGAACAAAAATTTACAAATAAAATAGAAACAGATCATAGGTATTGAGAACAGACTGAAACTGTCAGAGGGGCGGGAGCTGGGGGACTGAGTAAAAAATGTGAAGAGATTAAGCAAAAAAAGGGGAAAAAATAACTTGTAGACACAGACAATAGTATGGAGGTTACCAGAGGGAAAGCAGAATGAGGAAAGGTAGAAGAGAGTAAAGGGGGGATAAGGGGATAAATAGTGATAGAAAGAGACATGACTTGGGATGGTGAATACACAATACAATATACAAGTGATATATTATGATTTGTATACCTGAAACGTATATAATTTTATTAACAATTGTCACCTCAATAAATTCAATAAAATAAGTTAAACATGCAAACAACAACAAAAAACAAACAAACAAAAAACACTGTACAATGAACTCCACTAAAATGCTCATGCTAGAGCTGAGTATCCATTACCATTGCATGAGAAACTATCAATATTTAGGAGCAATTTTAATGTTAAGAAATATACATAAGTAGGTTGTAAAGATTAAGTGGACTACTGGAGCCAGATAAAAAAGTAAATCTTAAACCAACCCTGTTTTTTACTCCTTAATGTGGTGACTAGTGAGGGTTCTATTAAAATGAGAGACTATTTTTTTACATTAAACAAAAATCTACAATATCGGGAAAAATTTATTTAATATAATAAATATGACTGCAGTATTTTTTCCAACATTTCAAGAAATAGCTATAGAACTTTTGGGTTACTTATCATCAAACTAAAAGTTTGCAAATTATTTACTTAAAATTTAAAACATGATAGTAAAATACTTAATATGCTTAAATTCTGATATTGGCAAAAGTTCTGTGTAGTGACATCTCCAATTTTCTTTCAGGCACCAGTCTCTCATAAAGTTCCACTTCTCATTTGGGTCTTCCTGTGACACCCTCTTCAAAAAAAAAAAAAAGAAAAAAAGAGGAAGGGAGAGAGAGAATCCCTGATTGGCTGCCTCCTGCACACCCACTACTGGGGATTAAGCCCATCTGGGCATGTGCCTTAACCAGCAATTGAGCTGTGACCTCATGGTTCATAGGTTGATGTTCAACTACAGAGTCTTGCTGACTGGGCAGTGACACCTTCTTCTTAATACCTGGTCTTGAAACATTTTCCGGTGTACATCTCAATTTTTTCACCAAACTCCAATAAAAATGTATATCTTTATTTCCTTTCTTCATGAGATCAATCTGCCCACTGTCAGATCATATGTTTCAGATAGAACTGACTTTAGCTTTCCCACTAGAAAGTTGAGGAAATGCACTCTTTTCCTAAAAAACACACACATTTAATTATGTCCAAAACTCAGATAAGGCATATGGGGTTTGCTTGTCTCTGTTCCATGATGCCTAGAGACTAACCTGAGGTGGCCCAAAGAGCTGGTATGAATCAATTGGAAATATTAGTCTGGGTTGTCAGGTCTTAAATTTTGTTGTCTCATCTGGAAGATCCAAGAAGTCTTTACTCACATGTCTGATATCTCAGTGTTTTCCTTGTAATCTCTGATTCTATGAGGCTAGCTTTGTCTTCTGGAGGTTTGAAGATAATCCAACATGGTAGCTATATTTTAAAAGGTAGAAACATATAGTCCCATTTGTTTATTTTCTCCTTAGTTTATATTGCCCTTGTTGCTGTATTAGTAAAAATATTGCTACAACATATATCTGATATTTTGCTGCCTATGGAGTCTTCTAAGATTTTTATGGTTTTCCCATCTTACATTTAAGTCCTTTATCTATTTTGCGTTTATTTTTGTGTATGGTGTGAAATGGTGGTCTAGTTTCATTTTTTTTTGCATGTATCTGTCCAATTTTCCCAACACCATTCATTGAAGAGACTGTCTTGACTCCATTGTATGCTCTTGCCTCCTTTGTCAAATATTAATTGAACATAATGGCTTGGTTAAATTTCTGGGACCTCTGTTCTGTTCCATTGGTCTATGTGTCTGTTCTTGTGCCAGTACCAGGCAGTTTTGAGAACAGTGGATTTGTAATATAGCTTGATATCTGGTATTGTGATCCCTCCAACATTTTTCTTCTTTCTTAATATTGCTGCAGCTAATTGGGGTCTTTTTTTATTCCAGATGAATTTTTGGAGAGTTTGTTTGAGGTCTTGGAAATATGCCATTGGTATTTTAATGGGGATTGCTTTTGGTCGTATGGACATTTTAATGATGTTGATTCTACCAATCCATGAACACGGTATACCCTTAGAAAACTAGTACAATGTAATTCTATGCTGCTGTATAAAAGAAGAAATTTTTACCATTTGTAACAGCATGGATGGAACTAGAGAGCATTATGCTAAGCAAAATAAGCCAGTCAGGAAAAGATAAATATCATATGATCTCACTCATTTGTGGAATGTAATGAACAACATAAACTGATGAAAAAAATAGAACCAGAGACATAGAAGCATCAAACAGACTGTACAACCTATGAGGGAAGGCAGGGGGTGTGGGGGTAAGAGATCAACCAAAGTACTTGTATGCATGCATACAAGCAAAACCAATGGACACAGACAGTAGGGGGAGTGAGGCTTTGTGCTTGGGTGAGAGGTCAATGTGGGAAAAAAGGAGAGTCATGTAATACTTTAAATAATAAAGAATTTAAAAATCCTATATAATAAAAGGTTAATATGCAAATAGACCAAATGGTGGAACAACAGGAACAACCAAACAACCGGTTGCTATGATGTGCGCTGACCACCAGGGGCATGTGTGGAACATGGCGGGCATTGGCAGCAGGCAACAGAGCATGAAACATGGCAGGCATCGGCCGTGGTGGGATGAAGGAGCAGGGGGCACCAGACCAAGGTGGAGCGCCAGTTGTTGTCATCGGGGCGAGCCTCTGGTGGTTACTGAAAATTTTTTGCTCCCATGCGCTGCAGTCCCGCCAGGCACTTGCAGCAGTTGCCAGCTCCGGCCCCACTTGCACCTGCTGTCAGCTCCCTGCGCTGGCCCTGACCGCTTGGCGCCGTCAGTGGGTGCGAGCGGCCACTGCCGGCCCCGAGTGCCCCTCTGGGCTTCTCTACCTCCCCCTGCTCCTCAGGAGCAATCAGGGCCGGCAGCCACCACTCGCACCCAATGCTGGCTCTTGGTGCAGGTCCGATCGCTCGGTGCCATCAGCCGGTGCAAGCAGCAGCTGCTGCCCCTGATCGCCCCTGAGGGCTTCTCCACCTCCCCCTGCTCCTGAGGGGTAATCAGGGCAGCAGCCGCCACTCACATCTGCTGATGGCACCGGCCCCACTCACACCCCCTGCTGGTGCTGGCCCCAATCGCTCCGCACCCACAGTGGGTGAGAGTGGGGCTGGCGCAGTCAGTGTGTGGGAACAGCGGCAGCAGAAGCAGGACTGTAGGCAGACAGGGGACAGATGTCGTGGCTGGAGGGGCCAGGTGGGGGCATGGAGTATGGGCCGAGACCCGCCCCTGTGCCCACCACAGCCTCGCGGCCCACGGCCCACAGTTCCTTTCAAGGTGCACGACTTCGTACACTGGGCCCCTAGTAAATAAATAAAAGGTAGAAACAAAAGTTGTCAGTTCCCTTACAGATATAAGTCACTTGCACATGGTCCATTGGCTTAAACATAAACTAGACCAGCCCTCACTCTGCATATGTAAGGGAAGGATAGTAAAAAACGTTCAGCTACTCCTGGCCATTATTTACATTCCTCCTACTTTCAAAGTGCAATTGAACCATTCAGCCTCTCCCATGAGACCCTAAATCCTCATCCTAATCTGGGAACTTATGATCTAAGGGGCTCCAAGTGTGGGTTAAACTTTTCTGATGCAGTTTCCCAGACTTGAAAACTGTGAAGCAAAGCTGTCTTCCACACATAATATGCAATGATAAGGTTTGGATAGGAAAACTTCATAGACATTCCCATCGAAAAAGGGGAAGCACAAGGACCAAGGACCACACATCTGTTATTAGTGCATAACATTTAGCAAACCCTGGCTTGTTCATGTCACTGGTTTCTTGATTAAGGCAGAGCCTTGTTCCCTGGAAATATTTTATGTTTTGGCAGTTGGCTTAGTCAGTGTGGGGTGCAATAACAAAGTCCCATAAACTAGGTGATTCATAAACAACAGGACTTTATTTCTCACAGTTCTGGGGGTTGGTAGTTTGAGAGTCAGGTGCCAGTATGCTCAGGTTCTGGTTGAGAGCATCTTCCTGGTTGCAGATGGCTGACTTCTTACGGTTTCCTTACAGGCAGGAAAAGAGGAAGGGGGTGCTCCGGCCTCTTCTTTAAGGGCACTAATCGCACTCATGAGGACTCTACCCCCATGATCTAATTACATCTCAAAGGCCTCATATCCAAATATTACAAACTATAAATTCTATTTAAAGTACTTCTATTATAGACTCCATGTATGTGCCACCCCCAAAAAATTCCTCTGCAGAAATCTAATATTACAACCTTGCTAAATTAATTTATTAGTTTTAAACATTGTCTTCTAGATTCATTAATATTTTCATACTGAATGTAAGTGATAAGTAGTTATTCTTGCATTGATCCCAACTTTATGATAAAAGTGCAAAATATTTTCTTTAAAGTAGTGTGTTAGCTATAGGTTTCTCACTAAATGCTCTGAATAAGAGGGAGAAATTCTCTTTTATACTTGCTGAAAGTTTTATGAAAGTTGGTGCTACACTTTTTCAATTTCTTTTTTGCATCTATAAAAATAAACTTGTGATTTTTTTTTATTCTGTAAATGTGGTAAATTATGTTATTTGACTTTGACTTGGACATCAAGTTGCCCTCCTGGAATAACCTTATTTGGTCATGTTACATCATTCTTTTTATATATTTATGTATTCAACTTGATAATATTTTCTTCAGTAATTTTATGGCTATGTTAACGTGGGATATTAGTCTATATACATTTATTTTTTTTAGAGTTCCTGATTAGCTTTTGTTTTTAGGTTCATGACAGCTTTATATATGGATTTGGGAAGTAGCCTCTTGATTGTGAAAGATTTGTAAGATTGATGTTATTTCTTTCTGCCATGAATATTTAATAGAATTTAGTTGTAAAGCCATCAAGGTCTAGAGATTATTTGTGTATGTGTGTGTGTGTGTGCATTTGCACATGCATGTGGGTTAATTCAATTCTTCAATAGATGTAGGGAGATTCAGATAGTCTGTTTCATCTTTACCAGTTTTGGCAAATTTTATTTCAAGGATTTTGCACATTTCTTCTTTTTTTTAAAAAAATATATTTTATTGATTTTTTTACAGAGAGGAAGGGAGAGGGATAGAGAGTTAGAAACATTGATGAGAGAGAAACATCGATCAGCTGCCTCCTGCACACCCCCCACTGGGGATGTGCCCACAACCAAGGTACATGCCCTTGACCAAAATCGAACCCGGGACCCCTCAGTCCTCAGGCCGACGCTCTATCCACTGAGCCAAACCGGTCAGGCTGCACATTTCTTCTAAGCTGTTAAATATGTTGGCGTTAATTAATTCACACTATTCTTTTATTATCCTTTTCATTTGTTAATATAGGTAGTAGTAATCCCTCTTTCAATATTAGTATTTCTGGTTATTTTTGTTTTTTATTTTTTGTTTTTAGTTGATTATTCTAGTTTAAAATTTATCAATTTAAAAATCTTTTGAAAGATCCAGTTAATAGCATTCTTAAGTTTCTCTATATTAATCTCTTATATTTGCTGAATTATGCTTTTACTATTCTAGTTTCATCTACTTACTTTGAATTTAGTTTTTTTTAAAGCTTTTTAAGGTAGTGTTAGATTATTGAGCTCAGCTCCTTTTTTTTAATATTGTCATTTCAGGCTATAAATTTCTCTTTGGGCTCTGTTTAGTTGCAGCCCACAAACTTTTATATATATTATATTTACTATAATTTACTTTTTATTTTATATTTTTCTTTTGATTTTAAAACTTATGCATTACTTAAATGTGTTGTTAAATTTCTAAAAAATAATATTTGGAGGGGAGGCTTTTACATATCTTCTTGGTATTGGTTTCTAATTTAGTTCTATTGCAGAGAATATACTCTGTAAAATGCTAATAATTTGACATTTACCACATCTTGTTTTAAGGTTCGCACAGGGTTTCATTGCTAAATGAACCATGTGCACATATCTACTTGAACATATTCTGTATTTTGTAGTTGATTACCAAGCAGTATTCCATAAATATTAGTTAGTTCAAGGAGTTAAACAGTATGGTTTAGATAATTTATGGGTTTATTAATTCTTTATTTAGTTGTTCTGTCAATTACTGAGAGAGGGGTGTTAAAATAGCCTGTTATAATTTGGAAACTACCAATTCTATGAGTTTTTGCTTCATTTATTTTCAGGTTCCACTACTAGATATATACATATTTGTGATTTTTGGCTAGCCCGTATGAATTGACCTTTATATTTTTAGAAAATGTTTCTTTTTATCTCTGGAAATAATTCTTATTCTGAAATATATTTTCTGATGTTGATACAGACACTACAGACTTTCATATTTTACTGTTTGCAATATATATATATATATATATATATATATTCTACTTATTTTCAACTATGTATACATTTTTTAAAAATTGATTTCAGAGAGGAAAGAAGAGGGAGCGAGAGATAGAAACATCAATGATGAGAGAGAATCATTGACTAGCTGCCTTCTGCACACCTTCTACTGAGGATTGAGCCTGCAAACCGGGCTTGTGCCCTTCACTGGAATTGAATCCAGGAGGACCCTTCAGTCTGCAGGCTGACACTCTATCCACTGAGCAAAACCAGCTAGGGCTGTCTCTTGCACACAGTATGTAGTTGGATCTTACTTTTTTAAACCTTTCTAGTAATATTTGCTTTTTGATTGGGTCTTTATATGATAACATGAAATGTTGATGCCTGTAGAGTTGGATTTAGAACTATCATTTTATTGACTCCCCTGATTTTTAGTCCTCTGTTTCTTATTTTCTGATTTCAGTTGAATTATTTCTATAGTTTAATAATTCCTTTTTTTATTTTTTATAACTCTTTATTGTTGAAAATATTACATATGTCCCTTTCTCCACATTTTGTTCTCCTACCCCTCTCTCCCCAAAGCCTTTACCACCCTATTGTTTGTTTCTATGGGTTATGCATATATGCACATATGCATATGAGTTCATTTTAAATCTGTCTATTTACTTCTTTGTCAAATTGTTAGCATAATTCTTCATTTAGAATGCTTAGCATGAGAGCAACTTTAAATGGGTGTTTTAACTTGAGAAAGAAGAGCAGAATTTTGAAGGAGCTTTAGCATGGGGAGGGTCAGCTGAAGTTTCACAAGTTTGGGCAATAACTATGTAAAGATCATTTTCAAAAAGGGAGGAATTATTCTTGAGGTTTAGCAGCCATTCATTGGGCTATGTAGGATTATTAAGAGGATAGGAAGAGCAGTTATGAGTACTAAGGCCCTATGTAGGCTAGACTAGACAATCTTCAGTATGTCAGAGTCTCTTACATTACCCTACTTTATCACTTAATCTACTTCACCTTTTTTCTTAGTATTTATTTCCACTTTATATACTTTATCAGTTTATTAATTTACTTTGTATTCTTTGCCTCTCCTTTTCAAATGTAATCTTTATAAAAGCAGAGCTGCCATCTCCCTTGTTCTCCTCGCTGTTTCTGGTGTCTACAACATTGCCTGGAACTTAATAGGAACGGCTGAAATATTGTTTGAAAAAAAGTTTTGGGAGGGGTAAATTATAGTGTTTTTTTATTTTTTGTATTTTTTCTTTTTTGATTAAGATATAACATATGTGTCCTTATCCCTCCCCATTGACCCCCCCCCCTTTCATGCTCTCACCCCCCTGGTGTCTGTGTCCATTGGTTATGCTTATATGCATGCATACAAGTCCTTTGGTTGATCTCTCCCCCTTACCTCCACCCTTCGCTACCTTCCCTCTGACATTTGACGGTCTGATCGATGCTTCTCTGTCTCTGGATGTGTTTTTGTTCATCAGTTTATGTTGTTCATTATATTCCACAAACAAGTGAGATCATGTGATATTTATCTTTCTCTAGAAACAGCAATCAGAAAGGATATATGCACCCTTATGTTCATAGCAGCACAATTTACCATAGTTAAGATTTGTAAACCGCCTAAGTGTTGTTTGTTTTTTTAAAAAACAAGTATACAACCTCAAATGGACTTGAGACAAATTAGGCCATTAGAAAATTTTCTTTAAGTGCTTAAACAAAGTTTAAAAAGCAAGTTTATTCATAAAAGAAAATGTTTCTGGTATGGGACCAGCACTACAAAAGAAATCATGTATGATTACCTGGATCAGTGATTGTCAACCTGTGTGCCATGACACACTGGTGTGCTGTAAGAGGCTCCCTGGTGGTCCCCAAGAATTTTTAAAACATGCAATAGTTTAGGGGCACTATTTAATGAGGGGCACTGACCTCTTTTCCCTTAGATTGTCAAATAAAAAAAAGTTACAGCATCAAACACACTAGCCATTCAGTGTGAATGAATAAAAATTATACCTTTTTATTGTCAGATTGGTAAAAAAAAAATCTTTTTGTGTGTTGCAAAATTTTAGTAATTATTTTATATGTGGTATGAGATTTTAAAAAGGTTGAAAATCGCTGATCTAGTTAATACATCCATTTTACAATAGTATAACTTTTCTTTAATTTTTTAATTATTTTTCCCTTACTATTTACACTCAGTATTAGTTTGTATTAGTTTCAGATATACAGTACAGTGGTTAACTTTTAAGCACATAATGTTTACTGCCATAGTCCATGCAGAGTTACAACTCCATGCTTCTACTTCTACAACATTTCAACTCCAAAAGAACATGAATATATATATCCCAGGTGTTCCCTCAATTTGACCCAAGTTTTGATAGGCAGAAGGGCTTAAAAATATCCAGAAGAAGCTCCATGAAACACGTTACTTGATCAGCTTTCTGTCTTTTTTTTTTTTAATACTCACCTGAGGATATGTTTATTGATTTTAGAGTGGAAGGGAGAGAGAAAAATTGATTGGTTGCCTCCAGTTTTCTGTACAGGATGATGTTCTAACCAACTGAGCCACCCGGCAGGGGCCTGACCCATTTGCTAAGATAAGATTTTAGGAGAATGACAGTAAGATAAAGGGAGAAAACATGGAGCAATGAAGTACTAATGATTATACATGCACACAGTATTGTTAACAGTAGGGAGACATCTTTTACAGATAAGTTATAAAGAAAGGGCAAACACATACCTGTGTTCAAGAAATTTTACATATTCTGTCCAATGACTTCATTTTGTTGTCATCACTTGTACAAACTCTTCATAGTTTACTTTACCATCACCATCAATATCTGCTTCCCTGATCAGAACGGAAGACTGAATAATCTTTTTGTTGTTGTTGTTAATCCTCACCCATTGATATTTTTTTTCATTGCTTTTTAGACAATGGAAGGGATGGGGAGAGACAGAGAAAGAGAAACATTGATGTGAGAGAAACACATTGATCAGTTGCCTCCTGCAGGAACCCTGATAAGGGCCAGGATCAAGTTTGCAACCCAGGCACTTGCCCTTGACAGGAATAAAACCTGGGACCCTTCAGTTTATGGGCCGACATTGCAACCACTGAGCAAAACTGGCTAGGACAAGACTAAGTAATCTTTTACTACCACTCTCATATCTGCCACCATGCATAGGAACTAGAGCTGTAACATCCAGATAGATCCCTTCTCTTACTGCCCTCCAATTCCCTCAGTCACAAGAAGTTATAACTTGAGTCCTAAGTCCAATCATCTTTTTAATAAGAAGACAGTGGTTTATCAAGGAGATAGCAAACGGTGAGGGGAGAGCAATGGCATAACTTTTTGACATATAGTCACCATGTTCCTCATTCAAGCACATTTGGTTTATTTCCAAGAAAGCTGGAAATTCCTTTTAAAAGATCTAGAATTAATAACTAATATCATTAGGTTTTAATTTTACCAAAAAATGAAAATATACTAAAACGGAGATATCTAATTCTAAATATGTAACTAGTGTCCTATTTTAGCAATTTTAAGAAGTATATTGCAAAGCAAATTTACTTAAGTATAATTGTTATTTTTAACATTGATGCTCTAGATAAGAAGTTCTGTAATAAGTTCTAGTTTTAATGAGTTCAATTAATCTAGTTTTATTCGGCAAATGTCTTTACAGTGTAATATTTCCTAGGTTTGATTAACCACCTCTAAAGATTTTTGAATAATTAAAACCTCTTTCCTAGCACATTTTCCTTCAAGAGGTATTTCTATTTGCTTACAGGGCTTGATCTCAGTTTGTGACTCGCCTGCAATGTTTTCCATTACTGTGCACTGCTTGAAAATGCCTTGATGGTGATAATCATTGGGTTCCTGGGGTATGATCAGTGTGGTGAACATCCCTGACTTGCCTTTTAAATGTTCTTTATTCTCTCACAATTAAACAGATTTTAGTCTTGATTACAATTAGCCTCTCACTTTTAATTTTTTTTGTCAACTATGATATTTTTCTAACCCTCAACTGAATTCCGAAACCAGTTAACTTAAAATTTAGGGATAAATTTCAGGAATCTTTCCCATGCAAATCTTTTGTAATAGTAATATCTGTATGTTCTATGTGAAATAACATTTACATTTATTCCTTTTCTTCTGGTCCAATTGTACACTTCTTTTAAACAATACCTTTAAGTTTCTGGGTGAGAAAACTATTAAGTTCTTTCTAAAGCGGGATTGCATATGAAATTCATAAAGCAGATTCAATCATGTTAAAGCCTTCACTACTTCCTCTGTAGCATCTTCAAGCTAATCTTTCCTAAATCTTTCACTGATCCAAGATTTCTTCCAAAGCACTGAGATCCTCCTTTATAGGTGACCTCTATCCACAACAAGTTAATAATTGTGCAAATAAAATGATTGGTAAGTGTAATTTCAATACTTTCCTGTTTAATGTTGAATTATCTACATACTAAAATATTGCAATTTTATTAGTTAACTGACAGACTAGAAATAACATTCTAAAATTATATTCAAAGTAGCTTTTTCATTAATTAGCCTCATAGTTTATTTGTTTAAAAACTGAAGGAACTTATTAAAGTGTTACTATATCACACATATTAACCTCCTCCTCCCTCCCCCTGCCACCATACACAGTGTAATCCATTACTTGTAATACTAAATAGATCATTGACCCAAATAGTTAGGCTTATGATAATAACCACATAGCAGATAGATCATTTTATTTTTATTTTAAGTATATTTTTATTAATTTCAGAGAGGAAGGGAGAGAGAGAGATAGAAATATTAATGATGAGAGAGAATCATTGATCAGCTGCCTCCTGCACGCCCCCTACTGGGGATTGATCCCGCAACCCAGGCATGTGCCCCTGTCCGGAATCGAACCTGGGATACTTCAGTCTGCAGGCCAACGCTCAAATAGATCATTTTAAGTAAAATATAAGTATTTTTTATCATTCCATTTTTCATAGTAAAGGAAACATTCTACCTTTATTGTGGTAAAAATCTTATTGGAAGTTATATTGCGTTATTAGGCATATTCTAATGTATTTTGTAAAGTTAAAAGTAGTTTATTGACTATTTAAGATGCCAAAATAGCTCAGTGGGGTGTGATCTTCCTCACATTCTTTCCTACCACCCAATATGGGTCATTTAATTGGCAATTAACCTCTGTATGTATGCACTGCAGCTGTCAACAACTGCTCCAAGGAAACTTATCAGTTTAGAGAATGTATTGTCCTGTTTGTGGACCCCAAAGGCCTCTTTGTCATAAGAATTCTTTTGAACCATCTGTGCCCAGCCTATGTGTAAGGACCTGGAATTTCATTAGTCAGGTATGCACAAACTGTTAAATTGGCAAGTCAGGGAAAACAAAGAGTTTCCCAGCAGATGTGTATTTTTTAAAAATCTGAGCAATAACAATTGTGTTCCCGATGCACAGTAGCTCTGCTTTCCAGCTCCAATAATTTGTACAACTTTAGGTTTGACACACACTTTACAACTACTCTCTTTATATACTACACTCAAATTAAAATATTTGACAACTCCTGGATTTTCTTTTTTTAAAGAATGAGGAATAAAACATTGGGTTCAGAGTAGAATGGCTTGCAACAAGAGAAAAATGTTTTGGGGTTATTTGGAAAGAACAAAAAACTGTACTCATATGCTTTTGACAAAGAAGGGAGAGATTTTAGAGCCGGAATTATGTACTAGCTAGTCACTTTCCACTTACCCTTTCATTTACTCCTCACAAAATCTATACGAATTAGGTGTTTTTATATTCCAGATGTGAAATGATCACTCTAGATTAATCAGTTAGATCCTGTAGGTTCTCTTACCCACATCCGAGGTTCTTGGGAACTCCCAAGATAGCGATAAAAATATTCACCATGAAAATAGTGCTCAGGTGAGAGATTTATAAAAGCTCAGACAGGAGGGAGACAACAGCTGAAGGGATAAAGAAGACACTGCTCTCTGAGCAAAGCCTGGGAGGCACGTTTACAGGTTTTTAGGAGGGAACAATGATGTCAGTGTGCCATCTAAGCATGTAGAGGTGGAAACTCATTGGCACTTGTGTGATACAACTGCATGTTTCTTCATGTGCCCTATGTTAACAGAGAAGAAGGTAAATCATCTCTCCTGGCTGCTTCTGGGGGTGGAGTCCTTTTGATAGCCCTAGGAAAGGAATTTTCTGAGGCTCACACAAGAGAACGAGTGATTTTTATTTTTACATATTATCAAATGTTCACACCCTTGCAGTGTCCACACCCATTCTGGCCAATGACCTCTGTGCCCAGGTGTGACTGACGGAAGCACCTTCCCTATGTCACCTCCAACTTTACTAGGTATGAGTCTATCTTCCCTTTGTTGGATCCCTCCTCCAGGAACATGCCTATAATGTCTGGCCTGCCCTTTGCTCCTTTTCTATAATTAATAACTAGTTCATTGCAACAGTACCACCATGTCTTATTTGCATGTTCAATCTCCACCCAGGGCTGCCTGTTTTACTATTATAATAGGGTGAGGTCATGCAGTGGTGATTCTGGGGCTTAATCACGAAAGCATTACCGTGGAGGAAAGTCCTTTGTGGGATAAAGTCACTGATTGGGTGCAGTGTGTGAGGGGAAATGGAAGGAAATTCCAGTCTTATCATCGAGGCTCAGTCTGTCTCAGCTCTAGTGAACTATCCCCACGCCAGCCTGCTGCAGGTTCACCCACTGAGTAACATATCCCTAAGGGATCTGAGTTTCCAGATGGGCTGCTGGGCGGACTTGTGGAGTGGGAGGAGCCAGAGCCTTCTTATGGCATCAGAATCAGAGCAGGGCTGTCAGACCAGATCTGTCTTGCTTCAAAGGCAATCATTTGAACACACTACCTTCTGATCAACTCTAAAAATCAAATTATTAATCAATTTAATGGACTTTTAGACTTTCAACCGATTCTAGAAGTACTTATTGATCACATTCTCTAAGTCAGGAGATCTGGTAGATTTTTTACATGTATATGATGTAACTGTTACATATAATATATATGTTATTATTCTCTTCTCAATTTTCAGTAAAGTCTGTATATATTGAGGGAGATTTTTGAGGTTTTTTATTTGTTTCTCTGTGTGTGTACATACATATGCACAATGAAAAATGGCAGAATGGGGAAATATTTTCTAAACTCCATTTCTTCAGTTGAAGCTGGAGGCAGGAGTAACAGTGAGCAAGAGATCAGAAAACCTTTTTTCCCCCATCTCACACCAGCTAAGAATTTAAATGAATATTGGGATGGCTGTGGACTTACCACTAGATTTGGAGTTACTACTTGTTCATTTGTTTACTTTTTGGAGGCCTTGAGGGATAAGGTGTCCAAACCGACATCTGAATTATAAGAAAGTTAGAAGTGTGCCAATTTTAAGAAGATACTTGATATTGAATGTTGCTATAGATGGAATCTTTGTGTCATCCCAAATTCATATGTTGCGACCGAATCCCCAAGGTGTTGGATTTGGAAGTGGGGTCTCTGGGAGGTGATTAGGGCATGAGGACGGAGATTAGGTCTCATGTTGGAGATTAGGGTCCTTAAAGAAAAGACCACAGAGAGCTCCCTCATTCCTTCTGCCATGTGAAGACACAGAAAAAAAAAACTACTGTCTATGAACCAGAATTGGGACCTCACGATACCCAGACTCTGCCAGCACCTTTATCTTGGACTTTCAAGCCTCCAGAACTTTGAGAAATCCATTTCTGTTCTTATTATTCATACAGTCTATGAGTAACTTTAAAAAATATTTATAATGTTGTAAAGAACCTTTTAACATTGAGACTGATACAAAGTAGACACTTAATAAATGTTAATTTCCCTGTTCCTTTCTATGAAGAGCCATGAAATACTTTCTACAGGAAAATATTGCTTAGATTAATGCGAAGAATATAATATTTTGAATATTTAAAGCCACAAACCCAAAGAGACAGCTATTTAACATGATTTTATAACGGATATGTAGTTACTACATACTGAACAAGGATATAGAGAGCAGTGCAGGAATGTCAACACATACTATCCTGAGCTTTGTAATCCCATTGTAGAAATCTCTATGGACATTATCTGTAATGCTAATTCTCTTCTAAAAATGGCTCAATTAAAAGGTAGCTTTGGCTCTAAGTTATAATATTAAATTTGTATTTGTTGCTAACAGTAAAAGTAGTCAAAATTTGTGTGATCAGTATTTAAATTCTATTTTTCTTTAAAAAGACAATAACACAAATATCTTTATTTGTTTAAGGAGTTGGTCTTTTCACCTTAAATCAAAAGTATCATGGCCCTTGCTGGATAGATCAGTTGGTTGGAACTTCATCCTGTACACCAAAGGGTTGCCGATTTGAATCTTGGACAGGGCACTTTGCTGGGTTGCAGGTTTGAAGCCTGGATGGCTTCATACTGATCAATGTTTCCTTCTCACATCATGTTTCTCTCTCTCTTTCCCTTCCTCTTTCCAAACATAGCCTCGATGAAGTTTTTTAAAAAGTATAATAGATTTATAGCAGTGGTTTCAAAACATAAGATCTGAAATAAAGTTTTAATTTCAGAATTTTATTGTTTCTCTTTTATAGTTTGTCATTTGACTTAAAAATCGGTTTTTAGTCAAAAAGATGTTCACATATGTACCAGTAGCATTTGATATTTTATATTCTGATGTGATTAAATACACTTTTTGAAAATAAAATGCCTATACCTTAGACATTACATATGCATATCAAAATTTGGTGAGTTTTATAAATATGATGGAAATTTTCCCATTATTTTCAATGGATTTTTAGATAGGTTTCTAGAGGTGCCTAGGACTAATCACAAAAGAAAAAAATAGTAACTCTTCAGTGCAGAAAGCTGGTGGACGTCATCTTAACCTAGTGATCAAAATTAACATCACACCACAAGGGAAAATCAACACCATGTGCCTCTGGATGGGATATACTGAGAAGGACACTTTATCGCTTATGTGGTCTTCCTGCCACCCAAATGTATAACGTGAATCTAGCCATGAGGAAACAGTACACATTCTGTGAAATAACTGCCTGCAATATTCAAAGTGTGAAGGTCATGAAAGTTGAGGTACAACTGAGGATCTCTTCCAGACTGAATGAAACCAGAGACGTGACAATTAAATGCTGAGATGTTTAATCTGATCTTAAGTCAGGAGAAAAAAGTAGCTTTTTAAAGGACATTGTTTGGGCAAGCTGATGACATTAAATCTGAATAGGGAGTAAAGGTTAGGTAATATCATTTTATTAATGCCATATATATATATATATATATATATATATAATTTCTTTACTATGGTCATGTAAACAGAATGTCCTTGAGTCTTGGCCAGGTGGCTTTGTTGGTTGGAGTATCACCCTGTATACCAAAAGCTTACAGGTTCAATTCCTAGTTAGGGCATATATCTAGGTACCTAGTTTGCAGTTTCCATGCCTGGTCTGGATGCATAAAGGAGGCAACTGATCCAAGTTTCTCTCTCTCTCTCTCCCTCTCTAGCTAAAATCAATAAAAATCATATCCTCTGGTGAGGATTGAAAAAAAATCCTTGATCTCAGGAAATTTATATGGGAGAATTTAGGGCTATAGTGTATCATGTGTCCAACTTAAGCAAACAGTTTTAAAAATTAAAATGCATATATTACAAGTACACAAAGTAATGGTAATAAAAACAATCAGTGTAAACTTTCAATAATTAGGTGAATCTGGATAAAGAAGGCATAAATTCTTTGTACCATTCTTGAACTTTTAATTTAAAACTATGCCAAAAATTTAAAATTACCAAAAACAAAGGTGACTTGGAAATGTACCTTATTTACCCTTGTAAGGTAAGTGAATATATTCAAAATAAGAGAGTGTTTTGAATATTTGACAAATCCACTTCATTTGTTAGAAAATATGTAGTATGAGAGATATGTTCCAATGACTAATTTCAGAATAAGCAGTATTTTATTTGCTTTTAAACAGTAGGTGATAATTTGGGGGAAAGCATTGTTGTTTGTGATTGTTTTTGTTGTTTTCCTTATTTCAAAGATCAAGGAAATAACTCTCTCTTAAAACAGTTATGAGTCAAGGTGAATGCAAACCAGATGTTTTGAGGATTTAATTCCACTCTAAAGTTTCGGATACACACCATAAAAAATGTCTAAGATGTAATGACCAGCCATGATTTTCCATTTAAAAGTGGGCATTCCTGGGTCAGCCTCCAAATTAAATGTTTATTTCTCTAGCAGCTTTTATAGCAAAGTTTGGTTGAAAGACTTGGCACAGTACTCTTCACTTTAATTTTAAGCCTGACAGAAATGCTGGCCTCAGTGTGTGTATGTGTGTAATTTAGTTGCTGTGCTACTGGAAGTCTATGGAAGATTAATGAATGGTGAGGCTCGGTGGCAGTTGTGAGGGGATGCAGGATAGAGAAAACCAGCCACCATCTGTTCAAAATGCCTTTTGTAGTGCTTTTAAGGAAAACAGTCATCAGCAGGAGACAAAGGCAAACAATGGCTTTAAATATTGATGTTTCTGTTGCAAATAAATATTGCAGTTGGACTTCTATAATTTTAAAAAATAAATATGCATATATTATGTTGTGATCCTACTATATATTCAAATCAATTTTTAGAAAGCAGGAAAATCACTAACAATTAATATCCTTACTGATATTTACTCTCAATTAGGGTCTTTGGAGATATGATATATATTAAGCCCACAGAAAAGCTCTGTAAATCATCTTTGTCCTTAGCATTAATCATTTTCCTTAGAATCACATCCACCACAGTATCATACGATTTATACAATATGCATTAATTACATCTTCATAGATTCATTATCCCAATCTTGCCTTCAAATCTTTCAAAATGGGCCTTTTATAACTGAAATGTTATCAGTTATGTATGCTCACTCAGAAAACTCTAGGCCACTACTTTTCAAACTTGCATTGAAGACAAATCACTTGGGGACACTTTTCAGAGTGCAGATTTGATTCAATAAGTCTAGACTCCAACATGATAGCAAGGTGAGGCCAGTGCCATTGGCCCATGGGTACACTCTGATAGTAAGGACAGAAATAACTTCATGAATCTTTTGCAGTAAAGAAATGTAAAAGAATAAGTCAGAAAATGCTCAAAATATGCATACACCCCTGAATGTTTGTATCTATTTGGCTCAGTCTTTGCAGAAGTTTCCATTCATCCAGCCAACAAATAATAATGATAGTAATAATAATGATAATGACCCTTTAATGGCTATCGAGCCTGGCTGGTATAGCTCAGTTGGTTGAGCTACTGTCCTCGTCCTTCCAGGCACCAGGAGGTCTTGGGTTCAATTCCAGGTCAGGGCAAATGCTTAGGTTGCAGGCTCGATTCCCAGTGGGGGACATGCAGGCGGCAGCCAATGTTTCTTTCTCTTTCTCCCTCCCCTTTCCTCTCTCTGAAATCTATTAAAACAATACCAGAAGAAAGACCTGGATGTAATAGGCAATAACTACAGCCACATTTAAATACTGGTTCATTCCTCTACTTCTTGCGGTTTTGAATAGCCTCATTCCTTCTTCTCAGCCATATTGGAAACAGTCCTTTGAGGTCTTCTGTTAAGACTTGCCATTGTCCCCACTCCACATCTCCTCCTATAGACCAGGCCATAACTCAGTCCCAGTACATACCCCTTTAATTCTTTTCCTCTTTCCTGCTGTTGGGGTGAACACTTTCATGGAAGAGAAGGGAATTTGGTACTAGGGTTGAGATTCAAGTTACTAAGGTTCTTTCCTAGTGTTTTTGAGACAGCTTGAGTGTCAGCTGACTCTTCACCAGACATCTGAGAAAACAACTCAGTCAAGGGTGGGCTAAGCTTTGTTGGTGAATCCATTGCAAGTCTAGTCACAGCCTGGAGTTCCTCCTAGGATCCGTCTGCAAAGAATTCAAGCAGAAGGTGATGCTCAAAACTCTCAAGTTGGTACAAAGTAGCCTGGAAAGAAAGGAAAAATAAAATAAATAATAGATTATCAAATGTCATTAGAATCTGTATTGAACCAGTATTGGGTCGTTCATAAACACCTTAAGTCAGAATAGTATAAAAATATGTACATACCAGTTTATACATTTTTATCTGCATCAACAGATATAAATGTTAATTCTTTTGGCTATTTTGATGCAAGGCTAAGGTATTTTATTTTTGCATAAGTTTACTGACTGGATTTCCTTGTGATCTTTCATGTATAAAAGGTGCCCATAATTCATCACCTTAGATTTCCAGTTTCCATTTTTTTTTCAAATGAAGTAATAACTTAAGTCCACCTGCAAAGCTCTATAATTAGATTTACAGTAACTTCCAATTTTTTACAATTAGCTTGTCCATACCTAATTCAAGTGCAATTGTTTTAGGATGCTAAACTTTATTGGTATTAATCCAGAATACTCAAAATAATTTCCATGAAAACAAACAAAGTTCTTATTCTTTCTATTATTTGTTGTTATTTCTGTTTACATACTGTTTAAGTTATAGCTTTAAGGACCAATGCAGCCAAAATATTGAGCTCATCACTCAAGGTTGGTGGTAGAACTATGTGTGTAAACTAGGGAGCGACTGACCAGCAACCAGGGTTCATTGTGCCATTAGTATCCATCAGTTTGTTTCACAGAGGATACAGAGAATGATACCAAATCAGGGAAGTGGAGGGTGGTTATGAAAGCTACCAATCTTAAAGAGAAGCCAATGCATAGCTGCAAGACTTAAAAAATGTTTTTAAAGGAATTTAATTAACAACCTCCATTAGTATATCTAATTATCTATTCTGAAACTTTCCAATTCCTTTGTACATTGGACTGATCTTTCCTACTTACACTGAGTCATATTTTCTTCTGGATCACTCTCACCACATCCAGGTATTTGTGTGTATGCATTAACCTAGCCACTTTAAATCCTTCCCTTTTCTTACCTTGTTTATCAAGTTTACCTCTAATTCTTTTACTTCTGAATCATAAAATATCTGGGGAGAAAGGCAAACAGGAATTGGGGCAATATAAAATTATTTTCTTGGTAATAAATTGTCTTGCAAATGTTTGCTGTAATTGTTATTTACTGGATCCATTAACCTGTGAGCCAAGATAGTAGTGCATCAATTCATTAAAGTACTTGTGTCTCAATAGAGTGAATTAAAGTAACTGTTGCTTGCTGCTGGAGAATGCCATATACTAGTATGATAAGGATCATTCAAATGATACAAAGTGAGTGTCCTTAAATGCAGCACAAGTAAATACACATGAGCTCATTACATAGATTCAAAATGCTGGCAAATGACTTTTATTTCTTAATAGTAATGTAATGACATTAGTGCCACCAATTGACAATGAGAACATGAAATATGAGCAAAACATAACTAGATATTTCACTTTTTTCATTTAAAACTGTGTGATTTTGCAATTCTTTATGATTTTCATCAGAGAAAGAAACAAGAGAGCAAAAATATTTTAATTAAAATATTTGGTAGTCAAAATTGTAATGAAACCATGCTAGCAAAAATTGTCAAAGATGTTTCCGTGTTTAGAACGAAAATACATTTTCTAAAGTAGCTTAATTACTAGGTGTTCAAGTGGTTTGATTATAGATTCCGTACTTAGTTTTCACTTCATAATTTTGTGATTTTATTGGAGAAAAGATTGAGTTGGAATCTGAAAACTTTAATACTCATATACATTCAGTTGTTTATTAACTATCAAGTAACTCATTTAATATTTCAGATATGTATTTTAATAAGTTTCCTTTAAAATTCTAATATGATTTTGAAATGTTTATTATCATAATAAAGTCTCTTATAAAATACTTAAAAGCTTAAATAGGCAGCATGTATAAGCTACACATAAAAATTAATGGATTATTTGTATATTATTATAATTAAGCAAAAATTTAGATTGAAAATGGAAAATGGAAAGCAAATTTTTCTAATCATTTATCTTTTCCTGGTGAACAGCTAGTTATTTTTATAACATTAGATGTTTCATTCTCTTTATCTTTGTTAATGATTTGAAGCAATTAAGAGGAAGCCTCTCCAGGTCTAGAAATTAGACATTTATATATTTAACAGCATATAATTGTGCTTTTATGACTTCTGTTGTACACACACACACAAACCCTTCACATAAAAACACAGATAGAGTCCCCAACTTACATGCCTATAAATGGATAATATTTTTACCTTATTCATTGTTGGTTTGATTCTGTTAAAGAAAGTATGCATTATTTACAGGGCACCTGTATTAGCAAAACTGATTCAATGTGATATTCAGGTTAATTACTTTATTCTTCTGGGATTTTTGACCTGGTTTCTATTTCAGTAGGCAAAACACAGTAAAAATTAGGATTAGTAAAGCTCTTTTTGCCTGTAAATTAATTTCCAATGTAAATAGCTAAAACAAATTGTAAAAAACAAAAACAAAGACTGATTACTTTAAGAGAGTGACTATTTTCTAATATAGACACAACATTAAATTTAAAAACCCATCTAAAAACATCTTCCAGATTTAATATACTTTTTGCAGGAATTTTTATACCACCTTTGTTATGTAAATTGCAGTGATCTAGATATAAAATTTTAATTGAAGTCTAAGCATTGGAAATTGGAATGAGTTATTCTTACCTTATTTCCCAACAGTAAAATTTATTGCACAACATTTGAAAAAAACAAATAAAAAATTCTAAAATTATAAGCAAGCAGCTAGTGTCAACAAACAAGTTAGCTAGGCCATGCTGCATAATTAACCCCACAGAATAATACCAACATAAGGCAAAAGTGATTTCTCTTATTCTCCAGTCACTTTTAAAGGCCAGGTTATCTCAGTGTATCTTGATCAGAAAGCTGTACATTTGACTAGTCACTCAATGTCAGTGGTAGTTGCTTAAAAATTTAAAACTGCCTATAATTTTGCCAATATGCCCAATAATGTTCTTTAGAGCAAAACAGATGCAAGTGGTGGACAGAACTCCTTTCCATTTCCTACACACACACACACACACGCACACACACACACACCAATATTTTATCCTAAATGTTGGACCTATGACTATATTTACTTATATAGAAAAATGTAACTAAGGTTAGGGTCATTAACATTGAAATGAGAAAATTAACCTCAGTTTAAGAATTCCTGTGGTTAGATTGAGCTCACCTGGAAAATTTCCTTCAGGTGTGGTCGGAGAGCAAGGGAGGCAGCAGAAGGGTTCACCTTTGACCTTGTCCAGTTGCTGAACCTGAGATGGTAGGGGGCTGTGAGCAAGGAACTAAGTTCTGCCAGTAACCTGAATGAGTGAGGAAATGGATCCTCCACTTGAGTCTTCAGAGAAGGATATGGTAGTGCCAATATCTTAACTTAGTCTGTGTTGGAATTTTCACTTAAGAAGAAGATAATAACTTTAAGTTGTTGTGACTAATTCTGTGGTAATTTATTATTGGCAGCAAATGAAATAGAATGCAATCCAAAATTTTGTGCCTCATTTAATTGCCGTATCTCTTAAGTCAACTTCATTTTGCAATTTGCTCAGTCTTCTAGCACTTTCATGACGCTAAAATGTCCTTCAATATGGGTTTGTCTTAAGTGTTCACATAATTAGATTTAGTTATGTGCATTTGGCAGAACACTACAGAAGTGTTACAGTGGTTCTTCTTAATACATTTTATCAGATAGAGAATGATTTTTATTTTCCCATCATTATGATATTCACTTTGACCACTTGCATATTTTTCTGTCTCCTAGACTTCTTAAAATGTGAAGTTTTTTGAACTTCATAACAGTTTTTTAGAGAATACTTTGAACTCTGTAATCATCACATTTGTAAGCAAAATTTTAATCTGTTTATTTTTTTATTGTGAGTGTGCACTCTTGATTTTTTAAATTCAAAGGTTGAAATCATTATTATTATTTCTGACCAGGCTGACCCTTTACATGGACACTTACCTCACTCTACTATGCTCAGACTTCATATTTTTACAGCTTTTAAACCTAGATTACAACTTTGTTCTTCATGAAACATGATAATTTTGATATAAAAATGATCAGTTATTGGAACATGGTTTCATGATAACATGATGTCAATTGTGAAGTGTCATGAATAAAAACCAAATTATTAATTACTCAGTTTTTTATGGGGGGTTATTTTTACTTTTGTTCATTTATTCTTTAGGGCTGGAGTGGAAATTTTTAATTTTTTTTAAATATGACTTTTACTGATTTTAGAGAGAGAGGAAGGGAAAGGAATAGCGAGATAGGAACATCAATGAGAGAGAAACATCAGTTGGTTGCTTCCTGTACATCCCCTACTGGGGATCAAGCCTGAAACTCGGGCATGTGCCCTGACCAGGAATTGAACCAGTGACCTCCTGGTTCATGGGTTGATGCTGAACCACTAAGTCACTCCAGCTGGGTGAAAATTTCAAATTTTAAAATGTGATAAAAACATTAAATGCAACCAGGAAAAATCAGTAAGAAAATGTATGTAAATTTTAATTCACTTCATTAATTTACTTAAAATGCTAACATACAACACAAAATATCAGTAGAACCAAAGAGGTAAAATGAAAAGCGGTTTAAATGCTAAGTCAGAAAAAGCCTGGTTTCAGATATTTACTTTCTAATTTGTTTTGGACAAAATAATTGCTCTAAATCTGTTTCCTCATTTGTTAAAAGAAAAATTGCTGCCTTGCTTACTTTATAATCGTGGGAAGAAAATGATCTTTGGAATAAGACAATTTTGGATTTGAATCTCTGTTTTGATATCAATAATTATGTGACTTTTAAAAAATTGTTCAATTTATCTGATCTTCCAATTGGTCATCAGTTTCTTAGAGATTGTAATGGCTACTTAAGAGATCTGAAGTAGGAAGGAAATGAGAGAATGCACATTAACACTTAGACCAGTAGCTGTTAGGTACTTACAGCATCTGACTCTTAGTAGTATCAACAATTTAGTAAAAAAAAAGAAACTATGTTATGAATTATAAAGTGTTACACATATATGCAATCTAATTGATCCTCTTTTATAATGATATTAGAGGCCCAGTGCACATATTGGTGCACTGGTGAGGTTCTTCGGCCTGGCCTATGCCCTCTTGCAATCCGGGACCCCTCAGGGGATGTTGGAAACCAGCCTGATGCATAGATTCATGCACCTGTGTGGTCCCTCGGCCGGGCCTGTGGAGATCAGGCCGAAACCGGCAGTCTGACATCCCCCAAGGGGTCCCGGGTTGCAAGAGCCCTCTAGTATACATATAAAATCTTTGTGACCCCTTGGGGGATGTTGGATTGCCGGTTTCGGCCAGATTCCCACAGGCCAGGCTGAGGCACCCCACTGGTACACGGATCCATGCACTGAGCCTCTAGTATATAAGATCTTTGGTTAATCTCTTCCAGTCCTTCTTCCTCCCCCATTCCCTCTGAGATTCATCAGTCTGTTCCATGTTTCCATGCCTGTGCATTGAACGTCTGCCCCCTGGTGGTCAGTGTGCCTCATAGCTACCAGTTGAACGGATGGTCGCTTAAGCTTTTATATATATAGATCCTAGCACTTAGTATGTCTCTTTTTTGGTATTACCACAAGCATAATGATTTATTTTCCAGTTGTTTTTAAATCTTTGTTCCAGAAATGTAAGAAAGAAAACAAAAACACCCTTGGGCTCCCCCACAATACACGCATCTACCTATAAGATTTTAATATACACTAACCCCTCCATTTTGAAGATCTCAATTTAATGGACTTTGGATTTAATGGACAAAATTTTCATCTGTATGTCATATGTAAAATTAATACCCTATTAACTTTTAAACAATATTTGCTTATAATTAAATTAACAGGGTTTTTTTGTTATTAATTACTATTATTTTTAACACTTTTTAGTGAACAGGCCATATGTTGGAAAAAAACTCTGTAGTAATTTTGCTGACATAAATAAATATTACATATCTACAACTATTGTCTACATATTTAAATCCAAGTCTCACTGCCTGTAAACAATGTTCCGTGAATAATTAGCACTCAGTCACACCACAGAGAGGTAATTGGTTCTGTCCTCTGTGGCCTGGCTTTCTGCAGCAGTTTTAAGGGGTGCAGGCTGATGTTCCCACATGCTGCGCTAAGCCACTCCCCAGCCATGTGCATTTGTTTACTCATGGTGACTGGTGAATGCACACATTTACTAGCCTATTCAGTATAAACTTTAAGTTACAGAAATATATAGAGAAAATTAATTTTAATTACACAAATATTTCTACATAAGTAAAACAATGTAAAATAATTTGTCATTTTTTTAACATACACATTTGGAAAACCTAATTTATTATATAACAGACTTTTAGCTTTAACAGACACCCCCCCACCCAAATTAGTCCATTATATTGAGGTTTTACTGTAGTTATTTGTATTCATTTTTATCTCCTTTCACTAAAGAATGAACTATCCTCACGTACTGACTGTCATGTTGGACTCCTGAATAAGTGTCTATAGATGATAAGTGAAGGCATAGAAACAAGTGTGAGATTCACATCTACACTAATAAAAGAGAAACACGGTAATTAGCGTACAACCGCTACCCTTCCCATTGGCTAATCAGCATATCCTTATGCAAATTAACTGACAACCAAGATGGCGGCCGGCAGCCATGCACTGAATGTAACAGGGAAGCTTGCTTGCTCCAGTGACTGGCGGACTCCAACGTTCACCGCCTTCCGCTGCCGGCCTCTGACCTGGCAGTTTGAAACATTGTAACAAATATAGAAGCTAAACAAAACCCCAGAAACCAGCTTTCAGCAGCCAGGATCTCAGAGCTGGAGTTATACATTGTTTCGATTATAGAACGCAAACAAATCAGATACCAGCTTCCAGCAGCCGAGGCCTCAGAGCTAGAGCCAGAGCTAAAGCTGGCCCAGAATAAAAAAAAAGAAAGAAAAAAAAGGAGCGGTTGGGAGCTTCAGTCAATCGCCAGCCTGAAAGCAGCCCTCAGCCCCTCACCCAGACTGGCCAGGCACCCCAGTGGGGACCCCCACCCTGAAGGGTGTGTGACCAGCTGCAAAAAGCCATCATCCCCTCATCCAGGCTGGCCAGGCACCCCAGTGGGGACCCCCACCCTGATCCAGGACACCCTTCAGGGCAAACCAGCCAGCTCCCAGGCCTCTATCCTATATAGTAAAAGGGTAATATGCCTCCCATCACCGGGATCAGTGGAGCCGCGAGGCCTCCTGGCACCGGATCAGTCTGACAGGGTGCAGCGCCCCAACCCCCTGATCCGCCCTGCTCTGTGTGTGACAGGGGGCGGTGCCCCAACTCCCCTATCGGCCCTACTATGTGAGTGACAAGGGGGAGCTCCTCAACCCCCTGATCGGCCCTGCTCTGTGCGTGACAGGGTACGGAGCCCCAACCCCTCTGATGGGCCCTGCTCTGTGCATGACAGGGGTTGGCACCGCAACCTCCCCATCGACCCTGCCTTGAGTGTGACAGGGGGCGGGGCCCCAATCCCCCAATCGGCCCTACCCTGAGTGTGACTGAGGGTGGCATCGCAACCTTTCAATCCGCCCTGCTCTGTGCATGACAGGGGGCAGCGCCCCAATTCCCCAATCAGCCCTGCTCTGAGCCCGACCAGGGGCTGCACCTAGGGATTGGGCCTGCCCTCTGCCACCTGGGAGCAGGCCTAAGCCAGCAGGTCGTTATCTCCCGAGGGGTCCCAGACTGTGAGAGGGCACAGGCCGGGCTGAGGGACCCCCCCTCCCACCCCCCCCCCAGTGCACAAATTTTTGTGCACCGGGCCTCTAGTATATTAATAAAAGCAGAGACCAATAGTAGGTCACTTTCTTAACCATTTTTTCTAGTGCAAATATACTGATCATAGAATTGTCTAATGAAACTAGTGATTATTTGTGCCTTTAAAAGTCTGTTTGAATATAAAAAATGTACTTCATTTTATAAAAACGTTAAACTAGTTTTGAATATGGTAAGGTCTTAATTTTTCATTGAATAAAACTGAATTAACTTTCATCAACCAGAATAAAAACAGAAAATTTGAAATTAATGTTGTTCTTTAGTTTAACAACTATAGGGTATTAAGATTCTCTAAGAGGTGAATGTTTAAGAACAGGTTGAAGAACTATGTCAAAGTGAAAACTACAAGAAAAAAGTATCTAGAAAAGAGTTTTTAATTTTCATAGATAATTTTTAGTAAATTATTGTTAAAACTATCAAATCTTAATAATTGATTTGTTACTGGTAGAAGTTTTTATATTTTCTCTTGATTCTCTGAAAAAAATCATATAAGCCAAATTCTTGAGTAGGGTTCTGCAACAAGACTAAATAATGTGATACCCAATAGGCAGGGTTGAGGAGAGCACCATGTTGGATATCTCAGTCAATACTGTAAGTGACAGAAATATAGCCAGAATGAGAACTTAGACTAACTAATGAGTACAGGAGGTAGAGCACTATATCATACATTACAGAAAGAATGGCACTAAAATGGTCTTGCCATCATTTATAGACTTGATTTGGCCAGTGGAGCCTCTTTAAATGGACTTGAGAATCTACCTAATAATCATAATAATTACCAAAGCTTAAATTTTAAATACTAATCCTAAAGCAACAGGTGCAAGAAGGAACATTACAAAAGATCTCCAGGGTGTCTAACACTACAGGATGGCAAGTAACTTTTTAGGGACACTGGGCTATAGAATTAGAATAGCCTAGGGATAATTCAAGGCTATCATCCCACTCTCTCTCTTCATTTTTCCACCAAGATTGGAGAGTTAAGTATTTTACTGGTAATCTAAACTACTCACTGGTGGTGTTTTCAGATGCTGATTACCTGAAAATTATTTAACCTTCCCCAAGAACTAGTACTAGAAATTTTACTATTAATTTCATCTTAGTTTGGATTATTATCACATGGGATATATTATGGAAAGCTTATTAATATGTTTAAACTCTTGTTAGGCAATTTAACTTCAAAAGAAATATTTTTAAAATACTTTCAAGGCTAAAAATGTTAACAATGGAAAAAATGGAGAGTATTAGGTTTTCAGCAATCTGTTTACCTGCAGATTTTAGTTTCTTCCAAAAAATCCTTCAAGTACTTAAAATTGGTGAACCTGTTCATATTGCTTGCCTTCTTAATACCCTTATATGACTCTGCATTAGACAAGATAAAACACACACTCCTCATAATATAGTCACCTGGATTCTGTCTACTCTTGCTTCCATTTAGACATTTCTCACATACACTATGGAAGCCAGTTTCAGTGAACTCCTTACTGCCTTCTCCATGCCTTTTATGTGCTGTTACTTTTCCTGCTGGAAGTAACCCATCTATGTATCCAGTGAGCAAACTCTCATTGAAAAATCCTCAACTCATATGCCAACACCTCTTCCAGTCCTTGCCAGCTCAGGCAGAGGTAGGTGATTTCTTCTTTGTGGATTCCATTTCTCCAATGTTTGTTTATATATTCATCTCTTCCATTAGTCTTTCAATTCTTCAAAAGGAGAGATCATGTTCTATACCTCCATGATTCCCTAGTGCCTGGATATAACAGGTGTTTTATAAATCATTGATGAAGAATGAGTGAGTGAAAAACAGGAAAAGAAATATTACTAAGATGTCAAACAGATTCAGAACAGAAATGAGTGAGGATGTTCTAAGAATGAAAATTTATTTACTTGGCAATATGTTTAGGGACAACTATATTACCTTTCCTTGCACAACCACCTTCTCCAGGCCTTTAATAAAGAATAGAATTGAAATGATGCCATTACATTGAGTACACCTACGCAGTTACAGTAAATTGCCATCGCTTAAACATGTGATGTGTTTGAAGAAATTAATCCTCTCTTTAATACTTTGCCACACCTTTATCTCTATAGCAGTCCACCCCTTAAAAACTGAAGACCACTTGAGTGATTTTGCTTTCTTACCTATGTTTAAAATCTGCCACTTATAATTTATTATTTTTCCCCTGCACATAGATGATGTCATCCAGGATGCTTTTAATCAACTTATTTTGTAGCTAGCACTAAAATGATGTTGACATTATGGTAAATAATTAATATAACATTGCACAAGCGCTATGAAAACAGTGAGTTCGTGTGTACATAACTTGTTATCTTCTGCAGAATTTAACAGAAATATTTTATTTTTATTTTAACACAGTAGACAAGTACTTGAACAAAAATGACCTTTTCATATCATAAGGTCTTCAAACCCTCTACTGTGATGCAGTTTGTACACTCCACCTGCTGAGTTTCTAATGCAAACGATCACAGTGTGTGGTCCCTGCTACTGTAAACATGAATTCTTTCTCTTTGTGATTTCATATCTTCAGCACTGATTATAATGATTTTTTGTCAGCTCAAAGCTGTCAACATTGTTCTCCAAGGACTGCAATCACAGCTAAAAAAAAATAGACATAGCTAGTCATATGGAATTAAAGGTGAACTAAGGCTCTCAAATATAAAAGACAAAGGAAAATAAATGTCTGTCTTCTCATAAGAAAAACAAACAAACAAACACCTGTATAGGTTTGGTTTTGTAATATCACCTTACACTTTATTCATGAAATTCAATATGTTCTTATGAAGTGCTTGGCATCACTTTTTATTTTATTTTACTACAGCAATATTCTTAATATAAGCCACTGATGGTTATTCTTCTGTTTAATCCTTCTTAACAGATTTCCCTTTTCATAAAAAGTGATAAACTACACAAACACTCAGCAGCCTGATTGCCCAAATACTTCTACTAATTTGCCAAGGTTAGCAGAAATGGAGCGTAGAGTATATTGTTGGCTATGCATGGATGAAGGGTTCAGAAGCAGCACAAGGCTATATATTTCACACTCCATAAACAAAATGGAGAAACACACTAGAAAGGTACAATACTTACCTAATCTAAATTCAGGCAACATCAGTAGCTTTGGTCTCTATCAGGTTAAATCACTGTCTCTTCAAGGAATGGCCAAATCATTAACCCAACAAACCAGTTCACAAAAACACATGCATATGAATACTGAGTACGCAACACTTCTGATGCTGTGAAAAATAACTCCACATAATTGAGCAGAACAGTAATTATGGAGTAGCTTTAAAGCTTTATCTCCTCTTTCATCTATGTAGCCATTCATACAAAAATGTCTTGAGTGTCTATGATCTGAACAAAGTGCTAGGTATTGAAATAGCAAAGATAAATAGCAATTTCTGATACCCTGAAACTCATGGTTTAGTGAGAAGAGCAAGCTAGGCAGGCAAATTAATAAAACAAAACATTATTAGCACTTGTATCAGTAAGGAGAATCTGGATTATAACAAATGCCCCTCAAATCACAGTGGTTTGTAATAACTAAGGTTGTCATCACAGTTGAGCTTGGTTCTCCTTTATGTCATTTCCATTGTGGAGCTAAAGAAAAGGGAAAGAAGTAAACTCTGAAATATTTCTGAATTTAAATTTTCTGCCTGGTAGGGACACATGTCAATTCCACTCAGATTTTACTGGTTTCACCAAATAACATGGCCAAGACTGACATCAACCTGGTGTAAAAGTATAATTCTCCCTTTGCAAAGAGCAAGAAAAAAAAGATGATTATGTGGCTCTTATCGATAATAATAAAAGCACAACATGCTAATTAGACTGGACATCCTTCCAGATGACCTTCTGGACAAAACTGGGGCTGCAAGGGAAACCCAGGTCCCTGGTGCCAGAGGGAAGCCGGTGCCGGCAGCAGGGGGAAGGAAGGCCTACTCTTGCAGGAATTTTGTGCATCAGGCCTCTAGTAATACTATAAAGGAGGAGTGGACTAAGTTAAGTGCTTTTGCAAGATAGTGTGCAAATCACTGCTAGGTCTGGAGAAATCTGGTGTGGGGAGGGCTTCCCAGAGAAGGTGACAACTGAAGCAGGTCTTGAACAATAAATATACTTTGTCAAACATTACCTTCACATACATCATTAAAAGGGGAAAAATTAATTCTCTACAGGGATTCAGAGGAAGCTTAGAGTGATAGGTTTAAGACCAGAAATACAATATTTTGTAGAAGGGAAAAGGTAGTTACTTGAATATATATTATAGTTGGCTTTGAGTAGTCAAAGGTGATATTTAAACAAGAAAGGAATGTGTACTTTAAGAAGATTCCTCTGGTTTCATAGAAACATGTGAACTAATTGGCAGTTAGAAAATATCCTCAATAAGATGATGTAGGCCTAGAATAGGGAAGAAACAGTAAGAATGGGGAAAATTTTTCTTCTTGGATAGTTTTAATTTGTTCAAGCAAAGTTAACATATGGGACCTTAGCTAGTCCGTCATTGAAATTGAGGTAAAAATGATTAAACACAGGAAAGAAAAGACATTTATGGACTTCAAACAACTTTAAGCATTATATTAATACATTGTTATTTTTTAATTATAAAGTATTTTTTAAAATTGTGAAAACACACATAAAGATAAAATTTTCTATTGTGACCATTTTTCAGTGCATTTCAGTGGCATTTAATGGCATTCACATTGTGCAACCATCATCACCATACCTTCACAGAACTTCTTCCATCTTGCAAAACTGAAACTCTTTTCCCATTATACAACAACTCCCCATGAACCCTGCCCCTGCTCCCCAGTGCCCGGTAACAACCATTCTACTTTCTGTGTCTACTCTAGGTAGGTCATATAAGAGCAAATATATTTTTAGTATATTTTTTCTGATTATAATAAAACTAATTCCTAAAATTATTATGGATTTGCTGTCTTAGTGGTTCCATGGCCACAGTAGCTTGGGGACTCACTGGAAGGATTCACATGGCTCAACATAAAGTTATATTCAGTTTATGTATTATAGACTCATAGTTATCATAGAAAAGATGCAATACAGGAACATTCAGCCAAAGACGCATGGACAGAGGTTGGAGTGGTCAAACACAGGCTTTCTCGTTCTTCCTCCACAGATGCATCTGTTTCCTTACGAACAAACTGCAGGGACTTGTATGGGCTGACCTTCTCCAAGAAAGACCACTTAGTGTTTGAGTCCAAAGTAATTAAAGGGACTAGTCACATACTTGCCATGTGACCAGCCATGGTACAGACCCCAATCCAGGCATCAGATACAACCCTGAATCTTCCTATGTACTCTGAACATGGTAACAACCTGGTCCATTTTGACAGACCCCTTCAGTGTATAGAATGGCATTATCCCCCAGTGACAACAGGAAATTTTTCAGTTATTTTGTTCTCAGTCCAAGTGTCATTACTCACCATGGCTACAGGAATAAGCAAGAACACAGTAAAACAAGCTGCTGCCTGAACTTTTCCCTCATATGTACATATTTTATTTTTAAATATTTGCAAACACTCAATATCTAACAACTCCCTGATTTTCAATTTCAGTATAGTCATATATTTAAAACATCAAACAAAAACCTTACAAGTAATTTCTGAGGTATATTGAATATTTGGAAAAATCTTTTGAATTCCTAATATTATATGCAGTGTGCATGAAAGTCAATAGGACTTCTACCACTATTCACAGAGACAAACTTGTCTCCTTATTTATAGTTATTCTAATCATAAATCTTATTGTGTAAGTCAATGTTCTCTGTAGAATTCAGAGAACTAGAAAGGGGCAAGGCACATCCAAAGGATAATTCTGGGTGCAGAAGGTTAAGTAAGGAGTATTGGCACAATATTCCTTAGTCTTCAAATTTCAAAATTATGCATTAAGTCTTCCCACATTACTATACATACATTGCTATACATAAAAAATGTTCTTTTCCCTCTAACCAACCTACCTTTTAAACTTTTCCCTACAATATATCATTAAGGTGACATAAACATCCAATTTGAACAAACTGGTTGGTAATTCACTCACAAATACATGTTTTTGGAGGAAATTGAAACATAGACTTTTACGTTGTTCCATCTTTAATAGAGGATTTTCAGTTTAATTCTTGTTCGTGAGAAAATACATTTTGTATTATTTCAATCTTTAAAAATTTATGCAGACTTGTTTTGTGGCCAGCATGCAGTCCATCCAAGATAATATTTCATATACAATAAAAATAATTTGTATGCTGCAGTCTTAAGGTGATATGTTTTTAAAAATATAAAGCTTTAGAATTTACCAATTTAATTAATAATCATGTCCCATTATTCTATATCCTTGATGATTTTTGTCTTGTGTTTTTATAAATTACTTAGAGTGGGGAATTGAACTCACTAAGAATTATTGATGATTTTTTTGTTTCCATTTTCAATTCTGTCAATGTTTGCTTTAAATATTTCAGTTGAAAATGCATAAACATTTGTATCTTCCACCTGGCTTTATCCTTTTACCTTTATGAAATGTCATTCTTTGTCTCTAGCAATATTTTGTGTCTTAAAGTTTATTTTATCTCATTACTATAGTCACTTCAGCTCTTCTATGGAGAATATATATATATATCTGGAATAGGGGAGAAACAGTAAGTTTTATATATTTTTTCAGTTTCAACTTATTTGTTCTTCTGAATCTATGGTGTGCATATTGCAAACGTCATATAGTTGAGTCTTGGTTCTTTATCCAGTCACACAATCTCTGCCTTTTTAGCTAATTTATATTGAATTTACAGTCAATATTTCAGTGTTTGTTGATTTGTCTTGTAACTTTATTTCTCTGCAGCTTCTTTACTGCCTTATTTTGTATCAAATAAATATATTGTAACTATTTTTCTTGATCTTTTAAACTATAAAATTTTGACTTATTTTCTTATGCTAAGAATAATAAGAGATTATGATAGGCAACTTAGGTTATTACAATCTATTTTAGAATAATATTAAATTGTTTATGATAAAATATGGAACCTTGGCTACAATGTCGCTCCATTTCTCTCCCCATCCCTTGCACTATAATTGAAATCTCAGGTCTTTTTAGTTTAAAATAAATGTCATCAAAAGCCACTGAAATGCTTTCAGCAAGAGAGAGAGAAGTTCAGAAGGAGAGGTTCAGACATGCATTTCCTAATCATATCCGCAGGAAACCATGTTTATGGAAACCTTGCCCACCTGAGAGAGCAAGGATCTATGAATGAGGGGGCATGGGTCCCCTCCAGCTCCAATGCAGCTTAAAGCACGCAGTGTTACAGATGTGAGAAGGATCTTGTGTCCATAGCCTTTTGCTTTATTTATTTATTTTTTAGTTGAGTCAGTGATACTATGACTCAGCTTATGCTGCATCTCAGGCTGAGACTCCATCCTTCTGCTCATCAGAGAGCTTGGTGTCCAGATCTCAGTGGGTCCAAGCACATGCTGACTGCCCTGTGTTGTTAACCTGTGCCTCGCACTAGCCTCTGAACTTGCTTCTTCCGCCGGTATATGCAGGGTAAAACCTCACTGACCTAATGTTACCCTTGCAAAAAAGTCTTTTGGGCCTTAAAGGCATTTCATCTTTAAGACAAATTTCCTCTCTAGAAAAAAAGTAATTTTCATGTATAAATAATTATAATAGGCCAGAACTGGTTTGGCTCAGTGGATAGAGCGTCGGCCTGCGGACTGAAGGGTCCCAGGTTCGATTCCGGTCAAGGGCATGTACCTGGGTTGCGGGCACATCTCCAGTAGGAGGTGTGCAGGAGGCAGCTGATCCATGTTTCGCTCTCATCGATGTTTCTTACTCTCTATCTCTCTCCCTTCCTCTCTGTAAAAAATCAATAAAATATATTTAAAAAAAATAATAATTATAATAGTATTTTAGGAAAGGCACATATTTTTGAATATCAATGTGCTACCACAGAAATGTTCATTGCCCTCTCAATGGTAGACATATGGCTGTGAAATGATGTCTCCCTCTTTGTTTCCCCCCAAACAATTAGGTTATGTATCATAGATGCTGCAATGTTTTTTTCATGAAGGAACTTGGCAGAAACTGAGTCAGAGATGCTCCTCACAAGAAGAAGAATTATATGTGAGATTCAAGGGCCATCAGAAGGTTGAAGTAAAGGATGAGCTGTGTTTAGAAGGACAATAACAGGTGTAAAATTGAGAAGCAAAGTGCTATTGGTACAAAGAGTTTATCAGAAATATCACTTAGAAGACATAGACAGAGGGGCATAAACTCAGGTTCCAGAACTGTTTTCCTTAAATGTAATGTTATTTCTGCTGACTTTTCTAGCCCTCAGCATGTTCATACAGATCATCCTATAGAGACAAATCAAGATTCTAAAATTCTGTGTAATTTAATACAGTTAGTTTAATGTATTAAATAGAGTAAATTTAGATGGACTTACCCTACAAACTTCATACATAAGAACTTAGAGATTTTACCAACTAAAAGCAGAAAGTCTTCTCCCTCTAGAATTCTTTTACTTAGAGAATTAAACCATGGTTATGAATCATATAGCCTACTGAAATGGCTGAGAACTCTATATTGCCATGTTTTAGCTTTTATTTTGGACACTAAATAGATTTTAGAGAAGGCTGAAAAGAATAAAAAGGAACATAAGAAATAAAAAGAAAAAAAGCATATGCACAAAGAGTGACAATTTAATATTATTCTAAAATAGAATATTGAAATTGCTTCAATAGCAAGATTACACAAAATGATGCCAACTCCAATCTTCCTTCTTTTACCTGCCTCCTTAAGTTGGAAAATATACTAAGAAAAATCTTAGAATCCTAGCCTGTAGGGAATGGGAATGAAGCAGGGGAAGATATTATTAGAACATCTGGTTATCTTTGAGGAGTTGGAGTATTTAGTTTTCCTCTGAATTCTTCCTAAGTCCGTAGACTTCAAACATTCTTTCCTGCGGACGGTGTGATTTTCTAGATGTGTCAATACGAGGATGATTACTTTACAGGCACAATGGATAAGTACATAAGGTAGTTAAAGTTTTTAATTTGAAAAATAAATTAAAATTATATCACATAATTTATGGGAAATGTGCAATATATTTTATTGACTGCATGTAGAACTTGGAAATATGATTTATATGAATTTGCTATTTCAGCATGATGAATTGATTGTCACAGTGAGGATTATGGAATTAGCTGGAAGAACAGATGATTAACCACCACAGCCTTTTGGCTAGTGAAGTTTTACCTTCTGATTTTTGAACATTAATAAATCATACTTCAGCATATGGGACTATTTTGGCAATAGAGCCACTATCAATTTAATCATCTCAAACCAGAAAGCAATGTGCGAGCTGCAAATGCTGCAGACTTGAAAACCCGTTACTAAGAACAATTGAGTATTCTTCTTATAGTCACATTAATTACAGCTGAAACAAACCTTGAAGAGCTAAGAAAACATAGCACAACTTATCTACTATTTACTAGGGGGAAAAAAAGAAATCGATATAGCCATTAATTGCACAAATAGCAATAAATACGTTGGCTGCTGTCCAGGAAGTGTACAACTGAGAGAATTTTTCGTACTGCTGGTTTCATTACACAGATCATAGTCACAGCAAAGCGGGCAGTGGACTGCTGTTCAATAAACTAAATTTAATGTTACTCAATTATGATCATCGCACTCAGATATAATACTAATAGGAATGTCAGCCACGATTACATTTTCAGATTTATGTAAAATAATTCAAATGCTATTTGCTATCCCTCAGATACACGGTTCATCCGGTTGTTTATGCAGTTGGTTCATATTGATCGTGCACAGCAAGTAGCATAGTAGAGGCCCAATGGCAAGTATATATAACATCCCTTGTGCCAGCCGCCGGGGTGCTGTGCCAAGCACCAGGGGCAGCATGCCAAGTCATCAAGCAGATAGCACACCTCTGCAAAGCTGCCTTGTTTTTTTTTACAATATTTTTTTTCGAATTGCTCACATGTGCCATGAATAATTATTGCCAGCATTACCCAGCGTGAAGCAGAAATGAAGGCAAGAAAATGTGTTTCTTAGAGAATTCTTTTTAGAGCTAAATGAATCTAGTGAAGATATCACTCTAGCATCATTATATGTTGTTATGTATGGCTGGGACTGTGTCATTTAGCAAAGTATTACTCAGTGGGCTGAGCAGCTGGTATATATGATTTTGTATACCACCTGCAAAAAAAGATGCCAAACCATATAATCAACCACCTGTCCAAGAGAGTAGAGTAGCTAAACACTACTTTGTTGTTGCTCCCACATTTTCAGGAAGTTCAGGAACATAAGCAGACAGAGGCAGAATGAATATTGTACAAGATAAGGTTTGTTAAAGCTTTTCTGTTCAATAAAGCATATAGTGCCTGCTGTTCAGAGTACTGTTGAACAGATTTGCTTTATTTCTAATGAAGGTGTTTGGGCATTTTCCTGGCACAAATGGAGCAAAATTATGTACTTAAAACAACATTTTAGAATAACAACACAAAAATCACCACTTCAATTGCACTGCAACAGATTGGAAAAAGGAAAATAGATATAAACGGAAACTCAATAATGATTTAGTGTCATTATTATGGATGAATCATTCATTTAGGAGAATCTTGCCTAGTTTTAAACAACCCGTATGTCTAGCAACTTCCGCCGGATTCCTTTCTGCCTTAAACATGTGTTTATTATAATCATCTCCACACCGTTACTCGTGGGGAAAACACTTTACAGGTGACCTCTTTACTTATTTGGCTTTAAGTGAATATGAGAATAATTTGATTGTAAGCTCATCTTTCTATCACCAGATTTCCAGTGTCAGCAATGTCAATCTCATTATCCCACCTTTCACTGGCTCAGCTTTCTGTGGCAATGCACCTTTTACAGTTCTAGTCCCTGGTTGTTTGACAGGTTGCTGGAAGAACAAGCGATAACTATCTGAGGGTACTCAGTGAAGCAAAGGGAGCTGCAGCTTCCAGACCAAGGTCTCTTGCTCTCATTGTCTCTGTGGCTATGAGTGGAAGCTCATTAGACTATCCCTTTTGTCTCGTTTTAATACAGAAAGGCTGATTTGGGACTTGTCCACTCAATCCCAACTTCTTAAGAAAAAAAAATAAGCTGGGATTTTGAACATATTTAGAGGTTTTTGCTGTGTAATATTGGTTTTCTATTTAGCCACCTCTTTGTTTTAGGTGGTTTGGTTATACCCACACAATTTTTTTCCACCTCTCCCCTGAAGAGAAGATTCTCACAAGGAAGCATTTACAATTGGCAGGGCTTGATAATACATGAAGGTATTTTGCCAATCACTTCAAATATGCATGTTTACTTTGGTCTCCTCTAGAAAAAAAGAGTATAAAGAAGAATTAAAATAAAACTTTTTCAACTTATTAGAAAATGTACTGTGCATAATACATTCAAACACGAGGACATGGGCAACATGACTTTTTTAATTTATTCAAAATAAACTCTGGACAAGAAGAACCTAAGTATAAAATAAAATTCCTTATTAGAAATATAGAGTAAGAATATATGAAATAATGTCCTTGGGCTATTTTTTATTTTCAACTCTAATGTTTATGTGTCACCTTGGCCGTGCTATTGGCTGCCCAGATATTTGATTAGACATGATTTCTGGGTGTTTCTGGATAAGATTAACATTCATATCAGTCAATTGAGAAAAGCAGATTGTCCTGCTCAGTGTGGGTGGGCATTCTCCAAACTTTTGAGGGGCTGAATAAAACAAAAACAAAAGATTGCAGAAATGGAAAGTTCTCTCTCTCTCTCTCTCTCTCTCTTTCTCTCTTCCCCTGTTTGAGGTGGGACATTGTTCTTCTCTGCCCCAGGACTGGAACTACACCACCAGCGCTCTTGAGAATCAAGTCTTCAAACTCAGACTGAATCCACACTCCCAGCTCTTCGGGGTCTCCAACTGTTGTGTGGTACTTTCAGCATGTGAAGCAAATTCTTAAAATAAATAAACACATAAGTAATATTATCATATATGGATATATATGTTGTGTGAGATGAATACTTTTTTCACAATCTTTTCTCATTTCCTCACCTTTTGGTTTTGTTACGTACGCTATCATTTTATAATTTGTAACTTCTCTGTGCTTTGAAAGTATAAGAATATTTTTCACTTTAAACATTTTAGGTTATTCTGAACATGTCATGTTTGGGTAAGCAATATCAAATTCAGAACCAGTATTATATGTAGGCTTATTTAGAAGATACTATAATCCTTACATCACTAAAACTTTGATAAAGTAAAATTCTCTAAGTTTCCAGAACAATTTAAAAAATATACTTATACATATTTGTCTTTATCCAGGGAACACTGTGCCTCTGTTTTTTATGTCATATCATTTTATTTCTCATATTTCTATTTCCATTATTTCTATTTCTTTTTCTAGCAAAAGAGAATCTCCCAGAATATTTATTATACACATATACAGATATGTGCATATTATATATATCTATGTATGTATATGTATATATATGGTAGCAAGCACTCTCATTACTTTATGACTGAAAATATCTTTATTTGTTTAACATTTCAATCATATTTTATCTTAACTTAGTATTTTAAGTTCAAAATTATTTTCTCTCATTGCCTTAAAAACATTCAAGACATACCTTCTCCAGAAAGCTTCTTATTGGCATGGAAGAAATAATTTAAGGCTCTTTGTGACTGTATGAGACATGCAAAGTGAGAAATAAGTCTATCTGAAGTTTAGTCAAGGTGAGTTGAATGTTAAGACTGTCTGGGTCAATAGCTAGCAATTTGTTCCAGATAGTGGCTCGTTCATTGGCCTGTACTCTGGAGCAAGGATGCTACATCCACAATCCTTAGCCAGACATGTCTATAACTCAGAAATAAACTTTCACCACAGTAAGCTACTGAAATTATGATATACAGCTTACCTAAATCCATTTTCCAAAGATTGGATAGAGTGCTATTTTTTAAATATATATAATCATATCAGTCTCCTGATTTAATTGTTCCAAGAAGTATAAAAATGCCATATAAAATAGTAGGAGGATGGGAGAGATGACAGCATTATTTAAAAAATGCAAGCATATATTTGGGAAAGATGGGGACATCTGTATTACTCTCAACAATAAAGATAAATTAAATTAAAATATATATTTGGTAGTGATATAAAGAAAATATAGATGCCAATGACAGGCATGATTTAGGTGATTTGTGACATTTTAGTTAGCAACTAACTCTTAGTTTCTAGAGAATCTGAGCTATTGGATATAAATTTTACCACGAGATATAGACAGGAAAATTCTGTATTCTAATCAAATGTGCAAGAACAACCCATTTTTTCCTTTGACGATTAGGTTCAAACACTTCAGCCACAAAATTACTTTTTTCCCCCATTGTTTTCCCAGTTGGAACAAGAGCTGAATGGCTGACTCATTGGCAGTTTCAACTCTCATTCAACAAAATCACTTTTGAGTCTCCTGGTGGAAAAACACCTCCCCTGAACCAAAACGTCAACCCTCTACTGTCAGAACTCAAAGTCAAAATGAGCAGCAAAATCTTTCTAGGGTGGTTATTAGGAATTATAGTGAGGAGAGCACCTTGGCTCCTAGACCTTACATGTATTCTGACTAAGCAAGAAACAGCTCCAAATATTCATTTCTGGTTCAGAGCATGTACCCTATGCTATAGGGCAGTATTATATCTTCTGAAACCATTAGCTCCCATCTGGGACTATGAGTCTTTAATAGGCTGTTCTGCCATTGTATATGGTCTCTGTCTGCTAATGATGGGGTGCCATATAATAATCTCAGCAAATTCCATAAGTATCAGCCCATTGATTTATTTTATTTACTCAAAAATAAAATTGTAAGTCAAAATTTATGAGGTATGAGAAACCATAAGTCATCCTCTGGGTGTAAGATTAGTGTTTCTGGTTGATGCATGGTAGGTAGTCAGTGATGGCAACTTGATACTGGTATATACAAGTTTTACTTGCTCTTTTGGGTGAAAGCAAATCACTGTTCTGTATTCCCTGGAAGAGATAAAAATGTATAAGCATTTCAGATGCCAAGGCCTCTATTGCGTTTCTTCATACTACATCTGAAATGGAGGCTGCATTTGAAGTTACCACATGTTTAAGAAAACCATTGTCATTCTCTAAGACCAACTGTCTACCACAGAGGTCAAATGGATGAGTTATTTGAGTATGCAATTATCAAGTACTTCCTCTCTCTCTTTCAGATCTCTGATGGTGGCATTAATGTTTGCTGTTCTTTCAAGGTTATAGTATTATTTTTGTTTGCAATTTTTATATGGAAGGAAATTCTCATAGGCTTATACTTATCTGTTCTTATTATAAAACTAGAGGCCCAGTGCACAAAATTCGTGCACTGGGGGGGTGTCCTTCAGCCCAGCCTGCACCCTCTCCAATCTGGGACCCCTGGCTCCTAACCCGCTTGCCTGTTTGCTTGCCAGATTGCCCCTAAATGCTTCTTCTTGCCAGCCTGATCATCCCCTAACCACCCCCTTACTGGCCTTATTGACACCTAACTGCTCACCTGCCAGCCCAATTGCCCCCAACTGCCCTCCCCTGCCGGCCTGATCACCTCCAAGTACCCAACCCTGCTGGCCTGATCTTGCCACCAACTGCCCTCCCCTGCCAGCCTGATGGCCCCCAACTGCCTTCCTATGCCAGCCTGGTCACCCTGGTGGAAGCCATGCGGAGCAGCAGCTGGGACCCTCCCCCCAGCAGGGCTGAGGGAACTCCAGTGGCAGGCGCGTGAAGAGACCAGCCCCACCCCCGCTGTGCTCACCGCCACCTTGTGATGGCATTATGGCATGAGGGTTAATTTGCATATTACCTCTTTATTATATAGGACTAGGAGCCCAGTGCACGAATTCATGCACAGATGGGGTCAGGTCGGCCCGGCATCAATGGGGGTGGATCGGGGCTTGGCCTGTTGGGAGGAGGAGATGGTGGAAGGTTGACCGGCTGGCCAACCCTGATCTAGGGCCAGCCAGTTGGGGGGAAGGGCTGTGGGCAATTGACCAGTGGGCCCTGCCCCCGATTGGGTTTGGGGAACTGATTGGGGGTGGGGTCAGCCATAGGGAGGAGCTGTGGGAGGTGGGCCAGCTGCCCTTACCCCCAAATGGGGTCGGGGGTGCCAGCAGCCTGGGGGAGGGGCCATGGGTGGTTAGCTGGCCGGCCCTGCCTCTGATCAGGTTGGGGGGGTGCCGATCAGGGGCAGGGCTGGCTGGGGGGAGGGGCTGTGGGACTATCATGGTGGGGCAGGCTGATCAGGGGCGGGACTGGCTGGGGGGAAGGGGATGGGGCATTTGGCTGGCAGGCCCCACTTTTAATCGGGGTGGGAGAGTCCCGTAGCGGGCAGTACTTATTAAAGGATACTTTTGAGAACAGTAACTGGGAAGAATGGGAAAAAAGTAGGTTTGAGCAGAGTAAAGCTGCAATGCTGGCAAGAGACCAGCCTCAGCTAACCACATAGAGAGCTCTTGGGTCAATGGGGAAAAAAGGAGACATATGTACCTGATCAGGCGGTTCGCTGGCCACAGTGGACTTTGCGTCATAGTGACCGGTCATTACGGTTGCTGGCTTTTTATATATATAGATGCTCTTCTGGACAGGCAATGGAGGTTCTGCCTGCTGTTGACTATACCTATTACAACTGAACAGCACAGGACCTGTACAAATAACCATGGAATAAATCCACAGGAAAACACTGAGTGCACCATGAGACAGAGTAACATAAACTCCATTGATAATATGCCAGGAGATATTGACATTTCCCCTTCTCTGGGGCACACTTATTCTTCCATGTGCTCGCATGATCCTTTGGGGTAGTCTAGAATATATATTAATAATATGTTTTATTGGGGTGATGTTGGTTAATAAAATTATATAGGTTTCAGGTGTACAATATCATATGTATATTATATCATGTGTTCACCACCCCAAGTCAAGTCTCCTTTCATCACAAGTTATTCCCCCTTTGCCCTCTTCTACCTTCCTCCCTTTTCTCTCTGGTAGTCATATATTATTATTTGTGTCTATGAGGCTTTTTTTTCTTTGCATTATCACTTCACTTTCTTTGTTCAACCTCCAACCACCCCCCTTTCTGACAGCTGTCATTCTGTTCCTTCTATTTATGAGTCTGTTTCTATCTTGTTCATTAGATTCCTCGTATAAGTAAAGTCACATGGTACTTATCTTTCTCTGCCTTATTTCATTTAGCATAATACTCTCCAGGCCCATCCATGATGTTGCAAAAGGTAAAATTTTCTTCTTATTTTACAGTCCGGTAGAGTAGCATTCTATTGTGTATCACTGATTTTTTATGCACTCTTCTACTGATGAACACTTGGGCTGCTTCCAAATCCTGGCTATTATAAATAACACTGCAATGAACATAGGGTTGCATGTATTCTTTCAAATGATTGTTTTGGGTTTTTTCAGATACAGTTCCAGAAGTGGGTTCGCGGGGTCATAGGCAGTTCCATTTTAAATTTTTTGAGGAAACTCTATACTGCTTTCCATAGGCACTACATCAGTCTGCATGAGAGTTCCCTTTTCTCCACATCTTTGCCAACACTTGTTTTTTGATTTATTGATGATAGCCATTCTGACAGGTGTGAGGTGATTATCTCATTAAGGTTTTCATTTGCATTTCTCTGATGATTAGTGACACTGAGCATATTTCCATAAGTCTATTGTCCATCTGTATGTCCTCTTTGGAAAAGTGTCTACCTAAGTCCTTTGCCCATTTTAAAAAAGGATTATTTGGATTTGTTGGTGTTGAGTTTTATAAGTTATTTATAAATTTTAGCTATTAACCCTTATCAGATGTATTATTAGTGAATATATTCTCTCATTCAGTGGGTTATCATTTCATTTTGATGATGGTTCTTTGCTATTCAAAACTATTTAGTTTGATGTAATCCCTTTTGTTTAGGTTTTCTTTTGTTTTCGTTGTCAGAAAAAAATATTGCCTTGAGAAATGTCACAGAATTTACTGCCTATGCTTTCTTCTAGGCTTTTTATGGGTTTGAGTTGAACATTTAAGTTTTTATTCCATTCTGATATTATTCTTATGTATGGTGTAAGAAGGTGGTCTAGTTTCTTTTTTTTGCACATATCTGTCCAGTTTTCTCAACATGATTTATTTAATAGACTGTCATTACCCCATTGTATGTCTTGCCTCCTTTGTCAAACATTAATTGACCACAAAGGGTTAGTTTTATTTCTGGGCTCCCTATTCTGTTTGCTTTATCTATATGTCAGCTTTTATACCAGTACCATTCTGTTTTGATTACTATGACCTTGTAGTATAGTTTGATATCAGGTAGCATGCTTCTTCCAATTCTATTCTTATTTCTCAAGATTGCTGTGGCTATTCAGAGTCTTTTGTAGTTCCATATACATTTTGGAATATTTGTTCTAGTTCTATGAAATCAGTTTCATTTTTATACACCAATAATGAACTACCAGACAGGGAAACTAAGAAAACAGACCCATTTATAATTGCATCAAAAATAAAAACAAAACACCCTAGGAATAAATTTACCAAAGGATGTGAAAGAACTGTACTTGGAAATTATAAGACACTGAAGAAATAAATTGAACAGCATCCCCTTATCTTAAAATGTTTGGATTCCTTTGTCTCTTTCATGTTCATTGCCATTCATCACCACTGAATCCAGGTTTTAGTCAAATAAATGAGAAAACAAGTGAGCCTCTCAACCAGCTGCAATTTAAAACTGCACTTGCTGTCCAATACTGTGGCCGCTGGCAACATGGAGTTTACTGAGCACTGGAAATGTTGCTAATATGACAGAGAACTGAATATCTAAATTAAGTTTCAAAAAAGACTGAACTCTTTTATGTGTAAAAATAACTTTATTATTTAGGGAGCATTATATTTTACTTTAACTTTTGTACTATGGAATATATGGTTACACAGTAATATACAGTTCTGGTATTTAGTTTTGTATTATGCAGAAACCCATCACTGATCAAGTTAGTGTCAACTGATTTAGTTGAATGATTTTTTTTCTACCCATTGATGTAACATTGTATGTGTTTATTTGAATATTTTATTGCAGACAAGTAATATGCAGGTAATTCATAGTTGTGGAATAAATGATTTATTTATAGTATTTAAATAAATAGAAATGTATTAGTATTTTAGTTATTATATAGGGTGTCCCAAAAATATAAACACACTTTGAATGATTATAAAGTCAGTGTTTATTAACATACAGTTCATTTTTAACATTTAAAAGAATCTACAGAAACGAATAATTTTTTTGTCAATGCCTGTTTTCAAACTGATGGGCATTCTTGTCCAGGCACTGCTGATAATGCAAAGCAATAAAATGGCAAACATCAAAAATTATTTTATTTGGTATTTGTGCACCCTCAATTCAATGACTGTTGTTGGTTTTGTATAAAAAACTTTGTCTTTTATGTATCCCTATAAAAAAAGTCTAGTGACACTTTAGAATAAATTGTCTTTGTTCAAAACTTAGTTTGTTTAAGTCAGTTAAACTTGAAAAGGAGTGAAAATTAAGTAAAATATCAGCTGTTACAGTGTGTTTACATTTTGGGGGCATCCTACATAATTATTTATTTTTAAAAATAATTTATATGAACAAATTTATGAATTTAAATATGGACATGTTACTTATGCAGAATCAAGTGGAAATGCATAAATTAGTACCATGAACAGAATAACAGAAAAAAAAATGTACTGGAAGAAAATATGTTGCAAATTTCACCACAAGTGGCAATTACAATTTGATGTGGTAGACCAAAATGAGAAAGCTGTTTGTCTTGAAAAAAATAAAAAAAAATTAACAAAATAATGTAAACAATATTAAGAAATATATTTAGAAAATGTATAGTTCATTTAATAAATAGGATTCTTCTCAATACTCAAAATTAATTAATAACTTATTTACCTGAAATCAGTATTAAATATCCAACAAAAAATGTTTAAACAACTTTTAAGAGAATATGAACTTGAAAATTTACTCAGCTATAAAATGGTTTGCATAGCTGCTCTAAAAAAATTTAGATAGAGAGATGATAAGAAATTTTTATAGAACTAAAACTTTTGGAAGTTAGATATTAGATATTGGAAATTTAGGAAAAAAGACTATCTGTACTATCAAATAATTATGAAATATTAAAAATCAATTGAATCAAAATTTGAAAATTGTATGTTTTTATTTAACTTAAAAATAATGTGGTATAAAAGATACTGCTTAATATTTTGGGTGTGTTTTGACCTGGCCGACTTGGCTCAATTGGTTGGAGCATCATCCTATATGCCTAATGGTCACGGGTTTGATTCTCCTGAGGGTAGCACATGCCTAGGTTGTGGGTTTGATTCCCATTAGGGCATGTATAGGAGGCAACTGATAGAAGTTTCTCTCACTTCTCTCCTCTCCCTTTTTCTCTCTTTAATATATGTATATTGGCTATAGTTTGTCTTAAAGTTCCAAATTTATAAACAATAATCAAGTTGCATAAAAAAGTAAATCATGAGTATATATATATATTATATATATGCACATATTTATATATACATATATATCTGAATATTTTCATATTTCAAAGAAGAATTTTAGCTCCATATATATGCAGAAAATAGTTTCACATTAGCTAGTACTCCACTTATGTTTGATCAAAACCTAGATTTATGGCAATTTTGTAACAATTAACTGATGTTTTCCTAATTACTTCATTCTGCTTCATGTGTATATTGGAAATATCTGTACTCAGTTTTCAGAAGCTAACTTTATAAAAGGTGTCATGGATACAATTGTTAAAATTATTCATTTCTGTGTATGTTCATGTGAATGCTGTGACTTGCCATTAGTTTATGAAATTAAGAAATAGATGACGATTAATTTAACAGTCGTGTGCACTTCACCAATGCTCATTTGATGAGTCATGGAAGATTTATTAACAAAGATTTATTGTACTGTCATTCCAATTCAACATTTCTTGGAACAAAAGGAATGCTTGCTAAGTATTTAATAATCAAAGAAAAATGGCAATGTTGTTTATATTTTTCACTGATGCCATTCTGATCCTGAACAAGTTACATTTAAGGCTCCAAGGAAATGAAGAGCTTATCTGTGTCTTAGCTAGACAGGTATGCAAATTTATGTTGAAATTGAAATTTTTCATTGTACAAATCAATAATAATTCTATTTGTGTTATTTTAACACAATAATTATTGCATTTATTTAACTTGGATAGACATAATTTTAAAATTATATGCTCTTGCTTCAAAGTAAAAACAATTCTTATACTAACAATGAACCAATTTTGCTAGAGTTGATATAAATATGAATAGAAAATGATATTTGATTCTGTTATTCAATTTTAATTATGTTTGAAAATCTTGGAGATGAAAATCTGCTTTGTCAACTGCAAGTGTTATATATTTAAACAAATCATATTTTTTATGAAAACTTAGCATCTGAATTGAGATATTCTTTAATTGTAAAATCATGCTGGATTTTGAAAAAATGGTAAAACAAAGTGAAATGTAAGGTTATTGTTTTATATAGCCTTTATAAATGATAATATTTTAAATATATTAGATTAATAAAATATATTATTAAAATTATTTTACCCATTGATTTTTACCTTTTATGTGGCCTCTAGAAAAAAATTACATACCCAATTCACATTATATTTCTTTTGGACAGCATGAGGATCTGAGATATATATCCAGGTCAATAAATTAAATCCAAAACCATGTTCTACCATTTTTGGTCCTGCATTCCAGAAATTACTCCCACACAAATCAATAATGATGTTATTTTAACAGAATAATTATTGAATTTATTTAACTTGGATAGACATATTTTGAATTTTTGCCACAGTACATTTGCATAATCCTGCTTTTTTTGATGGTGTGTAAGTGTCTGGAATGTGACTCTTGTAAAGGGCCTATAGGTAGTAGAGTTGAGCATGAGGTAATGCCCCTCCAGGAACTAATTCTGAAAGGGCTAATTCTGCTGGCAAGTGACACTTGTGTTTGAGGGAAATCTGAATCAAATAATTCCTTTTATGTATCATTATGCTTAATATCACTCCCCAATTATTTCCCAGTGTGCACTCCAATTAGTATGTAAGATACCAAAAGACTGTGAATTACACATATGCTGTAATTTCTGAACCCAGAACATCTTGCTCTGATTTTCTTTCTGGGCGCCATAGAAACCTGCTTCCTACCATGACTTTATTCAAGAACTTAAGATGAAAGCCTATCATGCTATAGTAGCTTTCAATTCTCCAGTGCATGAAACAGTCATTCACTCTAAGGTCTTAAATTCCTGACTCTCATAGTATGGAGGTATGAAGGGGCATCAAAAGGGATAATTCAGGCAACTTGTTTGCAATTTACATGTGCAGATTACTGGTATTCTACTTGGAAATAAGTTAACATAATATTGTCTAGAGACCAATAAGGCATTAAGCCAAGATTCCCATCATTAGAGTTGTGTTACCATTTACTATATTATGTGAGTTTCAGTGACAAGTAGAATCTACTCTAGATAGTTTTCCAAGAGAGAAATTTATTAGGGGGAGTGAGGTATTTGAAACTGTTAGGTGATAACGTATAGAATTCAGAAATGGCAGCCAGAACAATGTCTCTGAATTGACCTCCCTAGGGATCTACAAGCTCTACCACTTCTGAATCTGGGGAGTCAAGAAGCTATGATGACAACTTCAGGCTTCAGTGTTGCACTGTCACTATCATGACCCTGGCTGGAAAATAAATATCTGATGTCTTGTGAGCCATCTGCAGTATTTGTTTATACCACTTTACAACAAAAGAAAATTTAGAATCAGATCAGTAAACTTGTGAGCGGATGCAGCAGAAACTCAGAAAAATTTCTTATTTATCAAGAAAAATAAGAAAAAAAATAGAACAAAATAAAGAGCACTGTTATATGTAAGAAAGTCACTAAATATCAAGAACATTTATTTCAACAGGAATATATCAAAATTCTAAACTTTTATTTACATAGTGACATATCCTTAAAAGTCATAGCACCAACAGAGATGTAATAATAAGGAAACATAGAGAAATGTAGCATTAGAATGGATAATTTTAGCATGCCTATCTTAGTAATTGCTAGATCAAGCAGACAAAAATTCTATAAGACTATAGACAATTTAAACAACATAATATGTAACCCTACTATATACATTTAATTCTGAAAAGTAATTAACAGGAGGGATATTGTCAGTTATTATAAGATATATGAAAGGGGGAGACATTATTTCTATCTTCCAACTCTGCTATACAAAAATATTTAAAAGATAATCCTGGACAAAGGGCAGTCAGTGCCCTGTTGCATGATGTAAAGAAATGCAAAAGACTCATGCAGAACTGTCTCCCAACAATGGCCCCACTGAAAGATAGAAGTTTCATATTACTCTCCAATTGTTTTCAAGTCATATCATCAAATATAACTTATGTTGCCTCTGAAATCCTAAAAGGCTTACCACAAGTATTTTGACTTTTTTCTCTCTCCTAAGAAGCATACAAGTTTGCCAGGTAGTCTTTCACCTTTAGGGTATAGGGAACTATGTTATTGGTTTAGGACTCTTTGCCTTCACCTTCGCTACAGTTGTAAGTCCCAGCCTTGTTGAGTTTGGGCTGGGCCATATGCCTTGCTTTGTCCAATGGAAAGTGAGCTGGATTTAAATGTGCTTGTATGGACTTGCCTGGTTTGGCTTACACTCTCACTATCCTGCTTTCCACCATGAAAACTAAAATCATTCTAAATAGCAACAGCTTCAAAAGCTTTGATACTGAAATGAAAGATATGCAAAGCAATGTGAGCCTTATCTGTCGCCTGAAAAGCAATACACCCACTTCACAGATCTATGTGCAAAAAACAAATATTTGTGTTGTAAGCCACTGAAGTTTTGGGACTGTTTTTATGTAGAATTATTAGAACACAAGGTGACTAATATAGAGCAAATATTGTTATGCATCAGACCAGTGGACACCCAGAAAATTTACTTACGTACGGATACCTGAGTTCTCATGGAAATTTGCTCCTATTTTGTTGCAAATAAGAAACTTTTCAGAAAGTTGTCTCCTTAACTGGGGATGATTTTCAGAGCTTAATCTAGTTTCTTCTCTGGGATTCTATGTGATAACTTTTCTTCTTAATTTCACCATTTCTTAATTAGACACCATTCAAATACCTCACTCCCCCTACTTCACCTACATAGGAATAAAACCTCTGTATCTAAAATGTGGCTCACTAAACAGGGAAATTAAATTCTAACCTCAAGATTTCCTATTAAAAGGGAGAATTCACTAACAATATTCATTAAAGTGAAACTTTTTTAAAATTGCTAATCCAGTACCTGGTAATTGCTTCAAGTTGTACAATGGAAATCTAATCTTCTAATTTACAGTAGAAACTTTTTATTTTCAAAGATTTTTTTCATATAAAACTTTTTCTTTTAAATAATGTATTATAAGAATATTATAAAATTATCAGGAATAAATTATTAATATCTTCATTTTACATATAAAGAATAATGGGGAGTCAAACTGTAAACTGATTTTTTAAAATGTAACATGTTAAGATTCTCTCTAATGTGAGTGTGAGAAATGTTCCTTACATAATAAGAAAAGCATCAACACACTGACACTGAATAAGACTCCAATTTTCAAATGATAGTTTAAGAAAATGTCTCTGAATGAAACAGATTACATATTTGTGATTATATAAAAGAATTTAGTTTTGTGAAATATTCTCATGGTAGAGTCTCTAAAATGTGGCTCACTAGGCAGGGAAATGTTCGTTAGGTTTCTATAAATAATTATTTTATATATACTTTTTCTTTAGAATTTTCAAAAGGCTTAATATATATTCATTATCTATGGCCTAAAGAGCTCAGATAAAGTAAGGATAAGTGACTTGTAAATAACTAAGGTCAGTAAGGACCTGCCTGCTATTACTTAATCATACTCGTATTCTACAGCAAAACAGCCATGTAAGGGTCATTACTGAGAAGAATGTCAAATTGGCCGATTTAATGTTACTTAGGGCTTACTTTATCTACATAACTGTCTCAGATAAGCATTGCAAGCTAATAATAATTACATTAGTGTCAGAAGTGTAGGGGACACCTATGGTTTATTTAGTAGGGAAAGATAGTTTTAATGTTCTAAATTGAATTTTACTGTCCACTTTAAGATAGTTAAAATACCATATGTAAAATATTCAAACACCCATTAATGGTTGATATCTGAGAAACACAATATTGTCTGAAATATTTTATTGTCTGCTGCTACCTCAGTTCAAACAGCTTGTCAAAAGGCATGTAGTAGCTTAAATATATTGCTGATACATCTCAAGAAAGTTACTATATTTTGTGATGTAAATTTAAATGTCATTTTTAAAGGTACAAATCATATATGCTCCTGTAGATTTAAAAGTTTACTTCTTTTTGTATCATGTTGCCTTCTCCAAATTTATATGTTTAAGGAAAAATACTTTACAAAAGTGAATTTGTAAATAATAAGTTTTGAAATAGTGTTCTGTAAGTGATCATGGTTGTCATATAATACACACACACTCACAAACACACACACAATCTATATTTGACACTGAGCCATAGAAATCAGTTATGGGACAATAACATCAACAACCTCAAAGCTATTTTTATAAGTGGTGCCATATATATAAAATTTTATGTTCCTGATTTCCAGACACGTAAGATTTTCCAGTATATATGCATTACTCACGAATTAAGCAATAAGCACCATGAAATGTTTGCCCTCACCACACAGTAACTTTCAATCATAATAGAAATTATGACCCAGACAGAATAGAATCAAAATGTAGATTAATAATCTGCTAAAGGAACTATTAGATGAGCATGTGATCTATTCATTGTGAACGTGAATCTGTGTTAACTAGTCTGGTAAGACAGCGGGTAGGTGTACCAGAGCAGGATCAGAGAGCCCTTTGGAGAATGCTCCGGTTTTCTATATGGAATGAAAAACTTTGGAATTGATGACAAAGGGAGACTTTGCTCCCATTGTTACATCAGCCATTATGGCAGTGGTTAGCTAAATGCAAAAGTGTCTAACTGAGCCATTTTAGCTTTATAGCTTTGTTTTGAAGCTCAGCTTCTCAAACCTGTCAGAACAACTGGTTGAACTGTCACCTGGACAGGAACCACAAGGTCACAGGACAACATACATTTACCGTGCTGATAGTTTACAAAGCATCTTACCACACATTCTCTCATTTGTTCTTTGCAACAACCCAGAGATATTTGTAGGCCAAGTATATACTGTAAAAGTAAAAACTGAATGAGAGAATGTAAGGGATTCAGACATGAGCGCATACACAGCTTATGGGTAGCAGATCCAGGACCTACACCAAAGTTTTCTGATTCTAATAATAGATTTTTCTATTACATGTTCTCTTGTGAGGAGGTTGAAAACATATATCTCATCAAGATATAATGTATGCCATAATTTTATTAAATGTCAAATATGTAAAAATTCGGAAAGAATTCAATCTGGCAGTGGACTTCTTTTGTTGTTAGATCAGTCAACCTCACGAGAAATCTCTTCTGCAGGGCACTATGGCATCAAAATGAAGATACAATGGGCTTCCTGTTTGGATGGGGATAGTGGTATGACAAACCATTTATATGGAGTAAGGTAACTTGCAGAATTTCAACCAATATTCTCAGGGAAATAGTTCTAAAGACACAAATGAACAGGATAGGAGATAAAGACCAAGGTGTTTCTCTCTGAGGATGTGCACGTGCATATTTTTTTCTTTCACATATATGGTGCCTGACATGGCAAGCTTCAACAGCAACCATTACATAAAAATTATAGAATCTTATAGTCTAGTCAGATAGACCAATATTAATGAAATCATCATTTCCATTGTTATGTTCATTCATTTAGCTTATATTTATGGGACACTATGAATGAGAAGTTTTCTACATGTTGCATATTGCAAATATGGCTATGTAAATCAGATGCAATTGCACAGATCTGAAGTGAGAACTGGGACACAACACGTTCTGCAGCTGGAACACATAACTTGATCCACTAACAGCAGTGTCTTGTGAACAATTCTTCATCTAACTAGGAAATGACAACTGAAGCTGAAAATTCATTTGATGTCTTTTATTTAGCTCAAAAATACAGATAAATTTGCATTATTTAATAATATATAAATATGTATTCTATACTATCCTATATAATAAAAGCCTAATATGCTATGTGTCTGGTCGTCCAGTCATCTGTTCAAACAATCAAAGTGTAATATGCTAATGATATGCTAAGGCCGCTCAACCGTGTGCTATGACGTGCACTGACCACCAGGGAGCAGATGCTCCAACCAGTAGGTTAGCTTGCTGCTGGGGTCTGGCTGATCGGGACTGAGTGAGATGGGCTGGGCATGCCCTGGAGCCCTCCTGCAGTCCGTTCCCAGCTGGCCAACCTCCTGCGTCCCTCCCCAGCTCCGATTGTGCGCCAGTGGGTCCCTCAGCCTTTTCTGCTCCCTCTTGCAATCTGGAACCCCTCGGGGGATGTTGGGGAGCCAGTTTCGGCCAGATCCTGCAGGCATAAAAGGCTAATATGCAAATCAACTGAACAGAGGAACAACCGGTCACTATGACACACACTGACCACCAGGGGATGGATATTCAATGCAGGAGCTGCCCCCTGGTGGTCAGTGAACTCCCATAGGGGGAGCACTACTCAGCGAGAAGCTGAGCTCATGGCTGGCGAGCGCAGCAGTGGTGGCTGAAGCCTCTCCCACCTCCATGGCAGCGCTAAAGATGTCTGACTGCTGGCTTAGGCTCACTCCTTGAGGGAAGCCGGCCTAAGCCTTCAGTTGGACATCTCCTGAGGGCTCCCAGACTGCAGGATGGTGCAGGCCAGGCTGAGGGATCCCCCTCAAGTGTATGAATTTCATGCACCAGGCCTCTAGTGTGTGTGTGTATATATATATATATATATATATATATATATATATATATATATATATAAAAGCCTTGCCCTAACAGGTTTAGCTCAGTGGTTTGATCGTCTGCTTGGTTCAATTCTGGTCAGGGGCATGTACCTTGGTTGCGGGCACATCCCCAGTAGGGGGTGTGCAAGAGGCAGCTGATCGATGTTTCTCTCTCATTGATGTTTCTAACTCTCTATCCCTCTCCCTTCCTCTCTGTAAGAAATCAATAAAATATATTTTTTAAAAAAAAGCAGCCTAAGTAATCGTTTGACTATTCAACCAGTAGCTATTATGTGCACTGACCACCAGGGGGCAGACATTCAATGCACAGGCATGGAAACATGGAACAGACTGATGAATCTCAGAGGGAAGAGGGGAGGGGGAAGGGCAGGAAGAGATTAACCAAAGATCTTATATGCATACTAGAGGCCCAGTGCATAGATTCATGTACCAGTGGGGTCCCTTGGCCTGGCATGTGGGGATCAGTTGGTTTTGGCCCTCTCCTCGCAGGCCAGACCAAGGGATGAATCCATGCACTGGGCCCCAGTATAGTAATAACATTCATATGTTATAAAATGAAGTCATATAGTTGTCTCCTGTAATTTTTAAATGAAAACCAATTTTTTGGAGCAAATGTTCTACTAAAATATGTTTGAAGAATCATAAGCAATTATTTCAGCCACAGCACTGTTTTAAAATATGTTTCACAAAGGACAGGGACTAAGACTGGAGATATAGAATAAAATATTGTTCTCTAGGCTCATGAATACAAAGGCAAAGTAACATACTCAGAGAGGACTTAATGCATTTTTTTTTTTTACTTTAGAGTTATTAATACCTACCATACAGAAAATTAATGAGATAATCTATGTAAAGGCACTTCTCAAAGGATAGGACATATAATAGGAATCAATAAATATTTTAAAATATACTTGTGGCTGCTTTTGGAATAGCTCAGGTTAGAAGTGATGAGGGGCTTAAAAAGGACAGGAATATTGGGGAAGAAAAAGGCAGGACAGATGCCAGGTATGAAGCAAATATATTAACTATAGAATTCTGTTTAGCTGGTCAACAAGTGCATAGTGAGAGCCTAGTATGTGTCAAGCACAGTGTTGAGTGCTTTGAAATATATCTGAGTTGCAAATCACAATAGGAGATAAAAAAACAGATAATCCCATGTTTTGGAAAAAGGATGGCTTTGGGATGGATGATGAAATAGAGTGAGGAACATCAGAAAATAAGGTCTGGCAGGCTGGTACAGGTGAAAGAAGAGATATTGTTTTGTTTAACTACTAATAAGAAACTTCCTTTTGTTACTAAAGAACAAATAAAAACCTTGAAGTTTCTGTTATTGTTTTTAGTAACTATTTGTAAAAATATTTTGAAAAAAATATTTTCACCATTTCTGACCCCTGGATACAATTTGATAGCTTTGATGAATGCTTGATCTGAAATAAATGATCATCTTTTATCTCACTGGCTATTTTTCTTAACAGGAAATACTGCCGAAATTTCAAAATGGGAAGTATAAAGTAAAATATGGTAGATAGTAAATTGGTATAAGTATTAATTACATACATGACTCTACAAAACTTTGACACAAATATAGAATGAAAGGTCTTCAATAGTTATTTTTAACAATTAAAATTGAAGTTCTTTTCTAGGTGAAAATATGGTTGGGCTGTTGAAGTTAGTGCAGCGGTCATTTGCACAGATGCTCAGTTGGTAGGGCATCAGGATTTGAACTCCTAAGTATCATATCGATCTATGCCATCAAAAGCTGGAGTGAGTTTTGTCTTTTAGTTTTATATTGGTTTATATTTTATATTACTGGGAATATCTAGTTTGCCATTTGTACTTGCCTCAAGCATTATCTATTTCTTTGATATTCCTTCATTTCTCCATATCTTATTACTGTTCCCTTCTAACATATTTACAGCATGGGCACTCTACTCTCATCTCTGGATCTTCTCTTACTATATGGCTCCAGATTTTACATGCGATCCAGATTTATCCTTTTAGAAGAGAGATGTAAGAATTTGATTGACTTCCCTTTTTGCTAATTTGGATTCCCAAATGAACAATAGTTCACAAGTATCCAAGTACTGAAACTTCTCAGAATCCATTAGTTTTTCAAAGTTTCTTTTCTACAGGAAAACACATTATATAGGAGGGAAATGTCATACTCAATGTTTTAGAAACCAGCATAAAAATGAAGGGTACAGAGAATTTTCTAAAAGAGGGCTTCTGTGGTGTGTGTGTGTGTGTGTGTGTGTGTGTGTGTGTGTATACACGCATACACGAATATATGCTCTTCTGTACCTATTGGTGTTGGGAAATATTTTCTTTCCCATTTACAAATAAAAACGTCTTATTCTAAAGAAGACACATAAACTATCAAATGCAATGTGATGTTTTTGTTAAATAATAAGCAACAGAAGCATACAGAAATAAATATTTCTCAGGGAGGTAAAATATATACAACTATAAAATCATAAATATACTGGAGAATTATAATATGAATTTGTAAATTGTATGCAAATAGCTTGAAACTAGATCTATAAAGACATAAATAAAGTTACAGGACTGAAAGGTTTATACGTTGGCTTGTTTATAGAGTAGCACAAACATTTTTCTTTTTTAATTGGCAATTAATTTTCGGCAGCCATCTAGGTACTTTCATGTCAAATTACTTTTCCTACACTAAACAAGATTAGGCATCCAAGCAGCAAAGCATTTACGTGAAAAGTGAGAAACTGACTGTCAAGTACATATTTTCCACCCATAACCAATTAAAATGGTTCTTTTTTGATGAATGGGTATTGTACTTTCACATTTTGTATTTTACCTAAATACATACCTGTATAACATCCTAGTACACAAGGAATAAAAAAGATGTATACTGAGATTTCGATATTTATTTCATGCAATTTACCTTCAGAATGAAACAAATGAGCATTTTTCACGGGGGAGAAGGGTGCATATTAAAAGACACCACTTTCTTATGTTACTGCACACAAAAATACATAAACAGGACATGTATATAGGTATGTTTAAGTGTGTATATATGTGTGTATGTGTGTAAGTATATATAAAGCAATAAACTTCAAAAAATTCCCATCAAATGATTTTTAGCCCCTCAATTCCTTGTAGATTATCAGTTTACATTAAAATGTAAAGATGCCTGTATTTAAAAATCAGACCATTGACACATAAGGTAAAAAAGTAATGTATTATTGATAATCTTCAAGTGAATGACATAAAAAGGAAAATATCGATTTTTGGGAAGATGTCTCATTTTTCTTACTTCACAGAAGACTGATGCAAGTTCATGAGCCTATCAATATCATTTGAATTAATGCATATTCCTTACTATTGATTGCTTTAACAATGATTGTCATAACTGATTTATGGGCACTTATGCCTGTTAAATATTTTAAGAGGTAAATATCAGATTTGTATATATAAGTAGATTGCCTTGAATAAACAGCAGGGTTGGATGTTAACATTATGCCTTTTGATTTAATCCATATTATAATGCATTATGAAAGATGTATTTTTAAGGTAGCAGCAAATTCCAACTAAAAGTTGATTCTAGATCAAATTGCTTACTAGAATTAAGTGCAGAATTCCAAAGATAAAAAGAATGTTAAATTGTAAGGTACCTATTCTCATGTTTTTTGGAAATGCATCGAACATCCATGAGAAAAACTAAGATCTATTAAACCAATATAAATTTTGAGTATCCTTTTAATATACTTACAATGGATTTATTCCTATTGCTTAGAATAAATCAGAATATGGGACTACAATTCTTACTTTTAGTTTCCTATAGTGAATGATACACAATGCTTCCCAAATAAATGAGAGAAAAACTCTAGGAGGAAAAGAGAGGGTAAATATATATGCATATATTTGTCATCCCATATTTAGCATGAGTATCTTTAACTTAAGGTGAGAGATAATTACTATAATTATTTATCAAAGAACATACTCTTTTAAAGTCATATTTATTGAGGTAGCATATGTGTACCATAAATTGAATTTGTTTCAGAGTACAATTCAATTGTTTTTATTAACAGAGTTATGCAAATATCACCACAATCTACTTTTAGAAAATGTCTATTACCCAAAAAAGATACTTGGTGCTCATTGCAGTCACTCCCTGTTCCCAACTCCAGTCCCAGACAACCACTAATCTACTCACTGTCTCTAACAATTTTTTTTGGACATTTCACATAAATAAAATCAAATAAAGTACATAGTCTTTTGCATTTGGCTTATTTCATTTAACATAATATTTTAGAAGTTCACCCATATTGTAGCATGAATCAACACTTCATTTTTTTGTCAAACAGTATTTCATTGTATGGGTAACCACAGTTTTTCATACATTCACCAGTTGAAGGGCATATGCACTGTTTCTACTTTTTGGTTATTAAATATTGTTACCCTGATCATGTAGAAATTTTTATGTGGACATATGTTTTTATATCTCTTGCATACTTGATGTGTGGAATTACTGGATCATATGGTAAATTCATGTTTAATGTTTCAAGAAACTGCTCAACTGTTTTCCAAAATGATTACTTCATTTTACATTCCTACCAACATAGTATGAGGGTTCCAGTTTTGCAACATCCTTGACAATATGTTTTATCTGTCCTTTTGATTATAGCTATCCTAGCAAATGTGAAGTGGTAAATCATTGTGATTTTAATTTGCATTTTCCTAATAGCTAATGATGTTGCACATTTTTTTTCATGAGCTTATTAGCCATTGCCTATCCTGTGGAGAAATGACTATTTAAATCCTTTGCTCATTTTTAAATTGGAATATCTGCCTTTTTGTGCTTTGGTTTAATTTATTATCTAATCCAAGGTTATAAAGAGTTAGTTCTATGTATTCTTCTCTAAGAACTTTTATAGTGTTAGCTTTTACATTTAGATCTGTCATCTGTCATCTATTTTGAGTAAGTTTTTTATGGTGTGAGGTAGGAGTCCAAATTCACTTTTTACGTGTGGATATTGTTTCAGTACCATTAGCTGAAAAGACAATTCAGTTCCCCATTGAATTGCCTTCCCCACCATGTGTACATGTCACACTTTACTTGATTTTTTTGCACGTCTCATATTTTTTTTGAAATTTGGATATTTTAGATAACCTCAGAGTTAATATTATTTGTTTAGTTATTATTATATATTTGTTTAGTGAATTCACTGAGCTAACTCTATAAAAAGTCTATTTCCATTGCAATGTGCAGTCTCTGATGACCTGGTTTAGGCTGTTTTTCTTATTTCTATGTTTTTACCTGACTACCTAAGAATTGTCCTAGTCAGCATAAGCCACTTAATGGACAAAAGTTACGCTAGTCCTCAACCCCACACCATTCAACCCAGAACTACTGATATGAATTTTCTCCTTCTGATCACTTTTTTAGAGGGTGCAGCTCTACACATACACAAAGTCTTCTAGACTGTCTAAGATGGGTATGATTTTATTTTTATACCTAGATTATTAGTTAATACTTTTGGGTCATAGCAGATCATTGTTCTGTCAATGTTTTAACCAAACATTAAGGTTGTACTTAACCCCTAGCTCCAGGGAACCGTTTGCCCTTGGTATGGATTTGTGTGTGCCTAAAGAATGCTTCGTTTTTGCCCCCTCTCTGCTTTGACTTCTCCTCAGTTGGTTCAGCTTGTGCACAGCCTTTGTCTGTCCCAGGGTTGAGTGTGATTCTAGCAGTTCTTGCATAACTCTTTTCTTGTTTATTTTTTTCTGGTAAACTTATGATTGCTCTGTCATCTGAAATTTTTGCTATTGGTAGGGCTATGTATACCCTTTTAGCTGTTCTCTACCAAGACCACCATTGTTTATGACATATCCACGTTCTCCCATTTTCCCAATAATGTCAATTCCCTCAGGCAGAACTATGAAGTTTTTTATCCCTATGGTGTGTCTTTCCCTTTGGGTATAATTTTTGCATAGCTGCACAAGACCTGGGACCAGGAAAAAGGGGCCTGTTTCTTCTGGAATTGCACCTGCTCTATGACCAGGAGGCTGTGCAGGGGACGGAGAGTGTCTTCTTGGCATGTTCTTTCCTCAGAACTTCCACTCTAGCAATACAGGATGGGGAAGATGAAGGCCCGTATTCTGGTCTTGTAGGGTCTGGAATAGAACCTTTGTCCTATGAGTGGGGTCTAGGTAATAGAAATTAGCCTTGGCTCTCTTTCCCATGCCTGCTGAAAATGCAGCTTCAGCAACATGGAGTGGGGAAAATGAGAAATACCATAGTCTGCTCATCTTATGATAATACAGTTGCTTAGATTGGAAACTAGAAGGAGAGGGCTTCCTGTAAGATGAAGCTTCTTGAATGTGAAGAGGCAATGGGTTATGGATCAAGAGCCACAGACTCTCACTGTTCTTACTAAAATTTAGTAGATTGTATTGAATGAATAATTTTCCATTTGCTGTAAGCCCTTAGAAAAACTTACAAAGACTTAAAATATTTGTGTTTTTTAAAATATAATTTTCTGCATATAAATGGTTGTTTTGTTGAGGAGAGAGTGTGTTGCTCTTTTGTTCTGCAAAAAAGTCATTTTCATAAAATTGTTTACCTTTTTTTTTAAATCCTCACCCAAGGATATGTCTTAACTGATTTTACAGGGGGTGGGGGAGAGAGAGAGAGAGAGAGAGAGAGAGAGAGAGAGAGAGAGATATGCCTCTTGTATAGGATGCACCCCCACTGCAGATAGAAGCTGCAACCTAGGTATGTGCCCTAACCTGGAATTCAACCAGCAACTGTTTGGTGCACAGGATGATGCTCCAACGAACTCAGCTGCATGGGCCAGGGCATCAAAATGCTTACTTTAAAAAAAAGTATCTTTATTGTTGAAAGTATTACAGATGTCACCCTTTCTCCCTCCATTGATCCCCCTCCACCCAACTCCTATCCTCTCCCCAGGCCTTCACCGCACTATTGTCTGTGCCCATGGGTTATGCATCTACACTAATAAAAGAGAAACATGGTAATTAGCGTACGACCGCTACCCTTTTCATTGGCTAATCAGTGAGTATATGCAAATTAACTGTCAGCCAAGATGGCGGCCGGCAACCAGGCACTGAAGCAAGCATGAGGCTTGCTTGCTGCGGACTCCAACATTCCCCGCCTCACTTGCCGGCCTCTAAGGTGCAACTCTAAGAAACTATGTACTATGTTGCAAATAAGAAGCTAAACAAAACACCAGAAACCAGCCGGACTGAAAGCCAGGTGGACCGAAACATTGTATCCATGTTTTCAGCAGCGAGGCCTCAGCACTAAAGCTGGACCAGAATAAAAAAAAAGAAAACAAGGAGCAGTTGGAAGCTTTAGTCACTCGCCCCTCACCCAGACTGGCCAGGCACCCCAGTGGGGACCCCCACCCTGATCCAGGACACCCTTCAGGGCAAACCAGCCAGCCCCTACCCGTGCACCAGGCCTCTATTCTATATAGTAAAAGGGTAATATGCCTCCCGGCACCGGGATCAGCGTGACAGGGGGCAGCTCCCAAACCCCCTGATCAGCCCTGCTCTGCCTGATAGGGGGGAGCTCCCCAATCCCCTGATTGCCCTGCGGCTCTGTGTTTGACAGGGTGCAGCGCCCCAACCCCCTATTCCACCCTGCTCTGTGTGTGACAGGGGGTGGTGCCCCAACTCCCCTATAGGTCCTACTCTGTGAGTGACAGGGGGGAGCTCCTCAACCCCCTGATTGACCCTGCTCTGTGCATGACAGGAGGGAGCTCCCCAACCCCTTGATTGACCCTGCTCTGTGTGTGACAGGATACAGAGCCCCAACCCCCCTGATGGGCCCTGCTCTATGAGTGACAGGGGGCAGTGCCTCAAACCCCTGATGGGCCTTGCTCTGTGAGTGACAAGGGGTGGTGCCGCAACCTCCCCATCGACCCTGCCTTGAGTGTGACAGGGGGCGGTGCCCCAACGCCCCAATCGGCCCTACCCTGAGCGTGACATCGCAACCTACCGATCCGCCCTGCTCTGTGCATGACGGGGCGGTGCCCCAACTTCCCAATCGGCCCTCCTCTGAGCCTGACCAGGGGCTGCACTTAGGGATTGGGCCTGCCCTCTGCCACCCGGGAGCAGGCCTAAGCCAGCAAATCGTTATCTCCCGAGGGGTCCCAAACTGCTAGAGGGCACAGGCAGGGCTGGGGTACCCCCTTCCCCCCGCACCCCGAGTGCACAAATTTTTGTGCACCGGGCCTCTAGTATCTATATAATAAAAGCCCAGTAACTGTTATGGCAGAATGACCAGAACGACCAGTCACTATGACATGCTGGCCATAGGGGCCACAACCAGCGCCACTGTCGAGTCCAATCATGGCAGGCCAGCAGGACCTCACCTGTGTATGAATTTGTGCACTGAGCTTCTAGTATACATATAAGATCTTTGGTTAATCTCTCTTCTGGAACCCTCCTACCCTGCAGCTTCCCTCTGAAATATGTCAGTCTCATGCATGTTTCAATGTCTCTGGATCTATTTTGTTCATCAGTTCATTGAACAAAATGCTTACTTTTAAAGATAAGTACTTTGCTTCTATTTTCAAAACACCAAAAAAATTCATTTGGGAGCATAAACACATTAGGGTTTCAAATATATTACAAGACTTTGCCAATATTACTAAATAAATTCAAATATTCTGTTAAAATTAATCTCCTGGTAATTAAAAATGGAAAATGATCATCCTTTACCAACCAAAAGAAATACACATAATACCATTATAGCCACTTCCCCCCCACACACACTAAACAGTCTTCATTTTATTGTTCTTAAAAAAATACTGGTTGAGATCACCACATCAATATCAATGCCAGCATAGATTTTAATTGATACTAATTGCTAATCACATTCTGTACTAATTTGTAATTCTACCTATGTCAAAAATATGAAGTTTTCAATCATATATTACCAAGCATTTGTTTAAGGACTTCCTTTAATTACTTCCATTATTCCTGATAGGGTGGTGTAGGTGGGAGAAATTTAGGTAACCCTTTGGATGCTACCACTGTTTTATGTGTCAAAATTGGATTAGACACTATGCATAATGCAAATGACCATGTAATTATTTTGAATTTACAATGTATTTACTATGTAATTGCATAGTAAGTACCATATAATTACAAGATGATTACATGATTATTTCTGCCTTTTACACAGATTTAAAAGCAAAAGATTTTGTTGCAATTATTATTGGCATTTATTGGTAAGTGTTACATAGTAGGGAACTAAATATTTTTCATGTAATCAACCAACCAAGCAAGTATTATTGCCTCTTTTCAGTTGCAAAATTATATTTAAAAGTTACTGTAGTAAATCTAAAGCTGCACAAAAATTAAAGTTTATTAACTAAAATAAGTTCTTGCACTTGAGGAGTTAGACATGAGTGCAATGCACAATTTGATATCTCAAAGATATCTGATTATGCTGTACACCATTCTCTGGCACTATTATGACCGTGTATTTTTAATTGATGCTTTTTATTTTAGGTTGATTTTTTAAAATATTCAAAGAAAATTTAAATTGGCCAGTATGAGGAGAAACTCAAGAAGTACACATAAAATAATACCTAACAACATCCATGAGTAAGATAATAGAACATATGATTTTAAAAATTCTTTACTTATACTCTTTTATAACTTTATAAAAATAAGCCTTTTATATTAGAGCAATATTAGTATTATAGGACAATTGTGAAAATACTACAGAGGGTTTCCACCCTATGCATATAGTTTATACTTATTATTACAATATATTATTAACATCTTGCATTTTATGATGCATTTATTACAATTAATAAATAAATACATATTTAACTAAAGTCCATAACATATTCTGATTTCATTGGTTTTTACCTAATGTTCTTTTTCAGTTCCAGAATCTCATCCATGATACCACATTACGTCTAGTAGTCATTAATAGTCATGTCTCCTTATGCTCATTTTGGCTGTGTTATTTTCTCAGATTTTTCTTGTTTTTGATGACCTTGACAATTTTCAGGAAATGGTTAGGTATTTGTAGAATATCCCCCAATTGGGATTCATTTAATATTTTTTCAAAGTAGACCATAGGTGTTTTGAGGAGGTAACCATAAGTGTAAGGTGCTAATAAGATCAGTTCAGATCAACTGTAGAGAATATAAGTATGACTTATCACTGTTGATGTTCACCTTGATTACCTGCCTGAGGCAGTGTTTGTCATAGTTCTCTATTGTAAGTTACTCCCCCTCACCCCCTTCTATTCTGTATACTTGGAAGAAAGTCACTATGCACATCCCACAGCAAAGTATAGGAAAATTATGCTCAAGTTTTTTGAGGACAGAATATATACAATGAAATATTTGGAATTCTTCTGCATGGTGGATATATTGATCAACCCTTACACTATGGACTCATGCATTTTGTTTTATACTTTGGGTTGTGTTCTAAAACTGTTTTGTTTTGTTGCTCAATTTGTTCTAGTTTTGACCATCAGCAGTTCTTTTAGTTGGTTCCTGTGTTGCTTAAATATTCTGGATATTGTGAATGTTTCAAGCAATTATGTATAAAGCTGCCATATCAATTTGTATGCAGATTTTTGTGATGATATAAGTTATCAGCTCTGTTGGGTAAATATCTAAAAGTGTGATTGCTTCAGTGTATGGTAAGACTATAATGAGTTTTATAAGAAAGTAATTACCTGTCTTCAAAAGGGGCTGTACTAGTTTATATTGACACCAATAATGAGTGGGAGTTCCTCTTGTTCCATATGATTGTCAGCCAATGAGGTTGCAGGGTTTTTAAAAAATTTTAGTCAATATGATAGGTATACAGTGGTATCTCATTGTTGTCTTAATTTGAAATTATTAATGAAAAATTATATTGAGCATCTTTACCTATATTTACTTGGAATCAATGTCTTCTTTGGTAAAATTTTCTTTTAGATCAGTTGTCCATTTTTAAATTAGGTTGTTTGTTTTCTTATATTTTAGTTTTAATAATTCTTTATATAATTTGTATACAGCCCTTATCAAATATGTAGTTTTGAAATTCATCCTGACATTCAGTAGTGATATTTTGTTTTTCTTAACAGTGCCTTTTGCTTAGAAGTATTTTTAAATTTAAATAAAACATAAGTGATCAATTTTTCCTTTCACGAGTTGTGCATTTGATGTTGTGTTTGTACAAGTTTCCCAGGGCTACCATAATAAAGTATCACCATATCAGTGGCTTGAAAACAAAAATTTATTGTCTCATCATCTGAAGGCTAGAAATTCAAGATCAAGATGTCAGAGGTCAGTGGTCTCTCTGGAAGTATCCAGATACCTGGAAGCATTTGTCCAGGACTTTCTCCTGGATTCCGGTAGTTCTTTGGCTGTGGCAGCTTAACTCCAGTCTTCACTGAGCATTCTTTCTGTGTCCAAATTTCCTCTTTATATAAGGACTAGAGGCCTGATGCATGAAATTCATGTGGGGGATGGAAGGGGGTCCCTCAGCCCAGCTTACGCCCTCTTGCAATCCGGAACACCTTGTGGGAGGTCTAATCAGGCCTAAACCGGCATTTGGACATCCCTCTTGCAATCCAGGACCCCTCGCTCCTAACCGCCTGCCTGCTCACTCCTTACCACTTGGCTTACTGCTCCTTAGTGCTGCCGTAGAGGCGGGAGAGGCTCCCGCCACTGCTGCTGTGCTCGCCAGCCCTGAGCCTGGCTTCTGGCTGAGCGGTGCTCCAGCTGTGGGAGCACACTGACCACCAGGGGGCAGCTCCTGCATTGAGCATCTGCCCCATGGTGGTCAGTGCACATCATATTGGCTGGTCGTTCTGGTTGTTCCACTGTAATGGTTGCTTGACTTTTATTATATAGACTAGAGGCCTGGTGCACAGAAATTTGTGCACTTGGGGGGGGGGGGGTCCCTCTGCCCGGCCTGTGCCCTCTCACAGTCTGGGACCCCTCGGGAGATGACCACCTGCCATCTGACCACCCTGGGGGATTGAGCCTAAGCTGGCAGTCAGACATCCCTCTAGCAGCCCGGGAGCCCTCAGGGGATGTCCACTTGCCAGTGGGGAGCAGGCCTAAGCTGCAGTCGGACATCCTTAGTGCTGCTGAGGAGACAGGAGAGGCTCCCACCACCACCGCTGTACTGGCAGCCATCAGCCTGGCTTGTGGCTGAGCAGAGCTCCTCCTGTGGGAGTGCACTAACCACCAGTGGTCAGTGTGTGTCATAGTGACCAGTCATTCCCAGTCATTCTGCTGTTAGGGTCAATTTGCATATTACCCTTTTATTATGTAGGAGTGCCTGGCCAGCCTGGATGAGGGGCTGATGGCTGTTTGCAGGCTGGCCACAGCTCCTTCAGTGTGGGGGTTCCCAATGGAGTGCCTGGCCAGCCTGGGTGAGGGGCTAAGGGTCATTTTCAGACTGGCCACAGCCCCTTCAGGGTGGCGTCGGGGGGGTCCTGCTGGGGTGCCTGGCCAGTCTGGGTGAGGGGCTATGGTCGTTTTCAGGCAAGCTAAGCCCCCCAGCGGGGACCCTCACCCCATGAGGGTGTAGCTGGCCTGGGTGAGGGGCTGATGACTGGCCACAGCCCCCAGCCACCCAAGCTCCCAGTGGAGGCTGGCTGGAAGCAGGTATCTGGGATTTATTTGTCTTCTATAATTGAAACTTTGTTGTCTTTAGCGAAGGCCACAGCTGGCTCAGGGCTGACGGGAAGCTTGGCTTCCTCCATCACCTGGGCAACCAAGCCCCCTGCTTGCTCCAGCTCTGTGGCTGCCGGCCACCATCTTGGTTGGTTTAATTTGCATATAGTCTCTCTGATTGGCTTAGGGTGTAGCGAAGGTACAGTCAATTAGCATCTTTGTCTTTTATTAGTGTAGATACCAATCAGATTGGATCAGGGGCCCACTTTATAACAGTGTGGCCTCACCTTAAATTAACAAATGACATTTTCCACAACCCTATTTTCAATTAAAGTCATATTCTGAGGTACAGGGGATTAGGACTTCAACATGCATATTTTGAGAACCCGATGTAATGCATACCGGTCTCTAAAACAGTGGTTCTCAACCTTCCAAATGCCATGACCCTTTAATACAGTTCCTCATGTTGTGGTGACCCCCAATTTCATTGTTACAAATTGAACATAATTAAAGCCTAGCGATTATTCACAAAAACAATATGTAATTATATATGTGTTTTCCGATGGTCTTAGGCGACCCCTGTGAAAGGGTCATTCGACCCCCAAAGGGATCGCGACCAACAGGCTGAGAACCACTGCTCTAAAACTTAGCATCAATCTCATGGTCACGTTGATGTTCTATATTTTCTTCCAGAAGTTTATTAATTTTGCATTTTATATTTACGTCTATGATCCATTTTGAATAACTTTAGAAATTGTAAGATTAATGTCTAGATTGGTTTTTATTGTATACAGATTTCCAATTGTTACAGTACCACTTGTTGAGAAGATTAGACTTCATTCACTTCTGTATTCAACAATTTTCAGTGTTTTTTTTTTACTACACACAGGGAACTAAATTCTTATTAAGCCCCATAAGACTTCCCATATCCTGGCCCCATTATTTATCTAACCATTACCCTTCTACTCTTCCCCTCGCTCACTCTGATCCTCAAGCCTGCTAGCTGTGCTCCTTGCTCAAGGTATTTTGTATTTCCTTTGCTTGCTCTTTCAGAAATTCAATTGAATTGTTTCTTCCTAATTCAGGCTTCTGATCAAATGTCACATTGAACTTTGCCTGTCCTGGCATAGTAACTGCCTCTCTCCCTAAACTTATTTCCCCCTTCTCTTACTTTATATTTCTTCATAGCACTTCTTATTATTTAACATGAAATACTTTTCTTTTGTTGTCTATTGTGTCCTAGCATAATATAAGCTATACAAAAATGCCATTTTATGGGAATATTTTTGTTCATTGCTGAATACCTAAAACCTAGGAGAGTGCTTGATGGTTTAAAACAAAAATACATATGATTAAGGTTTATCAATGAAAAGAAAAATATATGAAAGAAAAGCCCAGAGGATCTTACAATTGAATAATGCAAGTGCAATGAGAAAGAAAAGAAGACAGGTGAAGAATAAATAATCAAAATAATAAATGCTTTCTTAAAGTCATTTTCAGATTAAAAATGCCTGCATACAATAAATATGTGTATAGACTGTAGCAATACAGAGAGAGTTCTAGAAACAGGCTGTCAGACAAAATAGGTTACCTGTCAAGAATGGAAACCAGACAGCCATTTTTAAAAATATATATTTTTTATTAATTTCAGAGAGGGAGAGATAGAAACATGAATGATAAGAGAGAAAATAACCCAAACAATCAGTAATTTTCAGAATAATTTTTTGCCCTTGAATACTTCACATAAACTGTTCCCTAAGTTTCTCAGGTTGAAATGACTTTTCTTTCCTTCTCTTTCATATATATAAGACTCAATCCAAATATCCTATAATACTCAATCCAAATATCACCTTCTCCCATATAACTATGTCCATACTTCTTTGTAACTTATGTAACACAATATTTTATGATAAGCTGTCTGCATTTACCTTCTCCCTCTATATTGTGAAAACCTTGAAAACAAGAAATACTACTTACAATTACATCAACTCAGAAATGGACTGATCATGCACTATAAAAGTAAGCCAAAATTAGTAAGGTAAAGGGGAGTTGAAAATGAAAATTCTTATACTAGTATTCGTATTCAAAATAATAATTTCACAAGGGCAGGAAGAGAGAGGCCTGACTTAACCATAGTTTATATAAAATGGCTTATGAGATTTTAACTACACAGTATGTGAGTCAATAATGTAATATGACTGCCAAAATAAGCAATAGGCACAATGAAACTGTTCACTTTGCCAGGCTCAATAAACATTATTTTGCTATTCTGATGCTCTCTAATTAGGATAATTAAGAATTGAAGTGTCAACATTGGCCCCATCTACTAATTTCCTGATTTTCATGGACTTTAGCCATTCTATGTTTTGTGGCTCTGCATTCTACGCTTTGTGTTGTTCTTCTAATATATCTACTTCTAGCTGGATATATTAGACAGTTTGCATCAATGTTCACATAGATGCTATGATAAGATATGCAGTTATAAGAACTGGAAAAAAAGATAATACAGGGAATTTTGCCTTAATAGCAGTTTTATTTTCAGCCAAACAGTGACTTTAATACTTTCTGAAGCACTAAGTTGGATACCTGTAATAAGTAGAAAGTATTCATTAAGGTAGGTTACAGTGTTATTTAAACAGGGTTTAATGGAAAAATAGACAATAAAAATCTTGGAAAAGTTTTTGAAAATTACATATTTCAGGGCAAATCAAAGAGTTGTGCCTACTCATTATATTTAGGAACAGGAAGTCTATGTATGTATTTCAAAAATGATAGCATCTCTAATGTCTCATCACTTGTTAGGCAGATTGCATAATGCCATTCAATTAGAAAATCATTTTTCTATTTAAAAATATTATTGCATTAATGTAATTCTTTGTCATTAGAAAATAATTCCGCCAACTTTCTCCTCAAATTGCAGATACATGTCTTTTCCAAAATGAGGATGGAAAGTGTCTCATCTCCTACCTGTGATGTAAATGTTCATGTTCCTGAGAAGCAAAGCCTGAGGCAGGGGTGTGGGTGAACCCAATTTATTGAGAGAGAACTTTTCAAGAAAACCTTAATGGAAGGAATGGAATCAGATAAGGAAGAGAAAAGTACCAAGCAAGAATGAGGGTTTAAGTTAAGCCTAGTGTTGCCTGACTCACATGGTGAGAAGAGGGAGGGTAGGAGGAAAACTGCTCTGTTATATTGTCCACAGTTGAGGCAAACATATCAGCTTTTAAAACCCTATATCAAGAAGTCACTGGCTATGGGCTTCCCTACAAGTTTGGACGAGTGTGAATAACTTCTGGTGGAAAGTAGCTTCAATCAGCCAAGGACAATTTTTCCATAGAAGGAGAGGCATCTATCACTTGTAATAGCCAATACTTACAGAAGCTCAGAAATGGACCACAGCCACAGGAGCAGAACAGGGAATCTAGGTGAGGCATTACCCAGGTATAACTTTTCTAGAATTCTATGGTCAAAATAACTGAGACAATTTATAAGAGGGGAGTTACTGGGAGAACTATGGGCCACCGACACCAATGCTACATTTAGTACCAAAGTTGTAACTAACACTATAACTTCTCCTTTTCACTACCCTTCCTGAACCCCCTCACCCTGGGACAGCACTTCTGCTGGAGTAGAGGCTTACAAGCTGGGATGACTCAGACTCGATATTGCAGAACCTCAGTGTCAGGGCCTCAGATTATCATGTGAATATCAATGTGGATGCTGTACTTCCCATTTAGTGTTCAAACTGGCCACGTGAGCACTGCCAATTGCCTCAATGGATCAATTGAATATCACATATATCTCTTCATCTCTTAATTATAAGCAACAGCCCCAACTTCTGATAGCAATCAGGGTCAGTTATCCAAGCCAGACTATATACTGTCATGAGGAACCCAAAATGACTCTATATCAGTCATAGATTTAATCTTATAGTATCAGCTCTTAAAAGGATCATCCCTCTGAGAATGAGGACCTCTGGACTCATAGATTCTAGAGTTTTAGGGAAGAGACTCATGAATTACTCAAATGGGTACCTAGAAGGATAACAGATGAAAAGAAACCTGATTATTGTTGGAAGGACCTATCACAATAGGCTACCAGTGGACTTATTTACCACCAGTTTAGCAGGGTTGCCTCTTCAGTTTCAAAAAGAGGGACTATTGCCTCACACACAACAGGCCAGGTAACCTCTGCCCAAAGCAGTGTGGTCAGGGCCATCTAAAGCTAGAGGGTGGGGTCACCCAGAATCTTGGTGCCTAATCCCTGCCCAACAGAGCTAATGCTGGATTAAGACTTTTAGGGCTATTGGGAGGTCATAAATATGTTTTGCATGCAAGAACATGATTTTGTGGGGCTAGGATAGAATGCTACAGGCTGAATATTTGTGTCTCCTGCTCAAATTCATATATTGAAATCTTAACCCCAACATTATAGTATTAGGAGGTGCGGCCTTTGGGGGTAATTAACTTATGTGGATGGAGCCCTCATGAATGGGATTAGTGTCCTTATGAAAGAGACCCCAGAGAGATCCCTTGCCCCATCCACCATGAGAGGACAGAGCAGAAGACAATCATTTTAAATCTGTATGATAATTCTTACCAGCCACTGAATATGCTGGCACCTCAGTCTTTGACTTCCCAGCCTAATATGTCTGTGTTTATAAGCCAGCCAGTCTATGATATCTGTTATAATATCTCAAACAGACTAAGATAGTTTTATTTTGTACTATTTAGGATTTAGAGACACTCTTTTTTAATCCTGTAAAAATCAGAACTCCATTATTTCCAATCTATTTTGTTTCTAAACTAAACAATCTGCACACATGCTCTTCTTTTCCTTCCAGTAACCACTGACCCATCAAACCAATATCAGGTGTTCAGAATTTTTTTTGCAGTAATCACCTATCTCCAAGGAACCAGTGTCTATTGCTAGCTTCTGTAATAGATAAAATCCCAAATTTCAGTGGCTTAATGCAATAGAAGTTTAATTCTGGCTCACAATAAGTCCAGTGTGTGCAGTGGAGGAAACTCAATTTATTCATAGGGCCCCATATTGGCATAGACTGGCAGCTTCACCATATTTGGCAAACAGTTAGCCTGTCTCTGCCAGTTTACTTTCTGAAATGCAAATCTAATCATATAATTTTCCCTGTTGAAATCCTAACGATGAATCTCTTATTACATTGAGAATAAAACCCAAGCTCCTTCATATGCCATCAAAAATTTTATTTGTTTTGAGCTCTCCTACCTCCCACACAAACTATATAGCCTGAGTATAGAGCTGCGTAAAAGTACCTGCGGTTTCAATCTCTTTTCCTTATTATATAATGTTCCCTCCTTCTGGAATTCCCCCTCTCCATTACCACTAGGTACTGTCATATTCAGGCTGCAAAACCAACTCAATGTTGTCTCTTCTTGGTGGCATCTCCAGAGTTCACATCTAACAGATATAGTGGACTCTCTTTTGTGTAATGTCTTAGTAGTTATGATTTTATAATTAATGTATAATCTACATTTTTATAATATATTCTTATTCAACTTTGTGAAAAATTGTTTCCTCAATACTTAGTCCAGTGCCTGCAGCAAGAGAAGAGCTGTTTAGTGAAAAACATTGCACTTCCTACGACACATTAGAGCCGTAGTTGCTTATTTTACATGAAAAAGTTTTAATTATTTTAAGACCTGTGAATTAAAAAAAAAAACTATAATCCTCAGAGCCCTTAGGTTTATAAATATGAATAAATAACCCTTTGTATTTTTTCTGACTCCATGATAATTTTTTTTGGAATTCAATGCTCTTTTCTTGATTTGTTTTTCTGAATACAGAAGCTTCTCTGTTTTCTTGTTGCAATATATTTTTATTTTTTAATAAATTGTAAAATTTAAACCTCGTTACACCATATTAGATATTCATATATGCAGTACATTTTAACAGGATTAAAATGTTAAAATGTACTGTATATGCATTTCTTTTTCTTTATGCTTCAGATGAGTAACTTCAAGTTCCAAATAAGGCTGGGTCCCTGAGATTTAGCTGTGTTTGAATTTAATTTAATTTTGGCGATGTATAATATGGCTTCTACTAAGTGTAGACATTTTAGAGGGATGAAATTGAGTGAGACATACAACCCTTGACTTCACACAGTTGTCATGGACACCATGTTGCATTAGCGGCTTATGGGGCAAGAATGGCCTCAGACTTCGTGTTTTCAGAGATGACTTTCAGTGGCTCATGCTTTCAATTTTCCACCTCCTAAATGTTAATTACTTGAGTTTTCACTAATTGGTGAGGTTCCATGTTACAAAAATTGTTTTTTCAGACCATTCTCAGTTTTTGAGCTTCTCAGTTTTTGTCCCCAAATTAGTGCTAGCAAAGCCAACAAGACAAATTCTGAAAGGACAATACTGTGATGCTTGTCTCTGAAGTGTTAGTGTCTAATAACAGGAAGGTACACTTTGGATTCAAGAGGCCTCACTTTCCTTTCCAGCTCCTTCCTTAGCCAATTGTGTAGTGTCTGTGGGTGTGAGTCACTAACCTCTATTTTATTATCTTGAAAATTCAACAGGCAATGGTGAGTTACCATAAATGAGATAATATATAAAAATGCTATGCATATATCCCAACAAAATTAGAGATTTTTGAAAGTCGATAAGTCATTTTAAGTCTACTTTGGAATTAGCATAGAATAGTTAAATGAATTAATAAATGAATTGTAAATAATAAAATTATCTTCCCCTAGATGTTGTACCAGTGAAAATTCTACTATTAGAGATGTCTGAGATTTTGCTGCCTATGGTTTCTTCTAAGATTTTTATGGTTTCACATATTACATTTAAGTCCTTTATCTATTTTGAGTTTATTTTTGTGTATGGTATAAGTTGGCGGTCTAGTTTCATTTTTTTGCATTACCTGTCCAATTATCCCAAGACCATTTGTTGAATACACTACTGGTATCTTTACTCCATTATATGCTCCTGCCTCCTTTATCAAATATTAATTGAAAATAATGGCTTGGGTAGATTTCCAGGTTCTCTGTTCACTTCCATTGATCTTATTGATCCATATGCCTGTTCTTGTGCCAGTACCAGGCTGTTTTGAGGACAGTAGCTTTGTAGTATAACTTGATATCTGGTATTGTGATTCCTCCAACTTTGTTCTTCTTTCTCAATATTGCTGTGGTGATTCATGGTCAGTTTTTGTTCCATATACATTTTTGTAGTGTTTGTTCTGGATCTATGAAATATGCCATTGGCATTTTAACAGGGATTTCATTGAATATATAGTTTTGGGTAGTATAGCCATTCTAATGATGCCATTTCTACCAATCCATGAACATGGTATATTCTTCAACCTGTTTATATCTTCTTCTATATCTTTTTACAATGTTCTGTAGTTTTCCTAATACAGGTTTTTTACCTCCTTGGTTAAGTTTATTCCTAAGTAACTTAATTTTTGTTGGAATGGTAAATGGGACTGTTAACAAATGGGACTATATCAAAATAAAAAGCTTCTGCACAGAAAAATAAACCAGCATGAAAATGAAAAGAGAACATACTATATTGGGAAACATATTTGTCAATGATACATCTGATAAGGGGTTAATTTCCAAAATATATAAAGTACTCATACAACTCAGCAAAAGGAAGACAAACAATCTAATTTAAAAACAGGCATAGAACCTAAATAGACACTTCTCTAAACAGGACATACAAAAGGCCTGGACACATATGAAAAAATGTTCAACATCACTCAGCATCAGAGAGATGCAAATTAAAACAACAATAAGGTACCACCTCATACCTGTCAGAATGGCTACCATCAACAAATCAACAAATAACAAGTGCTGGTGAGGATGTGGAGAAAAGGGAACCCTAGTAAACTGCTGGTGGCAATGAAGACTGGTGCAGTCACTATGGAGGACAATATGGAGTTTCCTCAAACAATTAAACATGAAAATGGCATTTGTCCGGGTGATCCCAGTGCTAAGAATATGTCCTAAGAAGCCTGAAACACCAATCAGAAAGAATATATGCACCCCTATGTTCAGAGAAGCATTATTTACAATAGCTAAGATCTGGAAACAGCCCAACTGCCCATCAATAGATGAGTTGTTAAAAAAAACAAAAAACTGTGCTATATTTACACAATGGAATACTATGCAGCTATAAAAAAGAAGCATCTTTTACCCATTGAGACAACATGGAGGAACCTGGAAAGTATTATGCTAACCTAAATAAGCCAGTCTTAGAAAGACAAATTTCATGTTATCTCACTTATATGTGGAATCTAATGAAAAACAAAACAAAACACACAAACTGACAAAAAAAATAGAGCTAGACACATGGAAGCATGCAAGAGACTGGACATTTTTTAGAGGGAAGAGGGGCAGGAATAGATTAACCAAAGAACTTATATACATGTATACATAGCTGATGGACAGAGACAACAGTGTGGAAAAGGCCAGGGGAGGGGTGGGAGTGGGGAGGAGAGGACCACCAGGTGAGGAGGAAGAAGAATATCTGTAAAACTTTCAACAATAAAGATAAATAAATAAATAAATAAATAAATAATAAAATTATTTGTCACATACTTCAATTCTTCCTCTGAATGATAAATTGCTCATCAATTAGTATTCTTTGATTTTCAATATTATCTCTCAGAATGCACAAACATAAAATACAAATAACTCATACATAGCTTTTTTCCTCCTTCCTTTCTGGATTTGAGTATGCTAGATTTGAGTATGCTACATACTCAAATCAAGCTTTTTTTGTATTAAGACCTATAATCACTGGTGGTTTTATATTTATATAAACACACACACACATATACATTTATATATACATATACATGCCATATATATATATATATATATATATATATATATATATCCTATATAATAAACCCTAATATGCAAATTGACTGAACAGTGGAATGGCTAGTGGAACAACTGGTCACTATGATGTGCACTGACGACCAGGAGGCAGAAGCTCAAGGCAGGAGCTACCCCCTGGTGGTCAGTGCACTACCACAGGTGGAGCACTGCTCAGCCAGAAGCTGGGCTCATGGCTGGCAAGCACAGTGGCAGTGATGAGAGCCTCTCCTGCATCCATGGCAGCGCTAAGGAACAACGAGCCAAATGGTAAGGAGCAGTGAGAAGTTGCTCGGTAAGGAGCAAGGGGTCCTTGGACTGTGAGAAGGTGCAGGCCAGGCTGAGGGACCCCCCCGCCCCCCCAGTGCACCAATTTTGTGCACCTGGCCTCTAGTATATATATCATATAAAACCCTGTGACATAAACCAGGGTTCTTTAATGACTACATTTCCTTTGGGTTTGTTTTTAAATATGACATCAAACATATAAAGGGCACTAGGTGAGTATTAAATCGATTATTCAGAAATCAAATATTTAATGATTATTCTTTATTTAGGAAAACTAAACTAATTTTATTTTCTAATCATAATGGAATTGACATTGGCAATACTTTATATTTATGTTCTTTATTGCTCTTTTTGAAGCATTTCAATCTGTGTTATTCTATGTTGTCATCATACCAACCAGGGAAGAAATATGTATTTCCTATGGTTTAGGAAATATATATTTAAGAATATAAATGATTTTTCTAGAATTATAGAGTAAAATGTAGTATAAAGAATTAAACTCACATCCACTAATTCCAAATCTTCAATATTTAAACAAAACCAAACAAACAAAGGACTTCAAAAGCTAACACCAGGAAGAGACTGGTGCTCTCATTCCCTGAGGCTTCGAAGATGAAGTCTAAGTGCTGCCAAATCTAACTGTCTCATTTATTCAAAGAGCTGGAATAGAAAGCTCAGAAATCTTTGGGGACCCACTCCAAAGGCACCGGATTTGGCAATGAAAGCATCCCTAAAGCACAGATTGGAGCAGAAGCAAGGGAAAGGAAGCAATTGCTGTGTACCACTTGTATTTTAAGGCCTTTTTTATTATAATTTTACTAAAGATTTTTTCAGTAGCTTCAAGGATCGGGACAAATTCAAGCATAGAGGCCTTAGGGATAGGGGTGATGGAAAGTTAAAATTTGGCCTATGGATACCAAAGCATCTTCCTGTGTTGTAAAAATAATAAAAATGAGTCAGATGAGGCATTTGGGGATAGTAAATCTAAAGTCTGTATCTCTGCCAAAACATGCAATAGAAACAGCCATTTCTCTCCCAACTCTGCTGTTTGCCTTATTGTTGCCAAATTTACCAGTGTAATGTCCATTAAAATAACATCTTTGGGAACATAGCACAGTGTCAATGTGGTCTATGAGAATGAGAAAAACAGAAAGAAGGAAATGGCACTTGTGACAATCTCTAACTGAGTAACTATGGGGAATCAAAACTTTTAAAAAATAAAGAGTATCCTATATAATAAAAGCCTAATATGCTAATTGTCTGGTCATCCAGTCGGCCATTCAACCAATCAAAATGTAATATGCTAATGATATGCTAAGGCCGCTCAACTGCTTGCTATGACATGCACTGAGCACCAGGGGGCAGTCGGCTGGTCGACCAGTCACTATGAGGTGAACTGACTGCCAGGGGTCAGACACTCCAACCGATAGCTTTGCTTGCTGCTGGGGTCTGGCCAATCAGGACTGAGTGAGACAGAGCAGACACGCTCTGGAGCCCTCCTATGGTCCCTCCCCGGCTGGCCAACCTCCTGTGTCTCTCCCTGGCCCTGATCATGCACTGGTGGGGTCCCTCGGCATGGCCTGCACCCTCTTGCAATCTGGGACCCCTGGGGGGATGTCAGAGAGCCAGTTTTTGCCCGATCCCGCAGGTGAGGCCAAGGGACCCCACTGGTGCACAAATTTGTGCACTTGGCCTCTAGTCCATCATAAGAAGATGGATAAAAGGAAGAAAACTACTTCAGGTCTAAATAAGTTTAATGTTTCATTACTGTAGAAAAACAGGTCTAAATAAGTTTAAGTTTCATTACTGTTGAAAAACAAAGTATGAAATGAATCACCATCTTATTGATTGTAACTCTGTAATCTTCTTCATTCTTTAATGAATTTTTCTGCCAAGGGTTATTTGAATATTTATAACATCATTCATGGGCCATACATTATCAACTTAAAAATTAGCCTGCAATATTTGGTTAAACATTTAATTAATTCACCCCTAATACCTTGACAGGGCCAAATCAAATGATTTAGTTGGCCTATGTGGCCAGCGAAAGTAATAATATACAAAACTATTGTGCATTAATGGGTGAGGGGAATATTCACTTATAATATGTAGACTTTCAATTCAGCACTCTCTGACTTTCCAAAATTGATCACATAATCATTTTCCCCTTTAGATGATTCTATTCTGAAAAAGCAAGAAAGAAAATTCAGGCATAGGTGGTGGCAATTTGCTCTTAGATCAACCCTCAGCTTCCTCAGAGCCATTGTCCTCTCTAATTCTCCAGTGACAGAAGAATGTCTACCCTTCAAAGTATCCCTGCTGTTACAACCCTTATGTGTTCCTCTGACTTTCTGTCCTTCTCCATAAAAAGACACCTTGAATTGGGATACAGTTTAAGATCTTGACAAATGTTTCTACTAATATTTTATCTTTCAATATTGGGATCCTAACACAGATCCGGTTTTCTTCTCAGAGCTGACCTTTCACAAGGTGACCACCATAGAGAAGCTTTAATTATGCTCCCCTATTTTTCAGGTGGTAGATGGATTTGTTTTCCTCGCCAAGTAGTACTAGTGATGGCTGACTTTATGGGTCTACTATGCTGGACCACAGGGTGCCTAGATATTTGGTCAAACATTATTTTTGGTATTTCATTGGAAGTGTTTTGGATAAGATTAACACTTAAATTGGTGGATTTTGTGTTAAGCAGATTGCCCTTATGATATGGGTGAGCCTTGTCCAATTGGTTGACGGCCTGAAGAGAACAAAAATACTGGCTTCCCCTAAGCAAGAGAGAATTATCTGGCTAACTGCCTTTGGACTTGATCTGCAATGTCAGACCTTCCTGGACCTTTAGACTCAAACTAGAGCATCAGCTCTCCTGTGTCTCCAGCCTATTGGCCCACCTCCAGATTTGGATTTTTTAGTAGTCATAATTCTGTGAGCCATTTTTTAAATCTCTCTGTCTGTTTCCTTGGAGAACTTTGGACTAATACAGTACCATTTATTTATAGAAATTTACTCATTTTATTAAAATATAATATTACTAGAGGCCCAGTGCACAAAAATTTGTGCACTCGGGGTGGAGAGGGGGTCCCCCAGCCCGGCCTGTGCCCTCTCGCAGTCTGGGACCCCTTGGGAGATAACGACCTGCTGATTTAGGCCTGCTCCCAGGTGGCAGAGGGCAGGCCCAATCCCTAGGTGCAGCCCCTGGTCGGGCTCAGAGCAGGGCCGATTGGGGAGTTGGGGCACCGCCCCCTGTCATGCACAGAGCAGGGCGGATCAGGAGGTTGCGATGCCACCCTCAGTCATGCTCAGGGCAGGGCCGATTGCGGGGGGGGGGGGGAGTTGGGGCACCGCCCCCTGTCACACTCAAGGCAGGGTCGATAGGGAAGTTGCGGCCCCACCCCCTGCCACGCACAGAGCAGTGCCGATCAGGGGGGTTGGGACTCCGTACCCTGTCACACATAGAGCAGGGCCCATCAGGGGGTTGAGGAGCTCCCCCCTGTCACGCACAGAGTAGGGCCAATAGGGGAGTTGGGGCACCGCCCCCTGTCATGCACAGAGCAGGGCCCGTGGGGGGGGGGGGGAGTTGGGGCATCGCACCCTGTCACACACAGAGCAGGGCTGATCAGGGGGTTGGGGTGCCACCACTGTCACACTCAGGGCAGGGCTGATGGAGAGGTTATAGCTCTACCCTCTCACACATAGAGCAGGGCCTGTGGGGGGGTGTTGGGGCGCCACCCTCTATCACCCACAGAGCAGGGCCGATCAGGGGGTTGGGGCGCTGCCCCCTGTCACACACAGAGCCGCAGGGCAATCAGGGCGTTTGGGCGTTGCCCCTTCTCATGCTGATCCCGGTGCCGGGAAGCCTTGAGGCTCCGCTGATCCCGCCCGGCAGGGTCACAGATCCGGGTCCCAGACCGCAGACAGCCTTGCCTGCTGCCGCCTGCCTTCAGTATGCAAATTAGCCGCCATCTTGTTGCTTCAGGGTGGGGTCCCCACTGGGGTGCCTGGCCAGTCTGGGTGAGGGGCTGAGGGCTGTTTTCAGGCTGGCGGGCGACTGGAGCTCCAAACCTCTCCTTTTTTTCTTTTTTTTTTTATTCTGGCATTTATTTACCTTCTATGGCTGTCACTGGAGCTGAGAGCCAGCTTTCTCTCTGAGGCTCCGCTGAAAGCAGGTTTCTGGCCTTTGTTTTCTGTATTTGAAACAATGTTTCGACTCCAGCTCTGAGATCCCGGCTGACTGACAGGAGCTTTCTGGGGTTTTGTTTATCTTCTATAAATGTTACTATGTTTCCAACTGAAGCTCAGAGGCCGGCGGGGAACGTTGGAGTCCTCTGTCACTGAAGGAAGCAAGCCTCCCTGTTCGCATCAGCTGCCTGGCTGCCGGCCGCCATCTTGGCTGACAGTTAATTTGCATATCTCCCTGATTAGCCAATGGGAAGGGTAGCGGTCGTACGCCAATTACCATGTTTCTCTTTTATTAGTGTAGATGGAACTCCTTAAAATTAAAACTGTACCGCCCTAGTTGGTTTGGCTCAGTGGATAGAGCGTTGGCCTGCGGAATGAAGGGTCCCAGGTTTGATTCCAGTCAAGGGCACATGCCTGGGTTGCTGGCTCCATCCCCAGTTGGGGGTGTGCAGGAGGCAGCCTATCAATGGTTCTCGCTCATCATTGATATTTCTGTCTCTCTCTTCCTCTCCCTTCCTCTCTGAAATCAATAAAAATATATTTTAAAAAATTAAAACTATACCCACCTTTTATTTTTCATTCTCATCCCCCTATAGTATTTTAATCCTGTTTCTTGTTAATTTATTTTTATGAAATTGTCATGTTTATTGACAATTTATATTGTAATATTGTTATGGATAGCTTATAATTTATATTATATTATAAACAATACATTAGATAATTTTAGCACAATTAGTTTTATAACTAGTAGAATTAATTTATTATAATTTTTGGAAAATCACGTGGATTTTAATTTTTTATTATTTAAGAAAAATTGACAGTAAACGTGTCTATGTAATCCCAATAAATGAAATTAATAGGTTAAAAGTTACAAGCATTATTAATTATGTTCTAAAAGTTGTGATAGTGTATGTTCATTTGGTTATATATAAAACTATCAACAGATACATGTATTTCCCATAGAACACATATATTGTCATCTGCATATTTGTTTTTTTTATTTTAAATTTGGTCTTTATTATATTGGGAAAACCACCAATAGGACATATAACAAGCTCACAGTTTTACTCATTGATATTTCCTATCACTCTTTACTGTTTCCAACATCTTATCCACTGTTTTTATTGATTTTTCTTTACAAATAAAAATTGTATATTTAGACTATACAATGTCATGTTTTGATATGTATTGTGAAATGGTTACTAAAATAAAGTTAATTAATAATCCATCACCTTACAGTTACCCACTCCCCTCTTTTTGGTGGTGAGAACACTTGAGATTTACTTTCTTAGCATATTTCAAGTATACAACACATTATATAAACTATATTCACCATGCTGTTCATTAGATATTTAAAACTTATTTGTCATGTAACTAAAGTTTGTATGCAATGACCAACATCTTGCCCTCAAACCCCAGTCCCTAGTAATCGCCATTTTATGATCTATTAGTATGAGTTGAACATTTGTGTTTTTTTTTTAGGTTGTACATAAAAGTGAGATCATGCAATATTTGTCTTTCTGTGACTAGCTTATTTCACTTTGTGTAATGGCCTCCAGGTTCATTATCATGATCTTGTAAATGTAGAATTGCCTTCTTTTTAAAAGTTGAATAATGTTTACATATATATATAATAAAAGGGTAATATGTAAATTGACCCTAATAGCAGAACAACTGGGAATGACTGGTCACTATGACATACACTGACCACCAGGGAGCAGACACTCAATGCAGGAGCTGCCCCCTGGTGGTCAGTATGCTCCCACAGGGGGAGCTCTGCTCAGCCACAAGCCAGGCTGCCAGCTGCCAGCACAGTGGTGGTGGCGGGAGCCTCTCCCGCCTCCTCAGCAACACTAAGGATGTCAGACTGCAGCTTAGGCCTGCTCCCTGCTGACAAGTGAACATCCCCCGAGGGCTCAAGGGCTGCCAGAGGGATGTCTGACTGCCAGCTTAGGTCCGATCCCCCTGCCCTGAGTGCACAAATTTTTGTGCACCGGGCCTCTAATATATATATGTATATATATAATTTCATTTTATGTATGATATATATACTCTGTTATACATGCCATATATAATAATGTTCTATTATTACCTATTTATATCTCACATTTTAAACATTTATTCATATATTAATGGGCACTTAGGTTGTTTCCATATCTTGACTACTGTGAATAATCCTGCAATGGATATGGGTATGTAGATAGTTCCTCCAGATAGTGATAGCATTTTCTTTGGATATATATCCAGAAGTGTGATTGCTGATCATATAGTAGTTATATTTTTTGTTTTTTCAGGAACCTCCATAATGTTTTTCATAATGGCTGTACCAAATTACATCCCCATCAACAGTGCAAAGAGTTCCCTTCTGTCCACATTCCAGCCAAAACTTATTATCTTTTGACTTTTTGATAATAGTCATTCTAACAGATGTGAGGTAATATCTCATGTGGTTTTGATTTTCATTTTACTGATAATTAATGATGTTGATCATCCCTTTAAATACCTGTTGGCTATTTCTATGTCTTCTTTGTTGAAATGTATTTCTAGGTCTTTTATGCATTTTTTAATTGGGTTGACTTGAATTTCATATTTATTTTGGGTATTAACCTCATAAGATATATGATTTACAAATATTTTCTTTCATTCTGTAAGTTGCCTTTTCATTTTGTTGATTACTTCTGTTTGATATAATCTTATTTGTGTATGTTTGCTTTTGTTGTCTGTGGTTTGGGGGCCAAGACTAGTGTCCAGATTGGTATCATTAACAAAAATCATTTCCAAGACAAGTGTCAAGGAGTTTTTCTCTATTTGTTTGTTTTTCTGGGAGTTTTATAGTTTCAGATTTTTTTGTGCTTTTTCCTATAAAATTGTCATTGGGATTTAACAGGGATTACTTTGAATCTGTGGATCACTTTGGGTAGAATAGGCATTTTAACAATATTAATTCTTTCAATCCATGAGACATCTTTCCACATAGCTGTGTTCTTCAATTTGTTTAATCAATGTTATATAGTTTTTAGTGTACACATCTTTCACCTTTATTGTTAAATTTATTCCTAAATATTTTATTCTTTATCACATAGTTTGTTGTTAGTTTAGGAAAATGCAACTCATTTTTTTTGTATGTTGATTTTTATATCCACAGTTTTACTGAACTAGTTTATTAGTTTTAAGAGCACTTTGTGGGATGTTTACAATTTTTTCCATTTAGGATCAAGTCATCTGAAAACGGACAATTTTATTTCTTCCTTTCATTTAAGATGACTTTCATGCCTTTTTCTTGCCTAACTTCCCTGCCTAGGACTTCCAATACTACGATGAATAGAAGTGGTAAAAGCAGGCCCTCTGTCTTATTCCTGATCTTAAAGGAAATGTTTTATCCTTTTTTATTATTGAGTATGATAGCTATAAACTTGTAATAAATGGCCTTTTTAATGTGGAGGTACATTCCTTCTATACCTATTTTGTTGAGACAATTTATCATGAAGGGATGTTGAATTTTGTCAAATGTTCTGTAATGTATCCATTGAGACAATAATATGATTTTTATTATTCATTTTGTTAAAGCAGTGCATCGTATTTATTTATTTACATATGTTAAGCCAGGCTTGCATCCTAGTGATAAGTTCAACTTGATCAGGGTGTATGGTCACTTTAATGTACAATTGAAGTCAGTTTGCTAATGTTTTGTTGAGAGTTTTTGCATCTATCTTTATGAAATATATCGATCTATAAATTTTTTTAATAATGATGAGAAATCCACTGTTGTCCTCATTAGGAGTTCCCTTGTATGTGATGACTTTGTTTTCTCATGATGCTTTCAAAATTCTTTTTGTCTTTGATTTTTGACAATTTTATTATAATACGTCTTGAAACTCTTTGTGTTGAATCTCTTTGGAGATATATGAGTTTCATGTAAATGACTGTTCATATTTGAGGAGTTTTCAGCCATTATTTCTTTAAATATGCTTTCTACTCCTTTCTCTATTATCTTTTGGAACTCCCATAATGCACATGTTGCTTATTTGCTAGTAACCAACTCTGTTTCAATCTTTTTTCTCTTTGTTCTTCTAACTGGGTATTTTCAAATGAGCTTTCTTTGAGTTTGTAGATTCTTTTTTTTAGTTTGATCAGTCCTGATGTTGATATCCCCTATTGCATTTTTCTCTTCACTACTTGTATACTTTAGCTCCAGAATTTCTTTTTTTTATAATTTTTATTTATTTGTTGAAATTCTCATTTTGTTCACGTTTTGTTCCTTAAAATAATTATTTTGTTACTCTGCTCAGAAATTCATAGATTTCCATTTCTTTGAGGCCAGTTACTATATAGTTGTGTTCTTTTAATGATGTCATGTTTCCTTGATTTTTCTTTTGTGAAGTTTTTTGTATCTTTCCTTTAATGTCTTGTACATATGATGTAGCAGTCACTTCTTCCAAATTTTACAGACTGGTCTCTGTGGGGAAAAGACCTTTACCTACAGATGTGTATGAGATATCAGCTGGGTGGGGTATGGAAGTTCTGGTTCTGGGAGCAGACAGCAATAGGGTCTCTGTGCAGCTAAATCAGCTGAGCTCAGCATCAGACAAGATCAGAGGAGTCCTTGGCAGCCAAGACAGAGGGTGTCTGCAGTAGTAGCAAGAGCTGTTAGGACTTCAGTGGCAAAGGCTTCTGGAGCTCTCCTGCTGGTTCTGTTTGTTTTTTGTTTTTGTTTTCCCTACAGAGCAGTCATGACTGAGGGGCTCCCTCTTGGAGCTGGGTCTACCTTGCAGGTACACTCTCAGTAGTGGTGGTACCAGTCTCTGATGCACAGGCACCTATGTAGTGGCCACAAACTGATGTGTGCCGTGTGAATGCCCTTGGAACAGCCATGAAGCTGGGGTTCAGAATACAGTCACACACAGAACTACAGTTGCTTCAGGGTCCAGAGTGTGTGCACTCCCCCTGTGGCAGTGGCTCTGGTGTTTAGGTGTGGGCGTTCACAGAGCAGCCATAAAGCCAGGGCCTGGAGTGTGGGTGCTAATAAATTTTCTGTTTCTCGGGGCAGTGTCTCTGGAGTCTCAAGTATGGGAATTCTTGAAGTGGCCATAAAGCTGGGACCTGAGTAGGCCCAGGGCTGGTGGGGCATGGCAGTCCGGGTGCTTGCATGCCATAACATCGGCTTCTATGGAGGACGGGTGTAGTACAGCAATGTTTTCCTCTTTGCGGGTTAGTAGTGGTGATAACCATTGATTATCTCAGTGGTAAAATCTGCTGGCGTCCTCTGTGGAATGAGCTGATGGGGTTCATGAAAATGAACACTATGGGGTTCGCCACTGAGAAAGCTGTGGGGACTCCAAGGTTACCCGTCTGCAGTGGAGACTCTTGAGGTCCTCAGAGGTAAAGACTGCCGGGTGCTCCACAGAGCAGGCTACCGGGGACCATGGTGGTGCTTGAGCAGGGCCGATCCTGGTATTCCTGGACTTTTTTCCTTGTTTTTGGCTATCTTCAGACACCTCATCTATCCGGCCTCCACAGTAGCCCTTTGTGTGAGGTGGTTCTGTTTTATACTCTATTGTGTGGCTTCAGGTCCTAGATAGACTCTTGAGCCCTCCTAGGGCTATTTTCATCTGTAGATGGATGTCTAATTGTTATTTTTTATGAGGGGATGGAGGCTGGTATCTCTTACAGTACCATCTTGCTGAGATCACCTACAAAATTATTTTATAGACATGTGACAATGAAATGCATTTAAAATATTACCAGAATATTATAATACACAGGAGCCTTTATTTTTAAATTTAAATAGTACCTTATCTAGTATTTAAAATTGATATCTGAAGTTAGATAGCACTCCTAATTTTTATAACTGTAAGAGTTTTGTAAAAAATATTTTATAGCTTTTGAATTATTATAATTTTTATTCTGAACACTGTTTTGCTTACTTGATGTGTTAATATATAATGATATAATTGATTACTTGTTAAATATTCTTTTCTTGATTTTTTCCAAGTAATGAAGTTTTTATTTGCTTTTAATATTTATTATGACTTCTAATTTTGTTGCATTGATTTATAATCTAAATTATTACCTAATCATGTTTTTGGATGTTCCATGAGTGCTTTGTACTCAACACTAGTATTAGGACTATAGTAAAACTAAAACCAAAAGTGAACTTGAAAACAAAACAAAGATAAGCTTTTCTAAAACCAAGAGTATTGTTCTCAATGGGGATAAAACTGTCTCAATTATATTTGTGCAAATAACATACATCAAGATACACAAATATCACTCTGGCCAGTGTGTCTAGAACATTGGCTTGTGCACTGAAGTGTCAAAGATTCGATTCCCAGTCATGGAGAACTTATTTGGGTTACAAGACCTCTCTCTCTCTCCCTCCCTCAGTCCCTCCTCCCCTCCCTCCCTCCCACACTCCATCCTTCTCTTCCCCTCTCTCTAAAAATTAATGGAAAAACTATCTCCACTCAGGAGAGAATTAATAACAACAACAAAATGATACACAAATATCAAATATAAAAATGAAATAGTAACTGGGCATGATCACAAACGTATTATAAGCATATTACCTCACCATGTAAAGACATGGAAACAGCAAGTACATAAGAGAAAATTAGTGGTAAGGAGGATCTAAATAATGTATCCATGAAACTGGTAGTGATAATTTACCAAAAATGATCACCTTTTGAAGAATAATTTCTTAATTATTTCTCTTACTTAATATTTTGAGACTTAGATATAACATCATAAAATTAGTACCCTGCACACAGGTAATAACTTATGCCTAATTTTTAAAAAGTAATAAATACTCTGTCTTTCTTAAGCAAAGATGAAATGCTGTGCTGATGTACTGCTTCAGCAGTAATTCAAATCACAACCATTTGTGGGAGAATCAAATAGTTTCAGACAGCAAATAGTTTATAACATAGACTTAGAACTTGGTGGTAGACTTACAAGTCTGTTGTAAAATATGTACTTAGAACTTTCTATAGCAATAGTTATATAGTAACGTAAATAAATATAGTGCACAGTTTATTTAAGGTACATATCATCATACAACAATTTAATAGAACATTTAATAGTATATTCACAAGGAAGAGTATTGTGTGATTTATGCATTTTATTTTTATTACATTTAGAGTATCACGCTTAAAATAAGAGTTATCATTCAAAATATATTTATTGATTATATCTTCCAAATTCCAGTTTGTAAATAAAACAGGACGAAAAGCCTGCATTTGGTAATTCCATTTTAAGTTTGATCAGGATAGTAAGATGAAAAATAATATATATTAAATTTGAAACAAATATTGCATCAGCATGCTTTCTTTTGCTTTAAATTAACAGATTGTTTTCTATAATTGTCTTTCAATCACATTTTATTTTTAACTACTAAATCTTCATTGATAAATTTTAGCAAATTTATGAAATCTCTGTTACTATTGGTAAATCAATTTCATGAAATTACTTGATCTCAAAGTTTTTATATTAAAGTATATTTTTGTATTATCCAGACCACCACCTCCTCCTTTTCCACTTTTTCACTCTTTTTTTAAAAAAAAAATTTACTTGATTTTATACTATTGAACTCTTGTAATTAGTATAAGTTATTATTATTTCTCATAATTTTCTGAGATTTTAAAATGAAATTTAGAGAGATATTCTGAATTCCAAGGTTTATCTCAAGGCTCTACTTATTTAGATTTTGACTTCTCATTTGTTTACAACAAGAGACTTTTCTGTGGTAATGATCAAAATCTATAGATTGACTTCAAGGTTCAGTATTTTAGGTATCAAGATAGGTTGAGGCAGATACATTTTAAGCATTCTGAGGCTTCTCAAATTGTTTAATAATACTCTGCTATAATGAGGACAGCTAATATGGACAAAGCACTTTGCCATTGTTATGGTGCCAGTTGTCTATGTCAGTGACAACAAACTCATAATTACATAAGAAACCTTTGTCATAATACTGGAACTATCTTAAGTTGCTGTGATTTGTGAACACTTAGATTACCAAATATAACAAAAATCCCACACACCACAATCTCTTGTCAAATGCCTTTTTCTTTAATAAGATTTCGAAAAAATGCATTTTCTAGCTATTTTATGAAATATATGGCATGTAAAATTCAAACATTAAAATATGAAGCTTGTCAAATTTTTCTAATTTAATTGGAATTTCTATGTATTGCTGAAATACAAACACAATACATTTTCTATGTTTTCTCTTAGATGGCTTATATATATTTTAGCTATAGCAGCATAATGCTAATTGTTATATTTTATAGGAAACTGCTTCTTTATAGTTATAATTGCATAAATCACTTGAAATCATTATATTTGCAAAACAAAATTTACATTGTGTGACAAAAAAGACAGAACAAAATGGCATATTGATATAGATATATAATATAATTAATATTTCTAATGGCTTTTAAAAATATTTTTTGTTTGCTAATTTTCCCTAGGAATTAGATCTCTATGTTTAAATCTGCAACTTAGAAAGCTGAAATTTCTTCCCATTAGAGATACAGTAATAACTTTGTAATTAGTGAAATCATTGTCACACTGCATAATCAGCTCATTGAACACATACATTATAGTAAGAAAAAATAATAAAAAATCCTTGGTAGTAACATAACTGTCCCATTAAAGTCTTGATTAACTTTATAACAATAATGTAGTATCATTTTACTTTTATAAATTAGTAGACAAATTGGAAATATACCCAACAATATTCCTGTATCTTTGCAGAAGGGAGGCATGCTTAATTAAAATAATATAATGCTGGCAACATTAATTTCTTATTGTGGGGATTTAGCAACTCATTTCAGAATGTGAGGCCAAAATTATATTTCAGCAGTTTTATGTTAAATGTTTCAAGCAAAGCCATACGGCCCCTTGGCACTGCATGGCATACAGTGGTATCAGAAACAATTGATGTGTGTAATGACAATTGCGAGCATCCTTTCCAGATGAGCTGACCCACCCTCATTCCACCCTGCTGCTCCTGTTTGGTCATCAGGTACCTCTCACCATCTGTTTTTCCTGTGGCAGCTGAATTGTTTCTCTTATTGTGCACCTCAATGGTGAAGCATATTGAATGTGAAATATAGCTTGTAGGTCATGGGATATTCTAAGTCTGTATGTTTAATTTGGTAAGACTCATTTTAGCTTTGAATGCATTTTCTTTTGATAGTAGGAAAAGGGTTTTTATTCAGAGCATAATGAGACCCAGGCATGTAAATTTTTAATAGGGATTATACGTATAATTACAGAGATTGCTGTAATTTGCTGTTTGTATTATTAACATCCTTATGATGATGTAATAATCATTTCTTCTGAGTACTTGGCACAATTACTAAACTGGTCATGAAAACTACAGAGCTTTGAAGAAAATGTGTATACTCTGTGTCTTAAAATGTAGACATAATTTTTACTTTGTTTTTGTCTTTCTTCCAAAAATCAAAACTTACATTAATATTTTTCTTGTTTTAAAATTGAGTAATTTTAACGTAAACCCAAATATTAATATCGTAACCAGGGGATTCATTTATACTTCCTTGAAGCAATTCTTTCCCTTGTGGTTTGGGGGATTAAGGACTAAGAAGTTAACTCATACTGGAGGCAAGCCTAAACAGGGATTATTCCAGGGAATGGTTGGTAGGGGCCCAGGCAAGAGATGGGTGGAGAAATGGTTCATTCTTGAGAAAAGAAAGAGAACAGCTGAAATCTGAAACTCATCACTATAATTAACATTTCCAAAAGTATTCAAGAATCTGACAAACATTTCTAAAATGTTATTTTTATCATATTACTATTTATTTGTGTGCTTGTCTTAATGTAATGATAACAGAGAAAATCAAGTGTGCTGGTTTTCCGCTAGCTGTTTCTACGACCTTAGATAAATATTTCAAAATCCAGTATTTATAGTGCCCTCCCAAGTTCTGCATGATCTGGCCCCACAGAAATCCTATGAACTTGCTTTTACTCTTCTGCTTCTCATTCACTGGGCTCCAGTTACAGCAGCTTGTTCCTTGAACATGCCAAATATACTCCAGCCTCAGCTTTTGTCATTTCTTCTGCCTGGATCATTCTTTTTTTTTTTTTAAATTGTTTTATTGCTTAAAGTCTTACAAAGGGTATTACATACGTCTCCTTTTTTCCCCCGCCCTTGACAATTCTTACTCCAGTTTTTTTCACTTACTTTTCAGTTCTTTCATTAATGTAACATTATCAGTGATGATTTCCTTGACCACTTAATGAAAAATTGAATCTACCCATAGGAACTTCTCTCTCTCTCTCTCTCTCTCTCTCTCTCTCTCTCTCTCTCTCTCCTATCTCTCTATCTTTTTTTTTTAATTTTCCCCAAGCCATTTTTAAGAATCTTGTCTGTAATTATATTTATTTATTTTTTCTTACCCTCCTTTCTAGAATATAATCTCTATATAACACAGGCTTTGTGTGCTTTGCTTGAGTGCTATCTCTAGATCCTAGAAGAGAAAGTGTCACATAGTAGGCATTCAATACATATCAATTAGTAATCTCTTTCTACAAGCATTATGCTAAAGCTGGACTGGAGATATAATGCTGAATAAGACAGCCTTAGCACTTGTGAAGATAAATTCTCAGATTAAAAAATACTTATAATGTGATAAATTTGTACATTATTTAACCTCTTTTTCTGCTGTTCATTAATGAAGAGTTTAATTTAGTAATATTTAATATTTCTGTCATTTCAAAAGTTCAATAATACTATTATAAGGTCAATTTGGAGTACAGCTCTACCTTAGTCTACCTCCATTTCACTGTTCAAACTTACCTACCTCTAAAGCCTCTTACATATAACACCTTTATTCATAAAGTATGGGTTCAAAATTATTGACTGAACTTGTATAGAAATTCATTCTTGTACTGAGATCATTCTCTGGCTTATCTTTGTCTGCCTCAAACCTGTTCACTTTCAATGGTGGTCCAAATCCTTCTTATTTGTGAAACTAAACTAGCTCACAGTAATTACTATAAGAATTACCATTAATTATCTTCAATTAGAGTGAAAAATTAAATAAACTAAAGCATTGCTTCTTACTCAAAGCCTCTAGCTAGTTGATGACACATTTTGCTTGTGTCCCTAAGTTCCCAACTTAGAAATATTTTCCTGGACCTAGAGATCATGTATCTCTTTGTATAGCCTTCTTAGTCCATTCATACTGCAATAACAGAATACCATAGATGGGTGGTTCTTATAAACAATAGAAGTTTATTTCTCACAGTTTTGGAGACTGGAAGGTTCCGGATCAAGTAGCCCATAGATTCAGTTCTGGTACAAGTCCACTTCCAAATTCATAGGTAGCTGTGTAATCATGATGTCCTCACATGGCCAAAGGAGCAAGGAGGCTCTCAGGTCTTCTCATAAGGGCACTAACACATTCATGAGGGTTTATCCTCATTACCTAACCACCTCTCAAAGGCCCCATGTTCTAATATCATCATATTTGGGGTAGGATTTAAACATACAAATTTTTAGAGGACACAGTCAGTTTATGATAACTGCTAACTATCTTTATATTTATAACTAGATGCCCGGTGCACGAATATTGTGCACGGGGTCTGTCCCTCAGCTCAGCCTACACCCTCTCCAATCTGGGACCCCTCGAGGGATGTCTGACTGCCAGGTTAGGCCCAATCCCCCAGGCAGTCAGATATCCCTCTCAGAATCCAGGACTCCTGGATCCCAACTGCTCGCCTACCTGCCTGCCTGATTGCCCCTAACCACTCTGCTTGCCAGCCTGATCACCCCCTAACCACTCCCCTGCCTGCCTGATTCCCCCCAACTGCCTTCCCCTGCAGGCTTGGTTCCCCCCTAACTGTCCTCCCCTGCAGGCCTGGCCCCTCCCAACTGCCTTTCCCTGCAGGCCTGGTCACTCCCAACTGTCCTCCCCTGCTGGCCATCTTGTGTGTTGGAGTGATGGTCAATTTGCATATTACCGCTTTATTATATAGGATATCATGTAAACACAATTTAGCTCAATAAAAGCCTCATGTTGAAAGAGTCAGGGCTTTTTAACTCTTGATAACAGAGTTTACAACTCTTTTTGGAAAAAAAAGTGTTTAAATAACAGATTAGATATTATGATGTCTTCTATAAAAGCATGTTTATATACCCTAGTATGTATATGTATGGATAGGTGTATGTTTCATCTATGATTTTCTAAGCACAAAAGTGAACACAAAATGATACTTTTTAGATATTTGCATTTTTTACTTAATGTATTTTAGAGATTTTTTCCATATCAGTTCTCATTCTAATATTTGCAAAATATTTCATTATGTAGAATTTAATAACTTATTTAACTAAGCATCCAGGAAATACCCTTAGGTATTTCTATTGTTTTGTTTTGCTATTCCTAATAATAGTATAATGTAATGAATGATTAAATATTTACATTTATTTATAAATTTTATACACAAACTGTATAAACATAAGAAGTATTTCATAAATTTATGGGCTGTGTGTGTGTGTGTGTGTGTGTGCATCTCTGGGTGAACTACGTGTTTCTATCCTTGGTTGATTTTTGTATTGATTAAATTATCCTTTCTTTTTAAATTTGTGTGGGTTCTTTGTAAACTGAAGTTATTAGCTCTGTGTCAAGTGTTGTAAATATGTTTTGCCAGTTGTCATTGGTATTCACTTTTTTGAGATTTAAGACAACTCATGAAAGTAAGGCTCTGAAAGCTATTCAAAATTAAGTGGATATGTGTAGCAATTATTCAGTAGACTCCATCCAAGAAAAAATGCTCAATTACTTTAATATTTCAAAAGGAAGTGTTAATTTGGCTTACTTTTTAGTAAATAAAACAACTGGCATAGCAAAATAATATTTATCTGGAGTGCAGTGGCATAAATAACATTTAATAGCTTCTGCAACATAGCTCTTATATAACTCAGGCATTTTGTAGGTGTCACAAGGAATTTTTCCTTTTCTCACTTCTTGATCATCTTTTGCAAATATTGTTTCTTGTCATATGGACATGTGTTATATCTCCTCTTTGTCACAGTGTCATTATAATTAACCTAATTTAAGGTGTAAAGATGTGTCTTAAGAATTAAATGTTTAGGAAAGAACAATAGTGATACGTATGTGGACTGAAAAAGATAAATTTAGGGTATATAAGTATATTTCAAGTAGAGGTGGATGCCTACTCTCTCCCCCAACATTGAGTGATTGGCCTGATCTGCTCATCTGTTTCTTCATTGTTTCTACCACAGAATCGGGGGGAAAAAAATCTCAGTTCTTATTGAGAGAAATTGAACTGTGTAGTCCCCTTTTCTGGTTGTTATGTGGAAACTTTGAATTTTACATTATTATATAATTTATTTACTCATGACAAACATTTTACATCATCATTATTTCCATTTTCACACTTTGTGGCTTGGATTCTCCCTAGTAGGCATGTCGGGTTACAGTTAGTAAGCATGGTCTCTGATACTTTTTTTAAGTTATGTTATTAATGGCATAATGGTTTCCATTTTAATTTCTTTCTACTTTTAGTTTAACATAATTTTTTTTATTTATTTGCTACATATGGAGATACCTCTTAAAATGGTTTTTGAAAAACATTGTTTATATTTTAGATGTTGCTGTACATACTGATATAGAGTCTTTTATCTGGAATGTAATAACATAAATAATATTCAATAGCTTCTTCAAGAAAAAAATCATTTATAAAACATAAATATATACCAAAAGAAGTGGAATTATTTCTCTTTTATATATTCATCTATCAATAATACCGTAGGTCCTCTGGTTACGTCGGAGATCGGATTCTACAGTGCGACATAACGCGAAACCCACCTACATAAGCACCTATGTCACTCACATGGAGCACATACACAGCAGTAATCAAGTGAAACAGTAAAAAAAAATTTAAAAGAAAGATAACAATACCTGACCTTTACTTGTGGTAAATAAATAATAAAAAATATAAAGCACATATGTACATATGTCAAAATGACAGAACTTTTTTTTTTATAAATAAATGCGAAATGGTGACATAACCACGAAACATCCTACATCGAGTCCCACGTAACCCAAGGACTGTCTGTATATAGAGAGGAAAGGAAAAAAAATTCTACTTCTGTTTGGTAGATTTTCCATCATTTGAAAATATTCAAAACACACTATTAGAGAAACTGTGGTGTTTAAAATATATAGAGTATATGAAAGAAATCCCACATATTTGTTATGGAGAATTGATGATGTAAAAATGAAAACGAAGTAGCTTCTTGTTACCTACCGCCAGGGTGTAAGCACTTCCAGGGACTAGGGAACCAGAGAGAGGTGACATGGTGCAGATATTTAGAGGGTGAGCTCTGGATGCCTGGTGCCCGTGACTCATGGGCAGTGACCTAACTATTCCATGTATCTTTATACTCATTTATAAATTGTGGCTCATAGTAATCTCCATTCCATGGGGTGTTGTGAGGACGGAGTGAGTTAATAAGTTCTCTAAAGGACATTGGCATGCCGTAAATGCTGACTATCTGGTTGTATTATTACTGTCATTATCCCATTGTAAGCCAGTGGAGACAGACAGTTTCCACATCATCCTCATGTGCGGCAACCCCTCTGTTTTATTTGAAGTTCAGGAGTGAGATAGTTTTTAGAGCAGCGATTCTCAACCTGTGGGTTGCGACCCCTTTGGTGGTTGAACGACCCTTTCACAGGGGTCTCCTAAGACCATCCTGCATATCAGATATTTACATTACGATTCATAACAGTAGCAACATTACAGTTATGAAGTAGCAACGGAAATAATTTTATGGTTGGCTCACAACATGAGGAACTGTATTTAAAGGGCCAGAAGGTTGAGGACCACTGTTTTAGAGGAATGCAAACAGAGAGCGGTGAGGGGCAGGCCAGTTGGGAAAATGGCGGCTGCAAAAGCTTGGGCATGATTGTTCTCATGAGACGAATGCCAAGGGCTCATGGGGTGTTGGCAATAGGTGAGGAAGGTAGGCTGGCATCAAGATGTGGACTAGTGTAATTGTCACTTTAAAAGCATTTAAAAGTCATCAAACCCAGCTCTAGGGGTAATTCTTACAATGTTTTCTATAGGAATGATCATCTTTCTTCCTGATAAGATATGAGAGATTTCTAAATTTTCCCTCCAATTTTTATTTGAAGAAGGTGATAAACATGGTAAAATGTTGTGAGAACTTAGCATGATGCCTGGCTTTTATCAACATGTTCTATAAATGATAGTTATTATTATTATCATCATCATTATCATTTTATATAATTCACCAAAGAAAATATAAAAGGTCAATATTACACATATTTAGTAAAGAGAGGGTGGGGAAACAAGGAGAGATAAACCAAAGAACTTATATAATTACTAGAGACCCAGTGCACAAATTTGTGCACCAGTGGGGTCCCTCAGCCTGACCTGCGGGATTGGGCCAAAACCAGCTCTCCCATGTTCCCCGAGGAGTCCCGGATTGCGAGAGGACACAGGCCAGGCCAAGGGACCCACTGGTGCACGATTGGGGCCAGGGAGGGATGCAGGAGGTTGGCTAGCCAGGGAGGAATTGTGGGAGGGGTCCAGGGTATGTCCGACCCATCTCACTCAGTCCTGATCTGCCAGACTCCAGCAACAAGCTAACCTAAAGGTGGGAGTGTCTGCCCCCTGGTGGTCAGTGAACGTCATAATGAGCAGTTGAGTGGCCTTAACATATCATTAGCATATTATGCTTTGATTGGTTGAATGCCAGCCAGACAACTGAGCACTTAGCATATTAGGCTTTTATTATATAGGATATGCATAACCCATGAACATGGACAATAGGATGGTGCAGACATAAGGCGGTTGGGTAGGGGTTAGGCAGAAGGGGTATAGGGGTGGGAATGGGGACATCATTAATACTGTAAAATAAAGAGGGACAAGGAACAAGGCAAATCGCATTTTTTTCTTAAACTACAGTAAGACAAATACTAGATTAGTGTCATCATCTGGCTGGCACACCTTATGTAGACACGTACTTTCAGTACTTTCCTATTGAACATCATATCATGTATCAGTTTTTTCCCCTAATAAATGCTATTCATAAAAGATTATAAGTGTGGAAAAAAATGTGCCAAGAGGATAGTATAAGAAAGCTAAAAGGCGTGACATCCAAGTGAATAAGATATCACATCAGCCTGCTAACCACTTTGCAGCCTGAAGACAACTGCAACATGGCCAACACAAGGGCAAACAGAGGCTGCCAAGGAACCAGATGCTGTTGCTGGAAAGAAAATGTTCTCAGCTCAGCATCTGGGTCTTGCAAATGCAATCCAGAAAGAATGAGGGCAAGCAGAGCTTTGCAGAGGGGAACACAGTTTCATTACCTAAATGCTGTACAGATAAAAAAACATATATTTGTAATGATTTTTTTTCGTTGACAAACACAAAACCAGACTGGACCTTGTACTCAATATTCCGCCCTGTCAGTGATCACTTTCATTTATCCATTGGAGGAGTTGTAATGGCATATATTATATCTGTGTCTCTGGAGGAAAGTAAGCTTTATATATGACCATGTGTTTGGTATAAATTGCTGTGGATGAAGAGACAAGGGGAAGCCTCTGCTCTTTGCATGCCTGTGTTTGTAGAAAGATGCAAGACTTACAGGCTTTGGAATTTTAGTGTTTGCTTCTAGTGTAAATAGTCTCCATTGGGAAGAATCACGTATCCATTTTAAAGCATCAAATAAGTTAGGGATTAAATGGAAAAGGCAGGAGTTAATATTAATACCAGATAGAATAATGTGCTTTTATATCTCAAATGATCTTATAATCTTTATTTTTTTAGAAGTATATTTGTACTTGGACAAGGATAAAGTAAATATAAGAAGATATAAGTATTTTAAAACATACCCATGTAGATTAGATAATTATATTTTACTGTGCAGAAATTTATCATAATATCCTACAGGAATATTTATGTGTACATCTAGGAGTCTAATATTAGTTATAATGCCATGTCCTTCAGTGAATAATCTTATTTTTAAAATATTATTCCATATTTGATAATTAAAACATAAGAAGAAATTTCCTAATAACATGTACCTGACATCTGATAATTTGAAATTCAAAAGGTTTTGTATGATAAAATGTAATTTGATCTAATAAATCTTAATTGGTGGCCTGTTATGTTCAAGGCACTAAGAAATTGCTGGAGACCAATTCAAAGATTTGGAATGGTATTTTTTTTTCCTGTCCAGAAGTATACTATATTTTGGCATAATTGCGAATATATACCACTTATATTTTCTACGTGTTTTATAAAGGCCAGCAGCCAAGAAAATTTAAAATACAAATGTGGGTGTGCTGCATTCCATTTTAGAGACCTGCCAAGTTCCAGTTACTTTTAGGTTTTCTGCTGAGCAATTGGTTTTGTTTGTTTATTTGTTTATATACCTATTTATTTATGTCTAGCAGAGCAATTTTCTTTCAATTTGCCAGCATCCTGATAAATAAAATGTAATAAAAGCATTATTTATTAGTGAAATGGTACTTTAAAGTAGAACAGATGAAATTATTTATGCTGAATATCACCTTCTTTTTACTATTAAAATCATATATGTGCTCAGCTATAGTGGTCCTTTATTTATATAATTTTTAATTTATGTGGTTAGGTAAATAGCATCTATGAGATCAGGACCAAAATCTAAATCCTTATTTAAACTACTTAACTTCTTAGTTAAGAGATGTACCAGTAAATCTAGAAGGCAGTTTGGAAATTTGTGACATCGATGAAAAGATATACTTGACAATCTAGTGTGAATACAAAATAGTTACAACTTAAAATAAATCCATTCTCCTCTCTCGCTGCCCTAACTTCCCTCCCTTACCCACCAAAAATGAGTCAACAGTGTTTTCACTTCAGGTTTATAGATTGCATGTGTGTGTTTTGTGTTTTCCTGTGTGCTTACACAGTAGGTGAAAATAAAGTAGAAGTTAAATACATCTGAAAAAAGAAGAAAGAAAACATTATTTCACATATGGGACGTTCCCTGAATAGTTTGTTTTTCGTTAAATCAACAGTTCTACTTGCAGACTCCCTTGGGTTTTCAAAGTCACTGAAAAGAACCCAAATCAGATTACTTGAATCAACACTCTTGCTGCAAGCCATATATTCATCTCTCTGCTTTTTATTGGATAGGAATTGCTGCAAGTTTTCCAGCTGCATGATCTCCATACTTTGCATACAAACCAAACATGTTAGATATATAGTAATAAGAGGGCCTATAGCCATGTTTTGGGGTGGTTTTCTTTGTTGTTGTTGTATCCAAAATATTGTTCATATCTTGCTCCCATAATTCCCCTAGTATCTAGCATTGTGTATATTGGCATTTATAAAAAATGTTTGTTGAATGGAAGAATCCTATATAATAAAAGGCTAATATGCAAATAGACCGAATGGTGGAACAACCGACCAACTGGTTGCTATGATGTGCACTGACCACCAGGGGGCGTGTGTGGACCATGGTGGGCATTGGCTGCGGCGGGATGGTGGAGCAGGTAAGTGGGGGTGCCAGTTGCTGTCATCGGGGTGAGACTCTGGTGGTTACTGAAAATTCTTTGCTTCATAAGCCGTGGTCCTACCCAGTGCTCGCACCCACTGCAGGCACCGGCCCCACTCACACCCACAGCCAGCGCTGGAGCCACCGCTCGCATCCGCTGCCAGTGCCAGCATCAGTCCCGATCACTGGGCACCATCAGCAGGTGCGAGCGGCGACTGCCAGCCCCAATCACCCCTGAAGGCTTCTCCACCTCCCCCTGCTCCTGAGGGGCGATCAGGCAGCTGCTGCTCGCACCTGCTGACGGCACTGGCCCCACTCACACCCCCTGCTGGTGCCGGCCCCAATCGCTCCGTGCCATCAACACATGGGAGCAGTGGCAGGAGCAGGGCTGCCAGCCAACAGGGACCAGGGTCCACGGTGAGAAGGGTCAGGCAGGGGAACAGAGGATGGGCCTAAACCTGCCCCTGTGCCTACCACAGCCTCGCGGCCCACAGTTCCTTTCAAGGTGCACAAATTTGTGCACTGAGCCCTTAGTAAAAAATAAATGAAGAGGAGAAATAAAGACATAGGATATGAAGAATTTAAATTACATTGAATGATCCCTGGAGATGAAAGGGCCAATGAGAAAAAATGGCAGTGAAACATATATGGAATGAACATCCTCACTTATTGTCAAGGATACCATAGCATTGGCAAGAGAATAGCAGTGTGCTAGCAGTCAAACATGGGTTTCTACCTATAGCCCTGCCCTTGAGTGATAAATCCCACAGTGTGTCCAGGCATTGGTCTCCTCAATCAATTCTGGTAGGTCATGAATTGCAACTAAGAGCACAGTGACTTCCAGCACCGATAAATTGAAAATTGTTTTCTGAAACTGGGTGTGACTCCTAGTCCACCTCTCTATGTACTGAGCACTCAAGAATATTGTGGATAGGCCCGGCCACAGTGGCTCTGGTTGAACATCGACCTGTGAGCCAGGAGGTTGCAGTTTGGTTCCCTATCAGGGCACATGCCCGCATTGCGAGCTCCATCCCCATGGGGGGCATGCAGGAGGCAGCCGATCCAATTCTCTCTCATCACTGATGTTTCTCTCTCCCACTCTCCCTCCCTTCCTCTCTGAAATCAATTAAAAAATATATCATTTTTTAAAAAAGGATAGTGTGGATAAAAATTTAAAAGAATACTGTGGTTGGCTGGTTGGTGATGGCTATGGTGAGCTTATGGGAATGATGGCATCCCCAAACTAGAAGTTTTCTGAGGGTTTTCTATGGATTCATTGTTTCTTTGGGTTAAAAATGTTTCGTTTACCTATTTAACCTCTTGTGAACATTCTTCTTATTAGTTTCGTTTTAACCTTTTCAAGACAGAGGTTCCAAAGTCCTCACTGCTTAAATAACTTTTATATTCTGTGTTGACTCTTCCTTATTTTTTGGTTACCATAGATAAGAAATTGCTATTTTAAGTCTCAGATATCAACAAATTTATCAAAAACAATTATGATTTTTAGTACTATAAAATGATTTATTTATTTTCTATTTATTATCAAATGCAAAATTATTTGAGATTATATAGCGATAAGTCATATAAAGCTAATCAGTTATTTGATAACATTACTAGTAAACAATGGGTAATCCAATATAACATGGAATTTTCATATAGGGTCAAACAGTTACATTCATTTACATTTTCCTGCAGCTGATTATGTTCCTGGAAGGGTTGTCCTAGACTGCCATCTATTTATTTTAAGGCACTAGTAATCCAGGTATCATGAAATGAAAATGTTATTAACTTTAAGCAATTCAGTTCAAATTGTTATAATTTGCACATGTAGATGCCTAAAAAGCTGCTATTATAAACAATTTAGTCAATCTCATTACAAAAATAACAGACATAACAATGTACTGGGTCTAATGCATTTTAATTTATCAGTTTAATCAACTTCGGTTTGCATGTTGCCAATTTTTTTGCTTTTAAACAAGAATATATGGCAATTGATCAGAAAGAATATGTTTTCTGTGTGACTTTGAAACTCCGCGGTGCCTGCTGCAGTTATGTTGCTGCGATGGATGACTTTCACAACAGGAAATCAGGCCAATTTAAAGTCCAGGCACCAAGCAATTTGAGAACCACCAGCTTTATGCAGTAATATAATTATTCCCTCCGAGGCTCTTAATTGTATTCATCACACCATGATTTCTGCACAAATTAAGCATGCATTTACTGCTATATATAACTTGCTTTGCAGTTAACATTCTGGAAACAAATTTCAAGGAGATGGAATTTTGGACTTATTCATCCCCTGAAATCACAAGTTCCAAATGTTCCATACACTTTAAGGTCACATTTTCTATCTTGTAGCCTCTCTCTATATAAATACCAAACTTTTTCAGAGGAAACAAATATCCAGAATTGGATATATAATTTTTAATTTTTCTGGAAATTTGCAGGAGTATAAATTCTGAATATTTCTTGCATTTGTAATACTTTTCTGAAGGGAATTCTTAGTCAAATCTAAGTTACATGTAAAATAAATCACTCAGAATCAAAAAAATATTTTCATAAATGCTCAATATGAAATGTTAATTACTCATGAAATACATTGCACCCATTTAGGACAAAAATAAAATAATCAAAAGTGACCCAATGGATATACATAGATAAATCTTTTTAGGTTGAAACCAAACAGCACATTTTACCTGATATACTTAGAAATAGAAATATAATCTATATTCATGTGTTTTTAAAGTAAATTGAACTAGTAAAATGAAGGCTTTTTTATTCATTTTAAAAAATCTTAGCTATAGAATTATTGGATTTCTAGAGTATTGGCTGCTAATAGTTTTTATTACACTGCCTTCCTTACCCTGCTTTATTTTTAACTATATTATAAATATTGCTTTCTAATATTTGATATAGTTTGTGTATTTTCTCTATTTTTTTCAGAGTAGAAACTCTACATGGGCAGGGATTTCCCTGTCTTTTTCTCTCTTATAGATATATCTAATCTATCAAACAGTGTCTGCATAGTAGGCATTCAATAAGTATTTGTTAAATTAAAAGCTGAGTAACATTTTCCTTGTTATTCCTATCTCATTAGGAAAACTCCTTGAAGGCAGGAGCTATAGGAAAGCAGCATAGTGATTTGTATTCTCTCAGTCATTCATTCAAAAACCTTTGTTAAGCAGCAACCATGAGCAGGACAAATGGTTTTTGCATTCACAAAATGCAGTGACTTGGAGTGTGAGTTTTGCCCTGTTTTAGTTGAATAACATAACATTTTTAAAAAATTTCTACTAATACTCAATGTTAGGAATTGGATCTCTAGACACAGTTGATGGGAATGCAAATGGTTTAGTCACTATGGAAAACACTGTGGAGGCTCCTCAAAAAACTAAAAATAGAACTATCATATGATCCACTTCTGATTACACATATATCCAAAAGATTTAAAATTGGTATCTTCATAAAATAGATGCACTTCCATGTTTATTACAGCACTGTTCACAGTAGCTATGATATGGAAATAATCTAAATGTCTATAGACATATGAATGAATACATATAAGAGAATACTGTTCGATCTTAAAAATGAATGAAATTCTGCATTTACAATACATGGATGGACACTGAGGGCATTAGGCTAAGTAAAATAAGCCAAAAATACACAGAAAGACAAATACTGCATGGTTACACTTACATGAGCTACCTAAAATAATCAAATTCATGAAATCAAAGATTAGAATGGTGATTACGGAGAATGGAAGAAATGGTAAGATATTACTCAACATGAATTAAGTTTCATTTAGGTAAGATGGAGAAGCCTAGAGACCTGTGGTACAACATTGTGCCTATAGTCAACAATAAGGTTTTGTACACTTGGAATTGTTAACAGGATAGATGTAAGGTGAAGTGTTTTACCATAATAAAGAAAGATATAATTGCTACACCGATTTTGCATTTATTTTAATTATACATCATTTTAGAAGCAAAAAAAATGTTAGGATATGATACAATAATGAATGTATAATGCTGTAAACATAGGTCTGACAGAAAGTAAGCACTTAGTAGATGGTAACTGTGACTTAAGAAGGATTTTTATCTTTTGTATTTTTGACTTAGTATCTCAAACATATTAGGTGGGTAACAGGTGTTTTTAAAACCCTGTGATGGATTATTTTTCAGCTCCCATAAACCAGTCAATTATCCTTTAAAGATTGGACTCTGCAAAAGGAAGAAGTCCTAATTTTAACTACATCTTTGAGGGCAGCCTTGCTAAGGGTTTTTGTCAGAGGTGGTCCTTAGCCATTGAGATTGAGAGGATTGAAGGGGCGTGAGGACCCAATGTAATGGGTTGACAGTTCTTCTAAGGGCAAGTAAAAAACTTTTGCAAGATAGAAAATATCTCTGGGTGTTTTCTGAGGGGTTAAAGAATTAAATTAGAGAAAACTTGGTGACTAGAAAAACAGTTGTAAGCTTTCTCATTAATGCAGGTGAGAAATAGCAGAAAACTATATGTGTGTTATTGTGAAATGAATGTGAAAAATATAGGCAAGAAAAAGACTCAAAAGGCCTGGATAATGGGTAGTAGGGGTTGCTCCTGGGTGCAGCTGAAGAATAAAAGTAATCAAATACAACTTTTTGATATCTAAGTGAATAATTATAATATTTATTAAGAAAGGAGATATAAAGTGAGAAATAAATATCCTTTGGACACGTTTCAAACACATATTCTATTCAGAAAAATCATGCCATATAATTATTTGGCAATAAATTCATCCCCCCTTCCTATTTTCTCACCTAAGTTTATTGTAAGTTTTCTTCTATATAAACATTTAGTCTGCTTAGTGGTCTACAGATTCAAAATTTAAGACAAAAATTATTAGGTATTATGTCTATTATTATCCATGTAAAATAAACCCATAAATATGATTAATACTTGACATAATATGTAGAAAATACCTCTGCTGGGGTGGAAGGAACATAAAGTCCTAGTTGTAAAAGTAACATCAAACAACAAATGGTGGTTTTTCATCTATTACATGGCATTTTTACATTAATGATTGAAAGTTGATGATTGGAATAATTGATTCCCTGTATATTCACTTAATTGAAGTATTTGCTACCATATTATTGAGATGAATATTAGATTGGCATTTTACAAAACCTCTCATTTGCAGATTATAAGCTTTTAAATTCTGTTCTCCCATCTGTCAACTTCAAGTCCATGTAGTCTATATCCTTTTTGAGTGGTGTTAACACAACTTCATTACATTGTGATGTATACTATACAAATGTTAATTATGTATTTGACCTTGTTAATGACATGGCAATGTTATAATTTTGATTTTCTTTTACAAACTATAGATAAGACAAATTATTTAAAAGGATATAGATGCAATTAGATTCAAACCCATTTTAATACATAAGCATAAAGCATCCCTAACATGTTATTAATTTATTCAATCTATTTTTAGGGGAAAGCAATAACATTCATGATATATTGTTATTTTTTTAATTTCACATATTATCATTCTTATCTGATACTTAATGAAAACTAATATAACATGATATTTTTCAAGGTACATAAAATAATTTTATGTTTTACTAAGCAAAATTTAATCTCAATGTATTCTTTTTTTGTGAAAGATGATAGTAACCATAATACTTTAAAATCAATTATTATCAGAGTTTTATCTTTTAATATTAAAATATAACAGCTAATCAATTCTGTACATTTATAGACTTATGCTATCCATATATCTTGTCATATAATAATTGACATAATGATAAAGTAGGAAGAATCAGAGAGACAGAAAGAACTAGGAACTACTAAGTAGCAATTTTCTCAGAAAAAAATTGAACTGGAATAGATTTGTTAGTGGCAAAAATGGCAGTAAAATGTTACCAGACCTTGGTTCATCAACCTCAGTACTTGAGTTCGATGAATTCAGAGCCAAGCAACTCAAATTACAAGAGAAAGTTTATTTAGAAAGTCACAGAGGTAGAAAAGGTGAGCCAGCTTAACTGGATGGGCTCAAGAATGAGTTATAGAGACAAAAGAATGTCCCTTGGAGAATGCATCTGGGGAGAAGTGGAAGGGGAAAGGTGCAGGTAGGCTGCAGAGAGAGAGAGAGAGAGAGAGAGCACACCGGGGAAAGAAAGGAATGAGGAAAGGCACAGGCATGCTCAAAAGAGAGAAAGAGCATGCACTGGGTCCTCCAACTTGAAGGTTTTTATTCAATCTCTAAAGCAGGGATCTTCCGGGAGGTCCAGGAGAAGGTCTCAATGAAGTATTCATCAGCTTTCCCGGTGTGTTCTTTCAAGGCTCTGGTCTCTACTGATTGGTTGGTGCCAGGGGAGGGGGTCATTAATCATCAGAGCTGGTTCTGCTGTCAACCATGGTGTCACACTACCTGGCCTTGCAGGTTTTCTGGACCTGAAGCTGAAATACAACTGAGGCCTACATGTTACCTCTAGTTTGACCAGAGCTCTCTCTTTGTGGTCCACAGACCTAAAGCTTTGTCCCTAAGATTATTTGATGTGGGTCAGACCTCATTGTCATGCAGGGGCTTGTTTGGGAGTCATATGAGGCTTTTCTCTGGCCCCTTCATTTCTCCTCTCAGGGGGTCTACCACATGATTTGTGACATGCTAGAGGAGGAATGGTTACACGGGAGGGGAGGTCCTTGCTTTCCCAGTGTTGCCTTTGCTGGGCTCCCCAGGCTTTCCTCCCTGGTGACCTTCCATCCCTGGCCTATCGTCCTTGCTCTGTTCATTCTTGTTGAACAACCCACGACAGATTCACTGGTATATTATGTACCAGCTTCTTCCAATAAAATAACATATTCAGAAAATTAAATTTGCATAGATATGTTAAATCCAGGACTAATATGTTTACTAAGCTCAAGCCTTCTTGAATGAAGAACAAAGATAAAGAGCAAACAAACTAAAAGAGCCTCAAGAAATTTGTCTGCAACCGGAAAAATAGAATTACTACAAAACAAAAAGCATCCTACGGAAATATCAAGTGAGAAGAAATTATTGAAAGACTATAAACTGCATACAAGAAGCATTCATTATCATGAATATTCATGTAACTTGTGTTTCATATAAAGAAACCTTAGCAAGAGCTCCTTGAAACGTGTGGCAATGCAACTAACAAGGTGGGTTTTAAGATAAAAACCTTAAGCAAAAACTCCATTTGCATTGTGGAAACAGAAGGGTTGGTGAAGAAAAAAAGATATATTTTTGCCACGTGACCCAACTAGTATACAGTGTCCTCTAATAATAGGACTTGGGATGGGACAATTCATTTTGCCCTGCATATTCTGGGTTCACAGGAGAAGACGCTCATGCTGAGAGTGACAGTGGAAGCCACGAGTTCCCATCAGTTGAATTTCTCTTACAATCAGTACCAAAAGTAAGGCTAGAAACATATTTGTAGTGAATTTTGTTTTTATTTCTTTTTCAATTACAGTTTATATATTATCACATTAGTTTCAGGTGTATATCCCAGTGATTGGACATTATATAACTTACTAAGTGATTATCCTGATAAATCTCACACTCATCTGACACCATACATAGTTATTAGAATACTAGAGGCCCGGTGCACAAAAATTTGTGCACTCGGGGGAGTGGGGAGGGAGGTCCCCAAGCCCGGCCTGTGCCCTCTCGCAGTCTGGGACCTCTCGGGAGATAACGACCTGATGGCTTAGGCCTGCTCCTGGGTGGCAAAGGGCAGGCCCATTCCCTAAGTACAGCCCCTGGTCAGGCTCAGAGCAGGGCCGATTGGGGAGTTGGGGCGCCGCCCCGTCATGCACAGAGCAGGGCGGATCGGGAGGTTGCGATGCCACCCTCAGTCATGCTCAGGGTATGGCCGAATGGGGGGTTGGGGCACCACCCCCTGTCACACTCAAGGCAGGGTCGATGGGGAGGTAGCGGCACCACCCCCTGTCACGCACAGAGCAGGGCCGATCAGGGGGTTGGGGCGCCTTCCCCTGTCAGGAACAGAGCAGGGCGGATAGGGAGGTTGTGGCCCCGCCCCCTGTCTCACACAGAGCCGCAGGGCGATCAGGGGGTTTGGGCACTGCCCCCTGTCACGCTGATCCCGGTGCCGGAAGGAATATTACCCTTTTACTGTATAGAATAGAGACCTGGTGCATGGGTGGGGGCTGGCTGGTTTGCCCTGAAGGGTATCCTGGATCAGGGTGGGGGTCCCCACTGGGGTGCCTGGCCAGTCTGGGTGAGGGGCTGAGGGCTGTTTTCCGACTGGCGAGTGACTGAAGCTCCCAACTGCGCCTTGTTTTCTTTTTTTTTTTATTCTTGGCCAGCTTTAGCTCTGAGGCCTCGCTGCTGAAAACATTGATATAATGTTGCAGTCCGGCTGGCTTTCAGTCGGGCTGGTTTCTGGGGTTTTGTTTAGCTTCTTATTTGCAACATAGTACATAGTTGCTTAGAGTTACAGCTGAGAGGCCGGCAAGTTAGGCGGGGAACATAGTTGTTCGCCAGTCACTGGAGCAAGCAAGCCTCCCTGCTCGCTTCAGTGCATGGCTGCCGGCTGCCATCTTGGCTGACAGTTAATTTGCATAAGGATATGCTGATTAACCAATGGGAAGGGTAGCGTAGCGGTCGTACGCTAATTACCATGTTTCTCTTTTATTAGTGTAGATTGTTGACTATATTCCCTATGCTGTACTTCACATCCTCTTAATCTTTTCAGTTTTTTCACCCAGCCCCCTAATTCTCCTCCCATCTGGAAACACTCAAAAAAGTTCTCTGTATCTCTGAGTCTGTTTCTGCTCTGCTTGTTCATTTCGGTTTTTAGATTAAATTGTTGATAGATATTTATTGCTATTTTGTTGCTCAGATTTTTTTCCCCTCATCTTAAAGAACACCTTTTCCATTTCATATAATACTTGTATTGTGGTAATGAACTCCTTTAACTTTTTCTAAATGATAGCTTTTCTGGGTAGAGTAAACTTGGTTGTAGGTCCTTGCTTTTCATCACTGAATATTTCTTGCCAATCCTTTCTGGCCTGCAAAGTTTCTGTTGAGAAATGGACTGACAATCTTATGGGAACTTCCTTATAGATAATGAACTGCTTTTCTCTTGCTGCTTTTAAGATTCTTTCTCTGTTTTTAACCTTCATTATTTTAATTATGATGTATCTTGGTGTGGGCCTGTTTGGGTAAAACAATTCACAATACTTCCTTCTCAACTTAGACTTGCTTTCAATACTGCTCTATATTTCAGTGGAAGGTAGTGAAAGTTTAAAAAAAGAAACCCAGATAAAATGATTCTGAGAAATCCTATCTAATAATAGAGAAACATGGTAATTAACCATAACTTTGTTACCCTTCCCATTGGCTAATCAGTGAGATATGCAAATTAATCGCCAGTCAAGATGGAGGTTAACAGCCAACAAAGATGGTGCCTAATTTGCATACTGCATACAGCGCAAGCTGCCATCCAGGCCCCCATGTGCGACCTGGGGGGCGGGAGCTCAGGCAAAGCAATTGCTGATCGAGCCCTCGCCTGCCCACCAGAGACACAGGACCCACTCCGTGTGTGATCAAGGGGCAGGCGGGGGCTGAGGTGAAGGCAAGCGTTACTGATCACCTCGCCCAAGCCACCCACAGGAGAAATGGGGCCCATTCCCGTGTGTGATCTGGGGGTGGACGGGGGCTGGGGTGAAGGCAAGTGGTGCCGATTACCTCGCCCGAGCCCTCACTGCCCACAGGAGAAACAGGGCTCACTCCTGGGAGCCCCTTCCTGCTCGCAGCAGAGCCCGAGGAGTCTGCGAGCGTCCTACCAGCCTTCCAAAGTGTAATAAAGTGCATTTCCGGTGAGGAGAAGCCCGGGCAGGGGGTGCACAGGCGTGTACAGGAGCGGGGCCCTCCAAGGGCTGGTGGCTTCAGGCCCAGGCTGCTCAGCCAGGCCACTGGATGCGAGCCAATGTGCCTAAGGCCAGAGGTTCGCGCTCTCTCTGCCAGTTCAGAGTTGCAGGTGCTGCCCTCCCCCACATCCTCCTTGCGGGGGGTCATGCTCATACTGCACGGCTACTGGCCTCCAGCCTGGCTCCTGCCTCCAGCCTGACTCCCGCCTGGGGTCAGTGTTGGCGCCAAGCACAGGGGAGGCTAGAGGAAGAACCCCAAACCCTTAGCTGGACTGACCTTGGGCCCTAGAGGGAAGGAGGCCGTAGGGGCCAGGAGAGCCTGAGAAGAGGGAAATCCCAGGAGGAGGCACCTGGAAAGTGCAGTGAATTGCAGGAGAGGGTGGAACAGCCACACACTGGCAAACTCTGCCCGCCCCAGGTCAGTGACTCGGGCCCCAAGTGCTCCTGGGCTTTGCCTTGCATCGCGGGGTCACGCTGCCCGTGGACTGGGCAAGCAAGGGCCACCCCAACCTGTGAAGTTTCACACAAAGGTGGGGAGGCCAGGTTCAGGTGGGTTTGTCAGGCCCAGGGAAGGCACCTTCGCTCTCTGCACCAAGACAGTGACCAAGGGGCTCTCTGGAGACATGTGGTGACTGAACCCAAACCAGGCCAGAGTCCTGCTTGCACTGAAAGGCAAGTAACTGGGCACCACTCCCCAAATGCATGGGGAGCACCAGCGGCCTCCTCTCTCCTGCCCTGGAAGGTGGGAGGCCTGGCGGGATTCACAGGTAAAACACAGACACTGTTGGGTCCCAGACCCCTTTTCTTTGCACACACACACCATCCGCCCCGCCCCCTCCCCATCATTCTGTGAGGCTAAGGTTCCTGAGCCCAGATCCAAGGACTGCAAAGGGAACAATTCTCCCGGTGAGAACATGCAGGCAGGCGCCTCCTGCCAAGGTGGCCAAGTTTGACAAACAGCGCCTCCTGGGGTGGGGAAAGCAGAGTGCCGTGGAGCAGCGCCGGCTCCCAGCTACCCCGGGGGCTGGTGGCCACCTCGGCTCCCTGCTGGCCCCAACAGCTGGGCGGCAGCCCCTGTGTGTCCGGTGCACCTAGGCCTCGCTGACCTCTTGACCCCCAGAGCACACACCCGCCTCCTGGTCCTAATTGCTTCTCCCCACTCCACACACACACACATGCATCTGCAAAGGTGGGAACAAGGCCCAGGCGGCCGCGTCCATGCCCTTGCTGGCGAAAGTCACACTCCAAGTGGCCGGCTGTGTGAGGGGCAGTGGACACTCACTCACTCACTCTCTCCCTGGAAAATCCCGGGAGCACCTCAGCTCCTGCAACGTGTGGAATTGGAAATCGAACCATTTATTGTCTCCTAACTTTTCTCTGGTTTCTTTGGTCACTCACTGTGGCTGCCCCTACTGTTCTGAGGGGGTCCTGGGGACTCCTCAGCCAGACCACAAATCCCCAAATCAAACGCTCGCTTTCAAAAAGCCCGGCTTCTCTCAATGCACCCCGAAACCTAAAAGGTTGCCCCTCTGTGAAAAACTCGGAGGAGCAACGAGCTGGGATAGGACAGCTGGTGTGTGGCGGGGTCCCTGGGACCCGAAAAGGTGCAGAAGAAAAAAATTTTTAAAACAGATTTCAATTTCAAGAAGTAAAAACAAAATCAAGAAAGAAAACTTATGCTTTCGAAGCCTGAATATCCACAGGGACCTCAGCGCGATCCCGAGCCGCCGCCTGCCCCAGCGCAGGACCCAGGCCTGCCATCTGCGACCGGGGGAGATGGGGCAGACACCGCGGGATTGGGCATGCCATCTGCCACCAGGGGAGCGGGCCTGAGCCAGCAGGTGGTTATCTCCCAAGGGGTCCCAGACTGTGAGAGGGCACAGGTTGGGCTGAGCCACATCCCCCGTCCCCCCCACCACCACCAGTGCACAAATTTTTGTGCATGGGGCTTCTAGTCCTATCTAATAAAAGAGAAACATGGTAATTAGCCATACCTCCGCTACCCTTCCCATTGGCTAATCAGGGAGATATGCAAATTAACTGCCAGCCAAGATGGCGGCCAGGCAGCTTGAAGCGAACAGGGAGGCTTGCTTGCTTCAGTGACGGAGGAAGCCAAGTTTCCGCGCCTGCCTTGCCGGCCTCTGAGCTGCACTCTAAGCAACATTGTAACAAATATAGAAGCTAAACAAAGCCCCAGTAACCTGTTTTCAGTCAGCCAGGCTTCAGCCAGCAGGACCGCAACATTGTTTTAAATACAGAAGGTAAACAAAGGCCAGAAACCTGCTTTCAGCAGCCAAGCCTCAGAGAGAAAGCCGGCTCTTAGCTCCAGTGACAGGCATAGAAGGTAAATAAATGCCAGAATAAAAAAAAAAAAAGAAAAAAAGGAGAGGTTGGGAGCTTCAGTCGCCTGCCAGCCTGAAAACAGCCCTCAGCCCCTCACCCAGACTGGCCAGGCACCCCAGTGGGGACCCCCACCCTGAAGCAACAAGATGGCGGCTAATTTGCATACTGAAGGCAGGCTGCAGCAGGCAAGGCTGTCTGTGGTCTGGGACTCGGATCTGTGACCCTGCAGAGTGGGGGGTAGTGCTTGAGGCTGTCTGTGGTCCCAGGACCTGGATCTGTGACCCTGCCGGGGGGGGGGGGGGGGCACCGCAGGAGGCTGTCTGCAGTCCGGGACCCAGATCTGTGACCCTGCTGGGTGGGGGTCAGCGCTTGAAGCTGTGCACGGTTCCAGGACTCAGATCTGTGACCCTTCACGACAGGGAGGCAGCCATCAGTGCCCAGGAGTGACTGCGCAAGATTCGCCTCCTGGCCCAGAAGGTGCAGGATCGCAGGGACAGCCACCATGGCAGGCCAGACTGACGTCCTCCTGGCCCCACCACGTGGGTTTGCGGATCTGCAAAGCCAGAGGCCTCTGGTGTGCACATACCCCCCTGGCGTGCGAACATTCCCCCCAGTACATTGTCACCCTCCCACGCCTGCAACAGTTGCAAACCAAGGCATGCACAAGTTCCCCCCGCCTCTCCACTGCACTTCCATCAACCCGGCATGCCTAACACCCCCACAGGATGTGCACACATCCCCTCTGATGCGCTCACGTCCTTTGGAGAGTGTCTGGGTGTTCTGGGTGCTGAGGGTGGGCGCCTGTGAGATGACAGTGAGAGGGCGGAGTGGTGATGCCCTGTTCCCACAGAGGCCAGTGCAGCTACAAGATCACCTCTGGGGAGTTAATGCAGGTGCTGAGGCAGGAGCAGGTGCAGACAGACACACCTGGTGGGCACGGGTGGCCCTCTCTGAGGTGCCTTTGGTCAGCGTTCAAGATCAAGAACCCAGAGGCGGAGAGGAATTCCATCCTCTCAGTGAAACAGTGGGATAGTCGGGCGACTGTAGAGGAGGAATGTGCACTTTGGGTGCCAGCACCCATGAGTGAAGGCTGCCCTGACCTAGACTTGCTTGCTTGGGGCCTAGTGCACTCCTTCTGGGCAGTGGGTGACAGGACATGCTTTTCTGAATTAATGAGAGAAAACATTGATTCTCCTGCTGCCCACGAAGGTGGAAAGTGAAGTGGGGAGACATGTGGGGAATGAGCAAGGTTCCCTGTCTGGGGGTTCCAAATCTGCTGTTGGTTTCTTTCACCACTGACTAGAGATATACAGGGTGTCCCCCCAAAATGTATACACACTTTGAATACCTACTAATTCCAATGGTTTTAAGCATAAGAAAGGAACAACACTGGAGCTGTTATCTGTTAAAAGTGTGGGCACAAACAGGTAGTTGGACATTCTCTGAGGGGTCTCAAATTGGTGAGGGTGAAGGCCAGACTGAGGGGCCCCTTCTCCCCCCCTAAACCAGTGCACAAATTTCGTGCACTGGGCTACTAGTCTATATATATATATAAAAGCCCAGCAACTGGAACAGCAGAACGACTGGCACAACTGGTTGTTATGATGTCCACTGTGGGAGCCAACCAGCCATATCCGGGCCCTGATCGGCCCCCAACACCTCGATCAGGGGCAGGGCCAGTGGCCCCTCCACCCAACCCCTGTCGGCTCTCCCCGATGGGCTCCCATTGGGGTGGGCTGGCTGGACCCCACCCATGCATGAATTCATGCACTAGGCCTCTAGTAATTATATATATAAGCAATATTTGAGTCTAAATTTTCTTTATGTTCTGACAATTTGAGAATTAGTACGTTGATTTCTTATTTTTATTTTTCAGAGAAAATACACTAGTTACTTTTATTTTTATATGATTTATATATTTTTGTGATTTGAAGAGATGCTTCTGTACTTTAAAAGTAATTTCAACTTTAATTCTCAGTTACATTAAAATTACTAGTAATTTCTGGTTGTTTATGAAAAGGACAAAAGTTAAACTCTGTATGTTTGAGAATATATTGTAAAAGTGCATAAACTATAATTTTTCAGCTATTCATTATATACTTTTAGAAATAACATCAATATATCTTAGGAGTTTTATAATCTGTATAGACATGTTTTAATTCATTATAGAATAAAGTCATGAATCATGAATTTAAAGATTATTCATTCAAGGAAGAGAAAGTTTTCATATTAGGAGCCAGCACTATATTAGGAGCCGAAAATAGAATCATAAATAAAATGCCAACCCTGCCTTTGGGAATCTCAAATCAGCTTACTAGCTAAACACAACACCACATATTTCTGGCTTCACTAAGTTGGATGTGAAGATTTGTGAAAACTTTCTATCAGCATTAAACTATTCATGGAAGAGAGAGAGATTCTCTGTGCATACAGGGAGAAGGGTTAAAAGAAAACAGTCATGTTTAAAAAAAGTCATTAATCCCACAATGCATTACAAATACCCTTTGGTGTGAGATATAAAAATCACATTAGAGGCATGATAGTGGAAATGTGCAAGTTGAAGTACCAAAACATTATTAATTTTTATAATATTTTAAAAACATATATTTTATTCATCTTTGGATAGAGAAGAAGGGAGAGGGAAGAGATAGAAACATCCATGAAAAAGAAACATCATCAATAGTTTGCCTCCTGCACACCCTCTACCGGAGATTAAACCCACAACCCGGGCATGTGTCCTAACCAGGAATCCAACCAGTGACCTCTTGGTTAATGGGTCTAGCCTCAACCATTGAGCAACATCAGCCAGGCAAAATACTTTTTAAAAAAAATGATATATATGATACAGCATTGTATATGCTACTTATCCTGAATTTTAAAGTTTGTATTTTAGAAGATTAAAATACTAAGGATAATATATATTTTTAAATACAGGTTTGTGCATACAATACTTTAGTTCTTTTTTAATGTTTAAATTTTTATTTATTTCTGATAGGAAGGGAAAGGGAAAGAGAGATAGAAACATCAATGCGAGAGAATCACTTATTGGATGCCTCCTGCATGCCCCACACTGGGGATGGAGCCCACAACCTGGGCATGTGTCCTGGCCTGGAATCAAACCATGATCTCCTGGTTCATAGGTCGACACTCAACCTCTGATCCATGCAGCCCGGGCCCATACTTTGTTTTTTATAGTGGCTTGAATCTCTATGTTGGCAAGGATACCAAGGAGTTAGAAGTTACTTGGTGCTACCAAGGGACAACTGAATCTGGAAGTATTGTCTTAAAAATGCTGTGACCTACTCACTATAGACCAAGAACCATACCTTCTGTCAGCACTCCTAGCTTTTCTCTCTATTCAATATTCAAATTATTGACTGGGTCATGAACTGGAGAATATTTAGCAGATTAAGTAGGGTTGCTCTGACTCTTCTGTAATGCAATTGCTTGTACTCGAGAATCCTGACACAAAGAGGTTATAAAAGTGTGTAGTATTGGGATAGAAAAAAAAAAAGGAAGAAGAGAAAGAGAAATGAGCAATGAAATGAAAACAAGGGGGTACATGAGAAAATGTAAAAAATAAAAGATGGGAGATTGATTTAAAATGCTCATTGTGGCTTGGTTTTGAGTAAGGTTCAATAAGATCATGATTAGGATAGTGATCATGGAAATGTAAATTTTAAAAAGAAAATATACAGTATGTATTCTATGCAGATGTGGGCACCATTGATTTTCTGCAGCCTAAATTTGTAATAAGTCAAAATAAACAATAAAATTATATATATATATATACATATATATATATATATATTTCCATATATATTTTAATATATATTTACTATACACATATCTCACAATAAAAGTATTTCTAATTGTTCTATTAATTTGTTGTTACCCAAATAGGTGTAAAATAATGACATGAGCATGAATCTTAGAATCAGAAAGTTTGTATTCTAGAGCTAAATCTGTCTTATAATCAGATATATGATACTAATAAGATTATTTGACCTCTCCAGGTCTTTTATCTCTCCAGTGTATTGAAGATTAAATAACAACATTGTGTAACCCAGTGATGGCAAACCTATGACATGCGTGTCAGAGGTGACATGCGAACTAATTTTTTTGGTTGATTTTTCTTTGTTAAATGGCATTTAAATATATAAAATAAATATCAAAAATATAAGTCTTTGTTTTACTCTGGTTGCAAATATCAAAAAATTTCTATATGTGACACGGCACCAGAGTTAAGTTAGGGTTTTTCAAAATGCTGACACACCGAGCTCAAAAGGTTCGCCATCACTGGTGTAACCTCATAAGCCTTCCCTGAAATTTCTTTGTAAACTGAGCATCAGGATGCTGCTCCCATAACTATGTGTACAAGTGGTCTGTAAGTTTTAAAGCACTTTACAACTTCTTGGTACAGTGATGATAATATGTTTTAGAAAATGCTCATGTGCATCAGCCTAAATGTGCCTTGTCATGTAAAGTAAATTATTGAATAAGTGTAGTTTTTAATTTTTGTGCATAATTAGTAAAGAATCCCAGGCAGTATAGATTTTCTCCTCCTCCTCCTCCTCCTCCTCCTCCTCCTCCTCCTCCTCCTTCTCTTCCTCCTCCTCCTTCTCCTCCTCCTCCTCCTCCTCCTCCTCCTCCTCCTCCTCCTCCTCCTCCTCCTCTGGTTCTTCTTGTTCTTTTCTTCTTCTTCTTCTTCTTCTTCTTCTTCTTCTTCTTCTTCTTCTTCTTCTTCTTCTTCTCAACATCTTTCCATCCATGATAGAAATATATTGGGGGAGGAAAAATCACCCCTTTGTGATCTCCAGTGCTTTGTCTTCTGAAATCATTTATTTTAAAGACATAACAGTGAAGACATAAATTTATTGTTATTTTTAATCATATAAGCACTCATGGAAGTATAGTGTAGGTTATAGCCATACAAAATATATAACTTTATCCAGTTCTCTAAGAAAACAATATTTTTAATATATTTTTATTGAATTCAGAGAGGAAGGAAGAGGGAGAGAGAGACAGAAACATCAATGATGGTTAGAGAATCATTGATTGGCTGCCTTCTGCACATCCCCCACTGGGGATTGAGCCCGCAACCCAAGCATGTGCCCTTGACTGGAATTGAACCCGGGACCTTTCAGTCTGCAGGCCCACATTCTATCCACTGAGTTAAATCGGCTAGGGCTAAGAAAAAAATGTTTAAAGATCAAGCTAGCTCAATGTCACTAGTGACAGAAATCAGCATGAATGGGATTTCCATTTTTGTTACATGTAAAAGATGAAAAAAAAAATTCTAGAGAGAAGTTGCTAAAAAAAAAAGTCAAATTTCTCCAAAAGCATAAAATGAAAAAGACCTCAACAGGAATGAATGCATGGATATTTCAAAATATCATTGATGTTATCAAGGAGAAACTTCTTTGTTGTTTTTGCTACTTCAATTTAAAATAAATAATATTTTAGAAGGATGTCTATTCATAAAGATTTGGGAAATTTTTTATTGAGCAAAAAATTCTAAGGAAAGAGATACAGTATTTCGCATAGGAGTGGATTAATTTAAAAATTTTTATAGAGATATTAGAAAATATGTATGAAGGATTCTAAAGAAATTCAACCCATTTATCCTAAGTATAGTAAGAAAACAATGTAGGATTATGCAAGGAAATAAAACAACATACATATACTGAGGTTATATTTATAATAGGAAAATTTGGTTGTAACACATGTTCATTATCGTCTTGTTCTCAAAGCATATTCAAGGATTGAGAAAAATATTTCCAAAACTGTATGATTGAGAGAGGCAAAATATAAATTTGTAATGTAAAAAAATCTTTCTGTATATAGCATTAAAGATTGGAGAAATACATACCAATACTAGGGACCCAGTGCACAAATTCGTGCACCTTAGAAGGAACTGTGGGCCACAAGGCTGTGGTGGGCTCAGGGGTGGATCTTGGCCCATTCTCCATATCCCAGCCTGGCCCCTCCCACTGTGGCCCCCAGTCCCATGTCTGCTGGCAGCCCTGCTCCTGCCACTGCTGCTCCCATGTGCTGCCGGTGCCGACCCCTCTACTACCCACTGATGGCACAGAGCTATTGGGGCTGGCGCCAGCAGCAGATGTGAGAGGCAGCTTTCTTCCCTGATCACCCCTCAGGAGCAAGGGGAGGTGGAGAAGCCCCAAGGGCCAATCGGGGCTGGCAGCTGCCACTGGCACCCACTGACAGAGCTGAGTGATCGTGGCTGGCACTGGGTGCCAGCAGCGGGTGCAAGCAGGGCCAGTGCCAGCAGCAGGTGCAAGCAATGGGTGGGACCACAGTGCGCCACCAGAGGCTCGTTCCAACGACAGCGATTGGTTCCCTACCTTGGTCTGGTGCCCCAGCTCACCTGCTCCACCATCCCACCATGGCCAGCACCCACCATGTTCTGCACTCTGCCACCTGCTGCTGATGCCCCCCACATTCCACATGCCACCTGCTGCTGATGCCTGCCACATTCCGCACACACCCCTGGTGGTCAGCGCGTGTCACAGAGACCAGTTGTTTGGTTGTTCGGTTGTTCCGTCATTTGGTCTATTTGCATATTAGCCTTTTATTATATAATATAACAACACACTTCTGTTTAAATGATAGTATTATGTGTAACAGATAATTAAAATATCTTCATTTTTTCCATATTTTAAATATTTCCTATATTTTACAAATGCATTATTTTTATTGAGTGCTTATTAAATATCTAGAAACTTTTCAGTTGAAATGGTGAAAGTGAGCTAAATATATTTGCTAAGAAAATGTACCATTATTAAATATTAACAATTTTGTTTAGATGTAACCAAATTCTGGTTTGTAATTCAAAGGAGTGTGTATGTGTTGCTGTTATGTTTTCTGCAATAATTGATCTAAATTCAACTAATTGTGACATAGTCCAGTGCCATTTTAAAGAATGACTGATGTAGAATATGAGGAATGACTTCCCATTTGCAGAGTTTTGTTACAAAACAAATAAAACCAATTCTCAAAATGTGTAGAAAGTTGGTATCACAAAAAGCAGCACCAGTGAAATAAAAGTTTGAGATTTTCTGCTTAATTTTGTTTTGTTAGTTTTAAAAATCTACACTAAGGAGAAGCTGAAAGCAATTTTAAAAACTCCTTTTGCATTCTTTTAATAAGTTAAGTTTTAAATTTTTATTGCAATAAAGGATGTATCCATTTAAATAAGTCTTCTTTTGTAAAAGGTAATTTAGTTCTGCACAATAATCTGAACCCAGCAAAGCACACCTGTAAGGACCATTACGCATTTCCCCTACTTGCCTCATTAGACTCAGCGTTCAAAAGAGATCAAGCACTTGGCTGAATTGACAAAATATGCATTTTCCCTTTTGCTGATATGCTGTTTATGACAGATAGAAAATATCGCGTGTGTTTTGTTCACTCCTCTAAAGCATTTCAACTTTCATTTCTGTGTTATCACATTCAGCGACTTCAACATGCTCTCCGTTCCACTAGCAATCTGTTAGTGATCTGCTTCTTTCATCTCTCCACAGATTTGTCCTAATGAAACCATTATGGCTGAACTGCTTTTCATCCACCTTTATTCCGTCTCGATACGATAATGATGATCTCATTTTACTTTTAGATACACTGACACATAGCCACAGTTTTGAGTTGTTATTTTTATGTTTCTTAAAAATAATTGATTCTCTAAATATTTTATTATGTGTATTTATTGAAGGTGAATACAAGACAGTAACACTGCTTTTACTCAGGAAGATGGTAAAATGGAGTTAACAGTAGATGCCTCTGGATTCAGAAGGAACTGAGTTCAAATCTCTCTGCTATTTAGAGTGATGTGATCCTAAATGAGTAGCTGATTTCATTAAACTTCTGCTAATTTATAGCATTGCTATAAGTATTAATTGAGAAATGTACATAGAATATTCATTTTTATATGTCTTTATGTGTCAATATCAAGTTATCCTTTTTTATACCTTCTTCCATGGCTCCTAACCATAAAAGACTGAAGGATTTTCTAACCAGTTTTCATTGATTTTTTTTGTGATCATGTAAACAGATAACCACCTTTATTCTGTTTCAGTTCCTTTTGTTGTTTTATTCCTATATTTGAACAATTAAATTTATTGGGGTGACATTGGTTAATATATTGATATAGGTTGCAAGTGAACAATTCTATAATACATCATCTGTATATTGCATTGCTCGTTTACCAACCAAAGTCAAGTCATCTTCTGTCACCATATATTTGTCTCCTTTTACCCTTCCTTCCCTCTGCTAAACACCATACTGTTTTCTGTGTCTGTGAGTTTTTGTTTATTTGTTTGTCTTATTTGTTCAATTGTCGCTTTCAAATTTATATCCCACACATGAGTGAAATCATATGGTTCTTGCCTTCTTCTGTCTGACTTATTTCACTTAGTATGATATTCTCAAAATCCATCCATGTTGGCACAAATGGTAGTATTTTATATTTCTTTATGGCTGAGTAGTATTTCATTGTATGTATGTACCACATTTTTTAACCCAATTATCTATCAAAAGACGCTTTGGTTGTTTCAATGTCTTGGCCATCCAAAAAACCTATTAGTAGCAATAAACAAATACAGTAAGGATTCAGTCTGTTCCATGCCTTCCTGGTTCAAGTCTTATTTTGTTGGTCAACTTATTTTGTTCACTAGATTCCACAAATAAGTAAGATCATGTTTGTTAGTTGTATTTGAAACCAGGACAAGTGAGGTTTTATTCTGTCTCATTTGAGAGCGATTGGTGTATGTTATAAACATTAGCACCTTCTAGAAACATTGTAGGCATTAGATTGGTATTTGTGTTTCAAAGTGTGGGAAGTACTTATATTTTAAACTTCTGATGGTCAATTTTTATAAATTAATGAATAAGTATAAAGTTAGATATTATTAAAAACACTAGGGGCCCGGTGCACGAAATTTGTGCACTGGGTGTGTGTCGGGGGGAGTGTCCCTCAGCCCAGCCTGCCCCCTCTCACATACTGGGAGCCCTCAGGCGTTGACCCCCATCACCCTCCAATCGCAGGATCGGCCCCTTGCCCAGGCCTGATGCCTCTGCCAGAGGTGTCAGGCCTGGGCAGGGGACCCTCATTTCCCCCCGATCACTGGTTCTGCCCCCCACCCAGGCCTGATGCCTCTGGCCCAGGATTCAGGCCGGGGAAGGGGACCCCCAGACCCCTCCGATTGCTGGCTCCGCCCCTAGCCCAGGCCTGATGCCTCTGGCCCAGGATTCAGGCCGGGGAAGGGGACCCCCCCTCCCCCCCCCGATCACCGGCTCTGCCCTCGCCCAGGCCTGATGCCTCGGCCAGAGGTGTCAGTCTTGGACAGGGGACCCCCATCTCCCCCCGATCACTGGCTCTGACCCCCGCCCAGGCCTAATGCCTCTGGTCCAGGAATCATGCCTGGGCAGGGGACCCCCATCTCCCTCTGATCGCTTGCTCCACCCCCTGCCCAAGCCTGACGCCTCTGACCCAGGCTTCAGGCCTGGGCAAGGGGACCCTCATATCCCCCCAATCACCAGCTCCGCCCCCCACCCAGGCCTGATGCCTCTGGCCCAGGCATCAGGCCTGGGCAGGGGACCCCCAGCTCATTCCGATTGCTGGCTCCGCGCCGCCCCCCTCCCCGCCCAGGCCTGATGCCTCGGCCAGAGGAGTTGACCCTCATCACCCTCCGATCGCCGATCACCGCATCGGCCCCTTTCCCAGGCCTGAGGCCTCTGGCAGAGATGTCAGGCCTGGGCAGGGGACCCCCAGGTCCCACCATTCCCAGCTCTGCCCCTGCTACCCATGATCGCTGGCACCGCCCCTACCAAGACCTAAGGCCTCTGGTGGAGGCATTAGTCCTGGGCAGGAGACCCCCAGCTCCCCGCGATCTCCCGCTCTGCCCCTGCTTAGACCTAATGCCTCTGGCCAAGGCGTTAGGCCTGGGCAGGGGACCCCCAGCTGCTCACGATTGCTGATTCCGCCCCTGCTCCCCGCGATGGCTGGTTCCACCCCTGCTCAGGCCTAACATCTTTGGCCAAGGCTTTAGGCCTGGGCAAGGGATCCCTAGCTCCCCGGACTGCCGGCTCTGTCCCTGCCCAGCTCCCATTGCTGGCTCCACCCCTGCTTCCCGCTATCACTGGCCAGGGCGGCAAAGGTGCCTGGTTCTCTGATCACAGCTGGGGGGCAGGGCAAAGGCGGCCCCCAGGGCCGCCTTTGCCCTGCCCCCAGCTCTTAGCTCCCCCCTGGGTTTCCGATCACCATCAGTGGCAGGGGGCTTCTTCTGTCCTTTCCCTTTCGCCTCCCAGCATTGTGCCTACATATGCAAATTAGCCGCCATCTTTGTTGGTGGTTAACCGCCATCTTGGCTGGCAGTTAATTTGCATATCGCCCTGATTAGCCAATTGGAAGGGTAGTGGTCGTACGCTAATTACCATGTTTCTCTTTTATTAGATAGGATTAAATTACCCACAGAATGTAAAGAGTTAGAATTTTTAAAATTTATTTTTCTCAAGTGTATCAAAAAATGTGAACATGGAATCTTAATGTATTAGACATCTAGAAAAATAGAAATTTCAATGAAATTTTATAATTCTTCTAATGACCTAGAATATTAATGATATAAGAATGTATATGTAATTTACCAAGTATTTCTATCCAGAAATTTGATATTAATCATTGACAAAATAAGCCTCAATAATACATAGAAAATATATTATACCAATTGACTTACTAATATTAAACATTCTCATTCTAGAATCAGGAAAAAATATTAGTCTCTAGAACTTAATTTTAAAGACGGTGGTAGGGAAATCTACAAATAGTGAATACAATCACAAAATGCAAAATAGTTCTTAAATACACCCAATAAAGATTTTTCAAAGTAAACATGGATAAGAGCTCTAAGTATACTTTTAAATAAAGAAGAAAATATTATAGAATATATATGGCCACATCTTCAAAAAAATTGTCTTTTACTCAAAAAGTAATTTTAATCAATTGAATTTATTTTTACACCATTTGCTCACTCTAAAAAACAAGTATTCAGCTGTATATTTTAATATACTATTTTGGAAGAGCACAGATAATATTTGGCACCCTAACTTTTTCAAGCCAAGAAGTCCTCTACTTAAAACTGGCTTCAGTTTTCTTTTCTGTTGTATATTTTTGCTACATTTTCATAATTCGTTCCGCCTAAAATACAAACACACAGATGGCAAGATACTGTTACCAGCCATAAGGTTAAAGTATGTTTGTGTGTATTGGTTAGAAAATATCTATGAAATGTAGTATTCATAGACACTAAACAAAATCCATGTTCTCTAGGTATCTTATAATATAGCTACATATGGAGTACTTTAATGATCACAAGATATGCTTCTTAAATTAGTGAAAAATTATGCAGCCTTTGGAGTCCAAGACCAATTTTATTCCAGTTTCTCTGCAAAATGAAAGAAAACATTTTGCTAACTATAACTTAAGGAAATGAAAATTTATAAAAAGGAAGATATTTTGGAATTGAAGCTATTTGACATAATCTGATATATATGTAAAGTATTTGGTATTCTTCATGTATTTACTTTGTAGTCTTTTAGAGAGATACATATATAAAAGAATCCATTTTCTTTAACTTGATAACAATAAACATTTTTAAAATCTACTGGCTTATTATACTTATTTATTTTCAATTCAATTTTATTACCGTGTAAATACATAGAGTTCTAATGAAGAAGCTATTTTTTGTTCCTAAAACAGAAAATTAATTAATTTAAGCATTTTTAGTTGCACAATTCTAAACATCAGTGTTGTTTCAAAATTTAACTGAGAGGAAATAGAAGGTGCAACTATACCATGTTGAAAACATGGCTAACTTCCAGAGAAATCGATATAAAATTTGTCCTCTAGATTTAAAATATTGGTAAATGAAATATAGCAAGATAGGCTAAAAGAGAGATAAAACTGAGAAATTCAGTGGAAATATCACATTTACTCATTACTGGTATAATATGGAAACATGAAGAAAAATTAATCACATTTACAAAAAGTATTGCTGTTATCCATTTAGAGTTAAACATCTTACTGTACAGAGTGGTACAAAAATTTTAATAGTGAACTTTTAATTTTTAATCCAGATATTTTTTGGTCTCAACAACAATGTTAAACTAGTCATTGAGATTTTAACAATACTTTCAATTTCTTTGATTATGTAAATGTAGTCTCTATGTTAAAGGGTCAGATTTCTTCCTAGAAATAGGACATTATTTACCTCTTTATAATTAACTCCTTGCTTGTTTATCTACTTTAACTCAGATTTTAGTTTCACATAATACTTTGCCTTTTAGCTGTTTCCAGGAACTAAAAATAGTCAATATATAAATAACTAGGTGCATTTATAACAAGAAACACTGTGCTATTCTGATGAAGTGGATGATTGATTAATTGTGTCAACATAATTATTCTGTTTATTCAAATGCATGTATTTCCTTTTGTTCTTCAAGTTATTATTTATAAATTATATTCATTCTTGAAAACTAGGAAAAAGTGTATACTAAATTTACTAATTGCTGTCCGCCCAAACCCTGATATTTTTGCTCTTTAACTCAGTGATTAACTCTGTGAAAATTAGCTTGCAATTTGAATGACATACTATTGCTATTGAATGATAAATATCAATTCATAACGAAAATAAAAATTAAAAGTCATCAATTTATTTTTGCTTAGTTTGGTTATCTATAACCTCTCAGAATCAGAGAAGTAGATGGGACATGTCATATTTATACTGTACTGTTTATTTTTTTTCTTTTTTATACGTCACCTCCCATACTCAAGCAATGCAATCAAACTCTGAAAACAGGCACTTGAGAGCTGAAAATGTAGTAATAGCCTACGAGTAAGTGAACTAGAAAATCTTGTATATGAAGTGATTTGAAGGACACTAAGGAATTTCCCTTGCAGCTCCTGAAATTCTACCATTATACATTCATTGCTTTGAGTAAATTATTGTGCCCCTGTCCCCAGCTTCCCCTATAGGACTTTACTACTCAATGCAATTGATTTTACATGAGTATGAATTCATTTATCATAGCATTTTCTTTGTGACAAAAGAAACCAGGAGAAAATGGCAAGTCTAGGCTCACAAGGAGAGGAAAGGGAGTGCTGATAGCTGGAAAGACTAGGCAAACTTTACTTTTTATAATTTTGTAAAATTACTTATTTTATATGACTTGCTGGGATTATAATCTTCTCCACCTGGATGCTGTAAAACTGACATTAGGTACTGAAGACAATGGGGCTGTGAAGAAAGGCAGAAATCCAGTGCAAGAGGGGAACGGAGAATGCCCTGACCGGCGTGTCTCAGTTGTCTGGAGCAATCTCCTCTGCACAAAAGAATCGTGGGTTCAATTCCTTGTCAGCGCACATACACGGGTTCTGGGTTCCATCCCCAGTTGCCTACAAGAGGCAACCAATTCTCACATGGATGTTTCTCTTTCTTTTTCTCTCTGTTTCCTTCCCTCTTTCTCTCTCTCTCTCAAAAAAGAAGAGGAAGGCAACTCATCCTCTGGAGCTAGTGAATATTCTCTACTTCTTTCTATCCTCTTTAATCCTATCGCAATAGGAAAAATCAGGCTCCATAAACTAATATATTATTTAGCTTGTATCATTTAAAATAACCTCAAATAACCATAATACATGAGCTTTCTTTTTTAAAGAACCTGCGTATTATTATTTTTGTCATCATGTCCATCCTCATTACAATTAGTTAATTTTGCATCCACTTGGGGGACGACATTTCAGTGATTTGTCAGATTCTGTCCTGATCCGTGGAAGCAGGCAACTTCTCTGAGAATAGCCATAACCCTCATAATACCCCTGGCCAATTGTGCAGGAAGTCATTCCCTCCCAATTTCTGCAATGAGCAACTTATTCCCTAAAGTGTGAGATTTGATTACCTTTTCTCAGCATGCATTCAGACAAATGTTATTATTGGTCATAAAATTATCCAGCCCAGTGACCTATGGTGACAGTGAATTTCACAAGGTGACTGCCTGCTGAGTGAAGCATCTCCTTGTATTTGTTCTAAATATTTTATATTATGGTGCTTGAAGATAAAGGGTGTAACTTCAGATGTTTAAATACAGTGACACTGGCATTGTGGTTGGCAAGATTTTAACATATATTTCTAGAACATTTGCCTTCATGGAGTAGGGTTGTAAAATTTAGCAAGTAAAAATACAGGATTCCCAAATAAATTAAAATTTATAAGAAATAATCCTACATAATAAAGAGCTAATATGCAAATGGTCATCACACCCTCGTGCCCTCATGCCCTTGTGCTGGGGCTGGGGGACCTGAGGCCATGTCCCCCAGTCCAACTCCAGGTGGGGTACCTGAGGCTGTGCTGGGGGACCTGAGGCTTCATCCCCCCACCCGGTGGGGCTTGATGGGGGACCTGAGGCTGTGCCCCCAGACCAGCACTGAGCCAGGGGACCTAAGGCTGCTCCCCCAACCCTGCGGGGCTCGATGGGGATGGGGCCAGCCGGGTCTGGGTCTCCTGTGATTTCAAAGCAAGCGGGTGGGCGAGGATTGACTGTAGGTCCTGTGGCACACTCCAGACTCTGGCAGGAGGGAGATTTTCATATACTTTTTATTAATTTTCTTTCATCTCTGACACTTCTATTATAGAGAAAGGGAAAATAGCAATATTAAAATATTTCCTCTAATTAATTCCCTTTTAATGTGCACAAATTTCATGCACCGGGCTACTAGTTTTGTTATACATATGTCCATGCAATATTTGAGACATCTTTATACCAAATTTTAAATGTGTTGTTTATCAGAAATTCAAACTTAACAGGGAATTCTGTATCTTATCTGGCAACCTGTTATTTTAACCTTTGCTTCACCAATTGGTATTACTACTGGTTGTGTTTATCTAAATCATTTATTCAATTCACTTTCTTTAAGTGTTATATAGAAAGAAATGTTACCATTTGTCAAAAGTTCTTCTTTGAATCCCTGAGAAATTAACTAGGGTGTAATGTTTGTTAAAAATATGTTAAGTTGAAACCCCAAATCTATTTGTTAAAAGAAAGAGAATGTACAAGGACAAGTCAAATGAGATTTGTTTTTTTCTTTCAGTATATTCTTCCAGCAGACCCTGAAACACTAGTTCTGCATAAAAATGTCCATTTCTTTTTCTCCCCTGTTGGAACTGTTCTCATGCATGGATTTATATGTAAAATTCATAAATGACTGCTGAACTGTGCCTGGTTGCATCACTGAATCTAGATTTAGCTGTTGTCTGAATGCAGTGGTCACCATAGGGAAACTGTAGCACAGGAAAGGTCATGAGAACACCTATTCGGATGTTAGCGCATTGTTATTCTCTGTGCTGCACCTGTGGCTGGTAGAGATTATCTGGGGAGAACAACACTAATACATACTCTCAGAGGAAGTTGCTGAGCAAGGCAGCTCACTTGGTAGGTACTCTGCTAGCAGTGAATAAATCTGATTGCAAATATTTCCTGCTTCACCAGCAAAATGAAGGTGGGGCCTTCATTCTACTTGAGCAAAATTCCATGCATGCCTATGTGGGAGAAAATGTATTTCTGTGACTGACCATAAACCCGTTGAAACATAGCGAGAGCTCTTTCTATAGTGACTGCCAGACTACTGGAATTGTTTATGGCTTTGTCAGTACACAGTGAGATAGGCACTATAAAGTCTCTTTGGAGCAGGCAATGCAGATCCTCTTAAAATTCTCCAGAGAAATCCAGATGCCTCAGTGTAATTGTTGTCGGGTGTGTTCCCTGTATCAACTTTAGCTATAACTGAAGAAAAACAATAATTACCCTGAAAAGAGGAGGCCGAGTACTTCATAAACATACAGCATAGTAATGACTCAAAGTTAGACCCGCGGGAAGGCATGATTGGGCCCCTGACCACATCTTTTGTGTGACACTCAGAAATCCTATTTTGCTTTGGATCTACAGAATTCTATTTAGAATGGAAAAAAACAACAGTTATAAAAATGAACAATGTATCATGCATATCATGGTGGATGTTATTGGAAAGAGATGAAAAGCAGATTGACGCCAGTGCTATCAGTGTAGCTGATGTTATGAAGAGGCCCATGTGCATATGATGCTGTATAGAACTGTGCATAAAATATATTTTGAAAATAAGTGTACTTCTCTTCTATAGGCAGTCACAATCTAGAGCCAGAGCATAGGGAATTGGATAGTCAGAAGAAGCCCTAGAATTAGGTAATTAAATACCTCAAAAGTTTCAGCACAAATGAGAATGGGGGGAAATATACTTTTGTATATTTTTCCTTGTTTAGGAAATATAATCAATGGTAATAACATATAGAAAGCTTACAATATTTCTTTAATAAAAAAGTAACTATCATCTCTACCATACCTATTATTGTTAGTGATAATATCGGATAGAGATGAAGAACCTTATGTAATTTCTATTTTACAAATGGTTATGTTGGTTGTGTTCACACATTTCATTACAGGATCAAGAGCAAAAGAAAGAGTGGAGTAACAAACCAAACAAAACAAAACACCAATCAAACCAAGTAAAAGCATGCTCTTTTTGTTATACCTTCCAACCAGTAGTTCTCTAAAGGAAATATTTTACCCCTCAAAGCAGAAAGATTTGGCAATGTCTGGAGATACTTTGGGTTTCCACAACTCTGGGGGAGGAAAAAGAGAGGAATTTAATCAGTAGAGACCAAGATGCTGCTAAACATCCTACAATGCACAGAAAAGTGCCTACAAAAAAAATTATGTAGCCCAGGTTTTGAGGTTTAGCCACAATAATTTAGAAGAAACTACTAAACTACTTTGGTACCTGTGTTAATTTTATCATTTTAAAAAGAAAATTCTTTGTTATACTCCAAAATTACTTAGGTAATGGAGCAGAACACCCATGAAATCAAATATTCCTTTTCAAGATACATGTTTGGTGCCCTTGTGATTCAACCATTTTATGATCTAGTTGTTTTCTCCAAGGAAACAGGTGAATTATAATAAATAAAATTGTTGGAATTTTAATAGCCATTTTAATTAGGACACACAACACACACACACACACACACACACACACACACACACACACACCCCTTAACCTTTTCCCAAACTTAGAGGCTTCAGTCTTATTCTAGTTACCTATACTCAAAATCATATAGCTGTTCATCTATGCTCAGGCATGAACATTGTTGTCAGTGGTCTTAATTTAGAATTTTATTATATCTTACCTTTTTATAAAAAAAAAATTCTCTCCTTTATCTGGTCTGGTCTATGCACACAAAAATTTGACTCAATCATTCCCTGGTTTAACAATAACCACAAAATAAACAAACAAGCAAACAAAAACCAATTTGTCTCCAGCTTAGTTTCAGCTACAAGTGACACATTAGTGGCTAAAGTCATTCAAAGCTCTGTTCCATAGAGTTCTCAGGAATTCAGACTACTTCCAGATCACTATTTTGTCATCCCTACAATACAGCCTTTGTCTCATTGTCCAAGGTAGACACTCTAAGTCCAGATTTCTGATCCATGTACAGGAAATGAGGAAGAGAAAATGGCAAAGAAGGACAAGACCTATTTCTTTGAGGACACTTCCTGGAATTTCCACACAGAACTTCTGCTTCTGTATCTTCAGGGGTAACGTAGTCCTGTGATGACATCCAGATGCCAGGGAGGCTAGGATATGTAATTTTTGTTTTAGGTAGCCAATCTATAGGAGTTTAGTTGCTAAAGAAAGAAGAGCTTTGATAAGGAAAGACAGCTATCATTCTTAGAAAAGCGATCCTCATTGACAAAACAGTATTACATTATTGAACACAATTGAGGCTTCTAAAATAAGCCTGTTAGCGTGTCAATGTCCTTGTCACAGTTTACAATCTCTACCACTGCCAAACCTTCTTTAACCTTGCCAACATTACTGTAGTTTCTTCTTTTAGTCTCTCATTCTCATTCTTCTTGTTTTCCAATGTCAACACTATTCATACATTGAGGCTGAGCTTAGATTTTTAAATCTGACTCCAAGTGTCATGCCTAGCTGCCACTGCCACTTCAGTTACCATTAGATGTGCGGGTCACATGATCTAAGCAGCAGAGCAGGATGCACAACAGCCTGGAACTGCTGTAGTTCCTTCTTGTTCTGCCCCCCCAACCCCCCCCCAAAAAAAACTAGCAGCTCTTTGAGGGATTTGGCAAATGGGCAAGAGTAACACACCCAAGTGAACAATATGCTGCCTTTGAATTCCAAAGAGGACTCCTTCAGGATATTGATAATAATAAAAGTGTAATATGCTAATTAGACTGGACAGCTGAATGACCTTTCGGACGTCATTCCAGACGAAGCCGCTATGACGGGGGGCCGAGGCAGAGGCGGTTAGGGACAATCAGGCAGGCAGGCGAGTGGTTAGGGGAGATCAAGTAGTAGGGCTAGCAGTTAGGAGTGATGAGGCAGGCAGGCAGAGTGGTTAGGGGCAATTAGGCAGGCAGGCAGGTGAGCGGTTAGGAGCCAGCAGTCCTGGATTGCGAGAGGGATGTCTGACTGTTGGTTTAAGCCTGATTCTGCAGGGATCCCTGCGGGATCAGGCCTAAACCGACAGTCGGACATCCCCCAAGGGGTCCCAGATTGTGCAAGGGTGCAGTCCGGGCTGAGGGAAACCCCTACCCCCCTGCACAAATTTCATGCACCGGGCCTCTAGCATACAATAACTTTCCAGTCATTGATACAGTACTTGAACTAAGAATTAGAGTCTGCGCTTTGTTCAGTGCTATCTGTGTTTCCAGCATTGTGATTCTTGAGTTCCCCAAGTTAGAAAGTGAGAGGAAACCCCAGAGTAATATCCATACAGAGTTTATTAAGCTTATGCTCAAGCACAAGGGAGGCAGCACAGAGGAAATTAAGGTCCTCTGAACTGCTCAGCAGCTTGCTTGGCTTGGCTGCTTTTATAAGCTGAGAACAAAGTGGACTTGCATGGAAATGAAGGCTTTTTGAAAAAGGCAGCCTTGCATAATTTTTTATTTCACAGTGGGTGACTTCCTCTCCCCGCTGCATTGTCTAGTAACTACGTTGGCGCCTGTGCTGTGGGGGCAAGAAGACAGACCACTCATGACTGACACCCTAGGAAGGGCGTGTAGGTCAAACCTTGATCAAGTGTGCATGTGGGTCAGTAGTGTAAGCAGGAACTTGGAAGGAGATAAGATCAGCTACCTCTGCATTTTTGAGGAGGGAATGAAAGGTGGTGGCATTTTCATGGTCAGCTTATCACACATTCCATCTGGCTACCAAGTCTTAACTTGGCTTCCTGGCCATTCAATATTTTTCAATCCCGGCCTACATCCCTATGCTGTCTTATTGGAAATAACCAGCCAATCTCATTACATTTATTATTTTGCCAAAAATGTTTGAAAGCAAACATATGCACAGTCACCTAGAACCTTGCATCTTATAATTGGTTGATTAGGAGTATCCAATGGTGATATTTTGCTAATCTCTATAGCCAGATCATGCAACTGGCTATCAGTGTTTTCTTCACCACTGGAAATAGATTAATTAGCATTTTTAAATTTATCACACTAAGACCCAATTCCAGGATCCCTAAAATGAATTAAAAAACTAATCCTTAACTTCTGTTTCTTTAAAACCACTCTTGGTACCAAAATATGTATTAGTCAGGGTTCTCCAGAGAAACAGAACCAATAATATATGTCTACCTATATCATCTATCTCTCTATATCTATAATCTATCATCTAAACCTAGATCTATCTATCCAGAAATCTTATCCCATGGTTATGGAAGCTCTCAAGTCCCAAGATCTGTAGTCAGAAATATGACTCAGGAGATCTGGTATAGTTCCAGTAAAATACTAACCAGCTTGAGGACATGAAAGAGCTGATGTGCCCTGCCTTTGAATCCGAAGGCAGGAAAAAAATCTGACATCTCAGTTCCAAGACAGTCATGCTGGAGGAGTTTCCTTTGCTCAGAGGAGGTTCAGGTTTTCTATTCTATTCAGTCCTTCACTTTTAGAATGAGGCCCACCCACATTATTGAGGGCAATCTGTGTGAGTCTACTGATTCATATGTTAATTTCATTCAGTAACACAGTCACAGACATACAGAATCTTTGACCAAACATATAAGCACTCTGTGGCAGACAAGTTGACACAACATGATCCATCACACTCCCATCATAAAATTCCTTACTATAAATGTTTCAATTATTTGTTGTAATTATTAATGCTTATTGACTAAATTACTTATTTTATTAAATGTTGCAAAATGGGCCCCATCCATGGTGGCTCAGTGGTTGAGCAATGAGCTATGAACTAGGAGGTCAAGGTTCAATTCCTGTCAGAGCACATGCCCGGGGTTGCGGGTTCCATCCCAGTAGGGCCATGCAGGAGGCAGACAATCAATGATTCTCTCTCATCATTGATGTTTATATATCTCTCTCCCACTCCCTTCCTCACTGACATCAATAAAAATATATTTTTAAAAAATGTTGCAAAACAGTCACTTATTTATTTCAACTTTTCTTCTCTAAAGAGAATTTTCTTATTAATGAGCTAATTAGTTACTCTGAAATGCAATTCATTAAAAAAAACACAGAGGATAGATGTTTAATTTTTCCCATTTATATTTCTGTATCTTAGCATAATTCCCAAGTTATGGCCAGTAGAGTTCAAAAAGTTGTTTTTCCTTTTTTGCTTTTTGTTGTTTTTTTTTTTTAAAAAGTATATTTATAAACTCCTGGGTTTAACTAATCAATGCTTCAATAAATAATATTAACTTTTTTAATGCTGAAATTGTCCTAGGATTGGCTAGAGTGAGCCCCTTCATGCTGGCTTCTATAGTTTTGCATGACCAAATGGTCTTTGAAAATTTTCCATGCTTTGTAGAGCAAGAATATTGATTAGTCCTGTATATATCTTGACCAAACCTAGAATCAGCCATTACTCAAGTAGCTCCAGTTTCTTGGTATTTAGAAACAATAATCCGCATGCTAATCATCTTACTGCTATTAGGTACTTAGTTCTTTTCAGCCCTTTAAATTGACATAAGTAAGTAAGCATGTACATGTTTTTGAAAAGAAACCAAGGCCCATATTGATATTTACAATTCAAGTGCAATATGACCATATTGCAAGGATGTATAAGAACAAATAGATTTGCAAAATATTTTAAAACTAATTCAATGGTCAATTTTAGTAGTAATATTGGTGTTATTATTTAAGACTATTTCATATATGGTAGGATAATGTATTATTTGAAACTGAACTCAAATGCTATTTCCTCCTACAAAAGCACCCTATGATCTTTGAAGCCGGTCTTTTAGCACGCACTCCAAAGCTATGGAGTCAAGCCTACTCTGGTAAGATTCTAACTATCCTGTATATAAGATATATAATCTAGGACAAAGAACTCAAACATCTGGGTCCTGATTTCTTCAGCTGGCAAAATATGAAGAAAAATAATGTCTATCTACCTTATATAATTGAGGTGAAGATTAAATAAGATAATAATTACAAATACTTGGAGCAGTGTCTGATAAAGAATAAACATTTGGAAAATGTTAGCAATTAATAAATATCTCATGGAACATTCTAAATTTAATTATATTCTAACTTCAGTTGTTCATAGTATTTTTTAATAATCTTTTGTATTTCTGTGGGGTCTGTTGTTATTTTGCCTCTTTCATTTCTGATTTTATTTGGGTCCTCTCTCTTTGCTTCTTGGTGAGCCTGGCTAGAGGTTCATCAATCTTGTTTATCCTTTCAAAGAACCAGCTCTTTGTTTCATTGATCTTTTGTATTGTTTTTTTGGGGGGGTTTTTTTTTGTTCTCTATGTCATTTATTTCTGCTCTGATTGTTATTATTCCCTTCCTTCTGTTCATTCTAGGATTTTCTTATTGCTCTCTTTCTAATTCTTTAAGTTGTAGAGTTAGATGATTTACTACCATTTTTTCTTGTTTTTTGAGGTAATAGGCCTGTAGAGCTATAAACTTCCCTTTCAGGACTGCTTTCATTGTGTCCCATAGATTTTGGATTGTTGTGTTTTTATTGTCATTAGTTTCCAGGATGTTTTTAATTTCTCCTTTGATCTCTTTGTTAACCCAATCATTGTTTAATAGCATGCTATTCAGCTCCCAAGTCTTTGAATTTTTTTTGATTATTTTTATTGTCTTAGTTTCTTTGCAGCGTTCAGTTCACATTGTGCCTACTCAGTAGTATTTGATGATTGACATTGTGTCTTCAGGTGCATATGTGTGTTTATGTGAGAAACAGGTGGGGGAAGAAAAGAGGTGAAGAATAGATAGAAGAAAAAAAGAGAGAGGGAGGGAAGTCGGAGGAAGAGAAAGTTCAAGTTAGACTTTTCCTCCCTTTATTCTTGCTGAACTTCTAAAAGAAAGTTCACTAGTGTGTTAGCCAATGTTTGCATGGAGATTAATCCACATAAAAATGCGGAATTTCAATGTCATGTTTTGTACTATTTCTTCAAGTAAATTGGTAGACTGTCTGACTGTGCTAAGCAAACAAGGGAAAATTCTCAGACAGCTCTCACATTTGGAACACATGTTTTGGGACCACATTCACTAGAGATAACTCCTGGAGACAGGATTCCTATTGTGGATACCCTCTTGGGGGCTCTTACAATATTCTATCATATCAGGTCCCTATGCCCAACTGTGGTAGTACTCCAACAATTGATTTTCATGTTTTATTTTTTTGTTTTTTTTAAAATATATTTTATTGATTTTTTACAGAGAGGAAGGGAGAGAGATAGAGAGTTAGAAACATCAATGAGAGAGAAACATCGATCAGATGCCTCCTGCACATCTCCTACTGGGGATGTGCCCGCAACCAAGGTACATGCCCTTGACCAGAATCAAACCCGGGACCTTTCAGTCTGCAGGCCGACGCTCTATCCACTGAGCCAAACCAGTTTCGGCGATTTTCATGTTTTTAAGTTGCATGTTTAAGGAAGAACCAGCCCTTCCACCAGTGTGATTAGAGGCCAGGGATCAAAAATAAAAAGTGATAATGGCAGGATATTGTCTTCAGACCTATCCTTTCAGGTCAGCAATTGTATCTGGAGAAAGCCTCAACTCCTCCCCTTGTGTGATTAGGGGACTTGAGGTTATGGTTGTATAATATAGCATGGGAAAAGCAAGATTTGGGAACATTATCAATCATGGATGGATAATTACTAGGCCGTCCCATATTAAGAAAGTGTGTGCTTATGGGATGGGCAGAGAGAGGAGAGACTGGTGCTGAGAAAAGGCATGTACTTTGTCATTATAATTGTCTGGAAAGAGAAATCTATACTAATGGCACACTTGTGGCTTTCTTCCTAACTCCTCCTATTTTTTTGCATGTTCTTTTTACTCTGACTATAAATTTTGGCATTTTAAATATCATTTATAGTTCAATGAATCCCACATATATATTTCTAGCCCAGACATGTCTTCTGAATTAAAACTTATGAGCTGATTTACTCATCCTTCTATTCAGGATTTTAACTATTTATACCCACCTTTATACCAGACATTATTTTCTGGATATAGGGATATAGCCAGAAACAGAATTTTAAAATGTAGCATTATTTGGATTTATTATTCCCATGCTTTATTATTCAAATTTTTATTTTTCTCATCTTTTTATCATGTGTGGTGTTATTGTTTGTGTTTAGGTAATATCCTTATGCCTATTTTTCATTATTTCTATGAAATAATTTTTGGGACACCTTGTTGATCATTTTTCTCATGTATGTTGACTCTCACTAATAGTTCTTTGTTTTCTGGTGTGTTTTGTAATTTTGGATTTTGTTCTCATTTACCGTGCTGCCTACACAGAAGGATGCCATTCCAGAGTGGTTTTACATTATTGGTGGGACCTATATGTCATAAATATCTCAAAGGGCTGCCTCCAATATTTCTTGGCAAGGTGGGTTCAAAATTTCAAAATCAAATGCTTAATTTCCCTAAAATACAGGTCAGAATTTTTAATTTTTCTGATTTTTTAAAATCCAGATTTTAGATTGAAACTGAGAAGCTCTCTGGTTGTGTCATTATTGTGTGGGAAATATATTTATCTCATTTAGTCTTTCTGAAGGTGTAGCCATCTGAGTGCCAAGAACTCCACTTCCAAAACCCATGGTCATTAAAACAAAAGACTCTCTAGTGTATCTGAACAGAGCCTCCCTCTCTTCTAGCCAACAGCTTCAGTGGCAACTTGAATGTTTAATAGCATCCTCTTTTACTTTGTGTATTTTATGATGATTTTTTATTAAACATTTAAGCCAAATAAAAAATAGAAAATAAGGCAAGATAGATCCAAAATACCACATACAGATTAAGCATAAAATATCAGTAGAGTTAGAGTTTTCAGTGAAAATTTCCCCAATTCTATTTCTCTCCTACCCTACTCAAACACAAACTTGCCTCTGAAATTCATTTATAAATTTTATAGAGATGCTTATACTTTAACCACATATCTATGAGCCTAACGATATACCTATTTTCCTATTATAGTAACATACAAAGTGTATATTCTTCTGCAACTTTATCTAAAAAAGCTGAGATTAAACCATGTTGACATATGTAGCATTAGTCATTCAATTTTATTTTCTATATTGCATTTCATTGTATAAATATGCCAAAGTTTAACAATCTGTTTATAGACATGTAAGGGTATTACCACATTTTTATATTAAATGCAATGGCTGAAGAACATTTTTTTAAATGTCTCCATGTATACAGATGTTTCCTGACCCAGTATCAAGCTTTAAAAATAACTTGAAGGACATTAATAACTGAGAAATCCGAGCAAACGAATCATTGATATGTTGAAGGTAGTTAGGCTCTGGTTATTGTATGAGATCTCTACACCTGTTTGCAGTCTCTTCAACTCACAAAGATGAGAGCTGTATTAGTCATGAAACATCTCCATTTTAAATCCTAAAACTTACATAGACTAAGGAGCCATAACCCCCAGATTCATAGATTCCAAATTGGGTGTACATAAGACACACTAGACAAAGAATAGCATTTCCTTTCTCATGAGCTAATATCATTAATGTGTTTACCAGAAAATCTGTCATTAAAATGTTTATGAAAAAAATTTATCAGATCACTTTCTATTCTCAGGGGCATCTCCTTCATATGTTTGACAGTAGATCTCAGCGCTGCTGATTACAATTCTCTTCCTACCATGCTCAAGTGAACATGGTTTCTGGGGCTCCTATTATTGTCTACTAATTAGTTAATTCCTATACTAAAATTACATTAAATTTGTAAGAACACTAGAAAGTGCAGCATTGTACTTAAGAATGCAAGCTGGACCCTAGTCTGTCTGGCTCAGTGGATAGAGCGGCAGCCTGCTGACCAAAGGTCCTGGGTTTGATTCTGGTCAAGGACACAGACCTTGGTTGCAGGTTCCTTCCCAGCCTGGGCCCTGGTCAGGGCTCCTGCAGGAGGCAACCAATCAATGTGTTTCTCTCACATCAATATTTCTCTCTGTCTTTCCCTCTCTCTTCCACTCCCTCTAAAAATCAATGGAAAAATATACTCGGATGAAGATTTAAAAATAAAAGAAAAAGAATGCAAGCTGGGCTGATTATAGGCATTCCTGGTTCTGCTATTTAATGTATAATTTGGGTACTATCATACTTTGCCTTTGATTTTACATCTCTTTGGGTTACTTATAATATAAATGAATTAATGCATACAACTTATAACAATGCCTTGAATTTAGTAACTCCTCAATAATTTTAGTTATTCCTATTATTATATAGTTTTACAATAGTAAAAACTAGTATAAAACATTGTTAACTGCCCCCCGCCCCCGCCCCGAACACACACACAAATATTTTTTACACACTTTCTTATTCTTCCTCAAAATTATATTGGCTATTTTTAGATTATTTGTATGTATTGTAGAATCACTTTTCAGGAATTTTGAGTGTGATTATAATCAGTTTATATCTTATGTAACTTATCTTTGTATGCTTTATTAAAGTATATTTCTAAATTAATTAAGGTCTTTCATGATTTTTGATGAATTTTCATAATTTTCTCCATAAAAGACTTGTACATCCTCTTTGAGTTATTGTAGTAAGTATCATGTATTATTATTGGCTAGTATGACTAAATGTATTGGTTTTTAAAAAAATGTATTTTTTTCTAAATTTATTCCTTGTGCATAGTAATTAAATTTATTTTGTATATTGCTATTGTATCCACTGATTTTACTGAACTCTCATTATTCTAAATTATCTATTTTCTTTTATTTTTCTATGGAGAAAATATTATGTATGGACAATGATAATTTTCCCATGCTTTCTAATTATTTCACATTTTATACATTTCCCTTGTTTCGCTGAGTTATCTAGCATACTGCTAACTCATAAGCCTGTATGGACCTGTATCTGTTTTGTCCATAACCAAAATCTGGTACCAAAGACAGTACGGGGCATACATTAAGCACTTGGTAACAAATTGGGTGAACAATATAAAAATGTGAAGGATGATGTTGGAAACAGGATAAATGTGTAAAAGCACTTACAAATAGGCTTCCTACCCCTTGCATATCATCAAACTGCATTTCAAAGAAGAGAAGTATCATAAAAAATGCCAAGTACAAAGTCTCTAAAAATCAGTCTTAAAACTTATTACATACTAGAGGCCCGGTGCACAAAAATTTGTGCACTCGGGGAGAGAGGGGGATCCCTCAGCCCGGCCTGTGCCCTCTCACAGTCTGGGACCACTAGGGAGATAACGACCTGCTGGCTTAGGCCTGCTCCCAGGTGGCAGAGGGCAGGCCCAATCCCTAGGTGCAGCCCCTGGTCGGGCTCAGAGCAGGGCCGATTGGGGAGTTGGGGTGCCGCCCCATCATGCACAGAGCTGGGCGGATCTGGAGGTTGCGATGTCACCCCTAGTCACGCTCAGGGTAGGGCCGATTGGGGGGTTTGGGCACCGCCCCCTGTCACACTCAAGGCAGGGTTAATGGGGAGGTTGCGTGCGGCGCCACCCCCTGTCACTCACAGAGCAGGGCCAATCAGGGTGTTGGGGCGCTGCCCCCTGTCACTCACAGAGCAGGACCCATCAGGGGGGTTGGGGCTCCGTACCCTGTCACGCACAGAGCAGAGTCGATCAGGGGTTGGGGAGCTCCCCCCTGTCACGCACAGAGCAGGGCCGATCAGGGGGTTGAGGAGCTCCCCTCTGTCACAAACAGAGCCACAGGGCGATCAGGGGGTTTGGGCGCTGCCCCATGTCACACTGATCCCGGTGCCAGGAGGCCTCGCGGCTCTGCTGATCCCGGTGCTGGGAGGCATATTACCCTTTTACTATATAGGATAGAGGCCTGGTGCACGGGTGGGGGCCGGCTGGTTTGCCCTAAAGGGTGTCCTGGATCAGGGTGGGGGTCCCGCTTGGGTGCCTGGCCAGCCTGGGTGAGGAGCTGATGGCTGTTTGCAGCTGGTCACACCCCCTTCAGCGTGGGGGTCCCCACTGGGGTGCCTGGCCAGTCTGGGTGAGGGGCTGAGGGTTGTTTTCAGGCTGGTGGGTTACTGAAGCTCCCAACTGCTCCTTTTTTCTTTTTTTTTTTTTTTATTCTGGGCCAGCTTTAGCTCTGAGGCTTGGCTCCAGCTCTGAGGCCTCGGCTGCTGAAAGCAGGTATCTGGTTTGTTTGGGTTCTATAATCAAAACACTGTTTCAATTCCAGCTCTGAGAACCCGGCTGGCTGAAAGCAGGTTACTGGGATTTTGTTTAGCTTCTATATTTGTAACAATGTTTCAAACTGCAAGCTCAGAGGCCGGCAAGGCAGGTGGGGAACATTGGCTTCCTCTGTCACTGGAGCAAGCAAGCCTCCTGTTAGTTTCAAGCTTCCTGGCTGCCGGCCGCCATCTTGGCTGGCAGTTAATTTGCATATCGCCCTGATTAGCCAATGGGAAGGGTAGCGGAGGCACGGCTAATTACCATGTTTCTCTATTATTAGATAGGATTTACTCATTTAATATCCTCTTCCTCACACGGGCCATTGTTACAATCCTGACATGAACATAAACTTTGCTATCAGATTGTTATACTATCTTTTAATCTCTTTTTCATTATATCTTAGGGCTGTTAAATAAGGGGAACATGCTATTAGTCAAATAGTTCTCTATATAAGATGTGCATACGTGATCCATAGTTTCAGATAACCCATTTTTTTATAATCATCTAGGAAATATAGCTATTTAAGTGATACATATCCCAGTTTCCCCAATTTTGCTTTCTATTCTCCTGTCAAAAATATAAGAAAAAATAGAGTTTAAAATTTGGTGTTTGGTTGGTGAAATCCCAAATACACTGGAATAATAATGCTCAATTTTAAACTCCATTTAATCTCTTTTTAAATTCTGTGTTCTACCTTGATGGGTTATATGTATCACTCCCAGCTTAAATTTCAGTATCTGTATAATGGTTTGTTTGTGTTTGTTTGTTTGTTTGTTTGTGTTTTGATACTACTAGTCCCATATTTACCTTCTTCTCCTCCCAACCTGCCACCCCTGCCACACCAACCTCTGTAACCCAGCAAACATGCAGAGCAAACTAAAGGAACACTGGTTCTTTCCAATGGTGCTTTAAAAATAACTATCTCACATATTTGTGATAAGAAGTAAATGGAATGAGAATGAAAGTTATCTTAGCATATTATAGATGCTCAAAGCAGCCAGCTCTCTTCACTTATTATTTCCAACCAGTGTATACATATGTTGGAGTCATAGTTAAGCATAATCTAAAATGCATTCATTCAGTCCTTATTAAGTTTGAACATGTGCAAGTCCTGTGAGGCTGCTGTGTTTGCATTCCAGCTATCAGTTGTCTAAAGGCATAAAAATTCTGTGTAATAAAATATGTTGGTATCCATTGGCTCAAAAGAATAAACATTTTTTTGGTCTTACAAAATTGTAGCTTAATAATTTAGATGGACGATCCTTCTGGTCCTGGCAGGGCTCACTCACATGACTGGGGTACACTGACTACTAGTTGGGAGCTGATCTGGACGCAGGCTCCCTCTAGAGCAGTCATTTGGCTCTGCTTTCACATCCTTACAACAGGCTGCATGGGCATGTTCTTATGGAGGTAGCCCTCAAACTACTCTCTTGGTTACTACTCCATTTGTCAAAGTAAGGCACATGGCCAAGGCCAGAGTCAGTGTGGGAGGGCATTATTGAGGGTTCAACATAGGAAGGCGTGAACAATTATGGCTATTAATGCCATCTCTATACCACAATTTGGATTAAAAAATAAGGTTTTTTCTCTGTCTTTTAGGACTTCAAATATCTTTAATATACATGACACTTTTGTAGACTAAAACACAAAGAGGGATATAAAGAATGTATAAAGAAAGGAGTGATCACACTACCCAGAAATAGCGAAGAAAACCTTTGAACAGAAATTGAGCTAGACATGGAAACTATAAGAAGGGTGCAAAGCCCTTAAAAGAGGAAAATAATCAATGAGCAAAACCCTGAAGCAAGATATGGTATTCAGAGCAAAGATTGGAAAGTCAGGGAAAATCAGGCTTGTGTTGGAGTATGTAAAAAATTTGGCTTTGGAATGCTTTGGAATATGGCACCTATTAATAAAGTGTACTGACATGTTGAAATATGCCTAGATGTTATATTTTTAGAGTACATACAGAGTTTATATTTATCATATTCAGAATAAATCAGATCAAAATTATTTTGTAGGAGATCGAAGATGGCGGCATAGGTAAACACCGGAAATTGCCGCCGTAAACAACTACTTCAAAAATACAACTAAAAGTCGGAACGGACATCAACCAGAACCACAGGAAGGCTGGCTGAGGAGAGACTCTTCAACTAGAAGCAAAAACAACAGCATTCCGACGCTCAGAGGAGGCGTGGTGTGGAAAATTTAAAGGTACGGTGGTGCGGTGGTGAGGTGGTGCGCGCGCAAAGCAGGCTGGCAGCTGAGGGCGCGGTTGTCGTTTTCAATCATGAGTGACTCTCAGACTCTGGGCTACAGATCCGGGCGAGTCTCTAGGGACCCAGACTCAAACGGGAGAAGCGGGACTGTCTGGCTACGGCCCCTCCAAGGTTTGCAGCGGTTGCTGGGACAGAGAGGCAGAACCCCTGGGGTCGGACTGAGAGCGGCCATAGCGGCTCCCTCCCCCCGCCCTGTTGATCCCGCCCGCCCAAGCCCTGCGCACAGCCATTTGCCGATCGCCTCAGGCAAAGGCTGGATTAGCGCCTCCCCAGAAGACAGACGTTTTCCGCACAGCTGATTCCTACAGCCAGTCGGCCTGGTGGTCAAATCCCTCTAGTGTTAACTACAACAATTAAGGCTTGGCTAGAACAAGACTGGGCACAGAGACCACAAGGGGGTGCACCAAGAAAGCATAAAAGATGCGGAGACAAAAAAACATGACAAAAATGGAGGATATGGAGCTAAAAATCGCAATTTTGAGGGCTTGCCATAAATTTGTGCAGAGCCTCACGAAAACTAATGAGACCCTCGATGCTACAATAAAGAAATTAGAAAGTAAGCATACACGGACTGAAATAAAGAATATTATACCCAATAGCAGACCAGAGGAGCTCAAGAATCAAACCAAAGATTCGACAAAAAACACCCAATTGGAAAAGCAAAATGAAAAAAGAATCCGAAAGTGTGAAGATAGTGTAAGGAGCCTCTGGGACAGCTTTAAGCGGTCTAATATCAGAATTATTGGAGTGCCAGAAGATGAGAGACAGCAAGATATTGAAAACCTATTTCAAGAAATAATGGCAGAAAACTTCCCCCACCTGGAGAAAGAAATGAACTTACAGGTCCAAGAAGCGCAGAGAACCCCAAACAAAAGGAATCCAAAGAAGACCACACCAAGACACATCATCATTAAAATGCCAAGAGCAAAAGACAAAGAGAAAATCTTAAAAGCAGCAAGAGAAAGAGGCTCAATTACCTACAAGGGAATACCCATACGACTGTCAGCTGATTTCTCAACAGAAACTTTTCAGGCCAGAAGGGAATGGCAAGAAATATTCAAAGTGCTGAATACCAAGAACCTACAACCAAGATTACTTTATCCAGCAAAGCTATCATTCAGAATTGAAGGTCAGATAAAGAGCTTCACAGATAAGGAAAAGCTAAAGGAGTTCACCACCGCCAAACCAGTATTATATGAAATGCTGAAAGGTATCCTTTAAGAAGAGGAAGAAGAAGAAAAAGGTAAAGATACAAATTGTGAACAACAAATATGCATCTATCAACAAATGAATCTAAGAATCAAGTGAATAAATAACCTGATGTACAGAATGAACTGGTGATTATAATAGAATCAGGGACATAGAAAGGGAATGGACTAACTATTCTTGGGGGGAAAAGGGGTGTGGGAGATGCGGGAAGTGACTGGACAAAAATCATGCACCTATGGATGAACTCAGTGGGTGGGGAGTGAGGGTGGAGGGTGGGGTGGGAGCTGGAAGGAGGGGAGTTATGGGGGGAAAAAAGAGGAACAAATGTAATAATCTGAACAATAAAGATTAAAAAAAAAAAAGATTACTGATAATGGTACAATTCTGGCTAACTGACTGGAAGTTTTCTGATGAAAGTTCTTTCACACATGAATAATTGCCATTTGTAGAGCTCAGAGTTTGTGTATGAAGCCTTTAAATAAAGAGAATACTGTTCACATTTAAAAATCAAAAAAAAAATTATTTTGTAAATTAAGTATTCAACATAAAGACACACTAAGGGCAAATGATGTCTAGCTGTTTACCTTGATTAATTTATTTTGAATATAAATATAATATTAGAAAATGTGTTTGAAAATTTTATTTTAATTTAGTGCAAACGTTACAAAAATTTTATATATTTTTCCAAAATTCCATGAGATTGATAAATGTTTTAAAGAGATACTTTTCTGTCACTCAGCTAGGTAATTTTTTTATAATGGAGAGAGAGAGAGAGAGAGAGAGAGAGAGAGAGAGAGAGAGAGAGAGAAGAGAGAATTTGAGGGAGAGGGAAGTATAAAAATGTAATATATATATATATATATATATATATATATATATATATTTCCAAGTGTATTCATATTGTCCTGTTTCTCACAAATATATGTTCTTTACTCTTAATTTACTCTCACGTAAACTAGAAACTATCTAAAGGCTCGGGATTTAACTTGAATAAAATTATTAATCCCATTCTCTCAAACAGATTGGCAAACCCAAATGTTGCAGTATTTCACTCTAATAGTAAATTTCATTTAGTTTTTATTTTTAATTAATTTTGCTCCCTAATATGCAAATTAGTTTCTGCTATGCTCTGCGTTCACATAAGGAGTCACTGGCAAAGTAATAGATTTCTACCTGTATAGTGATCATATTTTTTAGGTCAGTACTCTTGGGCAAAAGGAAGCAATTTGAAGTTTGGGGAATCAAGTTCAAAACTATGCAATAATAGAATTTAATTGGAAGTACCATGTCGTTTGTGCTCACATGAATTGTTAAGATTCATTCTAAAATATAAAATTGTTTTTTGTTATATCCATTTATTAGATCTACCTAAAATAGTACAACAGTCTGTGCATTTGTAGCACCCCAAACATATTGTCGCATAGCAAGGGACGCTAGATGCAACATAACAATCAGAGGTGATATTTCAGGGTTAGTGAATATATTTCATCAAACCCCACTTGTTTATCTTGTGTTACTTCATGTCCATTGACCGTCACTCTACACATCTTTTCAGGTATGCTCGCACCTGTGGCTCAAAGCATAGGTCGCTTTAGCTAAGAGTGTCACTAAGATTATAATTCATCAAAACCTTTTGCAGCATATCTTCCCCTTCAGTCCAATTGTTTGTTTTAAGCCAGTTGCTCTCTGTTTTAAATTATGGAAGCAGTTCCCAAGCTTTTGATCTGAGGACCCTTTTATGCCCCTAAAATTGATCAAGGACCCTGAAGAGACTTTGTGTATGTGGTTTATATACACTAATATTTACCATAGTAGAAATTAAAACTGAAATATTAAAATATGTATTACTTATTTTTAAAGACAAAACCCCAATTGGTTTTACTATAACTCATGTCTTAATAAAAAACAACAATATTTTTTCAAAATTTAGTGAGAATTTAAAATTCTTTTAAAACCTGGGTTTAATCAATCCAAGATACCTAGATTTTTACATCTTCTGCTTTTAATTTATTGAGATTTTATTGTTGTTGTTTAAGTATATAAAGACACTCTAACCTCACACAGATATCTATTTAGAGAAGGGATATATTTTAATATGCTTTCAGAAAGTTGTGGATATTTTTATTTGATACTACATCAAACTCAATAAATTATAATTTATTAAAAGTTGGTTATAATGTGGATTCTGAAACCATACTAATGAACTTTATGTTCTTAATGTTGACATCTATAGGTCTATTTTGCACTACGAACAGATTTTTTCCCAAGCATGATTTGTAAACTGCGCTTTCGTGTTTTGGAAAATATTAAGGATCTTCTAAATATTGTAACATTACATAATATAATATAGAAATATAATATTCATTATTAGCCACTGTAATCTCATCATGGTTCTGAATCAGCTAAGTTCAAGGTGGACAGTATAAGCTTCTCAAGCTTCTTTTTTCACTTGGAAAATTTGAATTTTTTTTTTCATTGACACTAGGTAAATAAATTTGTTTTCCATAAATAATGTAATTTGTATGTACATTGTCAAGAAACTGTCTACCAAATATCCGAGTTTGTAGAGCCATAGATACCTTTTTGATTTCTCTTTCATTTAAAAACTAGGGGCTCAGTGCATGAATTCATGCACCTTGAAAATAACTATGGGCCACGAGGCTGCAGTAGGCACAGGGGCGGGTCTTGGCCCATCCTCTGTGCCCCCACCCAGACCCTCCCGCCGCAGCCCCTTGGTTCCTTGTCTGCCGGCAGGCCTGCTCCTGCTGCCATTGTGCCTATCCACTGATGGTGCCAACCCTCCTCGCACCGGCTGACAGCGCAGAATGATTGGGGCTGGATCCAGCAGCTGGTCTGAGCAAGGCCAGAGCCATCAACCAGTGCAAGCGGCGGCTGCTGCCCCAATGGCCCTCAGGAGCAGGGAGTGGTAGGGAAGCTTTAGGAGTGATCGGGGCTGGCAGCCACCACTCGCACCTGCTGATGGTGCTGAGCGATAGCGACTGGTGCCGGGTGCCAGCAGCAGGTGCAAGCAGTGGCTCCGGCGCTGGCAGTGGGTGCGAGCGTGACCAGCACTGGCAGCAGGTATGAGCGCCAGGCAGGACTGCTGTGTGCGGGAGTAAAAAATTTTCAGTAACCACCAGAGGCTCGCTCCAATGACAGCGACCAGTGCCCCGTGTTGGTCTGGTGCCCCCACTCACCTGCTTCACCATCCCACTGCAGCCAATGCCTGCCAAGTTCTGCGCTCTGCCACCTACTGCCGACACCGGCCATGTTCCACTTGGACCCCCTGGTGGTCAGCACACATCATAGCGACCAGTTCTTTTGTTGTTCCATTGTTCGGTTGCTCGGTTGTTCCGCCATTCGGTCTATTTGCATATTAGCCTTTTATTATATAGGACTAGAGGCCCGGTGCATGAAAATTCCTGCAAGAGTAGGCCTTCCTTCCCCCGCTGCCAGCACCAGCTTCCCTCTGGCACCTGGGATCCAGGCTGCTTCCTTCTGGCTGCCCTCAGGCACCTGGGACCGGGGCTGGTTTCCCTCCAGCCCTGGCTTTTTCAGGAAGGACATCCAGAATGACATCTGGTCTAATTAGCATATTATCCTTTTATTATTATAGGTTGTGTATGGTAAAAATGGCTAGTTCAACACATAACTGAGACAATTAAGCATGTACTTTTTCTCAAAGCATTCACCATACTTTGGTATTCAACAAAGAGTTTTATTGTCTCATTTTGTCATGGAGAATATTAAAAACACGTAATTCAAGGAGATTTAATAAAAACAATAACATTTACTACTTTATTAAGACATTCTTTATCTTTTCCCCCCTGCAAGTTTATGGCAATAAAGAAAATAGTAAATACTATTAGACTTTGGTGCCACTGCCTTGATTTATACTAAAAAGCCATCAACTTAATCCACCTAGATTTTCTCACCATCTGTGCAAATATGTATTGGAAAGGCAAGTAACATCATATTATTATTATGAGAATACTTTTGACCTCAAGGACTTTCTGAAAGGATCTTGTTACGCCCCAGATCCCTCCTTTCCCACCCTTAGGAGTACTAGGTGGTCCATAGACTACACTTTGAAAAATGTTGATTTATTAATTAAAAATAATTTATTTGTGACCACAGACTCAATTTTTAAATCAGTGCTATCCACAAATCAAGTTATTTGCACATTAATGTTTTCAAATATGAAATATATATGAATCAGTAGTATTTTCCATCATAATGTAAAAATTTTTTAATTATAATATTTAGTAAATTTACATTATAGGATATAGATTTTAAATATAGCACAACCAAATATAAAATTACCTCAACAAAATGTCCATAATGTTTATATACAAATATGGGAACACTCACATACATATATGAGTCCCAGTCATGGCCATGAATAACTTTAATTTCAGTCAAAACATAGTCTTTTAAAGTTTGGGTTAAGACTCATTGCAAAATAACAGTGTATCAATTGGCTTTTCCTCTCTCAAATCATCCCTCTTAAGCCCAAGGGTTTTTTTCCCCAGTATTCACAATTAGTGAAAGTTTATATATTTTTTATATTTCAAAACCAGACTCGGATGCTATCATTTATTCTCCTTTGAAAGCTTCCCATTCTCATGTCATATAACTTATCATTTTATGTCTTGTTCATGAAGTTATTTTAGCTATTGTCATTGGTGAGGTATCTTCATGAATTCTATTAATAATTGAAAAAGTATTTATTGAGCATTTACCATGTGTTAGACACGGGTTAGGGAAGAGTTCACGAGGCAAATAGTTCAGTCATGGTCTCTGCTCTCAGAGAGTTTACATTCTAGAGTCAGAGATAGACAAGTAACAGATAACTCTGTGGTGTGTTTTAAATGTTTTCAAAAGTTCTTTGATCCTTTCCCCTTTATGAAGTGGAATCCAATTCTCCTTCCCTGGAGTTTGGACTGCATCAGCACTCATTCCTAAAGAATAGGATAAAGTACATGATGGTTTGAGACTTTGGAGGGTAGGTGATAAAAGGCCCAGCAGCTTCATTTTTGCTCTGTCTGGGTTTGCTCACTCTAGGGATGTCAGGGGAACACACAAGCACCTCTATCAAGAGATCCATATAGCAAGGAACTGAGGCCTTCTGCAATAGCAATGTGAATAAGCTATTTTGGAAACGGATCCTCCAGCCCCAGGCAAGCTTTCAGATGAGACAGCCCCAGCTTCCCTGAAATAAAACTCAGCTAAGCTACTCCTACATTATTGACTTACAGAACCACTGAGAAAATACATGTTTGTTGTTTGAAGCCACTAAAGTTTGAGGTTTCTTGTCATACAGCAACAGATAATGAATATACTATCTTAATGAGGAAAAGTCAGATTGGAATGGTAAGTATAGGATCCAATGAGAGCTGAGAAGTGCAACATCTTTACCAGGCTAAGATTTCTGACTGGAAATCTTAATGTTTCCATTAATGTTTCATCTATAATGTTTAAGATGAGACTGGGTAAAACAACAGTAATACAGAATACTAGAGGCCCAGTGCATGAAAAGTCGTGCAAGAGCAGGCCTTCCTTCCCCCGGCTGCCAACACTGGGTTCCCTCAGGTACCTGGGACCCAGGCTTCCCTCCTCCGGCCACCAGCAGGCACCCGGGATCCAAGCTTCGCTCTGGCCTCAGCTTTGTCTGGAAGGACGTCCAGTTTAATATGCATATTACCCTCTTATTATTATAGATTACTGATTTTTTTTTCTTTTGCTTCAGGCTCCTATCTGGTCTAGTTGATCCTGTTTCTATTTAAAATTTTGATATTTTTTTTATCTTGAATTTTTGCATTAATCTTTATTTTAAAATATTTCATTAAGATATTATTTGTCTTAATGTTTGTTTTGGGCCTCTCTTTATTTTTGCACCTGAGCAAGTGCTTCAGTTGGTTCATTCTAATCTCAGCCCTGCTAGGAGCAGAGTACCATTTTAGGCAGTGGAAATTGCATATGTAAGACCTGGGAGGCAACAGACAATATGGAGTTTGTGGCGTTTGCATAGAGTTATAACCACATATTTTAAAGGATTCCCTAAGTACTGGCAATATGTTGTTATCCCAGGAATAGCTGAAATTATTGCAATGTAGATGAAAGAAAATTGTATATAAATTTTTAGATTTGCTACTTTTAAATTTATGACCTTTGACAAGTCAACTAAGCAATTTGGAACCGTAATGCTCATGTCACAGGTTTTTATAAAGTTGAAGTGGAATAATGAACATGGTACCACCGAGTTCATTAGATGTAGGTCAGGATTCAATTAATGATAGTTTAGTTAATGACTGTTGACTTGACACTTTTGGCTATTATAATTGAGACCTGAGTACAAAAGCTCTGTTAGAAAATAGTTTGGTTCTTATGTTATTAATGATTCTTCTAACCATGGTCTATTTATTTTTTCCTTCACAGGCAGTATTACAGAGCTCTCTGTGGCTTATTTATATATTCATATATAATATAGTATTTTTAAAAATTTGAAAAATAATATGAAAGGTAAAAAGTTAACACTTGTTTTTAATACGTATAATAAACCAAAAGAATAAAAAAAAAAGAGTTAACACTTGTTTGTACATATTTCTGCATACTATATTTTTTCTTTATTAAAGTTTTAAAATTATATTGTGTTAAGTTACTGCTTAAATTAGAAAAAATGCATTAATTTTTGTTGCATTTACATATTGCACTGAAATGCTGTCAAAGGAATATATTTTGGTTTAGGACATCCTGTAACTACTGACCAGCTGATGACCTAGAATTGATGTGCTGCTCCACACATTGTTAAAGAATAATTAATTATGAAATGCAAACATAAAAATATTTTACAGAAATTGTCATTTTTCTGATGATCAAGAGTACTTACTGTTATTATTGCAATAAATATTTTGAGGGGGGATTTTCTTTAAAAAAATCAATATTTACTCTTACATTTTTAAAAAAATTACTTTTCTTAGACTTGGATTTAAATTATATTGAACAAATTTTAAACTCTTCAAAGGTATACATAATAGCCATATTTTCTTTTTCTTTATTTTTTAAAAAGAATTAATTGCTACATGTAAGCAATTTTATTGTTCTGACTGTTTCAAATTTTTCTATATATAAAGGCAAATTTAACTTTATTATGTCTGTAACTAACTTTCTTAGCAAACCCTATCAATTTTCGTTGCAGTACATTGCATTTTCCCTAGAGCTGTAATGCCCTTTTGTGAAGTGGTAGCTAGTACTGTACTACACAGAATGAAAAAAACTGATTAATTGCTTTTAGAATAGTAAATGAAACCTTTTAATTTAATGAATATTTCAACAGAATCAATTCACTTTGTCTCTCTAAAGGCAAAGTCCCATCGGGAAAATTTCTTTGGGGTGACCTAGAGAGCAAATTGGAACCTCTGTGAGGTTAGCATACAACCATATGTTTTCAAAAGCACTTAGATGATCTGTAGTCCTCTAAAATATTACCCCTAACCTGAAATGCATTCTGTTTCAAGAGTTTAACTTTACAAATTATCCTTAGATATTGTGAGTTGTGAGGCCAGGGCATGGGTCCTCTTTATCTGAGATCTGTCTATTCTAAGTATATTGCTGGAGTCGGATTGTTTAAAAGGCAGGACAGTATAATAGATAGGTTGGTAGACTAAGAGCATGCCTATGTGTGGTAAAGGGAATGAACTGCCTCTTAAATCCTGTGAGCTTGACGTAATACAACTCATTTATATGACTTCGCCATTTAAATCTTTGAACTAGCTTGGTCTTATAATCATGGTCTTAGAGGCAATTTTTTCCCTCCTTGCTTAAATATTTACTTATCTGTTTTATTTAGACTGTTGGGCTTCATTTTTCATTCATTTGAAATGTATTAACCTCATTGATTATTAAATAGCTTTCTATGAACACCGTTTTGTCCAGTGAGAAAGAACATAATGATATCATTGATAATTACTTTACCTAATTTGAGAATATATATAGGTATATATATGTTCTGGATAATTTTAGAACATTAAAATAGCACCCTCAGGGGTAAGGTCAGTAATCATTAAAAGAAGATGCACAGTTTCTGTCATTCTGAGAGTTTTGACAATATGTAATTTTGTTGACTTTTATGGAAAGTTCAGACAAATACCTCATGATTGCTTAATACAAATGTACTGGGATAAAGTAGAACAATTTAAAAATTGTAAGATAATGGATGTTAGCATTCTACCACTCAAAAATAAGCTTTTTATATCCAAGAATGTTAAAATAGGTTGCTATTTCTTTATTTGCACATACTTTTTAAAATATTTGCTTATGATTATATCTCTCCTTTGGTTTGAAATTAGCTGATATTTCTATCTTCAATGAGGTGTTCTAAATATATTAATTAAATTCAAATCAGTGAAGATTTATAAAATGTATTGAAATTCTTAAATTAAGAGGACTAGCCAAGAGGGCATAAAATTGAATGATAAAATATACTACAAAAAGAAATTACAAGAAATATCTTCAGAAGTACTATTTTACACCAAGTCAGCCTGCAAGGATGCAAAAACTAGAAAGCAAGACATCACATGGAGTGAATAAGCTTTTGATTCTTTGTGCATTAGCATCAACAAAATTGGGAGATAATAAAACTCTTATTTCTAATATTTAGATGTCAAAAATTAGAAATTTAGGTGAATATTTGTTTCAGGATAAGTGTAGAACAATTTTTTTTAATCCAGAACTTCTATTTAGACATAATTTTATAATGAATATCAGTACAGTATATAAATATATATAACCGGATTTCCCATGTTTAAAGATTAATTGGGCTATTAAAGCCTGTCTGTTTGGTTTTCCTTTAACTTCACTCTCTCTCCCTAACAATTCTTGGGAAGTTTTCCAGACTGCTAGTTCAGAATGCCTGAGAAAAAATTTGCTGAATAGAGGCAGGAAAAAATTTAAATATCCAGTTAACATTGTTTCCAAAACCAAATTTATTTTAAATGCAACAATAAGATGATAATAGGAACTTTTTATTCTCCACTGAGTTGTTTTACATTTGATTACATTTTAAAATCTCTACGACACATTCAAAAACTCACTTTATAAGACTTGCCATATCAAGTTGGACAATTCATATTTTCTCCTTGGAGATAACTTGAACAGCTTGGAATAGAGGACTTAAGGAGGATATGAATATTCGAAGATACTCAAGAAGACTAATGCAACACATTAATGTAGTCTGAAGTTTATAGCGGCCCTCATTAAACAGCTGGCCGGAACTAAGCTGAAAGAGGTTTTGTGACTGCTGTGAAAATGTTTGACCCTTTTGAGGCAATTCCAAAACTGGTTAGAAAGCATTATTCTATGGCACTATTTCTGATAATTAATAATGCACAGAACTCATTTAAAATGAATAGTTTCTGCAATGTTGATTATCTTAGTTTGTTCGGGCTGCTATAACAAAATTATCACAAATAAAGTAGCTTATTAACAGCAGGGCCTATCTCTCATTTTGTGGTCAGTATAGCCATAGGTGTAATAATTTTGTTGATATTCTTAATTAAACAGTTTATGTATTATAGATTTTCTTTATTGTTTATTCTTTTTCTACTTAATTGATTTCCACTTTTTATTTTATCTTCCCTCATACTTATTTTGGTCTAAAACCATTCTTCTTTTTCTACACTCCTGAGGTTAAGCATAAATTTTTGGTTTTAGGTGATTTTTTTTTCTAATAAAAACATTTGAAATTGTATATTACCCCCAAAGAATTGCTTCAGCTTCAAACCACAAATTTTGGTATGTTCTGGGATTTTATTATTAGTCAAGGTTTTGTCTAATTTTCCTTGTCATTTTTTTTATTTGACTCATGAGTTGCTTAGAAGTGTCTTGTTTACTTTCCAAATATTTAGAACTCTTATCAAATTCTTGTTATTCTCAAAATAGATCCTGTTTTGCTCAGAAAACATACTCCATATGAATACTATCCTTTTAGATTTATTGAAACATTAGTGAACTAAAACATAGTCTATATTGATTAATAACCCATATTCATTGAAAGTATTATGCTAAGTGAAATAAGCCAGTCAGAGAAAGATAGGTATCACATGATCTCACTCATATGTGGAATCTAGTAAACAAAATAAACTGATGAACAAAATAGATCCAGAGATATGGAAGCATAGAACATACTTTTGAATCTCAGAGGGAAGGGAGAGGGGACAGAAAGAGATTAACCAAAGTATGTATATGCATATATGTGTAACCTATAGACACAGACAATAGTGGGGTAAAGGCCTGAAGTGGGGAGCAGGAGCAGGGTGGAGGAGGTCAATGGGGGAAGGAGGTGACATCTGTAAAACTTTCAACAATAAAGATAAATTTGAATAAATAAACAACCCATGTGGCCGAAACCGGTTTGGCTCAGTGGATTGAGCGTCGGCCTGCGGACTGAAAGGTCCCGGGTTCGATTCCGGTCAAGGGCATGTACCTGGGTTGCGGGCACATCCCCAGTTGGAGGTGTGCAGGAGGCAGCTGATCGATGTTTCTCTCTCATCGATGTTTCTGACTCTCTCTCTCTCTCCCTTCCTCTCTGTAAAAAATCAATAAAATATATTTAAAAAAAAAAAAAAAAAAAACAACCCATGTGTACTTAAAAAATGTATAGTATGCAATTTATGTGGCAATTAGGTGAAGATGGTTTGTATATTTCTGCAGATTTTTTGGACTATTTTTTCTATCAGTTACTAAAGTGATAGTGTTAAAATTATTAACTATATTATTATATATCTATTTTTAGTGCTGTCAGTTTTTATTTTATGTATTTTTAAGATCATTTATAAGGTTCAGCTATATTTATAATTATACTAGAGGCTCAGTGCATGAATTCATGCGTGGGTGGGTCCCTCTGGGTGGCCTGCAGAGATCAGGCCAAAACCTGCAGTCCAACGCCACCTGCCGCTCCTGCTCATCCCGGCCTCACTGTGCCTGCCGCGGACTCACACACATTCAGTGTCGATTGGGAGAGGCAGAAATGCTCACCAGCCATGAGCCCTGCACCTGGCACCCTCCCAAGGGGAGTGGCCTGCCAGATTGGACTGAAACCAGCTATCCGACATCCCCCAAGGGGTTCTGGATTACGAGAGGGTGCAGGCCAGGCTGAGCAACCCCACCAGTGCACTATCAGGCTGGGGAGGGACCTCAGGAGGGCTCCAGGGCATGTCCAGCCCAACTCTCTTAATCAGCTGGACCCAAGCAGCAAGCTAACCTACCAGTCAGAGCATCTGCCCTCTGGTGGTCCATGCACATCATAGCAAGCGGTTGAGCAGCCTAAGCATATCATTAGCATATTACGCTTTGATTGGTTGTTTGGTTGTTCTGCTGTTTGGTCTATTTGCATATTACCCTTTTATTATATAAGATCTTTAGCATATATTGAAATTTGATCATATTTAGTTGCTCTGGATTATTGTCTATAGTAATGCTCCTTATATGTATGTTTTATTGTCCTAGTATTTATCAAACCACTTCAAACTTTTTCATGCTTTTTTATTTGCAGGGTAGTTTTCGACTTTTTATATAGAACTACTTAAGTGTGTATATTTGAAATATGTATATTATAAACAGCAGAGTTAGTTCTTGCTTTTCATTTTTATTGTTACCTTATCTCAGCCTTTTGATTGGAATGTCTAGTACTAATACATTTAATGTAATCAAAGATACAATGGTATTTATTTTTGTATGACATTTTGACATTTATATTCCCTTTGACTTCATTTTTTGATTGTTCCTTTGTTTCTTCTCAATTTACTTTTGTTAATCAAAAATGTAATATACATTGATATTTTTGTGATCTTGGAGGCGAAATTAAAATATGTTTCTTTAACCTGTTGCAATCTCCTTATAGTTAATAGTAAATTACTTTTATTAAAATATTCGAAGTGTTCATGCAGTGATTTGTTTTTATTTTATTGCTAATATTTTCATGTACTTGTATAATGTAGTTATAGTCAGAACAATATAGTGCTGCAAATTTTGCTTTATATAGTTAAACTAGAGGCCCGGTGCATGAAATTCATGCACAGGTAGGGTTCCTAAGCCTGGCCAGCAATCAGAGCTAATTGAAGCTTTCTGGCTGCTGGCCGGGGTCTTCCTTTGTTCCATGTCGCTCCCTGGTGGTCAGCACAGTCATAGCGATTGAACTCCCGGTCTCCTGGTCAAACTCACTTTTCATATTAGATTTTATATATATATATATATATATATATATATATATATATATCCTATCTAATAAAGAGGGAATGTGCTAATTGTCTCTCACACCATCGCAAAGATGGCATCACACACAGCCAATAAGGAGGGAATATGCTAATTGACTGCCACACCCTCAAAGATGGTGGCACCCACAGCCACAAGATGGCGGTGCCCAGTCCCCTCAGCCCTGCTGGGGTGGCAGGTGCGTGGCAAGACCCTTCAGCCCCCAAGCCACCCAGGGCTGGCCCAAAGTGCAGGCAAGCCTTGGATGGCAGCTGCCTAGCCACCCAGGGTCACCCGAGGCGCAGGTAACCAAGGCTGGGTGAGGCTTGTGCTGCTGGCAGTTGAGCAGCAGAGGTGTGATGGGGTGTTGCCTTCCCCTCATCCCTGGGTCGCCTCCCACCCCTAGGGCTCTCAGAATGTGAGAGGGGGCAGGCCAGGCTGATGGACCCTCCCTTCAGTGCATGAATTTTCATACATGTGGCCTCTAGTATATATATATATTTACGTAGATGCATAGCAGCTAGCAAGTCCTTTTAACCTCTCTATTAAGATGTATCCTGGTTTCAAAAATGTTAAAATTTGGAGAAAGGAGTATGCGTACAAATGGAGGAAATACAGTACTTCAAGTACGATTGAGGACTACTGCAGAAGTGTTTGTAACAGGCAGTTTTTGAAAAACAGAACAAAACTCAAATACATCCTCTGTCTCATCCTGCCCCTGTCATTTGAGCAGGTAGATCGTTCCACAGTTACCAGGTCCAGTGTATCTGGGACCCTAAAATCAGTCCTAGCTTTCTGGAAAGGAAGCTGACCCAACTTTTTGAAGTTTGTGGGGGAAGGGTATGTGGTTAATGGGCATCTCTTTTTTTCAGCTGCGACTGGTTCAGAGCAAGGGACTGCATCCTACTGATTGGAGCATGTGGGAAATATCCTGCTTCTGAATATAGAAAAAGTGAATGTCTTGTTACCAAAGTGGAGACATTTATGAAACAGTTAATGACAGAGAAGCTTCTTTTAGAAGATGCCCCTTCTCACTACTCCCAGACAGGCCTCCCTCAGACTGACAACAGGCAGGGTGCCCTCCTACTCACCAGATCCGCCTCAGACACTGGTAAGACCAGAGATGGGGGTGTGAGAGCGCTCGCTCTTGAGGCTTTCAGCTCCAGAGGGTGTCTGTTTGGAGGAGGACTGGTAACAGCTTTTGTTCTTTCCCAGCCTTCTATAGACAAACTATATTCCCAAGCAAAACAATCATTCTTCCAAAGACGCCCAATGTTGAAGTCGGCCTCCTAGACTGGAAGTGGGTCTTCTCCAAATTCCCAAGGAGAAGCGGCCTAGGGTGGGTCTGCTGCTCCTGATCAACCAACACAGCCTTTCTCCGCCGCACCTCTCTGAGCCGGGCTCTGGGTGCCAACAAGGGAGAGGTTCCCTGAACCCGCTTCTCACAACCTAGGCTAGGATATATCTGGTAGGAGGAGGCTTCAGTGGTGGGTAGGCGGTGGCCAGGTCCTCCGGCGACTCGCTTCCTGGGCTGCAGTCCGACGTCTCCCAGTGCCCCAGACTTGGACATGCCCCACAGTTGCCCGCACCACTAGTCGCCTCAGCACAGGCACCAGCAGCCTGGGGTATGGCCCACCTAAGCCAGCCGCCCAGCATCCTGGTCACCATGCCCACCACCACTGGTAGCTCTCTGCTGCTGCCACTCTGGACACAGGACACTATGGGTGTCACCATCTTTGTTGGGTTAATTTGCCTACTCACTCCTGATTGGCTGTGAGTGTCATGGAGGGACAGTCAATTTACATATTTGTCTATTATTAGTATAGACTAAAGGCCCAGTGCACAAAAATTTGTGCACTCGGGGGGGTCCCTCAGCCGGGCCTATGCCCTCTTGCAGGCTGGGACCCCTCAAAGGATGTCCACCTGCTGGCTTAGGCCCTCTCCTTGGGGGATCAGACCCAAGCTGGCAGTCAGACATCCCTCTGGCAGCCCAGCAGCCCTCGGGGGATGTCCACTTGCCAGTGGGAGCAGGCCTAAGTTGCAGTAGGACATCCTTAGTGCTGCTGAGGAGGTGAGAGAGGCTCCCACCACCATCGCTGTACTGGCAGCCATCAGCCTGGCTTGTGGCTGAGCAGAGCTACCCTTGTGGGAGCACACTGATCACCAGGGGGCAGCTCCTGCATTGAGCGTCTGCCCCCTGGTGGTCAGTGTGTGTAATAGTGACCAGTCATTCCCAGTCGTTTTGCTGTTAGGGTCAGTTTGCACATTACCCTTTTATCATATAGGATAGAGGCCTAGTGCATAAGTGGGGGCCAGCTGGTTTGCCCTGAAGGGTGTCCCGAATCAGGGTGGGGGTCCCCACTGGGGTGCCTGGCCAGCCTGGGTGAGGGGCCGTTTTCAGGCTGGCCAAGACCCCAGTGACGGAAGCTGCCAGCCTCTCCTTTTTTTCTTTTTTTTATTCTGGGATTTATTTACCTTCTATAATTTAAACTTTGTAGCCTTGAGAGGAGCTCAGAGGCAGCCAGGGTGGGCAGGAGGGAAGCCTCCTGTTCATTCTAGCTCAGTGGCCACAGACGGCTGAAAGCAAGTATCTGGGGTTTATTTACCTTCTATAATTGAAACTTTGTTGCTTTGAGTGGAGCTCAGAGCCCGACATGGCAACTGGGAAGCTTGGCTTCCTCCATCATTGGGGCAACCAAGCCTCTTCCTTGCTCCAGCTCCGTGGCTGCCAGCCACCATCTTGGTTTGGTTAATTTGCATATAGTCACTCTGATTGGCTGGCAGGCGTGGCTTAAGGTGTAGCAAAGGTATGGTCAATTTGCATGTTTGTCTTTTATTAGTGTAGATGGTTTTAGAGAAGGGAGGACAAAACTGTGTGTGTGGCCCTGACCGGTTTGGCTCAGTGGATAGAGCGTTGGCCTGCAGACTGAAGGGTCCCAGGTTCGATTCCAGTCAAGGGCATGTACCTAGGTTGCGAGCACATCCCCAATGGGGAGTGTGCAGGAGGCAGCTGATTGATGTTTCTCTCTCATCGATGTTTCTAGCTCTCTATCCTTCTCCCTTCCTCTCTGTAAAAAAAAAAAAAAAATCAATAAAATATATTTAAAAAAAAAACAAACCAAAAAACTGTGTGTGTGTTTGTGTGCGTGTATTTTCCCACATACTTAACATTGTCAGCATTTTAGTGCTTTTTATGCACATTCATCTTGCCAGCTTGAGTCATTTTCTTCAGCTTGAAGACATTGGAATGCAGGTCTGGTGGTCCATCCACCCCCCACTCCCCCCCCACACATGCGCGCGCGTGCACTTTTTGTTAATATAAACTTGTCTTTATATAATTTTTATTTTCAACATAAACTTGCTGAATAAACAAATTTTGGTTGGAAGGTTATATATATACTAGAGGCCCAGTGCACAAAAATTTGTGCACTTGGGGATTGGGAAGGGGGGGGGCCCTCAGCCCGGCCTGTGCCCTCTCACAGTCTGGGACCCCTCGGGAGATAACGACCTGCTGGCTTAGGCCTGCTCCCAGGTGGCAGAGGGCACGCCCAATCCCTAGGTGCAGCCCCTGGTCGGGCTCAGAGCAGGGCTGATTGGGGAGTTGGGGCGCCGCCCCCTGTCATGCACAGAGCAGGGCGGATTGGGAGGTTGCGATGCCACCCTCAGTCATGCTCAGGGTAGGGACGATTGGGGGGTTGGGGCACCGCCCCCTGTCACACTCAAGGCAGGGTCGATGGGGAGGTTGCTGTGCCACCCCCTGTCACGCACAGAGCAGGGCCAATCAGGGGGTTGGGGCGCTGCCCCCTGTCACGCACAGAGCAGGGCCCATCAGGGGTTGGGGTGCCGCCACTGTCACACTCAGGGCAGGGCCGATGGGGAGGTTATGGCTCTACCCTGTCACACACAGAGCAGGGCCCGTGGGGATGGGGGTGGGGCGCCGCCCTCTATCACCCACAGAGCAGAGCCAATCAGGGTGTTGGGGCGCAGCCACTGTCACACTCAGGGCAGGGCCGATGGGGAGGTTATGGTGCTACCCTGTCACACACAGAGCAGGGCTGGTCAGGGGTTGGGGCGCCTTCCCCTGTCACACACAGAGCAGGTCCGATTAGGGAGGTTGTGGCCCCGCCCCCATCACACACAGAGCTGCAGGGCGATCGGGGGTTTGGGCGCTGCCCCGTCACGCTGATCCGGTGCCAGGAGGCCTCGCGGCTCCACTGATCCCGGTGCTGGGAGGCATATTACCCTTTTACTATATAGGATAGAGGCCTGGGGGCCGGCTGGTTTGCCCTGAAGGGTATCCTGGATCAGGGTGGGGGTCCCCACTGGGGTGCCTGGCCAGTCTGGGTGAGGGGATGATGGCTGTTTGCAGCTGGTCACACACCCTTCAGAGTGGGGGTCCCCACTGGGGTGCCTGGCCAGTCTGGGTGAGGGGCTGAGGGCTGCTTTCAGGCTGGCGGTTATTGATTGAAGCTCCCAACCATTCCTTTTTTTCTTTTTCTTCTGGGCCAGCTTTAGTTCTGGCTCTAGCTCTGAGGCTGCTTATCTGGTTTGTTTGCCGTTCTATAATCGAAACAATGTATAAATCCAGCTCTGAGATCCCGGCCTATATTTGTTAGAATGTTTCAAACTGCCAGCTCAGAGGCCGGCAGCGGCAGGCGGGGAACGTTGGAGTCTACAGTCCCGGGAGCAAGCCTCATGTTCGCTTCCAGCTGCCTGGCTGCCGGCCGCCATCTTGGCTGACAGTTAATTTGCATAAGGATACGCTGATTAGCCAATGGGAAGGGTAGCGGTCGTATGCCAATTACCATGTTTCTCTTTTATTAGTGTAGATTTTTCTTTCAGTATACAAGAAATCATGTTATAACTATAATGAGAGCTACCCATCAATCGCATTGTTTTCCCCTGTTTGTAAAGTGTCTCCCCTTATGAGAAATTTTTATCTCTAGCTGCTTTCAAGATGTTGTCTGCATCATTGGTGCTCAGCTGTATCCAGGAGTGTCTTGTTGCTGTTGTTATCCTTTTTGGGTTTAATTTATTTTTAAAAAATCATTCATTTTTTAAAAATGTCTCCTTTTACATCTTTTCTCATTCTGTGATTCAAATTTCACTTTTTTTTAATCCCTTGATATTTTCCATGTATCTCAGAGACTCATTCTAGCTTCTTACATCTTCTCCCTATGTTCTCCAGATTGAAAATTCTGCCATTTTCAATCTCTGTTGAAATGATCTAATGTGTATTTTATTTCACTTATTGTACTGATCAGCTCAAGTGTTTCCATTTTTTTTTCAGTTTCTATTTCTCTGTTTAGATCCTTTTTCTCCCCCCTCATTGTGACCTTTTCTTCCACACTTTAATAGTTTACATATACTTGTGAAAGCTGTTTTGAAGACTTGGTTTGCTGTGTTCAACATCTGTGCTGACTGACTTAGGATCAGTTTCTGTAGACTGCTTTTTACCTTGAGTACAGTATAGGCATCGCTTCCATTCCTTTGGATTGCTATAAAATATTGATTGAAAACTAGGACACGAAGATAAGATAGAGTAGTGACTCAGATTCTGTAATCCTTTCCAAAGGGCTCTCATTTTTTTGTTCTGGCATCGCATGAGACTTCCTAGACAAATTATAACTTATTTTACACAAGTAGTTGCTATCTGCTCAGTTCTTGCCAACAGCTTAGAATGCTGCTTATTTCAATTTACTGCCTTTTTATTCTGGCCCTCTAGAATTTTTCTCTGTAAATGAGAGTTTGGTGGTCAGCCATGTTTTTACGTAAAGTTTATACACAAATTTGAGGGCTCACTTTCTCTTTGTTTCTATGGAATGCTTCATAATTTCTAGCGATTTGCCTGTCTTGGTTTCTAAAAGAGTGGTGTCCTAGCTCCCTGCTGCCAAACTGTGCAGATAATGGGAATGCACTCAGTTAAAAAACAAACAACAAACTAAAAAATCTCAAATAGTAAAACTAATTCAAGCCTATACATTCTTCTCTGGTCCCTGCCTATGTTCATGGGAAAATAATTCAAGCCTATAGCTACATGGCAAAGTGATCTTTCTATTAAATGTAATGTTAGTTAAATACTGTTTTCAGACATGCAAGATCTCAGAAATGTTTTAGAAGAGATGCTGCCCCAAAATGAGAGAGTTATCAGGAAAACATGAAAGTTTATCCGGGAAAAAAAGGAGATCTATTTCAAGAAAGTAGCAGAATATGCCTCCAGGTCATTATGAAGGAAGCCTCTATACTGAAAGCTGTCAATTAAAAATGTCAAAGGAAAAGGCCTGGGGTGGGAAGCAGGGGCAGGCTGGAGGGGATCAATGTGAGGGGGAAAGGGGACATGTGTAATACTTTCAACAATAAAGAATTATTTAATAATCTAGAGGCCTGGTGCACGAAATTTATGCACTAAGTGGGAGCCGGTGGGGAGGCCTCAGCCAGGCCTGGGCCCTCTTGCAGTCTGGGACCCCTTGGAGGATATTGATTTTCACATTAGCCTTTTATTATATAGGATGGCAAAGGAGACACATCTCTAAGAAAGGGAGAATGATGGAATACTTATGGCATGTGAGGGAACTAAGAGAAGGTGCAGGCTTTTAAGAAAAGTTAGGTTTAAAATCTACACAACATAAAAAGTTTCATTGCCCTAGCTGGTTTGGCACAGTGGATAGAGCATCCGGCCTATGGACTTATGGGTCCCATGTTCAACTCCAGTCAAGGGCACAGGCCCAGGTTGTGGGCTTGACCCCCAGTGTGGGTAATACAGGAAGCAACCAATCAATGGTTCTCTCTCATCATTGGTGTTTCTATCTCTCTCCCTCTCCCTTCCTCTCTGAAATCAATAAAATGCATTTTAAAAATATTTTTTTAAAAAAGATTCAGAGAAAATTTTCAAAGAAAAAATGTTGTTCTAAAAAGGTCATAATAAATATTGCAAATATAAGACACACCTGGGATTAGTTTACAAGATCATATTGTATCCTCAATGAATGACACTTGTAACAAATAATGATATTGACAAGATCGAGAAGGTATAGGGCTGCCAAATGAAATACAGGACACCCAGTTAAATTTGAATTTCATGTAAACAATATTTTTGTATAAGCAAACAAAAATTAAGATATTTTTATACTAAAATATTCATTTTTGTATCTTAAATTCAAATTTAGGTGGTAGCTTCTATTTTAATTTGATATATAAGACAATTTTAAGGATGAGGAATGCTGAGACGGGGATACATGAAAGAGAGCTGGATTCTCATCTGACCTAGTAAAAGATATCAAATATCCCTGATATGATGTCATGCATGGATATCTAAAAGTCATATATGCCACTTTGGAAAATGATTTCTGCCTTGTTTCCTTACTTACCTTTCTACCATTCTTCCTTCCTTCCATCCTTTCTTCTTTTCCTCCTTCCTTCTTTTCTTCTCTTTTCTAGATGAGAAAAAAGGAGAAATTAGGATACTCAACTTGTACCTCTTAAGTCTTGCTGAATTTTCTATTAAATAAAAAATTAAATTAAAGATTTTCCAAGACCTGATATATATTTCTAACTATAAGAAATACCCTATTAGAGTCATAGAATTCTCACACAAATGCTATCAAATTGGTTTTATTTTGCTTCTTTCACAGGTGGGAAAAGAGAATTAATGAGTTTAAGTAGCTTGTAGTTAAATAATCTACAGAAGTCATTTAGTCAGAAATAGATATACCCCAAACTGCCTAACTTCATTTTCTACTCTTAGGGTAGGTTTCTCCCTCTGATTTATTAAGACTGGCTACTTTCAATTTAATTGCACAACTATAATCCCCTTTGAACAAAAGCCTATCACTGCACATCTTCTCTTTTTCAGTGTCAATATTGTTCATTTCAGTGTATTCTAGTATTTAATAAAATTTTATTCTGTGAAATTCATAAACAAAAATAAAATATTTTAATTAGAACATATACTGAAATACATATTTAATGTTTAGTGTACCCTGAAATTATTAGTATTAATTTAACTACCCTAACAAATCACAAAGTTTTGGCAATCTGTACCTTGTTTGTTTTTAATATATCATGATTCTATAAATTGTTTCTTAAAGATAATTTTGTCTTATCTCTATTTAAATTTCTGAAACTTTTAGCTTACATAGGAGAGAATGTGAAAAGGTTAACTATGTAAGCATTTATCTTTTTAAATATGTTTTTATTGATTTTTTAGAGAGAGAGGAAGGGAGAGCAATAGAGAAATAGAAACATCAATGAGAGAGAAACATCATTGATTGGCTGCCTCCTGCATGCCCCTTACTGGGGATTGAGCCTGAAACAAGGACATGTGCCCTGATCAGGAATCAAACCAGTGACCTTTGGGTTCATTGATTGATGCTGAACCCCTGAGCCACAACAGCTGGGTAGCATTTTTCATTTTAAAAACAAAATCACACATTACAAACAACACATAGTGAAGTATCAGTCTCTATATGCCATGAGATTATCCACTTACAGGATCATAACTAAAATCGAATCAGTGTTGTATCTTTGGTTTACACCTGCCTTTTAAGTATTAGGAAATGCTTCTTTCAACCACTCCTATTTACTTCATCTTTTCAGATGGGAAAACACTTTTCTCTGAATTGATGACTACTTATTTTTCAGCTAAAGTAAATACAAGTCTATATCTCTTTTCATTTGCGTGAGAAGCTGACACATTCTGTCACAACATCGCTTGAGTAAATGGAAAGTGACAGTTCCTGGGAAAATTTTAAAGAGATAAACATCTATTTTTGTTTAAACAGTCACTAAAAAAAAATCAGATAGAAGCTTTCTAGGTTGAAAGGATAAAGAATGCATGAGTGGTGCAAATTGGTAAATGAGCGCAGGCTAGGAAATGTCTAATGTTTGTCTCTATGATTTTAACCGCAGCTCAGTATTTTCTGGGATTAAATAATGTCTTCAAAGAATACATTCTATCAAGATGATAGAATTATCAACAAATAGATTTAAAAATGTAAAATCTCAAATGATAATATTCTTAGAAACAATTTCTCTTAAATTAAAATATAAAGTAATTATCTTGCCCTGCTTTGGAAGGTTCTTCCAATTTATTCAAATACTTTATTCCCATATTACTGGATTAGAAAATGGTTCTAATAAAATTATTGTTACTTAGTCTTTACATATCAGATTTCAAATAACATACTTTAAAAATTTGCTTTTATATTTCCTTTGGAATACCTATATATATATAAGCCTAATATGCAAAGTGTCCCCTCGGAAGTTTGATTGCTCACTTAGATGTGTGCTGACCACCAGGGGGCAGCACGGAATTAAGGAAGGCCCTGGCTGGCAGCCTGCAGCCAGCAACTGGGGAAGGAAGGCCCTGACTGGCAGCTGGAAGCCTCTAGGGACCCTATCTGTGCACAAATTTCATGCACTGTGCCTCTAGTATATATATATATATATATATATATATATATATATATATATTCCTTTATAGCTTTTTTACTATTATATCAGTATTACTACTTTCAATCCCAGATTATTTCAATTAGAACCTATATAAATAGATTGTCCAATTATTATCTCAAATAATAATGTTACTTATAAAACATAGAATCTTATAACTCATTCATTTATGTAAAATAAGATGAGTGGATACTTTGTATTAAATTTAGTATAAAGAATTCAGTAAATAAAGTTTGAGTTAATTATTAAGACAAGATCACATGAATGTCAGTCAGAGGTTATGTATTAAGTATGTAATTATTGAATTTTATAGCTCTGACATTTATAATTCCTATTGATATTAACCCTCTTATGTCACTGCATGAGTCTTTTTCAGAACTTTCTGGAGCAAGTAAAGTGATGTTTAAGTTTGTGTTCCAGTAACATTCAGTGAGCCTAGCATTGAAACAGCCATGAACATCCTGCATTTCTGTCTTCTTTCATTCTCTTGCTCTCCAGTCAAATCACTCCATGTTTCTTGGGAGGTGAAAATGGCAGGGGATTTTAATTTACTTTTCAGTTATAAAACAGAGTTCAAGAGTACTAAAAATTACTTGTATACACTGCTATTGACTAAGAATCGCATACTGATAAGTTATATAATTAATGCAATTGGCACATAAACCAAACAATAGTAGTGCTCAAACTATTCCTACATTTCAGCTAAAATGTTGTTTTTGTACAAGATAATTGAAGAAAAGTTACAGATTATGAAATGTAGTTACTTTATTAGAAATTATTTTATTGAACTATCATGTAACTTTGAAATACTTTATTCTTGCCTTTAGAAAACTCCAAAGCACTCACCAATTTCCTTTGAATCTTACTGTTCAGAAATTATTAGAATATAAATTAAGGTTTATATGTAAGAAAAAATTACTAGTTTATGTATATGTAAGTATTTAAACTTGAACTTCATCATAGACTTTGTCATTTGCCTGTGCTCTGAGAATCTTTCTGCTTTACATGTACAGGGAGAACTTGGGTTTGCAGTCAAGATGTTCAGAAAAAAACAGAAGAGGAAGAGCTAATATAATATTTCTGCGATGACCAGAATCTCTAGTTATTATTTGGACCTTAATATTGAACTACACTGAAGCAAGAAGTGAGAAAGGTGGGGTGGGATTTAAATAAACAGCATATTCATTTTACATTGATATTTCTTGATTAATGGTAGAAGATATCACTCCTAAAAGCATCTGCAGTGTCAGTAATTCTATTAACAAAGAAGCCACTTTATTATCAACATACTGTAGATTCATTTTAATGTGTCATTTGCACTTCAAAGTCACATAACTTTTATTATGGTAAATCAATTAAAACTATTCCTCATGATAATTTATCTTCTACAAAGTTTATCATCTCAGAGGATGCAATATTTCCCAATTTAACTTCCAAGACAAAAGTGGTGTAATTTAAATGCCTTTTACTGAGTTTATTAAGCATAAAGATCACAGAAATTTCAAACCCTGAAAGATAACTCTTTCATCTATGTGATAAAATTGAAGCCGCATTTTTTGTAGTGTACTATAGGTAGTGAAGACAGTATACTAATTAGTAATATAACCTCATTTACTGATTATCTATGTCTCTCATTTTAAAAGATAATCTAGTAAAAGCAGATAGTTTCTCTGATATTAATTTTCAAAAGAATATAAGGACATATAAAAACATTTTATTGAGGACTTGCAAATGAATTGAATTTCATGATTATGCAGTCACGTGTTTTGTTAGTTTTAATGACTTTGAAAGAACACGCTTCAAGGATTTATGTCCATTTTTTATCTTCAAAAATTGCCAATAACTTTTTACCTTTGTTGAATAGTTCTAAAATAAGCATTTTAATATCCATTTGCAGTTTGGAAATTTTTCATAGAGATGACAAAGTGTATGTTTTTCTAAATTGAGTATTTAAATGTAGAGGGTATTTATTTTTCTTTTTTCAGTTTTTTTCTTTATTGATTAAGGTATTACATATGTGTCCTTATCCCCCCATTGCCCCCCACCCCCCACTCATGCCCTCACCTCCCTGGTGTCTGTGTCCATTGGTTATGCTTATATGCATGCATACAAGTCCTTTGGTTGATCTCTCCCCCTTAGCCCCACCCTCCCCTACCTTCCCTCTGAGGTTTGACGGTCTGATCGATGCTTCTCTGTCTCTGGATCTGTTTTTGTTCATCAGTTTATGTTGTTCATTATATTCCACAAATGAGTGAAATCGTGTGATATTTATCTTTCATTTTCCACACTTTTCAAATCTTTATTGTCCAATTGAAATTAACTCAAAACTTCTGTCAATGGAGATAGAATAGAAGAGAAAATATTTGTAATTTCTTTATGAGCAACCATCAGCATATGTAAGTACTGCATAAAGAAGTAGCAGGTATGTTTAGTTAATAATGCAATTATCATAAAGTTTTGTTTATTTCATGATAAAAATAAGCAATTTAAAGGATTTTTTTTCTTCCAAGATTTTTTCTTCCATATTTCTTGGAAAACCTCTTTAGAAATAGATGCATTATTCATTTTTTTATTAATATCTCTATGTTCTCAGTTTTTTTCTAAATATTGAAACATTTGTGCCTAACAAAAACTTTTTTCTCTCAATCCATTTACTTAATTTCTTCAAGAAAATTGTTTCTAGCATATACAGGAGGAATAGGACTTACAAAGAATCAAGTTACTATAAACTATCAGAAACAGGTAACACCCCTGGTTTCCGCGTTTGTAATGGGGAGAACTACAACCTACTATCAAAGGGAATTATGCTTGTAAAAATGACTAGAGTGCAGTAAAACTAATTATAACGAACTTTGTACCTCCCACCATTATGACAGTGCCCGAGGATTTCCTGGAAGGCCTTGCATCTTAGTAGAATAGTTTGAGCATTGTTGGCGTTGTTGAAACCATGAGGATTGAAGTTGGAGACACAAGTTTAAAACTTTAAGTACTTTCATAACATTCCTTACCTGTTTTGTTGTTGTTGGTGGTTATAATGGAATGATGTCAATATCAATTATTGTGAGGACAGCATAGGGAAAGCATTTGGAGTCCAGTAGGATACAAATCAAAGGGAATACTGTAAGCCATGACTGATTCTTCTACCCAGTCTACACCGTCAACCTAGAGGCTCTTTAAAAAAATTTTTTTAATTGTTTATTGATTTCAGAGAGGATGGAAGAGGGAGAGAGAGAGATAGAAACATCAATGATAAGAGAGAATCATTGATTGGCTGCTGCCTGCATGCCACCTACTGGGGATTGGGCCAAAACCCTGGCATGTGCCCTGACAGGGAATTGAACCTTGACCTACAGGTTCATAGGTCAATGCTCAACCATTGAGCCACACTGGCTAGGCTGGAGTATCTGTTGCTAGATGATAAAGATCTAAACTGGCCGAAACCGGTTTGGCTCAGTGGATAGAGCGTCGGCCTGCGGACTGAGGGGTCCCGGGTTCGATTCCGGTCAAGGGCATGTACCTGGGTTGTGGGCACATCCCCAGTAGGAGATGTGCAGGAGGCAGCTGATCGATGTTTCTCTCTCATCGATGTTTCTAACTTTCTATCTCTCTCCCTTCCTCTCTGTAAAAAATCAATAAAATATATTTAAAAAAAAAAGAGAGCTAAACTGAATCTTCTGAAAGACAACATTGAGTCTTTTATTACCACTCCAGGATAAGGAAACAAAGAATGGCTATCCCCTAGAAATAAGAAAACTATTCAGATACTACCAAAACTGCAACCCAGTCCCAAACCAACAAAATCTTTGATTGGATTGAGGATGCTGATTAAGATTTTTTTTTTAAATGTATTAACCCAAAGTGTTAATGATGGACTGGACACATCTCCACTGATTTTGGCCTACTGCCTGAAAAGGTGGGAGGAGGAATTAGAGTTTCTTTGCAAAATGGCTCAATAGGTGAAATAAAACAACAAAATACCTCTACAGATAGTCGTTGGAAATATTTGCCAGTTCCACCCATGTGTATAGGTGGATATTTTTAGAAAAATTTTATAATTACTAAATAAGTAAAAGAGTAAATACCTCCACCAAAAATAAATAGCACTATTATTTGATATTTTAGTTCTACTTTAATGTTTGTCACACTAGACATTATTACTCTAGTCTACATAATGTATTTTGAAATTTACCTGTTAATTTATCACCTTATGTATATGTAAAGTTTCAATTTTGGGATTGTTTACTTTTTACTTCAATATCTCTTTTAGAATTTCCTTATACCTTTAGATTATTTTTCCCTTAATAATAATATATTTACTTAACCCTCATTCTTGAACAATATTTTTACTGGATATATAATTCCAACTTTTATCGTCTCTAAGTTCTTTACAGGTATTCATTAACTTTTTTTCTGTCTCTCATTGTTGCTAATAAGATTTCAGCAGCAAGTGTAATCACCATTCTGTTTAGATCAGTGGTTCTCAACCTTCCTAATGTCACAACCCTTTAATACAGTTCCTCATGTTGTAGTGACCCCCAATTTCATTGTTACAAATTGAACATAATTAGAGCATAGTGATTAATCACAAAAACAATATGTAATTATATATGTGTTTTCCAATGGTCTCAGGCAACTCATGTGAAAGGGTCATTCGACCCCCATAGGGCTCATGACCCACAGGTTGAGAGCCGCTGTTTTAGATGGTTTGCTTTATATTCTCTCTACTTTTAAGAGGTTTTATTGTTCTTCCACTCTTCAATGATCTTTATCTAGGCTGGAGTTTCTTTTTATGTTTCTTGTTTCAGAGTAGTTAGGATTACTGGGTCTATCTATACTAAGGATTGCTATCTATACTAATAATAGGGTAATATGCAAATTGGCTGGGACACCATCACAGTAACAACCAATCAGGAGGCTGCATGTGCAGCAGACACAGGTAGGTGGGGACTTGCAGCATCAGGGACAGGAGTGGGAGCTCTCCCCCAGCTCCAGCCTCCCTCTTTGGGGCAATCCATAGAGGAGCCCCGGATGGGTGGGCAGGGCCTACTTCTTTGGGACGATAGATCATGGGGCTTCTGCACTGTGACAGGGCACAGGCCAGGCTGGGGCACCCCCCCACCCCACCCCAAGTGCACAAATTTCGTGCACTGGACCACTAGTCTTTTAATAATCCTGAAAAGTTATCACCTATGAGACCTGGATACTGCTATTTTACTTATTCTTTCTATTAGATGCTTTGTAACTTTATATGGAACTAGAAATATGCTGGTAGAAGTTTCACAGTTGGCTTTCTGAGTTGAAAAGAGCCCTGAGAGTAGCATTTGCAAATTTCCACAGTGGGAATACTCCCACTAAGGTCAGTTTCAAGCTACTAAGGTGATATCCCAGAACACAGCATTAGAAAGCGATACCTCAATCAGTTCTTGTAAACTGATTGGACTTGGTTCCAGCACACTATTATGTTTTCTCTCTTTTTCTGTCTTCCAGGTAAACATTCTTAACATGTATTCTTCCAGGTTCTTAAGATTCTCCTTCAGTGTGATTAATCTACTTGCTAATGCAAACCATGAGCTTTAAATTTCAATTTTTAAAGTCTTCATTTTTCAATTATATTGAATGCTTTTTAAATATTCTAGATCTCTGCTCTTTATTTTAAACCTTCAAACTTATTTCATAATATACATATATATTACATAAAGCTGAGGTACAGTATACCTATATGTATTTTAAAAAATTATTTTTGTCTAATAATTCCAATAGTAATATAGGTCTATTTGTGCTGGTTTTGACTCAGAGAGCCTGTTTTCTTTTATGTTTTGTGATTTTTGACTGTGAATTACTCATTTCCCTTGAAACATATTTTTTGGAAATGTGAAGTTAAATTTCACCAAAAGGGTATGTTTACTTATACAGTCACTTTTTCTAATTTCTCCCTCAAGATTTTATACCCTGTAACTACTATAAAACACGTCTTTTATTTTATAAAACATGTCTACATGAGAGCCAGCTTGTGGTTATTGATTTTCCAGAGATTTGTCCCTTTCCAACCTGTTCTAGAATTGAAAACTGAAAGCTTTTTTTTGAATTAAAATTATTTATTGTGTAAAGTATTACATATGTCTCCCTTTTCCCCATTGATCTCTCCCCAGCCACTCTTCTTGCTGTTCTTTTATCAAAATAGTTTTTAGTTTCCATTAATCATTCAGAAAATATCCCTCTGAGTCCCTAGTTTTACACAAATGTGTCCTATTAAGAGTTTCCATGTCATTTGGACCTAGGAATTCATCTCTTGTTTTCTGAAATCTTTAGTTTTCAAAACAGCAGCTAAAGGTCTCCAGCATTCAGCAGATAGCCTCAGGGTGAATCTTCAAGATAAAAAATGGATTTGCTTCTCATTTGACATCTGGTGACTTGGGTCACACATTTGGGGGCTCAGAATAAACCTTACTAATTTTTTCTGTCAGTTTAGCAATGGATTTTATTTATATTTAATTATTTTTGCTACTTTTTCAGGATTTTGCTTGTTTCAATGTGGAAAGTAACAGGAGATATACAATCTCTCAAACTAGATATCATAACTTAAAGATAGTGTTTGAATCCAATTAAAATCCAAACAAGAAAATATAGCAGACTACATCAACAGAGAGAAAAAACTTGTACTTTTAATCTCAATCAGTGCACCTTTAAATTTTATAAGCTAATCTTTTTTAAGGAGCATATTTAATTTCTCCATAATAATTCAAACTTGGAAAAATATCCATCTGTTCAATTAGACTCAGTTTGTCTAATTAAATTGACTCACCTCTCTTGTTATATACACTTTTTCCCATATATACAAAGTAACAAACCTATTAAATTCCTGTAAAAGTCATAGATAACCACACTGTATATGCATCAATAACATCAAGATAACTTCTGAACTGATCATCACTTTTTAGCTGAAATATTTAAGAAGCGCCTATTTTGGGTTTCTTTCTCTGGTATCTAAATTTTACTTCTCTGTTCTCTATACTGTGTGGTAAACCAGGGTATTTCTCTACCTAATACAAATAACTGACTTCGTTCATCAGTTGATGTGGATCATAAGCAATTTAAAACTGAAGTTTTATATTTAAGTGTTGTGCTTTTATTTTGCTTCCAAATCATTTACCAACAAACTGGTAATTTTATTCTTTGAGTATGGATTATAGTAATCAACAGAGGAATGTTAGTCATTAATAACATACACCAGACATATTCAGCTCCCTGCACTTTGGGCATGTGGTTAGAATGAAATAATAGCTGCTCTGGCAGACTGAGTCACAGGGTGTTGTGGCATTAGAATGAAATAAACCTTTATTTTTTGGAGTTTCTTTCGTATGGCCACATAACCTGGCTGATACCGAAACCATTGAAGACTCAGAGATCAAATTGCATACTAAACAAATGGTTTTGGCATTTTGGGTTGTGGAATGCAAAACAATGGGCTCCCCAAAATGCCACAATCATTTCCCTATAAACTTGAACCTCAAAACTGCAAACTGAAACTTGTTAGGTGACATGGCAAATGGCAATTGGAAGTAGGCAGAGTTGCAATTAAGTTTGCTAATCAGCTGACCTTCAAACAGAGCACCATGGGCTACTCAGGTGGGCCCGAGGTAATCACAAGTGTTCTTCAAAAGGGAAGGGATAGACAGAAGAAGTCAGAGGGAGCTGTGACCACAGAAGAATGCTCAGGGGAGGCAGTGTTGGCATCGGAAATGGAGGAAGGGGACGGAATGCAGTTGGCTGCTGGACTTAGGAAAAGGCAGGGAAACATAATCTCCCCTTAAAGCGGCCAGAAGAAAAGCAGCATTGTGGACGCTTTGAGTTTAGGCCAGTGACTTTTGATAGACTTCTGATCTACAGAATGGCAAGATGATACATCTAAATTGGTGTTTTAAGCGATGTAGATTGCGGGTGTGCTTTTTAGTCCCAGTGTTATTGAAATATTGGCACATAACATTGTGTAACTTTAGGATGTATAATGTGTGATTTGATATGTGTTTATGTTGCAAAATGGTTAGAAGTTTATGGTGATCTGTTACAGTGAAAACTAATGCAGAGTATTTGTCAGTGTTCTGTGTGAAAGGGATACTTTCAATATTTAATTTATTTCATCAGCATTATCCAGAAATCCTATATAATAAAGAGGTAATATGCAAATTAACCCTCACACCCTCACAAGATGGCTGCCTACAACCAGGTCGGCAGGGGGGTTAGTGAGGGACGACCAGGCTGGCAGGGAGAGCAGTTGGGGGCAATTAGGCTGGCAGGGGGGCAGTTGGGGGCAACCAGGATGGCAGGGGGGGCAGTAAGGGGTGAACAGGCAGGCAGGCAGGTGAGCGATTAGAAGCCAGTGGTCCAGGATTGTGAGAGGGATGTCTGACTGCTGGTTTAGGCCCCATCCTAGGGACATCCCCCAAGGGGTCCTGGATTAGAGAGAGTGCAGGCTGGACTGAGGGGAACCCCCAACCCCCAAGCAGAATTTAATGCACTGGGCCTCTAGTTTATTAATAAACAGAGCAACTGTTTGACACTAGATTCAAAACACTGTGCTATAAATTAAAGCTACAATAGTGAATAAGAGTGCATGGTATGTGAGAACATGGGCCCCTTCGAAGTTCCAGACCACCCCCCCCCACCGACACACACACGCATGCACACACACACACTCTGTGGGAATACAGTGAGAGCCATCCACATAAGTGCTGTGGGACCTATCTTGGGGGTCTGGCCAGCTCTTCGATCAAGAAGAAACAGCCAAAGACAAACTGCTTCTAGATGTGAGCCCGGCCTGTAAACTACTGCAGAGAAACAGCTAGGGCTGCATCGCATACCGCTTGCACTCCCAGCACTTCTCCTCCCCAGCACTGCAAGCCCTGTTTGCTTTGCCTTCTTCACTCTGTCTAACCCTGTGCTGGGGAAGCTTGTGTTGTGAGAAACTTCACTGGCCAGCTACCACTGGTGCATGGGGAAGTCCTAATAAGCCACGGCTTTCACAGCCAGCCCGCCAGGTTATTTCTTTGATTGTCAAGAAATACGTCGAGATTTTCTTGCACCTCAGCTCTTCCCATAAAAGACAGAATATAGAATTTCCATAATATTAACTTTATTATTAACTATGCAAGCAAATTCATGGGATATAATACCCTAAGAAGAATTAAAGTAGTGTCCTCAAAATGTCATTTAATTTGAAAATTTTGTTGGTGTAGAACAGTGGTTCTCAACCTTGGCTGCATATTAGAATCACCTGGGAATCTTTTTAAAATCCTGATTTCTGGGCCTCATCCTCCGGAAATTCTGTTTCTTTGTTATGGGGTGGGGCCACAACATTAGTAACAAAGAATCAGAATTTCCGGAGGATGAGGCCCAGAAATCAGGATTTTAAAAAGATTCCCAGGTGATTCTAATGTGCAGCTAAGGTTGAGAACCACTGGTATAAGGAAGATTTACTAGAGACAATTTGAAGATGCTGGATTGAAAAATCTTTCAGTCACACTAAATTTCAATTACAAAATTGCCCAGTTTGAAGATCTTTCACCACACTGTATTTTATTTTATGTTCTAGCAAGGTTCTTCAAATAAATAATGTCCCCTTGTGCCTCTGGGTCTTTACATATACTGTTCATTTTGTTCAATATGAACTTCCCTGTGCTTTCACTCGGCAAACTCTTACACATTCTTCTTTTTCATTTTCCCGTCAGATTTTACTTCTTTAAAGAAGCTTCCATGATCCTCTTACTAGCTCAGGTTATCTAGTTGTGTTTATCCTCCGACAGTTTTTAGTGTTCATCACTATTACATTTTAAAAGCATATTAAAATGAAAATTTCATGTGACTGTACTAGAAACCATGTGCAAAAATAAGTGTGAGACAGAAGCAAATATTTAGAAGATATATTTGTACCTGGAGAGTATTATGCTAAGTGAAATAAACTGGTCAGAGAAAGACAAGTACCATATGACTTCATTCATATGTGGAATCTAATGAACAAACTGAACCAACAAGCAAAATAGAGACCATCATAAATAGGGAGGAGGCTGACAGCTGTCAGGGGGAGGGGGCTGGGTGGTTGGAGGGACTGAGTGAAAAGAGGAGAGAAAACTCATGGACAGGGCGGTGGGGGGCATGGAAGGGGAAGGTAGAGGGTATAGAAGAGATAAATGATGATGGACAAAGACTTAACTTGGGGTGGTGAGCACGCAATGCAGGGTACAGAAGATGTGTTGTGAAATTGTGCACCTGAAACCTGTATAATTTTGTTTACCAGTGTCACCCCAGCCAATTCAATACAAAGAGAAAACATAGTATTAAAATGAAAAGTTTTATGCACCTGTAATAGAAAACAGGTGCAAAATAAGTGTGAGACAATAAGTGGGAGACAGAAACAGATATGTAGAACACATAAAGAAAAAAAAATGAGAAATAGTCCAAGACCAAATCAGAATAAATAAGATAACATTTAAGAGGTATCTTAACATAGCATAAATTGTATTGAAAATTAGGATAATTACTGCTAGATAACATAATTTTCTCTGAGAAAATTGTTGCCATTCTATCATGCTGTGAGTATCCTCCAGACTTAAGGAGAAGGATGGAAGTTACTATCTTCTTTCCTCAAGAATATTGAGAATTTTTTTCTCTTAGGAGACCACTTAGGGAGCTTGAAAAAACATCCCCTGAAGCAGAGGCTCTCTGCAAACTGGTACCTAACTTATGTGCAAGCAAGCCTGCGTGCCTATGATGTGGCTGAATAATCAGGTAGGTGCTATGTTTGGCTATAGTATACTTCTACCAAATGATGAGCCAAGGAATGTAAACACATTGTTCATAAGAGCTGCTCTGGAATCATTGAAAGTTCTTCCCAGAGTGACAAAATGTTTATTGTCTTCTGTCTTTACTTAACTCTCACTTGACTATTGGACCCTAATAGATACTATATTTTTATACCTCTAACACATGGCTGACACGTTGTGAGTATAGGATACATTGGGCATTGAATGATGAGTGAATGTGTGAGAAATTTAGAAATAGATTTAGATTCAGAAAAATAGCCACCTAAAACAAGCTAATCCAAACTAGATGTTTAAAATTTTTAAAACCAGCAAAGAAATTTGCAAAGCAATAATAGCTAACAGCTTTTTCTCTAATTTTCTTAATATTTTTCTTATATAGAGAAGACATATTTGCTCTATCTTCCAGATTAGATAACCAGTTTAGGAAGAAATAACTAACTACATAGATAGTAAGAACAGGATTTGTTTTTCTAATTTTTTGACTTCTCATTTTTTATTGATCATGCTGATTTAAAATGTCAATTGAATTTAAATGATAGAAGGGTCACTATTTTAAGTATATGGGAATACTAGATGAATTTTTAATTGACATTTTCTTTAGTAATTATTATAACCAGCCAATATATTATAATCTATTGGTTGAAAGTTGGAACCAAGGACTAAAAACTGAGCACTTAACTTACCAATCATATTATCACAAAAATATATGAATGATAAGACATTCCATTTCAACTATTGTGTCTTTACATATTTTTTTCATTACTAACATTGCTAATTTAAGAGCCACACGTTGACCGTGCAGCTTTCTTATGGAATTCATGTTCATTATTAGTCACAGTTTTGCCAAGTAAGCTTTAGGGGAAAGTAATTAAATTTAATAGAAGCCACCTTCATTTTGAATCTGCCGTCAATTTAAAGCCATGGGGAAAGGTAATTACATTTAATAGACATCGTAGTTTTTAGGCGAAGATGTGCGGTATGTGACGTTAATCATTAGCCCACTAGTCTGAAAAGTACAATCTCACTTAGAACAAACTTCCTACACGTAAACTAGACCCTCCTTTTCAACTTAGCAAAAGTAAAAAATGATGCTTATTTGACTCTTAAATATGCTATTGAAATTTTACTCAGAAGATTCAGTTCATTGATTTCAAGCAATGAAGTGAAAGTAGATGGCATTTACAAATCCCACTGCAGTATTACTAACTCTTAAGGAAATATTTATTGATAATATTCTTTATTAAATGTTCCTTAGGCTCAATAACATCTTTCTCTTTTCTAATTGCTGAGGCTGGTACAATAAACTAGTGGTTTTTGAATTCATTCTTCTATTGTATTTTAATGTAGTTTATGTAAATTAAAGATATTTATTGAGTTTCAGTATATAGGAGTTTTAAATCAGTGAAAGATCATAATAAATATGAAAGCAGAACATTCTTTTTGGTAAACACATCTACAAGCCTGACTGCTTTTCACTAAGCATTTTATAGGCTCATTATACTATTGGCTCACATTGAAGTCACCTTACATTTAAATTTTTTTCTTCATCGTGTATAATTTTGGCTTCTGTTTATACATTTGATTTTAGGAATAGTTTTTGAAACAGGAATTTTCCAATAATTCATGAAATTAAAAGTACATCTATAACTTATAAATTTAAAACACTATATTAGGAATTTTGGATTATTCTCTTCAGTGATATTTCTATAGGACACTTTCTTTTATATATTCAGGCTAATTCATATACAGAGTGGCAAGAAGGAAAGAGAAGGATAATGTAAGTGAGAATATTTGTTAGGATTGAAGATAACAAAATATCTTTAAAAAGTGATTCATATAGTATCTTTCCACTTCTCTGAAGAATAGTAATAATAAATTTGTATCAGTTACTTAAGACACAAAAGCATTCTTTTGTGGAACTTAAACACTATAGAAAGATTTTGTAAGGAGGTTTTGAAAATTTTGTATTTATCCTTTGTCATAAGAAGTTAAACCACAATTATCTTTTTCTTTTTTTTTTTTACATCTATAAACTTCACATACTTTTAGCCACCAATCTTTAAGAAAATCCAATAATAAGTTTGTTTATTTTGCAAGAACATATTTAGACTCCATTCGTTCTTATCTTTAATAATGTCACACAAAATTACCTAAGACTGTAACAAATAGTTATTGGGGTCAGGTTTGACTAGATTTTTAAAAAGATCTATCATCATGTTTAGTGAAGTAAAAAGTCAAAACAGTTAAGATTAATCACATCAGGTACATTGGTGAGGTGACTCGTGGCATGCCCCGAATGCTTTAAGGCATACAAATAATTTAACGTTTTCAAAAGTTTTAATTTGCAGTAATTATTTACAGTTTATCTGAAAAAATAAAACCTAAACAATTGTAAACAAATGTTACGATTTTTTTTTAATTTAAACGTTCCTTAGTTTATGTGTTTTCCACAGAACAAGGAATAGTTGACATTTATATATTTTAAGTAAATTAGTATATTTATATATTTAAGTAAATTTATAAATTAGTAAACATTTTCTTTTAAGCAACCTTTCTAAAAGTTCTATTATGTAAGTATAAAGAAATATTTTATATTACTATTAAAACCCTTCAGTATTAAAAGAGGAGTTTTGTGTAAAACAAGAATTTTGTAGTATATTAAACAGTATAATTGAATATTTTAATGAACTAAACCAATATTGACTGGAAAAGGAGTAATCTAGGTACACCTATTTACCCAGACTATTCCAATGCCCAAGTATTAGACAGTAATACACTTTGGTCAAATGATAGATAATTCAGAACTACTATTTAAACTTTAACCTCTTACACTCATTTTTTGCCCTTGGTTTTTATAATACTGTGTGTGAAGAAACATCATAAAAATGATTAAAGCATGTAAATAATCACAAAAAAATGTTTTCAGTCCTATGCATGTTTGAAACATCTTTAATTTAAAATAAAGGTTACAAAAGCAGATCAGCTCCTCTAAAATTATGCTATGGTAATATAGGATATATAGTAATATTTTCATAATTGTTGGTAATTATTTGTTATTATTGATAGATGCTGCTTAAACACTACATTCAGGTAAGGTATCTATATCATCATATAATAAATATATTTTATTTCTAGTACATTGTGTAGGTCAATGCTACACCTAAAGCAAGGGCATCCAAGAACATATTATATGTTTATAATTTATCTTATAGAATACATTGGCGTGGAATGATAGAAAAATATAAATTTACTGACATGTAGCCCACACTGGCCATGTTGCTCCTTATGGTTAGACATATTTTTCCTATTGCTTCACCATTTCCCCAAGGAAACTTCGTGTGAAATATTTTTTTGCTACTCTGAGAGATCTGCCTACTATACCATGACATGCTAATACATTCCATTAGTACTTTGCATGTATCACCATTAATGTATTTGTCATATTTATTCATTTGAGAAATATTTATTGAGAGCCTACTCTAAAGAGGAATGCTTAGAAGTATTGATTATAGCAATAAACAAAATAAAATCCCTTCTCACATGGATCATACAATTAAGTGTATTTTAACACTTTTTATGTATCTGTTTATCCAACTTATTGAAGGCTAAATTATTACCTTTTTTATTTACTTTGTTTTTTGAAATTATTGCCCACTTATTACTCAGATATTAGTTAGTATGTAGCCTCAACTGGCACAACAAAGAGCTCCAAAAACACAATGCTCAAACAAGACAGTAGTTTATTTATCTATTAAGTAATATCTGGCAAGTAGGTGATTTTGTTCTACAAGATTTTCCAGAGATCTGGGTTCTATGCATATTATTACCATACCAGTTTCTGAAGCACCACTATCCATTAGAAATATAATGCAAGCTATAAATGCAAGCCAGATACAAAAATTTAAAAATTTTAGTAGCTATATTTTAGAAAGTAAAGAAAAAGATGAAATTAATTTTAATAGTGTATTTTATTTATCTCTCTATATAAATAAGATATACTTTCAACATGTAATAAATATGAACCAATTATTAGTAAAATATTTACTTTTCTCATACTATATCTTTAAAACTGGGTATATATTTACATTTACAACTCATGTCAATTTGGATGAGCCATTCTGTTTGACCTAGTGTCCACTATATTGGACAATGCAGCTATAAAGTACTGCTCTTATATGAATGGTGGAGGTTGTCTCATTACCACTCTATTTAGTGCCACCCTTATACCTGGACAAGAGGGACTACTCCCTTGTATTATGTGCTTCAGAGGGTCCTGCTCTGGACTTCATCACTCTATGATACTCTGTATATGGAGGCAAGCCCAAGAACATGGGTATATGCCCAACTGAATTCTATGCTCCTACTTTAAAGTACTTGGGACCTCAGAATCCCTTGTCCAAAAGCGACTTGCCTCCAGGGAAAGACTGTCCTTCTGAGGGAAGACATGCCATCAGTGTGTATACCTATGAACTCAAATGATGACAGTTCTCTTTTGGTGGGTAGATGGGGCTTGGACATGTGATCCTGAGAATACATGTAGGTTTGCAGCTGATCTCACTGTGCATAGTAGAACATGAGGCAGGAATAGAAGGTCATCAGTCAGGGGCTTCGAGCTAGGTGCCAGGTCTCCTAATACTCTCAAGTTCCTAAACAGAACTCAGATGTGTCTGAAAACTTGAGATTTAAATATGGTCTTCCAGGTTGTTAGGAAAGTGAAATGGACAGGTTAGTATAGAGCACACCTTATGTTACTGTTTATTATGTTGATATGTATCTTTTAAATATTTATACACTAGGGGCCCAGTGCACGAATTCATGCACCTTGAAAAGAACTGTGGACTGCGAGGGTGTGGTGGGCACAGGAGCAGGTCTTGGCCCATCCTCTGCGCCCCCACCTGGGCCCTCTTGCTGTGGCCCCTGGTCCCCTGTCTACTGGCAGCCCTGCTCCCTCCACCACCATTCCCATGTGCTGACAGTGCCAGTCCCGCTTGCACCCGCTGACTGTGTGGAGCGATTGGGGCCAGTGCCATCAGCAGGTGTGAATGGTGGCTGCTGCCCGATTGCCCCTCAGGAGCAGGGGGAGGTGGAGAAGCCCTGAGGGGCAATCGGGGCAGGCAGCCACCGCTTGCACCCACTGACGGTGCTGAGCAATTGGGGCCAATGCCAGGTGCTGGCAATACGTGCAAGCAGTGGCTGCAGCGCCGGCAGTGGGTGTGAGCAGGGTGGGGCTGTAGCACCTGGGAGCAAAGAATTTTCAGTAACCACCAGAAGCTCACCCTGATGACAGTGACCAGCGCCCTGCCTTGGTCTGGCACCCCCACTCACCTGCTCCACCATCCCACCACGGCCCTCGCCTGCCATGTTCTGTGCTCTGCTGCCTGCTGCCGATGCCTGCCATGTTCTGCGTGTGCCCCCTAGTGGTCAGCTCATGTCATAGTGACCAGTTGTTTGGTGATTCAGTTGTTCTGCCTTTCAGTCTATTTTCATATTAGGATTTTATATATATAGATGTGGTATATGCATCTCCATTTGTACTTTTACATTAGTCCTTACAAGTGTGTAGGACGTGTTTGACTGCATTTGTTTTCAACATGCAGGAGAGGGAAAGAAAAAGAAATGAATTCTCAATTGTGTTAAGTATAATATCCAAAAACTTAAGGCATGATATCTACTCCCAATACATGATAAAAGGTTAATTCCATAGATTCACCTAACTGAAAGAAGCTAGGAAATATACCACTAAGCTGAGAAGTCATTGTTAGTTAAATGTATTACTAAATGTGCAAAAAGTAAAATGAATATTGGGGACCAATTAAAGCTATCAACAACAACCAAGTCCTTTACTTAGCACAGTGGTTCTCAACCTTGGCTGCACATTAGAATCACCTGGGAATCTTTTTAAATCCTGATTTCTGGGCCCCATCCTCCGGAAATTCTGTTTCTTTGTTACTAATGTTGTGGCCCCACCCCATAACAAAGAAACAGAATTTCTGGAGGATGAGGCCCAGAAATCAGGATTTTAAAAAGATTCCCAGGTGATTCTAATGTGCAGCCAAGGTTGAGAACAACTGACTTAGCACCAGGTAAGCTATGATGGAAAATACATCATCCACACCCTTAAAAAATTTAGAGTTCAGATTGGAGAAAATGGTGGCTGAATAGGCATACCTGTCCACCACCTCGATCCAGGGCCAGACTGGAAATACAATTAAATCGGCGAATACTCACCTGGAATTGCCAACCGAGGTTCAGCTGAGGAGGAGCCTTATATCAGGAAGGACAGTTAACACCTGGAGAGCAGTAGGAAGGGTGAGGTCATGAGAGGAGCTGACTCAGCTTCCAGGGTTGGCAGGCCAAGAGTGAGGAGGGAGTTTTGTTCCCTCAGAAGATACAGGTCTGAAATCCAGACTGAGCTCACAGCCCAGAGCACTAGAACCGAGACCAGTGGCCCACGTAACATCCATCTGTGAAAGGTGGCGGGGCTGCTGGCTTCAGCAGAGTCTGGAGCCAGTAGACTGGAGCTAGTCAGAGAGAAAACCGCAGTAATGTTTACTTTTTCCTTTTATTTATTTATTTTTAAACCCAGAGCACAGGAGTTTTCATTTACAGCTACTCACCTGAGACTTTGGTGTAGGAGGGAGACGTGGACTCCAGGTGCCTAAGGAGAGGTTGGGGTGGGGAGCATTGTGGGGAGACATAGAAAAGCAGCAGCCACGAGTATTTGGTCTTAGGCCCCAAATCAAAAGGGCCATTTTCCCTGAGAGGAGCTAGCCCTTCCCAGTAGCTGCAGGGCAAGAAAAGAAAAAAATAAAACAAAAACAATGCCCTAGGTCAGTGGTCGGCAAACTGCGGCTCGTGAGCCACACTCGGCTCTTTGGCCCCTTGAGTGTGGCTCTTCCTAAGCCTTAAGAGTACCCTAATTAAGTTAATAACAATGTACCTATCTATGTAGTTTAAGTTTAAAAAATTTGGCTCTCAGAAGAAATTTCAATTATTGTACTGTTGATATTTGGCTCTGCTGACTAATGAGTTTGCGGACCACTGCCCTAGGTGATGTAGCCTATCCCACCTTCAGCAGCCCTGCATGCCACACCCTGCATTTTGACCTTTTCAGAGGAAACAAAATCAGAGGTCAAGCCTATGGGTTTGAAGAGTCTTAGGAGTGTCAGTGATGGGATTGTGGGAGTGGCTGTCCACCCCACTATGCTGGGATAGAAACTCCAGGTTTCTGGCTGGTCTCCATTCAAGGATCTCTGTCTAGCCAAGGGTAGAGTAATATTTTGGGCTACTCGAAGAAGCTCTGGGACAGGGAAGCACACCCACCACAGTCCCTGAAAGCTAAACAGTCCCTCTCCCACCTAAAGCCTTTTCAGAAACAGACTTTTGAGTGATTAAGATTGACAGCTGGACAACAGGGGAAGTTTGCTGACCCAGCCCTGGACCCCATGGTGCTAACAAACCTATTTTAGAGGGCTGATTGGCTCCTCCTGGTTGCAGCCAAGGCCTGTGGAGATACACACAGATGGTGGGTGGTTCTCAACCTTCCTAATGCCGCGACCCTTTAATACAGTTCCTCATGTTGTGGTGACCCCCAACCATAAAATTATTTTCGTTGCTACTTCATAACTCAAATTTTGCTACTGTTATGAATCGTAATGTAAATATCTGATATGCAGGATGTGTTTTCCGATGGTCGCGACCCATAGGTTGAGAACCACTTAGAAGCTCAAGAAGTCTGCTGGGAGCCAAAGGAGCACAGTTTCTGACAGTGGTTAGCACCTAAGTACCTCAAAGGAAGCCCAGAATTGGCAGAAGAATAAGATCCAAAGGGAACTCACATAGGATACTAAACTCTGACGAAACAAATGCCACTTCACTTTTTTCCCTTTTTTCTTTTTCTTTTATCTCTTTCTTCCCTTTTTATTTTCTTTTTTCTCTTTCCTTTCTTTTTTCCTTTTTTTTAAAAATTTATCTTATTTATCTATCTGCTCTATTGATTTGTTATTATTCTAGTCTCTTTTGGTTCTTTCATATATCTACCTTTCCTCTTCCTTTTTCCTACTGATTTTCTTTTCTTGTTTCCTTATTTTACCCCGCAATTTTTTAAATCTCTTTTCTTTTTTCCTGCTTTCTCATCTGTGTTATTTTTCTTATTTTAGGTCTATCTGCTTTCTCCTCTATTTTTCTTTTCAAAAATTTTCCTGTCTTTTCATTTCTTTTCTCCTTCCTTTATTTTAAACTGTTTTCCTTACCGTATTCCTCTAAATCAGGGGTCCTCAAACTTTTTAAACAGGGGGCCAGTTCACTGTCCCTCAGACCGTTGGAGGGCCGGACTATAGTTTAAAAAAAAAACCTATGAACAAATTCCTATGCACACTGCACATATCTTATTTTGAAGTAAAAAAACAAAATGGGAACAAATACAATATTTGTATTTGCATGTGGCCTGCGGGCCGTAGTTTGAGGACCCCTGCTCTAAATCGTTATTCTTATTTTCTTTATTTCAGCTCTGCATTTACATATTCTGTCCCCACCTTTTGATATTTTTTGTTTGTTGTTTGTTTTATTTTGTTTTCTCAAAATTTTCTTTTTTTTTCTATCATTCTTACTCTTCTTCCTCTTTCCTAATTATCTTTTCTCTGGTGGTTGCTTTTGTTGGGGTTGTAGGGGTCATGAGTATGTTTTGGTTTTGTTTCTTCTATTTCATGTTTTATTGTGTTATAATTTCTTCTGTTTGGTCAGTATTTCCACAATAGCTCCCATGATGTGGTTGAGGGTGAGACATATAGCCAGCTTGAGGAGACTCCATCCACAAATGGGACAATAACATTCAGGACCCAACTACAACAGGAGAACCCAAAGAATTCAAGTAAGGGGATTTCCTAGAGCACAAAGCTCAGGAGATTTAAGAGACTGCACTACTGGGTCCCACAAAACACCTACTACATAAGAACATCACACAAAATCTGAGAGTCATAGCAGTTTGATTTAATACGTAGAAAAAAATACAAACGGAAAGCAAAAATGGGGAGACAAAGAAACAAACCCAAATGAAAGAAAAGGAGAAATCTCCAAATAAGGAACTAAATGAAATGGAGGCAAGTAATTTGGCAGATAAAGAATTCAAAGCAAAGGTAATAAGGCTGCTCAAACAACTCAGTGAAAACTACAAGCAACTTAATGAGAATTATAAGGAGCTTAATTAGAGCTACACTAACATGAAAAGTGAGGTTGAAACAATTAATAAGAATCCATCAGAAATGAAGAATGACATAGCTGAAATAAAGAACATCTTGGAAGGATTCAGTAGATAAGAAGACGCTGGGGACTGAATCAGTGGATAAGAAAACAATGTAGAAAAAAATATTTTTATTAATTTCAGAGAGGAAGGGAGATGAAGAGAGACACAGAAACATCAGTGCACACTGCACACTGGGGATCAAGCTCCCAACCCAGGCCTATGCCCTAACAAAAAATTGAACCATGACCTCCTGGTTCATAGGTTGATGCTTAACCATTGAGCGAGGGCAATTTGGCAAACACCGTTTTTTGATAAAAACGCTCAGTGAAGTGGGAATAGAGGGAATTATACCTCAACATAATAAAAGCCTTATATGACAAATCGATAGCCAACATCATACTCAATGGGAAAAACTTAAAACCATTTCCCCTAAGAACAGGAACAAGACAAAGATGTCAGCTTTCACCACTCTTATTGAACATAGTACTGGAAGTACTAGCCATAGCAATCAGACATGAATTAAAAATAAAAAGCATCCAATTGGAAAGGAGGCAGTAAAACTCTCATTATTCACAGATGACATGATATTGTACATAGAAAACCCTAAAGACTCCATAAAAAACTACCAAATTTAATAAATGAATTGGCAACATAGCAGAATACAAAAGTAATGTCCAATAATGAACTCTCAGAAAGAGAAACAAACAAAATTCCATTTACCATTGCAACAACAAAAATTATGATACTTAGGAATAAACTTAACCAAGGAAGTAAAAGATGAATACTTAAAAAACTCCAGTATGTTGAATAAAGACATAGAGGAAAATATAAACAAGTGGGAGAATATACCATGTTCGTGGATTGGTAGAATTCACATCATTAAAATGTCCATACTACCCAAAGCAATCTATAGATGCTATTAAAATACCAACAGCATATTTCATAGATCTAAACAAAAAAATTACAAAAATTTATATGGAACCAAAAAGGACCCTGAATAGCTGTAGAAATCTTGAGAAGGAAGAACAAAATTGGAGGAATCACAATTCCAGATATCAAGCTGTATTACAAAGCCACTGTAATCAGAACAGCCTGGTACTGGCACAAGAACAGGCATATAGATCAATAGAACATAACAGAGACCCCAGAAATTGGCCCAAGCAATTATACTCAATTAATATTTGACAAAGGAAGCAAGAGCATTCAATGGAGTCAAGACAGTCTCTTCAATAAATGGTGGTAGGATAATTGGACAGACACATGCCAAAAAAAGAAACTATACCACCAACTTACACCATGCACAAAAATAAACTCAAAATGATTAAAGACTTAAATGTAAGTTGTAAAACCATAAAAATCTTAGAAGAAGCCATAGGTAGCAAAATCTCATACATGATTCATAGCAATATGTTTACTGATACACCTCTCATGGCAAAGAAAACGAAGGAGAAAATAAGCAAATGGGCTACATCAAAATAAAAAGCTTCTGCATAGCAAAAGAAATTATCAACAAAATGAAAAGGGAGCCCACTGCATGGAAGAACATTTGCCAATGATACATCAGAGAAGGGGTTAATTCCCAAAATATATAAGGAACTCATACAACTTAACAAAAGATAAACAATCCAATTAAAAATGGGCAAAGGAGCCCTAACCAGTTTGGCTCAGTGGATAGAGCATCAGCCTGTGGACTGACAGGTCCCAGGCTCAATTCTGGTCAAGGGCATTTACCTTGGTTGCAGGCACATCCCCAGTAGGGGGTGTGCAGGAGGCAGCTGATCAATGTTTCTATCTCATTGATGTTTCTAACTATCCCTCTCCCTTCCTCTCTATAAAAAGTCAATAAAATATATTTTTTAAAAATAAAAATGGGCAAAGGACCTAAATAGATATTTTTCTAAAGTGGACATACAGAAGGCCAAGAAACATAGGAAAAAATGCTCAAAGTTACTAATTATCATAGAAATGCAAGTTAAAACAGCAATGAGGTATCACCTCACACCTGTCAGAATGGCTATCATCAACAAATCAAGAAATGACAAGTGCTGGTTGGTGAGGATATGGAGAAAGAGAACCCTAGTACACTTCTGGTAGGAATGCAGGCTGGTACAGCTACTGTGGAAAACAGTATAGTACTTCCTCCAGTAATTAAAAATGGAACTCCCATTTGACTCAGTGATCCCACTTCTTTGAATATATGCTAGGAAACCCAAAACACCAGAGAGAACATATGCACTCCTATATTCGTAGCAGCACAATTAACAATAGCTAAGATTTAGAAACAGCCCCCAAGTGCCCATCAGCAGATGAGTGGATAAAAAAGCTGTGGTACATCTACACCATGGAATATTATGCAGCTGTAAAAAAAGAAATAACTCTTACCATTTGCAATAGCATTGATGGACCTAGAGCAGTGGTTCTCAACCTGTGGGTCTCGACCCCTTTGGGGGTCGAACGACCCTTTCACAGGGGTTGCCTAAGAACATCGGAAAACACATATATAATTACATATTGTTTTTGTGATTAATCATTATGCTTTAATTATATTCAATTTGTAACAATGAAAATACATCCTGCATATCAGATATTTACATTACGATTCCTAACAGTAGCAAAATGACAGTTATGAAGTAGCAACTAAAATAATTTTATGGTTGGGGGTCACCACAACATGAGGAACTGTATGAAAGGGTCATGGCATTAGGAAGGTTGAGAACCACTGACCTAGAGAGTATTATGGTAAGCAAAATAAACCAGTCAGAGAAAGATATGTATCACATGATCTCACTCATATGTAGAATCTAATTAACAAAATAAAGTGATGAACAAAATAGATCCAGAGACATAGAAGAATGGAACACACTGAGGAATTTCAGAGGGAAGGTGGGATGGAGGAAGGTTGGGGAGTGATTAACCAGGGAACTTATATGAATAATAGAGGCCCAGTGCATGAATTTTTGCATGGGTGGGGTCTTGACTGGGGCGTCTAGGAAGCAATCATCCCCCCAGGCTGACAATGGGATGCTTTGCTGGCCAGGGATCCGGATCCATCCCACTGACGTTCATGCTGGTTGTTGGGAGCCACCTGGTGGATACTTTTATATTTTTTCTTTTCTCGGAGTGTCTAGGGAGAGGAAGTGGCCAGGGTCTCAAGGCTAATTTCCAGGAGGCTGGTGGTGCTTTCGGGATTGTGCCAGAGGTGCTGGTCCTTCAGTGGCTGGCCCGTTCTCTGGAGATTGGACCTGTAGGACTACTGAAGGAGTGAGTGGCTGCCACAGGGCTGATGGGCCACCAGGACAGGTCGATGAGCAGCACTCCCGCTGTGGGAGCACACTGACCACCAGGGGGCAGCTCCTATATCGAATGTCTGCCCCCTGGTGGTCAGTGCATGTCATAGCAACCAGTCCACCGGTCATTTTGGTAGTTCTGGTTGTTCCGGTCGTTCAATCATAACAGTCGCTTAGGCTTATATATATATAGACTAGAGGCCTGATGCACAAAATTTGTGCAAGGGGCTCGGCCCCCACTGCCACAGCGGCTGCCTCTGCCTGGACCCCCACTGCCACGGGTTCATCTGGAAAGACATCTGGTCTAATTAGCATATTACGCTTTTATTATTATAGATATGGACACAGACAATACAAGGAGGAAGGTCTGGGAGGGTGAGTGGGAGGTGGAGGGGGCTCAATGGGGAAAAAAACACAAAGTGGACATCTGTAATATTTTCAACAATGAAGGAAAAAAAGGTTTTTTGAGTCCAGTGTGGAGAGATAACTAACTAAGCCACTATATTGATTTGTAATAAGGTTAACATAATCCAAGCTGTTTTGAGGGCCAACAAGGGTAGGCACCAAAGATTTCTGGCACAGAAAAAACTTGTCTAATCATATTGTTATATTATAAACAGATAATTAAACTCAGTGAATACTTGATAGATGAATTAGCTCTGATTAGACCCATTAACTAGCATGACATAACTCTGCTTTTACATTGTCATTTAATCATTGATTCTAAGAACATGTAAAAAATTTAAGGGCCATCCATTCAACTTCATAACCAAAAGACAATTCTTCTCTATAGTGTTTATTATATGTCCACTGAATAATACTTTAATTTCTGCAACTACTTTTCAAAAATGCATTTTTTATTGATTATTCTATGTCAAGACATTTTATATATTCCTCTAATAGAGACACACTGCATTGTGATAGACTTAGCTCTCCACATATATGTTTTTCTTGCTAGAGTGTGGATAAATGGAGGACAGAGCTATATCATATTCATCTTTATTTTTCTCGCACATATCCCAGTGGATAACACATTGTAAATACGTACTGACTAAAAATGTTTAAACAATTTTGTAAAGGATTGATCTTTCACATCTGCGAGTGTGAGTGGTCTGGCTTGTTATCCTGCTTGCTAGCTAACACGTTATCCTACAGGAGCACCAGTAGGCTACATAGGAATCTTTGCAGCACCAGTTACTCTTAATGCTCCTAGAGTTGTGTGATAAAGGCCTGATACTACCTATGTGTGTCAGGTTGAATTCCAAAGTTATAGAACTCAGAGCTTTTATAAGCTGGCTGTCACATTTGTTGTTCTGCCCCTCAGGAGAAAGAGATAGTTTTATTCTGGGATGCAAACAAATCGTCTATGGGAAGGGGAAGAGACGGTGTTTCTAGCTCTTCTTTACCACTCTAAAGTGTAAACAAATGGCTCGAGGGGTGAGGACACTTTAAATCTCTTCAGAGCAATATGCCATCTCTGACTCCCCCCTCATGGCCTAATCACCTCCCAAGGCCCTACCTCAAAATATCATCCCATTGGGCATTAGGTTTCAATGTATAAATTGTGTGTGTGGAGGGGGGGCGGGGGGGAATGAACATTCGCTCTACAACAATGACAAACTAGGTAGTTTTGTATTTACACAAAATAGATTTTCGATCAATTTTTACTTTTTCCTCTGTTGCTTTTGCACATTTCATAAAGCTTCCTAGTAGTAACAGTCATAGTACAATCAGAACAATATCACAATTATGTTGTACAGTTGTTATGCATAAAATTAGTAGATGATATATTTCAAAGCAGAAAGATGATTGTATTCTTTCATTATGATATTGCACTTTAAATCTGTATCTTTTTTTTATTGTCTAAAGTTTTACATATGTCTCCTTTTTTACCACTTGACCCCCTCCCCACAGCCATTCCCGCCCCAGGCAAGCCCCCACTGCCCCAGTGTCTGTGTCCATTGGTTATGCTAATATGCATGCATACAAATCCTTTGATTGATCTCTAACCCCCCACCCCTGCCATTTGTCTCTGGATCTATTTTTGTTCATCAAATTATGTTGCTAATTAAATCCCACATATGAGTGAGATCATGTGATATTTATCTTTCTCCAACTGGCTTATTTCACTTAGCATAATACTCTCCAGTTCCATCCATCCTGTTGCAAATGGTAAAAGTTCCTCCCTTTCTATAGCAGCATAGTATTCCATAGTGTAGACGTACCACAGTTTTTTAATTCACTCATCTGCTGATGGGCACTTAGGTTGTTTCCAAATGTTAGCTATGGTGAATTGTGCTGCTATGAACATAGGGATGCTTATATCCTTTCTGATTGGTGTTTCTGGTTTCTTGGGATATAGTCCTAGAAGTGGGATTTCTGGGTCAAATGGGAGTTCCATTTTTAACTTTTTGAGGAAACTTCATACTGTCTTCCATGGACCTAAATAGACACTTTTCGAAAGAGGACATACAGAAGACCAGGAGACATATGAAAACATGCTCAAAGTCACTAATCATCCAAGAGATGTAAATCAAAACAACAATGAAATAGCATCTCACATCTGTCAGGATGGCTATCATTAACAAATCAACAAATGACAAGTGCTGGTGAGGATGTGGAGAAAAAGGAACCCTAATTCTGTATCTTAATATTTATGTTTAGCTCAAGAGGTGATTATAGCAACCACAGTTTAAATATAGAACTTTTACTTCCAAACATACTCTACAGAAAATATACTTACTACCAGATATTAATATTATAAAACTGCTTACTTCAATATCATCTCCAATATGTTAACATTCCTTTCTTTATCAATGTCGTAAGAGGACTGAACATTCTGTATACAGAATATCATTTCTTTTCCATATGGAAGGTTTAAAAATATTAATTGAAATGGGACTTTACGTGAGGACCAATCCTTACCTTTTCTTATTTAAACTGAAAATATTTATATTTAAATATGTCAGTTAAAATTTAAATCCAATGAACAGAACTTCATGTAACTTCAAAATTAATGTTTAATTAGCAGTACCCACAAGTCTCAAAAATGCTATAGATCTTTTTTTGGAAGCTTAGAAAGTGTAGAATGTGTCCTCTTTCACTTGTTTACCACTAGTGAATTATGCAACCTTATTATGCAAAAAGCTACTCAATCTATTATTGAATCAGGATTAGTAGGCATAATCTTGTCCCCATTTGACAAAGTGAGATGACATTGATATATTTTCTAAATAACCAGTTCATAACTCCAATATATGTACCATTTTATTTTTGGAAAAAATCTATTTGATTTACATTTTCTAAATTTCTTTCAGCAGGGATGGAAAAGTCACCAAAATGCTATATGAATGTTAAGACCATTTTTTAAAATTTTCTAACAAATTTTATTTTTAGAGAAATAATAAAATATGTATAAATATGTATAAATATGCTATTTATACATATATTTACAATCCAAGCATCACCAGTGTGTCACATATATAGAATCTCATTAAATGGGTTTTCCTAGGGTAGAATGTGGTTACATATGTTACAGATATTTTTTACAAAGTTGAATATATGCCTTTGATTTCCTAATAACATTTTATAAATAGAAGTATGTGCTTTTGATTTCAAGATTGTTTAAATAGAATAATTGTGAATATTACAAATTTTTGACAAATAGTTGAGTTTTTGCCAACTCCATTTACCCTTGAAGGGCACTCTTATTTTATTTAATTATTTATTGCTTTAGTAATAGTAATAAAACAAATATTTAATAGATTTTACTACTAATTCTGAAACACAGACTAAATAGATTTAAGTCCAGTTCTTTTCAGGGATATAGGCCACTGTGGTTAGTGCAAATGATTCAAAAACTAAAACATTTACCAACTGTTTGATCTTGAGGGCTCTCTACTGTGTGTGTGTGTGTGAACATGCATATATATGTGTATATATATATATATATATATACATATATATAATGAATAAAACATAAATACATATATATTTTATATTTGTATTTGGGTTCCTATATGTGTGTTCTTATATAGTTGTTCATATATATTCTTTACATGTGACTATATGTGGCAGGGAAGATAATAAGACAAATGTCATAACTTCATGAAAAAAACTTATGACATTCAAACAATTATCGTTTGGAATGTAATGGATGAGAAATTCAGGTAAAAACAACAATGTAAGAAGAAAAGTTATCTGGGAGGGGATATGCCTGGTATATACCTAAAATGGCTGTAGTCAATCCCTAAGGAAAGCAGAATGTTTGAAGGTTAAGAGTAATGATAAAACACTAGAGTTTAAAAATTAATTTTAAATTCAGGTATTTTGATACAGAGCTAGTTTGATCTTAGCTCTTTCTTTTTTATTCACTAGCTATACACTGTTGGATAGTTGGCTTAATCTGTTTTAGAACCATGTCTGTATATGTACAATGGGGACAATGATGATGCCTACATCATAGCGATGTAAGGCGAATTAAATAACATTAGCCAAGTGTTAATTCACCTCTGGGTAGCCCTATAAAGTAGCTTTTTCTTTTATATAGATGAGGATAACCTCAGAAAAATAAAGGTAGTTGGTCACATATTCAAAAGAGACATCTAGTATACATTGAGATTATCTCAATTTGGGTAGTAAGCATTTATCCTCTAGACCACTTCGTGTGTGTGTGTGTGTGTGTGTGTGTGTGTGTGTGTATACATGTATATATATATATTCAAATGATTTTAAACAAAGTATTTTCAAAAGATTGCAAATGTGTTACTTCATTAAAGATACAATTGGCACCAATATTTAAAATACATAATTGAGAGATATAGAGACTAAAGTTGCAAAGACCTCATAGCAAATGAGATAATATCTTATCAAAACAGATGAATACAACTGACAAGAGATGCATGACTGATAGAGATATCTAAGTTTAAAAGGAAGAACATTTTTACTATATGCATAATTTTCATATTGAATAGAAATAAACAGACCTTCAAAGTAATTTCAAGTGATGTATTGACTTACTCCTCTCAAATTAACTACTTTTAGTTTCAGTATCACATATACACATTTTTTTTATCCTCGCCTGAGGTTATGTTATTGGTTTTAGTTAGAGAGGAAGGGAGGGAGAGAGAGAAAAAGACAGAAACATTAATGTGAGAGAGAAACACCAACTGGTTGCCTCCCATATGCACCTCAACAGTGGATCAAACCTGCAACCTAGGGATGTGCCCTGACTAGGAATCAAACCTGTAACCTTTTGATGTGCGGGATGATGACCCAACCAACTGAGCAACCCAGACAGGTCAGTATCATATTTTTAAATTAATTTTTTAATTCTTTGTGTCTGATTTCCTCAAGAAACTTTTAAAACATGATAGACTTTGTCTCCATTTTCTAAATTGAAACTTATACATAATATACTGACAAAATTATTCTGTTTAGGATAAAACACATAGTTTTATTTTTTCTTCTTGGAAAATAGAACTTATTTTATTATTTTTCGTTTTCTCTGTTGACAAGATATCCTAAATCAGCACCACATATCCACGTACAAATTGCATTAAAATTTTTTCAGTCTTTATCAGCAGGACACTTTTCATGCTTGCAGAATTGAAGGTATCTTCACATGTAAACAAGATTCCTGACATTAACAGGAATGTACTGAGCAGGTCCTGTCCCTCTCTACATTCTATTCTGTCACAATATAATTAAGCAATTAGATATGACATGTGTATTATAACATAGGAATGACACACAACCTCAGATGTGTTATTTAGTACAAGACTTGAATTCCATTAGGAATCTCCCGCCCCCCCAAAAAAACAAACAAACAAAAAAACTCAATTACAAGAATAAAACACCCTTAACTTGAAACTTCCAACAAAACAAGTCCAAATTAGGATATATTTTGTGAATGATGGTGAGATTACAGAAAAGGATAGAATACATATCATGTTTTGTGTGTTTTTTTTTAAATATATATTTTATTGATTTTTTACAAAGAGGAAGGGAGAAGGAGAGGGATAGAGAGTTGGAAACATTGATGAGAGAGAAACATCGATTCAGCTGCTTCCTGCACACTCCCTACTGGGGATGTGCCTGCAACCAAGGTACATGGCCTTGACCAGAATCGAACCTGGTACCCTTCAGTCCGCAGGCTGACGCTCTATCCACTGAGCCAAACCAGTCAGGTTCGTGTGTTTTTTTATATTATATTTTTTTACAAAAATAGGAAACATATTATTTTGCCTTTAGCTATTATGAAAATCAGTTGACACATTAGATATGCTATTTTAAATCATTCCATAATAAAATATGGATTTTCTATAGTTTCACAGTTTTCCTAGTGTACCTTTTAAGTATAATGATGCAAATTGCAGTTCTTAGATCTTAAATCATTGAACCCTCTCTTTGAATGCTTGATTCTGATCACAGCATAAAAGTTATTAAAATATGTATAATATAATATAAAATAAATTCAATTTATCTGTTCCATATGTGAATTATAACTAAAAGAAAAAAACCTTGATTCTTTTAATCATACAGATTTGTTGACTATTTAAATTTATAAAGTGATATATATTTTATGATTTGGTAAGATTTGATATATTTTTGAAATGTGTGAATAATACCATACCCTGATATATAACAGTGTGAAAGCTATATAAGGTTAGTCAGGAAGAAAGGCAACAGAGCTTAACTTTTTAAATATTTAAAACTTATTTGTCCTTTTTTTTTCAGCTCCAGACACCCTCCAGTGATCAGTCAGGAAATAAGAATTGAGCCATTTCAATAATTCTGCCTATAAATGAAATACTCCTATATTTCCATTTAAAACTCTCATTGAACAATATAAAGATGAAAAGTAAAATTCATATTAATAACATAAAATTTTAATTGTTTTTTCTTAGAATGATATTAAATAGCAAATTCAAAAAACCATGACAAGTGGAGAGAGAGAGAAAGGGAAGAAGAAAGGAAACATCGGGAAAGAGGAAACAAGGTTTATCTGTAAGTAACTTTAGTGGAACTCTATTCCTGCCTTTTGAACAACAGGCCTGGCATACTCATTTGTACAGGGGACTCCGGTTATATATCTGGCTCTCATAGGAACCTCTAAATATTATGCCCATATTATTATAAAGACTCTTCTCCTTATTCAGCATTTTGTGGCAAATTTAGATGATGATGATGATGGTGATGATGATGATAATGATGATATTTATAGTAAAACCAAATACATACTTTTCTCATTTTGATTTTTTTCAAAATTAAGAAAGCTATTTATTTTTTGTTATTTTTAATTTTGTATAAAGTAACGCTATATATATGTATACATACACACACACAATTGTATGGTCAAAGTAACAAGATTTACATTTATATTTCTGATGCACACTGAAAGTTGGTGATGAGAAAATAGAACATAAATATGAATAAAGCCATAAGTATGCTAAGCAAATTATGAATAGCAAATTGGACATACTGATTAGATTCTTAGAGGGTATATTAGTTGACAGACTTATTTTTTCAATCTAAGTTTTTGACAGGTGTCAAATACACAGAACTTTTTTTTTTAACACAAGATTAAGCAATTGGCAGAGTCTGCTATGTGTATTTTTTTATATTAAGTATAATACAGTTTACTTTTGTTTATATGAAGACAAATTTAGCAATTGATCGTTTTTCAAAAAATTAGTTACTTTAAGAACTCATCTATGTAGTTGTAGTAGAAATTTGAAACTATATTCAAGGTTTGTTTCAATATAATATATATTCTGTAAGATCATAGTAACATTACATTGTTTATAGTATAGGACTAACAAGTCTTTGTTCTCTGAGTATCAATGTCATGCTTCTTCAGTATCTTAGTGTGGTCATTCAAAGGAATCAACTATTTTTCTGTTTATAATACGGAGATTTCTAGATATGGGCTCAAAAGAGTTCTGAGTTCAAGTCACAACTCAGAGTCTTATTATCTTGGTGACTGAGCAGGAAACCGGCATTACTGAGCTTTAGTTTTGTGATTCATAAAATGCAGATAATAACACTCACTGTGTCTCATGCATAGGACATCTATAATAATAAAAGCATAGTATGCTAATTAGATGGATGGCTGAACAGTGGAACGACCATCCGGGCAACCTTCCGGATGACCTTCCGGACAAAGCTGGGGCTGTGAGGGCCGAAGCAGCTGCCGGAACTGTGAGGGCCGAGCCCCTTGTACAAATTTCATGCATCGGGCTTCTAGTATGAATATATAGCAGACATGGTAAAGACAAGAGCACTCTGTAAACCTTGATGGACTAAGCAAATGAGAGTTTCACTAACATTAATGCAATGACTTCCACTATAGGCTCAGTTTGTACCTACCTGGAGAATAACATTGGAAACATATTTATATGACAATTGTGTGTGTGTAAATACATAATAGTGTTTAAAGAATAAGATAAACAGAAAAGTAAATGAATAAATATAAGACTAATTGTCAATTACAAGAAGGGCTACAAAGACAAGTTAGCTGTTGAGACATAAAATAAAGGGAGAGAAGGGATCTAGTGCTTCCAATTTAAAATAAGTGGTCAGATAATGATGCTTAGATGAGGGGGCATTTGAGTTGAGTGAAATAGTTAACCTTGAAATCCGAACTTAAGAAGAGAGATAGCAAATTAAATGGCAAGGGACATTAATTGTATTTAAAATGCAGCGAAAAGCTATTGAAGGGTTTTAAAGAAGAAGATATAATGCACCGTGCATTGTAAAGGATCACTGTAGCTTCAGTGTAGACAATGGTTGGAGGAGGTGATAAAATAGGAAGCTGTTGAAATAATCCAGATGAAAAAAGATGGTGGACTTGGACTTGGACTCCTGTGTGCTATGTGCAGTGTGTGTACTGTTCATTTCTAGGCGGTGCCATTCTCATAGGTGGCAAAGTGAGTTCCCCATAGAGTTATATCGTGAGAAACAGCACAACTGTACACAGTGATCCAGTTTGGAGTGGGATAGTGGTAGTGGAGATGAAAAGAATTGGAATAATCAATACATAGAGTAGAATAAGGTAAGCTTTTTGATTGTATGGACATTGGTAGAAAGAAATGGGAGAATTCATATTTCCCTTGGAGCTTGACAGATGTTGGTGCTATCAATTCTCTACAACTTCTATTCTTTTCTTTATACATTCATTATTATAAACAGTTGAATAATTTTAAAAATTAATTTGTTAAATTGCCTTTTTAAGTGTTTTGGGTCCATTGGACTAATATTTACTATATGGATATAATGTGAACTTGGTTTGTCTACAAAAGATTAGCTTAACAAATGAGAAACAGTATGATATTTCAGGAACTCAAGTTTTACACAGTAAGTGGTCAATAGCTATTTATTGATGATGGTGCTGTCTGCCCTTTGAAGAGATGTTAATAATACAATGCAAGCCATGTGCTGTTGAAATCACTTACATGGGATATTTAATAATATGATTAGACTGATTTGCTACAAGATTGAAAACCTCATCTGACATTAATGTGGACGATAGTGTAGTAGTCACCGTCATGCACAATGCTGATCTTTGAAAATATACTTTTATATATTCACAAAACTTGGCATTGAAATATTGGTTTAACCTGTTATTAAATTCAAAACGATGAGTTTTCAGGCCTTTTCTACTTTCCCTTCTTCCCAGTAAAGTACAACATGTTGATTCTATTTAGAATTAACACATTAACTTGGTCCTAGAATACTGAAATTAACACACACACACACACACACACACACACACACACACACACATCTTTGTGAGGGGAATCTTCAAGGCTCTCTTTGAGCGGATTGGCAGTTCATTCCACATTTCAATGCTGTCACTCTGTAATCTGTTGACTGGTGTTCATAATTCTTCACAGAGATATTGTAAAGATTAATGAAATAGAGTTTGTAAAGTATTTTATCTCTTCAAAGGCAAGTTCTGTGAGATGAACGTTTAGAAGCCTCATTATACACAGGCAGTATTGTGCCAGAACTCTTAAACTGTTAGTAAAATCTCTTAAGTGTTGTACTTTATCATTGCTGTCTTGGTAATGTGGAGCTGTGCCTATCATATCTTTTTTTTTTTTTTTATCTCTTCCGGACTGTTTAAGCATAGTATTATTGATACTTGACATTTATCAGAGTTACTGTTATCCTTTTACATTTGGGCAGTACAGAATTTTTACTTGATCTAGCTTATGCTATAACCTAATAATGTCAGGCTCTATATAAGCTCAACCCAGAATTACACAAAGAGCCATGCTGTTTAAACTATCGCCTATGTGTCATGAACCTCCCAAAGCTTTGCTCTACAGCATAATGTGCTCTTCTCCCAAAAGAGCTTCAAAGTACAGGAAACTTTTTTAAGATACCTAAAAGGCGGTGCCTCACATCAATACAATGTTGTGCTTCCTTACATATAGAACATTAATTCCACAATGTAATTTCTTTTGGAAAAGTCTTTAATTTTTAGAAGAAAACAATAATAAACCTCGTTTGAATTTGATGTCGCCTAATTCTTAAGGGAGAGAGAGGTGATGAAACCTGAAGGATGTAAGGGAATTCCAAAGTAGACACACACTGACCTTGACTGGTGGGAAAGCGGTTGGGTCCGCATTGACAATGATCAAAGGGTTCTAGAGCCCTCATGTTCAGGAAGGGACTGTCACTGAAGACATTTCAAAAGGAAAAACTGTGGCCGGTTACTATGTGATAACATTGTTTTTGAGGAGAAAATTTAAATTAATTTGGTATAAATATAATGATTTTTAAAATATGTTTCTTTTCATTATAGCTAGTGATGTAGGGTCACACTGTATATTCTGGGAAATATAAAAGTTTTATTTTGTTATACAATTCATAGAAATATATCATTTATTTTAATAATGTGAAAAAGGTCAGGAACTATGTAACATTTTTCTTAATTTTCTGACTGGCTATACACTTGTCAAAGTCTTTTTGTAAGGTAGGAGTTTCTGATCTAAATATAGCAAAACAAATGATACCATTAAACTGAAGAAAAGGAAGTGAAGGTAAATGAATGAAATAAGAACACAAACAGGTAAGAAGAGGAATAAAATGTGAAAAATTAGATCTAGGAATAATAATTTTATTATGCATTTAAATAAGGTGCCTTTATTTGGCTCAAATATATTTTTAATTAACATATAATATATATTTTTAAAATAATCTTATTTTATCAGAAAGTAATTATGTTGTTCATAAGATACCTTAAACCACTTGTGATTAGAGGATCATCTTTTAAATAAAAAGACTCCATATTTACAGTATATTAACTAGCTTTATAAGCTAGTTACTATATATTTATGTTTAACTATATGCTTTTTAAAAAGAAACATTTCATAGATGGTGTTTAACACAAACTTAGATAAATGATTTCTAAAAAATATTTCATAAGCCCTCTGTACTTATAAAATTAAAAAAACCCTATAAACTACTATTGATAAAATTTTTTAGATGACCTGTATTCCTCAGATTTAGTTAAATAAGATAATGTAAATGAATCAAATTCCTTTGTATGCTATCAAAATATAGATAGCCATTTTTAAAGTGAATCTTTTACTAAAAATTTCAATTGATGCTTACCATTTTGGATACATATTTATCATATATTTTATGATAAAATAAATTTCATTTTTGACAGTTATCTTATAAATCATAAATAAAGTACATTTATCATGGTAGTGATATTTTAAGAGGCTCTATATACCAGATTCTTCATAATGCTACTTTCTAGAGTTTTCTGCTTGGACAAATAGGGAATAATTCAAAAATTTAAGAAACAGTAATATTTTATGAATGCCTAGAGTCTAGACATTAAAAATAACTGAGCTCTCTGTTTAAATATAATTATTGATTGCAAAATATAATGATGCATCAAAGGATAATTTTTAAAAGCCCACAGTAATGTGAATCCTTATGAACTTGCAAAGATTAATAATTAATTTTCAACCAGTTGTAGTGTTTGGTGTTTTATGGATAATATTGAAAATTCACAAAACTTAATAAAAAGTTTTACTCTACCAGAATGTTGTGATCAAGACTGTCAGAAAGGGGAAAAGCGCCACCTATTGATCAGAATATGCAAATTATTTGTTGGTCTGAACTTTTAGCTATGTAAGTTGTGTTGGTGTAAAAAAATGTAGTAGGTGGAAGAATTTAGCTCTTCAATATAAAATTATTTAACTCACTTTTATTCTGAATAATCTGATATTCCAATTTAACTATATTTACTACATCTTGAAACAGGGTCTTCACTGGCTTTTTCACCATGTTGTCTTTATGAGCAGCAAATCACAGCATTCTAAACAGCATACTTGACAGGTTGTCTTCTGAAATAATGAAATGTAAAAATGTCTTATTTTTATTCATCAATGAAGTTTGTAAGTAGGATAAAATAAGTCTTCATAGTCCTCTGAAAGTGGTGTTTAAAAATCAGATTTAATTAAGGAGTCAAATATGGTCAAATATGAATTGTCTGACATGAAGTCTTACATGTAGCTTAATAAATTTTTAAAGCATATAATTAAAAATTTAACTTTAAAATGTTAGGGCTTGATAATGAATAGTTAATTCATTGATTGACATTTCAACAAATTTTATTAAAATTCATGGACCATGTAGGCTGAGTGAAAAAGGAACTGTTATTATTTTAAAATAACATTTTATGTCTTCATAGAATTGAGAAAGATTGACCTTTACATGAGGTATCTCCATTCTATTATATTCCTAATATCAATAGAGCACTGTTTTTAATCTATACAAGAGTGTCATTTATTTTTTCAATGCATGGGAGATTATCAGGCTTAAATTTTGAACGTATCTACAAGCAGAAACTACCCTTAAACTCTCAAGTTGTAGGGAAACAATTTTGTAACATTTTAGAACAGTTCTTTCTCAGCAAAATGTTAACCATGTAAAATCACTTAGCCTTCAAAAAAGAAAGAACATTGTTTTTCAATTAAAGAAACTATATAACTACAAATACAGCTAATTAGATGAAAATGATTCCAAATATACCATTTTATGCCCCCAATTGCTTTCTTGTCTAAAGACGATACATGGCATCTATAATTTGTGTATCTGTTTTACTAAATGTAATTGTAATGCCTCCATTTTACTAGCCTCGCTGTGAAACTTCACAGGTTATCTTTGTGCTTTTCCAGATCAATAAAGTAACAGCAGATAACTATTAATATATTTCTTTGCATCTGCACAGTGAAAACTTTAAATATTAAAACGATATATTGCAGCCCATATATCATGTACTCTTACAAGACAGGAATGACAGTATTAAGATGCACATTCAGGATAGCACTCTTTCTACTTTGAATGCTGTCAGGAACAAAGTGCTTTACAGACTTAAAATAAATCTAGGTACTAATCCATTGAATTTCTGACAACAGGAGCCCAAGGTTTCCATGCACTTAGCTGAGTACTGCATAAGAGCTTGTGCATTATTCATGTCCACTAATGGTGTTGCAATGCGCTTTGTGTGAAGCGGTGACAGTGCGATCTGCTAAGATAGCTGCTGCTGTGGACAAAGCCATACATTTCCTTGAGCTCGAATTTTTGACAGAATACTCTATTAATGCCAATTCTGCTTAAGTAAATGCTGAGCAGGGGTCAGTTGTTCCTGTTTTCCCCCTTCTCTTATTATTTAAGAAAACAGTGCTATAAAATTGAAAATGATGTTCTGAGGTTTGCTGAATTTTTCAGTACAATAGTAGCCGATAAAGGTCACTCTACTTTTTTTGTCCACTTTTATGATTTCGTGTGATGGTCCACAGACTCAATAGGAAAGCTCTTAGCACTAAGAAAGGGAGGTGCTATTAATTCCAGTTTCAGTGCCATTATACTCTGCAGTGGATCAATAGAATTAAATGAGCTGAGATATTAGGAAAATATTGAAAAAAGCAGGAGGGTTGTATTGTTTGACCGTGGTTGGGCTGAGTTGAAAATAAAGAACCATCTACAGCAGCTGTCAATAAATCATGGAAACTATACTCTGAACCAAGTGGAATGCAGCATGAAGCCTCAAGCCTTAAATGCCCATAATATCTCTGTGTGTCTGTTTTTTAAATTAAGCATTTTATTTGAAATATCCATTGCAACTATCTGTTATCAATCAAATAATTTTTTGAAGTGGTTTGCTCACAAAGGGAATGTTTCTGAAATGACATCTCGATAAGGACAGTTCTATTCACAAATTTAGAAAATATTTTTGATGTAGGGAGCACATCAAAAAATGGGACGGTATTTCAAATATTAAAAAGTGAAATTCAGGATTCTGTTCACTCTTGGGTATTTGTATTTACTGGTTGCTCTACTTCTTTGATTACTGATATATGGTTGATCTTCCCTTTATTGTGGTAATATTTTACCATTTAATTAAACTGTAAAAAGTGAATGTTTTAGTCTTCTTAATACAAAATATCTTGGAAATGTTTTATTTTTCTTAGCCAATATAATGCATATTAGATTGAATATTAAGAATATAATTGTTTGTTTTTTGGAGAAATAAGAGCAAAAAAGACTCATCAGTCCCTAAGAGGATGAAATTTGAAGCAGGAAATGAAGTGGTCAGAAATGGTTTAATTAGTCCTAGCTGTTTTGGCTCAGTGGCTACAGCGTTGGCCTGTGAACTGAAAGGTCCCAGGTTTGATTCTGGTCAAGGACACTTGCCCGGGTTGTGGGCTGGATCCCCAGTGGAGGACTTGCAGGAGGCAGCCAATCCATGATTCTCTCTCATCATGGAAGTTTCTATCTCTCTCTCCCTCTTCCTTCTTCTCTGAAATCAATAAAAATATATTTAAAAAAAAGAAATGGTTTAATTCTTTTGTTACTAAGCCTTGCTGAAACATGCCACATTATAAAATTTATGGTGATACATTTAGCATAATATCTTAATATCTTTATTTTTAAAAACTAATCTCAAGAAATCTCTTACTTGACAAATATATATGTATAAATAAATATATATATATATATATATTTCCAAACAATTTGTATAATCTGTTTTTTTTTTATTAAAGTGCAGTTGCCAGACAATATTGTTTTAATTTCATGTGGACAATATAGTAATACAACATTTACATGTTACAATGTGATCACCATAATAAGTCTATTAATAATTTAACACTGTTCAAAGTTATTATGATATTATTGACTATATTCTCTGTATTGTGCACTACATCCCCATGGTTTATTTTGTTTTGTAACAGAAATTTGTCCCTCTTATTCCCCTTTATCTTTTTGCCCATCTCCCACCACTCTCCCCCCTGGCAACCTGTGTGGCTAATATGGCAAAAATGGCAAACTGCCATCTAAGCTGTATTTTCTTCATCTTGGACAAACTGCTAGACTAGTACATGTGCCTTCTACCTTTGTTTCTATCTACACTAATAAAAGACAAAAATGCTAATTGACCGTACCTTCGCTACACCCACCAGCCAATCAGAAGAGTATGCAAATTAACTCACCAAAGATGGCCGTTAAATTTGCATACTGCAGGTGGGGCAGGCAGTGCCAGATGCCACTCCAGATCCAGGCCGCAGATCAGGGACTGAGGAGGCGGGGCGGGCAGTGCCAGATGCCAAATGGGGAGGCGGAGCCAGCGATCACCCGGGCCAGAAGCCTGAGGCCTGGGCAGTGGCGGAGCCGGCAATCAGCCCGCCCAGAAGCCTGAGGCCTGGGCAGGGGTGGAGAGGGCTATCAGAGCAGGCTGCTGGTCCCCTGCCCAGGCCTAAGGCCCCAGCCAGAGGTCTTAGGCCTGGGCAGGCGATCAGAGTGGACTGGGGTCCCCTGCCCATACCTAATGCCCCTCTGGCCTGGGCAGTAACAGAGCCTGCTATCAGAGAGGGCTGGGGGTCCCCTGCCCAGGCCTAATTCCCTGGCCAGAGGCCTGAGGCCTGGGCAGGGGTGGAGCCGGCAATCAACTGGGGCTGGGGGTCCCCTGCCCAGGCTTAATGTCCCGCCAGAAGCCTAAGGCCTGGGTAGGAGTGGAGCCTTCAATTGGAGCAGACTGGGGGTCCCTTGCCCAGGCCTCAGGCCCTGGCCAGAGGCCTGAGGCCTGGGCAGGGGTGGAGCCTGTGATCAGAGCGGGCTAGGGGTCCCCTGCCCAGGCCTAACGCTCCTCCTGCCTGGGCAGGGGCAGAACATGCTATCAGAGCTGGCTAGGGGTCCCCTGTCCAGGCCTAAAACCCCTAGCCAGAGGCCTTAGGCCTGGGCAGGGGCAGAGCCAGGGATCGGTGTGAACTACAGAGGAAACACCTTTTCTGACCGCTCATTGGCTAAGCTCCCTGTATGCCACTGGTAATATTCTTAGTAACTTGGGTAATAAGAATCCAAGAAGGTGAATTAGGGTTTTTCCACCTCACTCCTCAAGAAAAAAACGAAGGTCCGCTGCTGGAGGGCTAAGAAATATCATATCCTGTCCTAGCCCGTTTGGCTCAGTAGATAATGCCTCGGTCTGCCTACCACAGGGTCTGGGTTCAATTCTGACCAAGGGCGTGTACCTAGGTTGCAGGCTCCTCACTGGCTGGGGCCCAGGTCAGCGCTCATGCAGGAGGCAACAAATCAAAGTGTTCCCCTCACTTTGATGTTTCTCTCTGTCTTTCCCTTTCTCTTCCACATTCTCTAAAAATCAATGGAAACATATTCTCAGGCAAGGATAAAAAAAATAATAAAGAAAGAAATGCCATATTCTATGAAAGACACATCTTGAAAATGCCTAAAGAAAGTTGTCATTTTTTCACGGTAAAGGGACTGGAGTCCATTTTGATGAAAACTCCTTGGTGCCTGCGGTGACTGGTAGTGGCTGCAGCAGTGGGGTGATGAGGTTGGTGCCTTCCCCTGATCAGCTTGGTTGCCTCCCACAAAGGGAGGCCAGACTGCAGCTTAGGCCCAATGGGAGCAGGAAACATGCCTAAGCTGTCAGTAGGACATCCCCTGAGGGCTCCCAGTATGTGAGAAGGGGCAGGCTGGGCTAAGGGACCACCCCCCCTCAATGCACAAATTTAGTGCACCAGGCCCCTAGTTTTTAGATAAAGAAATGTGAGAGTGAGTGCTATGTACTATTTCTAGGCAAGATATTTAAGAAGTAAGTGGCTGTGCCATCTCATGCCTATTTTTTCTCTTCCTCTAAATGGATGCAGATAATAAGAGGAATAGTATAGCTACAAAAAGGAAGGGATGGGGCACTAGGATAACTCTGGGAGATTACTGCAAATTAGGAACATGTACTATTATGAAAACAATAATGCACCTCAGTTGTGGTTGAGTCATTATACCTATTGGGTCTATTTGTTATAGCTCAGGTTTCCCCCAAATAGAGACAATATTAAGTAAAGGGACAGTATATATTAAAACAAAATGGTTGCAAAAGATAAATGTGCTATTAAATATATAGAGTCCAAATATTCATTTTCACTTCTCTTTGAATTTTCCAGTTTGACCTATATGGCAATATACTCTATGGTCAGTTTTGTTTTTCATGACTTAAGAGTTGACATCTTACAAAATGACACATTCTATTTAAGACTAGAAGCCCGGTGCACAAAGTTCGTGCATGCGGGGGCTCAGCCCGGCCTGCACCCTCTAGCAATCCGAGACTGCTGACTCCTAATCACTCGCCTGCCTGCCTCATCACCCTTAACCACTCTGCCTGCCTGATATCCCTAACTGCTTGCCTGCCTGCCTGATCACCTCTAACCATTCTGCCTGCCTGCCTGATCACCCCTAATTGCTCGCATGCCTGCCTGATGTCCCCTAACCACCTCTGCATCGGCCCCGGCTGCTGTGGCTTTGTCCGGAATGAAGTTCAGAAGGTCATTCGGCTGTCCGGTCTAATTATCATATTATGCTTTTATTATTATAGATAGCCCAGATAATGAGATTAATTTAACAATATCCTCATGCATTGCTAGTAGAAGGATATACAATCAGAAAACCATTTTATTTGACTGTCCTATAAAAAAACATGTGTTTTTATTTTAATCAACTATTTTATATGAACCATAAATTATAGTTTTGACCCTAGAGAAGATTGAAGTTTTTAGTTCTCTGAAACAACCTTTGCATATCGAGCCCAGGATTGTATACTGATAAAATTAAATAAAGATTTTTAGTTTCATTTGATCTGTCTAAATTCATGTAGATGCATTCTATTCTCTATTGATTTTTTATAAGAATCTTTGAAGTTAATAAAGAAAAATTGGTTGAGGTAAATGATCTCAGAACTTGGCAATAATACTCATAGATCCATCTTAAATTGAAGATAAAATTTAAAGAGGACAGACTGAACTTTTAAAATAGAATAATCAGCTAGAAAATAGAATCTTTGTTTAAAAGAACTTCTCTGTTTTAAAAATGGTAATTGTATGGAAATAAAAAATACAAATTCCCTCCTCCCTGGTGTCTTCTCTCAAACCCTTGGATTTCAAACTTATTTACATTATTTTTCTATATACATCCTTGATGTCAGACCATGTATACTTTTTAGCATATGGAAGAAGTAATCTTTAGTATGAACCTACATAATTTATTAGATGTCATAGATTCACAAGTTTTTCAAAGTTCTAATTGTAAGCATGTGATATAGGTTTGCAAAATGAATAAATAGATTAATATGTTAAATGTTGATGTTAATTTGTAAACATAGTTTCCCAGGAACTGTTTTTAACACTTAAGCTGCTTTTGTACTCTGGGATTTGGAAGTTTAACATCTTATTAAACTCAATTGTTAATCAAGTGAAATAAACAAATTTCCAGCAGTACCTATTTCAGTATGAAAATTTACAACTGACTAGAAAACCAGGGATGCAAGTCCTTTTCCTGCCACAACTCAATATGGTGTAGCAGGTCGGCCTTAAGAATGAGGAATTATTATTACCCTCCTTTAATTTCATCTGAATTTCCCACCTTATAAATACATTTGGTAAATTAAAAAGAAAGAGAAAACTGAGGAAAATAATGAGTCCTGAGAAGGACTATGGTTAGTTAAGATGATCTGATTTGTGGACAAGAAAAGAAGTCTCTAATTGTCATAATAAATTAAAAGTAAAACTTGCTGGAAATATACTAGAATATTTTCCAGATATAGAAAGAACTGAGCAACTGAGATTTGAGAAGTGAAAGAGCCAGGATGAATGCATTGATCTTTTTCTAAAGTAGTGTTGTAGGCCCTGTCATACGAGTTGCTCCTGAATTCTGCTTAGTGGGTCATCAATCTTCTACACTAATAAAAGAGAAACATGGTAATTAGCGTACGACCGCTACCCTTCCCATTGGCTAATCAGCGTATCCTTATGCAAATTAACTGTCAGCCAAGATGGTGGCCGGCAGCCAGGCAGCTGGAAGCTAACAGGAGGCTTGCTTGCTGTGGACTCCAACGTTCCCTCCGGCCTCTGAGCTTCAGTTGGAAACATAGTAACATTTATAAAAGATAAACAAAACTCCAGAAACCTCCTGTCAGTCAGCCGGGATCTCAGAGCTGGAGTCACAACATTGTTTCGAATACAGAAAACAAAGGCCAGAAACCTGCTTTCAGCCGAGCCTCAGAGAGAAAGCCGGCTCTCAGCTCCAGTGACAGCCATGGAAGGTAAATAAATGCCAGAATAAAAAGAAAAAAAAAAAGGAGAGGTTTGGAGCTTCAGTTGCCCGCCAGCCTGAAAACGGCCCTCAGCCCCTCACCCAGACTGGCCAGGCACCCCAGTGGGGACCCCACCCTGAGCAACAAGATGGCGGCTAATTTGCATACTGAAGGCAGGCGGCAGCAGGCAAGGCTGTCTGCGGTCTGGGACCCGGATCTGTTACCCCCGCCGGGCGGGATCAGCGGAGCCGTGAGGCCTCCCGGCACCGGGATCAGTGTGACAGGGGGCAGCGCCCCAACCCCCTGATTGCCCTGCGGCTCTGTGTGTGACAGTGGTGGCGCCCCAACCCCCCCACGGGCCCTGCTCTATGTGAGACAGGGTAGAGCCATACCTCCCCATCGGCCCTGCCCTGAGTGTGACAGGGTGTGGTGCCTCAACTACCCGCCCCCCCCCCCCCACGGGCCCTGCTCTGTGTGTGACAGGGTAAGGAGCCCCAACCCCCCTGATGGGCCCTGCTCTGTGCATGACAGGGGGCGGTGCCCCAACCCCCCAATCGGCCCTGCTCCGAGCCTGACCAGGGGCTGCACCTAGGGATTGGGCCTGCCCTCTGCCACCCAGGAGCAGGCCTAAGCCAGCAGGTCGTTATCTCCCGAGGGGTCCCAGACTGTGAGAGGGCACAGGCCAGGCTGGGGGGCCCCCCTCCCCCGCGAGTGCACAAATTTTTGTGCACTGGGCCTCTAGTAATTAAATAATAGGATATATTAGAAAATAGAAAATATCATACCCAGAACAATTATTGTTTTGGAAACTTTTTTTCTTAATACATATCTGTAATAGGTCTATTATCTATATATATAAAAAGCCAGCAACTGGAACGCCAGGACGACCAGAACAACCAGTCACTATGATGCCCACTGTGGCCAGCGAACCAGCCCGATCGGAGGGTGGGTCCAGCCGGCCAACCTCCAGTGGTCCCTCCCCCCGGCTGGCCCCACCCCTGATCACTCACCTTATGCCAATAGGGGGAGGGGCTGGCTGGCCAACCTCCTGCAGCCCCTTCCCCCAGCCAGCCACACCCCTGAATGGGATGTGGGAGACCGATCAGGGGCCAGCAGGCTGGGGGAGGGGCCATGGGTGATTGGCCAGCCAGCCCTGCCCCTGATCGGAGTGGGGGGCCTATTGGGGCAGAACTGACTGGGGGGAGGGGCCACGGGCCGATTGGGATGGTGGGAGCTCATCGGGGGTGGGCCAGCTGGAGGGAGGGGCTGCAGGAGGTTGGCCAGCCCTGCCCCCTTTTGGCATAGAGGGGCGATTAGGGGCAGGGCCCACTATGGGGAGGGGCTGCAGGCCTATCGGGGTGGTGGGGGCCGGCCAACCTCCTTTGGCCTCTCCCTCCAGCTGGCCCTGCCCCCGATGGGCTCCCACTACCCTGATCATCCCTCAGCCCCTACTCCCAAGCCACCCTGCCCCTAATTGAGCGCCAATTGGGGCCAGGCCAGCCAGACCCCACCCATGCACGAATTTGTGCACTGGGCCTCTAGTGTTATATATTCCTTATGCTGGTCACAGCCAAAAATTTTAAGAGAGTCATATTCCAAAGCAGTCTATTGACTTAATTTCATTGTGTTCTAAGTACTAAGTTGCATGGAAAAATATCTATTTATTAAACCTAGGCCATATGCCACTTCAAGTATATTCATTCAACTATGACCATGGATGTGAAGTCTAATATGGATATGGGAATGACCCCTGGGTACCCACCTAGGAAAGGTAGACTTTCCATGGGATCTGATTTTTTGTGTTCATTATATTCATGGACTTCTTTTTTCTGAAATACAGTTATAATTTTTATTATTAAAATATGCAAATGTTTATCTAGTATGTGTTTAGAAAAATAGAACCTTGAGTATATGGCAATGTTTAGAGTGACTTATCCTAAAGATGCAAAACTTACAATTTTCTTGTATTAAATTAATTACAATGAAAAATATGTAAATACATAGCCTCTATTCTGTTTTCTTGAAATGTCTTATTTTGTCATCTTTCTTCTTCTATTTTATTTAATTTTTTCATCACCATTTATTCCCTCTATACTCTCTTCCACTTCCACCCACTCCCACTCCTCCCCACAATCACTGAAATGTCTTTTTTTTTTTTTTTTTTTGGAACAGGCTGAAAAAATATCCTTTCACAAGCTTTCTACTTTAATGTGATGTCAAAAGTACCGTGTTACCTCTTTTACTAATTTGCAAGTGGGAAATATATTACTGTCTTTGAATGCTTTTTTTTTTAGTATTTTTAAAATTTATCTTTATTGTTGAAAGTATTACAGATGTTTACCTTTGTTCCCCCTTGACCCACTCCTCCCCACTTCTAGCCCCTCCCCAGGCCTTTACCCCACTATTGTTTGTGTCCATGGATTATGAATATATGCATACAGAAACTTTGGTTAATTCCCTCCCCCCTCTTCCCTATGAGAATCCTCAGTCTGTTCCATGCTTCCATATCTCTGGATCTATTTTGTTTATCTGGATCTATGTTTGTTCATCAGATTCCACATGTAGTGAGATCATGTGATATTTGTCTTTCTCAGTTGACTGACTTATTTCACTTAGCATAACACTCTCCATGTCCATCCATGCTGTCTCAAAGGGTAAGAGATCCTTTTTATTATAGCTGCATAGTATTCCATTGTGTATATGTACCACAGCTTTTTTTTTTTTTTTTTATCCACTCATCTACTGATGGGGACTTTGGCTACTTCCAGATCTTATCTAGTGTAAATATGCTCCCATGAACATAGGGGTGCATACATTCTTTCTGATTGCTGTTTTTTCTTAGGATATATTCCTAGAAGTGGGATCACTGGGTCAAATAGCAATTCCATATTTAATTTTTTGAGGAAACCACACAGTTTTTCATACTGGCTGCAACAGTCTGCATTCCCACCAGCAGTGTACTAGGGTTCCCTTTTTTCCACATCCTTGCCAACACTCGTCATTTATTGATTTATTGATGGTAGCCATTCTGGCAGTTTGTTTTAATTTGCATCTCTCTGATGATTAGTGACATTATTGTTTTAATTTGCATCTGCTGATGATTAGGGACATTGAGCATATTTTCATATATCTCTTAGCCATTTGTATGTCCTCTTAGAAGTGTTTATTTAGGTCCTCTGCCCATTTATTAATTGGATTGTTTGTTTCCCTTTTGTTGAGTTGTATGAGTACTTTATATATTTTGGATACTAACCTCTTATCAGATGTATCATTGGCAAATATGTTCTCCCATAGAGTGGGTTCCCTTTTCATTTTGATGATGATTTCTTTTGCTGTGCAGAAGCTTTTAGTGTGATGTAGTTCCATTTGTTTAATTTTTTTGCTTTGTTCCTCTTACCTTAGGCATTGTATGAGTGAAAATCATGCTATGTGACATACCTGATATTTAGATGTGTTCTTCAAGGATTTTTATTATTTCACTTCTTACATTTAGGTCCTTTATCCACTTTGAGCTTAAATTCTAGTGTATGGTATATGTTGGTGGTCTAGTTTCATTTTTTTGTATATACCTGTCCAATTATTGAAGAGACTGTCTTGACTTCATTTTTTTTTTTACTTCATTTTATACTCTTGCCTCCTTTGTCAAATATTAATTGAGCATAATGGCTTGGATCAATTTATGGGTTCTGTTCCATTGATCTATATGCCTGTTCTTATTCCAGTATTCCAGTGCCAGGCTGTTTTGATTATAGTGGCTTTTTAATATACAGTGGGGCTTGACTTATGAGTGTCCCGACTAACGATTTTTTCGAGATACGAGCTGTCTCTCGGCCGATTTTTTGTTTTGAGTTGCGAGCTAAAATTCGGGTTACAAGCCAGCTTCAGATACCCCACCGCTAGTTGGCGCAGTGAACTTCGCAGTGAATGCCACAACATCAGCCCAGCATCACGTGTCTCACTTGTTCACTTTAAGCGGTTAGCTCTTAGTTGAAGCATCAGTGTTGTGCTTGCATTTGTGCTTGCAGTTATTTTGCTAAACTTCATTTTTTCAACCATGGATCTGAAGAAAGTGAGTGCGAAGGACAGTGCTGAGAAGAAGCAGCAGATGATGTGCATTGAATTAAAGAAAGAAATTATCGAAAAACATGACCAAGGTGTGTGTGTAATTGACTTGGCGAAGCAGTACGAGCGTAGCACTTCTATGATCTGCACCATACTGAAGCAGAAGGTGTTGATACAGGCTACAACTCCAGCCAAGGGCGTTAAAATAATTTCTAAACAGCAGACATCTATCCATGAAAATATGGAGAAGCTGCTAATGGTGTGGTTAACGGAGAAGCAGCTCACAGGAGATACCCTGACGAAGGCTATAATCTGCGAGAAGGCAGGAGCTATTTAGGCTGATTTGCTGCAGCAGACCCCAGGCACTTCAATGGACGAGGCATCGGGCGAGCAGTTTCAAGCCAGTCAGGGCTGGTTCGAAAATTTTAAAAAGAGGACCGGCATTCACTCCGTTGTCAGACATGGTGAGGCAGCGAGCCCGGATATAAAGGAAGGTGACATCAACGAGCTCATCGAGGAGCACTCCGAGGAACTGACAGCGCAGGAGCTAAAGGAGCTACAGACGCAGCAGCACACGGAGGTTTTGCAGGAAATAGATGACACGAAGGAGGAGGAGGAGGAGGAGGACGAGGAGGACGAGGAGGACGAGGAGGACGAGGAGGACGAGGAGGAGGAGAAGGTTATCTCTATAAGTGAGATAAAGGAAATGTTGGGAATGTGGGAGAAACTTTCAGACTTTATTCAAAAGAAACACCGAGAAAAAATTGCAACTGGGCATGCAATGGAGCTATTTAATGACACTTGCCTAACTCATTTCAGAAATATTCTGAAAGGGAGGAAGAAACAGATCTCATTGGACAGGTTTTTATTGAAAACTCCTGTAGATAAAAGTGATGAAAGCGTGGCGAAAAGGGCAAAAATCAGCAAATAAGATTCAGTTATTCAGTTATTCAGTTCAGCCTTTCTCCTCCAACTCCATCAGCATCTTTAAGTCGTTTGATCTCCAAGGTAAATGCTGTTCATTAAACTTAATAAAACAAGTTTATTGCACTACATTCTATTGTTCAGTATTGTGTTTTTATACAATATTCTTTATTTTTAAATACATTTTTCTTATTTAAAAACATTTAATAAAACAATTGAAGTGTTTTTTGGGTGTCCAGAACAGATTAATGGCATTTCAATTCATTGTAATGGTGAAAATTGATTTGACATACGAGTAATTTGAGTTACGAGCTCTATCACAGAACGAATTAAACCCGTAAGTCAAGGCCCCACTGTAGATTGATATCTGGTATGGTGATCACCCCAACTTTGTTCGTCTTGCTCAAGATTGCTGTGACTATTTGGGGTCTTTTATGGTTCCATATACATTTTTGGAATGTTCTAGAGCTGTGAAATAATTGGTATGTTAATAGCAATTGCATTAAATCTATAGATTGCTTTGGGTAGTATGGACATTTCAATGATGTTGATTCTACCAACCCACCACAGTATATTTTTCCACTTATTTATATCTTCTTCTATCTCTTTTTTCAACATTCTATAGTTTTCTGAGTATAGGTCTTTTATCTACTTGGTTAAGTTTATTTCTAAGTGTCTTAATTTTTTGTGGCGATGATAAATGGGATTTTTTTGTTTTGTTTTAGTTTCTATTTCTGAGAACTCATTATTGGTATATAAAAATGCCAATGAGTTCTTAATGTTAATTTTATATCCTGCTACATTGCCAAAATCATTTATTAAATCTAGTAGTTTTTTGGTGGAGTCTTTAGGCTTTTCTACATACAATATAATGTCATCTATGAATAATGACAGTTTTACTTCCTCCTTTCCAATTTGGATGCCCTTTATTTTTTCCTTTTATCTTATTACTGTGGCTATGACTTAGGTACTATCTATAATAATAAAAGCATAAAGATCAGACGTTCTTCCGGACAAAGCCAGGGCTGCGAGGGAAGCCCAGGTCTCAGGTGTCTGCTGGCAGCCAGAAGGAAGCCCGGGTCCCGGGTGCCAGAGGGAAGTCAGTGCTGGCAGCTGGGGGAGAGAAGGCCTACTCTTGCATGAATTTTGTGCATCAGGCCTCTAGTGTTGAATAAAAGTGGTAAAAACAGACAATCCTTTCTTGTTCCATTTTTATGGGAAATGGTTTTAGCTTTTGCCCATCGAGTATGATATTGGCTGTAGGTTTTTCATATATGGCTTTTATTATGTTGAGGTATAACCCCTCTATTTCCACTTTGCTCTGAGTTTTTTAAATAAAAAATGGGTGTTGCTGTTATGTCCAGATTTCAGGATCCCCAAGAAACCACATCAGGGAGCCAGCCAGTCCGATGCAAAAGCATAAGAGTCTTTATTCGAGCTAGCTCGGCTCCCCCACCTTGCCGACGCAGCGACAGGAAGCAGAGAGAGAGATAACTCTGTGTGGAGACGGGTTATATAGGGGGAGTTGGAGGAAGGGGAGGAGAAAGGACTGTGCTCTGCCGATTGGCCAGGCACAAGTCTGTGTCTTGTTCCTGGGTGTGGCTAGCAGAGGCTTAGACTTCCAGGAAGAAGCTCCTTGCCAAGCATGTGGCCAAGGTAAGATGGAGCACTTACCCTGGGGCAAGGTGGAGGGCCTAGCCCTTACCCTGGGGCAAGGTGGAGGGCCTAGCCCTCGCCCTTTCATTCCCCCCTTTGTCTTGGAACTTCCGGCTCAATCATGAGACGGACTGCTTTTCTATTCCACCGTTGCTAGAGGCCCATACTGGGCATATCTTAACAAATGGTCTGGTGGAAGGGAAAGAAACCATTTTAGCTTTAACAACTTCTATTGAAATAGGATTTTTCTTCTTAAAATTCCTCCATGGCTATCAAAAAGCCAAATCAAGATTAATTTATCTACTGTCCTGATGTTTGCATAAACACAACAAGAATGGTAACTGACTACCTTTGCTGGAATCTCATGGTTGAATCTTAATGTGCCCCGTAGGGCCAGGAAGCCGCGCCACCCAGCTGCCATCAGGCCTGCCTGCAGTATCTGCTGAGTTAGGTGAATCCTTCACCTGTAGCAACTCCACCTGAGCCCACGCTCTAGGCTTTAAGCCCATCTCAGTAGCCCTCCTACTTGTTGCGGCCCAGTGTGTGGGGGTTCCGCAGGAACGCAGAGGCATCCCTACTGCTCCCCTTCTACTCTTACCAACCGCCAATAATGGTAGGGCATGGGCCTGATGCTCCAGCGCCAGCCATCTTCAGGGCTTCCAAGCAGGATACCAGGCTTTCTTCGTGGCATTTTTACTGGCTTCAAGTCTTTAGAGCTCAGACAGGGCTCTTTAAAACATGATACTCCAGTCAAAGTTTTCCATTAATAAAACCACTATTAGGAACCAGTCTTATTGAATCTATGCAAAGAAATGTATTGCCATGACTTATTTAGCATTGCCAATATTTCAGAGAAATTATGTAAGGAGAAAAACATACTGATCTGCTCTAAGATTTTCTGATTTTTCCTTGCCAATTCCTTTTCATGGAGTTATAACAAAACAGTAACTGTTGGCATTAAACTTTCTTTCTATGCATAACCATGCCTTAGACCTTCTATTCCAAACAGGCCTTTCCCAGCTTTCTACAGTTGAGGTTTGTACTACCCCTGACATGGGCATGGTTACGCAGGCCTGCAAGACAATATACAGGCTGCCAACCATCAACTGTCTCTCAACAGAGACCAAAACCTGATGGGCACCCTTCCCTGCCCAGTTGGGCACCTTCCCTCTTGCCAGCCAGACAACCTCTACTCTTGGGGTTCACCTCACACAGTCCCCTTCCAGGACAGTCAACATACATTCAAACCTGCAAGAGAATTAAAGGTCAATATAACATATCAATACAATGAAACATAATATTGGCATCATGGCCACTTCAGGCAGCCAAATCCTACTAAAGTCTATTCTTGACCTTCCTATAAATTGTCCTTGTCTCTTTGTAGCCATGTCCATGAAGATGCAGGCATCATCTAAGTCTATTACACAGTATAGTGGGGGCTCCCGGCAGCAGTAGTGATCACGAGCAATGTTACCAGCATCAGGCAGGTCGAGCACGCCGTAGCTTGAGCTTGAGCGGGTGGCGTTGATCTCGATCGACGCTCCATTTGGTGACGAAGTCTTCCCGGATCACGGATGGGTCCGCTGACCGGATGTGAGTGTGATGGACCCAGGTCGCTACGCCATCTACCTTGAGGGCGGTGGGGGTCGTCAGCACCACAGTGTAGGGACCCTTCCAACGTGGTTCGAGGGTCTCCTGGTGGTGCTTTCTGTCATAGACCCAATCTCCTGTAGGGACCCTTCCAACGTGGTTCGAGGGTCTCCTGGTGGTGCTTTCTGTCATAGACCCAATCTCCTGGTCTGTGCTGATGAGGAGTTGGGGTTGGGCTGGTCTCGTACAGATTCTAGGGCCCGTTGCCTTCCTTTCACAGGCAGGGGGAAGGGCCCATGAAATCTCTGCCCTGAGGAACTGTGAGCCCCACCCTTAAATGTCCCAATCAGACTAGAAAATCCACAAATACCTTTTAAATCTACCCCAGAATTTCAAAATCCCAACCCAGCACAGAATATCAAATAGCAAATCAAAGTTCTCAGCAAACAAACAGACAGAGATTTTACTGGTTAGGCGGGCCGATTCCACCTCTGACAGAGAGCAAGCGCCCTTAGGGAAAGATCCCAGCGGCCGCTCAGGGTACTTTGCTATTGGTCAGAGCACTCAGCCTCAAAGAAATCAAGCCTGTGGTTGTTTTTTTTTTTTTTTTAGACACAAACAGAAATTTCACTAGCTAAACAATTTTCAATAAAGACAGATAACATTTCCCATTAAAAACTTTGAATCACCACAGGAGAAAACAAAACAAAACAGGAATAAACAAAAACACTTTTACACAGGCGCATGCCACATTTACAGCACAAAATACCAACAGATAACCTAGTTTGATTAACATATTATCTAGAGCCCGTGGGTAACCTGGGTTAAACTTAGGCATGTTATCTAAATTACAGTCCTGGGTCCCCAGAACACTGAGTTGATAAGTCAACTGGAGCCCTCTGATCCTGGGACAGCTATGCTGTCCCTCCCAGGCAAAGGAAAAATGTACCCTCTAAGCCCAGTATGAAATTGGATTACTGCTATCAGTCCCTTTTAAGACTTTGACATAAGCTAATTAACTTTTGTTTAGGGAGGGAACATATAACCTTTAATTGCCCTTAGTTTAAGGAAAGCAGAGTTTTCTAGATTTAAGAGATTAGATTAAATAAATCCTTGAGGCAAGCACACTTCCTGCCCCATAAAACTCCACCTTAAAGCTCCACCCTTGACTAAATCAGAGGGAGGGGCCTTTGCTGTTTCAAGATGGCAGCCCCCAGGGGAGCAGCAAGTCATGTGGCTGACATGGCGGCTGCCAAGTCATGCAGCCCAAAATGGTGGCTGTCTACACTTTTTTTTTGCAAATCAGGATCAATAAGCAAAGGCATTTAGTTACCAGAATTACACAAATTTTCCCAATTCAATCCGAACCTTAAACTTTTAGCTGGCAAGTCAAAATATTCAGCATTTCTCAATCAGTCTAGAATCTAGCTAGCATCCGTTTTTTTCTTTGGGTAAATGATCAGTCTTGGGCTCCATCCTGCACATCTGCAAAGAGACTCTAGCTCAAAACTCTATCCAAAATCGGACAGTGCGCATTAGTTTTAAGCCAGCTTTTCTCTCTACACATGCACAGAAATCCCAGACGCATTTACTTGGGGAGGGGGTGACCTGTTTTCACAGATCCTCACTCAGACACCCGCCCGACCGAAGTCGTGGAGCCAGACAAAGGAGGGGAGAGGCCAGGCCCCCTCCCTCCACACTCACACACTTTCACCAGACATTCACTCAGAGTTTAAACAATAACAACTTCCCAACTCCTGAGGGAGCTCTACAGCCTCCCCCAATCTCCTTGAAATGATCAATCACAATACCCAAAGGAGCAGTCTGAGTCCGTCCCATAACATCCGTCCAGTAAGTCCACAGAAAACAGAAAAACACAGACACAGACAAACAGAGGGCCCCAAAGAACAGCCTTCCAACTCCATGGAAGCAACTAGACGATGGCCTTACGCCAAACCGGCGGGAGCGACCCGCCTCATCTCAGATTCTCAGATTGAGGGGGTTCCTACAGACCTTCCGACTCCGCGGAAGCAAAACTACACCCCTCCAGATGGAGGGTCAAGGCGTCCCCCGACTCCTCCCGCCCTTGATCCCCCTGTGCTTCCACTTAGATCATTTCGGGCGATTACAGATTTCAGAAGTGAGCTCACACAGAACAGATACATAACAAGTCCCTGAACAGAGGCAGTAGAAAACTGCCTAGGAATGCTTCTCTTCTACCTTTTTTAAAAGATAGGCCAGATTCGAACCCTTAGCCAGTCCGAGTTTTGACGGTGAGTACCATCTAGAAGCCATTCCTCCAGATACAGGAAAAGTCCCTTAGAGATAACATATATCACACAGAACAGAATACACAACACACAGACACTTACTGCGGCCAGTCAGACTCTACGGATTGGGGGGGTCCCTCAATGGTTTGGGGATCCCGGACGAGCCCCCAAATGTTATGCCCAGATTTCAGGATCCCCAAGAAACCACATCAGGGAGCCAGCCAGTCCGATGCAAAAGCATAAGAGTCTTTATTCGAGCTAGCTCGGCTCCCCCACCTTGCCGACGCAGCGACAGGAAGCAGAGAGAGAGATAACTCTGTGTGGAGACGGGTTATATAGGGGGAGTTGGAGGAAGGGGAGGAGAAAGGACTGTGCTCTGCCGATTGGCCAGGCACAAGTCTGTGTCTTGTTCCTGGGTGTGGCTAGCAGAGGCTTAGACTTCCGGGAAGAAGCTCCTTGCCAAGCACGTGGCCAAAGTAAGATGGAGCACTTACCCTGGGGCAAGGTGGAGGGCCTAGCCCTTACCCTGGGGCAAGGTGGAGGGCCTAGCCCTCGCCCTTTCAGTTGCATTCTGTTTAATGTTTTTTTCTGCATTTATTGATATGATCATGTGCTTTTTATCTTTCAATTTATTTATGTGATGCACCACATTTATTGATTGTGAATATTGTATCAGCCTTGTAACCTTAGAATAAACCACAGTTGGTCATGATGTATGAACTTTGTAATATATTGCTGGATCCAATTTGCTAATATTTTGTTGAGGATTTTAGCATCTATGCTCATCAGGGATATGGCCTATAGTGTTTTTATCTGTTTTTGGAAGAATGATAATGCTGGATTTGTGAAAAGAGCTTGGGAGTATTTCTTCCTCTTGGATTTTTTGGAATAGTTTGAGGAGGATAGGTATTAGTTTTTCTTTGAATATTTGGTGAAACTTACCCATGAAGCTGTCCAGGACAGGGCTTATGTTTTCTTGGAGTTTTGTATTTTTTTAAATTTTTATTACTACTTCATATTTATCAGTAGTTATCAGCCTATTCAGATTTTATGATTCCTCCTGATTCAGAAGGTTGTATGTTTGTAGGAATTTGGCCATTCCATCTGTGTTGTCCAGCTTATTGGAATGTAGTTGTTCATAGTATTTTCTTACAATTCCTTGCATTTCTGTGAAGTCAGTTGATACTTTAACTCTTCATTTCTGATTTTATTAGGGTCCTCTCTCTTTATATCTTGATGATTCTGGCTAAATGTTCATTAATCTTGTTTATCTTTTCAAAGTACTAGCTCTTTCATTGACCTTTTGCATTGATTTTTTAATGTCTATGTCGTTTATTTCTGCTCTAATCTTTATTATTTCCTTCCTTCTACTTTCTCTGGGCTTTTCTTGTTGTTCTCTTTCTAATTCTTTAAGTTGTAGGGTTATATAGTTTATTTGAAATTTTTCTTGTTTCTTGAGGGAAGCCTATAGTGCTATGAAATTCCCTCTTTGCTGTGTCCCATAGATTTTTGTTTTTGTGTGCTCATTTTCATTTGTTTCCAGGAAGTTTTTTATTTATTCCTTCATCTCATTGGTAAACCATTCATTATTTAATAAGAGGCTATTTACTTCCATGTGTTGGAATGTTTTGGGGTGTTTTTATCGTAGTTGATCTCTAGTTTCATGCTATAATGATCATAGAAAATGCTTGATTTTATTTCAGTCCTCTTGAATTTGTAGAGACTTAGTTTGTGTCCTGTCATGTGGTTTATCTTTGAGAACATCTCATGTGCACTTATGTGAAATGTTCTGTAAATGCCAATTACATTACATTAGATCTAGTGTGTCATATCGGGTCCCTGTTTCCTTGTTGATTTTTCATCTAGAAGCTCTATTCAGTAATGTCAGTAGGCATTAAATTCCCCTACTACAATTGTATCACTATTGATCTCTCCCTTAAAATCCTCCAGAATTTTTTTTTTATTATGTATTTTGGTGCTCCTATATTGGGTGCATATATGTTTACCAGGGTTATGACTTCTTGTTGTATAGATTTTTTTAGTATTCTGCAGTGGCCTTCATGGTCTCTTATTATGGTTTTCATTTTGAGATCTATTTTGTCAGATATAAGAATTGCTACCTGAGCTTTTTTTCATTTCTATTTGCGTGCAAAATTTTTTCCATTCTTTCATTTTCATCTTGTGTGAGCCTTTTGTTCTGAGTTGGGTGTCTTGTAGATAGAATATAACTGGGTCATGTTTTCTTATCCATTTAGCTATCCTATGTCTTTTGATTAGAGGATTTAAGCCATTTACATTTAAGGTTATTATTACATATTTTTATTGACTTCATAGAGGAAGGGGAAGGGAGAGAGAGATAGAAACATCAATGATGAGACAGAATAATTGATTGGCTGTCTCCTGCACACCGACACTGGGGATTGAGCCTGCAACTCTGGCATGTGCCCTGACCAGGATTGAAACTGTGACCTCTTGTTTCATAGGTCAGTGCTCAACCATTGAGCCATGTCTGTCAGGCTAAGGTTATTATTGAAAGATGCTTATTTGTTGACATTTTTATTCTTCATGCTTATGTTCCTCTGTTTCTATTTCTTCTTATTACAAAAGTCTATTTATCATATCTTGCAGTGCTTGTTTGGTGGTAATAAACTGCTTTAGCCTTTTTTGTCTTTGAAGCTCCTTATTTGACTTTACATTTTTAATGATAGCCATGCAAGATAGAGTATCTTGGATTCAGTCCCTTGCTTTTCATTACTTTGTATACATATGCCACTCCTTTTTTGCCTGAAGTGCTTCTATTGAGAAATCAACTGACAGTCTAATGGAGCTCCCTTGTAGGTGACTTTCTGTCTCTCTCTTGCAAGCTTTAAGATTCTTTCTTTGTCTTTAATGTTTATCATATTAATTATGAGGGGTCTTAATGTGAGTCTTTTGGGGGTTCATCTTGATTATGACTCTCTGGGTTTCCTGGACTTGCGTGACTTTGTTTTTCACCAGGTCATGAAAGTTTTCTGTCATTATTTCTTCAAACAAGTACTCTATTCCTTTCTTAGATTCTTCTCCTTCTGGTGCCCTTATGATGTGGATGTTATTACTTTTCATGTTGTCCCAAAGCCCCATTAAATTCTCTTCCTGCTTTTTCCCCCCAATTGCTGCTCTGAATGTTTTTTATTTTGTTTGTTTTTGTTTGTTTATTTTTTTCCTTATCTTTTCTTCTAATTAGCTGATTTAGTCCTCAGCTTCTAGTGTACTATTGATTCCCTTCAGGTATTCTTTATTACAGATATGTCATGCTTTATTTCTGATTGCTTCTTATTCATGGATTCAACCTTTTATTTCATGCTGATGTAGTTTTCATTAAGTTCTTTGTAGTTCACATTAAGTTGCTCATAGTTTTCCTTAAATTGTTTCAGCATTCTTATAACCATCAGTTTGAATTCTTTATCTGACAATTTCCTTGTCTCCATTTCATTTAGTTCCTTTTTTGGTGATCTGCCTTTTCTTTCATTTGGGGTTGTTTCTTTGTCTCAACATTTTAGTGGTGCAGGGTGAGGCAGGGTGAGCTGGGTGATGGGAAAGCAATTCCCATCTATCTACCAGAGGATAATAGATAATTGACTTAATCATTGTGGTATCAGTATTGGTTAAGAATGGTTAAGATGGAATAAACTGACATTATTAAAATTAGTGCATTAAAGTAGAGAAAGTGTAAATGACTTAGAAATGCAAAAAATTCAAAACAGTAGAATATAATAATTATTAGCGAGATATAATTGCATATACATTATATTAGTTTCAGGCGTGCAACATGATGATTTGATATTTGTATATATTGAAAAATGATGACCACAATAAGTATCCTTAGTGTCCATCACTGTATAGTTACAATTTTTTTCCTTGTGATAATGACTTTTAAGATTTACTCTCTTAGCACATTTCAGATATTCAATACCATATTTTTAACTATAGCCATCATGTGACACATTACATTCTCATGATTTCCTTATTTTATAATTGAAAGTTTGTACCTTTGACACCCTGCTCTCATTTTGTCCACCCTTCACCTCTATTCTATGTGTCTATGACCTTGTTTTTCTTTTGTTGTTTTGCTTTTTATATTCTGCTTGTAAGTGAGATCCTGCAGTGTTTTGTCTTTGACTGCTTAATTTATTTCACTTAGCATAATGTCCTCAAAATCCATCCATGCTTTTCCAAATGGCAAGATTTCATTCTTTTTACAGATGAATAGTATTATTTTTATGTATACTTCTCAGTATTTATATGTATACTTTTTCCATCCATCTAATGATGGACCTTAGGTTGTTTCCATATGTTGGCCATTGTAAATAATAAATATGAAGGATTAAATATTTTTCAAATTAGTGTTTTTGTGTTTCTGGGTTTTTGAGGTTTTTTTTTCTTCATAAATACCCAGTGATCGAATTGCTGCAGCATATGATAGTTCTGTTATAATTTTTGAGGTACCTCCATTCTTTTTCATAATGGCAGCAGCAACTTACATTCCCACCAACAATGAAGAAGAATCCCTTTTTCTCTATGTCCTTGCCTACATTCATTATTCCTTGTCTTTTTGACAACCATTCCACCAGGTATGAGTTGATAATCTATTTGTGGTTTTGATTTTCATTTACCTGATGATTAGTGATGTTGAATATTTTTTTCATGTACCTGTTGATCATTTGTATGTCTTCTTTGGGAAAAAAAAGTCTATTTGGATCTTCTTATTTTTTAACTGATTTTATTTTTTTTGCTATTGAGTTATGAATTTTATGTATTTTGCATACTTAGTCCTTACCAGATATATACTTTACAAATATTTCCTCTTATGTCATAGGTTAAATTTTCATTCTGCTGATGGTGTACTTTGCTGTACAGAACTTTTTGTTGTTGTTAATCCTCACCCAAGGATATATTTTTCTATTGATTTTTTTTACAGAGAGTGGAAGGGAGGGGTAGAGATAAAGAGAGGGAAACATCAATGTGAGAGGTACACATCAATTGGTTGCCTCCTGCATGTGCCCTGACAGGGGCTGGGGTTTGAGCTTGCAACCGAGATATGTGCCCTTGACCAAAATCAAATATGCAACCCTTCAGTCCATGGGCCGATGTTCTAACCACTGAGTAAAACCAATTAGTGCTGTGTAGAAACTTTTGAGTTTGAAGTAGTCTCACCTGTTTCTTTTATGTTTTCTCCTAAGAGTGGTATAGTTTCAGGTCTTATATTCAATCTTTAATACATTTTGAATTAATTTTTGTGTATGGTATGAGATAATAATCTAGTTTCATTCTTTTTCATGTGGCTGTTCAGTTTTCCCAGCACCATTTATTGAAAAGACTGTCCTTTTTCCTTTGTATATCTTGGCTCCTTTGTTGTAAATTGATTCTACATATATGTGTGGCTTTATTTCTGGTTTATTGATCTGTTTGCTGGTTTTTATGCCAATATCACACTATTTTAATTCTATAATCTTTGGAATATATTTTTAAATGAGGGAAGGTGATGCCTCCAGTTTTGTTCTTCTTTATCAAGATTGCTTTGGCTACTTTGTTTTTTTTTGTGTGTGTGTTTCCATACAAATTTTAGAATTATTTGGTCTACTGCTATGAAAAATGCCAATGGTATTTTGATAGGGATTACATTATATATGTAGTCTGCTTTGAGTAGTATGGACACATTAATAACATTAATTCTTCTAATCCATGAGTATTGAATATTCATTCCACTCATTTGTTTCATCTCCTAGTACTTTCATTACTGTTATAATTTTTCTTTATGAATCTGTCACCTCCTTGATTAAATTTATGCCTTAGTATTTTATTATTTTTATGCAACTGTAAATGAGAATATTTTCTTAATTTTTCTTTCTGATAATTGATTGTCAGTGTATAGAACACATTTTTGGTTATTGATTTTGTTTTCTGCAACTTTACTGAATTCAGTTTTTTGGTGGAGTACTTAGGTTTTTCTATTTATAATACCATGTAATATTCAAATAGTGACAGTTTTATTTCTCTCCAATTTGGATTAAACTTATTTATTTATTGTTTGTTTGTTTGTTTATCTAATTGCTCTGGCCAGGACTTCCAAATACTACGTTAAGTAAAAGTGGCAAGAGTGGGCATCCTTGTTTTGTTCCTAATCTTAGAGAAAAGATTTTAGCTTTTCACTGTTTAATATGATGTCAGCTGTGGACTTGTCATCTATGGCCTTTATTATGTTGAGGTATAGTCTGTCTATACCCACTTTGTTGAAAGTTTTATTAAAAAATTGGTGTGAACTTTGTCAAATGCTTTTTATGTATCTATTGAAATTATCATATCATTTATATTTTTCACTTTGTTAATATGGTGGATCAAGTTGATTGATTTGTGAATGTTGAACCATCCTTGCATCTGTGGAACAAATCCCACTGGATCATGGTATATGAAACCTTTAATGTATGATTTAATTTGGTTTGCTAATATTTTATGGGGGGGGGTTCTTGCATCTATATTCATCAAATATATTGGCCAGTAATTATTTTTTCTTGCAGTATCCTTGTCACTTTTGGTATTACGGTAATCTGGCCTTGCAAAATGAGTTTGGAAGTGTTCCCTTCTCTTTCCTTTCTTTTCTTCTTTCCTTTTCTTTTCTCTTTTTAAATAGTTTGAGGTGTGTTTTAATTATTCTTTAACTGTTCAGTAGGATTTATCAGTAAAGCATTTGAGCCTAGACTTTTGCTTGTTGGAAGGTTTTGTGTGTGTGTCATTTCGTTTTATTGTAACAAATCAACTTATACACTTTTAATGTTTGAAACTGAACATCGTATTTCCTTTGCATGAAGACAAAAAGAAAATTAATAATAAGCAGGAATAAAATTATAATGTAGAATGTCAATTCTGAATAAGATCCTACAGGTTCTGCTTCTCCCATGGAATGGCAGGGCTCAAGTCATCATTAAAAGAGAATTTTACTTTTAAAGTGTCTCCTTAAACTGCAAGGATGTCCTTGAAACATCACAGTTAAACATGCCAAAGGAGAAGCCATGTCAAAATGCCCACTAAACCCACCCAAATATTTCAAACCCACCCTTTACTGACCTGGTAATGGCCCCCTTTCTAATTTTTTTTTTAAGAGAATGTATACAGATACATGTTGCTAAATGCTAACTGCCCATATTCACATAGAGACACAGTGTAATCTCTGAGCCCAATACACATTAAAGGAAGGAAAAAGCTAGAATTCTATGTATTACTACACAGGGGCCAAGCACCCCCCAGCTTCGGGCAGAACATAGGAGAAGTTTTATTTTTTATTTTTTTCCATAGGGCATGGTGGTATTGATTCCATAAACTTTTTGTGAGAGATGAAGGGATAAAAATGAATTTGAAACAGAAAGGGTCAGAGATTCTTCCCACTGTATTGTCTTCAAGGTAATCTCCCTCCCCCCCCCACTCCCCAATAAGGTGAGAAACATGATGTAAAGGAGACATCAAAAACTGGGTGCCTGAGCATGGACGGAAAAACAAAACAAAATAAAAAACACAGAGAGACTGCAACTTGCTCCCAGGGTCTGGAAAAAAATTAAAAAACAAGGTTGGAATCCTGGCATGAAAAAGAAAGGAAAGGAGGCCCTGGTTGGTGTGGCAAAGTTAGGCATTGTCTGCACACAGAAACGTTGATGGTTTAGTCTCAATCAGTGCATGTGCCCAGGCTTGTGGGCTGGATACTTGGTAGGGGGTGTGCAGGAGGCAACCTATTGAGTTTGCTCTCACATGGATCTTTCTCTCTTTCTATCTCCCTCTCCCTTCCTCTCTCTCTAAAAATAAAAATTTAAAAAATGTAACAACAAAAAGGAGTCAAAGGAGAAGGTGTTGGAAGTTTCTTTTTTTATTTTAAATATATTTTATTGATCTTTTACAGAGAGGATGGGAGAGGGATAGAGAGTTAGAAACATCAATGAGAGAGAAACATCAATCAGCTGCCTCCTGCACACCTCCTACTGGGGATGTGCCTGCAACCAAGATACATGCCCTTGACCAGAATCAAACCTGGGACCCTTCAGTCCACAGGCTGATGCTTGATCCACTGAGCCAAACTGGTTAGGGCTGGAAGTATCTTGATTACAGATTCAATCTCCTTACTAGTGATATAGTGATATAATTTTTAAAATATATATATGTATGAGTGTTTTGCAAAAATATGACTATTTTATATGTGCAATCATTATTTCAAATGGTTGACATTTAAAATTTATTTTTGCTATGTCTATCTTAACTATATTTTCTGCAATTAAGACATTTTAATGTAAGAAGAAAGATTAATTAGAAGATAAATCACAAATATAAAATTATTTGTACTTATATATGGTATATGTTGATATGGGTAGTCCCAGCTATAATGGTTCTTAGAAATCAACTAATTCAAAGTTATAAATGGAGAAGTTAAATTACTTTCTCAAGGTCAAGCAGCCCAAAGGTGACAATAATAAAGATATTTACCTTAGATTCAAAATTTAGCCTCTTTTCAATTCTACCATATGAATAATGTACATTTTCATTAAATTTGCCATTTATTTATTTTTCCAACAAATTAAGTTCTTTGATACTTGAAGGTAAGAACTGGTATAAATTTTTATATAAACAGAGTAAGTAAAATAGTGTTTTACATTTTAAAATTTAGATCTCATTGCTAATTTTTTAAAAGACCATGAGTCCAGGTTGTCTCCATAACATCATTCCTTAGAGTTTGTAAAAATCAGTTAGAAAAGCTGTCAATCAGAATGACTAGTGAGTAAACTCAAGCTCAAAATAACAACTATGACAATAACATTTCAAAACCATATAAGTCTAAATATTCAACTTAAGAACCTTATAATGATGTCATAGTAGAATCACATTCCTAATAACATGTTCAGTGAAGTTTATTGGAATGTATTTATTGCCATAACTCAGACGTTATAACTTCAGTGCAATGTACATAAGTCTGGGGAACAAAATATATATAGATTTGGCATTATAATTTAATAAAACTTGTTCATATAAACCTGTAATTCTAGTAAATATATAACAGATGTGCTAATGTGTTCTAAGGTAAAGGCATAATGGACAAAGATAGTATTTTCTTCATTATAACATTTTATGTCTCTCACCTGTTATTATTTTATGCACCTGTGCCTTGTTGGCAGTTTGCTCAGTTTGAATTTGGAAGACATGTGTAAGTATTAACAGAAGTATCAACAAAGTGTAACTACTATTTTCTCTCGTGTGCTTTAAATTTTTCATAAAATGTTTACATAAATTTTGTTTGCTCTTATAATTATATTGAGAGTCAAGCTTTTAAGTGTTTATAGTTTTACCTGACTTTCCCAATTTTTCTTGAAAATAAGGGAAGAAAGCTTTAAGAATATTCTAATTGGAGCTAGCATATTTTTAATATTTTCAAATACTTTGCCTTTGATGATTTTGCTTTGTTTTTAGATTTATTTAATCATTTTAATCTTTCTTGAACTTTGCTTTCAGGCCACGTTTGTTTGGGTTTTTTTTGTTCATAGAAAGAGAACGGATTTTTTTTTCTATTTATTTATTTATTTTATTCATTGTCACAGTTGCTATGAGTGAGTAATGTTTTTTTGTTCAGCAGCCTGGGTTCAAGTTATCTAACTCCTAAAGAAAAGAAACAGCCCAGCATGCGTGGCTCAGTGGTTGAGTGTCGACTTATGAACCTAGAGTTCGATTCTGCCCAGGTTGCGGATCCATCCCCAGTAGGGGGAGTGAGGAGGCAGCCAGTCAATGATTCTCTCTCATTATTGATGTTTCTACCTCTCTCTCCCTCTTCCGCCCTCTCTGAAATCAATAAAAACATGTTAAAAAAAAGAAAAAGTTTAGAAAGTATTTATACATATGATTTTCTTCTAGTCACCATAAATCATGTTCACTTTGGGATAAATTAAATGGTACCTTTGGGACCTACATTGGGCATTGCAGAGGCAAAAGAATATTCTCAATACTCCAACAATCATTTTACTAGTTAAAATAGGGATATAGCCCAAATGTTACTACTCTATATCGGTGCTAATATAACACATGGGCTAGTGGCAAGTGGCTACCATATCAGAAATTGCCTACATTTTTCATTATTTGCAGACATTTTTATTGGTAACACAGTTATAGACTATTTACATCCATCTCCTCAATGTATGTACCTCAGAACAATTTCTAAATTCACAATTTTATGTCTCATATTGAAAAGAAGCAAATATAAAGTTGTGTAGTTTATCATACATTAGCTAAGTTTGGTCTGCTTTTTATAAACTGTACTAGAGGCCCATTGCAGGAAGATTCCTGCAAGAATAGGGCTTCCTCGGGTCTATTCCTGCAAGAATAGGCCTTCCTGCAGCTGGAGCGAAGCAGAGAAGGGAGCGAAGCCCACCGAGGCAGGCTTCGCTCCCTTCTCCGCTGCCTCACTCCCTCTTTCCTCCTCTGTTTAGCTTCCTTCTGCAGCTCTTGGCTTCCTTCTATGCTGTCTTCAGTCTTTGCTCCGCACTTGCATATGCAAATTTACCACCATCTTTGTTGAGTTAATTTGCATACTCACTCTGATTGGCTGGTGGGCATAGCGGAGTGACACCAATTTACATGTTTCCATTTTATTAGTGTAGACAACCTTGGTAATTTGCTATTCACAACTTACTTTTGATTTCCTACAAAATGGGACTGATAAAAATAACACACCCTCCTTGGATTATTATTAAGATTATATAATATAATCTATATAAATCACATTACATAAGGTCAAGCACCTGGTGCATTCAGTCAATGTTAGTTATTAAAATGTCTATTGTATTAATCATAGTTCTGTCAGATGATGGAATCTTAAATCCTTTGTTTAAATTCATTATAATATTATCATATCCTCTATTCTGCTTTATTTTATCTTTTTACTACTTTGGGGCACATCAACAAGTGCTGTCTGGCCTCAGAGGGAAGGTAAGGTAAGGGAAGGGGGAGAGATCAGCCAAAGGACTTATATGCAATCATATAGGCCTAACCAATGGGCACAGACAACAGGGGGGTGAGGGCATGAGTGGGAGGGTTAGGGGGTAACGTGGGGATAAGGACACATATGTAATAACTTAATCAATAAAAAAAATTTAAAAAAAGAAATAGCAAACATGGAATAGCCAATAATGGTGATGTGAAAAAAAAAAGAATTTCAAACCGGGGACCGAATAGCCTCTTTGTATTTTTCAGTCATTTAAATATTCATTTATTGATTTATGAGAAAAATGCTTGTTTTTCCCTCTGGATTTAATTTTTGGTAAGATTTGACAATATTGGAATTAAGTTACTGTAGTTCATGTCTATCCTGAATGATTTTAAATTACTTTATTCTTATAGTAGTAAATTTGCTAATATCACACAGTATGAATGCAATGATAATACAGAATTAAATTTCAAAATCCAGTAGGACTTGATCCAGGACTCCGATAATAATATAATATCACTATTGCTCATGACATTTTTTCTAATTAAGCTTAACAAATGATAAATCCAGGTAACGTTTTTACATGGGAGGAAAAACATGTAGTTGCTATAGTTGGATCAAGATGTACTACTTGTTCAAATATTTTCCTTTTGTAAGACTTGTCCCTATCTGCTTTGTATCTTGTCCTGGCCCTAGATGTTCAGAGCTGAAATTGTTTTAAAGAGAAGAAATGATGGAGATGATATTTAACTTTTAAACCATCAACTAGAAAACCATCGCTCAGATGGCTAGTGTAAACTTTTGCTTTTACTGCCTCTGTTTTATTGTGTTTTCCTGTAACATGACTACATGATTTCTGCCTTACTTGCTAGTCTGATATTTCAGTATTTATGTCTTATGTTTCCTTTCTTCAGCCAGTTCCTTGAGAGCATGGGTAGCATATTGGTAGAAAAAGTATAATTATACAATATACTGAGGCCTACTGTTTCTAGGATCTACTGATTAGTAAGTTTTCTTCTGGACTTAGGATTCTGTCTCTTTAGATGCATGGATTTGAATAACACCATTTACCTTCTACTTTCTGTCACTGGACTATAAGCACAGTGAAGGCATACATCTTGTATTTCTGTCTGCCTGCCTCACATTCAAGCACCTAGAAGAATAAAACATGCTTATATATTGAGAGACTCTAATCAATAAATATAGGCACTTTAGTTTTCCTTAAATGTCATAACCTCTATGAAAAGTAAATATTAGTCATTTACTGAATATTTTTCAACTAAGAAGTACCCTGGCCAGATTTCACACAAAACTCCAATGACTGATATTCTCCACATAACTTCAGTCAGTCAACAAAAATAAATAATAAATTTTTACAAATATCTAAAACATAGGATATTGCCCACATCAACAAAATGAATATTTAATTATCCATTAGAAGCATGCCATTGATAGCTCATACATTTAAGAGCTGAAACTCTGAGGTTCAACAGATGTGAGTTAAAATCCTGCCTCTTTCCTTCTCTTAGCTATATTATGTTAACCTCTTTATGCCCCAGTTTTTTTTATATATAAATACTATTAAATGAGAAAATTAATGTAAAACATGATGTTTGATGTGTGTTAAATGCATGAGAACCTTATCGTAACACTATTTTATTTATTTGAGACCTAGATTTTTTCTGTATGAGAAAAACCTGACCAATATGCAAATATGTTTGCTCTTTTCTCATTCCATTAAATATGTTTCTACCATAAGAAAATAATGCTAAAAATAAAATAATGTTAAATTTATATACTCATTGAATCACACATTCCAATAAAGATGAATTTATTTTTTCCTGAAGTATACACAATTTTTCTATACCTGAGACATTATAAAAATTATAAAATGATTTACTATGTCTATGTTCTGGGAAAAGCAAATTTGAAGACCCATGTATACATATTTTTATGCTTAGGGATTATAATCTATCTCCTATTAATGTCAATTAGTTTGATCCAAGTAATTAGAGATGTTTGAATAATATAGGTAGAAAAGCAAGAAGAAATCTCAGTACTTATTCTTTTATTCAGCTTTACTTCTGGAAACACTCTATTTTCAAAGTAAATATTAGAAAAAAATCTAATTGTTCCCATAAGTATAATATTTAATTCCGTCACAACATACTGTCTATAACATTTCATACTCTACTTTGATAGAGTAAATTTGGCAAACAAATTTGTTAGAAGTGGTTTTGTGTTTATCATGTTTCTTTTTTATGAGCTTTCCAAGAAAAGAGGGGTTACAAGCCTGACTAACTCCCAACCAGCAGAAATTTTATTGCCATTCTCTTTTAGTAGTCTTAACTGGTACTTATCCCAGAGGGATATACACTAAAAGACAGATGTTGGTTGATTCTTTTTTCTTTTCTTTTTTTCCCCTTGGGCTTGAAAATTTGCTATTAATCAAGAGTAACATATATGCTGAGTAATTACTACTCAGAGATTATAAAACTATACACCTTTTTTTTTTTTACTTTATCTCTTTAAATTCTGTGATAATTGAAAACAAGCAGAATGGATCATTACTTTAGTCAGCATGAAATATATTGTCACTGTAGCTAGGTAGCAGATAGAATAAATTTTTTTCTCTTCAAATGTTTATTTTTATATTTTTAAGAGAAATATCCTCTGAATTTATTTAGTTTATAATTTCCACTTACTATTTTAACTTATCTTTAAACTCCATTATATGTAAAAAGTTATTCTAAATTATTAGAAATTGTAAACATTTTGGAATAATCTTAAATCCAGAAGTATCTCAATAAATATAATGCTGCTTTAATTTATCAAAATATAAAAAAAAATAATTGTTATTAAAGCCAAAGCCTAAAATAACAACAATACACACACACAGAGACTTGGGCTTCTTAAGAATCTCACAGAATGTATAGAAAAGCATAGTAAAAACTAGAATATGTGGAAGATTCTTTTTGTTTGGACAAATATTTTATTACAATGGGTTACTTTAAAAACATTTCCTCGGTTCTCCACTTATTTAATGAAGTAAAGCAAACAAAAACTTCTTAGGATTGGATCTATTTTATATATAGTTGTACATATCAATATGTAAAATATGAATTATATACATTAAATAGATGATATACATATATATGATGTGCTCAGTATTGCTAAGTGTGTTCATATTAAAATTTGTGGCAGATTATTTAACATTCTAAAAGGATTATTGATAGAAATTGTTTAATATCACTCTTTAGAATATTAATTCTAAAATACTTTCAGTATTTGGCCTGCAATAAAACAATGTATAGAATAACTATGTACTCATAGAGAAACATGCATTTTTAAAAACATAAAATAGTTGATAATTCTGGAAATTATGTAATTATATTCTACATTATAAATTAAATTTCTGTTTATTAAAATATTATAACAATATATAAAAATATTTTTACCATGAGTTTAATGTCTTGGTTGAATGAAGGAAATAATTATCCAGCAATACATTTTATAATGAGTAAAATTTCATCAAATAGAAATAATGTGTGAAGTTCAATTAAATCTGAAAGACTTCCATGTGAATTCATTTGATTTCAGTTAGTTTTCTACTTCTCATATCTTAATGTTTATACACCTTTGAGTTTAGGCTATTTTTAAAACATTTTACAGTCATTAACTGAGAACATGCCATGGACATTTTGTTGTTGTTTTGGTTTTGCTTTGTTTTAAAAATCTTTATCATCTCCTGGCAGTCATTAAGTATATTGCATTCTATTTATTTTTAGGATTAAACTTTTTTTTTCATAAAATTTCAAATAGAAGGATCAGTGATATTTCTAATTGCAATTATACATATTTCCAAAGTTTCTAAAAGTTGTGTTTTCCAATTCTCCAAATAGAGGTGCACACAGAATTCTATGACACACTCAGAACTCATTGTTGTTTTACCAATAGATCTACTTCTGCTGTAACATTTTAAAAAAGATAGAATTAAAACCTCAACTAGACTTGCCCAGGAGAATGAGAAAAAAACACACCAGAGTACTTAAGAAATGCCTCTATGGGAAACAGTCTTGCTGAATAACCAACAAATTAAACACATACACACAAAAGGTCTAGTCAAAAATCCATCACTGAGGTGATCGTGCAGATCCCGATAGTCAGAAGGAAAACATACAAATGAGGAATATGCAAAATTTCAATTAGAAATTTCCGGTGATCATTGGAGAAGCTAATGTTTCCCAACCATTTAAAGAAAAGTCACTTATCTTCTGAGACAAAAACAGCTACTGGGAAAAACCACCGAAATATGTAATAGGAGATAAAACACCAGCTAAGGGTTTGTGCCATCCCCGAACAGCACCCAGGTTAATATCTCAGGCAGCTGTCCTGATCTCTGTGGTCTAAGCTTTTTACTAACTTTAATTAAATGGAACCTTTGGTGTGCAAGGGTGCATATGCCTGGGATATGAATAAAGGAGACAAACAGCAGAGCCTGGCATATGGTTGTACACTCATGCATCATTTGATTCTTTATTTTTTATAAGGATATTTTAACATTCATGAGAGGTAAAAGAGATGAGAGCAGAGATAGAATTGTCCCTCTGGACTTTGACTTTTTGCCTACTATTCCTACCATTACAGCCCGTATTAAATACACACACACTATAAGTCTTAATTGTGAGATGCACAATCTGCAATGTTTAAATGGACCCTGTGGATTTGGGTCCAAAACCAAACCAATTGGTCGCAAGCTATGTTTTTTTTTTTCTCCCATTACAAGTTCTGTTGCAATATTCACATAAATGTAACCGTGCTGTCCATCTTTTAACTTTCACTCAATTAATTATGCTTCCAGCCCCCTGCTGATGGACAAAAATGAGACTTCATCTGCAAATAGCTTCAGCAGTTTACAGCTTATTAAATGCCAAAATCTAGTTAAGACAGTTTGAGAATTCTCCTGTCAGGCATTTCAACATGCCATTTTTAACACAAAATTCTTATTAAAAAATGAACCCACTACTCCACGGCAGGGGAAAGAAAATCTCTGGTATAAAGGTAATGAACAGATTCGCTTTTTATACAAATTAAGTACTTAGCATATGTAGCTGACTTTGAGCACACTTCATTGGTTTGCCTAATAATGAAACTGCTATGAGAAAGACTACCAAGTTGACAAGAAAATGGTCTCTACAAATTACAAACAGCTTTCATCTATGGAACCGCCTTTTATAATTTATATAAAAGTCTGTGCATAGTCTGGAAAAAAAAGCAGATGAATAGGAGTTATATACTCAAATATTCCTTTAAAAATAACTTTTCTCTTCATGTGACAGGTTTTACATATTGCATTAAACATCTGGTGCCTTCATGATCTAGTATTCTCTATACAATTTGGGGTTAGCTCTTCATGTAAGCCAGAAAGAGAAAGAAAGAATTAAAGACAAATGAATAGATAAGACACATAGCATTTTGCATTCTACTATGAAAGGATTGAAGTAATTCTTTCCATGATTTTATTTGGTAAGTTGACCAACTTACATTCCCATGAGCATGTCTATAAAATTAAATAAAATGAAAACTGCCTTGAGAAATATATATTTATCAGGTATCTGGCATGAAACATTTTATTTCTTTTTCTAAACACTTTATTTTTTATGCATAGTGTATAATGTTTTTATTAATAAGACATATGTGATTGCATTTCTTTAGTTTAGTGAGAGGGATAAAATAATCTATTTATCCCACAGGATGAATTAAAATGTTTAGTAAAGAGTGTTTGTATTTAATTCAGCATTAATGCTATTTTAGTAATTGTCACAGAAAAGTCAGGGTAAGGTCTTATGACAATTGGCCATTAGTCTCAAGTCCAAAGTTGTTGACTTCTTTCGTCTATCTTGTGACATATCATATGGTGCTCTTCTGTAATGGATCTTATTGACAAATTGTGTCATGTTTATGCTATCTTCTTATAAACTACCATGATAGAGCTGAATGTGACATGATGATATATGACAGAAAAGTCAAAGATTATTTTAAAAGCAATTTCTGTCTGATCATATACCAATTAACAGCTTTCACAACTAATCACCAAATATGTAGTTGGCATTTGATCAAAGGGAACATATTTGATTGCTGATACTTTAATATTTGGGACATATTAAGGAAATTTATGTGATCCACTCAATGCTATGACTGTGGAAATATACAATGGCTACCAGTATTGCTCTGGCACAAAGTGACATTATAAATTACTTCAAGGACATGTAATAGCACCCCTTTCTAGAGCATCTGATAAAACAGGAGAAAGGTACAAAAAAGTTTACATTTCCTAAATTTTAATGCATCCTGGATGATTTCTTTTTTTTTTTTTTAATATATTTTATTGATTTTTTTACAGAGATGAAGGGAGAGAGATAGAGTTAGAAACATCGATGAGAGAAAAACAACGATCAGCTGCCTCCTGCACATCTCCCACTGGGGATGTGCCCCGCAACCCAGGTACATGCCCTTGACCGGAATCGAACCCGGGACCCCTGAGTCCACAGGCCAATGCTCTATCCACTGAGCCAAACCGGTTTTGGCAATTTCTTATGTATGTTTGCTAGTAGCAATTAGAAAGATAGATTTAGAAGAAACCGAGACAATTTTACTAACAAAGAAGAAAGAAAATTTAAAGTAGATGCAGTCTTCTATTACATACAGACTTTATGAAGATAAATAAATTGCATTGTGGAGGTAGTTAAGCATCTCTTGGGATTTTTTTTTTCCTATGGGTAATTTGTATACAAGAAGAGATGGAACAGACTTTGATTTTTTTTGGTTGTTTCTTGGTTAAAAATGTAAGAATTTTTGTTCTTATTGTTCAGAAAGACCTAAAGACTTTATGAGATTTAGTTGTGTGTGGTCATAATGTGTATTGTTCTTGAGATGTTTCATGAGTGTCTATTAGAATGTAATAGAATGTAGAGCAACTATAACTGGTCCATAATACAGATGATTTTATCTGCTACAGTTAAATTCTGAAATAGTGTCATACAATAGGGTCCCAGATAAATAACCTTATTGTAACAGATATAACATAGTATTTATTAGGGGGGAAACTTACAATCAGAGAAGTAGCAGTACACATGCAGTCTCATGAACTCCCACCATTATGGAGCAGAGGCCAACCATAGATGTTCTGCAAGTGTCATGGGCAGGGTTCCAGTGGAGGAGGCCTGCCTTAGCCAATAAGCAAGAGATGAGACATGTGATGGGGAGAGAGACACTCCAAGAGGGAGCAAGACTCACCCCACCATAACCCCAACCTCATTGTTTTATATATTTACTAGAGGCCCAGTGCACGAAATTCGTGCACTGGGGATGGGTGGGGGGTCCCTTAGCCCAGCATGTGCCCTCTTTCAGTCCGGGACCCCTCCCTTGTTACTGCCCAGCTGCTTGCTGCTTCCTACCACTTGGCTTGCTGCTCCTTAGTGCTGCCACAAAGGCCTCGGGTCTGCTGGGTGCCAGGCCTGCCGGTTTGTGTCTCTGATACCCCCAGCAGCCCCAGCACCAAGGTGGCCGGCCTAGGAAGCTGCTGGGTACAGGCCACCTGTTGCGTGTTTGTGTCTTCTATCAGGCACCCAGCAGCCCGAGCACCACAATAACTTAAGAGAAACTTTATTTAGTCTTCTTTTAAAAGCAATCTAGTTTAAAAATGAGTTGCAGTTAAGACAGAACAAAGAACATGGTACCTAAGAGTGAGATAGACTGACAGAGGAGAGGCTGGGCACTGGTCAGGGGCTTACATGCCAACTGTTCTCCACCTGGGAAATGATGTAAAATCGGTTTCTTTAGTTTTCTGCCTAATGGTCTTCTCCAGCACTGAGGTCAGAGGAGCTGCCTTCCAGCCCATAGGCTGCTTCTCAGAGTTGAAAATTTCGCCATAGGCCTCTGCCTAGGACAGGACCTCTGCACCCCCGGGTGCATAAACACACAGGGCTTCCATCAGGCTCCGCTGATCCCGGGGCTGGGAGGCCTCTCCGCTCGGCTGATCCAGGCGGCCGGGAGGCCTCTCGGCTCCGCTGATCCCCGGGCCGGGAGGCCTCTCGGCTCCGCTGATCCCCGGGCCGGGAGGCCTCGCTGCTCCGCTGATCCCCGGGCTGGGAGGCCTCTCGGCTCTGCTGATCCCCGGGCTGGGAGGCCTCTCTGCTCTACGGCTTCAGGGCTGTTTGGCTTCGCTCTACCGCTTGGAGCCTGAGTTTGCAGATTAACCGCCATCTTTTAGCTTCTACTTGAAACATTGTATCTTTTGGAGCTGTTGCTTCAGGAGCTCAGAGCCCCGCAGCTGCAGGCGGGAACCTTGGTTTTCTCTATCGCTGGGGCAACCAAGCATCCTGTTCTCAGCTGCCTGGCTGCCCTCCGCCATCTTGGCTGACAGTTAATTTGCATATACTCACTGATTAGCCAATGAAAAGGGTAGCGGTCGTACGCCAATTACCATGTTTCTCTTTTATTAGTGTAGATTAGAGCCCAGGGCACGAATTCATGCATGGGTGGGGTCTGGGCAGCCCACCCAATCAGGGCCGATCGGGCCAGGCCCGAGAAGGGGAGGGGACACGGGAAGTTGGTGAGCCAGCCCTGCCCCCAATCTGGGTGGGGGGGGGGGGCGATTGGGAGTGGGGCAGGCTAGGGAGAGGGACCACAGGCGGTTGGCTGGCCAACCCCACCCTCTGGTCCAACTCCCAGTCAGTTGAATTCATGCCAGAGGGGACAATTTGCATTTTAGCTTTTTATTATATAGGATAGGTTAGTCTTTGGGGTTAGGGGACATATGAGTTAAAGAAATGTATCATCAAAGGTCTCCATACCCAGAAAAAACACTAAGGATTTTACATACTCAGGACCTTTATCTTGCCTGCCAGGAATGATGATATCAGGCCAATGCCTTATCTCTCTGTAGACTGGCTTAGACCAACTGAGCCAGCTCTCCGCTAAGAAACCAAAGGGAGAAAAAAATAGGCTCTCAGGGTCATCCAGAATTGTCTCTAATCAAATAGAAACTTAGTTTTTAATGAACATTAGTAGTTCTTTTAGTCCCTCTGACCTCTTCAGGAACTTCATATCATCAGTTGCTTTACGGTGTAAATAAGTTATATCTTGTCTTTTTTCTTATATTATTCCAGCTTCCTGTTTTCTTCCCTTCAGAGACAAGCCACTTTGAAGAGTTTGCTATACTGGTTATCACTTTTACTCAACCAGGCTCTAAACAGAACTGGCTTCTACCATATCACTCCATTGAATCATGGTTCACTAAGGTCGCTAATTACCTCTATAACTCTAAGTCCAAAGTACATTACTCAGGTTTCAACTTTTATTTATTTATTTTTTTTGGTAAAACACTTTCGTTCCTTCATTACTTTTTACACCACCTTATCCAGGTTTTCCTAACTCTTTATGGCCACTACATTATTTATTTAAAAATTCATTCTCTGTTACCTGACTAGTGTATAGAGAAGATCTTCAATACTTCCATATTTCCTCTCTTCTGAACTCTTTCTAGGCAATGTGATCCATGACCATGGCTTCAATTACTACCTATTGGTTCATGGCTTCCAAAGTCGTGCCCCCATTCCACAGATCTCGGAACTTCAGAAATATATATCTTCCTGCTAATGGATGTTTCTATTTTTCAATAACATCTCAAATTTAACAAGTCAAAGACAAAAGTCCCTGATTTTCATTCCAACACTGGTTTTCTGGTTGTCTTTAATAATACTAAGTACTCAGTTGTAACTAACTCCTACTATTACAATATCCAATCGCTCAACAAGTCCTATCAATGTTACCATTTAAATATCTCCTATATTTATACACATCTATTCATCACCATATTTGTTACCCAATTCTAATCTAACAATAACATTTGCCTGGCATTTATTCCTTTCATCTAAGTAGCTAGGTTGCAGCTGGACTTACATTTTCAAAATAAAATGTTATCATTAACCCCTCACAATCTAAAGCCATTTAATGGCTCTCCATTTTTCATAGAATAAATTCCTTAACACAGGAGAGGACTTTTGTGATCATTACCATGTTCACCTCTTCAGTTTCCTCTTGTACCACTTTACTTCTTGTTCTTTGCCCTCTGAGCTCCAGGGATTCATTATGACCTCTATAATTATATAATATGTATGCTTCCAACACCTTCCAGCAACACCAAGGTTTTCCCATGCTGTATGCTTACTTTGTCAGGGTAGAAGTCAAGCACTAACAATTGGTTTTGAGGCCATTTCTTTAGCTTCATGGAAACCTGAGGATATGACCCTTGAGCTAACCCTCATTACAATGCACAATCAAGGAATCTATAGACAAGATATGGGATCTAAGATAAATGAGTATCTGAGAATACTGGGCACAGAAGCAAACACCTGTATCTCATTGCCAAGGTAATGTATTGAGGAATGAGTAACTGATATTAATGATAGGCAGCTGCACTGGAGATGGATTCTGTTCACATATCCCTGACTGGTATAGGACAAGTAAAACATAAAGTCCAAAAGGACTCACAGCTTACTGATACCCTGTCATGAGGTGGTTTGCACCAACCTGTTCTTATGCCCCAGTTCCTGAGTGTCATGATGTCATTACTATGCCTTTGCCATGAACGTTTTGTTGCTGCCTATCATGTTACCTCTCTTACAGCAAAATGAATTAGTGTTGGATGAAATCTATTGCATTTTATGTATTTTACTAGAGGCCTGATGCACAAATTTTGTGCACTTGGGGGTAGGGACCCTCAGCCTGGTCTGTGCCCTCTCGTAGTCCGGGAGCCCCTGAGAGCCCGTGGGGAGCGGGCCTAAGCCAGCAGTCGGACATCCTTAGAGGCTCCTGCCACCACCGCTGTGCTCACCAGCCGTGAGCCCGGCTTCTGGCTGAGTGGCGCTCCCCCGGTGGGAGCGCACTGACCACCAGGGGACAGCTCTGTCCCTTGGGGGTGAGTGTGCATTATAGTGACTGGTCATTCCTCCATTCAGTCAATTTGCATATTAGGCTTTTATTATATAGGATTGTAATAGAACAGAGGTGCTAAACAAGTAAAACCAATGTGTTAGATAAGCAAGACAAGAAAATATATGTACATTTCTTAAATATTCCTCCTCATCCTAATCTCATCTCCATTAATATATCCTCTGTCACTTTTAAAAACAATTTACAAGTTCTCATCAAACTTTTCTTCAGATCAAAATGTCTGTCTAAAGTTAATATCCTTAGTATGACTCTTAGTATTGTCTTATCATCCTCATTTATTTAAGTTCAGGAAGTGGGCACCACATCTATTACATCATGTCCCTAATTATCCCCAACCACAAACTGTGCCTGATATGTAGGAGAGAGTTAGTAAGACTTTTTAAAAAATATACATTTTTAAAAATTAATTATTTTGGAGAAAGAGGAAGGGTGAGGAAGAGAGAGAGAGAGAGAGAGAGAGAGAGAGAGAGAGAGAGAGAGAGAAAGAGAGAGAGAGAGAATCATGAATTTGAGAGCCAATCAACTGATTGGCTGGCTGCCTCCTGCAGGCCCTCTACCTAGAATCTAGCCACACCTGGGCATATTCAAAAGAAGAACACCAAATATAGAAAGGCCATCTTCAGGGATTTTATATTTGCCTTTTTTCTAGACTCAATATTATTTTTGATCACTGTGTCATATGTACAAGAGTGTGTATTGTAGCCAATGTATGTTTTTGTAACCTCCAGAGCAGGGGTCCTCAAACTACGGCCTGTGGGCCACATGCAAATACAAATATTGTATTTGTTCCCATTTTGTTTTTTTACTTCAAAATAAGATATGTGCCGTGTGCATAGGAATTTGTTCATAGTTTTTTTTTTTTAAACTATAGTCTGGCCCTCCAATGGTCTGAGGGACAGTGAACTGGCCCCCTGTTTAAAAGTTTGAGGACCCTTGCTCCAGAGTATGCTCTGCTCTCTTACCTCTGAATCTTTAGGCATATGCTTCCCCCTAAGGAGATGTTCTCTACAACGTCTTGTGCCCAACCTTCAACAACTTTTTCAGTATAACTTAATATGACTTCATGCTGGCGCTTTCCATTCCTGCTACCTATCAGATTACCCACTAAACCCATCCTCTAATATACCACTTACAAAAATTTATTATAAGAGTTTTCTGATTCATCCTTTTTACCACTAAACTTTGTAAATTTATCGAGGGCTGGAATTTATCTTTGTATAAACCAACACTTAATTTTACTTGGTAGTCAGTACAAAGAGATATTTGTGGAATGGGTGAAAGAATGAATGCAAGAAGAAATGTGTAGTGGGAACATCATGGTGGATACGCTATTTGTAATTAAATAGAGCCAATATATTAATTAGTGAGAGGTGACATGTGCAAATTATAATGTTTGATCAGTTGAAGGTAACGAATTGTGGTAGACTGCCTTTTTTTTCATGATTATAAAGTGAAATATTCCAAAGAACACCTTAGTTGACATCCATAATCTTTCTGAAACTTACTGTATAAGCATTAACATTATTTTCCTATGATAGAATGTTTCTGAGCCATCATAACCCCACTCTTTTTGTTTGTTTTATTTTATCAGTGGCATGAGGAGTACAAACTGACCTTAGGCCAGTTTCAAAAAACCTCCAGTTCAGTGGAATCATTATCGGGTCCACAAAATTCTTTTTCACTTGGACACTAAAATAAGTCTCAAAAGTTTTCATTAAATATAATTATGAGAGACATTACCCAGACTTTTGCCCCATGTTGTCTGTATCTAGAACAGACACATCATACGTTATGCTCCTTCACAAAGTATGTACCCTGTGTCACAAGAAAACACCCCAGCCTCACAAGGTACATTTTGTTCCTCCTGTTCCCATAGGACTTTCTACCCTCTACAAGGCATTTGGTCCTACATTAGATAACCATGCTGAGACCAGTGAATGTCAAAGGAATTATGCCATTATTTCACATTAGGAAGTACATTTTGATACTGTGGTTTGCAGGATATCATGCCATGAAGGATCAGGGGTAAGACAGGAAAAGAAATTCATATCAAGAATGAGTGTCATTGGGGTGATCACTTCATAAGTTATCCAAATATCTAATCACTCTTTGTACACCTGAAACTAATATAATACTGTATGTCAACTGTAATTGAAAAATGATTTTAAATTTAAAAAGTATGTGTGTGTTATAGTGAAGAAACATTGCTAAGCATGACCTCCCCCTGAAGGAAGGGTCCGAAATAATCAGCCTGCTAAAGTTCAGCAGTGTGCAACTGTATCGGGAACGCTGGGCTGCGTCTAGTGAGCTCACATTTGTCGGAGCATGTTTGTGTTTTTCAACTATGAATATCCTTAGCCACTAGTACACAATTCTCCTGAGAATATGCATCTTTGTTTTTTCTTCTTTTTAAGTACTTCCACTGTTACATCATCAGAGCTTGGAGCAGGGTCTGTGTGGCACATGATAGGAACTCAATAAATATTTGTTGAATTAATATATTACTCTCTGTGTCTAAGGATATTTTATTTTTTAACATGTTTTTAAACATTTTTAAAATATATTTTATTGATTTTTTACAGAGAAGGAGGGGGAGGGATAGAGAGTTAGAAACATCGATGAGAGAGAAACATCGATCAGCTGCGTCCTGCACACCTCCTACTGGGGATGTGCCCGCAACCCAGGTACATGTCCTTGACTGGAATCAAACCTGAGACCTTTCAGTCCACAGGCTGATGCTCTATCCACTGATCCAAACTGGTTAGGGCTTTTAAAAAATATATTTTTGGTACCACTGGGATGACAGAAAAAGCAAATAACAAACATACTTAGTGTGGGTTTCCCTGACCATTTTATTATTTAAAAAAATAAAAATTATATATTTATATGTATAGATATGTAATTCCTGGTGCATATCTTTAGGTGAGAAGTTACTATAGAAATGAATATTTTCAGATTTTGGGCCATTCCAAAGTGCCCATCAGTGGACCCATTCCTCAACCTTGTTATCACTGAACATTGTACAATATTAGCCTCTACCCAAGAATTTATGCATAGCCCTACCCCATCCTGTCCTTTTAAATAACTTAAGAACTATATACACTACTTGCATTTATGCTCATTTAGAATATTTCTTCCTCCACCTATCTGAATAGGCTCCAAAATAGAGACTCTAATGATGACTTATTGTTCAGAGGCTTGATTTTTTTTTTTTTTTTTAATTAACAGACTTTTTGTAGAAGTAAATTGCCAATGAGACCTATATTGGAGAAGGAACTTCTAGAATACTCTCTTGCTATTCCTGCTTGCTAGAGGAAACTCACATGATAAGCTAGAACGAATATGGTTTCTTCAACCATAATGGAAGAAGCTGGTTGTCATAGACTAAGGGGCATAGTGGCAACAATCACATCTCAGGGAAGTAATTGACACTGGGTTATAATCAACAGAGTATGAGGTTCCCAGGAATAAATCTGATAGGCAAAGTACTAAGGATTCAATTGATTTATAGAACAACCAAAATAAAATAAATAATTAAATATATCTTCTAGCCTAGGCAAACAGAAGGGGTTCAGACACCATATAAGAGATTCACGGCCCTTTCCTCAATTTTATATACATGAGCCAGTTCACAACTCAGAGTTCTTGAATGAAGAATAGACAAGAACTCTTCAAACAAGAACAAAAACAGGTGCTCCCTTTTTGCTTCTTGCACAGATTTATACCATCTTAGTAGCTAAGAAAATTTCAGCTCATTATTTTTCTATTTTAAATAATTTCATTTCCCTCTTCTCACAGTGGCATCTTTCTTCTTTCTTCTTCCATTTTAGAATTTATATTATTCCTTCCTCCAACACACACAATTGTGAAACTTAGAAAACTACAATAGTTTTATTCATTTTTCAACTTCATATGTATTGAATTGAAAATAGAATTTCTTTCAAATATTTTTTTATTTCCTAAAACCAATGAACCATAATAAAGCCTATTTTATTTTATGATTTTATTTTATTTTAAATAATTTTTATTGTTGAAAGTATTACATATATCCTCTTTTTTCCCCCATTGATCCCCTCCAGCTCACCCCCTCTACATTGTCTGTGTCCATGGGTTATGCATACATGCATACAAGGTCTTTGATTGATTACCTCCCACCCTACCATCTTCCCCTGCCTTCCCTCTGAGATTCCCCACTCTGTTCCATGCAACCATGTCTCTGGATCCACTCTGTTCATCACTTTATTTTGTTACTTAGATTCCACATATAAGTGAGATAATGTGATACTTTTCTTTCTCTGACTGACTTATTTCCCTTAGCATGATACTCTCCAGGTCCCTCCATGCTGTCTCAACGGGTAAGATATTTCTTCTTTTTTACTGTTGCATAGTATTCCATGGTATAAATGCACCACAGCTTTTTTATCTACTCATCTACTAATAGACACTTGAGCTGTTTCCAGATATTAGCTATGGTAAATTGTGCTACTATGAACATAGGGGTGCATACATTCTTTCTGATTGGTGTCTCAGGTTTCTTAGGCTATATTCCTAGAAGTGGGATCACTAGGCCAAATGGCAGTTCCATATTTTAATTTTTTGAGGAAACTCCACACTGTTTACTATAATGGTTGACCAGTCTGCATTCCTACCAGAGGGTTCCCTTTTCTCCATATCCTCGCCAGCACTTGTCATTTGTTGGTTTGTTGATGGTAGCCATTCTGAGAGGTGTGAGGTGGTACCTCATTGTCATTTTAATTTGCATCTCTCAGATGATCAATGACTTTGAACATTTGTTCCTATGTCTCTTGGCCATCTGTATGTCCTCTTTGGAAAAGTATCTATTTATGTCTTTTGCCCATTTTTTAAATTGGATTGTTTGTCTTCCTTTTGTTAAGTTGTATGAGTTCCTTATAATTTTGGATATTAATATTTTATCAGATGTGTCATTGGCAAATATATTCTCCCATACAGTTGGCCCCCTTTTTCATTTTGTTGATGGTTTCTTTTGCTGTGCAGAAGCTTTTTATTTTGGTGTAGTCCAGTTGTTTATTTTCTTCTTAGTTTCCTTTGCCCTAGGACAGTGGTCGGCAAACTGTGGCTCGTGAGCCACATGTGGCTCTTTGGCCCTTGAGTGTGGATCTTCCACAAAAAACAGACTTCTGTGCATGGGCCACGAAGTTTCAATCGCACTGTACATGCGCTCCCGCACATGATATTTTGTGGAAGAGCCACACTCAATGGGCCAAAGAGCCGCATGTGGCTCACGAGCCGCATGTGGCTCACGAGCCGCAGTTTGCCGACCACTGCCTGGATATATCCGTAAACATATTGCTAAGAGAGATGTCTGAGATTTTGCTACATATGGTTTCTTCTAGGATTTTTATGACTTATATTTTAGTCTTTTATCCATTTTGAGTTTATTCTTGTGTATGGTGTAAGTTGGTGGTTTAGTTTCATTTTTTTTTTTGCATGTATCTTTCCAATTTTCCCAACACCATTTATTGAAGAGACTCTCTTGACTCCATTGTCTGCTCTTGTTTCCTTTGTCATATATTAATTGAGTGTAATGGCTGAGGTCGATTTCTAGGGTCTCTGCTCTGTTCCATTGACCTATATGCCTGTTCTTGTGCCAAATTCAGGCTGTTTTGATTATGGTGGTTTTGTAGTATAACTTGAAATCTGGTGATTGTGATTCTTCCAACATTGTTTTTCTTTCAATAAAGCCTATTTTAGAAAATTTTCCCCCCTCAATTTCATCATATTTCTAGACTTAACATGTTTCTAAATAATGATACAACTAAGGAAAAATATGTGGGAGGTTCCCAAGTTTGTGGATGTAGTGAAATGGAACGTTATTAAAAAATGAAAACAACTTAGATACCCACACTGGAAAACTATATGATCATGTTGACCAATGTCACCCTAATACATTTAATAAAAAGAACATAAGTACTCTTCAAAATATGGATAAATGCTCTATATCTTTCTATATTAACAGTGTTGAGCCATAGATAGTTATATTGGCCTACTAACCACTGAGACCAATTATGGGCATAATGTAGCAGAGAGGGCAAACAGAAAAGAGAAAAGTGCAATTGTATCATACTCATAATTAGTAGAAAATAAGGAAATGTAGCATGAAAAGAGAAGGGAATTTAAAAGCATTTTTTTCAGTTTTGATACCCCAAAATACAACATATTTTCACAGTTTGTAAAATTATAAGTGTGTATATATCTGTCCTTATTAAAATTGATCATTGCCTTTCCCATAAAATACACATTTCTTAGTAAGAAATACAAAGTATATCATTATTTAATCTCCACACAAATTCTCTAGCTTTATATCTCACTATAAGCCACCTCTTAATTTCCAGTTATACAGAATTACTTGAATTTATTTGAATCATGTTTTTTTCAATCTAAGTCTTTTGTACAAGCATATGGCTTTCAAACCTTCTTTGTCCTTTCAAATTCTATACTTCTACTTTGTCTTAATTTGTGTTTTCCAGAAGCAGATTTGGGATGAGGTTTAGGAAGAATTAGTAGGGAAGTGGGAAAATTAGACAGCGAAGATATAAAAACAAAGTGTGTGCTCTCAAACAAGTTAATATTGAAGGTACCTAGAGTTTAATCCTGTGGAAACTCTGAAAACATGTAAAACATGAGCCCCAAAACTACTGCCCAAGGTAATGGCCCGAACTTCCAGCAGTTATTGTCTACTCAGGCAGTCATTTATTATTAAAAGTTTGTTTACTGGAATTGTCTTTATTACATAAATATTTATTATTAGATTCATATTTGACTTTCTTGTTCTCTTTCACCTTATTGACAAAAGCTCATATTTCTGAAAATTAAAAAATATACATACCATGAAAAAAATAGAACTCTACAATATAGATATGAAAATGTGGTAAAGAAATACTTCCTAACTATTTTTTTAATGGGAAAAAATGTCTATAAGGTGCATAATAATGTCTATATTCAATCTTACCTTTTTAAATCATTTTCAAAGCTTATTAATTTGAAAACAAAGTAAGCAATTTAAGCAAAGGTGTTATGCAAGTTTATGTTTTGTTTGGCTTGGTTCTCAATGAGACTGGAGAAAACTCTTCATTATTTTAGTTTCCATTTGCTTTTTACTGTTAGAATGTCAACTCATATACAGTATATCACAGTGAAAGCAAACACGTAAACCTTACAGTGCTTTTATTAGTGTTAATGATGATGGTTTTCATTGTTTGTTTTGTAGCAAAGCATTATCGAAGCAGTAGAAAAAAACCTTCTAAAACATTTTATCATATATTAGTCTTAAACAAAAGTTTTATATATTTGAATATGGTGCAATATAGCATACAGAATTATGCAAACTAGAAGGCATTTCCACCTACAGAAAACTGATTGTTATTACAGACGCTGAAACATGAAAGCAGATAAAGTAACATGTGTTGAATAGTGGCAGTAAGTTTTAAAACACTCGCAATCCAGTGAAGTCAATAGCTCAGTTATGATTCTATGTATACATACACTTATTATGTGTAGATCTGCTGGCCCATGCTGACAACAGGTAAGATATCATCAATCATAAAGGTTCCTGAAAATAAAACAGAGCTAAAAGTAAGTGACACCAAAAACAACCATACTAAGTGTTATCCTATACTAAAATCAAGTTTGTAAATCATTTGGAAAGATATGAACAAGTACTTGATCCCAGAAGAATCTATATAAACTATAAAATCTATGCCTTGTTGAATAATAATTTGCTCATGTGGGACTATAAGCATCACATTTTGAACTCTAGATTCCAGTACTCAATTGGTATACATCTTTCCCAATCTACTATTGGATGTATTAAGTGTAAAATATAAGATCCCTGCCCTAACTGGTTTGGCTCAGTGATAGAACATCAGCCTGCAGACTGAAGGGTCCCAGGTTCAATTCCAGTCAAGGGCATGTACCTTGGTTGCAGGCACATCCCCAGTGTGGGGTGTGCAGGAGACAGCTGATCGATGTTTCTCTCTCATTGATGTTTCTAACTCTCTATCCCTCCCCCTTCCTCTCTGTATAAAATATATTTAAAAATCTACACTAATAAAAGAGAAACATGGTAATTAGCGTACGACCGCTACCCTTTTCATTGGCTAATCAGTGAGTATATGCAAATTAACTGTCAGCCAAGATGGCAGCTGGCAGCCAGGCAGCTGGAAGCGAACATGAGGCTTGCTTGCTGCAGTGACTGCAGACTCCAACGTTCCCCGCCTGCGCTGCCGGCCTCTGAGCCGGCAGTTTGAAACTTTGTAACAAATATAGAAGCTAAACAAAAACCCCGGGATCTCAGAGCTGGAGTTATACATTGTTTCAATTATAGAATGCAAAAAAACCAGCAGAAGCCTCAGAGCTAGAGCCAGAGTTAAAGCTGGCCCAGAATAAAAAAAAAGAGAGAGAAAAAAAGGAGCAGTTGGGAGCCTCAGTCAACAACCGCCAGCCTGAAAGCAGCCCTCAGCCCCTCACCCAGACTGGCCAGGCACCCCAGTGGGGACCTCCACCCTGAAGGGGGTGTGACCAGCTGCAAACAGCCATCATCCCCTCATCCAGGCTGGCCAGGCACCCCAGTGGGGACCCCCACCCTGATCCAGGACACACTTCAGGGCAAACCAGCCGGCCCCCAGGCCTCTATCCTATATAGTAAAAGGGTAATATGCCTCCCAGCACCGGGATCAGCAGAGCCTTGAGGCCTCCTGGAACCTGATCAGCGTGACAGGGGGCAGCGCCCAAACCCCCTGATCGCCCTGCAACTCTGTGTGTGACAGGGTGCGGCGTCCCAACCCCTTGATCGGCCCTGCTCTGTGACAGGGTGTGGCGCCCCAACCCCCCCTTCCCCCCCCACGGGCCCTGCTCTGTGTGTGATGGGGTAGAGCCATAACCTCCCCATTGGCCCTGCCCTGAGTGTGACAGTCGCAGTGCCCCAAACCCCTGATCTGCTCTGCTCTGTGTGTGACAGGGGGCGGTGCCCAACCCCCTGATGGGCCCTGCTCTGTGCATGATGGGGGAGCTCCCCAACCCCCTGATGGGCCCTGCTCTGTGAATGACAGGGGGCAGTGCCCAACCCCCCTGATGGGCCCTGCTCTGTGGGTGACAGGGGGTGGCGCCACAACCTCCCCATCGACCCTTCCTTGAGTGTGACAGGGGGCGGTGCCCCAACCCTCCAATCGGCCCTGCTCTGAGCCCGACCAGGGGCTGCACCTAGGGATTGGGCCTGCCCTCTGCCACCCGGGAACAGGCCTAAGCCAGCAAGTCGTTATCTCCCGAGGAGTCCCAGACTGCAAGAGGGCACAGGCCCGGCTGAGGAACCCCCCCTTCCCCCCCGAGTGCACAAATTTTTGTGCACCGGGCCTCTAGTATATATATAAAAGCCTTCACAATGTTGTTGCTGCCCTTCACAGCATCACTTTTAAAGGCGTACACTGTGCACAACCTGCCTCCTAATCATTCAGGGAAACCAGGACAGTGTCTGAGACGTACTGAATGGGAATTAGAAGAGGATATGAGAACCAATCTCTAATGGCTCCTGACAATGGCTGTAGTTCAGTTTTTGGTGTGTCAAAAGTTATATGAACGTTTTTGACTGTGCAGGGATTGGTGCCCCTAACTGCTACATTGTTCAATGGTCAACTGTACTGTTTATTCCCTGTCTCATTCTCTAATGTATTTAAAATGTAGCATGTGGCTTTTAGTTGAATATATATTTTAAAAATAAATATAATGGGAAAATGGAGATGACAGAAACAAAATAAGGATGTCTGCTTTCTCCATCTTTTTTCAACATAGTACTAGAAGTCCTAGCCAAAGAGATCAGACAAGAAGAAGAAATAAAAATAATCCAAATTGGAAAAGAAGTATAACTTTCATTATTCACAGATGACGTGATATTGTACATAGAAAACCCTAGATTCCACCAAAAAATATGAGATTTAATAAATGAATTTGGCAATGTAGCAGGAGACAAAAATAACACCCAGAAATCAATGGCATTTTTCTACATCAATAATGAATTCTCAGAAAGAGAAAGTAAACAAATAATCCCATTTACCATAACAGCAAAAAATTAAGATACTTAGGAATAAACTTAACCAAGGAGACAAAAGACTTATACTCAGAAAACTATAGGACATTGAAAAAAGAGATAGAAGAAGATATAAACAAGTGAAAGAATATACCGTGTTCATGGATTGGTAGCATCAACATCATTAAAATGTCCATACTACGTAAGGCAATCTACAGATTCAATGCAAAGCCTATTAAAATACTAAAGGCATATTTCACAGAGCTAGAACAAATACCCCAAAAATTTATATGTAATCAAAAAAAGACCATGAATAGCTACAGCAATCTTGAGAAAGGGAAACAAAGTTGGAGGAATCACAATACCAGAATTCAAGTTATACTATAACACCACTGTAATCAAAACAGCCTGGTATTGACATAAGAACATGCATATCCTACATAATAAAAGCCCAGCGACCAAATGGTGGGACTACCAGAACGACCTCTCGACTAGTTACTATGATGCTTACTAACCACCAGGGGGCAGACGCTCCACACAGGAGCTGCCCCCTGGTGGTCAGTGCACTCCCACAGTGGGAGTGCCACTCTGTTGACTGGGATGAGCTGCTCTCCTGCAGCGGGCCTATCCCCGCAGGCTACGCCCCCACCAGTGCACAAATCCCATGCACCGGGCCTCTAGTGGATCAATAAAACAGAACAGAGACCCCATAAATCAACCCAAGTCATTATGCTCAATTAATATGTGACAAAGAAGACAAGAGCATACAATAGACTCAAAACAGTGGTGTTGGGATAATTGGACAAGTACATGCAAAAAGATGAAACTAGCCCACCAACTTAGACCATACACAAGAATAAACTCAAGATGGATAAAATACTTAAATATAAGTATTTTTATTGTAAAAGCATTAAAATCCTAGAAGAAACCATAGACAGAAAAATCTCAGACATCTCTCATAGTGATATGTTTGTAATATATCTCCTAGGATAATCATCAACAAGTCAACAAATGACAAGTGCTGGTGAGGATGTGGAGGAAAGGCAACTCTAGTACACTGGTGGTAAGAATGCAGACTGGTGCAACCATTATGGAAAACAGTGTGGAGTTTACTCAAAAAATTAAAATATGGAACTGCCATTTGACCCAATGATCCCACTTCTAAGAATGTATCATAAGAGAGCTGAAACACCAATCAGAAAGAATGTATGTATGCATATGTTCATAGCAGCACAATTTACAATAGCGAAGATCTGGAAACAGCCCAAGTGCCCATCAGTAGATGAGTGGATAGAAAAGCTGTGGTACATTTACATCATGGAATACTTGCAGCAGTAAAAAAGAAGAAATATCTTACTCTTTGAGACAGCATGGAGGGACCTGGAGAGAATTATGCTAAGGGAAATAAGTCAGTCAGAGAAAAGACAAATATCACATGATCTCACTCATATGTGGAATCTAAGCAACAAAATAAAGTGATGAACAGAGTGGATCCAGAGACATGGTTGCATGGAACAGAGTGGGGAATCTCAGAGGGAAGTTGGGGGAGGGTGGGTGGTGGGTGGGAATTATTCAACCAAAGAACTTGTATGCATATATGCATAACCAATGCACACAGACAATAGGGTGGTGAAGGCCTGGGGCGAGGGATGGAGGCCAGTTAGAAGAGGTCAATGGGGGAAAAAAGAGGACGTATAGAATACTTCCAACAACAAAGGTTTTTTAAAAAACAAAGGGAAAATGGAGAAAAATAACATGCATTATACAGAAAGTTACTGTGTAGATCCCACATTCAGCTTACACTGAGAGCTACTACTACTAATAATATATATATCTTAACATACAAAAATTAACAGCATAGAGTTCAAAGGCAGCAGATGGCAAGGCAGCATGTGTAATATCTATCATCTTCAAGGACTCTATTAAGTTGGATACTATGCCTATTGGCTCCCATAATAATCTGTGAATAACTTTGTTGTGATACACTCTCCACCCAACATTTTAATTTTCTGTCCATTGCCTGTCATCACCACTGGAGTATAAACTCCCAGAGAACAAGAAATGAGCTCCTTATCTTGGTCTCCACTATATCAGAGAACTGAATAAGTGCTTGTTGAATGTCAAGAAGAGAGGCTCATTCTCTACACAAAACTGGAGCTACCTGCATTTCACCGCTCTTTGGGAGAAGTAATTTTGGTGTCCCAGGTTTCACTTATTAGTGACAAACTTCTCTCCCCCCAAAAAACGATTCATTACATCCTTATGAAAGTTGAACTCCTCCTAGGTTATCATGGTAAGGATATGTAGACTACCTTTCCCTTAAGTTCACACTATTAACAGATAAGGGGACCTTCTATTATATAGCGCCCCTAAAAAAGTTGTATTGCAGAAAATATAAAGCTCAACTGGTCTTGCTCCTTTGCGAAATTGAACCATTGCATGGTCTTTTCAAATATGTTACAGCTTAGATGAATAAGTAATACATTCATTATATAAATATGATCTATTTTGGCCAAGAAAATTTAATTTTGATTACATAAGTTTTCTAATGAATACCAAAGATCTAAATATGACACCCTATGCATTAGTAAAAATTAAGAAATTTACTGGAAAATTAAAGCTGGTAAAGTTGGTTGCAAAGAGAGCAGAAAAAAATAACTCAGATGGCAGTAAGTTTCATGTCACCTTATTCATCAAACCCAGAATCTCCAAGGGTGTTTAGATGTATAAATCTTGGATCATAAAACTTTTTCCTTTTTTTTTTTGTAGAATTGGGTTTTCATAGAAATATGAAGTTGGCTTATAGTTATTTCATTTTAAGTATATTTTTATTTGATCCTTTGTACATTTTTTTCTCTGTTCTTAGAGTCCCATATTTTCTCAGTAGTTTCTAGAAGTGAATTCCTTTTATTGATTGACAAAGTTGATAGAGACCCATTTTTCTGAGTACATGAGATTCTTTTCAGCTCAAGAATAGTTTTTGTCATAGATATTGCTTTTCTTCTATTTATTCTTGTTTTTCATCGGAAATATTATTTCACCTGGCTAGGCACTTTACTTTCTGTTATCTAGACCTATTTTTTAAAATAATTTTTATATTCATGTCTTCTACCTGTGTTAGTTGAATTATATAAGTATATGTGAAGGGTGAGCTGTGCACTCATGGTTGTTTGCACTTTCAATTTTGCAAATGTGTGTCTTTATGCAGGACTTTACTCTTTTTTCTTCAATATTTCTTTATTTGAACTGGTCATTACCCTTTGAAGCTGTTGTTATTTTTTAGTTTTGTTTTATTGCTTTGATTTCATGGTTGCTTTTTTTTTTCTTTTCACTATTTCCTCCATTTTATTTTACCTTTCTTCAGGGAAATTATGAGTTCTAATCTATTGTGATTAATGAATAAATTTTCAGGGAATATAGTTAGTATGATTTTTTTCAGCAGTATTCCTCTGTTGTGATGTGGACATTTCTTATAGGACTCTATATGTTTTTCCCCCTTCATTATACGTGATTTGATAATGCATTTTCTATCCAACATTACAGGAGGAGAGGATTTGTATGTTGTCCTTAGCCCATCCTCTGTTTCTGTGATCTGTGCAGGTATTTACTCAGCTATAAAGAAGTAGGGAGCCTAGGAAAAGCCTTAAGTCAGACCCTTGGTGAATGGGGCAAGAAGTCTTCCTTCCCTCTTTACTGCACATTCTGTGCCTGGGAGGATACTGACTGTTCTCAACAAGCAGAGAAGGTATGTAACTTTGAATGTTAATAATTCTACCCAGTCACACATCAAATAGTAGAATTGATATGCATTTTCTGTGTGCTAGAAGCAATACTTTAAAAAAAATTTTTTAAAATATATTTTATTGATTTTTTTTTTTTTACAGAGATGAAGGGAGGGGGATAGAGAGTTAGAAACATCAATGAGAGAAAAACATCAATCAGCTGCCTCCTGCACACCCACTACTGGGGATGTGCCCGCAACCAAGCTACATGCCCTGACTGGAATCAAACCTGGGACCCTTCAGTTCGCAGGCCAACACTCTATCCACTGAGCCAAACCGGTCAGGGCCAGATGCAATACTTTACTCTAATCCACTTAATGACCCAAAATATAAGGATTATTATTATTATTAAATGTTATAAGTGAGAGGAATAGAGATAGACTTGAATTGACCTATTTATGTATTGAATTTTACTGGAAGAAAAAACAAAAATAGTCAAGTAATAATGGAAAGAACAAAAGCTTTCAAACCAACAAAACTGGGTCAAATTCTATAGCTATATGGCTTTTAGTATTCAGTCCAAAATATTCATAAAGAGAAAATACAAATTAAATGTATTATGATAAAAACTAAATATTTCCTGATTGTGTTATGTCTGTAAAAGTAAATCTGAAGCGGCATTTACATAAATGCATTGCTGAGTCTTTATCAACTTGTGCAGTTTTACTTCTCCAACATTGTCTGAAGGAAACATTTATGTTGTAAAACTACTTATCTTTTAAATAATTTTTATTAGAAAAAGAGTAAACTTTTTGTTCCCTTTTTTACCTGGTGAATTTGAAATTTCAGTTTCACATATACAAATATCTTTGGATTTCAGTTTATCTTGTGTAGCACGGGGAAATGTGCTTATATTTCTGTTTAATTATGTTTGCTGTTTCTATGAAAGCTTCTTTAAAGTAGGTTAAGGATAGTTAAGTGGATCAAGATTATATCATGATTAGTAAAATCTAATATTTCTTTGCCTGAATCACAGTATGAATTTCCTCAACTTACTTTCATCAAAGTAAGTCATTATTCAAGAACATACAATTAGCTTGTTTTAATCATCATTCTCAGATACCTGCTAAAGTAATTAGCTTTCTCTTCTTTATAGTTAGAAAATTGCTAAAGGATCAATGAACAATACATCATTTTCTATTCTACACCACCAATTACTTTGACCCTCAGTGTAAATTTATTGATTTTTTTCTTATTATTAGTACATTATCACCAGTTACTCACAGCATGGTGTTTATTAATTAGTAAAAGAAAGATATATTCATTTGTGAACAGTTATCCTTTTAAGTTTCTTGTCTGGAACATGTGTGATTGTATGGTACCTGCTAATGACACATAGAACTTGAGAATAAAGTTTATTTCTCATCCCCAAGCTTTCCATATTTTTTTTTCATTGAGATGTATCATGAACTCAAAGTTAGCAAAAAAAAAAACCAAAAAAAAAAAAACCCACAAAATATATTAAGGCTTATGTAAATTACAAGCTTAGAAAAAGTTTAGTTTTTCTGGCTTTTAATCTCATTAAACTGATGTTATTTCTTATGATCAAGGAATATAAAGCAGGTGCATGAGCTCCTCTTTATAATATTGCTTATTGCTATATAATTTAAATAAAAATCATAAAGATGTGGTGAATATAACTTGATATTAAGAAAGAACATACTTTTTGATTACTTGTATATTAGTCTTATTCACCTACTAGATTGAAACTTTAACAGCAAACAATGAAAATGAAAGAGAAATATTATTTAGTAAGCAGAAAATTATACATGCAATTAAAACATGTAAATGTTTTAATTATTTCCTTTTTTATTAATTCAAGAAATATTCAAAATTACTACTATGTGCCAGGAATTCTAGGATCTTAAGATACAGTGGACAACAACGTAATATTCATGCTTAGTTAACCTTATATTCTAACTAGAGGCCTGGTGCATGAATTTATGCACAGGTGGGATCCCTCGGCCTGGCCAATGATCAGGGCTGATCCAGGGCCAGCAGCCGGGGGGAGGGATCAAAGAAGGTTGGCCAGCAGTGGGAGGTTGGCTGTGGGAGAGCACTGACCACCAGGGGGCAGCTCCTGCATTGAGCATCTGCCCCCTGGTGGTCAGTGTGCGTGATAGCTACTGGCTGGTCGTCCTGTCATCGGGTCATCTGGTCATAATGGTTGCTTAAGCTTTTTTATATATAGATATGGAAGGTATCAAAAAATAAACAATTATAATAATTCAAGTAAAATTCAGTTCTAAAAAAGAAAATTGGGTGAGGGATTAAAGAAAAGAAACAGGCATATTTTAGATAGGGTGATCAGGGAAGACTCTCCTATGTAGGTAAATTTAGAACAGTAAAAAGATTGAAATAATAAAAGTAGCCAAGCAAAAGTTTAATGGAGCAGAGTTCTTGAATGGGAATACAGGAAGTACAGAGATCGTGACTAGAGCACGTTCAGTGGGAGAAATAGCAACAAGCCCCAAAATAAAAATGTTACACCTACTTTTATCCCTTGGTTAAGAGGTATTTATTTATTTATTTATTTATTTATTCTCAGTGTTTCTACTGGTGTCCTTAAAGTCATCAATATTTCCTTTTGTGTTTTGCTTTTTTGGGTGGTCAGAGGGTAAAGGATAATTAAACCAACCTAAGGGTTTACATATATTTCACTCTATAAAGGGTGAGACAAAAGTAGGTTTACAGTTTTGAGTACATGAAACACAGAGTTTATTCTTCTATTATTATTTTTATTTATTGTATTATTTTCTACATGAAAAACCATAAACCTTCTTTTGCCCCCTCTGTATTTTCTAAAACATCTGTAGTTTTGGTTTTTTAATCATATGTTTTTAAAACATTTAGAATTTACTACTGAGAAAAATTGGAGATAAAGTTTAAGATTATTATTCATTTTCTTAAATATCCAATCAATCCAACTTCATTCATTGTGTAGTCTTTTACATCTGGTTTGAAATGACACCTTATCATATACCAAATTCCCATACATCACTGTCTATGCACTTATGTTCCTTATCTTATCAATGTCTAGTCTTACATAATTATGATATTTCAGATACTCTATATGTTAAATTTGTTTGAAATATGTGGTATTTTTTATCTTATTTATTTTCCCCCCAATTTATTTTCAAATATAATCTTGAGAGTCATGCTCTTGATTTATACACATAAAAAACTAGATTTAAACTGGAATAACACTGAATTAATACATTAATTGGTCAAGCATGACTATTTGATATAATTTTAAAGTTTCATTTTTATAGTCAGGGCTTATTTTGCCATGTGTTTAAACTTTTTTGCTTGTCTGTCATTAAAGTTGCATAGTTTTGCTATGAAGTCTTAGATCTTTCTTGCTTGGTTTATTCTTACTTTATTGACCTTATTAATATCCTGCATAGGATATGTTTATACAACTGCCTATTTGTTATGTGGTTCTTTTTCTGCTTTTAGTAAATTTCATGGGAATAGAAGAAAGCAGAATGTCTTTATTTTCTATTTGATTCTTTCCTTTTCATTTAAATGTGAATTTTTAAAACATGAAAATTTTATTGAGCAACATAATTGCACACATGTACAATTTAAAATTCACATTGCTCCAATAAGCTGCAGAGACTAAAATTGAATGGCTTATTGCTTCAGAAGACTGTCTTGATGGAATGAAATTCATATAGTAGGGATGTTAGCATTAGGATGACCAATGTCTATATTATGATGCTTTACTGAATTTACTGAGAAGAATAAGTTCATTGTAAATAGCTTTGAAGGCCAACATGCACTATATTCTCTTACAGACATCATTACTTATTCTATTGATCTTAAATAAGATTTTTATTTTCTCTTCTATTTAAATCCATTATTATTAATGATATATAAAACACAGATGTGAATTTTTAAGACATGAAAATTTTATTTGAATGAGTAAATATGGATGTACTCAGACATTGTGAGCATGGGATGAATTATTATTATTTTGTTTCTAGAAAAGTGTAACAATGCATATGACTCAACATAGATAACCTTCATGGGTGTAGTACTCTCAATATTTTCTTAGAGCTAGTGTTACCAGTTACAGCTTTGGGCTGTTTTCCCAGTTACCGGGTTTTTAATCTTTGATCACATTTGTGTCCCCTATTTCTATTGTTTCCCTATCTCCACAATTATTCTGTTACTAGAAATATTTACATTTACTGAATTTCACATGATTCATTACAGTCACCTTCCTAGCTCTTCAATTACTTTACCTAAAATATTTTCACTGTTATTCTTGTTTCTGGTAATTCTAAGTACAATCAATTTGGGCTACTACTGAAAATTAACTTCCCTAAAGGAAAGTTTGGATCAAGACTGTCCCTCCTTACAAAACTTGAATTGCTTCATACTCTCTCAAGTCTTTAGCCTGACATTTGTAGCCCTCTATGTCTTAGCCTAATCTCCTTTTTTTTTTTTTGTCTGTCTGTGTAGTTAAATCACTTTCCCAGGGTATCTGTGGATCATAGTCAATTATTTTTCCATCATGGTTGACTTACAATCTATTTTTCTAAATATTTCACAATTTCTTATTATCATGCTTCTGTAGATGCTTTTTATGGTGTGTAAAATAACTTTCCATTCCATTCCAACTTTCCTGACCCTTGTAGGAGACATGTTTCTTGCCTGTCTGTTCAGTTTTCTGATTTCATCATAGCACTTAGATGTTCTGTGGGAAATTTCTAATTCCCTAGTTTCTGGCCATGAAAGTTGAATGGAGCTAATTCTGTGCTTGGTTAGAGGAGCTGGAACAAACTCTACGCCTGGTTAATTCATCAATCACATTCTTTTTGCCAATGTGATTGGTTCAGGTATGGACACATGTCTCAATCACAGCTCAACCTGTATATTTTTTGAAGGAAAGAGAGAAGTTCTTAATTTTCTGGTATATCTTCTGTTGATCAACACATAGATAAAACTCAGAGTTAAGTCAGCATGGCAAAAGGAAAAACAACCTATGGAGAGTGAGGAAGGGAAGAAAGGAGGAGAAGGGAGGAGAAAGAGGAAGGAACATATAGAATCAGTTAAGTTTCCAAAGCTATAGATCTTCATTTATTAAAGTAAATGAATACTTCTATTTACTTGAGATGATGAGTTGGTTGAAACTTATTAAACTATATACAAAAGTAAAGAGAGAAATTCTATCATTAAAGATACACATAATTAAAATTAAAATATAAAGTAACCAGTTTAGTAGGCTATCAATTTTTGAATTGAAATAATTATTAAAAGGTCTATATTAATTTATATTGAAGCATGAATTTAAGTATTATTTGTTTCTTCCTCATACCATATATAATTATTTGTATAAAATGAATACTATTACAGTTTCTTATTTTATTCTGTACTATTGAATTTTTTGTTTATTATCAATGGAAAGTGTTTTCTTAAGTATGATAATTCATGTGACTATAACTTATCTGAGGGTTTGGTTATTTAAATTTAGCATGGGTTGCTTCTTTTGTTCAGAGTAAATTTAATTGTTAGCCTGGTTATTTCTATAATATAAGGGTTGTAGAAATAACCAGGATAACAATTAAATTTACCATGTAAGATAAGGAAGGAGGCACCATATGGAAAGGGCATGTGTTTAGTCTGTGATGATCAGGTTTTCTAAACAATGTGTTTCTGTATTTCTTTTTCTTAGGTGTTTTGTTTTTTTCTGTGGATGATAAGGCTGTGTAACTTTCTTAAGGATGTGACTTTATCTTACTGTGTTGGGTACTTTTGTTCCACTCTTTCCCTTCAACAAATCATTTTTGTGCTGGACAATAAAGTCTATTTTCTAATAAAGCTGATAGGAGCCGGCCTGTGAGGTTGGTTCTTTGTCTTTGGCGGTGTCAATCCAGACAATTAAGATGAAAAGCACATTTACATGAAAGTAGAAAATTGAGATTACAGAAAGCAGTGTTAGCTTTTGTTATCATAGTAATATTTTAAATTTTATTTGCTCTCCTTGTCAAGAACAGACTGAGTTCAAGGAACTGTTTTCACAAAAGTCAGTTCACCTGAAAGTGTGGTCGATTTATTTAAGAGACAGAAAGAACATAATTAATGGGGCCTGTGGCCCTGCTATCTATTTTGTATGCTTGCATGATTTTGTAGGATTTCTCCCATATGTGTGGCTTTTTTTTTCTGTATGTTTAAAATGGTTGGGGTCAGGGAAAACAGCAGGGGAAATAGAAGAAAAGGAGAAATTTACTGAAGAAATACATAATCCCAATGGAATTATTACTCCTGGATTATTGCCAAACTAATTTCTGTCAGTCTTACTTGTACAACGTCCATGCTTTCATAATGAAGTGATTTTGCACTGGGATATTCAAAGCATAAATATTATTTATTTTTAAAAAATGTTTTTGTGCATAAGCATTATACACACATAACAGCAATTTTCTAGTTTTTATGTAGGTGTACATACAAACATATGTATGTATATGTATTTATTTGTGTGTGTGGACAAACACTGAGAAACAGAAAAATGTTTGTGTGAGTATTTATAGTGTGTATACACACATCCCTACCTATGGTAATAAAAACTGTATGCATTATTATATTTGTTCAAAATATAATATTAAATGATTGTTTTCCTTAGTTGTTATATAAATTGATGTAGTGAAGACTGGTTTCAAATCATGTTTCCATTGTTAGTACTTTTCTAAAACCTTGAATTGAGAGATTGTGAGTTTTCATCTGAGTAAAGTGGGACATGATTAATGCTGAGAGGTGCATAGCGTTAGGCTAAATGCTTTCTATCCCTGTCTAGAGAAATGGGAATTACAAATTGTTCATTTCTTCATACTTTTAAATCTATTTGAATTTTACTCAGCACTTAGTCTAAGTTCACATGCATATTCAATTCTTTCCAGAATATTTATGATTTCATAAGTGTTTCCAGAGGCATTTAATGTCTATGACTTTCAAATCTGGAATCATCATCCTTTTATCTTTTCATTATATATGTTTTCCATTCAAATGTAGACTGCTATGCATCTCGATATGCAACTCATAAACCCAGGTCATCATGCTTGACTCCTTCAATTCTGTGATTCTCCCGTCATATTAACTGCTGAGGCACATCACTGTAAGCTCTATAGATGTATAGATGCCATGTTGCCAAAGACTTGGGTTACTAATCAATCAACAGTGTGGCCCTGTCAAAGATGGTTTGCATTTGAATTGAAATTTGTCATTTAGATCAGTCAAGATGGTGATGATGTAACTGGAAGCAACACTTAGCTTTTCCCAGGACCAAACTGGAATAACAACTAAGTTATAGAAGAAATATCCAGAATAATCAACTGATGAATAGCTGAGGAGAAGTCTTACAAATAGGAATTTACTGAATAAGTCATATAGAGACTGGTAGGAAGTGCAAAATCACACAAAAGGCTGGCCTCTCGCCCATGGACAGTGGCTGAAATACCAGAGGAAATACAGGATCTATACGCTAAGTTGGGCTCCCAAGCCAAGACCATCAGAGCTGGGGAGAGGTGCCCACATAACATCTGACTGTGAAAATCAGCAGGGGTTATGTACCCCAGAAAGAAATGGGAGTCTACTAGAGATACAGATGCCCTCTTAAAGGGCTAAGGCAAATAATTTCATTTGTAGCCACTCATGCTGACCTCAGGCAGAAGGAGGATAGAATAGAGTAGAAGTACTTGAAGCCACAGGAGTTTGTGGCTCTGGAGAGGGAGTGAGGGACAGCTGCCAGGATCCCTGTGCTGAGTTATTCTCCAATGCTGCAGAAACCATCTTTCTTGGGTGGAGCACTCCCTTCTGTGTGGCCTTAGCCTGGGGGAAAGCAATAGCCCACCCTCTGGACTCCCCTACCTTGAGGAGCTTATATCCTGCTTAGAGTACAGCCAGCGGCTTTTTCAGTGAGCCTAACAGGTAGAGGCAGGTAGAGGTGGATCTTGGAGTGCTTTAGGACTTTTTCTGACCTGACCCCAATGTAGGACGAGTAAAAGCCAGCCTTGGCACACAGCTTGGTCTTTCCAGGGTACACCCAGGCCCAGCATAGGCAGATGCAAACTGTGGATTACTTGTAGCTCCAAATGGGTTGCCAAGGGCCAGTCACAGGCAGCATTTTACAATGGCTTGCACCATAGTCCTTCACAAGAGGCCCAGAAGCAACACACCCAGTGGCCAGCTTTACGTGTGTGCACACGAAGCTGAACAGGTTCCAGTAAGCTTTGCAAGCAGCATATCCAAAGGAAGATCTCAGCAGGCACCAAACACTACTGAGGCAAATTCTGCTCTGTGTAGTCAGCACATACGTAGCAGCATGTACATTGCGGTCGGGGTTGAACTTCACAGTCAGAAAGCCTGAGGGTTAATTCCATGCACAAATAGGCCAATAGCAAACAAGACTCAATTGTAACTGGAGGGCTCACATAAACTACACAAGGGACATTACCAAAACATCCAGCTCAGATGAACAAGGAGACTATACCACTGGACCTCACAGGAGACCTACTATATAAGGCCACCTAATAAGGACTGGGGTTCACAGCAAATCTACTAATACATAGAAACAAACACAAAGAGACAGTCAAAAATAGGGAGACAAAGAATCAGGCCCAACATGAAAGAATAGGAGAATCCTCTTGAAGACATAAATGAAATGGAGGTGGGCAATTTATCAGAATATAGAGTGCAAAGTAATGGTTATAAGGATGGTAAACAGCATGAAAAGGAACTTGGAAACCATTAAAAAGGATCAGTCAGAAATGAAAAATACAATATCTGACATGAAGAAATAAATAGTAGGTTGGATTAAGCAGAAGATTGAATCAGAGATTTGAAAGACAAGGTAGAAAAGCAAATACCCAATTGGAGCAGTAAAAAGAAAAAGTAATTTGAAGAAAGAGGATAGTTCATAAGAACTTTGAGACTACATGAAGCATAACAGCATCTACATCGTAGGGATCTAGAAGGAGAAGACTGAGAGCAAGGTATGGAAAACCTTTTTGAAAAAATAGTAAACTGAAAACTTCCTATACCCGATGGAGGAAAAGGACACACAAGAAACACAGAGTCCCCAAGCAAGATGAACCTAAACAAGCCAACAACAAGACACATCATAATTAAAATGACAAAGTTTAAAGACAAAGAGAAAATCTTAAAAGCCACAAGAGAAAGATAGTTATCTATAAGGGAGCATCCATAAGACTGTCAGCTGATTTCTCAACAGAAACATTTCAGGCCAGAGGAAGGAATTGGCATGAAATATTCAAAGTGATGAAAAACGAGAACTTACAACGAAGACTACTTGACCCAGCAAGGCTATCATTTAAAACTGAAGGAGAAATAGAGTTTCTCAGACAAGAAAAATCTAAGGGAGTGTGTTGCTACTGAACCAGTATCACAAGAAAAGTTGAAGGCTCTACTTTAAGAAGCATATGAAAACAACAAAACAAAACAAAACAGAGGATCATGGTTAAAAGAATAAAAAGCCAATAAATACATACCTATGAATAATTACTTTAAATGTAAAAAGCTTAAATGCTCCAATCAAAAGACATAGGGAAGCTGAATAGATAAGAGCACAAGACTCATATATATGCTGTCTAAAAGAGAACCACCTCAGAACAAACAATGCACGCAGATAATGGAGGGAAAAAGATATTTCATGCAAATGAAAATAAAAACACAAAAAAGTTGGGGTAGCAATATTTCTATCAGACCAAGTAGACTTAAAAAAAAAGACAATAGTAAGAGACAAAGAAGGATATTACATTCTGAAAAAAGGAGCAATCCAACAGATTATAAACCTTGTAAACATTTATGCAACCAACATAGGAGCACATAAATATGTAAAACAAAGCTTAATCAACATAAAGGGAGAGATTGACAGTAATACAGCCATAGTAGGAGATTTTAACTCTGCATTGGTATTAATAGGTTGATCTTCCAGACTGAAAATCAAGAAGGAACTGGTGGCCTTAAATGGCACAGTAGATCAGACATGTATTTGATACCTTCTGAGCAGTCCATCCCAAAACAGCAGAACACAAGTGCTCTTAGAACATTTTCTACATAAGGCTGCATGTTTGGACATGAAACAAGTCTTAATAAATTTAAGAAGATTGAAATAATATCAAGTATCTTCCTGGATATGTTATGAAACTAGAAATCAATCACAAGAAAACAACCAGAAAAAAAAAAAAAAACACAACCCCCTCCCCCTCCACACACACACACACACACACACACACACACACACACACACACAAAACCCAAAACCAACAACAGATAGATATGGATCCTAAACAACATGTTACTAAACAATGAATGGGTTAACAATGAGATCAAGGAGGAACAACCTTGAAACAAATGAAAATGAGAACCCAACAACCCAAAATCTGTGGGACACAGTAATAGTGATGGGAAGAGGGAAATTCAGTTTTACAGGCCTATCTCAAGAAACAAGAAAAATCTCAAATAAACAATCTAACTTTACACTTAAAGAAACTGGACTTAGCCCAGCTGGTGTGGCTCAGTGGTTGAGTGTAGACCTATGAACCAGGAAGTCATGGCTTGATTACCCATCAGGGCACATGCCTGGGTTCCAAAGGCTCTATCTCTGGTGGTGAATATGCAGGAGGCAGCTGATTAGTGATTCTCTCTCATCATTGATGGTTCTATTTCTCTCTCCCTCTCCCTTCTTCTCTGAAATAAATAAATATCTATTTAAAAAGAGAAACTGGACTTAAAAAACAAAACAAACAAACAAACAAACAAATAAAAATATAAGCAAAGACTAAAGTAAATAGAAGGAAGAAAATAATGAAGATTGGATAGATATAAACAAAAGAAAGTCTTAAAAAACAATACAAAAGATCAACAGAACCAAGAGTTGGTTCTTTGAAAGGATCAACAAGCTTGATAGCCACTAACCAGACTCATCACACAAGAAAGAAGGGAGAGTTCCAAAACAAATAAAATCAGAAATGAAAGAGGAGAATAACAACTAACCCCATAGAAAAACAAAGAATTGTAAGAAAATATGAACAACTGTGTGTCAACAAACTGGACAATCTGGATAAAATGGATAAATTCCCACAAGCATGCAATCTTCCAAAACTGAATCAGGAAGAATCAGACACTATGCAGAGACATACTACAACTAGTAACATTGAACTAGTAATCAAAGTACTCCCTATAAACAAAAGTCCTGAACTGGATGGCCTCAATGGTGAATTTTACCAAACATTCAAAGAACTACTAAAAGCTTTCCTTCTCAAACCATACAGATTGTCTAAACTTACTGATGCATTCACTGAAAAACATACAGTAAAGACCTTTTATGTGTCGAGCACAAGATGAGGTATTAGGAATGCCTACTCTTCTCTCACCCTCCAACATTTTGCTTAGCATCTTGTTGTTTTAGCATCACTTCATGAAAGGAGGCTTTCCTAAGAGTTTGTGCTCCATCTGCCAGACTGGGTAGTATAACCATTGGTTATGCTCTCTTTGTATCGCAAACATCTTTCTATATAATACTGCATATTTTACTAACAGAACATGTATTGACATACAGAGTATGTGTAAACTTTTCCTTCTGAAACATGAAATTTCTAGTATTATGTGTAAAGTATAAAACACTTAATAATTTACAAATGTTACTTATTGGAATGCCATGATGTTTCAATAATGATTGGAAGCAAACCTCTGCTATGTTGGACAGGTTCTTTGAATTCATAGTGCCTCAATTTAATTTCATCATCCTTAAAAGTCAATGAAAGACATCACTGGGCCAAACATAATAGACAATAAAATAATGACATGATTGAATCCTATTTCAAATTTAATGCCATGTAAACTGAGGCAAGGGAATTCATCTCTCTGAATCATAGCATATTCATGTAGCAAATATAGTAATAGTGTATACCATGCATGTAGTACATAATAATATAATGAACATAAAACTATAAGGTGGTCCCAAAAAATGTATACAGTTTTTTTCTGATAGCTCAATTTATGTTTCTTTCTTTTCAGATTCAACCTTTTAGATTAATAATTACTCAATGTGTGTATACATTTTGGGGGACAACCTATATTTTGTAAATTATAAAGCATCACAGATATTTAATATTACCAGATATTGTTATTAAGATTTCAGTGGTAGTGACAGTGGCAGCATGGTGGCTGTCCCGTTCAGATCCCCAGGGTATCAGATGGCCAGTTTACCTTACCCCAGCTGCTGTGAGTGTTGGCTGTTAATGACAGCTTTAACTCTTCCTCTCTCCCCAGGTTTGCCCACAAGCTTAACAACAGTTCCTCATGGGGGCTGAAGCACCATCCCTTGCCTCAGTCTGCATGCAATAACTAATGGATGAAGGCGTGCAAACAGCAGGTTGGCCTTGCCTCAAGGTGGAGCTAATATGCAGTTCACCTTTGGAGATCCTGCCCTTGCTGAGCTCCTTGATCCGTTAGATCTTGCTTCCTTCACTTCCTTTCTCCTAAGAGCATGCTCTGAAAAATAACATGCTCCTTACATCTTATCTCAGGGTCTACCTCTGAGGACCTCAAATTAAGACAGTGCTTTCTACAGAATAGCATCCCTCATTCTCCTCTATTTTCTCCTAAGCCTCCGTAATCAACTTGTAAAAAAGATACTGAAACAACTTTGGAGAAAGCAGAACACTTTTGAATACAGAAAAAGAAATTGGAAAAAAAAAGTGTCAATGCTCTCACCTAGGATGTTCAATATTTCAAAGTACATTAAAACTGATGAAAAAGTAAAAACTACATCTTGATCAGAAGAGATATACTGAGAACTGTCTTGTATTTTGTGAAAAAAATTCTTCTTTAGTGGATCTTTTAATATTTATGTGAAAAAGAAAAAGACTTCTCCAAGATTCTGTTTCTTGATCTACTTGTACTGCTTTTTCCAACTCTTTTGGTTATTCTTAGTTAATAGTTAAAACTGGCAACTTCTGCCTACTTAAATGATTCAAAGTACTAAAGAGCTCTACACATACTAAGAGAATAAAATGGCAAAGAATTAAATGTAAAAATAAATCATAAAAAATATAATTACATGAAGATATAACACAAAGAAAATATATATACATTAGGGCCCAGTGTACAAAGTCATGCACCCTGACAGGACCTGTGGGCAATGAGGCTGCGGTGAGCACAAGGGTAGGTCTCAACTCATCCTCCCTGCCCCAGCCTGGTCCCTTCTGCTGCAGCCCCCAGTCTCTTGTCTGTGGGCAGCCCCACTCCCACCACCACCACTTCAATGCACTGATGGCACCAGGCCAGCTCCCACCCTCTGATGGTGTGGAGTGATTAGGGCTAGTGCCAGTAGCAGCTGCAAGCTGTACCAGTGCCATCAGTGGATGCAAGTGGTAGCTACTTCCCTGATCACCCATCAGGAGCAAGGGGAGGTGGAGAAGCCCTCAGGGGCAATTGAAGTCCGCAGCCACCGTTCATACTCACTGATGGCTCCAAGTGATCGGGACTGGCATCAGGCATTGGCAGTGGGTGTGAGCGGTGGCTCTGGTGCTGTCTGCGGATGCAAGCAGGGCCAGCACCAGCAGTGGGTGCAAGTGGTGGCTCCAGCACCAGCAACAGGCATGAGCACCAGGTGGGACAGCGGCACATAGGAGCAAAGAATTTTCAGTAACCACCAGAGGCTTGCCCCAATGACAGCGACCTGCACCCTGCCTTAGTCTGGCACCCCTGTTCACCTGCTCCACCATCTCACTGCAGCTGATGCCTGCCATATTCCGCGCTCTGTTGCCTGCTGCCAACACCCACCTTGTTCTGCATGCCCCCTCGTGGTCAGTGGACATCATAGCGACCGGTTGTTTGGTTGTTCTGCTGTTTGGTCTATTTGCATATTAGGGTTATATATATAAACAGATAAAATGATTCTATAAGTCAATTCAAATATATTTAAATGTGCCTCTCAACATTAGCAAATGACTAATCCCATTATCATAATTTATTAACCAGATCTTTTGTTCTGTGTAGTAATACACTGTGTTTCCATGCTGTGTATTTTTTTTTTTTTTTTTTTTTTATCTAGTGACCTAATTTGCTTAAAAGGAAACTTAAAAATCCCTGGTTTTAATGAATGAAATGTTAATGAAGAAGTACAGAGAAATCCCCTTTGCATTAGTTCCATATTCCCAGGAACATCATCCTGAATTTGTTTGCCTGGTTGTGACAATGGTAGTGATGTTCCAGCTGCACAGAAGCATAGTCATGCTAAATGGTTCTGATGGGAAAGTTAAAGATGCTGAAGGCACTGTCATCAGGGATGGACTGTGGGAAGTTCTCTTTTGGAGGGAGTATTTGATGGATTTGGCTTTCATCCAATTTTTTAACATTTATTATTTGCATTGATAACAGCATTACTAGAACTTTATCAGAAACTTGCAAATGGAAACTATTCAAACATATGTTTTCAGCAGAAAATGTAATATTTTTAATTGGAACTATTTTTCCTCCAAGTTAAGATAGCCCTCAGAAATTTCTTAATCATCTTGGTGTAAATATAAAATTTAATGAATGTAAACCATCAAAATGTTTTAAAATTATTCTTGATTTTACTATCTCACTTATAGCTGATGTTAGTATTTTTGTGTCTACATTTTCTTCTGCATGATGAATGTACCATTAATAATGTAAACAGCAATTTGTTAATATTGATTTCTAAAATAAACTACTATGCATATTTTTCAATTTGCATGTTAAAAAGTTTGCATCTGATAACATTTTCAAGTGCAGGTAGGAAAAATGATACTTAATTTGCAACCTGGGTGTCTAAGTTGTAAAATATTCAACTTCACTGTATCAAAAAAATATATATATATATATATAATATATATGTATATATTATATGTATATTCTATTATGTTACAAAAATATTTTATTTTGGATACATTAAGGTCATAATGTGTTGATATCAATTTTAATTCCTCTAAAAAGAGGAATATGCAAATTTTCCTGGATGCCGTAACATCATGACCGCTCAGCAGGCTGCTCGCACAGCATGCCCCAGTAAGGCTGCTGAGGCTTTCGTCTGTCCCTTTCTACACTGAAGATGACAGGGTTCAAGGAGAAAGGGATCCAGTTTCATTTTCTCAGCACCCAGCTAGGAGGTCACCCTGGGGCAGCTCTCCCCTCAGAGCCCTGCGCAGGACCGGTGCTCCAGCCTGAGAACCCTGAGGGGAGGTGGAGCGAAGTGCTTTCTCTCCGGGACCCCACTCTCCCTGGGAGTCCGGGACAGAGGGCGGACCCCCTGGGAACCTGGAAATGCCTCCCGGGGGGACTGCGCAGCAGCCGTGGAAAGGTCGTCCTACACATGCGGTTGTGTACGCTGGCGGAGGCCACACGGCTGCCAGAGTTGAAGTCATCCTAGATGGAGGAGTGGGGTAGCAGGGATCAGAGTTGGCCATGTCAGCAATGGAACCCCAGCTCCCCGCCAAATGACATAGAGCACACGGACTTCAATGGCCCTGGGTCACTTCTTGAGCAGCAGTCAGCCCTGACTGGGGATCAAACCTGAAACCTAAGAATGTTCCCTGACAGAATGGAACCCAAACCTTTGGTGCAGCAGAGGACTCTGGCCCACAGCAGGGGCCAGGGCAGCCACAGGGGTTTTGTTGAGGTGCTCTGACAGGCAGCCCGCAGCGCAGTGGGTTAGAACCTTCTCCTGATACAACAAGGTTGCGGGTTGGATCCCTGGTCAGGGCACAGACAAGAAGCAACCAAAGAGAGCATAATAAGTGGAACAGCACACTGGTGTTTCTCTCGCTCCCTTCCTCTCTCTAAAATAATTAATCAAAAATTAAAATAAAAAATAAACCCTCTGGCTTGCAGAGTTGCTAAAACAGTTAGAAAGCGAAGTCCCATCCCTTCCCGTTCATTCAACAAATACTTCATATGCTCCTTCAAAAAGCACACTGGGAATGGGTGTTTGTTTGTTTGTTTTGGTTAATCCTCACCTGAGGACATTTTTCCATTGATTTTTTTTTTTTCTTTTAGAAAGAGTGGAAGGGAGGGAGAAAGACAGAAACTAATGTGAGAGTCATCACTTAGTTGCTTCTTGGATTGAGCCTCCAACCCAGGTACGTGCCCTTGATCATAATCCAACCTGGTACTCTTCAGTCCGCCTGCAGAGGCACTAACCAGCATTTTTTTTTCTTTTTAAGTCCTCTAAGGATATGTTTTTTCATTGATTCTAGAGAGAGAGGAAAGGAGAGGGAAAGAGAAAGAGAAACATCAATCAGTTGCCCAAGCAATCCAACAGGGATGCAACCCACAACCTGTGCATGTGCCCTCACCTGGAATCGAACCCATGACCTTTTGGTGCGTGGGAGGACACTCTAACTACTGACCCACACTGACCAGGGCCTGGAGGTACACTTAAAAAATTTTTTTTTTGAGATCTGCTCTGGTCAGGTGAATCAATTGGGTTGGAGTCTCAACCTGTACACCAAAGGATTTCCTGATGGATTCTAGGTTAGGGCACATACTTAGGTGTAGGTTAGATCCCAGTGGGTCCGCAGGTGCAGAGGAAGCCTACCAGTATTTCTCCATCACATGGATGTTTCTCTCTCTAAAAATCAATTTTAAAAACATCCTCAGGTGAGATTTAAAAATATATATATTAATTTTTTTCAGATCTAAAATTTTATTTGGTTCTTTTTTAAATTTTATTTTTCATTTACAGTTCACATTCAATATCCTATCTTATATAATAAAACCCTAATATACAAATTGATCGAATGGTGGAATGACTGGTCGCTATGAAGTGATCATCAGGGGGCAGACGCTCCCACAGGAGGAGCGCCACTCAGCCAGAAGCTGGGCTCACGACTGGCGAGTGCAGCGGTGGTGGCAGCACCCTCCATGGCAGCACTAAGGAGCAGTGAGCCGAGCGGTAAGGAGCAGCAAGCAGGTGGGTGGTAAGGAGTGAGGGGTCCCAGACTGCGAGAGGGCACAGGCCAGGTTGAGGGCTCCCCCCACCCCCAGTGCACAAATTTTGTGCACCCAGCTTCTAGTATATTTATGAAGCTTAATCATCAGTAACTTTAAAATACCAGGGCCCTTAAGACTGCTACAGATTATCTGTTCACATAATTATATATTTTATGAAATTTGTGAAATTATGTAATTCATTTCCATTTCTTTTTTTTAGATGAGAATCCCCTAAAATAAAATGTATCCCAAATCTTGCATTTTTAGTACAAAAACTTATAGCAGTGCTACAAAGAATGAGTGAATCTGTGTGAAGTTGTTTGATTTCTTCATACACAATAAGACATGATTTATCACCAATGACTATGAGATTTTGAGTAGTAATTAGAAGTTTTCATTTCATAAATCATGCTTTCACAGATTATTTATGTTAAATGTATTAGCTTTAAAAGGATAAATAGTATGTATGAAAGCCTAGAGGGTATGAAAATATTCACATATACATATGTATATATACACATGCACACACAGATGACATATAGAGAGAGGTATGATTCTTGCTCATAAGGCCATGAAGTCTTTACAATGAGATTAGATTGAAATGGAAAAACCAAAATCCAGGTAAAACCAACCAAATATAATAGAGGGCAACAGGTATTATTATTTAATGACATTATAAGAAATGAAAATGGATAGAGGTGCTGCATAAAAATGTTTATGGTTTATCATGGACAGAATACAAGGAAACAATGTGGATATTAACCCAAATAAATTAAATTAGATATATTATTCATTAAACTATTCCTATGGCTAGAAACTGATAAAATCATTCAGCACTTTTATATAGCATTGAAGAATTTATTTTGCTTAAGACAGATTTAATACTTATTATAGGTGCATATCATGTGAATAGAGCATGTTAATGAATATAAATCCATGGAAAATAGCTGCTATCCTTGTGATCATATGCAATAATAATGACAGGCTTCAACCATACAGATAATATCTATAAGGAATTATCATTTCCTAACAGATACAATTTGTAAATGTTGAAATATCTCAGTTAGTTATATTCCTCTAAAACATCCGATTGCTATGTCTATTGTGAAACAAATTCCCAATTGTACTATTTACCAGTATAGTGTTTCAGAAGAACAAGACACTGGAGTAGAGAAAAAAATCTAAGATTTTAGAGCCAAAGACTGTATTGGTCTCAAATATAGCTCAACCATTTCATGGCTGTGTGAATTTCTGAAACCAAAGTTTCCTCATCTGAAATCTTGATAATATATACCTTGCCTAATTTTATCTATACATATAAAAGCCTAAGTGACCATTCGACCTTAGCTATGACATGCACTGACCACCAGGGGGCAGACGCTCAATGCACAGGCATGGAAACATAGAACAGACTGATGAATCTCAGCGGGAAGGCGGGGGAAAGAGATTAACCAAAGATCTTATATGCATACTGGAGGCCTGGTGCACAGGCACATGCACCTGTGGATTCCCTCGGCCTAGCCTGTGGGAATTGGGATGAAATTGACCTGGTGCATGGATTTGTGCACATGGTGGGGTCCCTTGGCCTGGCCTGCATGGATGGACAGAATGCAAGGGTAATTAAATATAAAATATTGGAGTGCTTTCCCATTTAATAAAATTATATTTTTGAAAGATTTTAGTCTAAAGATGGGAGAGCATATAATTTACACAAATGCAAAAGAAGAACATCTTATATAATAAAAGACTAATGTGCAAATTGACCGAACGACAAAATGACTGGTTGCTATGATGCGCACTGACCACCAGGGGGCAGACGTTCAATGCAGAAGCTGCCCCCTGATGGTCAGTGCACTCCCACAGGGGGAGCGCTGCTCAGCCTCCATGGAAGCACTAAGGATGTTTGACTGATGGCTTAGGCCCGCTTCCCGTGGGGAGCAGGCCTAAGCCGTCAGTCAGACATCCTCTGAGTGCTCCAGAACTGCAAGAGGGCGCAGGCCAGGCTGAGGAGCCCCCCTCCCCACCCCGAGTGCATTAATTGTGTGTACCGGGCCTCTAGCATATTTCATAAAATAATCATAAGCCAGTAGTAGCAGAAATATTGTGATTCCAAGTAAAAAATAATTATATTGTTAAAGATATCAAGATTAAAAAATAGGAAAGAAATAGGGTTTTTGCTTAGGATGTATAGTGTAGTGATGTTGAAGAGATTTAAAAAGGTATAATTACAGTGATAAAGCTACAATTTCAAGAAAACGGTGATAGACCTGGTTGTGATCAAGTATGAGAAGTGCAGGCATGCACAATTAAAATTCTTAAGTTGCTTCAGATAGCAAAAATAAAACTTACATTTAAAATTATTTGGAATATAATTAAGTTAAAAATAAAACTATTTTCTAAATATTAAAAGTTAGACCTACATGGTTTTCCAAAGGATGATTTTCTTGGTACTAGAAATATTCAACCAGAAAATGGGCCTCCACTTGCAGCAGTTTTTCATAGAATGAGTAGTTGTAATACAGTGTAGAAGCTAGACTAGGTAATCTCATCTTTTATTTGCCTTTAAAACCCAATGTTTCTCTAAAAATATACATTCTAAAACTTATTTAGAGGTTCTTCTTTCATGTCTATGATAATTTACATTATCTATGATCTATGATTTGCTTCAATGTCCAAATTATTGTAGAGAGGGAAGACATCAGGAAGGAGTGCCTCATTATCAGGCAAAAGGGGTCATGGAGCTAAATCAAAAGAAAATCATCTCATACTCTTGATGTTTTTGACCTCAATACCATTTTTTTTGCAACAGCTATCAATACCATTTTTCTTGCAACAGCTATAAAAACTGGGCATTCCTTCACTATATGAACAACAATTAAAACATATTTATATTGAACACAAATATGCTAGCTCTAGTTTTAGCTTAACTATCCTATCTAATAAAAGAGAAACATGGTAATTAGCTGTACCTCCGCTACCCTTCCCATTGGCTAATAAGGGCCATATGCAAATTAACTGCCAGCCAAGATGGCAGCCGGCAGCCAGGCAGCTAGAAGCGAACAGGGAGGCTCGCTTGCTTCAGCGATGGAGGAAGCCAAGCTTCCCCGCCTGCCTTGCCGGCCTCTGAGCTTGCAGTTTGAAACATTGTTACAAATATAGAAGCTAAACAAAACCCCAGAAACCTGCTTTCAGCCAGCCGGATCTCAGAGCTGGAGTTGAAACAGTGTTTTGATTATAGAACCCAAAAAAACCAGATACCTGCTTTCAGCAGCCGAGGCCTCAGAGCTAGAGCCAAGCCTCAGAGCTAAAGCTGGCCCAGAATAAAAAAAAAAAGGAAAAAAGGAGTGGTTGGGAGCTTCAGTCACCCGCCAGCCTGAAAACAGCCCTCAACCCCTCACCCAAACTGGTCAGGCACCCCAGTGGGGACCCCCACCCTGAAGGGGGTGTGACCAGCTGCAAACAGCCATCAGCCCCTCACCCAGGCTGGCCAGGCACCCAAGTGGGACCCCCACCCTGATCCAGGACACCCTTCAGGGCAAACCAGCTGGCCCCCACCCGTGCACAAGGCCTCTATCCTATATAGTAAAAGGGTAATATGCCTCCCAGCACCAGGATCAGCAGAGCCGCGAGGCCTCCTGGCACCAGGATCAGCGTGACAGGAGGCAGTGACCAAACCCCCTGATCGCCCTGCGGCTCTGTGTGTGACAGGGGGCTGGGACACAACCTCCCTATCCGCCCTGCTCTGTTCGTGACAGGGGAAGGCACCCCAACACCCTGATCAGCCCTGCTCTGTGCATGATAGCGGGGAGCTCCCCAACCCCCTGATCGCCCTGCGGCTCTGTGTGTGACAGGGTGCAGCGCCCTAACCCCCTGTACGGCCCTGCTCTGTGTGTGACAGGGTAGAGCCATAACCTCCCCATCGGCCCTGCCCTGAGTGTGACAGTTGCGGCACCCCAACCCCCTGATAGGCTCTGCTCTGTGGGTTATAGAGGGTGGTGCCCCAACCCCTGATCCGCCCTGCTCTGTGTGTGACAGCGGGCGGTGCCCCAACTCTCCTATTGGCCCTACTCTGTGCATGACAGGGGGGAGCTCCTCAACCCCCTGATTGGCCCTGCTCTGTGCGTGACAGGGGGGAGCTCCCCAACCCCTTGATTGGCCCTTCTCTGTGGGTGACAGGGGGGAGCTCCCCAACCCCCTGATCGGCCCTGCTCTGTGCGTGACAGGGGGTGGGGCCACAACTTCCCCATCAATCCTGCCTTGAGTGTGACAGAGAGCAGTGCCCCAACCCTCCAATCGGCTCTACCCTGAGCGTGACTAGGGGTGGCATCGCAACCTCCTGATCTGCCCTGCTCTGTGCATGACAGGGGCAGCGCACCAACTCCCCATCAGCCCTGCTCTGAGCCTGACCAGGGGCTACAACTAGGGATTGGGCCTGCCCTCTGCCACCCGGGAGCAGGCCTAAGCCAACAGGTTGTTATCTCCCGAGGGGGTCCCAGACTGCAAGAGGGAACAGGCCAGGCTGAGGGACCCCCCTCCGCCCCGAGTGCACAAATTTTTGTGCACCGGGCCTCTAGTATATATATACTAGACTAGAGGCACAAAATTTGTACATGGAAGAGGGTGTCCCTCAGCCCAGCCTGCACCCTCTCCAATCCAGGACACCTCCAGGGATGTCCAACTGCCGGAACAGGCCTAAACTGGCAGTTGGACATCCTTCTCACAATCCGGAACTGCTGGCTCCTAACCGCTCACCTGCCTGATCACCCCTAACCACTCTACCTGCCTGCCTGATTGCCCCTAACCACTCTACCTGCCTGCCTGATTGCCCCTAACCACTCTACCTGCCTGCCTGATTACCCCTAATCCCTCTGCCTGCCTGCCTGATCCCCCCTAACCACCTCTGCCTGCCTGCCTGATCCCCCCTAACTACCTCTGCTTGTCTGCCTGATGCCTTTAACTTCTCCCCTGCCAGCCTGATTGCCCCTATCTGCCTCTGCTTCAGCCCCACCACCATGGCTTTCTCCGGAAGGACATCCGGAAGACATTTGGGCTATCCAGTCTAATTAGCATATTACCTTTTCATTAGTATTGATATATATAATTTAATTTACATGTTATATTTATTGTTAATATATAAGTTATATACTTATTATATTTTATGTATGTGTCTAAATTTGTGTATATATGTATGTATCATCTATCATATATATGCATATATACAGGTGTCCCACAAAAATGTATACACACATTTTGAAAATGAAATGTATTTCAATAAACACTACCCTTATAATTTTTCTAATTGTGTGTATACATTTTTGAGAATATATATATATATATATATATATATATATATATATATATATTTTGACGTTTATAGGCAAATTAGCTATAATTTTGCGCTGAAATTGCTAGAGGGCCAGACCATAATAAATAGGGAAGCTGGTTGTTTAATCACATCAGTAGAAGTGATTTTTTTCTCAAGATATGGATAAACAACATGATTTAACAGCCTTTGAACGTGGGATATATATATATATATATATATATGTATATATATATATATATATATTGAGTGGCCAGATTATTATGACCACCCCATCAGTACTTCATTGGGCCACCTTTTGCCTTCAATACTGTGGCGATTCTTCTTGGCATTGACTCCACGAGATGTTGAAAGGTGATGTGAGGAATCTGACACTATGCCTGATGAATAGCACTGTCTAGTTTTGTGAGATTTGATGGTTGTGGAACCAGCTGCCTGATGGCTCTTTTAACTTCGTCCCACAAATGCTCAATTGGATTGAGATCTGGTGATTGTGGGAGCCACCTAAGCAAGGTAAAGTCTCCCTCATGTTCTTGAAACCACTCCTGCACAATATGAGCACCGTGGCATGGCGCGCACTGTCTTGTTCATCCATATCTTCAGAAAAAAATCACTTCTACTGTCGTGGTAAACAACCTGCTTCCCTATTTATAACAGTCTGGGCCTCTAGCAACTTCAGCGCAAAATTATAGCTAATTTGCCTACAAACATCAGGTGGTCATAATAATCTGGCCACACAGTGTATATGGTGGGCAAAAGTAGGTTAAATTATTAGCCATCATTACCTAAAAGATAAATCATAAGTAAGGTTACAAAATATTAACAATAATAAATAAATAAATAAACAAACAAACAAACAAGAATACACTCTGTTTGGTGTACTCACAACTCTAAGCCTACTTTTGCCCCACTTCTGTATATTAATATACATATCATAGTCTCTACCCTCATAGAACTTGTATTTTGTACAATATTGAAAATACTCTAATTAAAGAAGTACAGCATTATGGGAATCCATAGAAAGTGCATTTAATTCCTATTATGAAAGAGTCTTTGAAAATTTCCAAAAAATTGTGAATTTTCTTCAAGAAATTTCAACAGCTTGAAAAAATGAAGCCCAGGCTGCTAAATTAGGCACTAAATCTCCTACATGTGCAGACAACCAATAAAATGTTTTTGTTTTTTTACTGCTGTCTGTAAATAACTCATTATTATTTTAGTTGATCTTTAATAGAAAGACATTTTAAAGATGTTAAAGAGGTAGTTTCTGCAAGTTGAGATCTGTGGATAGAAAATCTAAAAACATGAAATGTGTGAGATATTGAGGATGCCAAAGGAGAAGTATGATAATGATGTCAGTAACTATTTTGATACAAAGAGATTATAAAATGTGTCTACAGGTTTTAAGTATTTGTTAGATATTAATATGAACTTTTACATTTAATTGAAAATATTTAAAAATTAAAATTTGTATTACATGTCACTCTAACTTGGTTCACTCAAAAACATGGAGGGAAAATATTTTGCTTCACATTTTAAAATTGATAAATGTTCAAGATCATATGGTTTTTAGTTGCTCCTAGATATAAACTGAGATATTATAAATTAAAAGCTATGTTTTTCCCACAAAATGAAAATATAATGTTAAAATACAAAGAGTACATAAGTAATTGTTGTAGCATCTACAAGATTCAAATGAAAAAAATAAATATTGACTCTGCCCTTACGAAAAAAGAAGATACTATCAAGTTAGTGTGGGAAATGTTATATCTGTTTTGTATCATTTACAGGGGTGCTCATAAATGATGCTTTTTAATGCAGAGGACGTATTAGCTCATAAAATATATTAGAAGTCCTCCGATACCTCAAGTACAGTTGTACCCAGTTCAGGAACTATTTTCAACTGCCTGCTTGTCCCTGATTAATCTGTAAACTGAAAACCCCTAATAACAAATGTGTCTGATTCTAGCCTAAAATGTGTGATTGTATAAAATCATGTTTTTATGTTATTGTGTTCTATTATCAATAACATTATTGATTTGATTAGATCTGCTCAATTGAATTTTCCCTTTTACTCTCCTCATTAATATAGTTGATTTTCAATATGAAATAAATGAAAAGAGCTTTTCACCAAGAGGCACTGTCTAACTTAAAATAGTTTTGTGTAATTAAGTGTGCCCATTTAAAGAAAAATTAAAAGTATAACCTTGATTCTAAGGCATAGCCGAAGGCTAAGAAAAGAAAAGTTCAGTGAATGACTCTTATTAATCTAGCTTTAAAATGGATGTATAATATATTACAACCTCTCTGACATATGGTGAGGTTTGCAACAAGTTTGGCATAATGGTTTCACTTAATAAACACCTGATTAGCATTGTTTAACAGGTTTGGAGTGCATGGAAACAGAAAATAGCAACATTCTGTCTAGTTAATTCCTCATTAGCAGACTCACAGTCACTGCATTTGACAGATTGTATACCAGTCTTGACACAAGGTGACCTCTTGCTTGGACCTGTTCATCACCTTCAGTCTGTCATAAATGAAGTCAGTATAAATGTCAGTGTGAATGTGACATCACCAGAGACTTCATCTGATGCCTTGAAGGTTATTATTTTCCCAATATTATTATTATAGACACAGTGAAACTATACATAGCTACAAACAAAATGAGAGTGATCAACCAAAAGAAATTATCTGCATGATTTTGATTAATATATTATTCTAAGAAGGCATTTAACCCATAAATAAAACTCTGGGGTGTTATTATTTCAATTTCCTGACATCAAGTATTCTTCTGGTAACAAATGTGTAAGTTACAACCAAAATGGACACCGTGTATAGATTTTGGAAGATTGATAGTGAAGATTAGTTAATTTATTAATAATGTTCTCTCTATTTAATATATCCATATCAATGTGTTTCCTTCATAGTTATTATTTTTAATGAAAGAAACCAAAGTAGATAGTGTTGAAGATTTAAACTGAATTAAAAATTGTAAATATGAGGAAAGCTTTACAGAGCACATTTTTGTGAAAAGTCTTTAATCATTATAACATTGTACATTTATAAATTCAACATTTCAATAAGAAAATTCTCCAAATTCCAAGGAAATAACTAATTTACCACTTTTGTCAACCTTGATAAATTATCTCCACCAAAGAGCCCCTTTTGAATCTCAAAATCAATTATACAATTGTGCCACATTTATATTCTTCTCCTTGACAAGAGGAAATTGAACCAGTTTCAATTTATCTGAACAAAACCTTGATTAATGCAATATGTTATTATAAACAAAACACAAATAAGGCAATCACGCTTTTTTCCACTCCCTGTAAATTTTTCACAAAAATATTTTTAGATATTATTTCTAAAACTTATAACCTAAAACAAATTACCAAATAAAATGTTGAAATCAGATGATATATATTGCAAAGGAAGAAAAATAATCTTTAAATGCCAATTTTCCTTCATAGAGAGGATTAAAACAAGATTGTGTTATCCACTTGAGAGGGTTTTTTTTTTTTTTTACTATGTGGAAAAATAATTAAAAATAAATATCATTTCCATTATAAGAAATACCTTTCAAATATAGGTATAAATAAAACACATTTTATTAAAAATATTTTGAAAAGGTTAATTTTAATATAAAGTACCTTCTCTAGCTATTTTTATTTAAGTTTTACAATTTTGAATAATATTTAAAATGGTTATAACTATTTAACTATAATGATTAAGATAGATAGTTTTTGGGCTATCTTTAAACCTCATTTTAATATGCAGACAGTGTTTAATCTAAGCCAATGTTCCAAAAGCACTGATTTTTGAGGTAATCAGAGAAAGAAATCATTATAACAAGAATTGACAATTCCAAGAATGTATGAATAAAGTACGAGTTAGTCTAACTCTTCTTAGGTTCACATTGAATGCATCTATCAATCTCTTTTTGCTAATATACCAATGAGCTAAGCCTTTTAAAGACCTTATTATATCAATCTTTGGTGCAGATATTGGTATCTTTATGAGGGGAGGATACTAAAGCCAGAAAATTAAACATCTTGCCCAAAGTACTGCAACTAGTACCTAACAAGTTGGGATTCCAAACTCAGCTCTATATTTTCCCAAAGATCATGGCTACCGTCATTGACACTATCCTTTTGCAATTCAGTGACACACTGCTTTTATATCTTCTTGTAGCTCATTCAATATTAAATGTTATTTTTAAATTTTTTCTTCTTTTTCAATGTATATTTTCTTTTAATAGCTTTATTTCTAAAATTGCTTTCTTGCTAGGTTTATATGTGTATCACAAGTGTAGACCTATTTTCTTAGTTTTATGTTTTTATCTCATTTATAATTTATAAACATCTTACATTGAATCAACATCTTTCATAGTCATTATTAATTAGGTATAGTCCATTTTCTTTTACCCCAAACTAATTGAAAGTGATTCAGTATTCTGGTGTACAATTTTCTTAATAATCTATGATATATCACGTCAGGGGCAACTGATCTATAAATGTTCATTTTTTCAAGTACAATATTCCCTTATCTGCCTTTGTCAAATGTCATTCTTGAATGCTTTTCATTATTTTCTAATTGCTCAAATGTATGTTATTCATTTTTATTGTCAAAGTTTTACCTGAGGCAAGGAGTTAAGGATCTGAGGCAATTCAGATTCATTAATAATTTCATATACCAGGTCATTAATTATTTCTCTTGTAATTTTAGTATTTATTTTGCAAAAATGAAGAGAAATCTATTAATAAAAATATGTTAAACTATCCTTTTAAACGTTAATCCAAGTCCTTGTGAAATTGACTGAAAAAGAGCACATTCCACTTATCTGTTCTTCAGAGAAATAAGTATTTATTGAAAAAAAGGGACAATATTTTAAAAAAGAACCTTAGGAATCTTGCCTTACCGCCCTGATGGTAGCTGGAAGGGGAAATATATTAAATATATTCTTATTTTTATTAAGTGAATTTTCTTAGAGAAGCTCTGCTGTATTTGATTCTTACTTTTCATCATCATAGTCATTGATATTCAGCTTCATTTACTTTGGAACTTTGAGTGACAATATTTTAGTGATAAACACCAATCTTTTTGGTAAAATTACTCTCTGCTTTCCCTTATTTTGAAGGGCGAAGCTACAACCCGATATAGAAAAGACAGCCAACTCTCCATTCTATGTAAGCTCAGAGATGATTACTTTTATTTCACAATTTTAAAGCTATTTACTTCCTACTCCAGAATAATAATACAATTTTAAGCTTTCTTTTTCGGCTATAGGCTGTTTCTTATTTATTACATTCATCATTCTACTCTCTGGTGTGCTTGGTGTATCTGATCGATGTTCTCATGCTAATCAAATCTGGTTAGAATTAATCAAACTTCTTGGTACATTTTTAGTCTTCCCTTCCATTCCTCCCTCCCTCTCCTCTCCTCCTCTCCTTTGGATCCTTATGTTTGTTGTCTCTTTCTTGTAAAGTTACAGACTACAGTGTATACTTACTTTTTTTTATCTTCACCCAAGGGTATTTTTAAATGTTATTTTAGAGAGGAAGAGAGGGAGGGGGAGAGGGAGAGGGAGGGGGAGGGGGAGAGGGAGGGGAAGAGGGAGAGGGAGAGGGAGAGGGAGAGGGAGAGGGAGAGGGAGAGGGAGAGAAATTTGAGAGAGAAACAGCGATCCTATACGCACCCCAAATGAGGGTGGAACCCACAACCAAGTAGGTGCATATGTGCCCTGTCAGGGGAATCGAAGCCACAACCTTTTGGTGTACAATGTTCCAACCAACTGAGCCACCCAGCCAGGACTAAGTATATATTTATTTTGAGTCTGCTCTTGGCTAAGTGTTTGGGTTTGAGTATAAATTAAAATACATATTCCACCTCGATTCACTAAATATTTTATTTAAAATGCACATGTTGCTATATTAGCTTATTTTCTTAGTAATATTATTTGGTTATAATAGAGCCACTAAATGTTTATATGTGGTATGTACCCTTAATTTATGGTCTAAGTGCCCATTATTGGATTTCTATTTTCTTACATACTTATGTAGGACCTTAATAGTTGTTTTAGGAAAGTTTTACAAAACAATGTGAAATTTGGATGACTCAAGCGTTTTAAACATGCTAAATTCTTCAAAAAATTTTGGCAGAGAAGTATGTCTTTGAAAAGAGTTAAAACATTTCTGAATCTTATGATTGTCAGTACGGATTGAGGCACTTATGGCAGGATGTGTATAATACATCATATTATGAAATATTGCTCATTTCTAATTCATTACAAAAATACTTTCCTAAACTTGCATATGTGATGGATGGCAAGAAACCAGGTATTCACATCTAATTATAAGGTTTTCTCTTTGTGCTAAAATGGACTCTATTTATCTATTAGTGCAATCAATCCATGCATTTTTCCCTGTGTCTGTCACCATACTACCTCAGCACTTAGCAGAGATATTAAATTAGCCCAAAACTGTGGAGTGGGATGTTTTTCTTGTCTTTACTACATTTATCTAAGCCAACCTAAAGCTAGGCAGACTGTGACTAATATAGGAAGTCTTATTCTTATCGCAGACAGAATCATTCTTGTTGTTATTAATTGGTTGAATGCCAATTATATATTCAGCACAGGACATAATTGCACAATATGTTCTTTCTCTTGCAGCCTAGAGAGGGATCAACTGTTTTCACCCACTAACAGTGATGAATGCAGCTTCATAGCACAGTTTCCTATTTTGCCTCTCTTTTCCTTTACCCACTCCCCTCACCAGTTTTCTTTTAAAAAGAGGCCTATTCATAGTTATTATTCACCTTAGAAAGGAATTTAGAAACAAAAGTAGCTATTGCCTTTTAAACTTATACTTGTCAAATGTTGGGGTATAAGAAAAGCAAATCTATTTTATTTCTCTGGTCGCAGTAATTACTGGTATATGCTTATAGATTCTACTGATATATGTCTATACACCACAAACTATAATATATAATATAAAATTTATATATTTTATATATATTTTAGACATCAATTATGTGTGTGACACCCCATAATATCATAAGATCTTCAGAGACATTTTCATATTGTCCCTTTCCTCAAAGATTTTAATTTTCTCTTTTATTTCTCATCCTATTTAACTCTAAGTTTATCTTCATAGAAAAAACAAAAGGTATTTTTGTTTCTTTGGTTTATGTTCTGTGCTTCTTTTCTGGAAAGGCTCATGGATTTTTTGCTTTGTATAAGCTATGTAACTTTTTGAGCACTACATTTATTATTTCTAAAATCAACCTAATGCCAGATTTGTTAGAAATGGGGAAAATAAATGTATTAGGTTATTTTTTGCTCATCATTTATGCATATGATGAACATTATTTTTTCTCTTTATATATTTTAATTTACAATTTCCATAATTATCCCCTCTATACCCTCTGCCACCTCCATCCACCCCCTCCGCCCACGTGCTCATCACACTGTTGTCCATGAGTCCTCTCTTTTTTTTTTTCTCGATCCCTTCACACCCCTAACGCCAAACTTCTGAATATTATTTTAAGTTGCTTGTATTGATTATAAATGATTCTGACCTTTAGGAAATTGAAATGTACTTTCATTCTACCTGTGACATTTGGCCAAGTGGAAATTCAGACAGAACAGATCCAAGGGAGCCAGTGGCTGCCAAAGTTAGGAAATGGAAACCATGAATACTAACTTCTGGTTAGATGGAAAACTCAGGAAGTAAACCATGCCGGTAGCTGAGGTGCAGCCATCATTGTACAGAAGTTATCTTTTGTGGTTTGTACTGTCATAATATTCTGAAAGCGTCAGCTTCAGTCATATGCTGTGACAGTGCAGAACCTGAATGACGCCTAAAGAAATACATGTGTTTTTTAGTATATATTATTTTATTGAGCAAAATGAATTTCTAATTTTAATATCTTATAGAGGCTTGAAGATCTAGGACAAAGGATGAAGAAAGTGAAAACAATCAAAGAGCTTTTTTTATAATATTAATTAATAAAGACATCTATAAAAGTAACTATAATATATGGCAGAAAGTATAAAGTAATATTAAATTACACATTGCCATGGAAGGTCAGGAGAACATAAATCACCTCATTGGCATGATCATGGAACTCATTTATTTAAACTGGGCTGATAGGAAGAAATGCATTTTAGCAGGTAATAATATTCGTAACTTTCTATGAATATAATAAATCTGATTCTTAGGTGAAGTTTTCATAAAACTGCAAAGATATTATACTACAGCTTAAATTAGGAGTAATAAACTAACAAAAAATAATTTAAAATTTGAGGGCCAAAATCCCCCACATATTATAGAAGTAAACACAGATATTAGAATCTAAATAAACCAAAATATAATTTTTATACTTATATTCTCCCTAAGCTTCAGTATTTCACACAAATTTTGAATCACAGGCACGTCTACATATAAAAATTTTTGGTATTTATTTATTTATATTTCAGTACTTCTATCAGTTTTTTCCTATAATTGTTTTTCTTGAAGTATAAATTTTAACCATAGATAAATGCTTTATGGTTAGAGTCCTGTTATCCCCTTTTTTGAAAACTTTGTTTCTGTCTTTATATTTTATAGTATCTTTTAATAAGGGAGAACTAAGGAATGTTAGGAAAAGAGTCATGTTAAATGCCTAAAAATTTTGATCCATGAATCTTAAATGCTTAAAAGCGTGAAAAGTTTATCTTGCTTGTGTAACATCCTGGTCAGATATAGAGGTCAAAAGAGAGGCTCTTTTCTTCAAAATAATGCAGAAACCCAGGATAAGAGATGCTCTGCCTCTCTGACTATGACTTCCGAGTCCAAGTCGTCGCCAACCAATGTTCAAACTACCAGACAGAAGGAAGTCCATAGGAAATTGTAATGTGGGGTCTGTGGCGGTGTGGGAGGGTGTTTTACGGTACAAATCACTTCTGTTCATACTCTTTAGATGGAAATCAGTCGCATGTCCCTAACTAAGCATAAGTGTGGCTGAAAAATGTAATGTGTGCCCAGTTTCGCAGACAAAGAAAAGCAGCCACCTATTCTTGGAGGAAATTGATGCAAAGTGACTTACCCAGTAACTACATGGCTCAAAGTCCGAGATCTCCATAATTCCCTGTGGTCTGAAGAAATGTATAAACTATTTAAACTTCTAGTTTATATGGAACTATATGAACTTCTAGTAAAAACTAGAAGGTAAGGTACCCTGCCACCACTTCCCTCCCAATAGACAATGGAGGAACATGTATAGAATCTGAGTGTGCACATATGTATACACACACATGCTACACTACACATGTTCAATTTAAAAAAAAAGAAAAGGAAAAAAGGCAAAACCATTAGTGGTCCACAGTCATAAAAGAATCTGATTGGAGAGGCAAGAACACTCATTCTTGCATGAAGAAAATACCTTTATTATACCCAGATTCTGCCTCTGGAATAAATTCTCGCACCAGTTTGTCCTCTGTTGCCCCCTAGCTCCACTCACGAGGAAGGCCCATCTCATCCATTATCTCTGATGGCCACAACTCCAGGAGGCAGGGTTCACACACAGTTTCTCTGGACAGAGCCAAGGAAATAAAATTCCTCTAATATTTGGAATGCTTTTGATTTACTTGCTTCAAGGGAATTATAGGACCTGTGAACAGACCCAAAGCTTTTTATTTGTCCTAGTTTTTAGTTGGTTTTATTTATTTGCTTCTTTGTCTCATCTCATCCTTTGAAACTTGGGTAACAAGAGGCTTAGAGGGAAAGTACCAGCTTTTCACTATGCACCAGATCTCTGCTCAAGGCTGGATCCTTGTTTTGTTTGTGTGTTTTTTTAGGCTGACATCTCTCTACGAGGGGCCCAGTGCACAAATCTGTGCACCTTGAAAGGCTGCAGTGGGCACAGGGGCGGGTCTCCACCCATCCTCTGAGCCCCTGCCCAACCCCTCCCTCCATGGCCCCCAGTCCCCTGTCTGCTGGCAGCCCAGCTCCCGCTGCCATAACTCCCACATGCTAATGGCACCAGCCCCGCTCGCACCCACTGACGGCGCAGAGCGATTGGGGCCGGCACCATCAGTGGATGCGAGCAGTGGCTAATGCCCCGATCGGCCCTCAGGAGCAGGGGCATGTGGAGAAACACTCAGGGGCAATTGGGGCCAGCTTTGGGCACTGGCAGCGGGTGCGAGAGGTGGCTGCTGGCCCCAATTACCCCTCAGGACCAGGGGGCAGGTGGAGAAGCCTTGAGGAATGATCAGGGCTGGCAGCTGCCACTCGCACGTGCTGACAACACCAAGCGATCGGACTGGTGCTGGGTGAGAGGGGGGCCAGTGCCAGCAACAGGTGTGAGCGCTGGGCAGGACCATGGTGTGCGGGAGCAAAGAATTTTCAGTAACCACCAGAGGCTCACAGTGATAATAGCGATTGGCGCCCTGCATTGGTCTGGCACCCCGCTCACCTGCTCCACCATCCTGCCGCGGCCAACGCCTGCCGTGTTCCACGTGTGCCCCCTGGTGGTCAGCACACATCATAGCGACTGGTTGTTTGGCTGTTCGGTTGTTCCGCCATTTGGTCTATTTGCATATTAGAGTTTATATATAGAGGTGGGATTTGCTGCTCTAAAATGTTTCTAGACTTCTATCCTACTGTTTAGGATAAAGAAGCCGCTCCCTTTTCCAACCCTGGGAGTTCCCAGTTTTGTGAATGTTCTCTGTTCCTTTTTGTTTGCAACCTGGCCAATTCCTTTTTTTGAGTCATCTCTTTCTTGCAATATCCTGCTAAATGCAGCGAGTAAAAATAATACATAGTATCATTCTGGATCTTTCCAACAGTTCCCTCTAAAGCCCTAGGCCTGGTAAGCACTTATCTTCTTTTCAAATTTTACTAGCAACAGTTTTACCAAATATTATGCAAGAGTATAGCAAACACCTCAAGCTCCCCACTCTACTATATATGTCCTCACTACCTTTCAAAGTATAACACAAGCCAACACTCACAAGTTAGGCTTGTTTTTAGAGCATTATCCTATTTAAGCTACAAAATTCGGAATTAGTCAAGACAGTGCTAGTTATTCTCACTAATATTAGCTCAAATATAAATAGCTCAAATATACTGAGTTTATTTCTTACTGATATAATAGTTCTTAGTGAGCAAAAAAAATATAGCAGGAAAGGGAAGGGAAGTTTTCCTTCATGATATCAGTCAGGAATTCAGAAAGGTAAACATTATGCTACCTTCAACATTTGTCTTTCACTTTAACCTTGACCATTACTGTTGCAACCAGCTGAAAAGAGAGTAGAGCATGGGTAAGCACAAAGGGAAACCCGGTGGGCCAGTCAGGAGATGGGCTCCTATCACTTCTCACATTCTATTGGCTAGATCTTAGCCACTTGGTCACTCCTCACCAGTGAGTCTGAAAAATGTAGTCTAGCTATGTCCCCTGAAAGAATTTGAGATCAGCCTCAGAGATGCTCACATGTTGGGTGAATTCAGTGAAACTAGGATTCTGACCTGTCTACCAACAGTTTATTTCATAATAAATCTGTCAATTCTAAAACACAAATAAAAGCAAAGTATTTACCTTCTAGTGAATATATAATATTGTGATACTATTGAGTCCTATTATACTCAAAAGTTCATAGAATTACACACAAATTATTAGTCTTATTTCTAAGGTACTTTATTAAAGTGGTAGCAAGCTCTGTCATCTCCATTAGCATATTATAAAACATCAATAAATAGTGATTCAGTGGTAGATAGCAGGAAGTTCTAGTAAGCCTATAGCACTTTAGATCTTATTACTCACCGAAATAATTACAACTTTCTGAATTAATGTATATTTGCTTTCAATTCAAGTATCATCATCCACTTTTGAACATCTCTGTATTTTCTTAGGGAGAAATCTCTTTCCTCTCAAACTCCTTAGGTGGTGTAAGCTGAAGAAATTATTCTTAATATGAAGTACTTTTATTGTAAGGAGAACATGGACTATAATTTTAACTTAGTTGAATAGACTGCAATTTCAATTTAGATATTAGGGAAAAACTTTCATTATAGCAATGAACTCTTATTCTGTTGGTATAAAGGATGTTCCTGACAAATTATACTTTTTGCTCCATTAAAAATGATTCTGAAAACTTTTAAACTGGTAGAAAGTACCATTCAGTTGCAGTTGATATGAAATGGGCTTTTTAAAGTGCCATTTTTCTGCTTAACAAAATCAATAGTCTTTATTATATACAATAAGCATAACCTGCTGCCATTTCCCTGATCAATAAAATCATCTCTTCCTTTTTGATATTCAAGTGCCTCAGAGACAATGTAGCCACTTGAATATTAATTCCGCTAGTGGATTCTATGTCTTTATTAACTCTTATGTCAGCAACATATGTCTTAATGTTACACTGTTTTACTTTCCATAGAAATTATTTGGAAAAAGGTTATCTTATAAAAATTAAATATTTACCATGTTCACTTTATTCCAACAGATTTTTTCCCCTGAAGTCATTACAAAGGTAATGACTTGTTGGTAATCAGAATTCTTAAAGATCACTTCTCAATTACAACTTACATGTCACTGTACAGCGTAGTGTGCACTGTAGACAGTAATTCATGAATTCAAGACATCTACTTATTTTCAGTTCAGAGAAACATTCTATCTCTGTTTTTCTCTTGTTCACAAAGCTCACCAGCTTATTCATTTTATATGGATTTTGAAAAGCATAAAGTATCTTAAAGGATTTGTTGAATATGTTCTATTAAAATAGCATTAAGGATTCAATTTCAATTTTTGAAATAATTTGATTGTTATAGCACTTATGTATTCTTGCATTCTTATATGCTGGAGTACTTCTTTATTGTGCAGTGAGATTATATTTACTTCAAAATGTATCATTGGGACCCTGGCCAGTTTGGTTTAGTGGTTAGAGTGTAGGCCCACAGACTGAAGGGTTGTAGGTTTTGTTCTGTTCAAGGGCATGTACCTCGGTTGCAGGTTTGATCCCTGACCCCAGTCGGGCATGTGCAGGAGGCAACCAATCAATGTGTCTTTCCCATATTGATGTTTATTTCTTTGTCTCTCCCCCTTCCATCCACTACCTCTAAAAAACTCAATGAAAAAATAGCCTCTGGTGAGGATTAACCAAAAAAAGTATCAATTAGGTAGCTATATAGCCTTTCAAAATAAGTGATGTTTGCTAGGTGTGTTGCATAAAATGCGCTCTAGTAAATTTAATATAAAGGTGAATAAAGTGAGATTTAGAGAGAGTAGGTGACTTATTTAGGAGCACACAGCTACTTTAGAAGAGAAGGGACTAGAAAACAGTTTCGTTTATCTCAAGCTGATACTTCTTTATATCATTAAGTCTATTTTTAATAGAAATATATTATGTAGAAAATAACCCTGCTTGACAAATATATTGTTGAGTTTTCCAGCCAAATTTCAGAGCCACCTGACAGATGGAAACAGAAAATGGATTGATGGGGATAACAGTATTAGCATTCACATTATAATAAGTATATTTTATAATTTATACTATAAAATTTCATTAGAAATTAGAGTGTGAACAATATATTTGTTTTTTACTTTATTAATGTCAATGTCTATGATTATTAATTATTAAAGCATAAGTTTATGTGTCAATTTATAATATATCTAATGTTGTGGATCAGTCATGTTAATTCATGTGCAGTGAAATTAATATGATTGGTGTTTAGTTATTTCTTTTTTATAACAACTTTTGCTTTGATAAATTAAAAATTCCTTTTCTTATATCCCCTCCATTACCACTATATTTCTTTTGGCAATAAATATATTTTTGCAATCAGATGACTTATGCAAGTTTGGATCATTATTTTGTTAAGCTATTAAGTACTGACGTGATTGTGAAAAGAAGATAAGAAAGAAACACACCAAAACTAAAAACATATGCTTAGCAATGTATACATTGACTTTCCAACCATATATATATATATATATATATATATACACACACATACATATACTATGTTGCTAAAAATGACATAGTGGTGACCCTGAGCAATGCGGGATGGAAAAAGAACCAAAATATGTTCCTCCTCTGACCTAGGCACTCATGTTTGCTATTTTGTGTAACTCTTGCAATAATCTGAAAGAAATATTCCCTTTTTTCAGATGTGGAAACTGCATTAATACTTAACGTACCTTAATAGCAAAGGTAGAGAATATTGGAACTAGAATTTGAGTGGGGTAAGTTTGAGACATTCAGGCTTTCTCACTCTACAACATCCATCCTACCCTTGCTCCCCATCTAGTCTCCTCCCCTGCCCCATAATTGGGCCTGCCCTAAAGTCCGTATATCATATTGGTGAAAGTTTGGCCTTGAAAACCAGGTAGACCTGGGGTTGAATTTACATATACCACTTCCTAGCTATGTGACTTTGGGAGAAATGACTTAACCTTTCTTAGTCGTTTTCCATATCAGTGAAATGACAGCAGTAATAACAACCAAAGAGAATTGCCATGTGCCTTAAGGATAATGAAGATATACCACTTAGCAGAGTTTTCTCTATATGGTCTGTATTTAACAAATTCTGTTGTATACAAACTGCTATCTTTTAAATTGAGCCTCATTTTCTTCATCTGTGTCATACACTTTATGCCATTACTATAGGATAAAACAAGATGGTTGCTTTTTAAAAAAGCATAATAAAAATGGAAAACAGTTATATTAGAGTCCATTGTAATCATTGAAAAAACTATTTTGGGCAGAAAGGAATGTAGCACAGGATATTGGGATGCTTCCAAAATTTTTGGACGGGCTAGAGAAGAAATTAAATTGAGCATAACCCTTGCTACCTCAGTGGTGGAGACCAGGTTCATTACCACTAGCACTGATTGTCAACTGTCACTAAACCTGTCCTTGCCACAACTGCCTCTTGACACCATGAGTCTGTTACCCATAATTGGAACAAAGAGTCTGGCCACTCCACCCCCATTCCTCCATGATCTTGTTTTCTAGAAGAAATAGCTGTAGGAGAATGGCCTAGGCTTTACCTTTGTCTTTTTTTTTTTCAACCCATGTTTATTGATTTTTAGAGCGAGAAGAAGGAATAGAGAAACATCAATCTGAGAGACAAACATCAATTGGTTGCCTCCAGTACACTCCCTGACTGGGGATTGAACCCACAACCTAGGTATGTGCCCTGACCAGGAATCAAACCAGAGACCTTGTGGTGTACAGGATAACATGCCAATCAGCTGAGCCACAAGCCAGGGATACTTCTATCTTCAAATCTGGCTGCAGTATTCTTGTTTAGAGAAACGTAAACACACTAGAACTCCTGAAACAGGCCATATTAGAGAAGCAGTAATGACCAAAAAGATAGGTGGTAGACAAGGGAACACTATTATTTTTTAGGTTTTTTGTGGTTTTGTCCAACTTACTTTTAAAAGAAGGCTATTGGCAATAGTCTTTTTTATTTCTAATTGCCAGTTCCCAAGACTCCCACTATACGTTTGTGAATTGACTTCAGTGGAAATCTCTTGTAAATTATATGATAAGTGTATTGCAGTGAAATTTTCTAACATTATTGAGAGCCGAACTTTTAATGTTGGCTCTCACATCTGAATATTATATACTAGAGGCCCAGTGCACAAAAATTTGTGCACTCGGGGGGGGGAAGGTGGGGCCCTCAACCCGGCCTGTGCCCTCTCGCAGTCTGGGACCCCTCGGGAGATAATGATCTGCTGGCTTAGGCCTGCTCCCGGGTGGCAGAGGGCAGGCCCAATCCCTAGGTGCAGCCCCTGGTCAGGCTCAGAGCAGGGCCAACTGGGGAGTTGGGGCACCACCCCCTGTCATGCACAGAGCAGGGCGGATCTGGAGGTTGCGATGCCACCCTCAGTCACACTCAGGGTAGGGCTGATTGGGGGGTTGGGGCATCACTCCCTGTCACACTCAAGGCAGGGTCGATGGGGAGGTTGCGGCGCCACCCCCTGTCACGCACAGAGCAGGGCCCATCAGGCGGTTGGGGAGATCCCCCCTGTCATGCACAGAGCAGGGCCCATCAGGGGGTTGGGGAGCTCCCCCCTGTCATGCACAGAGTAGGGCCGATAGGGGAGTTAGGGCACCGCCCTCTATCACCCACAGAGCAGGGCCAATCAGGGGGTTGGGGCGCAGCCACTGTCACACTCAGGGCAGGGCCTGTGGGGGGAGGGGAGGTTGGGGCACCACACCCTGTCACACACAGAGCCACAGGGCGATCAGGGGGTTTGGGCGCTGCCCCCGTCACACTGATCCGGTGCCAGGAGGCCTCGCGGCTCCACTGATCCCGGTGCTGGGAGGCATATTACCCTTTTACTATATAGGATAGAGGCCTGGGGGCCGGCTGGTTTGCCCTGAAGAGTGTCCTGGATCAGGGTGGGGGTCCCCACTGGAGTGCCTGGCCAGCCTGGGTGAGGGGCTGAGGGCTGCTTTCAGGCTGGCGGTTGTTGACTGAAGCTCCCAACTGCTCCTTTTTTTTTTCTCTTTTTTTTATTTTATTCTGGGCCAGCTTTAGCTCTGGCTCTAGCTCTGAGGCTTCCGCTGGTTTGTTTGCGTTCTATAATCGAAACAATGTATAACTCCAGCTCTGAGATCTCAGGGTTTTGTTTAGCTTCTATATTTGTTACAAAGTTTCAAACTGCCAGCTCAGAGGCCAGCAGCGCAGGCGGGAAACGTTGGAGTCCTCCTTCACTGCAGCAAGCAAGCCTCATGTTTGCTTCCAGCTGCCTGGCTGCCGGCCGCCATCTTGGCTGACAGTTAATTTGCATATACTCACTGATTAGCCAATGAAAATGGTAGTGGCCGTACGCTAATTACCATGTTTCTCTTTTATTAGTGTAGATAATAATTCACATATTTTCAAACCACAAATAATATTTGAGTGAACTATGACTATTTCAAAATGTTGTACTTGTTATTAATTAAATTATTTTTTTTTAAAGGCAAGTTTCTTAGTAGGGCCACGTTGTTTATAGTACATCATATAATTTAAGCCCCAGTACCTCTTTTGCTTGTAGCTCTGCTGAATTTAGTTTACAACAATGTGTGATTATATTTTTAGGTCGGGAATATTGGGAACTTACTGCAACACCAAACATTTTGTACTTGCAGTTTAATATGGAAATTATGTTCATAGTGTCCAAAACATAATATTGTTTGACTTTTTCTAGTTTTATTATTTTTTTCATATTATTTAAGTGTAGTGATACATTCTGTCTAGATTTTGGTTTCTGACAACTGACAAATATAAAGTCAATGGAGATATTTTGTTCTAACAAAATGCATTTTTATTAAGGTTATAAAATAGATGCTTGTACTTTGACGCTATAGATGTGTTACACTGAGTAATATATCAACATAAAGTAAAGACGTTGAGAAAAATAATCCTGAAAGAATTTTAAGATAATTTGACTAATTTTGACAATTTGCCCTTTTAATTGTCTATTCATTGTTTTTTACTCTTTCTGTTTGAGGCAACTTTACAAAACTTAAGTCAATTATGTCTAGCCAGTTAGTTTTTTCTAAAGAGAGGCATGATACTTAAATATTTTAATAATAATGTCACAAAAGTGTTTAACATTGCCAGGCAATCTTGCCTTGTTTCCCTAGTAAATCAATTTCCTACTGTTACATACCTAGTTCAACATTCTCCCATCTTTTCCTATCTCAAACATCTCATTCTATCATTCAAAGGGGTCTTTGAATCTAAAAATTACATTTTCACTAGAAAAATAGAAGTAGGTGAGCACTAACTTAATTTTACATGATCAAATTAATCAAATTCGTGATATTTTACCAGTATTGCTTTCCTTTCTATTAAGACTAAAAATGTATGCTCACAATAAATTGTACTCTCACTTTTACCCAAGGATTTGTTTTGGTAATTTCTTCCTATTCCTCTTCTGATATTCCTCCACTTCCTTTATCATCATTGTCATTGTCATCATCATTGTCATCATCATCACCTTAGTAACTGATATTTGATTATACACAAGCACACACATTCTATTGAATTCTCACAATAAATTACTTTATTTTTCCCATTTTAATGATGAAGAAACTGAGTCATTACTTTTATTCACTAGATTTTTTTTCCTATCTTCATGCAAACACACCTCAAAAATCTTCTTTTAAAAAAGAATCACACTCTTAATCATGTTTTTCTCTATTTCCTTTCCTTAAAACAAAGTTTACCTTATAAGAGATAACTTTAAGGGATATTTCTTAAAGACATCTCTTCCTCTCATCTTATTTTGAATAAATACTAAATGTCCTACATTACAGATAAGGTTCAACAAAATCTGCATGCTAAACACTAAAACCATGATTGGCACATATTTAATGCTGAATGAAAGTTAGAAGAGTTGTCATCTTATCCTCACTGCTATTTGATCTGTGCATTTCTCTTATGTCATCTTCTTTGTCATGATCTCTCTGGCCACACTGACCTGCCCTCTGCCTCTATCACATACCCAACTCCTTTCTCTCAGAACATTTATACATCAGTTCCCTGTATCTGGGATGCCATTCAGGATTTTTATATGTCTTTATTCCTTGACCACTTTGTCTAGGCTCAATGGTAACCTCCATATAGGCCTTCTCTGTCTACTCTTACCATCTACTGTCTACCTTGTTATGTAGGGAAGCATGGGAGACTTGGATAGAAAGTTTGTAAGGAGGGAATTCTGAAAAGGGAAATTAGCTGAAGGTGGCCCACCCGTTTCTCCAAATTATGACTTAAAGAAGTTAGCTGAAGGTGGCGCCCCTAATTATTCCTTGACCTTTCCAAACAAGTCTGTGCACTTGCAGACTGTCTTGTGTTTACCGGAATCTTTATGCTTAGTCTTTAGGTGTCCTTGCTTAAAGGACATTGCAGACACATGTGTCCTCCTAAGATTACTGATGGTCTCTAAAAGATAAACTTTATCCCAAATGGCTGTTATAATAAAAGCTTGAAGAGGCAGGCAATCAAAGCTGTCTGGTTCCTTTAGCCAGACAGTACCTTAGACCTCTCTTTCACAGCAATTCTGTGTCAGAGTAATCATTTATCCGTTGTTCAGGGTCTGCTGGTCAGCCCCAGCATTGTTATAATGTTTTATTTTCACAATAATACTTTCTACTACTGAAGTTATTTATTGGTTAATTTTTGTGTTAGTTGCCTTTCTCTCCTAATTATAATATAATTTCTGTAAGAGCAAAGACTATAAAATCGAAGCAGCATTGAACAAAACCCATACAATTTTTTTTTTTTTAAAAAATCAAGAAAAAAGAAAACAAACAACCTCATGGACATGGATAGCAGTGTGGTGATTGCCTAGGAAAGGGGCGGGGAGAGGTGGAAGAGGGCATATGGGGGAATCAATGGTGATTGCCAGAGACTTGACTTGGGGTGGAGATGACATATTGCAGAATTGTGCACATGAAGCCTGTATAATTTTGTTAACCAGTGTCACCCAATGAATTCAATAAAAAGGAAAAAAAAATAAAATAGCATATTTAAATCTTAAATATATAATTAATCTATATATACACTAATAAAAGACAAACATGAAAATTGACCATATCTTCACTATGTCTTAAGCCACGCCCACCAGGCAATCAGGGCGACTATATGCAAATTAACCCAACCAAGATGGTGGCAGGCAGCCACGGAGCTGGAGCAAGCAGGAGGTTTGGTTGCCCCAATGATGGAGGAAGCCAAGCTTCCTGCTTGCTGTGGCCTGGCTCTGAGCTCCACTCAAAGCAAGAAAGTTTCAATTATAGAAGGTAAATAAACACCAGATACCTGCTTACAGCCAGCTGTGGCCACAGAGCTTGATCGAGCAGGAGGCTTCCCTCCCGCCTGCCCTGGCTGGCTCTGAGCTCCTCTCAAGGCTACAAAGTTTCAATTATAGAAGGTAAATAAATCCCAGAATAAAGAAAAAAGAAAAAACGGAGAGGCTGGGAGCTTCTGTCTCTGGGGGGCTTGGCCAGCCTGAAAACGGCCCTCAGCCCCTCACCCAAACTGGCCAGGCATCCCAGTGGGGACCCCCACCCTAAAGGGGGTGTGACAAGCCTCCAAACAGCCATCAGCCCCTCACCCAGGCTGGCCAAACCTCCATGGGGTGAGGGTCCCCACTGGGGGGAGGGGGGCTTGACCAGCCTGCAAACAGCCATCAGCCCCTCACCCAGGCTGGCCAGGCACCCCAGTGGGGACCCCAACTCTGATCCAGGACACCCTTCAGGGCAAACCAGCCGGCCCCACCCATGCACCAGGCCTCTATCTTATATAATAAAAGGGTAATATGCAAATTGACCCTAACAGCAGAACGACTGGGAATGACTGGTCACTATGACACACACTGACCACCAGGAGGCAGACACTCAATGCAGGAGCTGCCCCTGGTGGTCAGTGAGCTCCCACAGGGGGAGTTCTGCTCAGCCCCAAGCCAGGTTGACAGCTGCCAGTACAGCGGTGGTGGTGGGAGCTTCTTCTGCCTCCTCAGCAGCTCTAAGGATGTCCGACTGCAGCTTAGGCCTGCTCTCCACTGGCAAGTGGATATCCCCCGAGGGCTGCTGGGCTGCCAGAGGGATGTCTGACTGCCAGCTTGGGCCCGATCCCCTGGGGAGCTGGCCTAAGCCAGCAGGTGGACATCCTCTGAGGGGTCCCAGATTGCAAGAGGGCATAGGCCGGGCTGAGGGCCCCCCCCCCCCCGAGTGCACAAATTTTTGTGCACCAGGACTCTAGTATATATATAAAAGACTAAGCAACCATTTGACCGGCGAACCAGTTGACTGGTCGACCAGTTGCTGTGACATGAACCGACCACCAGGGGGCAGACGCTCAACACAGTGCCAGATGCAGGGCTCATGGCTGGCCACTGCAGCCTGGAGACCACAGCGGAACGGCAGTGAGCCTACCAAGTGGTGGCTGGCACAGCAGGGCCGGGATGAGCGGGAGCGGCAGGCAGGAGCAGCAGACAGTGTTGGAATTCTGCTTTCGGCCCGATCCCCTCAGATCATGCCAAGGGATTCCACCATGCACCGGGCCTCTAGTTATTATATAAGAAATGCTACTTTTGCCCTGACCGGTTTGGCTCGGTGGATAGAGTATTGGCCTGTGGACTGAAGGGTCCCAGGTTCAATTCCGGTCAAGGGCATGTACCTTAATTGTGGGCACATCCCCAGTAGGGAGTGTGCAGGAGGCAGCTGATTGATGTTTCTCTCTCATTGATGTTTCTGACTCTCTATCCCTCTCTCTTCCTCTCTGTAAAAAATCAATAAAATATATTTTTTAAAAAAAGAAAGAAATGCTACTTTTATGTTATATAAATAAAGTTACTGTTAAACTTAATATCAAATAAATACAATGTAATTTTATGTTATAAATTGTACTCATATGCATTGTTTTCAAAGTAAGAAGCAATAAATACCAAGGTAGTTTATCCTCAAATTTTACCTTTCATTTTTTTATTGCAACATTCACCACAGGGTTATATATCCTTTGTTTTCCAAACTGTGATGTTTATATTCTATTAAAAATTTTGCCTAGTACACTTTTATCTATTAAACCAATGCATGTGACTATCTAAATTGATTACAGTATAAACTTAATAAATGATAAACAATCCTAACTAGCTATAGACTAGTTTAACATTTAAATCATATAATTATTACCATTTTTCTCTCTGAAAACTATAATGTATTCTGGAGTTAATATTATGACTTTATTAAATATAAATTTTAGCACAATATTAACAATTTTATTACCTTCAAGTAGAAACTTGAAATACAACTGGAGATACAATCATTTCCATAGGTTGCTTGTTAGAGCAGAAGCTTTAGGGTCTTTTCTAAGTACTTCACCTGAAGTCTTAAAAACATTATAATCTTAATCCATATCAAAATGCCTGTAGATAAATACTTGTTCTTACCTTTGAATTTATAAAGCATATTTCTTTAAGATTCATAAAACTTTACATATGTACTGTTCCATTTATAATTTTGCTCTTTCTGTAGAGTAAACAAAATCTTTCTTTAAAAAATTTCCTTTGAATCCTCCATTGAACCTTTCAAAGTATTGTGTTTTAATGTGTTAAAAATTTTTGGTTAAATTTTTGTTGACACTATAGAGCTGAATGTTTCAGAAACATGCAGTATGAAGATTTATTTTCTAACTACTTATATGAGTGGTGAGTAGCAGGTACTGCACAAAACCAATTTTGCAGTCACCATTTTTATTGCCAAAGTGGGAATGGAGATTTTCCTATTACCTTGCTCTATATTCTCATCTTAAAGATGCTATTAGACTGAACAGTCCAAATCTTTGATGAGCCTTTAAAAGAAGGTGATTCTTTACTCAACAGCTATTTTTAAATGTTTTCCAAGGGATAATTGTTCAGTTATAAATGCAAGAATGCAAATGTTCTCATAAACAGCCCATCTCCTCAGGGACTTGCTTTGCGAACAGTAGGTTTGCAAATAGCACCTTAATAAATGGATAAATAAATCTCTCTAGAAGGCAATCATAACCATGTATTGGGGTTCCCTGGGATATCATTCAGAATATAAATCGGATACCAACAGTCAGTCTATCCAGGTTGCATTTTTCATGTGTTTCATAATCACTAAACTGACACCTGTATTATGTATAAGGTCACCATAATTATCCAACTGTTGGACTTTAATTTATAAAGTTCTTTAGGCGAATTGAATTTAACAATCACAATATAAGTGATTGCATTTATATAATATCACAGACAGTAGTATTAATTCAAGTCTAGGTCATAAAAGTATCAGAATGATTCAAGAAAAGAATGTCCACTGTATGTTTCTTGCCCTGGATTACCTAGCTAATTGCTAATGTATGAACTTACCCTATGGGGTGGGGACAAAAATAGTTTTTTCCCCCTCAAGTGGAAAGAAATTAATATTATTTTAGTAAATGCTATTTTAATTTTCAGCCTCACTATGAATGGTTGGGCATTTTATTAAAATTATATTTAAGTTTCAAGCTAGAAACTTTTAAGGAAGTCCATGGCCATCCATCTTGAACTCCAAGCATGTAGGAAGACATAGGAAGATGTGTATTAAATCTGACAAATGACCTCCCATGTGCAAAGGAGGAAATAAAGATTCATTCTCCGTGTTTGTGAGATCATTTTGATGAAAGAAAGGCTAATTGAGGATGACATACATTCTAAATCTAATTCAAATCAGCATTTTTACATGAAGACTCATCACATTTCCAATGGTACACGCGGCCATAAAACAGCTTAGTAAAGACATTTTGAATTTGATTCTTGGAATTTTTTTAAATGCTTCATCAGAACTGACATTTTTAGGGGTAATGAGTTTCTAATCTTTGTATTAGTTCAAACTGGATACCTGTGGTACTTTACACCTTTTATTAAAAAAGAAGCATTTTTCTTTAGCATAATTAAGTCTTATGTTGTAGAGAAAATTGCAACTAATATGCGATCATGCCTAGGAAACATGTGGGAAAAGTGCCAACACAGGGTTTTTCACAGCAAAAGCAAATCACCTTGAAATGATTAAAATGTTAAGTTATGAAGGACTCATCCACTGGCACTCAAAACATAAACATATTCCAAGACCAAGTAGCCACTGCTGTTGTTTTTAAAACTCTTTCCTCTTGAAATTCTACAAAATTAGCATTGATATTATCTTATTAACACACAGTTAACAGCTCAACATTGTCAAAAGACCATCTCATTTTTTTATCTAGTAGATACTTTTGTTAACCTACAAATTTCATATTTTAGATGCTGTTTGTTAAAAGTCAGGGTCATTTATATTTTATATTTAGAGAAAATTTTATCTTGATTGTATATACACAGTGACAACTTAAAAATAGGGAAGGCAGCCACTTTCTAAGAGGTTATACAGAAAAATATTCAGGAGTTCCTACCTTGAAGACTATGTACTACGTGCCAGTAATTCTAAGTAAGTTTGGAAACAAACATTAGCATGCAAGCCAGTGGTTGTAAACATGTAATAAACAAAGAATGTTTATGGTACTATTCCCACCCATATTATGGCCATTTGGCTTTCTTACAAAAGTAAAACAAAACAGAATGCCTAGGTATCTAATTTTGAATTTTTAAAAATGATACTTTTTTCATAGTAGAATTTATTTGTAAAAAATTGTATGTCAAGTGCGATTATTTTCACATTTGATACTTTAAAGAAATCTGATCTTACCAGTGGGCCTTTTTCTGTTTTGAATATCTGTAAAATACCTCAGGAATGGTCAAGTATAATGCATAATTAAGTGCCCTGCATCAACTTGGTTTCTCGAGTTGTATATTTTGCTTTCAAAGCAACTGAGTGTATAACTTATATGCTTATTTCTAACAGTAATTCCTGAGCAACTATGCTATTAATTTCTTAATATTCATAGGGAAAATATTATGGTTGTTACAATGATCATTTACATTGATATAACATTGTACTATAACTAAATGATTTGCTCATTTATAGGCTCAAAAATTCAAGAATCATGACTATGAATCCAGATTATTTTTCTCTAAACTCACTGTACCTCACATGTAAGCATAGTAATCTTCTTAAATCAATTCCAGAGGTTCCCAGAATAAGTTTTAATTAAAATTACTCAAAACATATACTCACCTAATTATGTTTCTGACATGTTGTCACTGAAGAAATTGGGAGACATCCGGAAACACTAACTCTTACATGAAAGAAAATTCTTAGACTGGCATTCGGTATCACGATATATTTTCAAAATATTCTTATTTATTACAGAGTTCTGTATGACACCACAGAGAAATGGACAGAGGACATTATAGGCAAAGGAGAAATACTACTGTAAACAAATGTTTGGCAATGCACAATAATATAATTTGTTAAGGAAACATGAGTTAGACCTTAACTAGGATAGAGATGAGTCAGGGAAGGTGATATTTGATTTGATTCATAAATGGGTGGGGAGAGAGTGATTGTGAGAGGGTGAATCTTCTAGGCAGAATAACAAAAGTGTACACTGTGATATGGAAACAGCACATATTTCAGCATGGCTAGAGACTGCATTACAATTTATGGAGATTAAGTTATAAAGTTAGGCAAGAACTGAAACTTCAAAGGTCCTGGCTTAGAATGGTAAGGGGCACTACTTTTTCTTAGCTAAGTAATGCGTAGAAAATCTAGTGCTTTAGAAGTGTGATCCTGGCACCAAGTAAGGTAGATTGTAGAAGAATATTCCTGGAAAAGCAAACTATCCAGGAGACTGATTAGGAAAAGCTTAATTGTGTTTTCAAGACATAGTAAGCATCAAGATGATAAAATTGGATTAGAAATACATATGGACATTGGCTTCATAAGACAGAATGACTGTTTATAAGTAAATTTAAGATATATTTCAACCTCCTGGTTTGGGCAACTTGAAGGGAATTGGGGAAATAAGAGTGAAACGATTTGGTGAGAAACAGATTCATAAAGGGGAGTTAGTTTGAGGAAAGCTGGTGTGTTAAAATTTATCCACCCAGATGATGTCAAAAATGCAACTGGATATATAGATCTGGAATCCAAAAGAGTTCTGGGTTGAAGAAATAGGTTTAGTAGTAGTAAGAGAAATCCTCTGTAGACAACCTACTAGGTGCATTGTGGGTTCTCTTAAAATCCACAAAAATGTTGTATTATATTCATATACTATAATGATATATTTGTTATTGAAGAGAAAATTGATGCTCAGAGACATTAAACAACTTGTCTGCAGTCAGGAAGGGGTAGTGCTGGAATTTAAACCATAAGTGACCACCAAACCCATATGCTTTTTGTTATAATACTGTCCCCTCACTTACAGGTCATTCACATACAGAAAGCAGTTCAAGCTATAAGAATGAATGGGACCACAAATGTGGAGTATTAAGGGGAAAGATAAATCAGTGACATTTTATAATTTTTAGGAAGCCAGAGGAAGATAATCCAGTGAAGGAGAACATAAGAGACAGAGAAAATAGTGTTACAAAAGCCAGGTAGAGGAGAATTTACTTATAATCAGTCATTCAGCCTTTATTCCTGCTTGGAAAACTTCTCTAACCTCCACAGCATTATCTGTTCAACTGCTTTTTTCAGTTCTTTTATGTGAATGTCACAAAAAGAGCTTGCTTTGATGCATCCAAAGGTCAATGGTCCTACCATCTAATCTTGAACAAACTCTATTCTGAGTGACTTGGATTACTATAAACTCAGTTCAACACTCAATTGCACAAGTCAGAATTCTGGAAGCCATTTTGGGGGCATTTTTCTATTTCATCCTCCCCATGTCCTATCTAATACCAGGTCCTACTTCTTCCCTTCAAAATATATGTCAAATATGTGTGCTTTTCTCTGTCCTATCCATACCTCCTTAATACAAGCTCCTGTCATCTTTGTCTGGAGTTACTGCAACAGCTCTTAGCTGCTTTCTTATACTTACTTTTACATATACACACTCCTCCCAATAGCTTCTGTACATTGGAATCAAATGAATCTTTTTAATGCTCTAATATAAATATGTTTATTCTGTATTAAAGATATTTTAAGTCCTTTCCATTTGTCCTAAAAAAGTGGGAAAAAATATCACAATGTAGCTACTAAGCCCCATATAACTGAGCACAGCCTAGCTGTAAAACCTTCCTTTATGCCACAGTCCCTATCCATTGCCTTAATCCAGCCACAGAGACTTGCCTAGTTAACTTCTACTTGTCCTTCCATCTCAATTCCAAGGCATTTTCTTAGGGAAGTCTTGGCAACCCCTTCTCCACAATAATTCAGGGCTCCCTATGTATGTAACATTCACTGCACCCTATTTATTTATGACACAATTAAATTTATGCTATGTAATTTTTACACTTATATGCTTTTCAATATTTATTTGATATCATAGATTAAAAACTTCATGAGGTCAGGGTTCTTGGTAGGTTTTTTAATTGAATATGTCAATGAATTAATGAGATAATGCTTAGATTCTTATGAAAAAAATAGATATGTACTTAATCTGTGTCACAGAAGTATCTTATATTGTGGACCCACACATTTTTAAGTTTGGTTATAAAAAACCATCAAACACATACATTTTTATGATCTCTTAATCTCATCACTGCAGATAAAGTGCAATGCATTACTGGGTTATGCAGTTATAACTGTCTCAGTTTTATATATGCATTATGTAAAATACCTTATTTTTTTCATTCAGTCCATTTAAATCTGAGAGTATGATATGTAAATACACTTTGCAAACCATGAATTTTAAGGTAAAATTCAGGAACTCAAAGAGAGCACTTATTTTCTCAATGCAAAATATGCATTATTTTGTGTTAAAGATATGAATGTTGATCCCACATTTATTCTAACCCTGCATCTTCAACATGTTTTCACTTGGGCTGAACAAATTAACTGCAAACAAATACTGCTTTTACTAGGTTTTCATTGAACAACAAAAGTGTACTTAAAATTATCCATGAATAGCTTAGGTGCTCAGATATCTGGTTTTGGTGCCTGAAGATGCATACTTTAAGAATCTTCAGTCATTAATATCAAAACCCAGAAAGCACTAAGGGTAAAAAGCCCAGTATAATATATATCTTAAGATGCTCCACTTGTAATGATTGCATTGTTCTTTTAAGGCTTCATTTATTCTTGACAGAAACAATTATGTGAAGTAATTATGTCTAAAGTCAGGCAGTGTGCAATGTTCAATTTGGAAGGTAAAGAGCTTTGTTTGACTGTTGTTACCAGGCACATTCCTGATAGAGAACAAATGCGTACATCAATAGGAATCATGCACTTTGTAATTTATTCTTTTATTCTCATATGCTGTTATCATAATAAGTGCCAGGTTAACCATCTTAAACACAGGGACAAATTTACTAGAATAACATCAATGGGAGAAAGCAATATAGAAGCAGCTCATCAGTATTTCACTTGCATGGTTTGTTATTTTATAGGGCTCTTTTCCCTTGCATAACCAAATGTTGCATAATTGACTGGACAGAATTATTCCACAGGACATTCAAGCAAGATTGAAAGGCCAGCGTCCTTAGTGACTAAACTGGATAATACTTAATATCTAAACCAGTTAATTTGACCGGAGCTTTCAAATTACATGAGGTACTCCTTAGATATAAGCTATGTATTTTCTCAGGAACATATTATCTCATTTTTAAAGATATATGATTGTTATCTACATTATTATATGGTAGCCTTGTAGTTTAAAGAGTTCATAAATTCTCCAAAGTTGTCTAGATTGTAACCAGCCAAACAGACATATTGGTCCCTTGCTTACATCCATATAACTCTGCATATGATGTAAATATATTAAACAATTTATGCTGAGAGAAAATATAAACATTCAAATCACATTGTTACCGATTAGGGTTACCTGTGGGGACCTCAGTTTTTCTTGTCAACCCAGAAAAGATTTTAAGGTCAATGAACATGAAAGTAAAGCAAAGTAGGATTTATTAAAGATATACTCCAAGCAAGGAGCCTGGCAGTCGAGAGAGACAATGGCCCTGAACTCCTGGGTTATATGTTTTAAATGAGGGATCTTCTAGGTGGAGACTTTGATTTGTCTTCAGGGATGATTGACAGAAAAGGGTTACATAACTATATTTCTTCTGGGCATGCCCTTTCCCATAATGCATCCAGAAAAACCCACAGGGGCAGGGGTAAAAACTAAAATGCAAAGTTTATTATAATTACTCCAGGAAGCTAATAAGGTCGCATTGAGGTCACCTCATTTTCCTCTGAGCTTGTGCCAGATCTGGCTGGTTCCAAACCTTCCTGATCACTATCTGCTGGCTGTTGGGCCTCCCATATTGAGGCAGTAGGTCCGAAGGCGATGTTGATCCAATCTCTGTTCAACACCCCAGGGCAGACCCCACCCCAGCCTCTCATGTCTAACTTCCTACCTAACATCATTTAAGATTCAAATCACAGTTAAGATGAAAAAATTCTTTACTAAAAGCAATTGACATGATAAAAAAAAAACACAGTATCTTTGAAATAACTGTTCATGTTGTAAACTTTGAGAGATTGCTATTACCTTAAAAAGCAAATTATACATTTTCATGAAGGAATAGAATGAATCTAAGAAACACAAGAGGAAATGAGGAGGGAAGGTAAAACTAAAAGACATCAGTCAAGAGGATAATAGGTAAGAGAGCAGCTGACATTTCAAAAGTCATATTTCCTAGTTAAAGATAAAAATAAGCATGCTCAAAATTTAATTTTTCTATAATTAAAAAGCATAAATGAAACTGTAAGTCAACAAGATATACTGTACTATACCAACATATTTATATCATGGTTATCCCTCACCTATATCTTAGTGTATGCTACGAACTTCAAATTAAAGACTCCTTTAAGGCCCAGGTAGAAAAAGAAAGTGAAAGGCAAGGGAGGAAAAAAAAAAAGTAAACAACACAAAAATCAAGTGAACATAGGCATCATGAGAAAATTTAATATAAGATGAAACAGGCTAATAAGCCAGGACAAGTAGAACAGGAAACAGACAGATAATTAAAGGGCTAGGCAGTTTACAGCCATCACAAAATCACTGCTAGATATTTTGGGTGACAGATTAGATTTTATGGTCCCCCATTGTTGTGGCTTTCCCCAGAATTTATAAGAACATCTGGCAATTTTATCTCAGCAACTCCTAAGACTGCTGACTTCTTTGTTCAGTGGGTGAGATAAACCCCCCTCCCCCATATCCTTCCCCCCTCCTCCTGTCCTAGCAGCTATCTATTGTGCCTAACAATGGGACACGAGGAAACTTTTTTGGGGAAAAAGATACGTTCACTATATGGCAATGGTTTCACAGATGCATACATTTATCATAGCGTTTAAAGTTATACACTCTAAATATATACAGCTTATTGTACATAGTTATATCTCAATAACACTTTAAAAAAAGAGAAAAAAATAAAACCTATTTCTCAATTTAGGATTGTAGATATCATCTGAAGTCCTTCTAAAGTACATCTGTGTTGATGAGCATGGTTAGGATTATCCTCATTTAAAAGTCTTCCTTATCAATAAGTGCACCAAAGTCCTTGATGACATCTACCAAACTGAGTTCTGTGATCTGTGAGGACTAACTCCCGGGTCCTCTAAATACAGAAAGTAATGGCTAAATGAATTGTAGCCCATGGTTTCGCAATAAATTTATTTTAATTTAGTTATTTTAGGAGGAAGGCAATTTTACCTTATTGATTTTCAAATCTTTTTGTATTCACCTGTTTATTAAAGATCACTTTATCTCCCTTTAGTTCATTTTTATCTGCAATAAATATTAATTGTTGATAATGAAGATTTAATGTATATTATCATTTTATTCAGGAGGATGGACTTCTTCATGCATGTTTTCATTTAATAAAAATATCTTCAATATGTAAACATTAAATGTTCTTTTTACAGATGAGAAAAAGCAGTTACTAAGCAATTTTTTATCATGGTGTAAACCAAAATTAATTTTAGACTGCAATCATAATAATAAAAGGCTAGAGTCGTCACGACCAAAACAACCAAATGACTGGTCACCAAAAAGTGCATGGAGCACCTCTAAGTCCCTCCCCTGCAGCCCACAGGCTCCCATCACAGCACTGCTGGCAGCTGGTGGGCGCAGCGAGGCCTGTGAGGCAAGGCGCAGGCAGGTGGGCGGGGCCGCACGATTTCACATGCTGGGCGTCTAGTAAATAATAAAAAGCATTACTTTGAGCCAAAAGAAGCTGGAGCCAGGGAGACACAGATTCAGGCAGCAACCTAAATTGTAGTCCCCTGAGACAAAGGGGAGGCAACCCTTTATACCAAGCATGTCAAACTTGCCGCCCAGCCAATATAACGGTGTGTAAGAAATGTTTTAATAAAAATTTTGTAACTTAATTTTTACAATATCCTGTCATACATAATTATTAATAACGAACTACAACATTCACTAATGACTGATTACTATAATCGTGTTGCATTCATTTCCTTTACCCACCTTATGTGCAGGCGCACCATTTCTCTCCACTAATACTAGCAGCAAATATTTTAGCAGCCAATTTGCCACGTCATTAGTCTTGGACTGACTTGTTTGGTGTGAGCAACAGGAAATATTTCGCTTTGGGAGAACAAGAAAAATAGGTTTATTTGTGTTACACTTATTAATTTGTGCAGTTATTCAGTGTCTGGTAAGTTAATGTTCAAGAAAAAATATTAATTTTTATTAAAATGTTCTATTATTTTATTATAACACTCATTTATTTCAGCCCTTTGTATTCAGTATGTCTCTATCAAAATAAACCTACATTTCTATGAAAATTAAACCTTTTGTGTTTTTTTGCAGCCCACATAAACTTAAACCTTGTTTATTTGGCCCATGTTAGCCTTTGAGTTTGACATGCTTGCTTTACAGCAAAATTTCCCACGCAAGATCTCAATGAGGTCTGTTTTATGTAAATTAGGTATCCAAATGATACAGGTCTCGGTTCTTTGGTAGAAAGATGAAACCAGGGGTTCCCTGCAGTGACTGACTCAGAAGGAATAAACAAGCAGGCAGCACACGGGAAGCCTAGAGATCATTCTGAGGTTCTTCTCTGGAAATGGAGCAAGTGATAATCCCCTGTCAGCAAATGGCCACTAGAGTCTTCTTATTCATAAAATGTGGACCCTCGGTTGACCATGCTGGGAGTCCATCTCAGCAGATAAATTTCCTCTTGGGTTTCACATCAAATAAATATTTCTTCTCAGTGTCCTCTATAGTTCTAGTAAAACCAGGATTGCATGATAAACTACAAGGATCTGAAACATCAGTCTCCTATTATACAGCCCTTTGTATTAGGCAATGATGTTTCCTCAGTTATATCACAGTTGTCTAAAAAGTTACACAATTTAAAAAAAATTATGTGAATGTGTTTTTTAGTCAATCCAGTGAAAAAGAGGGAGTGTTTCTTGTTGAAAAAGTTTGAATACATGTAGTGAAATGAAATAATGTATAAAAAATTGCAATGCAAAAGAATAGAAATGATTGACATAGAAAGGAGGGAATTAGAGGTCATAAGCATAATGGAATTTGAATATATATATGGTCGTTTTCTTGCTATTGTGAATTTATATTTAAATCCACCTCCATGCCAAATCCTTATTAGCTTAGGACTCTGTCTGTTTACCTAACTGTTGCATTCTCAGTACCTGGGAAAATGCCTGGAATTAAGCAGGTAAATCATTAAAATTTGTTACTAAATGACAGCACTTAAGGTGATGGAAATATCTAAAATTAACTTAAATAATTCAGTATTTAAAAACTACCAGTGATATAGTATTTATCATAATTTCGACATTTTACATGCTCTGCTCACAAAAACTTCAGAGAATGTATTATAACCCCTTTTATATGGATGAGATTAATAAATATTAAGCAGATTGCTTAAGGTTATGTATGTAGAATATTAGAAGGGCCAACATTTAACTAAGGTCTCTTAGCTCCAATATCTATACACATACCAGTATAGAAAGGAGATTGCTTTCAGAAACTCATACTGAAATTTAATATTTTACAACACATATCTTTTTCATGTATGTTCTCTAAAGAGCTATCTCTACCTTGTTTGGAATCTTTCAAGTTCAATGAGCACATGAGAATTAAAGCTAAGAGTATAAACAAAAAGTGCTGGTTAATATAGGAATAGATGTACTTGAATATGACTTCAAGAATACTTGAAAAAAATCATAGGTCTTTTTAGACCTCATTTATTAACTGAGGATTGTATGCACATACACACTGTTTTTTCTTTTTTCTACTTGCTAGTTTTTTCCCAATTCTATTGGGAGCTTATATTGATTCCCTGTCATAATTTTTACCTGAAAATTCAACCTTTTTATTGTTCTTTATTTTATTGCCTCTGAACTTAAAATTTTCTCTCTGAATATCTGGTCCATTATTTTATTAACTATTGATGTCATTCTTTCAAGTTATTTTCGATCACTCTTTTTAACTTTTAAAAATAATCAATACAACATTTGTTTCCCTCCAGTCTTCCTTGTCTCCCTAGATCCAAAGATTTCAAAAAAAAATATTTTAAGTGGTTTAGTAAGTAGGTTAGCTAATACTTTTAAAAACCTAGTACATAATCCATCCATCACTCACTTGCTATGCATGACACCCTTCATGCATACATCTCAGAATGCTTTCCTGTTATTACTATATAACAGAATATACAATTAAATGACAAATTGCAATCAATAAGTCTAGACTTGATTTAAACTTAGCCAACTTTTTGTATCCATGAGTATGAGAGGCAAAATATAACAAAAAGTAAAAGCAAAGGTAAGCACATGATTATGTATCATCCAAAATCATACAACTTCAAGATTGGGATCCAGCAAAATTGTGTGTGTGTGTGTGTATGTGTGTGTGTGTTCCTGCTTTTCCTTCTCAAACATAATTGAAGATGCATATGTGGCTAATTACTTTCTTTCTTGAAGGCTCCTTTATAAAAAATAAAAGTTCTTTTACTCCATCTCTTTAATAAAATCACTGAAAATCTGAAACCCTTAATGTATGTAGATTCTATATTATCCATCTTATCCAATTATGTAAGGTCTTGCCTCTTTTGGATGGGAGAGGTAATTTCTATCTCCTAGACATTCATTAGGGAATGGATTTGATGTTTTCAACAACCCTTTTGTGTATATCTATGCAATTATTATCCTCAAAGATTTATAGATGAAAACTTTCAGGGAAGCCTGAAGACAAGTCAAAGACAATCACCAACTTCAAGCCAGTGAAGTTTATTATTTTTATTTTTTTAATCTTTATTGTTGAACGTATTCCATATGTCCCATTTTCCCCCCATGGACCTCTCCCATCCTGCCCCTGCACTCCACCCACTTCTAGGAAAGCCAGTGAACTTTTACCTAGTGGTTTATAAGGTTAAAAAGGGAGAAACTCCAGAATAGGCAGACATTTTTCCCCTTCAAATTGATCGGTCATTTTTTCTTACCTGTCAATAGTGAATAGATCCAACATAAAGCATTACTTGCTGAAAGAACTATAGAAGATATTTAACTTTCATATGTTTTTCTTTCTTGAAAGCTAATAATGCTTGGACTTATTTTGATGCCTTAAAATATAGTTTTAAAATAGGGTTCATTTTTGTAGTAGCTCAGGCATCAACAAGGACAACAACTTTAAAGCAATTTGTTTTTTTTTACCACAAATCCAAGTGAAATAGAGGACAGGACCTGGAAATCTGGACTTTGAGGTGGTATCCAGCTTAGGGTTGCACATGTATTAAATAACAATTATTTAATTAAACAGTAATCAATGATACTGATAAGAAAGTATAACAAAAATCCTTTGTTGTTTGTTCGAAAATGCTTTCTTCTCCAGTTGCTCTGTCTTATCAATTCCTCATTATTATTATTATTATTATTATTATTTCCTTTTTAACTCCTTGTTATGAAAAGATGTTGGTCCTATTGACATATTGCTTCTTACTTCCTAAATTTGTCCAGTTTTCTCTCTGATATGCTATATGAAACTCTGGATTTATTCTTCAGAATGCAGATCACCAGTGCAAAATGGATTGTATGGTTTTATTTAGAATAATGTCTCCAGCTTTCGGAGGAGAGAGGCCACATATGTTTTGTTTACTTCAGCAAATTTGGGGCCTACAACAAGGACCTGTATGTAATAGTTCCTCAAGAAATATTTGTGAAATACTTATCCATTAGGTTAGCTAGCTGAATTACTTTCCGGATTCTTCTCACGAATGGATAGGCCACAGAGAATTAAATTTACTTTTTTCCCCCCCAATGATGTAGTCCAGTTATTTCTCCTGTTGAAATTAGGCCTTGCTCATTCATTTTTAAAAAAAAAATTCTATGCTTCCCAAGATCTTTCTTTATGTAAAAGGTACATAAGGCCAAGAATTTGGGGTTGTTGAGAAAATTAGAAAATCAGAAGTTTCTGTGACCACTCCTTGTCATATAGATGGCATCTTTTCTTCCATCTGTAGAGAGATATTGCAGACTAGATACAAAAAAAGCACCATGGTAAGAGAAACCAGTGATATAAGTGAGTTTGGGGCTAATATTCCAACCAGCTAGACATTGATAACACTCTTGCATACTATTGACTTGAAGTGTGCACTCATGTATCAAGTATCTAACCCACAAAGTGCTGTTTTCCTCTAAAAATGCATTGAGATTTGAAGGCATTTAGTTGTGTACCTATTTCATTTAAAAACCATGTAATCAACTGGAAGTGCCTTATTCATTTCTCTTTGTTCATCCACTCTATATTTCTGTTTTGTTCTGCTACCCTTTCATATTAATTGTTCTGTCTTTTTATCACTACCAAATTTTACTCTCATTTTTAGTTAAATTTCTTTTAATTTTATTTTGCAAATGCAACTCTCATATAGGAATAACCTAATTAAATATTAAATCAATCTCAATAATCTTTATAGACTATGAAACACAAAACAGAAAATTAACCTCAAATTTTATTGGTAAAAATTATTTGTTTTGTATTATAGTCATGTTTTCAGCATCAATTATAGCAAAGGAGAACAACTGAAAGGAACAGAATAAATTGCCAATGGATGTATATATTTTTGTTTGATAAGCGATTTAAGAAATCAAAATTAAATTACCTTTCTTCTTGAATAATATTGGCTTAGTAATTTGCTGATATCATAAAGAACATGAGTTTTTAGATCTAGTTCCTATGGCATTATGACTTACGCAGTATCATTTCTTTTGCTGGGATATATTTCCCCCCATTATAAGATGACACAGTTGGCTGAGATTATTTCTTTTTTTTAAATTAATCTTTATTGTTGAGATTATTACAGAGGTCCCTCCCCCCCCGACATTAGCTCCCCTCCACCCAGTTCCCACCCCACCCCAGGCCCTCATCTGTGTCCATAGGAAACACATACATGCATATGAGATCTTTGTCTAATCTCTTCCCACACCCCCCACACCCCCTTCTCTCTGAGAATCATCAGTCTGTTCCATTTCCATGCCCCTGATTCTATTCCATTCACCAGTTTATTCTGTTCACCAGAGTTTTTATTTGTTTGATTTTTAGATTCAATTGTTGATAGATATGTATTTGTTGCCACTTTGTTGTTCGTATTTTTTATCTTTATCTTTTTCTTCTTTTTCCTCTTCTTAAAGGATACCTTTCAGCATTTCATATAATATTGGTTTGGTGGTGATAAAATCCTTTAGCTTTTTCTTATCTGTGAAGCTCTTTATCTGACCTTCAATTCTAAATTATAGCTTTGCTGGATAGAGTAATATTGGTTGTAGGTTCTTGCTATTCATCACTTTGAATATTTCTTGCCACTCCCTTGTGGCCTGCATAGTTTCTGTTGAGAAATCAGCTGACAGTCATATGGGCACTCCCTTGTAGGTAACTAACTGCTTTTCTCTTGCTGCTTTTAAGATTCTCTCTTTGTCTTTTGCTCTTGGCATTTTAATTATGATGTGTCTTGGTGTGGTCTTCTTTGGGATCCTCTTGTTTGGATTTCTCTGTGCTTCCTGGACCTGTAAGTCTATTTCTTTCACCAGGTAGGGGAAGTTTTCTGTCATTATTTCTTCAAATAGGTTTTCAATATCTTGCTCTCTCTCTTCTTCTGTCACCTCCATAATTAGAATGTTGGTGCGCTTGAAGTTGTCCAAGAGGCTCCTTACACTATCTTCATATTTTTGGATTCTTTTTTCTTTTTGTTCTTCTGGTTGGGTGTATTTTACTTCCTCATAATGCAAATCATTGATTTTATTCTCAGGATCCTCTAGCCTACTGTTGAATCTCTGTATATTATTCTTTATTTCAGTCAGTGCATGCTTAATTTCTTACTGGTTCTTTTCCATTTTTTGGCATTCTAACTAAGATCCTTGAAATTCTCACTAAGTCCCTTAGAAGTTTCTAGAAGAATCTTGAGTAACCTTATAACTGTGGTTTTGAACTCTATATCCAGTAGTTTGTTTTCTTCCATTTGTGACATGTTTCTTTGTCTTCACATTTTGGCTGCTTCCCTGTGTTTGTTTCTCTGCATTGGGTAGAGCTGCTAAGTCTCCTTGAGTTAATAGAATGGCCTTGTGTGGTAGGTGTCCTATAGGGCCCAGTAGCTCAGTCTCCCCAATCACCTGAGGTGGACACTTTTGTTGCACCCCTTTGTGGGCTGTGTGCACAGTCTTGTTGTAATTAAGCCTTGATTGCTGTTGGTATCACTGGGAGGAATTAACCTCCAGGCCAGTTGGCTGTGGGGACCAGCTGCAACTATAGTGGGAGAGCTACTATGTAGGAGACACCCTTATGGAGCAGGACTTGTTTCAGTGGGGCTTTGGTGCTCACTGAGTCTGCCCCTATAGTATGTTACTTATGGATTTGAAGAGTTGTAATCTGATATGGTCTCACATTGACCACTGGGTACACTGGCTCTTGGGTCTCCAGGGAGGTGCAGAGTCAGCCACTGTCAGGGGCCACCCAGCAGGAGCTACAGAGAGATCTGCAGATTCCTCCTTTTTGTATCAGTGAGATTATTTCTAACATTACATGTCCAACTAAGGGTCTGTAATCTCTCTATTTTTTTCTCCTTTTTTCATTAGAACAGAATCTGTTTTTACCATTATTTTTAGGTCATTTATATAATATTTTTTCTACATTATTTTAAAAATATATAACTTGCACTTAAGAAGTGCAAATATGGCTTACACTTCTAATTTGGTAATGCAGTTGAATATTATGGATTTCATCTTACCATTTTATTTCCAAACTCCATTACTTGATGTCAGATTTGCTTTATTACTTGCCTATATGCTATCTATCATAAAGATGGACTAATTATTTTTGAAATAACACTATTGAAAGGACAAAACCATAATCAAAACTTTTCTTTTTTCAAAAATAGTGTATTGCTCATGATTCAGAAAGCGCTGTATCAAGTTGAATGCTGTTTCTTTTTATTAGTTAATGCCCTTATGTCCATTTACCTATGTCTCGAAAATTCATAACAGTGGCAATGAGGAATCACTGAAGTTGAAAGCTAAGTAAAGGGTAAGAGTATATGTAACATTATGTTTTGAATTAATTTTGTATAATAGAGCATTGTGACATTTGTATAAAAGTTCAAAGAGAAATGTAGGCTATGACTTCATTGAGAATTTATTTTTAAGACTCTTAGATAGTTCAGCAGAGAATTCAGACCTTGAATTCAAAGGGCAGAACGAGACCTATTAAGTAATTCAGTTCATTCTATAAAGCCAAAGGGAAAGGGTATAAAGAAGTAATCACTCATTTTCTGAAAGCTGAGATGTAAGATCAACTAAAGGATGGCTGGGATATTAGCAGCAGATAGAAAGACTCAATGACTGCGTTAGGTTGACAGCAATTGTCTGGCTTCTGCTATGAACTGAGGTTTTTAAACAAAGTTATGCTTACTCAGAGAAATCATAACCAACATCATTGAAACTGAAAAGTAAAACTCCATTTATTTTTTGCATTAAGGTAATACCACACAAAAGAATTCTGTTATACATTAATTTTCTGTCATTAACGTCCATCCATAAGTTGATTTAGGTTGATAATGTTATGTCATCATTTTTTCAACATTGAAAAAAGGATCCTTTCTGTTTTCTGTAAGACAAAAAAAGAAGATAAAACTTTAGTTAATGGATATCCAGGGCTTGGTTTTATTTCTACAAATGAAGGTATACAGTACTGCAAACATGGTTTTATTTTAAAAGTAGTTAGTCATCCAAGAGATTAAGTTTCATAAATAGGAGACATAAAATGGGAAACTATTCTACAACATGGTCTCTAAAATGTAGAAATTAATTACTAATTTTAGGAAACCTTTCTGAAAGACAAAATTTGAAAACAATGATTTATATTTTTTCTAATCGTTCATATTATAAGTCTAATACAGTTTCAGGAGTATAATCTTGTCTTCTATGTAAATTTAGTAGCTTTTCTTTCTTTTTGAAAGATATATTTTTATTGATTTTTAGAGAGAGAGAAGAGAAGGAAGGAGAGATAGAAACATTGATGAGGAAGAAACATCAGCATGGATTCTGGATCCCACTGCCTCCTGCATGACCCCTGCTGGGGATTGAGACAGTAACCTGTGCATGTGTCCTGACCTGGAATTGAATTATGACCTCCTGGTGAATGGACTGATGATGCTCAACCACTGAGCAATACCAGCCAGACAATTTAGTAGCTTTTCTTTGATTTTTATTAAACTATGGAAATATGTAAGCTATTGCAAAATGATTCAAATTTCTTAAATGTATCATTGGTTAATATTCATTTTATACCCCAGTATATGTCCCAGTGTTATATATATGTAAATAAAATCTCTAAAAGGATTTTATGAGATGAATTGAAAAAATAAATGGGTAAAACCTGGATAATGTGCTAAATTATAGTTTGGAATATTAATAAACAACTCCAATAGCCAATATTTACACTTCTGTCAAGAACTATTAAATAGTATGTATTTAACTAAGTCATGTTTTCTTTATTTTCAATTTTTTTACACATAAAAATTTTTACTGGATGTTAATTTCACAAATATATATATAACTCTTTTTTTGGGGGGGGTGTAGGATGATATGATTTCAAACATAAATTTTGTCTGTAAAGGTAACTGAAGTTTTACTAGGTTAAATTTAAAACCTCTTAAAGTGAATTTCACTCATTTTGCATTTTTATAGTAAGACATTCTGATTCTATAACTTTCAAAAATCTCAAACAAATCAATCTTTATCATACTTGTCTTACTTAATATTATTTTAACTCAATTTAATTTGCCACATTTATGCAATAAAGAAGAAATATAAACTTTCTTGTATTCAAAATAAAAAATTAAAACTTATATAGAAAATTTTGAACTAGTTTTGCTATATATCAATTTGGGTCAAGTGAAACTAGTAAAGAAATATTTCTAATATCCTATAGTCTAAACTATTTATGAATATATCTGAGGTTTTAAGAAAATAACAATTATATTTGATTCCTAGATATGACCATGGAAAAATAAATTTCAGATATATTACAATTTATAACTTTAAAATATACGAGAAGTTACAAAAATATTCTTATATACTTGGATTATTAAAGGCTTTCCTTAGCATGATAATGTATAGAAAAAAGTTTCTAATGGCTAAGCTAAATTTTATAAAAATTAGCAAAATTTAAAATGTATATAACCCTTCACCTATGACTTCTAATCATTTCATCCAAGAAAATAACACAATTTGACAAATATATATTATTAAGAATGATAAATGCAGCATTGTTTGTAATAACAAAATCCTAAAAATGTCTTAGGCTGCCAATAAAGATTCCGTTATATAAAGTATAGTTTATCCATATAATGATTTATAATAATGAGGTAATATGAAAATATACAGAGATATGTTATAAAGCAAATAAAATACATAAATAAGTATATATAATAATATCCCATTTTGTGTTAATGAAATACCTTGGGCACACATAGTAAACATTCTGGAAATATACTCTGCAAAAAAATGATAACACTATGTAGTTTGGGTGAAACAGCAGATTTTCCTTTTTGTTTATAACAATTCATATGTGAAATTATTCCTGCTTTTAAAGACTATAGAAGCAAGTTGACCATGCAGGATTAGGAAGGGCAATATGCATGAGCACTGAAATATTTAATTCATTTACTTTTCTATAAAGAAGCAAACATAATTTAATTTTAAAATTCTCCATGTTATTTTTATTTCATTAGCTTATTGGTTATTTATCCTAGCAACTAAAGTAAAAATAGTCATATTTTTAAAATATATATGAAAAGCAGTGTAGTTGTCCTTCATAAAGTTAAACATAGAATTCTAATTATATATCCAAATAATTGAAAGTAGTGAATTGAACAGATATTTATATACCAGTGTTTACAGCCACCTACTTAATCAAAGGTAGAAACAACCCAGATGCTCATCAACAGATTAATGGGTAAAATGCAGTGTATTCATACAATGGAATATTATTTAGATTCAAAAAGAAATGAGATTCTGTAATATAGATCATCTTTCTCTTTTTTAAATTTTTTTATTGCTTAAAGTATTACAAAGGGTATTAAATATGTGTCCTTTTTTTTCCCTCCTTTGACAATCCCCTGGCCTCCCCTACCCCCCAGTGTCTTATGTCCATTGGTTATGCTTATATGCATGCCCATTATGCTAAATAAAATAAACTAGAGACAACAGAACCAATATTGTATGATTTCACTTATTTGTGGTACATAGAATAAGCAAATTCATAGAGACAGAAAGTAGAATAGTGGTTACCAGGGGTAGAGATAGTGGGAAGTTATTGTTCAATGGGCACATGGTTTCAGTTTTGGATGATGAATAAATTCTGGGTATGGTTAATATTGATAGTTGCACACATTGTGAGTGTACTTAAGGTCTCTGAATTACATACTTACAAATGGTTAAAAAGGTAAATTTCATGTTATGGGCATTTTACCACAATAAAAACATTTAAGAATATACATTATTTCATTTGTAATTTTTTTTATCTAAAACAAAAGTGATTGTATATTTAAATTACATGTAATTTGATCTCTAAAAGGCATTATTTTTCTTTTAGTTGAAATTATTTTAATCCAGATTTATTTACAGAAACATGACAAATTAACAACATAATTTGTTTAACATATACTTGCTAGATTTATGTCTGTTGGATGAATGATTCTGGTAGTGTTTTACCTGAGGCAGGTGTATGGTCTTTGCACCTTTAACATTTGTTTAGTCCATAATAAATGTTGTGCAAATCAATCTTCTTGATGTGGTATTACAAATAGTAATCCTTTTATTTTTAATGAATTTCATTGCCAGTTTGACCGAAATCTAAGGGAAAATTAGTTTGAAGTTACCCATTTGAAAAAAAGAAAAATCAAACAACAAATAATATGGTCTAATTGTTGAAAGTTAACCATCAGAATAATGTTCCTTGTTTTTTGTTGTTGCTATTGTTTTTTTGAGTTGTGCTTACTATTCGTCTTTAAATTTGGCTTTTTAAAAAAGTGTGTATTTGTATTAAAATATTTTATGTATTACAATGAATATACTTTATAGTTCTCTTTTAAGGCAACTTTTATATCCTTTTTTGTGCCTTACTTGTAGTTTTTATTTTATTTTTTTATTTATTAAACTCATTGGGGTGGCATTGGGCAACATGAACATACATGTTTCAGGTGTGGGTTTCTCTGTTACAAGATCTGTGTATTACACCATGTTCCCACCACCCAAAGTCAGATCTTCTCCTGTCACCTTATATAGGACCACCTTCTTCCCGCCACCCCCTTCCCTTTGTTATACTCTTAATATTTATGATATCGTGTCTAGATAATTGCCTTAACTAAACAACTGTTGCTTACAATGATGAATATAAGTATCTTCTACTTTGCTAGCAAACTTGGAGAAAATAAGACATTATTAGAATTTATGTAGGTAGACATACTGTTGGATGAACTGAAGTTAAAGGTGCAAATACTAGCATATATATATTATAGTTAACCCTGAAGGTGATTTCTCAAAATATCCTGGTAAAAAAAAAAAATCACCTTAAAAAGTAACTCTTCATATTACTATTGCAGACCTGGACAGAGAGGACATAGCTGACAAGGCAGATGAGGATTTCAGGCTGTCATCGAACTATAGATCCCTATAGAGCTAAAACCACAACCAAAAACAGAACAAAATCATGCAATTGACACATTAAAAGTGTGTGTGACTATCAGTATCTATATTAGTATATTTTTCTGATGAAATAGAAGTAGGAGTAATCATAAGATAATCTTCATATTGATAGGGGATACTGTGTATTGAATAATGGTTCTAGAACAGAATATATTCTAATTAAACTGCTGAGTTTTATATCTGTCAGCCAAGGGTCTTATCTTATAAAGAAAAGAAATCCTTACAGACACCCTCAATCCCTAAACACAACAAGGCAACATATTTAAAGTAATCAAGAAATGGAAATATTTATTAATATTTTTATTTCAGTCAAACTGACTTAAACAATAAAGGCCAGAGGCCAGTAGTTTTAAGATATTAAGATGTCAGAACCAAAGAATAGCTCTCTTGAGTGCTTCTTGCACAATTTCCTAGGAATGTACTTCAGACAACTAAGACAAATCCTAGAACAAACTTCAGCAAAATATCTGCTAGGAACGTTGAGTTATATGGAAACTAAATTACAGGGATGAAAATGACAGGATTATACAGGGTGGGGCAAAAGAAGGCTTACACTTGTTTGTACAGAAAATAATACAAAAATAATAATACAAGAATAAAGTGTGTTTCACATACTCAAAACTGTAAACCTACTTTTGCTCTATCCTATGTATTCTCACAATACATGTGGAACAAAATACTTTAAAAAATCAGTTGAAATTTGTAAATACAATTTTAATTTGTCAATTACACCTCAATAAAGCTGAAAAGAAAGACTACTGACTGCCTCATAGGTATTATTAGCTTGAAGTAAAATATTTAAAGTGAATGTGAAGAGACAGTGAATGGTGAAGACATTACTACTAAGTTTAATTACTGCATATATTGAGGTTATGGAAAAATTTGAAAGCAGTATCTGTGAGCTAATTAGTAGAATTATAATTTTGAAAAATTGTAAATACAATTAGATATGACAACAAAAAGAGGGGTAAGTAATGCAAGCCAATTAATTGGTCCTATTTAAATGGCCTTATCTTACCCATTTAAAAATATTTCTAGGCTGTTAACAATCTAGCTCTATTTTATACTTTACATTATATTAACCACATATAAAATGAAAAAATATCTATAAGAGAATAAAAAGGATATTCAAGAATATACCAGGAAATGAAAATTAAAACAAAACAAAACAAAACAATAACAGTTAATGGTTTTAACACTGAACAAGATACAACTTCATCAAAAACATAATAAGACAAAGTCACTTTATATTGCTAAGGGCTACAATTTATAATGAAAACATCCCAATAACTTTTATATAAAAGAAACTAGCAGAGAAGCAACTAAAAACACATAAAACATCATAATATGAGATATTAACATACCACTCACAGACCCAAATGGATTAAGTTGGCAACAAAGTCATAAAAATGTAAAGCACCCATACAGCATAATCAATATGGTAGATAACAGTAATGATATTTATCTAATACTGAATCCCAGCTTTCATGAATATGACTTTCCAATTGAGTATGGAACTTTCACAAAAGCTGACCATATGTTAATTGAAAAAGAAACTATCCCCCAAATTGAAATGATACAATCAGTATTATCTAACCACAAAATAATAAAACTTAAAATTCATTTATAAAACTATTGATTAAAAAGTAACAACAACAACAACAAAAACTCCTTTGAATTGAAAATCCAAAAGAAATGCTAGTAAAAGAATAAAATTGGAAATTATCTAGAAAAAAATAATGAAAATGTTACATGTACAAGAATCTGTAGGACATTTCTAATTCAGTGCCTAGAAATATTTCATAGAAATCAATACTTCTATAGTTTAAATGAGAGTAAAAACATATAAACAAAAAGCTCAACTGATAAAAGAACAAGGAAGGAAAATAAAAGGCAGAAAGTATAAATTAATTTAAATAGGAAAACTTTGAAAAAGAAGGCTAATTATAATAGTTATAAACTGGGTAGGTTTTTTTGGAAAATATTTAATAAGCAGTCAAACCCTAGCCAACTTAATTAAAAACTTCAAGGGAGGATGGGAAATGACATAAAAAAATAAATGACAAAGGAGAAAAGGCAATCAAAAGATAAATGTTTTGAAATGACATTACACACACTCTGCATATAAATTTGAAAGCCTTGAAAACTGCCAAGAAATATATTTTACCAAAATATTTCCTCAGTAATGTTAGAATCAACGGATCAACTTCCAAAGAACTGGAATGAAGGCAAAATGAAAACACACAAAAAGAAAAAACAAAAGACAGGAGGTTTCACAGGGTATTTTATTGATCTGTAACACATTAGGCAATGCCACCGCTACTTAAACTCTTCCAGAGTATAGAAAAAGAAGGGAAACTTATGTATTGTTTTAAGAAACAACAATTGCTTTGATAACAAATCCTGAGAATCATGGCATCTTGAAGGGGAGTGCTAGTAATGATTCTCAGGCCCTTCAACATGTGTGTGTGTGTGTGTTGAGTGAAATCCAGCTGCCAGAGAACATTCAAGGCATGGAAGTCTACTGGGTATAACACCATAAATTTGTAATAATATACTAGTCATTTGCACAAATTTTATAGGGTATAGAAGAAAAGCCATGCATCTTTTTGATGGGATATAGAACTTACCTTACACAGTATCACAGAACAAGAAGTAACATGAAAGTTGATTCTTCTCTACTTAGGGAATGATATCCCCTGTATAAATTCACATAATAGCATAAATATAAATATGTGTAAGTATATAAATCACAGGTATGTCAATATGTTTAATATATTCTAATCTAACATAAAAAATGAAAATTTATTATATACACATATTTATTTATTTACTCATTTACTTGATTCTTGGTCATGATTATCCATGAATATGTAAATTATTCTTGCTCTGACTTTGTCTTAAAAAAGAAGTAGCTATGCCTGATCTGTGAAATTTAAGGGCACACATTTCAAGGTATTACTTAAAAATATTAATTGATATTGAGAAAAAATTAAGAATCTAAAATGTTATCTTTATTCCTTGATTATAACATTTTGGAAAATCCCCTGTTATCTCAAGACAAGTCTTTAATGAACACTGAATTACTATAGCAGTGAAACACAATTTCTTTTTCTGAATTACTATTTTTCATTATTTTAGCCTTAGCATTATTATGTTTTATCATAATTTTAATTAAGTCTAAACTATGTTTGTAACAATCTCTATTATCTTCTATGTTTTGGATCTATTTGGGGAGAAATGATATATTAAAAACTTGCTGTATGTGAACCTGAAAAGAAAACTGAATTTCCTTTTGAAATAAAACTAGCATTTTGTTAGAGTGACAATTTATAGTAAACTGTAAAGTTTTCAAAGATAGGACCTCTGAGTATAAAATAAGAGATATTTTAGACATAGGTTTAAATGGCTACATAGTAAAGCAATAAGTTTTGATGTCTTGATAACATTTTCTTTTATGGTGTATATTTGTTTACTTCATATGGATTCCTTAAGACAAGAGGGTAGGTAGGCTTAGAACTGAAAGAAGAAATGGTGAGGAATTCTTTATAGAAAGCAAGGCCGATATATATTTGTAGGAATAATGATGGGTTGAATCAGATTTTAAATTAGTTTTTAATTTGACTGATAAAATATCTCCTTAGCACGTAAAACATCAGTAAAAGTCTACTACACGCTAACATTATGTACCCAGTCCTTTAATAAACGAAAGAAAAAGAATGAACCTCCTGGTGGCCCAGACAGTGATCAGGGATAAAGGGAGCAGAACCCTGAGGCAGGCCTGGGGGCGATGATTATGAGCTCATCAATCCTGGGAGCTGCAGATTGAAGTGACTCAGAAGTAAGCCTTTAGCCAATCATTCCCCAGTATCACAGTTGACACTGACGTGTGTAGTGGAGGGATTAGTGGTGAAGGTCATGTTCCTCTTCTGTATAACATGAGTACTTACTAGTAAGCAATTTAATTTAGATAGCAAAGGTAAGGGTGATGTCAGAAAGCAGGAAACAATGGTGTGATATTCATATGTAAGTTGTATAAAACATTTTGACCCACCTTATTGATTTGGGTTTATTGGAGTTGCAAGTCTCTGTCAACAAACAAGCAAACAGACAAACCAAGAAAACTCAAACTGTTCATCTTTGTCTCTAGGAAATCAATTACCATTGAGGTAGAGAAAATAAATTATTTTTACCCTGGGGTGTTAGGTGGTTAGGTTGAATGAGGTGGGTGAGTATACAGACACAAACATATACTCTAAGATAATCTATTCTTTTTTTTTCTATTGAGTGTTCAATAGATACAATTCAATAGACCCACAGGGTGTTCAAAATATGTGTTTTCCTTTTTTGTGTTTTCTTTTTTAAAATCCTCACCCAAGGATAGGTTTTACTGATGAGAGAGAGAGAGAGAGAGAGAGAGAGAGACATTGATGGATTGCCTCTTGTGCAGACCACCACTGGAGATCGAACCTGAAACCCTCAACCTAAGTATGTGCCCTAACAGGGATGGAACCCACAACCTTCCAGTGTACTGCTCAAACCACTGAGCAACCAGGCCAGGGATGATATTCTTTATCTACAGTAGATCAGTCATGCACTGTATAGCTGGAACAGTTTGCAAGTATCAAAGGAAAACTGTCACTGATTGTTATTTTCTAGATCATGTGTGACAGAACTATTTTATTGTCCTTCCAAATCTGAAATTGGTCTCTATTTAACTAGGAAATGTTTCCCTGCAAATCGGCTTCTCTTCACATTCCTGCTCGCCGCAGCTATGATGTGTGTCACTGAGAGACGGGCAGATGTACCGCTGAAGGGAATAATATTATCGGCTTCTCACTTGGTAATATCTTCTCAGCTTGCTTAGCTAAATTAATTCTTTCATTTGATATTTGTTTTCTTTCACAAAATATGTAAATTTGAGGTAAACGTATTTTGCGAAGGAATTCAGAGGCATCCAAGTATTCATAACACTGAAGTTCTAAACAACTATTTGGGTTAATTCAGCTTCATAGTCAAGGTATTCTGTTATTCATGGGTCACATTTACCCCCAATCTATATTTCCTTTTCAGTACAAGAGTCTTTTCTTTCCAATGAATGGATGAAATCTCACTGATTTACTAATATATCTGGACTATTTGTGTTATATGAGTCAATTAAATTTATGTGAAGCACATCTAAGACTAGGATTTTCTCTTGTGACTCATTCAATTTCCCTGTAGAGCTTTCATATCTGAGAATGATTTTTTTTTTTTGTAATTAAGATTTAAGTGCCAAGTCCCACAACTCTTGGCATATAGAGAGATGCCATTTAGCTGACACTGTCCCATTGTGACACTGTCATATTACAACTTTGCAAGTCTTAACAGGAATATGTTTTGGTCATATGCAGAGTCATTATAACTCCAGATCTGCATTTTAGTATCTAACAAATGACATGTGACATCAAGCACAGCAAATAAAGAACAATTGAGCATGATTGAATTGTCAGTGCTACAACTAGATACGTTTTATTCTGTTTCTTTTTTAAAAATCCTAAATGTTAACACTTCATTCTAATTTTTAATATTCTAACACATTTCCTTGGAAATGAATAAAATGATTTTCTTATCTTTCCGTTTCAATTATATATACTAGTTTATTGAATAATAAAATAATATATATGTATTCTGTGTAAAAGCACTTTAAAAAGCATATTCACTGAAGCAGAGGGCAATTCATGAATCCTTCATGATGTATAGATGTATGTAATATAAAAGTAGAGACAATCTTAAGCAAATAATTACGTGTTCAATTATCCTATATAATCCTATATAATAAAAGGATAATATGCAAATTGTCCCTTCGACCAGGAGTTCGACAGGAAGTTTGACCAGGGGATCAACCACCTGTGGCCCCTCCCCCCGGCTGACCCTGACCCCAATCGCCCCCCTACCTCAATCAGGGGTGGGGCTGGCCAGACCCCACCCATGCACAAATTCATGTACCAGGCCTCTAGTTTAACTACATTATAGAACAAAAAGAGTTCATCCACCAGGCACTAGCAGAGACGAACACTAGACATCAAGAATTGCCCCAAGAATACTGGCTATATTCTGAATGTCACCATCCAGAAGAACAGGAAGCTAATGCTCAAAAGCCTGAACTCTTGGATGCAATGTAGGTTACAGGCTATATAGGGAAAATCACAAGACATCATGGGGCTATCTGCAGGAAGGGGACTGGGGGCCATGGAAGGAGGGGCCGGGCAGGGCCACAGAGGATGGGCTGAGACCCACCCCTGTGCCCACCGCAGCCTCGAGGCCCATAGTTCCTTTTAAGGTGCACGAATTTGTGCACTGAGCCCCTAGTATTACATGTAAGTGAATAGTAATTTAAATGTCAGACTTTCTATTCAGAATAAAGGATGCCAGATGACAGTGGAACCATATATTTTAAAGTTCCAAATGGAAAAACTGTTGACTCATAATTCTATGTAAGCAAAAATAGTTTTTTAGAAAGGAGGATGAAATGGATATTTTCAAAAATAGAAAAAATTTAGAATTTGTTCATGGCCAAAGTGCTCTAAAAGAAATAGTTGAGTTCTTCAGTCTGATGGAACATGATACCAAAGGAAACTTGATACTTCCTGATTAAAGGAATAATGATAGAAATAGTCAATGTTTAAGTAAATATAATAGACTATTTTTCTCATCTTAAATCTTTTAAAATATATGTGGCTATCAACTATAACACTTTAGTAATGTCCTGGATATAATACCTGGTGTTGGCAATATTTAACTTCTCTCTTTCTCTTAATCAATCTGGTTAAAATGTGTCAACTTTATTAAAATTATTGTTCCATTGATTCTTCTCAATGTTATTGTTTGTTTTGTATATTTTTAACATTTGGTTTGTGTTGCTTTCCTTCATCTTACTTTAAGTTTAACTGGATAATTTTCTTGTGTTTTTAAAGATAAAAATTCACTCATCTGTGGTCTTTCATTATTTTTATAAAGACACTTAGTGCCATATTTCTTCCTCTATGTAGTGGATGGCTGCTTTAAAAAATTTTATATAGTCTATTATTCTCATTCTCTTCAAAATATTTTCAATTTTTCTTTTGATTTCATCTTTGATCCATGAATAATATACAATTGCATTTAATTGGAAAATATTTAGGAGGTTCTAGATATCTTTTTGTTAATTACTTCTAGAAAATTGTATTATGAAGAGGAAAGTCATGTTTCAAATATTTTTAATTTATTGAAATGTTATGGTTCAAATATGGACTATCTCAGTAAATGCAACATGTGTACTTGAAAAGAAGATATACTCAGCTGTTTTTGATTGAGAATCCTATATAATAAAAGGCTAATATGCAAATTGTCCCCTCTGGAGTTCGACCGGGAGACAAGGAGTTCGATCACTTGCCATGACATGTGGTGACCACCAGGGGTGGCGTGGAACATGGCAGGTGACCAGTGGTGGTGGCAGAGTGTGGGCTGAGAGGGAAGGAGGAGGCAGGGAGGCAGGGAACTTGATTGGCCCTGATCACTAGCCAGGCCTGGGGACCCTACCCATGCATGTTTTCGCGCACTGGGCTTCTAGTTGGAAATAAATAATTAGATCAATTCAATTTATAATATTTTTCAAATCTGTACTCTTACTGGTTTTCTGAATACTTAGTCTATCAAATATTTTGATAGGGGTATCAGAATATTTCATTATATTTAAGGATTTGCTTATTTTTCCTTTAATTCTCTCAGTCTTTACTTCATGTGAAACTCTGAAATTATATGTTTAAATATTTAGGGTTTTTATGTTCTATTGAAGAATTTACACCTTTCTCTTAATGAAATCACTCTTTAAACCTTAGGAAATATAGTGTGTGTTTTTAGAAATTTACTTAATTTTAATGGAGCAACTTCAGTGTGTTGATTTTTGGATTAGTGTTAGCATAATATATCTTTTTCCATTCTTTATATTCAACTATTCTGTCTTTATATTTAAGTGGCTTTCTTGTTGGCAGTGTAGTATTTGGTCTTGTTTTCTAATTTAATGTTATAATCTTGCTTTTTAAATGGGTAATTTGGATTATTTACATTTAATAGCATTGAAACCGTATCTATTCTATTGCTATGTGTCTTTTATTTTTCCTGCTTTATTCTTGTAGTGAATTTTGTTATTGTATCTTATAAATATAACAGTTGACCCTAGAATAGAAAGGTAAAATTAAACAAATAAAAATGGGTTATTCACCTTAATCAGTTTGTTCCTCAATGAAGATGCTAACATAATGAGAAGCTGGGGTGCAGAGGCGGGGAGATAATGCTGCCACATCATACTGATCAGGTTAAATTTTTGAATTTTATCATAACAGAAACTGTATCAAAAGAGTCTTTGAAATTTAAATGTTGAAATAAAAGTATTAGGTTTACATTTTAACAGGGCTCTCTGATTTTGTTTGAAGAAAACCTTGCAGATGGTATCTACAATGTGGAATAAATATTTAGTGATGCTATCACACAGAAAATTACTACTATGTGGCATAAACCAATAAAAAAAACACACAGAAAAACAATAGAGAAAAAAATCAATGAAACCAAAAGTCAGTTGATTATAAAATTGAACAACAAAATTGACAAATCTTTAGTTAGGCTGATGAATAAAAAATTAGAAGACACATTATCAATATAAAGATTGAAACAATACATTATTGCCAACTTTATTGAAATGAAAGATTAAAAGATTATCATGGAATTCATTATGCCAAAATGTATAAATGTCAAAGTTCCTAGAAAGACACAAATGACCAAAACGGACTCAAATAAAAAATCTAAATAAATGTGTGAACCATAAATATATTGAATAAAAACCCCAGACTCAGATGATTTCACTGGTGAATTCTATCAAATATTTAAGAAAGAAAAAAATACTAAGGCTTAAAAAAAATCAAGGTGCAGGTACTGTGCGAATGAATCACAGCAGCCTTGTCCTTCCCTTTGTCGATCACTCCAGGTTCAAGAGGTAAGGACCTACTTAGTGGCCAAGCTCAGGTCATGTGCCGACCCTGACTTTACTGGAATTGCTAGGGCAGGCTGCACATAGATTGCTTTCAATACTTACAGAAGGGCATCTAGGCTTACTTTTCCCAGTCTACACAGGAGGTAGAAAAAACACCCAAAATAAAGTTGTGATTCTCTAAGGCAATAGATACACAGTCCATAAATGTGGTATGTTTTTTCTCTCCACCTTAACAATGAAGTCGTAAGCTCTCCTTGTCCAACTTCCAATTCCCAATATATAGAACAGAGCCTGTATTTACATAGTAAGTAAATATTTATTAACTGGCTAACTTACCATCCTATTAAACAGAAGCCCCTAAAATTGAATGAGAAAAGTTTTATTTATAAATCTTAAAAATTATAGAATAATTTGATATTCTTGCTTTTAATTTTATTTTAATATAATTAAACAATCTAAATAATGAGTATGTTCTGCTATTACATAACTTTTTTGCTTTTAATATTTTAATATCTGAAAATAAAACACTATAAATTGACCGGAAAAGTAGGAAATGAACCCAGGCATGTCTTTGATAGAGAGCAAAAACAAATGCATCATTGTTATCATTTCTCATCAAATTCATTATTGATTCTAACATTTATATTTGTTCCATGTTTCCCAAGGTGGAAGAAAAAAATGTGTTGTATATTACTCAAGGGGAGAGAGAAGTGCTTTTGATGATCTTTATACATAAAGAATGAAATTTGATTATTTATAGTTACAGACAATTGCAATTCACATAATATGCCTGGAGACAGTGAACCAAATTCTGAAATAAGCTACAGCAAAGCCATAGGGGAAGCATAGTGAAGGCAATAGGTACAATTAAACAAATTTATCCCTCTTCCCTCCAAAATAGTAAGTGACTAGAAGAAAACTCAACTGTGTTAATATTATTTCACTTGGCTCAAAGTAGCATTGAGAGTTTGCATCTTGCTTTATTGAAATCTCTGGTTGCTAATAGAAATAAAAACATTTGAAACATTTTGAAAGCAAGATAATGGGTAATATATTAATCTCTTCAGGAAGCTGGTAACCTATTAATTTCTGAAGACCTGTACCAAGTAAGAATTACCATATGCATATCAATGGTATTTAAAATTAGTCAATTTCCTCTCTGAGTTTTGTTATAACTTAATTCTTTTTGTGCTTACACATCCTCCAGGTTATTCTTTGTCAACATGAATAGAAGTTCACATGTTAGTTATGTTAGCAGTAACTCATCTAAAATGAGTTTCCCTACTTTAGGCTGCAGGTGTGAAATCCTCGAGAACCCCCATCCAAACCCATGTGAGTCATGTAAATGCACACTAACACATCAGTATGGAACAGAATTTATGACAGATCTTCTATTTTCATTGTTTCTTTGCTCTGAGTTTTTCGAATAATATTTCAAATGCAAATTACTTTCATTTTATGTTATGTACTTAGATACTTTCAACACATTTTTAAATAAAATAAAATAATTTATTATATAATACATGTTGAACTGAAAACATTGCTCTCATTATATAATTATTTCTATTTATTACTACCTCTGACACCTAGAACTCATGGCAGCACACTAATGGTATAGGTAGCTTTTTTAAAAATTGCAGTTTTATTGTATGGAATACTGTAAATTTGGTTTGATTTTTAGACTTGCATAAACTACACCATTGAGCCTAGTGAAAAAAATTTTTCTCTCAAAATCATTTTTATATTATAATAAGATTCTGAAACAAGCATGCATTATTAGGCCAATTGAATTATCTTAAACATTTTCAACTCATAGCACAAGTTCACAAAATCAGCCTCAGGCACTAAAAATCTTAAAAGCTAGTCTGATAGTGTTTCTTACAAATATTCTTTGAATTTTATGACTTGTCTCCCACATGAGGCATAATGGTTTCAATGTTCTAATTAGTACTTGTGTATATTGCTATTACTTTGTCTCTTTAATCACATTATTAAGACGGTTATGGAGATTCCTTATAGAATCACATTTTATAATAGGGTTTCTAATTTGAATATGTCCTTTTTTATGTTGTCTGATTCTGAAACATCATAAACTCTTTTTATGGGTCCTTTGATAGTAGTCACTCTCTTTCTTTATGCTTGATTAGAACATACAGTACTAAGTAATAAAGAAATTTCCTGAAGCTTTAGAGTTTTAGTGTCAGAGAAAAAGAAAATGGACTTCCTTTCCCTTACATTTTTATGCTGGGACAAGTAAAGGTATTTTTAAGCCAGTACCATTCTCCGGCTGCTGTTTTGGATATATACAAGGAATTCTGCTGAATTGACATTTGACTATGTTTTTAAAAAGTTAAACCTAATTGTCTGAGCCCTGATAGCCTTAAGGCTTTCCTTTGTAAATATTAATGCTTTGAAACCCAAAATGTATCATTCTAACAAAGAAATCCTCTATTTATATATTGAAAAGCAAGTAACACAATAGGGAGAGTGAAAGTATGATAGCTTTCTAAGGGCCCCTGAAATAAAAATCAGCACCATTGAGTGAAGTGGTCTCTGGTTTTTTTCCCATCACTTTCTTTGAAAAAGAGAATAAGTTGGAGAATTGAAAAAAAATTACAAAAAATTTTTAGATGTCTTATCTATGTGAATTCAGAAGTAGTTTCACAAAAGCCTTTCCTGATATAGAGAGTTTTAGTCTGAGTTTTAAATTTTCAAATGTCTAGCCAGTCACTTAGAACAGGCCTCATGTACCATGATTTAGTTGCTTTCTCTCTGTCTCTTGCTTTGATTTGGGATAGAGCTTGACATAGGGTTACCAGATTTAGCAAATAAATATATAGGACACCTAGTTAAATTTACATTTCAGATAAGCAGCAAATAGTATTTTAGTTATGTCCTATGAAATATTTGGGACACATTTATACTAAAAATATATGGTATATCAAAAATGTAAATTTAACTGGACATCTACTAAAGCCTAGATGGGCACAGAGAAGGAAATAGTAACTGTTAACTATTTTATTAAGGTGGAAATGTGTGAGAGTAGAGATAAAACTGCTGTATAAGTGCCTCCTAGTTTGCCAAGATAGTTGGATTATTCTTGCCACACTCTTTCCACTTAGAATATGTAATATAGAATATAGTAAAAAGCCACTTTAGTCATAAGACTTAAATCTTGAAATAGGATCCTTAAAATCTAAGGCAATTACATATTTAAATCAAATGTTAGATATCTATTTACATCAAATATTAGAGAATTAGAGATCTGTACAATGTCAAAAATACTTTTGACTCTCAACCAGAGACATGCTGAGTTTAAGTTCAGTGAGTGAACAGTGAAGTTGTACAAGTAGTTCAAGAATGAGAGAGGCAAGCACCACCGGACTCAGCATACAGATGAAGAGGAGTTAAGACACAGCTCAGTACCCAGAAGCAACTGGGAAATGTAAGCCAACCAGTTAGCATCGTTTAGAGCACAGAAAACCATCTAGAGCTGTGGTTTATAAATGTGGTTTTATGTCCATTTGCAAAGATGAGAAAGTTTGTGTAAAACACCTTAGTAGCAGTATAATTTTTTCCTAGTGTGTCACTTCTATTTCATGACTCTTTATTTAATACTAGAGGCCCAGTGCACAAAAATTTGTGCAATGTGGCGCGGGAGGGGGGGGGGGGTCCCCTCAGCCTTGCCTGCCCCCTCTCACAATCTGGGAGCCCTCAGGGGATGTCCTACTGATGGTGTAGGCCAACTCCCCTGTAGGAGGCGGCCTGGCTGATCAGGGGAAGGCGCTGCCCCCATCAACCGTGGCAGCTGCCTGAGCGCCGGGCCTCACAGCCACTGGGGCTCAACTCTGCCTGAGCCCACTGCTGCTTTAAGCCCACAGCTGCTGTGAGCCTCAGGTCTCGCAGCCACCGGGGCTCACTGCTGCCTGAGCCATGGCTGCCATGAGCCCTGGGCCTTGCAGCTGCTGTGGCTTTGTCCAGATGGACATCCGGAAGACATCTGCCCTAATTAGCATACTACCCTTTTATCAGTATAGATCAGTGATGGCGAACCTATGACACGCGAGTCAGAGGTGACATGCGAACTCATTTTTTTGGTTGATTTTTCTTTGTTAAATGGCATTTAAATATATAAAATAAATATCAAAAATATAAATCTTTGTTTTACTATGGTTGCAAATATCAAAAAATTTCTATATGTGACACGGCACCAGAGTTAAGTTAGGGTTTTTCAAAATGCTGACACGCCGAACTCAAAAGGTTCGCCATCACTGGTATAGATTATATTATACATTTCGTAGACAATAGAATTTAAATTTGTATATACATATGTGTGTATATATATGCACACACTATATATGAGATAAAGTTTTATTATTTACAACTTTATTTTATCCATTTGTAGTTTAAGGAATAATTGATTATTTATTCTTAGGGAAGATGCAAAAATGAATATATTTCTTGCATGTATTCCAATAGATTACTTTCATAATGACAGGTGAATATCTTGGATGGCTATTGGGTTTTACATTTCTGATTCTTTATCTTATTAGTTGGTACATGCCACTCTATTCTCATTTAGCTCTCAGTATTGGAGAAAAAACATAAAACCTTGATGCAAATTTATTTGTTAGTAAGTTTCTCTTCGTGCCTAAGAGGCGGTTGGATAATCACTTTATACTTAGATTTCAGGAACTGTAAATAGTTGTATTCTAACAAGTTTTTAAATTTCCTTTATTGAATTGGGAGTACATATTACTGTAAAAATGGTTTATTAGTTAATATTGATGTATCCAAGCCAGCAAAGAAAATCCAGTTTTATTTCTGATATACCATAGAGTTTAGAACAAATGTTCAATGAGAACATGGCATTTCAACTGAGAATGCCAGCTGGCCCCTGAGAATAGTCCACCTTATTATCCTATACTAGAGGCCCAGTGCACAAATTCATGCACAGGTGGGGGGTCCCTCGGCCTGGCCAGTGATCGGGGCTGATCAGGGCTGTCTTGCCCAGTCCCAATTGGGGCTGATTGGGGCTGGTCAGCCAGGGGGAGGGACTGCAGGAGTTGGCCAGCCACAGGAGGTTGGCTGTGGGAGCACACTGACTACCAGGGGGCAGCTCCTGCATTGAGCATCTGCCCTCTGGTGGTCAGTGTGCATCATAGTGACCGGTTGACCGGTTTTCTGTTCGGTCACTTAGGCTTTTCATATAGAGAAAATAAAGAGCTAATATGCTAATTAGACCAGATGGCAGAATAACCTTCCAGAACGACCTTCCAGAATGACCTTCCAAAACAACCAGTGGGCAGGGGGCGGGGGGCGGGGCCTTGAGGCTGAGAAGCAGCTGGGGCCGTGAGGCAGCTGGAGCTTGAGGGCCATACCCCTTGCACGAATTTCATGCAGCAGGTCTCTAGTTATAGACATAAAGGACAGTCTAACTTGGGGAATTCACCATTGTCTGTACTTTGAATCTTGTGGCTGAGAAAACTATTTTTGTTATTAACCCAAATTTGACGATGTTTTATATACTACTTCAATGTGGAAAGTTCATAAATCCAACAAATGGCAAAGTAAATGGGAATGTAAAATGTTGGAATTAACTTAGTCATCACGTTATTTTCCCTGTAGCTAGAACACACTTAAATTGACATTATCTAGAGTTGATATAGTAAGCAACCATTCATTTAGGAATTAAAAATATTATTTATTGAATACAACCATGTGGCAGATACTGTCCCAGCTGTTCTAGAGATAGCATTGAACAAAATAGGTATAACTTCTGCCATCAGTAAGCTTCTAGTCTAGTTCGAAGGAAATATATTTTACAAACAAGAAATGGATTAAATAAATGTCATATTCCCCCAGAAAGCATAGAATATGGGGATATAATGTAGTTTGGAGTCAAAAGGAAATATGTCCTGAGATGATGATGTTCAAGCTAAGATCTGAAAATAGTTAATTAAATGAGGAGGTAAGAAGCACATTTAAGACAGAAGACTGCTCATGTGATGATCCCAAGGTTGGAAAGAGCCTGACTTTTAAGTCACAGAATGAGGGCCTCTATTCCTGAAGGATGAAGTGCAAAGGAGATAATGGTGAGAAAGAAAGATAAATACAAAAAGATACAGATTGTACAGGGTGTTTTAGGCAATGTAGGTTTTTAGCCTCAAGGCATTAGAAAGTTATTGAACTGCTTTAAGCTAATGAATAATATATCTGATATATTAAAAAAATCATTTAATGTTGAATGAAGAACAGGGGCAAAAATGCAAATGAAGGGGACAGTAATAGAACAGAAAGGAACCTTTGCAAATTGGAGTAGTGTTACATTAGTAGAGATGAAGAGAAATGAAAACAATTTAGATATATTTGGAGATAGAAATCACAGAATTTAGTAATGGATTGAATATGAGAACTAAATTAAAAAATAAAGAAAATTTAAAAGTTAGTGGTAATTAGCTTGAGCATGTAGAGCAGTGGTTCTCAACCTTCTGGCCCTTTAAATACAGTTCCTCATATTGTGACCCAACCATAAAATTATTTTCGTTGCTACTTCATAACTGTAATGTTGCTACTATTATGAATAGTAATGTAAATATCTGATATGCAGGATGGTCTTAGGCGACCCCTGTGAAAGGATCGTTTGACCACCAAAGGGGTCTCGACTCACAGGTTGAGAACCGCTGATAGAAGAATAGAACAATCACTTAAAAATACAAAGATTGTAGAAGATAGGGCAGATGAGAAGGCATATATCAAGTTTCTCATTTTGAGAAGCTAAGGTACAGATATGAATAAGATATAAATGTAGAATGTTAAATAAACATTGAATATATGTAGCCAGATCTGACCTGCCACTATAATTCAGAACCACTGTCATAAAGTGACATTTACACCCATGGGGATAGACAAGATTTCCTATGGAAAATGGGAAATGAAGAGACTTCAGGACTGAACCTGATGAAACACCAATATTTAAAAGGTGATAAAGGCACAGTCAGACAAAACAAGGAAGGAATAACCAGACATATGAGAGAAATATATCTGATGTTGACAAAACATAATTACAAGAAATTAAGTAGAGATCTGACAAATTACCTGGATTTAAACTAAGTTAATAATATTTATTTAATGATTCTAACAATTGATAAAGCCAATAAGATTGAGTTGATAGGTGAATTGAGTAATAGATGGAGATTATTTATGTGGATAACTTGTCTCAAGTACCAATACTAAAAACAAGAATAGAGAGACAACAGAGCAAATGGAATGAGGTTGGAGGGTCAATATGTGTTCTTTTTAATTTTTAATTTATTTTAATCTTCACTGGAGGATATGATTTTTGTTGATTTTTAGAGAGAGAGAAATGGAGAGAGAAAGAAGGAGAGATAAAGAGAAAAAGAGAGAGATAGAGAGAGAAAGAGAAACATTGATGTGAGAGAGAAACATCAATCAGTTGCCTCCTGTATGCACCCCAACCTGGGATCCAGATAAAATTATCTAGTAGAAAAAGACAGCTTTTGAAATGCAGAAAAGAATAAAGACAAGCTTGTTGAGATTTCCAACATATGTGGGGTATGGATGTTTGAAATCAGTTGACTCTTCAAGCCCTGTAAATTGAGTGAAGAATATGGTGGAAAATGATACCAAAATTGTTCATATCTTTTGAGAGACAATGGAAACTCTGAATCTTGTAGCTATTGTTTTATTTTATCAGAATATTAAGGTAGCTAAGAGTTGAGTTGGGGAGGCATAGAATGAGTATTTAGTTCAGGAGAAGTTAGAAAGCAGAGGATAAAATATATGATATAGTGAGTGAGAGAAGTTTACAGTAGAATTTCATTATATTCATTCATAAAAGCCTATCTGAGGATGGTGATAATGAACATTTCATAATTTCAAAATATCTTGTTTTCTGACTTTTTCATCAGACAAAAAGGAGATTTTTTTTTGCTTAATCTGAGATTAGAATATTATAGGCAGATGTGTGATAAGTAAGAAAACTAGGGATTTAAACTTATATGTGAGAGAAATGATTAAAATAAAGACCTATAAATTTAATATGTCATTTTAGCTATAAATAATGGACAAAATATCAGTGGCTTAATTAACATTTTTTTCATAAAACAGTTTAACTCAATCAGTCCAGAGTTGATATAACAATTCCATAGTAGTAGGAACCAACATTTTCTATTTCTTTGCTATGCCAACCTCATTTTCAGTTTCCATATCATGTCCTAAGAAGTATGCAACAATTCCTGCCATCAAATCTACCTTCTAGATAGAAGGAAGGGGATAAAAACAAAGGGAAGCATATCACTTTCCAACAAAGGCACGAGTCAGAATTTGAGCTCAGAAATGTTGTCTATTTTCCACTGAACAGAACATTTTTATATGACCACATCTAGCTGCAAGGGAACCTTGAATATGTAATCTTTTCCTCATTGTTCAAATACCTAATTCTAACTGTTGCTAGAGATGGGGAAATCTAGCAGTCTCTGCTACAAGCACTGTGGAGTGTATGATCAGAAAAAAAAGAAAGGAGAGGGGCTACTTATTTAACAGCTTCCTCGTATGTTCATCTCACTTTTCTTTAGAGAAAAGTATTCAGCAAAACCACATGGGTTTCTACTGTAAGTGTTGTGCAGTAAAGGACTAATTCAGTATGCTTGGGATACTCAAACCCTGCACATTCCAAAGAAAGGAATCACTAATTATTAAAAGACTTTTATTTTGGATCAAAAGGAGTCTGACAAATTCAAAATAAATGTCAAATTTGATATATTATAATGAGATTTTAAAATCATGGAAACAGAGGTGGGTTTGTTTTGTTTTTTCCCCTGAAATAAGTATGTACCTTGACCTTAGTTTTGTTTACAGTTTATTTTACCATAAAACCATAGATTGGCCCCTAAAATAACTAAATTATTAGAACTGATCTAGCCTCAAAGGTTAATGAAAATATAATTAGTAGTGCTTGTGCTATATGTAGTTGAAGAGTTGTAAATCCATTAATCCTTCTTGATCATAAATTATCGACCTTATAAACAATAATCTTTTAACATTATTGTATCAATTTAGCTAAAGTGTTTGAACACTGTCTTGAGCTAAAAATTCTTGCCCATTGTTTTACTGAATTAAAGAAATAAAAGTAATATTTTCATGAGAAACAGAAAATACAATATAAAATTATATATAAATATAATGAGGTTAAGTAAATGTTCCATACATATATTCCATAAGCAAAATATTTAGATATAAAATATTTAGAAACAAAGCTAAAAAGCTCTTTCAAAAATACTCCTGAATTTCTGAGCATGATAGTAAATCAAAATATCTGAGGCATTAATACATACAATAATTAAGGGTTTTATTTGGTTATATTTGAAGAATCTGTGTTATGACTATTAAGCTTTGAAGTTTTCTTTAGTCTACTTGAGTAGATAAACACAAACTAATATGGAAATTACATTTTGTGGTAAAAATAATACAAACTTGGGGGAAAGGTCTTGGGTTTATATTTTCAGGTTTTCTACTACCAGGTGTATAAATTTGATGGGGTTTTAAAATTTCCATTAATTTCCAATTTATTATTTGCAAAATTGTGTTGATAGCAAGCACCATGGCTTTTTACTGAGGGGACTGGTTATCATTGTATCAGGACTTCACAAATAGTAGTTGAATCTGAATCTTTTGAATAAGCACTGCCCAATATTGTCTGAATGGCCACTTAATCTTTAGAGTGGAACTCTTATCTTGCTATTCCTGATGCTTCTCAGCATTTATCACGATGCATTTTTATTTTTTAATTCTCACCTGAAGATATGTTCGTATTGATTTTTAGAGAAAGAGAAAGAGGGACAGAGAGAAACACCAATGTGAGAGAGAAACATCCATCTCCTGTATGCACTCCAATCAGGGATCAAAGCCTCAAACTAGGCATTTGCCCTGATGTGGAGTTGAACTGGCAACCATTTGGTGCATGGGATGGTGCTCCAACTAACTGAGCCACCCGGCCAGGGCTCATGATGCATTTTTCAATCCTATGTTAACTTGTTGTGTTCTGTGCTTTGAATACCATTGGCTCTCTTTAGATTCATTTCTGTCTTATACCCCTGAAAGTAACATTTACTTAACCTCATTTGTCATTTGGTCTTACAATGGAAACTTAGCCCAGTCATTTAATTAAGAGACATGGCATAACATTCAGCAATTGAATCTGTTAGTAGTAATAAAACCACATTTTATACTTTTGAAGACATTGAACTACATTATAGACTATGATAATGCTTATTTAACTTATGATGAAAACTGAAACTAAAAAAGATGAGTGAACACTAATAAAGTCTATAATTTTATTATGCCATAAGCATAGACTTTTATTAGCTTTAATTGAAGGGTGAATTAATCAGGAATCTTTCAGTTGCAAATAATAGAAATCCCACTCTGTCTCATTTAGGTTAAAGAAGGCATTGTTATAGTCACATAACTGTCAATTTCACAAAAAATATAATCTATGATAATAAAAGTGTAATATGCTTCTGGATGACCATCTGGACGAAGCTGTGGTGGCGCGGGCCAAGGCAGAGGCAGCTGCCACAGTGGCAGGGCCCGAGACCCTTGCAAGAATTTTGTGCATCAGGCCTCTAGTTTACTAATAAGTGGCAAATATCAGAGGGAATTCTGATTGGACCAATTACTCTGTCTTATAAAATGGGTTGCTTGATTGGCCAGATCTAGACCTGTGCTCTTCCCTTTGGCTCTATTTACTGACCTAATATATAAAGAATAGGAGCAAATATATAATCCTAACTAAATACAGGGTGAAAAATATCTGTTTCTGTTCATGAGGAAATCACTTGTCTGGAAATATTTTAGTTACATTTAGTAAATAAACATGTGGCAGTTTCTCTTTTTTATCGAATTGGAAATTTTATTCTTTGGAAACCAGAGTAATAAGCTCCCATAGAATTATTGTATTAGTTTTCTATTGCTGCCATAAGAAATTACCATAAATATAGTGCTTTAAAGAACACAACTATTATCTTACAGTTTTCTTAGGTTAGAGATCTGAAATGGTGTGGCTGGTTTCTCTGCTCAAGTTCTCACCAGATTAGAATCAAAGTTTTAGCCATGAATGTGCTTCTCACATGAAACTCAGGCTATTCTTCCTCGCTCACTGTTTGAGGGCCATTTGTTTATTCCTCTCTCACACTTTCCATTTGTTTCCATCCTCCTGCCAAACCACCCTACAGACTGCATTCGAATGTAATTATAATTGTATCATTTCTTTACTTCGAAGTACCCACTTGATCCCAATGATATTCAAGATAAATTTTATACTTTCTGGCTTAGGATACAAGATCATCAATAATCCAGATTTTGGTTATTTCTTCAGCATTGAACCCTGCTAGTCCCTCCAATGACACCCTTCCTTTAGGTTTCTGCTCATATCACTGCTTGCAAGCACTGAAAGCCTTGCTTACTCTTCACTATTCTGCACATGGGGCTCAGGGACCCAATGCACTTCCTTCCATGCATATAGGGGATCTCCACACACCTTTACAAACTGAAGTCAAAACACTTTTCCCAGACACTTTTTGAATTTCCCAGATGAATTCATATACCTTTTACCTATCTATACTAATAAAAGGGTAGTATGCTAATTAGATTGGACATCTTCTGGACGACCTTCCGGACGTCCTTCCTGACAAAGCCACCATGGATGCGAGGCCCAGGAGAGGAGAGACGACCTGGCAGCCCTCGTGGCTGTGAGGCCAGGAGAAAGCCACGGTGAGCTGGAAGTCCTGCCTCTGCACTTGAGCTGCACAGAAAACACCTTTTCTGACCACTCATTGACTAAGCTTGCAGTATGCCACTAGCTTGGGTAATAAGAATCCAAGAAGGTGATCTAGGGTTTTTCCACCTCACTCGTGGAGGAAAAAACGGAGGAGGTCCACTGCTGGAAGGGCTAAGAAATATCATATTCTTCCCTAACCAGTTTGGCTCAGTGGATAGAGTCTCGGCCTGTGGACCGCAGAGTCCAGGTTCGATTTTGGTCAAGGACAAACACTTAGGTTGAAGGCTCCTGCCTGGCCAGGGCCCAGGTCAGGGCTCATGCAGGAGGCAACCAATCGATGTGTCCCTCTCACATTGATGTTTCTCTCTGTCTTTCCCTCTCTCTTCCACACTCTCAAAAAATCAATGGAAAAATATCCTCAGGTGAGGATACAAAAAAAAAAGAAAGAAATGTCATTCCTCAGGTGGGGAGCAGGCCTAAGCCAACAGTAGGACATCCCCTGAGGGCTCCTGGACTGTGAGAGGGGGCAGGCTGGGCTGAGGGACCACCCCCCCACAAGTGCACAATTTTTTGTGCACCGGGCCTCTAGTATTCTTATAATAGAGAGTTAATTATCATCATAGAGTTATCTAATCTGTTACTACAATGCATACATCTATTGGTCTCTCTTCGTGCTTTCTGGGTTACCATTTCATCTGGCACTTGGTATCTCTAGTACCTAGGCATGTGGTCAGCAAACTGCAACTCGCGAGCCACATGTGGCTCTTTGGCTCCTTCAGTGTGGCTCTTCTTCAAAATACCAAGTGCGGGCGTGCATGTACAGTGCGATTGAAACTTCGTGGCCCATGCACAGAAGTCGGTATTTTTTGGAAGAGCCAGTATTTTGTGGAAGAGCCACACTGAAGGGGCCAAAGAGCCGCATGTGCCTAGCGAGCTGCTGTTTGCTGAGCTGCAGTTTGCCGACCACTGACCTAGGCCACATTAGGTACTTAATAAATGTTGGTTGAATTAATTAAAAAAAAAAAGTGAGTTCATGCATCATCACACCCATTCCCTATAGACAAGCTTGCAGAATCAAATAAAATGATTACGGTAAAATCTTACCAAAATCATCTAATTATGCTCTGAAAATTTTTGATTTTGTTAAGAAAGATATGATAGGGATGAATAATGGCATCCCCAAAGATGTATATATCCCAATCACCAGAACCTTTCATGGCAAGAGAAAATTTGTAGATGTGATTAAGTTAAGGATCTTTAAATGGGGAGATCCTCTTGGATTATCTAGTTGGACCCAGTAAAATAAAAATAGAAGCATGGAACAGATTATGGAATCTCAGAGGAAAGGCGGAGGTGCGGGTGGGGGACTGGAGAGAGATCAACCAAAGAACTTGTATACAAATATGCATAACCCATTGACACAGACAATAAGGTGAAGAAGGCCTGGGACAGGGGGTGGAGGCAGGTTAGAATGGGGGAGACAGAGGGACATATATAATACTTTCAACAATAATGATTTTAGAAAAGTAAAAAAAAAAAAAAAAAAGAGTCCTTATAAGAGAGAGGCAGGAGGATAACAAAATAAAGATGTGGCAAAAGACTAGAGGTAGGAGTGATGTATTTGTAAGAAGAAGGAAGGTACCATAAGGCAAGGGATGTGGGCAGCTCTAGAAGATAGAAAAGGCATGATTTCCCCTAGAACCTCTGGTTTCATTGGTCAAAAATGTCAGTTCATTTAACCTGAACACTTAGGTATAAGTCATTTTACATATGAGCAATTAAGTTTTGTTTGGAACTAATTAAAATTTAATGTAGTGTCAAGGAATGAAACACCCAACTTAGTTCTATACTTTGATTACTAAGTGTTTATTTTTAATATCAGAAGTTATGTTGTCCTTAAAGATAAAGCAACACTTTACCTATCCCCCTTTCTTTTAGCTCTATCATCTCAGTGTCAGAGATACTTAAAAACACCACATTGGTGTTGCTTTCTATGTTCTAGCCATTCTACTGGGTGATGAACATACACTCTACTATTTAATACTCACAAAACTCCAATCAGAATTTATATTGTTTTCAAACTTTTTCAGACGAGAAAACTGAGCTTTAGTGAGGTAAATTAAGTTACTCAGATCCTGCAGTTAAAACCGATGAAGCTAGGATTCTTATTTCTATTTGTTTCTAGAACTGTGCTTTTGACTATATACTACTGTGGCTAAGTTTTATAAACAACTTTTTGGGAAAGGCCATCTCTTGCATGCAGTCTTTCTACCCCCATTCAGCTAAGTAAGAATGGGCCCTGAGCCTGGATCATTTCCTTACCAAGAGATAGAGTGCACATAGTCAATGTCAGGCTTATCACTTGTGTGAAATATCTTTCCTGTTTTAGGCTCAATGAGTCCTCTTTTGGCTTTGCTTAAAGCATGTGTGTCATGTGGTTTCTCGCCAACCTCACTGCTCTGTCTTGTGCAAGGAGGGGACCGCATTCACTCCGGAGCAGCACAAGATGATGCGCTTAGACCAGTTGCCCTGCACTGGCCATAGGGATAGACCCCGTGGCCTTGGGGATGGAACCCCCTGGAGCTGATGCTGCTCTGTCTTCTCTATAAGTGTCAGATGTTCCAGTCGGTGCTTGACTGTTGTTTTCCTTGGTGACTCTGATCACAAGATCCATGGGGCAGAGGGAGGGGTTTGGAGCCCTTTCCTGAGACTGGTGCAGAGTACTCTGCTTGACACACTTTTAAAAATATATATATTTTTATTAATTTCAGAGAGGAGGGGAGAGGGAGAGAGGGATAGAAATATCAATGATGAGGATCATTGATCTGCTGCCTCCTGCATGCCCCCCACTGAGATCGAGCTTGCAACCTGGGCATGTGCCTCAGAGAATCAAACCCGGGACCATTCAGTCCACAGGCCGACCCTTTATGCACTAAGCCAAACCAGCTAGGGTGACACACTCTTAATTTAAGACAGAGTTTAACATTGTTACCTCATTTTGACCTCCTCTTCCAGGACACAGTTCTAAAACTTCCCTGTTGGATTAAGCTCCTGCTCTTTTCCCTGGAGCTGGAATCCTGATCAGAGTTCCTCGAGGCCTGGCCTCTGCCCAGCTTTGTACACTTCCTCCTCCTCCATCACTGTTGTCCTCTTTTCCATGGACTGAGGCCCATATGCTGACTGTCTGAAAGTCAAAGTGTTCCCTTACAGAAACATATAAATCGTTTTTCTCATCTTATATCAGCTATTATTAGGACACCCTATTGCCACATACATCTGGCACTTGTCCTCTCCTATCTGTCTCTTTTCTTTTTGGATATAGTTTTCTGCCAAGGACTGAGATTTCTTGCAGCTTTTGGTTGGCAAGGCCCTATGCAAATTCCCAAAGAACCCTCAATCTAATGAACAAAATGAATTGACCAACAAAATAAGACCCTAAGCATGGAGGCATGGAACAGACTGACATACCTCAATGTCAGAGTGGGAGGGCAAGGAGAGATAAACCAAATAACTTATGTGCTTATATGTATACTAGTAGCCTATGGACTCGGGCAATAGGATTTTGAAGACTTGAGGTGGGAGCTGGGCTGGGCAGAGGTGTGTAAAGGGGGGGTGGGTGATGGGAGATATCTGGTATATATAACCCTTGTGCTTTTTTAGCAAAAGTACAAAATCACCCAGTATGTCCAGCGAGGCCAGTTATTAGAAAAGGTATGGCATACCTGTGGAAAGCATATCACAATTTCTGAAATCAAAGCAGTGCTCATTTATGAAAGAGGTCTAAAATTTTTTTTTGTTTTTCTTAGAAGTGATTATAAGACTTCTTCACAAGGAGAGGCCTTTCTTAGTTGAAAATCTTTGCAAAGTCTAAGTGGGTAGAATATCATATCTCAAGGGGTGGGACTGCCATGCATGAATCAGGGGAGGGGTTATTTTGCTGCAACAGAGCAGGGAGAGAGATGGAAAAAATGAGATTGGAGCAACAAGAAAATGGAATGCTACATGGATTTTTCTAGAAACCACTGAAGGGATGAGCTCTGAGAACCCAGGTCAATGTGGGAAAGAATGGTCTGAGAAATGAGAAGGCAATACAAGAAACTAGTCGGTCATAAGGAAAAAGCTGCCATGATGTAACAATATCTGGATTCTCACAAGTTGTGAATTTTGGGGGATTGATTCAAATTTGTCATAATTTCCCCATGGCCAGGAAGAGCCAGCTAATTATGAATTACACATGGGGGAATGGCCCTTTCCAGATATCTGACACATTTAGAAAGGACCTTTATACTTCTGAAAAACGTTGTTCAGTTATTTACAAGTAGTTTGGTGTATATATCAGAGAATAGGTTCTATAATGTCAATAATAGACATATATATGCAAGCCTCCACACAAAAATAAGTAAAATGTCCTTTTGTTTATGCAGAATAGGCAAGTATCTATGTGATCAGTCAGGCATAATTTCCGAAAGGATGGGATAAATCCAGAAAAAAGGAGCTACCATACAAATAGAACACGTGAAACTCTTAGATAATTTATTTGTGTCATGTTTATTATATGTTGGACACTATATATATATATATATATATATATATATATATATATATAGTTGATTTCAGAGAGGAAGGAAGAGGGAGAGAGAGATGGAAACATAAATGATAAGAGAGAATCATTGATCGGCTGCCTCCTGAACGCCCCCCACTGGGGATCGAGCCCGCTACCCAGGACCTGAATCAAACCTGGGACCATTAAGTCCATAGGCCAATGCTCTATCCACTGAGTGAAACCAGCTAGGCATGTTGGACACTTTTTAAGTCACGTTTAAAGTGTTGACTCACTTCATCTTAACAATAATCAGAATCAAGCATTATCATGCAGATGAGAAAAAATAAAACATGGAGAGATGAAAATCTTTTCAAGCTTCGCAGCTAGTAAGTGTCAAAGGCAGGTTCCACCCCAGGCCATCTGACTGCAGAGCCCTTGCTCTTCCACACTGTGTATAAGGACGGGAGAAACAACTGATCAGTTGCTATTGCTTATAAATTAGCAGTTTTGAGTGGAGAGTGGCATCGTAACAAGGATGTGAATTAATTATTACTGAAGCAGAGAATGAAGGAGTCTCTGGCAAGTAAGAGCAAAAGGATGGCAACTCCTTAAACTTTTAGTCTTCTGCTGTCTTTGTTTGTATATTTGCGAATCTCTAGCTCAATACAGAGGGATCATCAAAGCAAAAAAAATTAATATATTTCTATTTCAATGGGCATTGCTCCAAACTATACCATGATATTTTTAAAAATTGGTCAAGCAATGATGGCCTAGGATGATTTAGAAAGAGAAGGACAAATTACTTGCACAGAAGCGCTCTAAGCAAAGAGGGTTATTGACAGCAATGTTACTAAAAAAATAGGGTCATACTATAATTATGCTTATTTTTAAATAGTCCCTGCTGTTTCTTGAAATATTCTGAATTTATATAACTGCATTAAAACATTTTACCATAATCTATAATTCTGCTTTGTCTATGATTCGTTAGGACAGCAAATATAACATGTTTATTTTAAGTCACCCTCTTATAACCTTTCCTAATTGGAGAAGTTATTTTAACAGTTTGTGAAATAAACTCAACTATTCATGTGTAGTAACCAGTGGAACTAATTGACAATCTTTCTGTCACAGTTGATTTCAAACATCTCTGTAATGAATCCTTTGGATAATTAAATGGATAAATCCTTAGTAAAATAAAAGTAAAAGCACGTATAAGGCAAATATTAAGTAAGTCAGTACAGATAGAGCTAAATCAATTTGTTGGAGAAATCAGGTCAAGGATCTAATGCCGTCTCACAAAGTGGACCTCTCATCTTTTTTCTTTGCACTCCAGAGATCCGTTTGTTTCATAAACAACAATTTTCTTTCATAGAATTTTTGTTCAGGGAAGCCTCAATAATCCATCAGCTACACATCTGGTTACTTATATCCAGTCAATGTTTATAGTATTTTCTTTCTGATATTTTATTTATTCTCTCATTTAAATTGTATTATTTGTTTAGATCATTTATTTTGTCAAAAGTAACCTTTGGTAACCTATGTGGCATTAATAGTTTAATCTTAATATTACTGTCTTATGCAGTGAATTCTGAGGCTTGGACTCCTCTTCCATCTAGTTGTTAGTGATAGTAGTTGGTAAATTGTTTTAATTTTATAATCCTGGGAGAATAATAATAATAATAATAATAATAAGCTTTATTCCCTTTGTGTTTTCTTTTTGTGAGTCAATAAATGAAAATGAGATGTAGAAGTGCAGTCCCTCCTGCTTCTGAAAATCTAACTAAGACGAAACAGGACTGCCATGCTGAATTAGTACTATGGGTATCTATGGAGAGGTTTCTGAATAGTCAAGAAAACAGAAGGGTTTTATTCTTCATGTATTCATACATTCTCTCTCTCTCTCCCTGGTATAATTAATTGAGATAGTCCCCTGTATCAATAAATAAAGCACTCTTTCCCATGGCCATGACTTCCAGGCAAGACCTAGTTTCCCCTCTTCAACTTTGAGGCATTTCTCATATGTAAATTACTTTCCTATGTTTTAATTATAACACCTTAGCCCTTTCATATGGAAGACATGACCCTTTCTCCTTCTTCAAGAAACAAACTAGCCCTGCCTGGGTTGCTCAGTTGGTTAGAGCACATCCTGATATGCCAAGTTTGCAGGTTCCGTCTTGGTCAGGACACATATAAGAATCAACCAGTGAATGCACAAATAAGTGGAATAACAAATCAATCTCTCTCTTTCTCTCTCTCTCTCTCTCTCTCTCCTCTCTCCCTCTCCCCCTCTGCCCCTCACATGCATATACATTACAAAGCATAAATTTTTTTTGCCTTAAAAATACTAGCTGGTTATAGTTGTTGTCCCCTTTATTTAATGTCTACCTCTATTACTGTGGCAAGTATGAAAATGCAGCTCTCCTGGTGCAGTAAACACAGCTGAATGATGGCCGCAATTGTGTCCCCTCTGCATCCCCCATCACATTAATGGAGCTGCCACACTGTAATCATGAAAACAAAGTCATATCATTAAAACTTGAGGTGGGGGAGACCGTGGAGCAGAAAGACAGAAACCTGGCTTCTTTACCTCACCAGATATACAGCTGTAGCCTAATTCAGACTTTCTGTTACATGGGGGAAATATCAGGTTAGAAAATATTTTTTTTAGATATTTTTACTCAATACCAAGTTCCAATATATTTTAGTGAATAATCCCTACTTTTAATTAAATTTAATCTACATTTTCTTCTGAGATGAACTAATTCATTTGTCATATAATTTAGAATTAAAAAAAAATTTAAAAGGCCAGAATGGTAAAGAAATAAACAAAACACTAAATTCAAAATCTGAATTAACAGAATCTCTATTCATTACAACACTAAGAATTATCCTTTAAAATTAGAAGTCAGAACATGTCACTCTTCTTATCAAACCCTCTGAGGCAGTGGTTCTCAACCTGTGGGTCATGACCCCTTTGGCAATCGAATGACCCTTTCACAGGGGTCGCCTAAGATCATCCTGCATATCAGATATTTACATTATGAGTCATAACAGTAGCAACGTTACAGTTATGAAGTAGCAACGAAAATAATTTTATGGTTGAGTCACAACATGAGGAACTATATTTAAAGGGCCAGAAGGTTGAGAACCACTGCGAGGGCTTCCCATCTAATTCTCAGTAAAGCCAACACCTGACTAGTGGCCTACAGGGCCTACTCGACGTGCTCACTTCATTACGTCTTTGACTTTACAACTCCTTTTAGATTTAGGAAAGTTCCTTTCATGGTATGGGTCCACAGCAAGAATAAAATTGGAGGACAAGGTACAATAAGACTGAATATTGATTAAGTATAAAACAAGCTATCTGAGCCCTAGCTGGCTTGGCTCAGTGGATAGAGCATTGGTCTGCAGACTGAAGGGTCACAGGTTCGATTCCAGTCAAGGGCATATGCCTGGGTGGGCAGCCTCGATCCCCAGTAGGGGGCATGCAGGAGGAAGCCTATCAATGATTCTCTCTCATCATTGATGTTTCTATCTCTATCTCTCCCTCTTGCTTCCTTTCTGAAATCAATAAAAATTATTAAAAAAAAAAAAAAACAAAACAAAAGCAAGTTGTCTGAGAATATGTTCTAACCTCCTAACTTTATAAGTATAAATTCATTATGAGTCTATGTGTGCTTATACATGTAAAGCTGAGTGGGGTATTTTGTTAATGATTATTTGTTTTATGTAACTGAAAGTTGACAAAATATTAAAGGTTATTGAATTTAATTATTATTGTTCATGTGTGGATATTTACATGTGGGCTGGGTCCATAATATTTAGATAAGTAATCAAATAAAGATACATAATTTTTACATTATTATATATTTACTAGAGGCCCGGCGCATGAAATTCGTGCACGGGGTGGGGGAGGGCCTCAGCCCGGCCTGCACCCTCTCACAATCCAGGATTCCTTGGGGGATATCCCTACAGAATCCGGCCTAAACTGGAAGTTGGACATCCCTCTTGCAATCGATGGCTCCTAACCACTCACCTGCCTGCCTGATCTCCCCTAACTGCTCACCTGCCTGACTGATCGCCCCTAAGTGCTCACCTGCCTGCCTGCCTTACTGCCCCTAAGCACTCTGCCTGCCTGCCTGATCGTCCCTAACTGCTCGCCTGCCTGCCTGACAGTCCCCTAATCACCTCTGCATCGGCCCCCACCTCCACCACTTTGTTGGGAAGGATGTCTGGAAGGTCTTTTGGCTGCCTAGTCTAACTAGCATATTATGCTTTTATTATTATAGATTCCATATTTTTTGCTTTGCTTTCTTTTCAACAAAATCACTAATTGTTATTTTAATCAAGATTTTCACATAATTTATACTCTATTGACAGAAATGTCAGATTTGATAAACTGATCTGATTTACTCAATCTGTAGAGATTTTCTTCTGCTGAAGCAGTAGCAATGTGAATTGTCAATAACATTATTTAAAGCACTATTTGCATTGAAAAATGAACCATGAGTTGTACTTATTATGTTCAAATATTATAGTGAGGAATCTTAAGATTAGTTATTATTGAATAAAATTATAAAATATTTTAACATTATAATTGTGATATTTTAAGTCATGTCCTTTACATTACTTTAAAACAATATCTATATCCAGAAATAAAATCTTACATGTACTTATTTTTAATTTTGCAAGGCTGGGCTATTATAAAGCAAACTGAAAATAATACATTGCACAATTTATTCAAAGCTCTCATCAGTGGAGATGATCATTTGATCTACAATATGTAATTCCTATGTATAGTACATGTCTCCTCTATAGTCATGCAAATATTTTTGCTTCCTTATTCTTGATTTTTTAATTTTTAATACATTTTGTTTACATATTTTACATACTGTTTCATTGATTTAAAAAAAAACACACAATTTTCTAAGAAAACCTTCCAACAGTATTAATCCTTTCAAAAGTGAAATAGCAGTTCTATCTCTGATGGGTGCTTTGTAAAATTTTCTCATATTAATAGAAAACAACTCTTTATAACAGTGGTTCTCAACCTGTGTGTCGCGACCCCTTCGGCGGTTCAACAACCCTTACACAGGGGTCGCCTAAGACCATCCTGCATATCAGATATTTACATTACGATTCATAACAGTAGCAATATTACAGTTCTGAAATATCAACGAAAATAATTTTATGGTTGGGTCACAACATGAGGAACTGTATTTAAAGGGCCAGAAGGTTGAAAACCACTGCTTTATAACCATATAATTGTGAATAACACAGGGTCAGTTTTAATTTATGTCTAAGACCAAAATTTACTATTTATTTCAAGACCTCTTATTTTGATGACAACTTCTACTCATCATGAATCTTATGTAAATGTAAATAAAATCTAATTGTCTTAGTATTTACTTGATATCCTTATATATTATATATTTGGGAACGGTTGTCAGCTCAAATGTTATATATGTGATATATCTTACATTTCATATGTCCTATATTTCCTTCTATATTTCATATAAAAGTATAAAATTAATAATAATCCAATAATAAATATAATCCAATGATAATCCAATAATAATTCAATATTAATCCAATGAGACCTTGAGCTATCCATTGGAAAGTAGGAATTCCCTCTACAAATATTGTTCAACTAGAGGCCCAGTGCACAAAATTTATGCATGGGGGGGTGTCCCTCAGCCTCGCCTGCACCCTCTCGCAGTCCGGGACCCCTTGGGTAGGGTCCCTAGGCCTGGCCGGCGATCAGGGCCTAGTGGGGCTTTCCTTTCCCTGGCTGCAAGCAGCTGGTCCTACCCCTGCTGCTGCCACTGCTTGCCATCTGTGTGGCACTGCCCCTCTGCCCCCACGACCGGTTGCCTCCCTCTGCGGGTGATAGGCATGGGATGTGATTGTTTGGCTGGCCTGGGCCTCCCTCTGTGGGAAGATCTATCGTGGAACCCTGCGATTGATCTCCCCACAGTGGGGGGCCCTGCCACCTGCAGCAGTACCACCAGCCAGGGAGCCTAAGCCTTCCTCTTTGGGGTGATTAATCGCCCAGGAGAGGGAGGCCCCGCCCACCTGGCCAGGGCTCTGTGATCAATCGATCGCCTTGCAGAGAATGGCCTGGGCCTCCCTCTTTGGGTTGATTGTAGAGCCCCCCCCCCCCCTGGGTAATCATGCAATGATAGCAGGACCCCCTGACCAATTGCATTGCACCTGCCTTGGTTGGGCTGGCATCACGGCGTGTCATAGCATGGTCATCCAGAAGGTTGTCCAGATGGTTGTCCTGCTGTTTGTTCATTCAGTCGATTTGCATATTATGCTTTTATTATTATAGACTAGAGGCCCGGTGCACAAAAATTTGTGCACTGGGGGGGAGGGAGGTCCCCCAGTCCAGCCTGTGCCCTCTCGCAGCCTGGGACCCCTCGGGAGATACCAACCGGCTGGCTTAGGCCTGCTCCCGGGTGGCAGAGGGCAGGCCCAATCCCTAGGTGCAGCCCCTGGTCAGGCTCAGAGCAGGGCCAATTGGGGAGTTGGGGCAAGGCCCCCTGTCATGCACAGAGCAGGGCGGGTCGGGAGGTTGCAATGCCACCCTCAGTCACGCACAGAGCAGGACCAATCAGGGGGTTGGGGCGCTGCCCCCCGTCATTCACAGAGCAGGGCCCATCAGGGGGGTTGTGGCTCCGTACCCTGTCACACACAGAGCAGAGTCGATCAGGGGGTTGGGGAGCTCCCCCCTGTCACACACAGAGCAGGGCCGATCAGGGGGTTGAGGATCTCCCCCCTGTCACTCACAGAGTAGGGCCAATAGGGGAGTTTGGGCACTGCCCCCTGTCACACACAGAGCAGGGCGGATCAGGGGGTTGGGGCACTGCACCCTGTCACACTCAGGGCAGGGCCAATGGGGAGGTTATGGCTCTACCCCGTTACACACAGAGCAGGGCCCATGGCGGGGGGTGGGGGTTGGGGCGCCTTCCCCTGTCACACACAGAGCCGCAGGGCGATCAGGGGGTTGGGGCGCCTTCCCCTGTCATGAACAGAGCAGGGCAGATAGGGAGGTTGTGGCCCCGCCCCCTGTCACACACAGAGCCTCAGGATGATCAGGGGGTTTGGGCACTGCCCTCTGTCACGCTGCTCCACTGATCCTGGTGCCAGGAGGCATATTACCCTTTGGGGGCCAGCTGGTTTGCCCTGAAGGGTGTCCTGGATCAGGGTGGGGGTCCCCACTGGGGTGCCTGGCCAGTCTGGCTGAGCGGCTGAGGGCCGTTTTCAGGCTGGCGGGTGACTGAAGCTCCCAACCGCTCCTTTTTTTCTTTTTTTTTTTTATTCTGGGCCAGCTTTATCTCTGAGGCCTCGGCTGCTGAAAGCCGGTTTCTGGCCTTTGTTTTTCCTTCTGTATTTGATACAATGTTGCGGTCCAGCTGGCTGAAGCCCAGCTGACTGAAAGCCGGTTTCTGGGGTTTTGTTTAGCTTCTATATTTGCAACATAGTTGCTTAGAGTTGCAGCTGAGAGGCCGGCAAGTGAGGCGGGAACGTTGGAGTCCGCAGTCACTGGAACAAGCAAGCCTCCCTGCTTGCTTCAGTGCATGGCTGCCGGCCGCCATCTTGGCTGACAGTTAATTTGCGTAAGGATATGCTGATTAGCCAATGGGAACGGTAACGGTCGTACGCTAATTACCATGTTTCTCTTTTATTAGTGTAGATGTTACCTTATCAACAGGTCTTTAATATTTTATTGCCATATACTTCTTTTTCAGTCATCATGCTCAATTATTTGGAACTTTTAAAATATTTTTAGCAAAGGTGTGTAATTGTATATGTGACTTTTTCTAAGGCCAAAATTTTTTCCTTCCTTCCTTCCTTCCTTCCTTCCTTCCTTCCTTCCTTCCTTCCTTCCTTCCTTCGTCTTTCCTTCTTTCCTTCCTTCCTTCCTTCCTTCCTTCCTTCCTTCCTTCCTTCCTTCTTTCCTTTCTTCCTTCTTTTCTTCTTCTCTTCCTTCCTTCCTCCTTTCCCTCCTTTCTTCCTTCTTTTCAATTCATTTCCATATGTGCGATGTCAATAGGGGGTTTCAAATTGGCATCCCCAAATGCTTTGTCATCCTGGAGTAGTATAATCTACATAAGTCTGGTTTTTACTTACTATTCCAGTGAGTTTTTAAACCCTTTGTTTTACTACATAACTATGGAAGAGAAACCATATATTAGTAAAAATTACTATTTTATTCTCCAATTCATCCCAATAGAAATTATTTATTTCCATATATACCTTACATACACAATGATTGGCATTGTGACTGGAGGCTATCGTTCAATAAATACTAGATTCCATCTGATTTGTGCATATGAACATATCCCAGATCAGAAAACAAGTTTTGCAAAAATGTAAATTATAATATGTGAATCAAGTCAAAGTTATAGTAAACTACCAGTTAGTTGAGACATTAGAGGGAGCTGTGAAATTTAATTAATTTCTTCAAATTAACTAGGCAGAGCTCATAAATCAACAGTAGTCCAGTTCTTCTTTTCCGGAAAAACAAGTCTAGTGTTTCCTCCCACCATTGGTCTTCAATGAGTACTTGATTTGAGAGGTGTATCTAAGAATAGTACTATCTTACTATGAGGTGCTCTCATAGGAAGATTGGAATTGTGTTTAATTTTTCCCAGAAAGGAACAGAGGTGTTTCGATTGAAGCCCATTTTATTTAATTATAATTGGTTTTATAAATTAGTTGGTGTGTGTTTTGAAATTTAACTACAAAAAGTGTATATAGCAGGATAAAATATTTCAATTTTCATACTATATTTTAGTAATCTTAATAACTAGTCTCAAGATGAAATAGAAATGGCAGAAACTCACAAAATAACTATATATATGCAGTACTGTAGCTGCTTATAAGTTTATTCTTTAGCTATTTTCACCATCCATAAATGCACCTTACTTAGTTGTCAGATATGGCTAAATTTTGACTGTGTAAGGGTTAATCATATTAAACATTAGTAGTAGACACAACATTTTAATTGCTAAACATACTTTACATTAAAATAATTTAAAACTGTATATTCACAAAATTTTACGTTTTAATAAATGAAGCAACTGAATCTAAATAAAACTCATTAGACATGTTCACACCTACATTCAATTCCCTTGGTAATCCTTTTGCAAAAGATCAAACTTCTATTAAACAATAGTTAACAACTTCCATTTTTAATTGACAGTATATTGACATAATTATAGACTCACATACAATTGTCTTATATAATAAAGAGCTAATATGCAAGTGGTCATCACGCCTTCATGCCATCATGCCATAATGGCTCAGACACTCAACACTGGGGAGAGAGAAATAGGGACCAGCCAGGTACAAATGAGCTCAGGAGAGGAATGGAGACCAGTCAGGCACAAATTAATTCGTGAGAGAGGAATGGGGCTGCAGCCCAGGAGAGGGACAAGCCACATGCATGGTGGTCCTGGGTGCCAGTGGCTATGCCTGCACCTGTGGCCTGGGAAAGGGACAAACCAAATGCTCCTCGGTCCTGAGCGCCAGCGTATGCACCTGTGCCTGCGGCCCGGGAGTGGGATAAGCTGCATGCCCCATGGTCCCTGGCTCCTGTGGCCCAGACCAGGAGAGGGACAAATCGCCCTCCCCGTGGTCCTGGGCGCCTGCAGCTGTGGCCTGGGCGAAGCCACAGCCCGCCCACAGTCTCCTGCGTCTGTGGCTGGCCCAGGCTAAGCCGGCAAGGGTCCTGGGTGCCTGAGGCCCACCAGAGGGAGGGAAGCCCGAGTCCTGGGTGCCTGTGACCGGCCAGAGGAGGGAATCCTGGGTCCTGGGTGCAGGGCTAGTTAGAGGTGGTTAGGGGAGATTAGGCCAGCAGGGGAGCAGTTAGGGGTGATCATGCATGCAGGCAGAGGTGGTTAGGCATGATCAGGCAGGCAGGCAGAGGTTGTTAGGGGTGATCAGGCAGGCAGACAGAGGGGTTAGGGTGATCAGCAGGCAGACAGGCAAGCGATTAGGAGCCAGTGGTCCCATATTGTGAGAGGCAGTCGGACATCCCCTGAGGGTTCCCGGATTGGAGAGGGTGCAGGCTGGGCTGAGGGACCGCCCCCCCTCAATGCACGAATTTCATGCACCGGGCCTCTGTAAGCTATAATAGTGAGAGATCCCTGTATCTATCACCCATTCCTGCCCCGAGTGGTAACATTTTGCAAAACTGTGGTATAACACCAAACCAAGATATGACAGTGGTACAATCCACTCATCATTTTTAGATTTCCATAGTTTTACTTGTACTCATTTATATTTGTGTGTGTATTAAATTTAATACAATTTTATAACCTTTGTAGGTTCTTGTACCACCACCACAGTCAAGAAACTAAACATTTCCAACACCCCAAGAATTCCTCAGATTTCCCTTATAACCACCTTGATTATGCTCTCCACCAATCTCCCTTTTATTTTTTATTTTTAATCTTTGGGAATACCTAGTCATGATAAAAATTCTCAAGAAGTTGAAAATAAAGGGAAATTATCTCAACTAGATAAAAATGCATCTAAAAAAACCTACAGCTAATTTCATACTTAATGGTGAAGAGCTGAATCATTTCCCTCTCAGATTAGGGCCAAGACTAGAATGTCTGCTTATTCAACTCAGCATGGAATTTCAGTCATAGCAATAAGAAAGAAAAGAAATCAAATGTACCAATATCACAGATTAATAAATAATCCTATCCCCATTTAATTGTCTCCTTGGAAAATCTCAATGAATCTACAAAAATATTCTACATCTGATGAGTTTAGCAAAGTGACAGGAGACAAGATTATCACACAAAATATAAATTATATTTTTATATACTAAGAATAAAACAATACTATTTAGATTCACTTTTTAAAAAAATAAATATTTAAATATCATTTAATGGAATAAGTACAAGATCTGTATATTGAATATTACAAAGTGCTCATAATAGGAATCAACGAACACCTAAATAAATGGAGAGACATACTGTGTTCCTGGGTTCGAGGTCTCAACATGGAAAATATGCCAGTTTTCCCAAATTGATCTATAGATTTATGCCAGCCAGCTCTTAAGTATACATAGACCAAGTGTATTCTAATATTTTTATAGAACAATTCAAATTTCACAATAGAGCAATTGTATAAATCATTGCAACTGATAAGAACTAATTAAGTTGTAAAGATGTCAAAGAAGATCTAAAAATACTAATTTGCTTCATATCCTATTATAACATGGGCACTATTTTGTCTACTATTGTTATCAAATTCTGCTCTTTATAGTATAAAATGGGTACATTTTACCTGTTATAGTTCTCATATTTTACTGTTTATAGCATAACACGGGGATAATTTTATCTGCTATAAGTATCTCAATAAGTCATCAACAAAAATCACTTCTGTTAGAATTTTATGAGATATCCAGTTTTATGCTATGAATTTAGACAGCACATGAAAAAAAATACTAGAATTGCAAAAAACATGTGAGTGAAGTAGTGGAGACAATTATGTTATAGATTTATACCATGTTAATTTTATAATTAAAATATTCTAAAGAGAATTCATTTTAAGAAAGCATATTGTAAAAAGCTGTTATGCTCTTTAAAAATTGCATTTTGTATGTGTTTTAGAATAAAAGAAGCATCAAATCTGTGAATAATTTAAATGAACTGGAATGCATTCTATATTTTATGCATGTTATGAAGCACATGGAACAAAAATTGCCATCAGCTGGAATATTACATAAGCATATCACAGTGATTAAATTAGTTAATATTTAGAAGTTATTTAGAATAGTGCCTTGCATGTGTTAGTTCTAATTATGGTGATAAAAATAAATGCAGTAAAACCAGTAAGTTGAAGAAGTCAATAGAAGTGGGTTCAAATCGTGACTTCACCACTTATTAGTTGTGTACCCTTGGAAAAGTTCCTTGAACTTCATTTTATCATCTGTAAATTGAGAATACTAATGCCTAACCAATTCTATATAGAATAGACGATATTTTTAAAAATATATGTTTATTGTTTTTAGAGAAGAAGCAAGAGGAAGATAGAAACATCAATGATGAGAGGGAATCATTGATCAGCTCCCTCCTGCACACCCCCTATTGGGGATCGAGCTCATAACTGGACATGTGCCTGACTGGGAATCAAATTGCAACCTCTTGATTCATAGAGCAACATTCAACCACTGAGCAACACTGGCCAGGCAATGATATGACATTTTTTATATATATATTTTACTGATTTTTTACAGAGAGGAAGGGAGAGGGATAGAGAGTTAGAAACATCAGTGAAAGAGAAACATCGATCAGCTGCCTCCTGCACATCCCCCAGTGGGGATGTGCCCGCAACCAAGGTACATACCCTTTACTGGAATCGAACCTGGGACCCTTGAGTCTGCAGGCCAACGCTCTATCCACTGAGCCAAACCAGTTAGGGCTGATATGACATTTTTAATGCATAGTGCAGGGCTAGGTGCATAATAAATCTCTATAACCTTTAGATACAGGGATAATATACATTGTAGTATGATCATAATATGTATTTATGTATGTGATTATTTGCTTAGTCAATCATTTATTCATCTAGTGTTAGGTTCTTTAGTTATACAGCTGGATTGAATTAATGTATCCATAGTTTGGATCAAGGGTAAGTTAAGCAATGGATTTTTATAGTTTATGAGGGCCTTGAAGCCATGTGACTACAAAATGAGAGCAGGTAGCTACAAAGCTTTCTCTAGAATAATTTTAGTGGAAGGAGCATTAGACCAAGACTCATGAAACATGAGTTCTTAATCTCAGCTTAACTGTGTCTAAGTGTCGTCTCTTTCATAAGTCACTTCATCACTCTGGATTTTAACTTCAGCATCTGAAAAAAAAAATGTGGAAGTTGATACCAGTTTTGTCTTTTCACAGGATTGTGGAGATGACCAAATGAGATAATTAATGCATGCCTTTGAATTTCAAATGTCATGAAGCACAATATTATGAAGGGTGCGCCATGCCGAGTAGTTATATGAACAACCTAATTGCCAACATATCAATCCCTAAACAACCTCTTTGATAAGAAGTGGTTAGTTGTGCATCTGGTGGCCAGATGAGGCATAAACACCACTAAGAGTATTAAGCACAAGGTATTAAAACATTTTTTTGTTTGTTTTAAAAATCAGAAAGAGCAGAAACAGTATAACTGGTAAAGCCTACGGTTAAGATTGTGTTATGGACCAAATATAAAAAGTTGAGGTCCCTCTGGTGGTCATATGTAAAAGGTCATCTAGTTTAACCAATGATGGCACTTGAAGTATAGGTGCCTAAATACTTGTCTTTTCAAAGTGAAATAGTCAAAAATATCCGGATGTTGATGGATATTCTTTTCTGAAAAATTACTATAGAATAAAAGAATCTGACAATACTACAATTGATTATAAAACAGGTATTTACTATGTTTATGGAAAATAATTACATATAGACATGTTATTGTAACATAACTCTAATCCCACTCATTTTCAGAAGACAACTTTTAAAAACAGGGTCAGAAGGTGTGATAAAATCCCCAGTGACTAATCCAATGTTACTATTCATTTGTGTGCATCTATGTAGTAATTAATGAAGGAAGGTCATTCCAGCGCCTATCAAATTTTTGTTTAATTACAAAAAGAAAAAAAATTGTTAAATTTTAATTTTTATAAGAAAATGATGCTTAAATTTGTATTTAATGTTATTTTAATGTCTAATCTTATTCATTTTAATATTATTTTTATTTACTATTTAATTCTAAGTATTTACTATTAAATAAAATTATTTAATATTATTTTATTTAATATACTTTTTGCAAGAATACAGAAATTTCTAAAATATTGAAATACACTAACTATAGCCATATACTCTGATGTCCTTTTAATTGTTACAAATGGTAGCCACAACCCCAAAGCAAGTAAAAGTGTGACAATCCCAGATTCAAGCCTTAAGAATCCTGGCAGTTTCTACCTTTCCAATCTTATAATCGAGTCTCCAGGTCAGAGATCTTGCTAAATGAGGCTATCCTTCTCTGAGGAAGCCAAAACAGCCATGAGAAGAAGGCCCATGGAAACAGGCCCATGGCAGCTTCAATTGCCAGCCATGTGGATGAGGCTATCTCATTACCTCAGTTGACAACATATAAAACATAAGATAAGCCAGTTCACCCCACATTATCATTAGATTTATTTGTGTTCTTTATTTGAGCCACTGTGGTTTACTATATAGTGGCGTGTTACATTACAATACAGAACTGAAATGACCCATTATTTGAAGAGTAGTGCTAATTTCACTTCTATTTTTGCTATTAGAAGGGTTTGGACTTTGGTATTCCAACTAATTGTTTTTGTGTGTTCCATAGATACAACTGTTAGTTCCTTTTATCTCTTATTTCTCTTTTGGTGGTATTTTCTTGCCATTTCTCTCCTGCTGGCATTTTCCTAACTCTATTGTATTTCTGCTGATTTACTCATATCTACTTAGAGCCCACGTATTTTAAAGAAAATAAAATTGTTTTTTACATAATGTTTTTGTTGTTGCTTTTAGATGCTTTTCAAGAGAATGATGAAATGTTGCCTTTATGATACCATGTTCATATTGGAAATGAAGGCCTGTCAACAGATAGGGCTCTCAAAACTAAGGTTCACTAAGCGTTTTAGCTTTTATATTAGCAGACTTTTGTTGTGTGCGTGTGTGCTTGAGCGGGCATGTGTGGTTTTTTTTTCTTTTACCTCTTTCTTCTGTGCTCACCTTTTTTTTTTTTTTCTTAATCTGATAGCAACTTATTCCAGACCCATTAGTGCAAATTCAGAACCAACTTGAAATTTTGTATATATGGACAATTTGAGATTTTGTCCCATTGAGATACCAGAAATTTTTCTGAGCCAGAGAGGAGTTCTGTTCAAATCATTTTCTCAATGATAAAAGTATCTCCTCCATTGTTCCTAAAATTTTATTTTATTTTATTTTATGTAGTAGCCTAATAATAGAGGAAGCTCATGACCAAATTTGCATTCAGGTAACAAATCATTCTAGCATTTTCTTTTTTCTCAGAGTTGCCTGATCCAAGTTAAGAGTGAATCTCAGAAGTCTTCTTTTACATATTTCTATCTCAATGAAAGAGAAGTCCTGAGAGTCTTGAGAAATATTCCAGATGCTTTCATACAAGTGTCTAAATGAAGCCATAAAGAGGGTGTTAATCAACATTAGTTAATAGTGTAAGAAGACAGACAGATGAAGGGAGACATGGCGAAGACCTAATACTACAAGAAAAAATTAGAGGAAAATGCTAAGATGCCACTTCATCTCTATCAATTATCAAAACATAAGATTACTTATTAATATTGCAATTCTTCCTATCATTATTATTATAACAGGGTAATGAATTACATCAGATGCATTAACCTGACATATGTACCCTTTAAAAATCTACTTAGTTCCTTTGTCTCTTTTTATGCATAATATTGAATAGTATAACCCTGATAAACATTATAAAAATTATTTAACACTAAATATTTGGTAGAGTGTTTTGAAAAATGAACAAGATAATTAAATTAATTCATTCATCAAAGTGCTTTCTTTGATGCTCATAGCAAATCAGCTGGGTAGACAGGGCAGCGACTGCACATACATCTGAGGTCACAGAGACACAGACAATAAGGTGAAAGAGACCACTTGTTTAGTAAATTGAGGAGCTTCCTTGTCCCCGACACTGGGTCTTACCACATAATCCAGCCTTAGCACATATTTGTAAAATGTATCAGAGAATAATAGGCAAATATTGACCATCTACTATTTTTAACACAAAAAAACTAGAGACAGATCCATTTAGAGGTAGCGACTCTATCCATAAAATAACAAGAGTAGATCACAAAGGTAAAAGATGAATATACAAACAGGCAACCCTTTTAGACCAATAATTTCTGTGTTTCTATCATGTTATTTTAACTCACTTTTGCAAGCTGCACAATTTGATTGAAATATATGGAAGGATGCTTTAAAAGTGGGGAGGTATGATAGTTAGAAATTGAACTACATCATTTTAATTATACATCCTATTCCTTATATAGCAAACCTCGGTGTATCTCAATTATATCTCGTTGTATACATGAATGAGCACAGACCTTATGTAATTTACCTAAACAATCACTTCACCTGTTCAATGCCAGTCAGCATAACACAAAGGATGGAATGCTCTCCTGTCGAAAGCATGGACAACTCTGAAAGAATAGAATATATAATATTCCTGATAGCCTTCTTCCGGAACAATGAGTCTAGGCTGACAGAAATTTATATTTAGAACAAGACTAAGTAATGAAGTAGGTAATCATGATATATTTGAAATCTAGAATAAGCACATTAATTAATATCAATATAATAAAATTAAAGGTATTAAAACACCAAATCCAACAGGACTGAAGGAAAGATCAGAGAAAAGGGAAGTGGTCATACTGAGACTGGGAGAATGGTTCCTGAAAGACAGAATATCAGGGTAACACATGAAAAGGGATTGGAAAACGTTTCTCTCTTCACATTCGTAGAGGATGTTTTAAAGGAGCAAATCAAATTACATTGTCATTAGAAAATCAGAGATGTACCCAAATTCCCATGGATAAGAAATGTAATGGAAGTGTTGGAAACAGCATGTGAAATATACATTCTTAAGTCAATTCATTTGAATTTGGAACATTTCAAGACAAACTTTTAATTTTATTAGTATAAATAAGACAGATTTCTTCATCTCCTTAGTGACATTTATGCTTGATTAAAAAAAAAAGTCTTTTAAACGAATCTTAAAACGTTCACCTCACCCCAGCTGTTAGGTGACTAGGGAACCAGAAATGCAGGTATTTGTTTGTATATACTAGCACAATTATTTGCTAGCTTTATTTCTCTGCATTCCTGTAATAGTACAGTCTTAATGTATGTTACTTGATAAATGTTTATGCAGATATTACAGCACATTTTTTGACCACATGTTGGAACAGTTGTGCACAAAAATTCCCATCTTTATGTTTGAAATTTATGGGAACACAATTAAAATGAGAGGGGTCCAAAGGTATCAAGATAATTACATTTTTCTAATCTTACTAAACAAGATAAATTACCTGCAGGCCCTCTTATAAAAGATGAAATCTTCATAATAAGTGAATTAATCAAGCAGCAGCTTGCTACTGCACTTGCATTTATAACAGAAATGGTTCAAAGACTTATTTTATGGGGAAATTAATGGAAACAGGCTTTTCATTCTTCTGCACCAATTGAAAACCTCAGCAGCCAGCTGCCCACTTGTCAAGAAAACAGAAAGAAGCTGGAAACAAAGATAAATAAAAACACCTTTTTCCTGGCACTTTTGAAGAGAAAAAGGAGCTCTCATTTACAGCAGCCATCTGTTTGTTATTTAATATGGGTGAATTACATGCTGTAATGAGTTTGTTTCTGCATCACTCAGTGCAATGGAACACAAGTTCACTCTCATAATGTGCAGCAGTTTTTAAAAGCTAATCATTTAATTGGACACAATCGTCAATGACAAATGGAGATGTAAAAACTCAGCCAGCTGTAGAGGGAATATGTAATCATTGTGAAATCATATTATTTTACACGCTTGAAGACTTCTTAATAGTGTCTGATGTTGGTCATCACCACAGACTGAGGAATTGAAGAAACATGCTGAAAAACAGCCTTTCAAAATGGCTTTAGATAATTGGCCCACAATAATGCTGTTGTTAGAGCCGCCATTTGACTTAGGTACCAAAAGTCTGTCTACAGGGTCTATTACTCTCCTAACTAATCTCAGTTTTGATGTTCATGTATTTTTCTGATAGGCCATGGTTTAGTTGGCCAGAGTTATTGTTTAGGAGCAGGTGGGTGTTTTTTAAATCAGTTTCTGTAGAGGCATCCACTGATTTGTTGCTTTTATACATGACATCACATACAGATAAACGTGGAGACCAGGAGATTGTGTGCCAGCAAAATTTTTTTTATCATACACATACACAGAAGCTCTTCAGGAAACCAAACCTGAGTGCTTACACCTGCATGTGTTACAGTACAAATTTATACAATGTTGCTACAGTCTTTAAGGAGAGAACAAAAATTTCCATTACAAAGAATTTTTCCTTTGGATTTTCCACAACGATGATATGCTTATTAGTAGATTTTCACAATGAGAGTCATCTTCCAATTTTTAGGGATCAAAAAACAAAACAAAAAAACAAACAAAAATCAAGCTATTGAATAGACTCTTTATGCACTTAATTATGTAATTTGTGGATATTTTATATATTGTTAGTATTGGGTACACTGTAACTTTATATATTTTCATCTTTATTTTTCTTCCAATAATGCTGGACTTAGTAGAAAATTCTCATGACTGAAAAAATGCCTTGGGCATATCAATATATAATATGTTTTGATTAGAAATCTACTGGGCTTATCTGAATGCTCAATTTAATCTCAGACTTTTAAAACAAATTTCAGATGGGGAGGAAGATATAACCCCTGTTTCAGAAATCTCCTGCTATCCTATCTCCTCTACAAAAATATTTAAACTATTATCATTCAATTCCAGTAAAACACAAAATAATTTGTATTTTATAACAGCTATCTCAAAACATTACCTTTAGTTAATCATGTAATATTTTTTCTAAATATGGTTATAATTGTATGTGTTCATTTTTATATTCAAAATTTGAGTTTGGTTTCTGGGTGTGTAAGTTGGAAAAAAAAGTAATAATTTTACTTGGTTTTTCTTTGCAACCTTTAGCATGGTGAGCCCTTAATAAATAGTATTTAAACAAATTTCAAGTTTGTTAAAGAGAGAGCAAGCAAGCTTTAAACGCTCTTGAACAAAAAGACACATGAAAAATGAGTATGTTTTAATACTATCCTTTTATATATTTAATACTAGAGGCCCAATGCACAAAATTTGTGCAAGGGGCTTGCCTCGCAGCCCCTTGCAGCCTCGGCAGGCCTTTGCAGCCCTGGCTTTGTCCAGAAGGTCGGCCAGACAGTCGTTCTGCTGTTCTGTCTAATTGGCATATTAGCTCTGTATTATATAGGATAAAGATATATATTTAATATAAAATATTTATAATTTATACATATATATAAATTCTTGACATCAAGAGTAAAATACAATAATAAAATGTTAGTCCATAACTAGAAAAAAATCACATGAAAAAGCACCTTGAACATACTAGAATAATCACCCAGGAAATAAGATAAAGACAGATTTGTTGTAACTTTTAAGAAAACAGATCAAATATGCAGTGCATCTGAAAGAAACCAACTCTCACATTCTTTCTAGTAATGATTAACATATAGGAAGGCTAAAACAAATCCAGATGTAAAATACAAGGGTTATCAAAATTATGTTGGCACATGCTCAATGCAGGAGGTGCCCTGTGGTGGTCAGTGGGCTCCCATAGCGGGAGTGCATCTCAGCTGACCAATGGGCACCAGATGCCGGACTCATGGCTGGTAAGCGCAGCTGCGGCATAGTGAGCCTCTCCCGCCTCTGCGGCAGGGCTACTGAGCGGTGGCAGCGGCAGGCACAGCAGGCCGGAATGAGCTGAGGATCAGGCCAAAATCGGCAGTCTGATATCCCCCAACGGGTCCCGAATGCAAGAGGGCACAGGCCAGGCTGAGAGACCCCACTGGTGCATGAGTCCATGCACCGGGCCTCTAGGATAATTATAATAAATAACAACACAATAATTAATAAACGATTAAAGCAAGAATAAATTTTGATTTGCATACTCATAACTGTAAACCTACTTTTGCCCACCCATGTATATTATTTATGAAGAAACCAGAATTTAGCACTAAACGTAAACTCACACAAGTATAATTAACTAGGTAGTTACTGCAATCACAATGTTTAAGTTCCATTCATTTGGACAAACCTATTCTGATCTGAAGAAATGATGATGCACCAGAGAGAAACTCCTTGGAACAGAGATACATGGACTTGCATCACTTGGTATGGGAATGTATTGAAACGCAAATTACCCACAGGAGATGATGCCTCGTTTTTCACTTTGTCTTGATTTACTCTCAGAACCACTACTAGCAATAGGGATCAGAAAAGATTACCAAGAGCTGATTTGGCTCAGTGGGTAGAACATCGGCCTGTACACTGAATGGTCCTGGGTTTGATTCCAGTCAAGGGCATATCCCAGTGTGGAGCATGCAGCAACTATCAATGATTCTCTCGCATCATTGTTGTTTGTCTCTCTCTCCCTCTCCCTTCATTTCTCAAGTTAATAAAAATATATTTTAAAAGAGGATTCCCAGGAAAAATAGTAGTTTAAAAAGGAGAAATGCCAATTTATACCCAAATTACTCTGCATGGAAGAGAGAAAAAGTGAGTGTTCTAGGATTTATGCTCTACAAAGATACCTGATCACCCACCCACAGCTGAAAAACTTTCAATAGCTGCTCATTGCCATGCAAGTGTCTTAATTTGTAAAGACCGTTCACAATTAAACCCTATAATACATTTCAAACTGCATGTAGACTGCTCTTTACAAAAATATTTTACCTCAGCTTAACTGAATTAGGAAAGCATTTATAATTGAAAGTTGTTATACAACATTGTCTTTCTTTTTCAAAACATTGGATTCTATTTCTCCATAGCCAGGCTCATATGTTATCTCTTTGGTTGAGATCTTCTTCATAGTTTCAGCTCAGGGTAATTTTGTTCTAGCCTAAATTTTTTTAAAGAATTTTGAGGGAATTTTGGTTAGTAACACTATATAAATTGCAGGTGCAAAACTTTATAATTCAACATACTATATTTTTCCATGTGTAAGATGCTATTTTTTTCTAAAATTGAGGGGCGTCTTATACAAGGAAGTCAGCCAAGTAGGGAGCCCTGCAGATGCGTAGCTGCCCAAACCTTTTCAAATAGGCTTACTCCAATCAGGAGCCTTATTGTTACTGACATCAGCTGATGCCATAATTGGAGGTGGAGGTGGAGAGTGTGCAGTTGCAATAGAGACCGGAGCAGTTCTGAGCCCATAAAGATGTCAAAAAATAAAATAAATAAGTACCAGTAAGCAATTGGCTTACTTTGCAAAATTCAAACTACATGTAATCAGCTATGCAAAAGACCATGGAACTAGAACTGCAGAGAGACAATTTGGACCTCCTCCCACTGAGTGTATGATCAGACAGTGGAGAAAACAGGAAGAACAACTCCTTAAAATGCCATAAAAGAAGAAGGCCTTAAGAGAAAAACCCGAAAAATGTTTAAAATATTGATTTCTTAACTTTGGGTTGGAAAAGGTGGGGGTGTCTTATACAAGGAAAAGTACGGTATGTATGCTCTATTGAATGCTCACCACCAAAAGTCTAGTTTCCTTTTTTTATCATATATTTGCTAACCTTTAGGTATTTTGCCCTCCTCTAACCCTCCTTGCCCTCTGGTAACAGCTGTTCTTTTTATTGTATGTATCTGAGTTTTGTCTTGTTAATTCACTTTTACTTTTTAAAAATTGAAAATGTATTATTTTTAATTTTCAATTACAGTTTACATTTAATATATAGTGGTTAGACAATCATAAACTTTGCAAAAATATTCCCTGCTATATTTTCAGTATCCACCTGATCCTATACATAGTTATTACAGTATTATTGACTACTAGTGGCCCAGTGCACGAAATTTGTGCACGGGGGGGGGGGGGGTGTCCCTCAGCCCAGCCTGCACTCTCTCCAATCTGGGACCCCTTGGGGATGTCTGACTGCAGGTTTAGGAAACGGGCAGTCGGACATCCCTTTCGCAATCTGGGACTGCTGGCTCCTAACCGCTCACCTGCCTGCCTGCCTGATCACCCCTAACCACTCTGCCTGCCGGCCTTCTCGCCCCCAACTGCCTCCCCTTGCTGGCCTGATAGCCCCCCCCCCCCCCGCTGGCCTGCTCACTCCCAACTGCCCCCCCCCCGCTGGCCTAATTGCCCCCAACTTTCTCCCTGCCAGCCTGCTTGCCCCCAACTGCCCCCCTGCCAGCCTGATCACCCCCAACTACCCCCCACTGCTGGCATGCTCACCCCCAACTGCCCTCCCCTCCTGGCCTGATCGCCCCTAATTGCCTCTGCCTCAGACCCGCCACCATGGCTTTGTCTGGAAGGATCTCCAGAAGGTCTCCTGGAAGGTCTCCCAGTCTAATTAGCATATTACCCTTTTATTAGTATAGATATTCCCTATGCTATAATTTACAACTCAGTGACTATTCTATAACTACCAATTTGTACTTTTTAATTCCTTCACCTTTTTCACCCAGCCCGCCAACTGCCCTGCCCTTGGGCAAACATCAGTCTATTCTTATATCTGTGAGTTTGTTTCTATGTTGTTTTATTTTATATTCCACATGTTGAAAGCATAGCTTGTTTGTTTTTGCATCTGACTTATTTCACTTAACAAAATATGCTAAAGATCCAACCATTTTGTCACAAATGGCAATGTTTTAACTTTTATGGCTGAATATCTTTTCAAATAAGTGTTTTTATATTCTTTGTATAAATAACCAGAAGAAGAAAGAGTTGGATCATATGATAGTTCCATTCTCAATTTCTTAAGGAAACTCCATACTGTTTTCCATGGGGGCTACATGAATTTACAATCTTTTTTCATTTTTATATGGATTAATTATTGTAGTGGCTTTTAGTTTTTCTCTACCTTTTTATATCATGGCCTTCAAAAAAAGATAACTTTTTTTAAAGAAAGATAACATTGTATGGAACATTGAGGTAGGTGGATACAGACATTGATAATGGCACTCAAGAAATTCAAGGGTTTTATTAGCAGCATTATTATTCATTTTAAGAACATGAATATATCCTGCATCAGGAAATTTTGAAGTGTTTTATTTAGAAGAAACTATGAATATTTACTAATATTTTTAATGAAAACAGAATAATCATGATTTCCTTGTTTCTGGACAACTCTGAAAAAACAGTGCCACCAATCATACATTATCCATCTTATTGCATAAAAATAAAATGCATTTTAAGGAAATTATTATAAATTCAAAAACAAGACTATGACTTAGGTATGCATATCTCTTTTCTTAAAAAATATGTTTGTTTGTTTTTATTTTTAGATAGACAGGGAAAGGTGGAGAAATACAACCATCAACAATGAGAAACATCCATCAGTTGCCTCCTGCATTCCTCCTTCTTGGGATTCAGCCTGCAACCCGGCATATGCCCTTACCAAGAATCGAACCCATGACCTCTTGGTGCATGGGTCAACACTCAATCCACTGAGCCAGACTGACTTGGCATGCACATCTCTTTTTTAATGAGTTGAGATGATTTTTATTCCAGTATGTTAATATTTTTAAAAAACACTGATTTTTAATTTGGGGCATTTTATTAATTAATCAATTTATTTATTTATGTATTCCTCACCCAAGGATATGTTTTTATTGATCATAGAGAGAAAGGAAGGGAGAGAGAGAAACATCCATTGGTTGTATCTCAGATGCACCCAGACCGGGAAGTAAGAGTCCTGATCAAGGACCTAACCTTGAGTGAATCTTGGACATAAAGTACACATAGGATGTTAAAGAGATAAGGATTTTTCAAAACAGAATTTTATTCCAAGCTACGATTAGAGGAAAGTTCTCTATAGATGGAAGTCTTCCAGGTTTGTTTCCTCCTCTATATGCATGCTTTCCCAAGATATTTTATGAATAATGTGTTGCCTAAGGATGTGGTAATCATCATCCTTGCAAAGGTGATAAACTTAAAAATAAAATAGCAGAGAATTGCAAAGATTTCCTAATGCACAAAGACGGCTTTAGGAGAGAAAGAATGAGGTGGTTAGATTAAGACTATTTTCTTTACATTTATTCCTCAGGTCCTTGTGTGGAACAAAGGGTAATATCTGTGTAAAATCTCTACTGCAACTTATTTTATGCCCCACATGAGACAATAATGTATAATATTATTACTGAACATTTTTCTTGAAAAAATAGAAACAATGTTTCTTTCCATTGCCAAAGTGAAAGTGTTCAGTTTATTTCTATTCCAATTCAATTTATATTTTATACTGCTATAACAGCACAAATAATATTTCCGATAGATGTATAGTTTCTTTTCACCTGCCCAATTCATTGAATTATAAATGAAGTTCCCACAATTGCACACCATTTAGCAGTCTCTCATTGTTTCATATGTATAAAGACATTTACATCTGTCAATCAGTCGGCTAGCGAGCTAAGGAAAGTGAGGTAATTGACCGTACTTCCAACCTAAATTCAAGCAACCCCAGGGTAATAAGGATATTGTTCAGAGGGTAAATTATTTTCTTTAACTGGGGAATTATAAAAGCATTTATCATAATGTCCAGATATTTTTCCCACTGATATTGTAACTCATCCATTTAACTGTCATGGAAGCTCCTGGCTGTATGTTCCTAATGTAAGTGAATAGGAAATAGCTGGGTGGCTACAACATCTGAATAAAAACAAAAGAGAAAGCAGGACTGAACATAAAGGATTTGCTGTAGAAAAAAAATGTAAAATAATTTTAGAATTACACTATTTAACTGACATACTGCATGTTTTCCTAAGTGCCATTTTTCATATGATTTTTTTTTTCTTTTTCTACTTTGTTTTGGACTCTGGGAAGTTTTGTCAACTACATCAGAAAAGTACAAAAAAGAACCTTTATTGCTATTTTAACAAAGTTTATTTTCTTATGAAATTACAGAACAGATCTGTAAATTGCTATAATAAGTTCTTATTTTTATGTCATCTCTCTAGTCCATTTTAATATATTATTTCTTTTTAAGATTCAGGATTAATATTGACAATTTATGTTTCTTACAGTCTTACAGAGACCACAACAAGGAGCAAAATATAAACTTTTCTACTTCTGTTGTATAATAAGTTTAATTTTCCTTTTATATTCCTGATGAATTATTTATTATTTCAAATTATTTATTGAAAGGGTGACTCATGTATTGAGAGAAATATTCCAGTTGCCAAATGAAAGAGATTTAAATTCTCCAAAATTGAAAATTAAAAGAAAGAAATGCTGTTTATCAAAGAATTATTATAAAGAAAATAAAAAGATTTTCTATAAATAAAAACAGAATAAATCCATGTGAGGGTATGATATTCAAACTTGACCATTTGAAATGTATAAACTTGGGTAAGTCATTTTCATATGTAAAATTATGGCAGCGCTATACTGCAGGATATTATTGTGATGGATAAACATCATGATATATAGAAAGCATTTAAGCACTTACTAGTTTATAAATTCAAAACTTTAAAATGAATACAGTTCAGTGACTAAGAATATGCTCAAAAGTGGGGTTTGCCCTCAGGACCTAATCACCTCCCAAAGGAATCACCTCCTAATGCATCAACTTGGAAGTTAAAATTTCAACATATGAATTAGGCAGGTACACAAACACGGTCTATAGCAGGCAGTTAGTGTAAGGTTTTAAGTAGGGGAACAGTTTTTTTTTATTGTATTGCAAATATTTGCACTATTTACATGAGGGAAAAAACATAATGAATACTCTTATCAGTAATAAAGAAAACCTTGTAGAAATTAGTCAAAGTAGAAAATATATAACACAAAGCAAGTAACTAGACATGGCATTCTGCTGTTTGTATTATCATAATAAACAGAGTCCCTCAACCACCATCATCTTCGGTGGGCTGTTATCAATAAAAACAAGAGACATTATTGCAAATATATTGGGATACATGAATATTATCTTATTATGTCCTGTATGATCAAAATTCTCCTTCCTTTTTGGTGTGATTTATTGTGTGTCAATATCCTATATTAGTATAGTACATTTTATTGAATTGCAAAGAAGAAAATCACAAAAGGATGAGTCCCATAACTTACAAAGAGACAGAGGAGACATTATGAGATCTTACTTTATTTAGCTGCTGTTATTATTAAACACCAGAATTCCAATTAAATCAACTTCTTCATTATCTGTAGCAGCACATAAACATTTCTAAGAACAGTGGCTGGATGAGGACACATGATAAGATTAGGCTGTGTCTCACCCTCAAAACAGCAATGTAGAATTTTGCTATTTGATTAAGAATTGTAATGACCTCTCTTATAACTATTTCAAAATGTTAGTGACATTATCTTGATCCTGGTAAAACTAATGAAAACTAATACAAGTAACAATTTGTGCTGGATGATTTGACGGAAAGTGATGAAATATTATTTGATAGGCAAGGCACATGATAAGTAAGCTGAAAGTCGTGGATGGAGGGTAATGTTCATCTTCAATGCCTGTCACTCTAGTGTCTTCTTGGATCTACCAAGCAGTACGACTGTAAAATTTATTATCTAAACCAGGACACTTGTGAAGTGACAGGGGGTGCAATTAATAATTATGCCTCCACAATAGGTTTCAATTGAGACTGCCCCAGGCAAGTTGAGTGTATGATCACCCTACCAATAGCATTTGTTTCCATATTATTATCCCCCTTTAATCTCTAAAGACTGACATAACCAAGAAAGGATTTTACTGAAGATAAATATGTCTGTGGTTTTTTAAACAGTCATTAAGACATATAAAACTATCCATTCATCACCATAGATAACCACTTATAATGCTTAATGTTCAAAACTCCCATCTTTGCAATTTTGTCCATTTCAACATTGATAAAAGTTGACATCTATCGTAGAAATTATTGCTTCCTTAGAAGGCCTCTGGTCAATATCAAAGCCTGTAGTCTTCTTTGAAAAAATCTCCAGTTCTGTGGAGATTTCTAGTGCTCTCTGAGCTGAAGCTCTTTGTGCTGCCTCTCCTACAACAATCCTACATAATAAAAGGCTAATATGCAAATCAACCAAACGGCAGAACAACCAGTTGCTATGACATGCACTGACCACCAGGGGGCAGACACTCAATGCAGGAGCTGTCCCCTGGTGGTCAGTGCACTACCACAGGGGAGCACTGCTCAACCAGAAAACGGGCTCATGGCTGGCCAGTGCAGCAGCAGTGGAGGGATCCTCTTTTGCCTCTGGGGTATTGCTAAGAATGTCTGACTGCCGGCTTATGCCTGCTCCCCACATACCCAAGGGCTCCTGGAGTGCAAAAGGGCTAAGGCCCAGCTGAGAGACCCTCCCCAAGTGCACAAAATTCATGCATATATATGTCTAAGTGACCGGACAACCAAATGACCAGACAACCGGCCAGTAGCTATGACACACACTGACCCACTAGGGGACAGATGCTCAATGCAGGAGCTGCCCTCTGGTAGCCAGTGCAGGGAGCGCCTTTCAGCTGACTGACAGGTGCCAGACACTGGGCTCATCATGGCTGGTGATTACAGCTGCAGCTCTGTGAGCCTCTCCCACAGACACTCCCCCTGGGCGCCCCTCCCCCATCCAGACCCAGACGGGGATTGGGACCTGCATGGGGACTGACTGGGTGCCAGCTACTTCTCTGGCACCGGGAGAGGAGGGAGGCTGCGATGATGAGTGGATGCGCAGTCATGGGCGCACCAGTATTCCCCTAGGACCCGGCGTGCGGAGACCACAGCAGAGCATCAGTGAGCCGACCCAGCAGCAGTGGCAGGCACAGCGGGGCTGGGATGAGTGGGAGCAGCGGAGCCTGGCCTGGGCGTGAGCTCCTCCCTGGCTGCCTGAGCTTCTCACACTACCTTGTGCTGTGTGGGATCATCACTGACAGCAGGCTGGAGCAGAGGAGCTGGAGGGTAAGGCCAGGGTGCAGCGGTGCAGAGGTCCACCGATCCAGGCAGACCAGGCCGAGGGCCCCACAGGTGCATGAATCCCTGCTCCAGGCCTCTAGTATATCTATAAAGAGCAAATGTAGATACTCTCCTCCACTTGGAACTCATTATTTCTCAGCAGGAGTCACAAGTCCACTCTGGTTCCACCAGAGTCCTTACTTAGTACCAATCACACAGACGAAGAAGGAGACCCAAGGCCTGACTTCACTGAGTGGACTCATCTCCAAATGGAGCAGCTGAGAGCTGCCTCATCATCAGCATCTTAAGGTCCAATCCACCTCTATGCCAGGAACTCTCTTCCTTAGATCTAATAGTATTACACTACAGATATAGGGTGGGTAAGTGTTTATATAGCTAACTTTCGTTCTCCTAGCACCGTGGTCGGCAAACTGCGGCTCACGAGCCACATGTGGCTCTTGGCCCCTTGAGTGTGGCTCTTCCTAAGCCTTAGGAGTGCCCTAATTAAGTTAATAACAATGTACCTACCTATATAGTTTAAGTTTAAAAAATTTGGCTCTCAAAAGAAATTTCAATCGTTGTACTGTTGATATTTGGCTCTGTTGACTAATGAGTTTGCCAACCACTGTCCTAACAGAAGGTGTAATGCAGATATATACACTATTTCCTGAGGTCACTGGTGATAATACTGAGCATCAGTTTTCCTATCATTTCCTGTTAGAGCATGGAAAATCTCTTTTCACAAATAGAGTCACAACAGAAGGTTAGATTTTATAGCTCCTTTAATAGTGTATATATGTGTGTGTGTATATATATATCAATTACTATAGAATGAGTTAAATGGGCTTTTATGAGCTTATCAAGAAAGTCATAATTTTTAAAGGAGTTTCCAAGGGGGAAAACAGTTGTTTTGAGTTTCAAACATCAATAAAACCACCTCATTTTAATTTATGGCTATATTTTCTAAAGCTATTGCAGTATCTTATGGAATCTATTCATTGGGAGATTTCTTTATCATATCAAATGTTAATGTCTAAAGTATACACAAATTATGCATCTTTTCAAATAAGAATCTGAGTTCTTTTAAGCCTTAAATATATCCAAGAAGCAGTCAGGTTATACTAGGTGTACCAGTTAATAATGAGGATTTTTTTCAATAGATGGAGTTGATATATATGTTGATATATATGTGATTTGATATGTATGCTATTTTGTTATGCTGACAACAAGCTTCAAAACTTCATATGTCAAATTTGCTAAAGGTATTAACATCATAGATATCTTTACACTTAAAAATGTAGAATATCGTGCCAAAAAAAAAGAGCTTTTGCTGGAAATTTTAATTCATTACTTATTTGGAAGAAAAGTGCTGCTGAAAGTTATCGTATACTTTGGGAAGCTTATGGTGAACATGCTCCATCTCAAGATACTTGTGAACGCTGATTTAAATGCTTTAAAAGTGATTATTTCAATGTGAAAGACAAAGAACGTACAGGTCAACTGAAAAAGTTTGAAGACCAACAATTACAAGCATTATTGGATGAAGATGCATGTCAAACTCAAAAACAACTTACAGAAAGATTAAACGTTGCTCAGCAAACAATTTCCAATAATTTACAAGCAATGGGAAAGATTTTAAAGGAAGGAAAATGGGGGCCACATCAACTGAACGAAAGACAAATGGAAAACCAAAAAGTTATCAGTAAAACGTTGTTTTAACGGCACGAAAGAAAGTCTTTTTTGCATCGAATTGTGACTGGCCATGAAAAGTGGATTTATTTTTAGAATCCCAAACGCACAAAATCATGAGTTGATCCAGGTCAACCATCAACATCAACTGCAAGGCCAAATCGCTTTGGAAAGAAGACAATGCTCTGCGTTTGGTGGGATCAGGAAGGTGTGGTGTATTATGAGCTTCTAAAACCAGGTGAAACCGTTAATACTGATCGCTACCAACAACAAACAATCAATTTGAACCACGCTTTGATCATGAAATGACCAGAATGGGCTAGAAGACATGGCAAAGTAATTTTGCTTCATGATGACGCACCATCACACACTTCAAAACCAGTTAAAGACACATTAAAAGATCTTGCCTGGGAAGTATTAACTCACCCGCTGTATTCACCAGACCTTGCTCCTTCAGATTCCCACTTGTTCTGATCAATGGCACACGCACTTTCTGAGCAGCACTTCAAAATGTACGAAGAAGTGGAAAACTGGGTCTCTGAATGGTTTGCCTCAAAACAAGAAAAGTTCTATTGGGATGGTATCCACAAATTACCTGAAAGATGGGGGAAATGTGTAGCTAGCGATGGGCATTACTTTGAATAAAGCACTTTTGATGTTTCTCTTGAAATTATCCTGTTTACTTTGGATTACAAAATCTGTACTATTAACCGATTAATAATTAATGCAGACTATTAACCAGTTAATAATCTGCATTTTTAACCAGTTAAGGTTAATCTGCATTGTTAACCACTTAATAGTTAATCCATATTATTAACAGGTTAATAATTAATCTGCATTTTTAACCGGTGAATAGTTAATCCGCATTATTAACTGTAATAAAGCAAATTTTGTAATCAAAGAAAACACGATAACTTCTTTGGCTTCTAACTCCAAACAGTCACTGATTGTCACCCACCCTCTCACACACACATCAATTAGCCAGTGACATCTGTGCCCACACTTATCCTGATGTTGGTTCTCCACTGAGTCGTAGCCTTCTGCTGCCTATGTTTTCATATTGTTGAATACTGTGCAAAGATTTGTTGAGAAAGGCAAGTATCTCCATTAGGCTTTTATTTAAGGATACATCTGCATGATGAAATTTATAATCTTGCATAATTTTCATTATCTCCTTAAATCACACACTTGTGATCTTTTATTTAAAAATTTGAATGTCCTCTATGCTATCTTACTTATTCTTACACTGTGATCATTTTTATATCAGTAGAAATATCACCTATGTTGCTTTTTTATGAAAATGTACATTAAACTATATAAATACAAAATTTAAAGGCATTTATAGTCATTCTTATTTTTTAAGGCATGTGTGTGTGTGTGTGTGTGTGTGTGTGTGTGCGTATTTTCAGATATAGGATGCTTTCTTAAATGATTGATTTCTATTATTCCATTTAAGTTCCTTATTTATCAAAAAATCGCACTGCCTTTATACCTTTATTAAAATACACTGCATTATTTTCTCATACTTCTCTTTGTCACCATACATTATGATATGAGTATGGATTTTGAATTTGTCTCCACAGTTCTGCCTTTGGAGTAAAGTGATGCATTTCATTTGTTAGAAGAAGAAAGTGCCTAAGATTTTTGACTGACTAATATAATTACTCTTGAGAGCAGAGCAAAGCAGAAACCTAGTTTATTTTGATGTTTTCCAGCATACCTAAAATGCCAACATGGAAGGAGCTCAGAAGAAAAATGCTGGAATCTTTCAGATGTTAAAGGGAAGTAGGATAACAAAAAGCACAAAAAAGACAGCAAAATCAATAGATGTGCTGATTTATTCACTTTTATTACTGAACTTTGGGGTTTTGAGCTGAATTTCAGCTATTTCACATGTCCCTAGATATAATGAAGGTATGATATAGACTTCAGTAAGTTATGGGGTTTATCTCATACGTGTGAGTGCCTCATAACTTATTAGTGCCCGGAGCTATAATGAGTTATGTTGCAGTTCTCATACAGAGCCTCCAAAACTTGTAACTCACCAAAACCTTGGGCAATTTCATTTATTTAATGCCTTTTTAGTATTGGAGCTCTAATCCAAAATTTGTTAATTTTTTTTCATAGTTACTGGGTAGTATCCCCTGTGGTATGTTAAATTCAAAAAGTCACAAGTCCCTATATATTTTGCTGAAGTGAGCATTCTGTGCTACAACATCTAAAGAATAATATTTGGGGGTGGCACACTAATACATCATGTCAAGCTGACATTTATATCATGAAGTTTACTGTTTTCTGGTGATATTGTTCATAATATGAGCCTTTGACTTGTTTGCAATCACAAGTTGGTAGGATATAGTGTTCTGTTAAGCATCTCTGGTGGTGGTTTGCAATGAATATGTGACTGCTCTACAAATTTTCAGAGATGTTTTGCCCTTTCATTTTGGTAGGAGTAGAGAGAAGATGATAAAAGGCTCCATTCATCAAGTGTTGTTTCTGTAGGAGTATCTTCAAATTTTCTTGGATTCTCTTTTCAGGTGGCCAGATGTGTATATATATGTGGTTCATCATTCTGAACAATAGCCCTGTAGAAAATTGCATTTGTTCTAACTGATTCCAAGAAGAAAGTTGTATTAAAACTGTTTTTCTGAACATAATAAAACATGATTGATTTTGGTTGAATTTGCCTCTCTGCTGTGGTATGGCTTTTAGTAAGCCTTGCCATAGAATGAAAGTCAAAAATAATGGAGAAATTCATTAAGTGTTAAAATGCATCGCTCTTGAAATAGAAGTATAGAATTATTTTTATGAGAAACTAAAATTATTTACCTTAAGAATGCAAGTGTTATTGAAAGAATTCAACATTTTATTACTTGCCTATAATGAAAATACAATTTTATGACCTAAAAACAATGACCCTTGGTTACATGTAGTTACTGTTCTGTTATTATTATTATTAATCATTGATGGTTACCTTTCTGGAAAAGCTTACACATGAGATTCTAGCTATAATACATATATTACTTCTACTTTCACCATACATAGAATTGGTCCTTGCCACCACAGTGTGTATGCAACAAATACAAACCAATTTCACATGAAACTGAAAAAAAGCATAATTTGAAAGGTCATTCTGACTGGGAATAATATAACATAGGCCATTTCAAAGTCACAAGTAATTATTGTCGGGTCCTGTCCTTTTCTGGAATATCTATATAATTTCTCTCTATTTCTATGAGTAATTGAGAGATGATAGAATTTATATTTTACATTTTTGAAGTACTTACACTTGCTAATTCCAACAGTAAAAGTCTGTTAAAAAAAAAACAACCCTAATTAAAATAGTTGAAATCCCCACCCCAAGAGCCCCAAGAGCTCAGCTGCAATCAAATAAACATCCATTTTACAGAACTTGACAGACCTAAAATTTCTTTCTTTAAAAATTAAAGAAATTTTATAATTGGTTATATATTTGTAAGTAAGCTGAAAACAATTTAATATAGTATTTTTCTTATTATAGGTGCTTTCTCTCATCACAAATTTGTTACTTTCAATTTTACGTTTGTTTCTAAATTTTGGTCAATTCATATGAAGGAGTAATTCATTATATTACAAATGCAATATAAAATTAAATAATTTAATGAGTTGCTGACAAGCCCAAATAAGATATATAGGGAAACATTATAAAAGCAAATGAACAAGGACGTTCTTTAGTAAACTCTAAGAACTCAATTACAAGGGAAATTCATTGTTTTTACAAGAAAGCATTTAATTGCATTTTCTTCTATTGTTCTGTTATCACTTTAAAAACAAACCTATGGAGGCCTGCAGAATATGGCCTTGAACCAATATTTTATCTTGCTTCTTGATTTTAAAAGAAAAACAAAATCTGCCGAACCGGTTTGGCTCAGTGGATAGAGCGTCAGCCTGCGGACTCAAGGGTCCCAGGTTCGATTCCGGTCAAGGGCATGTACCTGGGTTGCGGGCACATCCCTACTGGGGGCTGTGCAGGAGGCAGCTGATCGATCGATCTCTCTCATTGATGTTTCTAACTCTCTATCCCTCTCCCTTCTTCTCTGTAAAAATTCAATAAAATATATTTTTTTAAAAAAAGAAAAACAAAATCAATACAAAGTACTGTGGTTTTGTTTTTAAAGAAAGGAAGTTAATGTGAAGTATGCCTTTGCCTGGAAGTATATCTGAGTACAAATTTGGTTACTTAAATCATTTTCAAAATCCATGTAAATTGGGGGTCTAGGGATAGGCAATTTATACATAGATAAACTAAGAGTACTAGGCACATTTAATCTTTTGGGAGCAAAACAGAATAATTAATAATAGCAATATTAAAATACCTCCTAATTTTTATATTATGTGGATAATTAAGTCTTGATTTCAGAGTATCTTACTCTAATTTGGAATATTGGCTAATAGAAATTACAAACAGTGCATAGAGTAATTTATAATTGGGAACAATTTATAAAAAATATATTTTTAAAAAGATTATCAAACAAAGTCCTTATAATTTTAGAATTAAAAAATGGTTAAACCTATAATACAGGGTAAGGCAAAAGTAGGCTTACAGTTGTTCATATGGAAAACAATACAATAATTAATACATATGAGTTACTCAATGAAAACTTATTAAATAAAAATAATTAACAAATAATAATACAAGAATAAATTCTGTTTTGCACATTCACAACTGTAAAGCCAATTTTGCTCCATCCTGTATAAAAACTGGAAAAGGGGCCCAAAGAGGTTAATGTAACTTGGCTTCAGGTTATAGAATGTGTTTATAGCAACAAGAAGATTAGACCTGTTATAGCCCTATAATTTTTTGTCTTATGCTGCAGTGTAAAAAGTATCTGTTTTCATACTATTATTCAACCAAAATAGTTAACATTTTATACTAGAGGCCCGATGCATGAAATTTGTGCAAGGGGCTTGGTGCTTGCAGCCATGGTGGCTGCCCTCAGCGGCTGCCCTAGGCCCTCACAGCCCTGGCTTTGTCCCAAAGGTTGTCTGGAAGGACATCGGAAGGTCGTTTGGCTGTTCAATCTAATTGGCATATTACACTTTTATTATTATAGATTTATAGCTTACAGGATACTAACTGAAAAATTAATAGCTAAGCCACATGTGTGCAGGTATATGTGTATATGTTTGTACATAAAATTTACCAATAGAATGTATTGAATAGTACATCCATTTTTTTCTTATTTCTTAATCTTAAAGTGTGATCATTGTACCAATGTAAAACTTACTATGTGTTATTATTCTTATAGGTACCCAAAGCTAAGTAAGGTTTTTTTTCTGAGAGAATTTTTTAAAGCTACTATAGGGCTTTAGCAGGGGTACAGACTAACTACTTTATTCTTGTTAAACATGTCATGCCATTCCTTTCAATTATGTTATATTTACATATACTTTGTTTCTATAGTAACCTTATTATAAACTTTGATACTGATAATAGGGAAAATAGTACTTGGGCAAATATACCTATTTCTATATTCAAATCTTTGTTGCCATATCTCCATAACTGAATTGAAGAAGCAGTGCTCTGCTACCTCTGCCACCTTGTTAAATCAAGAAGCTGTCCAAGCTATTTAAAATAACTCAGATTTGCCTGGCGAGTGTAGCTCAGTGGTTGAGTGTTGACCTATGAAGCAGAAGGTCATGGTTTGATTCCGTGTCAGAGCATATGCCTGGCTTGCAGGTTCAATCCCCAGTAGGGGACATGCAGGAGTCAGCCAATCAATGATTCTCTCATCATTGACATTTCTCTCTCTCTCTCTCCCTTCCTCTTTGATAGCAATAAAAAAATAGTTTACAAAACAAGTAAAAATAAAATAACTTAGACTTGCAGAGAGGGTAACAGACTAGAGGGGTCTAGAAGAACACTGGGACTTTTATAAAATTCCTATAATAGGCTATTAGCCTTAGTCCCTTCAGGCTGCTGTAACAAACATACCATGAACTGGAGGGCTTAAAAACAACAGAAATGCATTTCTCTCAATTCTGGAGGCTGGAAGTTTGAGATCAGGGTGCCAGCATGGGTGAGTGAGGACACTCATGCAGATTGAAGACTTCTTGTATCCTCACCTGCTGGAAAAGACAACTAGCTCTCTGGAGTCTCTTTTATAAGATCACTAATCCCATTTATGTAGGTAGAGCCTCATGACTTTAATGCCTCCCAGAGTTTCCACATTCTACTACCATGGCATTGTCCATTTGGTTTCAACACATGAATTTTGAGATGGTGGTGAGTGGTGAGGGGAGACACAAACATTCAGCCCATAGCATCTAAAGAATTTAAATGTCTTCATGGTCTCTTCATTTTTGGTAGATAGATATGCTTATTGAATTTAGAGAGAGAGGAAAAGGAAGAGAGAAAGAGAGAGAGGAGAGAGAAATACCAATGTGAGAGAGAACATCAGTTGGTTGCCTTCTGAGCATGTGCTGACTAGGGATTGAACCCATAACCTAGGTATGTGCCCTGACCAGGAATCAAATCCATAACCTTTCAGTATCTGGGAGGACACTCCAACCAATGGAACCATGTTGGCCAGGGCTCCAGGAGTATTTGTGTTGTTGGTTCTATAAGCTTTTATACTTTGGCAATCATGTCAGATTTGAACAAAGACAGTTTTATATATTTCTTCCCAATCTATATACTTTTCCCTTTTCTTGTCTTATTTTATTAATTAGAACAAGTATGATACTGAAAAATGGTGATAAGAGGAGACATCTTTTGTTTCTGATCTTAATGGGAAAGTTCAAGTTTCTCATCAAGTAATGATGTTAACTATAGGTTTCTTATGTTTACTAAGGTAAGGACATCCCCACATACCTAAATTATTGAACATTTCTAATCTTAAATGGATATTGAATTTCTATCAAATGATTTTCCTGAACCTATTAATATGATAATTTAATTTTTTCTTCAACCGGTTGGTGAGATGGGTTATATTAATTGATTTTTTAAAACGTTGAACCATGCTTGCATATCTAAGATAAATCCCACTTTGGCTGTGATGTTGGTAGATGTTTTCAAAAGCAGTTAACAACCCATAAAAATATTATCTTATTTGAGTGACAAGTAGGGGAAAAAGCTATTGCTAAATGTTTATCAATAATTTGCATGCCTGTGCATGGGAAGAGAGAGAAAAAAGGGGAGAGGATTTAAAAATTCTATGAAATTATCTATATGGATCATGAATGCATTCTTGAGAAGATTGTATGTACAATGTTCAAGAATGTGGTCTTCAAGGCCAAGCCATCTGGTTTTAAATCTGATTCCAAGCTCTATCTGGCTTTGGTCTAGTTTTTTAGCCTCTTTGGTTTTTCATTCATAAATAGGAATGATGATGAAAAAAATAATGACAGTTTCTTCTTCCCAAATTAGCTATAATAAAAGGGTTAATACAGGTAAAGAACCTAAGAAAGTACAGGACACTTAGTCATTCATGTTTAGCATCCATGCGTACAGATAAAGCAATCAATAATAGGGCATTCAGTTCCTGAAGATAATTATGAGTTAGGAATGGAATATGTATGAGAAGTGACAGATTAAAAGACAACAAACCTCGGTTCTAAGGCCTAAATTTTCTCATTCTTTGTAACTTATTAAAATTAAGTTCTCTATGTCAAAGTGCTGAACAAATATCCTCCAATTTGTTCTGTTATTTTCACTCATATTTGTTTGACATTTCCAAGGTGTGTTTCACTCTTATTTGATTTTGAATTAATCTGAAAATTTTCACCTTTTGGATAGGCCCTTTTGAAAACAAACATGCTTATTGCCAAATAAATTAATTTCCAAATGTTATGTGTAATAACTAATGTTTATATGGATGCCCACACTGCTGTTTTTACAGATTAAGTACAAATAGCTGGAAGAAAACCTTTTTTTTTCTACCTATTACATGGTAGTAATGAAAGTGTTTCATTCATATATCCAGCCTAACAATAGTTTATTGCAGATAATTTTCTGTAAGAACTTGTTAGGTCACTACTGAAATGATGCCCTGGTACTGCAGAATTCTAAGTCAAGCAAATTGAGCCACATAACTCCTCACAACACTGCTCATATGATGAATGAGAAAGTTACCAGTGACTTTCTGTGGGAGTGAGCCTTGCAGGGATGACTTGTTCCATCCGTTCTATAGAACTGGGAATAATGTACCTTGTAAAAATAATACATTGTTTAAATCATTACTCTTTTGTTTGAGAGTTCTGTATTTTATTTCTTTCTACATAGTATGTCTTTTTATTTATCTTTTTAATGGTAATTATACTCTAACTATACCTGGAGTTATATATCATTGGTTATAGACAAGTATGCATGTATCTCACAAAATAATATTCTTATGTTATTAATAGCTAAAAGTTTCGGATATTTTTAAAAGGACTTCAGATGCAAGAGGTTATTCTTTTTGGTCTTTTTTCCCCAGTCATAAAATTTAAAAAATGCCCAACACCCACCATCAGTGCATGAGAACTTTTGAAACCACTTTAACGCATTTAGCAATAGCTTTTGTTCCCCTATTTGATACACAAATCGAATGAGATATTCGTGAGCTGTCACCTGCGCTAAAAAGGACACTTCACAAAATGCTATTTCACGCTAGTCATTGTTTAATGCATCAGCAAGTATCTTGATCACTATTGTTTCAGATGCTCACATTTAGCTACGCTTTGGAGGTGGGGGAGACTTTAGTATTTTAGGAAAAATATTTTCTGAGTTATAATTTACTCATAAGAAATGAGTAGAGTAGAAACTTGAATGCATTGGCGAAAGTTTTTTTCATTCTTGTGACTGGTATAGAGTGGTTCTCTGTTTATTGAAGGTCAGGTGACAATTACACTAACTATAAACAGTCATGCTATTTCACTGCTAAGTGATTTCTACTTTAAATTGCTTCTAAATCTTATTTCACCCACCTTAAACCCAATATTTATTTTAACCTTGAGCTGCCTAACACCTTTAATAAGAAGCTTCAAAGCGTTTTAAAAATCGTATCCTTTTTAAATCTTTCTCATTTGAATGCAAGTGCCTTGAAAGCTCAAACAGTGCTGGTTGTTCTTATTGAAGTTTATAGTGCTTCAGATATTCAAATCAGCTCTATGTCTTCCATTTGTTATGCAAATCTTTAAACTTTACATACTGCATGGTTTATCTACATGGATACAGCTTTCACTAACAGGTCTTACCAGAGCAGACATGTACTGTAAAGGTGCACATTTTTTAGTGTCTTGAATTACTATAAAATCATAAAAATCGTGTGTATTGCTTTACTCTCATCAGACTCAGTTTTATGTGGTTGTTGAAAGCCCTTTTACATTCCATTCGGTGTCTGGAGGTCTGTGTATAAAACTGATTCAGAAAAGCAAAGTGAAGACACCTGCTGGCTTATAGCACAAATACTAAAATATCTTAGAGCCTGCTGAAAGGAGAATTGGAACAATATGTCATTACGGAAGGCTCACTTGCAAGTTCTAATGTATTATAATGAAAACAGTATGACAAACCTAATGAGACAGTGAAGATTTGGGTAATTGTTCCTACAATGTATGGTAACTTTTCCAGCCGTTATTGGCAAACATAAAACCTAATGAGATTTTATTAATTTAAATGCAGTACATCTGCAAAACATTTCCTTCCTTGCATTCTCCTCTGATAGTCTTCCTTTCCTCACGGACTTGATCCTTTTAAGTTAATTGTTCTGTACAGTACACTCCCCAGACAAAACACTTGACATACATTTGAATCAAAGTTTTTTTCATTTATTTTTGTATACTTTGTCCTGAAGCATAATATTGCATGCAAGCTTGTGAAGGAAACCAGTGTAACATTGAATATAGAACATAATATTTGCATTTTTAATAAAAACTGCTTGCTAGACTTATTTGGGTGTCCCTTTAAAGCACTAAAAATGTCATTATTTTCTTAACTTGTGAAGGGAAGAAATTAATTTCCTGTTATTTGCAGCCATATGTTTTAAATTGTCAAAAGACAAAAAATGAACAAGCCGCAAGGACTGCCTCTTATCCCACCAACAATCACTGTTCATTAATTCTTGAAGTATTAAATATGGTTGAGAGGTTCAGTCTACTTCCATGAAGTCTAAATTTACATTTCCTGCATGTCTTTACATATACAGTGCAAAATATGTTTCTATTTAGAAAAGAAAATGTTTTCATCACAGAGGATTTTTTAAATAGCACCGTTTCAGACATGAAAAAAACATGAAGAGAATGCTAATTTGCTATTATTAACCTTTAATCCTGTCTGTTTTTAGCTTAATTCACTTTGCTCTGTGTCTCTTCCAAACTACAGTGTCATAAACACATAATAGGTGAAATCTTGACTTTGCAGTGTTAGGTGAAAGAACATTTCTTGATGAAGGCGCCGCTAACGCACTGCCAGCTCATGGTAGAGAAAGCAATAGAGCTGTCAAGAAGTTCAAAAATTATATTGTCTCTGCTAGAATAACTGAAAAGAGATCATATTCACTTTCCCCCTGAGCTTTGCGGGTCATTTTAGATTTACAGTACAGCATTTTATTACAGTTTGAAAACTTTATAAAAAACTTAGTTGTCTAGTTCACTGTTATCAACTGTTTTTCCATGCAAGCAGATACAATTGGATCAAAATATATTTAACTATTTCAGTAAAATTTCTCTAAGTTCCCATTATAAAATATGTAAGCATAGGGATATTTGTGTTCTTTTATATTTTAGACTTTAAGTGAATTCATTTTTCATATTATGAATCAGTTAGAGTTTGCAGAATAAGTTAGAGATTGAAGTGGTAAATAATCTTCCAATGACCTTTTGAAGGATTGAGTAAAAAAAAAAGGACTAGATTTACACTAAATAACAAATATTTAGAGAATGAGTATAGAGCAACATGTTCTTAAATTTACCATGTATCCTATGAATATTGTTTTTTGTTTTTTTATCTTTTCCAAACTTATGGATATACCTTGGGGGAAGCATTTCTTGGAAGGAATTATAAAACACCTTCTATCATAGGAGAGAATGTAAACATATTGTTCTCTCCCTCATTGATTTTATGAGAGGCTGTTGGGCACTTAATTAGTATTCCGCTTATGTAAGTATACAGTTGTATTAATGTAACAACGTATTTTGATATAACACCATCTGATGGTTTCCTTCATCCTGTTATAATATTTTCAAAAAAGGTATATTTTTTTATTGTAAGAGACAGCAAAGAAGAATAACATTGAATGACCAAATGTCAGTTTATTTCTATTGCCAACCATATTTTAATATTGACATTTTCTGATGGGAATATTATTTAAAAATGATATCTCTGGGTCATGATTCTAAGCTTTGCTTTATTTGATAACAGTTGATACCGTTTTATTTACTTTGCAAAGATTTTCTAAACATACTCTGTGCAGGTCAGACACTGTCTCCCATTTGTTCTTGGCTACTCTCCTCCAAAAGCATAAGGATTAGTAAGAACAGGTATGTAAAGTGTGTTATCACAAAAGTGTGAAAATTAAAATATGAAGATTCCTATTGTTTAGTTGATTTATAACAAAAAAGTGGTATTTATTAGCATTTGATATAGGGTTTTGAAAATATTTCTATCCAAATGTTCAATGTAAATCACACACACACACACACACACACACACACACACACTGAATATACTTCAGTTGGATAATAATTTGGTTCTTTGGTTATATCAGGATAACAGGTAGTTGACCTGAATCTGTGAAATAACTCCTGACTTAGCAATTTACCCTTCATTACTTAATCAAAGATAGTAATTCTTCCCTTACAAACTAAGAAATAATTAATATATAGTAAGAATTACCTTTTTAAGTATTGCTTGGTTTTTCCATAAATATGTTTTTTAGGAGCTAGTTCTCAACTCTCATATGCATATTCCATTTAATCTGCATTTTTGGTGCAATGGGAAAACAAACTTCTAGTCAGACTGATCTTGATACAAATCCTGCATGGTACTTACTACCTATGGAAAATTTGGCAAGTTATTAAATTTTTCTGATCTCTAGTTTACCTACCTATAAAATGGAGATTGTGGTCAATACTTTGGAGAATGATTGAGAATATGTGAAATAATGTATGTAACCTGCTGACTGCCAACAGTGGCACATAAGAGTCTGAATTAATACTTTCTCCTCTCACTTACAACATCCTTTTGCTGATTTGATCATAACTTTAATTGTAGGTTAATATAACTCAATTTCCTGCTCTTTCCATGAACATAGAAATGGATAGAGTTTCCATGTGCCACTTTCAACAATCCATGCTTCCTATAAATGTATTTGATAAATTTGTGCTTTTGTGTTAAGAAGGGAACATATAGATTCCATAAAAGCCTTTTTTTTGTACAATTCTCATCCTCCCACAGCCATGTGACCCATGCAGTTCTGGCTTTTGCTTTTTTACAAGAGCTATAGCTGCAATGTTAAATACATAATACAAAAACACGGTCATTGAAAAAAAGTGTCAGTGAAAGAGGCTGCCAATGGACCAAATTAATTTCTTGCTTAGCTGGATTTTTAATGGAAAAAATGTGGTTGCCATATTTTTCTAAGGAGAGAGAATTTTACGTTTTGAAAACTGATTTTAAAAATATTCATGGTAAGTAATGGCATACCAAGGCTGGGAGAAAGCAGTCTGCCCCAGTAGGCAATAAAAGAGTCTATTGTCAGTAGAAATTTTTAAAAGAATAACACTGTTCGATGCTTCTCTGACCATCAAACCTCAGAGGGAAAAGGGTAGGTAGTGGGGGATAAGAGATCAACCAAAGGACATGTATGCATGCATATAAGTATAACCAATGGACACAGACACTAGGGGGCGGGGTGAGGGTATGTGCTGGGGGATGGGAGTGGTCGGGGAGAGGTCCATGGGGGGAAAAAGAGACATATGTAATACTTTAATCAATAAAGAATAAAAAAATAATACTGAATGCCATCTACATTTTATCATAACCATATTCTAATGATTATAAACAATTATAGTGATAAAATTATTCAATTTAGGTAGACCGTATCCACTCTGCCACTTAATTAAGGATGGTTCCAATCCCATAATATTAAAATGTGGATGTGGAAAATATTTTTCTGATCTATATTTAGAACAGTGAGAGAGGTCAGTGACCTATATTGTTGCTGGGGTACCAGTTAAATGGGCTTGTCCACAAAAAATACTTAAGCCTCATGCATCATATTTTACAGTGAAAAATAGCACATAAGGTCTTCAAAGAATCCTGTGAATCATACTAATACTGTAAACTTTGCTTAATTTGCCCTGGGCACATATTTTGGGTTCAATTTTTTGCTAATGTTTTTGTCTTTGATAGCATAGCAGGCGTTACAGTTTGATGCCTAACTAAAATAACTTACCTTCTTCAATAACAGCTGGTCACATGGTTCAAGGAAGATTTCACAAAATGTTTTGGGAGAGAACTGGATTTTCTCATCCATTCACTTGAGATGCCATTTCTAATTCACATGCCATTTTATAGTAGTTGAAAATGTGTAATAAATTCATAGATTAAATACCACTCCAACTAAGAATAATCAATCAAAAATGACAGCTGATTGATTTCTTTTGTAAATGAGAATATACTTATTGTTTAATTGATCTCAATGTGTTCAAAAGGTGATTTGAAAGTCATATATTCAAAAGAATATTGCTGCTGTTTTAGTGAGAATTTAGAAGTTCAAAAATGTGACCCATTGGCTGACGTGAGATCTTTTTTTTTCTCTTGTCAAGACAAGGAAATTTATGACCCAGTCACTCATTTTGAATCCACTGTGAGTATATATAATAAGGAAAAAAATAAATTCATGAAGAAGTCAGGCTCAGTTTTTAATTTTATTAACAGTTTCTTCCCAGTTACTTTAGAGTTTGAATGAAACTATTTCTTTTGAATGAAATATAGAATCCCTTTCATATCATGAAGAAAACTATGATCTCTCTTGAGTGCTATGATTATAGAACTTAGTACCATAGTAGGCAAGAAACAGATGGCTCAATAATACAAGAACATTTTAAAATAAACATTAATACAAGATAGAATAAAATTCTTATTAAGTATGCATTTTTAATCATGTTAACTGTTGACTTTGCTATTTAAAACTATTTCACAGAAAATCCAATTAGTACAGAATATGATAATTGTGTGGCATTAACTATATTATTTACAATAAGGTCATCTCCCAGAAAAGAGTTGTATTTTGACTTCATGAGACATGCTCTACAAATATTTTTAATTGCTTTCATGATATCTGAGTAGGCTTATTACATATGTCTACTCATTTTCTCATTCTAAAATAGGTTTTTTAGTTTATATGGTAGCCTGAAGCATAAGTATCCACACTAAGGAAAGTTTTTCCATCTGGATTGGTAATCTTAAGTGTTTAATTGATCATTTAAAAACAAAGGTCATTTGCCCTGGCTGGTTTGGCTCAGTGGATAGAGCGTTGCCCTGCGGACTGAAGGGTTCCAGGTTCAATACTGGTCAAGGGCACATGTCGGGGTTGCAGGCTCGATCCCAAGTTGGGGTCATGCAGGAGGCAGCGAATCAATGTTTCTCTCTCATCATTGATGTTTCTATCTCTCTCTACCTCTCACTTCCTCTCTAAAATCAATAAAAATATATTTAAAAAATAAGTCATTTCTATAGAGAACTAAGATAAGGAATGAAGATATACTTTTTGATAGCCAGCTTTCAATGTCTTTAAAGGCTTATTTTCCTGATAACAACATACTACACATACAGACAAAAATTGCATTAGATATAGTTTTCACTCTGATAGAGGTTTAAGGTTGATGATGATGAGGGGGATGATGATGATGATGACAATTTACATAGGTGTTTTTTCTGGGTTTGATTTTCTCAAATGGCCAACTCTGATTAGGTCTTTTTAGCATAGAATGTAATACAGAAATGCATGCTCTTTTGTAACTGATCTACCTTCAGATCCAGTAAAACCACCAGTGTGGCATGTTAGAAGATAGTGGAAGGAAAATGGGCTATGAAGTTAGAGACTAGCTTCTGCATTTGCCTAATAGTTGTCTATATTTAGTTTGTCAGTAAGTTACTTATCAGTTCCATCCCTACTTCCTCGATGTTAAAAGGCAGCTGATTACACATTTTCACCCAATTTTGTGAGGAATAAATGAGTTCTAATACATGGTTTGTGTGATATGTGTCCAGTATCAAATAATATTAGTTCCTTCTTCCTTTTATTTCTTTTATCTAGCATAAAATTATGATGTGTTTTTTAAACTCTGTAAAATCAAGTTTTACTTTGTAATCTCAAAGTTCACCATTTCTCTCTTGGGTCCACACCCATCTCTTTTCACATCTTCACTCCTTTGAAATTTGTCTAGTGCATGATGAATTTCACAGCTATGCCTATGAGCTGCAGCTCAGAGCTTTGCCTGAGTCTGATCATCTGCTCTCTAGTGCAATTCTTTTCCCACACACTAAGCACAGAATTTTGGAATATGAAAAGATTTTAGACATGACAAAATGTGAGCTCTTTTGTTGTTGAAAAGGAAATGAAAGTTATTTGAACTGATGGCAACTAGTAAAGGGCAGATTTTAAATTCAGACCACTGCCGTTTTAACTCATGCCATTGTTTCATATCAATGTATTCTATATAATATATTGATATAGGTGTCTTTAGTATTATTTTTTCCAGTAGAATACCAGTGTGATAAAATTAAGAAGTCACTTAAGAATAGTTGTCTACTTGACATAGCAATCTCAACTATCATGTAAAATATGGTCCAAATGTCATGATATGATATGAATGGATGATTTTGGCCTTGAAAAATAATCCAGGGAAATCATAACATTGAAAAGTCTTACCACTGATGCTCTTCCAAATGATTCTCATTTCCTTCGGGGAGAACATTAACTGCTTTATTGATTTAATATAAACTGGAATATTTTATTATAAAATTAACACAAAATCACTAAATTAAAAAATAAATAACATACATAAACATGTACATATTTGGGTCATCCATGCTATATGTATTTTCCAACTGAAAAGTGCACTTGGAGTGTTCAACTTACTTTCTCATACAACCAAATACAGCTTACAGTATGCTTTTTTTAGTGTCCATATGTTATTTTATGAACACATCATTATATATAAATATACAAATTATGTTATAATTGTATAGGTAGCGATTTTTGTTATATAGTTTAGCTGTTTTTAGAGTTTTTCTAATCTAAGTTATAAACTACTCTGTACATAAACATTTCTAAACATTTGTCATTTTATTTTTATTTTTTTAAATATATTTTATTGATTTTTTTACAGAGAGGAAGGAAGAGGGATATAGAGTTAGAAACACCCATGAGAGAGAAACATCGATCAGCTGCCTCCTGCACACTCCCTACTGCGTATGTGCCCACAACCAAGTTGAAAAAACCTCAACAACAGGACAAAGGACATGCCTTTGACCGGAATCGAACCTGGGACCTTGAGTCCTCAGGCCGACGCTCTATTCACTGAGCCAAACTGGCTAGGGCTTGTCATTTTATTTTTATGGCAAATTATTGAAATATGAAATTCTCTGGCAGAGTAATACAACAATTTTAATGCATTAGAAAAATATTGCTATTATACAAGTTCATATTTCTTTTGTTCCCTTTTTAAGTAGTTAATTTACTACTATGATGTTATTTAGTTCTCTATCACCATCTAAATTTGGAAGCCAATAGTTATGCCTAAATTTTCTTTAATAATAACATTTTTTTCTGTTTAAAATGAAATGCACTAAGAATGTTATAGTAAGATATAGTAGAGTAGAAGTTAGACAACCTGGATTTAAGTATTGTGTGCCGTGCCAGCACAACCAAGGGTTCAGTGAGCCTGAAGGGGGAAGGGGTAGTTGGCAAAGGATTTAGAAAAGACAGACAAAGAGAATAAACTGGGTCTAGAAGGTGGATCTTCTTGTGCCTGGCTGAGGCCACAGAGAGAGATCCAGACAGCCAGCTGAGCCTTTATTTATAGTCAGAGGTAAACAAGGTAGTGGTCACCATAGTTACAATGTTCTTGTGAGTTTCACTTGTTTTGACAGCACTTGCTGCACCTCCCGAGCCCATTAGCTACCCAGACAAGATCAAGGGGGCTCATAAGGTCAAGCTTAATTATGCTAAGAGGGCTGTGCCTTCTAAGCTGGGACTTGTTTGTGGCTTTGCCAACAGGTCAGTCCCAGGCTTAACCCTATAGCCACTCCCTATAGTATTGCTTCTATTTCTTCACACATATTTTTCTTTTGTGAGCTTCAAAGTTATTTGTCAGCAATAGAGTTAAAGTTCTTGTGCTTAGTCGATATGATGGTTGCATTGTCAAAATCAGGTGCTGTGAGAGAAGGCACTGAGATAATAGTGAAGGAATCCCATCTCTGCTTAACTCTTTACAGGGAGTCAGGGAATGCTTAAAGGACATACTTAGATGAACATGATGGATTGTTTTATTATGTGCTTCATTAGTTTTTGTTGTTCTTTTCAGTATTATTTTAAAGCTACAACAAGAAAGCCCATTGCATGGGAGAACATATTTGCAAATGTTATCACCGATAAGGGTTTAATCTCCAAAATTTATAGGGAATTCATACAACTTAACAAAAGGAAGGTAGACAACCCAATCAAAAAATGGGCAACGGACCTAAATAGATACTTTTTGAAAGAGGACATAAGGAAGGCCAAGAGACATAAGAAACCATGCTTAAAGTCACTAATCATCTGAGAGATGCAAATCAAAATGATAATGAGGTACTATCTCACACCTGTCAGAATGGCAATCATCAACAAATCAACAAATGACAAGTGCTGAAATGGATGCGGAGAAAAAGGAACCTTCATGCACTGCTGGTGGGAATGCTGATTGGTGTATCCACTGTGGAAGATAGTATGGAGCTTCCTCAAAAAAAAAAAAAAAAAATGGAACTCCCATTTGATCCAGTGATCCCACTTCTAGGAATATATCCCAAGAAACTAGAAACACCAATCAGAAAGGATATATACACCCTTATATTCATAGCAGCACAATTTACCATAGCTAAGATTTGGAAACAGCCTAAGTACCCATCAGCAGATGAGTGGATAAAAAAGCTGTGGTACATCTACACAATGAAATACTATGCTGTGGTAAAAAAAGAACTCTTACCATTTGCAACAGCATGAATGGAACTGGAGAGCATTATGCTAAGTGAAATAAGCCAGTCAGAGAAAGATAAATATCACATGATCTCATTCATTTGTGGATTATAATGAACAACATAAACTGATGTACAAAAACAGATCCAGAGATAGAGAAGCATCAGTCAGACCATCAAACCTCAGAGGGAAGGTGGGGTTGAGTGGGGGTAAGGGGAAGAGATCAACCAAAGGACTTGTATGCATGCATATAAGCTTAACCAATGGACACAGACACCAGGGGGGTGAGGGCATGAGTGGGGGGTGGGGGGTCAATGGAGGGATAAGGACACATATGTAATACCTTAATCAATAAAGAAAAGGGAAAAAAAGCTATAATTGATTTTTTTTAGCAAATATAATGAATTATTAGGTATGTATTATGGAAAACTCCAGACCATTCTGATCTACACTCTCACAAAATGAACAGTTATTGTTACCTTAACAAGTAATAATTAAGCACTTGACTTATAACCATTGCATAAACAAACAAACAAATAAATAAAATATACCCAATGGTGTACATAATCATTTCTCCAAATTGAGATAAGAGCCAGGGTTCGTGTTCACATATGCCAACTGACGGTTTGCCAATGTTTCTCTCTCTGAAAACTTTAACAACATACCAGTAGATTTTCTAACAGTATATAATAAGAAAGGTTAGTGATTCTTTTAAAATCAACATAGAAAGTAAAAATAAAATTATTCCACCTTACATATATTTTTCACTGAATTGCCCAGTCTGACTCTATACATCAAGATATCTAAATAAATGTACTTTTATCACTTAAGCTATTATTTTTTTCTCTAAAGTCTTTTTTAGGCATATTTTTCAAGCATGCTATTATCAGTGATATTCAGCAGTATTTAGAACCTCAGAGTAATAACAAAACTGACAGATAAACAACCTCAATGATAGATTCACAGCCAGTTCAACAATACTGCCCTCTGTGTGAAAACTGTCTACATTTAGTAAAGTGACACTTGAAAATAATCCTTTTGTTTGGGGTCAACTCAAATGATTGTAAAATTCTTTCAGATAATAAGTAAAATAAATCATTTTTTAGCTTTTTTTTATTTGCACAATTTCCTCACCTTTATTTAGTTAATGTCCTTCATCACTCATACTTTGTCTCTTCAAATTTCAGAGGACAGCTTATTTTGTGAACCAAGAATTTGGCCCAGGACAAGCTTAGCCTTTGGTTTAATAGTTCCAGGTCCTCCAGCAGTTCCTCAGCAATTTGAAATGATAAGATTTTCAGGACTTTTGTTCTTGTACTTGACTTTTTCTCTACTCAGTAAAGCTTTATTATATGGTATATTTATTTTGTGGCAGTTCTACTGAAATAGGGTTAACTATGACTCCCTTTTAAAGTGTTTTAGAATCATTTATCGATCTCTAAAGTACAGCATGATAAGTTAATTGCCAGGACATAAGATAGATGTATTTAAAGAAAAGATCAGACGCCTCTTTCATTTAAAAAATATTATTAACTAGAGGCCCAGTGCACAAAATTTGTGCACGGGGAGGGGGTATGCACCTCAGCTCAGCCTGTGCCCTCCTGCAGTCCGGAAGCCTTCGGGGGATGTCCACCAGGTGGACAGCCTTCTCCCAGTCTGGGACCCTTTGCTTCTTACCACCCGCCTGCTCACTGCTCTTTACCACTCGGCTCGCTTCTCCTTAGTACTGCTGCAGAGGCAGGAGAGGCTCCCACACTGTGGCTGCACTCGCCAGCCATGAGCCCGCCTTCTGGCTGAGTGGCACTCCCCCTGTGAGAATGCACTGACCACCAGGGAGCAGTTCCTGTGTTGAGCATCTGCCTCCTGGTGGACAGTGCGCATCATAGCGACTGGTCATTCCTGGTTGTTCTGCCATAATGGTTGCTTAGGATTTTATTATATAGATTAGAATAGATGCATATTGTGCTTAAAATCATAAACTCCTCCTTAAAAACTTCAGCAGGTCTTAACTAACGTTCTCTAAATCAGATGTGAATAATCCTATGTAATAATATGCAAATTGACAATCATGCCCTTGCACAAGATGGCTGCCCCCATAGGGTCACAAGATGGCCAACAGGGGAGGGCAGTTAGGGGTGACCAGGCCAGCAGGGGAGGGTAGGGGATGGCAGTTGGGGGCGACTGGGCCTGTAGGGGAGGGAGGGCAGTTGGGGGTGACCAGGCTGCCAGGGGAGCAGTTAGGCATTGATAAGGCTGGCAACAGAGTGGTTAAGGGGTGATCAGGCTGGCAGGCAGAAGCAGTTAGGGACAATGAGGTAGGCAGGCAGGTGAGCAGTTGGGAGCCAGCAGTCCCACAGGGATCAGGCCTAAACCGGCAGTCAGACATCCCCCAAGGGGTCCCAGATTGGAGAGGGTACAGACTGGGCTGAGGGACAGCCCCCCCCCCCCCCCCCCGCACCTCATGCACGAATTTCATGCACTGGGCCTCTAGTATAAAATAATAGCAAATATGCAAATATTGAAAGAAAATGAATCAGTTCTTTCTCCAGTTAATCACTGTTCATTCCAAATGGATTAGTCTTTGATTTTCTTGTTTTGCCCCAAAAAACTTGGATTTCTGAAGTTGTAACCTCTTCAGCACTAGACTCTATGTGGAAATCATATTTGTGTCTGCTGCTAGATTGACAGCTTTTAACTTACCCAATTGCCTTTTGACTTGGCCAAGTCTTTAGTAAGTTTTCTTTTACCAATCTTTCACCTATGCCAACATGTATCTTTGCTGTACAATATCAAAAGAAAATGAACAATGAACAATGTAACCTATGAATGTAATTTTAGCTAGCCGGAAAAATTCATGTTTTGACAATACCCACTATCTCTGCACATAAGTCAGTTACCATACAGCCAAAAATTTCATGAAAGCTTGCCTGTCAATAGTTTTAAACCCGAGTTTTTCCTCCCACTCCACTAGAAAAATTACAAAGAAAAAGTCATGTTTTAATAATGACAAATTGAACTTAAGCATTGAAATAGAAGAAGACACTCAAAGGATATTTGTGGAAACTGAGTCACAGATAGGGTACATAATTTATAATAAGCAATATCAATGATTGACAAGGAACAGACTAACTTTTAAAAAAGAGAAAGAAAAATTGAGGGTAATGTACATATTAAATCAATGTAAAGGTATCAATTGATTGTATTGTATAAACTTACTAAAAATAAACAATGAAAAATGGACAATTAGGAAAATCTGAAAAACTGAAGAATTATATTAAATTATTGCTAATATTTTAAAAAATTGATAATATTGAGTTTATATTTAAAGAACTGATTCTGTATCATTTAGACAGACATATGAAATATTTATTGATGAATTATATAATGTTAGGTTTCTTTCATTTGTGTGCCTTCCTTCCATTTATGCATATATTTCAAGAAGATATATTAATGTTACGCTATAATAGGGGAGGCCAATATCTTACTCAGCAGCATTTACAATTTATTGAATAATACCCGTATTTCTTAAGTTACATTGCGTTCCTATCTACCACATAACTTATATTTTGCTTACATATAACCAAAAGGAAAAAGGCAATTTTATTTTATTTTTTTATTATTGTTTTTTAAAATATATTTTATTGATTTTTACAGAGAGGAAGGGAGAGAGTTAGAAACATCGATGAGAGAGAAACATCGATCAGCTGCCTCCTGCACATCTCCTACTGGGGATGTGCCCGCAGCCAAGGTACATGCCCTTGACCGGAATCGAACCTGGGACCTTTCAGTCCATAGGCTGATGCTCTATCCACTGAGCTAAACCAGTTATGGTGAAAGGGGCAATTTTAAAACCATTTTTTTAACAATGAGAATATTTTCATTAGTAAGAATTTTATATCAGAGACAGTCCTTTCTTTTTTTTTTTTCCCCCGGTGTCAGATATGCTGTCTACACTTTGTATTATAGAATGAATGTCAACACAGAGGAAAGGATGTTCATGCTGTCACAGGGCTCATACTTAGGCTACATCTGAACATTAGTTTTCAGGAAGAAGTGTTCAATGATTTGATCACTTGTCAAAAGCATCTCACCAAAAGAGCTTGCAAAACCTTCAGTTTTCCTTTATTTTACATTGTAAAACAGCAAATGCCCAATTCTTCAGTGTGGTGTATAAAGATCCATGCATTTTATAGAAATCCTTCTGAATATCAGGAGCTATACCTAATTTACAAACTTTATTCCCACCTCTATCATTCCCATTACCAATTTTTGTTATTGTTATAATTGATAGGCTTAATCCAATTTGTTCAGATTTTGGGGGGGGTTAGAGGGAGTTGTTATATAATTGTTTGGTAAGAATCTTTGAAAAAGCTCTGCAGCTAAATTATATAGAAGTAGACAATGCTGATGGATATGTTGTGTTGTGGAGAATATTTTAAGCAGATGGTAGCCACAGTGGTAGTTCTACAATTTCCCCTAAAAGTGCCTTCCATCATTGAATGAGCCAAACTGTAGCTAAAAATGAAGCTCCAATAATACTTTCTCTATATTGATATATGCAGTACTTTTATAAAATAAGATATTCTGGAAATCATTCCCATAATTTTTTAAAATAAAAGGTCAATTATTGCAGAAAGAAAATACTACCTCTAAAAAAGATGTCCCAGTATGATAATTGCTGCTACCTCACAGGAATGTTGAGTAAACAAATGAGATAATTGATGTGAAAATCCTTTGAGCATTTCAGGAGTGAGGTGCAAAAGGAATTCAATAGATTATTATGTTATATGTTATTATGTTATAATTTGGTAGGTATGTGTAATTTCATATATCTATAGATAGATGTGATTAATTGTGGAATATGAAAGAAAATTGATTTTCTGTAATCTACAAATTTCACTGCCATGCAATACTACTCAAATTTTCCACTTGAATAATGGGTGAATATATTTTTGTGCTGCGTGCTTTATCTTTATACCTGTTATTTTTTTGTCTGATGGAGAACTTAGGTACGTTTTCAGAGACTTGCAAAATAGTCCTTGACAAGCAAGGATTACAGATTCAGCTCTAACTCCTATCGTTTTAACCCATCACTACAAAGGTCCAAATATGTATTTTCTTAAGGAGTAAATAGTATCTTTAATTTAATTAGGTTTATACTATTGGTCCAGACACTTAAAACTTTCATATAAAATTAAACTTCTGCCAAAACCGGTTTGGCTCAGTGGATAGAGCATCGGCCTATGGACTGAAAGGTCCCAGGTTCGATTCCGGTCAAGGGCATGTACCTGGGTTGCGGGCACATCCCCAGTAGGAGATGTGCAGGAGGCAGCTGATCGATGTTTCTCTCTCATCGATGTTTCTGACTCTCTATCTCTCTCCCTTCCTCGCTGTAAAAAATCAATAAAATATATTTAAAAAAATAATAATAAATAAATAAATAAAATTAAACTTCTTTTGAATAAAGGAAATAATAAAACATTATCTGAATTTATAAGTAATTTTATAAGCCATCAGTTTTGGCCAATGGTTATATCTATAGCAAATTATACTACATTTATTGATTCAAAACATAATGAGGGAGATTTCATATTAAAAGAATCAAACTTAAACTTTTGACTTTGCTCAGTGTTTAGAGTTTGCTACTATATGATTACAATTTAATTCCTGTATTGGGTAAAAAGAAAAATGGAATAAGGGCAAAAATTAGAACTTTTTGAGAGCTATTATTACCTAGGCTCTCAAATTTAATTCTTACAAAATATTTCTGTAAGGATATGCAGAATTCAAGGGCTCAATAAGTTCCCATCAAACTGATTAGGGGACAAAAACACAGCAAGTCATACATACCATTTTGAAATGTCAGAATACCATGTTTAGTGATGAATTAATAAAAGCTTCCAGTTGGGATGAAAATTGTTTTTTTGTTTGCTTTTTGTTGTTGTTTTAGAAATAGTATCTAAGAAATTTGAAATGTATAATGCCTTAAAATCTGAAGGAACATTATTTCAAATTTTCAATTCCATTTCCAGAAATGTAAGTGATTAAATGCAATGGAAGTATTTTCAAACATACATATACTTGAGGCCCTGTGCATGAATTCGTGCATCAGTAGGATCCCTCGGCTGGCCTGTGGGATCGGACCAAAACCAGCTCTCCAACATCCCCCAAGAGGTCCCGGATTGTGAGAGGGTGCAGGCCAGGCCAAAGGAACCCACCAGTGCACGATCAGGGCTGGAAGGGATGCAGGAGGTTGGCCAGCCAGGAAGGGACCACAGGAGGGCTCCAGGGCATGTCTGGCCTGTCTTGCTCAACCCCAATTGGCCAGACCTCAGCAGCAAGCTAACCTATAGGTCAGAGCTCCTGCCCCCTGGTGGTCAGTGCATGTCATAGCGACTGGTCAACTGGTTGACTGTCTGCCACCTAGTGGTCAGTGCACATCATAGTGAGCGTTTGAGAGGCCTTAGCACATCATCAGTATATTACGCTTTGATTGGTTGAGTGGAACACTAGACACTTAGCATATTGGGCTTTTATTATATACGATATATCTATACTAATAAAAGCCTAGGTGGCCCTCGTGTGAGATGTCATCACAAGATGGTCCCCACAAGATGGCCACGTGCACAATGGAGGCAGGGTCTGGGGACCAGTGCACGTGGTGAGGCCTGGGGGTCTCGTGGCTCTGCATGGTGTGGAGGAGGCCAGTCTCAGTGTCTCCGCCGCCTCACATGGAGGAGGCGAGTCGCAGCAGGGGAGGGCAGTTGTGGGCAATTGGGCCAGCAGGGGAGGACAGTTGTGGGTGATCGGGCTGGCAGGGGAGGGCAGTTGGGACTGATCAAGATGGCAGAGGAGCAGTTAGGCATCGATCAGGCCTGCAGGGGAGCAGTTAGGAGGCAATCAGGCTGGCACACAGGCAAGTGGTTAGGAGCCTGCACTCCCAGATTATGAGAGGGATGTCTGACTGCCAGTTTAGGCCTGATCCCTCAGGGCCTAAACCAACAGTCGGACATCTCCAAAGGGGTCCCAGATTGGACAGGGTGCAGGTCGGGCTGAGTGATACACCCCCCCATGTACAAATTTCATGCACCAGGCCTCTAGTATATATATATATTAGTATATATAATTTTCTTAAATTTCTCTCTATATAATTTTTTCTCTCTAGCTTTTGTCACACAAAAATGGAATTTTGAGATCCACCACAAAGAGGACTCTTGTAGGATATGATATTCTTACCAAGATTTATGAGTAAAAGATCCAGGTACAAGTAGCTACCTAACTTCCCTTTCTACAAACATTTTTCTTGACTTTTATTCTCACCTGTAAACTAGTCTCTAGTGTTTACACTTGTCTGTATATGCCTAACTGCCTCTGCCCCACTGTTTTTTAAAGACAGGAAAAATTCCTTAGAACTAACTAAAAATAAAATGTTCATAGCCAGAATCTCTCTAGCCTGCCTTTCAGGTGGATTACTCTGTGCTTAAATTTAAAGACTTTGTACTTTCAATTAATATACTTACAGTCACACACAGCTTATCAACAGTGATGCAGTCTGAGAAATGGGTACTTAGGTGATTTCATTGTGTGAACATCATAGACTGCACTTACATAAAACTCGAAGATGTAGCCCACTACACCATACTCGTATGTCCTTCCAAGGATATATGGTATAGCCTATTGCTTCTCATCTACAAACATACATAGCATGTTATGTGCTGAATACTAGGCAATTGAAACAAAATAGTATTTGTGTATATAAACATATCTAAACATAGAAAAGATATAGCAAAAGTATAGTATAAACAATAAAAAATGGTACACCTGTATAAGGGTCGTACCATGAATGGAGCCTGTAGGACTGGAAATTGTTCTGAGTGAGTGAATAGTGAGTGAATGACTGTGAAGACTTAGAACATTACTGAACAGTACTGTGAACTTTATAAATACTGTACACTGAGGCCACCCTGATTTTACAAAACAACATGAGATTAAATCAAGCACAGGAGAGAATGATGCAATCAAGGGATGCAGTAAACACAAGATGCATAAGACTGCTGCTGGCATAGCACAGCATACTGTTTTACAGCAAATATTTTATAAGTAGAAAGAGTACACTCTAAAATAATGAAAAAAAGTATAGTAAATACATAAGCCAGTAACATAGTCATTTATTGTCATTATCAAGTATTATGTACTCTACATAGTTTTATGTGCTAGACTTTTATGCCACTGGCAGCCCAGTAGGTTTGCTTACAGCAGCACCAATGCAAACATGTGAGTAATGCACTGCGCTACACTATTATGATGGCGAGGACATCACTAGGTTATAGAAATTTTTCAGTTCCATTAAAATCTATGGGACCACCGAGGCATATGAGGTCTGCAATGTCATTACGCAGCACATGACTGTATTTTAGTGGGAGAGTGGCTTTTGTGAGGGTTGGGGGCCAATAGAAAAATTCATGCTGAATTTGGAATCTTATGAAAAACAATTTACAAAGATATCTAGGTGCCCATATGCAAAAAAAAAAGCAGGTTTTTAGCTTATTAAGTTTGTAATGAGACATTAAAATCAACCCAATCCAACCAAACTAAACAAGACAAATAAAATAATATAAAAACCTGAAGGTAGGCCCCAGGAACAGGGAACACAGAACTGCCCTATTTGTTGAGCCAAAGTAAAGGGTTCTATTTGACCCAATTGGCTCAATTTAAGAAGTTGACAAAATATGAAATTTTCCTTTAATCTTTTCAGATTGTATCTTTCATATTTTTATAAAAGAAATGCTCTCTTATTGTTGTGTAATCCACTGATATCTGTATTTTATACTAAATTGGTTTGAAATGTCATCATGTCATCATCTAATGTAATTATCATTTTTATTTTGGCCACTTAGTTATATAACCATTACCATTGCTTCATATCACTTCTGTATGAATACAGACACCTTCATGATTTTTGAAGTATAAAATCAACATTCAAATAAGATTCTTTTTATTTAAATAGACTTATTAGAAATTTAAAGCAGATGAAGATGGTTTCAATGAAATGAATAAATAATTAAGGCAAATCTGTATACTTGTCAGAAACTTCATATTAAGAATCGGGAGAGGAGAGACAGTCTTCAGACAGAGCTGTCATTTTTTTATAAAGGTAATGTTAATTAAAAAAAAAATCTTGATGTTCTTTTCAAGTTTACTTGATCAAATCAAAAGCCAAAAAAAAAAAAAAGCTGCCAGATAACTTACACAGGTAATAATCAGAATCTTTAATCACACATAAAAAGAGCCATTCAATTCTATGTATTGCAAAAAACATCAGCTGGTTGGGTAGGCAGGTTTTTGTACTTCAAGCAGTTTTAATCATTGATCAGGTTGTGAAATAAAATAACAGATTGCATTTTACAAACTGGTCACTAGCAGTGCCTCGTCAGCAGCCCTAGACAATAAGCCCTGAGTGTTGTAGGACCGCAGCCGTTAATAACCTGGCTTGTTAGTTGAAAGCTGGCAAAGTCTCAAGTATTTAAGAGGATTACTGCTATAAACCATATTAATTTTTTTCTTCACATTCAAGCCCATGGTGATGAAGAGCTTCTGTAATAGAAATACTGAAGTCAAACACACAACAAAACCTCATGCAATTCCTTTTGGTTTAGTGACTGATTTTAATAAGAGGAAAATAAAAGTCAGGCTTCATTGTGCTAAGTTGGAATATTAATTTTTGATGAAATAGTTTTTAACTGAAAATCCTGCAAAATAAAATTATTCCAGAGAAGCTTGCCAAAAAGGTTTATTTCTAATAAGACTTGTTCAAACAGATTTCTAAAAAATTGGCCTCTCTCTCTCTCACTTACTATGGAAAGAATTAGGCAAAAAGCCCAATAAAATCAAAGCTTCCAACTTTTGACCTCAAAGATATTTATCACTCTCATGTCAGAGGCAGCAAAATGTGAGCAGGAGTATAGACTCCTGGCCATACTGCCTGGGTTTGAATTTGGTTTCCATTGCCTGTGCTACCTGCAAGGACTTGGATAAATTCTATCATGCCTTAGTTTTCTTATCTGTATAAAGGAGATAATCCTCTCTTAGGATTGTAATAAAGATTGCATGATATAATATTTAGGTAGTTCATTACACAGTTCCTGGCATACAATAAATACTATGTGCAGTTTGTAAAATTAAAAAAAAATGAGAATATAAATTAATGTATGTCAGAGATATAATAAAATCAATAAGTTTTATCACGTATTGGCCTTTGGTGGTAGAATACAAGGTGTAAATTAGAAAGCAGACTTTCAATAAAACATACTCAAACAGCTAACATTTACAGGCATAGCCAAAGATAAATTTGAATATGTATACCTCTGAAATATTATACTTAAAATAATTTTTCATGCAGTAAAAGAAAATATATTTTAATTCCATCAGCCAGAATTTTTGATAATGTGTTTTCAGCTAATGTAAAAATTCTGAAGTAGGATTATCTTTTGTACTCAATATTAAGACTTTGCTGAACAGAATATTAGTTTTTCATGACAAACTCTTAAAGGATCAGAATATCAGAGGTTCTTCAACTTAAAAATTTTTAATAAACATTCCAGGAGCTAGTTAAGAATGCAAATTTGACTCTAACTGGTTTGGCTCAGTGGATATAGCATTGGCCTGTGGACTGAAAGGTCCCAGGTTCAATTCTGGCCAAGGGCATGTACCTTGGTTGTGGCCACATCCCCAGTAGATGTGCAGGAGGCAGCTGATCGTTGTTTCTCTCTCATCGATGTTTCTAACTCCCTACCCCTCTCCCTTCCTCTCTGTAAAAAAATCAATAAAATATATTTTTTAAAAAAGAATGCAAACTTGGAGAGTCTAACTGATATACCATATCTTTTAGTCCATGATTTGCATTTTAACAAGACTCATAGACTATTTTGAAGTCCTTTTGAGAACACATTTTTGAGAAACAATTTAGAGTCAAGTATTGCTGCTTTAGAAAGCATTAGCCATTTTCCTAAGTTCATATCAAGCCTTCAAAATGCCATACTATTTAAATAAATCCATATTACCCTTATCTTTGTTTCCATTTCAAAGAGAAGATTAAACAATGTTAGTAATTAGAAAAAAAATAAACCCATAAAACACTGCTAATGGTATTTAGATTTTAACCACATTGTTAAACCTGGTGCAAGGAGTGCTAAAATATCATGGGAATAAATGTTCTACTATGTACATGCCAAGAGAGGAATCAGTGTCTCTCACTCAGCCTAATGAAAATCTTGATTCATATAAACCATGTTACCTAGTCATTAGTCATTAATACTGTTGTATTTTAATAAAATGATTATGATTGTACCCTCAAATAGTCATTTTTTTTTAAAAAATTACTAAATAAAATTTAGATTATATTTCTTTCTTTATAACTGACATACTTTTGCACACAGTATTAAAAAGAGTCGAGGAAATGAACCTTAAAGTGCCTGGTTATGCTGACATTCAATTGAATGGAATTGATACAGGGCCAGAAAGTGGAGAAGGAAAGACCAAATGGAACATGCGATGTTATTCTTAGGTTTTCTTCCTATTACACATTCGTTAAGAGTTTATGTGTCTATGTGCATAAGAATTTATTGTACACTTGTACTCTTTTTAAGAAACTGTGTATAAATATGAATCAATACGATACTTATCCATACCTGAAAGACTGGTTCAGTGTATCTGACAAGGCGATACCCAGGAAAGGGGGACCTGCACTCGAATATTCTCTGCACCATCTTACTCAATGACCTTACAAAAGTCATGTTAGGTTTTTGAAGATATTGCCTCAATAATACAAAAAGAAAGATCATTTTAAGGTCCTTTTCATCTTTGAAATACTTCGTATCCCAATTATTTGTGGCAGCTGCCCTCATTCAAAGGCATTTCCTCACCAGAGAGACAGTCAGCGTCTGTGGACATGACCAGCCAGTTCTCTGTAGTTCAGTTTTATGTCGTGCCCAATTTAATTTGTTTGACAAAATTTAAATAATACCCGTTGACATTTATTGAGTGCTTACCCTGCCTGGATGTGCCTTGGAGTGTTGCAATTAATCTTCACAACTGTAAGAGATGGTTTTTGTTATCCATCCTGTTTTTTAGATCAGATGACTGAATCTCTGAGAGAGAAAATCATCTGTTTAAGGTTACTCAGGTTATAATAGACAGCCTCGGTCTGAAGCCCAGGAGGTCAGTCAGAAGCATACGTGACAACTGGACTTGTGACTGGCATCGGAAGTAGGAAGGGGAAGGGCAATCTTGTTAGACTGGGCTCTTAACCTGTGGAGTCTAATGCTATCTCACAGTAGACGGTGCCAGAACTGAGTGAATTGTGGAGCACCCAGCTGGAGTTTGATAATTGCGTATTGTGAAGAAACCTCGTCCATGTATTATAGTTGGTGACCAGAACTTTAATAATAATATGATTTGATATCTGAGTTATAAGTAAGAGCCTACAATTTTTTTTATTCTAAGTAAGGAAACACCCTGAATTTTTCTTGACCTTGGCAGATAATAGCACCCACTCATTTTATTTTATGTATTTTATATTATTTATTTATTTTTATCAACCAGTTTACAAATATATACAGGCTCATAGAGCTTATTATTGTTATCTAACTGAATTTTGGGCAATTCTAATGGCAAGTGGTTCACCAAATTTTGAGGCAGTCAGTTCAATGATTTGCATAATTCTAATTGTTGGAAATCTCTCTTTATATTAAGCTCTGTCACTTATACCAATTGTACTTTCATAATGTACATATACTAATAAAAGGCAGTACAGAGACTGGCTACAAACTTGAGAAATTGTTAGCCCACAACATATTATATGTTTTTACAAAATTAAAATAATTATTAATATATATTTCATATTTTTAAATAATTCTACTTCTTTGCCTAATAGTTTAATTCTTTCCAGATGATGCTATTTTTCTTATTTCTTGACTTTCTTCTCCAACATGCTGTTACTTTCAATAAAATAATTTTTCAATAGGATTATTTCAGCTATACCCTGCCAATAGATGTTGATTTCTGGCAATGGCAGTTAATAGTGGAAAGTGTCTGAATTTTGAAAATTAGGAAAACAAGATATAGGCCTTGATTCTTTCATCTACTAACCATGTTGACTGGAATGTTAATTAATTCACTGCACCTCTGTTTCTTCATTTTGAACTCAAGTAATATCTGACTCAAAGCAACATTGCTTGGTGATTTTGTTCATGTTATATGTATAGTGGACTCAATCATTTTTTATACAGGTGTTATCCATTTCTTGCGTGGGGAATTTTGAAAGTAAAATCCTATTTGTATTTATTTATTTACACTTCAGAGAGTCAAGGAAATTGTTTATTGTTTCTTATACCAATTTTTAAGCACTGCAGAAATTGTGACACTTCCATGATTTTGATAGACTGTAATACTCAATTCTGTGAAACTTCCTGGAAGTCCCAGTCACTTTATTTTGATCCCTTTGATAAATAGTGCACCAATAATTAGTAAGAACCTCTAGTATAATTAGAGAACAAATTTGGGTGTAGGTATGTAAACTTATTTATCTAAAGTAGCATTACCCAATCTAAAGTATATTTTCAAATCCCATAACAGCTTAGTGTCCTTTCCTTTAAGGGTCATTCATAAATATTTGTTGAGAGTAATGACCAGATGATACTATTCAGATGATCTCATTTTCAAGAACTATTCAACCTTGCATATATTCAGAAATATATAACACTTTTTTAAATATCCTCATAACTTTTACATTTTTCTTTATTGCAAAATAAAAAAAAATAAGCAATCTCACTGCTGTTTCTTTAACATATTTCTAGGACTAAACAATGTTTATATATTAATCAGTCTTTAATGATATAATTCTAATGAAAAGATTTATTAATGTAGTTTTTTCTTTCAACATCCAAAATCAAATCTACCACAGTATATTGATATATATTTTATATATGCACAAGTACAATTGAAGTTTTTTTTTTCCCTCCAGAATCTAATTTTAGAACTTATTGATAATGCTATCTAAAATATTAAACACAACTGAAATCATAAAGGATAAGGGTGGGTATTGGTAAATACAGATTTATAATGTAACCTTTCAATTCTCAGTTGTAGGTCAGATCTGATTCTATCAACTGAATATAATTGTTACATAGATAAATGTCTAAATTTTAATTCTTTACTGATTTGAGTGCAAGTGTATGTGTTTTCCTTTTCCCCCAAGAATCAGGGACATAAAAAAGATTTAACTCTGTGTCAATAAAAGTTTCTTTGTAAGTCAATCCATGAAAGCAATCCCCTAGCTATGTGTCATGACAGATTAATATGTAGCAGTTAAAAGGCAGATTACTTTGACCCTGCAAGCCTGGAAAATAATTAAGCAGCACATAGAAACATTCTGTTGAGGAACTCAAAGATTTAGTTGTGTCTGTGGATTAGTAATGGCATCTTTACCAATAGTTTAGGTAGAAGGATTCTAAATCCGCATTGATGTTTTATATCTGCTTTCTAAGAATTTCTAACATGATAGCTAACAGATTAAGAAAATGTATTTAGTTTGTAGTGACCTGGTATGTGACAGTATTCATACATTTCACATCACAGTGGCTTTAGAAAATACTGAGACATGTTAAGGTATATAAAATTAAGCCTCTGGGAAAAATTACTGAAATAACATCACTTCAGATAGGTTTTTCTTTATTTTGAAATATATTCTCTCAAAATACATATAAAGTAAATCCAGATGTACTTTTAGAGTTGTTTTTGATGTTTTTTGATGCATTTGGAAGAGTTGTAGTTGTTGTTTTATAACTAATAGAAAGCTAAATTTCTAGAATCCTAATTTTTATAGGGTATGGTAGTATGGTAGACTCATGCTACCTAACTTTTTCAGAATCGCTTTCACTGAGAAGACTTAGGACAATTTCTGGAGCTGTCTTCTATAGAAAATATAAAGAGAATGTTTTTGGCTAAGTTTCATAAGATTGATGTTATGAAACAAAACCTGTCCTTTTCATTAAGTTAAATTGATTGACTATCCATTAGTTATCTAAAAAACACAAAAGGATATGCTAATTCACAAGGGTCAGTATTTTTGCTCAGTTAAATTGAGTTAAGGAAAAAGATTAATAAGCACTTTGACCTAACCTGGAATCAAAGTAACTGACATATAACTGGGATGTATCTATATCTATATATATCTACATCTCATCTATTCCCAACATTCACAGTTCTGTATTTTTTGTTTATCTGTGATAGGGTCTGACAGAATGGAACTCTCAATGAATATTTGGTGAATGAATTAGCAGCATACTTCATATATAGACATTTTTATTTGAAACAGGTCATTTCCTCTCCACTCTATATCTATTGAACTCTTTTGTTGCTGTATAAGATGGTAGAATTTGTTTGCTTGGTGAAATATATATTTTCTTGCTTAAGCTTATTGAGGTCACTCTTACAACTTCTATTCAAATATATTAGGTAGGTAGGAATAAGAAGAAACAGTCTTGGCTCTGCTGCTAAAAATTGTCAGCTACTTGTTCTTCCTGGAATTCAAATTATTTCTTTGTTCCTCTGTTTCCACACCTGAGAAATAGAGATAATAAAAGCAGAAACTAAGCAGGAATCTTGGAAATACTAAATAATGTCTACAATGGACCTTTCACAAAGTAAGTGCTTTCTAAATATTATCTATTAACAGTATCATTCACTGATTTAGAGATAAAATTGACACCTACAGTCATCGACTGCTGTTTTATATTAATTCATTTACTTTGAAGTTTTTATACAACTTTGTCATAGTCATCATCTCATCTTATCATTACAACACTCCTGGAGGGTGATATCACTCTCCCCACTGTCTTCTATATTCTCTAGGTGTCCAAGATATTAAAATTCCTGCGGGCAGAATGGGAATTCTAACTCACAGCTGCTGCCTACATATTTGTCTGTTCCTACCACCTCATAACCAATAATGCATGTTTTGCTTACATGATTTTTTTTAATAATTGGAAAATATATGAGTTTTGACCTGGAAGAAACAAATTTATGTTTAATAAAACAGCCAAATTTGCCTTCCCTGTGTGTAAATTCATAGATTGACACTTAGTGTACATAAAACTCAAATACTTTTGGAGAATAAAAGTATCCGTTAAAAATCTGTGTGCCAGAGACATATTAACAATGAAATTAATTACATGGAAAACATTTATCAATCTGAATAGCACAACATTTATGTATTGGAAAGATTTCTTCTAAAATATATCATGTGCTCATCTTCAGAAAAAAATCATTAAAATTATGGTCCTAATCCAATTTCCCAAAGAAAATTATGTTTATTGTTTAATTTTGAATATCACTTTCCTCAAAATTGAATACAGAGACTTCTGATCAAGATTGAATATCAGGAACCAAAGTTACCCTTCTGCTTATGCAACTAAAAATGTCTGACAAAATATATAAAACTATGCTTTTCAGAAATCAGAAAGCTATCACTGCAAAGCTGTGGCCTCTGAAAGAGGGCAAACAAACAACGTGAGCCTACAGGGCCCCAGCCTACCGCCTGGAAGAATTTCCACACCACAGCAAAAGGATGGCAATGCAAGAGGAGCACAATGATCTCCCTGAGCAGAGAAACTGGAACTGGGAGACCCTGAGGCCAAGGAGGGTCACAGTTCACAAGAAAGAATAACAGAGAGGTGAGAGCTACAAACGGGAGAGCTCTGGAAATCAGAAGAAGGGCCCTCTTCAATCTCCAGCTAAATACTTTCAGACCATTGTCGTGAAAAAAACAATGTAAGGCTGTGGGAAGAGCCAGAATACTAGAACTGAAGAACAATCCCTGAAGCTCACACCAGGCAAGAATTATCTGTTTCTGTCAGCCTTACCTGGAAACCCTGATAATTTGGGGCTATTAGATGTAATACTCCCAGGGACATTTTCTCATTTGTAGAAAAATATTAGGCCTAGAATTATGGTTGCTCTGGTCCCTTGAAAGAACACTTAAGAGCAAGCCTCTCAACCATGGTTTCTCAACCGTGCCTCTTTTGATATTTGAAGCCATACAGTTCTCGCTGGGATGCATAGTGATTTCTTTGTACGGTGTTTAGCAGCATCTCTGGTATCTATCCACTTAGAATCCAGTAGTAAGCCACCTCTCAAACAAAAATATCTCTAGAAATGGACAAATGTCCCAGGGGTTGGAGGAATCACCTCTAGTTAAGAAACAGTGCTCTAAACATCAAACTCTAAGAAACTTAACTGCATCCAAAAACAAAACTCAGGAATATTTATAGCAATACAAAAATATCCAACACTCAACAAGGCAAAATTCAAAATTCAATATGTAATCCATGTAAAAATTATCAGGCATGCAATGATGTAGAAAAATATAACTCATAATGGGAGGAAAAATAAATCAAATGAAACAGACACAAAAATAAAACATATTATAAACATAATAGACTAAGATAAAAAAGTTATTAAAATTTTTTCATAAAATCAAGAAGGCAGAACAAAGATTGAGAATATGCAAAAGATGACATAGAAGATGTAAATCTAAATTTAACTTATACAGTGGCTAAGGTAAAAAATCATTGTGAGACATTAACAGAAGATTGTATACTGTAAAAGAAAAGATTTATGAACTTGAAGAAATATCAATAGAAACATTCCAAAATTAAACACAGAGGGGAAAATACTGGGGGAGAAAAGTAAGAGTTTCAGTAAACTGTGGGATATCTTCAAGGATTGTTAAATACATGTAATTGGAGTTCAGTATGCTTGATGAAGAAGAAAAAATATTTTTAAAATAATGGCTTAAGTTTTTTCATGTTTATTGAAAACAATAAACTCATAGGTCAAAGAAGTTCAATAAACTTCATGCATAATAAACATGAAGAAAACTATACCAATGATTAATATCAAAGATACATAAAAATGTTTAAAGTATCAGAGAAATTTTATAGAGATGAATGAAAATAATGATGACAGTATACTTCTACACAAAGGTAGAAGGTAGTGGAGCAACATTTTTAAAGGCCCAACACACACACACACACACACACACACACACACACACACACATACACACACACACCACAATAATCCCTTGCAATTTAAAGTTCTATATGCAGGGGAAATATATTTTCACAAAAAAAGGTATAATGAAGATTTTTTTCAGACATAAAAAGCTCAAAGAATTGATCTTTAGCATATCTGAATTATAGTATTAAATTATTTACTGCAGTTAGAAATCATATCAAATGTAAATTTAAATTTACACAAAAGAATGACTATCATTGAAAGAAATATAAGAGTGTCTTTGCTTATATTTTAGTTAACTAAAGCAAAAATAATAACAATATTGGTTGGGACTTGTAATGTATTTGAAGTGAAAAAATATGGTATAAATGCATGGAAGGAGGAAATACAAGTTAGTGCAATGCTGTTATACTACACTAGGGGCCCGGTGCACACATTTGTGTCCCTTGAAAGGAACTATGGGCCACGAGGCTGCAGTAGGCACAGAGGCAGGTGTTGGCCCATCTTCTGTGACCCTGCCTGGCCCCTCCCACCAGGGCCCCCCAAGTCCCCTGTGTATTGGCAGCCCCGCTCCCACTGCTCCCATGCACTGATGATGCTGGCCCCGCTTGCACCCGCTGACAGTGCGGAGTGATTGGGGCCAGCTCCAGCAGAGAGTGCGAGTGGTGGCTATTGCCCTGATCACCCCTCAGGAGCAGGGGGAGGTGAAGAAGCCCTCAGGAGCAATCGGGCCAGCAGCTGCTTGCACCTGCTGATGGCACCAAGTGATCAGGACTGGCACCGGGCACTGAAGGCAGGTGCAAGCGGCAACTCCGGTGCCAGCTGCGGGTGGGAGCAGGGACAGCTCTGGCAGTGGGTGCAAGTACCGGGTGGGACCGTGGTGTGCAGGAGCAAAGAGTTTTCAGTAACCATCAGAGGTTGGCCCAATGAAGGTGACTGACGCCCTGCCTTGATCTGGCACCCTCTTTCACCTGCTCCACCATCCCGCAACGGCCAAAGTCTGGCATGTTTTGCACATGCACCCTGGTGGTCAGCGCACATCATAGCGACCAGCTGTTCCACCATTCAGTTTATTTGCATATTAGCCTTTTATTATACTAGTATAGGATGTGAAGTGATATAAAATTACTTGTAATACATTAAGGATGCATGCCATAACACTCAAAATAAAAACTAAAACAAGAGTTATAGTGAAAAAGCTATTAAAGAATATAAAATATATTTTTATAATAAGTACTATATGTATTTGCTATCGCTTTTTTTAAAGGTATATTTATAAAAGAAAATTAAGAAAGGAACTGAAAAAATATTGAACAAAGGAATGTTCAGACCAAAAGAAAAAAATTGGAAGGCTCACAAGCACCTTTCAATGGAACTTTCAAAGAATCCTCACACCATCAGCAGTCATTGAAATCAATCTCAACATTTAAAATCAGCTTATTTACAATTCTTTAATTTTTTTAGTTATACTGTTTGAGTTGTCAATATAATTAATTTGATAAAATTGACAAATATTTGTAAAGAGCATAAGTCATCCTATGTACTTTGAAATAAACACATAAGAAATCATGTGTCTCTTTTAAATAATAAATAATAGTGCAACTTGAGGGGATAGCTTTTCAATTTAGAGATTGAAGTTCTAAATTTTGGGTCCACTTGATAAGTTATACTTTTATAAAAAATATTTTTTGAGGTTAGTTTTGGTAGAAAGTAAGCATGTGGTTACTATTTAAGAGTTTTATTTATTATTTTTAAGATATTTAATTGAATTTCAAGGAGGGAAAACAGAAGCTGATCTCTGGAATTCTTAGCTTGATCTTAGTGAAAATACTGAAAAGTGATATTAAGAGTTCTATATTATCTTTCAGGTTTAACATTTCCTATGGTACCCATATTGCTTTGGCTTGGAATAGATTCCATTCTACCAAAAATGAATTATATTCTTTAATTTCATCAGGAGCATATGTTTTGATAAGAGAAGATATACCAGTGTTCCATAATATTTAAGAAAAAATATCATTGTTGCCTGAGATTTGTGTCAGAAAATAAAAATAAAAGATAGGTTATTCTATGAAGGACATTCATTAGCTAACTTTTACTAATAGTCACAAATTCAGCAAATATATATTGACTTTATGAACTATTGTCTGCTTCTCTCTGCTTCTCTTTGTTTTTGAAGTTAGCACAATGTATCTAGGCTGTCTTATAAAATGATTTTTATCTAGTAATGGTTATTTAGTTACCCTGTTACTATATAGAGCCTCAATCCACTGACTTGAAGGGGGAGGGATGGGCCAGATCATATTTATGAACTTAAACTTTATAAAAAACAGCAGAGGCGTAACCAGACTCTGGCTTCTAACATCTGTGCCAACTTGAATACAATTATTTAACTTCTTTAAGCCTCATTTCTACTTTGAATAAATTGATATAATATCTACTCCTCCGAGTTATCATAAGGATTAAATGTAACATGATGTCTTTGTTTGATGTTTCACCAGACACACAATCTGAGACAAGAGTTCTAATACACAAGATATACCTGATGTAATTGTAGGAAACTCTGGTGGGGGACAAGTGAAGTGAAACAGTGAGAGGAAGATAGCCAATAAAGGTCGCATTATCTAGAACATGTGACTGAGGGTAGCTGGGGCTTAGCCCTGTTGTACTGAACAGGGCCTTCTGAGTTATTCCACATGAACAGTGAGGATCTAAGATGCTGCTTGAGGAAAGCTGTTATGTGTGGAGGAGTGAATGATGCTAATTATCAGGCAATTTCATTCCTTCTGAGTGTACCCTGACTCCAAAGAAGGTCCCAAGGCAAAGAGATGTGGATGAAAGCACCTGCTACTCATTGTACCAAACATTGCTTATTAACAGGACATAGAGAAGTATTAAATGGTAGCTCTTACCATGGTTCCTGTGATTCTTGATATTCTCCACTGGAATATGGAGATAACAGTAGAGCTTAGAGCAGCGGTTCTTAACCTGTGGGTCACGACCCCTTTGGGGGTCGAACAACCCTTTCACAGGGGTTGCCTAAGACCATCGGAAAACACATATGTAATTGCACATTGTTTTTGTGATTAATCACTATGCTTTAATTATGTTCAATTTGTAACAATGAAAATACATCCTGCATATCAGATATCTACATTATGATTCATAACAGTAGCAAAATTATAGTTATGAAATAGCAACGAAAATAATTTTATGGCTGGGGGTCACCAAAACATGAGGAACTGTATTAACAGGTCGTGGCATTAGGAAGGTTGAGAACCACTGGCTTAGAGGTTCCCTGTGAGATTTCAATGATAGAATGTATGTGTCTGGCCCACATTTAAAGGCTATTAAACTTTTCTACTTATATTTTATCAATATTGTCATTTATTTATTATTGTCAAACTATTAATCCAAAACTTTAGTCCTACCTACAACATTCTCCAACTGATTTCACCTGGCGAAGCAAGAAATAATTTAAAGTATTAATATATTAATGTGAATGCCAGAATTTTAAAGATCAAGTCACAATATTTTTATCACTCTGACTCTTGTCAGCATTGATATGCTAACCACTGCTTTTGGCCTTGAATCTGAAAGTATAACAAAGGAAAAATTTCACAAAGCTTTTAGAAGAATGATCCTATCTAAATATTTCCTGTAGTAGTTACAATTTCCAACACTTTCTAACAACTTTCACTATAAAGTTGCTAAAGAAAATTCCTGAACATACTTGCTTTATGTGGTAAATCCTGAACATATAATGTATTTGAATTAAAAAATAAAATAGCCAGAACTTGACTCATTCCTTTGGCCAGCGTCTCTAGGCTGCGTATGCTCCCAGCTGGTTAGTCATATAGGAGCCATCTTGGTTACCAGATCTACTGAAGGGGTCATAGTGCTTGTGTTCAGGTACCACTCATTTTTACTTCATGATGTCTCATTCATCTCACTTCACCTCATTAAGTAGGCATTTTTATCATCTCACGTCACAACAAGAGAAACAGTGTCCTGCTGGAGATGTTGGTGTCCTTTATCACACCGAGGTAAACGCACATCGAGCCCAGGATGTAGAGAAGCTAAATGAAGATCTGAGAGAAGACAAGGGGAACTTCAGGACTGACAATGTCTCATGCCAACAAGACGAGCCAGCATGTAAGTGACAATGTACATGAGCTGCCTGGTAGCTTGTACCAACCCACCGAGCATAAGAACAATATGGTTGCTGCTTTACTGCTACTCTCCCCAACTCAGGAACCTGCCAAAGCTGAGAACTTCAAGGAAATGGATTTTAGGAACTAGTTCAGTCTCATCAACTTGCCGCATTACAAAACCACCAAAACTTCAGATTCAAAAAATTAGGCTCAAAGTGATGATATGAATTATCCAAAGCTCAAAAGTATTTTTAACTGCAAAACTTGGACTGGAAACCAGGTCTATTGACTCTCAACTCAAATACTTTTTAAAAAGTTTCCCCCTTACTATGCATATAACACACTCTTATTGAAGAAAATTTGAATAACATAAAAAATGATGTCACATACCATAAAATATTTTCCACTAATTTGAATTTTTCTTTTATATTTTTGTAGTTTCTAGAAATATAATAACCAAATACATGGTTGGTAATTTTGATCTTTTGGAATTTTATATGAAATATTTTATAGACTTGTTTTTCCTAAAACAAAATGTCAAGCTGAATCTTTTTTCTCAGAAGCCATAAAACCATAGACCTAGGAGTAACCTTGGAAACTGACTGATATAAACACACCATTACACAGGTGAGGAAATTAAAGTCCAGAGGGGAAGCATGCCTTGGCTAAGGTTGCATGGTTCATTGGCTTATTGTACTTCACTAATTTGCATTTGCTGATCCTTTAGAAAAAAACACACACACTATTATTAACATATTCATTTCATGTGCCTTAGAAGTTGCAAGTAATTACAAGTATTTGATGCTTACAGCAACCTTATGAAGTAGGTACTATTATGATCATCATGTGAAGGACATACTAGTAATTATGAGTTCTAGAGAGAATTGGTGACTTAGCCTAAAGTCCCATGGTTGTTTCATGTCAATAGTCTTCCACTACAGCATTTTTAATGGTTTCATACTATTCCATCTTAGAGTTAAAGCATTCTATATATACCTAGTCCTCATTGCTGAACACAACTTATTTTCAATATTATGTTATTCAAAATATTGCCAGCATAACAAATATTACACTCCCCTTTTCAAAATATTTTTGTTAATATAGGTTAATTTTTAACATTTTAATGTCAAGTAGTAAAAAAGTACAATAAAGATTTTTTGTTATAAATTTCTACAGTTAAGACAGAAAATTGGTAACAACATAATCAACATAGGGAATACATTTTACTGGTCAGAAGTGCATGTCCTGCTATGAAACTATTCTGTTCAAGCCTGAGCCTACTACTTATTAATTATGTGACTAGAGAATTTGTGGTTTAGTTATTTCTTCAGTAAAATTGATTCAAAAATAGTATTTACCTCACAGATTTTTTTGTGATAATATAATTAACTAGTGGCCAGTACATGAAATTCATGCATGGGAGGGGTGTCCTTCAGCCTGGCCTGTACCCTCTCCAATCTGGGACCCCTTGGGGGATATCCGACTGCCGGGATATCCCTGTGGGATCGGGCCTAAACTGGCAGTCGGACGTACCTCTCGCAATCTGGGACCACTGGCTCCTAACTGCTCACCTGCTTGCTTGCTTGCCTGATCGCCCCTAACCACTCTGCCTGCTGGCCTGATTACCCCCAACTGCACCACCCTGCCAGCCTGCTTGCCCTCAACTGCCCCCCCCCCCCCTGCTCGTCTGCTCTCCCCAAACTTCACCCCCCTGCTGGCCTGATCACCCCCAACTGCCTCCCCACCAGTCTGCTTGCCCCCAACTGCCCCCCCTGCTGGCCTGATCACCCTCAAGTCCCCCTTCCTGCTGGCTTGCTAGTCCCCAACTTCCCTCACCCTGCTGGCCTGATCACTTCCAACTGCCCTCCTCTCCTGGCCTTATCAACCCTAACTGCTTCTGCCTTGGCCCCGCCACCATGGCCTTGTCCAGAAGGATGTCCAGAAGGTCTCCTGGTAGGTCTCCTGGTCTAATTAACATATTACCCTTTTATTAGTATAGATTGGTATATATAAAGGGCTCAGAAAAGAGAGAGTACACACTGTCAGCACTACACAGCTATACACTATTATTATCACAATTACTAAAGGCCCTGTGCATGAAATTCATGCACCATGGGTGGGGGGGTGTCCCTAAACCCAGCCTGCAGCCTTTCCAATCTGGGACCCCTTGGAGGATGTCCAACTGTGGAATTGGGCCTAAACCGACAGTTGGACATCCCTCTCACAATCCGGGACCTCTGGCTTCTAACCGCTTGCCTGCCTGCCTGCCTGATTGTCCCTAACTGCTCCCCTGACTGCCTGATCTCCCACAACTGCCCTCTCCTGCTGTGACATGCCTCCTCCACCAGGACCTGCCTCTTCTACACCGGGACCGGCCTCCTCCACGCCACGCAGAGCTGCGGGACCCCCAGGCCTCACCGCACGGAGGGAGCCCCAGGCCCCATCTTCGCTGTGCATGTGGCCATCTTGTAGTGGCCATCTTGTGGCAGCCATCTTGTGATGATGTTGTGTAAGGACATTGCATGAGGGCATGATGCCACCTAGGCTTTTATCATATAGGATTACTATTTAAACATAGTCTACAGCATTGTTAAATGGAGTTTTCAGGTGGTATATTAGGTGTAAGCCAGGATTTTCATATTTTTTGTGTGCTTAGATGAGTAAAGAGATAATATTTATAATTTGCTTAAATAGTGCTTGGCATGTGAATATATATCAGCCCTGGTTGGTGTGGCTCAGTTGGTTGGGTGTTGTCCAGTGTACTAAAAGGTTGCTGGTTTGATTCCCGGTAAGGAATATGCAGGGGGCAGATGTTAGATGTTACAATCTCACATTGATGTTTCTCTTTCTTTCTCCCTCTCCCTTCCTCTCTCTCTAGAAGTCAATAAAATATCTATTTAAAAAACTTTTAAAATATATATGTTAGAAATTATTATTATTCCCTCTGGTAGTAATATTTCATTGGCCAGAGCTTGGCATGTGGTTATACCTAACTTCAAGTGGGTAGGATATTATCGGCTTTCTGATAACAGAAATAGAGAAGAATCAAATGTTAGTGTATATTTGTAATATATATCACACTCTCAAACATCCAGATTTCCAAATCTATATATATAAAAACCAAGCGAATGGAATGCTGGAATGACTGGAATGACCAGAATGACCAGTTGCTTTGATGCTCACTGGGGACCCAATCCCCCCCGCCCCACCTTGGGCAGGGCCAGCTGGCAAACAACCCGCAGCCCTTCCTCCTGGCCAGCCCGGCCCCGATTGGCCCCAATCAGGGAGGGCTGGCTGGACTCCACCCATGCACGAATTTGTGCACCGGGCCTCTAGTAAAGATATAATCATTAATGTGGCTTGGATGAGGAGTTCCACTGTTTAGCTGTTTCAAAATTGAGTTTTCACTGAAAAATGGCTCTTCCCCTTTACTGCACTACCCAAAACATTAGTAGAAATAAATAAATAAAACATAATCATTTAAATTTGGAAAAATTTTACTTGAATATAAAATAAAATAGTTTTATTTTAAATTATATTCATATTCAATATAACATACATAATATTTGGCATTCAAGTTACTTCAGATGGAATAAGATCATTTATATAAATACACATATTAATAATTTTATTCTGCCTATAAAGTACTAGGGTCCACACACTCTATAAGCAATAGATATTTTAAAAATCAAAATTGTATAAATCCTGCCCTAACCGGTTTGGCTCAGTGGATAGAGTTGGCCTGCACACTGAAAGGTCCCAGGTTCAATTCCGGTCAAGGGCATGTACCTTGGTTGTGGGCACATCCCCAGTAGCGGGTGTGCAGGGGGCAGCTGATCGATGTTTCTCTCTCATCGATGTTTCTAGCTCTCTATCCCTCTCCCTTCCTCTCTGTAAAAAATCAATAAAATATATTTTTAAAAAAATCCTTGTTCCTGCCCTTGAAGTTCACAAAAGATAAAGCAGTTTTAAGCCAACTATGACCTGTGGGCCAAATCCAGCCTGCTGTCTGTTTTTGTAAATTAAGTTTCATTAGACCATATTCACACTCATTCTTTTATGGATGATCTGTGACTGCTTTTGTGATACAACAGCAAAGATGAATAGTTGCAACAGAAACTCTGTGACTTGGAAAGCACGAAATCTTTCTGTTGTACCCTTTATATTAACTAGAGGCCTGATGCATGAAATTCTTGCAAGGGGCTTGGCCCTCGCAGCCCTGGCTGCCCCAGCTTTGTCCAGAAGGTCCTTCGGATGGTCGTTCTGCTGTTTGGTCTAATTAGTATATTAGCTCTTTATTATATAGGATAGCTTGACTCCTGCTCTAAAGATACAGAGACTTATATTATGGAAATTAACAAATGAACCCAGAAAAAAAACACACGCAATGAATTCATGTGAAATTTTTAGGAACAATAGTAAATTGATATGATTAGGGATTGCCTCTACTTGAGTTTTGACAAGGAGAAATCAGGTTCTTTGCAACAACAGTGTAACCTAATTACAATCTTGTTTCTTTGGTAAGTCTAATTCATAACTACTGTGCATTAAAATCCTGGTAAACTCTACTACTTTAACAAAATCTGGGATATTAATTCAATTATATTCCAAAACTTCAAGGCTTTTCTTTCCCCAAAGAAACATAACCTAAAATACTGTTATGCTGGGATTTTTTAAAGAAAAGCCAAGTAAAGAATTAAAGTAATTATATGAAATATTTGGGCAAAGGCACATTTGCCTCAGTAACCAGCAATTTCCAAAATCATTTTTTATGGTGTAATTAGGAAATTTCTGAGATTAAAAGAGAAAAAGGAAAACTCTGGGAGAAAAATGCCATGCTTTAAACTTGAGAGCATTTTCTGGTAATGGCTGGGGTAAATCTTAATCTTTAAGGCATGTTAGTATTTCTAATCTGCTATCTTGAAAAATAAGAAGTCAGCGGTGATGATGGTATCAAAATTGTACATTATTTTTATCCTTTTTCATTCTTATCTCCTTTTTTATTTTCATCTGACCTCTGGCTATTAGTTAACTAAACGTTGTTTATCTCCAGCCAGAAACAAAGCAGAAAATGCTTTATGAGGCAAGAGCAAGGTCTCACCTTCTGCTTCAGCTTTTCACCTTTATAGCATAGCCCCAAAGAAAAGGGGCCCCTGCTTGAAAGACTCAACCTAGAATCAATCCTAGAAACCATATATCTCTATACAGTTTAGGTTTTCATCATAGTATCAAAATGATAAGTTAGGCTAATTCAAAAGCTTTAATCAAGACTATGGTATTGAGGAATGTGCATTAGAAGTTTGCTGGTTTAATTTCTACAGTGCTTGATGTAATAAAAGGTGTTTGTTTTTTTTTTCTTTTACATTTGTTGAAGAGTATTGGGGATCTTAATGCACCATATTGACAGAGTAATAAAAATAGCAAATTGCATTTCAGGCCTTGTGCCAACATCATTAAACTCTCAGCCATACTCAAAACTATAACAAGAGCAAAACAAAAGATGTAGGTTTCCTCCAACTCAACCAGGATCACTGTTGAACTGTGATCAGTGGCCCCTGAGTAGGATTCCCTTTGCTTTGAACCATTGAACAACAGCTCTAGCATATTTTGACTTCAATTATTGTAAACAATCTACCCTTCTTTCTTTCCATGTTTTCTTTTCTTCTTTTTTTTTAAAGAAAAAAGTTCACCTGTTTTGTGAGATGATCACTTAAATGTTCCCTATTACAAAATGATTGAGTGCCCCTCTTTCCTGTCCAGCCACTCCACTCTTGAAATTTACATGTAAAGGATTTAAATTTAAATGCCAGAATTAATAACACTTTTAGTTAAATTGGTGACCCCCCAAAAAATCCCTTCCACAAGTTTAAAATGGCACTTGTCCAAGGCAAATTGAGCAATAGAAAGGGCTATTTGACCCACTGTACCAAAATACAACCCTGTAAATTATCAGAGTAAATCAAAAAGTACATTTCAAAGTGGTCCATTCTATTTGAAATCAATCAAAAAAGGATAACATTTTAGGAATGCATTTATAGATTACTAAAACTGTTATTCCAGGTGGCATGAAATATTATTTAAAAAACAAAATTAAATTAGAATTTTTTTAAAAAGTAAGGTATCTTAAAAATATGTTGATATTTTAAAATATATAGATATATGTTGTAACATTTCCATAGCCCTTAATTCAAACCCATATTGTATGATGTATATATACTATGTAAGTATTCATTTTTAAAAAGTTAAATTTTTCCCTTTTATTTTTATTCCTTTGCTACAAGAAGCATTCTACTTCTTAATTCCAGAATTATTTTTAAAGTAGTAAGTACCTGTAGAGATGTTGGAAGAACAAATCAGGAGAACCATGCCATATATACTCAGGACAAAATTTTTATTTGTTATTCTTTGGAGAATTCTTTGTAATAGAGATTGCTTAAGTATAACTGTTCAACATTACATCGTGCCATCTTCAATTGCTTGATACAATATCTCAGGAAATGGTCCAGCAGGTTTGCAGCAGCTAAAATGAAATTCATTTCCAATATCGATTCACTTATCCCAGGATAGCACTCCCATCTTAAAAGTCCTCAGGTGCTTTGAAATCCCCATTTTTGTTCAGTTGACTGTGAACTTAGCTGCTTGTCCTTTCAAAATTGCAATATGGGCCATGTTTTCACTAAATTTCTTCATGAACCATTTAAAACAACCTATATTTAAGGACTTCTGGAACTATAAACTCTAAATTTCAGGTTCTTCTCTCCCCTCTGGTGGAATAAAACTAATTGTGAAATAGTTCAAACATAAAGAAAAGTAAAACAAATGAGGAAATAGTCACACATCTCCTAATCAGTACAAGCTGCTGTACCTAATCCAAGTCTACAATTCTATCTCAACATGGGATGTGTGTGATGACCATGTGGTAAGCCTGAGAAGATAAATCAATACTTTATATAATCAACACTGAAATACTATGTTTCCATAGAATACTTTGCCCTAGCCTGAGCAATGAGTTAAAACTGGGCCCAGGGGTACCTTGCTATAAGTCAGAAAATAATTGCAAAAATCAGAAACAAATTCTGAGGACAACTGAAAACCGTGAAGAAAGTTTTACTTTAACTAACTTTAAAAAACAAAGTAAAGAGTAGAGAGAAAATCTGAAGGTCAAGGATTCAACTACAGTTTCAGGAATCAGATGAGGCTATCCATGGGTTTAGTTTGAACGGAAAATGAGAATTGGGGGCTAAATAACAGCTTCTGCTCCCATCAAACCGGAATGGCTCATCCTGAACCATAGTAAAAGGCTCAGTGAATTTAAGGTTAGAGATTCATGTTTTTAGAGACACCAGGAAAAGAGAGCAACATCACCCAGAAGAAGGAGGTAGGAGATGCATTCGTCAAGGAGTATAAGAAACTATCTATAGGGAAATGGTTTGTTTTATTTTTAGAAAATAACTGAAATGTATTGTTGCTAAAATTAAATTTCTTTGAATGAGGTAGTTGGAAAAGTGTGGGATGAGAGTTGTAAGATACTGCATGAGCATTCTCCCTGACCTGCTGGTCAGAGTAAAGTAGCCCCGAGGTAAATTCCGTCAAACAGATGTGTACAAACCTTGTATACTGGACTTCTGGTGATTTTTCCTGGCATGTATTCCCCTTGCTCTAGTAAGAGTTTCACTCTTTTTCCCAAAGCCTGGTCATGTTGTATATAACTATCGCATAATAAAATATTGTATTTTATTGTACAATATAATTATACAATATGTTATTTTATTATGCAATATATTACACAATATTTAACAAATAATTAAATACTATCCTATATAATAAAAGCCTAATATACAAATTGTCCCCTCGACCTGGAGTTCGACCAGGGGGTGGAGCCGGCCTGCCAACTGCTCGCAGCCCCTTCCCCCCGCCATCCCCACCCCAGATCAGCCCCCTACCCTGATCAGGGGCAGGGCGAGCCCACCAACCTCCCGCATCCACATCCCCCTCTCCCAGGCCATCCTTCGTCCCCTCCCCCTGGCCAGCCCAGCCAGATCGGCCCTGATCCAGGAGGGACGGCCAGACCCCAACCATGCACAAATTTGTGTACCAGGCCTCTAGTATAATTATAAGAAGTAATCATTGTTATACTCTAACACCTATATAGCTTTCATTGTGTAACAAGAATGGTGTTAAGAATTTAATTCTCATTATGTTGATGCTATTGTTATCTTCTCTTTAACTATGAGGCAACTAAGACAGAAGAAGTTTTTGTATCTTGCTCAAGATCACTCAAATAGTTAAGTGGTGGAACCAGGATATAAACTCACAAAGTCTAGCTTCATATAAGTATATGAGTGTTAAGATATAGCTAGATATATAGATGATGGATAGATGATCAATAGATAGATACCTCCCCCTCCCCCCCGTACTTACTATAGTGTCACTTTGGGGGGAGGGAACTGAATTTCTATTAAGTCTGGCATTTTATTTTTCTTAACAGCTATTTATACATTAAGAAAATTAGCTCTGACCTAACCAGTTTGGCTCAGTGGATAGAGCATCAGCCTGCGGTCTGAAAGGTCCCAGGTTCGATTCCGGTCAAGGGCATGTAACTTGGTTGTGGGCACATCCTCAATGGGAGGTGTGTAGGAGGCAGCTGATCTATGTTTCTCTCTCATCAATGTTTCTAACTCTCTATCCTTCTCCCTTACTCTCTGTAAAAACTCAATAAAATTTATTTTTTTAAAAAAGAAAGAAAATTAGCCCTTTGTGATATACATGCAAGCTTTTATCCGAGAGTTTTCTTTTGCCTTTCCATTTTTCCTATCGCTGAGGTTTTTTTTATTTATTTGTCTGTTTTCATATAGTCAAGCATAGTAATCTTTAAGTTTATGGCTCTGAATTTTGTGTTATGTTTTTTAAGACATTTTTCATTTGAGTTTAGAAAATAATGTCTCCATGTGTCCCCATGTCTTCATCTAGTACTTTTATTATTTCATTTTAGTCTAAAACATTTAGTCCATTTGGCATTTATTATTTAGCCTATGTGGAAGTTATTATATGTCTTATATTTTACATGTGATATTTTTGGCTAGTGTCAGGTAGGCTGTTGTACTCTTTCTTTTCATCCATCCAGTCTTTTATTCATTCATACCCATGAGTTGAATTATTTTAATAGGTGTGGGTTATGGCCATATAAATATATTTAAGACTCAGACTTTAAGCATGTCAAAGGTTGTGAACCAGTAGTTTCTGCCCCTGAGTTTCTATATTTCTATAATTCCATCTTGCCCTGGCCGGTTTGGCTCAGTGGATAGAGCATCAGCCTGTGAACTGAAAGGGTCCCGGGTTTGATTCTGGTCAAGGGCATATACTGTGTTTCAGGCTTGATCCCCTGTAGGGGGCGTGCAGGACGCAGCCAATCGATGATTCTCTCTCATCATTGATGTTTCTATCTCCTCTTCCTCTTCCTTCCTCTCTGAAATCAATAAAAATATATTTTAAAAAAATCTTATCTCATACTCATACTAAAAATTACATTTTGATAACAGTAGGCTAGATAAAGTCACCAAAAGTTATCATCTATTTTTAATGAGAAGTCTTAAAAATCTTTGAATATTATTTAACTAGAAAGTTATTAAGCACTAATGCAGTATTTCTCCAGATTAGTATCCAACCTAATTGATGACAAGATCAAGGGAAAGCCTTTCAATGGCATCATGGGAGTTCCATTACTTGGTGTAGTTTCTTTTCAATGAACTTGTTTCTAATGAACTATTTTGACCCTCTGCATCAGAGTGAAGTTAATACTTTAATAATAATTCTACCTTATATAGAGATGGACAATTTTACAAGGTTAAAATTTCTCTGGAGAACTGATGAGATTTTGTATTTATAGATCTGATGCTGTCTTGAGTGAGTTTTAATATTTCAAGCATAAGATCCTTAATTAGTAAAAAGAAATTCAAATAAGTGATCTCCAATTTCACTCTCAGTCCTAACATGCTATGATGCGTGCCAGAATTCATCTGGAGACACTGATTACTGGATAGTTTAGTTCAAACAACAGAATTTGACCTTGGCATAAATTTGATTCAAAGACTGGCTTTCCAAAACAATGCAATGAAGACTCATTTCTTTATTTATTTTGAACAGATTCTAAAATAGTAATCATTTGAAATTCTACTCTTTGGGTTGAGGCATACATTATTAATATACAAAAAAAGTAAATTGAGTGGAACATTGTATAAATAATAGAGAATCACAGCATTAAAATATTATTGAATAAATTCTTAGCCACAAAAACCTATAACCAAATATCAACTCATGAAGGCTTTTGTCTTAGTATTGAATCACTCCAAAGATTCAGAATAGCATATTCTACCACATCAATTTACTCTGTCCATAGGAGAGTAACCTCAGTAAACTTTGACCCATCTTTAGTTCCCAACCATCTGCTTCCAAAGGAAAATGATGCTTTCTTCAATGAAAGACATAAAAACACGGGGTATATGCCTAATTGCCCAGCTGGCTGAGTTTAGAATAAAACACTGCAAAGCTGATTGGTGAATTGATTTTGCCATTTGCTGTGGTTTTCTGCAAGCATCTAATCAATTGGGTAGTTTGTGCTGACCCATTTTGGGGTTATTGTGTTCTCTCTGTAATATTTATCTTCAATACCATTTTAGCCCTATGTATTTTTATACATTTGTAAAATGAATGTATTCTCCTTATACTTATTCTAGAGCTTTTGTATAACAGGTACATATAATGTGCAAGTACACATAATTTTAAAAATTAAGTCAGTGTTCAATATAATAAAATTTCTGTATCAGATACAGTTCGTATAGAACATTTTTGTTTAATTAAGCTGAGGGACAAATAATTTTGAGCAATGAGAATTTCAATGCTACATCAGTGACAAATGTGACACTTCCCCCCCTATATATTTGATCTATTAATTCATAGATTTCAGAATTTGGAAGTAACCTTAAGTGTCCTCTATTTCAAGGAGCCATCAAATGCTGGAATTCCCTCTGCAACATCTCCACCATGTGGTTATTTTGCTTAAGTCACGACCAGCAGCAGGAAACACAGTATGTCCAAAGGAAATTAGTCATATCCTTGTTCAGCTCTAGCTATTGCATAGTCCCTATTTATGTTAAACTCAAGCCGATCCACCTGAACCTCCTAACAACTGATTTTAATTCTACCCATTAGTGACTCATACATTGAGGCTAAATCATCCTCAAAAGTGTTCATTTTCCACTATAAGACCTCTGTATACAGAGAGATATTAGTATCATCTAAATCCTTGTACATGTCAGACTGATTTATTTTAAAAATTCTCTAATGTGTGCATGTTTCTATTAAAATGTAGAACTTTAAAACTGTACATTAGCACTCGGAGGTAGCTGATTATCAGAGTAAAAGCAAATTACTGCTTCAACCGCCAACATTCTTGACATGATACTTCTATTAACGCAACCTGAAGAGACATTGATAAAAAGCACACGCTTCTGAACTGTGGTCTATAACCCCTAAATTGCTAACAGATATAGCACTTTTCTGTAATTATGCAGTTTGCTTTTGGCTTTCTACATCTAACGGAAAACATTTAAGTTTGCTCAGATCAACTATGAACATTCAACTTTCAGCCTTTCAATTCAAAATAAAAACCTAATGAATTTGATTTAAAATCGGGAATTTTTTTTTCATTATTGTCATCATCTTTATTTTTTTAATACAGTCATGTGTTGAAATAATGGACCACATATATGGTAGTAGCCCCATAAAATTTTAATAGAGCTGAAAAATTACTCTTTCCTAGTGATGTCATAACTGTCATAACATCATAGTTCAACACATCACAGAAATATAACATCGGCAATTTAATATTTAATTCCTATAATTCTACTAGTTCAGCCACATATAATGAGAAGAAATAATAATTGTGGCTTAAACAAAATGAAAGTTTATTCTGTCTCATGTGGAAAACCGCAGGAGGTATGTAGTCCAAAGCTACCACAGCAGCTCCACAGCGCCCCCAGCAGCCCAGGTTTCAAATTCCTCTTGCACTCTTGGAGATATGGTTTCCTTCTTCTCCATCAACTCATGCTTCACAAGGTGTTCAGCTTTTACCTCTAAGTAGACTTTCAGAAGAAATTAAAAAGGCAGAAAAGGAATTAAACCCTTTTCAGCTGACTCAGTTGTAGCATTCAAAAATTATTTTTCTGCAGGCTATAGTTATCAGTGTAAGGAATACCAAAAAAATGCACCTTTTTGTTCCAACTCAACTAAAAATGTAGTTTTTCTCATTAAGGAGAAAAAGAGAGAATCACATTCTTTCTAAGCATGCACAGAATATGAACAATAAATCAAGTTACAATAAAGTCCACAGGATTGAGAAAAAATATATATGCTTCTCACTCACAAAAATTAAAATGCTTATATTTGGCAAAGATGTATCAATGAAAGCTTTTATACTCCTTGTGGAAGTGTAAATTTGTTTAACAATTCTGAAGACCATATTGTCATTATCTAGTAACATTGAATATCTATTACTTCTAACTCAACAATTCCATTCTGAGCAGGATGTCTTGAATGCATTCTCCAGGAGACATGTGCTAAAATATTTGTGATAGCGCGTAGTACTGAAAAAAAGATGTCAACAGTAGTAGAAAATATGAATAAATTGTTTTACATGACAGTCACGTCAACAAGGATAAACCTTGAAAAAGTGATGCATCATAATAATATAAAAGTCACTAAATAATATAAAGATTATAAGACAATTTGTATAAAGAAAACAAGTAGAAATTAAAAAGTTATTATTTGGTCATACAAACATGTACTACTTTTAAAAATTAATGAAAAGTAAATGATGATAATAAAAATAAAAATTCTTTGGAGGCAGAGAGATAAAGATCATGAGGGTAGGAGATGTTAATAAGTAAGACAACATATTCCAGGTTGAGGGCCCCATATAATGTTACAACTGTATGCATATATTATACATATTCTTTTATGTATAACACCCTTCATTGAAAATATATAAAAACCAGGCTATATATATATATATACACATATATATTCTGATTAAAAGAAACATATATGAAACAATGTGATAAAGTTTTAAAATAGAAGCAAAAGACATTAAGAAAATGCAAACTAAATAAAAATAGGACTTAATTATTAAACTGCCTGATATTTAATATTTAGAGAACCTAAGTAATTAAAGAAACACATAATATAATAATACAAGGCATGAATTATAAAATTAGAGCCCTAGTTCTATATGAAAAATAAACACATACATGAGGCAAAAACTATTAGAAAGGCAAGGTGAGGTCTGTTTTTGATATTTTATGCATTTATTGATGTTTCCACAACACCTAAAACAGGACTTGTAACACTAGGCATTATTTTTTTAATAAGTAGAAGAAATGATTACAATGGAATATTTGTTAAAGTTGTTAAATGCAGAAGAGGTTGCTATGAAGAATTAATAACAGCCTGGCTGGTGTGGCTCAGTGGCTGAGCATTGACCTATAAACCAGGAGGTCTGGGTTTGATTCCTGGTCAGGGTACATGCCTGAGCTGCAGGCTCAAACCCTAGTAGGGGATGTGCAGAAGGCAGCCAATCAATGATTCTCTTTCATCATTCATGTTTCTCTCTCTCTCTCTCTCTCTCTCTCTCTCTCTCTCTCTCTCCCTCTCTGAAATCAATAAAAATATATTTAAAACAAAAGGAAAACTGGGAAAAATGCAATTTGTCTTGGGAAAAAAAAAGACTAGTTGCCTGGTGCACAGATCATGTATACCATGACCTTGACTTATGACATAGCAGCTGCTCATCAAACTGTATTTGCAATGCTATTTACAATAGCCAAGATTTGTAAGCAGCCCAAGTACCCATCAGTAGTTGAGTGGATAAAAAAGCAGTAGTACATTCACACAATGGAGTACTACTCAGCTGTAAAAAAAGAAAATCTTACCTTTTATTACAGTATGGATGAACCTGGAGAGTATTATACTAAGTGAAATAGGCCAGTCAGAGAAAGACAAATGCCATATGATTTCACTCATATGTGTAATCTAATGAATAAAACAAGCTAACAAACAAAATACAAACAGACTCATAGATACAGATGTTAGAAGGGAAGAGATTAGGGGGCTGGTGAAAGGTAAAGGGATTAAGAAAAAACAACAACTCATAGACACAGACAATAGTTCGGTGATTACCAGAGGAAGGGTGGGTAAGGGAGGAAGAAGAGGGTAAAAGCGACAAATGGTGATGGAAGGAAAATAGACTTTGGGTGGTGAACACACAATGCAATATGCATATGACGTTTTATAGAATTGCACATCTGAAACCTATATCAGCCCAATAAATTCAATAACAACTTTAAATAAAGGTATTTGAGTGAGTGGTTCTGAAAAATAATGTATTAGGAGTATTAGGCTATTTTTAATATTTGAGCAGTACTATAATTAATGAAACAGTTGATTTGAAAGCCATATTATTGTTTCACATATAATTGTCAGGTACCCTGTTTGTTATTCTTATCATTCTCTTGTGACCAAACAAGTGAATAGCAGGTATGCAAAGCATGGGATCTTTCTAAAATTCTGTTGTTGTTTTTATTCTCATGTAAAGACTATTGTTGGAATACAGTACAATTTGATATGCGTGCATTTTACTTTAAGTCAGCTAATGATGTGCCAATTGCTTTGATTCTTTCCTTAGAGCATTATCCAGTGCTTTAAAAAAATGATCTGCCAATATTTGAGTTCCGTAGGCGAAGGCACATCTTTATCACCAGCTAATGTGGTATTTACTCTCTCAGAAGACAGGAGCAGAGACGATGGAAGATGCCTCCACATCTGTCTCCTCCAGGTGGCAGTTGTGCTTCCTTTCCCACTGTTTTCTTCATTAGCGCTAATTTCGTCTTTGAAGAATTGGCAACTGTTTTGCAAAATTTGAGCATCTTTTCCCCCTTCGAGGAATAGATCTGAGAATTTCCAGGACTGATTAAATTTTAAAAAGGAGTTATAGAGTAAGTCTCTTGGCCTCACAGATATTACTCTGGGTTTCTCAATCTGAGAGTATTGTTTACTGGCATTGTCTCAGCACTGTCAACAAATCCTCATTCCAAGAACCCTCATTCCATGAAGAACTTGGATAAGTACTTTGAAAATAAAATACATATGTGTTGTTGTTTTTTTAATAAAAGCAAGGATGTCTGAATCTTATCCTAGGATAAAATACATTCTTCACCCCTGGTCCCCAAATCTTTAGAATATGTAAAAGAGTGCTTGGCATATATATGATGTATACTACATGCAGTTGGATATAAGGGGCAATCAGAAATTTGTAGTCTTCATGTTAAGAAGTAAAAGCTTTTCAAACTTAAAAAAAAAAAGAATAGAAAAGTGATTTTCTACACTCCTTTAAAAAATAGGAGAAAAATATTCTTTTATTTTTATTTATTTATTCCTTCACTCACTTGGTAAATAATTGCTGAGTTCCTTCTATGCTCAAGTGACTGTGCTAGTTGCTATGAGGATCAAGTTCTTCTTTTAGGAAATTCAAATTTTAGTGGGACAAATTACATGCTTGCAATTGTTCTAGTATGAACTCAGTAATAATAACTTTATCCTCTATAATAATAAAAGTGTAATATGTAAATTAGACCAGACATCCTTCCAGAAGTCCTTCCAGATGACCTTCTGGATTAAGCCAGGGCTGCTGCTGCTGCGAGAGCCGGGGTGGCAGCTGGGGTTGCAGTCTCTGCCCTCGGAGCCCCTTGCACGAATTTCATGCATTGGGCCTCTAATTGACTAATAATGCTTTAGGAGTATTAGGCTATTTCTAATATGTGAGCAGTACTATAATTTATAAAATAGTTATTTTGAAAGCAATATTATTGTTTCACTTATAATAATTTTCAGGTGCCTTGTTCACTATTGTTATCATTCTGACTAGAGAATGAAGTGAGGTCATGAGATAAATCTCATAAGATGGACTAACTAATGATAGGCAGCTTCTAGAATGGTTCCATTTTGGAATTATCACCTGTGTATAATTGTCCCCTTTTAAGTGTGGGTTGGATCTAGTGATTTGGACAAGCTTGAATCCAAAGCCCAGAGCAAAGATGATGGAATGCCACTTCTGAGATACATTTACAAAGCTTCATAATGCTCACAGGTTCTCTTAGTCTCTTCTTCCTCTTACTTGTTCCCCAAAGAACTGCAATGTTATAAGGTACCCTATGGAGAAGCCCATGTGGCAAAGAACTGAGGTCAACTTCTGGCCAACAGCTAGCCAGAAACTGAGGACTTCATCCTCTGGGGACCTTCATGTCAACAAACATGTGTATGAACTTGGGAAAATAGATTCTTTCACAGTGAAGTCTAACGATGCCTGCAATTCTGATGGACACCCTGACCACAACCTTGTGTGAGGCTCTGAGCCAGAGGGCAGAGTTGTGGCTGGATTCCTGTTTTGTAAGCAGCAGTAAATAACAAAATATAAGCAATGCTGAGAGGAAGATTTTGCTAACAAGTTATAGTCTTTAGGAAACTCTTGGCACTAGGTTCATAAAAGTGCACAAAACAAAGACCTGTGTTTGCCCACATGATGATCTGTTAACAAAATATCCAACAATTATGCAGATAATTAATGAAGTTGTGGTAAGATCAATGAAAAATATGCGGTGTACAGAGAGTTTTTAAAATAAGTGTCCCATCTAGGCTTTCTTGACTTTCCTCAAGAAAATATATAAAATGTGTAGGAGGGTGAAAATAGTGGTTGGGATAAGGAGCAGAAAACTCTCCGTATAGCCTGGGGGGAAGCATGTGTAAAGGCCCTGGGGCTAGAACCTAGTGTGACAAAGACTTTGCCATGTTGAGTTTCATAGAATATTAAGTACTTGGAGTTGTTTCCTAAGAGCAATAATAATAAATTGAGGCTTAATAAAGGACACTACATAACCATATCTGGAATTTTACAGAGATCACTCGAGTTACCTTGTGGAGAAAGCATGGATGCTGGGAGGCCAGTTAGGAAGCTGAGAAATAATGGTGGTTTCATCTCAGGTGGCTATTTTGGGAATAAAAGTACTCTATAGGATGTAATCAGGTGTGGCACTATAACAGGAAATCATAAAATATCTAAATTTTTCAGAGATACAAAATATTTACTACATATAAATGTTATTTTGTTTAATCAATTAGAAGTACTTAATGATTACTTACAATATATCAAAATACTCTTCACATATGGGGAAACTTACGGTTTTTATATTTCTATGTTTGCCCTTTTCTTTTTTTTAAAATATATTTTTAATTGATTTTTTTACAGAGAGGAAGGGAGAGAGATAAAAAGTTAGAAACATTGATCAGCTGCCTCCTGCACACCTCCTACTGGGGATGTGTCCGCAATCAAGGTACATGGCCTTGACAGGAATCGAACCTGGTACCTTTCAGTCCACAGGCCAATGCTCTATCCACAGAGCCAAACCGGTTAGGGCCACCCTTTTCAACTGTTTCATTTTTTATCATGGATACAGAGACAATTGAAAATTCTACTTTTCACAACCATGTGAGGAACAGATAAGTACATGGTATATAATAGCAGATACATTTATCTTTCCCTTTCCACCATTTTCTCCCAGAAGAATCAGAGTTCAAGCAGTCAGTGATGTAAGATGATATAGTGCCAGACATATTGAGAAGTAAAATCTTTCAATGACACTGGAGGGAAAACCACCTACTTTAATACTTTAGGTTCCAGGAGGTAATCCAGTCTAATCACTTGAAGGAAAACTTTCTAGCTTAGTACCAAGAATAATAGTGCAGAGCACAGGGTATCCTGTATTATTCTGTTATAGAAAAATATAATAGTCAGATCAAATGATATTCAGATCACATCTTTAATGACGACCATATAGTAGCTGGACTGTTTTTCCTACCCTATTGTACACTAACAAGTGTCGCTAACAGGAAATTAAAAGCATATTTTACCGTGATATGGTACTTGGCTTATCATCTTATACTCCATATCAAATAGATAAATAACAATTGTGAATTTTCTCTAGTTAGGCCCTATGCTGTAAAGATCAACTTATGAAAAAGAAAATACTATAAGATGCAGAGTCTGTGTTGTGACTTTTATAAAGTATTTTAAGTGATCATATGCATTCATCCCTCTCCAAAGTACTATTAAAATATTACCTTTCTTACTGCACATGTTTGTTTGTTTTTTCTGTAGCAAGTTGTATAGAAGAATCACATTCAACCATGTCCTCTTATATACTGAGAGGAAGCACCTAGAAATTTGACTTTATTTTGAGTTTGATACTTCCTTCCATTCTAAATTCTGTGATTCTCTTAGTAAGAGCACATCTTGTTTTTCCAAGTGCTGGTGCTTTCCCAGGAGTCTAGTTCGCTGCCTTCATTTAATGATTATTGGCCATAATTGTTCAGGTTTCACTGATTAGCGTCTGTCACCTTGACAGCCGTTTCACCTTACTCTGATAAAGGGCAAATACTGCCTCATCATCTTTGGGTTATTACACTTTGTTCATACTCAGTGATTATTGACTCTGTACTTGCAACTCAGATTTAAATAAAAGGCCACTTATACCATATTAGACAACCCATGCTTTAATTTTATGAAGGTCATGCTTATGTCAGGAGCTGTTAAGCCGTCAACCTAGACTCCAAACATCTGTTCAGGGTTAGCATTAAATAGATCCCTAGATATCCATAGATAAATACAATGAAATTGTATGTGAGACAAAATGATTAGAATATGCTTACTATTGTAACAATATTGAAGATAAAGATATTTAAAATTATATTTGGAGCATTTTTCTGGTCACTACAGCTTAGAGTTCATAGACATTTGGTAAAGAAACATTTATTCATCATCTATTGAACTATAAAATATAGAATTCAAGGAACACAAACAAATGCTTATGAATGATTTCAGTCTTCTTTCTTTGGCACCAAAAGAGTTTTCATAAAACAAAAATAAAATTGTAATAGGAATATTTATAAACATACTTTTACAAATTTGGGATGCCAAGCACCATGTTTTACCAAATACCTCAGAGAAAAAAACTTAAGCAATGTTTTTCACATGTTAATATACTTCTGTGATACTGCCAAAAACAGTAAGGAAGTCAGCCCAATAATATCTTTTTCCCCAAAGCTTGGCAGGAGATAGCGCTCTCTGTTCTTAAAATGTGAAAGCTGCTATTGAGACATTTACCTTTGTCATTTACAGACTGCTTTACTACTGCAGAATGTTTCACAGTGGAGCCCTTAAGTGGAGAATAACTAAGAGAGAAAAGATAAAACAGACCACTCTTCCCACAGCTGAGCTACCATGAAATCACTATTTCTTATTTTGACAAAGTAATCTTAGCATAATCTATTGCCAATTCCAATCATTGTTATGCTAACTCTCATAACCAAATTGAACCATCCTATATAAAAAAAACCCTAATATGGAAATCAGCCAAACGGTGGAATGAAGGTTGATATGATACACACTGACCACCAGAGGACAGACACTCAATGCAGCAGCTGCCCCCTGGTGGTCAGTGCTCTCTCCCAGGGGGAGTGCCACTCAGCCAGAAGCCGGGCTCATGGCTGGTGAGAGCAGCGGCGATGGAGGGAGTCTCTTCCACCTCCGCAGCAGTGCTAAGGACCCCTCAGGGGACGTCCAGACAGTGGGTCTAAGCCAGCAGGCAGACATCCCCTGAGGGGTCCTGGACTGCGAGAGGGCACAGGCCAGGCTGAGGGGAACCCCCCCCCCCCCCTCGCAGTGCACGGAAGTCGTGCATCGAACCTCTAGTTTTTATAATTTTCACAGAGAAGACAACTCAAAATCATAAGATCTCAGAAATGTACCCAGATAGTAAGGGTGGAAGACAGAATTTAACTTGGACCTATCTGGCTTATTTCAATTAGGTTGTTTCTATAAGCCCCCTTCTCCTTTGCTCTTCTGAAGTCCTTCCAACAGCTTTGCAAACAAATCTCTGAATTAAATCCTGTGTATGAAATATCTAGAATATTTTTCTTTGTCTGAATGTATGCTAATTGGTGAAATATTGTCTATAATGACTATACACTATGAATAATTCAATGTCTAGAGTTGATAAAAAGGAAAGATAAACAGAAAAGGTAGCTACAGCAGGTATAGCTCCTAAATAGAAACAAAATGTTGAATCAAAATATATTCATAAGCTAGAAAATATACAAATATCTCTTCAATTAAATTTGGGTTTGTCAATAATTTATTACGAATGTACACAGACATCCACTCACATACACAGATACACACACACACACACACACACACACACACATATATATATTCTCAGTTTACTGTGGTGGAACATTTTTTCCTTCACACAATGGCGGGTTACTGGAGCCCAATGTTCTCACATAAGAGTAGAAAACCAAATTTGTGTCATCTCTTTAAAAATTAAAAAAATTGAGAATTGCATAGAAAAACTATATCTATATCTATCTATCTATCTCTCTCTCTCTCTCTCTCTATATATATATATATATATGAGACATACAAATTGGTGTCACTCTGCTACACCCACCAGCCAATCAGAGTGACTATGCAAATTAACCCAACAAAGATGCCGGTTAATTTGCATATGCAGGCGCAGAGAGAAGACTGAAGGCTCTGGCCCGAGTGAAGACTGAAGACTGAAGACTGAAGACTGAAGACTGAAGATTGAAGAGGCTTGGCTTCTCCGCTGCAGCCGGACCAAAGGCCTGGGTTCCCGGTGCCGGAGGAAAACTGGTGCCAGTAGCCAGGGGAAGGAAGGCCTATTGCACGAATCTTCTTGCAATGAAGATTTCTTCGTGAAATATATATATTGCACCAGTAAGACTAAATGATGGGTTTCCCAGGAATAGAGCATAATTTTGAGGGAAGTTCTCTTTCATGAGGAAAATTTCTGGAAGAGGATCAGCTGTCAGGTTACAGAAGCCCACACCTCTGGCAGCTGAAGATCAGGTGCCTTGGTCTTTTTAAAAAAAATTTTAATGTATTTTTATTGATTTCAGAGAGGAAGGCAGAGTGTGAGAGAGAGATAGAAACATCAATGATGAGAGACAATCATTGATTGGCTGCCTCCTGCACGCCCCACACTGGCTATCAAGCCTGCAACCCAGGCATATGCCCTGACCTCCTGGTTCATAGGTCAATGCTCAAACACTGAGCCATGCTGGCCTGGCAAATGCCTTGGTCTTGATGGGGGATTTGAAGAGCACACCACAGGGGCCACTCAGTGCCAGTTTTCTGTCACCCTGTACTTTAGAGCATCCTGTATTCCCTCCTTTGACCATCAGTGATGACACTAAGAATGGGTATGCAGGTAGATAACATCTGGGAAAGAGACCCCTTATGCTCTTCCCTTTGCCTCCCTGCCTCCCTTTATCTTGTTTTATGTTCCTTTTTCCACCGCCCTCCCTACCCCCATTTTCCTTCTTTCATTTCTTTTTTTTGCCCCTTAATCATATTCTTCTAAAAAATAATTAAGGGGAGAATTGTGTTTCTTATGGCTAGCAGATAACATGTTTCCCTTTCCACTTACTAGTAAAAAGATTAAAACAATATTTCATTTACTTTGTTTAGCTATTAATGAAATTTTGTTGTGTAATTACTATGTATTTTGTAGTTAAAAAATAAGCCTGACTTTTAATTTTGAAGGCATTTTTATTTAGCTAAATATTTCCTGTTTCCTTTATGCAAACATGTATCTTAATATTAGGATAAAACAATGTAATATGATGACAGTCTAATGACAGAATTCCAAGAGCTGCCAAGAGGAAATGAAATGTTAGCTACACAGTATCCAAATCTTCTTTCTTCACATCTAGTTTGTCTTGTAAGTGAAGAGAGCTATCTTTCAGAAAGCAATTTGTAGGCAAGCAAGTTAAAACAGTTCCGTCTTTTTCCAATAAAGATGAATTATGACCTTATTCAGTGGAAATCTTAAACTCATTTTAAAAAAAGTAAACTCTTCTTATTAGAGAATCATGAAATGAGCATTCAAAATTCAATTACACTAATATTGACAGCCAACTCCATATATTAAAGTATCTGGAATACATATTAGTGTCTCTTAACTTTTGTTTATTTATGTAATAGTATAAAAATTAATATTTTGCTGTGAGGTATTCCTGTGTTCAAACCTAGATCTGTGATGTTGAATAAATTACTTAACCATCTAAATTCTCAGTTTTCTCTCTGTTAAGTGGGGATAAGCATGCCTATCAGCATGTGGAAATAAATTAGATTAACAAGGCAAATATTTGATTTTTATTTTCATCTCAAAAGAACAGAATTTAAATGTCTGGAATGGCAATTTATATAAACTTCTTAGATAAATATAGGATGAATAAACAGCTATTGTTTTGGAATTAGGGGGTCATCAAATGTTTTGTAATTAATTAAGACTGTTGGCCCTCGCCGGTTTTGCTCAGTGGATAGAGCATCGGCCTGTGGACTGAAGGGTCCCAGGTTTAATTCCGGTCAAGGGCATGTACCTCCGTTGCAGGCTCCTGTCCTGCCCGGGCCCTGGTTAGGGTGCATGCAGGAGGCAACCAATCCATATGTTTCTCTCACATTGATATTTCTCTCTGTCTTTCCCTCTCTCTTCCACTTTTTCTAAAAATTAATAAAAAAATATCCTAAGATGAGGATTTAAAAAAAAAGAAAAAGACTGCTAAATTTCTACATCCCTAGTTTGCAAAGCAGGAGGTCATGTATATCAGAGAGGTCAGTGTGCCCTCAACCTGTTAGCCTATGACTATAGGATGGAGTGTTTCTTACCAATGATCTCTTGCAAGGACAAACTAAGACAATGATATTAACTTTTCTTAAAGTAAACTTATCCACTTAGATTCAATTAGGGACCTAAGGAGCCATGGATACAAATCAATTCTGTCCAGTACTGAAAATTATCCCAGAGTTAGACATCTAGGTTTAAGTTCTGTGGAGAAATAGGTAACCACTACTAGAGTATCAGGTGGAAAAAAAAATCTGAGTATCGATCCTTCTAGACTGAGTTTGGACCTGAGGGAAGGCATTATCATTCCTCAAAGATGATTGGTTCATTTTGGAGCTAGCATTATGGTTTCATCAGACTAGGTTTCATCATTGCCTGGTCTGTTAAAGAACAGAATTTTTTTTTAATATATTACTCCTTTTCTTCCATCTTTTCTTCATTTCCCCTTCTTTCCTTCCCTCCTTTCTTCCCTCCCTCCTTTCTTTTTTCCTTCTCTCCTTTTATTTCATAGTAATAACATGCAGCACAAAGAAGCAACAGAAATAGTGCATTTACTGCTTATCACTAGAAAAATAAATTGGTTCTAGCTGTATTAACTCTCCAGAATTATAGGACATGTCATGATAATTACACAAGAAATGATCATATACAATCCAAAATGTTTTCAACACTTGGTTCAATGATCACTCAGGTGCTCAGTAACCTCATGTTACATCTATATATAATGTAATGACATCATTAACCAACCCATACTACAAAATTAATGATTTCTGAAACTTTATTTTACTTTGGTTACCATTTATGCTTTGGTTACCATTTATGCTATGGTTTAAAAATTACCTATATTCAGTAAGACATGGGGTCTGTAGTTTTAAGAAAAATCTATCCAAAATATAGTTTGTATTCCAAATTGTACCAGACTTTGTGGGTGGATTGGGTATCAGGAGTGAGAGGAAAAAGAAAATTAAATGTATGGTTCCTGCCACTTCAGTAAAAGAGACCACATCAATGCTATTTATTACACCTGAAGTTGGTACATTTGCTATTTTCTGAAGCACTTTTAAACTTATCATGTCTTTGTTCATCAAGTCAGAGGTCTTGATTATAAACATAATAGTGATTTAAATGTACAAAAATCAGTATGGACTCAAGTGGTTGAAGGAATTAAGAAAAATATAACTTGAAGTGGGTTTAGGAAGAAGATAGGTAAAGTTAAATATGTGAGGAATAAAGATGAAAGAATATCAACGTGATGGAATCAAAACTTTGACTATAGTGCCTAACATCTCTGTTATAGGTTAGTTTACCCTACAAGCAGACTCTAAGATAGAGATTAGAGCATGGGGCATCTGTTAGGTGAATGTCTGTGGAATCAACATCTGTGGATTGGCAAGAAAGGAAGCAGGATTTGGAAGAGAAAGAAGTTGAGCTTGACTCATTTCCAACGATGGACATAGCCAAACTTACAGGTAGTTTGAACCTGGTACAGAGCTTCAGAGTTGTCCTAACTTGGAACAGCAGGGCATGATTTTATTTACTTATGTTGATCAGTCGCTACATGCCATTTGCCCATGAAAAGGGGTGTGGCTTTGGACAAGGAAGATACCTTTAGGTAAGACAATCCTCAAAGTAGCTAACACCTGAGTCATTTTGTGTCATACTTGAAGCTGCTGGGGGTTAATAACATCATCCTCAAAGGGGGAATTGGGCAACACTAAGAATCCACCATACTTTCTAAGGTTGGTTTTCTTTTATTAATGACTAGAGGGCCAGTGCATGACATTTGTGCACTGCGGGAGAGGGGTCCCCTCAGCCCAACCTGCATCCTTTAACAGCCTGGGAGCCCTTGGGGGATGTTGCAGTCAGATATCCTTAGCGCTGCTACAGAGGCGCTACCGCCATCACCGTTGCACTTGCCAGCCATGAGCCTGGCTTCTGAGCCTGGCTGCTGGCTGAGTGGCACTTCCCCTGTGGGAGCGCACTGACCACCAGGGGGCAGTTCCTGTGTTGAGCGTCTGCCCCCCTGGTGGTCAGTGCATGTCATAGTGACCGGTCATTCCACCATTCTGCCGATTTGCATATTACCCTTTTATTATATAGGATAACAAAGACATAGTTAAATAAGAGAACATGAGTCTGAAAGTATTGATTTATTATGGTTTAGAACTGGATGAGATAGTTTATCTTGGCAATTAATGGGAGAGATGCTATATATATATATATATATATATATATATATATATGTCTGAAATAAAAGTTCACAGTTATAATATCTGGGAGAGAAGTTTGGATTTGATTCAAGTAGGCAATAGTTGCCCTCATGCTTTCATGATTAGATTACAATGGTGGAATGCTGGATGAGTTGAAGAACAGAAAACTGGAAATAGAGAAATCAAGGAAACAACATAGGTATTAGGAAATGTGAACCTGGTCTTATTGATACCATTGAAAGGACATTTGTATTTTTATAGACTTTTACTTTAAAAAAATAAAGTTCTAATGTTGAAAATTGCATGATTAGGAGCATGTGGGAAAGTTTGGATATTCTAAAAGAGAAGGGATTTTTAAATAGCATAATGTAGATAAGCTTCTACAATAACTATATTTCAAGAAATTGATCTTACAGCATACTTAGAACAGGCGACACCTGGGTCAATTAGTTTTAGAGGAAAAGACACCAGTAGATATTAGTAACCTGCGCCTTGACTGGGTGCTTGGAGTGGTACAGATGGGGTTGGATTGTCGCTGAGTATGTGCAACCCTTTGTCTCCTGTAAACTGCTCCTTCTATGGGGAGGAGTGAAGCCACAGAAAGTCCACAGGAAGGTCCTCTGCAGCAAGGGTCTCAGACAGGGCCCCCTTTTGTTCTGCTAATGGGACAGTACAGGCAATGACCCAGTTCTGGGACAGGTGTTTTTAAAGAGTCTCATTTTTCTAAAGGCCCCTAAAGTCCCTTAATGCAATTCATGCATTGTCCTGTCTTAATTCAGTCAAGTAATGACCTCATAAGAATTTCCTCCATCATCACAAAATTACAAAATGCACTTGTGTTGCAATAAATGTCATATTTTTTAAAAGACTGATGAAGTACAAATTATGGAAAGGTTATTATCATACCTAAGGAAGCTTTAGGAAACTAAACAATGCATTGAGTTTTAAGTGGCTAATAGTGATCAGTTGGAATTTTATGGAGAACCAGGGAAACTTGGTTTATTTTCTAATTCTCTTTATGTCTGGGGGCGGGAGGGGGGTGGAACAGAAAGAAAGAAAATCAAAATTAAATAACTCAATGTGAACATAATCCTCATGATGCCTTGATTTTTAGAGTAACTCAAAATCAACGAAGACAAATGAGGTATAAGTTCTTGAAAAAGATGCTAATTTTATATTTTCCTTGAGTATAAAATGTGAGAGCCAGGCACACTTGACACATGTGTCAACAGGGTAGTAGTTCAGACTTTTCTATCCCTACAGCAGTCCTGAAACAATGATATATGACAGTGTATGGACTTGAAAGAAGAAATTAATTAAAAATGAGAAATTTACAAATGTAGAGGTTGAAGAATTCTCTGGGATCACTGCCTTTCTGCAAAGTCAAGTTTCTTCAGCTTCTCTCTTTGAGTGATACTCCCTCTCCGCCAACTTTGTGACTGAAATGAGTGTCCCAGTCAGCTCTGTGGCTCACCTTTTTTTCACTACCTGTTCAGGTAATCAATCAGAGAACAATGTGAATGCAGTTGCCTATGTCAATTAAATTAGGTCAAAAGCGTAACAGCAGCTGGGGGGGGGTGGGGAGGGGAGACCAGACAGTAAAGCAAAAGCCCAAGACACTGGAGCACCTTATGGTATGAGAAAACAATTCACTACACAATTTCTAGAGAGAGTAAGTTCACAAACTGTTAAATATTGTTTTCCTTTGGGTACGATTTTAATTAAAAAAGCAGCATGGATGCAGATTTTAGATCGTCACTATTCAAATAACTAGGAAAGCTGTTTGAATTTTAAATCTCAGAGTATGTCATTTTAAAAATATTTTTGCATGTATTTAAATATGATTTGTGCTCAATGCTTGTAAGATAACAGTAGAACAAAAAAAAATCCAGGATAAGTTTAATATTTGTGTGATAGTCCATGGGGACCCATTAGAGACTGGCTCCCTTAGGTCCTGATGGCATTGGATGTTTTCTGAGAAAATTATAATAAGTAAGTATTCTAAAATTGCTATAAAATAACCTCATCAAATGTCTTGTTTCTTTGTAAATCAGTTATTGAATAATAAGACATTGATAAAAAATTAAATATCTTAAGGATATTTTAGGAATGCACTATATAAATAACTGATATTGAGGAAGAGAAACAAAACAAAATAAACAAATTGAATTGCTTTCCTTATTGGACAGTTACACTATTTATAAAACAGGAAGTTAGAAAGTGACTTTTGCTGAATGGTACATTTCCAAGGAATTTTTAAAAAGCATCTTAGATAGTTATAATCTCACTTACATAGTTCTACTTGGTTTGACTTTCATGTAGTTCTTTTGGAAATACTTTATCTAGAAATAAACCAGACAACTGCCTGCTCAACAGAGGCTTTATTATTTCCAGTTTCAAGAAGTTTCACTATTATGTCCAGAGCAATATTTATCATTTCAAAAAATGTAATATGTAAGCATTTAATTTAGTGTATATATTATAGAGCTTTCCCTGTTATTCCTTTGATATTGTTGCTAACAAATGCGTTTTCTACAATGGAAAGTATAGGTAGCCAAAAATTTATTTATATGAATTATACACATACATAAACTAGGCATACAGATTTATGTTTTTTGTGACCCTTTTAACTCTGTATACTTGCTGTTACGTTGTATATTTTTCCACAGGAGCACGTAACTCATGAGAAAATGACTAACACTGAAAACTCAGTTAACTCTCAAAAATAGGCATTAGTTTTCAGACATGACTCTCCTTTTGGGAAATCAAAGTTTTTATTGCTGGATAAATTAATGTTTCAAATGTATGAATACAGATGCTGTTTGCAAATTTGTCACAATCTGTCTTCCAGCAGAAGAATTTATACTGTATACAGTAATAGAAAACAGAAAACTGCATATTTCACTAAATGGCAGCTGTGTGTGGAAGATGTATGGGATTACTTTTTGTCAGTGAAACATGTAGTGAAATGCTCATGTATTTCACTATAGGACTGTAAATGGACCAGGTATATTTATTTTTTAAATTATTCTACATTTATTTTAAACAATATATAATGTCCTTATCACGTTAAAAAGAACAAGTATATTAAATCTGTTCAGAGTAATTTCATTGCGTCAAAAGCCAGTTTATAGTAAAAATATTGAACAGGATTTTAACTTTCAACCTTAGAAGAGTACCCATATGATTTTCCATCCAAACATTTTCTTAGATCTTGAAAATGTGTCAGCACCCAAGAAAATGAATTGTAAATGTATTCAATATGTCATGAGGTTGATTATTGGTAACTAAACCTGAACATTACAGGCCCAAAGGCAAGCATTATATAGAGAATTACCTAATTGTCCATATCATCATGTGTGCACATGTGAAAGTCACCAAGTCATTTCTGCATAAATTGGTTACATCTTGTGTTATTATTGTGTGGGAAAAGCTTAATATTACACATTATGTTTCATGGTGCTGGGATAATGAAAAAATCTGCTTTGGGTTTATATTTTAAGCCAGAAGAGAGTAGTTTCTTTTCAAAGTTTGGCAATTATCCCTCCTCCAATCTCCTATAGTATTAACCTATAGGTGAAACTGATGCCACTAGAACACCCACTTAACCATGACATAATATCCAGGAGTCATGGCTCAGTCTAACTGGAGAGCCAATAACAAACTCATTTCCAGAGTTAGAAAGAAACAGAACAAACAAACAAAAAGGTCAGAATTTAAACTTCAAATCAAATTGAAATCAAGCTTTCAAAAATTAATTATTTTTAAAAATATATTGTTATTGATTTCAGAGAGAAAGGGAGAGGGAGAGAGAGATAGAAACATCAATGATGAGAGAGAATTTTTGATCTGCTGCCTCCTGCACGCCCACACCAGGGCTCGAGTCCAAAACCTGGGCATATGCCCTGACTGGGAATTGAACTGTGACCTTCTGGTTCATGGGTCGATGCTCAACCACTGAACCATGCTGACCAGGCCAAAAACTAATTTTTAACTTGCAGTTTGTGAGGAAATGCTTGGGAAAGCTGAAATAATAAATTGAGTCATAAGTATATCTTGCTCCCATATCTAACAACATAAATTAAAAATAGCAGTAAAAGTAAAATAATGCACCAGCATCAACCATATGAGGAATGATGCAACTTCATGCCTCAGCACATTAAAGATGGTAGCAAAAGAAAACAGAAAATTCTTTGTTCAAGGCTCAGCTCCCAACCCAAACCCCATTCTCCAGAATAGAGATTAGAAAGTAAAAACAAACAAAAAACCTGAAAGCTTTCATTAATGACCATAATTTGAAAAACAGTGAATCATTAAGATCCCTTCTCTCTCTCTCTCTCTCTCTCTCTCTCTCTCTCTCTCTCTCCCTTTCTTTCTGCAACCCTGGGACAGGAGAAAAGGACCAGGTGGGAGACGAGACTGATAAAACAGGTAAGTAACCAATTTTAATTTCATTGATAAAAACATAGGATACAGCCCTAACCGATTTGGCTCAGTGGATAGAGTGTCAGCCTGCAGACTGCAGGGTCCCAGGTTCGATTCTGGTCAAGGGCATGTACCTTGGTTGCTGGCACATCCCCAGTAGGGGTTGTGCAGGAGGTAGCTGATCGATGTTTCCCTCACAGCGATGTTTCTAACTCTCTGCCCCCTCCCTTCCTCTGTAAAAAATCAATAAAATATATTTTTTATAAATATATATTAAAAAAATATAGTATACAGAATATTACCATGAATTGGGAGGAAAAAATAACAATTCATAATTCTAAGTATCCTTTTATGGTAATAAGCTTTAGCAAATTAAATGAAATATCCTGGTCATTTAACATAATATTTGTATTACTCTGCCCTTTAAGAAAGGCTCTGTTCAAGCTGTAGAAAAAAAGGCATAGGGAGAGAAATAGGTCTCAGAAATGTGTTAGGGGAACAAAATTGATTCTGATAAATGTATCTTAACAATTTAAGCACAAGAATGATGTGAGATATGACACTAAAGAAAAGAAAAAGAAAAGCAAAATTAGTAAGACCAAGATGAAGATGGAGATAAAAAGAAGAGGAGGAGGAAGAGGAGAAAATAGAAGAAAAGAATGAAGAAAACATATAGGAGAAAAAAACAACTTTTTGAAGAAAATATGACCCAAACTAAGAAACAATGTTTAATGAGTGCCTTAGAATATGAATGGAAACAGTAAGATAATTCAATATAACAAGAGCTCACAAACCACATTATAAACAAAACAAAACAAAGCAAATGGAATAAAAGAGAAGACCATGAAGCAAAATAAGCCAAAGAAAACCAAGATCAGCATTAAAAAATAATATATACATTGGAAAAAGCTAGAAGAACTAATATTTCAATTACTAACATAAAAGGACTGAGATAATTACAGTTGAATACACCTGAATAATTTTGAGCAATTCAGGGAATAAAGCCACAATATAGATATGAGGAATAAATAAAGATAACAACATAAAGTTGGAAGAACTAACCAAAAACAAAACATATTCAACATTCTAACAGAAAAATTAGCTGCAATATAAGTTAACTGAATTAATAGAGTGAAAGTGTACCAAAATTCCTTGACAGGTGAGTTGGGAGCACAGCAATTATATACAGACTTAGTCACAGTGATTAAATATTACTTTAGTCTTCTTGAAATATTTTTATAATAAAATATATTCAACCTAGAAAGAAATGAACATTTTAAAAAGTAGATGAAGAAAATCTGGCCTTATGCAGACACGTAGTTTTTAAAAAGAGGGAAATAATTATATCTGATACCACACTGAAAGGTACTCCAAAGCTGGGTGCAATCTAAAATGACATCAGTGAACTTTTCACATTATATTACATTGAAAGTCACCGGGATGTCTTGCACATTAGTCACGCAGGATTTTGTAACACCATGCATTGATCATTTAGAAAATATTGGTTTCATAGTTATATAGGTCTTACAAAATATTTACATTTTACTGTGCAATATACAAATAAATCCCATTAATTTGCCTTTGTTCTTATCAGAGATATCTATAGGGACTAAGATGCTGTCAGTTTCACAGGAGTGAATGCAAGGTTTCCACAATTCTAATTTTTACTCCAAACCTGGAATTTTATCAATGACAATAAATATTGTCTGTTTTCTTGTTTTCCTTGGGTAACAAACTCTCATTCACCATTTTAAAGAAAATGTCTCCAAACACCTAAACCTGAATAAACATATTTTGTCTGTCATTCTTTTCTATAAAAAAATATTGTTCTATATAAAATAAGGCCAGTTTAACACACAACTTAAGCACAAGAAAGCTTTTCTTCAAGATAACCAGAATTTTCAATATGCTGCTTTTACAGGAATATTCTTTAGTGAAGGTGGCTTATTATTATTATTACTAGAGGCCCGGTGCACGAAATTCGTGCACTGGGGATGGGTGGGGGGTCCCTTAGCCCAGCATGTGCCCTCTTGCAGTCCGGGACCCCTCCCTTGTTACTGCCCACCTGCTTGCTGCTTCCTACGGCTTGGCTTGCTGCTCCTTAGTTCTGCCACGAAGGCCTTGGGTCTGCTGGGTGCCGGGCCTGCGGGTTTGTGTCTCTGATACCCCCAGCAGCCCCAGCACCAAGGTGGCAGGCCTTGGGGCTGCTGGGTACAGGCCCCCCATTGCGTATTTGTGTCTTCTATCAGGCCCCCAGCAGCCCCAGCAGCCCCAGCACCACCTAAATAACTTAAGGGAAACTTTATTTAGTCTTCTTTTAAAAGCAATCTAGTTTAAAAATGAGTTGCAGTTAAGACAGAACAAAGAACATGGTACCTAAGAGTGAGATAGACTGACAGAGGAGAGGCTGGGCACTGGTCAGGGGCTTACATGCCAACTGTTCTCCACCTGGGAAATGATGAAAAATCGGTTTCTTTAGTTTTCTGCTTAATGGTCTTCTCCAGCACTGAGGTCAGAGGAGCCGCCTTCCAGCCCATAGGCTGCTTCTCAGAGTCGAAATTTTCGCCATAGGCTTATGCCTAGGACAGGACCTCTGCACCCCCAGGGTGCATAAACACACAGGGCTTCCATCAGGCTCTGCTGATCCCGGGACGGGAGGCCTCTGGGCTCCCCGGATCCAGGCGGCCGGGAGGCCTCTCGGCTCCACTAATCCAGGCGGCCGGGAAGCCTCTTGGCTCCGCTGATCCAGGGGCCGGGAGGCCTCTCGGCTCCGCTGATCCCGGGGCGGGAGGCCTCTCCGCTCCGCTGATCCAGGTGACCGGGAGGCCTCTCGGCTCCCCCGGGGCCGGGAGGCCTCTCGGCTCCATTGATCCTGGGGCCGGGAGGCCTCTGGGCTCCCCTGATCCAGGCGGCCGGGAGGCCTCTCGGCTCCACTAATCCAGGCGGCCGGGAAGCCTCTCGGCTCCGCTGATCCAGGGGCCAGGAGGCCTCTGGGCTCCCCTGATCCAGGCGGCCGGGAGGCCTCTCGGCTCCGCTGATCCCGGGGCCGGGAGGCCTCTCGGCTCCCCCGATCCCGGGGCCGGGAGGCCTCTCGGCTCCATTGATCCCGGGGCCGGGAGGCCTCTCGGCTCCGCCAATCCCGGGGCCGGGAGGCCTCTCGGCTCCATTGATTCCGGGGCCAGGAGGCCTCTTGGCTCCATTGATCACGGGGCCGGGAGGCCTCTCGGCTCCATTGATCCCGGGGCCGGGAGGCCTCTCGGCTCCATTGATTCCGGGGCCAGGAGGCCTCTCGGGTCCATTGATCCCGGGGCGGGAGGCCTCTCAGCTCCGCCAATCCAGGCGGCCGGGAGGCCTCTCGGCTCCGCCGATCCAGGCGGCCGGGAGGCCTCTCGGCTCCGCCGATCCAGGCGGCCCGGAGGCCTCACGGCTCCGCCGATCCCGGGGCGGGGAGGCCTCTCGGTTCCGCCGATCCCGGGCCGGGAGGCCTCTCGGCTCCATTGATTCCGGGGCCAGGAGGCCTCTCGGCTCTGCTGATCCCGGGGCGGGAGGCCTCTCCGCTCCGCTGATCCAGGTGGCCGGGAGGCCTCTCGGCTCCCCCAATCCCGGGGCCGGGAGGCCTCTCGGCTCCATTGATCCCGGGGCCGGGAGGCCTCTCGGCTCCGCCGATCCAGTTGGCCGGGAGGCCTCTCGGCTCTGCCGATCCAGGCGGCTGGGAGGCCTCTCGGCTTCGCTGATCCCAGGGCCGGGAGGCCTCTCGGCTCCGCCGATCCCGGGGCCGGGAGGCCTCTTGGCTCCATTGATCCCGGGGCCGGGAGGCCTCTCGGCTCCGCCGATCCCGGCCTGGCTGCTGGCCGCCATCTTGGCTGACAGTTAATTTACATATACTCACTGATTAGCCAATGAAAAGGGTAGCGGTCGTATGCCAATTACCATGTTTCTCTTTTATTAGTGTAGATTATTATTATTAACTGCTTGTGCACCATGGTGAAAAATACAGGGTCTTAATTTGTGCTACGGAGTCAGCAGGTTTACTAATTCTTGCTTTAGCATTTTCAGTGGAAATGATAATACAGGGGGGGAAAAGCAAATGTTGTCTCCCTATTATAATTAAAATTGTTTTAGGCAAGCATATTCCTTAAAACGAGGATATGCAGGGCATTACAGACCAGATTTTAAGAACTGCTGATTAATTTTTTACATATATTTTTACTGATTTCAGAGAGGAAGGGAGAGGGAGAGATAGCTAGAAACATCAATGTTAAGAGAGAACCAGCAATTGACTGCCTCCTGCAAGCCCCGCAATGGGGAGCAAGCTGCAGCCCTGGGCATATGCATTCCCCACCTCCTCATTGTTAGGTCAATGCTCAATCACTGAGCAGTGCCTGCCAGGCTAACTGCTGATTAATTTTATTTCTGCATGCAGTGGGAAATGATTATTCTGGAAACGACAAGACTAAATGGAACAGGGGCATAAAGTTGAAAGAACTAACCCAAAACAAAACATATTCAACATTCTAATAAAAAAATTAGCTGCAATATAAGTTAGCTGAATCAATAGAGTGAAAGTGTACCAAAATTCCTAGACAGGTGATTTGGGAGCACAGCAGTTATATACATACTTAGTCACAGTGCAGAAGAGATACTAATCCAGAGAGCACATAAGGGATTGCTTTCTTACTGAGAAAGAACTAGGAACTATCAGAACCACCTATCCCATGGTACACCGTAACTTGACATCTTTCTCATTACAGAGTATGAGCTCAGTCATTTTAAGCAAATGTTTCTGTTGTCACTGTAGGTTATGGAAAAATAAAAAATAATAGTCCTGTTAAATCTTGGTGCTGACAGCAAAGTCAAGTTAGACTTCCCTTCTCACCGTCTGCATCCCCGCTTCCTTCCTCTTCCGTACCTCCACACGTGTACTCATACGCAGAAACTTTACAGAACTATGTTTAAATCAGGATATGTGTTTGGGTGTGAATCATAGAAACGTCAGCATTAGATTCTTTGTGTGTTTGGTTGGTTAGTTGGTTTTTACCAAAAATAGCATGCTACTTTATTTGCAGGGGAAAAAAATAGAAAAGGTGCAGCATTCATTTTATTTGCAGCAAACAGAAAAGGACTACTGTAGATGGTTTTCAGTTGTCCCTAATACACAGAAATACACAATTTACAAACTTAGTAGGCTATTTTAACATTTTGTTTCAGCAATTGCATCTCACAGAGTTCTTACAGCCCTCTTGTTTCCAGTGTCGTCCTTTTAGTAACAAAGATTAAAATTGGAAGCCAACATTTTTCAACTGTGAAGTACTGGATCCAATTACTCATAGCAACTAAAAGCCGAGTTTATTTTAATAAGACTTGCAGTAAAACAAGGCATATAAAAATCAGATGCATAGGCAAGACTTTTTCATCTTTAATCATTAAGCTACCAGTACAAATTGAGCCCTGAAGTTATTTCATTCCCAAAGGAGATCAGAGATTTAAAGAATTCAGGGGGATTAAGCATTCGTGTTTGAGTGAACATGCTAAGTGTTTTTGTGCTTGCTGTCATTAAAATAGTATTTTCAATATTTTATTTTAAATGCAGAGACCATAGTTATTTATTTATGTTCCTTCATGCTGGCTTGTAACTCTTTCTAGGAGTTAGAATTAAGAGCTGGCAATGTGACTGTTTTTATTATTGTGTCCCAAATTTTACCTTGAGTATATTTAAAGTTTTATTTTTTATTTTTATTTTTTTATATTTCAGGACACCCTTCTTCCTTAGACATTTCTGAATCTCTGATTGTCCTCTTTACTTTGATCTTCTAATTTTTTGTGTTATGGAAGAAAAGTTAACAGCAGGAGAATAACCTCTCATTAAACCGTGGCTTTTGAGGGTAAGTTTTAATGTGTGACTATATTGAAGCCTAACAACCAACTTTCATGAAGTTTCCAAGTTTGTATAATGAAATACTAACATGTATAAGCTTTTGTATGTATAAATACATAATTAATTATCCATTTATTTTATTTCCTATATAGGATACTGTGTCTAAATGAAACTTCTTCCTATGGGAGGTTTAGTAAACCAGATATGTAAATACCATAACAGTCATTCTTTCGTGTCATAGGGTTGTGTCACAGTTTATTCATTAAAAAATATATATATATATGTATATATATATATATAGAGAGAGAGAGAGAGAGAGAGAATGCTTTCTTTGTGTCAGATATTATTTTAGTCATGGAGTTGTACAATATAAACTAGTTGAATATCAATAAAAAACATTGTTTATAAAACAGAATATGAATGGGAATGCAAACGCTGAGAAAGGAAGCAAGGAGCATATGAAAAATAGGCTAATTATCACAGGCTACTCACCTAAAATGCAGAAGAAATGTATTGACAAAGGACGCAACCTGTTCTAGCTAAAAATAGCCATGTGCTAAGCACTTTGATAGGTGCATTACACATTTTTTCTCATTTATTTTTACAGTTCAATATATGAGATAGTGTATCAGTTATTGTGTTCTGCAAGTAACAGAAACACTAAGTCAAATTGGTTTAAATATTAAAGAAATTTAATATCTCACAATAATTGGAATTTTAAAGATAAGGCAGGCGTTTGGTGCGGTTCTGTCTGGGGCTTTCTCATATTATAAAAACTCACAATCTCTCTGCCCCTGTGCTCTGCTTTGTTAACCCTTCATCTGACCTCAGTCTAGTCTCCTTCACGGTGCTATTGTAGGCTGGGAACTGCACCGGGTGTCTGCAGTTCCCAGGTGGAGTCAGACAAAACCTGGGTTCAGCAACCTCAGTACTTGGGTTCTCGCTAGGAAGGAATTCAAAGCAAGACCCAAACGGTAAGAGAACATTTATTTGGTAAATTACAAGGTAGAAAAAGTAAATCCTAGAAGAAATGGATTTAGGAAATGAGTTATGGAGGTAAAAGAAGGGCCCTTGGAGCTTGGGAGTGAGGAAGCTAATGGTAACATGCCTGGGGGAGAGGGTGGGAGAGAGGGAGGGGAAAGGCCCTGGGTCCTTCCTCCTCAGGGTTTTAAGGGAGGAGGTCTTAGGGGAGGTCCCAGGGAAAGATTTTAGTAGAATATATCAGTGATGGCGAACCTATGACACGCGTGTCAGAGGTGACAGGTGAACTCATTTTTTTGGTTGATTTTTCTTTGTTAAATGGCATTTAAATATATAAAATAAATATCAAAAATATAAATCTTTGTTTTACTATGGTTGCAAATATCAAAAAATTTCTATATGTGGCACGGCACCAGAGTTAAGTTAGGGTTTTTCAAAATGCTGACACGCCGAGCTCAAAAGGTTCACCATCACTGGAATATACAGTAGCTTCCCAGGTGTGTCCATTCAGGGTGTGGTCTCCACTGATTGATTGGTTGGCACCAGGGCAAGGGGTCATTTGATTCAATGCAGCTGGTCCTGACATCAGCCATGGCTGTTTTTGTTGCTTCTCTGGGCCTGGAGCTGAAATACAACTGAGGCCTAGATGTTATCTCCAGGGAAGAAAGGTCAGGGGGTTCAAACCTCAAGACCAGGGCTATGCTAGGTGAGGAAAAGTCACCCTGGGGGGAAGGTCCCACCTACAATAGATTGTCCTTTGCTAGGCTCCTGGGGCTTTCCACCCTGGAGACTCCTATATCTGCTCCATCATCCTCGCTCTGCTCAAGTCTGTCTAACTGCCTACAACAGTACAAGGTGATCACCAATGAAAATTAAAGGCAAATGACACCCTGTTTAATTTCACTCGGAGGGGAAAGAAGAAAGTCAAGCATATACTATATGTTCTCCTGATATCATATTGCCTTCTGTCCAGACTTTCAAACATCATCAATGATTAATTTGAATGGTATGATGGGGACCAAAAAAGGCCAATACATTATCATCAATCCAGTCCCTAATTTTTCAAAAATTCTTATTTAACAACATAAATGGCATAAGTAACTCACAGATAACACTGTTAAATGCAATGTTAACAAATCCTGGGCTCCACACTAAGTAGTGATCTCCCAGCTGAGATTCTTATTGAGAGACCAACATTTCAACCCAGATTGTCCCACTAATTCATTGTATGACCAGGGATACATCACGTAACTTCTCTCATTAATAGCTTCCTTAACCTCGATGAAGTTATAAAATTTAGCCTATGTGTTGATAGTGTTGTCTTTAAGTTTAACTATGTATTGAGAATCTCTGAAAACAGACAGGTACATACAGATAAATGGCAAACATTAGTAGAAGTAGTAGCCTTCTCCATAGATTAACATGGTCTCTGTCACCTGAGAACAGTAGGGTTATGGGTACGTAACCCAAAGTTGGCTGAACAATGTCATTCCCAGGACTTTTTCTCAAATTATTGAAAAAGAGATGCTTTCTTTTATCTGGGTTTATAAGTTACAAGAAAAAAAAATGTAAATCTAGATTTGCAGATGGCCATTTTTAGCCTCTGAAGAGAGAACTTGCCCAAGATTGAAGGCACCACAGAGGAGAGGAGAGCAGAGAAAACAGGAAGAGGGAGAGGGGAACGCAGATCCTTGAAGACATACATTGAGTGCTTTTGTAGCAGAATCCTTCTTTTGAACATCCAAGTTACATTAATAAATCAATAAATTCACTTTAGTTGCTGCTGTTTAACTGGAGTTGGATTTTTTTAAATTTACTTTCCCATGAAAGTTGAGTTGAAGAGTCAGCTTCCTTTATAAAATCTAATTAAGAAAAAAATACCCTCACTCCTGGAGAGAGACATCAAAGCCTCCTGGAGGTTATGATGATTTTAGTCAGATATTCTCACAGAGATTTATAAGCTACCTCCCACTGTCATATCCCATAAAGTGGACAAGAAATTAGCACATACCCTTGACAATTATATTGTATATATCACTGAAAAAGAATGTTCCTAAAGGATTTTATATTTTTGAGACTCACGTATTCTAACTCTAGAGGAATAAGCATAGTGCACTTTGAAGTAACAATGCATTTGGGCATTTAGCAGAAGGCTAAAATAATACATCTAAATCTGCTTTGATGTTTGATAATGTTTAGAGAAGACTTTGCTGTCTAAGGATGCTCAGATCCAGAGGTGTAGACAGGACATGCTTACGACATATAGAAACTGGGACTATTCTGGGTTGACTTTTGTCCTTGTCTCACAATGACTTTTTCTCAGCATCTGATTGTATCTTATGAAGGGGAAGAGAGGAAGAGAAGGGCCGCAGGGAGGAAGCATGGCAAAGTCACGGTCACCGGTCAAGACTTGGGTGAATAATGTACAAGTGCATTGACCACAGGAAGTTAAAAACTTATCAAGTAATTTTAGAGGGCTTTGAGAAACTGACTAGGGACATTTTCTCCTAGTCTCTTGCGGTAAAGCATGTTGACGAGTGTGGATCCCGCTCTCACATCTTGTTCAATTTTTATTTTTAAGATTTATATATTTTTTGGTTTATTTTTATTTTTTGAATTTAAATTCCTTATTGTTTAAAGTATCCCCCCCGCCCCGCTGACCTCTCCCTGGCCACCCCACCTCCCAGCACATGCCCTCACCCCCCAATTGTCCGTGTCCATTGGTTATGCTTATACTAGTACATACAAGTCCTTTGGTTTGTCTCATACTTCCCCCCACACCTTACTCCTTACCCCCCTCCCCTGCCTTCCCCTTGCAGTCTGACCATCTGTTCGATGCTTCTGGATCTATTTTTGTTCATCAGTTTATGTTGTTCATTATATTCCACAAATGAATGAAATCATGTGATATTTATCTTTCTCTGACTGGCTTATTTTGCTTAGCATAATGCTCTCTAGGTCTATCCATACTGTTGTGAATGGTAAGAGTTCTTTCTTTTTTTTTACAGCAGTGTAGTATTCCATTCTGTAGATGTACCACAGTTTTTTAATCCACTCATCTGCTGATGGGCACTTAGACTGTTTCCAAATTGTAGCTATTGTAAATTGTTAAATTCAGCATTTTAATCATTTTTTCCAAAAGTTCTTTCTTTTTGTTTCTCTTTTTTCCTCTATCTCTCTATCCCCTCTTCCCCACTCCCATTCCCCCCCCCCCTCCCCAACACACACACATCAGAGCTGGTCAGCCTGATCTCTATTTATGTGATTGTCTCTATTTTTCTCTTTAGGTCAGTTCATTCATTAAATCCTACATATGAATGAAATCATATGGTGCTTGTCTAATTTTCTAAACATTTGAATGTTACCTCATACAGGAGCCATATTAATCTCTGCATTCACTCAAGTTTTAGATTATGTTCTTTACAACTGATGACTCCGTTCTTTGCACCAGTAAGAAAACTCAAACTTGATGAAATTTGATAATGTAACAAATTTCACAAAGCTAGTAAGGCTAAGGCAAACACAAGAGGATGCTCATCCCAAAACACCTTGCACAGTTGTGAAAACATGTGTCACCTGCAAGTCTGTCCTTAGGAAAAGCAGAGGAGAGTATTCGCCAGTCATTTAAACACTGGTGGTCACATTCTAGAATTTCTACTATATTAATTCCACATCCCTTAAGTGTGATGCAAGTCAGAGTTAGTATGGGTCATTATTGTGGGGATATAGTGGACCCAGGTCTAATATGAAGCAAAATGGAGTAATTTAAAATCATCAATGTTATCTCATTTTGATAACTGGTCTGTTTTAATCTTCTGCAATTGGGGGTAGACTATTCTAATTTCTATAAATTAAATGTGTGAATAGGTAAACTGAGGCAATAGAAACCATAATGATACTGTGCTGTTAGCACTCTTACAGCATTCTGCCCTAGTGCATAAAAATGTGCCTTTGCCTACAGTACCCTTAAAAAGAATAACTTAATATTTAGACTACTTTCCATTTGGGGGCATTTAGCTTGACATTTCATTCAGTAGCAATAGGGCTCTTGTTTCTAATTACATTTTTCAACATTCTTTCGTCTGTTTTCTACTTTTAAAATTATTTCTGAAATGTAATTGACGTCTTAATGAAGGCACAGTTGTCTCCTGTCCTTTGAACATAAGCCAATTATAGAAGCTTTCTTTAAAAAGTTGAAGCATAAAAAATGATTATAATTTTAAAAGTTTGAGGAAATCATAGTAATTTTCTCATAAAATAATACTGTTTAGAAATAGATTTTACTCATTTGACTTTCTGTGTAAGAGAAAAAAAAAGCTTTGTGTGTTATTGCTAAAATGTTGTTGCTTTTTGAAAATGAAAAACATTGGAAAAATAATTGAAAGAGGATTATAGAGATATATGTGCAAAGTGTATAAAAATCTTCTTTAAATAATTATCTGGTTTACAGGAAACATAAAACTGGAGCTCAGTTCTAAAAAGTATAAGCAATTTATAATTACAACTCTAGTTTTCACATTAGTCTGAGTAGAAGTCATTTGAAATTAGTTTTCATCAGTTGATGGTACATATTTGTCTTTTATGCCTGATGGGAATATGTACAAAAGAAATATTATTTCTTGTAACAGGTATGGCACAAAAATAAATTTTATTGATAGCCAATGTAAATATTAGTTAAGTTAGAAAATACTGCTCATATGCATTCTTATAACCTAATTCAAATTTCTTATTACAATAGTAACAAGCCCTCATAATTCAATGGTAGTTTCTCTTTCACATACACAACAGGTAAACATAGGTTTTAAGACACTATGAATGTTTCTACAGATGATGCTAATAATGATGCTAATACTTTATATAGCCTGGGAATCTGAAACCTTCCCCTCTGATATAACATAAATTGAAATTGATTGAATTCTGTTGACTTCATAACAAAAAATTAGAAGGCGTATTGCTAGGTACACTATAGCTGCTTTCTTTTGCAGAGTAGCTTATAAGTTTTCAAAGTCCTATCTTCTTTGTTACCTAAAAATAGCACATCCATGGACTTGGATAACAATTTGTTTACAGGGTAATTTATTCCTAACCAATCTGCATTTGAAAAAACAATTCATTCTCCCCCACCCCTTCATTTATGAATTTGTGCGGTAAACATTTACTATCAACAGGCATTAGGAATGTAAAGGTATATAAGAAAATATATTTTCCCCTTGAAAAATTTGTATCCTAGTATAGAGTACAATTACATGAATGATTGAAACAAGAGGAAGCAAATAATTTACATTGGAAGCACAGAGCCTGGAGTCTTCATTTGTAAAAAAAAAGGCCAATAAGAAAGAGCTTCAGAGAACTTACACTTAAGGTGTATCTTAAAGAATGAGTAGCTATTGACTGGCAAATGGCATTGGATTAAAGCAATGATTCTCAACCAACTGAAAATTTGGCATATCAAAAAATACTTGGCATTGTTTGGGGATATTTTTGTTTGTCACAAGTGGATAAGGCTGGTGGTGCTACTCACATCTAGTGGGTAAGGCCAGGGATGCTGCTACATGTCCTACAATCCTAAGGACAGATCCACCCTCTTCACACCCACCCACCCACCCACCCACCCCAAATTATTATCTGTGCTAAATTGTCAATACGGCCACAGTTGAACAAATTTGGATTGGAGACATTATAGGTAAAAGTAAAAAAAAAAACATGGAGTAAAGCATTCTACTGACTTATGAAAATATAAATTGCTCCATGTGCATGAAGGGATAGGGGACAGAAGGAGCAAGAGTGGCCACTGCATTAAAGAGGGGAAGAAAGTCTGCATTCTCTGGCAGCATGGATGTTAATCTATGTTTTGGTAAAGTACAGCGGTTTCTGTACAGTAGTAGAAAATGAGTCTTTAATTCCTCTATTTTATTTTATTTATTTTAAATTTATTAGGGTGACATTGATCAACATGAACATATAGGTTTCAGGTGTGGGTTTCTATGTTACAAGATCTGTGTATTGCACCGTGTGCCCACCACCCAAAGTCAGATCTTCTCCTGTCACCTTATATTAGGACCCCATTCTCCCCCCACCTCCTTCCCTCTGGCAATTACTACACTGCCGTTTGTGTTCATGAGTTTCAGTTTGATATCCCTCATATGAGTGAAATCACATGGTTCTTAGCTTTTTCTGACTGACTTACTTCACTTAGCATAATGTACTCAAGGCCCATCCACGTTGTTGCAAATGACACTATTTCATCTTTTCTTATGGCTGGTAATATTCCATTGTGTATATGTACCACACGATCTTTATCCAGTCTTCTATCATAGGACACTTTGGTTGTTGCCATGTCTTGGCCACCGTGACACCGTGAATAAGGCTTCAATGAACATAGGGGTGCATATAGCTTTGTGAATACATGATTTTGAGTTTTTCAGGTATATACCCAGGAGAGGAATTGCTGGGTCTATAGTAGCTCTATTCTTAATTTTTTGAGGAGTCACCAGACTGCTTTCCACAGCGGTTGTACCAGTCTACATTCCCACCAGCAGTGAGGGTTCCCATTTTTCTACCACCTCTCCAACACTTGTTATTGCTTGTCTTATTGATAATAGCCACTCTAACAGGTGTGAGGTGGTATCTCATTGTAGTTTTGATTTGCATTTCCCAAATTTCTAGTAAAGTTGAACATCTTTTATATGTATTGGCTGTTGATATATCTTCCTGGGAGAGGTGTATTTTCAGGTCCTCTGCCCACTATTTTTTTAAAATTTCTTTATTGATTAAGTTATTACATATGTGTCCTTATCCCTACATTACCCCCTCCCCATCCCTCCCACTCATGCCCTCACCCCCATGTTGTCTGTGTCCATTGGTTAGGCCTATATGCATGCATATAAGTCCTTTGGTTGATCTCTCCCCCTTACCCCCACCCTAGCCTACCTTCCCTCTGAGGTTTGATGGTCTGATCGATGTTTCTCTGTCTCTGGATCTGTTTTTGTTCATCAGTATATGTTGTTCATTATATTCCATAAATGAGTGAGATCATGTGATATGTATCTTTTTCTGACTGGCTTATTTCACTTAGCATAATTCTCTCCAGTTCCATCCATGCTGTTGCAAATGGTAAGAATTCCTTCTTTTTTACAGCAACATAGTATTCTATTGTGTAGATGTACCACAGTTTTCTAATCCACTCATCTACTGATGGGCACTTAGGCTGTTTCCAAATCTTAGCTATGGTGAATTGTGCTGCTATGAACATAGGGTTGCATATATCCTTTCTAATTGGTGTTTCTGGTTTCTTGGGATATATTCCTAGAAGTGGGATCACTGGTTCAAATGGGAGTTCCATTTTTAGTTTTTTGAGGAAAGTCCATACTGTTCTCCACAGTGGCTGCACCAGTCTGCATTCCCACCAGCAGTGAGAAAATAAACAAATGGGACTACATCAAAATAAAAAGCTTTTGCACAACAAAAGAAACCATCAACAAAACAACAAGAAAGCCCACTGCATGGGAGAACATATTTGCCAATGTCATCTCCGATAAGGGTTTAATCTCCAACATTTACAGGAAACTCATACAACTTAACAAAAGGAAGATAAACAATCCAATAAAAAAAATAGGCAACGGACCTAAATAGATACTTTTCGAAAGAAGACAGGAAGAAAGACCAAGAGACATATGAAAACATGCTCAAAGTCACTAATCATCTGAGAGATACAAATCAAAACGACAATGCAGTACCATCTCACACCTGTCAGAATGGCTATCATCAACAAATCAACAAATGACAAGTGCTGGCGAGGATGTGGAGAAAAAGGAACCCTCATGCACTCTGCCCACTTTTTGACTGGATTGTTTGTTTCGTGTTGAGTTTTATGAGTCCTTTATATATTTTGGAACATAAACCTTTGTCAGAGCTACTGTTTGCAAATATCATCTCCCATGTGATTGGCTGCCTCTTTGTTTTGTTATCAGTTTCCTTGTTGTGCAGAAGCTTTTTAGTTGGATAGAATTCCTCTATTTTAAATAAACAAAAAATAACAGATACATAGGCAGTTCACTAAAATGGCCCCATGATGTTAAAAAGGTAAGGAAACTAAATAAGAAGTAATATTATATAATTTATTATTTTTGGTTATAAATAAATAGGAGTATATGTGTGTGCATAAATAAGCTACTTCATATTTTTATTAGATGTATAGTGTGGGCTCCCACATCATGTGAAAACATCTTCTGCTTCACAGTCTGCAATCTTAAAAAGGCTCATTAGATGAATTACTATCAGGCCCCAGACAGAGAGGTGGTTGTTGTGGGATATAGATCACATTTTAGTTTATAAAATAAAAACAAATTAGATTATTGTCAGATACAGCAGGAGCACTCCTTAGCACAGCTGCTCCGAGTTGCTCTGAGGCCATGTATTCTTTTACATTCCTACCAACTACACCAGGGCAGGTCCTTCTCAAATCTTGCCTTTGTACCAACTGTTGGGAACTTAGTCCAAGTTCCTCCTTTATCCCCTGCTCACTAATTGCAGGTTTGCCTTGGGCTGGACCTCCTTGGATGCTGGGTCCTAGATGGAAAAACCATGAGAAGCTGTGGGTGTGTAAGAATAAGTCTTCGTTGCAGATGCCAGTGGCCACAAGACATCAGACAAGACAGTCCTTCATAGCAATCCCATATAGGCAGCCATACACCAGCTGGTAAATACATAGCTTTCCTACACAGTAGTAGCAGTCTCTGTATCTGAGCAGCCACACGCTACCCCCTAGACTCACTGCTTCAGACGGTAGGGGTACCTAAGCTCTCTGGTTCAGCAGCTTCTCCTGTCTCCCCAGCCCAGAACACTGGCTAGTTAAAATGGTAGCTGTATTTGAGCTCTCTATGAGCTCTTAGCCTTACATCACAGCAGTATAGCTCTTAGCTCCATCTCTCCAGCTTCATCATCTTCTCACTCCTTCTCACTAGCTGGTCAGTAACCAGTCTAATTTTTATATATATTTTATTGATTTTTTACAGAGAGGAAGGGAGAGGGATAGAGTGTTAGAAACATTGATGAGAGAGAAACATCGACCAGCTGCCTCCTGCACACCCCTTACTGGGGATGTGCCTGCAACCAAGGTACATGCCCTTGACCAGAATCGAACCTGGGACGTTTCAGTCCACAGGCCTTCGCTCTATTAACTGAGCCAAACCAGTTAGGACAGTAACCAGTACATTAAAGAATGTCTCTTGCCAATAGTAACATCATTCGTATGGGTTATAGAAGGGCACAGTGTACTGTGAAATCGCTATGGCCTTGCAGCTGCTTATGGTATCTTAGCCTAGGAGCAGAGTGGCCTTGGACAGTCCAGTGTATTGTCAACAAGGCCTCTGTCCTTCAATTGGCCTTGACTACCAGGCTTCTCTGGCATGGTTCCCACAACTATATATATATATATATATATATATATGGCATAGGTTCTTAAAAGGCTACTAGTTGTCTTTAACATTGTCATTTCTTAAGCTAGTGCCTTATACAGTGCCTGGTAAATACTTATTGAGTGACTGTGTATATGAACAATAAATGAATAAATAAAACCAGAGGAAGTAAAGAAAAGGAGGAAGATGGGAACAAAGGATGAAAGGAAGGAAGAGAGCAGAGTGGAGGGGTTACACCTACTAAAATATAAGAATTAAGCTCTATGAGAGCAAACTTTTGAGTGTTTTGACCACTGCTGAATTTCCAATAACAAGCAGTTTGCCTGATACATATTAGTGCCCAATAAATATTTGTTACTTGAATGAATACCCTACTCTCACCCTACATCCTACCCTTCAGTATGCATACAAAAACTTTGTTGGGGATAGGAAAAGACAACCTAATAATCAGTAATTATTTTCCTGATGATTCCATATTTGGGCAACAGATATATTAATTATAAATTAAGCTACATTATTTTGAAGTGACACAAAAATATTAAAATAAACAATTTTATAATTTAGTCAAGCTTGGATCTTCAGGGATAGATTACCTTGGCTAACTTGTGGTTTGGGATTATCAGGGTTAGAAATTGTGTGTGTATGTGATGAGGTGTTGTAGGAGAGAAGAAGAGAGAGAGAGAGAGAGAGAGAGAGAGAGAGAGAGATTGGACATAAGATTGCTCTATTAAGCTAGAGAAAAGAAGACAACATTTAAGAAGGAATAAGGCCTGTGTTTCAAAGTGATTAGAGCATAGGCCCAGCACACGAAAGGGTCATGGGTTCAATTCCTGGTCAAGGGCATGTACCTGGGTTGCAGATTCGATCCCTAGCCCTGGTTGGGGCATGTTTAGGAGGCATCCAATCGATCTCTCTCTTTCTCTCTGTCTCTCCCTCTCTCTCTCACTTTCCCTCCCTCTGTTTCTTCCACTCTCTGTGAAATCAATGGAAAACATTTCTTTGGGTGAAGATTAACAACAACAATAAAAAAGCAATTCTATATAATAAAAGGCTAATATGCAAATCAACTGAATGGCAGAACGACCAGTTGCTATGATGTGCACTGACCCCCAGGGGACAGACGCTCAATGCAGGAGCTGCCCCCTGGTGGTCAGTGTGCTCCCACAGGGGTAGCACCACTCAGCCAGAAGCCGGGCTCATGGCTGACAAGCGCAGTGGTGGTGGCGGGAGCCTCTCCCACCTCTGTGGCAGTGCTCAGGACACCTCCGGACATCCCCCACGGGGTCCCCAACTGTGAGAGGGAGCAGGCTGGGCTGAGGGTCACCCCTGCCCAGTGCAAGAATGCTGTGCACTGGACCTCTAGTAGGAAATAACTTCTTTCTGCTATTAAATACATGTCATGGCTATATTATTTTATACTGTATTAAGAATTTTAAAAATATACATACTGGAAACATTTTACTGAAGCAATGATTTTATTCTTTTACTTGTTCCTTAATTCATTCCTCAGCCTTGTCCGAAAGTACAAATTTCTAGGAAATTGTTTTCTCTTATAGCCCTATTTGTAAACATATTATAGTTTTTTCTTTAAAAAAATACAGCATATTTTGAGCTTTTATATAAGTTGCATGTTTGATATTTTTGTATGTTACTTTCAGACTTCTTACCAAGAACAGCTGTTCATAAGAGAAAGTAGATCTAAAATCAATAGTAGCCCTAGCCAGTTTGGCTCAATGGATAGAGCATAAGCCTGCAGACTCAAGGTTCCTGGGTTCGATTCAGGTCAAGGGCATGTACCTTGGTTGAGGGCACATACCCAGTTGGGAGTGTGTAGGAGGCAGCTGATCGATGTTTCTCTCTCATCGATGTTTCTAACTCTCTATCTCTCTCCCTTTCCCTCTGTAAAAAATCAATAAAAATATATTTTAAAAAAATAAAAATAAATAAAATAAATAGTATTGCTCAGGGAGCCAGACCAATTAGAGTACTCTGTTTTATTTGTTTGTTTCTGTCACTAAGATATAAAGAACAAGGTACTTTGCATATCAGGTATTTAACACTTATTGTAGAGTGTCCATTTAGAGTACCTAATTCTTAAGCTTGGTAAAGCTCTTGGCGGTGTGACCCATTGAAAGACAGGAGAATTACAGTCCGTAGGGATGCTTCTGGAGTCACAACTCTCTGACCTTCATTACTTTCCCCCTTAATGTGCTCATCTGTTTAATGGGAATAATAATTCTGTCTCTATTAAACTAATGACTGAGTGGTCAACTAGATTGGAAAATAAATTTTTAAAATAGATTTTTAAATATTGAATGCTCTCTGGTAAAGTTTACGAGAACAGGGTTATAATGTATATTAAAATAAACCAATTTTCTATGTTAGAGTTTGTCCTCATATTTGGTAGACAGTTTATTAATTTGAAACTGTGCTATAAAATGTTGTGATGTGTGGAATGCCAAGCACTTTGAAGGACTTTTTAATTGGGAAGTTTTTTTTGTCTTTGGCTACAAGTCCCCTTTCAAGGAAAATCTCTACTATAATTAAATGTAGAATTCTTAACGTTGGACCCTCATTTAGCAAGGAAACAATATAGGCGATCGGTATAATTTTTCTTCAAAGCTTTTAAAATGTATATGAAAGGTCACTCTTAATGGCATTTGATGTTTTGCTCATAGTTTGCTACACCTGCATTATCCCAAGAGTAAATTATTAACATGCGAATTCATTTGAAATTTCATGCTACTTAAAATTGCTAGTTGGAATGTTAGTTTTATTTTAGTGCTCCTTTCTTTCCAGGGTGGAATTTACTAATGGGAGATAATAAGTCTGTTTGCTATTTCCTTTTGTTTTAGCTGTCACTACAATATCTATTGTGAATCAATATTTAGGAGTGATTTTGCCTTTTAAGTCTCATAAACATTAACAAATGCTATTTGATTCACTTACAAATTATGTGAGAAGAGCCATGAAATTTTCCTAACCTTTTCTGTAGCTCAATAAATCACAAACAGACAAGAAAGTTAAGCACTACTTCAGTGGAAAATCAGCAGACAGATGTAGCACACATTCCCCTCAAAATAATTCAGAACCTGTTTCAATTTATCAAATGCCTACTTTATCTGTCAAAACAATGTCCTTTCTCAAATAAAGGGCATTGTTTCTGTAGCAAGAAAAAAGGTTCTGATGTATTGTTATCTGCAAATGGATGGCGGAATAATGGAACAACAGGCAGTGTTTCAAACTAAGAGATCAAAGGCCAGAATGCATTACAAATCTTGTTAAAATAAATGAGGATAAGAGCATAATTCCAATAAAGACCTTTAGAGTCTTAAACAATCTCTCTCTCTTTTTAAAAAGAGATCTTTAAAAAAGAACCCAAATCTCCTAACAAACACTGAAAGGTTTCTTCTGCTTCTCTCAGAGAACTTCAATTCTCAAAGAAACACAGATTTGTGGAACTCTCATGCAAGCTGGATATCAGTACTTTTCTGACATGCTGATATTTTAGAATTTACTGATACTGCTACTCTTTCTATTTGTTACATTTATCCATGCACATAATATTCAAGGCACTAAACACTGTTTTATAACATATCCAAACACAAAACTTACATTATTATGAAGAGGCTTAACTAAATAAATGTCCATATTTTGTAAAATTAAGCTAATAAAAGTAATCTCCCTTATTGGAAGCAATTTTTCTTCTTGAGTGATTTTAGTCCTTGAATATGTAGCATATAAAATAAAATTCATAATTACAATTTTAGATGAAATATTTCCTTCTTTAGCAGTATCAAGAAAATTCAAATATGATCATGGCAGCACTGAACATTACAACTGTGATGTATGTGTGCACAATCAGTTAGCTGTTATCACTTAATCTTTGTCATTCTCAAACATTTGCTTTAACCTAAACATGTTAGATATTTATGATGATTCCTGCAGTCTAATTGATCTGGAGCTGAAATACGACAATGTAGCCTGATGTATCTGTCTCCTATACGATTGCAGGTTGCTCTCTTTTTAGAAAATATTCTAGCTCTTTGTTTGGGTTAATTTTGTTTGTTTGTTTATTGATTTCAGAGAGGAAGGGAGACGAGAGAGAGAGAGAGAGAGAGAGAGAGAGAGAGAGAAACATCAATGATGAGAAAGAATCATTGATTGACTGCGTCCTGCACACCCCCTACTAGGTATCAAAACCCACAACCTGGGCATGTGTCCTGACTAGGAATCAAACCCATGACCTTCTGGTTCACAGGTCAATGCTCAACCACTAAGCCATACCAGCCGGGCAGTTAGTTTTGTTTTTAAATGCAACCATGACCTTCATCAGTTGCTGGAGTACCTTCTTAAATCTATTGAGCAACTTTGTCTTCAAAAGGAATTCTCTATTCAGTAATAACTTTTGGAATTGATGACTATAAAATGCATTAATTCTTGACCATATATATGAACACAATCCTATAGCTGAGTAGTCTTTTAAAACTACTGGGTAGTTATTAAAGTCAATGACCACATCAGTTATCTGAGAACAATTCCTGGAAAAGAAAACAAAAATTATTTTATGTAATATAATATAGGTTTTGATACTTACTACTTGACACTAAGATTGTAAGATAGTTTGATTAAATGTAATTTGTAATCTAAAACTTAGCTTTCTCACTTATACCAATAAATATTTGAATTAAATAATAATTTTAAAAACAATTTTGAATTACATGCCATTGACTGTGCTGGCATTAGAGGCAGAAAGAATTCCAAGACTTCTTCTTGCCTTTAGGAAGGTCACAAGCACATACTAAAAGAACAGTTTAACTGTTCCAATTATTTTGTTTATAGTCTCTCTTCCATCTCATACATGCTAAGGCGTAGACTCATGTAAGATGAATTTAAATTAAAACAGCAGGCTTCAAGTATTTTTTAAAAGAATTTATTATTCTGCACAAATTTTTATTTCAAAAATATGTAAATACATAAACATGCTGTATATCCAGAATCCTATTTATATATCCACGTATTCAAGAAGTGTGTATACGTAGATGCGTACAGACATACACATGCATATAGTCATTCATTTATCCATCAGCCCATGCCCATCCATTTACCCATCCATTCAGTATTATTGATTAAAACTCTTAAAGCCTGTGTTAAATTTGAATTCAAATTCTGTCTCAAGAGCTATATGATTCTTAACAAGTAAGTGTCTTGAGGTACGCAGAGTGTAGAACAACACATCCTGTTTCCTTCTTTAGTAAATGCAAATTCTGGGCAAAGAGATATTTCACAAGAACATTGCAAAAAACATATTAGTTTAGTGCAATCTATGAAATTTGACATCTGGAAGATTTGCATACACAGAGCCTCACATGATGTACTTGAGTTCATCTCATTTGTTTCCAATGATATGGTCAGTGTTAGCGATCGCCACATCTATAAGTGGTTTGACCAAAGGTGTCCAAGAATATGCCTCTATTTAACAAAATAATTTATTTTAAAGAAACAATGGGCTTACCCATTATCATAAATTAAAACTTAACAGGGCATAAGACATGTTTAAGATGTGTTATTTCAAGTAAAAGTACATGTGAGAGGAGAGAGCAGTTGATAAGACATGATATGGGAAAGTCTTCATCATGGTGAAGTTTCTGTTTTGACCTCCTACAGTGTGTTCTGATTTCTGTCTAGAAACTCTTGAAAATGGGAGCTTCCCAACAGCAGTGCCAACACCTCTAAGTACCTGAGCATGGGGTCTGGCAAGGAAGGCTTCTCTAGCTTACAAATACTTATCTTCTCAGTTTACCTTGATCCTTGATTCTATATAGGGATGGGTAGAATTCAAATAGGTTATATTTCAAATGATATGCTAATCCATTATAAACATTTACAATTAGAAACATATAGGCAAGTTTATCAGATTAATAAAATAAATTCTGAGAGAATTCTTCATCAATTTAAGGTTAGGACAAATCATCCAGAGAAAAAAAATAAAACCCTCCTATTGAAGCCCTAGCTGGTTTGTCTCAGTGGATAGAGCGTCATCCTGCAGACTGAAGGGTCCCAGGTTCGATTCTAGTCAAGGGCACATGCCTGGGTTGTGGACTCAGTACCGGGGAGTGGGGAGAAGCATGCAGGAGGCAGCTGATCGAAGATTCTCTCTCATCATTGATGTTTCTCTCTCTCCTTCTCCCCTCCTCTCTGAAACTAATAAAAATATATTTTCAAAAACCCTTCTATTGAAGACTAGCAGTAGAGGAGACCTGGCACAAATTGTAGCGTGATGACACTACAAAGGAAGATGAAGAGAAAGGATTATTCAGGGAATAACTTTTGTCTAGGGCAGTGATGGCAAACTTATGACACGCGTGTCAGAGGTGACAGGTGAACTCATTTTTTTGGTTGATTTTTCTTTGTTAAATGGCATTTAAATATATAAAATAAATATCAAAAATATATATCTTCGTTTTACTATGGTTGCAAATATCAAAAAATTTCTATATGTGACACGGCACCAGAGTTAAGTTAGGGTTTTTCAAAATGCTGACATGCCAAGCTCAAAAGGTTCGCCATCACTGATCTAGGGCAAAAGATTATTTTTAGTGCACATCTACAAACTAAGCAGCAACATTTGGGTTGAGTTTGAAGCCTACATAATTCAGATTAACAAACAATGGTTGCCTTGTTGATTGGATCATTTGGTTCATTTAGAGAACCCAATGAAGGGAGAGACTTAATCACACAAGTTTAAAGTACTTTGCAGTATTTCAAAAATTTCACTTAAAAAATAGTTGCAGAACAAGATAATGATTTACAAAATTTAGTTATTTACAACAATGTGGGATATTGTTTAAATTGGTGCATTTTGTGATGTAATCTGAAAATAGGTAAGTAGAATGGACACTCTACAGGAATTGCTTATCTTTACCAGTATTGCACATCTTTTCAAAAGCTCAGTTATCTTTATGATCACTTTATTATTTGTCTTTAAATTCTATAAACAAAATTAAAAATATTGCCAAAACTTAAGAGAAGTTAATAGCATTAAGAAATATTCTCTAACAAAGTGAAGGAAAATATAATACTTCATTAACAATAAGGACATTTGACAATAAATATGTATGCTCTCCAAGTTTTTTATTAATATGAAGAAAACATTCACACTCTAAAGCAGAAGTGATAATGCAACAATTTAAAACAACAAAAATGCCTCTATGAATATTAAGTCAATAACTTTCTTTGGAAATATACAATGTGCTTTGCACAGAAAATTAATGTGGTTTGTTGCATGTAAATTACCATATTTTAAACAAAAGATATCCTCAACAACCATTTTAATCTTTGCTATATTTTACATACAGTACTTTCAAAGTCATATTTCAGTGTTGACATATTTCAAATAAAGAAAATGGACTGTTGTAATCCTTTGTATGCTGTTTTCATTCAATTAGCTCTATCTTTCTTTTTCTAAGCAAACAAGATGGCAATTTACTCAAAGTCAACCCATAATAACATATATCAGCCAGAGTTGAACAAACACAGTGCTGCTCATGCTACACCTTTTAAAATCAAACAATTTTAAATAAAAGCAAACATGAACATAAATAGTGTTTCCCTGTGGAATTTTACTGTTGACAGAAAAAATGATAAAAACAAAAATGGTTTGAATTTGTAAGGAAGTTAAATAATTCAGGAAATGTTTTATTAACTGATAGCAGAGAGAACAGCATGTTGGTCTTTGTATTATGCAGTAATGAAAGAATAAAATATATGATTTGTGGCTTATTTTAAAAACACACACCAAAAACTCTTCCTAACCGTATTAAAATTACACAAGGTAGTTGAAAACCACATTCTTATCAAGCACTCACAAAAATATAATTCTGTTTAAATATCTGTTTTTTTCTTAAATGTTAGTTGCAACATTTCAAAGGTGAAAGAAAAAGTTGTTTGCCAGTACAGAGTTTTGAGAGGGCTCGTGGTCTATATTTTCAACATATTACAACAGAAATTCAAGGGAAGCAGAATCTTCAACCACAAATAGATACTTTTATTTCTTTTAGCATTTTCTCTTTGGGATCTTGAACTGTCAGCTGCTTAAAAATATTACTCTTCTATGATAAAAATGAAAGGCTATGACCTACAAAATATTATTGATAGGACATTTATTTGCTCTTAATTTAGATGGAATAAAAATGATGTTAAACAAATGGGAAGTCTGTAAATGTTTACAATTGGATATTTATACCAAATTGTAAGAACAAAAGTGGGATTCCTTATAAAGTTAAATTATTTGATATAATCTTGTGCCAAATCATGTAAGCTAAGCAAATGTATTAAAAATAAAAAAAATAAAAAGCCCAGCTGGTGTAGTTAGGTCATTGATTCAGAAACCAAGAGGTCACTGGTTCGATTCCTGGTCAGGGCATATGCCCCAGTTGTGAGTTTGATTCCCTGTGGGGATCATGCAAGAGGCAGCTGATTAATGATGTTTCTCTCTCATTGATGATTCTCTTTCTCTAGCCCTCACCCTTCCTCTCTCTCTAAAAAAATCAATAAAAACATAAAAAAGAAAGACAACTAGAGTGTCTCTAAAAAAATAAAATAAAAAAGTAATATGTTTACCACCTGCCCTATGTAGTATAAATTACATCTATAATAATAAAAGCATAATATGCTAATTAGACTGGGCAGCCAAATGACCTTCCGGACCTCATTCCGGATGTCATTCCTGACATCCTTTGGACAAAGCCGTGGCAGCGGGGGCAAGGCAGAGGCAGTTAGGAGCAATTAGGAAGGCAGTTGAGTGGTTAGGAGTGATCAGGCAGGCAGGTGAGCAGTTAGGCTTGATCAGGCAGGCAGGCGAGTGGGTAGAAGCAATGAGGCAGGCAGGCAGAGTGTTTAGGGGCAATCAGGCAGGCAGGCGGGTGAATGGTTAGGAGCCAGTGGTCCAGGATTGTGAGAGAGCTGTTCAACTGCCAGTTTAGGCCCAATACTGCAGGGATCTGACTGCCAGTTTAGGCACAATCAGACATCCCCCAAGGGATTACAAAACGGTGCAGGCTGGACTGAGGGACCTCCACTCCCCATGCACAAATTTTGTGCACCGGGCCTCTAGTATTAACATAACAAAAGTTTGGAAGTATATACTCCAGGGCTTGGATTCTAGATCCTCTATTTACTAGATATGTGACATTTGGGATATTACTATTTTTTATTCCAATTTAAATTTATTTTTGATAAATTTCTTTATCAAAAATAGACACAATAAATGGCTAGAGTGACAGTGAAATATTCGATGCATTTAGGAGATCTAGCATAAAAGATGACTTATTAATTGGTCAGCCTTTATTGCTCATTTTAGTTTTCCTGTACACTGTAGAGTGCTTGCTCATGGTCCCTGGAAAAAAATGAGTAAAGAAAGAAAAAGAGTTAACTTTATGTCAATTTTAGTAAAATGTATGTCTTTCCTTCAGCATTCTTGGTATCCTGATTGAGAATATGACCTGAATTGTTCATATATTTACAGAACTTTATATATGAACTTGCTAAGTGTTTGGATTAAGAATTAGAAATGCTGAAAGGACTACTCTCCCATAAAGTTGGTAGCATTATAACTTGGTACAACTTGTTTAGTATGTGGAACTTCATACAAGTGTTTTATAAAATATATGTACAATATAAAATCAGCATCAAGAAACATTTATAACTTTTGGCATGGTAATTCTGCTTCTGGTACTTCAATCTCAAAATATAATAGAGAAAATGTAAAATAATACAAGCATAATGTTGTCACCATAGCATTATTTAATATGAGGAATAACTGAAAATAATCCTTACATAAGTTATGAAGTAGAGACTCTTATTGTGATGTGTGGCCTAAGATTAATGATTAATAAATATTAAGATGAAGAGAAAATACTAAGTCTGTAACAATAAACAGTTCTTTCAATTATTCCCTCGATGGGATATTATGCACATCTTGATGAATGCAGTTACATGAACAAAGACTCCTGGCATAACATTAAATGCATATGGAAAGGCTTAAAAGTACAGTAATATAACACCTAGCTTAAAAAGTAATGCAGGGAAAAAATTAAATAGGCTAGTTAGATTTCTAGATGTTTAGTTTTCTTCTCTTCCATTTTTAAGTGTTTATATTAATTATTATATTTAAAAAACAAAGAGAAAACACTTATAAAATAAATCTAGATTTGTATTTTCACTCTACTCTTCATTCTAATATAGAGAAGGTGTAGAAAGTTTGTTTATTGTTGTAATTGTCCACATATCTACCTACATCAAGTATTAGTCTTAAATCTACCTCCATCTTCCTTTTTATTTCCCATCTTGAGGAATTAGTTTCTGGCATTTTATATAGGAGAACACATATATTGTTGAAAAGAAATGAAGTATAAGAATTCTTGTTATCCAGTGTCAATATTCAGAGTAGAAGAATATATATATGCAGGTAAGACCACAAAATTGTCACGCCATTGTTCAAATGGTTCACCTGAGACCAGGTTTAACTGTGTGTGACCATACATGGTGTGGACCCTGGATGTAAGGGATCATTTACCTGAACAGAACTGTTTGTGTGAGAATGACCTCTAGAAATGTTGCTAGCTGACAGTGTACTCACGCAACATATTTTGAAAAACATACCTTGTGTTTGCTAAAGAGTAATCTAAGCAAACACGCTGTTGTATCATATGCATGCAAAACTTTCATATCAGTAAGACTATTTCAAGACACTTTCACCAAATTCCTGGCAGGTGTCCAGAAAAACTCTTATTTCAAGCTTCTTTTTTAGTAGGTTGTTTTATTTTTATGTGGATCTTTAAAACTAGTATTCTCAAATGATTTTATAAATGCCTTTATATGTTCATACATAAATTAAAATGTAAAATGATGCCAGTTCTGTAACTAGCCCACGTACTGTGGGAAAATATTTCATTTATTCATAAATTATTCACACATGGAATCATGTAAGAATTTTTAAATAAAAATAAATATGCTTCATTTTTTAAGAATGTGGGCCATCAACTTTATCCCTCACTCAAATTGTCCTCTCCATGGCTGTCTTGGCTATACACAAAGCAAAGCAAGGAAAGTTGGTAATGCTCGAATGAGTTTTATTATAGAGTATATTATTGTTTTATTAATGTGTTTTATTATAGTATTGGGCAGACTTCTGTTCAAATGTTGTCTGTTTGCCAAAATTTTATACTTATTTTGAGTCTACTTTCAAGTAGTATACAATAAAATTCTAGAAAAAAGTCTGAAGTAACATAAAATCATTATTTGATTAATTTTCCAAAATAAAGTTTTTGATCAAAATTATAACTATAGAGATATACCTAGAAATACTAGCAATATGTATAGGGACGATAATGAAGAATTATTAGATAAAGCTCAAAGAAGAAATGATGATAATATTTGTTAGGCCTCAATAATTTCCAAGGTACAGTGATAAATTCATTCACAAATAATATTTCATTTTAAATTTATAAAAAATAAAAAGTAATCTCGGCCAAGTGGCTCAGTTTGTTAGAGTGTCATACTGTTCTCCAAAAAGGTTGTGGGTTCAGTTCCCTGTCAGGGCACATACGTAGGTTGTGGATTCAATCCCTAGTCAGGGAGAGTATGGGAGGCAATCAATCGATGTTTCTCTCTCACATTGATGCTTCTCTCTCCTCTCTCTCTCTCTCTCAGCTCTCCCTTCCTCTCTCAAATCAATAAATATAACCTCGGTGAGTGTTTATATGTAAAGTAGACTGATTTCTTTGGTAAATTTTCAGATGAGAAAAAAGGATCATAATAGTTAACAACTTGCTTTAGGTTTCTCAGAGTTGAAAAAATTTTTTTTGAAAGACAGGGAATACTTGATTCAAAACCATCAGAGAAACAGGTAGGTTGGATCTATACAAAGTATTGTGTATTAAAACATATGTAAGTAATTGTACATGAAAGTATACACTGCTACATACAAATTAACTAATCAGACCACAATTTTTCTATTTTTAAAACAGAATAAGTTTTCCTGCAAAAGGAGTACCCTTTTGATATTTTTAAATATATTTTTATTTATTTCAGAGGGAAGAATAGAAACATCAATGATGAGAGAGAATCACCAATTGGCTGCCTCCTGCACGCCCCTACTGGGAAGCAAGCACACACCCCTGGCGTGTGCCCTGGCTGGGAATCAAATCACAACCTCCTAGTTCATGGGTCTGGTTGATGCTGAACCAGTGAGCCACACCGGCGGGGCCGTTCTGATATTTTAACTTCAGTATTCCTTTTTTGCAACAGAATCCATAGCAACCTCCTCATAATCCTTCTCAAGGGCAACCATGTCCTCATGGGTCTCAGAAACTCTTCTTCCTTCATGCCCTCACCCATGTACCAGTGAAGAAAGGCACACTTGGCATACAGCAGGTCAAACTTGTGGGCCAAGCGAGCACAGGCCTCAGCAATAGCTGTAGTGTTGATCAGCATGCACACAGCTCGCTGTACTTTGGCCAGGTCTCCACTAGGTACCACAATGGGAGTCTGGTAATTAATGCCAACTTCGAAGCCAGCAGGGCAACAGCTTACAAACTGCATGATACACTTGGTCTTGATGGTGGCAATGGCAGCAAGGCCATCTTTGGGAATCACATTGCCATGGTAAAACAGGGAGTAAGCCATGTATTTAACCCTGGTGAGGGTCACATTTCACCAACTGGTTGGGTGGCTCCAAGCATGTATTTGTGATCCCTGCTACAGAAAGCTGTTCATGATAGGCTTTGTCAGCAGAGATGGCGGGGCATATGTGGCCAGAGGGAAGGGGATGCAGGGATAGGACATCAATTTGGTCAGGAATTCATACATATCAATATTGAGGGCTCCATCAAATCTGAAGGAAGCAGTGATGGAGGACACAATTTGACCTGTCAGCCTATTCAGGTTATTATAGGTTATGTGCTCAATATGGAGGTTTCTATGACAGGTGTCATAGATGGCCTCATTGTCAACCATGAAGGCACAATTGGTCCAAGAAAAGATCAATGATTTTCTTGCCAATGATGTAGTGTCCATCGGCATAGTTATTGGCAGCATCTTCCTGGCCTGTGATGAGCTGCTCAGGATAAAAAAGATGGCAGTAGTTACCAGTGCAAACTTCATCAGTGACTGTTGGCTCCAGATCTACAAACACTCCCTGGGTACATGCTTGCCAGTGCCTGTCTCACTGAAGAAGGTGTTGAAGGACTCATTTCCGCTAACCCCACCACCAGCACCAATGGTCTTGTCACTTGGCATCTGGCCATCAGGCAGTATGCCATCTTCTAGGCAGCAGAGCTCTTAACAGGCATTGCCGATCTGGACACCGACCTGGCCAACATGGATGAGGATGCACTCACACATAGTTGCCGCTTTGTGGCTGCCTAGCAGATGGCAGAGATCTCAGAATTGAATATCTTGATTGAATGACACCTCTTGTAAACACAAAAAGCACTTTTAAAGTCACAAAATGTGGGTAATCATGACATATCATTCTAGCATATATAAAAGGTACACATTGTCTGTGGGTGGCACTGGTATGCCTAAGCTAAATACAAATAAAGGAAAGCAGAGTAAAGATGAAAATATATGTTATCAAAAATAGAAGACCTACAGATTGATTAAAATATCTAATATTTTCAAAATTTTCAGATAAGTTTTACCTGCAAAACCTTAAATAGATATAATTAATGGAATGTAAGCACAAAACACAATATTTTAATAACATAAGAGTTTTTTTAAAAATAAATTTAGAGACCTATGCTTTATTTGGTGGACCCAGATTTTTATCCAGAAATTCAGAAGATAGAGAGTCTATGATTCTTAAAAGAATTTGTACAGGCAATCATATATCTTTCAAGGTAATACTAACCATGACACTAAGTACTTTAGTATTTGAAAAGATATACAATAAAAGTGATTACTTAATGACAACTTTAAAATGAAAAATTTCTACTCTAATTAAAAGAATGATAATTAATGGTAACTATACTGAACTTCTCTGGAGTTCTCATCCACTTTTTGTTACAAATCAAATCTAGGAATGTGTTATGCTTGTGTGTGTGTCTTCAAGACTAGAGCCAGTTAGTGATGTATGATTTATTCAGCTATGTCTTACCTAAAATTTATGTCATTACTTTGGTATTATGTGACATATTGAGTTCTATCTGTGATACCTGAAGCCACCTTCAGATATGGCCCGTGGTCCAGGCCCAAGAATTAAATTATACTATTGCTGCCTTGAAGGTTAAATATTGACTAGTGACTTGGTGAGCCAATCAGTCTTGCTAAGAGAGCTACTTCTGACAAGAAATGCTAAAGTCAAGTTAACAACCCCCTTGGTCTCACACACATTAATATAGATAGTTTACAAACTTATGTACCATCATAAGTTAAAGCTTCCCGATTCCAAATGGACTTCTGAATGCTTATTGCCCTGTACGATTGAAACTCTTCTTAATGATTTCCTTTAATTTTACTTTTCTTAATTTTTGTATCAAGTCATTAGGGAGCAAGCAAAGGGTAAATAATGTCAGTAGGGACTGGAGTAAGGCAAGGCATATCACAATACACATGCCATTATATAGATAAATTTTTCTAAGACACAGGTTAAGTCCAAGGAAATTAGTTGCAGCAGAGGGAAAAATAAAAGGCATCAGAGATTTTAAAATGGTTCAGAATCCTGGAAGTAAGCATTTACAGTGGAATTTGGATATTCCAGCTGCTAAGGCAGAGAAGTTTTTAGTCTTTTGACTTGCTTTATATTGCCTGCTAGTTGTGGACAACTGTGAGAATGAAATTGTTGACCAAAAGTAGATGAAAAATGAGCATTAATTTTTTAAGCAAGGCAAAGGAAAGGTGACAAGATCACAACCTAGGGCTAGGATGGGGGCAGTACCTTGCTATTGTAGTTCTTACACATGCCCAGTAATAGGCCTAGTGAAAAGGTTCCCCAAATTGACAATCTAATGTGCTCTTTGAATTAACTTATTTCATCACATAATTTCATATAAAAAGAAGGAATTTTGAGTGAAAATGTATTTATAGCCCTAGTTAGTTTGGCTCAGTGGGTAGAGCATCGGCCTGTGGACTGAAAGATCCCGGGTTCAATTCCAGTCAAGGGCATATGGCTGGGTTACAGGCTCTATCCTCAGTAGGGTCATGCTGGAAGCATCCGATCAATGACAATCTCCCATCATTAATGTTTCTATCTCTCTCTCCCTCTCCCTTCCTCTCTGAAATCAATAAAAATGTGTATATATCCTATCTAATAATAGACAAACATGGTAATTAACCATACCTCCAACACTCTTCCCATTGGCTAATCAGGGCGATATGCAAATTAACTGCCAACCAAGATGGCTCTCACATGGGAGGAGCTCTGCTCAGCCACAAGCCAGGCTGATGGCTGCCAGTACAGTGGTGGTGGTGGGAGCCTCTCCTGCCTCCTCAGCAGCGCTAAGGATGTCCGACTGCAGTTTAGGCCTGCTCCCCGCTGGCAAGTGGACATCCCCTGAGGGCTGCCGGGCTGCCAGAGGGATGTCTGACTGCCATCTTAGGCCCAATCCCCCAGGGAGCGGGCCTAAGCCAGCAGGTGGTCATCCCCTGAGGGGTCCCAGACTGTGAGAGGGCACAGGCCGGGCTGAGGGACCACCCCTCCCCCCCGAGTGCACAAAATTTTGTGCACCAGGCCTCTAGTATATATATATGCCTAAGCAGCTGTCCAACTGGTAGCTATGACGCTCAATGACCACCAGGGGGCAGACTCTCAATGCAGGAACTGCCGAGCTGCGGTGACTTAGCAGCTGTGGTTCTTGGGTGACGCACCCAGAACCAGAGAGGAGGGAGCCTGATTCCAGGTTGCATCACCTGAGAACCACCCTCTCGCAATCTGAGACCCCTAGGGGGATTTTGGAGAGCTGATTTCAGCCCAATCCCCTCAGGCCAGGCCGAGGGACCCCACCAGTGCACAAATCCATGCACTGGGCCTCTAGTGTGTGTATTCTATATAATAATGAGGGAATATGCAAAATCATCATCACTCCACCACAAAAATGGCGGTGCCCACAGCAGAGGAGGAGATTTCCTTAACACAAGATGGCTGCACCCACAACGGAGGTGGGGTTTCCGTAACACAAGATGGCTGTACCTACAGGGGAGGCCAAGTTCTCATAACAAACCTTAACGAGCAATCAGCAGGGATCTGAGGCTGTGCCCCCACCCCACCATGTGCCTTGACAGGGGACCTCAGGCTGTGCCTCCCGCCTGACAGGGCTTGATGGGGGACCTCAAGGTGCACCCCCCCACCCTGGTGCTGGGCCAGGGGACTTCACCCACAGAGCAGGGCCAATCAGGGAGTTGGGGCTCTGACACTTTTATTATAGAGAAAGGGCAAATAACAACCCTATCTAATAAAATGGTAATATGCAAATTAACCATCACTCCATCACAAAGATGTTGGTGCCCATAGCCACAAGATGGCACGCCCAGTTCTCTCAGTCCCGCCAGAGTTCCCCTGTCCCGGGGAGCAGCCGCTGAGAGCAGGCAGTGTGAGCAGCCTGGCAGAATGCTTGCTTTGTCACGATGAGGCAAGTGTTCCATCCCCGCTGGGAGAGTGGTGGGGGGAGGATTTGGGAATGCTTGCATAGTCACCCCGATGACGAGGCAAGTGTTCTGTGTCTGGCCACTGATGGGCCTCTGGGCTGTGGAGAGCCTCTGGGAAGCAGGCATGTGGTGGCCAGGCCCAACAGAGAGCTACTGGTGCACAGATTCATGCTCAGGGCTACTAGTATTAAAATATTTCCTCTAATTAATACCCTTTTGATGTGCATGAATTTTGTGCACCGGGCCACTAGTATGTGTGTGTGTGTGTGTGTGTGTGTGTGTGTGTATACAGTATATATATACAGTATATATAGTATGTATGTGTGTGTGTATATATATATATATATATATATAGTCTTTATAATAGAGATTAAAACTGAGTCTTCTGGAGTATGTAACAGTAAGTAACCATGAAAAGTATTTATTAGTGCAAATGTACTTAGCAAAAGCAAATATGTGTTTTGATATTGGAAAGAACATATATAATTTTATTTTAAAATGTGTCTAAGATTGTGGAAATAAGACTAGTGTTTCTGTGCTGTAAAAGACAAACCATTTTTAGAAAAGAATGGGGAAAGGGAATACATGTGACAGACATCCTGTTACCTGTCATGAAGAGTGTCCATTCTCTAAACTCAGAAATCATAAATGATTCATAACACCTCAAATATGATTTCAAATACTTTATTTTCATGAGTGTCTATTTATATAGTAGAGCTCTGCTCTGTCTTTAGCTAAGGCTTACACTGGTGCTGAGTTTGAGTCCTAAAAGCCAGAGATAGAAACAGATTTAGCTTGTGTTTTAAACATATGAAAATAGCTATATATAGCAGACAGGTAAGAAGGTTTGCAAGATTAATGGAAAAGTTTTGGTGATTTTTTAAACTGTCATAAATAACTAAGTAAAATCTTTTAATTTTCATTTTATACTACTGTCATGTGGGGAACGGATATAGGGTTGAGCCTCGGACTGACCTGCTGGCAAAGTCACAAACAAATCCCAGCTTAGAGGGCTCAGTCCTCTTAGCATAATTAGGCTTGACCTTATAACACTCCCTAGATCTTATCTGGGAAGCTAATGGGCTGAGGGAAGTGCAGGAAGTATAATTATGGTCAAAACAAGTGAAACTCACAAGAACTGTGTAACTATGGTAACCACTACCTTGTTTACCTCTGACTATAAAAGGTTGGTGCGGCCTGAGCACCAGTGGAAGTCCTTCCTCCTGAGTTGGCCTTACCTGCCTGGCCCCCCAATATTCCCAAATTATCTCTTGTCTCTTCTCTTTCATTTGTGTGCGGCTCCTCTTCCAGATCCTGAACCCTGAACCACGCGGGACGTGGAGGGAAACATTTACAACACTGTCATTCCAGTTTGCCTTCACAAATTTATTTATAGCCTAAAGCTACCTTCTTTCTTTCTCTCAAACATGGTTGTATTTTTTTGTTAGTGTGATTTTATTTCACTTACATGTAAAAAAAAAAACCATATAAAATGTATACCTGTAATTATTATATATCATAACTTACCTTATTTTCTCAAAAATGAGAACTGGGTTTTTTTCACCTTTGTGTTTCTAGCTTTACATGGGACATACTCTTAAAAAATATAGTCTTCCAGTTAATATACTTTTGACTAAATTTCAAAATAAATTCCTAAAACTTCATTAGGAAAATAACATATTACATTAAAATTAATTAAATAAGTCTAGGCTATTTTGTTTAAATTTGTAAAGCTATATCATATATAGAATATGAATACTGCCTTTTTTAATAAATATGATATACAAAAAAAACTGTTGAAATTATGGTCCACCAATAAAACAACATGGGAGTTTATGAGTTTGAGTGCAAGTTTTAATTTTTAAATTAGCATGCACAAGCAGGTTCCTGAAAAAAAAAACACACACACACACACCTATTTTTAAAATTTTATTTTTTCTAAAGTGTTACAATGAAATTGAAAACCTTGACAGTAATCTAAAGAATAATGACTGACCATTAAATAATTTACTGTGCTATATAAACCAGGGATAGTTATTTACCCATTTATTACTTACAATTCTGTAAATCCTCTTACATATTATAAGATACCACTATAATTTGCTTTTTTTTCTTATTCCCACTCTGAGGTTCCACTCAACTCTCCGAAAGCAAAAGTGGAACCTGACAAAGACCCAGCCATTGCTCAAGAACTGTTTTAGCACTTACAAATAGAACTCTGAAACCAAGTTTTTGTCCTGCCAGTCATTGCCAGCAAATGGAGAGAACTAATTATTTCAATCTTTGCAAAACAAGGATTAAAGTTTGAATTTCTACTCTCCTCCATCGTGTACTGATTGAGAATGTCAATTTACATAGACAAGGTTGTTAGGAACATGGACTTTAAAGCTAAAATTGACAACAGCCTATACATAGATTTACCCTCTCCTCCTTTTGTGGAGGCAGTTTCATGAATTCCAACCATTATATCTGAAGACCTATTTTCTACTTGCTTACACACTTTTAAATATCACTTAAAATAGACACTTTGATAGTATTTTCTAGTGGTTAAAGCATGGGCTTCAGTTAAATAAATATTTACTGTAACATACTCCAGTCTTTTGGATTATGTTACAGTAAATAACCATTTAAATCTAATTTCTTAGATTTTTCCACTTACTGAATCAGTGCCCTTGGATAGATACCATAAGCAGACTAAGCTCTGGTTTCCTCACCTGTAAGATGGGGGCAGTGATTGCATCTATCTAAGAAGAATTTTGTGAGGATTAAAGCAGAACTTGGATATATATATAACACTTTAAAACTTCCAGATATTATCCCATAGCCACTTACATTAAATTGCAAAAAAAAGGGGAACTGGCCCAGAAATATAATGCACTGAAAGGAGCCTGGAAGCTCTAAAAATGGGGAAGCACTTCTTCGTAGAGTTATATCTGATCAAATACAGCAAGAAGTTGAAGACATGAACAAATGGGAAGACTACTCTTATGTCTAATTGATGGGAAAATACTTTACTATCAGGTTTATTACCATCAGATTCTAAGGAGAGTAGTCACTCATACACTGGTGCTTTCTCCCAAGATTTGTAGAAATAACTATTCACAGTTAAAACTGAATAGAAACCCATGTTTTTCCTTGTCTATTTCATTTTCAGCAAGGATTTTTATTTTTCTGAGCAGATGTGGACTAGTGGGCAGCTGCAGTGTCCAGAGCAGCCAAAACCAGGTAGATGTGGACATGTGTTCTGAGTATTGATGCTGGTACCTTATCAGTTGTTAGGTGTTTTTGAACATTAGTGTTAGGTAGATAGGGGGATTAAGACACTAATTTTGTTTTAGATTTGAGAAGTTAGAAATATGTATTTCATAATCATTTTAAAGATAAACATTTTAAAATAAACTAGACACTAAAATAGGAAAATATGTAAAGAAGAGAAAATAATAGAACCCGTCATGTGTGTTTTGGGATTGAAAAGAGTAAAAATAAAAGGTTAAATAAATAAATAAATAAAAAGTTCAAACATTTATTTTTAATTAACGGGGACACACAATTTTAAAAATTTCAAATTTAGTAATTTTTAACATATACTTCAGAAATTACCACATGCATTGCAAGAGATTGGCCTAGACTTTAAGGCTTTAATTAAACATGATATTATTGGGAATTATGGCACTTAACACCTATTCTACTTACTACTGCTGTGCTCAACTGGCCCGATGTCTGAACTGGAACTTTTCATTTCAGTCATATTCCCTGCATTTCACTGGTTAATAAACAGACTCATAAATCATAAGGATTTGGGAGCTGAAATAAAATGTTATGAGCAGATCATTTCTTCAAGACTACTCTTTATATAAATAAACTGAGATCAGGGACATGTTTGTAACTTAGCCAAAGTTACTGTACAGTTGAAGGACAAAATAAGGATAACATTATGGTGAAGTAAAGGAGAGAAGGATAAAAAAATTCTAAAACTATATATAAACTTTCTATGTGTGAGATATTTCCTCTGATAACTGTGTTTGCTCATTTCATAGATAGGATGTTTACTATGTCAGACATAAGTAGATGAAAGAAGAAAGACTGATTACTTGTATTAAGACCCATAACTGGAGAAAGGAGGGGGCTTGGAGGTTACTTATAAATAGTATGCAGATAAACTTTGTGGCCTGTCTATCTGAACACCAATCTCTAGTGGCTTTAGACAGGATGTTCTCACACTCCTGAAAGCACCTCACGAAGATTTGTCCTCACTAAAGTGCTCCTTTTATCCACGTATACAAAGTGCAAGATTAAATAGATCAATTTCAGACCTGGAGAATTAGGAAGCAAATATTAAATTGAGCTGCTTTTAACAGAGACTTCAAATAGGAGTGAGTTAAACAAGGCATAACTACATTTCTCTAATATTTCAGTAAAATGGGAAAGGAGATAAGTGTAGGAACAAACTGTGTAGATGAGAAGAGATGAGATCCTTCAAACAACTGCAAAAATTGATCTCTTTAAGAAATAAAGACTTGAACCATAATAACAGGAGAAAAGAAAGAACATGTAGGTAAAGAAGTAAATAGACTGGTCATTCTGGTGGTGGGATCATAAGGCAGCCAATTCACAGGTTATTACTTTATTTTTGGAAAATAAGTTTGAGACAGGAGTATTAACAGAGCAGGGACTTGGTTTTGCATATATGTGGAAGTTTAAGAGTGGAGAATTCATGTCAACATAGAAAGTGGATAAACTGCAGAAGCCAATAAAGAAATAGTGGACACAGGCTGGCCAGTGTTGCTCAGTGGTTGAGCTTCGACCAATGCACCCAGATGTTGCCTGTTCCATTGTGGTCAGGGCACATGCTGGGGTTGCAGGCTCATTCTTTGGTAGGGAACATGCAGGAGACAGCCAATGGATGTTGATTCTTTCCCATTGATATTTCTATTTCTCCCTCCCTCTCTCTTCCTTTCTCACAAAAAAAAAAAAAATCACTAAAAAATATTTTAAAAAAAGAAATAGTGGACACGGTCTAGACATCTGATATATAGGTATATACTGAAGATAGTCAGAGTTTGCAGAAGCTCAAGTTGTGTGAATAAAATGGTATTTGTGGTTAGGTGTTCTCTTTTTTTAAAAGATTTTTTATTGATTTTTAGAGAGAGGGGAAGGAAGAGGGACAGAGAGAAAGAAAGATCAGCGATGGGCTGCCTCCTGCACGTCACTTAAGCCACAACCCAGGCATGTGCCCTGACTGGAAATCAAATGGGATGATGCCCAATGAACTAAACCACACCAGCCAGGGTGTATTTAGGTGTTCTTATATCATACCATGACTGTTTATTTTTCCCTATCAAACTGTAAGAGCTTATTTCAATTCTGTACTCCTAGCATTTCATGCAGATCATATTGATAAAAAATCTGTTGGGTGAATGAATGGTATACACTATTGAAAATGTGGAATAGTAATATCTGTCATGTTTATATTTATGTCCAAAGATAATGCGCTGTTAAATATAACTTTGTTATACACTAACATAATTTCAGCCCATGGTCCCTGAAACTCAGAAAATGAAAAAAAAAAAATTGTATATATCCTCTATTTTAGTTTAGATTCACCACTGTCATTGCTCTAAAAAAATAATCAGATTTCTTACTGCTGCAGTTTACTATAATTTCTACATAACTGTGTCTTTCTGAGATTTTTATAACATTGTTTATAATTGGCCACACTGTTTCATTGTAACCTGAACTCTTAACATAGCAGTTTTTTGTTTCAGTTTTTGTTGGCAAGCTGTATGTCATTCAGGTCGATGGATTATCTTTGAAAGAAAAAAAAAACACATTTAAAAACAAAGCCTTGAAACTTTAGTAAATGGCCATAAAATCCTTCACAAAATGGAATAGTTGTATTGATTACTTTAGTGCCAGAGATGTTCCACTGTTGCAGGTTTGGCACCTTTTGAAGTTGGATTTATTCTTTTAGTCTGTTAAGGCATTATTTAATGAATCAGTTTAGTCATTTAGTCAATAAGAATATCCTTGTCTCCTAAAAGAGTTAATATAACTTTTTCAATGGTGTTTTACTTATGAAAAGGGAATAGTTAAAACACTCGACAATCAGACATAATATTAGTTAAAATGCACATTTTTAAAAATAATATATTTTCTCCTATTGCAACGATATACATATTATTTGTGAACAAACTCATAGACCCACATAGCAAGAAGAATTTCTGTTTAGAAATTTCAACAGAATGAAACACTGTCATAGAATAATGATCTCTTATTTCCACATAAATGCCTAGGGAAAACTAAGGTATTCATTTTCAAAGCAGGAAACATTGATCCACTGGGTATGTCCTATTTAAATGACTTTATTTTATTCCATCAAATAGCTGATGTAAATTTAGTCATTCAGCCTGATACATATGGGTTCCAGAAAATGACATTTGTGTGCTACAGTACTACTAAGCAGATGAAAATCATTGCATTTTGCATTGCTTTATTTGTCAGCACAACAGAATTAAGTTTGTTCATGAGCAGTCTAAGGTTTAATATGGGCAATTTACAAATGGTATATACTGATTTTATTTTCTTTTGATTTCTTTTAACTAAATCTTTTCCAGACCTAATGGTAATTCAGTTACATAATTCTGAATTAGATGCACTTTATTAAGAATTCTATATCTTGTTATTTATCAGAATGTTGGCATTCTAACACAATATCTGAAGATTTGTGGCCAAGAACTGTTCAAGTGAAGGTAAATGTTACCATAATAAAAAAAATGATAGAGAATCATGCCTGGATTTGATAGTATTTTAATATGAACAGCCAAAAGAAAAGACGGCCAGAGCTCCAGGGGGAAAATGGAAAAGCAGGAGACATATAAGTTTGAATAATGTCCATGAACATACATATAAGCCTGTGCACAGATGATCTGTAGGTGGACACATTTTGCATGATGAATAGTCACATAATCTCTTAGAGTAGGTTTTGCAGCTGCCCTATAGTGTGGTACACTATGGTATATGCTGTGTCTTTTTGGCAGTTCACAATACAAATTGTGCTACAAGTTAATGGGGTCAGAACAAGAGTTTATATAACTATTTCCTTTCATCAGAATCTAAATTTCATATTGCAACCATTTTTAAGGCTGAGTAAATGTAGTGACTGTATTTTGTCTTCAGAGAATATGAAATTATAGAAATAAAAGTTAGATGTCATTATTGGTAAATGACATGAAATTATGTCTAGAAAATCCTAAAGACTCCACACCAAAAAAAAAAAACTAGATCTAATAAATGAATTTGGAAAAGTAGCAGGATACAAAATTAATATTCAGAAATCGGTGGCATTTTTATATAGCAATAATGAACTTTAATAAAGAGAAATTAAGAAAAGAATCCAATTTATTATTCCAATGACAACAAAAATAAGGTACCTAGTAATAAATTTAACCAAAGAGATAAAAACCTGTACTTGGGAAATTAGAAGGTATTAAAGATGAAAATTGAGGAAGATACAAATAAGAGGAAACATATACCATGTTCATGGATAGGAAAAATTAATAAACATCATTGACATGTCCGTACTGCAGAAAGCAACCTACATATTTAATGCAACTCCTATTTATATACCAATGGCATATCTCACAAATCTAGAACAAATATTTCAAAAATGTATATGGAACCACAAAAGACTCTGGATAGTCTCAGCAATCATGAGGAAGAACAAAGTTGCTGGTATCACACTACCTGATATCAAATTATACTGCAAGGCCATAGTAATCAATAACATGATAGTAAGCCAAGAACAGGCATATAGAACAATGGAACAGAATAGAGAACACAGAAATAAATCCAGGGCTTATTATTAATTAATATTTGACAAGGGAGGCAAGAACATACAATAGTGTAAAGACAGTTTCTTCAATAAGTGGTGTTGAGAAAATTGGACTGCTACATGAAAAAAAGAAACTAAACTACCAACCTTCACCATACACAAGAATAAACTCAAAATGGATTAAGGTCTTAAATATGTCGTGGAACCATAAAAATCCTAGAAGAAAACAGAGGCAGTAAAAGCTTGGAAATTTTTTGCAGCAATATTTTTTTTCTGACATATCTCCTCTGTCAAGGGAAACAAAGGAAAAATAAACAAATGGGATTACATCAAACCAAAAACCTTCTGCACAGCAAAAGAAATCATCAACAGTATGAAAAGTGAACCCACTGAATGGGATAACATATTTGCCAATGATACATCTGATAAGGGGTTAATTTTTTAAAAAAATATGAAGAGCTTATACAACTCAACATCAAGAAGACAAATAACCCATTTAATAAATGGGCAAAGGACCTGAATAGACATTTCTCTATAGCGGACATACAGATGATCAAAAAGCATATGCAATATACTCAATATCACTAATCATCAGAGAGATACAAATTAAAATCACAATGAGATATCACCTCATACCTGTCAGAACGACTACCATCAATAAATCAACAAACAACAAGTGCTGGCAAAGATGTGGAGAAAAAGGAACCCTCGTGCACTGCTGGTGGAATGCAGACTGGCGCAGCGACTTGTGGCAAACAGTGTGGAGTTTCCTCAAAAAAATTAAAAATGGAACTTCCTTTTGACCCAGAGATCCCACTTCTGGGAATATATTCTAAGAAATCCAAAACATGAATTCAAAAGTATATATTTCAGCATTATTTACTACAATAGCTAAGATCTGAGAATAGCCCAAGTGCCCATCAGTCGATGAGTAGATAAAAAAACCTGTGGTACATTTACAAAATAGAATACTATGTGGCTATAATAAAAAAGGATCTCTGACCTTTTGTGACAGCATAGATGGGCCTGGAGATAATTATGCTAAGTGAAATAAGCCAGTCAGAGAAAGACAAATGCCATATTCTCTCAATTATATGTGGAATCTAATGAATAAAATAAACTGATGGACAAAACAGAAACAGAGGCATGGGTACATAGAACAGACTGTCATCTGTCAGAGGGGTGGGGGGGCTGGATGAAACATTGTGAAGGAATTAGGCAAAACAAAATTATATATATCACAGAAACCAATAATAGTATGGTGGTTGCCCGAAGAAAGGGGGTGGGGATTAGGTAGAGCAAAGGGTGGATAAATGGGGACGGAAAAATACTTCGCTTTGCATCATGGGCGCACAATGCAGTGTGCAGATGATGTTTTGTTGAGTTGTATACTTGAAACCGGTATGGTTTTGTGAACCAATGCACCTCAGTAACTTCAGTTAAAAGGTAATAAATAAAATAAAAAATCAGTCTTTAGAAAAGGAAATAAAAGTTAGAGTCAAAAAGAAACATATATTTTATTGAAACAATGTGCACTTCCTTTCCAAATGGGGTCATTGTATAGCATTTCTGAAATGAAAGACTTTAAAGGATAGTGACTATTAATAAGATGAAAGAGAGACAGAATACTCTTAGAGGTGTAAATTTATCTCAGAGTTTAAAATGTTAAATATAATAAGTTTTTTATTTATTTCCAATTTCTTTTTAAGAAAATATGGGGTCTTTTCACAGTTATCATGTAGCACCCCTCACTTTAACCCCTAATTCTAAACTCACATTTCCTCCTTTTTGTACTTATAACTGTCAGCTCTAATTATCTAATAGTTCTGTTTCTTCTTGAAATTGCTTTGCTTTCTGTTCAGGTAGTGGTATTCATATAGCCATCATGTCAGTAGAGACATATGCTGTTTAACTTAAAACTATACAACCAGGCACCATAATGCGGGAGATTGTGTGCAGTGGAACCTGGAGGATTACACAGGCACTGTAAATAGTAGACAGCAAGGACGCAAATGAAGACTTGCTGCAGGAAAAGCGAAGGAAGTACGTAGTTATTGTAGTTTAGGTAAAATAAAAAAGTAAAGCCTTGACCCTGGTTGGGTAGCTCGGTTAGTTGAAGCCTCGTCCTGATAAGCCAAGGTTGCGGGTCTATCCCCAGTCATGGCACAAACAAGAAGCAATGAATGAATGCATAAATAGGTGAGGCAACACATTGCTGTCTCTCTCTCTCTCTCTCTCTTTCTCTCTCTCTCTCTTTCTCTCTCTCTATGTGTGTCTCTCTATTTCTTCCTCTTTCTCTAAAAATCAATCAAAATAGATAGATAATAAATAAATAAATAAATAAATAAATAAATAAATAAATAAGTCTTCCTATACATTGAGCTAGATTTCAAATGACCTCAGACTAAGGGCTCCTCCTGCCTAAGGGAAGCGTTTCAATGGGGATAGGTTTCCAGCAGGCATGTTGAAACAACATGTGCAAAAAAAGGGGCCCTTGCTTCACAAAAGTCATTAATAGAGCAAGTAGTCAAATACACCCGTACAGGTTACTTTCAAGTGTTTCCATAATGGCTAGTCACTGCTAGTGAAGTGATTTCCACACCACACAACCCACTCCTTCACTGCACACACCTACCAAGCATTAGAAGAGTCACTCTGGTAGGGGAGGGTGGGGGTAAGAGAGAGAGCTCAACCAAAGGACTTGTATGCATGCATATAAGCCTAACCAATGGACACAGACACCAGGGGGGTGAGGGCATGAGTGTGTGTGTGTGTGAGGGGGGCAATGGGGAGATAAGGACACATATGTAATACCTTAATCAATAAAGAAAATAAATAGAGACAGAAAAAAGAAAAGAAGAGTCAGTCTAAGACACGCAGGTGTCATTCACGAGCATGCGTTGAAAGGGAAACACAGCCAGCGCTGCTCTCTTGTTTCACCCTGTTTTGACACAGACTGCTTATCACCTTGTTTTTCTCCTACTCATCTGACCCTTCAAATGCTGACATGCTATGCTTTTTGCCCAAGTACATTTTGACTCTTAAAATAAATAAAATAAGCAAACAACAACCAACAATCCTTCGTCTGTCTCCAACAGGACCCCTGTTCTATGCTCCTCTCCTCCATTTTTGTATTTCCACGACCTTACAGTTGGCTCAGAAAATTTAAAATTCAGAGATTTTTCTTCAATAAATATATTATTTTAGAAAAGTTTCCCAATTCTATGATACAATTGATTAATAAACCATTTTACTTAGAATTTCTTTAAAGTCATAAATCAGAATAGAAGATGAATTTTATTTTCATACTTGACAATTCAATAATTATTGAACATTTTATATTTCTCTATCCACTTATATTTTTACACATTTAGCCAAGTGTTATTTTCTTCAAATTATTCTACCATATTAGATACATAGCAGAAGACATATTTCCTTTCAAATGTATTTTTAGTACTCTTTTGCTTCCCAGACAAAAATCAATTAATATATACTTAAATACTCTAATTTAGTACCAAAATTTTAATCAGTAGGACTCACATTTTATTGGTTATATATTTAAATGAAAGTGAAAGGGTATATATATTGGCACATTTAACTGCATAAATCAATTCAATTTCAAATCATTCTGCTCTATTTTAAAGTGCCTTCATTTTAAAAAAAAATCTATAGGGACTAATTTATGAACTCCTAGAACCATTTAATGACCTTGCTTAACCTTTGAAATATTTTATAACTTTAAAAAGCCCAATGAATGCTACAATCTCAGAATTACTAATTTCCTTAGTGGAATATATACAAAAGAGCCTTAATTTCACTAAATATACTTTCTCATATGATTCTTTCCACATCTCTATTATTTTTGTTATTATTATTCAAAAAAGCCTATTATGTTTATAAATGCTGAAAATAGGAGTGAACTTGTTAGTATCTTGCATACTTAGAGTAAATGAAAAGTCCAGGAGGTAGAAAAAGTTTAAAGATAACATAGGGAGAAGTTTACTTAGTATGTGTCATTCACCAAATGTGAATTTGCTTCCCAGTACATACCAGAAACTATATGATCAGAATACTGAAAATACCAAGGGATAAATTGCCACATCCAAGATAGATTATTTTTTAACAAGATACTTTCTTAGTTCTCTATCTTCTTTATGGAACATTCAGGGTTACATGTGAGTTTGTATATATGTGTGTGTGGGGAGTGTGTGTGTGTGTGTGTGTGTGTGTGTGTGTGTGTGTGTGTGGTGTGTGTACAACGCTTGGGACTCATAGACATGTATTAAGTGAGCATTTAAACTTTGACAATCACACAAAGAAAACAAAATATATGATATATTTCCTGGCCACAAGTATACAGTTTCAGTGAGAGAAAAAAAAGTCAACAAACATAAATCAATAGAAAACAACATAAAATAACACACCATTTGTTTTATGACCTAGTAGATATTTTAGGAACTAGAGGACAGAAAATGATTGGACAAAAGTTAGAAACAAGGTAAATGGCTGTAGTAGTGTTTTACTGTGTACTGGCAAACCAATAGAAAGGTACAGGCTAAGGATACAGGGACAGGTTCCCAGATTATGAAAAGAAAAATGATACTTAATTCAGAGGCTCCGTACATCATTGCCTAAATCAATTGTTCTTACCTGGGGTGATTTTACACCCAGGAGATATCTGGCAATATCTGGAAACATTTTTGACTGTCACAACTGAGCTGAAGGTATAGGCCTTGGGAAAGCTAGGAGAGGAAATACTGGGTACAACTTGGATCTACTAGATAAAGGCCAGGGGTGCTGCTAAACATTCTACAATGCATATTTCCCTCAGAACAACAACAACAAATGATCTTGTCCAAATATCAATAGTGTCAAGGTTATAAAACCCTGGCCTAAATATGTGGGTCTGGCAAGTGACTGCTTACCTTTGAGTCCGTATCTAGTCTATGGGGGCTGAGACACAGTCTCCACTGTATTCACAGAGACACACAAATGGTGCGACATGATGCTCAAATCCCAGGGAAAAGAAATAGCTCATTAATTTGCATCACTAAAACATGTGAAATGCCAGTAAGCACTTCACATGTATCTACCATAACAATATGGGGTGTCTCCATTTCTTTACGTGTTCTTTAATTTTTTTCAACAATGTCTTGCAATTTTCAGTATCTGAGTATTGCACTTGAATTTATTCTTAATTATTTTATCCCTTTTGATGCTATTGTGAACTTAATGGCTTTCTTTATTTCAATTTTAGAGTTGTCATCCTAGTATATAAAAAAACAATTGACTTTTTAAAATAAAACACTTTCTTAGTTATGATTGACATATGAAAAGCTGGGCACTTTTATATACTTGATAAGTTTGGAAGACACACCTGTGAAACCATCACCACAATCAGCATAATCAATGCTATAAATATATCTATCACTTCCAAAAGTTTCCTCATGCCCTCTTTATTTTTTTTGTGAGTGATAAGGATACAACAGATAATGTACCGTCCTAGCAATGTTTTGTTTTGTTTTAAAAAGCTTTTTATTTTTCAATTACAGTTGGCATACAATATTGTATTAGTTTCATTACAATGTAATGATTAGACATTTTATAGCTTACCAAGTGATCACCCTGATAAATCTAGTAATCATCTGACACCATACATAGTTATAATATTATTGACTATATTCCTATGCTGTAGTTCATATCCCCATAACTGTTCCATAACTACCAATCGGTGCTTCATTTTCAAAAAATCTTTATTGTTGAGAGTATTACATATGTCCCCATTTTCCCCTCATTGCTCCCCTCTACCAGGTTCCCACCCCAACCCAGGCCTTCACCATCCTATTGTCTGTGTCCATAGGTAAAGCATCCTATATAATAAAGAGGTAATATGCAAATTTACTGCCACACCCTCACACAAGATGGCAGCCCCCATGTGGTCAAAGATGGCCACCCCCTAGTGGTCACAAGATGGCTTGCAGGGGAGGAAAGTTAGGAGTGACTGAGCCCACAGGGGAGGGTAATTATGAGTGACCGGGCAAGCAGGGGAGAGCAGTTAGGGGCGACCAGGCTGGCAGGGGAGGACAGCTGGGGTGACTGGGCTGGCAGAGGAGGGCAGTTGGGGGTGACCAGGCCTGCAGGGGAGGGCAGTGGGGGGGACAGGCCTGCAAGGGAGGGCAGTTGGGTTCAATTGGGTCAGCAGGGGAGCAGTTAGGAGTTGATCAGGCTGGCAGGGGAGTGGTTAGGGAGTGATCAGGCTGGCAGGTAGAAGCAGTTAGGGGCAATTGGGCAGGCATGCAGGCAAGTGGTTGGTAGCCAGCATTCCTGGATTGTGAGAGGGATGTCCGACTGCCGGTTTAGGCCCGATACTTGTAGGGCCTCATCCCTGAGGGGTCCCAGATTGGAAAGGGTGCAGGAGGGCTGAGGGACACCCCCCCGCCCAGTGCACGAATTCTGTGCACTGGGCCTCTAGTATGCATATAAGATCTTTGGATAATCTCTTCTCACCCCCCACCTCCCTTCCCTCTGAGATTCATCAGTCTGTTGCATGTTTCCATGCCTCTGGTTCTATTTTATTCATCATTATTTTGTTCATAAGATTCCTTATTCCTTTATTTTGATATTTTGATATAATTATTGATAGATATGTATTTAGTTGAGGCCCGGTGCATGAAAATTCGTGCACTAGGGGGGGTCCCTCAGCCCGGCCTGCCCCCTCTCGCACTGCAAGAGCCCTCATGGTATGTCCTGCTGATGGCTTAGGCCCACTTCCCACGGGCCTCGCAGCTGCTGTGGTTTTGTCCAGATAGAAGTCTGGATGGACATCTGGAAGACATCCATTCTAATTAGCATATTAACCTTTTATCAGTATAGATCGCCATTTACTGTTCATATTTTGATTCCTCTCCTTCTTCTTCTTCTTCTTCTTCTTCTTCTTCTTCTTCTTCTTCTTCTTCTTCTTCCCCTCCTCCTGATCCTCCTCCTCCCTCTTCCTCTTAAAGAATATCCTTCAAGATTTCATGTAATGCTCGCTTGGTGGTGATGAACCATTTTTGATTTTTCTTGTCTGTGAAGCTCAGCTCTTTATCTGACCTTCAATTCTAAATGATAGCTTTGCTGGGTAGAGTAATTTTGGTGGTAGGTCCTTGCTATTCATAACTTTGAGTATTTCTTGCCACTCCCTTCTGGCCTGCAAAGTTTCTGTTGAGAAATCAGCTGACAGTCATATGGGTGCTCTCTTGTAGGTAACTAAATGCTTTTATTTTTCTGTTTTTAAGATTCTCTCTTTGTATTTAACCTTTGGCATTTTAATTATGAGGACTCTTGGTGTGGGCCTTTTTTGGTTCCTCTCGTTTGTGCTTTCTGTACTTGTGAGTCTATTGCTTTCACTAGGTAGGGGAAGTTTTCTCTCATTATTTCTTCAAATAAGTTTTCAATATCTTGCTCTCTCTTTCTTCCCCTTCTGGTACCCCATAATGTGAGTGTTGGTAAGCTAAAAGTTGTCCCAGAGGCTCCTAACACTATCTTCTTATTTTCAGATTTTTTTTTCTTTTTGCTCTTCTGAATGGGTGTTTTTTGCTTCCTCATATTCCAAATCATTGACTTGATTCTCAGAATCCTCTACTCTATAAATAACTCCCTGTAAATTAGTCTTTATTTCAGTTAGTATATGCTTAATTTCTGACTGGTTCTTTTTCATGTCATTGATGCTCTCACTAATGTCCTCAAAATTCTCACTAAGATCCTTGAAAGTCTCACTAAGTCCTTGAAGCTCTCATTAAGATCCTTGAACAATCTTATAACCATTGTTTTGAACTCTGTGTCTAGTAGTTTGCTTGTTTCCATTTCATTTAGTTTTTTTTTCTTTCTGACATTTATTCTTTTCTTTCATTTGTGACATGTTTCTTTGTCTCCACATTTCTATGAATTAGGTAGAGCTACAATGTCTCCTAGAATTTGTAGAGTGGCCTTGTATAGTAGGTGTCATATAGGGCCCAGTGGCTCAGCCTCCCCAGTCAGCTGGGGTGAAAATGTAGCACAAGACTGGGACCTGGAGAGAGAGTATGCCCTGCATTCTTTATTTCACCTGTCTCAAGTAGAGGATTAAAAATAGTTTTCTGAAATGGAACAGTTTATATGGGGAGCCAGTCATGGCTCCTACAACACAAACTCTTGCTTCTTGCTTATATTTAGTAAATTTTTTGAATGAATATTTCCCCATTTGCTGTATATCTCTAGATAATTTTTAGAGACTTTAAATGCTTGGAGGTGTTTTAATATACGTTTTCAGATAAAGGTTGTGTATTGGGTTGAGATCTCTTCTACAAGAGAAGCAAGAGCTTGCCACCTGAGGAACAGATGATTTCAGCCTTTCCAGCCATCAAGGTACTGACTCTTGCTGATAACCACGAGTTCATGGTCACTGCCTGTGAAGGCATCTGGAATGTGATGAGCAGCCAGGAAGTTATATAATTTATCCAATCAAAGATTAACCAGTGTGATGAAAATGGGGAACTTTAGTTATTGTCATCCATCCTAGAAGAGCTGCTGGATCAGGGCCTGGCACCAGACACTTCTGGGTGAGACAACATGACCTACATTATAATTTGCTTCATGCTCTGAAACACTGCAGAGTTTCAGCCAGAGAGTGGCAAGTGGAAACTGAGGGGGCTGAAGAAAATGGCAACAGTGACAACAAAAATGCCAAGCGGGACTAACAGATTTGGTTGCCCAAACCCCTGTCCCCTAGCCTGTTTTCGGAGCCCACAGGACCTGAGATTGAGTTTTGTCTTTTTCCTTTAGCCTTAGAAATGGTTGTGAGGTGCCCAGGGGGAACTGGGTGTTTTTATTCATCCCATTCCAAAGAGGGCTCTCCCTCCACCTAGCAGCTCAGGAGCCTCTGCTGTTCTCCCCAGCCTCCTCTTCGCTCCTTGGGGCTCTCACTGGTTCTGTGCCTGTGCTCTGGTGTGTTGAAGGGAAGGACTGGAGGTTCTGATTTTTTACTCTGTGAACTTTATTTCAGGACATTCTGTTTTATTGGTGGCTCCATGGCCCCAACCATTTGTACCCGCTTTCTGCTGTATACTTTCAATGAACACTTTTTCAGATTAAAGGCCAAAACCTTAGAAGAAGGAGAAGGAGAAGGCGAAGGGGAAGGGGAAGGGGAAGGGGAAGGGGAAGGGGAAGGGGAAGGGGAAGGAGGAGGGGAAGGGGAAGGGGAAGGGGAAGGGGAAGGAGGAGGAGGAGGAGGAGGAGGAGGAGGAGGAGGAGGAGGAGGAGGAGAAGGAGAGACAAACAAAGTAAGATGGCAGGGGTAAGAGTGGAGTTAAAAAGTGGGTCAAGAATATGTTGGGCAAAACAGCAATTTTCTCAAAATCTACTGTTGAAAGAGACAAAATTTTTAAAGAAGGGAAGTAAGAAAATTAACATTTCCAATTACTATTTTAAAAGATCTACTTCATTTGCAATATTAAAATTATAAAGAAAACTATGTATGAATATTTAATATAAATATGCCCATTAAAACAATTACCCAAATCTCTTGTGCACTATTAAACCCTTTATAAAATTCAGGGGAATCACACTTTAAGTAGAAAATTATCTTGAGATTTAAAATGTGTTTCTCATAGCTTCAGAGAAATAAAAACTTCCTCTGGCCTTACACTCAGTGCATCTTAAACACTGGTTAAGAATATTCCTTTGTTGATAGTTTGTTCTTCCTGAACTATTGCCACTAAAGAAATTCCTAATGACAACCACTCCTCTAAGCACTTTATTACAATTGCTTATCAATTCATTAATGAACTAAGGGATATCTTTAATGAAACTTTTTACCTTTTTGGGAAGGCCAAATTAAAATCAAAAATTCCCTCTAGTGTGAAATAACAATTTTCCATCTTAAGCTTAATGGTGCTATTAAAACCAAAATACCAACTGGCATATTTCCATTTACTGGCCACCTTTCCAGCATTTACTATTTCTGAAAATAACAGCAAATTGTGTGTACCTTTGCTCTAAATGCTCTCCATACAACTCACCAGATCTAAGTCACACAGTGTAGACAGCATGGTTCTATGCCTGCCATTGGATAGAAATAGAAAAAATGGATCTCTCAACATAACAAGTTTCAACTCACAGCTGTATAATTGCTTAAAATTTTTGACAGGTAAGGAATGATCAAGATGTATAAATAATGGAAATTGATAGAGAGTTTCTGTTCTAAAATGGAATAATTCTTCTAATAGAAGGTGTCTTCTGGTTTTCTATTAAAATGATTTCTTGCCTGATTATTATATCTTTATCTACCCAGGATATTAATCAGTCAATGAATTTAATCAATATAAATCATGGGTAACATAGGGTTCAAAAACTCCCTTTAGTCAAATGTCAGGGCAAAATACAGAATAAACTTCTCAGATCTTGCTTGAATAAATAAAGTAGTACTGTTCTTATCAGTATGGTTTTTAATATCCATTTAAATGTAATTTATTTTTAAAAATAAATTCACTTTTAATGAATTCCTCTCTATCTCTAAATTAAATATAACATTGTTTTAAAAATATTTTAAAAGTAACTTACATAGTGCTTACTATGTGTTAGGCACCATTCTAATTAGTTATCCAACATTAATTCATTTCATCTGTCTAGCAATACTATACGATAGGTATTATTATTTCTTAGAAGGACACATATGAATTAACTGTGGCCAGAGAGGATAGTTCCCCTCCAGGAGTCACAATGAAGGTAAATGGCAAAATTGGAGTTATGACTTTAAATTTAGATTACATATCTATTTCTTTTTTTGGAGGGGGGGAGATCTGAACTTTTCATATGATTTTTTTCAATGATATGTTCTATTATCATTATCATTAAAGAAGTGTGTAGTGCTATACAATCTGTTACTTACAAAATTAGTTGCATAATCTGTCTGAGAGGTTCCAGCTAACCATGGTCATGGATTATCTAAAGGTGATATACATCATACCAATCCTGTTTTATTTTTTGAAATATTGTTTTAGTTTGGCTGATAATTTCCTTTCCCACTGTAGAGTAAAAATTGTGTCATTTCAGACACTTTCTGATACATTTCTTTCCTATACCTATAAAGAAACTTTTATCTCTCTTCTTTTTAGCCTTTTTTTGTTTCTAAATATGAAAAGTATTTTTCCTAATGTGAGCTTGAAGGTGCCAAGGGTCACATTTGGGATGATGCCCTGGCAGGACAGCTCAGTTGGTTAGCGTGTCATCCCCAATACCCTAAGAATGTGGGTTCGACCCTGGTCAGGGTACATAGAAGAAGCAACCAATGAATGCATAAATAAGTGGTACAATAAATAGATGTTTCTCTCTCTCTCTCTTCTGTCCTTTTTCTCTCTCTAAAATCAAGAAATACAAATTTTAAAAAAAGAGAGTTCAGATGGTATTCAGAGGAAATTGGGAGACATCAAAGATTTTAAAAATCAGAACAATGTAAAATAATATATATATATATAATTTTGTAATATTAAATATAAAAATATAATTAAAAATAATCCACTATAAAAATCAAATATAAAACTATTGTTTTAGGATTTATTTTAAAATGAGTGAAAAGGCAAGAGTAGTAAAAATAATAAAAATATTTATAACCTGATTTATTTCAGCACATTTGAAATTTTGTTTCTGATAAAAGCTACTACTTCTTGTTTGATTTCCTGATTGTTTCAATAAAATATGCATATAATAATAATAAAATGTATTCTGTATGAAATATTTTCTGTACATGGCATCGTTTTTATTGATCAATGTTTGCATGTGTGTTAATAACACCAGAAATATTATCAAAGTCCCATTTATTTGATATAATTTGAAATTCAATTAGAAAATCATTGATAAATAGGAAGAAATTGGATATAAAGAGGATTAAATTTCTTGAGGTTTCAGAAAACTACTTATCTAAAGGAGGGGTGGCCTGTAAAATCATTTGGTCTGGCCCTGCCAAGGAATAGAAGTAAGTTAATTAAATGTTTGATCAAATATAGCAGGCTAATTTTTAAGTTGATAATTTTGTATGGCCCACAATTGATGTTATAAATAAATATCCAAATGACCCTAAGCAGAAAAAGGTTCCCCACCCCTCAATTCTAAAGAATCTTTTTTTTTTTTTTTTCAAATTCTATGTCTTCATGCAAGATTCTGACAACATAATTTCTTTAGAGCTTTTCATAATTTCCATATGTTGGATGGGAGATTAGTCAGTAAATCTTCAGCTAAGCTGAATATCACGACATTTTAATGCTATTATTTAATCATTTAAATAATATATTTTACTCAAGTTAGGCACACTGTTTTCTATCATTTTTCAACTTCTCGTAAATATTTGAAAGTAGTTGTTTAAGATAGGTTTTATTATATTAAGCTCTTTCCCTCATTTTATTTAGGCAATGACTTTTTAATGTTTTTGTTAATGTAAACATTTTAGCCACAAAGCAAATTTACTACTTAAATGCTTTTGTGCTACTTATTTAGGCAATTATTTTTAATACTGCATAATTTTCCCAAGTTGTAATCTTTTGTAGCCCCAAATTTATGTAATGCAATCCTACAGGAGACCTTTGCATGTTAAAGTGATGAAGGCATAGTGTAAGGAAACAATAAGTGTCTTTTTTATCCAGGATACCTGCACTTTGGCCTCACTTTGTTGGCCATCCAGTCTTTTATTCACTCCTTTTGGACTCAGTTTCCTCATTTTAAAATGTCTTAACATATCAGATAGTAGTTATAAAAATTAAATAAAGATTATACGCACTCTTGAAAATGTGTGTAAAAGCATCTTTATCCCAGGAGATTGACTTACTATTAAGGTTCAGTAATGTTTTTATTTTCCTAACTAGAGGCCCGATGCACAAAATTCAAGCAAGAGTAGGCCTTTCTTCCCCCTGCTACCAGCACCGGCTTCCTTCCGGTTGCTGGCACCAGGGACCCAGGCTTCCCTTGGAGAGGGAGGCCCTGTCCCCCCCGCCACAGCCTCCCGGCCCTGTCAGTTGCCTGGGCCTCTCTCTGTGGGGTGATCATGGGATGATGGGTGGACCCCCAACCAATCACATCACACCCGCCTTGGCTGGCCTGGTGCCAGTGGGTGTCATAGCGTGGTCCCGGATGGTCCTTGTCATTCCACTGTTTGGCTGTTTGGTCAATTTGCATATAACGCTTTTATTATATAGGATATCTTGTAATCATTTGCTTATTAATTAATTTATTTATGTATCTATACCAGTGATGGCGAACCTTTTGAACTCGGCGTGTCAGCATTTTGAAAAACCCTAACTTAACTCTGGTGCCGTGTCACATATAGAAATTTTTTGATATTTGCAACCATAGTAAAACAAAGACTTATATTTTTGATATTTATTTTATATATTTAAATGCCATTTAACAAAGAAAAATCAACCAAAAAAATGAGTTCGCGTGTCACCTCTGACACGCGTGTCATAGGTTCGCCATCACTGATCTATACATTTACCTATTCAATCACTTCATCATGGATTTACTATGTTCTCATGCTGCATAATTCTGGAATATTCAGAAAAGTAAGACAGTCTTGGCCCCAAAATATTCACAAACAAGTAGAGAGCTGTGAAAGATAAATAAATATAAGTGTGACAAATGCACTAGAAGGGTTTTGTTCAGAGAGATTAGTATTATTTTGGTAATCATGTGCTTTGTTTTTAACATTCTATTTTTCACAAAATATGTACTTTGCAATTTACATTTTATTAAAAAGTATATTTTAACTCTTTAATTTGTATTTTTAATAATATTTTTCTGATATTAAGTGACAGATAGCAAACAAAATGCATTACAAATTGGATCTTGAATATGCAAACATGCTTTTGACTTTTTTTTTCTTGAAAAGCAGCATTTAAATACATTATTTGGATGGTTCCATTTGTAATAGCTAAAATTTCCCCTTTGAAATTAATGGACTCTCATTGGTAACAAATGCTCCACTGAAATGAATGGCTTTTATTAGTGATTCATGTCTACTGGAAAGAATGGCATGTGTGTAGCTTATAGATTATATAGTTACAGGAGGAAGAGACCTATTAGACCAGTAAGTTGAGGTTGCCTGTTTGGTTAGTATACAGTCCCAAAATAAGGACAGAATATTTGATCTTAGCCAAAAGACCATGAACAAAAGCTATTTTAATTTATTGCAATTAAAATGAATGGGATTCAATCTAACACATTTATGAGGATGCGATAACTATCGAATCACATTCATTTCAGTGGGGTGTTAGTCATCCAATTCTATTCATTTCCATGGGGATCCATTATTTATTGAATCACATTTATTTAAATGGGGATTCATTAGCTAAAAAATCTAATTAGTTTCCATGTGCATGCATTAGCTATCATGTCATCGTTCCTTTCAAAGACAATTCTCTAGTTATCAAATCCCATGCATTTATGTTTGGATTGGATTCCAGAGTTTGAAAAAGCTGTTACTCTTAATTAAATGGTTGCAATAAACTGTTATCATTATTATACTGTTGCATATTTAAGAGTATTTTCTAAATATCTAAAGACTTAGTCACCCTAGTTTTCAATAGCTAAATGAAATGATCTATCAAACAATAAAACATTCAATTTAGCATATGCCTGAAGGACTAATATAATTTTTAAAAGATGAGGGTGGCTATACCTTTCTAGGTCAGGATATATTATTTTTCCTCCTGAAATCTAGCTATAAAGTGAAGTCTTCATGTTCAGAGAGATTTTTTAAATTAGGGGGGAAAATACCAACCTGCTAAAAAGCTATATGTTTAGTGCTTAGATTTATGAACTGTGTACATTAAGCTAAAGCTAGAGTATATATGCCATTAGAATAATAATTGGATAGGTTTCATTGTCATTTCTTGGCCACAATTCCAATTTATCAGTTATTAATCATAATCCATGTTTTGGATAAATCAAAACTTTTTTGTGTCAGATATCAAGTTAAATGGACAGCTAGGAAGTATCCATTGTTGAGGTTAGATTGAGCAACAAAGTAATTTAGACCAGCACACACCTTTCTGAAATTATCTTCATGCATCCCCAATCTATGCAGATAACTACAGCTTTTTATAGCCTTAAAAGAAATGATCTTTGAAGCAATAAAGCGACCTAAGTCACTTTATTAAAAGTTTAGGTACACAGAATAATGTGAAATACTATATCAGTAATATCTTAAAGTAATATCTTAATGTATTGAGTCAGGGACCTTTTGAATATCTTTGAAGATAATACTTCAAGGTGGTCACTAAGTTAACCAGCTCTTAATCAACCTTATCACTACATTTCACAGGTTGGGTAGCTATAAACAGCATACTTGATTTACTCTAAATTTAATAGTGTAATTTTTAATCTAAATGAGTTATTTTGAGAAAAAAATGCTCAAAAAGTAGAAATTGTAAATAAGTACTTCTTTACAACTAGTATAAAGAAAATTCTATGTGCTAGCTGCTTATAATTTTACATTGTTTTTTTTCCATTTCATCTCTTAAAAACAATGCAATACTGTGTTAGTATTTCTGTAATATTTGAACTTTATATCAATTATATATATACTAGAGGCCCAGCACATGAAATTTGTACATGGAGGTGGGGGTATGTGTCCCTCAGTCCAGCCTACACCCTCTCCAATATAACAATAGACATCCTGTTTGAATGAATCAAAATCATACTTTATTTTTTCATCAGCTTGGCAAAAAATAAAACAAACTGTCTGGTGTAACTTCTAAGACACAGAAACTACTTTCATTATTGCAGACTAACTAGACTTCTTAATGTCACACCCCATCTTGTCAGAATATTGGAATTATAATCTCTTAAGGAATTTACCATTTAGTTTATGTAGGTCTGGACTGTGAGCTCAGGTAAAACCTCCTTCTATTTTATGCTCTCTATTCCAACCCTTGGGCTATGAGGTATCTCTAATGCCATTAGATATTCTAAAAGTGACATCCTTCTCTCAGTCCTGGGGTTTCTTTTATCACTATCATTAGGCAAAATTAGAAAGCATAGTTGTAATGACAAGGAATCTCCAGAAATTACCATGGAACATTGAATTGTTAAAGCATCCATTGTCTCTTAACTGAAAACCACTAGTGAAATATGTTGAGGTTTTATTATGGAATAAAAGATTAGGAACAAAAGTGAGAAAAAAATCCAAAGTGAAACTCCAAAGTTAAACTATTTGTAGAAAAAGTGTTGAGACATCATGTAGTTATAGAAATAATTTGTTGTTGGCAAAATGAGAATGCCAAACCTATTTCTTAAAAGATTGTGAAAAAAAATTGAAATATTGATATGTTGATATGTCTTGGTTATGAATCCAGTAACATATTTAATTAACTTGTTATTCTAGAAAGGACATAGATGTTAGAATTAGAAAGGAAGAATCGCTATTATATATCTGTTGACTATATAGTGCTGGAAGGGGAGGCTTTCATTTTCAGGAAAAAAATATGCAATTTACTTATCAGTAAACATTAATTGCCCATTAACTTTAATATGATAAAATAGCTATAGCATGGGCAAGGTACAATAAAAGTATCTGTAATACAGGATTATTCCTTGTAGACAGTGTTAAAGTATATATACATAACCATAAAAATCAACAGATATGGTATTATAATTTTATTGTACAAGTATTTTATGTAACAACATTTTACATAGTGGAATTTTAACACTTATGCATACAGAAACAATTGAGAATGCAAAAATAGATCTTAGTTTTAGGGTCAGAATATCCCTGGATTCTATTGGTAACTCTCAGAGATTTTCAAAAGAACCATAGTCTACATCTAAATTTTCAAAGACAGAACCATATAAGATATAATTTTATATGTTTTTAATTAGCAATTTTTAATACCTCATACTGCAGTGATGACTTTTTTATGAGAGAATAACCCCTCCTTTTGTTCCTCCTGTGAAAGTGGACCACATATCATATGCCTGATTCTTGGCACTTTAATTTCAACCACCCTGGCTTGTGAAAAGCACCCTATATACTTCACAATTTCTGTTTGCTATTTCTGTTACAGCTTTTTGAGATATGCAGCAGTACACATTACACATTTTAGATTAGAATCTGCGCTATTCACCCCCCCCCCATGCTCACCCCCACACTCTTTTACTTTATTTATTTATTTATTTATTTATTTATTTATTTATTGTTAGTTCTCCACCAGAAGTTGCTAGGGATCCAATTTGAGACCCTTTGGTGCAAGGGCCAGCACTAACTAGTGAGCAACACTGCAGGTTGAACACTTAATCATTTATCTTTCAGGGGTCTTTATGGAAAGAAGACATTTAAATATTCATGCAATCATTATATTTGCAGCCCCATATGCTAGTTCTAGCATAAGGACATTGGTCATATATACTACTGCACCTTCTTTGCAGTACTCTTTCCTCTTTATTAAATGAGGAATTATTTTTTCATTTAATGGGCTGATAAAATAAAACACTTATATTGCGGGGTTGAATTACCTGGATACAGTAATCTCAGAAATAATTTCCATTAGATAGCTATGCTATTGAGTGTCTAGTCAGCGGTTAATAATGCACTGAGAAAGTACATTTTGTCATATGAATTGCTGATTTTAATGTTACCAGAAATCAACACTAGAAGACTATGGAACAGGTATAAAAATTATCTTGAAAGAATTTTATATTTTTCTAATAAGAGTATATTCTCATCTTTATAATTATTTTTAAGATGACAAAAATAATCAGTAAACTCCACTAATATTTTTATACTGGTCATTTCAATAAAATGTTTCATTATTTTTCTGGATCAAAATAACAATGAGAGTCAAAATAGTAATAATTACCTTAATAAAATTCTTTCTAAAAATAATTCCCTGTCTAACCACACACAATCTCAGGAAATATCTCAATATTGATAAAACATCAGTTAATTTTTTCCCTTTAAGTATTTTGGGGACATAGCATTTAAAAATACACATGATACACAATATCCCATTTTGACCCAATCCTTTTATTAAACTGAGTAAACTACTTTAATCAATTCGTATAAAAGAAAATACAACATTTTGAAGGTTTTACCTTTCAGAACATTATTCACCAAGAATACAAAGCAGTTTCCCCAAACTGTGAAATCATTACCTCTTAACCCAGTAGCAATGAAGTAATTTTTGGTACATTTTCTTTTGTATATTTATTCAAAGAAAATATAAATTAAAAAATAAAATAGATATTTTGGAATATGTGCCAAATCTTAGCAGCTTTCAAGTGCTCTGTATATTTCCTTGAATCTGTTAGCCTATGTTTTCTTTGAGGATGATGCTGAAACCTGATTCTTATTATTGATTTAATGTTCTATCTATAATAATAAAAGTGTAAAATGCAAATCGACTGAACGACCAAACAGCAGAACGATCTTCCAAATGACCTTCTGGAGGACCACACTATGACACACATTGGCGCCAGACCAGCCAAGGTGAGTGCGATGTGATTGGTTGGGGGGCCTGCCATCACCCCCACAGTCCTGGCTGGCAGGGCAATCGATTGGGGAGGGGGATAGGGAGGCTTCGCGATCACCCCAAAGAGGGAGGCCCAGGCTACCCAGCGGGCAGCACTGCAGCAGGTGACTGGAGCCTCCCTCTGCGGACCATCAATCTGGGGGCCCTACAATCAATCGCCCCACAGAGGGAGGCCCAGGCCACCAGCCAGCAACACTGTGGTGGGTGCGCGGGGCTGGCTAGCGATCACCCCGCAGAGGGTGACCCAGGCCAGCCAAGCGATAGCACCCCCATGCCTGTTGCCTGCAGAGAGAGGTGAGCGGTGGTGGGGAAGAAGAGGGCAGCGCCACACAGATGTCAAGCAGTGGCAGAAGCGGGGGCAGGGCCAGCTGCCAGCAGCTGAGGGAAGGAAAGCCCTAATAGGCCCTGATCAGCCGCCAGGCCTGAGGACCCTAATTGCGGGGTCCTGTATTGTGAGAGGGTGCAGGTTGGGCTGAGGGACACCCCCCATGCATGAATTTTGTGCACTGGGCCTCTAGTGAGTTAATATAATTCTGAACATGTGGGGCTGATAGCATTAAAGTCACAACTTATTATACCAGAAATTACTTTCACCATAGGAGGAAGAGGAGGAGAAGGAGAAGGAGAAGAGAATAAGAAGAAAAAGAAGAAGAAGAAGAAGAAGAAGAAGAAGAAGAAGAAGAAGAAGAAGAAGAGGAGGAGGAGGAGGAGGAGGAGGAGGAGGAGGAGGAGGAGGAGGAGGAGGAGGAGGAGAAGAAGAAAGTTAGGGGTCAGTTCCTTAGTCTATAGTGCTGGATTGGTAAAAATACATTCACTTAGGAAAATACTTGATTGTGGTTGGGTGTGAAATCATGAGATGGAAAATAAAGATTCAAATTAGGAAATATGGCAAAAGGAAAGTAACATTTTTTAAATTTATTTCCAACAGAGCAGAACCTGGTCTTCAAAGACTCTAATGTCCAGCTATTAAATAATAAGGTAGTTTTTATTAAGGAGACATGCAGGATATCCCATATAATTAGAGAGTAGGCCCTGAAGGATTTACAAGATTTAAGATTTTTTAGACTTAAAAAGCTAAGTAAGTCAGTATTAAAAGACCTACCCCTGATACAACTAAATCCCACATCTGTAAGTTGTTTTGGAGTGCTGCTTTGAACCTTGTGAGTTTCATCCACTTGGAGCCTTATATTGGGCAGTCTTGTGTTCTGCCTCCCTCCCCCAGCCCCATTCTTTCTACTTTACTCTTTAGGTCCATGCTTCTCTCCAAATCATTTAAATTAAGTGCTAGAATATTTTTAATTCCAAAAGATAATTTTCAGACTTTAAACGTTGCCTAATAGAGAAATTTTGCACTGCTATTTTATTTCTCATCATGTAAAATGAAAGTACATTTCTTCCACACAACTGCATTCTCAACATAGGTGTAATTTTCCAAAGTATTCACAATGAACTCTTAATTTAGAAAGGGAAAAAAAAAAATGAACCAATATGATTCAACATGTGATAGGGAATTTTATAGACAGAAAATTCAATAGCTGACCAAAATATGTTTTGTCTTCTGATAGGCAGTCTGAGGCATTGTTTAGATTTATTATATTTCTCTCCAGTTCAATTTCATCTTGTAGCCTTTCTTGTCTCCCATGGGCCCGTTTCTCTTGGTTTGCTTTGTCTTCAGGGTCTAAATCTGGAAATCTCCTTTCTTTACTTTCCCCCATTCATTCCTTATGAAAGGTTTCTGGATGTAAGCGCTTTCCAGTCATTTTAATTTTTTAAACAAATAAAAGAGAGCTGCACACATGTATTAATCCATTTTTAATAGCCACTACTGAAAGACAGGGCATTTTCATGGTATTGTTTTGAATTTGCTATTATCTTAAAAGAGTTTTATTTTTATCAATATCTATTGTGACATTTAGCTAAAATGACAACCATGCTGGGCAAATTGAAGAAACCCTTTAGTTCACTGAATAAAGAACTGAGACTGGCTGAGAAGGATTTTTAAAAATATTTTTGTTCAAATTCTATTGATGCTATAGTTCCTCTTAAATAATTTCCATGTACTATTAAGAGAACATGCTATTTAGCATAGAGATAACTTTTTCACATGGTAAACTATAAAGTTGTGCAAGATTTGGTACATTGCTGCCATCTATGGACAAAAAATAATATTGATATTAACTGTGACTAACATTTTCACATACTAGTATATGTACATAACATTTTATAAAAACTCTAGGGAATAAACCTATACTTATTTATACATATAAAGAGAGACTATCTAACATCTTAAAACTGGAAAGAATCAGTCCAAGTGGCATGGATTCAATAGGCACAGGTACCAGTATTACAGCACTGGAGAGCTACATTGCACAGTCTCTTATAAAAGTTGAGAAAGTGATTTCATATACCTATCTTTCAATTATGGGTAGGGATTTGCAATTATATTGTCAGCCACATTATACCAATAAATGTATGGATTCCACTCTCTGGATCTCCATCCAATACTTTGCAAGGCCAGGACTTTCAGAACACTTGTTCTTAACTTTTTCTCAATTTAACTGTTATGAATAAACAGCTAATACCTAATCAGAACTCTACCCCATCATTCTTTGAGCAAATATTTGAGGGCCTACTCAGCCAGGAACTAGAATTGGGAAACTGTTGGGACCAAAAAAAAAAAGATTCTTGTACTCTTTGAGCTCACATCCTTATGCAGACAGACCCAGCCTAAAGCATGTGCATAAATGGATGGACAAGGTCAGTTCAGAGAATGAGAAGACCAATGACAAAAATAAAATTTTGTGTGATTAGATAGTGAGCATCAGGGCACTACTAACCCTTATGGAAATGTAAAAGAAGTGGAAAGTACAGTATAATCAATTATTTCAAGAAAAACAGCCTAGTTGAGAAGACAGAAAAAATGATGCTATAAATAATTATATGACACTAGAGACCCGATGCACCAAATTCGTGCAAGGGTAGGCCCTTGCAGCCCTGGCCACCTCGGCTGCAGCCCGGCCCCCTCCCACTGGTGGTTCTGGAAGGTCGTTCCAGAAGGTCGTTTTGCCGTCTGGTCTAATTAGCATATTAGCTCTTTATTATGTAGGATAATGAAGTAAATATCAGGGAATAGTAATAAAAAAACAAAAAGCACCTTTTATAAATACATAATTGGTAAAATGCAATATTAACCAGAATGATAAAGGATGGTGTCACAAAGGGTGGGAATAGAAAAGTCTCAGAGAGAACACCTGATTTATATAGAGACAATACTGAGGCAGAGGAAACATGCTTGTAAAGGTATGAATTTGGGAATGATGACGGAATAAATATTGTAGAATCAAGATAGCACAGGAGCATACCTTTTCCCGCCTAACACAAGCATTTAGCACCACTTCAGGTTTTGTTAGATATTGCATTCCTCAACCCTTGTTGGTCTTTTGGTCTTAGCTCTGTGTATAGAACCACATTCTTAAAATAATCTTTTTTTTTCTTACCACATAAGGTTTCTTTACAAATAAAATAATATTGTCATAATCTTAATTATTCTTTAAGTATTTACTCTGAGTTATATTCTAAAATATCTAAGAAGGTTTTATAAAAAAAACTTAGCAAATAAACAAAATATAGCAAGAAAATAATTGCTGATAAGTGGTATTTCTTGTATGAAGCAATAATTTCTTTTTTTAACTTATCTTTATTATTGAAAGTATTACAGATGTCTTATTTGTTTGTTTGCTTGTTTGTTTTTTTCCATTGACCCTCTCCACACTGCACCATCCCTCTCAGGCCTTCACCACTCTATTGTCTGTGTCCATGGGCTATGTATATATGCATATAAGTTCCCCAGTTCATCACTCTCCACCCACCCCCACCCCCGTGAAGTGATAATGTCTTACTGAAATATTTTTATTCTCACAAAGTATTCTACTTGAATCTAACTGTCTATAATACATCATGGAATAGCCCTTTTGATCAATGAATTAAATTTATATTATCATAAAAAGACTTGATTACCTAAAAATAATATCCAGTGGTTCTGTGTTCTTTAAGTGAGATCAAGTAAGCAGTATGAGAAATCAGATATTTTTGGCATCTAAAATATACAGTTCCCATTCCTTATTGTTAAGAGCTCCTCATTCCAGTTCTAAGGGGCATCATCAAGGAATAAAACACCTACCTAAATGTCAGTATCTCAACTCAAGCACCCATAAGCAAAAATACATGCTAACCTTTTTGTTATGTTAGTTATGAAGATAGGACCTTAGAAGTTTGAGATAGTAGAAATTTTTAAATGATTTGTTCGGATATATTTATTTCCAAGTTATGTCCACAGAGTTTGAGGCTTAATGCTGAAGTGGTTAATTTGTCAGGTGTAAATAATCCATTCTGAGTCTAAAACTCAAAGTGGTTCTTTGGATATGCAATTGAGCCATGAGTTGACAAATGTCAGTTCACCTCTCTGTGCAATCTGGCCACATTTGACTCTCAATATAAAGGCAATGATACTAATTGAAAACACAAGTACATTTTAGCTGTTATTCAGACAAGATACATAGTAATAAACCAAATTTTCTAGTTTTATTCATCAATCATGAATAATGTTATTACTATGAAATGCATTATGCAAGCTATATTTTATTTTCTCCACAAATTACATGAAATGAAATCTGAACCACGTTTTTTTGCAGCATACACCATAGCATGCATTTTTTATTCAGTCCTTTTAGTGTTTTTAGCCCTGCTTTTGATACTTTACTTCCTTTTTTAAAATCTACCTTTACTAACTTAAAATGATTGGCTGTAATTAAGAAAAAGATTGTACAATACTGCATCTGACCTTTTTTACTTAAATGTTATGGTAAATAATCCTGGGCATGCCAGCAAAGCATGAATAACTTCTATTTCTAATTTGTAAGAACAAATACCAGAAGATGCTCTACATTGTTCCTCCATGGTAACTTTGTAACTATGTTCTCCAATATTTGTAGATTTTTAATCGTCTTGCCTACCTGAGTATGTATAATTGCCTGTAACATTTTATTATAGTTTTTAGATAGATAGGTAGATAGATTATAGATTATAGATAAATAAATAGATAGATAGATGATAGATAGATGATAGATAGATAGATAGATAGATAGATAGATAGATAGATAGAGAACCTATAGATAGTTCACTTAAATCAATTTAACAGTAAAATGTAGTTGGAGATAGTTTTCCCACAGGAGATTCTCTGTATTTTTATCCAGCTTGTTAAATGTGTCAATAGTTTCTGCCTTTTTTCTCTTAAATAGTATTCCAAGGTAAGGTGTAGCATAATTTGACCATCCACCCATTAAAAGACATCTGGATTGTTTCTAGGTTTTGGCTATTATGAATAAAGCTGCTATAAACACTCATGTATAGGTTTTTATGTGAACATAAGTCTTTATTTCTCTGGGATAAATGCAAAGGAGTGCAATAATTGGGTTGGTTCTATGGTAGTTGCATGTTTAGTTTTTTAATAAACCTCGAAACTGTGTCCAAGTGGCTGAACCATTTTACATACCCATGTTAGAGCATAAGTGATATGCTTTCTATGTGTCAGCATTTGATGCTTTCACAGTCTTTTCTTCTATAATTTCATAGGTATTTAGTGATATCTCATTGTGGTTATTGGATTTCTGTAATGGTAAATGATGTATGGGGGTGCAAAAAATAATAATTTCTTCCCACCTTTTTAAAATTTCCTGGTGGGGCTAATACTCAAATTAACCTGAGACAGATTAACAGGAGAAAATGACCAAATTCATTATGTATGTACATATGGGAGCCTTATAAGAACATGAGACCAGGTTGCATTGGATCCTTGAAGCTTATATGCCATTCTGGACTAAGGAACAGTGGGGCATTGGTCTGGGATTTCAAAGAGAAAGTGAGCAATTCCCAGTAGAGGAGAATGAATAAACGTGGTAAACAAAAACAATGTGATCCAGAGGGGAGTCTAACAAATGGACTTTGCTAGATTTCTCCCAGTCTGACACACTTAGCTCATATATGCTAAGGTGAATATGCTAAGGTAAGTTTTCTGTTTCCCTGCCTGAAGCAGGTTTTCTATACAGACACCTTTAGGCATCTAAATGGGAAGTGTATATATGTGTGTGTGGCGGGGGGGGGGGGAGGGGGGGGGCGGCTGAAAGGTGTTTTTTTTTTCTGAACCTTTTGTTTCTTAAAAATAACTACCTTAAAATCAATATCCCAAAAGGCATATTTTGAGGTAGCAAAACTATGGTCTCCCTCACATGCTTGTTTGGTAAAATGTCCATTCATGTCTGGAAGTTTTCAAGGCTGTGGAAAAATGAGGCTATTGTAGCAAGTCATAGGAAAGAAGATGGAAACCCATACCAGAAGTGTTAAGGGCATGAAGAAAAGGAATAAATGTTAAATGATCTTTAAGGGATGATTATTTGGAGGTAAGTATGTGGAAATGAGTAAATTCATGGATGACATCCATGTTTTTGACCAACTCATTGTAAATGGAATGGTCAATTCAATTGGTTGAGGAAAAAGTACAAGGAAAAGAATAAACTAATCAAAAGATATTTTTTGAAGAAGTTTGAGGTAGTTTTAGAGCTATATGTGAGTTTCTTTTATTATTTTATTCAAGAGATCTAAATAGCTTTTGAGTATGTGATTAATTTTTTTAATATTTTGTTTGATCATTTCAACTTGTCAATAAAGTGTGATAATCAAGGAAATGGGTACATTTTTCTGGAAAGGTGATTTGAGATGGAAAAAAAATGAATGACTGTTAATAACAGTCAAAGACAAACAATCCATATAGGAACATTCAAAACTATATAACAATAACATAATAAATTTTTAATCCCTTATGGTCAAGGAATAAAGCTGGCTAGCTAGTTGACTGATCAATACAGACTCCTGTTTATTACATGGATTATTACATAATTGTATAACCCTTCTTTAAACACACACATACACACAAACTCACATAGAAAGCATGATCATATTTCCACATGTTAAAGATCTATAAAATGAAGAGTATTTCTTAGAACTTTATTTGACTATTTCAAATTATTATAGACTTTGGGCCTACATTGTCTAGGAATGTGAAAGAATTCTATGCAACAACTAGAGAAATTGTGTCCCCTCTTCAGGGAAAATATTTTTGTGTAACTTTTTAAAATATATATTTTTTATTGATTTCAAAGAGGAAGGGAGAGGGAGAAAGAGAGATAGAAACATACATGATGAGAATCATTTAGCTGCTACCTCCTGCATGTCCTCCACCAGAGATCTAGTCTGCAACCTGGGCGTGTGCCCTGACCAGGAATTGAGCCCTGACCTCCTGGTTCATAGGTCAATGTTCAACCTCTGAGCCACACGGACGGAGCTTGTGTAACTTTTTATAAAAAGATGTAGATTTTGCTTCTTGATCCATAAGCACATAAGCTGCAGGTAAGAGACTGTAGACTGTGAACACCAAATAAATACTCTTATAGGTTAATCTCGTCACAAAGTTGGCAATATGATTATGGTTCCATTGATGTTAACTTGATACCACCCAGTAAATGATTGGGCTCCGGAGGAGTTGGATACAATTTAAAGGTTAATGGCTGCTTTGTAAGTGTACACACTGTGTTTACATAAGCGTCAATTCCTTTTTATAAAGAATTGTTCCAATGAGACCAGCAATTTCTAGTTACCCATCTCCAAGCCTTGTCTAGGATAAAGAGTAGGTCAGGGGATCATAAAGAGTATTCCTAACACATTTTCTGTACGGATGTTGATGACTTTTTACTTTGTCTTAAACATATTTCAAAGTAAAAACAAAACTGATGAAGCTCTCAAAAATTTGGAAGTTTTAAATCCCTAAAACATTAGCAGAAAAGGGAGTGATGTTAGGAAGGGTTAAAAAAGTGAAAAATATAGCTGGGCATTAAGAATGAGTGTATTTCCTATAGTTGAGGGTAACTTAAATATGTTAATTAGTTCTAGAATAGTGCTATTTTGTATGAAAATAATTAACATGATTATTGAAATATGCAAACATGTAAAAGAAATTTGATAAAAAAGAAAAGGGAGTATCAAAGTACTATCATCTACTCATGATAAACATCACTTATATTTGCTCAACATTTAATTTTAAAAGTTGCCATGTGAGTATCATTTTCATTAAGATGCACTACTATTGAGCATAAGCTATGAAATAAAAAATGTTTTGGAAGATTTTATATTTCACAAAACAATTCATAGAGAAATATTCAACAATTTTCATTGACAATTATTTTTATTTATATTGTTTTCAACATGTAGTTTTAATGATCTGTAGATTTTTGTGAAAATGTTAAGTGCTTCAGCACTTCCAATTCTGGTTATACAGGCCCACCCCCAACCTAAAGTTCAGCTAATGCCTTCAGAATGGCTGTCCTTATTTGCATGAAGCTATTGATATGCCAAGTGTTACTCAGATACTGATATGTCAGTCGAATTCTTTATCTTGAATATAATATCTAACATCCACAGTATAGAAAGCTGTCCATTTATCTAAGACAATCCCAGGCAGGCGGGAATATGCTGTCTTGGACTACATTCTTTCCTTAATATATAACCCATGTCTCTTGAATTGTCAGGTAATTTGAAAGGAAAAGTATCACTGTACAGCTTTCTCATTCAAATTACATTGTCCATCTTCCTTCTCCTAACCTTTACCTGGCCTGTACCTCTGGGAACTTGCTCAGCATATAAAATTAACTAGGCAAAAAAATAGGAAAGTTACCTATACAAGTTATTGAAATATGAACCTAAATCTTCAGTCCAATTACTTTTCACAGCCTTGCATTTTATAACAATACATAAGCAATTTAAGAATCCATTATTGTTCACCCAGGGAACTGGGGATTTATAAGAGAAATACTCGGATTTCTACCTCGGTGAAGTGGAGGGTAGAGCAGAAGCAGAATCTCAATCAGATGGTGGTCGAAGTAGATGGGCTTGGAGCTTAAGGCTGTGTCTGTAATAAGGTGGAAGCAAGTGCTTGGAAAAGCCAAGTTAGAATACTGTACTCTGTTCTATTATGAAATGTGATTTCATAAATCCATTATGGGCAAAGGTTGAGGGGTGTGAGGGGTGTATGTATGTGTGTTACACAGTTTTTTAAATTATGTTTTTAATTGAAAGGTTATTGATAAAATGAAAGAAGCCATAAGTGAGTGGGAAATCCATTTTGCAGCAAGTTAGGGAAGTTTTAGATTGGAATTAACTTGCTTTGAGCTATTGGTTTCCTTGAAAAAGTCTAAGTTTTTAGACTTTTTTGGGAGTTTTTCTTGAGAAAAAGCACCTACGGTTTAATAGGTTTGTGTGGGCATGATAACTTCATAATCAATGAGTTAGTATAAATAGGGCAAATTAAATTATTTTGGACATTTTCTCGGGGCTTTCTGTTATGTAAGACAATCCAGAGAAGTTATACACACAGACAATATAAGTTTTGGGCAATGATAAAGAAGATCATTTTCTTTTTTTTTTAAATTGATTTCAGAGAGGAAGAGAGAAGGGAGAGAGAGATAGAAACATCAATGATGGGAGAGAATCATTGATCGGCTGCCTCCTGCACACCTCACACTGGAGATCAAGCTGCAACCTGGGCATGTGCCCTGATCAGGAATTGAACCTTGACCTAATGGTTCATAGATCTATGCTCAACCACTGAGCCAGGCCAGCCAGGCGAGCATCATTTTCTATTTATTAGATGTTGGAGTTAGGTTGTAGACAGTTTCAGAGTTACAAGGACAGCAGCAATGCCATGCACTCATGTGAGTAATGGGAGAATAACAATAAGATAGAAAAAGAGACTTATGATTATTTCTATGTAAATATTTTTCTCATGTAGTTAGTTCTAAATATTTTTATTACTTATCATATGCAACTTGAAGGGACCGAGTCTGAATTTAGAATGGGAGAAGAAAACTAGGTTTCTTCTTATGTAAAATGAGCAGTTAAAAACTCTTTAATAGTCATTGTTCTAAGTGATTTTGTTTGTTTGTTTAGAAATAAGACATTCAAATTATATTTGATTATTATTAAAAGGATTATTTTAAAATAAGTATCCTAGAAAGAATTTTCAAATAATCAAATTATATATGATAAAACTCTTTAGCATTTTTTCATTAAGTTGGTCAAGCTTAGAGAATATTTACAAATGAGTGATTTAACATGTTTGATAAAGATGGTGTAATGTATTTAACTAAAATTTTTCTTTATCAGACTTATATTTGGGTAGATTGTACTGTAATGTACACAGATCTTATGCTTTTAGAAGGAGATTCTAGACCTTGGAATATTTTTATTCTTAAATATCAATATATTTTTATAATGTAATATTTTTCAGAGAGGACTAAACAGCTAGCAGGATGATTTGAAGGGAAGGAATGAAAGTAAGAAATAAAGTAAGGAGTGATAAAGAAATTGAACCTTGGAATCCATGGAAAGAGCAACAATGAGCTCTAGTGGCAAGATGTAATAATGTCAAGCATGGGTGGAATTCTGCATTGATAGACAGTCTTCCTGCGCACAGTCAGTAAAGATTTCTCAGTCTTTCAAAATGAAGATTAATTTGTGGAAATAAGCATTCCTCTAAATCAGAATCTCATTAACTTCCACATAATATTAACTACCTGGGAAGGGTAGTATATCTATAATTTATATATTGCATATAATTTATCTATCATTGTTCTTACAAAACAACATCAACAAGAATTTTCTACTAACAACATATTTTATGTTGGAGATGGCATAACTTATACTGCATCTGGTCAAGTCATTCTTAAGCTAAACTTGGATTTTAAAAGAGTATTGATTTATGTGCTGTGCACTTGATAATATATGTGAGCCATCTCGTCCCTCTGCTCTACCATCTGCTTCCTTCACACGCAGGCACAATCCTAAAATAGTAAGAATGCTTCTTTTCTCTAAGTCTGACAAAACTATATTTTAATTCTTTAGTTCAGGGTAGCAACAACATACAAATATAATTTATTAAACAAATACTAGCCATAAATTCAAGAAAGTTTTTAGGTTTTATATGTTTCACAACTTTAGGCAAAAAGAGATTTGATTTTTTTTTTAATGCTGTACATGTGTTTAATTCCCGGTAGTGAATCAGAATAGCAACTAATATTGGTAATCTCATGTACAATTTGTTAAACTTCTTATTCATTGACTATTTATTGTGTAACCAAATGTGCCATGCACTCTGCCAGATGTTAGATGGTGTTTATTCAAATGCTTTTCTGAATTTTCTCCAAACAGCAATGGTAATTTCATTAATACTATCTACACTTGTCCAAAAAGAATACTAAGGCTTGAAGAGGTTAAGTGAAACACAAAGCTAATACATTCAGATCAAGGATTTGAACTCAGATAACCTGACTGCAAATTCTGAGCTTTTTCTACCACAGCTCACTGCAACTGCCTTGGTTCCTTTTTAGTAAAATTTATTGCAGTGGTTACAAAAATATAACTACTACGAATACTTAGTATACTTTCCATTGTATCAAACTTTACTGTTTATAATATGTTCTCACCTATTAATATATTTAATCCTTTTAGAATAACTCCTGGATGTTAAGTAGGAATTTTTATTGCACTCATAAAGTTTTCTTGGCAAATGTCCACTACTCTTAAAGAACTTTGAAAAATGAAGAATGTTTTATTTGATCTCAACTAACACATTAAAGGTAGACAGGAAATCCTTAAAAGAGGTATGATATTTTGATCATATTTCTTTATAACACTTCCAATTACAAGTCTAAATGAGTCAGGGATTTTGATCACATACAAATAGAAGGAAATTTGAATTGGGGCAGTTCTGCCATATGGGATAACAGCAAGGGGCACATGGCAACCGCTTCCCACTGGACAAGAGTGCAGAGAGCTGTTTAATACATGCTAAATGCATCAATTAAAAATCCTTACTACTTGTTAAAAAATGTCATTTAAAAATCAAGTTATTTTGCAGCTGTTACATTACTTTCCCTGTAGAATTATAGAACTACAAATCCCACTTCAGTCAAGTCTAGAGAGATTACCTGTCGTGTTTTAACTAACCGGCATACTGTATCTCAAAAACTTCTGGGCTAAATTTCTACATTAGCCTCCAATTAGTTTCTAAATCAACATACTTACATAGCTTTAAATAATCAAATTTTGTATAAAATCAACAAACAAAGAGGAATAATAGTTGAACCTATAGCTCAGTTAGCTGGTAGGGTTTGATACTTTTAATTCTCACACAATCCTCTGAGTTCTTTTTTTTTTTAACTTGATATACATACATATATATTGTGAAATGATTACCACAATAAAGTTAGATATCACATTCCTCATCTCACATAGTTATGTATGTGTGTTGAGGACATTTAAGACCTATTCTCTTAGTAAATTTCAAGTATACAATATAATATTATTAACTACATCATGCTAACTGTTAGATATCCATTATTTTTTATCTTATAACTGAACGTTTCCACCCCTTGGTCAACATCTCCGTTTCTCCAACTCCGTAGTCCTTGGAAATCACTATTCTCTCTGTTTACATGAGTTTGACTCTTTTATATTCCACATGTAAGAGATATCATATAGTATTTGCTTTACTCTGTCTGACTTATTTCACTTAGCATAATGCCCTCAAGATTCATCCTTGTTGTCACAAGTAGCAGAATTTATTTCTGTTTATTGAATAAATAATATGCAATCTCACATACACACACACACACACACACACACATTCAAATTTTTGGTTTATTCATCCATCAAAAGATACTTAGATTGTTTCCAGATCTAGGTTATTATGCATAATACTGCAATAAAAATGGAGGTGCAGACAGTTCTTTGATCCTGACTTTATATCCTTTGGATATAGATACAGAAGTAGGATTGCTGGGTCATGTATATATCAATTACTACTAATAGAATAAAGGATAAAAGTCACATGATGAGTCATTAGATGCAGAAAAATAGTTGAAAAATTCAATGTCTTTTTTATGATAAAAATACTCTCAATGAACTGGGGGATGGGAGTGGTCAATGGGGGGAAAAGGAGACATATGTAATACTATATGTAATACTTTAAACAATAATGGAATTGGTTCCTAATCATCAGCTTCCTTTTTCCTTGATCACCATCAAACATTATTAAACAACCCTTATTTGCAAGGCACTGTGCTGAGTGAAAAGGGCAGCTCAGTGCTGAAATTTTGAAGGTCTGTCAATATGGCAAAGTTTTAATTGCTTTCCTTTTAAATATTCCAAATAAACTTAAATGAATCATTTGCACCTTCAAATTTCTATAAGTCCGGGATTTATTCAGAGGTAATTTGCCTTTCTTTGTTTATGTGTTTTCAACCTGAAAATACTCTAGCCATCATCATTGTTTAATATCAACATTGTTTCTTAACAGTTCTTTTAAACTCTGAAAGATCACTTAATTTTCAATATATTCAAATTTTAGGAAAAATTAGGTTATTTTTGTTTGTTTGTAACTGTATCAAAAATAAATGGTACTAGCATTTCATTATGTATATCTATCTTTTTCTCATTTTCTTCCTCTCACTTTTTCATTCATTTCTATCACATTCTAGCCCTCTATATTAGGACATTGGAAAGTATCTGTAGTTCAATATATTCTTTTATAGTTAATTATTTTGATTTACGAGATCCTATTTTTAAATGTTTTTACATTTTGGTTATTGCAAAGATAATATCAGAGATGACCAAGTATAGCTTCTCGGTCATGTGACTTCATCAATTTTCCCATTAGGTTCTACAGTGATATTTCAGCATATTAAAAATCTAGGTTTCTATTGAGAGAGACAGGTTATAAGCTTCTAAGGTTTGTCAGAATATTTTTTTTCTAAATTTTCAACCAACAGACCTCTGTGCTTATCATGAGTATCTCTCAAAAAATGTTTTTGCCTGTCAAATGCAAAAACATACTGACATTTTAAAGACCAAAAATTTACATAGTGAAAATGAATATTTTTATAGTACATTGAAATGTGTTACTGAGAATATTTTTAAAATAGACATTAGAGTCCTACTGTTTTACCACAGAATTGTTAAAATTGTATAAAACACACAGCAATAAATCATCACAAGGAGATAACATACGCAGTTCTATTTAGACAGTAACACAGGTGAGGTGATTAGATACTCAACAAGTTTTCTTTCACTTGTCTCACCCTGCCATAAATCAACCATGCTCACAAAATAAAATCAAGTTAACAAAGCACAGTTACTATGAGCTGACCACAATGCTCTTTTCTCTTTAGCTAACACAGTGTTTTAATCATAAACATGGTGGACCCACCCACGCTGGTGTACTGGTTGATTTTGGAATACTAGGATGCACCCCTGCACCTCCTTCCATAGCTAGGAGTGGACTGTTGCTTCTTCCTTTCCTTTGGAATTCCAAAAGTCCTTCAAGTAGGTGTATCCATAAGAGAGTTGATTTTAGAGGAAATGTTTCTGGAATTTTTATTCTGAATTATTGTTGCAGTTGATCACACAATACAATTACAAGAGCTCTTTGTCCCATAGTCTTTAATATCAAATAAAGAGCCTAGATATCAGCTTAAAATTCATAGCTAAAAACAGAATCTCCACATAGGCATGACAAAAATTGTAGCCATACCCAGGAAATGTTTTCATGTCTTAAAACTTTGTCTTTAAATCTGGATGGAAATAATTGAGGCAAGTCCCAGGGCACTGTACTATTAATAATTCAAAAGAACTGATTGTGCATGTAGTGACATGTAGAGCAATAAAAATCTGGCAATTCATATTAATTGATATCTTCTAACAAGCTTCTCCAGGGCACATTTAGTAGTTTGTACCATCTTTTAGCCAGACCACTTACTTGAGGGCATGGAGATTTAATAGTAAAATTTTGAATGTGTTTTTCCTTTGATCTCAAATGAGATCAATGAAGATTTAGTCTCAAGAAGAATAGTGACTATTGAGCTATTTAATACTAACACAGGTACATAGCTGTAACTATAGAAGTTGAATTTTAGATTAAATCAGGAGCACAGTTTTTAAAGAGATTGTGTCCTAAAATCCAAAAGTCTTCCTTTGAAAGTGCTCCACACCTCCATGAATTCCAGTAGCAAGTAGGGCTCCTTACTGTCAGATTACCCTAAGCATCCTACTCCCTTTTTAAGGCAGTTGGCATTTACACAATTAATTTAAGATGAAGAGATGAAGCCTCTGCCAAAAGACTTATGATGCACAATTCCTGGACTGGATGCACTGAGTGCATCACAGTAACATGGGATTCCCATCTGAAGGAAAAATGTATTTTCACTGAAACATATAAACTCTACAGCTAGTGTTTTTATGTTTCATATTAAAACTGTAAAATTGTTTGCTTCCTCAAGTACCTAGGTGTCAGTCACCAGCTTCACTCAATTTGACATTTCCATTTTCAGAAGAGGCCCACTCTGAAATCATATGCAATTACCAATGTGATCTGATAGGCCTGAAGGGGTGGGTTGCAGAAGACATCTCATATAACTCCCAGGAAATTTGACCCAGCAGTCTGAGAATGTCAGTGGCAGATGGCTCATGGAGTTTGCCTGAGCTATTGTTCCCTCAGGTTTTAAGACAGGTGTCTAGTCATAAGTATTGAACAACAAAAACACCCACACTGCATATGTAGTACCACATTTAAGGTTTCGGCTTAGAAAAGAATTCTCAAATAAAATTATGGTCAGTTTATGCTAGCGATCACCATAAGAATTTGCTGCCTTCTAATGATAGAAACCAAAGATAAGTAGTTCTGAATTTTGTGACTCTTGAAAATATCAATGTTTTCATCCTTGAAGTGTAAAAATATTTCTTGAAGCTGTCATTGTTTTTAGTGAAATGGTTGATTTGATGTCTCAGTGACAGCTCTAGGGAATAGTTGGGGAAAAAAACCTGAATTTTGGTGCAATAATGAAGGTCTTAATGATTACTTTTTATCACTCACAAATTATTTGTCTCAAGGCCATTTACTTAACCAGTATCTTTTTCTTGGCTTTTTAACCTATAAACTAGATAAATAATATGTCTCTGAGAGATGATGTTAGAATTTAAAAAAAACTATGTGCAAACACTTAGAAGATTATTATCACATAGTTAACCAATAAATGTTAGTTTCAACTAGTGTTTTATATTTCCCAAAATTTTGAAGTGGTTATTTAGTGTTAGGATAGAATGTTAAACTTATTTTATTCCATATAAGATTTAAGGCCCTTAAAATATCATAGGTATATAACATTTTTAAAGTTATGAAAGTTGTTTAATTGGAAATCAGAGGAGAGAAAATTTAGGCAGATAAGAATGTCATATAGATATTTACATCCCATGACCATATATACCACTGTAGCAGTGTCTTAAGTTTGGAAGTCCTTAGTAGCCAAAGAAAAGAGAACAATATTTTCACAAGAACAATAAAGTTCCTAAAAACAAGCAAACAAATGTATGTTTAAAACAAACACTTTTTCTCACTGCCGATTTTTCATAAAGACCACAGAGTCAAAAGCGAAAAATCCTTGAAAACATTTCTACACTACAGTCAATGAATTTGTGTAATTCTTTCTTTAGTAAGTTTAGCCCAAGCAGATATTATAGTAAAAGCAACTCTTTGAGGATCTAAAAATTACAATATGTTATTGTCTGTGTTTTACAAATCGCTGCTCGTTGACACTGTGTCTCATGACAGGTACTATTGTAGTTGCTTATGATAACAGTGGTGAATATAAAAGGAATTATTTCCATCTGTTTGTGGAGTGAGATGGAAGCTAAAACACAAAGTAAATAATGTAATTTCAAATTGAATTTTGATCAAACTTGGGGCACATAGATGATATGAATGAGACTAGAATTGAGCTATAGATCAAATAGAACTGGATTGCCTGTGTGGAAGGTGTTTGGTGTTTGGTTAGAAGGTGCTTACAACAGGTGAAATTTAATGTGAGACCCAAGCAAGTGATTAGTAGAAACAATATGCTAAGACCAGAAGGAGTGGCTCTCAGGGAGAAAATATGGAATGTTCAAAGTTCCAGAGGCAGAAGTGAGATTGCTGTGTCCAAGGACAAGGGAGGCCAGTGTGAGTAGAGTAGAGCAAATGAAGGCAGAAGGGCAGTGTGGGATGAGTTAGAGAAGTGAACAGAAATCAGGCCATAGCCTTTTATGCCACTTACCATATTCACATTCTATTATAATTTTTAATGAGGACTTATTGGAGGGTTTTAAGGAGAATAATGATAGGGGATTAGTTTAGTTTGATAAAATGTTTTAAATTGCAAACATAAAATTTAAGAAAACTGCATTGGCTACTTAACTACAGTCAAACCTCAGTTCTCCAACATCTCCCACCTCAAACAATTCAGTTCTCCACCAAATTGTTCAAGAAAAAAATTGTCTCAGTTGTTGAACAAAATGTTGGTTCTTGACCTGACAGCCCTTTTATGTGGATACATCAACATGGAAAAACGCATCTCTCAGGCCCCAAACGAAGGAGAGAATGTGAGTATGTTTACTGCTAAATCTCGTTTGTTAACAGCTCAGGAAATTCTGCTATGAATGTATTTGTGGGTGTTTTTGGTGTGTTTTTTTTTTCTTTTGTTGCTAGAAAAATGGACAATTAGCACAGTTTTAAAACAAAAAGAGGGTGTAAAAGAAACAATGATCAGAGGCAATTGAAGGGGTAGAAAATCTGTTATTGATTTGGGTAAACAAAAAGCATTTAACTGATGACAGGATTTCAGAAGCAGTGATATGTGAAAAAGCGAAGATGCAGCATATTGACCTCCTGAAAGATGCCCCTTAAAGGAGTGTTGAAAGTGATTCATTTAAGGCTAGTGGAGGGTGGTTCGATAAAGTTAAGAAAGGAAGTGTTTGTTTATAGATTAAACAGTACATTCAACATATACTGCCTACAAGAAAGGTTAAAACAAGGAATTATTTGGGGCTTTGGAACAATTTAATTCAATTTACATTATTTTTAATGGTAACAAATGGTGTGTTTTTGAACAAATCACTCTTAAACAGCTTTCTGGAAAGAATTATGTTCAAGAACTGAGATTTCACTGTATTCCATATATGTTACTTCTTTCAATCTCATTTAGTTAAGGATTAGCATGTATAATCTTAACTTTATAATATTTGAAGAGTAAGAATATTTTTCTTGCTAACTAAAATGCATTTTCAATTCACAAATTGTGAGTTGTTATAGGGTACATATTGCAGATCATACAGTCTATATCATCCTCTGTGATGGTACACCAAAGGCTCACGAACATCTTCAAAGCAGGAGAGGATTTGGGAACTAAACATAGTGCACATATTTAGAAGGAGAGTGACATCAATAAGGCCAAAATACCTAGAAAGTATCCATTTGTAGGTAAGGATATCATGCCAACTTCCAGTAAACAATGAAGAAGGTAAGAAATCACTGCTTTGATTGATATACTAGAAGACCAGTGCGCAAAATCGTGCAGTCCCGCCCACCCACACGCGCAGCCCCACCCACCCGCATGGGCCTTGCTGTGCTCACAGCCCTACCTACCCTACCTACCGGCACCGGTCTTTGGTCGTTATGGCATTAGGGCCACAGGCCTTTTATAGTATAGATCATAGATATGAGATGTCCCATGAACTCACATAGAGTTTACTAAATTATTTTCTAAATTGGGCTATTTGTTTTTTCACATATTTGTTTTTGAAATATGGTCAATCGCAATAATATTAATAAAGGAGGGTAATAAAATTATGTTGAAAATATAGTTATAAACTTCATTCTTTCTCTTACTTTTCAGTATACTGACAAGATGACATGACTATATTCATGGATATTTGTATAATCAGAATATGATCAAAGAGACATCCCTCTTCTTATGCAACTATCAGATGATTATTTAGGTGAATATTCTATGGTATTCTAACAATGTTGCCCATTTATTAATATTTTGAAAAACATTTATATTTAAACTTTACCTTTAATTTTTACAACATTCTATGATACAGTCTAATTGAATATTCTTCTCTAAGGCTATCTGGTACAATGATGGTACTTTTGGTAGGATACATTTTAAACTCATGTAAGAGTGAATCCAGCTAAAGCTTCATCAGCTGAAATTATTAACCAACAATATATAAACATCTACTTGGTTGGGATTTTGATCCCATATATACAGATATGTTCTGCTGAACAAGAAACACTGATCAATGATATCTCCATATTTTCAGTGTTGAGATATTGGGTGCAACTCTATCCTATGTAATAAAGAGCTAATATGCAAATTAACCCTCATGCCCTCACAAGATGGCTGCCTACAAACAGGCCTGCAGGGGGGTTAGTGAGGGATGACCAAACAACTGAACAAGCAGGCTACGTGGGGTGACCAGGCCAGTAGGGGGGTTAGTGAGGGATGACCAAACGACTGTACAAGCAAGCTGTTTGGAGCAACCAGGCTGGGGGGCATGACGGGCAACCAGGCCGGCAGGGGGGACATTAAGGGATGACCAGGCTGGCAGGGGTGGGCAGTTAGGAGCAACCAGGCTGGCAGGGAGAGGGCAGTTGGGGGTGACCTGGCTGGCAGTGGTGAGCAGTTAGGGGCAACCAGGCCAGCGGGGGGAGGGGGGGGGTGAGGGGGGGCAGTTAAGGGTGATCAGGCTGGTATGAAGAGGCAGTGAGTGGCAATCAGGTTGGTGGGGGTCAGTTAGGGGTGACCAGGCAGGCAGGCAGGTGAGCGATTAGGAGCCAGTGGTCCAGGATTGTGAGAAGGATGTCCGACTGCCGGTTTAAGCTCGATCCTGAGGATCGGGCCTAAACTGGCAGTCGGACATCCCCTGAGGGGTCCCAGATTGGAGAGGGTGCAGGCTGGGCTGAGGGAACCCCCCCCCCCCAGGCACGAATTTCATGCATTGGGCCTCTGGTTTAAATATAAAGAGATATGTCCTAACAAAGGTTTTGACCTCTCTCTCTCTCTCTCTCTCTCTCTCTCTCTCTCTTTGATTTAAATCTCCTAATATCATCTGTTCCATATCTTAGTACCCCTCTAACCTTACCTCAATTTGTTCTTCCGCACTTTACTTACAATTTAGCATTGTGGGCCTTTTTCTGTTATTATTTTTGTTGTTGTTGCTGCTGTTGTTCTTGATGTTTGTTTTCAAAAGCCATGCTGTGCCTCTGTAACTATCCCTAGCTGAAATGTCACCTGCTCATAAAATCTTTTACTAACTTCAACACTCCTCTAGTTCTGTTATTCTCCATTATACCCCCCTATTTTATTTTTATTATATAGTGTCACTCAATTAATTTATTCATATGTTGTTTTTCTCATTTATTGTTTGTCTCCCTCTTCATTCTCCACCTGCAAATGTATGCACATAAGTACCACAGACAAAACTATTTTGCAGGTTTAGTCCTGGCCAGTGTTGGTTAGAGTGTCATTCGGATATGCCAAGGTTGCAGGTTTGCTCCCTGGTCAGGGTACATACAAGAATCAACCAACAAATGCATAGATAAGTGGTACAACAAATTGATGATACTCTCTCTTTCTCCTTTCCCCATCTCTCTCTGAAATCAATCAATAAATTAAAAAAAAACTACTTTGCATATTCTGGAACAATTTCTGGATCTTGGTAGTATTCAGTAAATGTTGCTCAATAAAAGGTTTTGTAAAGGGAAAGAAAAAGTTTCAATAATCCAACGTCATCTGTCTTTTAAATTTTCTTCTCTTACTTACAGAGAAGGTCCTGAGTGCCTTTCTGAGATATATTTAGGTCCTACACTAATGAGTCCTTATTGCCTTAATATAGAATGAAAATTGCTGAGCCTATTAACCAGGAAGCAAATTTACTAATGTCCAAGTCTGTACCAGATTGGAGTCTGTTCAAGTACTAGATTAGAAGTCATAAACCTTGCTCATTATTAGATAGATATAATCATACTATTTCATTCTTTTTATCAATGTTCATCCTCTTGACAAAAGATTATGTTTTAGGAAATATTGAAGATACATAAGACGAATAGGTATTTAGCAAATAGCCCTTGATGACCTAAAAATAATCTAGCCTTGTGGCTCAGTTCATTGGAGCTTCATCCTAGGCACCAAAAGTTTACGGGTTCTATCCCAGTCAGGGCACAAATTTTGGTTGCAGGTTCAATACCCAGTGGGGGCAAGGATAAAAGGCAACTGATCAATGTGTCTCACATTGATTTCTTTCTCTTTTTCTCCTTCCTCTCTCTCTTAAAATCAATAAAAACATATTGAGATGAGGATTAAAAAATAATATATAATAATAAAATCATAATATGCTTATTAGACTGGACAGCTGAACAACATTCTGGAAATCGTTCTGGTTGTCCTTCCAGACAAAGCTGCGGTGGCAGGGCCAAGACAGAGGTGGTTAGGGGTGATCAGGTAGTCAGGTGAGTGGTTAGGGAGATCAGGCAGGCAGCAGAATGGTTAGGGGCAATCAGGCAGGCAAGTGGTTAGGGGCAATCAGACAGGCAGGCAAGCAGTTAGGGGCATCAGGCTGGCAGGCAGAGGGGTTAGGAGCAATCAGGCAGGCATGCAGGTAGAGGGTTTAGGGGCGATCAAGCAGGCAGGCAGGCCAGCTGTTAGGAGCCAGCGGTCCCCGATTATGAGAGGGTGCAGGCCAGGCTGAGGGACACCCCTCCCCCCGTGCATGAATTTCATGCACCGGCCCTCTAGTTCTAAATGATATTTAATATAATCATAACCAAATGTCTCTATATATCACAGGTTCATCTTTATTATTATAATCAACTTCATTCACAAATCACACTCCCACTAAATTCAGAGGAAGTCATGTGCATGTGACTCAGTTACATTAGGGGGTTCTATAGTATCAGTATTATGCACTTGACTTTGGAATCAGGACCTGGGTTTGAATCCCAGTTTTGTCATTTAGTAGTCTGTGACCTTGGACAAATTGCTTAGTTTTCCTGAGACACACTTTCCTCATCCATGAACTGTGTGTATTATGGTTTTACATAGAGGTTATTGTGAAAATTATCAAAGATCATGCATGTACTGTTCAGAACATAATAAGTGTTCGATAAACAATAGCTTTTTGTCATCATTATCATCATAAGTTAGAGAAATTCTGACAATTTCAAAATTTCAGTAGGATTATTACAACAGAAGCTATATAAAAGAAATTGAAACACCATTGTAATAAGTAAAAATATAAAATTCAGGGTACTCTTTAAAAACAATAGTCATATCAGAATAGAGTTTTCAATCTCAATTGAAGTACTGTGCTAGACAATACGTCAGATACTTTCACATTAACACATACATTGTCAATAACAAAGACCATGACATTAACAGAGAATCTTACACCAAACAAAATTGTTCCTAATCACATGCCACCGAGTATAACTTCTCAGTGTGAATGCTTATGTCTAAATGTTGATTGCTTTAATCATATATCATATGATAGTCACAATTTTTAGAGATAGTATCACTAAAAAAAGATAAAATTTAATAATTTAAAATGTATTTAAAAAAAATATTCAGTAGAATGTCTAAAACTTACTCCTTATTCTGCTATCAAAAGAAAAATTACAAATATCCACCAGTTCTTACTCTCTATATTGAACTCCTAATCTACTCTATTTTCATTTTTTTGTTTTTAAAGCATCTCTTTAATATGAGAAATTTACAGCACCAAATAAACAATAATCATCCAAAACTTAAAAAATAAAATTTAATTTTTGTCTCTCTCTCTTTATATATGTACTTAATAATATAGGCAACGGATGTCACTACCACTAATCAATTATATTCCAGTCAAGTCATTATTTTCTCTGGAACTGTGTTATTTGTTTATTTCATAATTGATCTGATCTTTTGTACAGAGATGTAAAAAGTTGTTAGAAATATTGTACCTCAATTGTTTGGATTATTGGGGGCATCTATTGTTTAACCTCCAGTTTGAATCCCTTATATTAGAATGAACTGGGGACCACTTAAAAATATTATTTGGTTGAAATGAATCATGAATGATAACAAGATTGACCATGCATTTTCAATATCTTTACTTGTAATATCAAGACACTTCACAGTATTTGATATGATTACCTTAATTGACAAAGTCCCTAGAAGCAAATGCAGTGGCAATGATTTACTTTGCTATTAATATGTGTAGATGAGCAGTAGTTGATTCATGCATCCTTATGACTCACATAGAGAGCCAACTAGCCTTTCCTTTGCTCAGTTTATTAATTTTAGAGCAAGTGAGTCTTCAGGGCTTTCATCTCTTTGCAGCTAGAATAATCTTTAAACAATCGGCTACACTGTTGACTCCATTAAGACTGAGAACAACATGATCTAGTTTCAGGAACAACTTTTAAACTCTGGCTGCAAACACTTTGTCATTTTTATACTGATCATCTTAGCAGAAAAATAAAATATAGCTCTCCAGGCAGAAATCCTCTTACAAAGTGCATAGACCTTGTGTACCCAGTGACAACATAGATGATAAATATGGAACAGGCCCAGGAGAAAAATCCCCCAGCTTCCCTGCACCCGTGTATCCATTATTCTGGCATATAAAAAGGCCATGTGCTCTGGAAAATGAAATCTAAATGATCCATTCTTCATCGCCTCTCCATCTTTCATAGGTAATATGAAAATTATTCTACCAGGAAAATAGGAAGTCCTGAATGTACATTTAAAAATTCAATTTGACTGGCATATATTACACATAAACTACAAGAAAAGAACTATGTTTGGCATTAAGGGTAACAAAGATAAAGACTATGTGGCTTTAAAAGATGTGATTAGGAATTATCAGACTATAAATAAGGTGAGATTTTATATTTTTAATTATATTTTTAGTTAATCAGAAAAGATTTAACTTCTGACTAATGTTGGGCCAAAATTATTAAAAGATGAAGACCAGTAAACTTGTCACTATGCAGGTCTTTTAACATAACAAATTACATATATATAATATATATGCAATGTGATATAATTATAGTATATCATACATACTATAATTATTATATGTAACATGTAATATTATATATGTAGCATTCGATCAAATTTATTGAAGGATACACAAGAAACAGTTTGGAAATAACAATATTAATGCTTTATTTTTTGTTAAGACGTTTGCATCAAAGCTGTACAAGTCAAAATTATAATCTTTTCATAATAAATTCATCCTATTGCCAATTTTTATTTAGAAAATCTCCTTTTTCTTAGATTTTATCTAGACTACCTAGAAGGCGGCATTGGGGTTTCAAAGATAGCCATAAATATTGATAATGTATAACACTTGGCAAAAGTAAAGTTAATTTTTATAACATCTGCTACTTTGCTATGGCAAGAACATATAGCCTAGAACGCATTTTACATATGGTGTGATATTTTACTCAGACATAATTATGCAGTGTTTTCACCTTTCATCTATATCATATTTTCTTGATCTTGTCTCAAATCTATTATGAATTTGTGATTCCTTAAAATTTCAACACTATCATTTCTGAATCTGGAAGATTTCAATTAAAAAATCTCAGAAGTTGGAAATAATTTCGAAAAAAATGATCGCCTTGGAAAATTTTATTTTACAAGTTTAAATTAAGAGGAAATAGTACAGGAGAGGAAACTCTGGCACACCTAGTATACATGAATCTTAGTGTTATCATTAGTCTTTTCTGTGACCTTAGGCGAACCGTTTAATCTTTGACATACTAAGTTTCCTTATTTTAATTTGAAGGTCCTCTAGGAACATATTAGAACTTGTCTATAGAAATTCTGACTTAATTACAGCCTGTGAAAAGGAAACATTAGGGAAGATGCAGTCTGTTCAAATCTTGGTCTAAGAAAACAATTAAAATTGTTTCACAGATGAAATAGGTCAAACAGAAAAATTTAAGAAACATGATTTTACTCATCTGTGAGATATAAAACTGAAAGCAACAAATGAACAAATAAGAAAAAGAAACAGCCCTAGCCAGTTTGGCTCATTGGATAGAGCATTGGCCTGCAGACTGAAGGGTCCCAGGTTCCATTCCAGTCAAGGGCAATGACAGGGTTGTGGGCTCAATCCCCAATGGGGGGAGTGCAGGAGGCAGCCATCAATTATTCTCTCTCATCATTGATGTTTCTAACTCTCTCTCTCCCTCTGAAATCAATAAAAGTGTATTTTAAAAAAAGAAAATCAAACAAACAAAAACTCAAAGACACAGACAACAGTATGGTAGTAATCAGGGAGAAGTGGGGAGGGTCTGTCAAGGGTAAAGGGGGTCGAATATATGGTGATAGAAGATTTGACTTAGGGTGGTGGGCACACAATGCAATATGAAGATCACACATCATAGAAATATACACTTGAAATCTACATACTGTTATTAATTGTCACCCCAATAAATTTAATTAGAAAGAGAAAAGAAGGTGTTCCACAAAACCCCAGAGGTTCCCAAGACACTTTCAGGGATCTCTGTGGTCAAAACTCATCTTACAATATGTCAAAGTATCATCTGCCATCTCCTGTGAATTATATTTTGACTCTTAGTGTGAAGAAAATCATGTTTAAAACTGCCAGTGCTGTAGCATGAACTAGGGTAGTGAAACCAAATCTAACTAGTTATCATTTTATCTTCATCAGCATATCATCATCATTAACATCATCAATAAATCAAATTTCATTTTAAAATGTTTTGATGAAATGGCAAAGAATATTCACTTTTTGGAAATCTCAACTTTTGAATAAAAGTCTACTAAATATTTTGTGAAGAAATGGGTAGTGGAAATAAATAAATTTTTTGCATACCCACATTCAAGTGAATTTCTTGAGCGCAAAGTATTTGTGTGATTGTTTGTTAGGTTGACTAGTTATTTTCTTCATGAAAAGTCATTTTTATTTTTTAAAATCTGATAAGCTATGGTTATTTAGACATTGATATTTGGTGAATTTCTAAAAACATTAAAAACACTTCAAGGGAAATAAGAGACTATTTCTGCCAATGATAAAATTCAAACTTTCAAGTAAATATTAGAATTTTGGATAAACACTGACCTCCCATGTGAGCTTGACATTTTCCTTGCAGTGGTTCTCAACCTTCTGGCCCTTTAAATACAGTTCCTCATGTTGTGATCCAACCATAAAATTATCTTCGTTGCTACTTCATAACTGTAATGTTGCTACTGTAATGAATCGTAATGTAAATATCTGATATGCAGGATGGTCTTAGGCGACCCCTGTGAAAGGGTCATTCGACCACCAAAGGGGTCGTGACCCACAGGTTGAGAACCGCTGCCTTAGAGTAAAGATTTTTTTTCTTTGGTTATATTAACAAATGTGATTTTAAAAATATTGTATATTGAAATGTGTCGATTATAATAGGCATGTATAATTCTGTGTGCCAGTATTTTATGCAGAAATACATAATATTTTTAAATCATGCAAAATATTTCTAAATCATATATAAGTAAAAGATGTATTCAAGGGGCAAGATAGAATATTGGATTACTGAAACCGAATACAAAAAATCTCTTTAAATGTAATTTAAGATCTCGCATTACAATTCATATTTAAAGAACTATCACCTATCCATTTAGTGGAGTGTCAGAGAATAATATCCATAATCCATTATTATGTAAAAAAGCATTTATATTTTCCTTCTATTTCCCAAAAGATATTTGTATTAGGACAGATTTAATTTCTGTAAATTGAAGCACATATCAGCAGATTTAATGCAGAACCAAACATGAAAATTCAGTTGCCTTCTAATCAGCCAAATATTAAAGACATTTGCAAAAATGATGACCTTATTCTTAATATTTCTGAGTTCAAAAAGGTGATTATTTGTCATTAAATGTTATTTTGTTAACATGAAGTAGTTTTTAATGAACTAAAATATTTTTAAATTTCTCAGTTTTAATTTCGAATTTAGTAAATATTAATAGATAAAACCCAAATAAATTTCTTTGCTTGGATTATATAGCCATAGGATATTCAAACACTTGATTTTTTAAAATTGCTTATTATAATTCAGTTCATGAAACAACCTAAATGTCGTAGTGGACTAGACCTGGTCTTCAATGATCCCTACTGAGGGCTGTCCTGGGAAGATACCCTTGAGTGGAGGCATTGCTTTCCTGGCCCACACCATTCCCTCATCACAGAACCTCTGCTCTGCCACCCAATACCTGTGTATTGCATAGCAAGATATTTAAAACTTCAATTTTTATAGTTCTCGAACATTTTTTTACAGAAATATTATGAGAAATACACTGGTCTCTTATAAAAACATGAAATGATATTAATATAGCATATAAAGAAACTGGTATACACAGACATGGCCCCAGATTGGGAATGGGGTTCTGCTCTTTTAATTACTAAAGACCATGCTCTCCTCCATCCTAGGTTGCCACTGTTATTAGCTGCTCTGAAACTGTTTCCTTGTCTGCCTCACACAGGTTTGAAGAGTTGATATCAGATGAGTTCATATCAAGTTCCACCATCAAGCTTAGCTAAAAAATAATTTCCTTTTGGCAATACATTAGTAGATGCTGGAGAAAAGTCCTATACAAGCTTGGATTTTAAAGAATGTTCAGAAAATACATTCTGAGCATTTCAAGATTAAGGATAACTGCTTGATTTCTGTATGAATTTCCTTTCATCTAATGATTTACCTAGAAATTATTAATTATTTATGTATGAAGCTATATGTAGACTCTTGTGTGCTTTCTAATTCTCATCGTTCCAAAACTAATTCTCAAAATAGACCTTGATGGTGTTTGAATGTCACTGATATGCTTCCTTTCCTGCAAAAAGCATTCCCATCTTTCTTTCACCTTCCAATAATGAGATATATTACAGTATGTCTTAAAAGAGTAGAATTTCATGAAATAGAGTAGTCTATGAAGCACAGGCTTGAAGACATAAAAAACATATTTTAAATTTGATTCTGCTGTGTTAGGCTGAGCAAATTATGTAATTTTTATGACACTAATCTGTAAAAATAAAAGTGAAAAAAAAGAAAATTGACCATAGAGTATTAAGCACAGTGTCTGGCAAAAAGCAAGGCTCAATACATATTAAACATAATAATAATATTAATCTTATTGAGGAACAATTTCCTTTCCTTATTCATCCATTAGTATTTTTATGCATATTACATGTACAGCTTCTGGAAGTCAAAATAAATTTAAGGAACTTACTTTTGGGAGATGGCTCTAAACTCTAAGATTGAGGTTAGCATGCTGAAATGGAACAAAGAAATTAAAGTTTCTTAATTTTTTTTTATCGTGGTATTCTGAGAAAAGTGTCCTTATACTCCAAACTAAGTTATCTTAGTAATATTGATGTTTCAGGTTTGTCCTAGTGTCATACTGTTTACAAATATGCAATTACTTTTAGGAAACTTAGAAATCAACTATTTATCTCTTTATCAATTAAAAGCAATAATTTAAGAAAAATTGGACATAAAGTTATAGAATACAGAAATCGGTAAAATTGTTGGTGGACTTAGGTTTGAAAAAGAAAACATATTCTTAATATCAAATATATTAAAGACCTAACATTTTTACTGGAGAGTTTACCCTAATTTCACATAATATAGGTTAGAAAAACATAAAATTAGAATAATCACAGTGATATATATATCCCAAAAGAATTATCTCTGGAAAAGAATATAACAGCAGAGACAAGGAAATTTCCTACAAAGTTCAAATCTGTTAAATTGTACAACATATAAAAATATATACTTAATTTTAAAGATGATAAATTAGGAGTAGTAAAACATTATCACTAGCATTTATACATGAACAGTATGTAATGCTGTGTGGGGAGAATGTTAATTAATATACCATAAACTAATAAAAATTAACAAGTTATGTTGTTATCAATATTCACTCAGAAAGATGCTATTTGTTTTGATTTGTTTTTTTAACCATGCTTTTACCTATGAGTTTCCATGCTGCGGCTTTGAATCATACTAATTTATTATGTTTGTTTTATTTATTTATTTTTATAAATGCATTTTAACAGTTATAAACACTCAAGGACACAATAGGTTTCTATTGCTACTTCACTGAATGTTTAGATTTGTGCTAGCAGAAAGGATTTTATTTTCTCAGAGACAAGATCTAGTGGTTAGTCTGTGATTTTTCTATTGTTACATTTTATACATCCCAGATTGTCATCATCAATTGGTGGGGAGGTTTTCTAAGACATCAACAACAGTTTATAGTTTTCATGTATTTCACCCAGGCCCTGGCACAGAGCTTGTTAATGCAGATATTGCATGCTCTGTGTGATATGCTGGCAGGCTTTATGCTAAGTACTGAGTAAACAGAGATAAAAGACAAAAGTCCCTGCCCTTAGAAATTCATAGTGTAGTGGGTAGTAAAAATCAACAAGCAATTAAAATGTAGCATGATCAATGCTCCGATAAAAGTACAATGCAGAGATTTGAAGGAAACAGGCAATCCTCTAGATACAATTTTTTTCTTCCAAATTATTAAAAAGTGTTTTCAAGTGTGGAAAATACAAAAAACAGCCTTTTCAGTCTAAAAGTTTCCGATAAAGGCAAATGGCAGAAATAGGGAAATCTGGTCTATGGATTTATGAGTTAGGGTGGTAGGTAGTAAATTTAAAACTATCTATATATTACTAACATTAGCAAGTTTAATATTTGGCATTAACTTTTTTGGAGCTTGGATTTCCAGGGAATATTCAGAGAACTACTAAGGCCAAATAATCAAATAAGTTAAAAGGACAATTCAGTAGCTTTCTTAGGTATAATAAGATTCAAATTAGGGATAGACAACCCAGTTCCCTTGTTTTGTCCAGTGTACTTTTACTGAATCTTCACTGCACTTTCCACACACATGTAACACTAACAGGCCCATAGGGTAGGATTGTTGCAGAAGGAGGAAGATACATCAAAATGAATAATAAATGGATAAATGGTCAGGATTTGTAATATGGAAACAAGACAATTGAACTGATAAGGACTATATAAGTCATAATAAATACTCTAAAACAAGTATATAAAAGCTATGGGAATTTAGGGAAGAACCATTTTTGTCTAGATGATTCATGAAGGCTTATTGGATAGAATAGCAGGCATTAGCAGCCTGGAATAAGTGTGCCACAAAACTATCTGTGCAAATGGGGTGGAGTTAACTAACATCACAGTGAAAACAGGATTTCAGAGCCTGGAGTCCTTAGAGGTTTTCCAATGTAAGTTCCTTGATTAAGACAGATGTGGAAACACACTAAAGAAACAAAGTGATTTACTTAAGAAAAACCCAGTAAATAAATAGGAGTCATAGGACCATTACTTACATCCCCAATTGCCAATCTTGAGATTTTTCTGTTATTTTCCTCCTTTCCTTGGTTCTGCTGATGAATTCACATATAGGCAATTTTTCATGAACAGCCATTCAATATTATGTACCTCTAAGGTCTTTTCATAGGCTATGAAAACTCATAACTTACAACTTATAAAATAAAATATTCATAAAATGTTAAGACTGCAGACTCAATGTTTAGAAATATACTGTACTCTTGAGTCATATAACACAGTCCTAACGATTTTGAGCTATACTACATGGTGACCACTATTAGCTCCAATTTATAAAGAGGATTTGATTCTTCCCAAGGCAATGAGAGTAAATCCCCACACAATATCTTAGACTATTTTGTTCCAAGCAATTTAAAGTTGTGGATTAGTAAATGAAATATAGCATTCTTTGGTGGCATTGTGTGATGCAAATTGAATTGAAAGAAATAGACTTAATTTGCCATGGAACACATGTCATTAAGCAGATGAGAGTTTTGCTTTACCACAGAAAAGATAGGTAAGGAAAATGAGCAATTAGAACAAATAATTTAAGCATCATGATGCATTTTTATCTTCCTGAGCCCTCTTCAGTGTAATAGCTTTCAGTTGATTTGCTTGTGTTTCTAGACAGATTGCCAATACCATTTAAGGGTGTTGATCACAATGATTCAGGCAAACATTAAAATGCAGGAGATTAACCTTTCATTTGTTGTTTTAATGTAGGAATGTTTTTTATTAGACTGACACATCTTAATCTCAAAATGGCAACAATAATCTTTGAGGACCACTGGATTTAAATAAAGTTATCTAAATTATTTAGATCACTGCAAACAAAGATACTTGTAGTAACAACAAAAGATCCTATTTTTAAATAATAAGGATATAGTCACTTAAGTTTTCTTAAAATTTATCTTTATTGTTGAAAGTATTTATTGCTTCCCCCATTAACCCCTTGACCCCCCAAGCCCCTCTCCCAGCCTTTCACCACACTGTTTTCTCTGTTCATGAGTTATGCATATATGCATGTAAGTTCTTTGGTTGATCTCTTCCTGTCCCTACTCCCCCCTTTCCTCTGAGATTCGTCAGTCTGTTCCATGCTTCTATGTCTCTGGATCTATTTTCTTCATTGATTTATTTTGTTCATTATTTTTATTTTTTTAATATTTATTAAAAGTATTACATATATCTCCTTTTCTCACCCATTGACCTCTTCTAGCCCTCCCCCACCCTCTACCCCAGGCCTTTACCACCTATTGTCTGTGTCCATGGGTTATGCATATATGCATGCAAGTTCTTTGGTTGATCTCCAACTACCCACGCAGCACCCCCCCCCCTCCACCACCACCACCTCCCCTGGGAGGTTCGACAATTTATCCCATGCTTCTATGTCTCTGGATCAATTGTGTTCATCAGTTTATTTTGTTAAGTAGATTCCAAATATAAGTGAGATCATGTGATACTTGTCTTTCTCTAACTGGCTTAGTTCACTTAGCATAATGCTCTCCAGGTCTTTCCACACTGTCTCAAAAAAGTATGCAATCATTTTTTATAGCTGCATAGTATTCCCTTGTGTAAATGTATCACAACTCTTTAATCTACTCATCTACTGATGAGTATTTGGGTTTGTTTCCAGATCTTACCTATTATTGTAAACTAGGGGACCGGTGCATGAAATTCATGCACTGGGTGGGGGGTGGTCCCTCAGCTCAACCCAACCTGCCCCCTCTCACATACTGGGAGCCCTCAGGGAATGTCCTATTGACGGCTTAGGCCCGCTTTCTGCTCCCCTTGGGGAGCGGGCCTAAGCCGCAGTCTGGCCTCCCTTTGTGGGAGGCGACCAGGCTGATCAGGGGAAGACACCAGCCCCATCACCCCGCTGCTGCAGACACTGCCAGTCACCGCAGCCACCAAGGTGTTTTCATCAACACGGACTCCAGTCCCTTCACCGTGAAAAAATGACAACTTTCTTTAGGCATTTTCAAGATGTGTCTTTCATAGGATATGACATTTCTTTATTATTTATTTTATCCTCACCTGAGGATATGTTTCCATTGATTTTTAGAGAATGTGGAAGAGAAAGGAAAAGACAGAGAGAAACATCAAAGTGAGAGGAACACTTTGATTGGTTGCCTCCTGCATGAGCACTGACCTGGGACCCAGCCAGGGAAGAGCCTGCAACCTAGGTACATGCCTTTGGTCAGAACTGAACCCAGACCCTGTGGTAGGCAGGCCGAGGCATTCTCTACTGAGCCAAACCAGCTAGGGCAGATATGACATTTCTTAGCTCTCCAGCAGCGGACCTTCCTTTTTTTCTCCAGGAGTGTGGTGTAAAACCCTACATGACCTTCTTGGATTCTTATTACCCAAGTTACTAAGAATATTACCAGTGGCATACAGGGAGCTTAGCCAATGAGCGGTCAGAAAAGGTGTTTCCTCTGTAGTTCACACCGGTCTCCGGCTCGGCCCCTGCCCAGGCCTAAGGCCTTAGGCCAATGGCTGGGGCTTTAGGCCTGGGCAAGGGACCCCCAGTCTGCTCCAATAGCAGGCTCCGCCCCTGCCCAGGCCAGAGAAGCGTTAGGCCTGGGCAGGGGACCCCCAGCCAGCTCTGATTCCAGGCTCCACCCCTGCCCAGGCCTCAGGCCTCTGGCCAGGTTGTTAGACCTGGGCAGGGGACCCCCAGCCCACTCCAATCGCCTACCCAGGCCTCAGGCCTCTGGCTGTGGCAATCGCCGGCTCTGCCTCCCTGGGTGGCTTCTGGTGCTGCTCGCCCTGCCTTCCCGGTCCCCAATCTGCGGCCCAGATCCTGCAGGCGGTGTCTGGCGCTGCCCACCCCACCTGCAGTATCAAATTTAACAGCCATCTTTGTTGGGTTAATTTGCATACTCTTCTGATTGGCTGGTAGTATCTTTGTCTTTTATTAGTATAGATAATGTAGCTATGAATATAGGGGTGTATATATTCTTTCATGTTAGTGTTTTTGGATTATTTAGATTTATTCCAAGAAGTGGGATCACAGGGTCCAATGGCAGTTCTACTTTTAATTTTTTTGAGGAAACTCCACACTATTTTCCACAGTGGCTGTACCTGTCTGCATTCCCACCAGCAGTGTACTAGGGTTCCTTTTTCTCCACAACCTCACCAGCACTTGTTGTTCGTTGGTTTATTGATGGTAGCCATTCTGGCAGGTGTGAGGTGTTACCTGCAACTTTATGATGATTAGTGACTTTGAGCATTTTTCTATGTACCGCTTGACCATCTGTATGTCCTTGGAGAAGTATCTATTCAAGTCTTCTGTCCTTTTATTAAATCGGTTGTCCTGTTGGTGTTGCGTTAAGTTCTTAAACTAACCCCTTTTAAATTAACCCCCCATCACTGGCAAATATGTTCTCACATTCAGTGGGTTCACTTTTCATATTGTTGATGATTTATTTTGCTGTGCAAGAGCTTTTTAGTTTGATGTAGTCCCATCTGTTTATGTTTTCCTTTGTTTCTCTTGGCCAATGTGATGTATGGGTGAAAATTCTGCTAAGTGAGATGTCTGACATTTTGCTCCCTATGTTTTCTTCTAGGATTTTTATGATTTCACATCTTTTACCCATTTTGAGTTACTTCTTGTGTATGGTATAAGTTAGTGGTCTAGTTTTATTTTTTTGCATGTATATGGATTTGCCAGCACATGAAAAGAACATTGTTTGACTCAGTACTGACTGTACTTACTATTTATTTGTGTGTGGGGGGTGATGGTGGGGGGGAGGCTTGGAAAAGATGTGGAATGATAATGAATTCTTCAAATAATCTTGGCACATGTTTATATAGAAATGGCGAACTTTTCCAATAGTGGAAAATGTCATACTCATTCTGAAAGAAAACATTTTGTTTTGATCAAATAACATTTTGCTACATCAAATTAATGGCAATATTTGTATTTTGTTACATTTTATTTAAGTTACTTGGATATTGCGCTTCTAAAAGGGACGCAATACTTAGTTTACAAGTAGTTTTAAATGTGCCCTAGCTGGATGGTGCAGTTGGTAGAGCATCCCCTCAACACACAAAGATTGTGTATTTGAACCTTAGTCTGGGCATATATGAGAAACAACTAATGAATGCATAAATAAGTGGAAAAATAAATTAACATTTCTCTCTCTCTTCCTTTCACTCTCTCAAATCAATATTTTTAAAAATTGCCAAAACTGGTTTGGCTCAGTGGATAGAGCGTCGGCCTGCGGACTGAAGGGTCCCGGGTTCGATTCCGGTCAAGAGCATGTACTTGGGTTGCGGGCACATCCCCAGTGGGAGCTGTGCAGGAGGCAGCTGATCGATGTTTCTCTCTCATCGATGTTTCTGACTCTCTGTTTCTCTCCCTTCTCTCTGTAAAAAATCAATAAAAATATATTTAAAAATATATATATATTTTTTAAAAAATTTATTACTTATTAAAGTAATATTATAAGAAACATAACATAATGGAAAATGTCCATGAGGATATTTTGTTAGATTAATATAATTTTTACATTTTGAGAAACAAATGTATGTTTATTGCAAGTACACTTAAATATGCATCAATGTTGTTAATTGTGATAAATTTTCAGATTCTAATATAAATATATTTGGTAGTATGAATGATGTGTAAATTTGATACTATTTATTATAATAAACAGTATTATTTATAAAATATTTGGGGGGGGGAGTTGCATTGTACCAACTTATTTTTTAACCTCTATTACAATGGATTTTTATTAATTATTTGGTAATTATTTCTAGATAACTATTGTTATAGTTGATTATACCAATTGACTTTGTAACTATCTACACTAATAAAAGAGAAACATGGTAATTGGCGTACGACCGCTACCCTTCCGATTGGCTAATCAGCGTATCCTTATGCAAATTAACTGTCAGCCAAGATGGCGGCCGGCAGCCAGGCAGCTGGAAGCGAACGTGAGGCTTGCCTGCTCCAGTGACTGCAGACTCCAACGTTCCCCGCCTGACTTCCCGGACTCTGAGCTGGCAGTTTGAAACTTTGTAACAAATATAGCCGGCTGGGATCTCAGAGCTGAAGTTATACATTGTTTCGATTATAGAACGGCAAACAAACCAGCAGCGGAAGCCTCAGAGCTAGAGACAGAGCTAAAGCTGGCCCAGAATAAAATAAAAAGAAAAAAAGGAGTGGTTGGGAGCTTCAGTCAAAACCCCTAGCCTGAAAGCAGTCCTCAGCCCCTCACCCAGACTGGCCAGGCACCCCAGTGGGGACCCCCACCCTGAAGGGTGTGTGACCAGCTGCAAACAGCCATCATCCCCTCATCCAGGCTGGCCAGGCACCCCAGTGGGGACCCCCACCCTGATCCAGGACACCCTTCAGGGCAAACCAGCCAGCCCCCAGGCCTCTATCCTATATAGTAAAAGGGTAATATGACTCCCAGCACCGGGATCAGCGGAGCCGAGAGGCCTCCTGGCACCGGATCAGCGTGACAGGGGGCAGCGCCCAAACCCCCTGATCGCCCTGCGGCTCTGTGTGTGACAGGGTGTGGCGTCCCAACCCCCTGATAGGCCCTGCTCTGTGTGTGACAGGGGGTGGTGCCCCAACCCCCCCCCCCCACGGGCCCTGCTCTGTGTGTGACGGGGTAGAGCCATAACCTCCCCATCGGCCCTGCCCTGAGTGTGACAGTGGTGACGCCCCAACCCCCTGATTGGCCCTTCTCTGTGGGTGACAGGGGGCGGTGCCCTAACTCCCCTATCGGCCCTACTCGCCCTACTCTGTGCGTGACAGGGGGGAGCTCCCCAACCCCCTGATGGGCCCTGCTCTGTGCGTGACAGGGGGTAGCTCCCCAACCCCCTGATGGGCCCTGCTCTGTGCATGAGAGGGGGAGCTCCCCAACCCCCTGATGGGCCCTGCTCTGTGCGTGATGGGGGGGGGGGTGGCAGTGCCCCAACCCCCTGATTGGCCCTGCTCTGTGAGTGACAGGGGGCATCGCCCCAACCCCCTGATTGGCCCTGCTCTGTGCATCACAGGGGGTGGCGCCGCAACCTCCCCATTGAATCTGCCTTGAGTGTGACAGGGGGCAGTGCCCCAACCCCCCAATCAGCCCTACCCTGAGCGTGACTGAGGGTGGCATCGCAACCTCCCAATCCGCCCTGCTCTGTGCATGACAGGGGGCGGCGCCCCAACTCCCCAATCAGCCCTGCTCTGAGCCCGACCAGGGGCTGCACCTAGGGATTGGGCTTGCCCTCTGCCACTCAGGAGCAGGCCTAAGCCAGCAGGTCGTTATCTCCCGAGGGGTCCCAGACTGCGAGAGGGCACAGGCCGGGCTGAGGGACCCCCTCTCCCCCCCCCCCGGTGCAAATTTTTGTGCACCGGGCCTCTAGTTCTATAATAAAACTTACTTGATCAAGTAAATTATTTTTTACTATAGTGCTGGATTAGGTTGTTGGGGTTTTTTTTTTCTGATATTATATACCTAAATGTACATATATATGATGAATCTATAATATTACTCATTGTGTTTTATTATCAGTTATAATATTACAGATTATATTATATTAGAGGATCGGTGCACGAAATTCTCGCATGGGGGTGGCGGGGAGTGTCCCTCAGCCCAGCCTGCACCCTCTCCAATCTGGGATTGCTGGCTCCTAACTGCTCACCTGTCTGCCTGCCTGATTTCCCCTAACTACTTTTGCCTGCCATCCTGATCGCCCCCTAACCACTCCACTGCTGGCCTGATCGCTCCCAACTGCCCTCCCCTGCCAGCCTGGTAGCCCTCAATTGCCATCCCCTGCCAGGTTGATCACTCCCAATTATCTTTTCCTGCTGGCCTGGTTGCCCCCAACTACCCACACCTGCTGGCCTGATCACCCACACTGCCCTCCCCTGCCAGCCATCTTGTGGCGGCATTGCACGAGGGCGTCACGCAAGGACGTCACACCACTTAGGCTTTTATTATATAGGATCATCAGACTTTGCTATTTGGAATATATGATTATAGAATTGTTGATTAATATTTCATCTTTTTATTTATTTTAGACTACATTACTTGACGGCAAAGATCATCACTTTAAAAGTATGAGAGAATTTGTGTGATGTCATTTTTGAATGAAGATATTTAACAGAATTGATTTAACAATGCCATGTTTGTTGCATGCATACACTTTCAGTACTCTTAATTCTTTTTGAATTAATTAGGCTTCAAAAAACACTATCATTAAGTTTTAAATAAGAATATGTTACTAGATCCTATGTGTTATTCATTTATAACTTTTCATTTCTTTTTTTTTAAATATATTTTATTGATTTTTTACAGAGAAGAAGGGAGAGGGATAGAGAGTTAGAAACATCAATGAGAGAGATCGATCAGCTGCCTCCTGCACGCCCCCCACTGGGAATGTGCCTGCAACCAAGGTATATGCCCTTGACCGGAATCGAACCTGGGACCCTTGAGTCTGCAGGCTGACGTTCTATCCACTGAGCCAAACCGGTTTGGCAACTTTTCATTTCTTGATAGGACTTGACTAACTTAACATTTTCTGTTATATTGCTTATTTTATTTATCAATCAGTACTTTTAAGGCAAATTTATATTGAATTATTATTAATCTTTTCTTACTTTTATTAAAGTTGTTTTATTATATTTTTTGTTAAAATTCTCAATTAGTTATGTCAAATATTTTATTTAAAATTTATGACCCTGATGTGTTTAAAAGATGAGGAAAAAGATCCCATAAGTATTTTATTTTTATTTTCCATTTTATTGAAAGTTGGTTTGGTGTACTATGTCAGTTTTCATTTGGAGCATTACTTTATTATATAATATATGTATTTTTACTTCCTCAATTATTATCTAAATTTACTTGTGTTATTTATAAAAAATATAGACTGAGTAATTTCAATTAAGGATATTTATTGGAGTTTTATTTAAGGTTATCATATATAAATTTATTATTTTTAAAAATAATTTTACTGTTAAGGAAACCCAGAAAAAAGGCATATCATCTGCTTATACCACAGATTGGTTGGAAGAGCTCTACTGGTTAAATAGATGTCTATGATTTTCTTTTAAAAATCATCTGTATTCTTGTTTTTTCTACCTTTCCTCCAACCATGAGTGTTGTTAATGTCCCATTATTTTTTGAACTTATTATTTTGGTGCTATATTATTTATGGTGCTACATTATCAAGTGTTGATGTTTGGAAAAAGTGCTCTTTCTAAAATAAATTGGAAAATTAAAAATTTTATTAATTTTGGAATATCTATATATATAAAGAGCCTGGGTCTTAACATCCAAAATGACTGAAGGCTCGACCGAATACCCGGCTATGTGCATAGCAGGGGAGTGGGTTGAACTGCTGACCTCTCAGAAAGAGAGAGAGGCAGAGCTGATGAGCAGTGACAGCAGCTGCTGGCAAGGCCCAGAGAGAGAATCAGGGTGATTAGACCAAAGGTGGGGACTGATGAAGGTTTTTAAGGGCAATAGCTATTTGGTGTAAGGTGTAAGAAAGTGATTCAATTTTTTAATGACTGGTTTGGCAGTATAGTGCATATGGCTGGCTATCCGTCCAGATATAGGGATTATGCTTTTTTGTCTGCCAAGAGCATCTCCTCCTGCTGAAAAAGGCTCCCCACCCACATTTAAGCAATCCTATTCTATATAATCTATCTATACTACTAAAAGGGTAATATGCTAATTAGACCGGGTCGACCAGCCATCTTCCAGATGTCTGACTTCCTTCCAGACAAAGCCATGGTGGTAGGGGCCGAGGCAGAGGCAATTAGGGGCAATCAGGACAGCAGGGGAGGCCAGTTTGGGGAGAGATCAGGCCTGCAGGGGAGGGCAGTTAGGGGCAGGCAGTCAGGCAGGCACAGAGGTTAGGGGTGATCAGGCAGCTAGGGGGTCAAGGTAGGGGCGATCAGGCTGGCAGTCAGAGGGGTTAGTGGCGATCAGGCAAGCAAGTGGTTAGGAGCCAATCATCCCAGATTGCGAGAGGGATGTCTGACTGCCGGTTTAGGCCCAATCCTTGTGGGATCAGGACTAAACCAGAAGTGGAACATCCCCCGATGGGTCCCAAATTGGAGAGTTTGCAGGCCGGGCTGAGGAACCTCCCTCCATGCATGAATTTCATGCACCAGGCCTCTAGCATATACTATAAATATTTAGTGAGTGCTACATTTTTACTATAAATATTTCCTTAAAAATGTACAAAAGATTTACCTTTTACTTTTATTTCTAAGATATATGATTTGTTTTAGTCTTAATTTTCTAATAAATAATGCAATGAGCAATTAAAACACATATAAGACAAAGGAGTACTATTTATTTACTTATGTTTCCCTTTCTTAGGATAGTGCCTTATAAAAATTAATAGAGAGTGTCATATCTTTAACTTTAAGCAAAAATGCAGAGAAAAATTGAATGTGTTTTAAAGGATAGTTAAATAAAGAACCATGCCTGTCCTGATGGCCTTCCCATGACTGTATGTGAACAGTCAGTTTGGCTCTATGATGACTAAAAATGAGCATGGAAAGATAAACCTTTCTGATAAACTGCCTATGAGATAAACAAACAAATAAACAAGAAATATATCTACTTATTCAAGAGACTTAAACCTGTTCCTTGCACTTTATTTATACCAGAGGGAAATTCATCTGAAGATGCCCTAATTGGAGAGGGGGTGGAGTGGAGAGAAAAGATACTATGTGATTGAATGAGAAATATTTCCATCAACTTTACAGTGAATTTTACAGGACTGCTTTTTAGAGCAGTCTTCAACATAAACCAATGAGTTCAAATAAAAGTGCAAACCAGAAAAGCATCTTTATGAGAAGCCAATACATACAGTACAATCAAATGTGAGTCTGAGGGTCCAGAGTGTTCTGGTGAGAAAGGCTGCCTGAGGTTTATAAACACATAACCCGCTGGACTTGGTCTATAAAACTGAGAGAACTTGATTTCCCTGGAGTCAGTCCGAACCAAGGCCTCCCAAGTCACCTTCCCTAGACTCTTCCTCAGGTGGTGCTGATACAGAATGTCTCCAAGTCAAATTCAGGTCCTTCCAGACAAGGAGACATTATTCTTGGCCAAAATGACATAGGCACCAGTGAGCTGGATTATCCAATCTTTGGAAGGTGTATGGGTGAGACACCCCAAAGGAAGAGTAGGGCGGAGACTGAAAACAGATAGTTCAGGCTGTAGATGACACCTTGCCTGACTACGATGAAGAGTTAGTGGAAATATTGTGGTTGCCCCAATGTTTTACTTCCTCTCTACAGTTCATTTACAGAAGGGAGAAGAACTGTCAGAAGTATGAGCAGTATTTCCCAAATCTTGTAGGAATTGAAGCTGCTCAGCCCTTTGGGTTGAAAGCGACATGAACATGAGGTCAGATATCAGGCAGGGGCTTTTTGCGAAACTCACAGTAAGGATCAGAGTTTGGTGCAGGGGTTTTATCATTTGTTGGTTTTACTTTGCATTACTTCTTTAAAATGCCTTATTTGATAATCCTTCAAGTACTAAAAAGTCACTAAGTTGTTTGTTTTTGTTTGTTTGTTTGTTTTTTACATTATCAAGGATCCTAAATGTGTCTTCAAAAGCTTGTTTTGGCCCAGCCAGAATGGCTCAGTTGTTGAGCATCGACCTATGAACCAGGAGGTTGTGGTTCGATTCCTGGGCAGGGCACATGCCCGGGGTTGTGGGCTGGATCCCCAGTGCAGGGCATTCAGAAGGTCCACACTGATGTTTCTATCTCTTTCTCTCTCATCACTGATGTTTCTATCTCTCCCTCTCTCTTCCTTTCTGAAATATATATATATATATATATATATATATATATATATATATATATACACTAGAGGCACAGTGCACAAAAATTTGTGCACTGCGGGGCGGAGGTATCCCTCTCACAGTCTGGGACCCCTCAGGAGATAATGACCTGCTGGCTTAGGCCTGCTCCAGGGTGGCAGAGGTCAGGCCCAATCCCTAGATGCCTGCCCCGCAGACTCAGAGCAGGGCCGATTGGGGAGTTGGGGCACCGCTCCCTGTCATGCACAGAGCAGGGTGGATCAGGAGGTTGCGATGCCACCCCCAGCCACGCTCAGGGTAGGGCCGTTTGGGGGGTTGGGGCACTGCCCCCTCTCACACTCAAGGCAGGGTCGATGGGGAGGTTGTGGCGCCACCCCCTGTCACACACAGAGCCGCAGGGAGATCAGGGGGTTTGGGCGCTTCCCTCTGTCACACTGCTCCAAGGGCCAGGAGGCCTCATGGCTCTGCTGATTCCGGTGCTAGGAGGCCTGGCAGCTCCACTTGACACAGGGGCAGTGAGGCCTCGCTGCTCCCGGTGCTGGGAGGCCTCGCGGCTCCGCTGATCCCAGGCCAGGAGGCCTTGTGGCTCCGCTGATACCGGTGCTGGGAGGCATATTACCCTTTTACTATATAGGATAGAGGCCTGGTGCACGGGTGGGGCTGGCTGGTTTGCCCTGAAGGGTGTCCTGGATCAGTGGATAATGCCTTGACCTGCCGATCGTAGGGTCTAGGCTCGATTCTGACCAAGGGCATGTACGTAGGTTGCAGGCTCCTTCCTGGCCGGGGCCCAGGTCAGGGCTCATGCAGGAGGCAACCAATCGAAGTGTCCCTCTCACATTGATGTTTCTCTCTGTTTTTCCCTCTCTCTTCCACACTCTTAAAAATCAATGGAAAAATATCCTCAGATGAGGATAAAAAAGAAAGAAAGAAAGAAATGTCATATCCTATGAAAGACACATCTTGAAAATGCCTAAAGAAAATTATCATTTTTTTCATGGTGAAGGTACTGGAGTCTGTTGATGAAAACACCTTGGCAGTTGCGGCGGCCTGCAGTGGCAGCAACAGCGGGGTGATGGGGGTGGCGCCTTCCCCTGATCAGCCCAGTCACCCCCTGCAGAGGGAGGCCCCAAACTGTGAGAGGGGGCAGGCCTAGCTTAGATTTGTATGACCATCTCATGTCCAGAGTTCCCTGTGGACCTGATAAACTTTTTTTAAAAATTAATTTTAGAGAGAGAGGAAGGGAGACATTTATCAGCTGCCTCCTGCACACCCCCTGCTGGGGATCAAGCCTGAAACCCAGTCATATGTCCTGACCAGGAGTCAAACTGGTGACCTCCTGGTGCATGGTTGATGCCCAAATACTGAGCCACACTGGCTGGGCCCAATGAGACTTTTATTATGACTTCAGTACAACTCAACTTTTCTCTTCCAAATTTCATTTCTTTCATTTTTAAATGTATTATTTCCTAAGACTCCCCAGAAACTTCCTGCATGAATCTTTTTCTCAGAGTCTGCATTCCAGGAATCTTAACCTACTAGAGTTAGTGCCAGGAGAGGTACTAGAAAGCAGACTCTAAACTAGGATTTGGGAGCTAGGTCATTCTCAGTCAGTTGGCAATGAGAACCACATCCCTGTTTGCTGGTGGTGTGTTCATAGTCCCTGCTATGTGGGAGCAGTAGAGTGGTTCAACTTTTCCCTGAACTGAGCTAGCATAATGGTAGAAGGAAAGCTACTGGCTGAGGCAGCATATCTGAAATTTGAGTTATATTTGGGGCATCAGAAATCTTAGTTAAAAAGAAAATGGAATTATATAGCTGTTCATGAAATATTGCAGTAAATGCTTTGAAGAAAGACAACTGCACTGTGAAATCCAGAAGGCCTCCTTGAAAACTATAAAGTGTCTCTTATCTTCTGTACCCAGAGGACAGAAAGAGCTGAACACTGGGCCTAGGACTCAGTCACAGGAGTAAGCAGGAATCCACAGAAGCTTGAATTCTAAGTTCTGGCAGATCTACTAGGCCAAGCTCAGGGGCCTGATTGAGGACTAGGAGATTAAGACATGGGGTGGCAATAACTTGGTTGATTCATATGAAAATCTTAAATTTCCATATTTTCCTGAGAATCAAATTTCTCCATAGGTCTGACCTACATCTCACTATTAAAAGCTAGCACTTCTCCTTTTGGGTAGACAGGGCTAAAGCCTTTTTCTTGCAAGATAATAAATTATTGTTAATATTTAATCCAATGAATTCAGGATTAAGTCAAACATAAGGTGACCAGAGTAGTGCTAGAACTCCTAAGGGAGGAATGAAACTATATTCCTAAAATGTCCCAGGACCTAGCCTATATATACTCAATGGAGCCAGAAAAATACTTATGGGACTGGACTATGAGGTGCTGAATTAAGAGAAGTGTGGAAGATAGAGTTGGTTAAGGGAGAGTTTATCAATATGAAACTTAACATCCCAGTAAGGATGCTTAGAGATGGTGCTAACTTGCTCTTGGGGTTGCTTTTAGAACCATTAGGATATAGATAGACACATTACATATAGTAAAAATACCAGAACAGCTATGTTAGATGGTTGAAGAAGGAAGCAAATGGTCAGAGAATAGGATGTGCTAGAGTGGATATATTATATAAGGTTGGAAAACTCACCATATTACTATGTTCTGTGAAAGAGCCTGGGAACATTGCATTTATAAAGTCAAGTAAGAGATGCTTTGTTATCCTGGGTGGTATAGCTCAATTGGTTGAGCGTCATCCCATGCACCAAAAGGTAACTGGTTCAATTCCTGGTCAGGGCACATACCCAGGTTATGGATTTGATCCCCAGTAGGCTGTATATGGGAGGCAACAAATTGATGTTTCTCTTTCCCATCAATGTCTCTCTCTCTCTCTCTCTCTCTCTCTCTCTCTCATCTTTCTCTCTTCAATAAAAACATATTTTTTTTAAAAAAGAGATCCTTTGTTAAGAGGGCACCAACATCACTAAGAAAATCTGTGGTGGCCATTCTCTATAGGTCAGGACTGATAGTAGGAAGTGCAGGAACTGGGCTCCCTTAATAGTAATGAAGATGACAGGAAATGCAAATAATAGGGGCTCAGTCAAAACCTAGCTCTGTGTCATTCAGATAAGGTTCTATGTTTCCTTTGAGAACTTCCTTATTTTCTGGTATAAATTTTTCCTATATTTTCTTTGCCCCAACCCAGGAATCAATCATTTCTCTCAGAAGCCTGTTTCCTTTTCATGTGCCAAATTGAATTTAAAAAACCAATGTCTAGATGCTAGGTGTGCTCACTATTTTGCAGGTATCACTGTTCCTTTAATGGACAGAGAAAAGGAATCTACACACTTACACACACGAGTATGTGTGTAAGTATGTGCATTAATGTCTATATTTCTACATTGACTTACAGTATTTACATTGTACACCACAAGCTTTCACTGATTTCTCTAGTTCTAATGCAACACAACAGAGTTTGTTCTTGTTTTTTTTTCTCTTTCCACATATGTAACTCCCTTCTCCAATAGTAAAATGCCTGGTTCACATTATTCTAAGTACATTCATTTATTCAATCAATCCAGCCCTGTTTATTCAATCCCCCTTGATGTTTTTGGCCCTTCTCCTTCTCCCCTAGAGAGGCCTTTTTCAGCTCACCTAGGCTCCAGGAACCCACACCAGACCACTACCTCAACCTGTCACTGGGGGTCTATGCAATTTCTGATACCTGGATAGATGTCATCTTACTCAGCCTGCCACTCTCCCTTGTGAAATTCTTCTTCACTCCACCTCGGTTCTAAAATCCAAGTTGGGCCACCCTTCCATCCTTCAATGATTCTTTCCTCACATTCCTGAAGCACTAACTTTCTGAGCTGGGCTGACTTCCAAGAAGCTGTTCTCACTTCATTTATGTGCCAACACCTTACAGCAGGTGGATCCACGTACCACTAACTCTTTACTCCAGGTCATCCTCCAAAGGCCCCCTCCTCAACTCTCCTGGGTTTCCACACTCCATGTTGAGTAACCTTGCCTGAATCCCAACACCCCATATTAGACAGCTCTCTCACATGGACATCTTCCTTATTCTACAAGGGCACTGATCTGCCTTCCTGCACTTATGTACTTTTCACTCTCCTGGACATCTGATACCTTGTGCCTGGCCATACTTCCTCTACCTCTGAAGAGAATCAGTGTTTCATAATCTCTGCCAAGCTATTCTCTTGGGCAGTTGCTCTGCTCACTAAACTTGGGCTTTGACACCATATGATGCTGGCTGCCTTATTATATTTGAGTATCATCCAACATGTGATCCTGCACTCCACACTCACCTACTCCTTGCTAGGCAGCCTCTTCTGGATTGGGTTTCAATACTTTGCTTCAGACCAACAACATCCCCACTCCCCTGACACATACACAGTGCACACACACACTCATACAGATTCCCATCTTCTGTGCCACCTAATGGCTTTGGACAGATTTGTTCAAAAATAAAATGATAAGGGGTTAAACAGAGAAATGGAAAAGTAGAAAAAAGGATGGGGAAAAGGAAGAGATTCTACATCACATTCTAGAAGACAAATTGTTCTTGCTTATACATTTTAGATTATTTAGTTCATGATGTGACTTAAAGATCAAGTTTCAGGTGTTGTTTTTTTTTTAATGTGCTTGTCTTATTGTTCTATCATTATTTATTTAGAAATCCATACTTACCTCTGCTTTGAAGAGCTACTCTGTTCTGAGGGAAGTTAACTTTCCATAGAGTGATAAGTTTATTTCTGTGCTCTATATTTTATTCCATCTACTTCAGTACTCTAGTTTTAGTATAATTCTTCAAAGTTAGTAGAGCAACTCCTCCCACTTTGTTATTTTTATTAAATATCTTGGCTACTAATGGTCCTTTGCATTTGTATATACATTTTATAATTAGTTGCCAATAGTATTCACTAAAATCTGCCTACATAAAAGATTTCCAGATGTGGAATTCTGTCAAATTAATTTTTTTTCTGAAAATGCCATTATACTTTTAAAGATATATTCTCTGACTTTAGAAATGTAAATTGACAGTTGTTTTCTTTCATATATATACTAGGGACCCAGTGCATGAATTCATGCACCTTGAAAGAAACTGTGGGCCGCAAGGCTGCAATAGGCACAGGGGTGGGTCTTGGCCCATCCTCCACGCCCCCGCCCAGCCCCTCCCACCGTGGCCCCCCAATCCCCTGTCTGCCGGCAGCCCTGCTCCCACTGTTGCTGCTCCCACACACTGAGGGCACTGGCCCTGTTCGCTCTTGCTGAAGGCATGAAGCAATTGGGGACAGTGCCAGCAGTGGGTGCAAGCGTGGCCGGCACTGTCAGCAGGTGCAAGCGGCAGCTGCTACCCCAATTGCCCCTCAGGAGCAGGGGGAAGTGGAGAAGCACTCAGGGGTGATCGGGCCAGCAGCCAATGCTCGCACCCGCTGATGGTGCCAAGCAATGAGGACCAGCATCAGGCACCAGCAGGGGGTGTGAGCGATGGCTCCGGTGCCCACTGGAGTGGGGCCAGCGCTGTCAGTGGGTGTGAGTGGAGGCTCCGGCACTGTCAGTGGGTGCAAATGGGGCTGTCTCCAGTAGTGGGTGTGAGAGGTGGCTGCCGGCCCCAATCTCCCCTCAGAAGCAAGGGGAGGTGGAGAATCCCTGAGGGGCGATTGGGGCCAGCAGCCACCACTCGTACCCACTGACGGTGCCAAGAGATCAGGGCCAGGTTCAGGTCCAGGCACCAGCAGTGGGTGCAAGTGCTGGCTTTCACATCTGCAGTGGGTGTGGTCAGGGCCAGCGTCAGCAGTAGGTGCAAGCCCCAGGCGGGACCACGGTGCATGGGAGCAAAGAATTTTCAGTAACCACCAGAGGCTGGCCCCGATAAGAGCGACTGGAGCCCCACCTTGGTCTGGTGCCCCTGTTCACCTGCTCCACCATCCCACCACAGCTGACGCCCACCATGTTCCACACACGCCCCCTGGTGGTCAGTGCAAGTCATAGCGATTGGTTGTTCGGTTGTTTGGTCATTCCGTTGTTTGGTCTATTTGCATATTAGCCTTTTATTATATAGGCTTTATATATAGGATATTATATATATTTTATATAATAAAAAGCTAATAGGCAAATAGTTGTCATGCACTCATGCTGTCATGATGTAACGGCTCAGACACTCAACATTGGGGAGAGAGGAATGGGGACCAGCCTGGCACAAATGACCTTGCGAGAGAGGAATGGGGACCAGCCAGGCACAAATGAGCTCATGAGAGAGAAATGGGGACCAGCCAGGCACAAATGAGCTCACAAGAGAGGAATGGGGACAGCCAGGCTGTGGCCTGGGAGAGGGACAAACTGCCTGCCCTACTGTCCCAGGTGCCAGTGGCTGTACCTGCGCCTGCACCTGCAGCCTGGCCTGGGAGAGGGACAAGCTGCACACCTCGGGGTCCCGGGCACCAATGGCTGTGCCTGCAACTACGGCCGGGAGAGGAACAAGCCACACACCACACGGTCCCGGGCGCAAGCAGCTACGCCTGTGGCCCAGGAGAGGGACAATCCACATGCTCCAGGTTCCCCACAGTCCTGGATGCCAGCAGCTGCACCTGAAGCCCAGGAGAGCGACAAGCCACACACCCCGTGGTCCTGGGCACCAGCAGCTACAGACTGGGTGAAACCACCTGCCCACAGCCCCCTGTGGCTGCATCCAGCCCAAATGAAGCTGGCCCGGGTCCTGGGTGCCTGTGGCCAGCCAGAGGGAGGGAAGCCCAGGTCCCAGATGCCTGTGACCCACCAGAGAAGGGAATCCTGGGTCCCAGGTGTGAGGCAAGGCAGAGGTGGTCAGCAGTGATCAGGCCAGCAGGGGAGCAGTTAGGGGCAATCAGGCCAGTAGGGGAGCAGTTAGGGGTGATCAGGAAGGCAGGCAGAGTTGGTTAGAGACAATCAGGCAAGAAGAAGTGGTTAAGGGCAATCAGGAAGGCAGGCAGGTGAGTTGTTATGAGCCAGCAGTCCTGGATACCAAGAGGCAGTCAGAAATCCCCTGAGGGGGTCCCAGATCAGAGAGCTTGCAGGCTGGGCTGAGAGACCCATCCACCTGTGCATGAATTTCATGCATCGAAATATATATATATATATATATATATATATATATATATATATAATTTTTTTCTATTTGTTTTGGTTAAGAAGTATATTAGTCAGGATAAGTGAGGTCATGTTTCAGTAACAGTCCCCCTTATTAGCACTTAAAATAGTTTCTCACACACAGGACTCATATTATTTGGTATCATGTCATTTTCAATCAAGAATCACATCTGAATCTTCAAACTCTTGATTATCCTTGACAGCTGTGTCCAGGAGAAGATTCTCTGTGTGTGTCTGTGTGTCTATACACATTTTGCTCCAGTTCCTTCATGGTCTTTATCAGGATGGCTCATTTGAATCACCAAGTTTGCCAATACTAGGAATAGAAAGTTTATTTTGAATAATATTCTCTAGGGAAAGACATTTCAACTCATTCCTTGATAATACACTGCACTGCAGAAGAGTTTACATTTCTGGAAAAAAATATCCAAAAGTGCAACATTAATGTATATTTCTACCCATTGTTGTTTACCACTCTTTTATTCTCAGTAGTTTCTTAATTTGCCTCTCAACTTCATATAACATAGCATTTTTTGTATATTTGAAAAACAAAATCTAATTTATCGACTACAAAGAAAGTAAGCTCCTTGTTTTACTCATTTAGAATTTTAATTGTTCTATTTTCTTGTTTCTAAGTGATGTCCAGAGTTTGCTTTCTAGAATTTCTTGTAGAATTTTTTTATAGAGTTATCCGTAGAATTTATTTAACCTGAAATAAAATGAATGCCTAAATATAAGTGGGAAACTACCTAAGGTCCTCTAACTTTTATCTCACTATTTGTTAGGGCCTATCACCATTAAAAACAACAACTACTATGATAGTATGTTGTTGTTTAGTAAACACTGAGATTCTTGGCATTTTACTGCTTGTTTGCAAATTGTCAACCCTTTTCTCTCTGGTCTTTTTTTCTTTTTAAAATACAGATACTAAATCTTGGTTTTGCTATTTCTATCTTTCTTGCTTGTTAACATTTCACATATGCACCACACTTCTGAAGGTGTCTTTTTGAAGTTTACCTGATACTAAGGAATGTTTATTCTTTTGTTGAGGCATTGATAAAAATATTAAATAAGAACCTAGGATCATCCCTGCTGGATTGTAGGGTATTTCGTTGTTGTTGTTTTTCTCTTCAGTTTGACCCTGATTAACAGCAATGTGAAAAAGGAATATAATATTGTCTGGTATGTAGAAAAGAGTGAAAAATTATGGTATTGATTTTGTTATAATCACAAATGTTTTTTACAGAATGAGAAGTTTGTTTAATATATCTACCAAGAGCAATGTGTTCAAATGAAGTGATTTATTTACATTAGTGTTGCTTTGGCATAATGTAATTACTCAAAGTGTAATCCATACATAAATCAAGTTAATTAATACCATAAAACAATAGCCACAACGATTCCAATTTTTCCAGCAATCTTAATCAATAATATGAAAATGAGAAAATAAATGAAAGTACAAAACCAGCCTCTGTCAAAAATAAGCAAGCATAGTAATCCAAAAAGTCAATTACCATATAAACATGATTTATTTAGTAGGTGACATTTCATTATTATATTTGTTTAACTACATAAAATTAATAGTGATTGTAAGTAGAGTGATTGAAAAAAAAGTATAAATATATAAATAAAATATGTTATTCAAGTTCTTAACTGTTACAGGAAGAAAGAAAGAAAGAAAGAAAGAAAGAAAGAAAGAAAGAAAGAAAGAAAGAAAGAAAGAAAGAAAGAAAGAAAGAAAGAAAGAAAGAAAGAAAGAAACCACAGAGAGAAAGGGAGAAGAAAAAAGGAAGAAAGGAAGGAAGGAAGGGAGGGAGGAAGGAAAAGAAAACTCACCCAGGCCTTTAACTTAATTCTGAACTTGTACTGAAACTATATTTCAAGTCTTACTATTGTATAGTTGACATTTTTTAAAGTTTTTTTTAATGTAATATTAACTGTTTACCAGTGTGGTCCATTTTATAAAAATACTAGAGGCCTGGTGCATGAATCCGTGCATGGGTGGGGTCCCTCAGCCTGGCTGGCGATTGGGGCTGATTGGGGGACAGCTGGCTGCAGGGAGGAAGGCTGGCCAGCTGTAGGAGATTGGCTATGGGAGCACACTGACCACCCAGGGACAGCTCCTGAGTTGAGCATCTGCCCCCTAGTGATCAGTGCATGTCACAGCAACCAGGCATTCAGTCGTTCAGTCTTTCAGTTGCTTAAGCTTTTATATATACAGATATTTGTCATCATCTATAATAATAAAAGCATAATACGCTAATTAGACTGGGCAGCCAAACGACCTTCTGGATGTCATTCTGGACATCCTTCCAGACAACCTTCAGGATGAAGCTGGGGCTGTGAGGGCCAAGGCAATCCACCATGACTGCGAGGGCCCATTGCGGAGCCCTGGCCAGGTGAGCAGGACCTCCGTCACAGAGCCTCGACAGGATGGGCAGGGCCTCCCTGTGGGCGGTGATCAATGGCAGAGTCTGGGCCAGGTGGGCAGGGCCTCCCTCTGTGTTGGTTGCCATCAACTGCAGAGCCCTGGTGGGTGGGGCAGGACCTCCCTCTGTGAGGCATGGATCTGGGGGCCCCGTGATTCATTGCCCCACAGAGGGAGGCCCAGGCCACCAGCCAGTGACACTGGCAGGTGGATGGGGCTGGCCAGCTATCTCCCCACAGAGGGAAGCCCAGGCCAGCCAAGCGATGGTATCCATGCCTTTCACCCGCAGAGGGAGGCAACTGGTGGTGAAATGGGGGCAGTGCCGCACAGATGGCAAGCAGTGGCAGTCTCAGGGGTGGGGCCAGCTGCCGGCAGCCAGGGGGAAGGAAAACCCCGATAGGCCCCTTTCCCTGCCAGCCCCGCTCTCAATCGCCCCCCCCCCCCCCACTCATGACCCTAATAGGAGGGAGGAGGGAACCCAATTCCGCCCATCCCTCTCCCAGCCTGTGTCAATGACAGAATATGTCTGAAGACCAACTATTGTCACATTGTAGTACTGAAGCCAAAAGAAGCCGGTGGCATCAACACAATGTATCTGAAGACCAGCTATTGGCACAATGTACCTCTGCAGCCAAAAGAAAGCAGCGTCATCAACTAAAAATGTCTAAAGACCAACTATTGGCACAAGGTATCTCCGAAGCTGAAAGAAGCCAGCATTGTTGACAGAATATGGCTGAAGAACAATCATCGACAAGTACTACCAATACTGGTAGGAACTGCCTTCACAGCAAAAATGAAGTAAATGAGGATGCAATTATCAAACATAGTTGTGGTGAAATGACTGTTACATGTCAATGCTGCCTATCACTAAATTTCTCCAATGAAAAACCATTTAATGGAAAATATACTCGATATTGTAGCAAAGGTAAAGTTTGTCCAAATGATATACATTTTCCAGAATACCCGGCATATTTTAAAAAATTAATGATAAATGAAGATCCTGATAGTAAAAATTTCATGGAAAATATTTGTTTGATAAATAGTTGTTTTGCTTTTGCTTCCATGGGTGCAAATATTGCATCATCCTCAAGATATGGGTCATACTGTTTTAGAATACAAGGACATGTTTAACACCATACTGGAACTTTATATCCTTCGGATGGTGTTTCTCAGAAGTTTGCTCAACTCTATATTTTAGATATGGATGAAGCGACGAGTAGAAGATTAGCAATGCCAGAAAACCAAGCTTGCTGAGAAAGACTCATGATCAATATCAACAACCTCATGAATGAAATAAATGAATTAACAAAATCATACAAGATGCTACAGGAGGTAGAAAAGGAAAGCCAATCTGAAGCAGCAGCGAAAGGTATTGTTCCCATGGAAGTAACAATGGCGACTAAATATGATTGTAATAGAGATCCACGTACATATAATTCTCGCCGTGTAACCAAGGTTGCTGTCATATTCAGAAACGAAGATGGAGAACCACCTTTTGAAAGGGACTTGGTCGTTCATTGTAAACCAGAACCCGATAATCTGAATGACACTAAAATGAAACAAATCAGTATCCTGTTTCTTACATTAGATGCAATGACATATCCTATTCTTTTTCCACATGGTGAAAAAGACCAAGGAACAGCTATTGTATTAAGACTCAGAGACAACAGTGTAATTGACAATAATACTAGACAAAAATGTAAGGACATGAATCACACAAATGCAGTATTATGGATTTCATCTCTCTGTCCGGGACACATTCAATCCTATGTTAAATGCAGGAAAATTAACTCAGCAGTATATTGTTGGTTCATATTCAAAAATGGAAGCCAAATGGATACATTTTATTAAAGCAAACCAATCTAAGTTGAGAGTTGAAAAATATAGTAGTTTGATGGATTATCTCACATCTAGATCTGAAAATGACAATGTGCCGATTGGTAAAATATTAATACTTCCATCATCTTTTGAGGGTAGTCCCAGAAATATGCAGCAGCAATATCAGGATGCTATGGCAATTATAACGAAGTATGGCAAACCCAATTTAGTCATAACCATGATATGCAACCTCAAATGGGCAGATATTACAAACAATTTACAACGCAGACAAAACGTTGAAAACAGACCTGATTTGGTAGCCAGGGTTTTTAATATTAAGATGAATGCTCTTTTAAATGATATATGTAAATTCAATTCATTTGGCAAAGTAATAGCTAAAATTCATGTCACTGAATTTCAGAAACACTGATTGCCTTATGCTCACATATTATTGATATTAGATAGTGAATCCAAATTATGAACGGGAGATGACATTGACCGTATAGTTAAGGCAGAAATTCCAGATGTAGACAAATGTCCTCGACTTTTTCAAATTGTAAAATCAAATATGGTACATGGACCATGTGGAATACAAAATCCAAATAGTCCATGTATGGAAAATGGAAAATGTTCAAAGGGATCTCCTAAAGAATTTTAAAATGCCACTATTGGAAATATTGATGGCTATCCCAAATACAAACGAAGATCTGGTAGCACCATGTCTATTGGAAATAAAGTTGTCAATAACACTTGGATTGCCCCTTATAACCCGTATTTGTGCCTTAAATATAACTGTCATATAAATGTTGAAGTCTGCACATTGATTAAAAGTGTCTAATACTTATTTAAATACATCTATAAAAAACACATTTGTGCATATATTCACATTTCTGAAAAAAAAATATTATCAATCATGACAAAGTACAGGACTCCAGGTATGTGAGCACTCCTGAGGCTGTTTGAAGACTTTGCAATGCGAATGCATGACCAATCTCTTGCAATCACAAGATTAGCTATTCATTTGCCTAATAAACAGAATTTATATTGTCATACCTAGGATTTTGCTGAAGTTATAGATAAGGCTAAAAGGCATTATTCGACTTTGATGGTTTGGCTTTTTATTGACTAGAGAAGACTCTGATGCACGTAATTATTATTATTGGGAGATTCCACAGCATTATGTGTTTAATAATTCTTTGTGGACAAAATGCCAAAAGGGTGGGAATAAAGTATTAGGTAGACTATTCACTGTGAGCTTTAGAGAACGAAAACGATATTACCTTAGACTTTTGCTTCTGCATGCAAAAGGTGCAATAAGTTTTGATGATCTGCAAACTGTAGGAGGTGTAATTTATGATACATTTCATGAAGCTGCTAAACAGCAAGGGTTACTAATTGATGACACTATCTGGAAAGGTATGATTGACGATGTGATTATCCTTAATATGCCCAAACAACTAAGGCAACTTTTTGCATATATGTGTGTGTTTGGATGTCTTTCTGATGTAGACAAATTATGGGATGAGAATAAATCTCATTTTATTGAAGATTTCTGTTGGAAATTACATCGAAGAGAAGGTGCCCCTGTAAACTGTGAAATGCATACCCTTAATGAAATTCAAGAGGTATTCACATTGCATAGAATTAAATGTTCACATTTCATACTTCCGGACTATCCTTTATTAATGAATGCAAATACATGTGTTGAATCATACGGGCAACAATAGGCATAGGTTTTGATAAATCTCTGAATGATGAACAGTTGACAACCTTTCAGATTATAATTTCAGCCATTGAAGATCAAAGTGTACACCCCAAATGCTTTTTCTTGGATGGACCAGGTGGTAGTGAAAAAACATATCTTTATAAAGTTTTAATACATTATATTAGAGGTTGTGGTGGTACTGTTTTACCCACAGCATCTAGGAATTGCTGCGAATTTACTCCTCGGTGGAAGAACCTTTCATTCCCAATATAAATTACCAATTCCATTAAATGAAACTTTAATTTCTAGACTCGATATAAAGAGTGAGGTTGCTAAAACCATTAAAAAGGCCAAACTTCTCATTATTGATGAATGCACCATGGCATCCAGTCATGCTATAAATGCCATAGACAGATTACTAAGAGAAATTATGAATTTGAATGTTGTATTTGGTGGGAAAGTTCTTCTCAGAGGGGATTTTCGACAATATCTCAGTATTGTGCCCCATGCTGTGCAATCAGCCATAGTACAAACAAGTTTAAAGTACTTTTAATGTTTGGGGATGTTTCAGAAAGTTGTCTCTTAAAACAAATATGAGATCAGATGATTCTGCTTAAGTGAATGGATAGTAAAAATTGGAGATGGCAAACTTGATAGCAGTTTTCATTTAGGAATGGATATTATTGAAATCCCCTGTGAAATGATTGTAACAGCTCTATTATTGAAGCTACCTTTGAAAATAGTTTATCTATAGATAATGTTAAAAATATATCTAACCATGCGATTCTTTGTCCAAAAAATGAGCATATTAAAAAATTAAATGAAGAAATTTTGAATATACTCGATGGAGATTTTCACACATATTTGAGTGATGATTCCATTGATTCCACAGATGATGCTGAAAAGGAAAATTTTCTCATGGAATTTCTTAATAGTATTACTCCTTTGGGAATGCTGTGTCATAAATTAAAATTGAAAGTGGGTGCAATCATCATGCTACTGAGAAATCTTAATAGTAAATGGGGTCTTTGTAATGGTACTAGATTTATTATCAAAAGATTGTGACCTAACATTATCGAAGCTGAAGTATTAACAGGATCTGCAGAAGGAGAGGTTGTTCTGATTCCTTCCAAGAATTGATTTGCCCCCATCTGACACTGGCCTCCCATTTAAAGTAATTCTAAGACAGCATTCCTGTGATGACAATTAATAAATCACAAGGACAAACTCTAGACAGAGTAGGAATATTCCTACCTGAACCTGTTTTCGGACATGGTCAGTTATATGTTGCTTTCTATAGAGTTCAAAGAGCATGTGACAGTAAAGTTAAAGTTGTAAATACTTCATCCCAAGAGAAATTAGTCAAGCACTCTGAAAGTGTTTTCACTCTTAATGTGTTATACAGGGAGCTATTAGAATAAGTTTAATCAATTTATCAGTCATTGTTTGTATCAATGTTGTTTTCATATCATGTTTTTGCTATTTTTATATCATGTCTTTGTTGTTGTTATATTATGTTGTTATTGTTTATTTATTAACAAATTTATATATTATTTTCATATACATTTTACTAATTTTCTTTTGTCTCTGACACTTCTATTATAGAGAAAGGGCTAATAGCAATATTAAAATATTTCCTCTAATTAATTCCCTTTCAATGTGCACAAATTCATGCACCGGGCCACTAGTTACTTAATGACATACCAATAATTCTCAAAATTAAAATTCTATATGAAATCTTGCTAAGCAGATTGTCCAGTTTTGATGGTATTTCTGTGTGCTTAGAATGCAGGGTTAACTTTTACTGAATTACTTTATCTCCAAAATTAGTCCAGAACATGTGAGTTTCAAAATCATAAAAATTTCATCAATATAAGCTACTGTTAACAGATAATAATCAATTATTTATTCTCCCTCTGCCCACTGGTGGGGAGTGGGCCTAAGCCGTAGTCTAGCCTCCCTCTACAAAAGGTGACTGGCAGACCGATCAGGGGATGGCACGAGCAGCGAACGGCCAGCCCTGCCTCCCATTGCACCACTGCTGCAGGTGGCCTCGCTCTGCAGTGGCCTCCCTCTGCATATTGCCTCACACAGAGAGAGGCAACCCCAGTGGGCCTATTTGGGGACAGCGAGCAGCCCCCCCCCAAATCTCCTCACTGTGGTCCCCGGTGGCCTCCCTCTGCAGGAGGTGATCGGGCCGACAATCAGGGGACAATGTCGGCCCCCATCGCACCCCCATCATGCATTTCATGCACCAGGCCTCTAGTTGTAAATAATGCTGCTATGAACATAGAGGCTCATATATTCTTTCTGATCGGTGTTTCAGGATTTTTAGGATATATTCCCAGAAGTGGATTGCTGTGTTAGATGGAAGTACCATTTTTATTTTTTTGAGGAAACTCCATACTGTTTTCTATAATAGCTGCCCCAATCTGCATTCCCACCAACAGTGCACTAGGGTTCCCTTTTCTCCACATCCTTGCCAGCACTTGTTTGTTGATTTATGAATATTATCCAATGAGGTGATACCTCATTGTGGTTTCAATTTGCATTTCTCTGATGATTAGTAACATTGAGCAACTTTTTATATGTCTATTGGCCATCAGTAAGAAGGATATCTTACCCTTTGAGACAGCATGGATGGACCTGGAGATTATTATGATAAGTGAAATAAGTCAGTCAGAGAAAGACAAATATCACATGATCTCACTTATATGTGGAATCTAATGAACAAAATAAATTAGTGAGCAAAATGGTACTGCAGACATGGAAGCATGGAACAGACTGACAGATCTCAGAGGGAAGGTGGGAGGGAAGGCAAGAAGAGATTAATCAAAGAACTTATAGGCAATATGCAAAGCCCATGGACACAGATGATAGACAGATGAAGGCCTGGGGTGGGGTGGGAGCTGGGTGGAGGAGGGCAACGGGAGGAAATGGAGGACATTTGTAATGTTCTAAACCATAAAATTAATTTTAAAAAATTAAAAAATAAATAAATAAGCTACCTACAAATATTAAGTTTAAATGGTTTATATCAGAAAGAAGGTTTTTGTGTCCTGTATTAATAACTAATTTGTATTTCTTAAGTGCTTACAGATACCAGATTCAGTGCCAAGTGTTCTATCTTCATAATTATCCCATGAAGTGGTTACTATTAAGATATGAAGAAATGTGAGATAAAGAGACCACATTTTGTTCATAAACACGTCTAAAAGTGAGGCTTGTGCTAAGCACATTCAAGCTTTATTTGAAATATGGTTTTTGTACAAAAACTGGAAGGACTAGGAAAATAATAAGGAGAACAAGGTATAACAAGGAAGCCTCCGTGATGATTTCAGCCTTCTTTGATACAAAACAGGTGATTCTCAGGAGCTCACGAGGAAACCACTCAACACTTCACTCTTCTGTCATCTCCAACTCCTGCCAGAAAGCAATGGCTCTTTCTCCTCGGGATTCCATATCTTAAGTCATTTTTTTCTCACTTGTGTAGACTGACAATAGACAAGCAGACTACTGAGCTCACTTTTGGCTGCCACAACAATACTGTGACTAGCAATTCCATTCATTTGTCAAATAGAATCTGGTTTAAATCTGAGGCCTAGTTCAATTCACAGACAAAACCTCTTGAATGGAGTAAAAGCTGAGCCATGAGGAAGGACTCTGACACATTGCCATAAATATGTACCACAAATCACCCTCTTAGCCTTCTCCAAAATTCTGTGCCACCATTTACCCGAATGGCTACATCCTGCCGAATGGGAAATGTCTAAATCCATCAGAGATTACTAGACTCTGGCTCTGCACTGAAAGGGGGCACGTATGCCACTGAGGGTCCCCAGTCAGCGTTGGGGCTTATAGATGAGAATAGTACATGGTATACTAACCCATCTAGTGGTGATTTCCTTGGCCCCTGAATATTTGTAAAAATAGATATATTTGCCCTTAATTGGCACACTGATACATAGACTAAAAGTAATCCTATCTAATAAAGAGGAAATATGCTAATTGAACCTCATGCCATCACAAAGATGGTGGTGCCCACAGCCAATTAGGAGGGAATATGCTAATTGACTGCCCTGCTCTCAAAGATGGCAGTGCCCAGACCCCTCAGCCCTGCTGGGGTGCCTGTCTCCGGAGTCCCCCAGTCCGCTCAGCCCCCCAGCCACCCAGGGCCGCCTGAGGCTCAGGTAACCAGGGCTGGCTGAGGCTTACACTGACGGCAGTGGCAGCAGCAGAGGTGTGATGGGGCCGTTGCCTTCCCCTGATCGCCGGGTCACCTCCTGCCCCTGAGGGCTCCCAAACTGTGAGAGGGGGCAGGCCAGGCTGAGGGAACCTCCCTCCAGTGCATGAATTTTCATGCACTGGGCCTCTAGTTATTGCAATAATTGTGCTATCAATATTTCAAAGTAAATGGTATTTTATTAGGGTACATCAAGTGAAATATGCAATAATAATTGATATGTAACTATGTATCTTTATACAACAATAGTTAATAAATTCTAAAAAATATTAACATGGTGACTTTTCCCTCTTGGTTTAATAAACAAAACTTTTTAAAGTTTTTTTTTTTCCTTATTACCATGATAGCCCCAAAAATGAAAAAATTTTCATACAATTTAAAACTATCATATATACCTCCAATCAGGTTGCTCCTCTAAAATTCCCTTTTAGATTATTTTAGATACTGTTTGCTCCTTCTGCTTATTCCCCAAAGTCCTACTTATATCCTGCTTCATCATTGTGGTATTTAATTCGAAATTCCCATGAAGTTTGATGAGTTATCCTAATCTCAGGAACATCTTCCTCCTGTGCCATAACCAAGTGGAATTTTTGCAGTCATGTAAGTAAGACTGGCTCAATTTTCAGAAATCAATCAATGTGACCCACTTCTTTAAACAATTTAAAGGAGAAAAAAGACAAGATCATATCAACAGATGCAGAAAAAAGCATTTGACAAGATTCAGAATCAATTCATGATAAAAAGACTCTTAACATTCAGGTTTAGAAAGAAGGTTCTTCAACCCTATAAGTGGCACCTACACGTTTCCAACAAATACCATAATAATGATGAAAGACTAATGGTTTCCCCCTCAGTTCAGGAGCAGGACAAGCATACCTAGTCTCACTACTCCCATTAGCATGGCACTGTAAGTCTTAGCCAAGACAATAGACAAGAAAAAGGAATTAAAAGCATAGAAATTGAAAGCATAGAAATAAAACTGCTCCTATTCACAGATGACATGATTTTCTATGTAGAAAGTTCCAGGACTATATAAAACACCTCCTAGAATTAATAAGGGCACTTCAGTCAGTAAATTCTATACTAATAAAAGCCTAGGTAGCCCTCGCATGTGACATCATCACAAGATGGCTGCACACACAGCAGAGGCAGGGCCCAATGGCCACTCCACGTGGTGAGGCCTAGAAGTCCTGTGGCTCTGCATGGCGTGAAGGAGGCGGGTCCCAACGGAGAAGGTGGGTCGTGGCAGGAGAGGGCAGTTGTGGGCGATAGGGCCAGCAGGGGAGGGCAGTTGAGGGTGATCAGACCGGCAGGGGAGTGGTTAGGGGCAATCAGGCAGGTAGGCGAGTGGTTAGGAGCCAGCAGTCCCGAATTGTGAGAGGGATGTCTGACTGCTGTCAGTCGAACATCCCCCAAGGGGTCCCAGATTGGAGAAAGTACAGGCCAGGCTGAGGAACAACCCCCCGCCCCCCCAGTACACGAATTTCATGCACTGGGCCTCTAGTAAGGCTATAAAATATAATGCTAACAAACAAAAATGAGTTACATTTCTATATCAATCAACAAATAACTCCAAAAATTAAAACTAAATATTTCAAATATCACAGAAGGCCTATATAAACAGAGAAGAGTACCATGGAAAACTAAATACAGCAAAGATGTCAGTTCTTCCTAAAATGATTTTAGACTTTATGCAATATATATGCAAGTATTAGCAGGATGTCTTTTTCAGATATATACAAACAAAATTAAATACAAAGGAACTACACTTGCATGATAACTTTGAAAAAGAACAATGAAATGGCACACTACCCAATTTTAAGAATATTTCACAATAAAATTACAGTAATAAAAATAGTGTGGTACTGGCAACTGGATAAGAACAGAGATGAAAGGAACAGTACAGAGTTGGAAAATAGAGCAACACAATTATGGCCATTTGTTCTTTGACAAAAGTTTAAGTTTGGGAAAGTCAGCACACTTGGCATAGCACTTCACTTGCTCACACAGCACTGGGGGGCGAAGCAAGCCTTCCATGTTGTCCAGCTTATCATGGGACACGAGGTCTCCGTCGGCACGTCTCAAGATGATGTTTCTAGAGATGGCCCTGGGTAGTGATTCCATGGTTTCAACAGATTGTGATTAATTGAATTGATCCAGAAGTTTCTGTGTTCTCCATAAAGGCAACTCAAAAGCACGGTGAGAATTTTCATTGGAATAGCCTAGAATTGAGATAATGTGTCAATTAGGAAATCTCATAAATGAAGACTCCATAATGTGATAAATCTCTGTAACAGTTGCAAACACACTGCTCCACCCTCACCCCCCGTATTAGGCCGGATGGTCACTGGTCATACTTCGTTACGTACCAGCACAGGTCATGTGCCGATATGTGTCTTAACAAAACAAACAAAAAAGTGGATTATCCATCTCTCTTTCCACTCCACGAACCTACATAGATTTTCTCCCGGGTTTATATGTTACCTTGGGAAGTTTGGAAATGGGGAGAAGAAGATAGAAATTATGAAGAAAAAAAATGACACTGCTAAGTTTGAAGTTTGTATTGATATCCTTGTAACCTCTGTTCAAATCTGTTTCCTTAGAGTTATGAGGAATAATAAGAGGCTGATATGTCTACTAAGGAATAGTTATTACTTGAATATTATAGACAATTTCTCACCAAGAAGGTTAAAGACTTAAAAGGAATATTTTCTTAGGGTTAAATTTTATATATAGTAATATATATTTAGCTGATAGTTTATTTCATTGAAATTTACTACTATCATAATAAAAGCAAATCGATGTAAACTATTTTAACTTAAGCTTAAACTTTTGTTTTAAGAGACAAAATATTAAACTGTGAAACAGTTTTTAACTTATAACTGTATTAGATGACATGAATTAACAGGTTTTTGGCCAATGTTTTGGAAAATTTGAATGCAGATTTTTGTTTGCACATTAGATTACAGTAAGTTAACAAAACTTTTCTTAAGCATGTTTTTGTTCTGCTTACTGTAGCATGAACACAATAAAAGTTATTTGATTAGGAAATCTTTACCTTTTCCAAAATAATCAAATTAAATAATCTTTTAAAATTGTGCTTGTAAATTGAAATTTATTTGTAACTTACAATTTGGATCATACCATATATGACCACCAGGTGGTGGTAGAAGATTGACTAATATTAAGTAGCATTTGTACATTCCAGTGTGCTTTGCAAATGTTTTAAATTTGGCTTCTTTCAAATTCCCTTTCCTGTCCAAGTGTTTTAAGTAATTTCCAAATTACATGCAAATACCAACTGATTAAAAAATAAGACTGAGGTTATTGGAATATGAAGATTATTAGAGTTATAAAACAGTAGCAGAAGGAATAATTCTCAAAATTTATATTTTTTAAAGCATAGATGAGTAATTATTTAGAAAGAGATTAAAAAGTTAGACAATCACTTGCTGAGCTTCATAAAAAAACTTTCATAAAAATTTACTGTTTACATATACTGTGTATATTCTTTATACTATGAATAACATAATTGTTCATAGAGGATAAAAGGATGTATTAAGTGGAAATAACAAGTATGCACAGATAAGAAGCTTGAAATGATTTTAATGTTATATCAATGATTCAATATGCGGCATCACATAAATAATTGAGTGATACTTTCCCAGCATGTAATGGCTTTGCAGCATTTTCATATAAAGTGCAATAGACACTCTTGGCCTTACTGGGTACCCAGGGAAGAAACTTCAGGGAAAAGGGAGTAAGGGGCAGGCTAACATTTCAATGCTAGGCCATTGCAGGAACTAAATATGAATTTCATATTTTTTGAGTCTTCTACTCTTTTTAAGTTATTTCTCCCTTTCTTTGACACTTGACCGATAATTAATAATTAACTTACTCCATATTAAATTTTAATTGTTTTCATAGATCTATTCATACAAAATTTCAGATGTTTGTATTTTTTGTACAATGTAATATCTGAGGTTCTTGTGAGGAATTTGTATATGTTCCAATAAAAGTTTCTTAACATACTCATTGATATATCTTTAAGAATAAAAGAAAAATCTAGAAAGAGTGGTTATTTTTTAGTATCTTCTTTTATTAAACATTTTGGCAAAACAACATGGTTTAAATTTTCAAAAATTTTTGTTTTCTATTCTGTATGAACAAACATATTCACAAGTTTATTAGCTTCGGTCACTGATCACCTAAAAAAGAAGTGGCATGAAGTGATAAAAAGTCAGGAATAGCCCTAGCTGGTTTGGCTCAGTGGATAGAGCATCTGCCTGAAAACCAAATGGTCCTGGGTTCGATTGCAGTCAAGGGCAAGGACCTTGGTTGCAGGCTCGTCGCCAGCCAGGGCCCTGGTCAGGGCTTGTGCAGGAGGCAACCAATCGATGTGTTTCTCTCACATCGATATTTCCCTTTGTCTTTCCCTCTCTCTTCCATTTTCTCTAAAAAAAAAAAAAAAAAAAAAATCAGGTATATTTTCAGGTTTTAGCACTTCATGATGCAGTAGAAAAGAATGGTTTATCACTGGTTCTCAACCTTCCTAATGCTGAGACCCTTTAATACAGTTATAATATATGTTGTGGTGACCCCAATTTCATTGTTACAAATTGAACATAATTAAAGCATAGTGATTAATAACAAAAACAATATGTAATTATATATGTGTTTTCCGAAGGTCTTAGGCAACCCCTGTGAAAGGGTTGTTCCACCCCTAAAGGGTCGCGACCCACAGGTTGAGAACTGCTGGTTTATATAATTATTATACACTACAGTCCCAGTGCACAAAAATTTGTGCACTTGGGGTTGGGGGGTCCCTCAGCCCGGCCTGTGCCCTCTCACAGTCTGGGACCCCTCGGGGGATGTCCACCTGCTGGCTTAGGCCCGCTCCCTGGGGGAACGGTCCTAAGCTGGCAGTCAGATATCCCTCTGGCAGCCCGGGAGCACTCAGGAGATGTCCACTTGTGAGAGGGGAGCAGGCCTAAGCTGAAGTTGGACATACTTAGTGCTACTGAGAAGGTGGGAGAAGCTCCCGCCACCACTGCTGTTCTGGCAGCCGTCAGCCTGGCTTGTGGCTGAGCAGAGCTCCCCCTGTGGGAGTGCACTGACCACCAGGGTGCAGCTCCTGCATTAAGCATCTGCTCCCTGGTGGTCACCGTGTGTCATAGTTACCAGTCATTCCCAGTTGTTCTGCTGTTAGGGTCAATTTGCATATTACCCTTTTATTATATAGGATAGAGGCCTGGTACACTTTTGGGGGCCAGCTGGTTTGCCCTGAAGGGTGTCCCAGATCAGAGTGGGGGTCCTGCTGAGGTGCCTAGCCAACGAGGGTGAGGGGCTGAGGGCTGTTTGCAGGCTGGCCACACCCCCTTCAGGGTGGGGATCCCTACTGGGGTGCCTGGCCAGACTGGATGAGGGGCTGATGGTTGTTTGCAGGCTGGTCAAGCCCCCCAGTGGGGACCCTCACCCCATGGAAGTGTGGCCAGCCTGGGTGAGGGGCTGAGGGCTCTTTTCAGGCTGACCACAGCCCCTTCAGGGTTGGGGGCCCTACTGGGGTGCCTGGCCAGCCTGGATGAGGGGCTGATGGCTGTTTTCAGGCTCAGGCTGGCCACAGCCACGGGCTAGAATCAGGTATCTGGGATTTATTTATCTTCTATAATTGAAACTTTGTTGCCTTGGTCCCACTTGAAGCCTGGGTTGCCCCTGGCAACCCAGGTTGCCAGCCCCTCCTTGAGCGGAGGCCACAGTGGCTGGAAGCAGGTATTTGGGGTTTATTTATCTTCTATAATTGAAACTTTGTAGCCTTGAGTGGAGCTCAGGGCCGGCAGGGTAGGCGGGAAGCTTCGCTTCCTCCATCGCCAGGGCAACCAAGCCTCCTGCTCGCTCCAGCTCTGTGGCCACCGCCATCTTTGTGATGGAGTGATGGTTAATTTGCATATTACTCTTTTATTAGATAGGATTCCTGATATTTTAAACCTGATTTCAATAAGAATGTGTTTAATTATATCTTAGTTTTAATTGGCATGTGAAAAAACATATTTCTATCATTAACAGAGGATATAGACTTTGCCCTGCATTTCTCATAAAAACTTCAAGGAAACAATAGGTGTTAAAATATAATATTTCATTCAAATGTTCATGTTTAATTAGCTAGTTCACTGAGGGCTTGACAGAAATGTTACAAACAACAGCCTATTAAAAATGAGATGGGTCTAGATTTAAGCCAGTTTCCCGCCATAAATGTAGAAGAAGTACTGAAATTTGCTTTGGGCACTCCCCACCTAACTAGCCTTCTGTCTTTATTTTATTTTGTCTTTCTCCCATCAAACAATTTGGATGCTTTTAAGCCAGCAACATGTTTGAGCCCCATATTTCTGCCTGCAGCCGTGCCCCAGTGACATTTTATAATTTGAATCAGTGGCTTGTAATGCAGTCCGCTGACCACTGGGCATATTTTAGTCCATCTGGTAAATATAAAGATAAAAATAGTGTAACAATTATTATATATATTTATTTTAATTTTAAAAAGTTTATCTACAAAAATGCTGAGTCTTATGTCTGCATGGCAGCAATCAGCTTTGAGCTGAGTGGAAGCTGCCCTATTTAGACAAGTATGTGCGTTGGGTTCCTCAGGCTTCTACTTTATGGATTCCTGAAGATGGCCCTAAATGTCAGCTATCATTTGTTATCACATTACTGCTGTTACTTTTTCCTAGAGGAGTGAATTATTTCTCTGTCCTCGTGTCCCCGTCAAAAAATGGGAAGATAAAAGATCAAGAAAACACAAGGGCAAATGAATGAGAAACAGCTTATTAATTTGTGTAAGTGAACAATATTCCGGTTCATTTAATAGCAGGCTACCTTTCAGGCCAATGTGGGAACAGAAATCTGTGACTCCTGTTAAACCTATCCAACTTGATACCATGCTTTAAAATTTGGCTGTTCCAGGAAAAGTGAAATGTTTACATTTTCATTGAAAAAAACATAACTTGAATTATATAATTTGAATATAATTAAGAATTATGTAATTCTTAAATTGTTTACTTGAAAACTCAGGGGCTACAAGAATATCTCTGTGTACTCCTAGCCATTCTTGACTATTTGTAAGCAACTATCTTTTCTCCTTCATATTTCAAGTTAATATACATGTGTTTAAACAGTTGCTTTCTGAGTAGATTGTGGTGACCTTTCTAAAGACACAACTACAATAGAAAATTTCAAATACAATAGCAGGCCCAGGAGCTGCTTCGTGGAAAAAAAAAATCCCCAGTTATGTCACAGACATAATCACATCTCCAAGAATTTTTTTTAATGATTGTCTTATTATTGAAATCAGAAACATTTCTGAACTTTAACTAACCCTTCAAAATCCAATTTGAAGGTTATGTTTTTCTCAAAAGTTATTTATGTTTCACTTTCAAAAATTAGTTGTTCATAAGTTTATACCTAATTCCAATTATTATAGATTTTTGGTTATAATTACTTGTTTCACTGTCCATCTCACATTTCACACTGTGAAATTTCAGAATTAAATAGGAAGATGCCTAAAATGACCTGTAAAGTTAATACGATCATGGCCATTTTAGCTATAACAAACAGAAGATTACAGGACTTATATTTTTTAGTTGTACCTATTACTTTAAGTCATGGACTGCAGAGTTTAAATGACGTATGCCCAAATTCATAGAGTTAATTACAAATCCAAAAACTTGGACTCAGGTCTCTTAATGACTTATTGGCCCACAGCATAATTTTGTGCTTAGAACATGTACCTCACAAATAAATACCATCCTGTGGTTTCCTATGGTTTATACACAACAAACAGAATCAGGTAACAACTACTTATCTTTATGAATGAATATGTTTCATTGTTGTTTTGGTTACATTTGCAAGCATATACTATCAATGACTGGAGCAAGAAAACCGTACCTACAGATTCCTTCCCTCATCACCTAATATTTATTGGGTGATGCACTCCAGAGAAGGCCCAGTTCACTGCTTTGGTTCAGCACACTGACTCCCTTCAGCACACTGACTTTGCACCATTTGAACCCCTGTATCTCATTGATCAGAGTTCCATATAAAATAGGTTTGAGAGTTCTGAGATGCAGAAAGATATAAACTAGATGAGTGCTGCCTCCGTGGAGCAATGAAACTAAAGCTATTTAACTCTGGGCTTTTGCTGACCTTTTGATCCTGCCTTTGCAAGGAACTGCACTCCATCAGGGGGCTGGTATTCCAAGGTGCCATTGAAATGGGCCCAGGGAAACTTTTAATATTTCATTCCAACTGTTTTTCTAGCTAGTTTATATATACATCTCTCAAGGGGTGAGAATAATTTTATGAGTGATTTTTATGAAGGTGCATATAAAATTTTTTTTCTAACTTTAGTTTTCTTCTGATTGTTTTTTCTTGGGGCTGATAATACATTAAAGTCTACCTACAAGAAAGAAGGGGTTTGCATGCCTGAATGGAGAAAATGTTTCTGAAATAAAAATAAAACTTCACAGATAGTTAACCTTCATGTTTTGATATAGAATATTAAAGCCCTTATTTTTAAGCATTAAAATTGAAACAGGATCACAAGATTCCAGTTAAGATCATTTGAGGTTGATTTGTTTTAGAGAAACATGTGACGATTAAAAAAAATGTATTTTGAAATAGCTGCCTCCATTACCAATGTTTTAATCATTAATGCCAATGTTTTTAGAGGCTTCTCTTGACATTTTTATCAGAATGTGGTCATAGCTGACAAATGGAAAAGGTTAAAAATCTAATTCCCCTGGATCAAAATTTTTAGAGAAAGGTATGAATTGCCAAATTGTTAAAAGGATTTTTAACATTAAATTACAAACACTATGAAAACAATCTAAACTTTTATAAGGTCCTTTGGTGTGATTCTCTACCATGATTGAACAGTCATACCCAACCACACTCTAACATCCTTAGAGTATGGATTCTAATAACCTTTAAAAAATGAATGAAAGATGTATGTTTCTGTAAGACAGTTACAGGGGGTGATTGCTGTTTTTTATACTAGAAACATTATTTATCCCTTGAAAATGATCCATATTACACAACATATAATTATACTATGAGTCTTCAAATGAACAATGCAAATTAGAATAGGTATATAACTCCATGTCTCCAAATAAATTATTAATGTAGTTAAATTCAGGAAGGCTTCTTTGGATCCAGGAGATATTACGGAAACATTTTTTGTGTTTTTTCCCCAAATTAATTTCTCTGCTACTCTTCAAAAATTAATAAAGTCCAATTTTAAGGAATGCAGATCAAAGAATAAAAGTAACCTGGAAATTTTTCCTGATTTTTCTCATTGATTATGGTATGACTTTTTTGAGTAAATCAATTGAAATCAAATGTTTATTTGTTATGCAATTCAATTTACGAGCATACGTAAGATAAACACTATCATTTCCAGTGTTGATATTCATTTATGCCAGTGGTTCTCAACCTTGGCTGCACATTAGAATCACCTGGGAATCTTTTTAAAATCCCGATTTCTGGGCCTCATCCTCCTGAAATTCTGTTTCTTTGTTATTAATGTTGTGGCCCCACCCCATAACAAAGAAACAGAATTTCCGGAGGATGGGGCCCAGAAATCAGGATCTCTCTCTCTCTCTCTCTCTCTCTCTCTCTCTCTCTCTCTCCATATATATGATAATGAAATCTGTGAGTACTATAGAAGCACATGGGCTAATGACTGTCTTGTATCACTAAAGGCATCAAGGCTGAAACCGGAAGGACTCCTAGGATTTCAGAGGGTCAGTGAGTGGGAAGAGTTTTTCAGGTAGGAAAACCAAAAATCAAAAACAGTAAGTGGGAAGAAACACAAATAAAAATAACAATGGTTTAAGTCTGGATTTTTATGGAAGGAGTATGAGGCCAAAAGCAAAGGCTAGATCACAAATGTTTCAGAGGGACTTTAAGCAGGAGAGATTAATAGAATATGCAGGAGCTTCAGAGAGTAAGTCTTTTCATTCAGATGACAGACATGCACAGGTTCGCTTGTGCCTATGCTACAGTTACTACACATGATCTTTGAATATTATATTGGGATTGAGAAAACACATATCTGTCCATCATTCTAAGTTGCCAGGTGAAGAAAGTCTCCCTTCAGGAGCTTGGTTCTAGGTCAGTGATGGCGAACCTTTTGAGCTCGGTGTCAGCATTTTGAAAAACCCTAACTTAACTCTGGTGCCGTGTCACATATAGAAATTTTTTGATATTTGCAACCATAGTAAACAAAGATTTATATTTTTGATATTTATTTTATATATTTAAATGCCATTTAACAAAGAAAAATTAACCAAAAAATGAGTTCACGTGTCACCTCTGACACGCATGTCATAGGTTCACCATCACTGTTCTAGGTTAATGTTTGAACACTAGAAGTGATAAACTAAGAAAGATGGAAATGATAAACAAACTCTTTGTTTAACCGTTTGAGTCCCAAGCAGCACGATCTCGCTGCTGAGATTTTATGTCGAGAAAACATACGATTCGTTTGAGTCCCAGGGGGTATTGAAAAAACACTGTTGAAGAATCCCAAACAGCGCAACCGCGCTTTCTCTAAATGAGTACGAAAAGACCCAAACAGCGTGATAGCGCTTGTTTTATTTTATGTCGAGAAATACCAAGCAGCGCGATTGCGCTGCTTGGGACTCAAACGGTTAAGAAGCTCAGCATGCTCATATTCATTTCAAAAAGAATATTTTTATATTTTTATATTACTTTTTCTTATGCAAATACAGTGGTTCTCAACCTTCCCAATGCTGCAACCCTTTAATACAGTTTCTCATATTGTGGTGACCCCCAACCATAAAATTACTTTTGTTGCTACTTCATAACTGTAATTTTGCTACTGTTATGAATCATAATGTAAATATCTGATATACAGGATGTATTTTCATTGTTACAAATTGAACATAATTAAAGCATAGTGATTAATCACAAAAACAATATGTAATTATATATGTGTTTTCCAATGGTCTTAGGCGACCCCTGTGAAAGGGTTGTTCGACACCCAAAGGGGTCATGACCCACAGGTTGAGAACTGCTGAAATAGAAGAACAATCAGAAAATAAATCTCCTTTACCTCCTGGAATCTATTTTCTACATGAATCCTCAGTTATTCATGTTTTTATAATTATATAATTCATATATTATATATTTAAAAGTATGCATGTATATATAGATAGATAAATGTAGACAGAGAGAGAAAGAGAGAGAGAGAGAGAGAAAGAGAGAGAAAGATGCAGCATTTTTTTACAGATAAACTTCAGGAAGGAAATACTTTCATTTAAATTAACTGATAGGAAGTAACAAATTATCAAATGTATTTTAGAAAAGAAAATATTATAATTTTAAACTCTAATTGGCTTAGGAGCTGTTGAGAGGCGCCAATATAATCAGGAGGGTCAGAAAAGGCAGATGGAACAAACAACTTTTATGGGAGACAGCTGCAGCCAGGGAGGGAACTGAAGGACAAACGGCCTGATAAGAAACCAGACAGGCATTAACTCACTTAGAAAGCCAGATCATTAGTGAAAAATTCCAAACTACATTCCCTCCCCGCCGAAAGCAGATAGGTATGTTGACTCACACGGCGCCAGATCTCCAGTAGAATGACCTCAGGTTACTTCCCCCGTTTGCTAAAAAGTATATAATGTGTGCTTAAACTCTTGGTCAGGGCTCACAGACACTGCTCTGTGCTCAGAGTAGGCTGTGAGTCCCAGCATGCTGGTAACAATAAACCCTTTGCTTTTTGCATGAGAAGCGTCTCTTGGTTCTTTGTGACAGCGGCTTGCGTCCAGGGCGTTACATTTGGAGGTTCCACCGAGATTAACTGCAGCCGCCTTCGGGTATCAACGTTCCAACAGACACTTCTTGGGGTAAGTGACGGCGCCTTTTTGGATAAGAATAGCGATCGCTTAGATATTGAGAGCTCGAATTTTGTCAGAAGCCGGCAAATCTGTTTGGTCAGTGCTAGCAAATCTGTTCGGTCAGAGCTCTGTTCGGTTTGGTGGCTGTCGGGGAGGGGCGTGAGCCTCCCCCGACTGCGGCTGACAGACGTGTCGGGAGGTCGCAGGCCACATCCCCGGGGGACGCCCTGGTGCAGTCTGGAGAGGACCAGGGGCGCCTGGATTCCTCTCGTTTGTTCTGAAACTCTGTTGCCAGCTGGGTCAATTGGCTTTGAAAAACCTTCTTTTTGGATCCTTCGATTTTTGTCTCAACGCGTTGTGTCTGTCCTTGTCTTTTGTTCTTTGTTTCTTGTCGTTGGTGTGTGTGTGTTTTCGATCATGGGCCAGTCTGCCTCTACTCCTTTGTCCCTGACCCTGGACCATTGGTCGGAGGTCAAGGGACGAGCTCAAAACCTTTCTCTTATCATCAAAAAGGGTAAATGGCAGACTTTTTGTTCATCCGAGTGGCCCGCCTTTAATGTCGGAAGGCCCCCGGAGGGGTCTTTCCATCTGCCTCTCATCAGGGAAGTGAGGAATCTGGTTTTTCAGCCTGGCCGACACGGACATCCAGGCCAGGAGCCTTATATCCTGGTCTGGCAGGACTTATGTGAGAACCCCCCGGCGTGGGTCAAGCCCTTCTTACCCCCTGGTTCTCTCCCTAGGTCCTCGGTCTCTGCTTCTGAGCCTGCAATCCTCCCTGTGAAGCCGGCTCTCCCCTCGCCTCCACCCTCTGCTCCCTCCCCTCCACCCTCTGCTCCTCCTGGACGGACGTTATGGAATGGACTCAGACTGCTCCTTTGGGTATTGTGATTGATCAGTTCAAGGAGATTACGGGAGGCTTTAGAGCTCCCTCAGAAATTGGGAAGTTGTTAGGAATTGAATGGATTGTTTAAACTCTGAATGAATGTCTGGTAAAAGTATGTGAGTGTAAAGGCGGGGGGGAAGGGGGGCAAGCGTGCGGGAGCGCGGTGCGCGGTGACCGCAGCCCTCGCCCCAGAGCCCGGCCGCGCCGCGGGTCCAGGCAGCTCGGCTGCAGCGGCGGCCCTGGGGGCTCGGCCTCCGGCCCGGTCGGCGGCGGGTGCTGGGCCGGAGCTGGAGCCCGAGCGGCGCAGCCTGGAAGAGGCCGGAGGCCGGGAGGGGCGGCGGCAGCCCGGGCGGCCCGAGCCCCACAGCTTGGGCCTGCGCCCGCGCCATAGGCAGCGGTGCGCCTTCGGGGGGCGGCCCTGGGGGCTTGGGCCGGGTGCGGACAAGCTCGTTTGCAGAGCCTGGCCGCGGTGGCGGCCGCAGGGTGTTAACCCCTGGGTTTGTGTCGAGCGAGTGGAGCTGGGCGGAGCACAGGGGAGCAAGGCCAGCAAGTCGCTTGCGGGAGGCCGGAGCAGCGAGGCCCCGGGCGGCGTCGGGTCCGGGGGAAGGTCTGGGAAAGGTCCCGCGCGGAGCCCACGGGCCGGACACCTGGGGGCGGCGCGGCTACTCTGGACGGGAGCAGGGCTCTTCCCATGGAGATCGTGCCAGCTAGATGACAAAAAGTCCTTCTTGTAATTGAAAAGTTTTAAAATGCATCCGGGATTTCTGTGCACGTGTAAAGGGAACCTGAGCTTTTGCTGTGTACAGAATAAAAACCCGAGACTGTTTTGGCCTTAAAAAGTGGCGGAGAAAATTTCTCGCCCTGCGGCAAATACCACCAGGAAGTTGATAGTCAAATTTACATGTGAATAGCTATGGGGTTTACTTCTTGACTTCCCCAGCAGGAAAATTGTGACCATTTTGAAATTTAGCAGCTATGCCAGGCTTATTGGCTGGAAACTTAAAACTTTTAAGTTCAAATCATCTATGAGGCAGGAAGTGTGCTTAAATCCAATTTCTAAAGTAAAAGTACGATTATTTCAGGTAGAAACTGGTTTCTATAAATTGATCTGTCCTTATTGCTTAAATATGTATCCTTGTTGTTAAATTTGAATGTATTGTTAGTCTGGGGAATGTTAATTATTTACGTGTCACCTAAAAATTGAGGCTAAAAGTTTTAACTGGAAAGCATGGCTTTGGTGTGATGGGAGGAAAGAAATGTTAAATGGATGATAGGCCAGTAAGCTGGAACTGGTCACTGGTGATGGATTGTGGGAAGGGCCCCCACATCTGTTCCTGTCAGGCCCCCATCAGGGGACCTGGATGATGTTCCTGTTATCTGTTCAAGAGCCCAAGGCTGTAAAAATACTTGTTCACTGAAAAGGTGTAAGTGTAAATGTTTATTTGATGTTTATAAGCATCTCTGTTGTTTACTGGGAACTTTGATTTTCTATGTGATATTCTGTGCTGGGTTGGGATTTTGGAATTCTAGTCTGATTGGGACATTTAAGGATGGGGCTCACAGTTCCTCAAGGCAGAGACTTAATGGGCCTTTCCCCCTGCCTGTAAAGGAAGACAATGGGCCTTGAAATCTGTAAAGATAAGCAAGAATGAAGCTGGTCAGGCCCCACCCCCTATCATTCCTGACTTTCTTGCTGCAAGAATTGTCTCTTTTCTTGAGAGGGCTCCAGAGGGCGCACGAGGACATTTGGCTGCGCCTCGGCGCCATCCAGGAGACTGGCCCAACCCCAACTCCTCATCAGCACAGACCAGGAGATTGGGTCTACATCAAAAGGCACCACCTGGAGCCTCGATGGAAAGGTCCCTACACCCGACTCCGTGGTGCTGACGACCCCCACCGCTCTCAAGATAGACGGCGTCGCGACCTGGGTCCATCACATCCACGTCTGGTCAGCAGCAAGCTACGGCGTGATCGACCTGCCTGATGCTGGTAACATTGAATAGACTTAGATAATGCCTGCACCTTCATGGACATGGCTCCAAAGAGACAAGGACAATTTATAGGATCACATGTTTAGTAGCAGAAGATGTGGCTGCCTAAAGCGGCCATGATGCCTATATTATGTTTCATTGTATTGATGTATTATATTGACCTTTAATTCTCTTGCAGGTTTGAATATATGTTGGCTGTCCTGGAAGGGTACTATGTGGGGTAAACCCCAAAAAGTAAAGGGTGCCTAGCTGCCAAGAGGGCAGGTGCCCACCTGGGCAGGGAACAGTGCCCATCAGGTTTTGGTCTCTGTTGAGAGACAGCTAACAGTTGGCAGCCTGTGTACTGCTTGTAGGCCTTTATGACCATGCCCATGTCAGAGGTAGTCTGAAAAAAAAAAAAAAAGGCCTGTTTAGAGTGGAAGGTCTGAGGCATGGTTATACATAGAAAGAAAGTTTAATGCCAACAATTAAAAGGAATTGGCAAGGAAAGTCAGAAAATCTTAGAGTAGAGCAGTATGTCTTTCTTCTTATGTAATTCCTCCGAAATTTGGCAATACTAACATGGCAATACATTTCTTTGCATAGATTCAATAAAACCGGTTCCTAATAGTGGTTTTATTAACGGAAAACTTTGACTGGAGTATCATGTTTTAAAGAGACCTATCTGGACTCTGAAGACTTGAAGCCAATAAGAGTGCCACAGGAAAAGCCTGGTATTCTGCTTGGAAGCCCTGAAGATGGCTGGCGCTGGAGTGTCAGGCCGATGCCCTACCATCACCGGCGGTTGGTAAGAGTAGAAGGGGGGCAGTAGGGATGCCTCTGCATTCCTGCAGAGCCCCCACACGCTCTGGGCCGCAACAAGTAGGAGGGCTACTGAGATGGGCTTAAAGCCTGGAGCGTGGGCTCAGGTGGAATTGCTACAGGTGAAGAATTCACCTAACTCAGCAGATACTGCAGGCGGGCCTGATGGCAGCTGGGTGGCGTGGCTTCCTGGCCCTACGGGGCACATTAAGATTCAACCATGAGATTTCAGCAAAGGTAGTCAGTTATCACTCTTGTTGTGTTTATGCAAACATCAGGACAGTAGATAAATTAATCTTAATTTGGCTTTTTGATAGCCATGGAGGAATTTTAAGAAGAAAAATCCTATTTCAATAGAAGTTGCTAAAGCTAAAATAGTTTCTTTCCCCTCCACCAGACCATTTGTTAAAATATGCCCAGTACGAGCCTCTAGCAACGGTGGAATCAGTCCGTCTCCCTCACATCACTCTCAGAAGTGGTCTTACAGAATAGACGAGGTCTAGATCTCCTGTTCATGCAAGACGGCGGGCTCTGTGCAGCCCTCAGGGAAGAGTGTTGTTTTTATGCCGATCATACAGGGGTAGTAGAGGAGTCCACGACCAAACTTCGGCAGCGACTGGCCGAGCGACAGAAGGAAAGGGAGGCGCAGAAAAGTTGGTTTGAATCTTGGTTTACACAGTCGCCATGGTTAACAACCCTCTTATCAGCAGTTGCTGGACCGCTTATAATCCTGTTGTTAATCCTCTCTATAGGACCCTGTATTATAAATAAAATTATGGAATTCATACAACAGAGGGTAGGGGACATTAAGCTCCTTATTATCAGGCAACAATACTCAGCCTTAGCTGAGCCTGAAGGTCTCTAAGATTAGAAACCGTCCACAGAAAAAGGGGGGAATGAGAGGCGCCAATATAATCAGGAGGGTCAGAAAAGGCAGATGGAACAAACAACTTTTATGGGAGACAGCTGCAGCCAGGGAGGTTACGGGAGATGGCTGCAGCCTGGGAGGGAACTGAAGGACAAACGGCCTGATAAGAAACCAGACAGGCATTAACTCACTTAGAAAGCCAGATCATTAGTGAAAAATTCCAAACTACATTCCCTCCCCGCCGAAAGCAGATAGGTATGTTGACTCACACGGCGCCAGATCTCCAGTAGAATGACCTCAGGTTACTTCCCCCGTTTGCTAAAAAGTATATAATGTGTGCTTAAACTCTTGGTCAGGGCTCACAGACACTGCTCTGTGCTCAGAGTAGGCTGTGAGTCCCAGCATGCTGGTAACAATAAACCCTTTGCTTTTTGCATGAGAAGCGTCTCTTGGTTCTTTGTGACAGCGGCTTGCGTCCAGGGCGTTACACTGTAAAATGCATTCCTTTGAAATTGGTTTACAAAATGACATACCCCGCATTATTGACAGTCCAGTGTGTACATTCAGAGAGCTGTATGCTTGCAGTTTTTTAGATTTTGTTTCATTGTATAACTTACAGCAATGTATTAGGGCTAGTGTCAGACAGTTTTGGTTTCACCTACAGCTATTTCTAACCTCTGTTTTCAAGACTAATGGAATCAGACAATTAACAACATTAGTGTAGTTGATGGTCTTGTCTATAGGAATGGTAATGGGCTTCAGAAGATTAATAGCATGAGTAGAGTTTTATAATGGAACATCTGCAGAATACCCATTAAGCATATTTGTCATAGTAATTTATTTGTGGCTCCTATGAAGGAATTCTCAGTAACCAGCTAATTTTTTGTACTGACCTAGTATGTATTTGAAAACCTGGTTTCCCCTTAGATATATGCGGTAGGATGAGGGCATTTTTATTTACCTTCTGAATAATTTAAATAGGACATCACTGATCATTATAGTAGTAACATTACTATTTCAATTCACCTGCATTATGCCTTGAATTGAATACTTAATAGCAACCAATACACTTAACTAGCTAATTAATACCATTTATCAGTAAGAAAATTATATAAAAACATTAGTTCATGATTAGTATTAACTGAACTAATATTTAAAGTGTTTTATAATTTAACAAAAGAAATATACTTTCAAGATCAATTTTTTTTCATTTCAAACTAGGATATGGATAATAGACACATTAATTATAAAAGTTCATGTAGCTTATATGGTCCTTTCAAGTTCAATGGGGTACAGTAATGCATGTTATCAGGCAACCCAGAATGGAAAAGTCTCCATTTAATTGCATCCCAAGTCATTTCTGATAAATCCTATATATATATATATATATATATATATATATATATATATATATGTATATATATATATATATATATATGATTATGAAGATCTGCTTCCACTTGAATCTATTTTTTTCCCATTTCAGTTCCATAGTACAATTTCATTTTAAATAAGCAGAGTAATGACTGCAGGTGAACAGAGAGCCTCATATATGAATACAAATACAAATTATTTCCCTTGACTCTGATCTTTCCTTGGGTTCATATTCATGTCTTATCCAGAGAGAATAGGTACATTTTCTAACACCTTCTTAATGCTCCTGGAGTCCCAGGTGGAGTCCCAGAATGCATTATCTGGAAGGAGATACTGGAGCTGGCTCAGGCTCTGCAATGGTGGGTACCTATTCATGAAGTACTAGCTGAATTTGTGGGGATGGTGAGAAATTCCCTGTGTAAGGCAATTCTGTGAATGGCAAATTAAAGTGAGGATAACGGTAAGGCAAGAATTTATGATAGAGAAGTTTAGATTATGAATATTGCTGTTTTCCATGTGAAAGGGGTTTGATATTAATGGGAATTATTATAAGGTATTAACCACGCTATAGCTATATGAGAATAAACTTGCTGAGAACAATTACCAGGAAAATTTTAAGAAGCTTCTGATCACAATGAGATTATAAATAGGAGATGATGAGGGCCTAGGAAGGTAATAAATAAGAATTAAACTAATAATTAAGGATTAGGAGATTCTGAAGCACTTACTGAGGTTGATTAGATGGGATTTAATGATGGGCAATGGAAAATAGGGAGCTAATGGAGAATCAAAGAGGCTGTCCGTTTTTCCAGCGTAGGTGAGAGTGGGGTGATCACTCTATTAGTACAACTGAAATTATAGGTAAAGAAACCACTAAGTGGGAGAAAAATGTGTTTAGTTTTGGATTTCAGTTTGAGATCTTTTATAGAGCATTTAAGTAAATAGGAGGGGTTAATCCTATATGGTGATGCCATTTGGGATAACGGTTTGGATCTCAATACAATTTAATCACAGGGTGATTGGATAATGTCATGCAGGGAGAACCAAGAATGAAAACAGAGAGGGAAATTTCACTTTAAAAAGTGGGCAGAAATGGACGAACAGAAGAGACGGGAAAATTGGACTGGAATGTGTGGTGGGAAAATTGGACTGGAACGGGTGCGGCATTCCTCTGGGCAGGATGGCTCCCGGGCTCTTTGTCCAGTGGAGTTGAAGAATGAAACCACGGATGAAAGGTGGTACAGTAAAAGGTGGAAATTTATTGAGAAACAAGCACAGACTCTCACATGGGGAGGGGGAAAGAGTCCCACTGAGTCCCTTTTCCTTCAGTTTATATAGGCTGCATAGCTTTGTGCTTTGATATCCCCTCTGATTGGTCACTGTCCCCCTCAGATTGGTTTCTATAGCAACTCCAGAGCTCAGACCTCAGTGAAGTGAGGTTCCCTCCTTCCCTCTCTTATTGTTTCCTTATTCCCTCTGGTTTTTCTTCTTCCCTCTCTGAATGAGGGGCTTCCTTCCCTTTATTCTGGAAATGTGTACCTTTCTGCAGCTCTCTGCTCCCTTATCTTATGGAAATGTACCTTCTGCTACTCCCAGCTCCCTTATCTTATGGAAATGTACCTTCTGCTACTCCCAGCTCCCTTATCTTATGGAAATGTACCTTCTGCTACTCCCAGCTCCCTTATCTTATGGAAACGTATCCTTTGCAGCTCTGTAGCTCTGTGCTTTTTCCAAGGACCCTTTAATTCCTAAAATTTTCTAAACCTGCCTGTTTCACACCTAAAAACTCCTTTCAATGGTATAAGGCTCACAGATATTGAGGATGCAATGGTGTATTGAGGATGATAAAAAGAAGGAAAGGATATTTAGAAATAGTGTTAGTGAATATTGCTAGAGGCTTTAAATCCTTTAGGATAATTAAATAAAATATATTATTACCTTTTGGCTATAGCAATTTGCAGGCAATTAGCCATTCAGAATTTTTCTGACTTATGAGCTTTTAACTACTTTAGTATCCAAAAGAAAGAAAGAAAAAGAAGAATATATTTATTTTACAAATAGCTACTTTTTATTTCTTTCTCTTTTCTTTTTCCCAAAGCAAACATATATTAATCTTCTAGCTCAAATAAAGTGAAGTATTTGGGATAATTTAGATAGACATTTGAATAATTCTTACCTTACAAAGAACTTTATTTTGTTTAAATTTAACTATCATTGTCCAGGACAATCAAATTATTTAAATAATAATTCAACCCTTTGTGTATTATAGCTGACCTGATATTCATAAAATAGGAATGACAGAAGGAATAAATAGGCCATTCCCATGCACCTAAAATATGGCAGAGCCAAGCAATTTGTATGCATATTGCATTGCCTTTTATGCTTAACAAAATTATTTAGTATCTTTATCAAACTAGCAGATGAAAAACTATCTAAAGTATAAGCAATACTTCAGAATAAAAACCACAGAATGGTAAGGAATAAGGGTAACCTGCAGAATCAACTCCCCCAATCCTGAATAGTAGGCCCAGAAGGTTTACTTGTGAAGGGAACATATTTAATTATGAGTGAGAGTCAGGCATAGAACCCACCGCCACTCTTCATATGTTCTTATTCCTTTTAAAGAAAAGATGAAAAGTTTGGTGTCCTGATCAAATAGTTAATATAACCAAATGATATTTTGCCATTCATTTCCACAACTTTGAATAATTTATGTCTTAAACATTTATATTAACTCTCCCAATATTAAACCAGACAACCAATGGGTCTGGGCTGCCTGTCAGTATTTGAGCCAATTAAGCAGACATAGGGTTGAATCATGTATGAGTGTTTATTCTAATAATGCTGGCAGTATGGGAGATCAGCAGTTCATCCACAAAAATCTGCTCTGCACCCACACCTCCATAAACCAGCCGCTTATGTGGGGTGAAAGGACAAAGATTGCATGGGGAAGTAGGCAAAAGGAATAAGAATGGGTATAATGGTTACAGATTACAGGCAATGTGAGCTGGGGGTTTGCAAAGGGTTGGGGGGGGGGGGACTTAGGACTCTATTGTTTCCTTTCCACAAGAAGGTTGCTAATCTTTCCATGATAATAGCAGTATGATACTCCCATCTCTCATCTCCTGGGGCTGATTTCCAAGTTAGCTCCCAAGTTCCAGGGGCATACAACTCCCAACCAGGTTAGAATGTGCTTTCTTTAATCAGAACAAAACAATCATGGTTAATAGAGCTTGATTAATATTTCTTCTAATTATAGCTAGTCCCCAATATTCTATTTCTGCCCCTAACAAATGTACTCCCTTTTTAAGTTTCTTTTATAACCCTCTTCTAAGGATATGTTTTTATTTTCAGAGAGAGGAAGTGAGGGAAAAATAGAAAAAAGGAAGAGAAAGAGAAACACACCAATGTGAAAGAAATTGGTTGCCTACTGGGAATGGAACCTGCAACCTAGGTGTATGTGCCCTGACTGGGACTCAACCTGCAACTTTTTTAATGTGTGAGACTACTCTCCAACCAACTAAGCCAACCAGCCAGGGCACGACCCCCATTTTTAAAAGTAGTCTAATAGCAAGGTGTGATTTTAAAGCAAATTTAAATAGAATTATTGATCAGCAATGACAGATTATCTTTGATACAATTTACTAAAGCCAGTATTGGAGATGAAAGGAGTTTTTAGGAGTAAAATAGGCAGGTTTAGGAAATTTTAGAAATTAAGGGGCCCATGGAAAAAGCACAGGCTACAGAGCTGCAGAAGGCATAATTCCATAGAATAAGGGAGCTGACAGCTGCAAAAGGTACATTTCCATAGAATGAGGGAGCTGGAAACAGCAGAAGGTATTCATTTACAAAATAAAGGGAAGGAAGACCCTCATTCAGAGAGGGAAGAGGAAAGCCCAAAGGGAATAGGGAAACAATAAGGGAGAAGAAGAAGGGAGCCTGAGCTCTGGAGTTGCTATAGTAACCAATCTAAGGGGATAGTGACCAATCAGAGGGGATATCAAGGCAAAAAGATCTATAGCCTTTATTAACCGAAGGAAACGGGACTTAGTGGGACTCGTTCCCCCTCCCCACGTGGGAGTCTGTGCTTGTTTCTAAATAAATTTCCCCCTTTTACTATACCACCTTTCGTCCGTGATTTCATTCTTTGACTTCACTGGACAAGCCCGGGAACCATCTGCCTAGAGGAACACCATGTGTTCCAGTCCAATTTTCCCGTATCGGAGGTACTGAAGCATAGTAACCTCCATCTTGGGTAAAAACTGCTGTTTAAAATTTAACCTGCTATTCTGGCTTCTGTAAACATTTTTTTGCTTAAATAATAGAGAAAAGTAAGACTACTCCCATTCCAGAGAGGTCATAAACTGCCCCGGACAGAGTTGTCAGTGCTGGCGCCAGGCCAGGCCTTGAGATGTGGTCTCACAGCCCTGTCCCAGCACACAGGACTTTTTCTCAGAAGGTCCGGAAGTCTCATTCCAAATTTGGAAAACAAAGAACTGAAAAACATATAAATAGGAAAAACTTCCACCATATTGGGCCCCAGAATTTGAGAAGCAAGATTTCCTCTGGGTCCGCTAGCTCTAGTGAAATGAAAAGGACTCCAAATAAATTTGGCTTATTGATTAAGGCGTCTTCTTATTTACAATATAACAGTACAAAGTTAATTCTGTTATACTAAGCCTTTAAATATGGATCTGGAGAGTTTATCTTAAAAGGTCAAGGTGCAAATATCATGACATAAAATTTCCCTAGAGTGCAGTGCTTGAGTCACCTGCTTCCAATAATAGCAGACCATACGATCTACCCACTGTCTATATCAGTGATGGCAAACCTATGACACATGTGTCAGAGGTGACACCCAAACTCATTTTTTTTGGTTGATTTTTCTTTGTTAAATGACATTTAAATATATAAAATAAATATCAAAAATATAAATCTTTGTTTTACTATGGTTGCAAATATCAAAAAATTTCTATATGTGACACGGCACCAGAGTTAAGTTAGGGTTTTTCAAAATGCTGACACACCAAGCTCAAAAGGTTCGCCATCACTGGTCTATACTAATCCTTTCCTGTTATGGTCTCAGGATTCCCATAATATTTATGAATTTCTTGAAAGGAAAATTAATCCAGCTCAATTCTATATCAACATATGTTATAGTGAAGTAGAATTAACTACTTAAAGAAAAAAGAGGTCAGCCATGGTAAATCATCCCCAAAACCAAGAATTGTCTTATGGTCTCTCTGTTTCAGCCTAGTCATAGACTGTGTCTCTTGTAGTCATCAATCTTTGAGGATGGAATTTCTACTCACCAGTGTTATTGAGGAGATAGAAGAGGGCTAGGTAATCAGAGATGGGACCACAGGATGGACAGGGGGTGGGGGTGGTAAATGGAGTGTTGCAGACTCGGGCAGAATTCAGCTTGCTGACTGACCAACTGACTGCACACTATTTTGAGAGAAACCACAGACACAGAAAAAAATGACCTACAACTGGGCCCAGCTAAGCGGGAGTTACTAAGGCAACCCAGCTGGGAAAGGGGTGTGCTTAAGACATATGAGCTTTAAAATGTATGGATATTACTAAGGCAGAATTTTTTGAAATAACCAATCAGAATCTAGCAAGACATATATCTACCCCTAGATCAGCGGTTCTCAACCTGTGTGTGGCGACCCCTTTGGGGGTCAAACGACCCTTTCACAGGGGTCGCCTAAGACCATACTGAATATCAGATATTTACATTATGATTCATAACAGTAGCAAAATTACAGTTATGAAGTAGCAACGAAAATAATTTTATGGTTGGGGGTCACAACATGAGGAACTGTATTTAAAGGGCCAGAAGGTTGAGAACCACTGCGGGCCTAGACAAAGAAGCACAGTCCCTTCTCTCTCTGGTGCATTGGGTTCCTGGCTCTCCTGAGGCAGGGAATGCTCCCCTGCACCCATGTGGCTTATAGCCATATGGGTCTCCACACATGGACTAATGGACTTTAATGAGCTTGGATGCTGAACTACATTCAGCTATAACATGGAATGGAAGCTCTGGACACTGGCCTGCTTTTGGCTCTCCTGGGATCCCAGCTGCACCTTCTCTATGACTGGCTTAAGTGGCAAGGGACTTTAGAATCTGAGGCAAAGAAGCTTCACCCGAAACCCACTTGGGGCCCCCTCCCTGCTGCTCGCTGATATAGGGAGTCCAACTTTTCCTCAATAAACTTAGCTTCCACTTACCTCTCTGTGAACTCATTCATTGATTTCACAAGACAATGAACCTGGACCCAAATAGAAATTTTGGCATCATCATAATTGCTGGATGAGTTCTGATTCCATCCAATCACACTACCATGAACTAAAGGGAAAATAATGAATTTCATATTCATTCGTTCTTTTTATCATAGGCATTAGAAAGCAGGAGTTGGTTTTTGCCAATTCCCTTATACTAAGCATCAACATTGTAGAGGAAACCCCAGGTGGTTCATGAAAGTGAGTTTGACTAGAAGACTTTAGGTTTCTTGTGCAGTGAGAGAATCAATGAAAGTAGAGCAAATGGCTCAGATCCAGTTTTTCAAAAGTTACCATGCTGCCCTGGCCAGTGTGGCTCAGTTATTTGAGCTTCTTCCTATGCACCAAGAGGTTATCAGTTTGATTCCAGGTCAGGGCACATGCCCAGATTGTGGGCTAGATCCTCGGTAGGGGCTGTGTATGAAGCATCTGATCCATGCTTCTCTCTCATCAATGTTTCTCCCTCTCACATCCTCTCTCTCTAAAATCAATAAAAACATATTTTAAAAGTTGAGCAGGGTTAATGTAGAAATTGCAATAAAAATACTTCACATATGTATTAATAACTTAGTATTTCTTATGTAGTTATAATTTCTTTAGTTCATTCCAATCTTTTAAATTTGACATAAAGAGAACTCATATTAAAAGTGACTAAAAAGTAGTAGCATGGAGAATTTCAGTCTTAATGTTCTCTATTTCCTCTTGGAATTGACTCTGTGGGCGTGTGTATTCACTTGCAAGGGAGACACTTGCTATGTTTTTTTGGGGAAAACAGTATGTAAATATTGGCAAATATTTGAGACTGAATACTTGTGAGGTTTCTCAGGGTCCTGATACTCAGGAATCATTTCTGTTGGATAAATATTGAAATCATTCCAGGCTATTTTTGCATTAGAAGTTAAAATGAAAGTATAATGAGTAAAAATGTAATTTTCTTTCTGTGATTAATATAGCACTGAGATGATACAAACTTGAATTACAAAATAATGGCTAGCATAGATAGGAAAAATTGGGGGAAGATGATATTAAATCTGTAGGGTACAACAGATTCTTTTTGAACAACACTGAACGAAAATATTGCAAGTGGAAAAATATATATAATAAACAATATTACAAGTAATCTCTAGATTATCAAAAGCCAGTGGTTTCATTATAGAAAAGAGTCAGTCTATGAAATGTTAAAATGACTAAATATAGAGAAAGATATTAACCAAGGTTATGAAATTTGCCTTCTCAATTCAAGAGCCATTATGCTAATTCCCATTTAATGTTTCAGTTTAATGTTTATTTCCAAGTCAAGCAAACTAAAGAAATATAACATCCAAACCATTATAATAAAAATGAGATGGCTATCTCCAGCTTCTTGATAAGAGATTAGAAAGTCTGGTTAAATTTGTGTTAGAATTTAAACTCATATACATGTTAATGCTAGTTTTCTGCTGAATTTTTATATTAAAAAAATAAAATAGTTCAGTTCAAGCAAGTAACTTTTAGTATGAAAATAGATGATCAGACATTATTGCTACTTCTGGGAATATGCAGGGATTTAATTTGCTCATATCATGAAACTTAGATATGTCCATGTTATTTAGTTGACCTATAAGTATAAGTGGGATAGATACCCATTCCTTCTTCCCGGAGGCACTTAGCAGCTGGTGTGTGGTTCTCCGCTCTTTCCTTCCAGCAGTGATCCTGAATTGGCAACTTGAGGTACAGCCGCTTGGAGAGTCAGGAGACCTCTAACGGACTTCATGTGAGGAAGAAATAATAACTTTTTTTTTTTTAATATATTTTTATTGATTTTTTACAGAGAGGAAGGGAGAGGGATAGAGAGTTAGAAACATCGATGAGAGAGAAACATCGACCAGCTGCCTCCTGCACACCTCCTACTGGGGATGTGCCGGCAACCAAGGTACATGCCTTTGACCGGAATCGAACCTGGGACCCTTCAATCCGCAGGCCGATGCTCTATCCACCGAGCCAAACCGGTTTTGGCAAGAAATAATAACTTAATGTGATAAACAAATGAGATTAAGGATTTGTGTTGCTGTTACTATAGTACAAACTAACATCTGTATTTTATAAGGTACCAGTTAATATTTTATAAAACATTTTGATGTAAAATTATATAACAAGTAGAATTGAGAAGATAAATGAGTTAATATATAATAGTGCCTGGACTATATATAGTAGATTAAAAAAATGTTAAGCACTTTCCTCCTGTATGAATTGATGTATATTGGACAGAGGATTAATTTTCTAGCATTTTAAATCTTTTAAATATTATTCTATAAAATTACAGCATGATTAATATTGATGCTGTCCACTATTATTATAGACTAGTGGCCCGGTTCCCAAAAGTTGTGCATTGGGGGAGGTCCCTCAGCCCGGCCTGCACCCTCTCCAATCTGGGACCCCTCAGGGGATGTTCGACTGCCAGTTTAGGCCCGATCCCACAAACCGGCAGTCGGACATCCCTCTCTCAAGCCGGGACCGCTGGCTCCTAACCGCTAACCTACCCGCCTGCCTGATCACCCCTAACCACTCTGCCTTCCGGCCTGCTCGCCTCCAACTGCCCCCCCTGCTGGCCTGATCGCCCCCCTGCCTCCCACTGCCAGCCTGCTCACCCCCAACTGCACCCGCAGCCGGTCTGCTTACCCCAAACTGTCCCCCCTGCTGACCTGATCACCCCCAGCTGCCCTCCCCTTCTGACCTGGTCTCCCCTAACCACCTCTACCTTGGCCCCACCACCATAGTTTTGTCTGGAAGGACGTCTGGAAGGTCTCCCAGAAGGTCTCCTGGTCTAATTAGCATATTACCCTTTTATTAGTATAGATTATGTTAGAAGATCATTAGATTACAACAATTTTTCTTTTAAGAAAGCATAAATAATATTCTTTTATAATTGATACAACATAAATAACATAATTTGTAAATTTTATAATTTATGCAAATTAGAAATAATTGATTAGTATAGTTGTACTTTGTATTTCAAATCCATAACTAGTAAAGAATATTCTTATATTTTTATTCATTAGGAAGCAGAGTGTTTGTAAGATAGAAAGGACAGCTATCATCTGAATATTAACACTGGCAAAGAAAATTTGCACCAGACAAGTTAAAACAGGCAAGAGAGACTTTATTCAAGAGTATTAAAATACGGGAGAGCTATTGAACTCAATTCCACTGGGAAAAAGTCAGGGGGATTTTAAAGTGCTGGGATGAGCTGAGGGGGGGAGTTTTCAAAGTGAGTAGGCCATCTGTTTGGTTAATTGGTGATTAATGAAGTTAGGTTCTGACCCTCTCACAGAGATTTAATGGAATATAGGGCCCCTATCTTTCTAGATAATTAATTACATTACAAGATATGGCTATCAGCTCACACCTGTCAGAATAGCTACTACCAATAAATCAACAAACAAAAAGTACTAGCCAGGATTTGCAGAAAATATAACCCATGTGCACTGTTGGTGGGAATGCAGAAATGGGGCAGTGACTGGAAAACAGTTGGTGTATCCTCAAAAAATTAAAAATGGAACTGCTCACCCTAACCAGTTTGGCTCAGTGGATAGAGCATCAGCCTGCAGACTCAAGGGTCCAAAGTTCAATTCCGGTCAAGTGCATGTACCTTGGTTGCGGGCACATCCCCACTAGGGAGTGTGCAGGAGGCAGCTGATCGATGTTTCTCTCTCATCGATGTTTCTAACTCTCTATTCCTCGCCCTTCCTCTTTGTAAAAAAAAAAAAAAAAAAAAAAAAAAAAATCAATAATATATATTTAAAAAAATAAAAATCATCATTCTCCCCTTTAAAAAAAAATGGAACTGCTCTTTGACCCAGCAATCTACTTCTGGGAATATATCCTAAAAATCCTGAAACACCAATCAGAAAGAATATATGCACCCCTATGTTTATAACAGCATTATTTACTATAGCTAAGATATGAAAACAGCCTAAGTTCCCATCAGCAAATAAGTGGATAAAAAAGCTGTGGTACATTTACACAATAGAATATTATAGGGCTGTAAAAAGAAGTAACTCTTATTCTTTGCAGCAGCATGGATGGACCTGGAGAGCATTATGCTAAGCAAAATAAGCCAGTCAGAGAAAGACAAATGCCATCTGATCTCACTAATATGTGGAATCTAGTGAACAAAATAAACTGATGAACAAAATGGAACTAGAAGCATAAACTCATGGAGCACAGTGGTCATGTCCAAAGGGGTGGGGGTGGGTGTGACTGGATAATAAAGGTGAAGGGATTAGCTAAAGAATACATATGCATACCCTGTGGACATGGACAATAGTTTGGTGAAGGCCAACAGACAAGGAGGCGGGGCTGGGCAGAGGTAGGCAAAGGAACGGGGAATGTGGACAACTGTAATAATGTCAACATTAAAAATTAAAAAGAAAAGAAAAAGATATGACTTCCAAGTCCTTGATAAGGACATCCCTTGGTTGAAAACTGGCAAGAGGCTGATAGAAGATTTGCTTCTCAAAGGAGCAGAGATAGAATTTACAGTTGCAAGGTTTATTTTTATTATTTTTTATTGATTTTTAGAGAGAGAGGAAGGGAGAGAAAGAGAGAGAGAAAGAGAGAGAGACAGACAGACAGACATGGATGTGAGAGCTTAACATTGATTGGCTGCCTCCTGCATGCCCCCTACAGGGGATGGAGTTCGAAACCTGGCTATGTGCCCTGACGGGAAATCTAACCAGCAACCTCTTGATGCATGGGACAAGCTTTAGCTAACTGAGTCACACCAGCCAGGGCTACAGTTGCAAGGTTCTTAGGTAAATTCTCTAAGGAGGTCAATCCTTATAGTCTGAAAGTAACCTGTCAGGATGAAACCTGTCATCTGAGGGGAATGTTATAATCATCCTGGTTATCACCTGTCTAATTTCCATTTATCATTTATTGGTAGTCTGTCTTCATAGATCCTGTTACGCCCGGAATGCCAGCCGCACTCACAGAGCACCAAGAGACGATCTCATGCAAAAAGCAAAGGGTTTATTGATACCAGCATGCTGGGACTCGCAGCTTACTCTGAGCACAGAGCAGCGGCTGTGAGCCCCGATCAAGAGTTTAAACACACATTATATACTTTTCAGCAACGGGGGGGGGGGGGCACATTCCACTGGTGGCCTGGCTGCCGTATGGGTCAACATTTGCTCTGCCGCTCATCAGATTTCAGTCCCTTGTTCCTCCCTCAGGGGATGTTCCCTTGTGTAAGTTTCTGCCTGTCTGGCTTCTTATCAGACCTTGTCTGTGCTTTAATTCTCTCCCTGGCTGCAGCTGTTTCCCGTAAAGGTTATTTGTTCTGTCTGCCTTTTCTGACCCTCCTGATTATATTGGCGCCTGTCAATCCAATTTATGTACGTCACAGTAGGGACAAAATTATTTCACTCCCAATAAACCAGGCTCACCAGTTTATTTTATTTATTTTATTTTTTTTTTCAGGCTCACCAGTTTAATCTTCACATATCATAAGGTTTGCTTAAACTATATTAGTGGAAAGAGAAACACGATTTATATGAAAAGTGATGATGGCTTTTTCTGTCAAATTAATATTTGACTATATTTGTATTAAAATAGCCTTAAAGGAAATACATTATGTCTGAAATGCTATGATGTCTATAACTTCTACAGTGTGAATGTCCAGAAAGATATAATATCATAATAGATTGATACAGCCCTGTGGAAAACAGTATTTTGTTTCCTCAAACAAACAATCAAAAAAATGGAACTTCCTTATGACCCAGCAATTCAACTGTTGTGAATATACCTGAAGAAACCCAAAACACTAAATTAAAAGAATATAAGTACCCCTGTGTTCATTGCAACATTATTTACAAGAGCTAAGATTTGGAAGCAGCCCAAGTACTCAGCAGTAGATGAGTGGATAAAAAAGCTGTGGCACAGTTACACAATGGAATATTACTCAGCCATGAAAAAGAAGAAAATCTTACCCTTTGCAATTGCATGGATGGACCTGGCGACTATTATGCTAAGTAAAATGAGCTAGTCTGAGAAAGGCAAATACCACATTATTTTATTTATATGTGGATTCTACTGAACAAAATACTAAAAGGAAACAGAAACAGACTTATAGATACAGAAAACAGACTGGCAGCTGTCAGAGGGTAGGGAGCCTGGGGGTTGGTTGAAAAAGATGAAGGAATTAACCAGAAAACACACAAAACAACAAACAACTCATATACGTGGACAACAGAGGGAAAAGGGTGTGGGGGGAGGTAGAAGAGGGTAGACGGGAAATAAATGATGATGCAAAGAGACTTGACTTTGGATGGTGACCACACAATACATTATACAGATGATGTATTATGGAATCATACATTTGAAATCTATATAACTTTATCAACCAATCTCATCCAATAATTTCAATAAAAATCTTTTTTAAAATTTATCTTTATTGTTGAAAGTATTACAGATATCCCCCTTTTTTTTCCTCATTGACTCCCTCCACCCTGTACCAGCCCCTCCCAGACCTTCACCACACTATTGTCTGTGCCATGGACTGTGCATATATTTTCTATTTTTATTTAAGAATGTTTGTGTTGGATTTATATTACTTTTTCCAACTGAATGCTGACTAATCAATATACCAGACATATATTACCAGAGGCCTGATGCATGAAATTTATGCAAGAGTAGGCCTTCGCAGCCATGACTGCTGCCTGGATCCTGCAGCTGCAGCCCCAGGAAGGACTTCCCGAAGGATGTCCGGTCTAATTAGCATATTTTACTTTTAATATATATATATATATATATATATATATATATATATATATTTATAATGGTATCTAACCAATATATCACTATAAAATTATTGTGAGAAATACCAAGATGAAAAAAATAAGGACCCATATCAAACATATTAATTACTATAATTAATAATAGTCACCACTTACTGATAGTTATACTTTGAATGTAGTGGCCATCTACTCTACATTGGCCCCATGCTATTTTATTTGGCAAGGTAAGAATTAAGGTTGCCAATGAGTTGCCCTTGAGACAGGGAGATGACTGTGGAGTGTTAGGGTGGGCACAAGCTATTCACAGGGTCCTATAAGGAGAGTTGGTATCCAGGGAAATATGAAGATGCTAAGCGGCTGATTTTGAAGACGGAAGAAGAGGCACGAGCCAAGGAATGCAGACAGCCTCTATAACTTGGAAAAGACAAGGAAACAGATTCTCCCCTGCGACCTCCAGAAGGAATGCAGTCTGCCAACACTCCGATTTAGCTCAGTGAGACCCACTTTGAATTTATGACCTCCAGAACTGTAATCATAAAATTGTGTTGTAATAATTTGTTTTAGCGGCCATAGGAAACTACGCTGTTGTTACTAAGGGGAGGGAGACTGTCCAGAGAACTAGCCCCTCCCAATGTTCCTGAAAGAGTTGGGGTATTGATATGAGATCACTTAGAAGTGTTCTATGTTCTATGCCACCACTCAGATGCCGAAGGAGTGTTGCCTAAGAAGGTCATGAAAAAGAAAGATAAAAAGAAACTTTCTTTTAAAGGTATGACCGTTTTCAGATGTTCTATCTGAGTGGAAGCTTAGCCTCAGAAGCTCTGGACTAGTCTTGGGCAAAGACTTCGTTGGGGCTTGTTTTCTTCTCAAAGTATGATAAAGGTTTCTTGACCAAAAAAAAAAAGTTAGGAATAAAGTTTGCCATTTGAAACATTTTTTTTTTTTTTCATTTTATGGACTAAAACTTTTTGCAAGCATTTTAAAATGCCTAAACTGTGGGTAGAATTTATTGTTTCCTAATTCTCAATTACCAATTACTGATCTCCAGATAATTTAATAAACTCTAGAATACATGAGAAAGCAAAAGAAAATTCAGATTGTAATTTTGAATTTTATTTTCAACCAATTCCTTTTGCTAATGAGAGAGGCCCCTACACAAGCCAGGTACTTAATTAAAATTAACTAAACTTAATTAAATAGGTAAAAAGCTGGCTCAAGTACAAAACTAAGATCATGTCCTTTCCCCCATTATATCTTTTCATCCTTGGTTTTTCACTGACATCTTCCTACATCAAAACTTTTAAAAAATTTTAAGTGATGGCACCAGATTTCTATGGCTATTGTATCTTCATTGAGTACAGGCAACTTTTTTTTTAACCAATGAGATGAAAAATAATCCATATAGTTCTCCTATTCTTTGTCATTAACTTAATAAGAACTTCAAATAGAAAATATGAGTCCCCAAAGTACTGAATAAAGAAGTAAGTTACATATAATAACTGCTTGCAAGGGCAGAATCTTCTTGGGTTGGGAAGTTAAGTAAACAAATTACAATGGAATATGACAAGTCCCATTATGAAGATATGTAGACGATGATTGTTGAACACAGAGGAAAAACACTTAACTAAGTGTTCAGGCAATGAATAAAAATTTTCCAGATGGGGTAACATACATTTAGGGTCCTGACAAGCAAACGTATATTAAGCACATGGAGGAATGGATGCATAGAAGAATCAGATGGATTAAAAAGATGGAGGAAGAGCTTGCTATTTGGAGAGCAGTATTATGTATTTGACATGATAGCACAGAATATTTAGAGAACTTTAAAGAGTAATACAGCAAGAAGAGAGACTCTACAACTAGAAGGAAAGAGAACAGCAAATCGAGGCTCAGAGGCGGCGCAGTGTGGAAAATACAAAGGTACCGAGGTGCGCGCGCAAAGCGGGCTGGTGGCTGAGGGCTCGGTTGACGTTTTCTGTCGGGAGTGAGTTTCAGACTCTGGGCTCCAGATCCGGGCGAGTCTCTAGGGACCCAGACTCAAACGGGAGAAGCGGGATTATCCGGCATCAGTTGGAACCTGAGGGCAGCTTTCTCTCCGAGGTTTGCAGTGGCTGCCGGGGTTCTGAGAAGCAGAGCCTCTGGGAACGGGACTGAGCGTGGCCATAACTGCTCCCTCCGCCCGCCCTGTTGATCCCGCCCCGCCCAAACCCTGCGCACAGCCATTTGCCGATCGCCTCAGGCAAAGGCTGGATTAGCGCCTCCCCAGAAGGCAGACGTTTTCCATACAGCTGAGTCCTATAGCCAGTCGGCCTGGGGGTCAAATCCCTCTAGTGTTAACTACAACAATTAAGGCTTGGCTAGAACAAGACTGCTCACAGAGACCACAAGGGGGTGCACCAAGAAAGCATAAAAGATGCGGAGACAAAAAAACATGACAGAAATGGAGGATATGGAGCTAAGAATCGCAATTTTGAGGGCTTGCCATAAATTTGTGCAGAGCCTCACGAAAACTAATGAGACCCTCGATGCTACGATAAAGAAATTAGAAAGTAAGCATACACGGACTGAAATAAAGAATATTATACCCAATAGCAGACCAGAGGAGTACAATAATCAAACCAAAGATTCGACAAAAAACACCCAATTGGAAAAGCAAAATGAAAAAAGAATCCGAAAGTGTGAAGATAGTGTAAGGAGCCTCTGGGACAGCTTTAAGCGGTCTAATATCAGAGTCATTGGAGTGCCAGAAGATGAGAGACAGCAAGATATTGAAAACCTATTTCAAGAAATAATGGCAGAAAACTTCCCCCATCTGGAGAAAGAAATGGACTTACAGGTCCAAGAAGCGCAGAGAACCCCAAACAAAAGGAATCCAAAGAGGACCACACCAAGACACATCATCATTAAAATGCCAAGAGCAAAAGACAAAGAGAAAATCTTAAAAGCAGCAAGAGAAAGAGGCTCAATTACCTACAAGGGAATACCCATACGACTGTCAGCTGATTTCTCAACAGAAACTTTGCAGGCCAGAAGGGAATGGCAAGAAATATTCAAAGTGCTGAATACCAAGAACCTACAACCAAGATTACTTTATCCAGCAAAGCTATCATTCAGAATTGAAGGTCAGATAAAGAGCTTCACAGATAAGGAAAAGCTAAAGGAGTTCATCACCACCAAACCAGTATTATATGAAATGCTGAAAGGTATCCTTTAAGAAGAGGAAGAAGAAGAAAAAGGTAAAGATACAAATTATGAACAACAAACATGCATCTATCAACAAATGAATCTAAGAATCAAGTGAATAAATAACCTGATGTACAGAATGAACTGGTGATTATAATAGAATCAGGGACATAGAAAGGGAATAGACTGACTATTCTTGGGGGAAAAAGGGCTGTGGGAGATGCGGGAAGTGACTGGACAAAAATCATGCACCTATGGATGAACACAGTGGGTGGGGAGTGAGGGTGGAGGGTGGGGTGGGAGCTGGAAGGAGGGGAGTTATGGGGGGAAAAAAGAGGAACAAATGTAATAATCTGAACAATAAAGATTTAAAAAAAAAAAAAAAAAAAAAGAGTAATACAGCAAGATACATGGATGAAGATGAGGTCACTGGCAAGAAAGCAAGGTGGGAAGGTAGGCAAACTTTAGGTTATGACCGATAATTTGTGTCATGTACAGGTACTCAAACTTTTACCCCATGTAATATGGGAAATGTTCACATATAATAAATGCTATAAAACTATAAAATTTAATAACTATTTGTTGAATTAAATTAATATATATCCATATGAATGAATTAAATTCAATTTACTAGTCACTTATTTCAAGATATTTTTTAGTGAGTATCTCTCAAATATATTTGTTGAAGAGAAAAATAGCCAGGTTCATATGTGTTTGAATAGTTGAAAACTTTCCAATACATGTCATTTTACCCATGAAAAATTCACTGTATAATGTAATGTTTGCAGTATCTTAAACAGGTACCTTACTTTTCATAGGTAAAAGTGAAAATCAGTGTGCTAAATAGAGCAACATGGTGGTTTTTCTGTCAACTGTGAAATATGATTATTAGGAAAGTCAGAGAGATAAATACAAAATATAAGTTCTTTAAAGAAAACAGCTGAGTAAATTTTAAATTCATGAGCTCCCATGGATATTATGTTGCTAAGAAATATTTATGTGAATATTATGGTGTCCAAGTTTCATGATAAGTGGTTGCTGAAAAGCTGAGTCGCACCGCTAGCCAGTTTTTGGTATGCGACTACATTAATCTTGAATGCAGGACTATATTAATCCTTCTTACACTCTCTCAGCAAAAATAAGAAATGTGTCATCTTCAAAATAAGCCTCTGAACAGGTTGGCATGAATTTGAAAGCATATTGACATAAATAAGGAAGAGCAAGAGAAAAATGAGTCCCTGCAGAACACAAAGATTTATTGTGGCAAGAGGAGAAGTCAAGGCGGCTAGAGAAATGAGTTGCTTGATGCCTGTTTGTGCAAGTAAAACATTTTCTACAGAATTCATCCTACAGAGTTGATAAAGGGTTAGAAATTAGTACCTAATGTCAAGGCCAACTCTAGAAAACTTTTTATCTTTACAATAAATTTTATATAGTCTTTTCTCAGTTAAAAAGCTGGATAAACTTTAATGAAATACATAAATCTTAAGAGCATACAGCATCATATTAATAACAATTAATATTTGAATATGAGAAAATGCATATTAAGCTTGAAAGGAGCCACCAACTAGTTAAGCCAATGCTCAAACAGTACGTTAATGAACTTTAGAGCATTTCTGGAAAATTTGTTTATGACTTTATGATGCATTATTTTAAAATACTTCTTTACCTAACGCCCATGGTCAGCAAACTGTGGCTCGCGAGCCACATGCGGCTCTTTGGCCCCTTGAGTGTGGCTCTTCCTATGCCTTAGGAGTACCCTAATTAAGTTAATAACAATGTACCTACCTATATAGTTTAAGTTTTAAAAATTTGGCTCTCAAAAGAAATTTCAATCGTTGTACTGTTGATATTTGGCTCTGTTGACTAATGAGTTTGCCAACCACTGGTAACCCATTGAACATGGATAACTCTTGTTTTCTTTTCCTTTAGTTTAATAAATTTAACTTTCAAGATGCTAAAGGTGTTATTTAAATTTAGAGTCCCTGTTACTAGTTGCTGTATTGTACCAAAAAAATAATAAAGCAAAGATTTGAGAGGCTTGGTTTTTTGAGTTACAGAATGATTTCTTTAAATCATTCCATGAATATTTATTTATTTATTTATTTATTTATTTATTTTAATATACTTTATTGATTTTTTACAAAGAGGATGAGAGAGAAACATCGATCAGCTGCCTCCTGCACACCTCCTCCTGGGGATGTGCCCACAACCAAGGTACATGCCCTTGACCGGAATCGAACCTGGGACCTTTCAGTTCACAGGCTGACACTCTATCCACTGAGCCAAACCAGTCAGGGCTCCATGAATATTTATTGAGTATAGGAAACACTATCTGGCAAACACTCTTCTAACTTAGAGGTGCACAATTTAAAATAAAAACAGAGTAATTACTCATATAGTCCATTTATTACATAAGGACAGTTATATTATGACCATTTAATAAATAAAATTCTGAAATGTCAGGTGGCAAAATTTTATATAGAGAAATAAAACATTTATAGTGTTAGGCGGGAACTCTCCAACCAGGTTATGTGTCAACTGAGATGGTAAATGCTATCAAAGTATTATAGCAAAAAAGTAAAAAAACAAAACAAGACAATAACACAGGACTCATAGAACATATATCTGTCAATTATTTACCTCAGTTAATGTATATTAAAACAGTCTTGGCTCTAATCAAACAGATAATAATACTCAAGCAGAAAAATTCTAGAAAATTAGACAATTCTTACATTGGTTTGTTAAGAAGAATGCCCAAACATGACATTGAAATGATGTGCAGTACTCTCAATTGATTTCCAAGTTTAAAATTTTTTTTTTATTATCGTTGTTCTGCAAATATTTTACTTGTCACCTATGTTTTCCTTAGGTGACCACCTATGAGTCTTTTTGAGTGATAAGATATGAGTTGGAATTACAATAAGATACTTTTATGTTGTGGTAGTATAAAGTTTGCTCATGATTCTTTAGTATTTTTCTTTCCCTGCTATGCCATCAGAGGAATATACTTATTCTGTAAGTTGATGGGTCCTCCATGAGCCTGCATTTTTGAGTGACTCTGTGTATTAAGAACACTACCTCTTCCCTTTAGGTTCTACTCACAGAATAACAACATCTACACCAATAAAAGAGAAACATGCGAATTGGTATCACTCTGCTACACCCACCAGCCAATCAGAGCGACTATGCAAATTAACCCAACAAAGATGGCAGTTGATTTACATATGCAGGTTCAGAGTGAAGACTGAAGACTGAAGAGGCTTAGCTTCTCCGCTGCACCAAGCCTCGTTGCGGCCGGACCAAAGACCTGGGTCTTGGGTGCCAGAGGAAAACCAGTGTCTGCAGCCAGGGGAAGGAAGGCCTATTGCGTGAATCTTCGTGCAACCGGCTTCCAGTGTAAAATAATGAGATATATTATATCTTTGTTGCATTAACTTACTGAGATTTGAGTGTTGATTTGTTAGCACAGCATAACTAGTCTGTACTGGCTAAGACAGAATCCATTACCAAAAGTATGGGAGCATCTTAGTAGTTAGCTACAGTTATTGAAGAACCTAATATAAGAGACTGGTAATAGGGCAAGTCATGATTCACAATGAAAAAAAAAATTTTTAAATCTCTCCTGGAGCTTCTTGGGAGGCAGATCATGTACTCAATAAAATTATATTTCTAGAGAAAGAGGTTGGAAAATAAAATATTAGTAGTAATGTTGTTTGCTATTTGGACTGAATTGTGTTTCCCTAATTTTCCCATTTTGGAGTCTTAAACATTAATGTGAGTGTATTTAAAGATAGGGACTTCATGAGGTGATTAGAGTGAATGAGGTCATAAGGGTGGGGTCCTAGTCCAGTGTGACCTTGAAAAAAGAGAAACAGACCCCAAGAGTGCAAGGGCACAGAGGCAGGCCATGTGAGGACACAGAGAGATGGTAACCATTTGCAAGACAACGAGAAAGGCCTTAGGAGAAATCAGATCTAGTGACACCTTGATCTTAAGACTTCTACCCACAAAACTATGAGAAAGTAAGCTTATGTTGTTAAAGCCACTCAGTCTGTAGTATTTTGTAGGACAGCCGTATAAAATAAAACAGTTACTGTTAAACTGCTATTGGCAACAAATTACAAGAAAGAGATTATTAGTAAGGAAGAAAAGAAATGACTGTTTTTGCCTCCTTGGGCCCTCGATCTTTCTGAGGCAGGGAGAGGACTGAGAAGACTGACTGCCTCCCAAGGAAAGCATTTCACCAAGCACAATTCATAAATGGCCAGAGAGGATAAATGAAAAATGAAGAACCTGTAAGGGGCCACAGTTAATGGTGGGAAGGATAGTTCTCCCAGGAAGCAAAATCAATGCCAAATCAAGAAACAGTTCATATTCCCAAGGTGAGGGCCTCTCACAATTGCAAGAGTAATTGCTGAGTATTTCCATTCTCTCTCTTTCTTCCTTTCTCTTTTTATTATCTGCTTCCATTTTTCTGTTCTGCATTAATTGGAGTGGGGAGAAGAGAAAACTTTTTTTTTTTAATATATAGGAAGTCCAATCGTATGGGATTATAGAGAACACCATATGGTACACTTAGATCCTGGCCTTCAATATGAATTCAGTGCCTGGCTAGACTTTCAGCTTACCTACTTTGGAGATAAGTTGAGTGCTCTAAATGTGCGAGAAAGGAAATAGTGGGATATTTGCTCAGTAAACAAAAGGACCACTAAGAAACAATAATTTGGATCAATTAATTAATTGTTCCATATATCTCCAAACCTATTGTATTTAGAAGAGACTACCTGATAAGTACTATAGATTTAATAAATGATTGGATATGTGAAGTATCATTAGTAGACTAAAGCATTAAAACTGTGTGTTCATTTTTACTGCAGCGTAATTTCTCCTATCCTGATAAATAGAATCAGAGACAAAATGACGTTATAGATTAAGTTATGAATAGCTAAGAAAACAATATTCCTCACAGAGGAAACTGTTTCAACAGTCCGTGACTTATGAGTACAATCAGTTGTTTGAGAAAATTTCCATCTCAATGCCTTTGCATTGTGTATAATATTACCAATATTATATCATCACTTTAATAGCCTACCCTAAACATGTTAAGATATTATGTGTCTGTTGAACAAATTTTCAGGTAAATATGTTGATAGAATAACTTGAAATTTTTGAATTATTAATTATTCTGTATCCAACCACACTGATTTCTTTGCAAAAAAAGAGACTTTTGATTCTACCAATTCTACCATTTAAAGAGATTTTTTCTTGTATTTATATGTTGAATACAAAAATTAAAATAATACACTTAAATGTTTTATAAGAAACATAGAGACATTGTATATGTTATTAATATTATTTCTATAAAGTGAAAAAAGCACCAATAAAAATATATTTTGTTATTAATATTTTAAATTGATTTTTTCTTACCAATTAGAATGAGTTATTTTCTTACTTTGGTTTTATTTAGTCTCATGCTTCCCGTTGGCTATTTAATTTCTTAGTTGGGTAGTTGATTTGTATGAAATTCTTGTTTATGTCTCCAATGCCCTCATGATATTAGGGATGAATGACTTGAAATAGCAAACAAATTAGGAGTATTTCTCAAGAGATCTTTAACCCTGACAAAAATAAAACAACTAAAAATATTGAGACAATTCATAAATTTAAAATATGATAATACTGGCCCTAGCTGGTTTGGCTCAGTGGACAGAGTGTGGGCCTGCGGACTGGAGTGTCCCGGGTTTGAATCCAGCCAAGGGTACATGCCTGGGCTGCAGACTTGTTCCCCAGAAGGGGGCATGCAGGAGGCAGCCATCAATGATTCTTTCTCATCATTGATGTTCCCATTTCTTCCTCTCCTTTCCTTTCTGAAATCAATAAGAATATATTTTAAAAATATGCTAATACTGAAAACATAATTCATTACAAAACCAAGTTGGATTCATCTTTTTATCTTATAAGTATTACAAAAATTTTTTAAGTCATTACTATACATAGTTATGTTCACCAATCTTCAAATACCTCAAAATCCAAAGTTAATTACAGCATAATATCAATGTGGATAGGTTTATATTACGATTGCATCTATTATCATTTAGGAAATCAGTCTTTTCAATTAATATACATTATGATAACAACAAAATTATCAAAGTTGTAGTTGATATATATGTGTGTGTGTGTGTGTGTGTGTGTATGTGTGTGTATATTGAGTGGCCAGATTATTATGATCACTGACATTTGTAGGCAAATTAGCTGTACACTGCATCGTATGGGATATGGAAGCCGAAGGCCTATTCGAACACCTTTACTGACTGCAGTTACCAAGATAAAATGTCTCCAATTCACAAAGAAACACAAGGATTGGACAGTCGAGCATTGGAAAAAAGTCATGTGGTCCGATGAATCACATTTCCAGTTGCATCATGCAGTTGGAAGAGTGAGAATTTGGTGGAAACAGCATGAAAGCATGCACCCCACATGCATGAGTACTACCCTTCAAGCTGGTGGGGGCAGTGTTATGGTTTGGGGCATGTTTTCCTGGCATGATTTGGGCCCTTGAATTTGTGTGGAACAACGTCTGAATAGCACAACATACCTAAGTATCATTGCTGATCAAGGTCATCCTATCATGTTGATAGCGTATCCAATGGAGATGGATTCTTCCAACAAGACAATGCGCCATGCCACGGTGCTTGTATTGTGCAGGAGTGGTTTCAAGAGCATGAGGGAGACTTTACCTTGCTTAGGTAGCCCCCACAATCACCAGATCTCAATCCAATTGAGCATTTGTGGGACAAAGTTAAAAGAGCCATCAGGCAGCTGGTTCCACAACCATCAAATCTCACAGAACTGGTCAGTGCTATTCATCAGGCATGGTGTCAGATTCCTCGCATCACCTTTCAACATCTCGTGGAGTCAATGCCAAGAAGAATCGCTACAGTATTGAAGGCAAAAGGTGGCCCAACGCAGTACTGATGGGGTGGTCACAATAATCTGGCCACTCAGTATATATGTAATGTATACACAGTTAATTTATATAAAAGGTTTTATAAATCTCCCAGACTTTTATTTCCCTTTCCCCAAATGTGTGCACATTACAAGTCTTATTTAATGAACACAGTGACCTTATGAGATCGGTATTATTATCAACCTACAAAATACAGTAAAGAAACTGAAATGCCAAGAGACTAAATAACCATATTTCTTTTGTTTTCTATTTCTGTGTAAAATCACTCCCCAATTCTAATGACTTAAAACAAACATTTTCTTTCCCTTATGAATTTTTGGGTCATGAGTTTGGAAAGGTCTTGAGTGGGCAGGACTTCTCTCATCAAACAGGAATGAGCAGGCAGCTGGGGCTGGAGAATCCACCTCCAACCAAAGGTGGCTTCTTCCCTTATGTACACCCCAGCTGCTTATTTGTCTTTCTTTCTCTCAGGAATCTCTTCCTCCAGAGCCTGTCTATGCAGCATGGCGATCTCATTAATAAAAGTAGGGAATGAGAAGTTAATGTAGCCCGCAATTACCATCAATCAAGAAAATCAAGGAAACCACCCCGAGGAAAGTTTCAGATAACATGAGAAAACATGAACATTTATAAGTTTTCTAAGCTTGTGTTTTTTTTTTTTACTCTTGTTTGTTTTCTATAGTGACTAGCAAAATAAATTTCAAATAGAAATCTCAAAAACAAGTTTATTTTAAGGCTATAAATGTAAGAGTGTATTTAGAGAGACATGTTTCACTCTGTAAACACAGTGCCCTCCCCCTCCCCCATATTAGGCAAATTTTTAAAGATTTATCTTTATTGTTGAAAGTATTACAGATGCCACCCCTTTTCCCCCATAGACCCCCTCCACCCTACAGCACCCCTTCAAGGCTTTCACTACACTATTGTTTCTGTCTAGGGCTGCACACATCTCCTATATATATAAAAAGCTAAGCAACTGTCTGACCATCAGACTGTCCGACCTGCCAGTAGGTATGATGTGCACTGACCACCAGGGGGCAGACGCTCAATGCAGGAGCTTCTGAACTGTTACTTGGCAGCAGGGGTTCTCAGGTGACCCACCCTGGAACCAGAGAGGAGGGAGCCCGATTCTTCATGGAGCCTCACAATTCCACCTTCGGCCGTGGGTTATGTTGTTGTTGGGGCACTGTAGGTCCTGAATCTGGTTTACTGCTGAGCTATGGTGACCACAGATGCCCTTCCAGCCACTGAGCTTCCCCAGGTGTGACAGGCCGGGGGAGGGACTGCAGGAGGTTGGCTCCAGGGCATGTCTGGCCGTCTTGCCCAGTCCCTCCCCGCTGACCATCTTCTAATTAATTTCCTTTCAATGTGCATGAATCCATGCACTGGGCCACTAGTATGCATCTAAGTTCCTCAGTTAATCTCCCTCCACTCACTACCCACTCCCACTTTCCCTCTGAGATTCATCAGCTTGTTCCATGTTAACATGTCTCTGTATCTATTTTGTTCATCAGTTTATTTTGTTCATTAGATTCCACATATGAGTGAGATCATGTGATACTTATCTTTCTATAACTGGCTTATTTCACTTAGCATAGTACTCTCCAGGTCTCTTCATGCTGTCTAAAAGAGTAAGAGATTATTCTTTTTTACAGCTGCATAGTATTCCATGGTGCAAATATAAAACTGCTTTTTTATCCACTCATCTGCTGATGGGCACTTGGGCTGTTTCCAGATCTTAGCTATTTTAAATTATGCTGTTATGAACAGAGAGGTGCATATATTCTTTCTGATTGGTGTATTGGGTTTCTTAAGATATATTCCTAGAAGTAGAATCGCTGGGTCAAATGGAAGTCCTATTTTTAATTTTTTCAGGAAACTCCATACTGTTTTCCACAGTGGCTGCACCCCCACCAGCAGTGTACTAGAATACCCTTTTCTCCACATCCTCACTAGCACTTATCATTTGTTGATTTGTTGATGGCAGCCATTCTGACAGTGTGAGGTGATACCTCATTGTTGTTTTAATTTGCATCTTTCTGATGATCAGTGACTTTGAGCATTTTTTCATAGGCCATCTGTATGTATACTTTGGAGAAGTGTTTATTTAGGTCCTCTGTCCATTTTTTAATCGGATTATTTTCTTCCTTTTGTTAAGCTTATGTGATCCTTATATATTTTGGACATTAACCCTTATCAAATGTATCATTGGAAAATATGTTTTACCATGCAGTGGGCCCATCATTTTGTTGATGGTTTCTTTTGCTGTGCAGAAGCTTTTTATTTTGATATAGTCCCATTTTTAAATTTTTTTATTTTGTATCTCTTGCTCTAGGAGATGTATTGGCAAACATATTACTACAAGAGATGTCTGAGAATTTCCTGCCTATGGTTTCCTCTAAGATTTTTATGGTTTCCCATCTTACATTTAAGTATTTTATCCATTTTGAGTTTATTCTTGTGTATTGTGGAAATTGGTGGTCTAGTTTCTTTTTTCACATGTTTCTGTCCAATTTCATTTATTGAAGAGATTGTATTGACTACATTATATGCTTTTGCCTCCTTTGCCAAATATTAATTGAGTGTAATGGTTTGGGTTGATTTCTGGGGTCTCTGTTCTGTTCCATTGATCTATATGCCTATTCTTGTGCCAGTACCAGGTTGCTTTGGTTACAGTTGCTTTGTAGTATAATTTGATATCTGGTATTGTGATCCCTCCAACTTTGTTCTTTCTCAATTTACTGCATCTATTCGGGGTTTTTTTTTGGTTCCATATACATTTTTGAGCATTTGTTCTAGATTTGTGAAATATTCCATTAGTATTTTAATAGGGATTGCATTGAGTAGATTACTTTGGGTAATATGGACATTTTAATTATGTTTATTCTTCCAATCCATGAAAATGGTATATTCTTTCACATTTTTATATCTTCCTCTATCTCTTTTTTCAATGTAGTTTTCCAAGTACAAGTCTTTTATCTCCTTGATTAAATTTATTCTTAGGAACCTTATTTTGTTGGTGGTGGTGCAATTATAAATAGGATTATTTTTTTTTTTTTAGTTTCTCTTTCTGAGAGTTCACTATTGGTGTATAAAAATGCCATAGATTTCTGGGTGTTACTTTTGTATCCTGCTATGCTTCCAAATTTATTTATTAAATCTCATAGATTTTAGTGGTCTTTAGGGTTTCCTATTTGCCATATCATGTCATCTGCGAATAATGACAGTTTTACTTCCTTCTTTCCAATTTGGATGAATTTTATTTATTCTTCCTGTCTGATCTCTATGGTTAGGACTTATAGTACTATATTGAATAAGGAGTCAAGAAAGAGAGAGAGAGAGAGAGAGAGAGAGAGAGAGAGTTCTGTGAACAGCAAGCCAGGGAGGGCAGCTTTGTCCCAAAGGTTCCCAGTGATGGTCAAATTAAAGTGTAAATTTAGGTAAGGGTAGCAGATGAAGGGAACCTCCAAAGGGGTAGGGAGATGGGTGCAGGTCGGTCAGATCCATCACATCCACTGTCCCAGGGCCACCTGAAGTAGGATGCTAGCAGATGTGGCCTTCTCCCAGCTCCAGGAAAACTGTGTTTTTGTGTGTGTTTGTTGTGGCCAAATGAGAGCACTGTAGTCATTTCATATCCTCTATGTAATATACAGAGTGGGCCAAAAGTAGGATTACAGTTTTGATTACATGACACATGTAGTTTATTCTTGTATTATTAATGAGTACTATATTATTTTTTATACAAACAACTGTGAACATACTTTTGCCCCACTCTGAGTAAATATTACACTTGGGTAGAATTTATAAATGCTCTCTTGCTCCCACACCCTGGACTATTACTCTTTTTTATTTATCGAGATTCACATTAGGTATAACCTTTTCCAAGAAACCTTTTTCAAATGCTCAGGAAGCATTAAGTTCTTATTTCTTTCCATAGGACCCTGAGAATATTTTATTGCAATAGTTGTCTGTCTTCCATTATTAAGAAGAATGTCAAATTTCACATTTATACTATATAATACATAAAGCATAATATATATGATACCATTTAATGAAATCTATATACTTCCATTTAAATTTTCAAAGAGGAAAAGCAAAATATAAATAATTTTTAAATATTTTAATGAGACATATAATAAAATTGTTACAAAATACAAACATTTTAAATTGTATGTTTTCAGCTATATATTTAAAAGGTAAACATCCTATATAATAAAAGGTTAATATACAAATAGACCAAACAGTGGAACAACCGGAGCAACTGAACAACTGGTCGCTATGACGTGCACTGACCACCAGGGTATATGACCAACATGGTGGGCAGGACTGCGGCGCTGGTCACTGTCATGGGGTTGAGCCTCTGGTGGTTACTGAAAATTCTTGGCTCCAGCAGTCCTGCCCGGTGCTTGCACCTGCTGCTGGTGCTGGCCCTGCTCTCACCCGCTGCTAGTGCCCGACACTGGTCCTGATCACTTGGCGCCATCAGCAGGTGCAAACGGCGGCTGCTGGCCCTGATCACCCTTGAGGGCTTCTCCACCTCCCTCTGCTCCTGAGGGGCTATCTGGGCAGCAGCTGCCCCTCGCATCCGCTGACTGTTCTGGCTCTGCTGGCACCCGCTGCTGGAGCCAGCCCCAATTGCTTTGCACCGTCAGTGGGTGCGAATGGGGCTGTCACCATCAGTGTGTGGGAGCAGTAGCAGTGGGAGAGGGACTTCCAGCAGACTGGGGGCATGGCAAGAGGGGCTGGGTTGCAGAGGGTGGGCTGAGACCCATCCCTGTGTCTACTGCAGCCTGGCGGCCCACAGTTCCTTCCAAGGTGCACGAATCCGTGCACTGAGCCTCTACTATGTTAATAAATTTCCACAAAAAACTAGTAAATTAATATTATTACTTTCTTTTAACATTTTTTCTCTTTATCAAAATTTTAAAATGAATTATTGTTAGACATAATCAAGATATATTGTTTAAAATGCATATTTATTATTATTTATAAGGTTTATGATATTTATATTTTTATAATTTCATAAAGTGGATAGTTTTAGTTTTACAATTAAATAAATGCATTGTTATAACCAGTTCCTATTATGAAAACTTTCCCATTGCTATGTTCTTTGAGTCATCTTTTGGTTGGCTCAGTTTTCTTATTTAGTAATCATTAAGGTATACTTTTAATTTCAACATAAGCCAAAAGATACTTTATTCTGGAAGTTCTTATAATGTATCTGTTTCTCTTCTAATTATAGGACAACTTTATTGATATACAATTATTCACCAGACATTAATTTCCCAGAAATTTGTAGACAGTATGCCAAAATTTCCTGCCACAGTGTATTTCTATGGAAAAGTCTGATGCCAAGTTCTATTTTTTTCCATTCATGACTTTCCTGTCTTGATTTCTAATGTTTTGTGCTTTTTTATTTTAGGAAATTACATATTTTTAAAACTGGATTATTTTTAGAGCACAATATTCTCTTTCATTCTCCAAATAAAAGTTTTGTTGTATGTCAACATCTTCTATAACATTGATTTGTAAAAATATTCTATGTGCTGTTTATATTTTATTAGAAATATTCATTACTCATATATCTGTATCATGTTGTTTTAATATACCTTTAATTTTTTATTTTAGCTTGTTTTTTGTTTTATATTTTTCCATCAGAATTCTATCACCAATGTGATAGCTTCCTCTTCACAGCCTATGTACACTCACACCTCACCACTCTGACTGAAGATATTTTAATAGATTTTAGAGCAATGTGGGACTTGATATTAGAGAGAACTGTTTTCCGATAAAGGTCTAAGAAGTTATCTGAAGGCTTTTACATGTGTATTTGCGGGTTTTTTTTTTCCTATTTTGGTCTAGATTTCACTGTAAAGTAATAAAAATATTCACCAGAGTTTTGTGTCATTGCTTGGGAATTGAAGCTGTTTCTTTGTTATGTTGAAGAAAGAGTTGTTTCTCTTTTTACTTTTATGTTGTTTGGGAATTGAGGTTATTTCACTGTTCCTTTACAGATGCAGCTGATTCTCTTAACTTTTTTGTTGTTGTCTAGAAATGAAGTTAAAACGTGTTAACTCACCATCTTTAAGTGTAATTGTCTCAGTTATGTATTATTTGAATTAACTAAGAAGTAATATGACAAAAAAATCAAGATTTCTTACCTGTTAGATAAAAATTACATATTTATCCTATCCCAAGTTTATTGTCTTAAACAAAATACATTAATGTGGTCCCAAAAGACACCTTAGAATATTCTTGTGTTACTCCATCATTCTACAGATTAGAAAATTAATTTAAAATTTCATCTCTTTTTAAAGTACCTATCCAATAGCCCTAGAGGCATTGTTTGTTTGTTTGTTTGTTTGTTTGTTTTTTGGGGGAGAAGTAGCCGGGAGAGGTCAGCATTTCCTGGAAGCCAGCAAGAAGAATTCATTTCTATGGCTGAAATTTATCTTTGTGATGTGAATTCTCCCTTAACTAATCAAAGCTATGGGTGTCTATAATAAACATTTATTCTTATCTTTATTAGCTTTTGTACTCAGCAAATTTGCTTATTTTTCTTTCTTAGTGAAAAAAGGAAATGACAAAAAAATTATCTTTATACATAGTATTATAAATGTTATAACCAGAAATTAAGCTATTTTCGCTGTTGATTTTTTTCTGATGCTTTCCTTAAATTCACACTTTACTATTTGGATCCAGTTATTTAATATAATTAAAATACATGGAAAAAGGATATCTGATGAGGAAATAAGACGTTAATCTTTGACCACAGCATTCTTGCAAAGAAAAACTTGAAACAGCTTTACAAATTACCTCTTTAAGATAAGCACATAATCAGTTTTTGGACAGATAGTGAATGGAGATTTCACAACAGTGGTAATAAACTAACCAGAGTTAATTACAAATCTTGATTTTTTAGCCTAGCATAAAATGGTCTTCTTTAGTCTAAAATGAGTTCAAAATAGATGTGAGCTGACTCCCTGGTTATTTCTTTCTCATATTGTTTTACCATTCAATTGTAAAACTCAGACCAAGAAATATCGAGGACATCTTATAATGTGAAATACTACCATTTATATGTGTTTCTTTTCCTTTTCGTTGACAACATAGTCTTAAATTGGGTTAAGGGTAAGCAACTAAACTATTATGTCTTGGTATATTCATTATGAATAGCTTGTGACGTGAAATATTTCAGAAGGAATCAGATTATATTTACCAGTATTAAGTTTAGGAAGAGAAATAACTAGGATGAATGCAGGAGAACTGAAATTTCCTGTTCTGTGATTGATTCAGTTTCTCTCTATCTGCTGTTGCATCAATATACATGGGGAAAGAAGGCGACATTGATCCTTTGTCAGAACTGAGATATAGGCAATGCATGCTCTCATCTCTCTATTTCCTTGAACTGAACTTTGCATTGACCTACATAAAAAACATGTGTTTATGAGCTGAACGGTGCCTGTAAATGCCTGTGACTTACGCAATAGGAAATAGGACTTTAAGTGGCCAGCTGGTTCTCTGGATGCACTTGGATGCCATAGAAAATGCCAACATTTCTCACTAAGTTTTTGTGTAAGAATATTTTTAGCTGTTGATGACTGAAAATCCAAATAGCAGTGTTGTATTTAAGATGTAATTTTATTTCACTTTCATATAAGTAATACATGCCAAGAGATATGTAGTCCATGTGCACTGTGTTAGAGTATGGTATCATAGAATTTCTTTCTATCTTATTCTCTGGTTATGTCTTCATATGAAATTATTAATCCAGCTCTAGCCCTCATGACCTCAGCTCAAGCCAGCAGGAATGAGGAGGGAGAAAGAAAGGGAAGAAGCAGTTACATCTAGCTGCTAGGTAGGCTAAGAAATGTAGATGTTACTTTAAGTGCCCACAATCCAGCTAAAAATAGAGTTATGTCACAAGGAAAAAAAGAGGGGAATGGATTTTTGACAGACAACTTGGAATCAGTTCCACTGTTCCATTACATTGGGCTTTTGGACTCATTTTTTAAAAGTATTTTAACATATAAACTGGCATGTAAGCTCTACCAGAGCCTGGACTTCTGTTTTGTTGTTATTTTATACCCAACATATAACAGAGTGTCTAGCACATCAGAGTCACATAATAAAAAGTTATTGAATGAATCTATGTCTGATGAAGTGCAACAAGCTCAGAAATTATGAGGCTTAGATTTGTGTTTAGATCTTAGACATATTCCCTGCCTGAATCTGTGTCAGTTGCTTAATTTTTCAATGCCTTATTTTTCTCTTTTTAAAGTTGGTCAAATTATCTCTAGAACACTTTTTAAAAATATATTTTTCTTATTGATTTCAGAGAAGAAGGGAGAGGAAGAGAGAGATAGAAACATCAATGATGAGAGAGAATCATTGATTGGCTGTCTCCTGCACACCCCACACTGGGGATTGAGCTCACAGCCCTGGGCATGTTCCCTGACCAGGAATTGATCCGGGACCTCCTGGTTCATAGGTCAACCATCAGCCACTGAGCCACATTGGCTCGGCTAGAACATTTTTTTTATAGAATTACCCGTGATATGGACTATGCTGTTGAAAAAAATCAAGCCAGGAATTCTGCAGTTTACTGTGAAGAGTTTATTGTGAAATAATGTTTTATTGAAATGTATCATGCTGGCAGAAAAATACACATATTATGAATGCATGGTACACAATTTCACAAATTAAATAAACTTTGTTAACCAGAAGGCAGATCAAGACATAGAATATTTCCAACACCCCCAAAGCCCTCCTATTGTTTTGGTCACTATACCATAAAACTAAATATAACAATGACTTTTATCAGCATAAATCTATTTTTTTTATTTAATATGTCTGGCTTATTTTACTTAACAAGATGTTTCTGATAGTCTTCTATTTTTGTATATAACATTACCTTATTTATTCTCATTGATGAATGGTCTTCAATGAACATGATCTATTTCTTTATATCTATATATCACTAAAATATATAGACTAACCAGTAATATATGTATAAATGTTAGGTGGGAAGTGAGACATGAGTGGCTGGGGTGAGGCCTGCCCTGGGGTCCTTATAGGGGTCAGCCCAACATTACCTTCAGGCTGCCTCTCCATGGGTGACCCAGCAGCCAGCAGACCACCAGCCAGTTCTTGGTGCAAGCTCAGAGGAAAATGGCATGACCTCAATGTGACCTTACTAGGGCTCTGGACTAATTAAATAAAACTTACATTGCAGCTTTAATCCCAGCAGGTTTTCCTATATGCATATGGGTCTGTATGCATATGGGTAAGAGCATGCACAGAAGAAATGTAGTCATATACCCCTTTTCTGTCAATCATCCTTGAATACAAATGAAAGTCTCTACCCAGAAAATTCCTTATTAAAACCATATAACCCAGGAGTTCAGGGCCATTGTCTCTCTTAACTGGCATACCCCTTGCTTGGAGTGTCTCTTCAATAAATCCCCGTTTACTTTACTTTCATTTTTGTTGACCTTAAAGTCTTTTCTGCACTGATGAGAAGAATCAGGATCCCAACCAGTAACCCTAGTGAGAAATATGTGTGCTCATATATAAATATATTGATGCTTCCTAGTGCTATTGAATATGTGAGCTGTTTCTAGTTTGGGCTGTTTATGAAGAATGCTGCTAGATTATTTTCATATAAGTCTGCTGGTGAATATACATATACATTTCTGCTACGAATGATTTCTGGATAATAAAATATTTAAAGACAAACAGATACATACTGTCAAATTGTTTCCCCAAAAAAGTTATATCATTGTATATTTCATTGAGATCCATCAGATGCAAATCCAAACTACTAGTATATGAGATTTCACCTCACAGGTGTAAAGATGGTTATTAATAAAAAGTCAAAAGGTAACTATTATTGGTGAGATGTGAAGAAAAAGGAACCCTTATTCAGTATTAATGGAAATATACATTAGTATAGCCATATGAAAAACAACATGATAGTTTCTCAAAAATTAAAAAAAAATAAAATTATCATATAATCCAGCAATCCCACTTCTGGATATGCATGCAAAAAAAGTAAATTTGCTATCTCAAAGAGGAATCTGCACCATCATGCTCATTTCCAAAACATGGAAACAACCTAAGTCAATGGATGAATGGGTAAGGAAAATTGTATATATATGCAATGGATTCCAGCCTTAAAAATAAAGAAAAAATCCTGCTATTTGCAACAGCATGGATGAACCTGGAGGATATTATGCTAAGTGAAGTAAGCCAGATACAGAAAGACAAGTACTGCATGATCTCACTTATATGTACAGCTTTAAGAATTCAAAGTCTTAAAGAATCAAAATCTAAAATGGAAATAGAGAATAGATAAATGGTAACCAGGGCTAGGTGGTGAGAGAAATGAGGAGATGTTGATCAAAGGATACAAACTTTTCATTGTAAGATGAGTAACTTCTGGAGCATTAATGTACAGTATGGCAGCTATAGTCAATGATAATGTATTACATACTTGAAACTTGTTAAGAGATTAGATTTCAAGTGTTCTCACTACATGGACACATAAAAATGGTAGCAAATGTGAAGTGATTGATATTTTAATTAGCTTGATTGTGGTAATAATTTCACAATGTATTTACATACCAAAACATTACATTGTACACCTTAAAGTTTTGTCTGTCATGCTTCAATAAAGCTGGAAAACAGAATTGTGTGATAGTTATAGTTGCTCCACATGATTGTCAAAAATAATAATACTGACTTTAAACATTACAGCTTCTCAAAAACCATATTTCATTATGGTTTTAATTTGCATTACCCTGCTGAGTAATGGTAATGAATCAATTGTTATGTTTATTAGACATTTGATTTCCCTCATTTGTAAAAATGTGTATTCAAGTCTTTAACCACTTTTTTGCTTTTTTAAAAAAACATATTTTATTGATTTTTTTTCAGAGAGGAAGGGAGAGGGATAGAGAGTTAGAAATATCGATGAGAGAGAAACATTGATCAGCTGCCTCCTGCACACCCCCTACTGGTGTGCAACCAAGGTACATGCCCTTGGCCGGAATCAAACCTGGGACCCTTCAGCCTGCAGGCCGACGCTCTATCCACTGAGCCAAACCAATTAGGGCACCACTTTTTTGCTTTAATAATTGATATTTAGACATTCTTCATTGATATGGGTCATTTTTAGATATACGTATTATAACTATCTGGTCCCAATGTGTGGCTTGTCTTTTTATTCTTATTGGGGTACTTGAAGGAATAGCATTTATTGAAACTAGTCTAATTTATATACGTATATACTAGAGGCCCAGTGCATGAATTCGTGCACCAGTGGGGTCTCTCGGCCTGGCCTGAAGACATCCCCCAAGGGGTCCTGGATTGTGAGAGGGCACAGGTCAGGCTGAGGGACCCCACTGGTGCACTATTAGGGATGGGGAGGGACTGTGGGAGGGCTCCAGGGCATGTCTGGCCCGTCTGACCCAGTCCTGATAGGCCGGACCCCAGCAGCAAGTTAACCTACCGATCGGAGCGTCTGCCCCCTGGTGGTCAGTGCACGTCATAGCTACTAGACTTTTATATATATACTAGAGGCCCGGTGCACAAAAATTTGTGCACTCGGGGGGGAAAGGGGGGTCCCTCAGCCCGGCCTGTGCCCTCTCACAGTCTGGGACCCCTCGGGAGATAACAACCTGCTGGCTTAGGCCTGCCCCCGGGTGGCAGAGGGCAGGCCCAAACCCTAGGTGCAGCCCCTGGTCACGCTCAGGGTAGGGCCGATTGGGAGTTGGGGCACCGCCCCCTGTCACACTCAAGGCAGGGTCGATGGGGAGGTTGCGGCGCCACCCACTGTCATGCACAGAGCAGGGCCAATCAGGGGGTTGGGGAGCTCCCCCCTGTAATGCACAGAGCAGGGCCCATCAGGAGGTTGGGGAGCTAACCCCTGTCACACACAGAGCAGGGTCAATCAGGGGGCTGGGGAGCTCCCCCCTGTCATGCACAGAGCAGGGCCCATCAGGAGGTTGAGGAGCTCCCCCCTGTTACTCACAGAGTAGGGCCGATAGGGGAGTTAGGGCACCGCCCCCTGTCACACACAGAGCAGGGCGGATCAGGGGGTTGGGGCGCCACCACTGTCACACTCAGGGCAGGGCCGATCGGGGGTTGGTACGCTGCACCCTGTCACACACAGAGCCACAGGGAGATCAGGGGGTTTGGGCGCTGCCCCCTGTCACGCTGATCTGGTGCCAGGAGGCCTCTTGGCTCCGCTGATCCCGGTGCTGGGAGACATATTACCCTTTTACTATATAGGATAGAGGCCTGGGGGCCGGCTGGTTTGCCCTGAAGGGTGCCCTGGATCAGGGTGGGGCTCCTCACTGGGGTGCCTGGACAGTCTGGGTGAGGGGCTGAGGGCTGCCTTCAGGCTGGCGATTGACCGAAGCTCCAAACCTCTCCTTTTTTTCTTTTTTTTTTCTTTTTTTTAATTCTGGGCCAGCTTTAGCTCTGGCTCTAGCTCTGAGGCCTCCGCTGCTGGTTTGTTTGCCATTCTATAATCGAAACAATGTATAACTTCAGCTCTGAGATCCTGGCAGGCTATATTTGTTACAAAGTTTCAAACTGCCGGCTGAGAGACTGGCAGCGCAGGCGGGGGGAATGTTGGAGTCTGCAGTCACTGGAGCAAGCAAGCCTCATGTTCGCTTCCAGCTGCCTGGCTGCCGGCCGCCATCTTGGCTGACAGTTAATTTGCATATACTCACTGATCATCCAATGAAAAGGGTAGCGGTCGTACGCTAATTACCATGTTTCTCTTTTATTAGTATAGATAGATATTTTCTTTTATGCTTAGTGGTCTTTGAAAAATCTTTGTCTACACAGGGATCATGGTAATGTTTCCTATTGCCCTCCTAAAAGCTGTATTATTTTGTCTCTCTCAATTAGAATTCTGCTCCATTTGGAATACATATTTTTGTACCACAAAAGGCAGGGTCTAGGATTCACATGTGTTTAGCTAACTGACTCAGCATACCTATTCAACAGACTGTCCTCCTAATGTACTAAAGAGGCATCTTCCTCATGTCTTTTGATGGATGCAAATGAATCTGCTTTCGGCCTTATTTTCTATTACTCTATGTATGCATTCTTGTTCCAAGGCACACTGTCCTTATTACTATATTTTAAAATAAGTTTTGACAACTATTAGTTAAATTTTTTGAGATGTTTTTTCTTCTTCAGTATTGCCTTGACTATTTTTGGTTCTATATTTTCATTTAATTTAAGAAACTGCCTGCCAATTTTCATGCAAGAAGATTAATAATAATAATTACTACTAAGATTAATCACTACTATTATTATTACTATTATAGATCTATGGAGCTTTCTTTAAGATTTCAGTGAAACTATATTTTAATTTGGTATAATTGGCACCTTTAAAAATATTGAGTTTTCCAGTTTAAGAATATATGTTATTTAATTCCTCTCAATAATACTTTATAATATTTGTGTATAATTCTTGCACACTTTTCATTATTTATATTCATTTTAAGATATGTTCATTTTTCTCAAGGATTTTAAATAGTCAAGTTCTGGCTGTCTTGACAGTATAAAACCACATTTTTGCTTGCTCAATTTGTAAAACCTGCTTACTATTTATTTTATTACTAGAGGCCTAGTGCACGAAATTCTTGCATAGGGGGGTGTCCCTCAGCCTGGCCTGCGCCCTCTTGCATTCCAGGACCCCTCAGGTAGGGTCCCTAGGCCTGGCCAGAGATCAGGGCCTATCGGGGCTTTCCTTCCCCCTGCTGCTGGCAGCTGGCCCTGCCACTGTTTGCCATCTGTGTGGCACTGCCCCCGCCCCCTGACCAGTCGCCTCCCTCTGCTGGTGACAAGCATGGGGTGTGATCGCTTGGCTGGCCTGGGCCTCCCTCTGCAGGGCGATCACTGGGTAGCCTCACCTACCCACCACAGAGTCGCTGGCAGGTGGCCTGGGCCTCCCTCTATGGGAAAATAGATTGCGGGGTCCCCAGATCAATTGCCCCACAAAGGGAGGTCCCACCCACCCGCAGCAGCACTGCCATCTGGGTGGCCTGGGCCTCCCTCTTTGGGGTAAGAGATCACGGGCTCAGCAATTGATTGCCTAGCAGAAGGAGGCCCCACCCACCCTGCTGGGGTTCCACAATTGATCACCATGCAGAAGGTGGCCTGGACCTCCCTCTTTGGGGCAATTGTGGAGCCTCCCCCCTCCCCAATTAATCACCCCACTGGCCGGTGACCTGGGCCTCCCTCTTTGGGGCGATCATAGAGCAATGGCAGGGCCCCCCAACCAATCACATTGCACCCACCTTGGCTGGCCTGGCGCCAGTGCGTGTCATAGCATGGTTGTCTGGAAGGTCGTCTGGAAGGTCGTTCTGCTGTTTGGTCGATTTGCAGATTACACTTTTATTATTATAGATAAAAATACTACTGATATTTGGAAAAAAAAACACACAAACATGTGTTCCTAACATAATAGATACCATAATTTTTTCAAATTGTATCCTATCTATTTAATTTTTTAAATTAAATGTATTTGGGGTGACATTGATTAATAAAATTATATAGGTTTTAAGTGGACAATTCTATGATACATCATCTGTATACAGCATTATGTATCCACCTTCCAAAGTTAAAATTTCTTTTGTCACCATGTATAATGTGCATGCAACTTGGCAACCTACTTTTTAATTGTATATATCATAAACTTTATTTCATGCTTCATATACCTTGTTAACATATTTTAAAGGCTATATTACATTTTTTCTCTAGCAGATGTTGCAGAAGATATACATCCCCTATTATTTATAGATATAGAGAAGTTTCTATTTTTTTATTGGAATAAAATAAAAAAAATGTTCTGCATATAAAGAATTCTTATTTCTAATTAATTTCTAAGGCTATGTTTCCAGAAGTACAATTATCTGGTCAAAAATATAAGCACTTTTTTTCAGGCTGGTGTGGCTCAGTGATTGAGTGTTGACCTATGAACCATGAGGTACTGTTCAATTATCAATCAGGGTAAGTGTCTGGTTTGTGGGCTCCATCCCCAGTGGGGGGCATGCAGAAGGCAGCCAATTGATGATTCTCTTTCATCATTGATGTTTCTATCTCCCTCTCTCTCCAAAGAAAAATTATATATTAAAACATATGAGCACTTTGATATGATGTGTTTGATATATTTGCTATTAAATGGCTTTTATTCATAGTACCAATAGCAAGATGCAAAACGATAGTCATTGCTGTATGCTTACTATTCTTTTGGAACACCATTCAAACAGCTTAACATTTAATATACAAAATTCATAATACATCCTGGATAATGCTTTACTTTGCTTGTGTTTTTATTGGACATTTAAAAATAAGTCTGATTACTAGTTTTGTTCCTTCTCTTGTAAACCAACTTTTGTGCTTGTTGGCAATCTCCCTGCTATTGCTGTAGGAAAATAACCATTGTCTGAACAGTAAGGTTTTATGTGGAGCACAGTGTGTGGGTGGCTGCTAGAGGGCAATGAGGGAAAAAGTCTACTTTAGATTTTATGACTTTGAGAACCAGCTTCCAGAATGCCACTATTCTTGTTTAAAAAAAAAAACAAACAATTAAAGAAGCTACACCAGGACTCTCCTCAGCTCTTAAACTCCCCTCTGGATAATGACCCCTTTATTTTCTGTAGCAGTGAGGTGTTTGGGACCCCAGCAATGAGAGAGCAGAAAAGATCTTGGAACCTGACTTGAGTAGTATTCACTGTGGTGAATCTTTCCTTGAGGATCTTGGTGCACTTAGTATCACCAATGCCCATTTGTCGCCATATGGTAGGACAGATACTTCCTTCATTTTCATAAACCACATCATAACCCAAGAAAATTCCTATATATAATGGACTTTGTTTCTAAATGTCGTGTTAAGAGAGCCAATACTAATGGTCTAACATGTGCCCTCTCCAAGGCATGAACTCTGCACCTTCTGTTTTCTATGCTTTTCCACAATGAGCACAGTGTCTGTTATCTCCTTGTGTCAGTAACCCCAAAGCAGGTGCTCTCACGTGTACTCTCCTGACATTACAATTTCCCCTTTCACATGCCAATTTTATGTGCATTCCCTCTATGTGTATACTCTCCCCTGTGTCTAGACACAGATTAGCAGTCTCATGAGTGTGCTGTGGTCTTGGAACACAAAACTTCCTTCTGACAAAGACAGAACTCACATGCTAGTAGCTAATTTCTTTGATTGGAAAAAAATAAATAATCTTTTTCCTAAGAGAAATAGTTGTACATTTTTCTAATTCCCACATTGTCCTATCTATCATCTATCATCTATCTATCATCACCAACTTTCTAATCTACCTCAAAGCCATAAAGACCTAATATAAATCTGAGAGCTTTATCCAGTGCCCACAGCGTGGCCATGAATGGGATCCAGGATCCAGGATAGCTCCAGGGAAATGATCTGGAATAATCACTAAGCCATAGCACCAATCTATTCCTTATGGGGCAGGCATGGGGCAGCAGCTGTATCTTATGGTTCTGGAAGTGCATATTCCCTTTATAAGTCAGTATTCTTATATATTTGTCCAACTTGTTATTGGGAAGCTCACTTGTCCTGGAAAAAAATGAAAGAGTAGGAGGAGTCTTGGCTCTGCAATTATGGGCCTTTCCTAAGGGGGTGGACAGAAAAATAAAGAGGAAGTAAAGAAAAGAAAGAAAGAAAGAAAGAAAGAAAGAAAGAAAGAAAGAAAGAAAGAAAGAAAGAAAGAAAGAAAGAAAGAAAGAAAGGAAGAAAGAAGGGAGGAAGGGAGGGAGGGAGGGAGGGAGGGAGGGAAGGAGGGAGGGAGGGAGGAAGGCTCTTCTGTTAAAATGAATGCACACCTTTTCTATCCTTTCAGCCAATCCCCATTCTTTACCATCTCTTGACAGAAAGGCAGGCAAAGCTTTCTGGGCATCAAAGGACCGTCATTCTGCATGTGCCGTGGATCACCCAGAGAGAAGAATCCCATATCACCAGGAATATTTCCAGATCACATGAGCCCTGAATCTGAAGTGTCCTTAAAAATTGCCTAACCTAAAGCATAACTACTTTCTGTTTCAAAATGGAAATAAATGAACTCTTTCTTAATTACTAAGGGAAAAAAATGCCCTTTGTAAACTTATACAATATTAAAAGTATAAAGAAAGTTAAAAGTAACCTTTTTTTCTGGAAATAAGTGCTATTAACCTTTTGTAATATATCACTTCCATTTGCAACATATATTTTTCACATAGTAAAATGTTGTGGATGTTTCTCCATGCCAATAAATAACAATTTTCATTTCTATTTTTAGTAATTTGTATAGAATTCACTCTGTAGGTGTATCATACTTTATTTAACCAGTCTCCTACTATGAAAATTTGGGTGGGTTAACAGGTCCTAATTCACCAACATAGGTGAGCAAATGCCGCAGTTCCAGGTGATCTTCCATGACACCGGTGATTGAGATGGTCTGCTTCACTTTCAGTTCTATTTCACTGGAGGAAAGGATACACATTCAGCAGAGTGAAGACAACATACTAGTAAACAGTAGCGCAGGTTTAGTTTCTCTTATGCTTTCATGGGGCTTTAGAAAGCAGTTACTGCCAGCAGAGCTTGTGTCTAAATAACTTTGAACTTTAACAGTCATCCCCACTGTTTCCATCTATCATGGACAGTGTTCACATGGAATTGTTTTGTAAGAAAGCTGAGTGTCCACCCATTCACTCCCCTCCCTCTCCCTCTTTCTTCCTATAATGCAGCACTTTTATGTTTACTAACCCATGAAATCTTGCTGGTCTTGTGCTTTATAGAAACTGAACATTACAAAAGGATCTGGAGGTGGCACCTGCTCCCTATTGCTTTCTCATCATTTTTTTTTTTTTTTTTTACAATTTTAGATAGGTTTGCAGCCTTTTTCCTATTCCATGTCATATATCTATCTATATCTATATCTGTATCTATATCTATATCTATATCTATATCTATATCTATATCTATATAGCTATCAACCTATTTATATCTGTAGATATATCTTTATCTACCTATATATAAATAATATATATAATATTATTACTAATTTTCAGAGAGAGAGGGAGAGAAAGAAACATCAATGTGAAAGAGAAGCATGGATCAGCTGCTTCTTTCACACCCCCTGCCACGGACCCAGCCCACAACCCCGGGCACGAGCCTGACTGGGAATGCAACCAGCAACCTGTCAGTACATGAAATAACAACCAATCAACTGAGGTACATCAACCAGGGCCGCAAAAATATACTAGTATTTTCTTTCTTCTTTACATTTATATGTTTGTACATTTTAAAATTAAAATCATTGAGGTGAAATGGTTAATAAGATTATATAGGTTTCAAGTGCACAATTCTATGATGCATCATCTGTATATTGCATTGTATATATTTTATATTTAAATACATTTTTTTTAAATTTTGCAAAAAATTTAGATTCAAGGAAAAGTTGCAAAGATAGTGCAGAGTTCCTGTATACCTTGATACATTTACATTTTTCCTCTAATGTTATCATCTTCAATACACAGTATACTTGTCAAAGTTAAGGATCTAATATTGGTACATTAGTGATAAGTAAACTCCATCGGATTTGGATTTCACCAGTTTTCCATTAATGTCCTTTTTTCTATTCTAATTACTTTAAAACTTTTTTTTCAGTATTTTTTCCCAGACTTTCTTATTGTTTCTGGTGAAGATACTTTTGTGCCAAATATATTCAAGTATCTATACACATGTGTATATATATACACACACACACACACAGCTACACACATGCAGGGTTTTGATTCAGTGAATCAATATAGCTGTCTTTGATCCACTTCACATATCATTGCTCCTCATACAATAAATATTTTGGAATACTCTTTCTATTTTTTGTAATAATTGAGTCTGCCACCAATTGAGGTTACCTTCTTGGACCTCAGTTCTCATTTACACAGAAATGGTTTTCAGGTCAATAAAAATGAAAGTAAAACAAAGTGGGATTTATTAAAGATACACTCCAAGCAAGGAGCAGGCCAGTGGAGGGAGACCATGGCCCTGGACTCTGGGATTATATGGTTAAAATGAGGGATCTTCTGGGTGGACACTTTCATTTGCATTCAGGGTTGATTGGCAGAAAAGGGTTATGTAACTGTTTTTCTTCTGTGCATGCCCTTACCTATATGCATACTGAAAAACCCACTGGGGTCAAAACCGTAATGCAAATTTGATTTAATAAGTCCAGGGCCCTCTTAAGGTCACATTGAGGTCATGTCATTTTCCTCTGAGCTTGCACCAAGAACTGGCTGGTGATCTGCTCACAGAGAGGTGGTCTGAAGGCAATGTTGGTCTGACCCCTGTCAGGACCCCAGGGCAGGCCTCACCCCAGCCGCTCATGTTTAACTTCCTACCTAACAAGGCTTCTTGACCTCATTCTGCTGCCAAAAATGGGGATACCTTTTTGAATATCTATTATGTTTCAAACAGATATATTTTATTCCCCTGATACTCATGAAATTCTGTATATGTACACCATTCCTACCTTTTCAAATTTCTATCTATTGATCCCCTATTTTCTCTCTTCAAACACACAACAAAGGGCTTTCTCAAAGTTGTCCCATTGAGTTGTCTTTTGGACCCTAGAGGGCAAGAGATATGACTTGGAGAGGCTGTGAGATGTAAAGAAATAGGTAATATTCCCAAATTGTGATCTGCTACAATCCAGTTTTAATAGTGGTTAAATTAAAGTTCAAAATCAAATTAGGATAAGAGATTACAATAAAATATTATTATGACATTAGAACAGATATTAGTCTTAAGTATTAGCACACCTACCTGTTAATAATTGAGTTATGCTAATGTTTCACAGGAACCAGATCAGAATAAGGGTTGGCAAACAGTGAGCATGTCTATAAGTAAGTTTGAGTGTGTGAACTTATAAAAAAATGAATAACATAACTAAGAATGAAAAAGGACAATTTGCAAGTTAGTAGAGGTTTACCCCCCAAAATGAGTGTGAAAGACATGAAAGTGCTCCAAAGCATTCACCAAAAATGCCTCATTGTCCCAAATAAACAGATATAACTCTAAGCTTGCATTTATCAGGCAGAGTAGCAGATAGTTCAGTTGCAGACTTTGGGAAACAGATAAAGTGATAGTGACAATTTTATTTGTATTGGAGTTACTTACACCAGTTCCTTAAAGACTAATCAGTCTCATAATATTTGTGAAGAGCTCTCCAATTTCCACTTATATTGGCCCATATTTCTATGTTTGAATGTGATTTTGTTACAGGCACCCCGCAGACACCAGAAAAGGTGTTATAGAACAGCCCCCTGAGTCAGAGGGAGAACACTTGTCCCCTCCTCGCTTTTTGTCAGTCTCATAGGAATGAATTCATATGAGGACAGCAACATTGTAAAAAAGCTAATTTATTAAAAGGTAAAGCAAGCCCAGCCAACGTGGCACAGTGGTTGAGAGTTGACCTCTGAATGAAGAGGTCACAGTTCAATTTCCAGTCAAGGCACACGCCCAGATTGTGGGCTAGATCTCCAGTGTGGGGTGTGCAGGAGGTAGTGGATCAATGATTCTCTCTCATCATTGATGTTTCTATCTCTCTCTCTCTCTCCCTCTTCCTTCTTCTCTGAAATTAATAGACATATATATATATATATATATATTTATTTTTTTAAAAAAAGTAAAACAAAGTATATTTATTAAAGAAGCAAGGTAAGCAAATTTACCAAAATACACCTATCCTATAATCTGTAGATAGATTTTCCAACTAATTTGGGAAGCAAGTGTGTTGGGGGTTCAAGAAGTTATATACTCTTCTGTCTATATGTTTTAAAATTCCTCTGCCAGATATCCTGCTATAGATAAAAAAGTTCCCCTTTTACTTAGTTATGGCTTTTCCAGAATTCATGAGAAGCACATGGCAATTTCATCTTGCCAAACCTTGAGACTGCTGGCTTCTCTGTTTAGGGAATGACATATAACTGCCCTTTTTTTCCCCCTTTCCCTTTCCCCCACTCCTTTCTTGCATTTGTTAGTTAGGAAGGCATTAACCATTTACTCTCAAGTGTCCTTGGTTTGGGGAAGGTAATAGCCTGTTATTTACAAGCTAGCCACAAGCTGTCCAAACTGTTTGACTTGGTTTAATTTTATTGACTTAGTTTCCTTATTCCACTTGCTTAGGGATTTTCCTAGCTACTCACTATCCTGTAACAACTTGAGGGAAATGGGTCATTTACTTCCAGGCAAATTAGGGTAAGGGGAAATTTATTAAAGGCTTCTAGTCAGAGTGTCTAGGCTCTTATTTTACTTCAGCATATCAGGTAAAACCCCCTCTTCCCCAGGTACCCTCCCTCACAAGCATACAAAAGTAGCAAACTACATGAAGACTCAACATCTCTATCATTCTTGTGAACTTTGCACCTTACAGGCCAACACCATGGCCAATTCTCAGGGAAGCTCACTTTTTCATGAAATATTTGCTTATTTATGCCTTCTCTGGATGTCTGAGCCTTTCTCCTATCACTTGAATGGGCTACCCTTTCCCACCAAAACCAGAGAAAGATCTAATGTTTTTCTCAGTGGTGTGGGACCATGTTTGTTTCCAATACTGCAAAAGAAAAGCTGCTCATGCTACCCTATGTAAGGCAAGAGATCTTGGACTTAGGATTCACAATGAAAAATTGCATTTTTGGGTGAAGAGCAGGAAAAATATCTCTGATGTGCCTATGATTATCCAGCACTAGGAATTAAAAACAAAAAAACAGAAAACACCTATTAATGACTCAGTGAATTGTCCTGACAAACGAGGCTAAGAGAAGCATTTGCAGATAGGCAGGCTGACAGCACTGTATTAAGGAAGAGTGTTCTGAAGAGATGGGAGATGCTACTAAGAAAAAGAGAAAGTGTGACCCAGTTCAGCATCAAAACCCCAGCCAGTCAGGGGATCATCGTTCATAACTGTTCCCTAGCAGCAAAAACATGTGGAAGTGAATTTTGATATGGAGGCAGAAAAAATAGTCTAATAAAAAGACTACTAAGGAGTAAGGTACAATTGTCAAAACATTCCTTCATATAGAACTTTTTGTCTTCCCTCTAAAGCTGCATCAGACATAAAATCCATACTCTGAAGAAGACCCCAGGGAAGGCATTCTGCCCTGGTTTGATAGGGTTTGTTCTCACTTCAACATCACCTAAGAAAGTTCCTGAATTTTTATCAGTACATACACTGGTAAGAAGGAAGAGAAGTGGAACAATAGGTTCTTGGCATATTATTTTAAATATTTCTTATTGAATAATTTGAAAGGAATGAAACTCTCTCTATTTTAACAACACTGATACAAAGGAATGGTCAATGTAAACTGATCAACAGCCTAAACACATGTCAGATATAAATAATAATACATATTTATTGAGAAACTAGCATTGGCAGAGCAATATTATACAAGAAAGGCATATAGAAGTGTACAGAATCATGCAAAACCTCTCTATTTAGGAAATATACATCTGGTGAGGGAAGGTGTTGGGCAATGATTTTATGAGATTCATAGTGTAGCAGTGGTCAGTGAGAAGCAAGTTTGGAAAAAGAACAAGGAGTCATTCTCAGTTACGGGTCTGATATCATGAGGAGAGGTTGCCAGATAATAATGTTATTGCTACAAATATATAATTTATAATTTGTGTACCTATATACAATTTAATGAAACTAAATGTATTTAATTAAAACTGGGTAATTAACATTAAATCATCTTATATAATAAAATGCTAATATGAAAATTGTCCCCTCGACCAGGAATTCAACCGGAGTTAATCCAGGGGGGTGGGGCTGGCCAGCCAACTACTCGCAGGCCCTCCCCCTGCCCTGCCCGATTGTCCCCAAATGCAAATCTGAAGCCTAGATATTTAACATTTCAAAGGTGCATAATCCAACCAGAAAGTAGAAAAGAAGTGAAGATACTGACCTTGTTATACTTACCATTTGTCCTACCTGTGTAAAGAACTTCATGTTACTTTGTGTTTATTATAGCTATACGCCTCTCAAGTACACCTTTTAAAGCTAGGGAAGCATAACTTTAAGACTCAAACTAACAAAAGAAAAATTGCTTTCCCCAAACAAACTCATTTATAGACAATGGAAAATCAATCCCAAAATGGATTGTACTTTACAGCTCAGCTTGCTGTGATAGTAACAGCATTGCTATTGATGTACAAACACACTGATTACAGTTGCTCATCATCTCTCTATGCCACCAGCAGTCTCCACCTTGCTTGTCACCTGACAATGTCATATTTACTTATATAGGGCTAAGAAATTTGAGACCATATTCCTCCCCTGAGTTATGTAATTAGTTATGATCATATTCACTTAACCCAGGGGGGAAAGAGACACACTCAACTAGAACTATAAGTTTAATCACCTGGTTATCCAGTCAGTGAGTCAATCAGAGAGAACAATGCATGTGGTTCTCCTACAATGTGCAAAGACCTGCTAGCAATATCTGGAACATTTTGCATGTGGATTTTTCCTGGCTTACTCTCCAGTCCTTGGATTATTTTATGAATATGCAATCAAAATAAAATAAGCATCAAAGCCTTATTCTCAAGCATCAAGGGAAAATGATATGCTCCTTTCATTCTTAGGAAAAACAAAGGACCAAGGGGTGCACCCAGGAAGCAAGTTGGTCTACTGCTGGAAATACTGAGAAATATTTACAGACAACTCATATTTTGTTAGAATTTTTGCTTCCATACTTTATTCTTTTAAAATTACATATATCTTTGTTGATTTCAGAGAGGAAGGGAGAGGGAGAGAGAGATAGAAACATCAATGATGAGAGAGAATCATTGATTGGCTGCCTCCTGCATGCCCCCTACTGGGGATCAAGCCTGAAACCCGGGTATGTGCCCTATCTGGGAATCCAACCATGACCTCCTGGTTCATAGGTAGACTTTCAACTGATGAGCTCCTCTGGCTGAGTCATACTTTATTCTTTTCAATAGATGACTAGTGGGAATGAGGGAATAAAAAATAATATAAATTACAAAATATATACTTTTAGGGCAATGAACCATGATCTTCCTGGCTTTCTCTTCCTAAACACAGTTTAGGAATATAACTTTAAAATTTCCTAAGGAAGTCACACCCTCTAACCATTGAGATGAAATCTATTTATTACATCTTTAATTTTTAAATTAATAAATATAAAATTGAGTTCCTAGTGCTTCTCTATCACATTTTAGATTGCCAAATCACACCCACTCTTCCATATTATGTCAAAAATGAATGTGTCCGTTGGCATGGTAACTGTGCTATGCAGAAGCTTGTCCAGAGAAACCTATCTCATCTCATCATATTTGCAAATTATATATTAAGGCCTTTAATTTTGGGGGAAAAGGGGTAAAATAATTATAAAATACATTATATACTCATTATTTAGGTCACACCTTTTGAATAATAGATATTGTTTAGGTAATGATTCTTTAGTTTTTAGTTGGTCACTTGCCACCCACCCACCCTCCCCCGCCTTCCCTCTGAGATCCATAACATAGATCAGAGATATAGAGGAATAGAACAGACTATGGGAAGAATAAACTTTAAAAAGAAATATAGAATTAAATTTTCTGGAGCAAAGAAATATGTGTTTGACAATGGACCTTGATGGTGAGATTATATGACAATTGAAATATATTTGTGATACTTGCTAAAATGGACAATGAAAGTCAGATCCTCTGAGTACCTAAAGTATAAGGACTCAGAAAACATTTGCCAATCATTTATTGCCAGGTAATTGTCCATTCCACACTAACTATACTCTCCAAATATTTTTGATATTGCTAATTGATTTTATTTAAATCTTTGTGTTTTTTTCAATAAAAAATAATAATTTATTTGTATACTTTAAAAATTTTGCAAATCTGTGAAAAGATTATCAGACTATCAAGCAAAATTTTTAATGTGTAAATTTTATATCTAAAATAAAGAGATGTGATAAAATTTATTGCTCCAGGAGGTGACTTACAAAGAGTCAAAGGCCATTCAGAGGCAGTGACCTCACATCTGTTTGGAATTTGCCTCAATTCTTTTAAGTCTTTATTTTGAACATACATATTTATAAAACTAATAGAGACTGGCAAGTTTTAAACTATCAGTCCCCAAAGGAAAACATAAAAATGAACATATGTACTTGGAAATTTGAATGAAATACTGCATCAAACTTTCAACGGATAATGCTACCACAGTGAATGGTAGCTCTCTTGAGAAACTATGTTGGAACGGCACACTTTCAAATTATCTCCGTAAGTACAATTATAAGAATGAAAACTTGTAAAGTATTTTCAGTTTTATTATAAAAATGCACACACAACAAAGATTGTCTTAAGTCATTTCTTGGTTCTACTTGCATTTAGTACTTGCTCTTGAGCAGCTTTCTTTGCTTTTACCATCTCGACAAGTTCCTAATATCGTTTCATGCAGTCCTTCTTTGTCCTGCCAGGCACTGCTTCTGCTATTTTTTCCCATCTTCCAGGTGTATTTGCTGGATATGTTTTCAAGGCTTGTTCCAAAAAGTTTCTGCTCTTCTGTTGTCCAAGAGGTGAAATCTGTGCATGGACCTTCAAATCGTTCTGAAGGTGTTGCATTGTCTGCTTGAGGCACTACTCCATGTTCTTTTTTAAATTTATCAAAAGCCTTTTTGTTTATGTCATCTTTTTGATGAGGGTCAAGTTTTTGAAGACTTTTTGCTTTGCTGATAACATCTTTGGTGGTTCTCTTGACTCCAGAAGAAGAATGTATGTTCATGTAATTAGCAATAACTTCCCATCTTGAATTTGTTCCAGCAGGGAAGAGGTTCACAGCTTTAATTAGTAATTGCAGATCATCTTCTGACCAGTTTTTACTGCCATTTCCACCTCCACCAGCTGACTTCTCTGCATTCTTAGATGCTTGTCACATATGAGCTGCAGCTTCCTCTTTCTCTTTTCTAATTTGCTCACTTATTTCTTCTATCTGTTTTTCCAGAGCAGCCTTTCCTACTTCTTTTGTAGATGATGTGAGTGTTTCATTCAAGCACTATACACTTGCTAATTCAAGGTGATCACAAAGTCTGTAAGTAAGAGCTGCATTCTTTACCAAAACTTTTCATGTAAAAGGAACTTTTCAAAACATCCCATCTAATAATTGACAGACATGGTAATTAACTGTAACTTCGCTACCCTTCCCATTGGCTAATCAGGGCGATATGCGAATTAACTGCCAACTAAATGGCAGTTAACCGCCAACAAAGATGGCAGCTAATTTGCATACTGCAGGCAGGGCAGGACAGCGCCATCCCACCTGCCCCGCTGCCATCCGGGCCTGCTATTTGCGACCCGGTCTGCAGGCGGACCGGTATGAAAACAGACCCAGGGCTGGCAGCGGGACCGCAGCGATGGGCCACTGGCCACGCCCACAAACGGCCCTCCTATGGGGATCCCCGGCTGACCAGTGCTAACACACTGATCCGCCACCAGCCACACCCACAAACGTCCATCCCAAGGGGATCCGAGGCTGGTGGGTGCTAATGCACTGATCTGCCACTGGCCACACCCACAAACGGCCCTCGCCGGGGGTGGGGGGGTAGGGGGGGGGGAGTTGGTCTGCTGGGAGCAGGGCAGAAACTTCCCAGGATTTGTGTCAGGCAGTCCATAGCAGAGTGTGAACTATCCCCAATGGTAGTTGCTTGCTCATTCACTTACTTGCTCATTCATTCACTCATTCACTCACTCACTCACTCAATCACTCAGCACACCCTCTCAGATCCCTGGCACCAGGCCAGGCACTGAAGTTGAAGCAGGATAAGACAGAGCTATGTCCTCAAGATGTTAGTAATTCAGTAGGGTGAAGCAGGCACATGAACGAGACAGTTGTATGCACAGATGCAGTGTACTGGGTTCTGTGAGTGCTGTAACTAATGCAGACTTTGTTCTCTTGATAAAATGAAGCCTTGGGGGCCAGGCCACCCCAAGCCTGTAGGCCTGGGCCTAGGCCAGGAGTGGCCGGGGTCCTGGAACATAACAGAGGGTGGCAGGTCGGGCTGAGGGGTCTGGCTCCACTCCTCACCCTCACCCCCGAGTGCACAAATTTTTGTGCACCGGGCTACTAGTCTATACTAATAAAAGGGTAATATGCTAATTAGACCAGGTTGACCAGACATCTTCCAGTTGTACAGTCCTTCTTCCGGACAAAGCCACAGTGGCGGGGGCCAAGGCAGAGGCGGTTAGGGGCCAATCAGGCGGGCAGGGGGAGGGCAGTTAGGGGTGATCAGGCTGTCAGAGGAGAGCGGTTAGGGGTGATTAGGCAGGCAGGCAGAGGGGTTAGGGGCAATCAGGCAGGTGAGTGGTTAGGAGACAGTGGTCCCGGATTGTGAGAGGGATGTCCGACTGCTGGTTTAGGCCTGATCCCTGTGGGCATCCCCCGAGAGGTCAGAAATCCCCTAAGGGGTCCCAGATTGGAGAGGATGCAGGCCAGGCTGAGGGACCGCCCCCCCCCCCCCCACATGAATTTTGTGCACTGGGCCTCTAGTACAGACATACTATAATTGGATATGATTTATTAATCCTGATCAACATTTTGAAGTTTCTGAAATTTGCAACAAACAATTCCAAGTGCTAGTGCTACAAAAATTAAATATATATAGATAGATATATACATATGTCAATATATGTCTATATATCTATACATTTATATTCTTATATTTAGGAGACATCATTTAATTGGAATAGATTTATAAACATAATTTAAATAGAATATGTAGGACTCCAAAGAGTGGATATCCAAAGATGTAGGTTAACTATCTTACAAACACACATATACACATTATCCCTCAAACACACGCACACACACGCACACACACACACAAACACATTAAATCATTCATTTATTTTTCATTAATTAATTCATTCAATAATACATTAATTAAATGTTTGAGCAATATTCTCAGGTTAACTTTTAAATAGTATTAAAATTTCTACCTCTTAAGTTGCAATAAATAAATCTAAAATAAGTTTTAGTGAAGATTCATATTTCAGTTTTTAAAGGGAGGAAATCACGTTGCACAGACTTGCCTGAGATTAAGTTATCTGTTCTGGGAATAATTCCTATACTCGTTTCAGAGAGATCGTAGCACCAACTGCTATTAGACATCTTTGAGAATCTATCCTATGTCTTCGGTAGGTTGCACATGTCTTTTAAATCACTAACTGCAATGCCTTAGGATCCTCAGAAGGGACTATCCATTTTTTTCTTATAATCAGTTTGAGCAATGGCTTCAGCAATGACTATAGATTTCGGGGTCAACCGGACCCAATAATTTCTTTCCTATTGTCAATATAATTGAAAAAAAGATCCAAATTGAAAAAAATCCAAATCCTTATGCCCAAAGGCAATAGAGGTGATCTCATTAGCTCACTAATGTTGGGAGTGGCTGCACCAGTTGAGCCGAGGTTGTTTTCCTGGGATCACTAATCCATGTGAGTCACAGCTCGCCTCCAGTATCGATTGAGTTCACAACCAGCTTTCCTTCATAGGGATTGTTGCAGCTCATAGTCTGTAAAATCTATTTAACTCTTATTTAATCTAAATATAAGGATGGAGGAAAACAGTTTTAAGCATTTTTCCTCTAGCAAAACCATAGAGGACAAAGCATTTCCTGTAGTTACTTTGACTTTATTAAGGACTCTCCCATGTGCTTGTAATGAGAGAAATGATACTTCTCATGGCATTTATGTTTTGAACAATATGAGGTGAATACAAATTTAGAACTAAATTATCTCGGAAACACCCTTTCTTAGAAGTACACATTGCAATTTCTGCCCTCCCCCTCATGTTGAGGGTGTACTGTTATAAATGTAAAAGAACAGTGTAGAAAATTGCAATGGACTAGAAGAGATTTATAGGATGAGCTCACTTTAAAAGGAGTCAGGTTTATGAGTTTTCTTGAGATGGAGTGCTTTCCTTATTTACTCAGAGGGACAAAAACAATCGCAGGCTCCATGATACTAGACCAGAATCACCAATGGGAAAACAGTAACTGTAGTAAAGACACACTTTGCTGCATCAAATAAAATTTCCATGTATGATGAAAAAATTATGTCTTAAGAAATGAAAGTAGAGGCTCCAAGGATTCAGAAATAAATACACTAGAAACTGAATACTATATTATACATACTTTTAATTAGCTGTTGTTCAAGAAAATTTGGTATCTTGCAATAACAGTTTTATTAAAACACATTAAAATGAAATTATGTTTTAAACATGAAATATAATAACAACTGCTATATGTGAATGCATCACAAAATGACACATCTTATTGGCCAAGGCCTAATATATGACCTTTTTTATTCATATGGAAAATGAAATATATGCATTCATTTATTCATAAAATAACAATACACACACACACATATATATATATACACACACACATCTATTTGTACATATACATGTATATATACATATATGTGTATGTATATATATACATATATATATATATATAGAGAGAGAGAGAGAGAGAGAGAGAGAGAGAGAGCTATCTTTCATACATATTTTCAAAACCTTTATGAAAGTTAGTTGTGGCCCTACAGGAAAGATATGTACTGTTAACATTATTATATATATAAGTTAGGGGAACAGATGCTTTATAGTAGCTTTTAAAACTAAATTCTAGTTCTAAGATCTACCACTTACTGGCTCTCTGAGACCATTGTTCATTGAGTTACTCTAGGGGAATTATGTTCCTTAGCCACTGAAAAATAGTCTAGTAACAGCTGCCTTACCTGAAAATATAGCAATGTTGGTACCTAGAAAGAGAAAAGTTCTATAAAAATTTAGCTACGTTAATCAAAAGTATTCTGTATTTGTTCAAATACACTTATAATTAAAATTAGATTATGTATTGCCTAATTCCGCACACCCCCATAATACAGATGAAGGAACCGTACATAAAATGTCATTCCCTGCTCTAAATTTGTTTTGTAAAATCAATTAAATAAATTGAAAACACTCCAAGATTTCTTACAGACATGGAAAATGAAGTTGAGACTATTGATAATCATTCAGGTGGTTCATATTAAAATATAACTTCTGAATTCCTTAAAGAACTATGAAATCAATGGATTTTTAACTAGCAGTTATCTATTACTTCCTGTTTCCCTAATCTGTTTTTACATATTGTTATAGGTATGGAAATATATGGATATTAGAAACATGATTTTCAAAATTTATGGTGGGGAATTTATTTTAATCTTGCATAAGCCATCAATCACCATTTGTTTCCAATCTTCTAAATGTCTGTTGATTCTGATATCTAACATAAATAACCCTTCTCCAAATTCATTGTAATTCTCTGCTGGCCCAAAGTTCTCTTATGTGGACTGCTTCAAAACTTCTAAACTGGACTTCCAAACTCTGGACCAGTTCTCTTCTTATTCATCCTCAGAGTATGTGTAAGATGTCATTATTTAGAAAGTGCTCTTAAACAACAATAATTTAAAAAATACATGTACCTTTAATTTCACTATCTTACTTCAAAAAAAATCCCAAATAGCTACTTACCTAACCAGTGGCAGTGCTTGCATAGTTCTGTGTTCCACATACTTCACTGTATCAAGGATTATAGACTGTCTAATATTTGATTTAATGAATGTACAATAAAGTTTTATAATCTATACTAGTAGCCCGGTGCACAAAATTTGTGCACATTGAAAGGGAATTAATTAGAGGAATGTAATTTGGACTCACTATCTAATATCAATAATATGTGAGCATGAGGCAGTCTGCATTTCTAAAATTCAATGACATGAATTTTAGCTATTACTTTGCCAAATAAATGGAATTTACAGATATCATTTAAAAGAGCATTCATCTTAATATTAAAAACTCTAGCTACCAAGCCAGGTCTGTTTTCAACTTTTTGCCAGTGTTGTAAATTGTTTGCAATATCTGCCCATTTGGGGTTGCACATCATGGTTATGAATAAATCAGGCTTACCATACTTCGTTACAATTGCCATAGCATCCTGGTATTGCTGCTGCATATTTCTGGGACTGCCCTCAGAAGATGATGGAAGTATTATCATTTTACCAATCAGCACATTGTCATTTTCAGATCTAGATGTGAGATAATCCATCAAACCACTATATTTTTCAACTCTCAACTTAGGTTGGTTTGCTTTGATGAAATTTATCGGATTGGCCTCCATTTTTTCATATGAATCCATGATAAACTGTTGAGTTAATTTTCCTGCATTTAAAATAGGATTAAACATGTCCCACACAGAGATGAAATCCATAATACTGCATTTGTGTGACTTGTGTCCTTACATTTTGTCTAGTATTATTGTTGATTACACTGTTGTCTCTGAGTCTTAATGCAATATCTGTTCCCCAGCCTTTTTCACCATGTGGAAAAAGAATAGGATATGTCATTGCATCTAATGTAGGAAACAGGATATTGATTTGTTTCATTTTAGTGGCATTTGGATTACTGGGATCTGGTTTACAATGAATGAGCAAGTTCCTTTCAAAAGGAGGTTCTTCATCTTTGTTTCTGAATATGACAGCAACCTCGGTTACATGAGGAAAATTATATCTACCTGGGTCAGTGTTACGATCGTATTTAATTGCCATCGTTACTTCTGTGAGAACAATACCTTTTGCTGCTGTTTCAGATTGGGCTTCCTTTTCTACCTCATGTAGCATCTTGTACAATTTTGTTAATTCACTTATTTCATGCATGAGGTTGTTGATGTTGATCATGAGTCTTCCTAAGCATCCCTGGTTTTCTGGCATTGCTAATCTTTTACTTGTAACTTCAGCTGTATCCAAAATAGAGAGTTGAGTAAACTTCTGAGAAACACCTCGGAAGGATGTAAAGTTCCAGTACGGTGGTAAATTCGTCCATGTATTCTAAAACAGTATGGTCCATATCCTGACGGCGATGCAATATTAACACCCATGGAAGCAAAACCAAAAGAACTATTATGGAACGAATATTTTCCATGAAATTTTTACTGTCAGAATCTTTGTTTGCCATTAATATTTTTAAATATGCCAGATAATCTGGAAAATGTATATCATTTGGACAGACTTTCCCTTTGCTACAACATTGAGTAAGTTTCCCATCAGATGGTTTTTCATCAGAGAAATTTAGTGATGACAAAATTCACATCGAACAGTCATTCCACCATGACTATGTTCAAGAATTGCATCCTCATGTACTCCATTTTCGCTGTGAAGGCAGTTCCTACCAGTATTGGTAGTACTTGTTGTTGATGACTATTTTCTAGACATATTCTGTCGTCGCCACCGCCTTCTTTCAGCACATTGGTCTTTAGACATTTTCTGTCGATAACACTGGTGTTTTTCGGCATCAGAGCGACGTTTTTACAGTAGCTGGTCTTCAGATACATTCTGTCACAGGCGCCGCCTTCTTTCACGATCAGATGCACGCTGCTCTGCAGACATTTTCTGTCAATAACACTGGCATCTTTCCTCTGCAGAGCTATGTTGTATCAACAGTTGTTCATTAGACATAGTCCCACCTCTCTACTGTCATGGTCTGAGTTACAGGTGAATGAGAGTTCTGGCTGTCAGGCCTCTGAGAGCTGTCTGACTAAAGGCTGATTCTGGCTGATTCTGTGGGGGTGGGACTTCCTCCTCCCTGCTGTCAGTTTTCACAACTGTGATGAGGAAGCTGGGGTGACAGAGGAAGCCACGCCCTCCAAGCTGCCCTCTCTCTCGCTCTGCTCTATGTCCAGTGGTCTCTTGCTCTGCCAAGTCCTCCAAACCTCCTGCTCTCTGCCTGCTCCTCCCCCGCTCTGCTCTCCACCGGCAAGGTCCTGGGAGCCCTCGGCCACGGCTGCTGTAGCCTCCTGGGACACTCGACACCAGCATATGCAAATTAATAGCCATCTTTGTCAGGTTAATTTGCATAGTCACTCTGTTTGGCTGGTTGTCGTGGTTTGAGCATAGCTGAGGGATGGTTAATTTGCATGTTTCTCTTTTATTATATAGGATATATGAAGAGCCTGGGCTGTCACATCCAAAACAACCAAACGAACTACCAAACAGGCTGAGTGGGGCAACCAGGCCAGCAGGAAGTTAGTGAGGGATGACAAAACGACTGAGCAGCAGGCTGCGTGGGGCAACCAGGCTGGCAGGGGGAGCAGTGAGGAGTGACCAGGCCAGCAGCGGGGTGCAGTTGGGGGTGACCAGGCAGGCAGGGGGGGGCAGTGAGGGGTGAGCAGGCCAACAGGAGGCACAGTTGGTGGCAACCAGGCTGGCAGAGGGGGGCAATGAGGAGTGACCAGGCCATCAGCGTGGGGAAATTGGGGGTGACCATGCTGGTGAGGGGGGGCAATTAGGGCTGACTATGCCAATAGGGGGGCCATTTGAGGCCACCAGATTGGCAGGTGGGCCAATTAGGGGTGATCAGGCAAGCAGGCAGGTGAGCAGTTAGGAGCCAGCAGCCCTGGATTGTGAGTGGGATGTTCAACTGCTGGTTTAGGATCGGGCCTAAACCGGCAGTCAGGCATCCCCTAAGGGTCCCGAATTGGAGAGGGTACAGGTTGAGTTGAGGGGACACCCCCCCGCCCATGCACAAATTTCATGCATCAGGTCTCTAGTTTTAAAATAAGGTGCCTGATAAGTAGAAATATAAAGAATTCCAATTTGGAAAGAAAGTATATATTTTTTAAAAAATTTAAATCATCTAAAAAATGCATGTTTAATAAAAATTTCTACTAAGGACTTGAGGAAAATAATTCTGGTCCCTTAAAAACATGAGTACTTTTCCAGCTTCAGGTACAAAATCTTTGTTTTGTATCCTGTGTTCCAGTTACATGAATTGGCCTTTCAACACACAGGCTTGCCTTGAATCATGTTCTTTGCAGGAATGGCATTTTTCTTGTCACTACCTAGTGAAATTCAACTTTATTGTAACATTTCCTACAGGGTTCTCACTAAGTCTCTTTCTGAGGCAAATGTTATAGTTCTGTATCTGATATTGAACTGCACCTTATTCACAACTACTTATTACATCATTCATGACCCCTAAAATACCAGAGAGTCACACTATTTCCACTTTCAATTTGTTTTTTTTTTAATAAATCAGGAACTATGTGTTAACATAATCATCTCTGTATTCTTAACCCTTAGCACAATGCCAAGTATAGCAAATACTTACTTGATACATATTTTAATGGCTTGGTTTTTGCATCAATATTTGTTAATAAATCAATATGCAGTTAGGCAAAAGAAGCTCTGGGTAAACTGATAAAATATGCTTAGTTTTCAGTAGCTGCAGATTTACTTAAAAATAGTAAGAATTAAAGTATTTCATGTGTAGTATTACTATAACAAAAAATATTAAAGAAGACTAGGAAGGCTACTTTATTAAAATGTATTGACTACTTATGTATTAGCAAATAGTATAATTGTTCACAGAGGAATGCTTATATTGATATATATCTCTTTCTTACATAGAAATACATATTATAATATTTCATCAAACTTAAGGCACAATTAATTCTAGGAAGCTCCATAACTGATATATTACTAAGAATTAGAAAAATAAATAGATGCAATGCTTTTTAATTGCTTATAATTTTATTTTATACTTATCAAACTAGTGGCCTGGTGCATGAAATTCGTGCACGGGGGGAGCAGGTTACCCTCAGCCCAACTTGCACTCTGTCCAATTGGAATCGGGCCTAAACCAGCAGTCGGACATCCCTCTCGCAATCTGGGACTACTTGCTCCTAACTGTTCACCTACCTGCTGGTCTGATCTCCCTAACTTCTCTCCCCTGCTGGCCTGATCACCCTAACTTCTCTATCCTGCCGGCCTGATTGCCCCTAACTGCCTCTGTCTTGGCCTTGCCACCATGGTTTTGTCTGAAAGGACGTCCAGAAAGTCGTCCGGAAGTTATTCGGTCTAATTAGCATATTACCCTTTTATTAGTATCGACTAGAGGCCCAGTGCACAAAAATTTGTGCACTCGGGGGGGGGGGGGGAAGGGGGGGTCCCTCAGCCCGGCCTGTGCCTTCTCGCAGTCTGGGACCCCTCAGGAGATAACGACCTGCTGGCTTAGGCCTGCTCCTGGGTGGCAGAGGGCAGGCCCAATCCCTAGGTGCAGCCCCTGGTCGGGCTCAGAACAGGGCTGATTGGGGAGTTGGAGTGCCGCCCCCTGTCATGCACAGAGCAGGGCGGATTGGGAGGTTGCGATGCCACCCTCAGTCACCCTCAGGGTAGGGCTGATTGGGGAGTTGGGGCACAACCCCCTATCACACTCAAGGCAGGGTTGATGGGGAGGTTGCGGCACCACCCCCTGTCACGCACAGAGCAGGGCCGATCAGGGGGTTGGGGTGCTGCCCCCTGTCACAGAGCAGGGCCAATCAGGGGGTTGGGGCGCTGCCCCCTGTCACTCACAGAGCAGGGCCCATCAGGGGGTTGGGGAGCTCCCCCCTGTCATGCACAGAGTAAGGCCGATAGGGGAGTTAGGGCACCGCCCCTGTCACACACAGAGCAGGGCTGATCAGGGGGTTGGGGCACTGCTACTGTCACCCTCAGGGCAGGGCCGATGGGGAGGTTATGGCTCTACCCCGTCACACACAGAGCAGGGCCCGTGGAGGGGGGTTAGGGCGCCACCCTCTATTACCCACAGAGCAGGGCCGATCAGGGGGTTGGGACGCCGCCACTGTCACACTCAGGGCAGGGCCGATGGGGAGGTTATGGCTCTACCCTGTCACACACAAAGCAGGGCCTGTGGAGGCGGGGGGGGGGGGGAGGTTGGGGCACCGCACTGTCACACACCGAGCCGCAGGGCGATCAGGGGGTTTGGGCGCTGCCCCCTGTCACGCTGATCCGGTGCCAGGAGGCCTCGCGGCTCCGCTGATCCTGGTGCTGGGAGGCATATTACCCTTTTACTATATAGAATAGAGGCCTGGGGACTGGCTGGTTTGCCCTGAAGGGTGTCCTGGATCAGGGTGGGGGTCCCCACTGGGGTGCCTGGCCAGCCTGGATGAGGGGATGATGGCTGTTTGCAGCTTGTCACACACCCTTCAGGGTGGGAGTCCCCACTGTGGTGCCTGGCCAGTCTGGGTGAGGGGCTGAGGGCTGCTTTCAGGCTGGCGGTTGTTGACTGAAGCTCCCAACCGCTCCTTTTTTTTCTCTTTTTTTTATTTTATTCTGGGCCAGCTTTAGCTCTGGCTCTAGCTCTGAGGCTTCCGCTGCTGAAAGCAAGTATCTGGTTTGTTTGCGTTCTATAATCGAAACAATGTATAACTCCAGCTCTGAGATCCCGGCAGGCTGAAAGCTGTTTTCTGGGGTTTTGTTTAGCTTCTATATTTGTTAGAATGTTTCAAACTGCCAGCTCAGAGGCTGGCAAGGCAGGAGGGGAACATTGGAGTCTGCAGTCCCTGGAGCAAGCAAGCCTCATGTTCGCTTCCAGCTGCCTGGCTGCCTGCCGCCATCTTGGCTGACAGTTAATTTGCATAAGGATATGCTGATTAGCCAATGGGAAGGGTAGCAGTTACCATGTTTCTCTTTTATTAGTGTAGATTGATTTCAGAGAGGGAGGGAGATAGAAATGTCAATGATGAGAGAGAATCATTGATTGGCTGCCTCCTCCACACCCCATACTGGGGATAAAGCCCACAATCCAGGCATGTGCCCTGACAGGGAATTGAACTCTGGGCCCTTCAGTCCTCAGGCAGAGGCTCTATCCACTGAGCAACACCAGCCAGGACTACACTTTCCCTTTCCACTGGGACTTATTCTGTCTACTGGAGCTGAAACACTGAAGCTGTCTTACTGGGGTAGAGTGGGATGCACTGGGCAGCTCAGGGAAGAGTGGGTGCACTGGGTTGGAGCATGTGGAGCCCCCTGAAAGCTGGAGAGGGGCCTCGTTTAACAGCTGCACTGTTTCATGGCTGTGCTGTCTCGCAGTTGAGCAGCCACACTGTTGGGCTGTGCCACAGTCAGCGACAGTTTACACAACTGAACTGTCTGCACAGATAGCTTCCTCCTCACCACACCCCCAAGCTGGGGGTTCCTCTTAGGGTTGAAGTGACACCAACCACCCTTGGTTGGTAGCCCAATCGGCCACTTTGGAAAGAGAAGTGGGGAATCCTGATTTTACGTGAACACTCCAATTTCTTAAGTTGGCAACTAATGCGAACTTCAGATGTTTGGGCCAAACCAGAGAAGCAGTCAGGCCTGATGTCAGGCCACTGGGCAGCAATGGGCTCAGCCCAGCTGTAAAGGGACCCTAGGCATCTGGGCAGGTGAAGGGGTTGAGGGTGCGTTTGGGTAATTCTGATGTCATCCCACTTGGTTTTGTTGGGGTTTTTTCTCCACTGATCACAATTTATTATAATCTGTTGGCAGCATAGATAGATATTAGTTACCAGAACTATGTCTTCATAGAAGTAGACAGTATGTAGCCATTCTATGGGGAACTGTGTGCCCTTAATTAACAGCATGATCTTTCAGTTTCTTTTTGTTGTTGTTGTTGTCAATGAAAATAAGGTTTATTACATCAAGTAATAAATACATACAAAGATGCAAACACTATTAGTCACTTTCTCCCAGATGTTTGGATCCACTGATGGGAAAGGCAGAACTGAAATCTACATACATCCTTAGGGGAAATTTCAGAGTTCCTTGTCAGGCGAGGTTCGATAAGTTGCTCTTTCTTCTGTATTTATAACTTGTGCATTTTAAAGTTTGACTTCAAAGTACTAATAGTCATGCAAATGCTTAAGCAAAAAAAAAAAAAAAGAAAACTTACATTGAACAGAATTTATACTGTGGTGAACGGGCACTGGCTACTAAAGCGCTTCCTCAGGACTTGCTGAAACAAACCCTCAGAGTTGGATCAGCTCAGAAGAGAAACATACAGAACCATGTGAGTAACAGAAATGTATCCAGAAGAGAAACACAGTATCTGGGAGGCCAACCACAGTTTTCTATGATAGGTAACTGATGTGCACCATGTAAATCAATGCTTTAAAAAAAACCACAAAGCACCCTGGGTAGTTCCTAACAATATGCAAACCTAATGACTGCAAAAATCTCTTCTCCATCTCAGCAACGGGAGATTTGGAGCCTGAGGAACCACGGGAGGGGCACGGGGAGGAGAAACCAAGCTGTTACCATTTTGAAACCAAGTTTCATCTGAGGGGGGGGGGGGGGGGGGCATAAGCTGTCACTTTTTGGAAGAATATGGAAAGCCTTTCTGTTGACTCAGAGGCTAGGGCCTGTCGTTCTGCTCCATTTGGGCTAAGCACTCCTGAACCAGCCCTCTCACATGAATGATGCCTCGTTTCTCCATCGCGCTCTTGCTACTCACGTAGTGGCGGGTGGATCTCCTTCCCCAGCTCTTCCATGATGGCCAGTGGCTCAGCATATTTGCTGTGGAGCACCTGGCTGTTCCCTGTTCCCTGCATGTAGCCTACAGATGGTGGTCCATAGTCACTCAGCAGCTGGCGATACTGGGAGGACATCGCCATGCTGGTGGAAGGCGGTATTGAGGGAGGCAGCGGGCATGTGAGCAGTCAGGTTCGGTTTGTAAGACATCCTTCCCGGGCGACGGGGTGCATGCCCCAGGAGGCAATGGCGGCAGCGAGGCTGGGCAGCGGCGAGGCGGGCCTGGAGTCCGTGCGCCGTCCGTGCACCGGCTGAGCTTCTGCGCACTTTTTGTTGTTGACAGCTCGAGCCGCACCTGCAAATATGGCTGCCCGTAACCCTGACACCACCGCAGTACCGTGATCTTTCAGTTTCTTGATGTTCTGCTTGTGCCGCTCAATTTCCTTCTGCAGACACTCAATCTCTTTTTTATGATGAGTGATCTTTTCTTCATGTTGTTTCTTCAAGGCTGCCAGCTGTTCTTTAGTCTGCTCTCAGAAGTATCGTTCCTCTTCAGCCTTCTCCTTTTTTTGCGAACGTCCCACCGGCTTCCCTGATGGCGCCCGCCTTGGAGCTGAAATTTGCCGACCATTTGCAGCCAAAGCCTCCGGCTCGCATGGCCCTCACTCCCACACTCTGAGCTGCAGCCGTGCCACCAATGCCGACACTGCCATGGTTGTCAGTGCCCCGCAGCTCCGGACCACCCCACTTGGTTTTAAATGCAAACCTGCCTTGGACAGGCCTTGAAGGTCTTTTTTCCTTCTGTCTGCTCATGTTCAAGTGCCAGCAGTGCTGGTCCGTTGGTGCCTGGCCTGTCCTCTTGAGATTGACCCCGCAGGACTACTAAGGGAGCCAGTTGCCAGTTCCACCCTCCACCGATGCTGCCTGCTCAACCTCCTCCTGTTGGGTTGTGACCCATTATGGCATCCCAGCCTAATTTGCATATTTCTCTATTTTATATATATATATAGATATGTAGATATAGATAGATATAGATATAGATATAGATAAGCTATACTGTATTTACTTAAATACAGATTTTCTCTTATATCACTTGAATACAAACATAAAAACAAGATAACACAAGCACAATAAATTGAATAAGATATTTCCAAAATCTTTTCACATTTAGAGTCAAATGCTTCTGAAATCCTTTACTACTCAGAGTTATTGATGTATTTTTCCCCCACATAAGACTGTACCATCAAAACATTAGTGTTACAACATTTTAAGGAATCCATAAAGAACTAGTAGCCATTGATTCTACGTTATTTCCTCATTTGCACTTATAAGCAAGATAACTTGATTTCTGCTTTAGGAATATTTCTAAACATATTTCTAAATCACTACTTCCAAAACTTTCTCTTCATAGTATTTTTTCCTTATTGTCTTTAAGATTTTGCTCAAAACCACAAACATTTATTCTCTAAATCTTGATACTAGCGGCTATGAGAATGTGTACAATAAGTGATAATTATTTAATGACTTATGCTTGAAACAAAAAAAAATTCAAGTATGCCATTGATTGGTGCATCTGTTTGTGATCTTAAAGTATGAAAAAAAAGGCATGTGACACAGGATCAGAGAAATATAATATAATATTTGCTGACTCAGTCTGCAAGATTTTACTATCAGAGATATACATATATCAAATCATGTTATATGTACATTTTAAGATCTTAAATTTTATTTGTCAATTATAGCTCAAGAAGCTGAAAATAATTTTCAGAATTTTATGTTTGACATTGGATTAGGTATCTTAAAAATTGCTTTCTTTTTTATTTTTAAACAACTGAAAGGCATTAATCATATATACAAATCTCACTTTTTGTAACAAAAGCTAACCATGTTCTTTCTTCCAAAAGCTAACCATGAAACATTCTTTTTTAAAATTGTCATTTAGTTCAGAAATTGCAACAGAAAGATTAAACATTTTGCAAGTTAGGAATTGTTCTTACTTTAAAGGGAAAAATAAATCTATTTCACCAAGAGAGGTTATCTCCTTAATTGAAAAATATATAATTTCTAATGGTAATCTTTCTTATAAAAATTGTTAGAACCAAAGATGTACCTTTATGTGACCTACCAGATGACATCCCTAAGAATTAGTCAAAATCAGAGCACTCAGAGTAAAATGCCACGCATTCCCTAAAGTAAGCCATGCATTTGCAGATATCTGTTTACCACATTCAGGGCTTCAAGGTCAATCAATGTACTGACTATGAAAACTGATTTATAGTCTAACATAGTACTCTAATATTCATGATTAAAAAGTGTTGTTATTCTTTTCCTGGGCCACTTTGGAACTTTTTTATTATTAAAACTCTGTTAACTGTCCAGATGGGATAAATCTTTAAGAAAAGAGTAGCTCATTTGCAAGAGACCTTTCTGGCCAATTGACAGAGTCCTGTAGATGGTGTCATTACAAAGATTTATTTTTTAGGGGGTGGGGGTGTAGAGGGTGGCTTGCTGCTTTTTCAGAATTTTTCCAAGGAGAAGAAAATCTAATGGAAATCAACTAATTTTGTTGTTCTCATCTCTTTTCCATCTCTCCTGACATCGAATATCTATCATAATCTCCTTAAAGAGCTCCCATTTCTCATTTCTGCCTTACACCCATTTCTTCCCCTTTCCTCATTTTCCTCCCTCTTTCCCTCTCTTCTTCCTTCCCTGTCTCTCATCCTCCCTCCATTCCTCCTTCCATTCCTCCCTCCCTCCTTTTCTCCCTTCCTTCTTTTCTCTCTTCCTTCCTTCTTTCCTTCCTTTCTTCCTTCCTTCTTTTTCTTTCTAATGAATACATTTTTCCCCTCAAAATAATTAATATAGTGCCCATTAGTACCTTAGAGAGGTAAAAAAAATAGAGCACTTTGAAAAAAATGAGCTCTGATTAATTTCATTTAAATATTAGCCTGCAACATCTGCCAGAAAGACTTTGAAATAATTCATAAAATAAGGAAATTTACTGAAATAGACAAAGCTTAACATTTTACTTGTGTTCTTTATTCTTAGAAGAAAAACTACATCCATGGACCTAGGAAAACTGCGTTTGGGGATAGAATATGTTAAAAATAAAAGGGAGAAAAAGCTCAAGTGAGATAGAGGTGTACTCTCCTTTTTGTTTACTATTATGTGACTTTGGGGTTATTTTCTAAAATAAGAATGAACAAGTTGTAAAGAGTTTATATCAAAAACTTGCTTACACTTATACCATTAACTGTAATAGAACTTCATTTTTAAAAAGGGAAATTTTTTTAAAGTTCAAATCAAGGGAGAAAAATGGCCACAAAGTGTCAAACAGTTTGTCTTTTACTTGCTAAAAACATGTTCTTTTATAATACCGACTAGAGGCCTGGTGCACGAATTCATGCACCAGTGGGGTCCCTCATCCTGGCCTGCAGGATTGGGCTGAAACCGGCTCTCCAACATCCTGTGAGGGGTCCTGGATTTCAAGAGGCAGCAGGCCAGGGCAAAGGACCCCACTGGTGCATGATTGAGGCCAGGGAGGAACACGGGAGGTTGGACAGCTGGGGAGGGACAACAGGAAGGCTTCCAGGGTCTGTCTGGCCTATCTTGCTCAGTCCAGATCATCTGGACCCCACAGCAAGCTAACCTACCAGTTAGAGCAGTCACTCCGTGGTGGTCAGTGCACATCATAGTGACTGGTTGACCTGTCGACTGTCTGCCCCCTGGTGGTCAGTGCACATCATAGCGAATGGTTAAGTAGCCTTAGCATATTACACTTTGATTGGTTGAACGGCCAACTGGTCAACCGAACACTTAGCATATTAGGCTTTTATTATATAGGATTGTACTTTTAATCCACATGGACCTCCTCTTTCTAAAGACTCTCTTGCAGTTCTAAAGTTTTATGATTTTGAACTATTTTTTTAAAGATTTGACAGTGATATGTTTTATTATATTTTGTTTTTAATGATTTTAGAGAGGGAGGAAGGGAGAGGGAGAGAGAAGCATTGATGTCACATCAATCAGCTGCCTCCTGCAACCCAGGTATGTGCTCTGACCTGGAATGTAACCCCCTGAACTTTTGGTACATGGGAGGATGCTCAGCCATCTGAGCCATACCAGCCAGGGCTCTGAACTTATTTTTATTAACAAAGATAAATGAATAAACCTTTAAAAAATTTACTGGTTTTCTAGAGTTAGCTTTTATCCCTTTCTCTCTTTAACATTTCTCAGCAATTGTAAAGAAAAAAAAAATATATATATATATATATATTTTAGAGAGAGGAATGGAGAGTGTCTGTGAGATAGAGAGAGAGAAACATCAATATAACATTGATCTCCTGTACTCCCTTTACCAGGGATTGTTCCCCAAAGCCTGGCATGTACCCCAAAGAAGAATCTAACCAGTGACCTCTGGGTGCATGGGACAATACCCAACCAACTAAGCCACACTGACCAGGGGAGAGAAGAATATTTTGAAATGACTATTGGAAAGGTAATAGTGTACACACTGAAGTTAAATTTTTTAAAGAATTTTTTTTAAAAGGAAACTACATGTGAGACTTTTAAAGATAAGCACGTAAGATTTTTGAAACTGCAAGTAACATCATGTGTGACTATGTATAGAGCCTGAGCATTATTTCCCAGCATCTTTTGCGCAGAGTTCAATGTTCAATGACAGCTCTTGGTGATAAATGCTTAAATAAATATAATTCTGGATACTTACATTTTAAATCATGAAAAAGTCAACAAAAGTGGATGAAATACTAAATAGCCAGGTATTTTCTAAAACCCCCTAAGCAAAAATAAAAGAAAAATTCCAGAGTAATCCTATATAATAAAAGCCTAATATGCAAATCAACTGAACAGCACAAAAACCAGTGGAATGACAGATTGCTATGATGCTCACTAACCACCAGAGGGCAGACGCTCAACGCAGTAGCTGCTCCCAGCCTGCAGGCCCCAGGCCCGCCAAGGTGGGTGCTAGTGGGGGTCCCTCCAAATAGCCCTACCGGTAGCCCCACAGGTCGGCCCTGATCACCAGCCAGGCCTAGGGACCCTACCCATGCTGAATTTTGTGCACTGGGCCTCTAGTTCTAAAATAAAAAGGATTTTTAATTTTTTAAATACAAGACTATATCTAAATCAAGAAAAAATATGACAAAGCCATTTTGACCCACTCTAACTCTAAACCTGCTTTTAATCCAAAAGACTTAACTTATTTTTTCAAGGTTAGTATAAATATGCATGAAAAATGCAAAACACCTGATATTTCACAGATTTTGACCTTTTTCAGTACGCCTCATGAATTTGTTCCCACATCTTGCCACTTAAGTTCACTTTCTCATATCTTGAGTCTACATATTTACTGTTTAAAGTAGCTACCAACTCCTTTCCATAAGAGAGTATCTATGTCTTTCTTTTAGTCTATTACTGACTTTGTATCTTCTCTTTTCCTTTTTCTTTTTGTTTTGTTTTGTTTTGTTTTGTTTTATTCTTGCATTCTTTCCTCTCTGAGTCATAATGAAAACAAGTTACTAATGTTTAGAGCAGCCTTTCGTATTCTCCAAGGTTATACTGAAGTTTCAGGTTATTTTGTTTTGTCATTGTTTTGTTTTGACCTGTGTTGGTTGGTTTTAATAAGCACTTTAGTATCAGAAAAATCAGTTTAATTTTGTTCCTGTCACTTATCATTATATGAAATTAGAGACTTATAGGCTTTGGGAATTTCACAAAAGCTTTCTTTATAGGTCAGCATAGCAAATGAAATAATGACAGTATGTAAGGTTCATTAGAATTCTGCCACAAAATGTGCCTATTATTACTATTTGCCACTTTATGATTTAACAGCATTCTCTTTAGAATTATTCCTCAGTCAATGAACAAGTTATATCACTAGGATCAATAACAACAAAAAAGACAGTAACATTATAGTTCTGAATTGTCTTGAAGCAGAAAACTGAAAAACCCCACTAAGGACCCAGGAACCCAGCAACTATGGGAGACTCTTAGCAAAACGGGATTCTGGAAGGAGGCAAGTTTTTATAATCTTACAGCGTTAATGTAAATATGTTTTGGTCACTCACTGGGAAGCTTGATCATTATGTTTATGTGATAGTGCTAGATCAATTTCATCCTTTTTCAAATAATATTAATACTGACATCATTGTAATTAGAAAAGGTGAACTTCAGTTTGAAGATGCATCCTTATGGAAGCACCAAAAAAATATACCTTCTTATTAACCTGTACTTATAAGTTTACCACTCAAAGAAAGGAAGGGAAGAAAGAAAGAAGAAAAGGTAATTGACATGTAGGAGTATTTTATCGCTTCTGCTGGGCATTTTCAATTATATTACATCATCTTAGCAATCCTATTTCCCATGGTAATAATATATACTTACTTTATGATAATCCTGCAAAGCTTCATAATAATATTCCAGATAGTGAAATCACAAGGGTGTCTTGCTTCATAAAATTGGTTTGTGGTACAACCAACTTTTCTGTGAAGCCAATGTGTATAGGGGGGAGGGTATGTCTTGCCTCATTAGTCTTGCTTATTTCTGAAAATAAGTTTGAGGTAAATGTCAGTAATTATAGAAGATAATTCTTTCATGGAAATTAATGTGGATGAAATTGCCTTCATAATATTATGTATTTATCTTCACATCATTGTGAGATAAGGTTTTTTAAAAAAATTATGAATTAACTAAATAATTTTAAACACTTGTGGGAGACCAAACATGTGATTTTAAAAATTATAATATAACTAACTCTCACTCGTATATTTTAAGATTACTTCACTTGCCTAGCCAGTGTGACTCAGTGCTTGAGTGCTGACCTATAGACCAGTAGGTCACAGTTTGATTCTCAGTCAGGGCACATGCCCAGGTCGTGGGCTCGATTCCCAGTGTGGGGCATGCAGGAGGCAGCCAATCAATTATTCTCTCTCATCAGTGATGTTTCTATCTCTCTCTCCCTTTCCCATCCTCTCAAATAAAAACATATTTAAAAATAAAGATTACTTCACTTGGATACTACCATTTAGAAATCAATTCGCAGTCTTTCTTAAAAGGAGCTAGGCTTTTTCCAGTTTGTGAGAAAGAAAATCAGACTAAGATAATAAAATGTATATTAACTTATGTGGAATACTAGAGGCCCAGTGCATGAATTCGTGCACGGATGGGATCCCAAGGGGGGTGGAGGGGACTGGGACACAATTGGCCCTCTAGGCAGGCAGTGGGATGCCCTTGCCAGTCCAGGATCTGGATCCATCCTACTTACTTCACTCCGGGTGTTGGAAGCCACCTGGCAGCTGCTTTTATATCATTTCTTCCTTGTGGAGCATCTAGGGAGGGGAAGTGGCTGCGATGCCTGAGGCCAACTTCCAGGAGACTGGTGGCGCTGTCAGGATAGTGCTGGCGGTGCTGGTCCATTGGTGCCTGGCCCGTTCTCTGGAGATTGGACCTGCAGGACTATTGAGGGAGGGAGTGGCTGCCACCAGGCTGGTGGGCTGCCAGGATGGGTTGGTCAGGAGTGGTGCTCCCACTGTGGCAGTGCACTGACCACCAGGGGGCAGCGCCTGCATTGAGCGTCTGTCCTATGGTGGTCAGTGGACATCACAGTGACTGGTCAACTGGTCATTCTGGTCGTTCTGTTGTTCAGTCGCTGGGCTTTTATTATATAGGATGAGTCTTTATTACAGAAGCCAGTGGCCATATAGCTGTCAGACAAAATAGTCTTTTACAACAAAATCCATACAGGCAGGCAGCCAAACATGAGCTGGTTAACATGTACTTCTTTCCTACAAAGCAGCATTAATCTCTGTACTCACAGTTGTTATCTGAGCAGCCACATGCTGCTCCCTAGACTCACTGCCTCACATGTAGCAGTACCTAAGCCCTCTGGCTCAGCAGCTTCTCCTGTCTCTCTTGCCCAGCACACTGTCTGGTTAACATTGTAGCTATATCTGAGCTCTCTATGAGCTCTTAACCTTACATTATAGCAGTATCAGCTCTCAGCTCTGTCTGAGTTCTCCCCTCTCCTGCACACATAGGAGCTACATTCTCCGTGTCTACTACCTCTGCTTCTCTGCGCTCCAGCAGACTCTCTTGCCATTCTCTCACATTGGCTCTGCCCAGCTGTGCTCTCTCTTGCAGACTCCTGGTCAATAATCTGTATATTACTCCAGAGACAAAGAAGGCTAGTTGCCAACAGTGACATCAATCATCTGGGTTATAGAAGGGCAAAGTGTACCATGTGTCCTTGCACCTGCTCATGGTGTCTTGGCCTTCAGCACCACGATTAGGATCATGCTCAGAGCAGCCTTGACCATTTTGGTGTATTGACAACAAGGCCTCTGTTCTCCCATTGGCCTTGACTATCCGGGGACCTGGTATGGTTCCCACAAATAGGTAAAAACTTGAAGGTGTCATAATTCATGTCATTAACTTCCCCCTCCACAAAGCAGCAGCTGCTTCACGCATTTAAAAGTTCTCTTTTCCAGGTGACATTGAGAGGGGAACAAGACTTCACTATGATAAATTTAGGTATGAAGAAGAAAATCCATATGTAATTCAGCAGGCAGTGCTCAATATGGGAAACAATATTTTCAAACAAGACACTAAAAGTAAACTTGCCTTTAAAAGTTTAAGTCACATTTCAGTTGTAAAAATATCAAGTGAAATGTGACTCACTATGTCATGATTTTGTTTTTAATTTCAGCTGTGGCTATTCTTCCACTGCCTTTCATAATTTATGGAATTAACCAGGACAATGACAATTTTGATGATTCATTCTTCTTAGTCACCAACATTCATTCTATTATTATAAATTCCATTTCCATTCTCTCATTAGATTTAGAGTAAATACATATGACTGTCTCCAATGTCATCACCTTAATGTTAAGTCACTATTATTTCTGTCCTGGGTAGTTGCAGTAGATCCTTAATATTATACTTAAATTCACATTTGCATTTCTCAAAATTTTCTTGCACACTAGTCAATATGATATTTATAAATATACATCTGATAATGTCACTTCAAACATCTCCATAGTGAAACTCCTAGAAAATAGCATAGGAGAAAGCTTACATGGCATTGGGTATGACCATGACTTTTTAGATACAACACAAAAGGCACAATCCAGGATGTTTAATCCCTGAAAGGCATAATTTATAAGCTAGAAGTCATTAAAATTAAGAACTTTTGCTCTGCAACACACAATATCAAGATAATGAGAAGTCTGGCTATAGACTGGGGAAAAATGTTTGCAAAAGATGTATCTGATAAAGAACTGTTATCCAAAATATACAAGGAACTCATAAACTCCAGTTTAAGAAAACAAACATCCTGATTAAAAGGGCCAAAGACTTTGACAGATTCCTCACCGAAGGAGATATACAGATAGCAAGTAAGCACATGAAAAGATGCTCCATGCCATATGTCATCAAGGAAGTGCAAATTAAAGCAACAATGAGATACCAGTACACACCTATTAGAATGGCCCAAATCGGAAACACTGACAACACCAAATGCTGGCGAGGATGTGGAGCAACAGGAGCTCATTCGTTGCTGGTGGGAATGCAAAGGATTCAGCCGCTTTGGAAGATAGTTTTTATGTTTCTTGTAAAACTAAACATACACTTCCCATATGATCCAGCAATCATGCATCTTGGTAGTTGAGTAATCAAAGGAGTTGAAACTTATGTCCCCACAAAAACCTGCACCTAGATGTTTATTGCAGCTTTATTCATAACGACCAAAACTTGAAAGCAAGCAAGATGTTCTTCAGTGGGTGAGTGGGCAAATAGACTGTAGCACATCCAGACAATGGAATATTATTCAGTGCTAAAAAGAAGTGAGCTATCAAACCATAAAAAGATGGTGGAAACTGAAGTGTATATTTCTTAGTGATAGGAGCCAATCTGAAAAGGTTACATACTGTGATTATAACCCTATGAAGCTCTGAAAAATGCAAAACTATGCAGACAGCAAAAAAGCCAGCGATTGTTGGGAGTTGGTGGGGTGGAGAGGTGGATAGGGGGAACACAGAGGATGTTTAAGGCAGTGAAAATACTTTGTAGGATACCACAATGATGGATATACATTATTATACATTTGTCCAAACCCATGGAATGTACACCAAGAGTGAACAGTAATGTAAACTGTACATTCTGAGTGATGTGTCAATGAGGTTAATCAATGATGACAAACGTTCCATTCTGGTGGGGAATGTTGATCATGGAGGGAGGCTATGCATGAGTGGGAGAAGGGTGTATATGGAAAATCTCTGTACCTTCCTCTCAATCTAAAATGTCTCTTAAAAATAAGGCAACCACAAACAATCTCATTGGCTTTACATTCCCTCAGAGGTAAATCTGAAATCATTAACATGAACTGTAAGGCCTTGGAAGAATAGAATTCTGCCTGTGTAGCTAGTTTCATCCTACTCCCCCTTTTGCCTCTCTTACTGTAGTCATTTCAGCAATGTTTCACATAGGCCAGGTTCCTTTTCTCTCTGTGAATGTTGCACATGTGGTTAGAATATCCACCTCTTTACCTATTTCTCCTATACCAGGTATCAATGTGTGCACCATTTTTCTCAGAGAGGCATACTGTAACTATTCAGTCTGTAACACCTTCTTTTTCTTACATATGACTTGTCACAATTTGTAATTACATATTTAATGATTTATTTATGTCCCCTTGGCTGTACTAATGGTTGACAAGAACTACCTCTGTTTGTCCACTGATGCATATCCAGCATATTCTAGTTTACTGATTAGCCTATGGGCACTCAAAAATATTACTTTTGACTTACTGATTGAATCTTATTTTACTGTTAGTAAATTTATTTTAAATTATTACCTTATCTTGTCCTTATTGCAATCATGAATAACAAGTTATTATTATTTATATGTTGCAGATAAAAAATCTGAATATTAAAAAGCATTCTAAATCCCCAAGTAATATAAATTCAATTGGTAAATGTATTTAAATTCAATTTCCCACTAATATTAGTGGGATTTATTTGAAATCTCATGAAAAGCTATCAAGTTGAACAAATTAAGATGCCCAGGGTACTCAATATTTGAATTGTCCATAAAAATCATTATATGTTTAAGAATTACAGATTTCAATTTTTATCATGAGAGGCATGAAAATTAACTTTTTACAAACTCTCTTTTTGCTATTTATTTATTAATTATGCTGCTATCTGCTTCACTATTATTTTGAATTAAATTGTTGAAAGTATACAAAAGATTTTAGTTTATATAGTTGTGCCAAGAAAATAAGCGTATGGAAAATAGGATAACAAGATAATACTTATCAAATAAATATCAAGTTTAATGTGAAAAATGCATACTAGAAGTGACTTGAAGATTAAAACGGAATTCACAAGAAATACATCACAGTAATATGAGAGAACTGTCTGTCCTCAGTCACCACACAGAGGACAATTAATGAGTGACATCCTCAACAACAGTTCTACAGGAAACTCAATAATGACTTTCATGGGGATGTGTATTCAGTGTCTGTCAATATAGGCTGATGGAATGGAAGCGAAATTAGTTCTATGTGGAACAAAAATAATGTAGTCTCAATAAACTCTCTGATGCTGAGCCACCACTGGGGTTTTAGTTAAATTATCTTATTTGAACAAGCCTAGAATGGAGGGTTAGACATAAACATACGGTGATCTTTCCAACTACATTATCCAAAGCAATAGGTATCTTTTCTGAGAAGAAATTCCAAGTATTCAGGTTAAATAGTTATTTCTGCTTTCAAGTTAATGCCACCCCCCCCTCCCGCCCTTGTATATAATATAGTGAGAGACAAGAACAGCAATAAGACCACATTTCCCTGAGAAGATTTATATGGCAAATATAAGATTATCACAAAACTGGTCATGCCATAGCTCCTTTTTCAGTTTTAAAATGTTGAAAGAATTCTTTCATTGGTGGTTTTATCCTTAGTTATAACCTGTCATGTTTAACTTATTTCAGATAAATTACAATTCTAAAAGGCTACTTGAAATACTAGTACTTTCATTTAACATTGATCTTGTGTTATATGTGTTGATCATTTGATTTTCAGGAGGAAAGTTTTATTGTATTGTAAGGTCAAAAATACTGTATTTAACCTGAAACAATGTAGTCTCATTTATCCTGAATTCTCAAATTTTGTTAGGAAAGCAACACAATTTATAATCGCAACTGAATTCATAAACTCACTTTCAAGTAAAATACAACTTTATTAAATGACTAACCTGAGAAACCCTGACTAGAGAATTTAACAGGTAATATAAGATGACATCATGCTCTCTCTGAAAAAGCAATAAATTAAATGACTGAGCAGCTCCATTAGTCTTGTATCAAGGACTCAGAGGCTAATGTTCTCCTGTGTATCTAGAAGAAGACAAAAAGAGAAAGGGAGAACAGTTCTTTACAATACGATCACCCGCAACACTGTGTAATATTATTAGGTAATTATTCATTGATGAGAAAAATTTAAAAGTCTAATTTATGCTCCAAAATTCAGATTGATTTAAAAAATCCACTTTACTTTTATATATTACCTCCCAGAGTCAGATTGCTAAAATATGAGCTGTTTTGGTTTGAATAAAATAAAAACATCTCTCAACTATTATCATATAGAGTGAAAACTGTTTCTGATAAAGATGGTTTTATACTTTTAGAAAATTTGGCCAAAACTTGTCACAGTGGATTGAATGTGGTTTATTTTCCCCCAATTTCAATGGACAGTTTTATTATTTACTTAACAATCACAAACTTCACCTCCCTGCAATTGGAATTTCATCTTGTTTCCATGTTGTGTAGTAAAACAAATGACAAAGCTCATCAGAATAAGCTACTCCAAAAAGGAAATTAAGTTAACAGCTCACTTTCTTTTAACTGACAAAATATAAATATATGCACTTTAGAATGCACTGAGAGAGTCAAGTGCGATCTTGAAGAACGTAGGCAAATCCAGGGTGCAGTAAAGATGAGCCGAGATGTTGTTTCTGAGGCGGCATCTCTTGGTCAGTAGGTGGATCTTGACGTGGAGGAAGATTCTAGCTCATACCAAGTGGAGATGTGGAAAGCACTAAGTTGACTTAAGGGATGTGCACAGAAACCAAAAGCCGAAAAGTACTAAACATTGCTGAGAGCATCTGCTCCAGGAAGGACTTTATCTCCAGAAGCTTTATATTGGCACCATCCCCAGTGCTTATGGGGCTGACTTTACCCTCCATGTTTTATTTGGCACAGCAAGTGGCAGTGTCTCCAGCCCCTATGACCTCATTCATGAGGGCGTGGTCCCTTAGGCAAAAGCTTTCCATTCAAATAAACCCTCAGGTCCATTCCATATAATCTGTTTGGCTCTAGCAACAGCCTCAGCATATTTCTTGCTGCTCTAAGGACCACAGTCCAAGCCCAGCCAGCCAGCAGGTGTGTCAGAAGTCAGTCTTTGGCCAGTCTTGGCATTCTCATCAAACTTGTCATCAGTGATAAAGTCAACAGGCAAGGTGATCTTCACAGCATTCTTCTCAGCTTTGGAATCAGGTCTTTTATGATCTTGACTCCTTCTTCATCAGAGAAGTGCCAATCTCCATGTTGTTGAGCACCTTAAGGAAGGTAGAAGCCATTGCACCACCAAGAATCATCTCATTGACTTTGTCCAGCGTATTAGTGGTCTAAGCTGGATCTAGTCTGTAACTGTAGCTCCACCCAGGATAGCCAGGGAAGGCTCTCCAAGGCCATGGCAAAGTAGTTCAGCTCCATCTTCACAAAAAGTGTCTCCAGACTAACTGCCACCATGGAACTGTGGGCTCTGTGAGCAGTGCCAAAAGCATCTTTGACATAGCCACCCCCTCGTTTGGCAAATGAGGCTCAGAGGCTTCTCGTTAAGCTGGCTGGGCTGTAACCTTGTTCCCAGACACATCCTTTCCCTTCCCTCTTCCTCCACATGAAAGCAAATGTTCCCTAGCAGGGTGACAGGCCCAGCAGCTGGGTCAGCTCAAGCCTTCTCCACCTTGGGGCCCACACAGTCCCTCGCGAACAAACATGCTTGTCCAGCAGAGAGTTGAGTTCTACAGCAACTGGCTCCAAGAAGCACTTGTCGGGTATGGGGTCAACATCAGGCCAGCCCAGGTGGCTCATAAGAAATGCCTTGGCTCCTTTGTCCAAGAAGCATGTGATGCTTAGGATGGCAGCCTTGATCCTCCGGTTATGTTATCTGGTTGTTCTTCATAGGAATATTAAAGTCCACTCTCATGGCGACCCGCTTCCCCTTTGCATCCAGTTTAACCAGCGTCTACTTGTTAGAAAGCAATATCTTGGCAAGACGCCATCAGCTATACTGGGGGAGGGGGATGAGCCAGCAGACAGCGTCTTATTGAATGTGGTTTAGATTGAATGTAATAGAAGCCTTTAATAAAGACATGAATGAAAATCATTGAACAAGAAAACTAAGTTAAAGTTAATTTTGGCTTCCCTCATCATTTTCAATTATTGTATCCCAGAATGAGAGCTATCAAACCAGGAAGGCTTTCCCGATGTCTTAAGCAGTGACAACAATGTTTCCAAATGTGTTTGGAAACAACGACAAACAATAAAGACAACATTTTGTAATCCTAAAGGCAACAAAGAAGAAAAATTATTTCAGCAACATATGGTAGAAATAGATTTTTTTTAACACAGAAGGAAAAATAAATGATTGACAATAAATTCAATTTATGAACATATGCATGGAAAATATGTGATAACTCAGTAATTAAATTGTAGACAATAGTAAGTTCCCAAGTGTAAGGTGGCATATAATGTTATCAACAGCTTGGTGAAATCATTCAGCTTGACACATCATTCAGAATATGAGAAAATAGGTAAGGATAAATTAATTTTTTCAAGCTGCATAAACAGAGGATAAGGAGCAAAATAAGATAATGTAATTATTCAACAATTACTGATAATTTTCATTTTTAATTAACAGTTTAGCTACCTGTTCTTTCTAAGAATGATATATCAATGAAGAAGAATATCAAAATAGCATTTTTTTCTGGTTATCTATAATGGCAGAATACTGAAAAATTGAAATATGAAAAATAGAATGATTGGAAAATTAATTTGTTTAATTAGCCAAGATTACTCAAAGGAGACTTCATAGTGGATCTAAACTGGCTTTCCCTATTGATTCCACCATTTATTATAAGAGAAAACTAAAAACAAGTTAATTAAATATTTCTGAACTCCATATATAATTTTCTCATCTTAATATGAAGATATTATCAAATACAAACATAGGGTTATTATGAAAACTAAAATGTCACATATTGAAACCTTTGTTATGTACTAGTTGCTCAGTAATTGTTAATCTCATCTTTTTCCACTTTTACATATACAAATAACCCAATGCAATAATTTGCAATAAGATTTACTGTAAGAAATAAAATATTTGTTTAACAGTCTATCCAGTCTAGGCCAGTTTCTATGTTTAATTACAATAATAATTAAACTTTGGAGAGATTCTACAAATGGGTTTTTTTAAGTTGGAATGTTGGAAAAAAGTCAAATTAATTTATAAAAATCTCAGTCACAATATCACAATGTATGGTGACATATGCAAAGTTATCAGTACATTTTGAAACACACATTTATTCTATTTATGTTATAATTGTGTTCATATTTTTCTGAGAACCTAACATCATCATTAGAAATTATATTTAGCCAAAACCGGTTTGGCTCAGTGGATAGAGCATCGGCCTGCGGACTGAAAGGTCCCAGGTTCGATTCCGGTCAAGGGCGTGTACTTGGGTTGCGGGCACATCCCCAGTAGGAGATGTGCAGGAGGCAGCTGATCGATGTTTCTCTCTCATCGATGTTTCTAACTCTCTATCTCTCTCCCTTCCTCTCTGTAAAAAGTCAATAAAATATATTTAAAAAAAAAAGAAATTATATTTAATCTCCACATAAATAGTCTTCTTAGCTTTCATCTACCTAACCAGATGATAGCCTTTTGATGTATACAAACTAGAGAATTTCTGCATTAATAATTTCTCATATACAAATATTTTGGCTTAAATAATTTTGCTTTATTACAAATACCTTTAAACTTTATTAATGTTTATTGAGGTGTAGAAATTGTCTTTCTTCATAATGTCAATGGAAACTGCTCCTTGATGTATGCCAGCACACAACATATATTTCTATTGACTGAGTTTCTTCATCACAGTAATTCATACTGACTTTGTTTACCTTCTCTCTTATTTGCCAACTCCAAGCTCCTCATCAAACCGGATGGCTGTATTTTTGAAATACATACAGAACCTTACCATTTTCACCACCACGTTATTAAATGGCAGCAGTAAATGGCCTCAACTTTTGGAAACATTCTTTTGATTCTCTAGTTCTCTCTCTAATTGATAAAATGAGGTAATGTATGCAATTACATTTCCTTTGCTTTTAACATAATCATAAAAAAGAAAATTCAACAATATTGATGGGAGGAAACAAAGTAAGCAAGTAAAATTAGTAATTAGTCCTATGGAATAGTCTAATGCATCAATATGAAATGTAACACCAATATAGGTCATGTCATGTCATTCTTCTTCAGTCAAACCACTAGTCACTGAATATTAAAAAGTATATCTTTTAAATTTCAATTAACACAGCGGGGCCTCATTTTCCTTTTAGTTAAGAAAAGAAAAATGAGGTTTTGGTTTTTTAAAAAAAAATTCCTTCATAAGCCACTGTTCTATAACTCCATGTATGTGGGATGCTTCAGGTTAAATATAACATTTATTAGAATTAAATATGGAGCGATTTTATGTTTTAATAATACCAGAAGCAGAATGATAAAAAAATTTTACAATCAGATTTCGCTCTTTATTTTATGGAAGACATAGGGGGGAGACCAAAACATTGACTCCTCTGTTCAAATAAACATGGATTTTTAAATATAATGAGTATGTGCTCCCAAAAAATCAAGCTCCAAGTTTGGAGTCTATATGTGAGTCTTTAGGCTATTCAACCTTATGGATGGAATTCTTATCATGTCAACATAGTGATTTGGATTCCAATCCAAAATGAACACTGATATATTATATGTGAGGAAATCACTGTGTAGAAATATATTTTTATGTTTATGTATAACAGAGAACAGAGCATTAAAGAAAATATAAACATAATAATGTTCTCATTTGCATAGATTCAAAGTACTTGTAGAGAAGTATTTCCCAAGTCTTGAGACTCTGTCCACTTTGGATTGGAATCATTTTGCAGCTGAAGCCCCTTTGTCAGCTGCTGTCGAAACACGTAGTGTCAATAATTCTCCTTTAAAATTGTCTCGTTAAATATTCATATTCTTGCACCATAGAATTTTTTTTTCTATTTGCATTTAATTAAATCAGATACTCAGGTAAAATCCCCTATGCCAGTAATCTGAAGGTTTTCACCTTTGTATTTTCCTTTGTATATATGGGAAGATATGAGATTTGCAAAAGCAATGCTGTTTCTTACAGAAAATATATCTCATTCCTGATTCTCTCAAGGATTTAAAATTCATTCTGACATACAAATCCCTGAGGTTAAAATCCTATTTAAAGTTCACATTTGAGTTTATAATGGTTCTGCTTCTGTGCTGATTTATATTTCATAAGAATGCAAAATAAAAAGAACACATAACCTTTTACATCTAAAACAGATGACATAATGTTTGTAATTAATAAGCATCACACCATGGGTAAATAGTATTCTGCATGACAATTTTATAGCATCATTAATATCAGTGCTAAATGTCAAAGTACCCAAATGTCAAAGCATTTTCTTTTACTTACAAATACTGTTCTTATAACAAATGGTGTAGCACCTGTGAATTGATAATAAAGTCATCCTAGGATTTGGGAAAGAATTCACAGGCACATGATTGAAGGAGTTGAATCATTACCCTAACTTATATGGGACCTCCCCAACAGTGTGTTTGAAAAAGTTGTATTTTCAGCTGAGCCAGTAATGTCAGCTTAGGATCAATTAGGATATTGTGATGTTTAAACATTTATTTTGTTGGTGAGAGATAAGACTGATCTAACAATTTGCTGAGTATGGATTCAAATAATACTGCCAAGCTATGAAGGTTGTAACTAATAGTTTTGCTGAATGAGTGCTCAAGTGGAGAAGAGACACAATTAATCTATGTTTAGTATTTCATTGTTGCACATTATTTCACTTCATTTCAATAACTGAAACTTAATTGCATTAATGAATGTCTCTTTGTACATTCTCTAATGTAAGCTATTCTTTTCAAATATTCCTGCCAAAGGGAAACATTAGTATTGTCCATGTCACCCACACTTTCCTCAATCTCAATAATTGTTCTGCCACCTCTCTCTTCACAAATAGTCTCTCTTTTGAAGATCTTTCATGATATGACAACCTGTAACATCACAAGGAATTTTATAGCCTGCCTTCCTTCCTTCCTTCCTTTCTTCCTTCCTTCTTTCCTTCCATTTCTGCCCTTACAATGATTTTGAATTATTGTGTGCTAGGCACAGGGCCAAATACTACTAATAAAGGATTGACTGATACACAGTTTCTGTTTTCAAGATTTTAGCCTTCAGCTTATTCCTTGTCACTATTCTTGGAAGATTCATCATTCATTTCTAAGTGTCTTCTGTAATCCTGGTTCCCAGCTTCTTTGATCACTTCAAGGCTAATCACTTCTCTTTACATTTCATTCCTCTTTTATTTCTCATTTCCACTATCCACATCCTTCTTTATAATATCATCTTTTGTTTAATTCTTCAAAGTTAACCTAAGTTACTCCCTCTCCATAAAAAGTGGTTGAATTTCAACTCTTAAACCCTGTGGTATTTTCTCTCTGTTTTATTTTTAAAAAATGCATACCTGAATCAAACAAATAATCATTAAATGCCTACTTTGTACCAGGACAATATTTACTTTAATATTAACATGTATGCTTATTGTGTACTTATCATATGCAGATTTACCTAAATGCCCTTTAAATCTGCATTTCTGCCTTACAGACACTCTTGCTAACTATTCAATTAATATTTCTTGAAATAAATCTATCTCGCTTAAAACAATCCTAATGGTTTTATCGGTAACACCACCTCATTATGTTTGTTAATATGCCCAGAATAGTCCAAATTATTCTAAAATAAAATTTTGTCACTTGGGTCAAGCAAAATAGATAATGCTCATTAAAAGCATCAATGTTATCATTGTCGAGTAAATCTTGCATTCGTATAGTGAAATGGATATAAGGTCTACTGGTATATTTACCATAGTAATGTATAGTCACCAGGAAAGGCAGCATTATAATGTTGGGAAATAATTATATTTGATTTTTAAATTTCTGCTGTCAGATGTCCCAGATCAATGAACATTGGCTATGGCAGAGTGCTAACACCCTGAGTAACCTTTGTCCTTCACACGATTCTGTAGAACTTCCCAGTCTGTGACCACAGTTTAAGGAAACTTCCTCTTCTTCTTCTTCTCTTCCTCTTCTCTTCCTCTTCTCTTCTCTTCTCTTCTCTTCTCTTCTCTTCTCTTCTCTTCTCTTCTCTTCTCTTCTCTTCTCTTCTCTTCTCTTCCCTTCTCTTCCCTTCCCTTCTCTCTTCTCTTCCCTTCCCTTCCCTTCCCTTCCCTTCCCTTCCCTTCCCTTCCCTTCCCTTCCCTTCCCTTCCCTCCTCTTCTCTCCTCAGCCCTCCTTGGTGATGACTTGTACATTATCACTCCTGAAAATTACAAGTCTCTTTTCCTTTGTTCATCAAAGTAGATATAATAAACTACTCACAAAGAAAATTATTGAAAATCATTTTAAAAGTATATTCCTAAGTCAGGAAATAGCTGCTGTCAAAGTTCAGAAACTAGAAACTAGGTACTCATAAATTGCTACTTCTATAAGACATAATCCATAAAAAATTGACAATCTAAAGAACTGTACTTTCCTTCTAAAAGTAATAGAAAATAGGTTTCTTCTGATAAAACAAAAAATTCATTTCTAAGCTAAGAAAGAAGCATAAAGAAAATACTAGGGCTGATCTAGGGATTTTGCTATGATATATACTTTATGCTATTTATATGCAATTTATTTTTTCATATTTAAAATTATTGCTGTTCACATGTTACAAGTTAAGTAGGCTAATTTTTTCTCTATACATTTACATTTCATTTTCTTATATAGTCAGTTATTAAATCATTTGTCCATGGCTATACAACAAAAAGATTATACATTTGATATGTATTTTAAAGCAAGTAGATCCAGGTTTTGAGCATGGACTGTCACAGGCAAAATTAAGCTAGTTTCACCAAGTATTCCTGGTGGGCAGAGGATCAAGACTCTCTGCTCGGTCTGATTCCTTTGGCTAGAATCCCAGATACTGCTTTTTATTTTTTTATTTTTTTTTGTGTGTGTGAGGCTTTGAGAAAACAGTTGAAGAAGTAGAAGATAAAAATCTGCATAAACCTTTGCTATGTGATGTAGCTGACTAGAGAGGCAGAATGTTAGTCCCTAACTAGATATGAAAATAAAATAATAGGCTTCTGTTGACTTATCTCATAGCATAGAATTGTTCAAATGAGAAAGTATAGCTTGGGTTATAAGCAACTGACTATCATTGTCTTCTACTAAATAATAAACAAATGTGGTAATGTCTAGGTATGATAAGAGGTTTTAAAAACTCCTGAAAATATAACAATAATAGAATATGAGCACACATTAGGTTTTTTAAAAGTTCAAGCTTAATGGTAGATTTTCATTTTTAATGTTCTTTGAACTCATTCTGCCAATGTGATAGAAAGAATAGATGTAAATTTAAATCAAACAATTGCTTTTAAAACAGTTTGAACTAATAAGACTTGAAGGTTTTGTTCATCAATGAAGAGAGCTTAGAAAGAGTGTGTTGCCACCCTTATAATCACAACAAAGTAGCAATATAATCTGCAAGTCCACAGGTTTTCTTGAGCTCACTAGAGCTAAGGCAACTAGCGTGTAATCAAAGAGACAGCCCCCCGAAGAGAGATACAGGTTGTGAGCATTTTCTTATTTGGGACTGAAATAGTCAGCCTGCACCCAGTAAGGAAAATTCAGCAAGAATAATAGCTCACAAGTTGATGGAAAATGATTGTGGGCTAGGGGAAGAGTATGGAGACTGAGGGCTGCAAATACAAAGTATCTTTTTTTGCAAGCTTTATTTGCCATAAATCTCCCTTGGCAAGATTCCTTAAGAAAGTCCCTTCATGGTGCTTGGATTAAGAGAACAGCAGCTGCTGGGGAAGAGAAACTAAATTATGTCTAAACCATTCTCCGTCATCTTCCTATTGCTGAGAAAAGTTTTTCATGAATCTCTGTGTTTTTACACATCTTGCAAGTAGAAGCACAGATAACAAATATCCTTTCGTTCTGGACTGCTTTCCAATAAAATCTATAGTGAACAGCCTTAGAAGATATAGTGTTTCCCTCAGGAGTTGAAGCCGAGGATCCTACTGGGGCAAAGATTAGAATGTTTGCTTGCAGAACCTCATCCTAACATATAAAAAGCCAGGGGCTGTCATGACCAAAACAACAGTATGGATGACCGAACAGCAGGCTATGTGGAGTGACCAGGCCAGCAGGGGGGTTTGTGAGGGACGACCAAATGACTGAATAGCAGGCTGTGTGGGGCGACCAGGCCAGCAGGGGGGTTAGTGAAGGACAACCAAACGACTGAACAGCAGGCTGTGTGGGGCAATCAGGCCAGCAGGGAGGCAGTTGGGGGCAACCAGGCTGGCAGGGGGCAGTTGAGGGTGACCAGGCTAGCAGGGGAGCAGTTGGGGGTGATCAGGCAGGCAGACAGGTGAACAGTTAGGAGCCAGCAGTCCCAGATTGTGAGAGGGATGTTCCGCTGCCGGTTTAGGCCCGATCCCAGGGGTCAGGCCTAAACCGGCAGTTGGACATCTTCTGAGGGGTCCCGAATTGGAGAGAGTGCAGGCTGGGCTGAGGGGATCCCACCCCCCAACCCCCCTGTGCACGAATTTTGTGCACCAGGCCTCTAGTATAACTATAGCTTCCTAGGTTTCAAGTTCCTACCTGTGACACCTAGCCTAATACTGTGTTGTCCCATGGGACTGGGGGAGTGAGGTTGAGGGGAGGGGAGTGAAGCAAAGGGAGCCAATGTGAACCTGAAGGTCACGCTGCATGCTCTTTTGTGAGTAAAACAGTCTTCTGTCTTTGACCCAGGGTTTTCACATTTCCTGCCAGCATCCAGGAAAGTGAGGTGATGTATTCTGGTAGCTTTAGGTAGGGCACCATGTCAGATTTTTCAGTTTTTGATGCATCTCCCAGAAACAAAATCAGTAATCTATAAAATAAAAGAAACATACCTAGTTTCTCTAAGGAGTCTGGTAAAAACATATCACAGCTGAGTGAAGTAAATGAAAGAAACTTTTAGTCCTGAAGGAGACCAGGAATATATGTTAGGCCTAGAACTTTAGCTAAGGAAGACTCAGGGCTGCTGAGAAGGCCACCATCCTGATACCTAGGATTATAGTGCCTGTGGAAGTCTGAGTCTTAATCAAAACAGCAGAGAATCACTCCCCTGTCTAAGCTAACAAGCACCAAATCACAGGTGAGAACACAATACTGCCAGGAGAGTTGAAGGGCATGAACAAATCTCCCTGACACACAGAACAAGGCAAAGACTTACAGCTGGCGATGGAGATGTTTGAGAAAAACTGGCAAATGTACGCATACTCTGTGTTAATGGTAAACAGAGGAACTTAAAGCCTGGGCTGACCCGAGGATAACAATAGTAGCCATAAACCTAAAACCCAGCAAACCCAACCACATCTCTCAGTAGATGAATTCCAACCTTCACACTGTAAGATTTGATGAAGGAATGATGTGCCCTTTTTAAAGCATGAAATCTATTTACCTTAGTCTCTTTTTTCCCCCCACACAAGATGTCCACACAAAACATATTCAAAGGCAAGAAAACACACTTTCAAGAAACAAAGTACTCAGCACAACAACTTTTATATGAAACACATTTTGGAACTAACAGGGGACTTTAAATATCTGTGATTAACATGTTAAAGTCTCAAATAGAAATGGCACGCAGCATGAAAGATAAGATGGATAATTTAGGCAGAGAAATGAAAACTTTAAGAATAATCCTAACAAATGCAAAAAGTAAAAACCACAGAAACGGAGGTAAAGAAAGCTTTCAATGACTCTGTAGTTGGTTTGATCTAGCCTAGAAAAGAATCAGTCAATTGTAAGAAAGATCCCAGAAGGATAAGAGAGGAAGAATGAGGCAGAGATATTTGAATTATAGTAGTTAAGTACTTGCCAAAATTAATAACAGAGAATTCTCACAAATCAAATAAGCTCAAGAACACCAAGAAAGACGATCAGTAACAACAAAATATATGTAGGCATGTCATATTCATTGTGCTTTAAACAAACGACTAATAAAATCTTGAAGGTGCGCCAGGCCGGTGTGGCTCAGTGATTGAGTGTCGACCTATGAACCAGAAAGTCACAGTTCAATTCCCAGTCAGGTCACATGCCTGGGTTGTGGGCTTGATCCCCAGTAGGGGGCATCTCTCATCATTGATGCTTATATCTCTAGCTTCCTCTCAATGAAAATATATTTAAAAAAACAACCATGAAGGTGCACAGGGAAAAAAAAAATCTCACATGACAAATAGGCAAACAGAGATCCTATGTAATAAAAGGCTAATATGCAAATCCACCGAACAGCAGAATGACTGGTCGCTATGACCCACACTGACCACCAGGGGGCAGATGCTCAACGCAGGAGCTACCCCCTGGTGGTCAGCGTGCTCCCACAGGAGGAACACAACTCAGCCAGAAGCCTGGCTCATGGCTGGCAAGTGTAGCGGCAGTGGCGGGAGCTTCTCCCACTTCTGCAGCAGCGCTAAGCCATCAGTCGAACATCCCCCCAGGGCTCCCGGACTGTGAGAGGGTGCGGGCCACGCTGAGGGACCCCCTGAGTGCACACATTTTGTGCACTGGGCCATTAGTAATAATGATTAATGTACTTCTCATCAAAATACATGCAAGTCATGAACTGTGGCATGATGTATTTAAATTGCTGGGTGGTGGGGGTGGGGGCAAAAACAAAACAAAACAAAACCTGTCAGCCCAGAATATCCAGCAAAAATACCTCAAAATGTAAGGAGAAATTCATACTGTCCTGTACCAACAAAATTTGAGAGAACTCATTGCTAGCAAGTATCTACTATAAGAATGTTTATAGAACAGTTTTTCATGAAAAGGCAATAGGAAACCAAAACAGAATCTTTGATCAATGTGAAGAGATTAAAACACTGGAAATAAAGATAATTTTAAAAATTTAAATCACTCTTAAAGGTCAGTGACTTTACAAAATCATTACAAATTTATTGTAAGCTTGTAGCATTTGTGAAAGTGAAAATATATGATAAAAATGGCATAACACATGGGAGGTAGGAGTTAGGAATGTAGTGTTGTCTTTATGCAATATACAGTATATAGTCTTTATACTCCATCTCAAAGGGTATGATATTTTAAGATAAACATTGATTAAATGAAAACACATATTCTAAATGCTCAGCCAATTAGAATGGAAAATATTTCTTAAAAAGAGTACAAATAACAAGTCTATAGTGGAGATAAAATTGAATTATAGAAAATTATCAAACTATAAAAATTCATAAATAGAAAATAAAATATATGAAACACAAAGGGAACAAAGGAAAACAACTAGCAAGATAGTAGATTTCAATGAAATCATATCTATATGTATACTTAATTAGAGTAGTATAAATCCACCAATTAAAAAACAGTTTTGTCAGATTTGATTTAAAATGAAAAAGAAAAAGCAAGGCTGGATTATATGGTGTCTAAAATAAACCTGATTCAAATATAAAAACAAGTCAAAGAAAAAAGGAAGGAATGAGGTATTAAAGTATTCAACATCATAGAAACATAGAGTGCTGGTTGCAAGGACCTGGGGGAGGGGGAATGGGAGTCATTGCATAATCCACTTTATTAGATGAAAAGAATTATAGATGTGGATGGTGATGATATGCTGTACATTATAAATGTATTTAATATCAATGAATTGTTCACTTAAATGGTAAAGATGGTAAATTTTGTTATATATAATTACCACAATAAAAATGAAAAGAAAAAAAAAGATAGAAAAATATATACCATTCTAACATTAACCAAAAGAAACGATAGAGTATCTGCATTAATATTTGACTGGAAAATAATTAGGATTAAGAATGAAAAGATGTATTAAATAACAACATAGGGGGCCAACCCTGGTCAGTGTGGCTTAGTGGTTGGAGCATTGTCCTGTGCACCAAAGGGTCTTGGGTTCAATTTCTGGTCAGGACACATATCCAAGGTATGGGTTCAATCCCAGTCAGGGCATGTGCTGGAGGCAACCAATCGATATTTCTCACATTGATGTTTCTCTCTCTCCAGTGCTGCCTCTCTAAAATTAATGAAAAACATCCTCAGGTGAGGATTAAAAACAAAAAAAACCCAACAATTTAGGGGGGTCAAATTTCCAAGAAGATATAGAAATCTTAAACATTTATTTACCTAACAACAGAACTATAGAACTTTAATATATCATGAGATGACATGACATGAGAGGCCATAACATCACATAATATCACATAACATGCTCTAACCAGTTTGGCTCAGTGGATAGAGTATCAGCCTGCGGACTGAAGGGTCCCAGGTTCGACTCCGGTCAAGGGCATGTACCTTGGTTGTGGACACATCCCCAGTAGGGGATGTGCAGGAGGCAGCTGATTGATATTTTTCTCTCACCAATGTTTCTAACTCTCTATCCCTCTTCCTCCTTCTCTGTAAAAAATCAATAAAATAAATTTTTTAAAAAATCATATAACATGAAGCAAGAACTATAGAACTGAATGGCAAAAATAGCCAAATACACAGTTTTAGCTAGACTTCAACATTCTTCTTTCTGATATTGATTGACTAGAAGACAGAAAATTGGTATACATATGAAACACATAGACAGCACTATCAGGCAATATAACCTCACTAATATATACAGAGGACTTCATCCAACAACAGCATTATTATCAAGAACACACTGAATACACCTTTTTAAGGACACATAAGACATCCACTGAGATATACCATATTCTAAGAACAAAATACTTTAAAATATTAAAGAATAAGATGTATACAAAATATATTTTCTGAAAATAATGAAATTAAGCTAGGAATTTATAACAGATACCTGGAAAATCCCAAAATATTTGGAAATTCAACTTCACACTTCTAAATAATCCATGGGTCAAAAAGGAAGTGTCAAGGGAAATTAAAACAAACAAACAAACAAAAAACAACCATTTTGAGCTAATTGAAAATAAAAATAAACCATATCAAAATTGGTAGGATGCATCTATAACAGTGCTTATGTATAAATTTATCACATAAATGCTAAGTTGAGAAAAGATAAACATTTCTGATCATCTCAAAAGATATAATAGTCCTGGCCAATGTTTGCTCAGTGTTTAGAGTGTCAGCCTGAGCACTGAAGGGTCTTGGGTTCTATTCCCAGTCAAGGGCATATACCTGGGTTGCAGGTTTGATCCCTGACCCTGTTTAGGGCATGTGCAGGAGGCAATCAATGATGTGTCGCTCTCACATCTCTCTCTCTCTCTCTCTCTCTCTCTCTCTCTCTCTCTCTCTCCCCCCTCCCTTCCACTCTCTTTAAAAATCAATGGGATATCAGTGGATAGAGCATCGGCCTGCGGACTGAAGAGTCCCAGGTTCCTTTCCAGTCAAGGGCATGTACCTTGGTTGCAGGCACGTCGCCAGTAGGGGGTGTGCAGGAGGCAGCTGATCGATGTTTCTCTCTCATTGATATTTCTAGCTCTCTATCCCTCTCCCTTCCTAAAAAATCAATAAAAAATATATTAAAAAGAAAAAATATTTGTCTCTTTAAAACAAACAAACAAACAAACAAAACTGAACATCTTTTCATGATAGAAATTCTGAACAAATTCGGAATAGAAGGGACTCTCCATTTAATATAATACTTAATGGTAAAAATGGGATGCTTTCTCAATAAGATAGGAAACAGGATAATAATTTCCTTCCTCATCATGGATTCAACATCACACTGGATTTCCTAATCAATGTAATTAAGCAAGATAAGTAATGGGTAAAGCATACCAATTAGAAATGAAAAAAATCAATCTATCTCCATTTACAGAAAGTATCAATATAAGAATAGCTCAATGTTTAGGTTAACAAAATCAATGCCCAGAGATTTCCCTAAATAAAGTTGTCACACAAAAAAGGATATGTTTAGTTATTCTTGTCATGTATCTCATGGCCTGGACTCTGAGAAGTTTTGCATTATAGAATCAAAAGAAACCTCTGAGCACTAAGAAAAATCTGAAGATGTATCTTTAAAGACCACTTTCCTATTAGAATCTAACTTTTGTTGGAATCTACCAGAAATTAGGTTTGGTTGATATTCCTATAGTGTAAGGTCCTCAGAATTTCATAGAATCCTTGATAAGGAGATGAGCTTTGCTTGTAAAAAATAGAAATATAAATATAACATATATACTAAGAATAAGATATAAATATAATATATTATACTTGTATTTCTCCCTATCCAGACCCTGATGAACATGGAAATTTGAATTACCACTGCTTTCCAAGAATCATTACAGTAGTAATAACTCACCTCTATGTGGAACCTGAATAATAGCAAGAATCTTCTTTCTTTTTCTGCAAAACAAATGTTATTTATGAAACTGCAGAAGTCACAATCTCCATAATCTGAGATGAGGAGTAGAGTAAAACAAGAAAATTATTGGGAAAACCTATAAGAAGAAAACATTTCATCTTTTCAGGAGCTTTCATTATCCCTTTACTCCTAAGCAATCCCAACTACAGCCTCAGCAATACCTTGAAACTGGCTCTCACAAATGGAATATTTTTAGTGATTAGGAACTTGCCTGACACTTTTCTATGATTTGAGTTTTCTTGCAGGTCATTCATGTAAGATATATTGAGCAAAATGGGCATAAGGTGTCAGCAATTGAGAGGTGTTACATGAGGGATGACTTTTCTTACACATCCATTTTAAAGGCATATTTACCAGAGGACTTTAAAAATTGATCCATGTCACTTTTATCTGCTCAGATCTGATCCTACTGCAATCTTTCTATACACCACAGGAAGCATTGCAAAATTTTACATCTTTAGATTTGAGATATTTCAAGCAATAAAGTGGCTTAATGGATTAGTTTTTATTCATGATGAAACACACCTACTTCAGAAGCATATACACAGAACCAAAAATACATAAATCATCATTTAGTTATTGTTTTCCAGGTTAGGTTATTTTTGCTCATGTTTGGTTGTTTGGAGATAGTTTAGAGGAGCCCACCTGAGAGTATTTATTTAGTCTTTCATGCTGGATTTTTTTATATAGAGAGAGCACAAAAATTATCATGATGATTATCATTTATTATTTTAATTAGTATACAGTTAAACAGCTAGTGGCTGATAGAAAAATGAAAGAAAAATGTTGAGTTTGAAATAAGGAAATTGAATAAATTGATTTTCAAAGGCCCTGTTAAAGTTATTTTGAAAAAAAAATTAAAGATTCACTGCTTCCTTCAAGATTTCAATTACATTGATAACTCAACACACATACTTATACACACATTCCATCTTAAATGTACCCACATAAAATCAGATGTAATGAGGTGTTTGTTTGTTTTTTAATTTCACTGGAAGTGCACTTCAGCCTCATCCTCCATGCTTATCAACCTCTAGCCATGCCCCTTACTGCCTCACAGCCTTCACTTACAGCCTTTTCCCAATCTTTCCCTTGCTAGTGCTCAATTACAAAGTCATTTCCTGACAGGCATCATCTGACTGTCTGATTTAAATTATGTAACTTCCCTCCTCCTTCTTATCATGGTTGCCCATTACTTATTCCATTTGCCTGTTGTTAAACAGCATCTTACTCGGTGAGTTCCATCCTGATAAAATTATCATGTGCTTGGTTATTATTTTGTGTGGTTAGTGAAATTGGGGCTAATACAATTGCTGGTGCATAGAATATGCTACCCTCATCACCTGCTCTGTGCCCAGTTCTCATTTTAGTACAGAGAATTAGGCCCGAACATGTGCCTCCTCCGTGTCTCATCTTTTAGCCAAACTTTTGGCAATTCCAGGCAGATCTACCTTAAAATATTCACTATAAATTACAAACCTGAGTTCTTTTCACTCCCTTTCCATTACACATGGTAATCCAGTCCTTTACCACGGACTGCCTGAGTGACTGGGATTGCCCTTTAAATGGTCTGCTTCCCTCTGACTTCCAATCTCTACAAAATTTTCTCAAAAATCAGTGTTCCTCTAAAAAATATAAACCTATCATATTGCTTCTCTCCTCAAATGTCTTTAGTGTGTTCCAATCATACTTCAAAGATAAATAAAGCTCTCAGTGATCTGGTTCCTATTCTGGTTCATGTCTTATAACTTCAGTAAGGTCTCTGAACCGACCAGCAGACTCCTACATCAGGGCCTTTCAGTTCTTGTTTCGGGTGCTAGGAACCATGACTCATGTGCACATTAGGCCTCTTTTTCAGCATAACATCATCAGAGAAGTCTTGATTGTCCATCCTTTGCAAAAGAGTTTCTTTGCACGATCATTGTTTCCCAGCTTTATTGAGATGTTATTGGCATATAGAATGCTTCTTTTGTTTTGATTTCATGCAACTTTAACCTCTCTGCCATTATTTATCGTCTTGTTTTGTTTCTTTTCAATAAAATATATGGTTTTAAGAGTATGAAAGTTTTTAAAAAATTTTAATTCATATGCAATTTCCAAGCAACCATAAGGTTCTTAGCGAATACTGTTAAATGAATAAATAAATGTCCAACAAATAGTTCTTTGAAATCTGAATAATGTGGAATACAGTGAACAACATAAACTGATGAACTAAAATAGATCCAGAGACATAGAAGCATCCAACAGACCATCCAACCTCAGGGGAAAGGCGAATCAGTGTGTGTGGCGGGGGGGGGGGGGGGGGGGGGAGGGGGGGAAGGGGAGCGGGGATGTGAGAGATCAGCCAAAGGACTTGTATGTATTCATATAAGCATAGCCCATGGACACAGTCAATGCGGGGGGGGGGGGGGGTGAAGGCATGTTCTGGGAGGGTGGGGATGAGCGAGGAGAGGTCAATGGGGGAAAAGGATTCATGTGTAATACTTTAAACAATAAAGAATTTTTAAAAATCTGAATAAATACATTAATGAAATAATGCTGCTTGAATGATTAAATTTAAAAAATCAGGTTGTGCAAGCAGTCATTCTCTTTAGCAGGCAATAAGCTATACCAAGGAAGAGTAAACTTCTAAGTTCTATGTTTGAGTCCATTAAATATACATCTATGCATAAAGTTTTATTGATATGTTCATAATGTTCATGTTGTATTAGTCCACATTATTTTTATATCACTTATCTGTCTCATTAAAAAGGACCCTGACTTTTTATAGGCCATAATATCCTGTCAAATATCTTTTACCAAATATACAAGATCCTTATAATCTGCTCCTTTTATCTTATTTTATGGAAATCTCACATATCTCTTGAATCATCCAAAATATTAAAAATCATGCTGACAGCAGGCAGCCACATCTTGGTTACTAATATCATTGCCCAATAAAAGAAACTCGAGCTCTTTTTGAAATGACTGAACCTAGGACTGGGACAGGAAGTAAAGAGATGTTCCTGGAGCATCTTGTAAGATCAGAAAGCAAGAACATGTTCAATGAAAAAAGTCCCACGATAATAGGAATATGTCAGTGGGGCCAACCAAAATACCATGAATGGCCAAAGCTAGAAAAATGTGTGCAAAAAACAAAATAAATAGAATTTGGTAGAATTTATACCAAAAGTATAAAATGAATATACTTGAGTTCATAATGATACATACACATGATCGAATACAGGGGGAAGAGGAGGCAATCTCCTGTACAGAAGGATTTCAAGACATTTCTGCATTTACTCTGCTTTCAAGAAGCATAACTCTCTACTCTTTTAGTATAGACTCTACATAGGGATTTCTTTCCAAGGAGTATAGGATAAAAAGATGGGGGAAAGAATGACTTTATCGTGGAAAAACCTGACAAACACTAGCCAACAAATTAGGTCAACATTAGTGTTACTAGAATGTACCCTTATATGATGTGATGAGAATGGAACTTTATCTCTGGGTCTTTCCCTGAACTCATAACATCAGCCTACTCAGGACAGAAACATAAATAGAGAGAAAATATCTACAAAATATCTGACCAGTACTCCTCAAAACTTGTCATCAAAACAACAAAAGTCTGAGAAAGGGCCAAGGTACAAAGGAGGCTAAGGAGACACGATGGCTAAATGCAATGTGGTATCCTAGATGAGACTCTGAAGCAGAAAAACAAACAAACAAAAATTAGGTAAAACTAAAATAACTAAAGGAACCTAAATAAAGAATGGGCTTTAGTTAATAAGCATGCATCAATATTTGTTTATTAGTTGTGACAAATGTACAATACCAATGTAAAATATTAATAATGAGAAATTAAGTGTGGGTATATGGGAACTGTAACTCTCTTCACAACTTTTCAGTAATTCAAAATTTAAAAATCCCCACAAATATTAGAAAAAAAATAACTTATTCTGAGCCTACAGCTGGTACATGATAAAAATGTGAAAAGTAATTTAGGGCTAGGCATGGATTTAAAGCCTGACATTTTATCTATAAAGAAGGTGAAAGAAGGTTAGAAAAACTTTCCTAACTACTTGGAATATTTTAAAAATCCCCTAATTTCTAAGCATGTCTATGTAATGCAGACATTTTATTTTGACTTGTATTTGCCCATATCAATTCCAAGCATGTTCTTTAATGAGAGAATACTAGGTAACAGTCTTGCTAAAGTTATATGAAGCTAGATAGCTTAATAAATTGATCTTTAAATAGTTCAGACATGGGCTACTTTATTTAAAGTGGTATATTACCTTGGAGGTAGTCACCTGCTGAATATTTCTAAATCAAAGAACATTCCTTCTCTTGTCATATTTTCACTCACAGAATGATTTTGAAAGATCTATTAATGTTTCTTATTACTTTGAAGGAGAAAGATTTAATATCCTGGCTTGTTTGGGGGAGCTGGATTATTACTCAAACAATGCATATAGCAAATACTTAACTTTGTAAACTCCAGTATCTTTTACAGCTGCACTCTCTGCCATCCATGTCACTGGCAAGAGCTATTAGAAAATCGTTTTTGTCCTTCACAGCTTTGTATCAACTGTCCATTTTACTTTGACCATGGATACCTGATGACAACATAACATTTGAGCAAGGAAACAATTTGTTCATTTTTATTGCTTCTTTAGAGAATTGCTCTTTTTCTTATATTGTCAGGAGAGGAGAACGCTGACAAGATGATATCGAATCAGACTCAAAACCAGCCAGTATGGTCATTAGTTTACATGCCAACCAATGGCTTCCCATTTGGTCTGAAAACAAATAAATTTTTTTAACCTCTTAGTGCCAAAGTTCTTAATAATTGATCCTCCTCCTCGTTATCATCATCACTTTACTACTGCAGAGATGCCACCTTAATAAGCTTTCAGGAGAAACCAAGATGGCGGCATAGGTAAACACCAGAGTTTGCTGCCTTGCACAACCACTTCAGTTTCGGGCGAGTCTCTGGGGACCTAGACTCATACGGACCTATCTGGCATCAGTCGGAACTCGAGGGCAGCTTTCTCTCGAAGGTACTTGCAGCAATTGCTGGGACAGAGAAGCGGGGCCTCTGAAGGCAGGACTGAGAGCAGCCATAACTGCTCACTCCTCCTGCCCTATTGATCCCTTGGGACTCACCCTGCCCAAGCCTTGCACAGAGGCATTTGCTGGATAGCCTCAGGCAGAGGCTAGATTAGCACCTCCCTAGAGCTCCAGGACAGCACTTTCCCATTGCAGACACAGCTGATTCTCACAGCCAATTGGCCTGGAGGCCATTCCCTCCCAGTGTTACTGTCATAAGTGTTTCCCTCCACGTCCTGCGTGGTTCAGGGTTTGGGTCTGGAAGTGGAGCTGCACACAAATGAAATAGAAAAGACACAAGATAATTTGGGAATATTGGGGGACCAGGCCAGCAAGTCCAACTCAGAGAGAAGGACTTCCATTGTGCTCAGGCCTCACCAAGCTTTTATAGTGAGAAGTAAACAAGATAGTGGTTACCATAGTTACACAGTTCTTGTGAGTTTCACTTGTTTTGACCATGGTTACACTTACTGCACTTCCTCATCCCATTAGCTCCCCAGATAAGATCTAGGGAGTGTTATAAGGTCAAGCCTAATTATGCTAAGAGGACTGTGCCCTCTAAGCTAGGACTTGTTTGTGACTTTGCCAGCAGGTCAGTCTGAGGCCTAAACCTATATCAGTTTCCCACATGTTACTTACAACAATAAAGGCTTAACTACAACAAGACTGTGCACAAAGACCACACAGGGGAGCACCAAGAGTGTCCTCCTCAGGTAATTGGGGAGGCTGAACCACTGGGCCCCAGAGGACACTTAGAACAGAAAACCACTGTATCAACACAAGGAAGCATAAAAAAATGTGGAGACAAAGAAACACGACACAAATGACAGAAATGGGGGAAAGCAAACTGCTGGGTATAGAGTTCAAAACCACACTTTTAAGGTTTTTCAAGAATTTTCTAGAAACCACCGATAAATGAAGTGAGATCCTAAAGAAATCTAGTGAGACGCTCGATGTTGTGATAAAGGACAAACTAGAAATTAAGCATACACTGATTGAAATAAAGAATATTATACAGACTCCCAACAGCAGACCAGAGGATCACAAGAATCAAGTCAAAGATTTGAAATGCGAAGAAGCAAAAAACACCCAAACAGAAAAGCAAAATGAAAAAAGAATCCAAAAATACGAAGATAGTGTAAGGAACCTCTGGGACAGTTTCAAGCGTACCAACATCAGAATTATAGGGGTGCCAGAAAAAGAGAGAGAGCAAGATATTGTAAACCTATTTGAAGAAATAATGACAGAAAACTTCCCCTACCTGGTGAAAGAAATAGACTTCCAAGTCCAGGAAGTGCAGAGAACCCCAAACAAAAGGAATCCAAAAAGGACCACACCAAGACATATCATAATTAAAATGCCAAGAGCAAAAGACAAAGAGAGAATCTTAAAAGCAGCAAGAGGAAGAAAGTCAGTTACCTACAAGGAAGTACCCATACGACTCTCAGATGATTTCTCAATAGAAACCATGCAGGCGAGAAGGGAGTGGCAAGAAATATTCAAAGTGATGAATAGCAAGAACCTACAACCAAGATTACTCTACCCAGCAAAGCTATCATTTAGAATTAAAGGTCAGATAAAGAGCTTCACAGATAAGAAAAAGCTAAAGAAGTTCATCACCGACAAACCAGTATTATATGAAATGCTGAAGGGTACTCTTTAAGAAGAGGAAGAAGAAGAAAAAGGTAATGATAAAAATTATGAACAACAAAGTGACAACAAATAGATATCTATCAACAAGTGAATCTAAAAATCAAGTGAATAAAAAATCTGACAAACATAATAAACTGGTGAATTGAATAGAATCAGGGGCATAGAAAGGGAGTGGACTGACAATTCTCGGGAGGAAGGGGGTATAGGGGGTGTGGGAAGAGACTGGACAAAAATTGTACACCTATGGACAAGGACAGTGGGGGGGAGTGAGGGCGGAAGGTGGGGTGGGAACTGGGTGGAGGGGAGGAGTTATGGGGGGAAAAAAGAGGAACAAATGCAATAATCTGAACAATAAAGATTTAATATAAAAAAATAAGCTTTCAATTTCATGTTACACTCTAAAAAGTTTGACTCTAATTAATTGTAATAAATATAATTAAATTTAAGAGGAATTATCTCTAAGAGTTTTTACAGTTAACTTATTTTAATAAGGTTTACATCATCTGGAGCCTATAATTTATTTTAATGCAGGATTTTTATTATTTAAAGTATCTTTATCTTATAAAATCAATAAGATAACAAAAAACAAAATTTTAAATCATATTCATAAGACTCATATGGACACTTGTATTTTCGTAAAGATTTTCCTGAATTTATTTTTGCATTTATTTTCAATGAGAGATAGACCTATATGAAATTGCAAATGCATTAATTTTTAAGATTAGGAGTTTATTTTTTTTCTATGTCAAGAACTTCTTAGTATAATGAGTTATAATTGGCATAATAATGTACAAAACCTGGCAAACAATGTATTAATCTATCTGGCAATGTTCCAAATTACATCTAAACTTCCATGCCAGAATGTTAATGCTTTTGTGCTTATAGTGATCTTTTTTAATTTGTCAGAATGGGAGAAACAAATCTGTTAGCATGGAATGAATGGTTCTTTATGATATAACAATGTTCTAACTTTGTTCTACCTATCTTTCTGCTAAACTATTGATAGCCACTAATTCATACTGTCCAGATTCATTGTTTTAGCAATGTCACATTTAGGGTTTGGCTGTACAGGAATACACACATCACAGGATCACTGTTATGTAACTGAAATGTTCTGTATGTATTTCATCATAGTTGTTAGTCTATTCCTCTGGATTATAACTGATTTGTATAGAATTAAATACATTTATTGTACTAAAAAATTCTCCATTAATTAAATGCCAGGCAATGGCTTTACTTCTATTATTGGAAATTATTAATTAGTTGAGTGATCATAATGGAAGATGTGATGCACCTATATTTATTTATTTATGTATTTATCTTTTTAATCCTCACCTGCCAGCGGGCGGCCAGAGGAAAGCCAGCCCAGGTCCCGGGTGCCTGCTGGCAGCTGGAGGAGGGAAGCCCGGGTCCCACGTGCCAGAGGAAAGCCAGTGCCAGCAGTCAGGGGAAGGAAGGCCTACTCTTGCATGAATTTTCATGCGCTGGGACTCTAGTAATAATATAAGCCCTGGGGTTTTGCGGAGAAACCAAGATGGCGACATAGATAAACACTGGAAATTGCTTCCTCCCACAACAACTTCAAAACTACAACTAAAAGACAAAACGGACATCATCCAGAACTACAGGAAGGCTGGCTGAGTGGAAATTCTACAACTAGAAGGAAAGAGAAAAGCACAATGAGACTCAGAGGAGGTGTGGAAGTAAAGTGCAGAGGTACAGAGGCGCACGGGGAAAGGGCTGGCAACTGAGCACACGGTTGTCTTTTTGAATCGGGAGGGAGTCACAAGCCCCCGTCTGGTCTGAATTCCACTTCTGGGAAGTCTCTGGGAACCCAGACTCATACGGGAGAAACTGGGCTGTCTGGCAGTGGGCAGAACTCGGACCTCGAGGGCGGCTTTCTCTCAGAGGTGCTTGCAGCAATTACTGGGAAACTGAGACGTGGGGCCTCTTAGGGCAGGGCTGAGAATCAGCCATAGCTGTTTGATTCCCTGAGATCCCACCCCACCCAAGCTGTGGCAGAGGCTTTTGCATATGAATGCCCTGGCTCTTTGCAATCTGAAAATTACCTAGCAAACTGCAGCTGGGCCAGACAGACCCAGAACTTCCAAGAGAAGGCCCAAGGCCCCACAGCAGCTTGCATTGCTTCACAGCTGGGCCTTATCTGGGCACCTCCAAACCCCAAAGAAGGAAGGGGAATCTGCAGATCTCTTCGTAGCTCCTGCTGGGTAGCCTCAGGAAGAGGCTAAATTAGCACCTCCTTAGATCCAAGAGCCAGTGTACCCAGTGGTCAGAGTGGGACCATCCATATTACAACTCCTCAGAGCCATAAGGGACACACTCAGGGGGCAAACTCAGTGAGCACCAAAGCCCCACTAAAGCAAGTCTTGCCTCATAAGGGTGTCTTCAGCACAGAAGTTCTCCCACTGTAGACACCGCTGATTCTCACAGCCAATTGGCCTGCAGATCAATTCTTCTCAGTGATACCTACAACAATCAAGGCTTAACTACAACAAGACTGTGCACAAAGCCCACAAAGGGGTGCACCAAGAGTGTCCACCTCAGGTAATTGGGGAGGCTGAGCCACTGGGCCCTATAGGACACCTAGCACACAAAGCCACTCTACCAACACAGGGAAACATAAAAAATGTGGAGACAAAGAAACAGGTCACAACTGACAGAAATGGAGGAAAGCAAACGACTGGATATAGAGTTCAAAACCACAGTTATACGGTTTTTCAAGAATTTTCTAGAAACCGCCAACAAATTTAGTGAGACCCTGGAGGATACGAAAAAAGACCACTAGAAATTAAGCATACACTGACTGAAATAACGAATAATATACAAAGATCCCAAGCAGACAAGAGGATCCCAAGAATCAAGTAAAAGATTTGAAATACGAAGAAGCAAAAAATACCCAACCAGAAAAACAAAATGAAAAAAGAATCCAAAAATACGAAGATAGTGTAAGGAGCCTCTGGGACAGCTTCAAGTGTACCAATATCCAAATTATAGGAGTGCCAGAAGAAGAGAGATAGCAAGATATTGAAAACCTATTTGAAGAAATAATGACAGAAAACTTCCCCTACCTGGTGAAAGAAATAGACTTACAAGTCCAGGAAGCGCGGAGAACCCCAAACAAAAAGAATCCAAAGAGGACCACACCAAGACACATCATAATTAAAATGCCAAGAGCAAAAGACAAAGAGAGAATCTTAAAAGCAGCAAGAGAAAAACAGTCAGTTACCTACAAGGGAGTACCCATACGACTCTCAGATGATTTCTCAACAGAAGCTATGCAGGCCAGAAGGGAGTGGCAAGAAATATTCAAAGTGATGAATAGCAAGAACCTACAACCAAGATTACTTTATCCAGCAAAGGTATCATTCAGAATTGAAGGTCAGATAAAGAGCTTCACAGATAAGAAAAAGCTAAAGGAGTTCATCACCACCAAACCAGTATTATAGGAAATGCTGAAAGGTATTCTTTAAGAAGAGGAGGAAGAAGAAAAAGGTAAAGATAAAAATTATGAACAACAAAGTGACAACAAATAGATATCTATCAACAAGTGAATCTAAAAATCAAGTGAATAAAAAATCTGATGAACAGAGTAAACTGGTGAATATAATAGAACCAGGGGCATAGAAAGGGAGTGGACTGACAACTCTTGGGGGAAAAGGGGTGTGGGGGGTGCAGGAAGAGACTGGACAAAAATCGTACAACTATGGATGAGAACAGTGGGGTTGGGTGGTAAGGGCAGAGGGTGGGGTGTGAATTGGGTGGAGGTGAGCTATGGGGGGGGAAAGAGGAACAACTGTAATAATCTGAACAATAAAGATTTAATTTAAAAAAATAAAAATAAAAAAAATAATATAAGCCCCATGTTTGCATCATTTTACTGCCTAAAACAGCAATTTTCAACCTGTGTGCCACAGAATTTTTAAGATCTGACTATTTAGTCAGGGGCACTGACATCTTTTTTCTTAGATTATCAAACTAAAAAAGAAAATTGAGAGCAAGCAACCCAACAATAGCTATTTGGTATGAATGAATCAAAATTATATCTATTTTTTTGTCACATCGCAAAAATAAAGGTTTTTCTTTTTTGGTGTGCCACACAATTTTAGTAATTAGTTTATGTGTACTCTGAGATAAAAAAAAAAAAAGGTTTAAAATTGATAGCTTAAAAGAAGACCTAGGCCTTAGAGCAGTGGTTCTCAACCTTCCTAATGCCGTGACCCTTTAATACAGTTCCTCATGTTGTGGTGACCCCCAATTTCATTGTTACAAATTGAACATAATTAAAGCATAGTGATTAATCACAAAAACAATATGTAATTATATATGTGTTTCTTGATGGTCTTAGGCGACCCCTGTGAAAGGGTCGTTCGGCCCCCAAAGGGGTTGCAACCCACAGGTTGAGAGCTGCTGCCTTAGAGGGATCGTGGTGGAGCCCAGTCAGCTCTCTTAGAAGAAGAGATGAAACTAGGAGAACCAGAAAGCCAAAGTGGCTGGAATTTACAAGACAAAGCACCAGGAGAAAGAAAGTTTCACCGGATATCAACAAAGGGTCTCCCTGAAGTCTTCAGCGAGGTACTGATCGGCACCTGTATATAAGGAAGCTATCAGATGTGGCAAAATGAATCACACAAAAAGTGCAAAGAAAAATCCCTCTGAGCACAAAGAGGACTAATAATAATCTGTGTTACCACCAGCCAGAGTGGAAAGCCCTGGAATTCATGGAGCATCAAGGATGCTCATTAGGATAATAAAATAATCCACAAGATTCTTGCACCTATTACAAAGCTGTAAAGTACATGGAACAAAATCCAAAAGAACTGAAGGAGAAATACACAAATCCACACTTGCAAATAGAGATATTGCTAATTCAGATTTATCAATTTGAAATAATTGATAAAATAAGTGAACATAAAATTAATAAGGATTAGAAAAGTTAAACAACACGATAAACACAGTTGACCTAATATTTTTAAAGGAATTTTGTGTCTATATTCATGAGAGATATTATTTATAGTTTTTGTTTTTTTGTGTTATCTTTATTTTGTTTTGGTATCAGGTAATAATGACTTTATAAATTGAGTTGGAAAGTCTTTTTTACATACTTTTTGGAAGAAATAATGTAGAATTTAAGTTAATTCTTATTTAAACATCCTATATAACAAAAGCCTAATATGCAAATGGTCCCCTCATCCAGGAGTTCGACCACTTGCTATATGTACGCTGACCACCAGGGGGTGGTGCGTAACTTGGTGGGTATAGGTGACGTAGTGCTGGCAGCGGGTGGCAGTGGAGGTGCTGCCGGCCCTAATGGGCCCTGACGAGAGCGGGACAGTGGCGAGATGGTGGAGCAAGTGAACGGATGGCACCAGGCCAAGGTGGGTGTGAGTGGGACCCAAGCATTCTGCCAATCACCCTGCAGATGGTGAGCAGCGGTGGTGGTGGGGGTGGGGGGGCAGGGCTGCCACCGAGCTCAGCTCCCAGGTGCTGAGGGAGCCGGGCAGGGGCCCAATGACTTAGGCGGAGCAGGGTGCACATGGGCCTGGGGGCCCAGGTGCTGCTCAGGGCCCTGAGGTCAGCTGGGACCTGCCCTTTCACGCCAGATGCTCATGCTTCAATCACCAGCCAGGCCTAGGGACTGCACCATGCATGAATTTTGTGTACCAGGCCTCTAGTTAGATATAATTCACCAAAGAGACCATGTGGGCCTAGGGATTTATTTTGGGGGAATTTTAAAATTATGACTTCAATTTCCTTTCATGGTGTTAGGAGGCTATTCAGATTATCTAGTTTATATTGGGAGAGTTATAAGAGTTTGTCTTTTTCAAAGAGTTAGACCATGTTGTCTAAGTTGTCAATTTTGTTTGTAATGTTGTTTATAGTGCTCCACTAGTATTCTTTGATGTCTGCAAAGTTTACAGTGAATTCACTTCTTTAATTCTGATATTGGTAATTGTCTTTTCTCTTTTCCTATCAGTCTTACTAGGGAGTTGTCAATTGTAGTGATCTTTTCAAAAAATTAACTTTTTCATTAACTTTATCAATTATAAATTTTAATGATTTTTGCTGTTATCTTTATTAGTTATTCTGCTTTATTTATGTTTATTGTGCTCTTCTTTTTCTAGTTACTCGAGGTGGGAACTTCAGTAATTGTTTTAAGACATTTCCTACTTTCTTATGTATTTACTACAATTATTTTCCCTGTGAATAGTGCTCTTTGTTCTTCCCCAAAGTTTTTAAATGTTGTATATTCATTTTCATTCTGTTTCATGTATTTTTAAAAATTTCACTTGAGGAATTTTGTTTAGCTTTTTAAGTGTGGAAGTTTAGACTCCCTGCTTGCCCTCTGCTTGTGTGGATGAGGATAGAACCCTTTTTTTTTTCCTGTGGTGCTTGACGAGATTAGAACATTTGCTTTTAAGTAATATGTCTTGCAAGGCTATCTCTTTCCTTGTCCTTCAGCTAGAGAGAATAGCTTTTGTTGGGGAATTCTTTTGTCTGGGCTATTGGCATTTTCAGGTTACTAGCTTGTTTAGATTTAAGTCTAAGGTATACGAGGGAAAGAAAAAACCACAATTTTTTTGTGTTGTTTCAGTCTGGGACCCCTCGGGAAATAAAGACCTGCTGGCTTAGGCCTGCTCCCAGGTGGCAGAGGGCAGGCCCAATCCCTAGGAGCAGGGCTGATTGGAGAGTTGGGGCACAGCCCCCTGTCATGCACAGAGCAGGGTGGATCAGGAGGTTGCGATGCCACCCTCAGTCACGCTCAGGGTAGGGCCGATTGGGGGGTTGGGGCACCGCCCCCTGTCACACTCAAGGCAGGGTCGATGGGGAGGTTGTGGCGCCACCCCCTGTCATGCACAGAGCAGGGCCCATCAGGGGGGTTGGGGCACTGCCCCCTGTCACGCACAGAGCAGGGTCGATCAGGGGGTTGGGGTGCCCTCCCCTGTCATGAACAGAGCAGGGCAGATAGGGAGGTTGTGGCCCCGCCCCCTGTCACACACAGAGCCACAGGGCGATCAGGGGGTTTGGGCGCTGCTCCCTGTCACGCTGATCCCAGTGCTGGGAGCCTTGCTGTTCCGCTGATCCCAGTGCCGGGAGGCATATTACCCTTTTACTATATAGGATAGAGGCCTGGTGCATGGGTGGGGGCCGGCTGGTTTGCCCTGAAGTGTGTCCTGTATCAGGGTGGGGGTCCCCACTGGGGTGCCTGGCCAGCCTGGATGAGGGGATGATGGCTGTTTGCAGCTGGTCATACCCCCTTCAGGGTGGGGGTCCCCACTGGGGTGCCAGGCCAGTCTGGGTGAGGGGCTGAGGGCTTTTTTCAAGCTGGCTGGTGACTGAAGCTCCCAACCACTCCTTTTTTTCTTTTTTTTTTTTTTATTCTGGGCTAGCTTTAGCTCTGAGGTTTGGCTCCAGCTCTTAGCCCTCGGCTGCTGAAAGCAGGTATCTGGTTTGTTTGGGTTGTATAATCGAAACACTGTTTCAACTCCAGCTCTGAGATCCCGGCTAGCTGAAAGCAGGTTTCTGGGGTTTTGTTTAGCTTCTATATTTGTAACAATGTTTCAAACTGCAAGCTCAGAGGCTGGCAGCGGCAGGTGGGGAATGTTGGAGTCCTCCGTCACTGAAGCAAGCAAGCCTCATGTTTGCTTCAAGCTGCCTGGCTGGGGGCAGCCATCTTGGCTGGCAGTTAATTTGCATATTGCCCTGATTAGCCAATGGGAAGGGTAGCGGAGGTACGGCTAATTACCATGTTTCTCTTTTATTAGTGTGTATATATATATATATATATATATATTAAATAATATTTGGTTTACAATTTTGAAATCTTTTCAATTCTTGAGTATTGTTGAAATATTTTAACATTGTATACAAGTACCTAAAATTACTTTTCTAATGCCTTATTATTGTATGCATCAGTTGCCTAATAACATTTTAGGCTGTCATATACTTGACACCTGCAACTTCTGAAGACCTGGCAAGATGAAACAGATTGATTAAAGGAGCTTCTATGATTAATAAACAATATACATAGGACAGAATGTAAAATTAGGTTGACAAATTTTTGTTAGTAAGTAACAGCTATGACCCAAAAAGCAAAATACCTATAATAATAATACCAAAAAGTGAATTAGTTTAAAGACAAGGGAATTAAGAAATTATTGATGGATTAAAGATAAATAGCTAATAAATGCACAGGAAAATATTTCAATTACATTAGCAAACAAAGTCAACAATAATACTATTTATTCACTGGTTCTTTTGAAAGAAATTTATAGATGATACTGCTGATAGTATTCTCTGAATGATATACTCACTTGTATTGTTAATTCAAATGAAAAGTTGATAAAAATACTTTTGTAAAAGTATTTTAACACTGTAAATTAATATGCTGAAAAATATTTAGAAACTGGCTAAGTATATCTACTGATAACAAGTCTATTTTCAAGATATAACATCAATGCAAAAAAACTGCATAAATATCATAGATTTTTCCATAATCTACCAGTTGAAATAAGACTGTCTCACAAAATTAGAAGAGTTAAGTACTTTATGAGGAGTATGTGACATGTTTTATTGAGATTATATCTATCAAAAGATTTAATGACAGGAAAATAGAAAAAGAAAGTTAGTGTATAGGATGGCATACACAAATGGCATCAGCAATGTAAGCTATATTATAAAACATACACGTACCCATTACTTAACACCACTGATTAATTCCCTAAGGACGGAATTTTAGGAAGAATAAAATAAGTAAAAACACAATTACTGTCAGACTAAACTGTTCTGATTCGATGTGTTTTATTATCTGTCCCATTACATTTCTAAATACTATCTATTTCTCTATCTTTCTTTATGGATCTCAGTTTTTCCCCTTTGATAATTTTTAAATGCATTATAAAATCAATTTATTTAAGATGTTATATAGTTATGAGTTTATTTGTATTTATTTTATTGTGAGAAGTTGAATAAATGTCTTCCAACATACCAGTTCTCACAAAGAAAACTTGTTTTTTTTTTTAAATGTAATTACTTATTTACTTAATTTTTATTGAGTGTATTGGGGTGACATTGTTTCAAAAAACCATACAGGTTTCCAGGTGTACAAGGCAACAAAATATCATCTGCACACTGCATTGTGCAACCACCACCCAAAGTAAGGTCTCTTTCTGTCCCCATTTACCCTTCCTTTGCCCAAACAAACACACTCATATGGAGCAGCAGTCCATAGTGGACTTTTATTAGAAAATCTTGGAAAATAATACAACAAAAATTTCTTCACCCTCTTTCCGCAAGGTGGGTTCTCAATGAAGTTTCTCATTAACACTCTTTGAACTTTCGCACCCATTTATAAACAATAAACACCCTTTATTAATCATTTTATTTGGTATACATGGTATAAGTAGCTAAATCAATACTACAAAATTTAGTATTTATTTTGGCAACAATCATAAATTGAGTAGTGATTTAGAAAACAAAGCCTATTCTCTATCCCTATAAAAAGAATTGTTCTCTTAAAGATGCTAAATACATCCATTTAGTTATTACTCAAGGTTGTCCAAGAAAAGCTTCATTGTTTTTTTTTAGATAACTTACAAAATAATCATTTGGTGGAACAATAAAAATTAAAATAGAGGAACAAGACTGCATTTGACAGACTAAATAGCCTTTATTCTTTGTCTTGAAATATCTTCTTCTTACTTACAACTTTCCTTAGGGAAAATCAGTCCTTGTTGCACATTCTTATTTAAATATCCTGGAAAATGGTTACAATACTGGTCATCGACCAATTTGACTAGTTTATGCTCATAAAGATGGAACTGTGCTTTTATAAATCTAAGATCTGCCAAATGTTCTTAGTTAATGTTCTGCCCTTTCCTATGATCTTCTATTATTTTTCTTTAAATATTTTATGCTCTTGACAGAACTCCAATAGTGCTTGCATGGTTTGATGATGTTTTGTGTTTTCAAAGTCATTTACAGTGGTTGATAGATCATGATCCCCATAAATACACATTTGCAGTTTTGTATCCATTACTGTGTAAAATTAGAATTTGTTTGCAGTGTTATCCTTCTATCACTGATGATTTTTCCTACAATCATTACTAAGGAATTTATTTCCTTTCTGGTATTCACTGAAAAATAGTAACTATTTTATTAAATTTATTTGGGTTATATCCTATATAATAAAAGCCTAATATGCTAAGTGTCCAGTTGTCCATCTAACCAATCAAAGCATAATATGCTAATATATACTAAGGCTGCTCAACTGCTCACTATGATGTGCACTGGCCACCAGGGGGCAGATGCTCCAACTGCTAGGTTAGCTTGCTGCTAGGGTCCGGCTGATCAGAACTGAGAGAAATGGGCTGGACATGTCCTGGAGCCCTCCTGTGATCCCTCCATGGCTGGCCAACCTCCTGCGTCCCTCCCTAGCTCCGATGATGCACCCTCTTGCAATCCAGGACCCCTCGTGTGATGTTGGAGAGCTGGTTTCAGCCCAATCCCACAGGCCAGGCCAAGGGACCCTACTGGTGCACAAATTAGTCCACTGGGCCTTTAGTTGGTTAATAAGATGGTATAGATTTCAAATGTACATTTCTATGATACATGATCTGTATATTGCATTGTGTGACCACCATCCAAAGTGAGATCATCTTCTGTCACTATATATTTGACCCCTTTACCTTTTACTATTTGTAAATTAGAAACATCTAATTCAATAGTTATAAACTAGAACATTTTAATAGCATAGGACAAAATTTGAGATAAATGAAGTAGTAGACATTTAATCTCCAATGAGGGTGTATATATAGATATCAACATGGATCTATATTATGCTTTTACAAGCACTTAAATGATTGTTTCCATAAAGTAATTTAAATTACAAGAAATTTAAACTCATTTTGATAGTGATATAAATTAATAATATAATTTTTCTATTATAAAACCAATATCCAATCATATTCTTCAATTTATTTCTTTCAGTAATCTTTGGTCCCTCATTGTATGGATGTGTTTATGTTTTGTGGAGTCTTTCTGTGCAATTTTATAAAAAAAATACAAAAGAGAAAACAAAATGTCTCTAAAGACCAGCCTCAGAGTCAGAAATCATCCTGGCACTTATTGGCTTCAAATTTTGGAAACATTTCCTATCTTACCAAGTCTGACAGCTAAAACATACTGTTCATGGTGCCTGTTAAAAACATAGATAGCAGCTATTATCTTGTTATTTTTCTTTAAACTTCAATCTCACTCTTATTTCTACCCTGCTTTCCCAAATCTAAAACAAAAAACAAAACAAAATGAAAACTCTTTCCTTTAAAAAGAATTTAACATTCTCATATACCTAGCCCTCAAAAATTTTCTTTGAACTATTATGGTTCTTTGAAATTGCAAATATGTCATTTCAGTTGAAAGATATAAAAATAAAATACAGCTTCTTTAGAAAGCAAGTATTCTGGACTTGACCCTGAGTGATCAATAGTATTCTGCCCTTGGGTGGACAATCGCCTCTTGTGTAAACTGGAGTGTTTCCTGCCATGTATGGAAGGACTTGAGAGTTTGAAAAAATAATGCATACGAAATCCCTGTCCCTAAAAAGAATGAGAGTAAGCATATGGAACAAATCTTCACTTTAAATGATTTGCAGATTATATGAGAAAATCATATACATGGCTTTGGACACATAAATTTATTAGTTTAAAAGATCCACAAAATGTTACTCGTCCCCAAAGATATGCATGCTCTGATAACATGGTAAAACATATTTTTATATTAAAATATTAATAGATTCTAAGCAAAAGTATTTTAATACTCAATACATATCACTCAATTTTAGTGTTTACTACATACATACAATAATTAATGTACGTGACAACAATTAGCAAGTAATGTTTAAGATACAAAGGCATTTTTATCTTCGTTAAAATGTAAAATTTTGTAGAATCATTAAAATATTTGTCTCCAAGTGTCCAAGAGCCCAAGTGTCTATTAAATAACAAGAAAACTGCCTATTAATACTTGAAGTTTCTGTAGTTTAAAAAATTATTTCAGAACATAAACAGAAATATATGTAGTCTCTGTTAGATATCTCGAACAGCAGGGCAGTTATAGATTTTTAAATAGTCATTGACGTTCCAACCAAAAGTTGATAGCAGGCTCCTCACCCCCATGGATGTGTGGTTGAGAGGTAAGCTTGGCGATCAGCCGTTCTCACTATTGACTCGGGCTATCATTTGGTTTAGTGTTAGACTCTTTGGTGGCAGAGTTTGCAGCTACATGCAATTGCCACTTTGCTTCATAGGCTGCACAGGGACTTCATTCCAGCTGAGAATTGTACTGCATACCAAAGTAAGTGCTGGCTTCCCTCTTGATGAACAATGAGAGATACATGCTCTGCACTGTGTGCAGGTAGAGACAGTGTCTTGACTAAGTGACAAATCATTCTCCCTTGGAGGATCTTTATTTTTGTATAAATATATTATATACACATCCACAAGCCTCAGTGAGTAGTTAAGTTGTTATAGATAGATCCCTGTAGCTCAGTTATACACCAACACTCTTTTCATTACCAATGAAAATGACATTTTGAATTCCTGGTACAAATTCTATTAGAATACATTACTTAAAGTAGCTTCCAACTATATTATTGACTTGCAAAAGACCGCCTTCATTAGAAGAATATACCTGGCAATACCTAGCCCCACTGGTGGGGTTTAATAGTTCATAAATTAGCAATTGTCACTGTTTTGACCTATATCATTTATTTTTATTGCATTAAAAATTCTTGGCTTGTCGATATAGGTCATTAAACATTTATGCACTTAACCTCAGCACTAAAATCCATGATTCTTTGGCAGTCCCTCAACAGACTACATAGCACTTAATATTTTTGTCCTCATAAATTGGAATATAATTCAGTAATATAAATTACTTATCTAAAATTGATCTGACTCTGGAAGCTAACAAATTAGGCACCTAATTTAAGTTAGTTACTGCCTAATATATCAGAAGATTTCATTCATTTTCATGGTCTAATTACATTAATCAGTTGCATCCAATAATTTCAAGTCAGATTTCTATAAATTACAATATGTAGAGAACAAAATTACATCCATCAAATTATCCAGAGACCTAATTTTATAAACTGGTGTGCCAGAATTATGTCATAGCAATTTTACTTAATATGTAATTGATACTCAATTCTAAATTTGCCAATTTAAATTTATTTTTAAAGGCTTTACAGGTTCAACAACAAAGAGAAATGCCTTAATAAAACTATCTGGACATCACATTGCATCTTGTAACATGTATATAGTTAATCCTCAACCAAGGATATTTTTTCCATTGGTTTTTAAAGAGTGAAAGGGAGGGAGGGAGAGAGAGAGAGAGAGAGAGAGAGAGAGAGAGAGACATCAATTGATTGCTTCCTGCACTGGCCGGCCAGGGATGGAACCTGCAACCCAGGTACATACTCTTTTCTGGGATTCAAACTGGAGACCCTTCTGTGTGTGGGCTGATGCTCTAACCACTGGGCGGGCACACAGGGGTGAGGGCTATGTTTTTTATTTTGATTTTCACCACAGACCGAAAATTTAGATTGGAAAATATTTTGATATTGGGACAAATAAAATGAACAACATCCCTTGAAAGTTTTAAATGTCTTTGCCAGACTCTGAAACCTCTCTTTACTTCTCTGGAAAGTTCTTCATTCTGCATAGGTGTATGCAAATGTTCCTTTCTATTTTAATCAGAGCTGCACTTGTCTAATTTCTATTGTTGCAAAAGGACTTGCAGGAGCAGGCTGCAAGAATGATTACTGGCCACCTAACAGGAACCTTCAAAGGTATATTTTTTTTGTAAGAATCAGTTCTAAATATCCTGGAACCATCTTCTCTCATTGTCATTCCCAACAAATTTTACTATTATTTGACTTTTTTCTCCTTTGCTTATTTGACTCCTCATTTGTTATTATGAATTATCTTCTTTTCTTTTCTCAACAGCTAGATTATAAACTGCTTGTTGGAAAGAGTAACTTTCTTGATCTAAGTAAACTGCAGTGTCTAAACATAATAAGTACTCAAAATTAGCTGTTGCATTAAATAAAATACTTTCTATACGTCTTCATTTTTTCAGTTCTAGCTTACAGATGCCAGATAAAGTACCTGACTTATTAATAAATATTTTCCCCACTTTCTTTCATGGTCTATGACTTCAGCTTCATTTTGGAGATATTCTATGGATTTAGAAAGTTCTTAACCTTGGTTTTCTACTCTCACTGTGAAAGGAATAAAGTAGTACTGCTACTGTTGCTTATCATATAAGATGTGAGGTTGTCAGTGTCCAAACAGCAATGGTTGTTTGGGTAGGTAGAGGGAATAGCCATATGGTGAATAGTAAGATGAAGTTGAATTTTTGGGTGAAGCAGTAAGTGAGACCAAGAACACAGTAGAGGAATAAATGAACATCTATATGTTTATTCAGAAGAGTTTGTCATAGCAACTTTGGATACGCTGTTTATTTTCCTTTTTTTTTGAAATTGGATTTTAGCAAAATAATATGCAGAGCAGCAAATTTGTATGAGAGGATGTAATGTGGAAAACTGCTGTTTAATAATGGAGCAAGAGCCATAAACGGTGGAGAGGCTATAATTTGCTGTGGATAAAGTAGCTATGCTACACTTTCCCCATGATGAAATGTTACTTCTTCACTGCTGAACTTTCTGAGAATATGGATATTTTTATATCAGTAAGGCATGCCTTGTATTCCCAACCTCATTCTCCTGGGATCTCTCAGACCCTAATTTAAGATAAATTTCCCTCCATAAGGAACATACCTGATTAAGCAGGAGCACGCACTACAGTGAGGCCTCAGGGAGGGATGTGGGAACATAAAGGCCTAACTCACATAGCACTAGAGTATCCAAGCTGGTCCAATTAGAAAGAAGCACTGTTTTTACTGAAAGGTTTTCTTTCTTTGTTTTTGGGGAGGGAGGTAACATCAATCATGGAGTCTTTCTTAATGCATTTGAAATACATTTTTTACTTGATTTTGTTTACTTCATAAGAAGTCGTTTGGGCAATTCTCTTTGCCGAGTGTGGATAAGTCCATAGTTTACTGAACAGGTCACGGAGAAAGGGTACACAGTTTGGGGTGGGAAACTAAAACTATGTCTTTGAACTCCTTATGCTAAGAAAGTCAATCTTAGGCTTACAACGTGAAGCAGAGAGCATATTGTAAACTTATTGGAAGTAGCTGTCCTCCTTAGCCATTCAGTACTAAGTATGACTTAGACCACATGAACAAATGTTCACTTAGATATTGAAAATGAGGTATCTGAAATAAGAAACTGATTGTCTAATACTGGAGATGGAATATGAATCATAATATGTACACTAAAAGTTATATAAACCTGAAAGAAAAATATTTAAATTGTGGTAAGCAGAATTCTGAGGATAATTTCCCTTAGATTCCCACACCTGGGTTATTCACTGAAACATAAATCTTGGTACTGCTAGAACCAAACATTGCACAGAGAAATAAGGTTATTGATGAGATAATCTGACCATAAAGTGGGAGATTATCCTGAATACTAGGAATTTTATCTCAGAGATACTATCGGGGAAGTCCAAACACACACCTGACACTTGTCTTTATTCAATAATAATCTCTTTTTTTCTAGTTCTCCTTGATTTTTTTGAAATATTTGAAACTATTAATACATATTGCAATTCTTTCTTTGTTTCATTGCTTTTTCCCTGACCCTTTTCTATCTTTTGGAACACTCTTTTTTCTTCTTACTACCTTCTATTCTTTGCATTTTTCTATTTTTAAAACCATGCTTTATAATTTACTACTTATTTTGTCCCATCTATCTCTCATACGTTTCGTTTCCTTGGTTTCATGCAATTCCATGTCTTTAACTATTACCTCTTCTATGTACATACATACTTTGCACATTACAAAAATAAGCAAAATTAAATTGACACATCTTTAATTTTACTGTTAAATCTAGACATACATTTCACCTGCCTCTTCCAAATTTCCCCCTAGATGTTCCAGCAGCATCATAATTCAGCATGCTCCAAGTTTCTTTTCTAATGCAATCAGTTCTTTACTTTCCAATATCTACAAATGGAACTGTCTCTTAAGAAAAAGGACTAGATTCCTTTGAATGACACTTGATGCTTTAAGAATTTCTCTCTATCCAATTATTTTTAAATTGGTGTAGCATCTACCTCTACCACAGTTCTCATACATAATTCCTCCTTCCTATTCTAATTATTATCTTACAAAGCTTACTGCAGACTTCTAAATATCTCCATATTTCTTTAACTCATCCTGTATAATGTTTTAGCTTACTGAACAGGTCACTGCTTTTGTCCCTCCCTTGGTCAAAAACTTTCCAATGACATTGCATACAAATTCTCCCTCCCCCAACTTAGCCCTAACCAATATATCATTTAGAATTTTTCTTCTCCCTACTTCCTATATAATCATCCAGGTGAACCATTTCTGTGGTTTCCTACCATTAGACTTTTCCAAATATCATGCTCTCCACCAGGAATTCCAACCCGGTATCATTAGCACCTGGTCACATTTTAGCTTTTCTCCATGAATTTCCTTTTAATGTCAAGGCTAAATGAAGTGAGGGGCATGCAGGCGGCAGCGGATCAATGATTCTCTCTCATCATTGATGTTTCTATCTCTCTCTCCCTATCCCTCTCTGAAATCAATAAAAATATACATTTAAAAAAGGCTAAATGTTGCTTTTTTAAAAATCCATCTATATTCTTTAATGGCACTTGCTTTACTTTGCATTGAACTTTCTCCTGTTGATACCTCATATTCTCCTACCAATGTGTTAGTTTTTTGATAAAGTAACTGTTATTATGTTATATATCTTCATATCAGCCCCCAACAGATACCTTACTCCAAATAAATATTTAAAACATGTTTAACTATTTAATTTGTTGAATTGAAAGAACTATGTAGGAAAAAAAACACCCTGCTAAATTTACCTTTACAATAAAGAATACATTTCCATTCATCTTTTAAAAGTATTTTACTTTTCTTTCAATGAATGTGATAAGCCTTCTATTCATTTACAGTATTCCATAAAAATTTCAGAAGCACTGCAGAAGTGACATAACTATTGATGTGTTTTGACTTCCTGCAAAGTGGAGAAGGTTTATTTTTTTGTCAATTATTTCTAAGGAATGACCATTCTTTCCTTGAACTGGCTTATGTGTACTCTAACAATTCTAACACAACCTGACACTAAATGGAACTAAATGGCAGAATAAACTAATATTAGAAAAAAGACAGTGTGTTTCCGTTGGGCTATACAATGGAACTGGCTCACAAAATAAAATGCAGGAGCTAGAGTTCCCTTCCCACAATGTGATATTTAGTTTGATAACCACTTTATCATGTTAGCGGAAACTTTTCTATAAATTACTGTAGAACATTAGAGCAGGAGCACATACACAATCAGCACAGCCAAAACACACACAACTTTACCCTTCAGTCAGTCTTTTAAAGGTCTTATTAATTATCTTAATTCATCACATGTCAATTTTGCTTGGTTTTCATTAGTTTTGCTATATATATCAGAAATTCTCAGAATATAAGGTGCTCAGGTTTCACCCGACGATCTAGTGAATATTCAGAGTCCAAGTCAGCAGATCTGAGATTCTGAATTGTTAATAAGCTCTCAGTAAATGCCAGTGCTGCTAACATAACGACTGAACTTCAAGAAATAAGAAACTACACAGTTAAAAGAAATAAAAGGTTAATTAAATTTTAAAAAAATTAAAAAAAAAAACAAAGAAAAAGAATCCCTAAATCACTCTCCTGAGGTAAGATGAAATTGGATACAATTTGAAGAGATAGCCATAAAATTAATGTATCTCATATTTTAGCATAATATAAATTTCTCTATTTGGAAAAAGAGTGCACTTATTGAGTGATTCTTAACGTTAACTATACATTATAATTCTGAGATGAAATTTGAAAAATTAATGTGGACTTTTGCTCTATGCATGATGAAGTAACAGGGGCTAGATGTAACCTTTAATCTTAATCAAAAATTGGACAAAATATATGAAATAATAGTTTTCAGTCATTGTGCAAAAGAAGCAAGGAGCAAAGGAGGACATGTGAAGGGAACCTTACGAATGTTCCGATTTTTGTCAGGAAGCACGTTCTGCTCTCTGGAGCGCAGATGGGTGCATCAGGTGATCTTTTGGGACTTGCTGAGTTGAGGACAAGAAACTGGCATTCAAAAACCTAGGTGGATGGAAGTCCTATGAAAGATGTCTTACTATGAGAAAAACATGCACAAAAAAGGAACTCCAGGCATTTGGATTGGGGGTGGGGGCGGGGAGAGAGAGGTTAATTTTTGTTAGTGAGTGAAAGAAAAGATAGAAAAGAGAGAACTATATGAAGGAAAAGAAATATATTATTCAAGAGTGAACAGAAAATCAAATACCCCTAAATGAAGTAAAGAGAGAGGAAAGGGGAGGCAGTAAAGTTTACTAAATCCTCAACTTTCATGTAGATTTGCTAGGTCATTATTAATGTTAAAGAAATAAAGATAAAGCTTGCATACAAATTTTAGTTATTTAATAGCTTCATGAGAACACATATATGGAACTCTGTGCTACCAGAAACAACCAAAAAGGATAAAATAGGAATGCCTAATAAGCAACTTGTCTCACTTGAAGATATATTTGATTCAAGTTGGACCTTCCCTTATCTTATATAATAAAAGGGTAATATGCAAATTGACCCTAATGGCTGGTCACTATGACATGCACTGATCACCAGGGGGCAGATGCTTAAGGCAGGAGCTGCCCCTGGTGGTCAGTAGGCTCCCACAGGGAAAGCTCCTCTCAACCACATGCCCAGCTGACAGCTGCAAGAGCAGTGGTGGTGTCAGGAGCCTCTCCTGCCTCCTTGGCAGCACTAAAGATGTCCGAGTGTGTCTTAGGCCTGTTTCCCGCAGGGAGCTGGCCTAAGCTGCAGTTGGACAACCCCCAAGGGCTCCTGGGCAGCCAGAGGAATGTCTGACTGCCAGCTTAGGCCCAATTCCCTGGGGAGCGGGCCTAGGCTGGAAGGTGGACATCCCCCAAGGGGTCTGGCACCGCAAGAGGGCGCAGGCTGGGCTGAGGGACCCCCCTACCTCTGAGTGCATGAATTTTCTTGCATTGGGCCTCTAGTTTACCTTATAATAGAGAAGCCAAGGAATTTTTTTAAACTAATTTTTCATATGTTTAAGAAACATTATTAATATATCCTATATAAATAAAAGGCTAATATGCAAATTGTCCCCCTGACCAGGAGTTTGACTGGGAGTTCAACTGGGAGTTCGACCAGGGGGCGGGGACAGCCTGCCAACCACCCACGGCCCTCAATCGCCCCCCTTGATTGGGAGTGGGGCCGATGGGACCCCACTCATGCACTAATTCATGCACCAGGCCTCTAGTTAAATATATTAACCCTTTGTGGTCCAATGTTATTTTTTTAATTCAAACAGTCTGGTCGAAATTAATTGATGGTACTGAATGTTGAACTTTTTTAAAAATATATTTTATTAATTTTTCACAGAGAGGAAGGGAGAGAGATAGAGAGAGTTAGAAACATCAATGAGAGAGAAACATCGATCAGCTGCCTCCTGCACATCTCCTACCGGGGATGTGCCTGCAACCCAGGTACATGCCCTTGACCGGAATCGAACCCGGACCTTTCAGTACGCAGGCTGACGCTCTATCCACTGAGCCAAACCATTTTCTGCTTGAATGTTGAACTTTTTAATGTTTTTATTGTTTGACATTGGACCTGCTCCTAGCACCTTGTCTGTCGAGTCAGCCTCGAGGTTGGACCGAAAAGGGTTAAGCAAATTTCACTATCTAGCAACTACAATAAGATGTTCTTTTAAAATTAAGCAAAATTTGTTCTGTAAAATTAAAGTGCAATTTTGGAAATGCCTAAAAATTAAGGGCATTATATATAAAACTAGGGGCCTAGTGCGCAAAATTGTGCAAGACCCAGGACCCAGAGTCCAAAAGCTCGGCGGGACCCAGAAACCCGCCCGCACCTCTGGTCAAGTCCTCCAGAGTCAAATACCTGCCCACCTGTGCGCGCCTTGCCCAGAACGCAGCTATGCCCACCCCGTGCACACAACATCCTGCTGATGGGTTGTTATGGTGTGATGGCATGACAACCACAGGCTTTTTATATATAATAGATGAGGATAATATATCTTCTTATATAGGAGATATAGTAAGGATGGAGATGTATATTTCAGTTTTTATGTTTTTCTAAGTAAATAAAAGTGTTCCCATTTCTTTCTGGTTTTATCTCCCACATATTCATAGAGTGGATTACACCATTCTTTTAAATGTGTTTTCCATTACTTCTACTTCAATATTTTCTCACATGTTATATTGTCAGGAACACATATGAGAAAAAAATATTAAAAATAAGCTTTGTGATCCAACATCTAAGGCATAATTTATGTATAAAAAAATATTGAATGGCTAGGTTGTAGTTTATATCACAGGCTTTACATCTCACTTGAAGTGGTGCTATATAATGAGTAAACATTCTCTGATCTTTTTTACTAAAGGGAAATATGTTGCCAATCAGTAGTATGCCAGATAAGTACTCATCTCATAAAAATTTGATAAAATAAGTGTTATTACTCATGTTTAAAGGAAGAGGAAAGAAAGGCAAGAAAGAAAATCAGTTAATTAAAAAACAAAAAACTAATTATATATTTATTTCTTAGAAAACTTGTTTTTAACTTGATTGCACAATAAAAATAATTAAATTTCATTTTTTTAAAAATCGAGTTTTGTACAATCTATTTTATTATTATAATTCTATAATTTTATGACCTGCTGAATATAAAATGTAAAAATAATTTAACCCATTTTCAGAAATTTAAGTATTTTTTTCCATGAAGGATGTAAGTTTTCACAGTACTCTGCTATGTTCTTCCATATGTCATATTTGATTTCATTTTTGTTTTCCATTTCACTGCCTGCTTTTATCAGTCCAGTGCTTGAAACAGGTGAACAGCTCTGACATTTAAAGGAGAAGAGCTTACATACCATGAACTTGGCTTTCAGAATTACATTTTCTGGATGGAAATCTCCAACTTAACACCTTTGTAGGCATAAAACCATTTATTTAGAAAATCATATCAGAAAGTAACATTTATATTTTTTAATCCCATTCTGTTTTCTTTCTTTTTTTTCTTATATTTTTTCTTTATTGATTAAGGTATTACTTATGTGTTCTTATCCCCCAATGCCCCCCCCCCACCTCCCTCACTCATGCCCTCACTCCTCTGCTGTCTGTGTCCATTGGTTAGGCTTATATACATGCATACAAGTCCTTTGGTTTGTCTCTCCCCCTTACCCTAGCCCTCCCCTACCTTCCCTCTGAAGTTTGAACATCTGATCAATGCTTCTCTGTCTCTGGATCTGTTTTTGTACATAAGTTTATGTTGTTCATTATCTACACTAATAAAAAAGAAACATGGTAATTAGCGTACGACTGCTACCCTTGCCATTGGCTAATCAGCATATCCTTATGCAAATTAACTGTCAGCCAAGATGGCGGCCGGCAGCCAGGCAGCAGGAAGTGAACATGAGGCTTGCTTGCTCCAGTGACTGCAGACTCCAACGTTCCCCGCCTGACTTGCCGGCCTCTGAGTTGCAACTCTAAGCAACTATGTACTATGTTGCAAATAAGAAGCTAAACAAAACCCCAGAAACCAGCTTTCAGCCTGCTGGGATCTCAGAGCTGAAGTTATACATTGTTTCGATTATAGAATGGCAAACAAACCAGATACGAAGCCTCAGAGCTAGAGCCAGAGCTAAAGCTGGCCCAGAATAAAATTAAAAAAAGAGAAAAAAGAGGAGCGGTTGGGAGCTTCAGTCAACAACCGCCAGCCTGAAAGCAGCCCTCAGCCCCTCACCCAGACTGGCCAGGCACCCCAGTGGGGACCCCCACCCTGAAGGGTGTGTGACCAGCTGCAAACAGCCATCATCCCCTCATCCAGGCTGGCCAGGAACCCCAGTGGGGACCCGCACCCTGACCCAGGACACCCTTCAGGGCAAACCAGCCAGGCCCCAGGCCTCTATCCTATATAGTAAAAGGGTAATATGCCTCCCAGCACCGGGATCAGCAGAGCCGCGAGGCCTCCTGGCACCGGATCAGCGTGACAGGGGGCAGCGCCCAAACCCCCTGATCGCCCTGCAGCTCTGTGTGTGACAGGGTGCGGCGCCCCAAACCCCCCCCCCAAGGGCCCTGCTCTGTGTGTGACAGGGTAGAGCTATAACCTCCCCATTGGCCCTGCCCTGAGTGTGACAGTGGCGGTGCCCCAACCCCCTGATTTGCCCTGCTCTGTGTGTGACAGGGGGTGGCACCACAACCTCCCCATCGACCCTGCCTTGAGTGTGACAGGGGGCAGTGCCCTAACTCCCCTATTGGCCCTACTCTGTGCGTGACAGGGGGGAGCTCCACAACCCCCTGATGGGCCCTGCTCTGTGCATGACAGGGGGCAGTGCCCCAACCCCCTGATTGGCTCTGCTCTGTGCGTGACAGGGGGTGGCGCCACAACCTCCCCATATACTCTGCCTTGAGTGTGACAGGGGGCAGCTCCCCAAGCCCCTGATCGGCCCTGCTCTGTGGGTGACAGGGGGAGCTCCCCAACCCCTTGATCAGCCCTGCTCTGTGAATGACAGGGTGTGGCGCCACGACCACTCCATTGACACTGCAGCGCAGTATTCCATTGTGTAGATGTACCACAGTTTTTTAATCCACTCATCTGCTGATAGGCACTTAGGCTGTTTCAAAATCTTAGCTATTGTAAATTGTGCTGCTATGAACATAGGGGTGCATATATCCTTTCTGATTGGTTTATCTCATTTCTTGGGATATACTCCTAGAAATGGGATCACTGGGTCAAATGGGAGTTCCATTTTTAGTTTTTGAGGAAACTCCATACTGTCTCCCATAGTGGCTGCACCAGTCTGCATTCCCACCAGCAGTGCACGAGGGTTCCTTTTTCTCTACATCCTCACCAGCACTTGTTGTTTGTTGATTTGTTGATGATAGCCATTCTGACAGGTGTGAGATAGTACCGCATTGTTGTTTTGATTTGCATCTCTAGTATAATTAGTGACTTTGAGCATGTTTTCATATGTCTCTTGGCCTTCCTTATGTCCTATTTTGAAAAATATCTATTTAGGTACCTTGCACATTTTGTCATTGGGTTGTTTATCTTTCTTTTGTTAAGTTCCCTGTAAATGTTGGAGATTAAACCCTTATTGGTGATAACATTGGCAAATATGTTCTCCCATGCAGTGGGCTTTCTTGTAGTTTTGTTGATGGTTTCCTTTGCTGTGCAGAAGCTTTTTATTTTTATGTAGCCCCATTTGTTTATTTTTTCTTTAGTTTCCATTGCCCTAGGAACTGTATCGGTGAAGATATTGTTTCAGCATATGTCTGAGATTCTGCTGCCTGTGGATTCCTCTAATATTTTTATGGTTTCCTGTCTTATGTTTAAGTCCTTTATCTATTTTCAGTTTATTTTTGTGTATGGTGTAAGTTGCTGGTCTATTCTGTTTTCTAAGAGCATGAAACACACGAGGAAAACATACTTTACTTAGAGAATTATTTAAATACACACTTATTATGGTTCAGCACAGTAAACATTTCTTTTCATTTATATTAACACAATACTTGCAAAGACATTCCTATTTTTTTCCAAGTCAATTTGAAATTACAGTTATGTGCATGTTTTAGATTTACTCAGTTCTTTAGGAGTATGCACATTTTTGTTAGTCATTCAATACTCTCTAAATTAAATAAACTTATTTTTGACAGCATTTGATTATATTATACAATATTACATATTTTTATGTACAACAGTAAATGCTGTTATATTTTCTATTTAAAAATTGTTTAAATAATCTAATTTTATAGGATGTGTTATATTATGCTCAATAAATAAAATGAATTGCTTTAATTTTCTAAAGATATTTAGTTTGTTAAGCAATCTGTAATCATATCCATGCTTTATTGAGAAAATTTAAAATGGGATAGAGAGGAAATGAATAAAGGAAGACTTTCTCACATCTACCTCATATTTTGTCCTATACTGCATAAATGTCAGAGATCTCTCTAAGGGAATGCAGATTAAAGTAAGATGTGTGGCTATGTTTATTAGATTTACTGAATGAATTTTATTTGGAATTACTGAATGTATTCAAATGAAATAAAAAGTATATTCAAAATATAAACATGAACTTTTTAAAAATTATGCATGCCATGTTTATCCTTCCCTGAAGAGAATGAGAGTATTTTGCACAGTAATGACCTGCAGGTTTAAAGACAGGACATTTTCTTCTGCTGACTAGTAATACATTTATATTGTTCTTCGTGTCTCAGGAATTAAAACAGTACTTATATATTAATTCAGATCCTTTATAGTAAATTAGATTCCCAACTTTATATTTTAGTTTAATTAAAAATTTAGGATTGAAATGTAGTAACATTTTGTTATAATCAATCTATATCTATACTAATAAAAGGGTAATATGCTAATTAGATCAGGCATCTTCTGGACATCCTTACGGACAAAGCCACGGTGGTGGGGGCTGAGGCAGAGGTGGTTAAGGGCAATCAGGCCAGCAAGGTGAGCAGTTAGGGAGCGATCAGGCCAGCAGGAAGAGGCGGTTAGGGGTGATTAGGCTGGCAGGCAGATGCAGTTAGTAGCAATCAGCCCAGCAGGGGAACAGTTAGGGGCATCAGGCTGGCAGGCAGAGGTGGTTAGGGGCAATCAGGCAAGCAGGTAGGCGAGTGGTTAGGAGCCAGCAGTCCCAGATTGCGAGAGGGATGTCTGACTGTAGGTTTGTGGGATTGGGCCTGAAACAGCAGTTGAACATCCCCCAAGGGGTCCCAGATTAGAGAAGGTGCAGGCCAGGCTGAGAGACACCCCTCCTGTGCACTAATTTTATGCACCAGGCATCTAATCTACACTAATAAAAGACAAAGATGCTAACTGACCAGACCTTCACTACACCCTCAAGCCATGCCCACCAACCAATCAGAGCGACTATATGCAAATTAACCCAACCAAGATGGCGGCCAGCAGCCAAGGAGCTGGAGCAAGCAGGAGGCTTGGTTGCCTGGGCAACTTCCCGCCTGCCCTGAGCCAGCTGTGGCATCTGCTCATAGCAACAAAATTTTAATTATAGAAGCTAAATAAATCCCAGATACCTGCTTCCAGCCAGCCTCCACTGGGAGCTTGGGTGGCTGGGGGTTGTGGCCAGCCTGCAAACAGCCATCAGCCCCTCACTCAGGATGGCCACACCCTCATGGGGTGAGGGTCCTTGATGGGGGGCTTGGCCAGCCTGCAAGCAGCCATCAGCCCCTCACCCAGGCTGTCCAGAAACCCCAGCAGGGACCCCCACCGTGAAGGGGTTGTGGCCAGCCTGAAAACAGCCATCAGCCCCTCACCTAGGCTGGCCACACCCTAATGGAGTGAGGGTTTCTGCTGGGGGGCTTGGCCAACCTGCAAACTGCCATCAGCCACTCACCTAGACTGGCCAGGCACTCCTATATAATAAAAGTATAATATGCAAATTGACCCTAACAGCAGAATGACTGGGAATGACTGGTCATTATGACACACACTGACCACCAGGAGGAAGATGCTCAATCCAGGAGCTGCCTCATAGTGGTCAGTGCGCTCCCACAGGGGGACCTCTGCTCAGCCACAAGCCAGGGTGACAGCTGCCAGCACAGCGGTGGTGGTGGGAGCCTCTACCACCTCCTCAGCAGCACTAAGGATGTCCGACTGCAGGTTAGGCCTGCTCCCCGCTGGCTAGTGGACTTCCCCCAAGGGCTCCCAGGCTGCCAGAGGGATGTCTGACTGCAAGCTTAGGCCCAATCCCCCAGGGAGTTGGCCTAAGCCAGCAGGTGGACATCCCCTGAGGCATCCCAGACTGCGAAAGGGCACAGACTGTACTGAGGTACCCCCCAAGTGCACAAATTTTTGTGCACCTGGCCTCTAGTATGTATATAATAGCCTAAGTGACCTTTATGACGGAACTACTAGAATGAACAGAAAGAGTCAACCAGTCACTATGATGTGCACTGACCACCAGGGAAAACACACTCAATGCAGAAGCTGCCCCTTGGTGGTCAGTGTGCTCCCACAGCCAACTTCCTATGGCCAACCAACCTCCTGGTCTCTACTCCTGGCTGGCAAACCTCCCATGGTCCTTCCCCCATTCTTCCCCCTGTCTGGCAGGCCCCAGCCAGTGGCCGGCAGCCCCCTAGGTCCTGGCCGGCAGGTCCCCAGGCCCCATTTGGGAGCTGGTAGGCCCTGGCCAGCAGCTGGCAGGACCTGGCAGGCCCAGCCTCAATTGGGACTGGGTGAGATGGCCTTGATAAGCCCTGATTGCCAGCCAGACCTAAGGACCCCACCCATGCACAAATTTCATGCACCGGGCCTCTAGTAAGATAATGTCACCCCAAATCTTACTCCCTTGCCTAAGAAACCCCAAGGCAGTAGAAAGCCCAGATGACTATTATTATTACTAGAGGCCCGGTGCACAAAACTGTGTGCACTCGGGGCGGGGGTCCCCCAACCTGGCCTGTGCCCTCTCGCAGTCTGGGACCCCTCGGGAGATAATGACCTGCTGGCTTAGGCCTGCTTCCAGGTGGCAGAGGGCAGGCCCAATCCCTAGGTGCAGCCCCTGGTCAGGCTCAAAGCAGGGCCGATTGGGGAGTTGGGGCGCCGCCCCGTCATGCACAGAGCAGGGCGGATCGGGAGGTTGCGATGCCACCCTCAGTCACGCTCAGGATAGACTGATTGGGGGGTTGGGGCACCGCCCCCTGTCACACTCAAGGCAGGGTCGATGGGGAGGTTGCGGCGCCACCCCCTGTCACGCACAGAGCAGGGCCCATCAGGGGTGTTGGGGCTCCGTACCCTGTCACACACAGAGCAGGGAAGATAAGGGGGTTGGGGCGCTGCACCCTGTCACACTCAGGGCAGGGCCAATGGAGAGGTTATGGCTCTACCCTGTCACACGCAGAGCAAGGCCCATGGAGGGGGTTTGGGGTGCCACCCTCTATCACCCACAGAGCAGGGCCGATCAGGGGGTTGGGGCGCCGCCACTGTCACACTCAAGGCAGGGCCAATGGAGAGGTTATGGCTCTACCCTGTCACACACAGAGCAGGGCCGATCAGGGGTTTGGTGCGCTGCACCCTGTCAAACACAGAGCCACAGGGCAATCAGGGGATTGGGGAGCTCCCCCCTATCAGGCACAGAGCAGGGCAGATAGGGAGGTTGTGGCCCCGCCCCCTGTAACACACAGAGCCACAGGGCGATCAGGGGGTTTGGGCACTGCCCCCTGTCACGCTGATCCCGGTGCCGGGAGCCTCGCTGCTTCACTGATCCCGATGCTGGGAGGCATATTACCCTTTTACTATATAGAATAGAGGCCTGGTGCATGGGTGGGAGCCGGCTGGTTTGCCCTGAAGGGTGTCCTGATCAGGGTAGGGGTCCCCACTGGGGTGCCTGGCCAGTCTGGGTGAGGGGCTGAGGGCTGTTTTCCGGAAGCCAGTGACTGAAGCTTCCAACCGCTCCTTGTTTTCTTTTTTTTTTTTTTATTCTGGGCCAGCTTTAGCTCTGAGGCCTCGCCGCTGAAAACATCGATACAATGTTGCTAAAGCCCGGCTGAATGAAAGCCGGTTTCTGGGGTTTTGTTTATCTTCTTATTTGCAACATAGTACATAGTTGCTTAGAGTTGTAGCTCAGAGGCTGGCAAGTTAGGCGGGGAACGTTGGAGTCCGCAGTCCCTGGAGCAAGCAAGCCTCATGTTCCCTTACAGCTGCCTGGCTGCCAGCCACCATCTTGGCTGACAGTTAATTTGCATATACTCACTGATTAGCCAATGAAAAGGGTAGCGGTCGTACGCTAATTACCATGTTTCTCTTTTATTAGTGTAGATTATTTTAATATATTTTATTGATTTTTTTTTACAAAGAAGAAGGGAGAAGGATAGAGAGTTAGAAACATTCATGAGAGAGAAACATTGATCAGCTGACTCCTGCACACCCCCTACTGAGGATGTCCACAACCAAGGCATATGCCCTTGACCGGAATCGAACCTGGGACCCTTCAGTCCACAGGCCGACACTCTATCCACTGAGCCAAACAGGTTAGGGCAGAGGACTATTATTGTGATGTTTCTTGACTTGTTGCCTAGAGTGGTGATGGTTCTCAAAGTGTTGTGCCTAAGCCAGCAATATCAGATCCCCTGGAACTGGTTAGAAATGCACATTTTAGCCCCCAGGTTTTTATGATGCAACTAAATTATGAGAACCACTGGCCTAGAGTATCTCTCATCCTCTTGTAATCATTTCCAAAATTAGCTGTGCTTTTACAACAACCATATCTTCCTTCTCAGAATGTGGTTCATTTTTCTTGAGAAGTAAAGACAAAAATAGCCTATTGGTCTCAAAATTAATCTCAGTTAATTTAAAATATGCAGTTGTTCTAAATTGTTTTCTCATACTTCAGAACATAAAGGCTAATTTTTATATGAGTGTTGTATAATATTTTTTAAGTTATTTACATCAGAGTTTAAACCCTGCCACTACCATTTATTTACTGGCAATCTGATCTAAAGCTCTGCTAATTGTACTATCCACAACTGTAGAAATGGATATTGATATCCAGAGATTTTGTGTAGATTAAATGAATAGATGAAATAAAGTACTTCTTGTAAAGTCCTTAGAACACTGTAGGTGCTCAATACCTATATACCCTTTCATATATATATTTTCTTTTTTTTCCCTTGCAAATAATGTCTTCATGGATCTCAAAGTAAGGTTTTAAAATATTTTTTAAAAGGGTAATTTTATTCAGTAGCTCTGAAAAGTATAAAGCATGCCTCTTGTTATCTTTCTCTGAATACTATGTCGTAATTCCTAAATGCTTTCATTTGACCCAATTGTATATGTCCTTGTGTGTAATTTTGCCAGTCTATTTTGTGTCTCTATGGAGGTATCAAGAACTTGAAAGTAGAAAGCATCATTAGTGTTTGCCTTAATGCTACATTACCTAGTAGAAAGCTTGGCAGATAGAATGCAGTTATTTATAGCAGACCACCTAGCCACCTCTGTACAACAGTCTTTTTACTTAGGTAGAAAATAGGTTATTTAGGCAGTTTTATAATTATCCTTCATTTAGTTCTGCATTAATACAATTGGTAAGTGCTAGTAAATTTCACTTTTTGAATTTTAAACACTAACCCCTTTCATTCTGCTATTACAAAGTCTATTTTATTTTCTTATTTGGCTTACATTCTAGTAAGTCAGGAAGCTATTTACCATGCACACTTCTATTTTCCAATGTTTTACTAAATCCAAAAGTTGCTACTAAAACTTATTTATTGTCTGTCACATATAATTGAAGATATTCCACTATTCCACAATTTTCTGAAGTTATAATTTATTTTGTATGTTGATGACTATAATGTAACTTTCTTTTTCTCTTTACTTCCAACTCTTTATATTAGGTGCCATTGACCTTCACACCAACACTTTTTATTTCATATTTTTTAATAATGCCTATTTTATTTGCTCTATTACCATTTTATGGCCTATCCATACTCACTATTTCAGTCATCTTCTATATATATTAAAGCATAAATATATTGAATAAGCATGGAGGGCACTAGGGAAGGAATGACATTTTCTTGAATCTTATGGTCAAAAATGTAGTATATCTAAAATTTCAATACAAATACTCCTGCAAAGGGCATTCCTATACCATGTTAATTCTGTTATTAAATACTTATTGTTTTTGAAAATTATTCTCTGTATGTGTATAATCAAGAGCAGCTACATTAAAATCACAGCCCTATGACTTGATATGTATATGACCTTGGGGAATCTTGTCAAGCTCTCCATATCTCTGTTTCATCATCTATAAAACGTGGTTGATAATAATAGCACGTTCCCTCTAAGAGTGTTTTGAAAATTGAATGTATCAATGAAAATACAACTAAATGTATCAATAAATATACAACCCATGGAAAACAGCTGTTAGTACTGGTATATTTACTGTAGTAATAATTATTAAGCATGATTTATTTTGAAAAACAAACATTTGGGCTTAATGTTAAGGTGGTGTAAATACATAATTCTTGAAGTTACAGCCTTATTTGAAAATAGGCCAGGAATCAAGAAATTTAGGTAACCTATGCTAAGTTATACATAGTTAAGACCATTGGAATGTAATACAAATATATATTTAAATTTTAGGGGGAAAAGACACAAAAGTTATCAATACTAATTTTGTATTAACATACTTTTTTTGCCATTTATCAGATGACTAAAGTCTAACAAGTTACACAAACAACCCAAAATTCAGCGTTCTCATTTCAAGTAGAGAGACTAAATATGCTAGTTTCTTCTGATCTGTGACTTCACTTTCCATGGTTTCAGTTAGCTTCAAATTGAAGAAAGGTGAGTATGGTACAATAATATTTTGAGACAGAGACCACCTTCACATAACTTTTATTACAGTGTATTGTTATAGTTGTTCCATTTTGATATTAGTTATTGCTGTTAATATCTTACTATGCCTAATTTATAAATTGAACTTCATCAGAGATATGCATGTATAGGAAAAACATAGATTATAGAGGGTTTGGTATTATCCATGGTTTCCTATATCCAGTGGCGCGGGGGGCGGGGGCGGGGGGTCTTGGAACATATCCCCTTCAAGTATCCCACTGGGGAAGGAGGGCTACTGTATTATTTTTTATTGTTGTTTCAAGATTTATATGTAATTTATATAAAGTACTGAGCATGCCAAATAATAGGAACACTATTAGTAGATACTTTTATTATTTATAATTTTAATATACATTAAGAACACAAAAATAGGATGTAAATTTGTAGACTAACAAATGGAGTTCTTGATATTCTGGAGCACAAAGAGAATTGAATGAATCAATTAGTACCAGATTTATCTGAATCTGGATATAGTACCATGACTCCAACTGTCAAAACAAAAAAATAAAATCATCATCATTATTAAAATATTATCATAATAAACACATTGTTTAATAAAAACTAAGTTTTAGAATCAACGTGTAATTCATTCTAATTTTGAAATTAAAATATGACTCACATTATGCAGTTACATTTATAGGACACAAGTATTATCTTCAAACACTAATGGAAAGTCTATTATAAGTTCTCAAATATAACTTATTATTAACAATATTAAAGTATATATATAGGGAAAATCAGTAAATGACTGGTTATAGCAGCATATTGATTTCTTGAGCTTATTTATGAACTATCATGACTAAAATTTTTTCTTCATTATTTGTCTCTAATTTATCATAAACCACTTTTTAAAAATATATTTTTACTAGAGGCCCGGTGCATGAAATTCACACATGGAGGGGTCCCTCAGCCAAGCCTGCACCCTCTTTCAATCCAGAACTGCTGGCTCCTAATGGCTCGCCTGCCTGCCTGCCTGCCTGATCACCCCTAACCATTCGCCTGCCTGCCTGATTGCTCCTAACTGCTCACCTGCCTGCCTGATCGCCCCTAACTACTTCTGCCTTGGCCCCCCTGCTGAAGCTTCATCTAGAATGAAGTCCAGAAGGTCGTTTGGCTGTCTTGTCTAATTAGTATATGATGCTTTTATTATTATAGATTAATTTCACAGAGGAAGGGAGAGTGAGAGTGAGAGTTATAAACATCAATGATAAAAGAGAATCATTGATCTGGCCTCCTGCATACCCCCTACTGGGAATCAACCCTGAAAGACAGGCATGTGTCCTGACCAGGAATCAAACTGTGACCTCTTGGTTTATCGTTGGATGCGCTACCCCTGAACCACACAGGCCAGGCTATCATAAACCACTTTTAAAAACTCTTCAAGATTAAGATATGTTTATTTTAATTGATGATATTGATATTTCTGCTTCACTTTATAAAAAATGTATGTGAATAGATAATGCTGGAGATTTTATGAAGTGCTAAAAAAGGAAAGGAGTGAATTTATAGGGAATGAATGATCTAATCTCTTCTCTTTAGAGAAAGTCTTAAAACTTATTTTTTCCTAATATTTTTATCTGGTTATTTACCTTTCACATATTCATAATCAATTGTTCTGTTAAATCAGTTTAATTTTATATTTTACATTCTGTTAGTATATTCCTGAATGAATTTGTAACATTACTTGTCAAATTGTAAATTTCTCTCCTTTCATTATATTAAAGTATTTAAGATAACTAAAATTTCTCAATGAATATTAATTTCCCAGTCCAATACCTTTCCTACCCATTCTCTTTTATGTTACCTATGTCTCTTCTTGCCCGTTGCAATTATCATCCAGAATAGAAGTAATGGAACCTCAGATACCTAATAATTTTATAATTGACTAATAATGATATAAGTGTAGAGACATTTATTAGTGGTAACTAAAATGCAATATTCTTTTATGATAAAAAATAATTTCAACAATTTTGAAGAAGCTATTTGGATAATGTCTCAGACAGAGTTGCTTTGTAATATAGGTTAAAAACAAAAATGTCTCCTCTGAATGACTTGTCTTTAGCCAGAAAACAGACCCTGATCTGGATGTACACAGCTCCAAGCCAATGGGAAGCTCCTGGGGAAGGGAAGTGAGGTGGATTTCAGTCACACGGTCCATGAGAGAGGAGCTACCCTATAAAGCACAAACTGCATAATCATGGAGGCCTTGGTCTCAGCTTCTCTCTACAACTATAGAAAGAAAAAAAGAGATAACAAAAAGCAAATTAGTGGGTAGTAGTTGTATGCCCAGACCTCACATAGCAGCTATGACAGCAAGCACAACTATCCATGCTAATAAAAGGGTAATAGCTAATTAGACCAGGTCGACCAGCCATCTTCTGGATGTATGACTTCCTTCCAGAAAAAGCCATCATGGTGGGGGTTGAGGTAGAGGCAGTTAGGGGTGAGATCAGGCTGGCAGGAGGCTAGGGGCAATCAGGCCGTCATGGGAGGGCAGTTGGGGGTGACCAGGCCTGCAGGGGAGGGCAGTTGGGGGTGACCAGGCCTGCAGGGGAAGGAAGTTGGGGGCATTAGGCAGGCAGGCAGGTGAGTGGTTAGGAGACAGTGGTCTTGGATTGTGAGAAGGATCTCAGATTGGAGAGGGTGCAGGCCAGGCTGAGGGACACCCTCCCATGCACGAATTTTGTGCACCAGGCCTCTAGTTATCAATAAATACAGATATGTGTAGAACTGAAATCCAAACATCAAAATGACCATCGTTCTCTTTCTTTAAAAAGAAAACCATCAGTAAAATTTATAAAATGGGGAAAATAGAATGAGAGAAAACTACTAATATATGAATCTTGAGGAACTGTCTATCTGTCATGTTTAAATTTTAGAATGTTTAAATTTAATTTATTATATGATGTATATTTATTTATAACACAATGTATATGTATGTATTTTAAATTTATAACCTATTTGTGTGTGGGGGGGATGTTTTGTCATGTCATTTTTAAATTGCTAAGCTAAACTTTTATTTCTTAACAAATATTAAAATTTTGTCTTCTTAGTAAGATTATGACCATTTAAATTATTAAAAGGTAGTTCATATTGCACTAAACATCTGGAGGCAAAGTGTAAGTATTTTTTTTTCCTCTTTAGAAAGTTTGACTTGGAAACCACTCCTTTTAATCAACACTCCTTTTCCCCATGGTGATAAGTAAACACACCCAGATAATATGTACCTTTCTAATCTCTTTTTTGGGAATTTTACTTTGATGGACCCCCTAGAACCATTCTTAATGTTCTCTTGTGTTACTTTCTCTTCCCTTTCCCCCTTCTTTCATTTCCTCTCCTCACTCCTCTCCTCTTTTCACACTTACACACTCTCTTCTTCTTTTTCATATGCTTATTGAAAGGGCGAGGGCTAGGCCCTCCACCTTGCCCCAGGGTAAAGGCTACACCCTCCATCTTGCCCCAGGGTTAGGGCTACGTCCTCCATCTTACCTTGGCCACATGCTTGGCAAGAAGGTTCTTTCTGGAAGTCTAAGACTCTGCTAGCCACACCCAGGAACAAGACATCGACTTGTGCCTGGCCAATCGGCAGAGCAGTCTTTTCTCCTCCCCTTACTCCAACCCCCCCCTTTAAAACCCGTTTCTAGGCGGGGTTCTGTCTCTCGGCCACTTGGTTTGTCATTGTGTCGGTGAGTCAGGTGGAGGGGAGCTCAAGCTAGCTTGAAATACAGATTCTTACACTTTTGCATCAGATTGGCTGGCTCCCTGATGTGGTTTCTTAGGAATCTTGAAATCTGGGCATAACACTTATTTATTGTTCTATTTCCTGGGATTTTTTTTTAACTTATTGTAATTTATTTAATTTACAAGAGCCATTTCCTGTTTTAAGAGTGCAACCTTTTATAAGCTTATTGTTAGATATTTAATGGACTTAATATCATCTTTCATCTCTCTGAGTACATTCATTATTTTTTGCTTTTTACTCTTTGTTTTTAAAAATGTCTTCTGCTTCTGCCTTCAACTCACTTTCCTCTTGTTTACTTTATTTCTTCGTTTGTCCCTGCTTTTTAATATGGAAGCTTTCTTAAAAAGATGATTTTTGACATTTTTCTTATATGTAAGAGGATGTACTATAAGACTAATTGAGAACTCTTGGTTATTATTGCTGATAAACTTCACTGTGAGTTGAATTAAATACTTTAACTCATAGACTATTCCTGATGAATAACTGCACTTTTTTTCCCTTTGAGTTGGTCAATTTTCATCAAAGAGGAAACTTCATATATTTTGCAAGTAGGTAAATAAGTCTGGCCACCATTCTTGCATATGAGTTGTGATATGGAACTGGGATTTCACTACCAACAGTGTAAAATTTCATTTGATTTTTTAATATTAGTTCAATACATTCGCCAATAAATATGTCAAATTTAGTTAACTAGTTCAATATATTCAGAGAAGGATGGTCATTTTGATGTTTGGATTTTATTGCCCCACATACCTGTTTGTTTGTTTTTTTAATATATCTTTACTGATTTCAAAGAGGAAGGGAGAGGGAAAGCGAGATAGAAACATCAATGATGAGAGAAAATTATTCATTGGCTGCCTCCTGCACATCCCCTACAGGGGATTGAGCCCACAACTCAGGCATGTGCCCTTGACCGGAATCAAACCTGGGACCCTTCAGTCCTCAGGCTGATGCTCTATCCACTGAGCAAACCAGCTAGGGCTCACATACCTGTTTTTATTGATAATGGTTGTTTGTTGTCACAGCTGCTCTGTGGGGTCTGGACATACCACTACTACTCAATAGTTCGATTTTGGTTATCTCTTTTCTTCTTTCCCATTTTCTTTACTGATGTAGACTCATGCTTAACTTATCTTCTTTAAAATGAAGTTTATTGAAGGAACACAGCTACTTATTTGTATTTGAGCCACCCTTTCTCATTAGAAATGCTAAAATATTTAATGTACTTTTAATATTGTTGTCTTATAAACTGTTCATTTGCCCTAAGGGTAAAATATAATTACTTATCTTAATAGGATCACTCTAATTTATTCTGAATGAATTAATATTTATGAACAGATAGAAATTATATAACAAATATATATTTATATTATGTTTGTCTAGTGTACTGTCTGCTGACAAAATTTATTACATTATACATACCAACAAACACTTCCTTAAAATAAAATATAGAGTGAATTGCAGCTTTCTCTGTAAGTACATTTCTTTCATTGGCTTGCTTTTAAAATGTCAAAATTTGAAAAGAGTAATGGAAGAGGAAATATTGTCCTAAATGTCATGTCATTTTGTTGACAACAGGGACTGTGTAGCATTTATCTTTGATTCTCTAAATTTACTTTAACTACTAGAGGCCTGGTGCACAAAATTCGTGCATGACAGGGGGTCCCCTCAGCCCAGTCTGCACCCTCTCTAATCCAGGACCTATTAGGGGATATCCGACTGCCGGTTTAGTCCTGATCTTGGGGATTGGGCCTAAACTGGCAGTTGGACATCCCTCTCACAATCCAGAACCACTGGCTCCTAACTGCTCACCTGCCTGTTTGCCTGATCACCCCTGACTGCCCCCCCCCCCCCCAAGAGTCTGATCACCCTAACCGCTCTGCCTGCTGACCTGATCACCCCTAACTGCCCCCCTGCGAGCCTGGTCACCCCATGTAGCCTGCTTTTGAGTCATTTGGTCATCCCTCATTAACCCCCCTGCTGGCCTGGTCGCCCCACACAGCCTGCTGTTCGGTCATTACTGTTACTGTGATGGTGTCCCAGACAATTTGCATATTCCTCTATTATTAGTATAGATTAATACTTGAGTTCCTATTATGGGCAATACAGTATTAGAGACAATCTATGATCCATTGAAACTTACATTCTAGGTGAGAGAAGACAAAAATAGGCAAATTTACACATAGTTTACATTAGTGATTATTGCCTTTAAAATTAGACAAGGATAATAAGGACGATAGTAAGCATAATGCTCTTTAAAAATTATATTTTATTGATTTTTTTTTACAGAGAGGAAGGGAGAGGGATAGAGAGTTAGAAACATCGATGAGAGAGAAACATTGATCAGCTGCCTCCTGCACACCCCCTGTGGGGATGTGCCCGCAACCAAGGTACATGCCCTTGACAGGAATCAAACCTGGGACCCTTCAGTCTGCAGGACAATGCTCTATCCACTGAGCCAAACTGGTTAGGGCGGTCTTTTAAATAATACCCAACACAGACTTCTATAATAATGTGACATTTGAATAGATTCTGAAAGATGAATAGCATTGAGCTATGTGAATATCTAGATACAGAGCCTTCTAGTTGAAAGAAGAGCAATTGAAAATGTCCTAAGGTGAAGCATGCTTATTGAATTCATGGGGTTACAAAGAGACCAGTGCCTTAAATGTAATGAGAAAGGGGGGTTAAGGAGATAGCAATATCTAGCTCATGAAATTTCTTAAAGACATATCTAGAGTTTCAAAATTTACTTTGAGTGAGATTCAAACTTATTAGAAAGTTTTTAATAGAGCAGTGACATCATCTGGCATTATTTGAGTTAAACATACTAGTAATTGTCACTCTCCTCTATTATTTAATGCAGTTACCAGCTAGAAGTAATTTTTTGAGAGCTAAGGAATTCTCAAGTTCAAATAGGAAAGTTATTTTGTATGTTAAGAGATCTTGAGAGTTCTCTGAAAAATGCCAAATTAATTGGATAGGAACTAAATTATTTCCCAGGAATGAGAAACAGGCAAAAGTGTGTTTTTCCAAATGTAGCCAACAGTCTAAAAATTAAAACAACCAATCATATTAAGTTATTTTCATATCTGTATAAACTCTGAAGATAAGAAAATATGTATACTAATGAGTTAGTAATAAGTTAACAGCAAAAGTTCTGTTTATTCTACACCTGTGCATACCTGCTACTATAAATAAAATATGGAAATTAAATATTTAGCAGAATGATTACTAGTATTTATGTCCTGAAGCAAATATGTTTTAATGTTGGTAATAATAACAAACAGAAGAATCACAGCTTCATTTCTCTTGCAAATATCTCCTTTTAGTGTCAGGAGGATTAAATGTCTTATACATATAATATGTTTATATTTCTTCCTTTAGAAATACTTTCATGTTTGTGTCTCAATTTTGTAGTTGATGTATGTAAACTGCTTTGCAAATTCCAAATTGATAAGTATAATTTTCTAAAATATATTTACAGTATTTATCTTATAACCACTGCATTCAATAAATCTAAAAATATAATCTGGAACTAGCCTATACCAATAATTCCTTTATTACCTTGTTAATGTTTGCAAATCACAAGGTCTATATTTTTCAAATATATACAACTAACATTACTTCTGTAATCAAATTAATAGTCTAACCTCTAGTTCCTAATTTTATGAAGTATAATGGCTACCTCTAGGTGATGTTCATTCAATTTTCCAGACTCAAAAACTATTGTTAAATTATGTTTAATGAATGGTCTTCTTAGGTTCTTACAAAAGTGTCATAAAAGTTTTATTTCTGCTTATCTCTATTTAGAGTAGCTTTTAAAAATTTTGCTTTTGGATTGATTTGAACATTTCTGTCTAGCTGTAAAACACATTTGGATAAGAATGCAGATTTGTCTATGTAAATTAAAGAACATTTTTAAATTATGATATAAGTTTTATTATTTATTTACAGATTATACTTATAAATAGTGTATCTTTGACTGAAATCTTATGTATTACTTTAGATAATGTATGACAGATCACATTATAAACTTCAGGCATTATACTCACATAGCCACAATTCAAATGTATAGAATGTTTATAAGATACTTTATGTTGTGATTTTTAGCTTAGGTTTCCTCATAGTAATACATGAGTGCTTATGGAATAAATAAACTCATTTCTGTACAGTCATTTAATTCTATCCTGGTTGTTTAATCAAATTTGCATTCCTACTTAATCAAATTTAGATATGCACATAGTGAAATACATAAATATATGCATTTAGGCCAGATTTATGAGTCATATTACTCTATAGAAAAAAAAACAGATTTGTTCTTTATAAGTTAATGTAATTGGGCAAGAATTTAAACTTAAGAGAAAGAATAAATGGGAAAAACATGTCTTCAATTATATTTAGATATCCTAGACATCTCTTCTTTTCTGGGTCATGAAGCCTAAGTCAATAGAATCAGTTGGGTTTTAAAAAAATATATTTTTATTGATTTTAGAGAGAAAGGGGGACAGAGAGAGAAACATCAATGATGAGAGAGAATCACCAATTGGCTGTCTCCTGCTTGCCTCCAACTGAGGATCGAGCCTGCAACCCAGCCATGTGCCCTGACCTGGAATGGAACCTTGACCCTCTGGTTCATAGGTCGATGCTCAACCACTGAGCTTACCAGGCAGGTAAGAATCATCATTTTTAAACAGAAAAGTACCTGCTAATATCTGAATAGCTTTACTTTTAATATACAAAGTAATCAATGAGTAAATATATGAGATGACAGCTAAATGTGTGACATTTTTTTCAGGAAGCTTAAAGCTATTCTAGTTCATATTTTTGTTGTCAATTTTATATTTACTAGACATGAAGATCTCAATACTAAAATTATGTATTTATTTAAATCTTTCCAAACTATTTTATATTGAATATTTACAATATAACTTTTCTATGTCTGTGCATGTGGAAATGTATATATGTGCTACTTATACACATACTTATACAAATGTATATATAACAAAATAAGTTTGTTGTTGTTTTGGATTTATTTACTCTTGGGTTGAAATAGTTTTGTATATCTATTGGCTATTAGAAATCCCTCAAAGAAATGCATTACTTAGGGAGCCCTACCATAACCTAAGGTCATAAAATATTCTGTATTTTATTTCAATAACAATAATTTTTTCAAGTCTTTAAACTGTTTCAAAATTATATTGACATAAAATCTTTTACAATATTGCATTATTATACTTTTAATAAATTTAGTATCTTTATCTTCTAATGTCAGTAGGGTTTTTTTCCTCAGTTTTGCAGAACAAAAAAGAACTATAGCCCTTGCCAGATAGCTCAGTTGGTTAGAGCATCGCCACCATACACCAAGATTGTGGGTTCAATCCCCAGACAGGTCACATATAAGAATCAACCAATGAATGTATAAATAACTAGAACAACAAATCAATGTTTTTCTCTCTCTCCATTCCCCCTCTCTTTCTCTCTCTCTCTCTCAAAATAAATTAATTAAAAATAACTACAGCAGACTTATTTTCTATTTCAGTCTTAAGGTTATCATAATAAATTCCTTCCTGCAGATGTCTCTGAAAGTTAAATCAATCTGGGTTCTGCTTTACCCATGCAGCTCATTACAATCCCTACCTTGTCTTGAGCAATTTAGTTCTGCCACCAGAGTTCTGCTCCTCTGGTAGCATGAATAATATTTAAATCAAGTTGCTTTTTTAACCCTTTGAGTGCCAACCAATATCCTAGGAACTATGCTAAAAATGCCAACGCATTTTTGCTGATTTTACAGCAGTTTAGGAAAAACATTAGGAATTGCAAGTAAATGAAGTTACATATTCAAAAACTTAAGGAAATCTTTACTACATTTGTTTTCTGCACTTAGGTGCCATCTGTCAATAAAGAGTGAACTACTAGCATCTAATAGTGACACTGCAGGAGGAGCGTGATAGCGCTCCTGGCACTTTTGGCGCAAGACAGGAGGAGCGTGATCATGCTCCCTTGCACTCTAGGGGTTAATGGTAGCATCTCTCATTGGCAGCTATTACAGAAATTTTCAGGGATTTATATACGCCCTCAATGTGTTTTTATACTGTGATAAAGAGTGTCTTCATACCCTCCCAGTATTAAAGGGGTAGCAAAGTGATACCTTTGCTTCAACATTTCTATTTTCTGAAGTCTATGAATTCATGTTTCTGCATTAGGCAAAGTTCTGGAATCTTAATCTTGCTTGATATAGGCAATTTTCAGTGAATAATTACCCTGTAAGAAATCCTCACAGATATTTAAGCCAGAACACAGAACCTGGATACTCTGTTCATACAAGTGCATCTGATCTAACATTATGGAGACATTTTTTAACTTGGGCCGCAATGATTTCTCCACTGGGTTTTAAATACCATTGCTAAATGCTTATTAATAATAGTATTGGCAACCTGTCCTCTGCTGTTCATTTTTATATTGAAACTAGTGTCCCGGTGCACAGATTCGTGCACATTGAAAAGAAATTAATTAGAAGAAAGATGTGTGCGATAATTACCTTACTGCAAAAAATTACATGTCGCTTTCTTTCAGCTTCAGAGGTACGTTGTGCAAATAGTTGGTCTTCAGATACATTCTGGCGTCACGTGCGAATGGCACCAGTGAGAGCTTTATATGTATTGTACATGTGTGAGTCAACGTTTATTTTTAAATTGCTAGTGTGCGTCATATGTACCAGCTGATCAGTTGGATGGTCGGACGGATGGACAGTCAGTCACTTGGCCTTTTATATATATAGATGTGTTCTCTTTCAATCAAAATTGTGAATAAGTTTTTGAGATTGGTGGCATTATAAAGCTGAGTGAAGTGATGATGAGATAAATTAAATTCTCTAGAAATCAGTACTAACATGCAGATATGCTTTGATGTTTGCATACTCTTTTCAGCTTGCAGCTCGCAGCTGTTTCTGGATCCTCATTATCCCTAATTTCTTGGTTTCAAATTTGCCATTATAACATAGTTCTACATTTTCATCCAGATTCTGCATTGGGTACTTCAGATTTTTAACCTTTTAAAAAAAATACCTTTACTATCCTCCAGTGTTCAACCTCTGGTTGCTGAGTGGTTCATCTTGTTGTCTTCTTCCCTGACTGACAACAGAAAAGTGTTGGATTAAAGGTATACGTGGTTAAGCACTTCCAAAGTCTTATCTGGCACGCAGAAACAGTTTCTCTCACTTGGTCGATTTGGCCAGGAGTCCTTCTGTTAACTTCTGTCTAACCTTCAGTTCAACTGAGGTGGATTGACTTGACTCTGGCTCTAAAATAGCAACTTTATTAGTCTTTTTATACTTATAATTTCTAAACCAGAAATAATCTTTAGATTTAGTTTACGACACAGGAAGACAAAGTCAGAAGTTTCTTAACACAGTAACATCTTAATAAATGCCAGTGTTTTCAAATAGTACTAGTCAATGTGGCCAACCGTTAGGTACAAACTAAATAACAAATAATCCTTTAAAATAGTTTTAGTGTATTTTTTAAAAGCATTAAAATGTTTATTCTGTCCCAACATTTCAGGAATGCAACTACAGTACAGAACAAACACATGGAAATTATATTATTTTAAGAAAGAAATAGAAATAAGTTAATGCATTTAAATTGCAGCAAAGCCCAATTCTTTCTACAGATGTTCCCTTTAGCTGGTGCAGTTATCTTCTGAGCATGTTGAGATCTCGAGTTATTCCTTTCTAAATGTGGAGAAGGCAGGAAGCATTCAGATACGATCCTAAGAGGAGGCTCTTATTGATGTTCATTAGGGCCTTACGTTTGAATGGTGAATCTGGGAGTGGTTGAGGCTTTTGGATGTGGCTCCTCTTCATCTAGAGATCTATAAACTGAAAAGGACAAGTAATGCACCCCACACCCGAATATGGTGGTAAGACAATGATAGGGTAACCTGTATATAAAACATTGGAGCAATTACACCAGACACACTTCCAATGACACCTGAAATTCTACAGTGTCTATTTACATATGGTTCTAATAAAGGAAAATAATATGGTGGCAGGAGAAAAACATTTCAGGGAAACACAGAAAGGTCCCAGGGCCCCAGCACAGTTCCTAGAGCTCTTTGTTGGTTGAAGAAATGTGCTTTGTCTTTGGTTAATGAACTGCCAGGGTACATCTGAGATACATTAGTCCTGGAAGCCAAAGCTCAGAAGTACTGAGGAATATTTTATAAACTACTGATAAGACAGCCAAAATCCAGCTCTATAACCAACTAAGCTGGGTGTTAATAGTAAATTTTCAATTATAAAGTTGGCAAGCCTTGCCTCTAAGACAGGGAGTTTTTAGACTTCAAACATCTACACTAACAAAAGACAAAGATGTTAATTGACTGTACCTTTGCTTCTCCCCAAGCCACACCCTCCAGCCAATCAGAGTGACTATATGCAAATTAACCCAACCAAGATGGGGGCCAGCAGCCAAGGAGCTGGAGCAAGCAAGAGGCTTGGTTGCCCGGGTGATGGAGGAAGCCAAGCTTCCCGCCTGCCCTGAGCCGGCTGTGGCCTCCGCTAATGGCAACAAAATTTTAATTATAGAAGCTAAATAAATCCCAGATACCTGCTTCCAGCCAGCCTCCACTGGGAGTTTGGGTGGCTGGGGGCCGTGGCCAGCCTGCAAACAGCCATCAGCCCCTCACCCAGACTGGCCAGACACTCCCATATAATAAAAGGGTAATATGCAAATTGACCCTAACAGCAGAGCGACTGGGAATCACTGGTCACTATGACACACACTGACCACCAGGAGGCAGATGCTCAATGCAGGAGCTGCCCCCTGGTGGTCAGTGCGCTCCCACAGTGGGAGCTCTGCTCAGCCATAAGCCAGGCTGAAGGCTGCCAGTACAGTGGTGGTGGTAGAAGCCTCTTCCGCCTCCTCAGCAGCACTAAGGATGTCCGATTTCAGCTTAGGCCTGCTCCCTGCTGGCTAGTGGACATCCCTCGAGGGATCCTGGGCTGGCAGAGGGATGTCTGACTGCCATCTTAGGCCTAATCCCCCAGAGAGGGGGCCTAAGCCAGCAGGTGGTCATCCCCTGAGGTGTCCCAGACTGCGAGAGGGCACAGGCCGGGGCAGAGGGACCCCCCTGAATGCACAAATTTTTGTGCACTGGGCCTCTAGTCACCTTATAATAAAGCATTCTCTTATAGATCTCAACCCCATCTTTGGGCAAAGGTAAGCACTAAAGGCATTTCTGGATATCACTCTGGAGCTACCAGATGCATGTCAACCCTGTGCTCTTGGATTCAAAAACAATGGTAGGCTCATCACAGCCCCTGGTGCAGCAAAACAAATGCTTCCAGGTCCTCTCTAAGAAAGGAAATGTGACCTTGTTAGGTAGGAATGCTTTCTGAGAGTCCTTACCCATTACATTGTTCTCTTAATATGGGCTCAGTTCTCTCAAAGCTTGGTCTGCTCTCTGAAACATCCTTTTCTTTTCTATGAGTAATGGCCTAGCCCTGGCCAGATGATTCAGTTTGTTGGAGTATTGTCCTGTACATCAAAATAAAAAATGGTTGCAGGTTCAATTCCTGGTCAGTGCACATGCCTGAGTTGCAGGCTCGATCCCAGGTCAGGGTGCCTATGGGTGGCCACCAATTGATGTTTCTCTCGCACTCTCTCCTTCCCTTCTTCTCTTTACAAAGCAATAAAAACATATCCTTGAGTGAGAATATATATATACATATATACATATATACATATATATGATTTATATATATAAATGGCCCATATTTGCTGCAGTTATGTACCTTGTTTAGCCTGTAGAAAATTAGGAATTCAGAGGCCTTTTAGAAATTTGAGCAATCACAACTTCTCTTAGACAAAGCTGATGTCTCCTTTGTTGGTATAAATTTCATACATTTTTTTTGAAATGTCTATGTATCAGAAGTTTTATCACTTCATGTGACAAAAGCCACACCAATAATTCTTTGTCAGACAAACTTTTCTCACTTTAAGTGGAAAACAATCCCCAAACGATTGTTTGAGTCACATTTTGCTTAGGCTTTTTGCTTTGTGTTTAGGGCCTCATCTCTTAAGACCTGCCTTAAGCCTTTCAGAGTTTTTAAGGGTTTCACAGCCACACTCTTGATTTGATCCTTGACCCCAGGCCTCAGTCATAGTGAGAATACTTGACAACCTGAGAAGACTGGTGATGGGAGACAGTTTTATTTTCCAACCTCGTCCTGTCTCCTCTCCTCTATGTTGCCTCTCAAATCTGCTGGCAAAACTGAAGGATCCTTTCTTTATCTCATCTCTCTCTTGCAGCTATTTATCATTCACATTGGGTTAATGAAACCAAATCGTTATTTGCAATATTAGGTCTGGTAATCTTCTTGGCCAAATTCAAACACTCAGTGGATATACTTATTTTTCAGGTTACCACACACGAGAGTTTGGCCATTTATATTTTCACAACTACATAGCATGGGCAGGCAGAGAGTGGAAAAGCGTGCAGAGGACCATTAGCAAAGGCTGATAGCAAGCCAATGGCTAGCAGAGGCTGAAAAAGCAGAGAAGTGAGTAGTTGTGATAGGGAATGGAAAATGGGGAGCCTGCCGCCTTCTCCCAAAGGCAAGGGCACATGTTCCATTTTGTTATTTTGGCAGCATCCCACTTCTAGGAACCAATCATCAACCATCCCAAATCTGAGTAGCTTGAAATCATGGCCATTTATTAAGATTATAATCCTGCTGTTACTTTGATACTGTGCTGGACAAAGTTCCCTGATCTGAACTGACTGGTGTCTGCTGATGGTTGTCACATCAGATGGGAGTGGCTATTTCCAGATGGTCCCCCTCACAGGTGAGGGAGTTGGCTGGGGAGATGACAACAGTGTTACCCTTATGCTCATTACCCAGACCAGTTCAAACATTTTATATGATAAATGGATCCAAAAACAGAAGGAGAGGAATCTGCCAGACTTTGCAGGCCTATGTTGGGAACTTGCTTAAAGTTACTTTCACCACATTCTAATGCATATAACAAGTCACAAGGCCAGTCAAGGGTGAGGACTTACACTCCACTTCTTCCTTATTTTGGGGGGAGGAATGGAAACACCTTATGGCCATTTTTCCAATTACATCATTGACCAGGGTTAAGTACAGGAACCTTACTCTTTGATCTCAACTGATATTTCTGAACGGCCTTGGAACCTAGAATTTACTTATTTTTCTACTGATGCAAGTTTTTTTCTTGATCAGTACAATCACAAAGTTTGTGTTTGAAATAATAATAATCCCCATTTACATTTCCAAAATAACTTTATTAGGACCATATTATAAAGGATGACATTCGATTGACTGAAAATAAAACACATAATTTATTGTCTAGTGATATTTTAATCTATATGCTATGAATTGTTCTCAGTGTCATATATATATATATACATATACATTAATTTTATGTTAAGTAAATATATGTAACAAAGAACCCTGAAGTAAGTAGTCTTTGATTAATGAATGAATGTGATTGTGTGTGCTGGATAGTCATTCTTTTATAATTTATTTTATACTGATTTGTGCTTGCTATAATCTTTGAAGTGAAACATGATGCGACAAGTTAATCTAGGTAGTAATCTCACAGAATGATATCATACCTGAGAACAGTCTAATAGTTGTCTAATGAGTCAATGATATGATTAACAATATCATTTCTTTTTAACAACAATAATAGATACAGAGGCAGAGTTGCTTCAAACAGATTTTCAAACTGCAGCGGGAAGGCCGGGGAGGGTTGGGGGCAGGAGGGAGGGGGTAAGAGATCAACTGAAGAACTTGTATGCATGCATATAAGCATATCCAATGGACATAAGACACTGGGGGGTAGGGGAGGCCAGGGGATTGTCAAGGGCTGGAAAAAAAAGGAGACATATGTAATACTCTTTGTTATACTTTAAGCAATAAAACAATAAAAAAAAGAAAAAAAAAGAAAAACAATTTTGCCAGTTAAAAAAAAAAAACATTTTAAAAACTCTTTTCCATTTATTTTTATAAGTGTATATAATCTACATAAATAAATATTTGGTTTGTGTGTAGTAAAATATAGGGATCACATGTGCTACTGCTTTTTATACCCAGGGTTAAAAAATATTTTTCTTATTTGTAAATGCATCTACATTAAAAAGTATATAAATATAACATCATTCCTTTACTAAAGAATAAAATAAAGTTACATAAAATATAATTGTAGTAAGAAATCTAACATTAAAGGTAGCTACACTTAAGATCCCTAAAGCTTTAAGGCTACTAAAAATATTGGTTTAATATAAGAAATAAGTTTTGGATTCCTAATGATTGACAGAGATTAAAATTACATTAGTTTATCTCAATGATCAACAGTAGAAACCTTGACATTGATGTGTATATTATTCCCCTATATGACTCAATTCTCATAAGAAAAAAGAAAAGACAGATTTGAGAGGCATATGAGAAAGTTTCTGGATTTTGCTCAAATACAACTTTTGTTGCTACTAGTATTAACTAGTATGAAAATGTCACAATGTTAATGAAAATGAATACTTTTGTAAGATATATTTGCTGCTGCTCATTTTATTTTCTATGACAATTGCAAGATGGGAAAACTTGCATCAATTTATATCCTATAAAAATGACAAAATGAGAAATTTTTGTGAATATGTCCTTTGGATGTTGTTTCCAATCAAGAATGAGTTAATAGCTTTAATTTGAATGCATTGCTATTCTAAAATAAAAATAGAGAGTAAAATATGTTATGTATCTAAAGCAAAAACTAAGATAGTTACAGTTATTTAGATTTAAATTTTGTTCTTAAAAAATCCATATGTGCACATCACAACAAAATTTTGGGGAAAAATTAAGGAATTTCATGGACTTCTTAAAGCCAATTTGTATACCTGCACTAATTTTGGGACTTATATACACATTAAACAAACAAACAAAAAACTGAACCAATCAAATGCTTTAATAAGAAGGTATAATCAAGAAGCTGTAATCTAATAACTAAATATTTGCAGATGAAACTGTCATTTTAAAACAATTGGCAAAAACTACTGTGCCTATTTTAGTATGCGATTTTATTTTTTTATTGTTTTGTTTTGTGATTTTAAATAAAGTAGTTTTTAATATTGTTTTAGTTACTTAATTATTTTTGAAGAGAAATGTAAAAAGATAACAAGACCTAAAATTCTCCTTGGACACTCTTATTTACTTGCTGGAAAAAAATGTATGCTCTGTAGTTGAAATTCAAATATGTGAATTCTAAATATGAAATGGCTTTTCTTTTATTATTATTATATTAATTAATCCTAGATTAATGATTAGCCCAACACAAAATAATACTCTTCACAAAGAAATATTAGGTAACACTAATGAGTCTGCATTCATTATAATTAGCAAATTAATTCCACTATGACAGGATTTAAAGAACAAGATAGGAAAGAGCAAAAGCACATTAAAACCTTATCAAAAAAAATATAGTTTCCCCAGTGCAAAACCAATACATTATTAGATTAAGATATTTTGATATAATTTGCCCACATGCAATTTTATCTTATTTGGGTTGAGTTTATCACCAAAAAAAAAAAGTAATACTCAGTAAAGCCAATTTTGCACAAGTAGGCTTTAAGTAATTTTTTTAAAGTTGCAACATTTCAATAAGTGTTGCTTATAAAGATTTTTAAGATAATTTTTTTACTTGGCTTATCTATTTTTAGGATAAGTAAGTTAATCTTAAATATAGTGATTATAAAGTATATTTTGTCTACTTAAGTAATATAGGAACTAGATATCAAAGTGTTGCTGAAAATATTGTTTGAATTGAATCATGTCATGTATTAAAAATTAACTTATGCAGGCTCGGCTACTGCTCTGAGCTAATTATCAGTGTAATTTCCATAATTATGCATCAGATTCATTTCACAGAGCAACACTTAGGATGCAAATAACAATTTAGCATACTCACTTCAATAAACTAGAGTTAAAAATATGCACAAATAAATTTTAAGGTATATGTGTTCTTGGAACAGAAGTGTCACAAAATGTCTGGGAAGTAAACATTAATAACATCAAATTAGTTATTTTAACCAACTTTCAGCTCATGACTTTGCATAAGCCTGTATTTAAATTCAAAACAGTTAAATCTGATTAATGCAAATCCCTCTCCTCTTGAATCTGTGATTCAAGAAATACAATTGAATTTTACCCTAACAGGGAGATATTGATTTAAATACAAGCACTATGGTTTCTTAAATTATCTTTAAGAAACATGCTTACTTTTTTGATAAAAACAAACTTTTTAAAGCACTATTTTCAAGTTTAAGAACTGACTTCTCCATGTGACAGAAGCAGAAGTGAAATAGTGAATTTAGCATATTCTTTAGTAATTTATATCGTTGTTCAGAAACAAACATTTCTTGAGCTGGCATTTTACACACACACACACACACACACACACACACACATGCACACACACACACACTTTATAGAGGTTCTTTGATTTCTGGAGATTACATGGTAGTAGTTAGTAAATAGGGACACTATCCCAGACCTCCTGAGTCTATCCTGTCCAAATCTGGTGTGCTCCCAACATACCACTTTGACATAATTCTGACATTTCACTGAGCGTTTTAAAGATGTTTTCTAAAAAACACACATATTGATTGATATTTTAAAAGCTTGGCAGAGACTCAGAGGAAAGGCAAAGAGATTATAAATATATTGGGAAATAAACTTTGGTAACTACCAGTTCCCTTCTCTGCTGCCACCTCCCATACTCGGCTCTTCACTTTTCTTTTTGTCTCCAAGTGTTTGCTCCAGTCCATTTATTTAATCTCGAACTGACCAGACTCCACTTGCATTTTCTAATTTCCTAGGCCCTGGGCATGTTATGTGGCACCATTTACCACATTCGTTCTGTAATACCTACTATTGATCGTTACACCACTACTTAATGGCTGAGTGAGCAGACTCATTATTTAAGGTTAGATTTTAGCAGTTTTGCAAACACACACAACACAGATTTTTTCCATCCTGTTTTTTTTTTTAAGAATCTTAAAAATATGTCAACTTAATTCAAGACAAGATTTAGAAAAACCTTCTTACACGAAACTATACTTTTTTGGTAACTAACAACATATGTTTTCCTAATTATTATATAGCTGATATTAATCCATTTGTATCTGCCCTTTCACTCATGCTATTTCTTATTTTGCTGAAAATTGAGGGGTGTGAAAAGTGTTTTCTTTTGAAAATATGTCATTATAAAAGGTGGAAACAAAAAATTAATAGATAAGAAATAAAAATTCACAGACACAGACAACAGTATGGTGGTTACCAGAGGGAAGGCAGATGGGGATACTAAAGGTAAAGGGGGTCAAGTATATGGTGACAGTAAATGATTTGACTCTGGGTGGTAGACACACAATGCAATGCAAAGATGATGCATCATAGAATTGTCTACTTGAAACCTATATAATTTTACTAAACAATGTTACCCCAATAAATATAATAAAAAGGAAATCTGTCTGGATGAAATTAATATTTTAAAATAAATAATACATTTGAATATTTGCTTTATATAAATTAATGTAAAGATAGAAAAGCCTTTAGTACACTCAACTTGTCATCTAGCATAAATCACCTGCAAACCATTTTTTTCTTATTACCGCTGGCCATATATATGCCTACTTTGCCGTATTTTGCAATTCAGCAAATTTTATCACCATTATTTTATTCTATTTATTAACTTACTCACACAAGTTTAATATGTAGAATTGTTGAGGATAATATCTGTCCTGTGATATGTACTCTGAAAATTAAACCTCCTTTTGTGTATTCCCAAAGTAAAAGTAATTAGTATTTTCTTTCAAGATGAAAAGACATTTCAATATTTTTGAATATTGAACAACTCTCTTTAAATTCTTCCTACATGTCAAATAATCTGCTGCTTTACTTACACATTTAATTCTCACACCTTGTGACAATCCTATATAATAAAAGGGTAATACGCAAATCGACCAAATGGTGGAACGACTGGTTGATATGATGTGCACCAGAGGGCAGATGCTCAATGCAGGAGGTGACCCCTGATGGTCAGTGCACTTCCACAGGGAGAGCGCCACTCAGCCACAATCCAGGCTCTCAGCTGGCGAGCACAGTGGCCTGCCTCTGCAGCAGTGCTAAGGATGTCCTTCTGAAGCTTAGGACATCCTAAGCCATCAGTCAGACATCCCCGAGGGCTGCCGGACTGCGAAAGGGCACAGGCCAGCTGGGCTGAGGGGCCCTCCCCCATCGAGTGCATGAATGTCGTGCACCAGGCCTCCAGTATACTATAAAAATATAATAATGCATTTACATGATTAATTAATTTATTCATTTAACTGGTAACTTTTGCAACTATCATATGCCAGGCCATCTACTAGATTATTTATTCACTAGAGGCCCATTGCAGGAAGACTTTTGTAAGAACAGGGCTCCCTCAGGCCTATTCCTACAAGAATAGGGCTTCCTGCGGCCAGAGTGAAGCAGAGAAGAGAGCGAAGCCTGCCCTTCTCCACTGCCTCACTCCCTTCTGTCTCCACTGCTTCAGGACACTCCATTGGCAGCAGAGTGGAGAGATTGGATCGGCCCCCTGAGTGGGCAGATTGTGCCTCACTGCTCACCCCGTGGCCCCTGGCTAGGCTGGACCTCGTCCCCCGCTTCCTCCCCCACCACCTGCCTGGCCAACAGGCCTGGACACTTCAGCAGCGGGGCTGAGGGGACTGGGCGCCGCCATCTTTGTGACAGAGTGACAGTTAATTTGCATATTACTCTTTTAGAGCTAGGATGGTCTCTATCCTGGGGCTTTATTTCCTAGAAATTGGGAGATCTAAGTAAAGAAATAAAGTGTAACAAGTCGTCTGAATAAAGTGTAGAGGATATTGTGCAAGTACTGGTAATGAAATAGTCCATTATAAGGGTAAGGAGATCATGAGTAGAAGCCATGTATTCATGTGAACAGCTGTCAGGATCAACACACACATGGTCATCGATTAATAAAAAAAATTTTTAGCACTGCAAGTATTTTTATTTCTATGAACATTTCATTTTTAGTTAGTGTAGAAGAATATAACTGACCCCATTTCTGAAGTGATGCTCTAGTTTTCATAGTTCAAGCAATAAACCTAAAATACCATTACCAAAAGGGCCACAGAAACATAATAATTTTTTTGTTACTAATGTACTGCTAAAGTTATATCCTAGTCTGTGGGACTCAAGAAGATTTGTATATGGCCTGTCCATAGTGAATTTTAAAAATGAGTGGAAATAATTAGCAATTAATCAAGTACCATATAAAAATCCTTGCATTTTTTACTTCTTTTTAAGAACTATGTCATTTTAGACTTTTCGGATATTTCAAGTTGAAAGAATGAAAATTAGTTGCTGAGATATGTGATTTTGATGTGATTTCTGAAACTTCCCTAGGTAAATACCAAACTTGAGAAATTTGAATGTCTTAGTGGCAGAACAATGAGGTTATGAAGAACTGAATTCAGAGAATAAGCAGTTATCCTTTTCTATTTCTCTTGAGTGCTATAACCTAGGTCACACATACATTTTAAATGTACTGTGTAAGAATTAAAGGCAGACACACTTGTTTTAACAACAAGGTATTGTTAATAGAGTAAATTCAAAGATCTAAGTTCTTACCCTTCTATGTTCACTTTTATTGCAATCAGTCCTTATCAAAGGCATTTTCTCTGAATAGGCAGTATTGTTTAAAGTCAGATAAATTTGATAGTTAGGAAACTTGAATTGTGTGGGTGTAGATGAAGAATGGTCCAATGAGTTGTCCATTATCAAAATGTTTAGAGAATTAAACTGACCAAGGCCTGCAATTTAATTCCCTAGTTGAGCAGAGGGACAGCTAACTCTCTTTAAAAGAGAATTCCTTTATAACTAGAGGCCCAGTGCACGAATTCATGCACCAGTGGGGTTCCTCAGCCTGGCCTGCAGGATCAGGCCAAAACCAGCTCTTTGACATTCCCTGATGGGTCCTAGATTGTGAGAGGGCGCAGGCCAGATTGAGGGACCCCACTGGTGCACATCTCACTCAGTTCTGATCGGCCAGACCCTAGCAGCAAGCTCACCTACTGGTCAGAGCATCTTCCCCTGGTGGTCAGTGCATGTCATAGCAAGCGGTTGAGCTGCCTTAGCATATCATTAGCATATTATGCTTTGATTGGTTGAACAGCCGATTGGACGACCGGACACAGCATATTAGGCTTTTATTATACAGGATAGGATTACCTAGTACTTTTAAATCTTTTAACATCAGCCAGCATGAGTCTCCTAATTTTACAAATGACTGGACTGTTAGATGGATTTTAGTTTTCTTCAGGTTTTTCAAGTGAGTCCTTTGGAAGAGAATTAGAAAAATCCTTTCCTTGTTTTTCTCTTCAAATTCCTACTGCTTCATGAACTGTAATCAATAAAGTAATGACACAGTGACAGATTTGGATAACATTTATCCACTCCAAAATTTTACATCAACATTATAATATCTTCTGAAAGCTGTCAGTGGCAAAAGCTTTGCTAGTTGGTAGAACGGTTTCCTTAAGAACAGCAATCTTGAGCTTCTTAAAAAAAAAAAAGGTATCAGAGTAGTTTGCACACATATGTCTAATTTATCCATTACCCAGTTATTAGATGAATGTAGTGAACCATCTAATATATATTATAAGGAACACAACAACAAAAAGGATTTGTCCTCTAACTATACATAGTTTATATTCTTGGAGGACATGTAAAATATATATGTAAACTATAAATATTTGGAGTGTTATGAGGGCTTAAAACTTTTTGATGTATTATAAAATATACAGATTTAAATTCATCCACCTTTTTAACAATTTATCAATTATTAATCTAGATTTAACATAGTATTTATAATCCAACTAGAGGCCCGGTGCACAAATTTGTGCATTGGTGGGGTCCAGCTGGCCTGCCCTGATGGAGGCTGATTGGGGGCGGGGCTGGTGGGGGGACTGCGGGAGGTTTGGGGGGCCAATTGGGTCCCCGATCAGACCAGTTGGCCGCTGCAATGCGAGTCATAGCGACCGGTCATTCCGTCATTCAGGTCGCTTGGCTTTTATATAGAGAGATGTAGTGGATATGAAGTGGACACCAAGGACAAAATATACAAGAAAATGTAAATAATAAGCAAATAAAGAATTTGACCTGGGAAAATATAAATTAGAATACCACATGAAGAACAAACAAAGAAAACTACAACTGAAAACTATAAATAACAAAAAACAGTACTGCTAATGATTAAGAACAAAGACTCAAGACTGATAGCTTGGGATAGAATTCCAATTCTACAGCTGGATATTTTTGTGACTTGGACAAGTTTGACAGCTATTTCGTCATTTAGAGCTTGTAGTGAGGACTAAATAAGTTAATCCATGCAAAGAACTTAGAACAACACCTATCATATAATAAAAGCAGCATGCTTATTATTTTAAAACTAGAGGCCCGATGCACGAAATTTATGCAACAGTAGGCCTTCCTTCTCCCAGCTGCCGGTACCAGCTTCCCTCTGGCATCTGGGACCTGTGCTTCCCTCACAGCCCTGGGTTCATCCAGAAGGTCATCCGAAAGGACATACTGTCTATTAGCATATTGTGTTTTTATTATTATAGATATGCAGTAATAAAGCAACAATGGCCCCCATAATTGAATTTAAATATAGCACAACTCTCTCCCATAATAAAAGTGGAAATAATTTTAATATTTTAAACAATTTATAAAATTACCATTTCTCATGTGAAAAATCCTAACCCACAGAATTATTGTAAGAATTATTAAATGTATAAATTATGCTAAATCTATATATAATGTATAAAATATATGTAGTATTTATTAACTTTGTTATATTATTTTTATTATATATTTCTCATTATTATAAATAAACATGTAAAAACTTGAAGTTACCAAAGATTGTTTTATATTTTTGTTTTAATTTATTGTGGGTTTGGAGAGTTAATTTATGGCACTAATTTTTCATGTGGTGATTCCCAAAGTGTCTTTTCATAAAAATTAAAGTAACAATATATAAATGCATCACAAGTATTTAATTAATACATGCCAGTAGTTCATTCTCTCTTGCTTCTGAATAATTTACATACCTTTTTCTAGCTATCTTAAATATTATTTTTCTCAGGAGTTTTCAGACAACAACTGTTTAGCAGACAATTTAAGATTGATCCTCTAATAAGTGTTCCAAGTCCTGGGATTCTATGTTACTCAGTGATTGTGGATAACTACACTTTAGAAAACTTATAATGCAAATTTGTATCAGTGCAAGTGCCTATGAATGTTTTCCCAAGTAAAAAGTATCAACCAAGAAATTTTGTCAAGGTTATGAACTTCCTTATCTCTATACAACCCCAGAAATAACTCCTTATGCCCATATAAATGTGAATGAAGCAGCATTTTTCTTCAAGAAGAAAAGTCATGATTCACATCAACAAAAATGAAAACCATTATATAACTTTACATGATAGCCTAGAGCCAAGATAATTTAAGTTTTGCCTTCCTTTATTCTAGTTGGCATTAGCTCTCTAGCTATTTATTAATAAGGTAATATTGAAAGGTTAAGTTCTGAGAAAGAACTTCCTAGCCGATTCTACTGATTCTAAGATGTATTTTTTGAAAATTAGTGTCAAATAACAACAACAATAACAAAAAAATCTCACTATATGGAGTTATCAGGTTTGAATAAAATTTTGAAGTATATTATTAAGGATAATTTTATCTTTTAAGTTATAGGAGATAGTACCATAATTCCTTCTGCATTCCCATATGTATTGCATGCATTTTATGTTGAGAGTATTTGCATTTCATAATTTAAGAACTTACATTACTTATGGAACCAAAAGGGATTCTAGATGATATAGACAGGAGATGAATAGATTGGTAGGAGTCAGGCATATCTCTCTTTTCCCCAACTAGGATCAGTTGTTCCGCCTGAATCGCAGAGAATTATTAAGATTCAGGACTGAGGCATGCTTTATTGCCCAGCATTTTAAATTGAGTTAGTATAGATTAGGTAGTAACTAGTTTCTACCCACAGAATCAAAAGCCAATGAAAAATCAATAAAAGTTTCAACTGCATTTATATTATTCTGGATGAAAATGTCCAGAAGTTGAATGTGCAGCATAAATAAATCATTAAGCTGTGTGTCTATACCCTACTGAATTTTACTGGGAAATGATGGTGTAAGATATCTGAGTTTTCAAACGAATTTGGCACTATACTTAGTGCACTTTTCTGACAGATCTAATACAAATGCTGTTTGAGTGATTGGGCACTTTACCTTTTGAAACAAAAATTGAACTTGGCCTATACTTTGAGTTTATCTCTTTGAAAATATAGCTGCAGAATTTTTTTAAAAAAACTTTAATCATATTTTGATATCTAACTCTAGGAGTCTTAAGAGTTGTCCCTGAGAGTAAAAGGACTAGTGAGGGAGAATATTACTTAGAATACATGTTTTAAAAAATGATCCTCAGGCCCTCGCTGGTTTGGCTCAGTGGATAGAGCATTGGCCTGTGGACTGAAGTGTCCCTGGTTCTGTTCTGGTCAAGGGCACACGCTCAGGGGGTGGGTTCCATCCCCAGTAGAGGATGTGCAGGAGGCAGCCGATCAATGGTTCTCTCTCATCATTGATGTTTCTATCTCTCTCCCTCTCCCTTCCTCTCTGAAATCAATTAAAAAAAAATCATCCTCAAAATATTCTGAAAAAATACTCCATATGCCTATATTACTTAAAAAAAAAAGTCTTTGTTGTTGAAAGCATTACAGATGTTCCCTTTTTTTCCTCATTGACACCTTCTAGCCTGCCCCACCCCCTGCCCCAGGCCTTCATCACACTATTGTCTGTGTGCATAGGTTACGGATATATGCATATAAATTCTTTGGTTGATCTCTTTCCACACACTCACCCATCCCCGCCTTCCCTCTGAGATTCAACAGTCTGTTTAAAATGCTGTCCTAGATTGGGGAATTGTAAAGAAATCTTTGTAGCAAGTTTAATAGGGAAAGAAAAGTTAACATAAAGGAAAAAGACTTATAATGCCACAGAAATCTTTTGGGGAAAAACAAAACAAAACACGTTTGAGTAAAAAAATGATCAGGATATGTTAAGACACAACATGAAAATATTATCTGAAAGCAAGAGTGAAAGCAGCTATTTATTTAGCATGAGAAATTGTTTAAGGACCAAGAGAAGAGTTTCTTGTCATTTCCTGTACTCTGTTATGGGATTTGCTTGTGTGGTCCAAAGGCTATAAGCCAGGCATTCTATTATTCACAGATATAAAATTGTGCTTATCTATTTGGGTATACTCTTATGTAATCTCTTCCTGGTCTGACAGAGCCAACTATTGGCTTTAGGGAAGCTCAAATTCTTATGATAGGAATTAAAAAGAAAAGATAAAATGAATGCTCAGCCTTGGACATTAAAAATAAAAATTTCAAGCCTACAAAATATAATGATTATGAAAGTCAGGCTTTCTAGAGAAAATTTAATTGATAATCTCAAATACTTTAACTTTACACATCCATAGGGAAAACTGGACAATTTAGGTAGAGTTTTAATGAATTTCATAAATTATGAGGAAAGGAGAATATGTCAAAATGGGAGTTCCAAAAGAAAGAAAAGAAGATTCAGAGAGAGTGAGGGATTTGTACTATATACAATGGAACCGAGCTCTAGGGTATGTCTTGGAGGCATGAAATGTAGACTTGGATGTGATAAATATGGGTCTGATGTCATTGGCTTTCAAAATATACTCCACAGACACCTAGAGGTCCCTGCGAGTTTTTTTGACGGGGTGTGTGTGTGTGGGGGGGGGAGGGGATCTGAAAGGTTTATTTTAAGAAAAATATTAAGAAGTTATTTGCTTTTTTACTGTAATGACATCTTAACTCATGGTACAGGAGCAATGGTGGGTAAAACAATGTGCCATAGCAAGAATCAAAATGTGGCACCAAATCATACTCATAGTCATGTTGGATTTTTTAGCGCCAAGGGGAAAAAAATCAAGCGAGCAAACAAACAAAAAACTAAAATAAACCTTTTATGTAAGATAGTTCTTGATAAAGCAGCAGTAAAAGTCATTAATTTTATTAAACATTGACCCGAATGCCATCGTTTTAATATTTTATGTGTCACAATCAGAAGTCTGCATATCACAGTTTGTCACGTACGTGTCAGTACCATGCCTGTACTATTGCTTGAGTTGCAATCTCACCTGTTTCTTTTTGTGTGTGTTTGTTTGCATGAAACATCATTTTTTCTTGAAAAAACAATTGACAAACTATGATTATTTAAACCTGGACATTAACACAATTTTTCAAAAAGAAATAAAGTAAACCTTTCACTTTAAGGAGAAAAAAACAAACAAACTATTTGATATCAGTGACAATCATTTTTATCATGTTCTTTATAGTTAATCTGTATAGCAAGATGCTATCAGTTCATTGTCTTTTTATAAAAGTAGAACTTTAGAAAGCTTATATTCAGCATTGTGACTTTGGCAGCCTTTCAATACTTAAGAGTTTTCTGATGAGATTGATGGTCATATTAATATTTATGACCTTCTTTATATATATTTTATAATAAAATATGTCAACCTTGGTCAGCTATGCATAATTCAGTGAACCAATATTTTCCAAATGACCAAATGCCTGATGTTACAAAATCATGCATGAATAAAACTTCCATTGAAATTACAAGATAGACCAATGGATTTTAATGGAGCAGAGTATAAGAAAAAAAATGTAGAGTTTCAGATACCACATTACAAGTTAACTTTAAGAAACTGCCACTTGTTGAGTTTTAGCAGAGTATCAGAGAACAATATCCTCAGTCATCTGAGGAAAGTGGGAAGGTCATAGGGATGCATCACTCAGATCTATCTTCAAGAAAAACACCTGCAGTGAAGAGTGTAGAAATTTGAGGGGCCTTCGGATGTTGTAACAATGAGATCCACTGTGGCAAGCAGGCGTGAGCCTTGCTCTCTGCCAGCTGCTCCCAGCCAGTGATTACTCGGTGCATCCATCTTTAGTGTTTTTATTGGGTTTAGCCAAGATTTTTTAATATTTATTTTTCAATTACTATTCACATTCAATGTTATATTGTGTTAGTTTCAGGTAAACAGAATAGTGGCTAGATAATCATATACTTTATAAAGTGTTTCCTTGATATATCCAGTACCCACCTGACATCATACATAGTCATTATAATATTATTGACTATATTATTGATTTATGCTATCTATTGCCTCCTTGTGACTATTTTGTAACTAACAATTTGTCCTTAATACCTTTCCCTTTTTCACCATTCCCCAAGCTCCCTCCCACCTGGCAACCATCAGTCTGTTCTCTCTGTATCTATGAGTCTGTTTCAACATTTTGGTTTTGTTATTTAGATTCCACATATAAGTGAAATCATATAGTATTTGTCATCTCTGACTGATTTATTTCACCTAGCATAATAGCCTCTAGGTCCATCCATACTGTTGTAAATGGTAAGGTTTCATTCTTTTTTATGGTGAAGTAATATTCTATTGTATATAGTATCCACTGTGTTATCCACTTGCCTATTGATGGGCACTTAGGTTGCTTCCATATCTTGATGGCCAAGATTCTTTAAAGCAGTGTTTCTCAACCTGTGGGTCGTGAACCCTTTGGGGGTCGAATGATCCTTTCACAGAGGTCGCCTAAGACCATCGGAAAACACATATATAATTACATATTGTTTTTGTGATTAATCACTATGCTTTAATTATGTTCAATGTGTAACAATGAAATTGGGGGTCACCACAACATGAGGAACTGTATTAAAGGGTCATGGCATTAGGAAGGTTGAGAACCACTGCTTTAAAAGCTGAAGGCTGAGATATTCCTCCCAGATCTTTCTTTGTTCCCTTTCTCCTTCTTTCTTGGTTGTCAGACCAGTATCACAGGTTGAAAGCTTTCCCTGAATGATATTGCTCTCTTCCCTCTATCTTTTAAAGCATCTCTTGCAATAAATACCTTTCATTCTATGTTTGCCTATACTACCTGGGGGATGTTCCCATTTCCAAATTATATATAAAATTGATTTTTTCTTTATGCATGCCAACCCAAATTACATATCATAGTGGAGTGAATTTACTAAGTAAGCAGATATGAAAATTCAGCTGTCTTCTACGAAGCCTGATATTGGAAGATTTGCCAAAACAAAAGATAATGCCAGTCTTCTATTTTATGGAAATATAGATACTTTTCATTAAAATATCTTATTTCTATTAACATATCATATCTATTGGTGTTTTAAATGAATTAATATATATTTAAGTGTTTGGACTCAGTGTGTATTAGTTTCCTAATTCTGCTGTAACAAATTGCTACAACCTCAGTGGCTTAAAATAATGCAAATGGCCCAACTGGTATTGCTCAATGGTTGAGCGTCAACCCATGCACGGGGAGGTCACTGCACAGGTCAGGGCACATGACAGGGTTTTGGGTTCCATCCCCAGTGGGGGGCATTCAGGAGGCAGAGGATTGATGTTCCTCTCTCATCGATGTTTCTATCTCTCTCTCCTTCTCCCTTCCTCTCTCTGAAATCAATAAAAACATATTTTTAAAAAGCTAAAATGTATTATAGTTCTGGATGTCAGAAGTCTGAAATGAGGTGGAGGATTAAAATCAAGGTGTCCACATGCCTGTGTTCCTTCTGGAGACTCAAGGAAGGAATTCAATCCTGCGCCTTTTCTGGATCCTTGAGGTTGACCATATTCCTTGGCTGTTGCCCCCCTTCTAGCAACTGGAACCCTTCTTCCTCTGGTTCAGTTATCACATCTTCTCTGACTCACACTCTGGCTTTCCTGCCTCCCTATTTTATCTTTTGAGAACCTTGAGATTACATTGAACCCAGCTGGATAAGATAGGATACCCTTTCTATCTCAAGTTCTCAGGAGATCTCCTTCGCCCTATGATGAATATTCACAGGTTCCATAAATAAGGGCATAGTCATCTTTGGGGAAGGAGTACTTTTCTCCCTAACACACAGTATACAAACAAAAGGGTTTAAGGAGGTAAGAAGTTATGATATTGACTAAAAGGCCATATTACTTGTGGAGCAAAGTTGAAGAGTGAAAAATGGTATTATTGAGATTGTTTTGAGGGCTAAGCACATTTTTGATGGAGGGCTATAAAAGTTCAAGAAAGAAATAACATCAAAGTATTATTCTTTTAGACTGGAAGACAGGATTCTTAATTTGTGCATTGCATTTAAAGATTATTTGGGGGTAGTGAACACACAATACGATATACAGATGATGTATTATAGAATTGTATAACTGAAACCTATATAATTATACTAACCAATGTCACCCCAGTAAATTCAATAAAATATTTGAAATATATATTTGTCATACCAATCATTTATTCCCTGAAAAAACACATCTTACTAATGCACTGAATCACTGAGGAAAATATCCTGGTTTTTCCTCTTTAGAATTAACCACTCTAATCACTTTGCCACACTGGCCAGGGCTAGAAAACTAATTTTAAATATATAGGTTTAAGGTGTACATAAAGCTAATATACTAAAAGATACATAAAGTCACCTGTCCAAATACCTCATTGGAAATAAAAAAATCCTATATAATAAAAGCCCAGCAACTGAAACAATGGAACAACCAGAATGACCAGAGACCAGAAAAACTGTGGCCCTTCACCCCAGTGAGCCCTGCCCCCCTCCCCCCCCCCCCAGCAGGAACCTCCACCCTGATCGAGGGCATGGCCAGCCTGCAAACCTCCATGGATCCTCGTCCAGGCTGGTTCCAAACCCCACCCAGATCCAGGGCCCCCATCAGGGCAGGCTGGCCAGCCCTCACCTGTGCACTGGGCCTCTATCCTATATAATAAAAGGATAATATGCAAATTGACCCTAATGGAAGAATGACTGCTTGACCAGTCACAATGAGGTGCGCTGACCACCTCTATCCCTTTCTCCAGCCGGCAGGGTCTGATACCTGATGGCAAATGGGGAACAGGGGGTGAGTGGCAGGGTCGTGGGTGGCATCAGGCCAAGGCCCTTGCCTTGCCAGTCACCCCACATACAGAGGGTGACCCATGGCAGGGGCAGGGACAGCGTGTGGGCAGGACCGGCTGACCTTTTGGTCCCTTCCCTTGGCAGTCAGTCTCTGATCACCAGACAGCGAATGGGGAACTGGGGTTGGGTGGCGGTGGGGGGCGGGCCAGCTGCAGGCAGTGGGGGAAGAGGTTCCTAATTGCTGGCCAGGCCTAGGGACCGTACCCGTGCACGAATTTCATGTGCTAGGCCTCCAGTAATCTATAAGAACCTAAGTTATTAGACTCTTTTCATGGGAGTTATTTAAAAAATATATTTATTCTAAATGTGCATTCAGAAAGAAAAATATAAATTTCCTTATGATTAATATTTGCTTTGATACATTCATATTTGCAACTAAAACTCATGATTTGCTTGTAATTATGTGATGAATGATTCAAGAAGCACTTTTTCCAAATATTCTCTAATTGACAATATACCAAGCTTATAAAATTTTATTTATTTATTTTGAGAATCACAAGAAATCCAGTTAACTTTTAATTATTTAATGAAATATTTGCATATGAACATATGTATACTTTCTTATATTTAATCCTAAAAGTCAGAATATGTTCATTCCAATTTCTGTACTCAACCAAGTGATCATGACTTATTCTATTACATTCAACCTGCCATTCTTCTCATACCATACATTTCCCAGGGGGTTGCCAAGAAGAGATGATCTCTTTGTGGGATGGCCACATTTATTAATTGAACTGCCTTACCCAGTTATAGTCTGGGAAGAAGTGGGAGAAGCAGAGTAAGAATATTTTGGAGTTGATTATTTTATTGCTATAAAATATATATTACATACAATTTATCATTTTATCAATTTTTAAGTGTACAATTCAATTCCCTGGAATTAAGTGCATTCACATTTTATGAAACTATCACCAATATTCATGACAAGAACATTTTCATCATCTTAGGCTAAAACTGTACCCATTAAACAATAATATCCCATTACTCCCTCCACCCAGTCCCTGGCAAGCACTATTTTACTTTCTAGCTCTGTGAATTCAAGTTAATTTTTGAGAAGTTCATATCAAGTGAAAAATAACAGATGCCTACGGAAGGTAGGAATTATGAAATATCCACCAAATATCTTGATTGCCAGCCAAATGTTTTCCAGTATTTGCAGCAAAATAACCTTTAATGTCAGTCTGTTAATAGTCAAGAAAGATGAATACATAACACAAATTAGTCTCAGGGGCCATAATGGTGTTTCAAGAATAAACTTATTGAACTAGATTAGTAATAGCTGTGCTAGGTAAAAATTCTAAGATAGCTCAAGATTTCACACACTCTCCCCCTTCTGCCTAATTCCTGGCACTGTAACTGGATGGGTTTTACTCTCAAGGTTATGTTATGTTGTGTGGCCAAATTCAGTTTGAAATATAAGTATTATCCCAGTGGGTCCAAGCTAATCACATGATGCCTTTCAAAGCAGAGATTTCCCTGGATGGTGCAGAAGAGGAAGCTGGAGATTCTAAATATGAAAAGGATTTTACATGTCATTGTTGGCTTGAAGTTGGAGGGGGGGCATGAATCAAGAAATACAGGTGGCATCTAGGAGCTGAGAGTTGCTCCCACTGACAGCAAGGAGACAGACATCAGTCTTCCGACTGCAAGGAATGATTGTATCAAGAAAAAATATGATTGAAGTGAATGTTCCCCAAGAGTATACAAACAAAGTCTCAGCTTGATTCTACTTGTTCTCATCAGATGATGAGCCCTTACCCAGAGGATGAGTCTTTATATGACTGTACAACCAGTAGACTCAATGTTTTTAACAGTTTGTGGCCTCTACTGTGGAGCCTTTAATCTGCCAGTCTACAGTTCTTCAAGTGGCAGAACAGTCAGCTAGGCCATTGTCAATAAGCTAAGAATGGGTAAAAACATAGGAAAGTTTATCAAGACCTATGAAAAGGTCCTTTATTTCTGACTAGTGATCAGAATGACAATATTTCATTTTAGTTTGACATAGTTGACACTGAGATTGAGCAATAATAGAATCACAATAGCCGCTCCTAATTTTTAACTTAGCCAAACAGACAGTGAGTCAGGGCCAGGAAGTTAGGAAAATCTGTCAGCCAAGGCCCACAGAGAGCCAAAGCCTTCGCTTCAGGCAGTGGAATGCTACCTAAGGTTCCCTGCGAAGGGATACCTGCCACTCCATCCTGCAAAATTAAGACGTCAGTAGGACAGGTCATGTATACTCTTGAATTTTCACCTGACAAGAGAAGTTCGTTGGATCTTTCAAATCTTATCTTTAAGCCAGAGCTGGCACATCTCAAAAAATGGAATATCAGTTGAGTCATAAGGTCTTCATGGGTCAAATGTTCAGTTTCAGCGAGACCAGTAGCAGGCCAACAGCTGCCACTGTAAAAGGCATTTCTTTGCATGGTTGCCCTGTGAGGGAAGCCCTGTGTGCAAACCCCAAGGCATGCCTCTGGGAGGAAGTGGCCTACTTTTGCCAGAGGCTCCAATCAGCAGCATCAGTCAAAGAGAACACTGAGAATGTGAGGCCCCAAAGGTCAAGAGAGAGTCACAATGTGAGGGTCAGGTTCCAACACAGTCTGTTGGTCCAGGCCCCAAATAAAAAATGCAGGTCTCCATGTAGTAAGTAGAAAGGACCAAGTAAAACTCCGAAGTGAGGCACACACTGTCTCCAATAATCAAAGAATTTTTTATGAGGCTTATCTTTCTTCTTTTTTTTTTTTGGTAGTGGATGTCCAATGACATAATAGAAGAATTGTAACATATTCCCAAAAAACTGCACTTGGTCCTGACTTTTGTCGGGGTTTCTCGGGTAGCCCTTTTGTTGGAGTTGTGATAATACTGCGTTCTGAACTCAGACTGAGGCTTAGGGCTTGGCAACCAACTGGACCTTGTCTAGGTTTTAAAGGCTTTAGACTCAGAGGGAGAAGGCTTCTGTGCCATGCCATGAACCCCAGTGGGAGCACTACAGATGTATACTGGGGGCCTTTTCAAAGAAATGTGATTTAGTCTTAGTCCTTAAGTATCAATGAAATAGAAAAAGGTGGTCATGTTTACAACAGCATAGCATGTGTCATCAATCGCAGAAATGGATACGGTTGTAGTCACATTGTTTGGAACAGCTGGGGCTACATGTGCCAACAGTGAATTCAGTTGACAATATTCCACTCCGTCTCCTGCTCTAGTTAGCCTTTCCGCTGGCCATGAGAGGCAGCTATATTGTGATAGTGCATCTTTCATCATTTCTGCTGCCTTTACTTCCTTATTCGGGGCTGAGATTCTCCTTCATCTCTGGGAATTCTATATGGTTTCTGTTGGAGAATATGGGCAGGGGGCAGGGGACAGAATCACCTCTCCCTGGGGTGCAGTGGAGACCTGCAGCAGTCCCTAAATGGAGATTCTCCTTTGACACTTATGAGCACTTAAAGCACAAGTATATAAAAACAAGCAAGTAAAAAATAAAAAAACAACCTGAGTGTCAATTATACATTTTCACATCAGCAGTACATCGATTTGGCACCAACGAATCACGAATCACTTTTGCTTTGTAAGCCATATGAGTTGAATTTCTGTATGCGTTCAATTTGTGTGTGTGTGTGTGCGTGTATGCTCATGCTTTTGCATACTTATGCCTGTGTGTGTTTTCTTCTACAGTGCCACAGACAAAGGAGTCTGTCCTTCCTCTTAAGAGGAGTGCAAAACAACCAGGAAGACAGGGGAGTCTATCTAGTCTGTGAGGAATAATCAGGGAGGTTTCTATCTTGTTTTGGGTTCTTCTTCAGCAATAACACTGCTTCCTCTGAGGGTTTCTGCCAGCACTCAGACACTTCGGGTTCATTTGCTCCCATCTCTGTTGCTTCTTGCTTTCAACTACTTCTACACAGAGCTCCTCATTAGCCACAGATATATACTGCCTGTCAGCTGGGGAGTAGGGATTGCTGTCCCATTGTCATGATAACTTTTCTTCATTTCCTCATCCAGAGGGAGTGAGCAAAGTTCAAAGCATCAGTTTGATGGTTTGTTTTAATCCCAACTTTTACTGCTTCCACTCTAAACATTCATTCACAGCCAGGATTGGGAGGGGGTAGAGAAAGTGGGGAGATGAGAAAGAAGTGAGTTTGGTATCCATTCTCTATGTAAACTTCATGAGGAAAGCCACGTGGTACAGACATTTACTCAGACTTGAGACATAGAGTTGAAACTAGGTAGAGCAAATTTTACTGCTTCTGGGTATATTTTAAAATCCACAGGTTTTGTTGATGGACAGGATGTGAAATAGAAGAGCAAGTGCAAAGTGAATACTAATGACTCCCAGCTTTTTTCCCCATGTTAACTGTATGAATAGAGTTGATTTTTGAAAGTTGGAAAATATTATGAAAAGATTTTGTTGGCAGGATGTTAATGCAGGATTGGCATTTTAATAGACCTGGATGATGAACTGAGGATGGCTCAAGAAAATTGAGGAAAATGTGTGATATTCAAGATTAATCATAGAACCACAGTGAACAAAAAAGGAAGTGAGAATCTGAAGGTATTTATGGCTAGTGAAAAATAAGTGGAAAGAATGGTCTGTATATTTTGATAGAATTAAAGAATTGCTGCCCAGCCGGTGTTGCTCAGTGGTTGAGCATTGACCTATGAACCAGGAGGTCATGGTTTGATTCCAGGTCCGGTTCCTGGTCAGGGCAAATGCCCAGGTTGTGGACTTAATCCCCATTGTGGGGCATGCAGGAGGCAGCCAATTAATAAATCTCTCTTATCATTGATGTTTCTATCTCTCTCTCCCTCTTTCTTCCTCTCAGAAATCAATAAAAAATATATTTTTTTTAAAAAGGAATTGCAGGTGGTGGCACAGCAGAAGGAATTATCTGGGAATATGAGAGGTATTTATCAAGGTGAAATGATTAAAATTGTGACTACAGAAGGATTTCAGTAGAGAAAATGACTAGGCTAGCAGTGATCAAGTGTACTCATGTTGCTATTGCATAACGTTTTACCACAAATTTAATGACTTAGAAGAATTCACATTTATTAACTAAGTTCCCAGAGGTCGGGAGTCCAGGCCTGGTCTAACTGAATCCCCTGCCAGTATCTCACAAGGCTGCAGCCACTGTGGAGGCTAGGCTATGATCTCTCCTGGAGGGTCAACATGAGAATAATCCATTTTCTAGCTTATTTAGATTGTTTTGCAGAATCCACTTCCTGGTGATTGTAAGTCCAAGGGCCCTGTATTCTTACTGGCTGGAGGCTGAAGACTGTCCTCAAGTCACGTGGTCCCTGTCAGGTGCTCCTCATCAAAGGCAGTCACAGCATAACTACTTGTTTCTTCAAGGCAGGGAGAATCTCTCATACCAATCTGCTCAATGTAGTCTAATATAATGGAATGGAATCAAGGGAGTGATATCTCATCATATTTGCCATATCCTATGAGTGAGAAAAAAGTCTAGGTTTTACCATTACTCAAGGACAGAGGATGAAACTTTGCGTGTCCCTTAAAATATGTTTGACACACAAGATGCTCAGGATTGATTGATTTCTAATTGACTAATAATAGTTAAATTGGTTAGAAGATATTTTCAGATGCTAAGTTTGTGGTTTTCTTATGAATCCTATGATAGTATACTTAATATTTTTGTTCTTATTGAAGCTTTGTATTCCACTTTCACTAACAATGTTGTGTGACCTTTAACCATATCCTACCAAAACACAAGATTCTCAATATATTAAAGGATTTTGATAAATTTAACATGATTTGTTATTCTCTTATGAAGACATTTTGGTGCATTTTGTACAAACCAATTAAAATTCTTATACACAGCTGAAACCGGTTTGGCTCAGTGGATAGAGCGTTGGCCTGCAGACTGAAAGGTCCCGGGTTCGATTCCGGTCAAGGGCATGTACCTGGGTTGCGGGCACATCCCCAGTAGGAGATGTGCAGGAGGCAGCTGATCGATGTTTCTCTCTCATCGATGGTTCTAACTCTCTATCTCTCTCCCTTTCTCTCTGTAAAAAATCAATAAAATATATTTAAAAAAATAAAACAAAATTCTTATACACAGAATTAGAGTAGAAATTCTATAAAATATATAAATTTTAAGAATAAAAAGATATTAATAAGAAGATATGTGAATGGCCAACCAGAACCTGAAAAGATGATCAACAACACTAATCAACAGGTAAATAAAAATAAAAATCTCAGGATGTCACCTTACACCTGGTAGAATGGCTGTCATTGAACAGGCAAGAGAGAATGTTGGTGAGAATGTGAAGGAAAGAAAACCCTCATGCACTGTTGGTGGGGATATAATAGTGCAGTCACTATGCAAAATAATATGAAGCTTTCTCAAAATATAGAACCACCATATGATTCACCTCCCAAAAAATAAATCACTATCTGGAATAAATATATATACCCACATGTTTATTTCAGCATTATTTACAATAACTAAGACATGGAAACAACAACCAGTGTCCATTGACAAATGAATGAATAAACAAAATATGGTATATATATATATATATTTACAATGGAATATTATTCATCCATAAAAAGGGAGAAAATCCTGCCTTTTGTGCAATATGGATGGACTTTGAGGGCATTATGCTAAGTAGAATAAGATAAAGACCAATTATAATTTCACTTATATATGAAATCTTAAAAACAAAACAGAGACAACAAAAACATAAGAAAAATCCCTACAAATTCAAATTCTTATATACAGAAAACAGATTGGTGGTTGCCAGAGGCAAGAGTTGGGGAGTTGGGTAAAATGGGTGAAGGTGATTAAAAGGTACAAGTTTAAGATACGTTCTGGGCATAAAATGTACAGCATAATGACTCTAGTGAACAATACTATACCATATTGCATATCTTAAAGCTGCTAAGAGAGTGCATCTTAAAAATTCTCATCAAGAAAAAAAAACATATAAAAACAATAAAAACGAAAAAAAACATATAAAAACTATAAAACTATGAGAAATGTTGGATGTTAACTAAACTTATTATAGTAACCACTTAACAATATATACATATATCAAATCCTTATGTTGTATACCTTCAACTAATACAATTTTATATGTGAATTATATCTTAATAAAACTGGAAACAATAATGTGACAATTCTAAAGACAATAAATATTGTATCATCTTTATAGACATAATCTGTAAAGGGAATCTCTGCTGATTTTGACCATTGTTATAAGTCTTTTCTGTTTTTCCAGATAATTTCAGAAGCCTGGAACTGTATAATATGGAGATGTATTTAAAACAATATTCTAATATATTGAGTTGCATATTGATGACATACTTTAAACATTTAAGATCCTTCAAATATAATTCATTTTGAAATATCTTTAAATTTCCAGCTCCTGTTACTAGATGTTTCCTTCTGGTTTCTTCTCAGGAATAAAAAAATAAAAAAAATAATCCCATGGAAAAGATTTTAAAATATCTTATATAAGTAAAGAGTTGCTTTAGATGAGCATTAACATGTAATATAACAAATTGATTTTACTTTTGACATATAAATCATGTAATGAATTAAACATTTAATATTCAGACTATATATTCAAATAATACATGTAAACAAATAAGGTCATTGAAGCTTTATTGATGCCTGCCTTTCATAATAATAGCAAACAGTGGTAAGGTTTTTTTCTTATTAATTACCACTCATTGTTCTAGATGCATCACATGTAATAATTCTTTGCAACAAACTTATGAGTTAGGTTCTGTTAATATGTCCATTTTATTACTATAGAAACAGGTTCAGAGAATTAAGTAGTGCAGTTGAACCTTGAACAACATAAAGTTGAATTGCACAGGTACATTTTTTTTGCAAATTTTCTTTAATAATTATCTTTACTATTTTCCATCTGTGGTTGAAAGTCTATGGATGCAGAGTAGATGGTATGCATTGATCTATGTCATATTATATAAGGAACTTGAGCACCAGAGAATCTTGGTACTCACCTGGGATCCTGAAACCAATCCCCTGCAGATTTCTAGGGAAAACTGTTTTGGGGGAGTGAAAATGTATACGTAGATTTTCAACTACATGGGGCCAGCACCTATAAATGCCCCCTCTCCCCCTTGCTGCCATGTTTGGTCTGACTTTAGAAAAGTATGTATTTCTAATATTGTTCAGCACAGGAAAAAAAAAATTATAAGTGATTAGTTACTTTTTTATGTCCTTTACTATCAGTAGGTAGTATTTAGTGTCACCAGTAGTTAGGCCATCAATTAGTGGCCACACTTACAATTAATTTAAATCTATTATTCCATTTTAGATACACACACACATGCAGGCACATATTTTTGTATTCCTGATACAATGTATTGGAAATCAAAAAAGGCTGGAATTTAAAATTTTCTTGTATTAGTTGATTTTGCATATATCTTATTTAACATTAAATTAGAGTGTGATACCTAAACACCTACATCATTAGAATAACTCTAATCTTCATCTTAGAAGTTGGGCTTAAGAGAAAAATAATATTTCAGCTTGTGCCTGAAGGTTTTTATCTGAAATTGACCAACTAAAACAAATGAAAAACTGACATACAATCATATAATGTTTAAAAATCATGGGTAATCGATTAGTTAACTTAAAAATTGTTAGTATTATATATTATTTCAGAGATAAATAATTATTAATAAGAAATCATCTAGAAAACTGTTGAGAAATGTATCTATAAACAACCACAGAACATAATTTAGAGGATATATAAAGTAAAAATGATTTTGCATTATTTTCAGAAAATAAGAGGTCATTGAACACATATGTATACCCAAAAATTTTATAAAGGAAGAAAAAAAAGTGTGTGCATATAAATATATGCATATATATGCATATAAAATGAAAGATATGCAGATATGTAACAAATTGAAAGCTCCCATTATCCTATTAAATGAAAATTGTTTCCCCTATAAAATAATCCATAATTTATAACCTCAAATTTCTTGTAAACTGAAAATTGTAGCACTTTTTTCACATATGTTCACCAACTGTCTAGAGTTCAATGGATTCATGTGACCCAAGAAAGAATTGAGGCTAATAAAACTGGAAACTCATTGAGTTTTCAAAGGTGATGGCCGTGGAAGTAGAAGTGCAGTATTTCAAATTGACAGGCTAGTGTAAATCGATGCCACAAGCTCTGGATACAGACATGTCTCAGATGCAACTGTGGACCTGAGAGAGAGAGTGTCACTAAGTGGTAATAGCCTCATAAAAAAAAAAGTGTATAAAGGAAAATTCTGTTCAATTAAAATGTTCACTTTTTTTCTTCTTAAATTATTAAAAGAAAGGGAATCGTTTTATCTATAATAATAAAAGTGTAATATGCTAATTAGACCAGACAGCTGGATGACCTTCCGGGCGAAGCATTATTGATGTGAGGGTCAAGGCTGCAAGGGCTGAGCCTCTTGCACGATTTCATGCATTGGGCCTCTAGTATTATCATAAATTTCTCACCTCCTAATGAACAATCCTGATATCAACTATATAAATTTGAATCTAATAATTTTATTTGGTGTGAGTTTTAGGGAGAGGGAATATATCAGTGTATATATTTTCTGAATCCGAAAAAGTATTTATTCTAAATATTTGATTATTAAATTTTCCTTTTAAAAATTATTTTCACCTTTCTGCAGTCAAAAGCTAACATGAAAATACTAGTGTATTAATTTAAAATTATTAAATTTTATTTAAAATTCTGACATTGATTACCACATTTATACATAAACAAGGTCAAAAGAAAGTAACTTTAACACTTTATATTAAATGGCAAAACTGTAACATGAAGCAAGTAAAGTTGCATATTATAAAAGTCAGCATTATAGGAAGTGTTGTTTAGGCTTACTTTTTGAGAAACTATTCAAAACAAATAAATCCTATGTATTTGATTTTAAGTAATGTGAAATAGTGTGTATTCATTTTCTGTTGCCACTGTGGGAAATTAGCACACAGTTGCTTAAAACAATATACATGTATTATATTGCAGTTTTGGAAGTAAGAAGTACAAATGGGTTTTCCCAAGTTAAATCCAAGGTGTCAGCAAGGCCATGCTCCTTCCAGAGATGATAGGAGACAATTTATTTTCTTGTTTTTCCAGCTTCTAGAACTGTATTCCTTGTGTTCCTTGTCTTATGCCCTCTTCCTGCATCTTCAAAGCCAACAGCACAGCATCTTCTAATTCCCCTCTGCCTCTGTCTTCAAATTGGCTTTTATTTATAAAAAGCCTTGTGATTACAACTGGACCACCTAGATCAGTGGTTCTCAACCTTCCTAATGCCATGACCCTTTAATACAGTTCCCCATGTTGTGGTGACCCCCAACCATAAAATTATTTTCGTTGCTACTTCATAACTGTAATTTTGCTACTGTTAGGAATCGTAATGTAGATATCTGATATGCAGGATGTATTTTCATTGTTACAAATTGAACATAATTAAAGCATAGTGATTAATCACAAAAACAATATGTAATTATATATGTGCTTTCCGATGGTCTTAGGCGACCCCTATGAAAGGGTCGTTTGACCCCCAAAGGGGTCGCGGCCCACAGGTTGAGAACCGCTGACCTAGATCATCCAAGATAATTGTCCATCTCAAGATTCTTAACTCAATTACATCTGTAACTTCCTTTTTGTCACACAAGGAAACACTCTGGGATTCTGGATATTAGTAGATGGACATATCAGGGGCCATTATTTAGCCTACAATGCAATATTAGTCATAATTTAGAAAAATGTTTCAAACTTAACTAGTTTCTGACTTACTAGCTCTAACCATCTCTAAAGACCATTAAGAAGGTACTTAGATATAACAAAGGCATGTGAATGCAAATGAAAGTTATTATTTACCCTATATGTGTGTGTGTTATTTTTTCTTTTAAAGGAGATTTTTCTTTTACTTCTCTAAATATTTATATTGTTTACAACATTTTAATAACCACAAATTAACACAGTAATAAACAATATATTAAAGAGAATAAGAATAAAATACATTTTATTTTATATTTTGATGGTCATTATGCAAATAGATGATCACATGAAAAATAGTCATAGTTATTTTTTAGTGTATAGCCTTTAAATTTGCTGTTAGAAAGTCATTACCAAACATGTATAAAATTAGCAACTAAAATAATTATAAAAATCCTATTCAATAATATGCCAGTATGGTACATATTCATGCATGAGGGAAATAGATTAGAAATATAAAACATAGACATAATAAAATACAAGCTTCAGAAGTGATTCAAATGCATATCCTCCAAAGGAAGTGCATAGTGATTTAATTATTTAATGACTGAGAGTATTGAATGTGTCTACATAAATAGATTTAATCCCTTTGTCAAAATTCCCACCCAAGTGATTGATTAGTCTGCATTCCAACATTTAAATTGGTGATGTATTAATGTGATAAAGAAGTTATAATATAAAGAACGATCTTATTTGAAAAATGTATATTCAAAGTTACAATATTAGCATAATTAGAGGGTAAAAATCTCAAGTTCAACATCAAGACAGGGAAGAACAGGCCTTCATAATCTTTTTCTCATGTATGACATTTTCAACCAATTCATAATACATTTAATTTCTTCCACAGAAAAAATTTTTAAAATACATTTTATTGATTTTTTTACAGAGACGAATGGAGAGGGATAGAGAGTTAGAAAGATCAGTGAGAGAGAAAGATTGATCAGCTGCCTCCTGCACACCCCCCACTGGGGATGTGCCCGCAACCAAGATACATGCCCTTGACCAGAACCGGGACTCCTCAGTCCGCAGGCCAACACTCCATCCACTGAGCCAAACCAGCCAGGGCCCACAGAATATTTTTGTAAACCATAATATTATTCCAAAAATGTTATTCTATACAATTTATGAATTTAATCATTGTTATTTTGTAGCAAATTGCATTTGTATATACTCAGCATGTGCCTTATACATTATAGAACCACATCTTGTCTCAATCTCAATACAATGTAAATTGTAAGCTCCCCGAGGACATAAATTTTGAGACTGCATGGTATTTTGACCAAGGCAACAATCAATGTCTGATGAATTGAAAAAGTGATTTTAAATCATAAAATTAACTTAGATTTTTTTCATAAAAATCAACTTTCTTAAAAATTTTAGGCCACCTTTTCTGAGTTCCAAAGTTGACAGATCTCCACAGAATAAAAATGAAGAGCATGTCTTTCTTGGAGTAAAAAGTTGTTCAATAAATTTCTAAGCCTGAGGAAAAGCAAATATACCCTTTTAAAATTCTATCATACTAGCAATTCCATTTTAATAATGTGTCCTTAACAATACAAGGTTTTGAACCTTTTATGATCATAACAAAATAAGTGCTGATCATATATGCAATTTATTTCAACAAGGACACCATGTATCATTCACCTCTGTTCAAATTTAAATTGATAATAATATCTTTTGACGTATCAGCTTTGTACATATTGGTTCAATCAACATCCCAGTAGTGTATTCATTTAAAGACAAATAGAAGAATAGCACCCAAGTCAGGGTGAAAATAAAACTCTAAAAGGCCCTGTGTGTGCCTTCAGTGTGACAACCAAAATAAAAGACTAGGAGATATAAAAATAAGCTTTAGCTTATGTCAACATCAGGAAAAACAGTCCATAATTTTTTCAACAACTATGCATTGAGAGTACTCTTGCTGTTTAAGAAACTGCATGCCCAGATCACAAGAGAAAAAAAAAGTGAAACCTATGTTTATGGCAATAAATTATTCAAAGTCTGAGACAGTCTTTCTTAATAACTATACTATATACCAATGCACAACTTTTTAATGTATGTTATGTGCATGCAGATGTGTGCTTATGAGTGAGGCTGTATAAATGTGGAATAGAGTGTATATGTATGAGTATGGGGTATATGTGTGAGGATGTAAGTATAGGTGTCCGTGTCCGTGTGTGTGTGTGTGTGTGTGTGTTTGTGTGAATATGAACATGGTGGTGTAGACTTGTGTTTGTGGGTGTTAGGGGATGTATGGAAGTAAGTATACACTTGTGTATATGAATAGGTGTGTTTATGAGGAGTATATTCATGTCAATGATTCTCAGTCAGGGATGATGTTGCCTCCCAGAGGACATTTGGTAATATCTGGATTTATTTTTTGGTTGTCACACTGTAGGGGAGGTGCGCTGCTGGTTTCCAGCCAGAGGCCAGTGACCTACCAGATGCTGCTTACATCGCGTAATGCAACCACGCGGAACAAAGAATTATCCTGCACAGAGCAGAATGCCAATAGTGCTGAGCTTGAGAAACACTGGTTTGTGTGTGTTCGGGGTGGTGGGGGTGGGCATGGTGATTTTCACAAGACTCTTATGAAACTTGCAAAGACTAAGGAATCAATAACCTTGTATGCAATTTTATGCTTCATGTCATAAACAAAACCTGAGGCTATCTCATCCATTCCTTTGCATCACTGGTACCCAGCACTCCTGAGAATCTCTTGCTACCTGACATACCATCTGCTAACACTTAGAACCTAATTATGTGTATGAGACATATTTTTTTTCCAAAACCATAAACAAACATACCCAACACAAATTCCATTTTACAGATTCTCAGAGAAGCAAATTTTTAAAGTAAATATGTAATGCCTATTTAAGATGAAGAGTTTCCATGGAAATGGTAGATTTATGATTATTTCCTTTAATAATACATAGTTAATTGAATCCATTTTAGGTTTGAAATCTGTGTATATTGTCTATAGCATATAAAATAGATCAAAATGCTAAATTATCTTTTATTTACATCTTCTCTCATGTATACTCCATGAAAGTTTTCCAGTATTAAAAGTCTTGCTGTTTCCTAATTAAGTCTACTTATTTCCAGGAAAGTTCTTTCAGCCACATCATAAGTTATGCACTAGTTAGCTGATCTAATGCCACATATTTTATTCAGATTTCTATTTTCTTTCCAGCTTTTTCAGGCTCATCCTGGCAGAAGAAAAGGCTGAAAATTATATCTCCAACTTATGACTGCATCTGTCTAGGGGCACTTTTCTGATTGAAATGACACTAAATCCACTGGGAAGTAGAAACTGTGGATTTGATGAGGATGCAACCCAGACAGCCGTGATCAAACCTTTGACTCTGTTACTACAGCTGTCAAATTAAAGTGATATGAAATATGAAAAAAAGAGAGTTCTCACTTTTAACTGCCAGATACACTGCTATAATTCCCTCAAAAATATTTTCTGTTTATTATATAAAAGATGCAAATATGCATACTTTTTCTGTCATGGAGTTGTAAAATACAAAATATATAGATATTGTGTACCAGTCAAAGGCACATTGATTAGCTGAGGACATGCATGCTAAAATCACATAGATCTGGCAACCAGCATGCAGTTTATTTTAAAACCATATATTTATAGTAGCTACGTGCTGTCAATTTTTTCCCGGAAATAGTAATGCAGAATGTCACAGTTGATATTTAACTATTATTACTATACATTATTTCATGCATAAAATACTTTATTGCCCCTGCATAAAAATACTCACTGCATGACTTTGGGGGGTTCAGAGGAAAGATACAAATTGACTTTATTTACACTTTCTCACATATGTGTAGTGGGATCCAAGTGGAAATATAACCATTACAATACTTTCACATCTATTTTCTAAGGACATTACTGTTGTCTACAATAAACCAACTGATATAAATGCATTATTTGATATACTGAGTTTGTATAGTTGTTTTATGGTCTGCCTAAAAGGCTTCAGTTTTCTTTTTAAAAACATTTTACAAACCCTTTAAAAAGATATCAGAGAGAATGAATAATCACACTAAACTTCTGCCTGGGGGTTCATCTTTAATACATTATTATCTGTCTAGTTTTTTTAGTTGATAAGCAAGGCAACCCAGACGACAGCAAAGTCATTTATCTCTTGAGGTTACAACTAGTGCATTTTAGCTTTCTTGATGAGCAAACACATTCACTGCAGAGAAAGACACATTGACATTTCACTTCAGATGAAATAGGATTAGACAATGTAATTATAAACTGTCACTCACAGGTCATTGAAAGTAAAACTATTCTGCTTTCATGTATAGAAATTTCTTGATTTGGGATTGTTTCATGATCATGAAATTTAGCATCAAAATAGATGGCAAGGATCCCATAAAGTGGGGATAGTCTTCTAGAATATGCAAATGGATATTGATGAATGTTGGGTGACATGAATAAAATGGCTCCCAGCTAGCAATTAGCACAGGAAATATTAGAGACTTCTTGGATCCCCATCATTAATTATTAACAACTGCAGTTTAACCTGTGTGGTAGGGTATTAAAGGATGATAAAGGCCAGTAACCCATGCTCTAAATAAAGAATTTTTACTCATCAGTTCTTTTAGTTTTCCTATCCTATATAATAAAAGGCTAATATGCAAACTGTTCCCTCGACTAGGAGTTCGACCCGGAGGGGGTTCAACCGGGAGTTCACCAGGGAGCAGGGCTGGCCACCACTCCCAACTGCTGCCCCCCATTGGGGGCGGGGCCAGCCGGCCAATCGCTCGAGGCCCCTCCCCCTGGCCTGCCTAGCCTGATAGGGGTGGGCCAGCCAGACCCCACCTGTACATGAATTTATGCATTGAGCCTCTAGTTTTTTTCATATTATCCAGGTACTTGAACCAGATTTTGAGTGAAAAGGTAACTACAGCCATAATTCCACTAAATGGACCAAAACATAGTGACACCAAACTAATCATTATGTGAACTGTGCATGTTACCTAGAATCTCTTTAAACTAAGATATTTAATTTTAAAATGAGACCACAATTATAAAAAAAAATAATATTTTCTTCCCTATTAATAATCAATCTGGATTAATATATGAAGAAAGTATTATTAAAATCAATTTAATTGCATTTATCATATATTTAAATATTGAATGAAAACAACATAAAAAAAAGCCTGAGGGTACGAAATGGTGAGGGTCATTTTTATATATTTGGGGAAGCAGACCAAATTTTAAGTAGCCAAAATTTTTTAGCCATGATGCACAATCACTACTATAAAATTATGGTAGTTACTTCAGTAAAATATATTATGCAAAACCATTAATTATTAAATGAAATTTCATTTAAAAATTATTGAAAACCTAAATCTGTTAGTTCCAATAGTCATAATTAATGCTTTAGGTGTGCACTGATTTTAGAACAAGAAATGCATCCACAATATGTATTCTCTCACCCATATATCACAGGGAGATTGAAATAATCACTAGACTAATTCAGATTCCAGCACTTTATGCATTTATATGGAGTGAGCTTGTGTATGTCACTTTGTATGGGTCTTGATTTATTCATCTCTAAAATATGGGAAGTAATACTAATCTGGTTTAATTGCTGTAATAACAAAATGAGAGAGTTTGTGTTAAAATATTAGAGACTGAAATGTCAAAATTTTAATAAGCATTTATTAAATTCAAGTTATGCACCAGGAAGTGTGAAACATGCTGGGAGACACAGAGTTATGTTTAAAATAGTTATTTCTTTCAGGTATCCTTCTTACCAGTGAGAAAGAGAGTGGTCATACCTTAATTATAAGTCTGATAGCAAGAGGTAAATTTTCTTTGCCTTATTTTACTTGAAAATGTTTTTATTTCATAGTCATTCTAAAATATTTTTTTTTCCTGAATAAATTGGCAGAGTGTTTTTCTTTTTTTCTTTCAGTCCCTTAAGTTGTTGTTCCACTGTCTTATGTCCTTCACATTTCTGAAATTGTCAACAGTAGTCGAGTATCTGTATTATTGTCTTGCATGTAATTGGGTTTTCTCTGGCTCATTTCAACATTTTCTCTTAATCTTTGTTTTTCAGCAGTTTGACCAGGATGGGCCTAAGTGTGGTTTTCTTTGTATTATTATCCATCTAGGATTCACTGACCTTCAAAAATCTGCTAATTTATGTCTCTAATATATTGCAAAATTCTCACCTATATTTAAAAAAATATATTCCCCTCAATATCCCTCTTAGCTGTCTATAAACCTATATTGATCATTTCCATAAGTTCCTGAGGTTCCTTACATTTTTCACTATTTTATTAATATAGCTACATGTTTATTAGTTCTTTCCTTTACCCTCATCTTTATTCTGCTGTTCTATAACAGAAATTTGAGTTTTCCTTCCAGATTTACATTTTAAAAATATTTTTTTAAATTGTATTAAATTTATTGGGGTGATATTGGTTAATAAAATTATATAGGTTTCAAGTGTACAATTCCATAAGACATCATGTATATATTGTATTGTGTGTTTACCACCCAAAGTTGATCTCCTTCCATCACCATTGATGCCCCTCTACCTCCTTTTACCCTCCCTCACACTCTTTCCCTCCGGTTATCACCATACTGTTGTCTGTGTCTATGAGGGTATTGTTTTTTGTTGTTGTTGTTTTTTTCTTAATCCCTTCGCTCCTTGCACCCAGCCTTCCAACCCTGCTCCCCCAAATTTCTCTATTTTAAGAGTTTCTATTTCTCTGCTGGTATTTGTTTTCTTTTCCTATATCTTATTTTCCTTTTTCCTAAGTATAATGATATCAACTATAAAATCCAACATTGAGATAATCACAAGATTAGTTTTGAGATTGTCTTTTTTCTTGAGAATTTGTCACATTTTTCTTTTTCTTCAGATGTTGAGTCATTTTGAATTATCTCCTGAACATTGTGAGATTATATTTGGAGATTCCGGATTCTGTTAGTAGACTTCACAGAGCCTTTCCTTCCTTTAACTCTCCTTCACCCCCCACACCCTCCACCCCCTCTCTCCTTTTTTGTTTTAGCAGGCAGTCAGATTTACTGGTAAGACTGACTGCCAAATCTTAGTTCAGTTCTTGGATCCATAGGTAGACTGCTCAGAGGTCACTCAGGTTTTGGATTTGGACAGATTTTTATATACTAGTAGCCTTGAGTGACTTCCTATAGCTCTTGTGCTTCAGAGAAGAAACACTGTGGCGTTCTTACTGAATTTTTAACCATGTGGCACAATATAGACTACAGTCCGGAGCCAGCTCTTAGACTAGGTGCTATGAAATTAGGAAATTAACTTAATACTACTCTGTATTCCAAACGTTAAATACCTTTAGAACCTGCTTATATTTGGTTACTTCCTAGTGATGTTGTCGCAAATGTCATGATTTTGTTCTCTTTTTATGGCAGGGTAATATTCCACGGTGTCCATGTACCAGTTTTTCTTTATCTGTGTATCAGTGGAAACTAATCTTTTGATTGGAGCATTTAAATCATTTATATTTAAATGAATTATTGAAGGTATGCCAGCTGAGTAGGGAAGGGACAATGAAAAAACAGTGGCTTCTGTCGGTACTTCTGTCTGCGAGTAAACTTCCCCTCCACCCTTGCTCTGAAGCTAGACAGTGCAGTTCCTACCTGTATATCCCTGATGCTTTTCAAGCTCCTATCCCAATGCTAGAGCTCAAAGTAAATGAGTCTGTCAGTGAAGAAATCTGAGTACCTGCCCCTAAGGGGAACCTGTGATGCTAGCAAACAGCCCTCTCTTTCCCCCATCCACTCACTATTCCTGCCCGTTTTCACTGCCAGAAGTTATGGGGATTTCTCTTTCGGGCATTGGGACCCTGATCTGAGGAGCTCAAGTGAGTCTGGGACTCTTCACTCATAGAGAGGAGAACTCCGCAGCCTGGATCTCCCCACCACCATTTCTTAAGAGCAACACTGTGAGTGTGGTGCCTGCACCTTCTGCATCTCCAACCCTCCTATCGGTATCAATGCGACTTCTTCTGAATATCCTCAATTATAGAGGACTTCTGTTTAGCCCGTCGTCAGGCTGTCCTCAAGGAGGGTTGTTCTTTAATTTAGTTGCAGTTTTGATGTAGTTGTGAGAGGATTCCAGTATGGTATTTACTTAGGCTGACACCTTGACCAGAACCTGTTAGGATTTTTATCTGAGTTTGGAATATATTGTATTAATAATTAACTGAAAATTTTATATTGTATTTTACAAATAATGGTGTTTCTTTTTCCCCCCACCAGCTTATTGTTATTAGATCAACTTTTCTCTCAATTCTAAAGTTTTGCAATTTTTAGTTATTTACATTATTTTTTCCTACTTTGTTTATACCCTTATTAGTGCTCATTATTTTGTGAGACTGTTTCATGGCACTTCAATATCTTATGGTTTAAGGAAACTAAACTTTGGATAATTTGAGTGAATCACTCAAAAATACACAAGGAAAATGCTAACATTGGGCCTAGAAATATGGTCACTCCATGGAACATCACTCCATCACATATTGTTCTTCCAGTTGATACAAAACCACATGACTTTAGGTAATAAGGCACAATTTGAACTAAGTTAACATTGGCTGATGAAACACATTAGAAAATGTTGAAAGTGATAATTGCCAATAAAATATAAAAGTAAATACTTATTTGGCACCTTATGCAAGACATTTTAAAATGGATAGTCTCATATAATTTCAAAAAGATCATACAAATAATTATCACCTCCATTTCTAGAAATATAGAATTGTTTAGAATAGGTACATAATTTTTTAGCACAATAACAGGAAGTGATCATTTGAACTCATAAATTGTGACTCTGAACAATAGAGATGATTATTGTTATTTTTTAAATCTTTATTGTTGACAGTATTACACATGTCCCCTTTTTTTCTCCCCATTGTACTCTTCTGGCCCACCTGAACCCCCCACCCAAGACCTTCACCACCCTATAGTCAGTGAACATGGGTTATGCATATATGCATACAAATTCTTTGGTTGATCTCTTCCCACCCACCCACCTTCCCCTGCCTTCCCTCTGAGGTTCAACAGTCTGTTCCATGCTTCTAGGTCTCTGGATCTATTTTGTTCATCAGTTTATTTTATTCACTAGATTCCACATATAAGTGAGATCATGTGATACTTATCTGTCTCTGACTGGCTTATTTCATTTAGCATAATGCTTTCCAGGTTTTTGTAATTTTTGTTCCTGATGTTTCTCATTATAGGTGGATAGGAGCTAAACTAATTCCCTCCCTTTTACTCCTATTTTTTTCAGAACAATATTTTCTAAATTCTTTTGTTTGTTTGTTTTTCTTATTTTTAAGCTCAAATTAAGTATTTCCATCATCCACCCACTCACACTAAAAGACCAGGAGACTTCAAGCTTTCCTCTTCCTGACTGATCTTCCCCAGGAAATATTATCTCAAGAGACAGAAGATGTTTCTGTAGGAAAAATGAAATGGATTCATCATGTGGGAGGGGACTGTCAAGCAGAAAATATACAGAGAACTCTTTTACCTTTCCCTCATCAGTTATTTTTTACTTCCTAAACAGCAGTCTTTATTTTAAGGTCTTAAGCAAGAATATTAATTTTTTAGGAATTAAAAAGACTATTTTTGACAGTAAAATGAAAAATGTTTACCTTTCATTATCATTTCTATCTAAAACTTGGTTATAGCCTAATTTTGGACTCAGTTAAATGTTTGTTTACTCAGTGCAATTAGATATTTTGACATAACTTTTGATGCAATCTGCTTCAAGCACTAAATTTTCCTAAATTAATACTAGAGGAAAGAGACTCTATTCATGGAAATATCTCTGCAGTTGATAAAGTCTCTCTCTGACCAAACTTTAGCCTGTCTCCCCTGAATTTTCTTCCCAATTAGGCCTTGACTTTAGGATTTCCTTGTCAGTCTTCGCATTGCCCAGTCTCAGCTAGAATCCTGTTAAGTTGGTTCAGCCAAAATTTCCCACTGTCAATATCTTATCACTCTCAATATCTGACCAAATTTTCCTCTTTCCTCATCCCTCACCATCCTAGAGGTGGTATTTAAATATATTTAAATATATATATATATCCCAGAAGGGAGAGAGAAGGAGATATAAAAACAGGAAGAGAAATCTCCGTAATTTCAGGCCAGAGTCACGGGGCCAGTTGTTTATAGTCCAAAGGATTGTAAATGTCTAGGGAGCCAAGGTTTGTCTCCCTCAATCAGAAGGGGAAAGGGGACAGCTGTCCAACTACTGTGTAAACTGCTATATTCATAATTTTAGGATTTCATGTCTGTGGTTCAAGAAAAACATGCATACATGCTAGCCTGACTATCTGGCTCTTATCACATTGCCCCAGAACAGAGAGAAATTGAGTGTGAAGAACCATAGTAGTTATTAGTAGTTATTACTATTAAGTATATATAATGGATCCTTATTCCAGGAACATTGTACACACACACACACACACACACACACACACACACACACTAAAAAGTTATTAGTAGCCACTGAACTTAATGTGTAGAGAAGGAGCAAGGAAGGAGTGGCTCACATATATATACACAGGATGTCTCTCCCAGCTTCTGCTAGAACTCTCAGGTTCACTTATGCTTACATTCTAAGCAAGACAAATGTCCCAGCACAGTGTGGTAAGTAAGAAAAGCATGATGAGAAAAGGAAGGAAATGAAAATTATAAGCAAATATTAAAATCCACCATAGTCTGCTGGTCTCAAATATTTACCTTCTTCCTGCAAACAAAATATACTTAGCCCATTTCAAAACACCCCACCAAGTTCTTATCCAATCACAGTACCAAGCTTAAAATTAAGGTTTGACTGAAATTAAGTCTGAATCACACTCATTTCTGAAACTGGTATCTCTGGATTCAGAAAATCATGGACTAAAACAAAAACAGGTCATCTGATTCACACACACGTGCAACACTCTACAATGAAGAAGAGAGACAGGTTGACTACAAAAATTATTACATTAAAAAAGGTGCATAATAGGAAACACATAGACAGTGTCTGGCTCATGAAAATTTTGAAATCCAGCCAGGAGGACAAATTTTGCAAGGTCATTGTATTCTTAGGTTAGAATATAGTTTTTGATTGGGCCTGGTTCTGCTCCCTGAGTTTAGGTATTCTGTCTTTTATTCTTCATGGTTTTTGGCTCCACATCTAAATCTTTTCCATTATCCTCCCTGACCATGTGAAAGGGGAGTTGGGGAATATACCTACCTTGGCAGCTGTGTTGCTGCTTCTGCCTGCTTGCTGCCTAAGATGTTTGAGGCCTCTAGGGTCATTTTACATCTCATTGAGTCAAAGTCTATTTTAACCGGAAGCAAAGGCATTTTTAATGAAAGAGCCTTTTAAAACACATTGGTGTTTATTTTAGTCAATCATATGCAAATAGCCACACATAATTCTTTTGCAGCTCTCCCTCTTTCTCCACTTAATAGAGATACTCTGAGTTTATCAGCCTTTCATTGGGATGGACTTAATGATTATTTTACTTGGACCATTTTATTTAACTGAAAATATGTATTAGGATCACTTTATTCAAATCAGTGTTTTTTTGTTTTGTTTTGTTTTTAAAGACCTAAGTATCATGTCCTTTATTTGGCCTTTGCTTCTATGATGTCTTAATTTCAAATGTTGGAAAAATAACAGTTAGTAGACAGATACAGTAATGTTCTTTGTACTCATACATGAGTATGTGGGTACATTAAACGTATGCAAATTGTTGAAAGATGTTTATATTAGGATATTATACTATACTAATCAGTAATCTAGAAAGATAAATTTTTTTTTTTGTTCTTTCAGGTGTTCTTTATGAAAAGTTTGGTAGGCAAACATTTTTATAACACTTTGCACTTAATTTAGATAATTTTTCCTAATGTCTTTTATTTTAATGTAATGATAAAGTAAATCTTTGTGTTACTTAATGACCTTTTTAAGAAACCCAAAGATAAATCTGGCATAAAATACTTTTAGAGTTATTATTTAGAGTGTAAGGGGGGGTCGAAATAACGTACAGGTATTATAGAAAATAAATATAATTCAGAAGTGTCTGGACACATAAATAATTACAGATTGTGATAAAATAAAGAGCATGTAAAAACAATAGTTATTAGAAAATTTACCCTTTATAATGCAATAAATATTTTTAATTTTTTAAAAGTATATTAGAAAACATTAAGATTAACAATAATTTGGTGACAAAAGAATTAAAAGAATGCTCTACTAATCTGAGAATAAAATAACCTAGTAATTTTATGAAAAAAAAAAGACCACAGTGTCTAATCTAATTCCTTAGTACATTATTCATGTAACAATTTTCCATGAAGAATTTATTATTATGACTTTATGTGTAGGTTTAGGCAGACTCAGTCAGTTGCATAGGTATACAAATTTTAATAATGTAAAGCTTTTAAAACATAACATTAAAATATAATTAACTTAGTATATTAAACAAACCCATGTACATTTTATATTAAAATTTCCATCTGAATAAACTATAATGGCAGTTTTAATAAACAGACATGAAACATGTAAATTTATTATTTTTAGATTTATTTTTTCTGAAATTAATACACTAAGTATAATTAACAATTTATATTAATTACCACAATTAACCAAAGTAATCATTATTTCTTTTTTTCAGCTACAACTGAAAACAAGATCATAGGAAATTTATAATAGCTACTTTCTTCTACATAAACACTTATTTGATATCATTATTAAAATTTAATGAAGCAAAAAGAAGCAATTTTATCCAATTTTAAACTCATCTTTATACCTACATATGTAATATAGAGCAATCAGAACAGTTCAAGAACAGACTAAAAAACAAACAGACTTTACTTTCTAAAACATATTCTGTTGAATGTTAGGTCCTGATGAAGTTCCAAGTTGAAGTTATTACTCTGAGACTGAGATATTGACATTCCAGTTCAGAGGAACAGCTGCCAGGTTTTTTTGACAGTGGAAAGAAGACAAGTCTATGATAAAAGGGTAGGAACTCAGTTGTGAGGGCAGCAAGATAGATGGGGAATGGCTTAGAAGACATTTCTTGTCTCCTTTATGTTAGTGATTTTTTTTCCTGTTTCATTAACTTAGACTGGGCATTTATTATTTCTCACATTGGTTTATTTATTCCACAATGGTGCTTCCTCCTAGTATTGGGCTGACATAATAATATTTTAAGTTCCTGTACTATTATTAAGGAGGCTGGTTTTGTAGACCTTCAAGGGTATTACAATGAGAAGTGGAGGTGGGCAGGTCTAGAAAAATCTCTCTAGCAAATGTCACCACCTGGAAGCCTCAATAGTCCATTCACAAATTGTTTAATATATTGTCATATTCTCTTTGCCAAGTCTTAGAAGTAAAATTGTAGAAGTAAAGTTTCCAGGTGGAAATGGTAGATTAATTGAATCTCAGAGGGAAGGTGGGGGTGGGAGGGTGGGTGGGTGGGAAGAGATAACCAAAGAACTTGTATGCATATATGCATAACCCATGGACACAGACAGTGTGGTGGAGGCTTGGGGTGGGGGTGGGATGTATGCAGGCTAGAAGGGGACAATGGGAGGAAAAGGGGGCATATGTAATACTTTAAAAAATAATGATTAAAAAATAAATAAATAGAAATAGTAGATTAAAATATCAGTTAAAATAACAATATTTAACCACTGAATTTGAATATTTCTGAATTTGGAAATGTAAGAAAAATGAGTACAAATGGTATGATAGCAATGAAGAAATAATTTGTTTCAAAAGATTATTTTTATCAAGTGGGATAAAGTGATGTGGTTTTTTTTTTTTTTTTTTTGGTTTTTTTTGAAATGACATCTATTCATCTCAAGAGAGCAAGTTGGTAATTAGAGTGCAGATTCCGTATAGTAAGCATCTTTCATTGTTAAGCTGATTATTTATTTTCTCTGTCCCTTCAGTGGCGTTAGGATATGTGTATGTGGCACACACTTCAGAGATTTGCCTTTTAATGACCAACATGGATAGGCTTGTCCTCTTAAGTGCCTGTATTCTGATAAACTTTGTTCTCAAATTTATGGAACATTTTAATATTTGAATGTCTCACATACAAATCCTCACTACAAGCAGACAGGATTGTGAGACCATAAAACATGATAGCTAGTTTTACTCCTAAGCAAGATATATTCTTTTTGTTTCAAAATGTTTTCTCCAGTGCAGCAGGATGAGTGAAGGGATAATGGCATCCAGGCTTCATACAAATCCAGTGTAAACTCCTAGAGCATTTTTTTTGATTCTAAGAATCAAACGTTTTTTGTTGTTACCACTTACTTACTTGGGAAATAATTACTCTCATATTATTACCAAGAGAAAACCTGAAGATTTTTATATTTTGTTTAAAACTACATTTTTAAGATGATTCTACAAACGACTTAGAAAACCTATACTTGTTAATAATTAGCACTAAACCCCGTATAGCTCAAGGACTTCTAAAACATTATGTTTATCTTCTAAGATCTCATACCCCACACCATTCTACCACACAACTGAACTCCTTTGCACACTTGGCTTGGCTATTAAGAGACTCTGGCATGATCTCATATGACCACAGCTTTTGAATTAATGTGATATATGGTTCCAAAGAGGGGGGCAGAAGATGGTGTTTATTTTATACTAGAGGCCTGGTGCACAAAAATTTGTGCACTCAGGGGGTCCCTCAGCCCAGCCTATGCCCTCTTGCAGTGTGGGACCGCTCAGAGGATGTCCACCCCAGTGGGGACCCCTCACCCCATGGAGGTTTGGCCAGCCTGGGTGAGGGACTGATGGCTGTATGCAGCTGGCCACACCCCCTTTAGGGTGGAGGGTCCCCACTGGGGTTCCTGGCCAGTCTGGGTGAGGGCTGAGGGCTGTGTTCAGGCTGGCCAAGCACCCTAGCTACGTAAGCTCCCAGCCTGTCCTTTTATTCTTTTTCTTTTTTTTTATTCTCGGATTTTATTACCTTCTGTAATTGAAACTTTATTACCTTTAACTTTGTTGCCTTTAGCAGAGGCCTGCGGAAAGCTTGGCTTCCTCCATCGCCAGGGGCAACCCATTCCTGAAAGCAGGTATCTGGGGTTTGTTTAGCTTCTATAATTTCAACATTGTTGCTTAGAGTGCTGCTCAGAGCCAGGCCGCGGCAGGCGGGAAGCTTGGCTTCCTCCATCACTGGAGCAAGCAAGCCTCTTGCTCACTTCAGCTGTGTGGCTGCTGGCCACCATCTTTGTTGACAGTTAATTTGCATATCCTGCTGATTAGCCAATGGGAAGCATAGTGGAGGTATGGTTAATCACCATGTTTGTCTATTATTATATAGGACTAGGGGCCCGGTGCACGAAATTCGTGCACGGGGAAGGAGGGGTCCCTCAACCCGATCTGCATCCTCTCCAATCTGGGAGCCCTCAGGGGATGTCCTATTGATGGCTTAGACCTGCTCCCCATGGTCCTCTGCTCTCTGCGGACCTGCCTGCTTGACGCCACCGTAGGCCCTGGTGTCTGCTCTCTGTAGGGGGCTGCCTGTCCTTTGCCGCTGGGGTCAGGGGCAAGCAGCGCCCTGCTGTCTTCTCTCTGGCTCGCCACCGCAGGGGCAAGCAGGGCCCTGGTGTCTGCTCTCTGTGGGGGCCCTGCAAGAGACTGCTTGTCCCTCGCTGCCACGGACAGTGGCAAGCAGGGCCCTGCTGTCTGCTCACTTGCTGTAGGGGACGTTCCCGCCCCGTTCCTGGCCGCTTGGGTGTGCGCCAGCTTGGAGTGCCTGGGTCCTGGGGATCTTCCCATCCCAACCCCGGCCGCTTGGCACCTGCAAGCGTAGGCCCTGCATTCCGGACTTCGGCCGCTCTGGGGCTATGAACGGGCCTACAGGCTCAGAGTGGCCTGGCTCCAGAGGACGCCTGTCCCTGTGACAGGGCTGTGGCCAGTTTCCCCTCCTGCTCCCAGCCACTCCTGCTGGGTTTCCCCTCCCGCTCCCAGGCGCTTAGGTGTGTTTCCCCTCAGCTCCCAGGCGCCGTGGGGGGTTTCCCCTCAGCTCCCAGGCGCTGTGGCGGGTTTCCTTTCAGCTCCCAGGCGCTGTGGCTGGTTTTCCAGCCACTCCTGCTGGGTTTCCCCTCCTGCTCCCAGGCGCCTTGGCGGGTTTCCCCTCAGCTCCCAGGCTCTGCCCATTCCCCTCCGAGCCGCTGCCCCTCCTTGCAGCCGCTGTGGCTGGGCTTGCCCTCCCACCTCCCACCTCCCACCTCCGCAGCCTTGGCTCCGTTTCTGTCCTTGAGGCCTCTACTTAGCTCCCTTCTGTACCGCTTGGCCTCCATGTTGTCCTCAGTCGTCCCTCGCAACTAGTATATGCAAATTAACCGCCATCTTTTAGCTTCTATAATTGAAACATTGTATCTTTTGGAGCTGTTGCTTCAGGAGCTCAGAGCCAGGCAGCAGCAGGAAGGGAACCTTGGCTTCCTCCATCACTGCAGCAAGCAAGCCCCATGTTCTGCTTCAAGCTGCCTGGCTGCCAGCTGCCATCTTGACTGACAGTTAATTTGCGTATCGCCCTGATTAGCCAATGGGAAGGGTAGCAGTCGTATGCTAATTACCATGTTTCTCTTTTATTAGTGTAGACTAGAGGCCCCTGTGGGAGTGCACTGACCACCAGGGGGCAGCTTCTGCATTGAGCGTCTGCCCCTGGTGGTCAGTTTGAGTCATAGTGACTGGTCATTCCACTGTTTAGTCGATTTGGATATTAAGGTTTTATTATATAGGATTCTATGTAAATGTCAAAACTAACTTTAACCAGAAGAGAGTGTAATAATTTCTTCAAAGTCCTACGAACAAGAAACTGTCAACTTTTTTGTGTACAGAAAAATCTTTAAGAAAAATGGTCAAGATTTTTGGTTTAACTAAAACTAATTGTTTTTTAGTACCAGATCCTTCCTAAAGGGACATTAAAAAGGAAAGTGTTCCCAGAAAGAATCAGAGTTATCTCAAAAAGAAAATAGAGTGAAATTATAGGTAAATCTCTTTTTAAAACCTATAAAATAATAACACAATACTTGAGAATTTATACCACTGTGTACCAATACTGATACTAGATAAATCAGGAAAAAATCGATCAGAATTTTGTATTAACTACCATAACTGATATTCTTGTGATCCTTAATAATAAATGTTGTCAAATTTGGTCTACTTCCTGTCTACTGCCTGTTTTTATATGTCTCAGGAGTTAAAAAATGGCTTTTGCATTTTTACATGTTTAGACAGAAGTGAAAATAAGAATAACATTTTATGACACATAAAATTCATATGTATTTCAAGTGTCCATAAATAAAATTTTATTGGAACACAGAACACTCATTTATTTAAGTTTCATCTATGATTGCTTTTGTGCTATAATATCAGAGTTGATACAGCAAAGAGTTGTGGCAACAAAATCTGAAATATACAAGAGTTCCCCCCAAAAATGCATACATGTTTTAACAGCTGATAGCTCAATTGAAGTTTCTTTCTATTCAGATTTCACTCATTGGAATTCATAATGGCAGCCAAAGTGTATATATATTTTTGGTACCATACTATATAACATATGACCTTTTACATAAATAATAGGAAAGAAGATATATCTAAAATCAATAAGCTAAACTTTTATCTCAGGGAGCTATAAAAAACACACAAAACTTTAATCCTAAAGCAAGCAGGGAAAAAAATGAGAGCAGGAATTAATGAAATTGAAAACACTAATACAAAGGAGACAATTAACAAAACTAACATCTGGCTTTATAAGATCAATAAATTTTATAAAGCCCTAATGAGGCTAACCAAGAAAATAGAGAGAATATGTAAATTGCCAATCCAGAAATAAAGGAGTCGTCACTGTTGATTATATCGATATTAAGAGGATAATCAAGAATACTATGAACAACTCTATGCCTGCAAGTTGATACCTTGGATGAATGAATTAATTCTTTGAAGGACACAAACAACCACAATGTACACAAGGAGAAATAGGTAATCTAAGTAGACCTATATTTATTAAAAGAAATGAAGACAGTAATTAATAACTTCCTAAAGAGAAAGCACCAAGCTGAAGATAGTTTTACTGGTAAGTTCTACCACATATTTTAGGAAGAAATATTAGCAATTCTACTAAATATCTTCCTGAAAATAGAAACAGAAGTACCACTTCCTAACACATCCTGTGAGGATAGCATTACTTTAATATTAAAATCATATAAAACATTCCAAGATAGGCAAACTACAGAAAAATTTCTCTCATGAACATAGATGCAAAAACACTTCAACAAAATAATAGCAAATTAAATCTACTAATATATAAAAATAATTATACTTCCAAACCAAGTGATATTTAGTTTAGAAATGCAATGCTGGTTTGATATTCAAAAATCAATCAGTGTGTTCTACCACATTAGCAGGCTAAAGAACACATTCATATAATCACACCAATTGATGCAGAAAATGATTTGACAAAATCCAACACATTTCATATTCATAGTTAAAAGAAGCCAAGTAATAGCAAGTCAGGAATGGAGGCTGACTCCTTCAATTTGAAACTTGATAAATAACATCTACAATAAACTACGGCTAATAGCATACGTAATGATGGGACACTGGTTGATTCCTCTTAAGATCAGAAAAAAGCGAGGATATCTTTTCTCATAACTCCTATTCATCATTTTGCTAGAAGCCATGATTAGTGAAATAAAATAATAAACTAAAATACAAATGTATACAAATTCAAAAGAAATAAATAAAACTGCCTTATTCACAGATTACATTATTATGTAGAAAATATCAAGAATTAACAACAACAACAACAATTTCTCTAGGAACTAGTAAGCTGGTATAGCAAGATGGCAGGATGCAAGTTAAAATACAAAAGTTGCCCTGGACAGTGTGGTTCAGTTGGTTGAACCTTGTCCCATGAACCAAGAAGTCCTGGGTTCAATTTCCACTCAGGAATATGGTAGGGTTGCAAACTTGGTCCCAATAGGAAGCGTGCAGGAGGCAGCTGATCTATATCTCTTTGTCTCCCTCTCCCTTCCTATTTCTCTAAATAAAAAAAAAATCGATAAAAACATTCTCTTAAAAAATACAAGTCAATTGTTTTTTTTCTATATACAAGTAATGAATAATTAGATGAAATAAAAAATCCATTTGCAGTGTACCAAAATATGCAATAATTAAGTTAAGATCTAGTAAAACATATTTAGTAAAAAATATAAAGGATTTATATGTGGAAGACTACTAACTACTGATGAGAGAAATCGAAGATCTATATAAATGGGCAAATATCCATGTTAATGAATTGCAAGAAACAATATTGTCATTCTTCCCAACTTTATAGGGTAAACACAGTGCCAATCAAAATCACAGGTAACTATTTTGTGGACAAAAATTTATTCTAAAGTTTATATGGAATAGCAAAATACCTGTACTAGGTAACAATATTTTAAAATAAGAATGAATTTAGAGCACTCCTGCATTCTGATTTCAAGACAGCAATAGACATAAGAGAATGTAATGTTGCTGAAAGAATAGAAACATAGATTAATGGACCAGAGTAGAGTGTTTAGAATCACAATGAACAGATCTTTGACAAAAGGGCAAAAAACACTCCATGAATAAAGGGTAGTCTTTTCAACAAATGGTACTGGTACAGTTGGATTTGTATATGCAATTAAGTGACGTAGACACAAGATGTAAACATTTCACAAAATTTTACTCAAAATGGATCATAGAGTTAAATGTAAAATACAAATGTACAGAACTTCTAAGAGAAAATGTTTGTGAGATTAAATTTGTTGATGAGTTTGAGATACATTTCATATGTGTGATTAGAAAAACAAATGTTAAGTTGAAGTTCATTAAAATTAAATATTTCTGCATTGTCTAGTATACTGTTAAAAGAACAAAATACAATGAAAAGACTGGGTAAAATCATTTGCAAAACACATTTGATAAAGTACTGTACAAATTTTTTTAAGAACTTAAAATTCAAAAAATAAAATAGAATAATAAAAATAAGCAAAAGTTAAAAATAGACACTTCAGTATACAGATAGCAAGTAAGTATATGAACATATGCCCATTTTAGACTGGCTAAAGTCTCAAAAAATTACAATACCAATTATTGGATTTGTTGCAGAGCAACAGGAATTCTCATTCATTACTGATGCAAAATGTTACAACCATTTTGGAAGACAGCATAACAGTTCTTACAAAGCTAGACACATACAATCCAGCAATTGTACTCTTTGGTAGTCCCTACTGATTTGCAGATGCATGTATACACAAATACCTGCAAGTAAGTATTTATAGAGCTTAATAATCAGCCAAACTGGAAAGAACAAAAATGTTTTCAATAGGTAAACGGATAAAAAAAATGTTGGTAAGGTGGAATTTTAACCAACTAATTGGATAATTTAAAAAATTAGCTATCAAGCTTCATATGACAAAGGAACATTATATGCATGTTGGCAAGGGGAAAAACTTATTCGAAAAAGACTATAGATCATATAATACCAATTATGTGAGGTTCTGTAAAATGCAAAATAGATAGATGACAAACTAATCAGCAATTTCTATCAGTTTAGAGGAGGCAAGAGAACTATATAAATCAAGTGCAGAGGATTATTTAGGGCATCAAAATCATGTATAATACTGTAAAAGTGGATACATTATTCTACTAATTTTTCTACACCAATGGAATGTTAAAACATAAAAATTAAGTTTTAATGTATACATTTAAAAAATAATTTAAAAATTTGGTGATCTTTGGAAGGAATGCAGATCATGACAAGAAACAAACTACAGGGTGGGGCAAAGTAGGTTTACATTTGTGAGTACAGGAAACAGAATTTATTCTAGTATCATTATTATTTACTAGAGGCCCAATGCACAAAATTCATCCAAGGGGCTCGGCCCTCGCAGCCCCAGCTGCCTCGGCCCACGCAGCCCTGCCTTCATCTGGAAAGTTGTCCAGATGGTCATTCTGATGTTCGGTCTAATTAGCATATTAGCTCTTTATTATATAGGACTAGAGGCCCGGTGCACAAAAGTTTGTGCACTGGTGGGGGTGTGTGTCCCTCAGCCCGACCTGTGCCCTCTCACAGTCTGGGACCCCTCAGGAGATAACTACCTCCTGGCTTAGGCCCACTTCCAAGGTGGCAGGTGGCAGGCCCAATCCCATGGTGCCTGCCCAGTCTTCCTGGGTCGCACAAGGCAGGCCCAATCCTGGGGTTGGGGTGGGCGGCGGATGGCGCTGCCCCGCCCCGCCTGCCTGCAGTATGCAAATTTAATGTCCATCTTTGTTGGGTTAATTTGCATACTCTTCTGATTGGCTGATGGGCATAGCGAAGGTATGGTCAATTAGCATCTTTGTCTTTTATTAGTGTAAACTAGAGGCCCAGTACATGAAAATTCATGCACTCTGGGGGATCCCTCAGCCTGGCCTGCACCCTCTCACAATCTGAGACCCCTCAGGTAGGGTCCTTAGGCCTCTCCTGAGATCAGGGCCTATCAGGGCTTACCTTCCCCCGGCTGCAGGCAGCTGGCTCCACCCCTACCACTACCATTGCTTGCCATCTGTGCAGCACTGCCCCCTCTCACCTGCCACCAGTGGCCTCCCTCTGCAGGCAACAGGTGTGGGGTGCAATGGCTTGGCTAGCCTGGGCCTCCCTCTGCAGGGCGATCGCTGGCTGACTGTACACCTGTCACAGAGTTGTCGCCAGCCTGGGCCTCCCTTTTTCTTTGCTGGGGGACAGGGCCAGTCCTGTGAGGAGCATGTGCCTAACTAATCACCCCTAACCACTTGCCTGCTTACCTGATCACCCCTAACCACTTGCTTGGGGGCGGGGCCAGCCTAGCAAGAGGCCTGGTGGTTCTTGTCTCTAGTTGTTCTGGTTGTTACGCTTATGGTGGCTGGCCTTTTATTATATAGGATAATTATTATATTACAGGAGGCCTGGTGCATGGATTCATGCACTGGTGGGGTCTCTCGGCATGGCCTGCGGGACTTGGGCTGAAACTGGCAGTCCAATGCCGCCTGCTGCTCCTGTCTGCTGCTCCAGCTGTGGGAGAGCACTGACCAAAAGGAGGCAGCCCTGCATTGAGCATCTTCCCCCTGGTGGTCAGTGCACGTCATAGTGACCAATTGACTGGTTGTTCGGTCATTCGGTCATTCGGTCACATAGGCTTTTATATAGAGAGATTTTATATATGATCAACTGTAAACATATTTTTGCTACACTCTGTATATGACAAGTGAATGAAACAATCTCACTGCAGCAAATGGGGGAAGGGTGCTGACCTAAGTACCTGGGTAAATGAACAAAATCTTTTATACTAAAGGCAACTTATCTGTGCATGAGCACTTGTACTCTAGCAGAAAAAGTTGTTTCCCACTGGGGTAAAGGTTAATAATTCTAATTCTACTATACATTATACTGAAATTTAACAATTAAGCCATAGATGATGAGTGGTGGGAGACAGGTTTGTTATTGTATCTATGGGAACTCACAGACACAAAAGGGGAGGAAGCTAAAATAATACATGTGAAATGGATTAGAAATGGAGGAGACTGTAGTAAGAACTCATAATTAAATAGATGTATATAGTTACACATTGACATATTTACAGATATGTGTATATAAACAGATTAGTATACACATATATTTCCTCATAATGTCAATTCAGAGGTCCTAGAAGCAATGACACCCTAGTATTGATAAGCATACTTAGAATCCAGATCTTGGTTTCTAATACTATTCTCCATCACAGGAAACCCTGGCTTTTGTAAAAATGTCTCAACCCAGCTGGGACAGGAGATAGTCAAGATGAGCCTCTTACAGTATTAGAAAGTGAGAAACTGTTCAAAAAAATCACAATGATTGAGATATGTTAAAAAGACAAAGGAGCCAACTGGATGAATGTCCAAAGCTGGGACAATTTGAACAATCAATTAAGCAAATTAAAATGGGATAAGTCCAAGTATTCAATAAAATCTCTGAGTCCATACTAATACAAAAATAAACGATTAAAGAAAGAAAGAACTAGAGAAAAATAGAAATCTCATGTGCAGAATTCTAAATACCGTGTCCTCCAAGATGTGGAGCGTAACTCTTCCCTCTTTAAGTGTAGGTTATACACTTCTTTCCAAAGGCACATTATGAAGGGGGCAGAGAATAACTTTACAATAAAGAAACCTCTTGAACCTTCCTTCAGACAGATGATCAAACAACAGGAGTCATATTGATAGTGTGTACACTTGATTTCAGGTGATGATGATGGCATTTGTGTCTATGATCTTCCTCCTCAAAACTCATCGACACACTGCCAAAACCGGTTTGGCTCGGTGGATAGAGCGTCGGCCTGCGGACTGAAAGGTCCCAGGTTCGATTCCGGTCAAGGGCATGTACCTGGGTTGCGGGCACATCCCCAGTAGGAGATGTGCAGGAGGCAGCTGAATCGATGTTTCTCTCTCATCGATGTTTCTAACTCTCTATCTCTTTCCCTTCCTCTCTGTAAAAAATCAATAAAATATATTTAAAAAAAAAAAACTCATCGACATAGTCTAATGATGAGACAAACATCAGAGAAATTTCAATCTAGGGATATTTTATAAATACCTGACCAGTATTCCTCAAAACTGCCAAGGTCACCAAAAACAAGGGAATTCTGAGAAGCTGTCACAGCATAGAGGAGCCTAAAAAGTCATGATGAATAAATGGAGTATGTTATCCTGGATAGGTTCACCCAACATAAAAAAAATGTCAGGTAAAATTAAGAAAATATGAATAAACTGTGGACTTTAGTTGGTAGTAATTACCAATATTGATTCATTCATTGTGACAATTACCATACCAATTACCAGTGTAAAATGTTAATAATCAGGATGCTGGGTATGTACGTTTTATGTAAATCAAAAACTTTCAAAACAACAAAAAAAGTTTATTTTAAAAATCCTAAATCATCACTTAAAATATATTCTACATATAAAAACTACAAAATTCTATTGTATATGTTTAGTATTATTGTTAATTAATGTATTTAATGACTGTATTGTTGTTCATCATTGAAATATTGAGAGCTCAACACTAATTTGTTTTTTCACTAATATGAGGTCATTTTGATGGTGACTGCAATTTGTTTTTTTACTGAATATTAATAATTCATCTTTATGGAAATGTAATATTAAACTGACAATTAAATATGTGTGATGGATGTCTATCTGAAATTACTCTTGAGCTTTAAATTATGGATTTCACACCTGATGTGTTCCAGTGGGTGTTGATAACAAATGGAAAACACCTCTGTATCATGGCCAGCTAAATTATCTCTATTAACTTGATGGTAAATATTCCTTCATGCTGTCTTTGCACAAAGCACAGCATACATTACAGATCGGGTACATGAAAAATACATTAATTGGATATTAGTGAGACTGACATGCACATGAAAAACACATAACTTACTTAGAAGATAATTTGAAGGTTACCTCATCTTTTTGTGTACAAGGAGTTAGTATGGATTAGTAATGCTCTTTTGTATTTATATAATGCTCAGGAGTTCCATGCTTAAATGTAACACAACAATGGCAGCAAGGAAAGATTACCTATTACTCAAGCCAGATGCAAAGGTTTGCATCAATAGACCTACTACACTGCAGTCACTACTTTTAAACACCTAAAGTGCTTATTATTATTAGCAATGTTATAATAATTATGATTATCTTAAATATATAATTAATTGTAATATGAAAATATATACTGTAAATTAATTATTAAATAAATCCAGGAGCTCATTTGGAGGTAGATATGGTATATATATATATATATATATATATATATATATATATCCTTTATAATAGGACACTGAAGATTTGATAACATAAATCACTCAAAGACAAACGTGCATTGTAGAATTGAAAAAAATATGTGTCTGTCTGGTTGTAGGTCTCATTTCTTAGTGTGATCCATGATCCAAGAGGTTGGAAGCCTGTCCTTTTAAAATTATAATCAGATTAGATTCTAGGTGAAATACATTTTAAGGTCTGGGAATTTTTTTATCTTTCTAAATGTTTTCCAATAATTTGTTAGCAGATTTTTTGTTAACATCTGATCCTCAGAGATCCTCAGAGAGTATAAGAAAGTATTTTTAAAATCTTATAAGCTAATGACCTAGACACTAAACATTACATTTATGGATACACCTCTTATAGCCAAATTACTTAAAAAATGAGCCTTCCTTCAGATGCCAGATGTGGGACAAATTTGAGCAGCAACTGCTTTACTGAGCCAGAATCAATGAGCTGTGCTGTTGGCATAATAGGACAGAGACCAGTGTTCCCGTCTCTTCCAGTGCTCATTATGAGTTCTCTATATTAGCTTGGCCTCAAATTCTGTCTTTGGGTAGCACCACCTCAATCCATTGAATAATCGTAATGTTAAAAGGGATCATATTGCCCTTATTGATTTGGCTCAGTGGATGGAGCGTTGGCCTGCGGACTGAAAGGTCCCGGGTTTGACTCCGGTCAAGTGCATGTACCTTGGTTGTGGGCACATCCCCAGAAGGAGGTGTGCAGAAGGCAGCTGATAGATGTTTCTCTCTCATTGATGTTTCTAACTCTCTATTTCTCTCCCTTCCTCTCTGTAAAAAATCAATAAAATATATATTTTTTTAAAAGGGGGTCATATTATTATTCCTCTAGAAAACCTCTCTGCTTCTCTGTAAATGTATGGGTGAAACATATGAATGGATGAAAGATTACATTTAAGTCCCCATTTACCAATATGTTTGTACATATGAACATTTAAGAGTGAAGCTGAGTAAAAAACCCTTTATATTTATACTAGAGGCCTGGTGCACAGATTCGTGCACTGGTGGGGTACCTCTGCCTGGCCTGCAGGGATCAGGCTGAAACTGGCTCTCCAACATCCCCCGAGGGGTACCGGATTGTGAGAGGGTGGTTTTCAGGTGATGCAACCTGGAATCAGACTCCCTCGTCTCTGGTTCCAGGTGCATCACCCAAGAACCACAGCTGCCAAGTCACCACAGCTCGGCAGTTCCTGCATTGAGTGTCTGCCACCTGATGGTCATTGTGCATCATAGCTACCAGTCAGGTGGTCAGACAGTTGGACATTCACTTAGACTTTTATATATGTAGATGTTTTACCAAACAGACATATGTATGTGTGTGTGTGTGTGTGTGTGGTTGTAGGTTACACTGGTGAATCCGAGAAGTAGTGAATTCAGCTTCCTGTGCTTGAATGTAATGGAATGTGTTGTGGGAAAAATGACAATTAACCATTAAAATATGGTTTACCATAGGATTTTTTTGTAACAAAAATAGAAAGGCCAAAAGAGATAATGTGTTTCTCTTTCCTCAGCAGCATATCACGTTTCTGTAAGGTTACTAAAATGAATCTTTAAAATATGAAGACAATTTTAGATAACCATATCATAAATTAAAGGTTATTTTGGCAATAGACATGAGTTTTGGGAATTTTGGGGAATATTATTTTTTTCTCACATAAGATGTTGGCTAGCCATGGCTCTCTTTCTTAAGATTTGTACTTCTATGGAAACCAAGATGGCGGCATAGGTAAACACCGGAGAGTGCTGCCTCACACAACCACTTCAAAAATACAACTAAAAGATATAACGGACATCATCCAGAACCACAGGAAGGCTGGCTGAGTGGAATTTCTACAACTAGAAGGAAAGAGAAAAGCATACCGAGACTCAGAGAAGGTGCGGTGCAGAAGTAAAATACAAAGGTGCAGAGGTGCATGTGTAGAGGGCTGGCAGCTGAGGACACGATTATCTTTTTTAATTGGGAGGTAGTCTCAGGCTCTGAGCTCCAGTTCCAGGCGAGTCTCTGAGGACCCAGACTCATGGAGGAGAAGCAGGACTGTCTGGCATTGGTCAGAACTCGAGGGCAGCTTTCTCTAGGAGGCACTCGCGGCTATTGCCAGGACCTCTGAAGGCAGGACTGAGAGCAGCCATACTGCTCGCTCTGCCTGCCCTGTTTATCCCCTGGGACCCTGCCCCACCTAAGTCGTGCATGGAGGCTTTTGCAAATAAAAGGCGCGGTCCTTTGTAATCTGAAAATAACTTAACAAAGTGCAGCTGCCCCAAGGCCCCAGGGCAACTTGCATTGCTTTACAGCTGGCTTCTGCTGGGTAGCCTCAGGCAAAGGCTAGATTAACACCTCCTTAGATCCAAGAGACAGTATACCCAGTGGTCAGAGTGGGACCATCCAATTACAACTCCTCAGATCTATAAGGGACATACTCAGGGGGCAGACTCAGTGAGCACCAAAGCCCCACTAAAGCAAGTCTTGCCCCATAAGGGTGTCTTCAGCACAGAAGTTCTCCCACCGTAGACACAGCTGATTCTCACAGCCAATTAGCCTGGAGGTCAAATTCTTCCAGTGATACCTACAATAATCAAGGCTTAACTACAACAAGACTGTGCACAAAGCCCACAAGGGGGTGCACCAAGAGTGTTTACCTCAGGTAATTGGGACACTTAGCACAGAAAGCCACTCTATCGACCCAGCGAAGCATAAAAAATGCCGAGACAAAGAAACAAGACACTAAGGAAAGAAATGGAGGAAAGCAAACTACTGGATATAGAGTTCAAAACCACACTTTTTAGGTTTTTCAAGAATTTTCTAGAAACCGCCAATAAATGTAGTGAGATCCTCAAGAAATCTAGTGAGACCCTTGATGTTGTGATAAAGGACCAACTAGAAATTAAGCATACACTGATTGAAATAAAGAATATTATACAGACTCCCAACAGCAGACCAGAGGATCACAAGAATCAAGTCAAAGATTTGAAATACGAAGCAAAAAACACCCAACCAGAAAAGCAAAATGAAAAAAGAATCCAAAAATACGAAGATACTGTAAGGAGCCTCTGGGACAGCTTCAAGCATACCAACATCAGAATTATAGGGGTGCCAGAAGAAGAGAGAGAGCAAGATATTGAAAACCTATTTGAGGAAATAATGACAGAAAACTTCCCCTACCTGGTGAAAGAAATAGACTTCCAAGACCAGGAAGCGCAGAGAACTCCAAACAAAAGGAATCAAAAGAGGACCACACCAAGACACATCATAATTAAAATGCCAAGAGCAAAAGACAAAGAGAGTATCCTAAAAGCAGCAAGAGAAAAAAAGTCAGTTACCTACAAGGGAGTACCCATACGACTGTCAGCTGATTTCTCAACAGAAACTTTGCAGGCCAGAAGGGAGTGGCAAGAAATATTCAAAGTGATGAATACCAAGAACCTACAACCAAGATTACTTAATCCAGCAAAGCTATCATTCAGAAGTGAAGGTCAGATAAAGAGCTTCACAGATAAGAAAAAGCTAAAGGAGTTCATCACCACCAAACCAGTATTATATGAAATGCTGAAAGGTATCCTTTAAGAAGAGGAAGAAGAAGAAAAAGGCAAAGATACAAATTATGAACAACAAATACACATCTATCAACAAGTGAATCTAAAAATCAAGTGAATAAATAATCTGATGAACAGAATGAACTGGTGATTATAATAGAATCAGGGACATAGAAAGGGAATGGACTGACTATTCTTGGGGGGTAAAGAGGTGTGGCTGGTGGGGGAAGAGATTGGACAATAATGGTGCAACTATGGATGAGGACAGTGGGTGGGGAGTGAGGAAGGAGGGTGGGGTGGGAACTGGGTGGAGGGAAGTTATGGTGGGAAAAAAGAGGAACCAATGTAATAATCTGAACAATAAATATTTAATTTAAAAAAAAGATTTGTACTTCTGGGAACACATGGGTACCATTTAGCTTGGCATCACAAGATAGTAGTTTTGTTTTTTGGAAGCAGAGCATAGCTATAAACTGTAACCTTACTTAGTTATGGATAATCAGAAAAATCATTGATTACCACAACAATGTTTTCTTTCTTTGCATTCACCAGTGGTGGAATATTTTCTATTTACAATGTGACCCTCATCTTTATCATTCTTACATTTCTCCTTTGACCATTGTGCTGTTTATTTTTGACAGTTTCCTTAGGTACCAGTAGTTGCTCAAATTGTGTTATATTCAGAAATCCTTATTATTTTATTACATTTGATTATTGTTTGCTTTCCAACTGACATCATCAGCAAAATCAAGTAAAGCAAACATCTTGAAAATCCAGGGCAGGAACTCCTGGCAGTAGGTTTAGGAGACAATAAATAGAAAGAACATCGGGGCAGTGCAAACAATGTCATTTTACACATGCACAGTTTTTACCTAAATTCATGAGAATGCTTGAGGGGGTCATTTGAATAATACATATAAGCAAAATATGCTTCTAAATTCATTTAATTCTCCCCTGAAGGTGTTATAAACTAATATTTTTTTATTCTGTGCAGATCCAATTATTTTTCCCTTGGTAGACATAATATTTAGTCATTATTTGACAAAGGCAGAGGGAATGAAAACTAATAGCACTCAAATTTCTTGGGACTAGTAACCTCATTTACTCTTCACAACATTATGTCATTGCAATAAAGGAGTGAAATTTAATGCAGATAAAGCAGCTATTTTCATTTTAATATTTGGTACTGTGCAGGTTGAGATAACCTAAGTTGAATTGCAAGGATAAAAAACAAACTCCTCCCCCCCTCCCCCACAAAAACGTTCAGGACTTTATACAATATAGGTTTCTTTTTTGCTCACAATTTATATCCATTTCAGGTAAATGTGTAGGGTGTGTTTGGGGGCATCATTCTCATTCTGTGATCCAGACTGACTTAGCTTTCATAAGGAACACTGCTTGGCACTCGAGTGTGTAAAGGAAGAGAAGATAGCAAATCGCACATTGGAATTCAAAGGCGCCCAACCCGAAATGACCAGAACCCTCCATTTCATTGCTAAAGCAAGTCAGACAGCCATGTGTAACTTGATAGAACCAAGAAAGTCCACCCCTATACCCACAAACTCAAAAAGAGGAGAATAAAAAACATTTGTCAATAGTCCTACTGAGGTTCACAGGTGCAGTGCAAATTTCTGTCAAAACAAGAAATCCGATAAATCATTTTCACTCAAAGTTGTTATTAAATATTTTATACTCTCAATAATCTCCATCTATACATTTTCTACATTTCCAAGCATTTGACATAATCAATTGTAACATATTGAACAATTCTTAACAGTCAACAAATTAGGAATATTGATTCACCAACTGGAGAGCCCTACGTACCTTCAAGATTCAATCAGGTGGCTGAGGTTTCTTGATATCGGGGAGGCAGTGATGAAAGGATAAGTCCAGTAGGGGGAACCCCAAACCCAGACACTGGCTCTGATTAACAATTATGTTTGTGTGTAAACCAAGATCCTACTACGATGACAGTATAACTAAGTAGACTGGCTTAAGAGATAGAGTGATCACCTTCTCTACCTCTACGTATATCACAGTGCAATTTCAGAGTACCCTGGAATGTTACACTAGATATTCCAAACACTGTCCCTTAACAACACCAGGTGGTTAGCACTCCAACAACAGCTCAAGCCATTACTAAGGGGACTAATAAAGAAAGAACCATGATTGAAATAGTTCAAAGAGTTTTCCATCAAATTGATTTTCAAGTGGAGATGTTCTTTATAAGAAAAACAAACAACCAACAAACAAAAAACAGTATGTATAAAGATATAAAGGATCGTATTTGATTCATAGGAAAATAATTCTCTGGCAAAATAATTACCTTAAAGTTTACTTTTTCTTTTTATTTAACTCTACCAGGGACTAAGTGCTACTTTTTGCCAGTCCCCTCAGAGATCCTTTTAGTACCTCCAGTGCCTGTTACCAATCTCTCAGGATATTGTGTTGTCCTCAGGTATATACTTTCCTCCTTGTTTACCAGGTCTAACAAATGTTACAGACAACCTCCCTGTCCTTTCCCTAAACCCACACAGACTCTCTTCTATTTCAATGTCTCATTTCTTATCTCATTTCCCTTTCCTTTCCCTCTGTCTCTTTGATCGACACCTTTGGGTCCACATGTGTTTTGTTTTCCTTTGATTATAGCTAGCCCTGTGAATTAATTTATCTAGATTTTTAACTCTATAAAATTATTATGTTGGAGATAAACATTATATTATTGTGCCCAATTTTGTGAAATCACTAAAGTGTATTTTAAAACATCACATCTCAATTGGGAGGTTGCCACTCTAGTAAAATAAGTGCTTATTATTACTGATTTAGTGAGAACCAAAGAGGTGAAAACATATTTGTCTGACCCATCCACTCCGTTTCCACCAGCACATTGTGTGTCAATATACAGGACGCAACTCATAAAAGCTGGCCAAGCAATTCTCCAAGAATCCTGTCATATACAGGTTGTCATGTTTTCTATATCCCTGGACAGTTTCAGTTTTACACATGACTGAAACCAAGCATAATAAATTTTCATTAATTGATTCCTTAATACTACAAACATATTAATGAAATGTCAATGATTTTTCTTTCTTAAACATGGCACTACTACTTAATATTAGAATTTACCTTATCAAATACTACATACAGATTCAGTATTTATCCTACTTGGAAATCAGATTTTCATCCATAAGTAATCAAAGTTGTAAAAGTATTTGTCCTTAAATCTCCACATACATAATAAATGTTACTTTAAAAATTAATAAATAACCCTATCAGTGGTCGGCAAACTGATTAGTCAACAGAGCCAAATATCAACAGTACAACGATTGAAATTTCTTTTGAGAGCCAAATTTTTTAAACTTAAACTATATAGGTAGGTACATTGTTATTAACTTAATTAGGCTACTCCTAAGGCTTAGGGAGAGCCACACTCAAGGGGCCAAAGAGCCACATGTGGCTCGCGAGCCACAGTTTGCCGACCACAGCCCTAGCTGGTTTGGCTCAGTGGATAGTGTTGGCCTGCAGACTGAAGAGTCCCAGGTTCAATTCCAGTTAAGGGCACATGTTCAGGTTGCAGACTTGATCCCAGTGGGGGGTGTGCAGGAGGCAGCCGATCAATGATTCTCTCTCATCATTGATATTTCTATCTCTCTCTCCATCTCCCTTCCTCTTTGAAATCAATAAAAATATTTTAAAATAACAATAATAAATATTTATTAAATTGTAGCTGTACATGAGATATATTGTTATAGTGTTTGAAGGCAGGGTTGCCACATCTTACAGCCTTATTCACAACCAACCAGATTATTTATTCATCTGTTATATGTAGATTTACATTTTATATGCTAGCACAGATTATCCCCAGGGCCCATTCCTCAATGACTCCTCTGTCAATGACCTATTTCCAGAAGACTTGAAAATGTTATGGGATCTTTCAAAATCCTTCCTTCAGGTGCTCTGACCCTTCACAGGAGTAGATCAAATACTATGTTTTCAAACGGAACCAGCCCCTGACTTACAAATGACCATTGCATTGACTTCATGCTTCCCTTATAAAATAATCTCCCACTGAGACCACCTCACTCATTGCTACAGAAGTCTTCAAGAAAAGAAACACACACACTAAATAAGTAAGTACTTAAATAAAAATAAACACACTGAATGTAGCTGTTCTGAGTAAGGGATCATCTACTCTTGGCCACTTTCTAAGTCATGGTCAGTATGAAATTGATAGAGGGCTAATTAAAAAAAATAGGATTCAACCCTCCTATACATGATGCTTCTTTCTTTCTCTTAATAGCTTTCTCTCTTTCCAGTTATTACATTCTCCAGGGGGCGGTCTTCCCAAACATAATTCTACTTCAACAACTGGATTATCTTGCTGGATTGATGCGGTCCTAGTCATAAGTATAACAACCATTTGGTTGAGTCACTGCTTGCCCAGTCCTCCCACAGTAACTCTCACAGGGATATATGATTCTATGTAAATTTATAAAAATACTGTTTTCTTCATGCACATAGCCATTTCAAAATAAGTTTGGATATGAGTAAGAGATGACTGAAAAGTAGAGGAAGTTATAAATATTGGCATGGGATGTACTGATTTTGTTGTGGTGGAATATGAGTAAAAACTCCAGTACCTGTGAAAGGAATATCTTAGATTCTTGGAGGTACAAGAAATGAAAGGACATTAATAATATTTTTATTTGAAAGTCATCTCCGGAGTGTGTCTCATAAAGAAAATGTTTTGGGACAGGTTTTCCAAAAATGTTGCTGTTGCTTTAAATTTAAGTAATTGTTGGGCTGGCCATCACCTCTGAGAAGGCTTTATAATTTCATTGTCATTCCCCTTAATTTTATGGACAATTGTATCAGATATAGCAGAGTATACCCTCACCTCCAAAATGTCTCTCAAAAACACCTGCCATCACCTCTGGATCTTCCCCACTGCCATTCCTTTACCCATCACTCAGCCATCCTATGGGTTGGAAGGCATGGGCAAAGAAAAATAGTTTGGACTGATTTTTCCTCAGTAATTCCTTCAAGAACAAAAACAGTTTGAAATGAATTGGAAATTCTTAGACGTATCTACCAGTTGGGAGGTGATGTTGGAGGCCCTGGCTCATGTAGATCCCACTTGGGGACCCTCCACAATGTTAAACATGTTATAGGGCTGCCACGTACACTCTCTTGGTTGTACTTCTTGTGTGGAAGTTTGGGCATTAGATTGACTCTTTCATAGTGCCTTGCACATTAGAGGTGTACACTAGAGACCTTCATGTGTTTAAGAAAATGCCTCCAAAAGATCAATGAATTCGGACACAACTATGGAGACCTCTCTAAAGTGGCATCAACTTGCTTACCCTTGGGAGTTTCCTGGAGAGAAACTTTACTCACTTATGCCACCCGAGGACTGTTATCCCTACAATATACACGATCCAATTAGAGAGGGTGATACAAAATTTGTCCCTGACTTTGGCTGAAATGATCAATGATACCACTTCAGCACAAAGAAGGCATTCAGGTCAGCCTCAACTCACTGGCCAGCATCATTATGGATGATAGATATGCCATACAGTCCCGCCTTGCAAGCCATGGTAAGAAGTCTGAGCAACCGCTATTAGATCCTGTTCCACCTCGATTAATGCCTCAGGCAAGGGCACAATGACACCTCAGACAGACATTTCAGTACGAAGCGACTTGGTTTTCTAAAGAATAATGTGATGGCTCATTTTATTTTTCAGTTTTTTGCGCCTGGGCCCTGAGGGGTGTGGGTGAAGTGAGTACTGCAAGTTGGTCTCATCCTGCTCTTTGGAGTCCTATTGATAGTAGCCCTAATTAAATGCCTTAGGAGATAAATTGAACAGATTTGTTCCTAACCTGTCAGATCAATCATAGTGGCTGATGGAACAGTGTACTCCTGGGAATATTTGCCAGGAGCTGAGACAGAGTAGAAATAAAGGTTAGGTATTGTTGGCAAATAATTTTTTGTATGTGTGTCATGTTTCTGCACATTTTGTGAGCAGTGGCACTGACTGCCCTTGTTTTCTAAGCTACCTTTGCTAGGATGTTTATAATATGTACAGTCCTAAATAACAGAGGTAATATCTCCAACAGAACAAAGAATAAATTTGCTTCTAGTCTTTGACAACATACATAGTGTTTCCCTCCAGAGACAAAGGCACGTTTGCTTGCTGATCATTATAAATGTTTTGAGTTCCCTAATCTCAGTAATCCTTGGCTATCACTCTCATTACCTGCCCAAGTGTCTCCTGGCCCTCTTCACATTAACCTGCAGGAATTCAAGGTCAGTAAGCAGGTTCAGAAAATGCTGATACTCTGCTTACTGGTTATGTTAGGAGACATAATACTCTTTTTCTCTGACCTAGGACCCCTGTGTCTTCTGCCAGTACCCATTAGCTGTAACAGGCTAAATTCTTAGCTTGCACCTAGGAGCCACATTATTTTCTGCCAGCATCAGTGAAACTGTGACAAGCTAGCCTTTTAGATTGCAGATAGAAATATAAATCGTAGATCCTTCACAGTTTTTTACAGGAATCGATGACAAAATGTAAGCCCACTATCTTCTTTCAAAATATGTTTTAATTCTATTTACTGTTTTCCTTTCTGCTACTACTTGCTATTCCAAACCACCATGTCATTTCTGAATTCCTATAAAAACCTTTCTTTATTTATCCTTTTCTGCTACCCACTTACACTCAATGGAGCAATTTAAAAAAAAGTGATCAACCAAAGAGCTTGTATGCATATATGCATAACCCATGGACACAGACAATAGGCTGATGAAGCCTGGGGTGGGGGGTGGGGACAGCCTAGAAGAGGTGAATGGGGTAAAAATGGGACATATGTAATACTTTCAACAATAAAGATTTTTTAAAAACCATAAATCACTTATGTTTTTCCTGTTGTTAAACCCCTTTGATGATTTTTTTTTATTGTAACGCTTCCACTTGCTATGGCTTACAAGATCCTGTGCCATTTCGCTTCTGCCAGTCTTTCCAATGTATCTACTAGCTCTCTTCTTTTTGTTTGCTTTATTCTAACAACATAAATCTTTGTTTTCTAGCCCTAGCCAGTTTGGCTCAGTGGATGGAGCGTCGGCCTGCAGACTGAGGGGTCCCAGATTCAATTCCGGTCAAGGTCATGTGCCTTGGCTGCGGCACATCTCCAGCGGGGGGTGTGCGGGAGGCAGCTGATCAATGTTTCTCCCTCATCGATGTTTCTAACTCTCTATCCCTCTCCCTTCCTCTCTGTAAAAAATCAATAAAAAAAATATATATATTTTTAAAATCTTTGTTTTCTATACTCCAGCACCATCAGCCTATGACAATGGCCTTGAATACACATACTTTTTTTCCTTCCAAGAGCCTTATCAAATGAACTATTATACCCGAGAGCAAGAATTTCTCAGGTTCCCTCAGTGGAGGGGCTCATCCTATCTTATCTCCAAGGGCTCATCTCCTTGGAGAGTCATGAACTAAACACACAGTTGAGCATACAGCTTCTTGTCCTTGTCATTTAAAAATGCAGTAATTTTTTTTGCCCTAACTGGTTTGGCTCAGTGGATAGAGCGTCATCCTGCGGACTGAAAGGTCCCAGGTTCGATTCCAGCCAAGGGCATGTACCTTGGTTGCGGGCACATCCTCAGTAGGAGATGTGCAAGAGGCAACTAATCGATGTTTCTCTCCCATTGATGTTTCTAACTCTCTATCCCTCTCCCTTCCTCTCTGTGAAAAATCAATAAGATATAAAACAAAAAAATAAAAATAAAAATATAGTAATTTTTATCACAAACAGTAATCTTTTTATATGTTAACCCACATATTAAAATCCTATCTCCATCCTATATAATAAAAGGCTAATATGCAAATAGGTCGAACAGCAGAACAACTGAACAACCAAATAACCGGTCGCTATGATGTGCACTGACCACCAGGGGGTGTGTGTGGAACTTGGTGGGTGTTGGCTGTGGCAGGATGGTGGAGCAGGTGAGCGGGGGCACCAGACCAAAGCAGGGCTCTAGTTGCTATTATCAGGGCCAGCCTCTGGTGGTTACTGAAAATTCTTTGCTCCCATGCGCCACGGTCCCACCTGGTACTCACACCTGCTGCTGGTGCCAGCCCCAATCGTTCCACGCCTTCAGCTTGTGCAAGCAGTGCTGGTGCCATCAGCATGTGAGAGCGGTGGTGGGAGTGGGGCTGCCAGCAGACAGGGGACTGGGGGGGCAGCTGCAGGAGGGGCTGGGCAGGAGCGCAGAGGATGGGCAGAGACCTGCCCTTGTGCTCACTGCAGCCTCCTGGCCCACAGTTCTTTTCAAGGTACACAAATTCATACACTGGGCCCCTAGTTTAAGTATAAGCACACTGTGAACTGGTACCATATTTGTTTTACTCCAAGTTCTATCCCTAGAGATGATCATCTCTGTAAGATGAATTGTGACCTTCCCCAAATGTATATGTTGAAACCCTAAGTCCCAGTATCTCAGAATGTGACTATATTTAAAGATAGGGCCTTTAAAAAAGTGATTAAATTACAAAAAAGTTGATAGTATGACTGATGTCCTTATGAAAAGAAGAAATTTTGGATACAAAGGGAGGCACCAGGGATGCACATGCACAGAAAAGACTTTGTGAGCACACAGCAAGAAGGCAGCCATCTGCAAGCCAAGAAGAGATGCCTCAGAAGAAACCAAACTTGCCAACACCTTGATCTTGGTCTTTTAGTCCACAAAACTGTGAGAAGGTGAATACCCGTGAGTTACGGTACCTAATCTGTGGTACTTTGTTCTGACAGTCCTGGAAATTAATACAAGCATTATATTGCAAAATAATTACTTCACAATATAGATTTAATGAATACGTGAATTAATGAAAAAACAAAAGCAAAATCCAATAGCATGACATTCATTCCACAATGCTCATGTCTGGGCTACCAGAAAAAAAAAAATTTTCTTATACTCTTCATCACAACTAAATAAGAAACTAATTCGTTCCATTCAAAAGTGGTACAGAACTAGCTTTACAAAAAAAAGTAATATAAAAAAGAAAGATTGATGATGTACTCTGTGCTGTTGACACTGCTAAAGATGAAGTCTATGAGCTAGCACAGCTCTTGATAAATGATGATACGACTGTGTCCATGGGATCTTTGAATGATGGGACCCATAGTCAGTGAAATAAGAGTATTTCTTTTTTTCTGAGATATTTTATAGAAATAAATCTAAGTGTTATCAGAAGAAAAAAAACATCAACAATAGAATGCCAAGACGTTATAAACATCTTTCTCAGAGATATTTTATTAAATTTAATATTTATAGATTTCTATCACCTTTGTTTTTAGGAGCAAACTTTATGCTGAGTCAGAGGTGAAGGTGTTCTTGCACTTCTTGTCTTTTAAGATTATTTCCATTGTCTCATAGTTACAATTGTCTAATATCCTTTTACTATTCTTTTCTTCGTCAGATCTGCCTTCGGAAAAGAGTCCAGTACATATTTATTCTTTGATGTGAATTCCCATTTAACTGCTCCAAGGGATGTTTAGATGGTAAGCCATATCTTAAATTGCAGAATGGAAAATCCTTGATAAAATAAACTAAGACATCAGATTTTAGAGTTGGGAAGTCCTTCTTACAGATTCTGAAGACAGATAAGCCTACCTTTGCCTCTCTAAATACAAAGCTTAAATCTAGTTTACTAATAAACAAAGGTTCTGCCAGTTTATATGGCACATCATAGAAGAAAGCTCAGTATTTCTGTCATTTAACAGTTTACTCTGGAGATATTTTTGATGTATGGGTCACTCTGTCACCACGGCCCACAGCTGGTTGTATCTGCTTGGGCAAATTATTAGAAAACAACTTGAATTTTCTGATATAGTTACAAATAAAATACATTTAGATTAGGTAAACTGTTTATTGAGTTGTAATTAGGAAACCAAGATTTTTCTTTCTCAGAGATTTTACACACAAGACAAGGATAAGGAGTGAATGGGCAGGAAGCAAGGCAGAGAGATACACATACTTCGTAGCAGTCTGGAAGAGACATTAATTTATTTCACATTCAGCAGACATTTCTTAATAATAGGTTGAGAACTGTGTTAGGGGGTAGGCATCAACAACAACAACAAAAAAGTCAGTTAACACAAGCCCTAAGTCGGAGAAGCCACAAGGTAATAAAAAGCAGAGGTAATCAGCGTCACTATTGTGGAAAACAGTATGGCGTTTCCTCAAAAAATTAAAAATGGAACTTCCATTTGACCCTGTAATACCACTTCTTGGTATATATATCCAAAATAAAACAGAAACACCAATTAGAAAGGATATATGCACCCGTATGTTCATAGCAGCACAATTTACAATAGCTAAGATTTAGAAACAGCCTAAATGCCCATCAGCAGATGAGTAGGATTAGAAAACTGTGGTACATCTACACAATGAAATACTACACTGATGTAAAAAAAAAAAAAAAAAGGAATTCTTACCATTTGCAAAAGCATGGATGGAACTGTAGAGCATTATGCTAAGCGAAGTAAGCCAGTCAGAGAAAGATAAATATTACATGATCTCACTCATTTGTGGAATATAAAAAACATCATAAACTGATGAACAAAAATAGATACAGAGACTAAGAATCATTGAACAGACTATCAAACTACAGCAAGAATTCTGGGGAGGGCTGGGGGGGTAAGAGATCAACCGAAGGACTTGTATGCATGCATATAAGCATAACCAATGGACACAGACACTGCAGGGGGTTGGGGGGGCATGTGCTCGGGGGTAGGGAGGCTGGGGGGAGGTCAATGGGGGGAAAAGGAGACATATGTACTACTATTTGTAATACTTTAAAAATAAAAATAAATAAATAAAATACGCAACATTTATATAATAAAAACCCAGTGGTGGTAACGCCGTAACAACCAAAGACCGGTCACCAGGAGGCTGCGTGCACGGTGAGGCGCGTGCGGGTGGGTGGGGACTTGACTCTGGGACTTGCAGGATGGCTTGGCGGGACTCAGGGGGGTCCTGTGGCGCTGGCAAAACTCAGGGGAGTCCCATGGTGCGGCGGGGTCTGGGGTCCTGGGTCTCACACGATTTCGCCTGTTGGGTCATTAGTTTTATTATAAAAAGCAAGGAATATTGTATTAAAGTGCCAAGTATACATAACACAACTTCAATATTTAAAAACCTACACACAACCTTATTTCATCTATACACCATACACTGTACAACTCATCACTCCCCCAAATTATTTTTACTTAAATCCAGATATCAAATTATTTTATCTGAATACTAGAGGCCCAGTGCACAAAAATTTGTGCACTCGGGGAGGGGGAGGAGGGTCCCCCAGCCAGGCCTGTGCCTCTCACAGTCTGGGACCCCTCAGGAGATAACGACCTGGTGGCTTAAGCCTGCTCCTGGGTGGCAGAGGCCAGGCCCAATCCCTAGGTGCAGCCCCTGGTCGAGCTCAGAGCAGGGCAGATTGGGGAATTGGGGCACTGCCCCCTGTCATGCACAGAGCAGGGTGGATTGGGAGGTTGCGATGCCACCCTCAGTCAGGCTCAGGGTAGGGCCAATTGAGGGGTTGGGGCACCACCCCCTGTCACACTCAAGGCAGGGTCGATGGGGAGGTTGAGGCGCCACCCCCTGTGACGCACAGAGCAGGGACCATCAGGGGGTTGGGGCTCCCTACCCTGTCCCGCACAGAGCAGGGCCAATCAGGGGGTTGGGCACTGCCTCCTATCATGCACAGAGCAGGGCCCATCAGGGGGTTGGGGAGCTCCACCCTGTAATGCACAGAGCAGGGCCGATCAGGGGGTTGAGGAGCTCCCCCCTGTCATGCACAGAACAGGGCCCATCAGAGAGTTGGGGAGCTCCCCCTGTCACGCACAGAGTAGGGCCAATAGGAGAGTTAGGGCACCGCCCTCTATTACCCACAGAGCAGGGCCGATCAGGGGGTTGGGGCGCCGCCACTGTCACACTCAGGACAGGGCCGATGGGCAGGTTATGGCTCTACCCCATCACACACAGAGCAGGGCCCGTGGGGGAGGGAGGGTTGGGGCGCTGCACCCTGTCACACACAGAGCCACAGGGCGATCAGGGGGTTTGGGAGCTGCCCCCTGTCACGCTGATCTGGTGCCAGGAGGCCTCGTGGCTCCGCTGATCCCCGTGCTGGGAGGCATATTGCCCTTTTACTATATAGGATAGAGGCCTGGGGGCCGGCTGGTTTGCCCTGAAGGGTGTCCTGGATCAGGGTGGGGGTCCCCACTGGGGTGCCTGGCCAGCCTGGATGAGGGGATGATGGCTGTTTGCAGCTGGTCACACACCCTTCAGGGTGGGGGTCCCCACTGGGGTGCCTGGACAGTCTGGGTGAGGGGCTGAGGGCTGCTTTCAGGCTGGCGGTTGTTGATTGAAGCTCCCAACCGCTCCTTTTTTTTATTTTATTCTGGGCCAGCTTTAGCTCTGGCTCTAGCTCTGAGACTTCCACTGGTTTGTTTTGGTTCTATAATCAATACAATATGTAACTCCAGCTCTGAGATCCCGGTGGCTGAAAGCTGGTTTCTGGGGTTTTGTTTAGCTTCTATACCTGTTAGAATGTTTCAAACTGCCAGCTCAGAGGCCGGCAAGTCAGGCAGGGAATGTTGGAGTCTGCAGTCACTGGAGCAAGCAAGCCTCATGTTTGCTTCCAGCTGCCTGGCTGCCAGCCGCCATCTTGGCTGACAGTTAATTTGCATAAGGATATGCTGATTAGCCAATGGGAAGGGTAGCAGTCGTACGCTAATTACCATGTTTCTCTTTTATTAGTGTAGATCTTAATATCTATGTTTAAATGATTGGGTCTCAAAATTTAAAACTTATAACATTTTTTCACCTAAAATACTTAACAGTAACTTTTCAATAATGGATAAATATCCAGTCAGTTTTTACATATCCTTGGTTATATACCACAGTGGTTCTTAGATAACTCAGCCTCAGGAAATCTTTATAATCTTAAGGATTATTGAAATCTTCAAACATCTTTTGCCTTAAGGAATTATATCTATTAATATTTATTTTATTATTATAAATTAAAGCTGTTTTAATTTTTTCATTAATTTATTTTAAAAAAACAAAAATTAATGCCATTTTAACAAAAATTCCACATCTTTAATGAAAAATAACTGATTTCCTCTTTAAAAGTGAGCAGAGAGGAAGTTGCTTAACAGAAGACTGCTAGGTTCTCATACCTTGTTTTGCATCCAATATGTTGCTATTTGTTGTTATACTGAAAAAAAAATATAAAGAAATTTGGCACCTTACACATAACTAGCTGAAAAGAGCTTTGTGGTGGGATGGGATCTCAAGGAATCCTCTGGGTGAGGCCAGTAAAGTATATCAGGCCCAAACCAACCAAGATTTGGCTCAGTGAAAGGGGAGCTCTGCACTGATCAGGCTTATAAGGGAAAAATTATCCCTTCCAAGAGCCACACAACTCAGTCTGTCCCAGATTCTGCCAAGAGCTAGAGCTCTGCAGGGTGACATCCCCTCAAGGTGGGAGGGGGGTGGGGACACTTGGAGCCTAGAGTGTGGGGCCAGTGGATATCCCATGAGGGGGAAGCATATATGAGGTTCACAGGAAAGTGGGAGGGATGGCCCCCACCCTAAAGCCACACAACTCTGTAACTGATACCCCCTGAGTCTGCTGGTACCTCTGCACACTGGCCCAGGCATATGACTCCTCAGCAAGGGGTGAGCTCTACATGGTGGGGTGAGAGGGAGTCCAGAGGGTGGGCTACTGCCTTCCCCCATATGGCTGATGCCATATGGACGGGAGTGCTCCACCCCAAAAAGATGGTGTCTGCAGTGTGGGAGAGGAACTCAGCACAGAGAGCTGACCCTGTAGCTTCCTCCCCAGAGCCACAAAACCTAGTCTCTCTTCACAAGTATCTAGTCTGCTCTGCCCTCCTTCTAACAGAGCCCAAGGTGAGTGGCTGAGAATGGGATTTGGTGCATTGGCCCTTTATGAGGATGCCTGTCTCTAGCAGACTCCTGTCTCTCCCTGGTGGACAGAATCCCTACTGATTTTCACAGCCATATGTTATATGGGCACCTCTTCCAGGTTCTGATGCTCTGGGCTGGAGAGCCCAGCATGGGGCTGAGACCCCATGGGAACCTTTGCATCTGCGATATCCCTCCAGAATCCCAGTCTTCTCCCTTTGAGGCAGGGCCAGCCCTTTTTGCACCTACACCCTTCCTACCAGTCTTGATATGGCTTCTTCTGTAAACCCTTGGTTATAAGACTTCTGTTCAGCTAGTCTTCAGTTGGTTATTCAGCTTGATTATTTATTATTTAGTTGTAATTCCAGTTTGGTCCTGGGAGGAAGTGAGTGTAACATCTACCTACTACACTGCCATATTGGATCCCTCAGAACTTACTTTCATGTAACTGAAAATTGTATCCTTTAACCTATATCTTCCCACTTTCCTCTCCTTCCAGCCCTGCTAACCACTATTCTATTCTCTGTTTCAATGAAATTGACTTCCTCCTCCCCACCCCCACCCCCCGGAAAAATTCCACATGTAAGACATACCACGCAGTATTTTTCGTTTTTGTAAGCTGAAGCTCTAACCCCCAGCACCTCAGAGTGTAAATATATGGAGACAGGGTCTTTACAGAGGTAGTTAAAATAAAATGAGATATTATGGGAGTGCCCTCATTCAGTATGTCTGCCTCTAAGGAAATTGATTTCCATCATTTATGCTACCCAGAATGTGGTACTTTGTTATGTAAACCCTAGAAAACTAATATGCTCTCTACCTCTCTTTATCTCTCTCACTTTCTGTACTTGCCATGTGCAGTAAGGAAATTTGGTTTTTAGTACTGCGGTGCCTCACCTTGTGGATTGTGATGATTGCAACCCTGTGATATCATTTAACTTACTGTCCTCTGTACTTACATAAATTAGTAGTTCCTTTTATAGGAAGTTTCAGGCTCATTTTGTGAACATAACTACATAAATTATCCTTTATATTTTCATGAGAATTAACATAATATCTGGGACCATCTGTTTTTTTATAATGTTAGAAGTCATTTTGGATCATTGCCATTAGTTTACTTACTTTTAAAAATGATAAACTATCCAAAAGAAGACATAACTGAGTTGTAGTGAGGGCTCAAAATGATAAAACATGTTAAAGCGTTTGACATTTAACCTTCAATTCAATCCTTTAAGGTTGTTACTGTTCGAGTCCATGTTTTATAAAGAATAAAACTGAACTTGAAAGAGGTTAAGTCGTTTACTTAAAATCAAAAGTCTAATAAGAATTATAACCCATACTTGAACCCATGTTTACTTATAGTGTTCGTGTCCTTTTCACTCTAGCACTGACTTCTTGGAAGTCAGAAAATATGAATAATGTGTTTGATGATGGGAGCATGTAAAAAAATTTGAATATCACTAATAAAATGATATAGTATTATAAAGAAGAATTATGTGGGGAATAAACACATATTGATTTTATTGAACATAGTATGATTATAAGTAAATTTTCCCTTTAATTTTAATATTATAATATTAATGTATTATAGAATAACAATAAAAGTATTTTGATCTTTAAAAATACTTTGAAGTAATTTTGAATGTAGAATGCTATGGAATGTTGGTAAAGTGGACAGAATAGAGATAAAGTAGCTATTTCTGAACAAAGTTAGATGCTGATTGTTACTACATGTAAAACTAGTTAGGCTAATAGGTTAATAGGTTTTCCCACCTATAACTGACAACAGTAAAAATATATGAGGTCAACTGCTACAACAAATTATCAGTTACTTTAAAAGAAACAAATCTTTGCTTTAGAGACTATGTACCTACTTGTCCGTATATATGTGTATAATCTCATTTACAGTTCACAACAACATTGTGATATAGGTATTAGCGTATTTATTTTACGGAAAAAGAAAATGAGGTACAGATAATAGTTTTCAACATCATTCAGCTAGTAAGTGTAGAACCAAGAATGGCAAAATGGCACTCAAAATGTCAGCTTACAAAACATATGCACGCACTACACTATTTGTGTTATAGCTATAATATCACTTTAAATATTATATCCAAAACTGTCAATTGCTTGAGAAAAGTGACTTATTAAATTATTTGGATTATTGTTCCAAAGTAGTTATAAGAACAATGCACACACCATACATTGTGTTTTATTTGAAATATTTTATAAGAAAAAAAGCCCAATAACATATGAAGAGAGGAATTAATTCCATTAAGCATTAGCTTTATAGAGAAAATTTTCTTTTTTACATATCAACCAATAATTATATTTACTATTGTGATCCATTCATTTTAATCAAACTACCAAGTTTATTGGGAATTTCTCTTTGATGCACTTTAGCTGTCAGTAGGGGCTCTATAAAGCATATTTTACTGTGCGACCAAGATCTTTTGTCCTATGATTGCTTCTTTCTATAAAATCTTTATAGATTTACTTCCTACAACAGAATTGGAAACTGAAACAAAGAAAAGATGAGATCTTGCAGGCTGAGTCAAATAAACACTTTTTTTTTCTACAGAGAGGAAATTCTGTAAATGACATGAGTTTAGTATCTTCAAGCCACATATTTAAGGATACTTTGGTAGGCTTTGTAATATAGAAACAAAAAAATTAGACAATTTTGAAAAATAAATGACCCATAAACAACATAAATTCATATATTTTCATATATATATATATATATATAGCTGCTTTTGGTTAAGAAACAGAAATTATTGTGCTACTTTCAAAAGAAAGACATTTGCTAGTTTATCACAGATAAACTGGCTGACGGAAAGGCATTGAGGAAGACTGTTTTGAGGAAATGTGAGAGTGCTGGGATCTAAGATTGAAGGAAGCAGCCACCATGATCCCAACTTCCTCTGGGAACCAAAATGAATTATTTTAGGAGTACATCCAGAGCCCCCAGTAGTATGCCAGATCAAGTACAGTATGCCAAGTTAAACTTGAATTTCAAATATACAACTTTTTAAAAGAATAACTATGTCCCAAATATTGCATAGAACATATCCAAAATAAAAATTAATGCCCAGCCAGCATGGCTCAGTGATTGAACATCGACCCATGAATCAGGAGGTCAGGGTTTAATTCCTTGTCAGGGCACATGCTCGGGTTGTGAGCTCAATCCCTAGTAGGGGGTATACTAGAGGCAGACAATCAATGATTCTCTCATCATTGATGTTTCTCTCTCTTCCTCTCCCTTACTCTCTGAAATCAATAAAAATATATTTTAGAAAAAGTAGTCATTTTTGTCTGAAATTCAAATTTACCTGCTTGTTCTGTACTTTTATTTGTGAAATCTAGTAACCCTCCCTGGAAGCTGCCATAGATGATCCCAGCTGACCGTCCACAGCTGCTCACAGAGAACGAAAGGTGTTTTAGGTTTCTCTCTACAAGAGAGTGTGAATGGAGAGATGTGGAGTTGACAGCACTCAATGGGCTACGTTAGTTTAACTAGTGTAATCATAGCTAAAACACAAATATTTATTATGATATTTTATTTCTATTGTGATTGATATTTATTTTGTTACTTAAATATCACCATTTTTATGGATGTGTAGTATCCCATTTACCTTTTCTCACATTACTGGATATTTATGTTGCTTTCTAAATTATTTCAAGTATAATAAATAAAATTAAACATTAATGAATAAGAAAAAATGTCAGAGATGATTTTCCAAATGAAATAAAATGTGAGATAGTCATAGTAAATAGAACAAGAAAAGTGCAAAACAAAAGCAGATACATGAGAAAAACAATTGGAGTAAAAATTACAATATAATGATATAGTGTATAAAGGACACATGAATGATAAAGTGTATAAAGGATGCAGTTGAGTTAAAAAAGGATCTTAGAAAAGCTGCAGAAATTCATGGCAAATAATGACATGCTTTAACAAAGGCTTTCAAAATATTAATTTACAGGAGCTGTAGAATTAATTTTTTAAGTTTTACATGCTAATAATATCAAAACAGAGTTAAGTTTGATACTAAATCATTAAGAGCATGTATAAGGGTCAAAATATAGAACCAACCTACAATAAGCAAGGATTCTAGCCTTGGTTCACGCATTAGCACTATGACATTTTGCCATCAGTTAACTTCATTCACTATATGATTATTTCTCTTGCTATTTGATCTGAAGCTCACATCCCCGTAGAGAGATTCAGTATGTAGAACTTTAGAAATCCTTAAGAATATTTAGTTCAAGTTACTTCTTTGTATAGAAAGTTCTCCAATGGAGCCTGAATGGGGGCATATAAGCTGTGTTTGAATCAATCAGCAGCTCTCACACCACTGCACTAAAAATGTAGTCTTTTTTTAAATATATATTTTTATTGATTTTAGAGAGGAAGGGAGAGGGAGAGAGAGATAGAAATATCAATGATGAGAGAGAATCATTGATCGGTTCCTTACTGCATGCCCCACACTGGGGATCGAGCTCACAACCCAGGCGTGTAACCCTGACCAGAATTGAACCTGGAACCCTTCAGTCCACAGGCCAACGCTCTAGCCACTGAGCCAAACCAGGTAGGGACAAACGTAGTTTCTTAATAAGTTCTCCCTGCTTCCCTCTGACTCCTAATTGTTAGCCTCATTTTCCTGATTAAGTTCTCTTTAAAAATGCAATAAGATATTTGGAATAAGCAGAATCTCCCCTTCATTGTGAAGTCTGGCAGAGCCCTCTGTAATTAGGTTTCCGAACTTGCTCTTCCCTGGAAAACTTCCTTTAAATGATGTATGTCTTGCATGGAAAACATTGATACTACTACATCTGTTGACCTGAATAGTATAACTGATAAAGATTACTAATATTTGTGGATTTTTGGATATTGTCATCTTTCAGTACAAAATTGAGTTGTAAAAATAAATTTGACATGACTCTTTTATTCTTTAGTTTTAAAGAACTTATATGCAATTATAGGTTAAAAAGGACATTTCTACTTATATAGCTAATATTATTTAACATTGAAAAGCAATTTTAATTTTAAGTTGTTTTTCTTAAATGTCATGCAATTTTATGCAACAACATGATGTTTCATTGGCAATATTTTGGACCAGAACTTACATTTTTGCCATGTTCTAGTCACTGTGATTAAGTCTGTTTCTCAAACATAACTAATTAATGGATATTAAGTAATTACTAATATTACTTTGATCACAATATTACTTAAACTTACAAAGAATGTATACCTTAAATATAAGCATCACTTTAAATCTTATACCATTTACATATACAATGTTCATTAAAAATAGTGGATACCATTGTTTGGCTGAAATACAACCTGCATTTGCAGTGTGATTTTTACTTAACTAATATTTTTTAAAGGTATTGTAGCTAAAACTGTTGTGTTCCATGTTGTCTTAATTTTTCACCATGTTCAATATATTGTATATATTTTTGTATTGAATATTATGAATATTGCTATTGTTTTCTATATGGACTTTAATCCCAATCCCTCCTTTGTTTTTCTAAATTTAAGTAGGAAACAATTTCCTCTTTTTTGCAGCCTTATACCTTATTTTCTATTTCTACTCTTAACCCAGTTCCTATTCCAAAAGTTGACTGACAGTTCATATTTACTGAAATTAAAGTTCCCACTGTTGAAGGAGATATAAATACATTTGCATACGTCCTAATTTCCTCCAAAGAAACAGATGGATGGGGAGATTGTAGAGTAACATGCATTTAACTAACAATGTCAATCACATAGAGTTATATGGGGACTAAACATAGCACTTCTCTTATGATTTTTCTTTCAGTGCACTCTTTCATACATACCATTTATCTAGGAAGATTGAGTATTGCCATTTACAATCCCATTTGGAAAATGGGTAGATGAGATATCAAGCTGACTCTATAAAAAATACTGTTACAGGACACATTTGTCAACTACAATATATAATACTTGTGTATCAATCTGTCAGCATAACTTTATTAGTGGGCTTGCAGCTTCACTCATCTATCTTTATCTGCTATGAAATGTCACATGGTATTAGTTCTATAGCACAATAAAACAAATGGATACTTTATGGCCTCCAATTGAAAATAAAAGTTTCATGGAAAACATTTTTCTTTTCACTGGATCTGAAATACAAGCATATGGTTACTTTTCATTGTGTCTACAAATTTTTAAAAGAAAACAAAACAAACAAAAAAACCCACTAAAGTCAGTTTTGTTACTATTCCAAAGAAACTGCACCACTTTACTAAGTTGGAAGTTTCTTTGAGTGTCAGTACTCCAATGAACACCAGTGATGGGCATTACAATGTGTAAGAAATCTGTGCTGCTACTATGTGGTTGAAGATGGAGCAGAGCAGTACATTTGTGTATTGTCAGGTGTCAGGAGACTTGCCTAAGAACGGAAGTCAAGCCCTGGCCAGTGTGGCTCAGTTGGTTGGGCACCAAAAGTTTGCCAGTTAGATTCCTGGACAAGGCACAAGCCCAGTTTGTGGGCTCGATCCCTGATCCCCAGTAAGCTGCATGCATGAGATAGCCAATCGATATTCTGCTTTCACATCGATGTTTTTTTTTTCTCTCTCTCCCTTTCTCTAAAGAAAAACAAAACATTAAAAAAATAATGGAAGTCAATCTAATACCTTTACCTATCTTTATCTATTTTTAAGCCCACTTTTTTGTTCCTTCCTCAAAAAGCTTAATTTAACTTCCTATTTTGGGGATTTTAAAATTCCATTCAGTGTGTATTAAATAAATCATTTTTGAATGAATAAATGATAGAACATATTTTGAGACAATTGAAATACCTAAATGAGAACATTTTTATTGATATTCGTATATATGACTTGCATATCATTTATTACAATAAATATTTTTAAATAACATATATTTTATTATACCTTACTTCTTCCTTATAAGCAACAATAATTATAAAAGTTTGCATATGTCAATTTCTTATGGACTCATTACTCATTAGTTCACTAATTGTTGTTTTGATTTTTCACTTTCTTTACATTAATTTATTTACACTTCTGACAAACTCTTATCCTGACTTTATGGCTCCTGTTTTTTCTTTTGTTTATCCTCCACATTCTTGACATAAAAGTCAATAGTCTTTTTGTTTTATTTACAATTCACACATTCATTATTGTTTCTCAAACATTAACCACCTGAGATATGAATTTGGTCATAACTAAATATTAGGTAATAGCTATAATATTTACATAATATTAATATTAATATAATATTTTGTTCCTATTTTTATAGCTTTCACATAATTCCCATTTTAAGAGCCAAGACTTGATAACACAAAGCAAGTTTTTTCCTTTTTTTCCTTTCATTTTCTGGAAAAGGATACATGTTTTAACCATAACAACTACGCAATAAAGCTATATTCTCTAGGCAGGAGAGAAGGATGCAAAAATTGTTCAGGCAGGGAAATAGAAAAGCCTACTTCTTCTCACCTAAGGAGAATATAAGAAAAAGAAGTATAATGAAAGAGTTCTAGGAATTTTAGTGGATTTGCAGGTGTTGAGTGAAAGAACTGAGAAACATTATCCAGTACTACTAGGAACGGATTCAGGGGAATAAACCTGGCAACTGGGTGTTATAAAAAAGATCCCTAGATAGCACTCAATCCTCTCACAGCTTCCGTTTTTTTTTTTTTCTTTTTTTATTTTTAACAGAAGGAATTTAGGAAACACTTTCAGAATTCAGGAGATAATCCATCATGTAGCCTGATAAGGTGGCTAAAGGGATCTTCCAAGAAGAGGCAGAAGGATGCTGTTATAGTTGCTGGGCTATTGCATTGAAGAACCAAAGAAACAACTTGACATATAGGGTTATCTACAGAACCCATATGAGTCAATGTCAAATCAATCCAGCAAAAGAGGTGTCCAAGCCCTTTCCAAGGGAAGGTAACAAGGCACAAATAGACTGACCGCACATTTCCACACTAGATGATATCAAGGCAACTGGAGATTAAACCTCAGAGTCATGCAACCATTGGAATCAGAAGAATCCTATTCCAAAGATTTTATTTAAACCACTTGCAACCCTAATATACAGAGAACCCAATATACAGAGAAGTAGATTAAAGTGCACAAAGTCTTAAAGTCTAAGCACTTGTCCATTTAAGAATGAATCATCTAAAGGAGACTATTTGAAATGGCAAATATTAAGATATACTTTCTTGATTTATTTTCTTAACACAGAGAATAGTGTTGGGAGATAATTCCCCATGGGCCTTTTATATTTCTGCACGTGTTGGGAGCAGGAATGGTGGCAGGTGGCAGGCTCAGCAAAGCTTGCTGTTTATTGAAATGACTTTTCTATCATTAATATTTAATCAATTAATTAATGTGGCTTAGTCATAAAATCAAGAATATTTTGGCTCACGACATTAAAATTATGAATAAACATTGGCTGTGCAATCTAAAACATCAAGTAACAGTGCAGTGCTCTAAGCACATCACTAAATAAGCCATGAAGGAAAATAAAGTTTGCAATTTATATTCAGCTATAGGAAATTCAGTCTAAACACAAATTCCCATACTGCAAGGGATAAATAATTTAACTATGGCTAATATGATGTCATCTAAAGACCTGAACAAGTAAAATTAAAATAAATTATGGTGTGTAAAAGAAAAATAAATTTTGTCTTTTAATGTGAGCATTAAATTTATATGAGGAAATAAACAGATTAATCAAGAAATTTCACATTACTTTTAAACTTGTTTGTCACATACACTTTTGCTATAGTGGCACTCTTCTAATGATAAAACACTATTTTGCTGTGAAAGCATACCTCACTAAATTATTTTTAATAGTGTAATAGTTTAGAATACTCTCACATAAGTTGTCTGAAATTTTAGTTGGGCATAGAATTAGGTTACAGTCAACATAAATACAAGCTAGGTTCTAATAATATTCATGCTGATATTTAATTATATATTATTTGAAGCCCTGTGTACAGAGGAATACATTTATAACAAGGCTTAATTGTAACTAAAGTTGTTAAGTTTTAAGCATCATAATATTGATATGATATTGATGCAATATTTTAAATTGAATGAGATAGAGACACATGAATAGATAAACTGATGCAATGCCACAATCCATTATATATTCAGGTACACACAAATACAGTTACACATACACACCACATTTGTATGAACAGAAGTAAAATGTTGGTATCTCAAATTGGATATTTGCAAAATCACATAATGAGAAAATTGGTACCACTAATAATAATAATATCTCTTTTCTTTATATTGTTCCTTGAAGATATTTTAATCCTCTAAATAATAGGATGTTTAACTAAATGTGACTCAACAAGCAAAATTAGAATATTTTTATATGGACTTGACCGGACTCCCAGGAGAATTAGTATAGCGCTCAAAAATATCAAGAAGACTAGGCTCTTGCTTCTCTTATGGAGCCATCTCTGCTATATTTGTTTTGTGCTCAGGCTTATTTCCTCATCATCACAAGAAGGCTGCAAAGCTGGAGGCATCATATACTCTCAGAAGAATTTTTCCTCTTCTTTTTTCCTATTTGTATTATGGAAAATTATATTCCTCAGTAATCTCTCAAAAGACTCCTTTTTATACTGATAGATGAAATTGAGTCATATGTCCAGCCCTACTCCAATTACAGTCAAAGAGGAGTGGTTTTCTTATAACTCATTAATTTTTTAATAAGGTTTCTCCTACAGATCCTGGCATAAGAGAACTCTTTCTTTCTAGACATATTACAACCTGATGTCTGAAGAAACTCAGTAAGAAGAAAGGAAATGATAGATGTGGGGTAATGTACCAGTTGGAGAATAAGCTAGTAAGCAAATCTCTGTGTGTCCTCTTACGTACGATATTTATATATATATACACACACACACACATATATATATATATGTTTACATAATTAAGTGAGAAACTAGCAAAGAAATTCCATAAGGGCATAATGGTAAATAAGATAATTTTGAATCAAAAAATGGCAGATTTGGCCAAAGTATTGTACACATGGAAAGTCTATTCAAATTGAGAGTGTTTATTTCCACAGGAACAAAAGATTTCCCTTTAGTAATAGAATATTTCTATGGTAAAGATCTACTATGAAGGCTGTGAAAGGTCTGACATTTTAACTGAGTTGAGAACTCACCATTTAGCTTGGCACACGTTCATGGCTGGTGGTTGAAGACATGAGACTCATGTGTCAAAGATAAAATGACACATTATTACTCACACCTTTTGTAATAGCCAATCAATATTTTTGTGCTGGTTCCCTGGATTTCAGTTCTCACTGGTGGATGCAAAAAGGACCAGATGACACTTGATACACACTGGATTGTGTAAAGAAGAAGAAATGTGGACGTAAGGAAACTGTATTTTATGATGACAATAAATAAACCTGTCCTAATCTAACTCCCAAGGGTATCAGGGAATCTGCTTGTGGCTTTATTAAAGTATGGTACCTCTGATTTCCAACATTGTTGTCTAAAAACATTCATAAAGTGGTAGTCCTTAGGAAAGGACAGTCCATTCCTTATTCACAGGACAGAATAATGAACACATCTATGTAGAATCACCTCCTAACAATATCCAACCCCCCATTTCTAGACCATCTTGGTTCCTGGGGAATTTTTGCGTAAGTATAAACTGTTTAGACCATTCTGACAAAGGCAGGGACAAAAGTGTTAAGTTTCTCTTATGCAGTGTTTAATTGAAACTACTATTAACAGAGCACCAAACAGTAGAATTAGGCCAAGCTGCATACTTTCTAGGGTTTCATAATAAACCAGCTGTATAATTCCAATACTTCATCAGAATTCATCTTAAAAATCCAAGTGGCTTTCTCCTTAAGTTTTAGTATTGACCTCTCTATTTGTGCCAAGGAACTAGCTTACTTGGAGTAGAAATATTATTGACAATTTTACAAACTACTCTTTAGGGAGGATACATAATTGATGAAAATATTGCCTTGAAGCAGTGTGACCACATAAAAGAGACTTGGTTAGTAGTTAGATTCAAATAGATATTCAAAACTTTATTGAGGAATTCTATATTTTCCTTAAAATATTTCAGTGGTCACGATTATAAATATTTAATTATATTAAATTTTATATCATGTATTTAGATATTATATCAAACATATTTTAAACCAGTGCTGCAAAACAGGGACCATTGAGAATGGGCACACTAATCACTCAGAGTAGACATGAGCTATGAAAAACACTCCAGCTGTACTGGTGAGAAGTAGCTCATAGGGATTCAGTAAGGCGAGAAAATGTTCATTTATGTAGACACCATCTTCTAGTAATTTGGAGTGATTATTTGCTTCACTGATGAATTTTAAAAATCAATCAGATGGAAGCTATTTTTAACATCCCACAAATATTCATGACAAAATATCACTGAGATAATGCACTATTTGATAGCACTGAAATTTAGAAGCTTGATGATACAGGAAAATAACATTTCAGATGCTATTTTAATTTTTACTAACAATCTAGTATGACCAGAGTATGATTTCTTTTTAGATTGGTTTTATTCTGCCTTAGTTACTTACTTGCTCACGTGTCTCATTGGAAATTGTGTGCAAGTGTGAATTTACAGCAAATAATTGGATTCATTCTAATCACAGTTTTCATGCTGCTATAATATCTGCATAATAAAACAGTCATTTACACAAAGTAAAGTACCAAAAACCAAAACTGTATTTTCAACTTATCCTTAAGACGAATGGGCCTGAAAATTATTCACAGTAGGCGGAAATGGAAAAGAGTTTTGTTATAGAACTTTATAAAGCCTTAAGATATTTTTAAAATTTATATCAAAATAATTTGTGATAGTGTAGAGTTCATAAATTTTAATTATAATTTGCTTTGAAAAAATACATTTTAATAAATAGAATAATACTAACATTAGTATCATATAAAATTAATAACATATTAACATATTTTTAATCAGGCCTAGAATAAAATGTTAGTTTCTGTTACTCTGTTACATAGCTGATCATATGAAAATATGTATGTCATCAACCAAGCTCTTATGCAGAGTTCTAATACACAGAGTGCAGGTAAATTCAGGTGACTATCAGAAGGACTCAGGCATACATATATAAAACTGCAAAAGTACTTTGAATATTTTATATAAATAATGTGTTTTTTGCCATTTTGAAACAGGTAGGTTTTATAAGAGAGAAAAATACATTGTTGTTACTCTATAGGTCTGCATATATTTATACCTTTATAATCAGGAATGTATGCTTAGGTAATTGATAGGTAATTTATTAGATAAAATGCTATTAAGACACCATTATTATGTTAAGTGTAATTTCACTATTAAATTTAGAATACAGGAAATTTCTTATTGTTTTATTTACCCTGTTATAATTTATGTCAGATAAATTAAAATATTTTAATAGTTTCATAATTTTGTTCATATTTCCTTGTTTAAGTTAAAGTTTCCACAGATGCTTCATAAATTAATGTTCTGAAATTAATCCTGAGAAGCAGATTTTTAGAAAGCTGTTAATAAGATTTAGTATCATGAAATAATAGTCCCGAATTGAGTTCAAATATCTGTTCTAGACTGCTGAGGTAGCTGTATGACCTTGGGCAAAAAATAACTTAATTGGTATTTTAAATTTTTTCTCACTTGTGAAATTAGAGAATATAGCATAATATATCTAAACTTCTATCCATTTTAGTTCTAAATCAGCTTTTCTCAACTTGTGGCTCGCGACCCCTTTGGCGGTCGAACAACCCTTTCACAGTGGTCGCCTAGGACCATCCTGAATATCAGATATTTACATTACGATTCATAACAGTAGCAACATTACAGTTATGAAGTAGCAACGAAAATAATTTCATGGTTGGGCCACAACATGAGGAACTGCATTTAAAGGGCCAGAAGGTTGAGAACCACTGCTCTAAATCATGAATGGGTATTGAATGCCTAACAACCTCTTCAGAGTTATAGTTAAAATATATCAATTTTTCAGCAACATTTCAATTCCCTAATTTGTCCTAAAACACACTTGCATTATGTAAAAGTAGTAAGTCAAATGAGAAAGAGGGTAATTCCACCTCTATCCACATGGAGAATGTTTTCTATTCTTTGAGAATAGAGAAATCACCAAAGGAGATTCTATGTCAGGACATTAGACCTGATCTTTCCACCTGAATGAAATCTTTCAGCTCTTGGACCAGTTATAAGAATGATCTCCTCACCTAGGGATGGATGGATATATCTATATATGGTATTATTTAACTACCATTGAATTCCATCAAGCAGATATGCCTCGGTTTTCTTAGTATAACTGGCCTTTCTGGGGTTCTACCAAAATATCGCTGCCTCCAGACTTATCTGGAACGAACTCCCATGAATCTGTCCTGCAATGACTCCTTTAGTCATTATGACTTTTATTATCCAAACGAAACAGTCACCTGTCCTGATCTGTGCCTTTCCGTACAGATCCACAACTCACCTCTACAGTCAACTAATATTTCTGACCTTATCTTGCTCCCGTGATGACTGCCAGTACTCAAACATAATTACTCTAATTTTTTATTGGGAAGCAGTTTTCTTTCCTATGGTTCTAAAAGTAGCTATTAGCGGAGGCTTAGAAACATCCTATATAATCCTATATAATAAAGAGCTAATATGCAAATGATTGCCACACCCTCGCACCCTCACATTGGAACTGCTCAGACACTCAACACTGGGGAGAGAGGAATGGGGACCAGCCAGGCACAAATGAGCTCATGAGAGAGGAATGGGGACCATTCAGGCTGCAGCCTGGGAGAGGGACAAACCCTCCGCCCCACGGTCCTGGGCGCCAGCGGCTGCGCCTGTGCCTGTGGCCCAGGAAAGGGACAAGCTGCCCTCCCTATGGTCCTGGGCTCCTGTGGCTTTGGCCCTGGCAAAGCCGCCTGCCCAAGGTCCCCTGTGGCTATGGTTGGCCCAGGCAAAGCTGGCCCGGGTCCCAGGGGCCTGCGATTGGCCGGAGGAGGGAATTCTGGGTCCTAGGTGCAGGGTGAGGCAGAGGCGGTTAGGGGCGATCAGGCCAGCAGGGGAGCATCTAGGGGCAATCAGACAGGCAGGCAGTGGGGTTAGGGGCAATCAGGCAGGCAAGCAAGCGGTTAGGAGCCAGCGGTCCTGGATTGCAAGAGGCAGTCAGACATCCCCCGAGGGGTCCCGGTTGGAGAGGGTGCAGGCTGGGCTGAGGGACACCCCCCCCCCATGCACTAATTTTGTGCACCAGGCCTCTAGTCAAGTTATAATTCTTTATCCAATGGCTGATCTTCTTAACTGGTCTGTAAACTCCAAGAATAAAGTAGATTCTCTGTCTTGTTCACACTGTCCCACCTGAACTATAACAGTGTGGGTGTTCAATAAACATTTTTTGAGTGAATACGTTAATGTGGAGAAAGAAGTTCCAATAATAACTTACCCCTTCCTTTTTCCTTGAATGATTCCAATACATAATATTTTGTTGTTGCTGCTGCTGCTTTTGTGTGCTTCATTACCAATGTCATAAAATAGAAACTAGGGTAGACCCAAAGTTTTTCTAACCCTTTATTTTTCAGATGCCACTAGATTTAATAAGAAGTGATCATCCTTATCTTATCAAATTGTGATTTAAGTTGTTCCAACATGGATTATTTATATTAGCTCATTTCAGTCTCACAGGGACTTGTATAGTATAAGTATTATTATCCCCTTTGATTTATTAAACAATATTAAAATGTTTAGTTGTGATTATCAACAACCTATAAACATGTTAATTTATTTATATATTATCCCATATAAACATTTTATATTTGTAATTCTGATCCACAAATTACTTATGTTTGGTGATTGTGTATATATAGGAGTTATTTTTATACAATTAAAGGGGGCAGAAATTAATATATAATTTATATGAGAGTAAAATCATCATGAAGGAATATTAATGATTGTGCAGTTCAACACTGCTATTTTAGAAATCAATCAAAGGCCAGCGAATATATAGCCAGATGGTAGCAGAAATGGAAATAAGACAGATAACCAAGCTATTTATTCTTTCTAGTATTCCACAGTCACAGTCTTTCTTAATATGCCATGTGTCGCTAGTTTGTTTGTTCATCTGTGGCAGCCGTGTGAAGCCACTTTCTACTTTTAGGGGCTTAAGAATAAAAGCGCCAAATCTATATCACATACTAACATTTTCTACTGCATCTGTGAAAAAAACAGACGTGTGCTGCTTTAGTGGGGAAGGCAAAAAACAGAGCTCACCACAGGCGTGTCCTGAGTTCAAGCATCTGAGGGAATTTTTGTTCTTGTCTATGTGCTACTGTGGCCAACATCAGAAGCTTTGTATCATATGGCCCAGTTAACTGTACATTGTTCTATAGCTGCTGGTGGTACAGTTTATTTAATTCTCTTTAGAGTGACTTTCTTCTATAGACATTTTAAAAAAGATCTCTGTTATAGTAAGCGTTTGGCTCTGGAAATAAATTGAGTTTAGAATAAATTGCTTTTATATTAAAGGAATACCATGGAAATGTTATTATGCAGTGACAGAAGGATAATTAAAGTTTTTGAATGTTGAACCATTGTAATATGGGAATTTAGACATGTAGATTTGAAAGGATTTTTCAATCATTTCTTCAAGATGGCACCATCATATTTCTGGAGCATGTGCTGGCTAATGGAGCATAAATAAGAAAATTAAAATGTTCATTTTCAAATATAAACATTCGAATGAGAATATTTATGTAGACAATAAATGTGATTGATCAGGAACAACATATTTTGTTTTTATGCATAATAAAATAAAATAACAATCTATAATAAGAATGTATATGTTAATTAGTTTGAAAACTTTACAGAACAAAATATAAATTTGTTGAGAGAAAAAGATTGGGGGGGGGGAAATAGAAAGCATAGTAAAAATGCCCTCTCAAAAATGTTGTATAGCATTTTAATTTTACTTTATTTTATCTTATAAATTTTCATTTCCAACACAGTATATATCATTCTTTCACATTCCACATAAACAAAAAGCTCTTGGCCATCTTTTTGTTTTCCCAGAGTACAAGGGTCATGAGACCAAAAAGTGACAAAACTACTGTGGTTTGTCCCAGCCATGATTGGCCAGTTTCCTCTTCTGACCACATAACGTGCCATTCCCATATAAGGCCCTGGCTGGGCAGAGGTTTTGTCCCTGATCGCCCAGGAAGCTGATTTGTGGTGACCTCTTGGTCTTGGACTAGTTAGCTTATATTTGTCACTTTATTTGCATTTTGGTTTTGTGGGATTTATTTCCTCTGATTTTTACTTTTTACCTCATTTTTCTTTATTATTTTTCCTTTTAAAAAACATTTCTTATTTGTCTTATCTTTTTTATTTTGTTATTCATTTTTTATTTTGCTTTTTAAAAATCTCTTTTCATTGTTGTTCTTATTTTGAAGTCACCATGTCTAATGACCTTGTGACAATCTTTGCCAATGAGGAGTGTCATATTGGCGACTACACTTACTCCTGAACACCATTGGCAAGGGATGCTTTGCTGAGGTGTGGTTGGCCTAGCACATGCTGACTGAAACAGAGGTGGTCGTCAAAGCCATTAGTCATCGGGGCTTCTCTATATTTTTTTCAAGAAGTCCATTGTCTTAAGGGCTTAAACCACCTCAATATCACAGTTATTTGAAGTGAGTGCCACCCAGAACAAACTGTATCTCTTCCTGGAGCATGTGAGTGGAGGGGACTTATTTGATCACTTGGAGAACTACGGCCACATGACGAGGAGGATGCCCGAGCCATGTTCCAGCAGATGATGTCAGTGGTACAGTACTGCCCCTAGAGGGGCAGCGTCCACAGGGACCTGGAGCCAAACAACACACTTATAGACAGTGTGATGAATATTAAAGTAGCAGACTTTGGCTAGTAGAGAATTCAATGCCCATAAATTAAGCACCTTCTCTGGCACCATCTCCTCTATGGTCCCAGAGATCTGACAGCATCAAATCTATGACAGCCCCATGGAGCTTGGAGGTTACTATTATACAGGATGGTGATGGGGGTTGTGCCACTTGTTGGGGACAATTTTGGGAAATTGGAGATGTAGATACCAAGCGGACAGTACCAGATACCATGCATTATGTCAAGGAAAGGTAAAAAACTTTAAAAAAAAGTAATGACCCTTGACTTCGACCAAAGACCAATGCTGGAAGATATAATGAAGGACCCCTGGCTCGACATGAGCCAGGATGAGAAATGAGGCCATATAGTGAGCCACCCTGGGGTGACATAGACCCCCCAGTACAGAAATATTGAAGAACATCAGATTTAAACAGCACAAGATCCAAGAGTCAGTAACACACACAAAATATAACAGGGTGGTAGGAATATACCTGATCCTAAGAACAATGAAAACTAAGATGCAGGGCCGCACCATTGGGTGCCCCTCCCCTGAAACCAATAGCAGTGCTTCCCCAAACCTAGAGGCTCAGTCATCTGGTGAGAAGACCAAAAAGCTTGACATTCCCCCAAGGTGCTTGTGATTGAAAATGACCATTACCTACTCAGCCTGAAATCCATGACCACCACTCCCCCATTGGACCCTGAAAGTGGGGCCACCACCCTAACCCAGACCTTCAGCATGGCCCTGGGGGCTCACTTACCACCCACAGCAGCAACAGCAACAGCATTATCAGTGGAGGTGGAACCCCAGAAGGAATCACATAGGAAACTGCCTCTAATCTAGGCAGCCTGATAGTGGGACCCCGTATCCCCTCTGGCCCTAGCCAGGACCAGCAGGGGGTAGCTAGTAGGGTCTTCAGGTTTTTCTTAAGATTCACATGCTATAGGTTGTTCACTAACCAGAAGCATCTCAAAAGGGCAAAAATCAAACCAATATAATTTTTTTAACTTGTAGACAGCCAAGGTAGGGCCACAGTCAACTTGAAAGTGCTGGGATCCAGGAAGGCCAGCCACTTGGTACAGAAGATAAGCTAGAGGCGGAATGCAAACAGCTGCAGGTGAGAGCAGTGCCAGAAATACACGCTGTGTGTGCAAGGTGAGAAGACTTGTTTTAGTGGACCATGGAGGTCTGCAAACTGTCACGGCATTCGTTCTCTACATGGGGTTCACATCAAGAAGGTATCCAGCAGCTCCATGGTCTTCAGAAACAACTAATCCAAAATACCTGCTCAGCTTGGAGGACTGCCTGGAGCCCCCTTGGGGTCAAGAGGAGAGGCTGCCCTCACTGCAGGTCCATCCCTGGGCCCCACCTGAAAGAAACTTCAGAGACGGGACTTATTCTTGGACCCTTCCCTTCCCTGCTCTCATTTGCTCCCATGTTTCTGGTGCTTCTTATTAAAGTACTTGTTTTTTTTTTTTTTCCTCTCAAATTTTGTAATAAACTTGATGATCCTGAAAGAAAATAAAAAAGTTGCATAGGAAAAAATGACTCGAAGTTTACCCATAATGAAAATTTACATTCTAAACAAATTATAGAGATTATCTTAGAAACCTGTAAACTGCTTTTAAAAAAACCTTGCATGTTTGTTTTTCTTCCCCTAAAATTTTAGGAAATTGATTAGTATCACACTAGTAAGTACATGGATATTATGGTGTCAATATAAGGATCTTATAAAACATATATTTTGGGTTAAAAATTGAATATCTTTCAATTGGGAGATTTATAATACCTATCATTTATATATTATAAAATAGCAAGAGTAAGATTTAACAAATGACATAAATGTGATTGATAGAGATTCACACAAAAAATCATTTTATTGAAAAGCTGTTAATGCTAATCTTCATTAATACAGATATTATACTTAAAATTTTAAAAAAAATTAGTAATCATAATATCAGTAGATTTGTGGTGGAAATTTCTTAATTTCATACCTTAAATTTTGCCATTTAATCATATTGCTTTTTTTCACAGAAAAAGGGGTAATCATAAAAACTAATAACAATATTAAGCTATCTAGTCTACAATTCTCAAAATACTACGTAAGATCTTTTTAAATGTAGTGCAAATAGACATTTCAATCCAGGCAGCTTTACAACAGCACTTCTATTAGATAATGTTTTATATAGAAAAGTAAAGGCATCTAATGGCCATATTCTCTTATAAAGTTAAAAGAGGTCTGCTCTAGAAATTACATGTAATCAATATGAATGCATCTATAAAAGTCACTACATATGGCACCCTGCAATTTAATTCTTTCTTCATAATTACTGCTGGTGATGGTTTTCTATTTAGAATGCACATACGGAATAAATGCTTTGGTATCAAACCAAAATACTATATTTTCTTATGATTTTAACCCAATACATCATTTCTCAGCTCAACATGTATAAGTTAGTTAGTGAGTTATTTGTACTTAATTTTTATTTAAGTGTTGATTTTAAAGAGTAGACATTTTGTATTTTATAAAAAGAAACCATCAATTTTGTCAGGAAGAACACCATGGAAATCATCCATAGACATTTAAAATTCAAATTAATAAAGGTACAATTAAAATTATTTTGGGGAAAATAATCTGATTCTTGTGAAAGTTAATCAAAACACACAAACATAACTTGCTTATATAATGTGACTAACTTTAGTTTTAGATTCTGTTTCACCTAAAATGGCAGGCAGCTTTTCCAAAGATTACCACAGTAATTCACCTGGTTTTATATATGATCTAAAGAACTAATTACTACTTAATGATTTTCTAAACATTGTTTTCACAAATTAGATCCTTGACAACTATCCATAAGGAAGTGATCACATAATTTTGAGCAGCCACCCAATATCAGGAATTATTGTTATATTTATGTTGTATGTACTATGTTATGATTTTTAGAAAGTTTTTGAAGTCATATTCATCATAAATATATTCAGATATCTTTTATTCACAAGATCAAAGTACATTTTTTCAGAAAGGATAGAAATATTTTTAAAATAAGCAATATATATTGTGCTCTATATTGCATTTAGAAAGAGCAATATTTTTCTAGAGTTCAAATGAATAACCTCAGTTACAATTGGGGTTGTATAAGTAGTTATAATGATTATCAAAAAGATAATTCATCATTAATATTTCATAAATAAACAGTAGCATACCAACATGTTCTTATCATTAAAAAGGTAAGTTCTGAGAACCAAGATGGCGGCGTAGGGAGCGGACCTGTGTGTGCTGCTCTCTCACAGCATCATTGAAACTATCAACTATGAAGTAAACAACCGCCACTCAGAACCATGGGGAAGTTGGCCCAGTGGGAGATCTACAACTGGAGGAAAAGAAAGAAGCGCAGTGAGACTGAGTGGGAGCTACGGAGGCACCAAAACCAGAGGTATGCAGTCACACGCCACGCGGGCTGCAAATGGATTCTCGGTTTTTTACGAACCCTCGAATCCTCTGGGCTTGCTCGGGGCGGGTCTCTGAGGCCCCAGATCCCACAGGGAGAGGCGGCCACGGCCTTGCAGTGGTCGGAGAGCGAGGGAAGCTCTGATACGCGGCTGCTCGCCGGCACCGAGGGACAAGAAGTCCTGGTGTCCCGGGGAGGCGAGGGGCGCGGAGACGCCGCCATCGCTATTTCATCCACGCTGGCGACTCCCTGTGACCCCGCCCTACCCTCAGGGCTGTGCCAGAGGCACAAGAGGGAATGACTGTGCTTTTACAAACTCTCAAATCCACTGAGCTGGTTCGGGCGGGTCTCTGAGGCCCCAGGCCCCAAGGCGAGAGACGGCACGGCCTTCCAGCGGTCAGGAAGCGAGGGAGGCTCTGGCGCTCGGCTGCTCGCCGGCACTGGGGGACGCAAAGTCCTGGTGTCCTGGATAGGCAAGGGGCCGCTGAGTCTCCGCCCCGGCGACTCCCTGTGATCCCGCCCTAAGCAATTTACATTCCCATCTGGGCTGTGCCAGACCCACAAGTAGAAGCGCCTTTTCTTCTGCAAACTTTCAAATCCACTGAGCTGGTTCAGGCGGGATCATGAAGCACCAGACCCTACAGGGAGAGGCAGCACGGCCTTGCAGCCATCAGAAAGCGAGGGAGACTCTGTTGCACAGCTGTTCGCCGGCACTGGGGGACACAAAGCCCTGGCAGAGAGTCAAGGGGCCGCGGAGACTCAGCCAGTGCTATTTGCTCCGCCATGGCGACTCCCTGAGTCTCAGCCTTAATCAATTTACATCCCCATCCAAGCTGTGCCAGGTGCACAAAAAGACCCACCTGCGCTTTTGCAGCCTATCCCAACAAATTGCAGACTTCAACTGCTCGCAGCCACGAGAGACACACTCAAGAAGCAGACCCAGGAGAACCAGGATGGCGGCATAAGGAAGAGACCTGTGCGTGCTACCTCGCACAACAACATCGAAACTACCAAATATCAGACAAACACCTATCATACAGAACCATGGGAAACTTGGCCCAGTGGAAGCTCTGCAACTGGAAGGAGAGAAAGAACATTGAGACTGAGTAGGATGTGACACCAAGTACAGAGCCCAACCCAACAAACTGCAGATTTCAACTCCTCGCATAGAAAGAAGCGCATTGAGACTGAGTAGGATGTGCTGAAGCACCATGTACAGAGCCCATCCCAGCAGGCTGCAGATTTCAGCTCCTTGCATCTGGGAGGGACGCAATCGGGGGGCAGAGTCGGGTCCGGGGCCGGCCAGGGCTGGGCCTGACTCGGCCGGCACTGTGGAACTGCTGTACCAGCAAGCGCACAAACATGCCCACTGGTCCCAGTCTCTGGTGGGGCGCTGGGGGACAGCAGACAGGCAGTCTGTGCACTTGGTGGAGGGCAGGAGCGCTGGATGTGCAACCACCAGGAATGCCTGGAGATTTTGTCTAGTGGGGAGCCGCCGGCAGGGGACAGAGGGCCAAACTTCCTGTTTCCCCGGCAAGGCTGGGATGGCCCCGGTGAGGTTGAAACGGTCCAGGTGTGGTAGGGACGACCCCGGTCAGGTCGAAACGGCCCCGGTGTGGTAGGGACAACCCCGGTCAGGTTGAAACAGCCCCGGTGTGGTAGGGACAACCCCGGTGAGGTTGAAACGGCCCCCGTGAGGTAGGGACGACCCCAGTCAGGTCGAAACGGCCCTGGTGTGGTAGGGACGACCCCGGTGAGGTTGAAACAGCCCCCGTGAGGTAGGGACGACCCCAGTCAGGTCGAAACGGCCCCGGTGTGGTAGGGACAACCCCGGCGAGGTTGAAACGGCCCCCGTGAGGTAGGGATGACCCCAGTCAGGTCGAAACGGCCCCGGTGTGGTAGGGACGACCCCGGCGAGGTTGAAACAGCCCCCGTGAGGTAGGGACGACCCCAGTCAGGTCGAAACGGCCCCGGCGTGGTAGGGACAACCCCGGTCAGGTTGAAACGGCCCCCGTGAGGTAGGGACGACCCCGGTGAGGTTGAAACGGCCCCCGTGAGGTAGGGACGACCCCAGTCAGGTCGAAACGGCCCCGGCGTGGTAGGGACAACCCCGGTCAGGTTGTAACGGCCCCCGTGAGGTAGGGACGACCCCAGTCAGGTCGAAACGGCCCCGGTGTGGTAGGGACAACCCCGGCGAGGTTGAAACGGCCCCCGTGAGGTAGGGACGACCCCAGTCAGGTCGAAACGGCCCCGGTGTGGTAGGGACGACCCCAGCGAGGTTGAAACGGCCCCCGTGAGGTAGGGATGACCCCAGTCAGGTCGAAACGGCCCCGGTGTGGTAGGGACGACCCCGGCGAGGTTGAAACAGCCCCCGTGAGGTAGGGACGACCCCAGTCAGGTCGAAACGGCCCCGGCGTGGTAGGGACAACCCCGGTCAGGTTGAAACGGCCCCCGTGAGGTAGGGACGACCCCGGTGAGGTTGAAACAGCCCCCGTGAGGTAGGGACGACCCCAGTCAGGTCGAAACGGCCCCGGCGTGGTAGGGACAACCCCGGTGAGGTTGAAACAGCCCCCGTGAGGTAGGGACGACCCCAGTCAGGTCGAAACGGCCCCGGCGTGGTAGGGACGACCCCGGTGAGGTTGAAACAGCCCCCGTGAGGTAGGGACGACCCCAGTCAGGTCGAAACGGCCCCGGCGGGGAAGGGACAACCCCAGTCAGGTTGAAACGGCCCCCGTGAGGTAGGGACGACCCCAGTGAGGTTGAAACGGCCCCCGTGAGGTAGGGACGACCCCAGACAGGTCGAAACGGCCCCGGTGTGGTAGGGACGATCCCGGTGAGGTTGAAACGGCCCCCGTGAGGTAGGGACGACCCCAGTCAGGTCGAAACGGCCCCGGCGTGGTAGGGACGACCCCAGTGAGGTTGAAACAGCCCCCGTGAGGTAGGGACGACCCCAGTCAGGTCGAAACGGCCCCGGCGTGGTAGGGACAACCCCGGTCAGGTTGAAACGGCCCCCGTGAGGTAGGGACGACCCCAGTCAGGTCGACACGGCCCCGGTGTGGTAGGGACAACCCCGGTCAGGTTGAAACAGCCCCGGTGTGGTATGGACAACCCCGGTGAGGTTGAAACGGCCCCCGTGAGGTAGGGACGACCCCAGTTAGGTCGAAACGGCCCCGGTGTGGTAGGGACGACCCCGGTGAGGTTGAAACAGCCCCCGTGAGGTAGGGACGACCCCAGTGAGGTTGAAACGGCCCCCGTGAGGTAGGGACGACCCCAGACAGGTCGAAACGGCCCCGGTGTGGTAGGGACGACCCCGGCGAGGTTGAAACAGCCCCCGTGAGGTAGGGACGACCCCAGTCAGGTCGAAACGGCCCCGGCGTGGTAGGGACAACCCCGGTCAGGTTGAAACGGCCCCCGTGAGGTAGGGACGACCCCGGTGAGGTTGAAACGGCCCCCGTGAGGTAGGGACGACCCCAGTCAGGTCGAAACGGCCCCGGCGTGGTAGGGACAACCCCGGTCAGGTTGTAACGGCCCCCGTGAGGTAGGGACAACCCCGGTCAGGTTGAAACAGCCCCGGTGTGGTAGGGACAACCCCGGTGAGGTTGAAACGGCCCCCGTGAGGTAGGGACGACCCCAGTCAGGTCGAAACGGCCCCGGCGTGGTAGGGACAACCCCGGTCAGGTTGAAACGGCCCCCGTGAGGTAGGGACGACCCCGGTGAGGTTGAAACAGCCCCCGTGAGGTAGGGACGACCCCAGTCAGGTCGAAACGGCCCCGGCGTGGTAGGGACAACCCCGGTGAGGTTGAAACAGCCCCCGTGAGGTAGGGACGACCCCAGTCAGGTCGAAACGGCCCCGGCGTGGTAGGGACGACCCCGGTGAGGTTGAAACAGCCCCCGTGAGGTAGGGACGACCCCAGTCAGGTCGAAACGGCCCCGGCGGGGTAGGGACAACCCCAGTCAGGTTGAAACGGCCCCCGTGAGGTAGGGACGACCCCAGTGAGGTTGAAACGGCCCCCGTGAGGTAGGGACGACCCCAGACAGGTCGAAACGGCCCCGGTGTGGTAGGGACGACCCCGGTGAGGTTGAAACGGCCCCCGTGAGGTAGGGACGACCCCAGTCAGGTCGAAACGGCCCCGGCGTGGTAGGGACGACCCCAGTGAGGTTGAAACAGCCCCCGTGAGGTAGGGACGACCCCAGTCAGGTCGAAACGGCCCCGGCGTGGTAGGGACAACCCCGGTCAGGTTGAAACGGCCCCCGTGAGGTAGGGACGACCCCAGTCAGGTCGACACGGCCCCGGTGTGGTAGGGACAACCCCGGTCAGGTTGAAACAGCCCCGGTGTGGTATGGACAACCCCGGTGAGGTTGAAACGGCCCCCGTGAGGTAGGGACGACCCCAGTTAGGTCGAAACGGCCCCGGTGTGGTAGGGACGACCCCGGTGAGGTTGAAACAGCCCCCGTGAGGTAGGGACGACCCCAGTGAGGTTGAAACGGCCCCCGTGAGGTAGGGACGACCCCAGACAGGTCGAAACGGCCCCGGTGTGGTAGGGACGACCCCGGTGAGGTTGAAACAGCCCCCGTGAGGTAGGGACGACCCCAGTCAGGTCGAAACGGCCCCGGCGTGGTAGGGACAACCCCGGTCAGGTTGAAACGGCCCCCGTGAGGTAGGGACGACCCCAGTGAGGTTGAAACGGCCCCCGTGAGGTAGGGACGAACCCAGACAGGTCGAAACGGCCCCGGTGTGGTAGGGACGACCCCGGTGAGGTTGAAACGGCCCCCGTGAGGTAGGGACGACCCCAGTCAGGTCGAAACGGCCCCGGCGTGGTAGGGACAACCCCGGTCAGGTTGAAACGGCCCCCGTGAGGTAGGGACGACCCCGGTGAGGTTGAAACAGCCCCCGTGAGGTAGGGACAACCCCCTGTCAGGTCGAAACGGCCCCGGCGTGGTAGGGACAACCCCGGTCAGGTTGAAACGGCCCCCGTGAGGTAGGGACGACCCCAGTCAGGTCGAAACGGCCCTGGTGTGGTAGGGACAACCCCGGTCAGGTTGAAACAGCCCCGGCGTGGTAGGGACAACCCTGGTCAGGTTGAAACGGCCCCCGTGAGGTAGGGACGACCCCAGTCAGGTCGAAACGGCCCCGGTGTGGTTGGGACAACCCCGGTGAGGTTGAAACAGCCCCGGTGAGGTAGGGACAACCTTGGTCAGGTCGTAACGGCCCCGGTGTGGTAGGGACAGCCCCGGTCAGGTTGAAACGGCCCCGGTGTGGTAGCGACAACCCCAGTCAGGTTGAAACGGCCCTGGTGTGGTAGGGACGACCCCGGTGAGGTTGAAACGGCCCCTGTGAGGTAGGGACGACCCAGGTGAGGTTGAAACGGCCCTGGTGAGGCTCAGACGGCCCTGGTGAGGTTGAGACTACTCCAGTGAGGTTGGGACAAATAAAGGGGACCAGTATGGACTGATGAACAGGGGTAGATACAGAAGCAGAGCAACATTGAACAGAATGTTAAACTACAATGGGGAGCCTGGGGAGGGTTGGGGGGGGATTAAGAGACCAACTGAAGGACTTATATGCATGCATATAAGATTAACCAATGGACACAAGACACGGGGGGGGGGCGGGGGGGTAGGGGCCGGGGGAATGTCATGGGGGGGAAAAAGGAGACATATGTAATACTCTTTGTAATACTTTAAGAAATAAAAATTATTATTGAAAAAAAAAAAAAAAAAAGAAAAAAAGAAAAAAAAAGTAAAAAAAAAAAAAAATAAAAAATAAAAAATAAAAAGGTAAGTTCTTAGGTTATTTTTAAGTATTATTATATTTTATTCTTGCAAATTGAAAAATATAATCTGACTCGTCTTTCCAGTGGGCCCCCTTCCCCACATTTAGAACTAATCTATTATTTTATACATGTTTTCTGGTCATTGTTTCAGGGTCTACTCAACATTTAAATATATTTTTAAAATTGTATAACCCCAATGGAGCTATCAGATTGATTATTCATAATCAAGTACTCTTAGAGCCTGACTTTTATGTGATAGATTTATTATCTGTAGTTTTTAAAATGTCTAATTCTTTCAAAGCCTTTATTTTTGCTATGGGGGACTTAATGACCAAATGTTCCTCTATCTCCACCATTTCTCAGTGCAGTATTCTGGGAACTTAGTTAGCGTTTTGCACTTCACAATCTTTATTATTAAAATCATTCATATCTGGGAAATCGACAGTCTGCTTCTGTAAGCCTCTGGCAACTCCACAATATTGAAGTTCTTCAGTGAGTTACCACTAATCCCTCACATCCCAAACATTCCAATTAACAACTCAGTATACCCCAGGATTCAGCTATGTGGTCATGCATCTAATGCTTGAAAAGAAATGAGAGATAGCCTAAAAGAAATTAACCAGAATGCCTAGAAGCTTTTGGGTGCACTTGTATTATTCTGATTCATTTTTTCAAAATGGAAATCTGCTGTCTGTTTCCTTAAGCCATAGTCACCATATTGAGCATAACTGAAAAGTTCTTTCGAATCTTGTTTTAACAGAATTTGATCATTACATTTTGCCCCCACTGATCTTCATGTTAACCCCCTTCTATCTGTTGCTGTTTATATTTCACTGATGCTGCTTGGGAAAGGTAGCAGTGGAAATAGACTACTGGGGAATTCATTTCTGACTTTTCCTTCAGCAGCTGAAATAGGGCAGAGCTCTGGGAAGACTGTTATGACAAAAGAAGCAACACTAAAATAGGGGAATGACTTTATCTCCTAAGAAGTTTAAATATAGAAAACAACAAGAAGCCTAGATTTCTAGGAGTAGTTTCTCAGTGGCAAGTTATCATGGACAAAAAAATAAAATTTCAATCTGTCTGGATATTCCTACTTTTTTTTTTTTTTTACAGTCTGCCGTGACACCAGCAAGATATACAAACATAAGATGCAGTGTATGATTGACTACAGCTTCAGTATTTTCTGATTTACCTATAATTCACTTATGTATAAGTATGTTAATAACTATATTTGTATATTCATTTTACAGTTTTCATTGTCTCTCATTTGTCATTTTATTTGAGTCTGACATTATTATCATATAAAAATTGTGGAATATGAGGTTAAGTGACTTGTTTGATTGGTTAATGATTAAATAATTGAGCATATCTAGCTTTAGGCTATGAAATTTGCATGTGGTTGAGTCACATTTTTTGACTTTGCAAATTTTTTTGGTAATGAGAAATTTTGGATACAGTCCACTTGCATTTTTCAAATGTACCTGACATAATTACTAGTATGACAAGTTATTGATTATTCTCAACAGGAAGTGTAACAGTCCAATGTGCAAAGACTTCAAATGACATATGGATATTTGTTTTATGGGTCCACCGAATTTAATCTGATGTTTACAGATTTCATTTTAAGAAAAACAATTATTTAGGAATGTAGGGAAAATATGTTCAATCTTGCGTTTACACACCCTTCACATCCTCACATCCGCATTTTGTTGGAAATAAATATGTCTCAAAGCCCGCATGGTCTCTCTCTAGCTCTTCCCATGGTGTCTGTTTTTTAAAAAACATATAATTATACAGAATTCAGAAGGGCCTTTTATAATTAGAAATTTGTATTTCACTATATGAAAATTTGAATCTGGCAATAGCAATACCAAATAGCGCAATGGCCCATGATATATAAGAATCTTAAGGATGCTGATTCTAACTTAGAATAAGTTTTGTTTATTTTCTCACAATTGTTGAGTTAAGAAACCTTTCATTAGTAATGGTATGATTGCTTTAATACATTTCTGTTGGATATACTTTGGGAAAACTCCCTTCCCTTCCTTCCTCCCTCCCTTCCTTCCTTTCCTCCTTCCTTCCCTACCTTCCCTTCTTCCCTCCTTCCCTTCCCTCCCTTCCCTCCCTCCCTCCCTTCCTTCCTTCCCTCCCTTCCTTCCCTTCCTCCCTCCTTCCCTCCCTCCCTCCCTCCCTCCCTCCCTCCCTCCCTCCTTCCCTCCCTCCCTCCCTCCCTCCCTCCCTCCCTCCTTTCTTCCTTCCTTCCTTCCTTTCCTTCCTCCCTCCCTTCCTCCCTTTCTTCCTTCCTTCCTTCCTTCCTTCCTTCCTTCCTTCCTTCCTTCCTTCATAGAGGAAAAACATAACATAACTATCTTCTTAAAATTTGATGTGTTTGATATAATATTACAAACTAGAAGTACAATGTTGTAAAACAGATCTCTAGAAGTTTTTTACCTTGCTCAACTGAAACTTTTCTATGCATTGATCAGCAACTCTCCATTTTCCCCTCCCCTCAGCTCTGGCAACTACCATTCTACTTTCTGCTTCTATGGGATTGATTACTTAGATACCTTACATTAGAGGAATCACACAGCATCTGTCCTTCCATGACTGCCTTAGTGTATTAATATGTTTTCTTCTTTTGGCCCGGAAGTCAGAGAGTGGAAACATTTAAAAGATTCCTAAATAGCGAAATATCTAAAAATAGAATTAAAAATATTGGACTAATTTGAAAATCTATTGTAAGACACAATTAGTGATATGGCTTAGACAATACAGAAATGTTATTAAAGCAAATTTCTTGTGCCTGTTTTTATGTCAAAGATTTTATAAACAGTACTGTAGCCCTAAATCCCAAAAAAGACTTGAAATATGGCACAAAGTATAATTGCCGCTTGCCTCTTGGCCCTTCATTTCTTTACACAGACAGTGATAAATAAATGGGTCTAAGTTCAGTTACTTTATTGCTTTGTAAAAACTAAACTCTCCTACTTCAATTTTCATTTTGGATTTTTATGATGACAGTGTCAAAGAGACTAACTGGTATATGTTTTGCACATGAGTCACTTAGAAGATTGTGAGGTATAGGCTCATAAAAGTAAACTGTTTAAACATTGTATGAAAGCATTTCAATGTGAAGTTTAAGTAATCAATTCTATTAGACATGGGACTGATTAATACAAAATGGTACATGGATGAGCTTTACAAATATTATTTTGCATTCTTTATTTGTATGAAATAAATTTGGCAAAGACAATGTGCTTTAATTAAAATTAAATTTCTCTGATCTCATAACTAGAAAAAATGCCTATTGGTGAATACTTATTGTCAAGGTATTTAATAATAACATAATAAATTTACCTCTGTAGACATGTTCTGAAAACTTAAAACCATTTTACATGAAACCCAAATGATTGCTCTCATTTTCTCAGAGGAATGATTTAATCTTAAATAGAACAAAGCAATAAACCATAAATTTCAAATTATGGTTTGACAAAATAAATTGGCATGAAAACTAAACTGTTGATATGTTTGAAAGCCCTCTTGGAGAAACAAACTTTCTACAGATAAATTAATTCAATCATTTTATTCATGGACTTTTTTTTTTTCATAATATTACCCATAAAAAATCATAGTGTAAACAGCAGTTCTCAACCCCTTTGGCAGTCTAAGGACCCTTTCATAGGGGTCGCCTAAGACCATCCTGCATATCAGATATTTACATTATGATTCATAACATTAGCAACATTACAGTTATGAGGTAGCAATGAAAATAATTTTATGGTTGGGTCACAACATGAGGAACTGTATTTAAAGGGCCAGAAGGTTGAGAACCACTGATTTAAAAGATAATGAAGTAATTATTTTGTTTTGTTATTTATTTAAATGGTAAAAATAATCTAATTATTATAACCTTGATTTCATTAACATAATTTAAATGCACTACAATTCACTGAACACCATGTCTTGTTTCTGACCCTAGATCAGCCGTGGGCAAACTACGGCCCGCGGGCCGGATCCGGCCCATTTGAAATGAATAAAACTAAAAAAAAAAAAAAAAGACCATTCCCTTTTATGTAATGATGTTTACTTTGAATTTATATGAGTTCACACAAACACTCCATCCATGCTTTTGTTCCGGCCCTCCGGTCCAGTTTAAGAACCCATTGTGGCCCTCGAGTCAAAAAGTTTGCCCACCCCTGCCTTAGATGGACAAATTCAGTTTTTCACCTTAAGTATGATGGTAGCTGTGAAGTTTTTGATGTCTTTTATCATATTGAAGTTTTCTTTATTATTTAATTTTTAAGTATTTTTATCATAAAAGCAAACTTTTATGATACATAAAAGTATTTTGTCAAGCACTTTTCTGTATCAATCAAAATGTTTATATATTTTCTCTTTTATTCCATTAAAATGGTATAATATATTAATTGATTATCAAAATGTTAAACCAACTTTGAATTATTGGGATGAATTTCACTTGGTCACGTGCATGATGCATTTTATATGTTGAAAAGTTATTTTACTGAGATAGTTTGGTCAATATTCATAAGGGATATTCTATAGTTTTCTTAGGTGATGTGTTTGGTTTTATATCAGGGTAAGATTGGCTTCATAGAATAAGTTAGGAAGTGTTCTACCCACTTCTAAATTTTGGAAAATTTTGTGAAGGACTCATATGAATCATTCTTTTTATGTTTGATAGAATTCATCAGTGAACTCACCTAGGTTTGTGCTTTGTGGAAAAAATTTAATTAATAATTCAATCTCTTTATTTATTATTATTATTTTTAATCCTCACTGAAGGATATATTGTTATTGATCTTTAGGGAGAGAAGAAGATAGGGAGAGAGAAACATCGATTGGCTGTCTCTTATATGCATCCTAACTTTGTATCAAACCCATAACCCAGGTATGTGCCCTGACTGGCATCGCACCCACAACCTTTTGGTGTATGGGACAACACTACAACCAACTTAGCCACTCAGCCAGGGCAAAATCCCTTTAGTATTTATAAGTCTATTTATATATTTTTGTTTTGTTTTATTACTTCTTGAGGTACTTTTGGTCATTTGCTTTATTTTAGGAATGTGTACATTTCATATAAATTATCTAATTTGTTGTACATATTTTTTTCACTCACAGCTAACATTATACTTAATGGTAAAAAGCTAAATTTTTTCTAAGATCAGGAACAAGACAAAGATTTTCACTCTTTTCATTTCTATTCAACATTTTACTGGCAGTTCTAGCCAAGACAATTAAGCAAGAAAAACAAAACAAAACAAAAAGAGATAAAATAGGCAAAAAGTGGAAAAACTAAATATATATTATAATAATAAAAGGGTAATATGCTAATTACACCTGATGTCTTCCGGACATCCTTTGGGACATCCTTCCTGATGGGCTGGGTCTGGAGGGAAGCCAGCCAGGTCCCGGGAGCCTGATGGCAGCCTGAGAGAAGCCAGCCCGGGTCCTGGGTGCCTGTGAGTGGCTGGAGGAATGAAGCAGCCCGAGTCCCTGGTGCCAGAGGGAAGCTGGTGCCAGCAGCCGGGGGAAAGAAGGCCTACTCTTGCAAGAATTTTCATGCACTGGGCCTCTAGTATATCTATACAATAAAATGTTTAATCATAAAAATGAATAAAGTACTGACACATTTTAAAACATAGGCAAACTTTTAAAACATTATGCCATATGAAAAAGTTTTGATACAAAAAGCCACATATTATATGAATACACTTATTTGAAATGTCCAGAATAGAAAAATCTGTAGAAACAAAAGTATACTGGTTTCTGCCTAGGCCTAGACTGTGAGGAGCGAGAGAAGGATGATGAGTGACTGCTAACAGTCTTTTGGGATAATGATAATGTTCTAAAATTAGATTGCAATGATCAGTATACAACTCAACTCAAAAGAATATGTGCCCCCTATATTTATAGCAGTGTTATTTACACTAGCCAAGATCAAGAAACAGCCCAAGTGCCTGTCAGTAGATGAGCAGATGCAAAAGCTATTTACACAATGGAATACTATGCAGCTATAAAAAAGAAATTTTACTCTTTGTGACAGCATGGATGAACTTGGAGATTATTATGCTAAGCAAAATAAGCCAGTCATCGAAAGACAAATTCCATATGATCTCACTTATATGTGGAAGCTAATGAACAAAATAAACTGATGAACAAAATAGAACCAGAGGCATGGACACAGGAACAGACTGACAGCTCTCAGTGGGGAGGCAGCCTGGGGTGGGGAGGTGGCTGGATAAAATAAGGTGAAGGGATTAGACATGAAGAACATATATGCATAACCCATAGACACAGTGTGGTGATGGCATGAGGAAGGGGGTGACAGGGGCTGGGAGGAGGTGGGCTCAGGGGGCAGAAAAAGAGAACATCTGTAATGATTTCAACAATAAAAATAAAGTAAAAATGTAATGTCCATTTTGTATATAAAAAACAATGAATTATACACATTAATGAGTGAATTAATGAATATGAATTACATCACAATAAACTTAATACATTTGTTAATGGACAATGTAATTCTGAAGTTATAACTATCACTCCTTTATCATGCTTGCAGAAACTAGTTTTTCAAAACATAAAAAATTAATTTCTTGCCTGGACAATGTTGTTCAGTGGTTGAGCGTCGACCTATGAACCAGGTCATAGTTTGATTCCTGGTCAGGGCACATGACAGGGTTGCAGGCTCCATCCCCAGTAGGGGACATGCTGGGGGCAGCCAATCAATGATTCGCTCTCATCATTGATGTTTCTATCTCTCTCTCACTCTCCCTTCCTCTCTGAAATAAATAAAAATATATTTTAAAAATAAAATAAATTTCCTATTCACCAAGCAATGAAAACAGTTAATCCATAATTCCAAGCTGGACACAATGGCTTCCACATAAAAATAATTAAATTAGTTAATATGTATAGCATTTTAAAAGATAATTTGAGATAATATTTTACTTCCTTAATATACAGTTTTACATATACAATTATATAAAAATAATTCCAAAGATGTTTCTAAAAACCTTAAATGGGGTTTTGATAAAACCAACCCAAATTTTACAAAAAGTATTGACAATAATAAGTACAGGAGGAAGCAAGATGGCGGCGATATAGGCAGACGCGTCCCAGGTCTTGTCCCGGAGCAAACGGAGTAAGCAGCTGAAACTAATAACACCCACCCCGAATTGGCAAATTTACTCAGCTGGTGAGACGGCTTGCAGCCTGGAAGGGCAGACCTCCCCTGGAAAGGTTAAAAACCAGGGATCTGGGCAGGAAAGTTTGCCAGACCTGAGCCCAGAGGGTCGGAGGGAGACCGCATGGCAGACAGCCGAGTCTCTTGGGACAGACACAGACCCTGACCAGGGTAAGGAGTTCCGCGGGTTTGCTGGCGCCAGGAGATTTGAGATTTGGATTTTGTGATTGCGGAGAACTGAGACTAAAGGGGGCATCCTGAGGAACTGATCAGACCATGCAGTGCCCATAAGAGAGGAGCGTTTCCCAGACCATGCAGTGCTGGTAAGAGGAGCGTTTCCCAGACCGGTAAGAGGAGCGTTTCCGCAGCCGGCCGGCGTTTGTCTGTTTCTTTGTTTTCACTGAACCCTGCTCATAGGACAGTTCGGATACAGACACTCACCTGTGCTGAAGAGAGGGTGAAGGTGCAGACGAGGGGAATCTGGGGAGAGGCTGAGGAAAGAGGGGGAGCCGGAGGAGGTGGCAGCGAATTGAGTGCTGAGACCCCCCTGGGCCCAGGACTGGGGCAGCCATTCCTCCAGAGGGTGGAATTCCTCCCCCCAGCCCCCCAGGCAAGGAGCACAGCCACACCCAGATTCCACCCTGTATGAGATAAAGGACTAAAACAAGCTGATTAGTCCCTGGGAGTTACCAGGGTCTGGCCTATAGAGGGATTTTCAGTCCCACCAACAACACAGAGCAGGGTAAGGATTAAAAAAGGATAGAGAAGCTGTATAGCCTCAGAGGCCAACCCAAAAACACTGCCACCCAGAGGTTGAGCCACAAACTGACTCTTAGGGGAATACAAATTAAGGCAGACTGGATCACAAATACGGCCTGCTTTAAAATCAGGACTGTGATTTACAACACGGAGGAACAGTGTAATGCAGGCAAATTCAACACTCTCCTAAATACCTGGCAGGACTAAGGCGAACCAGGCTGAAGAGTAGAAGAACCGAAAGACCATCACTACTGCAAATTTTTTCTTTTTCTTTTTCTTTTTAATTTTTTCACCTTTTTACTAAGAAACCAATTTTTTTTTCTCTCTTTTTCTTCTTTTTCCATCACCTGATTTTACCCTTTCAATTACCACATTTTTATTTTTAACCAGTATTATTACTCCTACCATTTTACCATTTTTTAAAGTGCCATTTTATTTTCTCTTTATTTTCTTTTGGGATTAGTGTTCTCCATTCTATTTTCATCGTTCCTTTAGCATTAATTTTCCCTATCTCAATTCCACCTCTTTGCTAAAACCCTCTTCCTTACTTTTCCCCTTTTGGTGTCCTGTTTCTCTTACCCTATTCCTGCTCCAGACTTTCCCAATTCCCTCTTTTTACCCCCTGTCTAATTCCACCCTACTTATATATCCTATTTCCAATCTACTGCTCTAAATCCTTATACACCTATTCTTTATCCTTCTTCACTTTCCAACCATTTTTTTTCTCTCTTATCTTTCTATTGTTTTCTTGATTGTTGAATATATTGGGCTTTTTTTTTTTTTTTTTTTTTAATTTGTTTGTTTGTTTTGTTTTGTGTTTTTTCTTCTTTTTTAGGACTGGTTGTGAGGTTGTTTTTCTTTTTCTTTTTCTTTTTCTTTTTTTTTCTGCTGGTTTTTCCCTTCCCTCCCCCACCCCACCCCAGTTATTTTTGTGCTTCTGTTTTCCCTTACCCCTCTGGATATTATTGGTGGTTTGTAGTTTGCATTCATCTCCAGGGATCTGTTGCTGTAATTTGTTGAGATTAGTGGCAGTTCTATTGGAGTTTGCTCCTCATACGGGGAGTCTCTTCCCCACTTCTACTTCATTCTCTTTTTTCGCTCTCTTTTTTTCCCCCCTCTTTTTTCCCAATTCTATTTTTGCACTCCTTTTTTGTTTGTTTTTTTCTTATTTTTCTTTTCTGTTCTCTCTTTTATCTTCTTCTCTTCTTTCTCCCTTATCCCCTAATTCTCTTAATTCGGGTGGTCACCTTTATTTGGAGTTATTAATATTGTGAATATACTTGTGTTCAGTGCCTGGTACGTTGTGCCTTGCTCTGTTGTATTTTGTGCCTTTAAATCAACGCAGCAGATCCAAGCAACAGCAGCCCCCTGATCACCGCAGCCTCCTGATCACCACAGCCTCCTGATCACCACACCCTCTGTCTGTGGAACAGCAACTGTACGTGAAGCCTCCCCCCACCAGCCAGAAGAGCCAACACAGCTGTGAACAACACCCACCAGAGGAGCTGCTGCCAACTGGAAAGCAGCTGCTACCGCAACCGTCTGAGCAGCAACCACAACCCAAGGAGCCCCTGCCACCCAGGGAGCAGCCACTGAACACCTCAACATCTACATATGTCAGCGAGATCAAACATGGGTAGGCAAAGAAACCCCCAAAGGAAAGAAAAGGAGGACTCGCCAGAAAAACAGCTAAGTGAGACAGAGATATGCAACATGACGGAAAAAGAATTCAGAATAAGGTTCCTAGAGTACATGCACCACATGTTCAAGAAGCAAGAAGAAACAGATGAAAAACTCAACTACTTATGCAAGAAGCTAGAAGAAACAGATGAAAAAATCAACAACTTAAGTAAGTCCCAAGAAGAAATGAAGAGTGACATAGCTTCAATAAAAAACTCCATTGAAAGTATCAACAGTAGACTGGGAGAAGCGGAGGACCGAATTAGTGAATTAGAAGACAAGGAAGCAAAACACACTCAAACTGTACGGCAAATGGAGAAAAAAATTAAAAGACAGGACGAGAGCCTAAGGGAGCTTTGGGACAACATGAAACGAAACAACATACGAATAATAGGGGTGCCAGAACAACAGAAAGATGAACATGGATTAGAAAACCTATTCGAAGAAATAATATCAGAAAACTTCCCTGAGGTGGGGAAGAAAAAAGTCACACAAGCCCAGAGAGTCCCAAACAAGGTGAACCCGAAAAGACCCACACCAAGACACATCATAATTACCATGGCAAATGTTCAGGATAAAGAGAGAATCTTACAGGCTGCAAGAGAGAGACGGAAAGTAACATACAAGGGATCTCCCATTAGATTATCAAATGATTTCTCAACAGAAACACATCAGGCCAGAAAAGAATGGACGGAAATCTACAAAGTGATGCAAAGCAAAGGACTGAATCCAAGAATACTCTATCCAGCAAGGCTATCATTCAAAATTGAAGGGGAAATAAGAAGCTTCACAGACAAAAAAGGGCTAAGGGAGTTTATCACCACCAAGCCAGCCATGCAAGAAATGCTAAAGGGACTGGTGTAAAAAGAAGAAATATCAAGCTCAGAAAGAAAACAGCCACACACACACACACACACAAAAAGAAATGGCTACAAACAAATACCTTTCAATAATAACTTTAAATGTAAATGGACTAAATGCTCCAACCAAAAGACATCGAGTGGCTGAATGGATAAAAAAACATGACCCATACATCTGCTGTCTACAAGAGACCCACCTCATTAGAAGGGACTCACATAGACTGAAAGTGAAGGGATGGAAAAATATCTTTCACGCAAATGGAAAGGAAAAGAAAGCTGGGGTAGCAATACTTATATCTGACAAAGTACATCTCAAAGTGAAGGCCATAACCAGAGATAAGGAAGGCCACTTCATAATACTAAAGGGATCAATACAACAAGAAGATATAACCCTGGTAAACATATATGCACCCAATGCAGGAGCACCCACATACATAAGAAAACTTCTGGAAGATATCAGGGGAGAGATCGACAACAATACAATCATAGTAGGGGACTTTAATACACCACTGACATCACTGGATAAATCCGCTAGACAAAAACTCAGCAAAGAAACAGCAATCCTAAATGACTCACTAGATCAGATGGACTTAATTGACATCTTCAGAACACTTCACCCCACAGCTGCGGAATATACATTCCTCTCAGGTGCTCATGGGACATATTCAAAAATAGACCACATATTGGGTCACAAGCAAAGTCTCCACAAATTCAAGAAGATTGAAATCATAAAAAGCTTCTTCACAGACCACGATGGCATAATGTTAGAAATAAACTACAATAAAAACAACCCAAAATACTCAAACACTTGGAAGCTGAATAGCATGTTATTAAATATTGATTGGGTTACCGATGACATCAAAGAAGAAATTAAAAACATCCTGGACACTAATGACAATGAAAACACAACAATCCAAAACCTCTGGGACACAATGAAAGCAGTCCTGAGAGGGAAGTTTATAGCTCTACAGGCCTATCTCAAAAAACAAGAAAAAATGGTAGTCAATCATCTAACTCTACAACTCAAAGAATTAGAAAGAGAGCAACAAGAAAACCCCAGAGTGAGCAGAAGGAAGGAGATAATAAAGATTAGAGCAGAAATCAATGAAATAGAGACCAAAAAAACAATACAGAAAATCAATGAAACCAAGAGCTGGTTCTTTGAAAGGATAAACAAGATTGACAAACCCCTAGCCAGGCTCACCAAGAAGCAAAGAGAGAGGTCCCAAATAAACCAAATCAGAAATGATAGAGGCGAAATAACAACAGACCCCACAGAAATACAAATGATTGTTAAACAATACTACGAGCAACTCTACTCCAACAAACTGGACAACCTGGAGGAAATGGACAAATTCCTAGAAAAATACAACATTCCAAAACTCAATCAGGAAGAATCTAAAAACCTCAATAGGCCAATAACTATGGAAGAAATTGAAGCAGTCATCAGAAAGCTTCCAGCAAACAAAAGCCCAGGGCCAGACGGCTTCACAGGGGAGTTCTACCAAACATTCAAGGAAGAACTAAAACCTACCCTCCTCAGACTACTACAAAAAATTCAAGAGGAAGGAACGCTTCCAAGCTCATTCTATGAAGCCAGCATCACCCTAATACCAAAACCAGGTAAAGACATCACAATGAAAGAGAATTACAGGCCAATATCCCTCATGAACATAGATGCCAAAATCCTCAACAAAATCTTAGCAAATCGGATCCAGCAGTACATCAGAAGGATCATACAACATGACCAAGTAGGATTCATCCCAGAGATGCAAGGATGGTACAACATCCGTAAATCAATAAATGTGATACATCACATAAACAAATTGAAAGAAAAAAACCACATGGTCATATCAATTGATGCAGAAAAAGCATTCGACAAAATCCAACACCCATTTTTGATAAAAACTCTCAGAAAGGTGGGAATAGAAGGATCATACCTCAACATAATAAAAGCCATATATGACAGGCCCACAGCCAACATCATACTCAATGGACAAAAACTAACACCATTTCCCCTAAGAACAGGAACAAGACAGGGATGCCCACTCTCACCACTCCTGTTCAACATAGTACTGGAAGTATTAGCCATTGCAATTAGGCAAGAAGAAGGAATAAAAGGCATCCAAATTGGAAAAGAGGAAGTAAAACTGTCCTTATTTGCAGATGACATGATATTATACATACAAAACCCTAGAGACTCCATCAAAAAGCTACTAGACTTAATACATGAATTTGGCAATGTAGCAGGATACAAAATTAACCCCAAGAAATCTGAGGCATTTCTATACACCAACAGTGAACTTTCAGAAAGGGAGATCAGAAAAACAATCCCATTTACCATCGCACCAAAAAAATTAAGATACCTAGGAATAAACTTAACTAAAGAGGTTAAAGACCTCTACTCAGAAAACTACAGGACGTTGAAAAAAGAGATAGAGGAAGACATAAACAGATGGAAGAACATACCATGTTCTTGGATTGGTAGAATCAACATCATTAAAATGTCCATACTACCCAAAGCAATCTATACATTCAACGCACTTCCCATTAAAATACCAATGGCCTTCTTCAAAGATCTAGAACGAACTCTCCAAAAATTCATCTGGAATAAAAAAAGACCCCGAATAGCTGCAACGATCCTGAGAAAGAACAAAGTAGGTGGGATCTCAATGCCAGATATCAAGCTGTATTACAAAGCCACTGTTCTCAAAACTGCCTGGTACTGGCACAAGAACAGACATATAGATCAGTGGAATAGAATAGAGAGTCCAGAAATTAGCCCGAACCAATATGCTCAATTAATTTTTGACAAAGGAGGCATGAACATACAATGGAGCCAAGATAGTCTCTTCAATAAATGGTGTTGGGAAAATTGGACAGACATATGCAAGAAAATGAAACTAGACCACCAACTTACACCATACACAAGAATAAACTCAAAATGGATAAAGGACTTAAATGTACGACAGGAAACCATAAAAATTCTAGAAGAATACAAAGGCAACAAAATCTCAGACATATGCCAAAACAATTTCTTCACTGATACAGCTCCTAGGGCAGTTGAAACTAAAGAGAAACTGAACAAATGGGACTACATCAAAATAAAAAGCTTCTGCACAGCAAAAGAAACCATCAACAAAACAACAAGAAAACCCACCTCGTGGGAAAACATATTTGCCAACGTCATATCTGATAAGGGCTTAATCTCCAAAATTTATAGGGAACTCATACAACTTAACAAAAAGAAGATAAACAATCCAATCAAAAAATGGGCAAAGGATCTAAATAGACACCTTTCAAAAGAGGACATTCAGAAAGCCAAGAGACATATGAAAACATGCTCAAAGTCACTAATCATCCGAGAGATGCAAATCAAAACAACAATGAGGTACCATCTCACACCTGTCAGAATGGCCATCATCAACAAATCAACAAATGACAAGTGCTGGAGAGGATGTGGAGAAAAAGGAACACTTGTGCACTGCTGGTGGGAATGCAGACTGGTGCAGCCACTATGGAAGGCAGTATGGAGGTTCCTCAAAAAATTGGAAATGGAACTCCCATTTGACCCTGTGATCCCACTACTAGGAATATATCCCAAGAAACCAGAAACACCTATCAGAAAGGATATATGCACCCAGATGTTCATAGCAGCACAATTCACCATAGCTAAGATCTGGAAACAGCCTAAGTGCCCATCAGTAGATGAATGGATTAGAAAACTGTGGTACATCTACACGATGGAATACTATGCTGCTGTAAAAAAGAAGGAACTCTTACCATTTGCTACAGCATGGATGGAACTGGAGAGCATTATGCTAAGTGAAACAAGCCAGTCAATGAAGGAAAAATACCACATGATCTCACTCATTCATGGATAATAAAGACCATTACAAACTTTTGAACAATAATAGATACAGAGGCAGAGCTGCCTCAAACTGATTGTCAAACTGCAGTGGGAAGGCCAGAGAGAGTTGGGGGGCAGGAGGGAGGGGAGTAAGAGATCAACCGAAGGACTTGTATGCATGCATATAAGCATAACTAATGGACATAAGACACTGGGGGGTAAGGGAGGGTAGTGGTTTGTCAAGGGCGGGGGGGAGGGGGAAAGGATACTTATGTAATACCCTTTGTAATACTTTAAGAGGAAAATAAAAAAAAAAAAAAAAATAATAAGTACAATATGAGGTGAATAGATTAAAATCAATCTAAATTTATTTTTAGAGCTTTATTATATAGAGAAAACTGTTATGTGCTTTCTAAAATGACTTAATTATTTTATATTAAAAATGATTTTGCAAACTCACTTTCCTGAATAAGCAACCAATACTGTTGTTTTTTTTAAAACATGATGTGCTTAGAAACAATAGATAAGTCTCCATGACCTTGTATGCTATGTTTTCCCAGGTGTTAGTGTTTACTTTCATGTTACAGCATAGTGCTTTTACCAGAATGTTTGCTCACAGAACCTGCAATATTTGCTTGATTCATATTTTATATATCATAAGTATTTGGGATGTCATTAGGGAGGTATGATTACTACTTATAATAATAATTAACTTTGATTGATTCTAAAAAATAAACCATCAAGAATTTATAAATGGTCTGAATCTCTATTTCTCAGCTATGTAAAATAATTTCTGTTGCTGAATGCTCATATTCTCAGGAGTATAGGGCACTCTAAAAAAATCTATTATACTCTGCTACTCAATGGTATTTCTAATAAATGTTTATCACAAATACTGTTTAAACAGTGCTTTTCCTAGTAAAGAAATTTACTCTGTGTGTGTTATTTCTTTAATATACTGTTAAGGTCCTAAAGGTTATACTGCAGTAACATATATAAAGGCGTATGTATTTATTTATGGCCATGCATTTGAAAGAATCAAATTTATTATGCATATATAAATCCATTTGACATTCTCGTTTCTGTTTCCAGAATGAAAGATTTAGTAAGTCAAATTATGTTTCCTACAGTGTGCTAAAATCAATTAAGGCCTTTCTGGGAACTACAAAAAGACCATATAAATACTCTTTGTTCAGCTCTCATTCATGCAGGAAAAAGGCACTTTCAAGGGCCTACATGTTAGAAACACTGTTAGATTCCAATAACCTGCCAATTTTCAGTCTAATGTTTTATAAATGAGTTAAGTTATTGTTTCTACAATACTTTCAAATTTATTAAGAGTGCCAATACAGTGCCTCAGCACCTTTTGGGGTAATAAATAAAGATTCCAGTGAGAGAAAATTGGATGAAAGAAAGCATTGAAAATGAGAGAATTTTCATGGTAATTTCAGGGAAAGAAAAATAGTCGGGAATTCCTGGAACACAAAGTTCCAGAAATACAATCAGATGAGTCAACTTAGGTAGTACACAAAAGCAGATCGGGAGTACCATGCAGATTTTCATCCCAATGTAATGGAAGCCACTGATTGACTGTGAGCAGGAATATCCCACTATCACACTTGACATGTAGAATAAATAGCATGGCAGGAGTTTGGAGATTATCACAAGAGAAATGACAAGAAAGCCAGGCCAGTGTGGCTCACTGGTTGAACATCGACCTATGAACCATGAGGTCATGGTTCAATTCTGAGTCAGGGCACATGCCTGGGTTGCAGGCTAGATCCCCAGTAGGGGATGTGCAGGAGGCAACTGATCAATGATTCTCTCTCTTCATTGATGTTTCTATACATCTCTCTCTTGGCTCCCTTCCTCTCTGAAATCAGTAAAAGATATTTCAAAAAATAAAAATAAATAAAATGTGACAAGGACGATATAGCAATAATCCAAACAAGAGATGATAAGGGTATAAACTATGGGGTGGAAATGGGATAGATAGGAAGAACTTTTTTGACAGATATTTAAGAAACTAGTGGCCCAGTGCATGGATTTGTGCACATTGAAAAGAAATTAATTAGAATAAATATTTTAATATTTCTATTTGTCCTTTCTCTGTAATAGAAGTGTCAACCAAATTCATGATCAACGATGACAGATTGAAACACATGTGTGTGATTGGCGTGAGAGCTTTTTATGTACAGTAGGTCCTCGGGTTACGTTGGAGATCTATTCCTATGGTGTGATTTAACGCAATTTTCACCGTTAAGTCAGAACCCACCTACATAAGCACCCACGTCACTCACATGGAGCACATACACAGCAGTAATGAAGTGAAACAGTAAAAATAATTTAAAAGAAAGATAACAATTCCTGACCTTTACTTGTGGTAAATAAATAATAAAAAACATAAAGCATATATGTACATATGTCAAAGTGACGGAACTTTTTAAATAAATAAATGGGAGATGGTGACATGACCATGAAACAATGTATGTGAGTCTGACGTAACCCGAGGACTGCCTGTATCATGCATGCAAGAGTCAACTGAGCCTTTTATATATATAGAATAAACTTGCTTAATTATACCTGCTTTTTGATTTAGCTAAACTTTTTCCAGCCCAGTGAAGCACCCCAACTTCTCTTTCAGGTAATTGTCAGCAACACAGCAGTAAATATCAACTCGAAGTAGATTATTATTGTAGATCATACAGGGAGAACAAAGGGTAAAATATGTAACTGCAGCAGTGTTTGACTATATTCTGAGTAATGAGAAAACCTAAAGTCATTTTCAAAGTCCACCATTTCTTCTTTTCATCAGGTCAAGTTCCTAAACTTTCTAAATCTTCATTTTATGGCTAATGCAGTGGTTCTCAACCTTCTGGCCCTTTAAATACAGTTCCTCATGTTGTGACCCAACCATAAAATTATTTTCGTTGCTACTTCATAACTGTAATGTTGCTACTGTTATGGATACTAATGTAAATACCTGATATGCAGGATGGTCTTAGGTCACCCCTGTGAAAGGGTCGTTTGGCCACCAAAGGGGTCATGACACACAAGTTGAGAACCGCTGGGCTAATGAAAAGAAAATAGGATTCTACCGAATCTCCTATCTACGTACTCCAGGACTTCTGTGAGAATCAAATGAGATGAGGCATGTGAAAACGCTTCACAGGCATTTGGTTAAAGCGTAAAATGTTTGCACCTGGCTATAATGCAAGTCGTGTTCCTGGGCTGAAGAAACTGCAAGGAGGCTAGTCGCTAGGGAGAGGAAACAGGGTGTTGCTATGTAACATCATTACCCGGTGCCCACAGTGACCACAGGCTGGGCTGGGCTATGGGTCACATTTTGCACTACAGGGTCTCAGCAGCATTGTCTGCGATTTGGTGGGGTGTTGCTCTAGGGTGGTGGTGGGCCTGTGTCCCAATTGGCACCAGGTCTTTGTAAATGGCCAGTGTGCATCATGGCAGCTCCTGCATTGAGCGTCTTCCCCCTGGTGGTCAGTGCACGTCATAGCAAACAATAGGATAGTTGGAGGTACACTTAGCATATTAGCCATATATACCATCTAATAAAAGAGTAATGTGCAAATTAACCGTCACTCTGTAACTCCATCACAAAGATGGTGGCATCCAGTCCCCTAAGCCCTGCTGCTGAAGTGTCCAGGCCTGTTGACCAGGCAGGTAGCAGGGGAGGAGGGGGGAGGGTCTAGGGGTGTAGCCAGTGTTCGAAGAGGGCAGGGGTGGTGCTGGTGATCAGAGGGGGCTGGGGGTCCCCTGCTCAGGCCCAAGGCCTTGGCCAGAGGCCTTAGTCCTGGGCAGGGGCAGAGCCGGCAATTGAAGGGGGCAGGGGCAGAGCTGGCTCCAAGGGGAGCAGGGAGTGGGCCTAAGCCATCAGTAGGACATCCCTTGAGGGCTCCCAGTATGTGAGAGGGGCCAGGCTGGGCTGAGGGACCACCACCCAGTGCACGAATTTCGTGAAACAGGCCCCTAGTGTATATATCTCTCTGTATATCTATATATAGATATATATACTAAAGATAGCTTGTAAATCATCACAATTTCATTGGATCTAAATTATCTCCCACACTGAAAAGAAGACTTAAAGTAAAATAATCTAGGTGGAAATAAAGGGGACGATTTATTAAGTGGGATGTATTGAGATTCAAGTGGGAATATCCAATAGAATTTAGAAAAGTCTGAAATTCATTAAAGCAATCTGGTTTTGAAGGATCTAGTTGTCAAATACAGGTAGCAGAAGAAAGACAATTTAAGTAGATGTCATCAAGCAGTAGAAAATAATAAAGTCAGTAATCAAAATGAAGGAATTCTAATACTATCCATAACATCCATATTATCAAACTCAGTCCTTATCTTGTCAACTTATCAATTGAAATAGTTCCCATCCCCTTCCTTGAAATTTTTTCTCCAAATCACTTTTGTGGCACATTCTTTCTTCTTTTCTTTTTTTTTTTTCACACATTCAGTCTATTTTGTTAGATCTCTCTCAGTCTGTTTTCCATGGAGTGATATTTTAAATGAAAAGCCAGATTCTTGTGTTTAAAAATCTCCAATGGCTTCCAACCAATTCATAGTAAAATTCAAGTTTTTACAATGTCTTATGAAGCTCTTCCTGCTTTTCCTTCAGCTAACTCTCTAGTCTCATCTTCATTATCTTTCCCTCACTCACTGCCTTCAGCCATATTGAACTCTTTTCTTTTTTTTCAAGCACATGATTCACACTCTCACTCCAGGGCCTGAGTACTTACTGTTTGCTCTGCCTAGAATATGCTTTCTTCAGCAAGTCAAAGGCTGTTTTGGAGCCTTAGGTTTCTCGTTAAATGCCCCAGGTCAGAGAAGATGTTCCTGCATATTATATCTTAAATAAATTGCATATGTCACCAGTTATTAATTATTCACTTTACTTCATTTTTCAATACAATTATTACTCAGGAAATATTATATTCTGTCTCAGCCCAGAATATGAGCAACACAGAGCAGGAAATATTTTTGTTCTGTTCTCTGCAGAATCTCTGCTGTCTACAGTAATACCTGACATCTACAAGTACATAACTGATATTTCCTGAATGACTAAATAAACATAATAAAGGCCCATGCATAAGAAGAGGAATCTACAGAGTTGACTGAAAAGGAACAACTCAAAATAACAGGAGGTATCTAACAGAGCTCATAGTTGAACAAAACAACATCCACTTTAGCTTTCTTAGACAGAAATGGAATTTATTTAATGCTATCTGGTAGCTCAATGGATCTCCGGGAAGGTCAGAGAGTTAAGCTCAGAGTCAGGTCATGAATGATACAACATACCATAATGATCCTCCACCACAAACTCCCCCGTCACAGCGAGGCACAAACATTCCAGTGCGCACTGCTCGCATTGGGAATTAGATGCTAGAATCTCAGCGTTGTTGCTCACAAAACCTTACATACAAAATAGGTTCTCCGTGGTGCCCATTTTACCAAAATGCCCGTGCTGAATCCAAATCATGTTCAAACACACCTAATTGGTAAAGCCTAGGTCACAAAGCCGTGTCCTTGTGAACGAGTCAGGAAAGTGAGATCTATAGCTTCTACACTGGAATGGCAGGCTGTATATGATGAAACATTGGCACGATATAATTAAAGCATTCAAACGGTGCTTACAAACCCCTAAAAGGAAGAATGATGACAGTGGAAATGAAGAATGTGGGCATTACTTTAAGAAAAAGCTTGCCATTAAAGGCAAACATTAGGGAAAGCACTTCATTCTTTCAAACAATATTTACTGACTACCTCCTATCAAGAAAGATCTGGTACCTACTCTATGGGAGCTGGCAACCTGGTTGGAAAGATAACAAGCAAACAATTTCCAAGGAGGTATAAATACTTTGCCAAGCTAATTACATGGTGCTGTAGGATCAGCTAACCAAGTCTGCTGGGAGAGGGAAGACTTTTTAGAGAAAATAATATTTATATAGAGAGTTAAGAAGTAAATGTGTTTTAGTTAAGTAAATAGGCAGGAAAGAAAAAAAAAAGATTTGAAGGAGAAACAGAGATGAGATTTAGTTATAGGTTTTGGGTACTATGAATAGTCCAAGTAATTCCTGACAATGAGAAAAAGCATGAACAGTTTGAGTAAATAATGATATTTAATTAAGTCTGCAAGGGAGTCTTTCATTTTCACAACTAAAATGGGCTTGGTGGCTTTTTCTATAACAATGCTAGGAAATCATCCAGATAGAATAAACCAATATTTGTTAAACTCATTACAGTATTCACTAAATGGAAGATAATTTATTAAAAGCTTGAATGATAAAGTGTCATGAGACAGAAGGTCAGACTGATTGTAAATGATTTTTATATATTAAGAGGAAAAATCTAGGGGTTTAATATAAGGAAATTTAAGAAATAATAATGAATATGAAATTTTCATTAAAGAAAAAGGAAATGTTAGCTATTGCCCAGATTAAAAAAAAAAAATAACTTCAGATGGAAAGGGAGATGACTTCTCACTGAGATAAAGAAAATGAAATACTTTGATGAAAACCTTTGAAAACACAATCTAATACTAAATGAAGCTATAGCAGTCATATCCACATAACACACCTTTTTTCGTACAAAATTTATTTTCTGTTTTATATATGAGAGGTAGTTCCTATTTATCTCCTACTGTATGGGTGTTTAGAGTCAGGCAGTGGTATTCAGCGTTTCCCCAAGAGCAGTGATTTTTTCACACTTGAAATATGTTGGAAACAACCTGGGAGCTTGTTAAAAATACAAACTTTCTAAAAACAGAAGTTTAAGTATCATGGCCTTAAGTGTATAGCACACCACTAACTCTTACTTTATGGGGATTCTTCAACTAGTTTTACATATAAGCTATTCAGAAAAAATTAACTAGGAATTAGAAAGATTATGACCTTCTCATTTTAAAAATTGCCCTGTGTCATGGACAGAAGGTCCGTAGGCATATAGACACCCCAGTGTATGCTCTCATGCCAAAAGGCTTTCCCTATAATAGGATGGCATTGCTCTCTTGTTATTTTTCAAGGTTACTTTTGATTATTTTTCTAAGATATGTCCCCTTCATAGAATGTTTGTAATATTGAGACTATACAGTGATTTATTATTTGATTTAAGCCAGTACACCTTTATTTCTCTCCATCCTCTAATTTTCTTAAAATACAATGAAAACCTCACGTATATCTTATTGATGTATGATGGCATATAACTCTCCTGAGGGTTATTTTAGATTTTTGTTCTCCCCCCCGCTCCCAAATCAGTGGCAAACAGGAATACATGACAGAGAATGGATGGACTAAATTTACCCTGCTGCAGTAGCCTAAATTCCCCCCAAATGATGGCCACTTCTAACTGGTGTCATTCATTAATTGATGTTTAATCACCTTTCTTATGAGATACTGTGTATCCTAAGCCCGGGATACACAGAAATAGGAAGCAAAGAAGAATAAGAAATCTAGCCAGTACTTAAGAACCCTATGTATTTGGATCTTAAGGGAGAATTTATAACTTAAAAAAGAATTTTCAAATAATAGCACATTCAAAATCAGGGCAGAGAATTATGGCTATGTTTATTATCTTAGTATTTAAGCAATCCTTCTCACTGAGCAACACAACACATTATAATAGCAATTCACTTCATTAGTACTACCAGAATTTGGAAGCCTAATCATTTTTGTTTAAAAAACCATATCTGAGTTGAAAAGTCAATTTTTCTAAAATTAACTATATGTAGTTAACTGAATTTTGTTCTAAGAAACAATGACTTAAAAACTGCCTAGGCAAACAATTTTTTTAAATATTTATTATTGCCCTAGCCGGTTTGGCTCAGTGGATAGAGCTTTGGCCTGCCGACTGAAGGGTTCTGGGTTCAATTCCGGTCAAGGGCACATGCCTGGTTTGTGGTTTCTGGGCTCGATCCCCAGTGTGGGGCATGCAGGAAGCAGCCAATCAATGATTCTCTCTCAGCATTTGATGTTCCTATACTCTTTCCCACTCTTTTCCTCTCTGAAATCAATAAAAATATATTTTAAAAATATGTATTATTTTATATTATATTTGAGTGATATAGTTTTATAAAATATGTATCTTCTTAAATATAATTTTATATAAAATCACTAATTATGTGTATGGAAGGATAATAAGCAATTTGCAAAAAGAATTGTTTCATTAATGCATTTTAACTGATTATGAAGGTTGTGCATATGTTTATCATTATTATTATTATATGCAGAAGAATACTTATGGGACTTCTGTCATCTTTTTCTGAAGATTTTTATTTTTTCACTTGTCTAATAATATAATAAAATAAATAATTATATCTGAAGTATTTATTAATATTATTAATATTTAAAACCTTTCTCAAAATACCAAAATGAACTATAAATTACATAACAAGTAATATATTCTCTCATTATCTTCTATCAAAATTATAATAAACTATTAATTATTAATACAAATGATGTTAAATAACTCACAAGACACATCAATTTGAGTGCCATGTATAGAGTATTATTCCTTACCAAAAATTTTATCAGTTGTGATTTTACAGATCAATGAATCTAGTCTTTTAATAAATACTTTGTCCTTGGAGAATATGTTCATTTTCTGTTCCTATTGTTCTCTGGACTGATTGACAGCTTCCTAGCATACTATCTCCTGGCTTAAACTATGCAAAATCAGTCAATAGTAATATATATTTCAAAAAAGTATGTATGAATATATAATTTTGTATTATGATACTGAGTGGAATCTAATGTAGTACTAATTGCTAAATAATTATAACTCAAAATATGCATAAATACACATTGCAGACCTTGATATCATTGCAATGGAAGAATGCACATGCAACTATTGTCATTAATAAAAATTACCTTGGATATCTGCATGCATTACAACTATAGAAGTGAATAGGATATAGCTGTACATTAAATTTATATAAAATACTTTCTATAGGATATTGAAATTAAAATAGTTTAATAAAATGTGTATATTTGAAGACAGATTTTTATAATCAAGAAGGTAAAGTCAAACTTTAAAATGTTTTACATAGATAAGTAAGCAGATACAGTATTTTAATATTTTTAGAATGTGTTTTTATTGATTTTAGAAAGAAAGGGAGAGATAAACATTGATCAGCTACCTAACCTGGACATGTTCCCTGACTGGGAATTGAACTGGAGCCCTTCTGGTACATGAGAGAACATTCAACCAACTGAGGGATATTGGGGCCAGGGCTTATTCAGCATTTGAAATAAAACTATAAACAAAGTTAATATGTACTGTGTAACCCTGTCCAGAAAGGGAAAGTAAAGAATACCTCTCTCTCTCTCTCTCTCTCTCTCTCTCTCTCTCTTTCTCTTTCTCTTTCTCTCATATATGTATGAATGTATATATACTGATTCAGGTGTCTTGGAAATAACTGCTTATTACACTGGTCAGTAAACTTAAAAATATTGGATTTTTTCCCATCACATTTATCCCTTCTATCCCCTCTTCCACATCCACCCACACCCTTCACCCCTACCCCCTCAATCACCACACTGTCGTCCATGTCCCTGAGTTCTCCTTTTTTTCTTTTTTCTTCAATCCCTCTCCTACCTCCCCTTCCCCACCACCAGAGCTGCCTGCCTACTCTCCATGAGTCTGTCTCTATTTTGCTTGATAGTTCAATATTTTCATTAAATTCCATATATGAGTGAAATCATATACTTTCTAGTTAAAAGCTTGTAAGTTTTGTCTCAGACATTGCTTTGTTCTGTATGCTTTCCAATACTTGCTTATATCTAGCAAGATCTTCCTAACAGTCTTCACCTTTCATCTTTAAAGAGCAAAAAGTCATGTCTAGTAGACCTGTATTACATCAAAACTGTTTCTATGGTCTGAATGGAACTGTTGACTATTCTTAGCATTCATTTTAGCTGTATGCAGTAGGCAATTATTCAACAGAGGAAGAAGGCAATACCAAAAGAATGTGTATGTCTGGCTTCAGAAAACATTGGTCTTTGTAGCAATGCTGGTGACATTTTCCAGCCTATTCCACAGTGTTCTCACAATACTTACCTGAGTCACCAAAAGGATATGGAGTGCAAAACCAGGGCACTTTGCAGCAACTACTTCTCCCCAGTAGACAATACTATTTTTAATAATCTATAGATAGATAGTTTCATTTGGGAAATTTATCTTTCTCTTCCTATTAATTTCCACCTTTACCTGGGCCTGAATTCCAACATCTTATGACGACCTTCCTCTACAATTAACTCTTGCCACAGCCATGGCACCTGAGACATAGTACTTTTATTTCCTTTAGTGATGTTTCCCATGATGCCACTAGCATATCACTGAGAGGTTAAAGAACATTATTCCAGTGTGATAAGTGGGAAAATAAAGCTGAAAATATTATATATTGGCTTCAGTTGGTAGATAAAACTCAAAATCTCAGGTGTTTATTGTCAATCAGTAAAATTCAGTAGGTCAATGAAATAGAATTTTTAAAAATTTTTCTAGCTGTTTTAAACAATCTCAAACTTCACATCTGGCATGCTGGGATAGAGGTCTTTGAAATATTTGCCTCACTCCATGAAACTCCAGCTACCTGCTTTGAATGAAATACAGAATATATCTTGAGGAAGGGAATGGCTTCTGAATCATAATAACACATTGAGTCAAAGGCTTTTTTCACTACCCACCAGTGTTAGCTCTACTTTATTTCAAATATTCTCCTGGTGAAAAAATTCTGAAAAGTAAAAACCAATCAAAACAAAAAGAAACAAAACTTAAGATTATGATCTGCCACTCTTCTTTATGAAACATCTAATAAAAGTGACTGCAGAGTGTAGGAGAGAAAATCCTGAGTCATTCTAACGGTGCAGCAGTGCTTCTTAACATTACTCTTTTAAAGAATTGCCTTCTAGTCCATTTAGTAAATGGCAAGAGAGGGCATTATTAAACCTTTGTCATGGTAACAGACACACAAAAGAAAGAAGATAAATTTTATACCAATATCGACCATTAAAATCAACATCAGCTTTCACATTGAGAAACATGCTGTGGGACAATAATTATCACATACTGTGCCCTTCTTTAGGGGTTAGATGGTTACTAATCCAGGTTTTACTTTAACCTTTCTTACTAACCCTCTGGTTGCAGGTGAAGAGATGTAGGATCTACAGGAATAAGAGAGGTCCATTCTAGAGGGTGCATATAATCATATGCCAAAAAAAAAAAAAAAAAGTACATGAGGGGTAATTGATGTACTTCTTGGCCAACTTTATCCTTTATGAACTTGGACTAATACACTATAAGGGCCCTCAAAGATGCTATGGATGTCAGGGAAGCCAATTGTGGGCAGGGATGACACATCTCTATATTTGTCTATTTCCTTTGCAGTATAAATGACAAGTGGTGGTATCCTATATAATAAAAGGCTAATATGCCAGGAGTTCAACCAGGAGTTCAACCAGGATGTGGGATCAGCCAGCCAACTGTCCATGGCCCCTTCCCCTCTGCCGGCCTGATTGGCCTCCATCAGGACTGGCTGGCCAGACCCCACCCATGCACGAATTCGTGCACCGGGCCTCTAGTTGTATAAGAGTTGGCTACGCCTAAGAATATTCTTGCTATTATCCACTTGGCAAAGAGAAGAATTTCTCAAGAACTCTGAGACACATGTAAGTAGGGTTAATAATGGGGGTGAGACTTGAAATGAAGTTACCCACAGCATATTTTATATGCTTTAAGAAAATTAGGTCATTTGCCTTTTTAATAAAGATTTTATTATACATAATTCTTCTCTTAACATCGTGAATAGATTCTTGGAAAAGACAATGAAACCAATTTTACCGTAGGATGTTGATAATAAGGAAGAGTTAAGTTCTTACTGCATATTTTTGGTCACAAAACAATCAACACAATTCTAATTAAAGACCCAAAACATTTCTAATATTAAACATTGAAATTAATATGAGCTACACAGACATTTAAGAAATATGTTTAATAAAAGCAAGTAAGATCCTTATTTTCTAACTCACTTAGTTCAGGGTCTTGGGTGGCTAGAGCCTCACCCAGCAGCTCAGGCCTCAAGATGAAAACCAGCCCTGGACAGGACACAGTTCCACTACAGAATGCACTTCCACTCACACCCACACTCATTCAGACTGGGACACGTTATACATGCCAATCCCCCTAGCCGTGCACTTATTTGGGATATGGGAGGAAACCAGCATACAGGGAGAAACCTCACACAGATGTGGGGAGAACGTACAAACTCCACAAAGACAGAACCTTCACCTCAGGATGGATTTTTTTTCTCATCAAGGTCACAATGAAAGTCATTATTTGAAGATCTGCCATATTAAGTGATTTTAGTAGAAATAGATCTGAAAATTTGCTCTCACTGTTTGTCAGTAAGTCCAACAATGAAAGTCCTCTAGGACCTGAATGGGCTGATAAACAGTGTGGAATCTTGAGTGGATCTTGGAGCTCTGAGAAGAAAGGAAGTGGTGAGGGGAGATAATAAACAGTAAAGGACTTCACAGAAATGCCCTGGAGATTCATATTCTCTTTATCCTGGTTGAGAAAACCAGGAAGTCATGAGAAAGGACTTGGTTGGATAGTGACACCTTTCCATCTACGTTTAAGGGAGAACATGGTACTGAGACTGACATCAGCTCTTAAAAGCTTTGCCAACATCCCATGTAGTAAGTATTTTTAATTACAATTTAAAATGGGACAATTGAGTTTTATAGAGTTTAAGTATCATTCCCAGAAGGAAAAAAAAAAAGGTAGAAAGTTGTAGACAGAGTATAAACTCAGACTTTTTTTCCCTTTAATTTCAAAAAGATTTTGTGATCTTTGAGATGGATGTAGAGGTGAGGCTGAGTCACAAAAGGGTGCTCACCATCCCATCACTAACAGATCAGGCGGCGCTTCTCTGCATGTCTTTGGTAAGTGAGGGCAGCTGGAATCCAACATCACTCATGATTGAATCCGCAGTGAAAGAAACACCACTGAGTATGCAGAAATAATGTTTATGTATAAATAGAAATAATGATCCTATCTCAAGTCATTCCTGCTTTGGGGGTTTTAGAAACCAATCTTATGTTCATGAGCTATGTAACAAAATATAGAAATTTTCCCAGCATTATTACAATTGTAAGAGATAAAATTAGAAGCTTATTACTTTTTTTCCAAAATGTCTTTGATGTTAATATTTTAACAGCCAAAATCAGTGATGGCATTTTCTTTGATATTTGCCTTTTAAATAAATAGTTGATCTATCTTGTGAAAATATAAATTTTCCAATTGTAAATCTATAAAAAATGAATTTCAATTTAAATAAAAAATAAATGCTATCACTTAGAAAGAGTTCAGGTTCTGCATAGTTTCAATAACACAACATAGAAAAAAAAAGATTTCTCCCCGCCTCCTTTGCAGCTCATGTGGTCACATGACCAAGGTCTGACCAATAAGTTCAATGTGAGCAAAAGCAAGTGTGTTCCTTGCAGAAGTTTCCTTATGCCTCTCCTTCTCTTCTTCCTATTTGATGTAATGGCTGAATTACAACAGCAATCCCGAACTGTGAAGTGATATTGAACACAGAAGCTACACATGGTGAAACAACTAGGTTTCTGACAACATGGAACATTATACAAGGGTTGAGCTGGCCCTCCGGACTTGAACATGAAAGAAAAATTATCTTCCATCTTGTTTAGCCACTGCACTTTTGGAATTTTCTATCACTGACAGCTAAACTTAGTGCTATTAGATCCACCCTTTCTGGAGGCAGGGACTCTGGATTCTTGGATTTACCACACTATACTACAGAGAATCATCATTTGCATCATCTTCCTAAATTAAATAGTAAGAAATATGAAGACTGGGACTGTGTCCTATACGTTTCCATCTTCTCCTGTCCCATGAAGCAGGAGGCCTCATACACAACACAAAGCCTGTCTGAAGATTGAATTGAATTCTTTGTACTACACTCCACGTGGCTTCCTAATTCGTATACCCTCCACTGGCCACAAACCTTCCTGGCATGGCGCACCAAGGAAAGCTGCTTTTCGCCCCATCCAGGCAGAGTTCACCCCTGCCTCCTGGGAGAAACATGCATTTACCAGGGTGGCCCCGTCCTCAAGTTTCTCCCTGGGGGCTGGACTGGAGCAGTTGCTGAGTTTGAATATCCAGTAGTTCTTAGCAGTGACAAAGAAAGTTCCATAGCAGAAGGCTGCCAATGCCCAGGCTGAAGAAGGTGACGTAGGCACCGTTGAAGCAGTCCTCTGGCATCGGCAGGCTGGGTGGTGAGCGGTCCAGCAGCTTCTCAAGCAGTGCTTCCTGGTCCGAACACAGAGAGCTGCTTGCAGTTCTATAGGTGGAGTTTGAACTCTGATGGAAGTTATCCTCTGAGACAAAGGCCACTGTTGAAAGAGAGAGAGAAACAGAGATAGGGCAGGTGATCAGAAGCTAAAGCTGAGCTCCCAGCTGGAGTGGCTCAGTGATTGAGCGGGGACCTGTGAACCAGGAGGTCACGTTCAATTCCTGGTCAGGGCACATGCTCGGGTTATGGGTTTGATACCCAGCGGGGGGCGATTGTCTTTCATTATTGATGTTTCTATCTCTCTCCCATCCTCTCTGAAATCAATAAAAACATATTTTTAAAAAAACTATAAACAGGAAAAAATGGTAGAAATGGCATGTTTATAGTAGCATTTTTGGCACCAATGATTATTTATATTTCACAAAAAGAACAGAAGGTAGATCCAACATTGAGAACAGGAGTTGAGACTTTATCAGAAAAAAAAAAAAAGGGATTTATTCATTGTCAGGAGATTTCAAGGGCAGGGTAAAGATGGAAGTTACCACTGTACCAGAGAGTCATTCAAAGCTTTGATCAAATCAATTGTTTTCTATATACAGGATGGGGCAAAAGTAGGTTTGCAATTGTTCATATGGAAAATAATACAATAATTAGTAAACAATAATATAAGAATAAACTCTGTACTCACAATTGTAAACCTACTTTTGCCCCACCATCTACGCTAAGGTAATAATATCACATGAGATAGCTTTTTTTTATTATTGATTTTACAAAGAAAGGGAGAACAAGACGGAAACATCAATGATGAGAGAGAATTATTGATCGGCCATCTCCTGCACACCCCACACTGGGGCTTTAGCCCACAACCCAGACATGCTCCCTGACTGGGAATCAAACCATGACCTCCTGGTTCATAGGTCTTTGCTCAACCACTGAGCCGTGCCAACCAGGTTAACATGGGCTAGCTTTTAATTATCTTGAATTGAGTCAGTGTTCCAAACTCATTTTTTAAGATAAACAACATCAAACAAAGCAAAGTAAAAGAAATGTTAAGAGAAACTTATCATAATTATACTTGCATTAATCAGGCTTATCCAGAGAAACAGAACCAATAGGAGATTATACACACACACACACACACACACTAGAGGCCTGATGCATGAAATTCATGCAAGAGTAGGCCTTCTTTCCCCAGGCTGCCGGCACAGGCTTCCCTCTGGCACCTGGGACCTGGGCTTCCCTCACAGCCCCAGCTTCATTCAGAAGGTCGTCCAAAAGGACATCTGGTCTAATTAGCATATTATGCTTTTATTATATATACTAGAAGCCCCGTGCACAAAAATTTGTGCACTGGCAAGCGGGGGAGGGCCCTCAGCCCAACCTGTGCCCTCTCACAGTCTGGGACCCCTCGGGAGATAACCACCTGCTGGCTCAGGCCCTCTCCCCTGGTGGCAGATGGCACGCCCAATCCCACAGTGTCTGTCCCATCTCCCCCGGTCGCAGATGGCAGGCCTGGATCCCACGCTGGGGCAGGCGGCGGCTCGGGATCGCGCTGAGGTCCCTGTGGATATTCAGGCTCCGAAAGCGTAAGTTTTCTTTCTTGGTTTTGTATTTCCTTCTTGAAATTGAAATGTGTTTAAAAAAATGTTTTTTTCTGCACCTTTTCGGGTCCCAGGGACCCCGCCACGCACCAGCTGTCCTTTCCCAGCTCGGTGCTCCTCCAAGCTTTTCACGGAGGGGCAAGCTTTTAGGTTGGGGGTGTGTTGAGAGAAGCCCAACTTTCTGAAAGCGAGTGTTTTATTTGGGGATTTGTGGTCTGGCTGAGAAGCCCCCAGGGCCCACTCAGAACAGTGGGGACAGCTACAGTGAGTGACCAAAGAAACCAGAGAAAAGTTAGGAAATAATACACCGTTCGATTTCTAATTCCACACGTTGCAGGAGCCGAGGTGCGCCCGGGATTTTCCAGGGAGAGAGTGAGTGAGTGAGTGTCCACTGCCCCTCACACAGCCGGCCACTTGGAGTGTGACTTTCGCCAGCAAGGGCATGGACGCGGCCGCCTGGGCCTTGTTCCCACCTTTGCAGATGCGTGTGTGTGTGTGTGTGTGTGTGTGTGGAGCGGGGAGAGGCAATTAGGACTAAGAGGCGGGTGCATGCTCTGGGGGTCACGAGGTCAGCGAGGCCTAAGTGCACCGGACACGCAGGGGCCGCCGCCCAGCTGTTGGGGCCAGCAGGAAGCCACGGTGGCCACCTGCCCCTGGGGTAGCTGGGAGCTGGCGCCGCTCCTCCGCGGCACTCTGCTTTCCCCACTCCAGGAGGCGCTGTTTGTCGAACTTGGCCGCCTTGGCAGGAGGCGCCTGCCTGCATGTTCTCACCGGGAGAATTGTTTCCTTTGCAGTCCTTGGATCTGGGCTCAGGAACCTTAGCCTCACAGAATGATGGGGAGGGGGCGGGGAGGGTGGTGTGTGTGTGCAAAGAAAAGGGGTCTGGGACCCACCAGTGTCTGCATTTTACCTGTGAACCCCACCAGGCCTCCCACCTTCCAGGGCAGGAGAGAGGAGGCCACTGGCGCTCCCCATGCATTTGGGGCACTCTATTACACTTTGGAAGGCTGGTAGGAGGCTCGCAGACTCCTCAGGCTCTGCTGTGAGCAGGAAGGGACGCCCAGGAGTGGGCCCCCTGTCTCTGGTGGGCGGGCGAGGGCTTGGGGGAGGGGATGGACACCGCTTGCCTTTGCCCAGCCCCTGCCCACCCCCCGGGTCACATTGGGACGTGTCTCTGGTGGGTGGGCAAGGGCTCCGGCGCGGCGATCAGCGATTGCTTTGCCTGAGCCCCCGTCCCCAGGTCGCACATGGGGGCCTGGGTGGCGGCTTGCACTGTCCTGCCCTGCCTGCAGTATGCAAATTAGCCGTGCAGTTTGTTGGCAGTTAACTGCCTTCTTAGTTGGCAGTTAATTTGCATATCTCGCTGATTAGCCAAAGGGAAGCATAACGGAGGTACGGTTAATGACCCTTTTTGTCTTTTATTAGATAGGATATATGTATATAATATTATATACTACTATTAATGTAGATTAATTCATTAATATTATTGATTTTATATATGTATGTTTTTCTTTTAAAAGACTTATTATAAGGCATTGTCTCACATGTTTATGGAGGCTGCACAGTTCTGAGATCTGCTGGCAAACTGAAGACCCAGGAAAACTAATGGTGTCTTTTCAGTTCAAAGGCTTAAAACCTAGAGGAGGACTGATGTTTCCGATCATGTCCAAAGGCAGGAAGAATCCGATTTCCCAACAGAAAGTCAGTCAGGCAGGCAGGAGAAATGTCTTCTCACTCAGAGGAGAATCAGCCTTTTGCTTCATTCAGGCCTTCATCTTATTGGATGGGGCCCTCTCAGAATTGGGAGAGCAATCTGCTTTACTCAATCGATCAATTTATAACTTAGCCTCGTACAGAGCTTTCTCGCAGACACATTGGGGATAACGTTTGATCGATCAATGTCTGGGAATGCCTTGGTCCAGTCAAGCTGACACATAATATTCATCATCATGCTGCTATATCACTATGAAGCACTCATCCTAGAAAATTTGGATTATCTTTCAAATTTCACACACTCTCCAAATATATCAAATCTACCTCTAGAATAATTATTCAATAGGCCTACTTATTTGCATTACTATTGCCTCTTTCCTATTTATAATTCTTGTAACCTGCTTCAGCTTTGCAAAAGTAACTGTTTGAAATATTTTTCTATAAAATATTATATTGCTATTAAAGCACTTTATAAAATATATCATATGAAAATATGTAGAGATATCAATTACATCATTGTTGGCATAGTGTAAAGAAGTGTAAATTCCCGTCAATGGTGGACTGGTCGTATAATTTCTGATACATCTATAAAGTGGAATAAATTCACTCATTATGAGAAAAACTGGCAGACTGATATGAAAATGCCACATAAGTAAAACAAAATAACAATCATCACAAGAACTCGTTACTATATAGAAGTATAGATTCATCCCATTTGTTACAAAATGAAACATTAGTGTTGAGTTATTTTATACAAACAGTAATTCACTGCCCAATGACTTTTTAACAGTCATGCACTGTCTCAGTCTCTGGATAGTAATGCTATCGGCTAAACATGTTTGGGGCACTCACCTGGGCTTCAGTGAGCTTCTCACAGACATCTCCCCTTTCTAAACCAATGTACAACTGGACCAATCCTTGTGGTTCTTATTACAATTGCAAGATGCCCTTCAGCAATAACCATTAGGAAATTATGAAGATAAAGAAGAGTTTATTACTTACAGGTCCTGGAGCTTATAAGGGGACACACAGTGAGGTCAAGGTACAGGGAAAGAGAGGTAGAGATAGATAAATAGATAGATGAGAGAGGGAGAGATAGAGAAACAGATAGATATAGATCTACACTAATAACAGAGAAACATGCAAATTGACCATCCCTCCACTACGCCCACCAGCTGATCAGAGTGATATGCAAATTAACCCAACAAAGATGGGGGTTAATTTGCATACACAGGCGCAGAGCAAAGACGGTGTAGAAGGAAGCCAAACGCTGCAGAAGGGAGCAAAGCAGCGGAGAAGGGAATGGAGCTGAGGCAGCAGAGACAGGAGCGGAGTTGAGGTAGCAGGCACGGGAGGGAGCGAAGTGGCGGAGACAGGAGGGAGCGAAGCGGTGGACGTGGGAGGAAGCTGAGGCAGCAGAGACGGGAGGGAGCTGAGGCAGCAGAGAAGGGAGCCTCGGTGGGCTTTGCTCCCTTCTCTGTTTCACTCTGGCCTCAGGAAGCCCTATTTTTGCAGGAATAGGCCCGAGGAAGCCCTATTCTTGCAGGAATCTTCCTGCAATGGGCCTCTAGTATAGAGATAAAAATAGATGAGGGAGATAGAGATAGAAATAGATGAGAGTGATAGAGATAGAAATAGATGAGAGTGATAGAGATAGAGATAGAGATAGAGATAGAGATAGAGATACATAGAGATAGACAAGAGAGATAGAGATAGACGAGAGAGAGAGAGAGAGAGAGAACATTGAGGCCTGTGAATCTGGTTTTAGGGTTGAAGGTAGATGCCTGGGGCTTCATGAGCTCAATCTTTATTGGTTCATTGAAAAACATAAGGTTTGAATTTAAAGCAAGGGAAGAGAATAGAAGAAAACAAGTAGCCCAAATGGCCTGTTACTGAAATCAACCAAGATCTAAAACAAAGGAGCCTCAGTGGGGCGGGGGGGGGGGGGGGGGGGGGGCTTTATCTACTCCTGTGCCTGGCAATGTGAGTTAACAGTAGTTGACCCTGGATGCTTCTTTGAAATGAATGCCTGGTTGAAGTGGATGTCTGGCGACCAGAGCTTAAGTTAGGAACTTGCATGACAATAAGGAAAGCTAATTGTGTCTGCGATGATGTTGTTGTAACAAACCTGCAGCTGCCAGGGGTGTAAAAGTATAGCAGCTACAATCACAGTAATAGGCTAACCACCTAGGTTTGTCTAAGTGCACTCCATGATGTTCGCACAGGGATGTGATTTTGCCTAAGGATGCATTTTGAAGTAATTACCTAAGAATGCAGTTCTCAAAATGTATCCCAAGTTAAACTGGCGCATATACAAAGTTTTGGCCTGTCATTTATTGTCCTTCAACTCCATTTTTCAACCTCCTCTCTTCTGTCTAAAACCCTTGTCTGGGATTTCCATTACATCCAAGCCATTAGTTAATTACTCACCCTTCATTCCTTGGATATAAGTTTTACCTTAAAAACAGTGGATTTTCTCCCCCACTGACCACTCACTTTTTATTATATTTGCATCCTGATTCTGCCTTTTGAAACCCTACGTATTTTTCAATGGTAAACTTACATGTGGCCTCTTGGAAGAAGCTTTTCACATTCCTACAACAGGGTTTCTCAAGCTTGCAAGTATTTCTATTGTGAGCCAGACGATTCTTTGTCGTGAGGACTGTCTTGAACACTTACCAGCATTCTTAGCTTCTGCCCTTTATATGTCATAATACATCTGCACTGTGAAAACTAAAAATGTATCCCGACATTGCCAAATGTTCATCATGTAGGGTAGTGTATTTGTGTGCACCTGGGAAACACTGCCCTAGCATAGAAAGTTATCCCTCACTCTTTACACTCTTTTGGTACTTGATTTGTGCTCTGTCTCGGTATGTGTTATATTCGAATCACATTTTATCTGTGCATTCAGTAGTCTATCCTGTTTTGTGTGAGAAACTGTGCTTAATATATATTTGTTACACAGTATTGCATAAACACTGTTTTTCACATCCTAGGTGCATTGTTTATACATATAATTGAATCCTGATGTCTCTTCACTTTGTTTAAAGATACATTCAGATTTGTTAATGATGATACAATTTGTTCTTGTTGCAATTGAGTTATCTATTAGTTGATGTGGGTTTGCTACACCAGGGATCTAGAGGCCGTTTGGTGCTCTCTCATGCTTGTATCTTTAATAAGCAGCCACCAGATAGATAGTGGTGATGTGATTCGCTATTAAAAATGGCTTTGTTATAGTGTAGCTAATTAAAACAAAGATTATGCCGAAACCGGTTTGGATCAGTGTATAGAGCGTCGGCCTGCGGCCTGAAAAGTCCCAGGTTTGATTTCGGTCAAGGGCATGTACCTGGGTTTCGGGCACATCCCCAGTAGGAGATGTGCAGGAAGCAGCTGATCAATGTTTCTCTCTCATCGATGTTTCTAACTCTCTATCTCTCTCCCTTCCTCTCTGTGGAAAATCAATAAAATATATTTAAAAAAATAAAATAAAACAAAGATTAACATGTTTTCTGACTTGATTAATAATTCTCTATAACAAATGAAGTCCTTTTTAAAATAGCTTAAGTTGGCCGTAGCCAGTTTGGCTCAGTGGATAGAGCATCAGCCTGCGGACCAAAGGGTCCTGGGTTCAATTCTGGTCAAGAGCACATACCTTGGTTGCAGGTTCCTCCTCAGAGCTCATACCGGAGAAACACATTGATGTGTTTCTCTCACATTGATGTTTCCCTTAGTCTTTCCCTCTCTCTTTCACTCTCCCTAAAAATCAATGGAAGAAATATCCTCAGGTGAGGATTAACGACAACAACAAAAAAAACAGAACTAAATTGTATATTAGATTATAGATTAATTCTCAGGTTCAAAGTGGAATTCAAAGTAAATTTTTTCTATATCAACCCCTATATCTACAGATATGTAATGAACATTAGAAGCAAAATTAAGTACATAAAATCATAAACCATAGATTTTGTTATTTCATGTTTAATCTTTAATGCTGCTTAATATAATCCCCTTTATTCCCCTCTAGTGTTAAAAATATATCAATTTTAAACTGAATCTCTCTTGGTGGCAGAAACTTTTTCATTGCATACATAAGGTTTTTAACCTTTGACCATAAAAATAACAAACTGCATGCTAAACGAAATAAGTTTCTTAAGAACCAGATGCTCAGGCATCCACTATGACATCTTATACCTGAAATTTTGCTTTGGTGTGTCCTCAATGTGCTTTTTTCCTGTCTATTCTGCATTTTTTTCCTTTTCTGACTTAGAACACTATATAGCTGCTACTTTGCCAAACATATCTAGCTTTCTAAAATTCATATAAAATATTCTACTAGGATTTTTTTTAATAGTCCTCCATATCTGGACTCATCCCAAATGTGTCCTAATATGCCCCATGGAAAATAATTGTGGCTATCAAGAACCACCTGCTGCTCTCATGCAAAACTCCAAAATTGTGGCTGTGTATCTCTAAGATACTGACAAATTTCTGTTAATGTCACAATTCTCCAAAACATCCAAGCTTTGTAAAGCCTTTGATCTTTTCTTAAATCAGTTTTTTTCTCTAGTGAATTATACTCAATATTCTAACAATTTTTTTTATTTCTTTTCTCCCAACTATGTTTATCTAGAACTTGTTTCTGAGATTTTATTAATAGACACAGATGAGCTTGAACTGACTGACTTTTGAAACTCCATATTCCAGATTTCTCTCCAAATACAATCATACAATATAGACTAATAAATCTGAAACAGTAGGTTCTAACTTCCCATAGAAAAACAACAAAATTTTCTGTTCAAATATTTTTCTAACCTAAACTTTATCAGGTGTTTTCTTAATGTAAATCATGACACTGAGGACTTGAGCCTGAATTTCACCTAAAACTTCTATAAATCATATTTCTTTGCCCAATTTATTAAAAGCTATTTTTGTGTATTTGTTTCGAAAATAATTACTCTAAATCATTTTCTTAGATACTTTTGCAACTTTGAAAAAAATTATATTCACAAAATTAAGTTGTATATTCTAAAGCAATACTACATAAAGCTAATTAAAAATAGCAGTAAGAAAAGAAAAATAGCTGGTTTTTTCAGTATATTTTCCACTTTTACCTTATATAAATAAGGTTCCATATTCAGAAATATATTTGTTATATCCAGTCACTTTCTACATCCTATTACTTCATACAAAACATTCTGCCCACTCAATAATTTTTGGCTCCTCTCCCGCATAGGGTGGTCCATCTCAATCTATTTTACTCTAAAATTCCAAGCCTATAGGTGATCTCTTCTCTAAATGCCCGTGTTACTCAGAATGGCAAGCTCTTGGACTCTCATTGTGGGTTCTTGTCCTACAAAGTTTGAAGAATAAAATTCATGAACTAGAACATTTTAGGTAAAAATGTAGACATTTATTGTAAGCATATACAATAAACAAGTCGGGAAAAACCTGCTCTCTCTCTTTCTAATGGGAACACTCAGTTCTATGAGTCTATGGGTTTATATATGCTGATAGCTTCTTGTCTGAACATGATGCTTTCTACTTGGATCTTTCCTTAATTTATGTCCCCTGTGCTTTCCTAATTGGTCACATTACTTACCCCATATTCCTGAATAATATCAGTTTCTAAGTTTTAAAGCTTCCCAGTGCTCCCCTCTTCCTCTTCCCCTTGTCTTGTAACATTCCGCTGTCCTCTGTGAATGAAAGATGAGCAATCTGGCAGCTTGGCACTGTCTCCACCCATTATGTATGTCTTTCTCTCCCATGGACCCCTTTCCCTAACACTGCCTTTCCTGTCTCTAACGCCTTTCCCCTGTAAGTTACTTCCTGGCACTACCTGCTGTTTCAGGCTTATCTTGTATTTTTCTTGCTCAAAGTCTACAATCAGCCATTTCTCTAACATCTCTTGTTCCTTTATCAGAAAATTATATTTAGAAACCAAGTTCATCCACTGAAAGTGCTCAGTGTTCTTGAGGTGTCATTTCTTCTAGACCTTCCAGAGGGCAGCGCTACGTAATATTTAATGCACACTAACATATTTATATTATATTCATATTGCTATAATTATTTTTATATCTATCCAACTATATATATTAAGCTAAACGTGAGTTATTTTACATGTTTAAAAAGAGTATCTGATAGAATGCAATTACTATGAGCCAGACTTTGAGCTTTTAATAGATAATTTATTTCATTTATTCTTCACAGCAACCCTGTCACATGGGGGCTATTCTTATCTGAATCTTATAAATAAAACTGAGGTTAAAATATTAAATCAAACTAACGTAATTGTAACCACTTAAAAGTAGTATACCTGAAAAGTGGAGTCAAATTATAGAGGGAGACAAATATAAGCCTGAAACATAAAGGGGAGAATTGAACTCTTCCTTTCTTTTTTTTCTCTCTTAATTTAAAAAGAATAGTAATAGCATAATATCATATCTGGACTTTGGGTGAAACTATTTGGTCAGAGTGTGAAGAATCTGACATACCAGTGAACTCTTTTCGATTGATAAATATTACATGGATTACTATGCTGAAAGACACAGGGTCATGCCTGGGATCTTAGCAGAATGCTATAATCAATTAACAATGCCTGGCAAGAATACTTGAGGGGCAAGTGGCAGTATGCTATATTTAGTAACTCTATAATGGCCTATTTTCAGTGTTTATTTCTTTCAACTAGTTATGTAATTCCCACAACATAAAATTTAGTACACTCAACTAATTATTTAACTTGCTCTTGTCCTCTCCAAAACTGTAAATATTATGAAAAAAAAAGTTATGTTTACCTTGTTCATTTTGTATCCAGAGTATCTACATAGTGCATACTGCATACATGATTTACAAATTATAAAATATCCTATATAATAAAAACTTAATATGCTAAATGTCCGGCCATTAGTTTGATTATTCGACCAGTTGCTATGATGCGCACTGGTCACCAGTGTGGGGGAGGGGAGGGGAGGGGAAGACGCTTTGACCAGTATGTTAGCTTGCTGCTGAGGTCTTGCAGATTTGGACTGGGTGTACCAGGCTGGACATGGTCCCTCCCCGGCCCCTATTGTGCACTGGTGGAGTCCCTTGGCTTGGCCTGCACACTCTCACAACCCAGGACCCCTCAGGGGATTTCAGAGAGCTGGTTTTGGCCCTATGCCCTCAGGCCAGGCCAAGGGACCCCACTGGTACATGAATCTGTGTACCAGGCCTCTAGTGAAAAAATAAAATGTGTAGCCCACCTTAAAACCACTGGTGAATAAACAAAACTTATTAGCTAAGTTTAAATCATTGAAACTTGATTCAAAGATCATCTGTGAATTTCTATCACCCTAATAGTTACTTTATATTGAGATGCACAATGACAGCAGAAAGTTTCCAATACCAAATCTTTTAACATCCTGCTGTAGCAATAGTCCTATACAATCTCATTATTGCTGCAATGGTTATAAAGTCAATGGCTTGTAAAGTATATGGTGTAATGAATATTCATGTTGCACAGATACTAATGGAAATGCTTCTAGAACTCCAATTCCTTCCTAATACACTCTGGTCACACAGTGATATTTCTTTAATAAGTATTTCACCTTTATAGTCCTTTAATCTTAAATGCACCCACGCATGAAGATGAATGTTGTAACTTTAACAGATATGAGGTATGGTTTTCAAGCATTAGGACAGAATTTTCTATATCAGCTGTGGAATTTTGCCTTGTTTTAGGAGTATGCTACCCTTTTATGAGACAAAACAAAAACCACTTCCATCACACTCACATGCAACCATATATTATACAGAGCAAATGGAGGGAGAAAAGCTATAGCTGAAATCCATGGCTAGTGACATTTGATTATTTCTATATATTAACCAAGAGCATTAAGGGAAAGATAAATGCAATTTAAAATAATATCATACTTTTTGTTCTGATTGCAGTATGACCAAGAGAACTTGTTGTGAGTACATTTTTTTTTCTGATGAAAAGCAAAGGGACAAAATTATTCACTGTTATTAACCACTAGAGTCTAGGTGCACGAATTTGTGCATGGGTGGGGTCCCTCTGGGTGGCCTGCAGGGATCGGGCCAAAACCCACAGTCCAACGCCACCTGCACCTCCCAGCTGCCGCTGCCACTCATGCTGGCCCCACTGTGCCTGCCTCGGGCTCACGCCTAATCAGTCCCAATTGGGAGAGGCCTGCGCTGCCGCAGCAGTGCTTGCCAGCCATGAACCCTGTGTCTGGCATCCTCCCAAGTGGAGTGGCCTACATGATCGGGCTGAAACGAGCTCTCAGACACTCAGCAAGGGGTCCCCGATTGTGAGACCCACCAGGCCAGGCTGAGGAACCCCACTGGTGCATGATTGGGCCTGGGAGGGACCATAAGAATGCTCCAGGGTGTGTCCAGTCCATCTTGCTCAGTCCTGATCAGCAGGACCCCAGCAGCAAGCTAAACTACCTGTCAGAGCATCTGCCCCCTGGTGGTCAGTGTTCATCATAGTGACTGGTCGACAGGTCGACTGTCTTCCCCCTGGTGATCAGGGCACATCATAGTGAGTGGGTGAGCAGCCTTACCATATCATTAGCATATTACGCTTTGATTGGTTGTTCGGTTATTCTGCTGTTCAGTCTATTTGTATATTACCCTTTTATTATATAGAACTAGAGGCCCGGTGCACAAAAATTTGTGCACTGGGGGGGGGGGGTCCCCCAGCCCGGCCTGTGGCCTCTCACAGTCTGGGACCCCTCGGGAGATAACGACCTGCTGGCTTAGGCCTGCTCCCGGGTGGCAGAGGGCACGCCCAATCCCTAGGTGCAGCCCCTGGTCGGGCTCAGAGCAGGGCTGATTGGGGAGTTGGGGCGCCGCCCCCTGTCATGCACAGAGCAGGGCGGATCGGGAGGTTGCGATGCCACCCTCAGTCACTCTCAGGATAGGGCCTATTGGGGGGTTGGGGTGCCGCCCCCTGTCACACTCAAGGCAGGGTAGAAGGGGAGGTTGCGGTGCCACCCCCTGTCATGCACAGAGCAGGGCCCATCAGGGGGATTGGGGCTCCGTACCCTGTCACACACAGAGCAGGGTCGATCAGGGGGTTGGGGAGCTCCCCCCTGTCACGCACAGAGCAGGGCCGATCAGGGGGTTGAGGAGCTCCCCCCTGTCATGCACAGAGCAAGGCTGATCATGGGGTTGAGGAGCTCCCTGCTGTCACTCACAGAGTAGGGCCAATAGGGGAGTTGGGGCACTGCCCCCTGTCACACACAGAGCAGGGCGGATCAGGGGGTTGGGGCACTGCACCCTGTCACAATCAGGGCAGGGCCAATGGGGAGGTTAGGGCTCTATCCTGTCACACACAGAGCAAGGCCCGTGGAGGGGGGCTGGGGCGCCACCCTCTATCACCCACAGAGCAGGGCCGATCAGGGGGTTGGGGCGCCGTCACTGTCACACTCTGGGTAGGGTCGATGGAGAGGTTATGGCTCTACCCTGTCACACACAGAGCCACAGGGCGATCAGGGGGTTTGGGCGCTGCCCCCTGTCATGCTGATCCTGGTGCTGGGAGCCTTGCTGCTCCACTGATCCCGGTGCCGGGAGGCATATTACCCTTTTACTATATAGAATAGAGGCCTGGTGCATGGGTGGGGGCCGGCTGGTTTGCACTGAAGGGTGTCCTCGATCAGGGTGAGGGTCCCCACTCGGGTGCCTGGCCAGTCTGGGTGAGGGGCTGAGGGCCGTTTTCAGGCTGACGGGTGACTGAAGCTCCCAACTGCTCCTTTTTTTCTTTTTTTTTTTTATTCTGGGCCAGCTTTAGCTCTGAGGCCTCGCTGCTGAAAGCAGGTTTCTGGCTTTTGTTTCCCTTCTGTATTTGATACAATGTTGCGGTCCGGCTGGCTGAAGCCCGGCTGACTGAAAGCCGGTTTCTGGGGTTTTGTTTAGCTTCTATATTTGCAACATAGTTGCTTAGAGTTGCAGCTGAGAGGCCGGCAAGTCAGGTGGGGAACGTTGGAGTCCGCAGTCACTGGAGCAAGCAAGCCTCCCTGTTCACTTCAGTGCATGGCTTCCAGCCGCCATCTTGGCTGACAGTTAATTTGCATAAGGATATGCTGATTAGCCAATGGGAAGGGTAGCGGTCGTACACTAATTACCATGTTTCTCTTTTATTAGTGTAGGCTAGTAGCCCTGCGCAGGAATCCATGTGCCAGTAGCTCTCTGCGGGGCCTGGCTGCTCCATGCCTGCTGCCTAGAGACTCTCTGCAGCCAAGAGAGGCCCATCCGTGTCCAGGCGCTGAATGCTTGCCTCATTGACGGGCGACGACGCAAATGTTCTGTAACCTGGCTTTGCAAGAGGTCCATCTGTGGCCGGGCATGGAACACTTGCCTCATTGCTGGGGAGACGACTCAAGCATTCCACACCCCCCTCACCACGGCCACTTTGTGCCCACTGCCCAGAGGCCTTCTGCGGCCATGGCAATGAAGCAAGCATTCTGCCAGGCCACTCATGCTGCCTGCTCTCAGCGGCTGCCCCCCCGGAACTGGGGGACTCCAGCGGGGCTGAGAAGACTGGGCACTGTCATCTTTTGTGATGGAGTGACAGTTAATTTGCATATTGCCCTTTTATTAGACAGGACTAGTGGTCTGGTGCACGAAATTTGTGCATGGGGTCATGGCCAGCCTGCGTGAGGGACTGAGAGCCATTTTCAGGCTGGCCACGCCCCCTTCAGGGTGTGGGTCCCTGCTGGGGTGCCTGGCCAGCTTGGGTGAGGGGCTGATGGCTGTTTGCAGGCCCCTCCCTCGGCGGCTGGCCCAGGTGACCCAAGCCTCCTGCACACTCGGTTGGCTCCTTGGCCACTGCCCACAGGCTCCTCCTTCAGCGGCCAGCCCAGGCATGTGGGAAGCTTGACTTTCTCTGTCGTTGGGGGTGACCCAAGCCTCCCCCCATTCCAGCTGGTTCTGTGGCCACCGCCATCTTTGTCCTGCTAATTTGCATATTCACTCCTGATTGGCTGTAGGGTATTGTGGAGGTACTCTCAATTTACATATTTATCTATTATTTATTAGATAGGATAAGCAAAATAATTTTGTATATTAGAATATATTTCTACCAGTGGTTTTTACATTATATTACATTGAGACATATAGATTGATAGAAATATGGTTAACCTAAAAATTTGATAAATTTTGTGAAAATGAAATATTTATTTTTAAAGTATTTTCTCTTAAAATATTTTTAAAATATTTTCTTTTTTTAATATATTTTTTGGCAGTATATTACTTTAATGCATAGAGAAGGTAGACCTCTATAATGAAATATATTGATGAAGACTATTAAAACTATTTTATGGCTTATATTTTACTAGATACCAAATACAAAAAAAAAATTAGACAGAAGTAAAAACTCAAATCATGATAGTTCACAGAATAGCAATGGTCTAGAGTCCTTTTTGTTTGTTGTTATTATCGAAAAGGGTTAACTACCTAGCCAGAGAGGATGGAGGCATCTTGGCCTGAGCAATTAAAGCAGCCATAAACCAAGGATAGATATATCTCTGGCCTGAGAAGCTGGAAAAACCATAAATCTCTGGCCAAGAGAAAAAAGAAAAAAAGAGAGGCCACTTTCATATTTTGAGCAGAAAAGCCAATGGGTTCAGCCTTCGCAGGATAAGGTTACTAGGTACCATAAGGTAGATCAAAGTAACTCTAATTTGACCCGATAAGATGGATATGTGAAGGACAAAGAAAAGACACAGGATATGGGGGAACACAAAGCATATTTTTGCAGAGGATAGAGGAATATTTCAAAATAAGAGGAAAGAAGGAGGGGGGCACCACATGGGCTTTGGCCTTTGCAGAGTGACCAATGAGGAAAGCTCAGGGATCCTAAATTGGGGAAGAGTCCAATTAGAAAGGGTCATGTTCAGACAAAGTCTTTATAATGCCTCAAGAAAAAGAAAGATATGCCACCATTCTTAGGGGTCCCCTCTGTCCCTCCGTGCCAGAAAGGACAGGGTCTTAGGAATTTAGGATTATAGTTTTAGCGATAGTATCTGCTTGCAATAAAGCTTCTGTACCTCTCACCTACCACCTTTTACCTGTGGCTTCATTCTTCAAATCCTTCTGGACAAGAACCTGGGAAAGAAATCACCCTTGTACCCTGCTCAATAAAACAACCTGAATCATTATTATTTTTTTTATTTTGCAACAAAAGCCATGAGACCTGATTGCCTTTCATTTACTTGTCCCTCTGTGGTAGGCAGTTAGACACGAGCAAAGCAAGGACGATGGTCCAGGTACAGAAGGTCACCAGGGCTGAAAGCCCAGAGTGCCTAGCAAAGGACAATTGTAGGGTGGGACCTCATGCCTAAGGTGACCTTTCCTCCCCTTCCTTTACCTCTGGTTATGAGGTTTGTCTCTCTGACCTTTCCTCCCTAGAGATAACATCTAGGCCTCTGTTGTATTTCAGCTCCAGGCTCAGAAAAGCAACAAAACCAGACACAGCTGGCCTCAGGACTAGCTGCATTGAATAATGACCCCCTGCCCTGGTACCCGCCAATCAATCAATGGAGACCACAATCTTAAAAGGACACACGTGGAAAACTGCTGAATATTCAATGAGATTTTCCTCCCAGGACCTCCCTTAAAACTCTTAGGGAGCATGCTTGCACCTTTCCCTTTCCATTCCTCCCATCCCCTGCTGGTTACCATTACCTTCCTCTCTCCCAAGCTCCAAGCGCACTTCCTTTACCTCTGTAACTTGTTTCCTAAGCCCATTTCTTCTACAAATTACTTCCTCTACCTCTGTGATTTTCTAAAAAAATGTTCTCTTACAGTTTGAGTCTTGGAACTGAATTTTTTCCTAGCCAGAACTCAAGTACCAAGGTTGCTGAACCCATATCCAGTCTGACACCTGGTGCTGTTCCCACTGCCTACAACACTTCCCTTTTTGGGAAAAATTTTGGTCTCAACTCAGATCCCATAGTTACAGTATTACCCATCCCCAATGGCCACAAGCTGTCCTCAATACTTTATCCTAAGAAGGCTCACCAAGAGACCATATTATCGGAACAAAAGGTCCTTTCAACTGATTTATAACCAAAAGGTGGAACTGTGGATGAACAAAGAAGTTCTGTGGAAAGTAACCTCACAGAGTGATCTGATCATTAATTCCTAATAGGGCAGGTGGGGCTGTGTTGTCTCGCCCTAGGCATATAACCTTTTAGTAAGAGGTTTATCTTTGCCTTAAGCAAGCCCTGTCCGTTGTTTCTGCACATCTGAGCTAAAATACCTTTGAAATAATCACCCTCACATAATCTTGTTATCTATTCTGTAATTCAATCTCTGTCTGGTTTCTCTCACCTCCATGTAATCTGCAAATTCCCTCCTTAATTTCAAATGCACTGAAAAAACTGCAACACTGCTACTCTCCGGGGAATTTGAGATCTTGCTCCCAGTGTATGTCCTCAGTTTAGCTCAAATAAACTCTTATAGAAAGTTTAAGATTTTATTAAAACAAAAATAATTTCCAATTCACAAGAAAAGAATGAAATTGGAAAAAGTAACAAAAAGATGAGATATGCAGAATATCTGGAAATAGATCATTTAAAAGAATTTCATAGAACTTTTAAACTGCTTCAAATTTTACTGTATCTTGCTTTTGAAACCAGGTGTGTAGGTTTGTTTTCTGAAAGAATGTATCAGAAAGTTCATTGTGGTGATTTAATATTGAGAATCTCCATAGCTTCATTTTTGTGAGCCTGGAGGTCAACATTTGATTGCACAGTTCCTAGTCACTCTATTATTTTTATCATTTTTATAACCAGTAGCAGCGAGTGAGGCATGTTCTTCTCAGCTTATAAATGTCAAGTGTGGTGGTGTTAAGATGCATATTTTCAGTCACAAATTAAAGTGAGGAATAGTTATGTTTCAAGTGGAAGATATTTATCATGTTTCCATCTGGAAACAGCAGAGCATTCATGTGAAGACTTTTTTTAGTGTCTATTTGAGTGTTGTAACTGATATAGTGCTTGAAAATTTGTTGTTGTTCTTAAAGATTTCTATCCTGAGTTTTATGATTTAACAGTGTCAACATGTAACCAGAAGGTTATGACACTATCCTTGCTTTCTCCTTGCTGAAGTGATGAACAAAGTGATGTAAAAATAGCATTTATTATGAAAAAAAAATTGCTGTGAAAATGAAACAAAAGCAGGTTTGCAATTACTTTTAAAAATCCTCAGAGCCAGCTACAAATCTCACTCAAACAACTGCCCAATTTTATACTCAAATAGCAGCATATTCTGAAACAAGCAACTCCCAGCCACACAATCTGACCCTAACAAATAATAGTCCACTTTTTATTCCCCTGTACTTTTTATTTACACAGGAACATATGGATTTACATTTTAAAATTAATTGTTCTATTAGAGCAGGGATTGGCAAACATTGTGAAGTCTACTTAGTGAAGATTTTATGCTCACGAGCTATATCATATTTTTCACAACTATTCAACTCTGCAGTTGTTACATGAAAATTTTCATAGAAAACACATAAAGAAGGAGGACTAGCTTTATTCCAATACAAATTAAGAATTGAAGTGCTGTATGATTCAGCAATTCCACTTGGTATATACTAGTATCTGAAGGAATTGATATCAGTATCTCTAAGATATATCTGCACACCCATGTGTATTACAGCTTTATTCACAATAAGCAAGATATGAAAACAGGCTGAGGGATCAGCAATGGATAAATGAATACATGGAGAAAATATACATATGTGTATATACAAGAATATATATACATATATATTATTCAGCCATGAAAAAGAAGAACATCCTGCCATTTGCAACCATGTAGATGAACCTTGAGGGCATTATGCTGAGTGAGGTAAGTCAGACATAGAAAGACAAACGCTGTATGATATCTCTTAAAAGCAATCTAAAAAAACATGAACTTGCAAAAACAGAGAGTATAATGACAGTTAGCCAGGGCTGGATGGTGGGGAAATTGGGGAGATGTAATTTAAGGATGTAATCTTGCAACTAGTAGATAAATAAGCTCTGGGATCTAAAGAGCAGCATAGTGATTATAGTCAACAATACTATATTATAAACTTCAAAGCTGCTAAGAGACTAGAGCGTAACTCTTCTCGACACAACAAAGAAATGTAATTATGTGGCACAATAAAGGGGTTAGCTAATGCTTCTATAGTAATCATATTACAATATATAAATGGATCAATATATAAATGTTGAACATGTCAACCTTACACAGTGTTATACATCAATTATATTTCAATAAAAAAATAAAAATAAAATGTACTTTAAAAAAATACAGGCGTAGGCTAGACTTGGTTTATAGGCTGTAGTATGTCCAGTCTTGCATTATTCCTATTCAGTTTCCTGCAGGGAGAGCAAGACAAGGAAAAAAAAATGTCTCAACCAGTATCAGTTTATTTTAATTAGTTTGGCCTTTCACACTTAAGAAAACAAATGGGAGACAGACTAATCAATAACTCCATAGATATTGCAAGCAGGTGCGGTAATTTTTTATATCCAAAGATTCATAAAACAGACTCCACATTTGATAGCTATTTATTGAAGCCCATCACATATCACTAAAGACATCATATCAGTCTTGGGAGTACATATTTAGTAGTTAAAATTATAAATAAATCAGTAAAATTTTCAATGGAAGCATTTCAGTATACCATCCACCAAAACTATAAATCAAAGAATTTAGCTTTCAAGTGTTTTATAATATGAACCGACCCATGAAACAAATGAAAATATAAAATCCTATGAACTGATGTTTTAACTAGCTAGATCTAGCAACCTAATTTTCTTATTCAACTAAATATTGTGATTTATAATTGTAAATACATATAAGACTTCTAAGAAAAATGTGCTCTCTGTAACAGATTTAAAACATCATTTTGTTACTGTAATAACACATTCCATTGAGCAATAACTGCAAAGCTTTGCTAGCTAAACATGTTTGGCTTTGATTCATGCCCAATAACACATCCAAAAGATTAAATCTGTAATAAAACAAGCCAAAGGCTTCCAAAGGATAATAAGAGAGCTGCCTACTTGGTTTTTGATTGCTAGTTTCCTAAAAATTCTCATGTGGATATAAATCTGAACTCTGAATAATATTGTTGTTTTTAAATAACTCCAAGGGATTTGATATTCTTCATAAAAAGATTTGAATCAGAGCAATGCCCCTCTTTATTTTTAATCTGAATTCTGTTTTCTATTTGGCTATAGGGATAAGCAATTTTGCTACAACACATGGGAATAGTGTCTGCATATGAAGAAGAAAACAGATAAGGGTTTTCTATAACATGTATTCATTTATATTAGCCATAAATGTGTCCATGCCAAATACCTCTGACATTGGCACTGAAAGATTATAAAACAAACCAGTATGTGTGGTTCCTGCTTTCACTGAGTTTTGAGTTAGTGAGAAATGCAGACAGTTTATGGCATGTTGATGTAATATTTTGAGATGCTTGTCGAATATTGTTGGGGAGCACAAGTGACTTGGTTGGAAAGTTGTAAGGAGGACATTCTGAGAAAAGGGAAGTGTGTGGGAGGCCTCCTGCCCTGTTTATTGGAATTCTGACTTAGCGGAAACAGGGGAGTGTCGAAGGCGGCGCCCCTAATTATTCCTTGATCCTTCCAAACAAGTCTGTGTACCTGCAGACCCCGGGTGCTTACTGGAATCCTTATGCTTAATCCCTGGATGCCCTTGCCTAGAGGGCAATGTAAACACATGTGTCCTCCCAAGATTACTCACCCTACTGATTGCATCTAAAGATAAAAATCCCCATAAAGGCCTAAGGAGGCTGCTCTGGCCACTAGAGCTGAGAACCCCTTAGCCCTCACTCTCACAGTCAAACTGTGTCAGAATGATCTGTTCATCCGTTGATCAGGGGCTGCTGATCAGCCCCAGCAGAATATTCTTTTGATTACTCATTCAATCTTTCCTTTTTTCCTGTTCAATTATCATCATTTTTCTTTGCCCTTGAAAGGAAAGAGTGAGGAAGAAATAAAACAGAAAGAGTCTTAATATCTTCTTGCTTTTCATTTTAAACACCTGAACCTTCAGATAAATCTAATGTATTTTTGTAGAATAGGTTAAAGAAAATGATTCAGGGTATATGACCAAAGTCTTTGGCAGAAGCAGTGTATGGATGTGACACCACTACCCTCATTACCATAAAGTAACTCTCCTGAGTAGGAGGGAGAAGAGAAAAGTAAAAAAGATGGGGTGCTTTTAGACTGCCTGTCAATACTACCTGAGAGATGTCAAGAACTTTAGAGAAAATGAATGTATCTGTATCTGGGCAGGCTGTTCCATATATAGCTCTTATGGGGGGGTTCTGTTCTCAAGTGATGCATAGTAGAAGAAAGGAATTACCATGACCATTGTCAACAGGATGTTGGATATTTCAGCTATTTCAATGAGGTACTTGCAAATTCCCTCTGTCAAAATATTCTTAACTTCAGCGGAAGAAAGGAGGCAAACACTGGAAAATTTTCTACTATCCTGTCTAAAGAAAAATGACAATAAAATTTAAGTCAAATTGTAAAATATTTTAGAGTCAAATATTGGACTTTGACAGCTGATTTTGAGGTCAGTGATTTATTTTTCTAGAAATAGAAATAGAAATAGAAATAATTGCTTTAATGTATGGGGTATGCAACATGGACTAAACACATAAGTAATCATTAGCACGATTTTTAGGACTTAGAAACCTTATTTAAGTTTGAGATTCAACAATTGTATATATATATTGGTGCTATTCACTTTGATAAGAAAAAAGAATGAGGAGAATAAAAGTAGATTTGGAGGGATATGCATTTTAAGCAACAATGAGGCATATGAGGGGATGTAAAATTTAGGGATGTAAGTCTTTGGTACAGAAGTATCACTGAAGCTATGGAATGAAATAACCCCAGGAAACTGTGTACCTGAAGAGCGTTAGGGTCACAGTGCAAGAACACAAAGAACTTTAGTGTTAAAGGATTGAGCACAAGAACAGGACTCTGCAAAGAAGACTGTGAGTGACCAGTAAGGCTCTCTTGGAGCAACTTCAGGATGGAGTTTTATCTCAGAAATCAAAATGAAATTCACTATAAGAGGAAAAGCATAGCTAGCAGTGCCCGTGGATGCTGAGAGATTAAGTAAGATAAAGGAACAGATGTGCTAGATTTAGTTAGAAAGTCATTAGTGACTTGGATGTGATCGGTTTCTGAGAAGTTACTCTGCCAAGGCTTAAGGGATAATGGAGGTAAGAGGCAGAAAAAGGAAGTGTAGATATTTTCCTCAAACAGTTTAGAACTTCCAAAGTCACTGTGCTATTTTTATTTTCCAATTTTCCTGTAAAAATATAAGAATAAAATAAGTATGTGAGTTATTGGGGAACTAAGAGAAAGACCTTTGTTCTACTAGTTGAGGATAAATGGGGATTTCCTATGTTCTTTATGATGGAATTAGAAATCACTTTGCAACATATTTAGCACGAGGCTTTTATTGCTGTGATAATTATGTATTATGAATTTTTATTGCTTTCAGTAGATAATTCAAATCATGCCATTTCACTGCTGAACATGTTCCAGTGGCTTTCTTCACCTTAAATACCATGTTCTTGGCAGGGCTGATCAAGCCCTGAAGGATGTGCCTTACCTCATTTTCCATGACTCTTCACCGGTCTCTTCTCAAGCCAGAGTGGCTTCCTATTTCTTGTTTGAATAAATGAAGCTTACTGCCATTGCAAAGCTTTAAACTTTCTGTTCCTTCTGCCTTACATGCTCTTCCCAAATATATCAGCATACCTCACTTACATGCTTCAAGATTTTGCTCAAATTATACCCCTGAACTTCTAATTCCTGAACTTCTAAATCCCCATTATAGATAGCATTTATCATGTGACATATACATGATAGAGGCCTGATGCACAAAATTTGGGCACGAGGGGGCAGTCCCCTTAGCCCAGCCTGCACCCTCTCCAATCTCGGACCTGTTGGGGGATGTCCGACTGCCTGTTTAGGCCCGATCCCCAGGATCGGGCCTAAACTGGCAGTCAGACATCCCTCTAACAATCCTGAACCGCTGGCTCTTAATTGCTCACCTGCCTGCCTGCCTGCCTGATCTCCCCTAACTGTCCCCCCCTGATGGCCTGATCACTCCTCACTGGCTCTGCATGACAGCCTGGTCACCCCTAACTGCCCCCCACTGCCAGCCAGGTCACCCCAAACTGCCCTCCCACCAGCCTAGTTGCCCCTCACTGCCCCCCTGCCAGCCTAATTGCCCCAAACTCCCTCCCTGCCAGCCTGTTTGCTCCCAACTGCACCCTGCCCCACTGGCCTGGTCACCCCTAACTGCCCTCCCCCGCCAGCCTGGTCTCTTCTTACTGCCTCCCCTGCCAGCCTGGTCACCCCCAACTGTCCCCCTGATGTCCTGGTTGCCCCCAACTATCCCCTTCCTGCCAGCCTGGTCACCCCACACAGTCTGCTGTTCAGTCATTTGGTCGTCCCTCACTAACACCCCTGCTGGCCTGGTCATAAGCAGCCATCTTGTGAGGGTGCAAGGGTTAATTTGCATATTACTTCTTTATTATATAGGATCACCTGGTTGATCTTACTAGAGTTGAGGCTACCTGCAAGCTAGAACTTTATCTCTTCTGTTGACTATTGAAATCCCAGGGCCTAAAACTGCTATTTAAATTGAAATCATTAAACATAAGTACAATTAGAAATAAATTTCTCTGGTCATATAAGTCTCATTTCAAGTGCTCAGTACCTTATGTAGGTAGTAGCTAACAATTGGAGAACAATTATTAGAACACTGTTTCTATCACAGAACAATGTTCAGTTGGACTGTATCCATAGCCTCGTATGGAATTGATGCTTAGTAAACATTCACTTCTTTTTGGTGTATTATATCTAAGGCGATTACTACCTAAGGGAATTAGCTTCAACTATTTCCAATAGAAGAATGTCTCCCTGAATCTTGGTGGAGCTTGCAGTGATAAAGAAGTGTGGTGCCCTCAAAGTATACCTAGGTTTTTTGTGCCACAATTGATTGCAATGTTTTCATTGTAAAAATTTTCCAAAATGTTTCTTTTAAACATTGAGATGCGGAAGTAATTTGGGCTATTGAACAGAAATGTGTTTCTTTTACTTTTATTTTTTTCACACACACACACACACACACACACACACACTTTCTTGTTTTAAGGAGTCATGGAAATTATTGTAGTAGTGAAAGGGGAAGCTTACAAATAAGACTAGAAATAAATTATACAGAATTTCCCAGCTGACTAAAGAATACTTTAGTTTGGGTTAGTGCTCTTGTAGTATAATTTTGAATCTCACCTCACAGGACTTAAAGTAATACAGATTTTACTTTAAGTAACAGGTTTAGAAGCTGTATACATTCTTCAGCACATCAAAGCAGGCTCCTACAGATGAAGACCCATTTGCCAGTGTTTACATTATCCACAGTTCTCCATATTTGAATAAATATGCATTTATTCACACCCTGTTTTATCTGGAAGATCATAATCTCTTCTAGATAAAGTATGGGCAGTTTTGCTGTCTTTGCAATAAACAGTGTCTGCACTGTATTTTTATACAGCAGGTTTGTATTGTACTTGTTTGAATTTACAAACATATGTTAGGATATGATTATGTTTATCTTTTTCTTGCTGTTAGCTGGTCTGTAATAATTCTTATAAATATAAAGGAAGAATAAAAACAGAAAAACTAGTTAATGATCTGATACCCTTTTTTTTCCCTTTATTACTTATATTCCCTTTATAATAATAAGCCAAGATTATATCTTGTGTTGGCAGGAATTGCTCAGTTTATGTAATTACTATTCTGAGGTCTCGGAGAATAAAGTCAAAGTAACATATATCATATATTGAAATTAAAGTGCTTAGAACATTTCCCAATATTTACCGGGTTACCAATACATGTATATTTGTGTATATATATATATATATATATAAAAGAGCCAGGGTTGTAATGACAAAAGGCTCGACCAGATCAGAAGTCAGAGCTGGGTTGCCCTGGAGACCGAGCACTGACTGACTAGGGGCCTGCAGATCAGGCCTGGAGAGAGGCCTGCAGAGAGAGACAGGGTCTGATCCGTAGCCTCTGTGGTAGCCATTGATCAGAACTTGCCCCTCTTTCTGCCAGCCTGGCCAACAGCCTCGCCTCCATTCCGGGCTGCTGATCAGCCCCACTTTTATGATCAGGCCCCATTGATCATAAGGGCCCAGAGACACTGACTGGCATAGAAACTGACCAATTAGAACCAAATCTGGGTGAATATAAGGAGCCAATGGCTGCCTAGGAGGTGGAGCTTTTGACACTGACTGGCATAGAAACTGACCAATCAGAACCAAATTGGCTGGCACGGGAGAGCAGTTAGGGGTGATCAGGCAGGCAGGCAGAGAGGTTAGGGGTGATCAGGCAGGCAGGCAGGTGAGTGGTTAGGAGCCAGCAGTCCTGGATTGTGAGAGGGATGTCCGACTGCCGGTTTAGGCCCAATCCTCAGTCGAACATCGGGCCTATACCGGCAGTCAAACATCCCCCAAGGGATCCCGGATAGGAGAGGGTGCAGGCTGGGCTGAGGGGACTCCCCTCCCCCCCATGCATGAATTTCATGCACCAGGCCTCTAGTCTAAAATAAGTATATCTAGTTCCATTATTTGTGGACATCTAATTTACTTATCATTTTAAATAATATTATGATTATTATGTTTGATTTTTATAATACTTTGAATCAATGCAGTTTATTTTAGATATAGGCAATTAAATTCTATCATTTGAAAAAACATGTGAAAATAATCCTTAGTTTTAAAGTAAGAAAACTCTGATTTCCTTCATAAAAAGTTCCCTGGGAGACCTCAAATGTATGTTTTAGTGAGACTGAATTTCAAAGCACATACTCTTTTCTCTGGCTATGATTAAATCCATCTCGGGATTTCTTTGTTTTTGATATTTTTGTATTTGAGTTTATTCTTCATTTAACTTTTAAAACACTACTATAATCTAATATTAAAACAAAAACAATAGCAAGTAGTGAGCATATTATGTTTATCGTCCTTCACTCCTGTACATAAAATGCTACTAGTGAGTGTTATTTGCTGACCCCATTAAGAGGTCTGACACCAAACACCACCCCTAGGATGATGTTCATCATCTTTACATGCTTCTTCGTCTTTCTTGATTTATATTAAAGTCTACCAATTCTAGCTGTTCCATTTCATCAGTCTCTTCTACTTTCTTCCTTTCAGGTAGGTGTTTTTGTTTTTTGTTTTTATTTTCCTGCAAAGAGTGTTTATCAGGAGAGAGAAAGCCATTTTCAGGAAAATTTATCTTAAACTTGATGATTAGGTGACCCTTTTCATGTGGTTTATGATAAATTGTTGAGCCTTCACTTCACACACACTAGTCACCACCATCCTTAACAATCTGACCTAGAAGAGAGGTGATACTGTCGTTTGGTTGTGAAGAGTAACTATTGGCTTTTGGAAGCCACATAGTGCTTCAACAAGCTGTGTGTCCATACACATGAAAAGGTCTTCTCCTTGAGTAAAAACAGCATGGTCCTTCCGATCTAAAACAATGATACTATCTCCTGGCTCCAGCCCTGGTTCCTGGTCTCCTTCACCATGGAATGTGATCTTCCAGGCATTTTTTCATGCCTTTGTCAATATGAACTTCTAGAATCTTCTCTCAAACTATCTTCTGTCCATTGCAGCTTTTACATCTATCTTTAGTTCCATCCATTCCCTATGGCCCTGGAACTCCATGCTCACAGACTGAATTTGCTGACCCATTCCAGGTCTTATCTGACGAATTCTTATTTCCATCACAGTACTCCAGCAATTGAGACAACACTACACTGCTCCTTTCTTACCACCTAGGCCTTCATATTTGTCACAAATCGTAATTGTTGCAGAGCTAGTTTTCTTGTTGTACCATTAAGCAAATCGTCTAAGTTTACTGAGAACTGATGCATAACACTTGTACCTCTCCTTTCTCTCTGAATCCTTCTCCAATAAAACATATCAGAGATGTTCATGGGAGAATGAAAACCACCACCTGCTCCACCTTTAATTGCCTGTTCTCCTCTTTTGTCATATAATTCCTTTTCTTTGCATCAGAGAGCATTTTGTAAGCTTGGGAAATGTTCATACTTCTCTCCTTCATTTGGATTCTTTTCAGGGGGTACTTCAAGGCCAAGCAGCTTCCTGGAAGCCTTTTTCAATTCCTCTTGGGTGGCATTGGGTTTCACTCCCAAAATATCATAAGCGATTTCTTTCACCATTTTTAACAGCCAGTGAGCTGCCTGAGACAATTATTAGGGAGCAGGAAAGAGCTTGTTGCTATGCACAGCTTGGAAAGCTGCTGCTTCTCCACCTCTCACCGAGTGTCCTAGAAAGTTTCACCTTTTTTAAACGTTTCTTTTCTTTTTTTTTTTTAATTGATTTGAGAGAGGAAGGGGAGAGAGAGGGAGAGAGAGGTGTGACAAAGAAACGTTGTTTGGTTGCCTACCTGGGATTGAACCCAAAAGCTAGGTATGTGCCTTGATGGGGAATTAAACTCCCACCTTCTGAAGTACCAGAGGGGGCTCCAACCAACTCAGCCACCTGGTCAGATTCAATACTACCTGAAGTTTTCAGCATCACTTGGGGGTCTTAGAATGTATCCCCTATGAATAATGTGCACTACTTTATGTGCTATTTAAAGTCACAAGGATGGAAGAGTCACATAATAAAGACTAAGTATAGAAAGTGGGATTCTCTAACATTATATTATAGTAGAGGCCCAGTGCAAGAAAATTTGTGCACTCAGGGTGGTCTCTCAGCCCAGCCTGCACGCTCTCACAATCCAGGACCCCTCGAGTAGGGTCCAGTCCCATCGCAGCATGGCTCTGGTTCCCCGGGCCTGCAGGCCGGGGGGAGGGACCAAGAGGCCAGTCCAATCACAGCATGGCTCCAGTTCCCTGGAGCCTGCAGGTGGGGGTAAGAGCCAAGATTTCCAGATTGCAGCATGGCTCTGATTCCTTAGGGCCTGTGGACAGGGGAAGGGACCAAGAGACCAGTCTGATTGAAGCAAGGCTCTGGTTCTTTGGAGCCTGCGGGCAGGGGAAGGGACCCAGAGACCAGTCCGATGGCAGCATGGCTCCATTCCCACAGCTCCCTTCTGCCCCCATGCCAAGGGCAGCCAGAGCCCACAGCTCCCTCCCACTGCCGCCTCACGGGTGGCTGGGACCCAGGACTGACTCCCACCGTGCCAGCCAGGACCCTAGCCTGTTGTTTGGTCGTCCATCTGGTCATTTCAGTTGTGACGGACCCTGGCTCTTTATATATGAGGATAGAGGTGTCAAGGGAAGCAGAGAAATAGATACAGGGGATAATAGGTTCTAGAAAACAATATTTTGGAAGAGAGAAGTAATGTGTTTATATTTTCATGTGATGATGCATTAGAAAGGGAAAGACTGATGACCTAGAGACAGAATGGCATATTGCTTGAGAAATATTCTAAATTATGTGAATGGTGATATCTAGTATACAAGCAGAGGAATAAGAACATGGATAGTTCATTTAATACATATATAAAGTATTTTAAGTGGCAATTCCTAAGAAAATCAGCTATTATTCCTATATTATATTTATTTACTTTCAAGACTAAGATCAAATGGGGCAAAGATCCCCATTTTGAGAGAGAGACATAAAGAAAAGGAAAGAGAGAGAGAGAGACAGAGAGAGAGAGAGAGAATAGACCATAAAGCACTTTCCAATATCAGTAGCACTCTATAGTATAATCTCCTTATCCCCTTATATGTCCAGATGTACATATGACAAGAATATTCTAAAAATAGCTATAAATAATATAAAAGCTGTAATGCACAAAGGATCTACGAACTATCATAATGACACCAAACACACTTATGATAAAAAATAGTTTCAAATTAATAGCTGCAAACTTGCCTCTTTGCATATGCCAGACTTACTGTATAAGAATAGAGCAGAGCCTTGGTTGGGTGGCTCAGTTGGTTGGAGCGTCTTCCCATACACCAAAAGAAGTTGTGGGTTTGATTCCTGGTCAGGGCACCTACATGGGTTGCTGGTTAAACCCTTCATCAGAGTGTGTATGGAGGCAACTGACTGACGTTTCTCTCACACTGATGTTTCTCTCACACTCACTCTCCCTTCCTCTATCTCTAAAAATCACACATACAAAAAGGCATATCCTTGGGTGAGGATTAAAAAAAAAAGACTAAAAATCCTTATTTCTAGTGATTGTTAACCAACTATAAAATTAAAGAATATCCCCAAAGTCCATAAGTATTTAATTGTGTCTAAGAATAAGTCTGCTATTTTGTGTCAAGTATTCTAAAATTGGGGCATGTTGTGATCTTCAAGTTTTTTTCACTATCTTTATATTAACCTCACTTTGTTGAAATTCTAAAAGTATTTCCTGAATATTTAGTTATTTCCTGTCTACCTGAAAAAAAGGCAGAGCATTTGTCATAATATCAGCATGTTTTTATTTAATTAGATTATGTAACTCTACAAGATCATTTTTCTTCTAAACCATAAAATAAAAACGTACCAAACTAGGAAGATATAAAGGAATAAAAAGAATGCTTCCTAATTTTAATGACTTCACTACACAATTGAGAATATAAAATGCTTTGTAGAATTCTAACATTCTCTATCGGACCTTCATGTGCTATGAGGATTAGGATAAGAGTGAACCAGAGCAGTCACAGAAATGTTAGCTGGGGCTATGGGACAAGACTCAGGACTCACTATGCAACCAGAGAAATTTACACAAGATCAAACATTTTGTGTTTGTCCCTCTCTAGATAAGATTAAACCATAAGCAAAGCCAAATATACATTTAGTTTTCCCAATCCTTACTGGACTACATTGGTGAGGGAACATAACAACCACTATTTGAAGATAAGGAACATCCGTGAAGATTATAAATATAAAAAATCAATAAAAACATGAATCAAAAAATGAAAAGCATAAAGTTGATATTTATCCATCGTGAGCAAAAAGTTAACTGTAAACATGCGATTACTATATAACTATTCATACCATGAATTTTTTAAATTAAATATCAAACATATTCAAATTTCCTTATTCAAATTCTCAGAAAACACTTCATAATGTATATTCAGAAATATGTCCATAAGGTAACTTAAGGTTTTTGAAATGTCCAAGGTGTTATCACTAGGACAAGAATTGGGAAATCTATGTTTTATGGTAGGCAATTTGAGGGACAGTGGCTAAATCACCTGGGCTTTCTGAATATTTTTTCTTAAGGAAGTTATTAATGACACAAACATTTGAGGTGACAAACTTTCGGTGCTGCTGTGAAAGTCCTAGAGAAGACATTTGTAAATCTCCTAAACTTTGCAACACAAATGTAATATTCACTGAGCTTTTAGTAGTTATCCCTCTTTTTTATTCTCACTGCAGATTTTCTTCTTAATTATAACATGTAACATATATTCGACATTTAATGTGTGTCAGGCTATTTGAGAGTTTCATTTGTGCTATTTTCATAGATACTATTAGTCATCTATTATTATCTTTATTTTTCCTACTATTATTTGTATTTGACATACAAGGGAACAGCACTACACAATACCAGTAGGTGATTTTCTAAAATTACACAGATATTATGTGCCAGAGGCAGAATTTGATCCTAGCCTCTGGCTCTAAGACTTGAACAAGTTAGTATGCCATAGTGCCTCCCAGGATTTTGCACATGTATATCTAATTTTTATTGAATTAAATATAAACTCATTTTTTGAAATGAAATTTGATAACATTTAGGTTAAAGCTCTTCAAAATATTGGTCGAGTAATTTATTTTTTATGAAGTCTTTTTTTTTTCAAGTTAAAAAAGGGATAAACTGTTCTTTCAATACTTGACCACCTAATAATATGAATAATGACAGAGCTAACTCATCATATTTGCCTCAACTTATCTTATTCTGGAAGTAACATATTTATAGCCTGTGTATATTCTTGCTAATGGAAATATACTCAACCCTAATACTCATAGATTGGGTATTTGATGATGTTTGTTTATTTTATTGAAATAGAACCACAATATATACATTCTGTTTTGTTTACCTACTATGGGTATCATAGGGAGACAATCGATTTAGACTTGAGTTTCTTTTTCTTAGATTCCTTCATATACACATAGATATATCAAAATATTTCTTGACCTATACATACATATACAATTATACATTGAAATTGTCATATCATGCATATTTTCTTTCCAGAGTCTCTTTTCTTCTTCTGTCACTACAATTCATCTGATAGTTCCTGTTTTTAAATTTCATTGTGACCAACATTAGCATTAAGTAAATCTTCCTTCTACTTCTTAATCATGCTCTTTTAAGGGTATTTTGTAGATATATAACTCTAATGATATACAGATATAAACACATGCATATGCATACATACTAATATAGAAGGTTATTGATTATTTATTGCCCTTTAGAAATGGAATGTTATATATGGTACTAAGTTATTTTCTTATTTTTCAAAATATAATACATCATGGAAATCCTTTGAACTCAACTGATATATTTTGTACTAATTCTTTTTAACGGCTGCATAATATTTCATTGAGTAGATGTCCCATATATTTTCAATCATTCCTCTATCAGTAGAATTACTGGGATCTCAGAGAAAGTGTTGCAATATACATATTTTACTCATATCCTTAGCTATTTCTCTTATTTAGTTATTTTTATTTTATTTTTTTAATTTATCTTTATTGCTAAAAGTATTATAGATGTCCCCTTTGTTGTTGTTGTTTTTCCCATTGATCCCCCTCCACCCGTACCTACTCCTCCCAGGCCTTCAATACTTTATTCTCAGTGTCCATGGGCTATGCATATATGCATATAAGTTATCCCATTAATCTCTCCCCACCCTCTATCTCTACCTTCCCTCTGAAATCCCTCAGTCCATTCCATGCTTCTATGTTTCTATATCTATTTTGTTCAATTTATTTTGTTCATTAGATTCCACATATGAGTGAGATCATGCGATACATATCTTTTTCTGACTGGCTTATATTTTTATTTTTTATTTTATTTTTTAATTCTTTATTAGTTAAGGTATTACAAATGTGTCCTCATCCCCTCCATTAAATCCCCATCTTCCCACCCCCCCCCCCCCCCCCCACTACTCATGCTCTCATCCCCCTGTTGTCCATGTCCATTGGTTTGGGTCATATGCCTGCATACATGTCCTGTGGTTGATTTCTTCCCGTTACCCTCTCACTCCCCTACTTTCCCTCTGGGGATTGATAGTCTGATCGCCGTTTCTCTGTCTTTGAATCTGCCCCTGTTCATCAGTCTATGTTGTTCTCTATAATCCACAAATGATTGAGATAATGTGGTATTTATCTTTCTCTGACTGGCTTATTTCACTTAGCATAATGCTCTCCAGCTCCATCCATGCTGTTGCAAAAGGCAAGAGTTCCTTCTTTTTTACCTCAGCATAGTATTCCATTGTGTAGATGTACCACAGTTTTCTAATCCACTCATCTGCTGATGGGCACTTAGGCTGTTTCTAAATCTTAGCTATGGTGAATTGTGCTGCAATGAACATAGGGGTGCATATATCCTTTCTGATTGGTGTTTCTGGTTTCTTGGGATATATTCCTAGAAGTGGGATCACTGGGTCAAATGGGAGTTCCATTTTGTTTTTTGAGGAAGCTCCATACTGTTCTCCACAGTGGCTACACAAGTCTGCATTCCCACCAGCAGTGCAGAAGGGTTCCATTTTCTCCACATCCTCTCCAACACTTGTTGTTTGTTGATTTGTTGATGATAGCCATTCTGACAGGAGTGAGATGATACCACATTGTCGTTTTGATTTGCATCTCACGTATAATTAGTGACTTTGAGCATGTTTTCATATGTCTTTCGGCCTTCTGTATGTCCTCTTTCGGAAAGTGTCTATCTAGGTCCCTTGCCCATTTTATGATTGGATTGTTTATCTTCCTATTATTAAGTTTCATGAGTTCCCTGTAAATGTTGGAGATTAAACCCTTATCGGTGATATCATTGGCAAATATGTTCTCCCATGTAGTGGGTCTTCTTGTTGTTTTGTTGATGGTTTCCTTTGCTGTGCAAAAACTTTTTATTTTGATATAGTCCCATTTGTTTATTTTCTCTTTAGTTTCCATTGCCCTAGGAGCATTATCAGAGAAGAAATTCCTTCGGCATATGTTTGCGATTTCGCTGCCTATGGATTCCTCTAGTATTTTTATGGTTTCCCATCTTACATTTAAGTCTTTTATCCGTTTTGAGTTTATTTTTGTTTATGGTGTGAGTTGGTGGTCTAGTTTCATCTTTTTGCATGTATCTGTCCAATTTACCCAACACCATTTATTGAAGAGACTGTCTTGACTCCATTGTATGCTCTTGCCTCCTTTGTCGAATATTAATTGGGCATAGTGGTTTGGGTAGATTTCTGCGTTCTCTATTCTATTCCATTGATCTATATGTCTGTTCTTGTGCCAGTACCAAGCTGTTTTAAGAACAGTGGCTTTGTAATACAGTTTGATATCTGGTATTGAGATCTCACCAACTTTATTCTTCTTTCTCAGGATTGCTGCAGCTATTCGAGGTCTTTTTTATATTCCAGATGAATTTTTGGAACGTTCGTTCTAGATCTGTAAAATATGCCAGTGGTAATTTAATGGGGATTGCATTGAATCAATAGATTGTTTTGGGTAGTATGGACATTTTGATTATGTTGATTCTACCAATCCATGATCATGATATGTTCTTCCATCTGTTTATGTTTTCCTCTATCTCTTTTTTCAGTGTCCTGTAGTTTTTTACATATAAGTCTTTTATCTACTTAGTTAAGTTTATTCCTAGGTATCTTAATTTTTTTGGTGTGATGGTAAATGGGATTGCTTTTTTAGTCTCACTTTCTGTAAGTTCACTATTGGTGTAAAGAAATGCCATTGATTTCTTGGCATTAATTTTGTATCCTGCTACATTGCCAAATTCATTTATTAAGACTAATAATTTTTTGATGGACTCTTTAGGGTTCTCTATGTACAGTATCATGTCATCTTCAAATAAGGACAGTTTTACTTCTTCTTTTCCAATTTGGATGCCTTTTATTTCTTCTTCTTGTCTGATTGCAATGGCTAGTACTTCCAGTACTATGTTGAACAGGAGTGGTGAGAGGGAGCATCCCTGTCTTGTTCCTGTTTTTAGGGGGAATGGTTTTAGTTTTGCCCATTGATTATGATGTTAGCTGCGGGTTTGTCAAATATGGCTTTTATTATGTTGAGGTATGATCATTCTATTCCTACCTTGCCGAGAGTTTTTATCAAGAAAGGGTGTTGAATTTTGTCAAAAGGTTTTTCTGCATCAATTGATGTGATTATGTGTTTTTTTCTCTCAATTTGTTTATGTGATGTATTACGTTTATTGATTTGCGGATATTGTCCCATCCTTGCATCTCTGGACTAAATTTTATTTGGTCATGGTGTATGATCTTTCTGATGTACTGCTGGATCCGATTTGCTAGGATTTTGTTGAGGATTTTGGCATCTATGTTCATGAGGGATATTGGCCTGTAATTCTCTTTCATTGTGTTGTCTTTATCTGGTTTTGGTATTAGAGTGATGCTGGCTTCATAGAAAGAGCTTGGAAGTGTTCCTTCCTCCTGAATTTTTTGGAATAGTCTGAGGAGGATAGGTTTTAGTTCTTCCTTGAATGTTTGGTAAAACTCCCCTGTGAAGCTGTCTGGCCCCGGGCTTTTGTTTGCTGGAAGCTTTTTGATTACTGCTTCAATTTCCTCCATAGTTATTGGCCTATTGAGATTTTTAGCTTCTTCCTGATTAAGTTTTGGAAGGTTGTATTTTTCTAGGAATATGTCCATTTCCTCCAGGTTGTCTAGTGTGTTAGAGTACAGTTGTTCATAGTATTTTCTAACAATCATTTGTATTTCTGTGGGGTCTGTTGTTATTTTTCCCCTTTCATTTCTGATTTTGTTTATTTGGGTCCTTTCTCTTTGTTTCTTGGTGAGCCTGGCTAGAGGTTCATCAATCTTGTTTATCCTTTCAAAGAACCAGCTCTTGGTTTTATTGATCTTTCGTATTGTTTTTTTGGTCTCTATGTCATTTATCTCCACTCTGATCTTTATTATTTCCTTCCTTCTGCTTACACTGGGCTTTTCTTGTTGCTCTCTTTCTAACTCTTTGAGTTGTAGGGTTAGGTAGTTTATTCTCATTGTTTCTTGTTTCTTGCAGTAGGCTTGTATAGCTATGAACTTCCCTCTCAAGACTGCTTTCGCTGTGTCCCATAGGTTTTGGATTGTTGTGTTTTCATTGTCGTTTGTTCCCATAATGTTTCTTATTTCTTCTTTGATCTCTCTGGTAACCCAGTCATTGTTTAATAGCGTGCTATTTAGTCTCCATGTGTTTGATTTTTGTTTGGATTGTTTTTATTGTAGTTGATTTCCAGTTTTATGCTATTGTGGTCTGAGAAGATGCTTGATATGATTTCAATCTTCTTGAATTTGAAGAGACTTTGCCTGTGACCCAATATATGGTCTATCTTTGAAAATTACCCATGTGCACTTGAGAAGAATGTATATTCTGTGGCTTTGGGGTGAAATGTTCTGAAGATGTCAATTAATTCCATCTGATCTATTGTGTCATTTAGGATTGATGTTTCTTTGCTGATTTTTTGTTTAGAGGATTTGTCCAATGCTGATAGTGGGGTGTTAAAGTCCCCTACTATGATTGTGTTGCTGTCAATCTCTACCTTGATCTCCCCCAGAAGATTTCTTATGTATTTGGTTGCTCCTATATTGGGTGCGTATATGTTTACCAGAGTTATTTCTTCTTGTTGGATTGCTCCCTTTAGTATTATGAAGTGGCCTTCCTAATCTCTTTTTATGTCCTTCACTTTGAGATCTAATTTGTCAGATATAAGTATTGCTACCCTGGCTTTTTTTTCACTTCCATTCACCTGAAAAGCCTTTTTCCATCCCTTCACCATCAACACTCTATTGTCTGTGTGCATGGGCTATGCATATATACATATAAATTCTCCCATTAATCTCTCCCCACCCTCTATCTCTACCTTCCCTCTGAAATTCCTCAGTCCATTCCATGCTTCTATGTCTCTCTATATATTTTGTTCATCAGTTTATTTTGTTCATTAGATTCCACATATGAGTGAGATCATGTGATACATATCTTTTTCTGACTGGCTAATATTTTTAAACTAAAGTATATTTGACAAGCAATATTATATTAATTAAAGTTGTACAACATAGCAATTTCACCTTTATATAGTTTACAAATTGGCAAGTCTAGTTACCATCTATCAATATACAAAGTTATTATGTTATTGACCATATTCTCAGTGCTGTTCATTACATCCTCATAATTATTTATTTTATAACTGGAAGTTTGTAGTTCTTAATCTCCTTCACCCTTTTCACACATCTTCCTATCTCTTTCGGCTCTGACAACCATCAGTTTGTTATCTCCACATATAATTGAAATGATATAGTATTTGCTTTTCTCTGTCTGACTTATTTCACTTATCATAATGCTCTCTGGGTCCATCCACATTGTTGCAATAGCAAGATTTTATTCTTTTTTCTGGTTGAGTAACATTTTGTTATATGTCAGAGCTGCTGTTTGCAAATATCTTCCCCTATTCAGTTGGTTACATTTTTTTGTTTGTTTTGCTGTGCAGGAGCTTTTTAGTTTAATATAGTCCCATTCATTTATTTTTGCCTTTACTTTTCTTGCCTTTGTGGTTAAATTCATAAAATCTTCTCAAAGACTAATGTCTATAAGTTTAATACCTATATTTTCTTCTATGTAATTTACAAGATGCCTGGTGCACAAAATTTGTGCACTCAGGGTGGGGGGGGGGGTGTTTCTCAGCCCGGACCCCACCACTGCACGATCAGGGCCTGGAAGGGATACAGGAAGTTGGCCAGCCGAGGAGGGACCACAGGAGGGCTCCAGGGCGTGTCTGGCCTGTCTTGTTCAGTCCCAATCAGCTAGTACCCAGCAGCAAGCTAACCTACTGGTCAGAACGCCTGCCCCTTGGTGGTTAGTGCACGTCATAGTGACTGGTCGACTGGTCGACTGGTTGACTATCTACCCCCTTGTGGTCAGTGCACGTCATAGCAAGCAGTTGAGTGTCCTTAGCATATTATTAGCATATTACACTTTGATTGGTTAAATGGCCAACCAGACAACCGGACACTTAGCATATTAGGCTTTTATTATATAGGATTGTTTCTGGTCTTTGATCCATATGAGCTAATTTTTGTATATGGGAACACAGCAGTCTAGTTGGTTGTATTTTTAAAAATTTTTTGTGATAGATTCCCAGGTGTAAAACTGCTGAAATGGAGGAGAGGTATGCGTGTCTTATTTTTAAATGATGTTTGCAGATTGCTTTCCAGAAATGTACAATTTACCTATCTATCAACAATATGTGAAAGTTCATTTTACTTTGACTCTCCAACAGCAATATAATATTTTTGCTCTTTAAATTTTTGTGAGGTCAGGATTTTCTCTAAGATCTGCCAGATTTGTGTCTTTTTCTTGTCATTACCTTTTGGAATTGGATGAGTACCTTTCAGCCTGTAGACTTAGGTCTTTTTCTCCAATTATTTGCTACTTGTCTTTCCATCTATTTGCATGTCTCCTGATAGAATTGTTAATATCCTATATAATAAAAAAGTAGTATGCAAATTGGCCCTAATGGTGGAACAACCAGGGAACAACCAGTTGTTATGAAGCACACTGACCACCAGGGGGCTGATGTTCAACACAGGAGCTGCTCCCTGGTGGTCACTAGGCTTCTACAGGGGGAGCACTGCTCAGCCAGAAGCCAGCTCATGGCTGGCTAGTGCAGTGGTGGTGGGAGCCTCTCCTGCCTCTGTGGCAGCACTAAGGATATCCAAGGGCTCCTAGGCTGCCAGAGAGATGTCTGATGGCCAGGTTAGGCCTGATCACCCAGGGAATGGGCCTAAGCTGGCAGGTGGACATCCCCTGAAGGATCTCGGACTACAAGAGTGGGAAGGCTTGGCTGAGGGACCCCCCGATGCATGGATTTTCATGTACTGGGCCTCTAGTATATATATATTATCTAATAATAGACAAACATGGTAATTGACTGTACCTTCGCTATGCCTCCCATTGGCTAATCAGTGTGATATGCAAATTAACCACCATCTTTGTTGGTGGTTAATTTGCATATGTAGGCTCCAAGTGGTGGAGCGAAGCCTGACCTCCCGGGGCCGGCAGAGCAGCGTGGCCTGACATTTCCAAGGCCGGCGGATCCGTGAGGCCTCACTGGTCCGGGGCTGGCAGAGCAGCGAAACCTGACGTTTCCGGGGCCGTCTCCAGCCAGAACTCGGCCAGAGCAAAAGCCCAGGCCCCAGGTGCAGGAGGCAAACCAGTGCCAGCAGCCAGGGGAAAGGAAGGCCTATTGCACAAATCTCTTTGTGCAATAGACCTCTAATATATATTATGTATATATGAAGCTTTTGAGTTTATTATGTTTTTAAGCCTCATAATTTTCTAAGACCTGCTGTAATTATTCTTCTTTAACTCTCTGGCTCTAGGATGCTATTGTGTTATTTTCATTTACTTTATAAAAACGTTAAAGCATATTAAAATTTATAAAGTCTAATATAATGACCAACATCATATTTTAAAATATTTCTCACACTTATTTCAGATCTTGATTTTTCTTTTTTAAAATAAACATATTACATGCAATTAATCTACTACGTATACTTGTCTCCAGTCTTAGCTGCATCTTTTGTCCTAAAACACAGGTACAAGTACTTATGAATTTGATGTTTATCATTTGCATATATTGTGGCATACTTTTATTAAATAACTACTGATTTTTAAACAAGATATAGTCTTTTTTGGTCTGTTTATCATCATAGAAGTACTTGTGTATTTGTATTTGTGAGTGTGTATATTAGCACACTGTGCATATCATTGTCAATTTATTTTTTGCAGTTGATATTTATATACATTAATTCATATTCTTTCAGTAATTTCAACCTTTCTTTCGATCATCACCATAATATCTTATAAATTTAGACCACCTCCAATGTTTTGCTAATACACATCTATCTTTAATGAATACTTTATAAATGAGAATTTCTCCAGGTGATTTTACCTAAAAGAGCAATTGCTAGATTACAGAATATGCATATTATGAACATTACTAGATATTGCCAGCCAAACTGCACTACAAAATAGTTATACCAAATTACATTCTGACCAACAATGTGTGAGAATGCCTACTCTTCCATCTCACTGCCAGCAATCCTTGTTTCCAGACTAATTTTTACAAGAATGATATAGGTAAAATGTTATTGTGTATCAACTTCAATTTGAATTTTTCTGATTACTAATGAGATTGAGAATATTTTCTATGATGTATGACCATTTATGTTTTATCCTGTAAATCCCTCATGCAATTCAGTTTGTGTATGTGTGTATTTCAGTTTTTTACAACACACACACAGAAACAGAATTTTTCTCTAAATAACTATACAGAATATAATAAAATGTTAAAAATACTCCACCATTTAGTCTGAGTAAGAATTTAGTGATCAGGATCCAAACAGACATGTAAAGAGTCAGAATTGGAATTTTATTAAAGAAAAGGATTCTGCAACATAGTCAAGTTTAAGTACTGCATATTTATAACATGGTTGAGAAAATTCAGCTTAACTGAAATCTACATAAGCACAGGTCTCAATACATTATAATGTTTGAAGCCCATTAGCTCAAATTCTGCCTGTGTCACTCATTATATTGATAACATTTTAAAGCCTGATATACTATAGGTAAAATAAGCATAATAGCACTGTCTTATAGAAGGCACGGTATATCACATATAGCCAAATACAGAGTACAATGTTTGACCTCTGCTAAGGATTCAATAAATGATACCTAACTAAGCTATGAATCATCAATAAATATTTTAAACTTGCAAATTATCTTCCAAATGTGAAATATAATTTTATAAAATTTTGATTTGAAAAACATCATAAAACTATGAGATAATGCAGTACAATTTTAGCAGCCTAAAGTAAATAGATCATAGTCTCCCTCTCACCTATGGCACTATATATATATTTTTAAAAAAGGTATAAACAAATATAGTAAGAATTCCCATACATAAATAATTATTCTCATGAAATTAAAACATAACAGATATGTGGTTTACATGATTATAAGCAGATTTAACTGTTACCAATAAGTGTTGGCAAATTCTCATAAATGAAGATTTTTTTTAATTAAATCTTTATTGTTCAGATTATTACATTTGTTCCTCTTTTTTCCCCCCATAACTCCCCTTCTTCCAGCTCCCATCCCACCCTCCGCCCTCACTCCCCACCCACTGTGTTCATCCATAGGTGCACGATTTTTGTCCAGTCTCTTCCCACATCTCCCACACCCCTTTCCCCCCAAAAAATAGTCAGTCCATTCCCTTTCTGTGTCCCTGATTCTATTATAATCACCAGTTCATTCTGTACATCAGGTTATTTATTCACTTGATTCTTAGATTCATTTGTTGATAGATGCATATTTGTTGTTCATAGTTTGTATCTTTACCTTTTTCTTCTTCTTCCTCTTTTTAAAGGATACCTTTCAGCATTTCATATAATACTGGTTTGGTGGTGATGAACTCCTTTAGCTTTTCCTTATCTGTGAATATTTCTTGCCACTCCCTTCTGGCCTGCAAAGTTTCTGTTGAGAAATCAGCTGACAGTCGTATGGGTATTCCCTTGTAAGTAACTGAGTTTCTTTCTCTTGCTGCTTTTAAGATTCTCTCTTTGTCTTTTGCTCTTGGCATTTTAATGATGATGTGTCTTGGTGTGGTCCTCTTTGGATTCCTTTTGTTTGGGGTTCTCTGCGCTTCCTGGACTTGGAAGTCCATTTCTTTCACCAGGTGGGGGAAGTTTTCTGTCATTATTTCTTCAAATAGGTTTTCAATATCTTGCTCACTCTCATCTTCTGGTACCCCTATGATTCTGATGTTGGTGCGTTTGAAGCTGTCCCAGAGGCTCCTTACACTATCTTCGTATTTTTGGGTTCTTTTTTCATTTTGCTTTTCTGGTTGGGTGTTTCTCGCTTCTTCGCATTTCAAATCTTTGACTTGATTCTTGCGCTCCTCTGGTCTGCTGTTGGGTGTCTGTATAATATTCTTTATTTCAGTCAGTGTATGCTTAATTTCTAGTTGGTCCTTTATCACACCATTGAGGGTCTCATTAGATTTCCTGTACATCTCATCAAGTTTATCGACAGACTCTAGAAGCCTCTTGAGAGACCTCAAAAGTGTGGTTCTGAACTCAATGTCCTCCCTTGATAGTTTTGTCCTATTTCTTTGTCTCCACATTTTTTACGCTTTCTTGGTACACCCCCCTAGTGGTCTTTGTGCACAGTCTTGCTGTAGTTAAGCCTTGATTGTTATAGTTAATATTAGAGGGATTTGACCTCCAGGCCGACTGGCTGTGATAATCAGCTGTGTTTGCAGTGGAAGAACTTGTGTCCTCTAGGGAGGTGCTAATCTAGCCTTTGCCTGAGGCTATCCGGCAAATGCCTCTGTGCAGGGCTTGGGCGGGGCGGGTCCCACAGGATCAACAGGGTGGAGGAGGGAGCAGTTATGGCTGCTCTCAGTCCGTCCCCAGGGGCTCTGCCTCTCTGTCCCAGCAACAGCTGCAAACCTCGGAGGGACTGTAGCCAGACAGTCCTGCTTCTCCCGTTTGAGTCTGGGTCCCTAGAGACTCGCCTGGATCTGGAGCTCTGAGTCTGAGGCTCCCTCCGGATTGAAACAGACAACCACGCCCTCAGCCACCAGCCCGCACAGCGCGCACTCCGCACCTTAGTATTTTACTTCAGCACTGCACCTCCTCTGATTCTCGGTTCCTCCTAGTTGTAGAACTTCCATTCAGCCAGTCTTCCTGTGGTTCTGGATGATGTCCGTTCCGTCTTTTAGTTGTATTTTTGAAGTGGTTGTTCGAGGCAGCAAACTCCGGCGTTAACCTATGCCGCCATCTTGGTTTCTCCGAAAATGAGACTTTAAATACAGTCGTGAGAGCGGGAGTCCATTGTACAGGCACCAAAATGAAGATATTTTTAAGAGAGTCAAAAAGTTTTAAAAAATCAGTACTTCTTTTTCATATCATGCTCAGCCTATTGTACATGAAAGAGGAAAATCCTAGAGAAGTCCCTGTTGTAATAAAGGAGGAATAAAAGGAATAAAGTTGTTGACAGTGAATACTTAATACAAAACTCTCACAAATATTGGCTTCACCTCCTTTTACTCTATGCACTAATTAGTTTTTTTATAGATGTGTTATAAATTGATTTGCTGTTAAATTAATATAAAACTTTTGTTTCATGTGGTCTTAAAAACTATTGAAAACTTTTTTCTCTATTATTATTTCTATTATGTTTATTTTATGCAATATGATATACTCTTAAATAAAACTTAATAATTTACAAATGGTTTAGCAAATCATTTGGGCTTCAAAATTATATTACTTTGTCTTAGTTTTAATAGAATATAATATTAACTTTTGAAAAGGTATCTAGAGTCTACGGCCATACCACCCTGAACGCGCCCAATCTCATCTGATCTCAGAAGCTAAGCAGGGTCGGGCCTGGTTAGTACTTGGATGGGAGACCGCCTGGGAATACCGGGTGCTGTAGGCTTTTAAAAAAAAAAAGGAAAAAGAAAAGGTATCTAGAGAATCCAACCTGTAATAAAAAAGTAGGTAAGTGACTGTATATAGAAAATTGTGCTAAAAATGGGAGCACTAACTCCAACCTTCTTCAAATTTAGGTGTCTACTTTCAACTCTTTACAAATGTAGGTAACTTCCTTTTTTTAAAAATTGTTTTATTGCTTAAAGTATTACAAAGGGTATTACATGTGTCCTTTTTTTCCCCCCCACCCTTAACAATCCCCTGGCCTGCCCTACCCCCCGTGTCTTATGTCCATTGGCTATGCTTATATGCATGCATACAAGTCCTTCGGTTGATCTCTTACTCCCCTCCCTCCTGACCCCCAACCCTCCCTGGCTTTCCCGCTGCAGTTTGACAATCAGTTTGAGGCAGCTCTGCCTCTGTATCTATTATTGTTCATAAGTTTATAATGGTCTTTATTATCCATGAATGAGTGAGATCATGTGGTATTTTTCCTTCATTGACTGGCTTATTTAACTTAGCATAATGCTCTCCAGTTCCATCCATGCCGTTGCAAATGGTAAGAGTTCCTTCTTTTTTACAGCAGCATAGTATTCCATCATGTAGATGTATCACAGTTTTCTAATCCATTCATCTACTGATGGGCACTTAGGCTGTTTCCAGATCTTAGCTATGGTGAGTTGTGCTGCTATGAACATAGGGGTGCATATATCCTTTCTGATTGGTGTTTCTGGTTTCTTGGGATATATTCCTAGAAGTGGGATCACTGGGTCAAATGGGAGTTCCATTTCCAGCTTTTTGAGGAAACTCCATACTGTCTTCCATAAAGGCTGTACCAGTCTGCATTCCCACCAGCAGTGCACAAGTGTTCCTTTTTCTCCACATCCTCTCCAGCACTTGTCGTTTGTTGATTTGTTGATGACAGCCAGTCTGACAGGTGTGAGATGGTACCTCATTGTTGTTTTGATTTGCATCTCTCAGATGATTAGTGACTTTGAGCATGTTTACATATGCTCATGGCTTTCTGAATGTCCCTTTTTGAAAGGTGTCTATTTAGGTCCTTTGCCAATTTTTTTATTGGACTCTTTATCTTCCTTTTGTTGAGTTGTATGAGTTCCCTATAAATGTTGGAGATTAAACCCTTATTGGTGATAACATTGGCAAATATGTTCTCCTATGCATTGGGATTTCTTGTTGTTTTGTTGATGGTTTCTTTTGCTGTGCAGAAGCTTTTTATTTTGATGTAGTCCCATTTGTTTATTTTCTCTCTAGTTTCCAATGCCCTAGAACCTGTATTGGGGAAGAAATTGCTTCGGCATATGTCTGAGATTTTATTGCCTTTGGATTCTTCTAGTATTTTTATGGTTTCCCATCATATATTTAAGTCCTTTATCCATTGTGAGTTTATTTTTGTGAATGGTGTAAGTTGGTGGTCTAGTTTCATTTTCTTGCATGTATCTGTCCAATTTTCCCAACATCATTTATTGAAGAGACTACCTTGACTCCATTGTATGTTCTTGCCTCCTTTGTCAAATATTAATTGAGCATATTGGTTCAGGTCGATTTCTGGGCTCTCTATTCTATTCCATTGGTCTATATGTCTGTTTTTGTGCCAGTACCAGGCAGTTTTGAGAACAGTGGCTTTGTAATACAGCTTGATATCTGGTATTGAGATCCCACCTACTTTGCTCGTTCTCAGGATCGCTGCAGCTATTCGGGATCTTTTTTTATTCCAGATGAATTTTTGGAGAGTTCGTTCTAGGTCTGTGAAATATGCTGTTGGTATTTTAATGGGAAGTGCGTTGAATTTATAGATTGCTTTGGGTATTATGGACATTTTAATGATGTTGATTCTACCAATCCAAGAACATGGTATGTTCTTCCATCTCTTTATGTCTTCCTCTATCTCTTTTTTCAACGTCCTGCAATTTTCTGAGTAGAGGTCTCTTACCTTTTTCCTTAAGTTTATTCCTAGGTAGCTTAATTTTTTGGTGCGATGGTAAATGGGATTGTTTTTTTAGTCTCACTTTCTGTAAGTTCACTATTGGTGTATAGAAATGCCATAGATTTCTTGGCGTTAATTTTGTATCCTGCTACATTGCCAAATTCATTTATTAAGTCTAATAGTTATTTGATGGAGTCTTTAGGGTTTTTTATGTATAATATCATGTCATCTGCAAATAAGGACAGTTTTACTTCCTCTTTTCCAATTTGGATGCCTTTTATTTCTCCTTCTAGTCTAATTGCAATGGCTAATACTTCCAGAACTATGTCAAACAGGAGTGTTGAGAGTGGGCATCCCTGTCTTGTTCCTGTTCTTAGGGGAAATGGTGTTAGTTTTTGTCCATTGAGTATGATGTTGGCTGTGGGTTTGTCATATATGGCTTTTATTATGTTGAGGTATGATCCTTCTGTTCCCACCTTGCTGAGAGTTTTTATCAAAATTGGGTGTTGAATTGGGTCTAATGCTTTTTCTGCATCAATTGATATGACTATGTGGTTTTTTTCTTTCAATTTGTTTATGTGATGTATCACGTTTACTGATTTGTGGATATTGTACCATCCTTACACCCCTGGACTAAATCCTATTTGGTCATGGTGTATGATCTTTCTGATGTACTGCTGGATCCGATTTGCTAGGATTTTGTTGAGGATTTTGGCATCTATGTTCATGAGGGATATTGGCCTGTAATTCTCTTTCATTGTGTTGTCTTTATCTGGTTTTGGTATTAGGGTGATGCTGGCTTCATAGAATGAGCTTGGAAGTGTTCCTTCCTCCTGAATTTTTTTGAATAGTCTGAGGAGGACAGGTTTTAGTTCTTCCTTGAATATTTAGTAAAACTCCATTGTGAAGCCGTCTGGTCCTGGGCTTTTGTTTGCTGGAAGCTTTTTGATTACTGCTTCAATTTCTTCCATAATTATTGGCCTGTTGAGATTTTTAGATTCTTCCTGATTGAGTTTTGGAATGTTGTATTTTTCTAGGAATATTTCCATTTTCTCCAGGTTGTCTAATTTCTTGGAGTAGAGTTGTCCATAGTATTGTTTAATAATCATATGTATTTCTGTGGGTCTGTTGTTATTTCGCCACTATCATTTCTGATTTTGTTTGTTTGGATCCTCTCTCTTTGCTTCTTGGTGAGCCTGGCTAGAGGTTTATCAATCTTTTTTATCCTTTCAAAGAACCAGCTCTTGGTTTCATTGATTTTCTGTATTTTTTTTTGGTCTCTATGTCATTTATTTCTGCTCTAATCTTTATTACCTCCTTCCTTCTGCTCACTCTGGGCTTTTCTTGTTACTCTCTTTCTAATTCTTTGAGCTGTAGATTTAGATGATTTACTACCATTTTTTCTTGTTTGTTGAGGTAGGCCTGTAGAGCTAGGACTGCTTTCATTGTGTCCCAAAGGTTTTGGATTGTTGTGTTTTCATTGTCATTAGTTTCCAGGATGTTTTTAATTTCTTCTTTGATCTCATTGGTAACCCAATCAATATTTAATAATATGCTTTTCAGATTCCAAGTGTTTGAGTATTTGGGGTTGTTTTTATTGTAGTTTATTTCTAATATTATGCCCTTGTGGTCTGAGAAGATGCTTGGTATGATTTCAATCTTCTTGAATTTGAGGAGACTTTGTTTGTGACCCAATATGTGGTCTATTTTTTAAGATGTCCCATGAGCACTTGAGAAGAATGTGTAATCCGTGGCTTTGGGGTTCTGAAGATGTCAATTAAGTCCAGCTGATCTAGTGAGTCATTTAGGATGGCTGTTTCTTTGCTGATTGTTTGCCTAGAGGATTTATCCAGTGATGTTAGTGGTGTATTAAAGTCCCCTACTATGATTGTATTGTTGTCGATCTCTCCTTTGTTATCTTCCAGGAGATTTTTATGTATTTGGGTGCTCCTGCATTGGGTGCATATATGTTTATCAGAGTAATGTCTTGTTGTATTGATCCTTTTAGTATTATGAAGTGGCCTTCCTTATCTCTTGTTATGGCCTTCACTTTGAGGTCTATTTTGTCCAATATAAGTATTGCTACTCCAGCTTTTTTTTTCATTTCCATTTGCCTGAATCATATTTTTCCATCCCTTCACTTTCAGTCTGTGTGAGTCCCTTCTCTTGAGGTGGGTCTCTTGTAGACAGCAAATGTATGGGTCATGTTTTTTTATACATTCAGCTACTTGATGTCTTTTGGTTGGAGCATTTAGTCCGTTTACGTTTAAAGTTAGTATTGAAAGGTACTTGTTTGTAGCCATTTCTTTTTTTGTGTGGTTGTTTTCTTTCTGAGCTTTTTATTTCTTCTTTTTATACCAATCCCTTTAGCATTTCTTGCATTGCTGGTTTAGTGGTGATAAACTCCCTTAGCCTTTTTTTGTCTGTGAAGCTTCTTATTTCCCCTTCAATTTTGAATGATAGCCTTGCTGAATAGAGTATTCTTGGGTTCATTCCTTTGCTTTGCATCACTTTGTAAATTTCTGTCCATTCTTTTCTGGCCTGATGTGTTTCTGTTGAGAAATCATTTGATAATCTAATGGGAGATCCCTTGAATGTAACTTTCCATCTCTCTCTTGCAGCCTGTAAGATTCTCTCTTTGTCCTGAACATTTGCCATGGTAATTATGATGTGTCTTGGTGTGGGTCTTTTCGGGTTCACCCTGTTTGGGACTCTCTGTCCTTGTGTGATTTTTTTCTTCCTCACCTCTTGGAAGTTTTCTGATATTATTTCTTCAAATAGGTTTTCTAAGTCTTGTTCCTCTTTCTGTTGTTCTGGCACCCCTATTGTTTGTATGTTGTTTCCTTTCATGTTGTCCCATAGCTCCCTTAGGCTCTCCTCTTGTCTTTTAATTTTTTCTCCAATTGCTGTTCAGTTTGGGTGTGTTTTGTTTCCCTGTCTTCTAATTCACTAATTCGGTCCTCCGCTTCTCCTAGTCTACTGTTGAAACTTTCAATGGTGTTTTTTATTGCAGCTATATCACTCTTCATTTCTTCTTTGTTCTTACATAATTTTTTTTAATATATTTTATTGATTTTTCACAGAGAGGAAGGGAGAGAGATAGAGAGAGTTAGAAACATCGGTGAGAGAGAAACATCGATCAGCTGCCTCTTGCACATCCCCCACCAGGGAAGTGCCAGCAACCCAGGTACATGGCCTTGACCGGAATCGAACCCGGGACCTCTCAGTCCACATGCCGACGCTCTGTCCACTGAGCCAAACCGGTTTCGGCTGTTCTTACATAATTTATTGATTTTTTTTATCTGTTTTTCTTGCTTCTTGCATAAGTTGTTGATTTTTTCCTCCATCCCGTTTATGCTCTCTAGGACCCTTAATCTAAATTCTTTTTCTGTCATGCTGCATGCCTCGGTTTCACTTAACTGCTTTTCTGGCAAGTTCTCCTTTTCTTTCCTTTGGAGGTTTCTTTGTCTATCCATGTTAGATCTCTCCAACATATCTAGATGTTGAGTCCTTCAGTGGCTGCTCCCTGGGTGGCAGTGGCTCCTCGGGCTGCGGTTGCTCCTCGGGCGGTTGTGGTATCAGCTGCTCCTCAGTTGGCAGCAGCTCTTGTGGTGGGTGCTGTTCACCGCTGTGGTGGCTCCTCTTGCTGGAGGGGGGAGGCTTCACACACAGCTACTATTCCTCAGAGGGTGTGGTGATCAGGAAGCTGCTGTTTCTTGAATCTAAAACAGTTATTTTATAGAATAAGAGACTGTCAAAAAATGACAGATTTTGCAGAACAAGGAACTATTAACAATAGCAGAGAATTCAAACTGCAGTTTTATACAAGACTAGTGGCCTGTTGCATGAAGATTCGCCCAATAGGCCATCCTTACCCTGGCTGCCGGCACCGGTTTTCCTCCGGAACCTGGGACCCAGGCTTTTGGTCCAGCCGCAAGCAAAAGCAAGGCTTGGCTTCTCCAACCCGGCTGATCCCAGCTCCTCCTTTTTTTTCCCAGCTCTTTGAGCCTCAGGCCCCCAGCCCCTCCTTGAGCGGAGCCCAGGCCCGGCGGGAAGCTTGGCTTCCTCTGTTGCTGGGAGCAACTCAAGCCTCCTGCTTGCTCCAGCCTCATGGCTGCCACCTTATTTAGTCGTCTTCAGTCTTTACTCTGTGCCTACGTATGCAAATTGAGCTCCATCTTTGTTGGGTTAATTTGCATAGTTGCTCTGATTGGCTGGTGGGTGTAGCGGAGTGGCTGAGTGACAGTGATGGTTAATTTGCATGTTTCTCTTTTATTAGTGTAGAGTAGATGGAGGTTACTATTCTTCAACTTAAAATCAGAGATAATGAGAAAACCTCAAAGTAGTCAGGAAAAATAAACCTATTTGAAAAATAAATAAATATATTAGGCATGCCAAAAGAGATGAATGACAGTGCCAAAATTTGAGAGCAAGAGGAAGAAAAGATAAACAAAAGGAAACAAAATTACCTGATCCAGTTATTCAAGTTACATGAAAGGGATTAATAAAAATTGCAATAAATTTGTATTAGGACAATAAATGGTGTGAAAATAGATGACAATATGAAAAGTTTGGTGAAAGCACTGACTCTATAAAATAAGCAAATGGAAATGCCAGACTTTTAAAACTCAACATGGAAAATTAAGAACTCATTCGTTGTTTAAAAGATTCAGAAAAGCAAAGAAATGGTTAGTCACTTTGAAAAACAGACTTACAGGAAATACCAAAATTCAATCATACACCAGTAAAGAAAGTAAACTAAGCAAGAACATTAGCGATTTAGGAGAGACAATGAAAAAATCTAATGTATGTAATTCTAGATAATGTAGTTCTAGAATGAGAGGAAAAAAAATTAACACGGCAAAAAAAATATTTGGAAAGACAATTGCTGAAACATTTTCAAAACTGATGACAAATAGTGAGCCACATAATTGAAGATATTTTGCCAATTCTTAGCAACATAAATATATAAAAAGACCACACAATTTTTAAAAATATTATGAAGTTAATAATAACTTTGTGAAGTTCAGAAAGACCATGTTATATAAAAAAAAAATAATGGGGTTAACTCTTAAAGCAGAGACAGCCTACTACATTTAAAAGAGATTTCTAACTGGATTTTTCATACTTTCTACACAATTCATTTTTTGTTTTACATTTGAAATACCAAATTTTAAAATATTGGAAAGCATATGATATTGACAATGCATTTTTAAATTTTTGTATTAAACCAATTATATACCAAGAGAAGATTTACTATAGCTTAAATTTAAATGTACAGATCTTTGCTGTCTGCCATTCCCAATTAACACCCTCATTTGTTCAATCCCTCTTTTTTAAATTATTATTTATCCAGAATACACCATTTCTCAAAAGATAAATTCTTCAGGTTACATTCTATGTTTTCAATCTTTACATATGGCCTTATAATTTAATCTATGTTTCTTGATCTACACGAGTCTTTCTAATCATTTAAAAGGATTGGCCCTCCAATCCATGGGTTCTTCATCTGTGGATTCAACCAACTGTAACTGAAAATATTTGGTAAAAATGTTACATGTTGCTAAGCTGGTGATATTTGTGTCTGTACTGAACACATACAGACTTTTTTTTCCTTGTCATTATTTCCTCAACAATACAGTATAACAATTACTTACATGGCTTTTACATTGTGTTAGGTACTATAAGTGATTTAGAGATGATTTAAAGTAGATGAAAGCATGTGCATAAGTACATTGCCAATTTTGGTATCGTCAAAGGTCCTGGACTCAATCCTCTGTGGCTATGCTGGGGCAATTGTAATTTATAACTATCATTGGCAAATTTGAGATTTTAGTATGTATCATATCCCATAGGAAATACATGTAATGCAGTCATATTAAGTTATTTTGTTTAAAAATAACCAAAAAACACATGCACATATGTGTATGTGAACACACAGATGAACACAAATGGCAGAAGAAACACTGAATTAAGAGAGCAAACCTCTATTTCTCATTCTGCCTCTAAATCTCTGCATGGCATAGGTAGATTAGGGTCTGATTTGCTTTCCTTGAAACTTGTTTTCGTCAAATGTTACAGTGGAAAGGAGGAGTTGGTCTCTAATGTTAATGTTGTTTTGCTTTGTTTTCCAGCTCAAGTGGGCTATTTTTAGCAGATTTCACATTCCAAGGCTAAGATGTAATTGAAGTGTTTTGTGTTGAAAGAGATAATATCAGTAATCAATGCATTCATTTTTAGATCAACTCGGTTTACTTTCTCCTATGTACTATTGAACTGGAAGAACAAAGGGCAACACATTGTATATTTCACCTCTTAAAATAAATATGCACAAGGATGAAGAGAGATTTACCAAAGACTAATCTTAATGAAAATTGCAGTGAATCTAATTCCATCAGGGTTTCAGACTTTTATCTAAGGTGACAATGGCTAACCTGATGATCTCATCTCTGGAGAAAGCTAAGCTGGAAGACAACCTCAAGGTCATTTCTTTCAAATAAGAGCTATGTGCTAATAGGAGAAGAATAATGGGCAATGGCAACTGTGGACTTTTTTGCCATATGCTTTCTAGCACCACAATAAGACATGTAATGTGAAAGTTATAATGGGAATATAATTTATGCACATGTTAATAATGACTAGCCTTTTCCATGTTTTAACCTTGAACTATAGCTAAGATATTGTCAACATAATTTTGTTGGGAAATAGGCAGATATATTATGGTTTGCAAGTGGGGTTTTAACTCTTGTATCATTTAAGGCACCTCTTAAATAATGTTATCTTACAAAATTTATAATAGAGAAAAATATGTTGTTTTGAAATTCTGTTTATTTAGTATTTGACTTCTACTACTTAAGCCTCCTTCACAAGTTTGCACAATTTACATGCTTGTATGCTTGGGTGGCTCCAGAAAACACCTCTTGTTCCTACCTACATATGTCTTCTTTATTTGCTTGTTGAATATGTTTCACTCTATGGTTATAGAGAAATGTTAAAGTATATTCCTGGAAGAAATAACACCCTGTTTTAAAGTCAGGTTATCCTACCTAATAAAAGGGTAATATGCAAGTTAACCGTCACTCTGCCCATATCCACAAGATGGCAGTACCCAGTACTCTCAGACCCACCAGAGTCCCCCAGTCCCGGGGGGCGGCCACTAAGAGCAAGCAGTGTGAGTGGCCTGGTGGAATGCTTGCTTTGTCACTTCGCCCAGCTCGGGCCAGCCCCCCAGAGCTGGAGCAGACACTGACAGGGGCTGGTCCACAGCCTCTGCAGCCGAGTACAGGCCTAGAGAGGAGATGGCAGGCCTGCTTCCCGCAGAAGCAGCACGGATCCGTTCCACCTCCCATGGAAGCAGCACAGATCCCGGCTGTGCGCTGTGGTTCCTGTTGGCTCCTGGGGAAGTGATGGGTGGCCTACTGTGCACAATATCACCCGATGGGCTACTAGTCTATAATAATAAAAGTGTCATATACTAATTAGACTGGACAGCCAAACAACCTTCCGGATGTCATTCCGGATGTTCTGCCCAACGATGCTGCGGCAGCTGGGGCCGAGGCAGAGGCAGTTGGGAGCTATCTGGCAGGCAGGTGAGCAGTTAGTGGTGATCAGGCCGGCAGGCAAAGTGGTTAGGGGAGATGAGGCAAGCAGGCAAGTGGTTAGGGGTGATGAGGCAGGCAGGAAAGTGGTTAGGGGCAATCAAGCAGGCAGGCAGAGTGGTTAAGGGCGATCAGGCAGGCAGGCAGGCAGGCGAGCAGTTAGGAGCCAGCAGAACCAGATTGCAAGAAGGATGTCCAACTGCCAGTTAAAGCCCAATCCCGCAGGCATTCCCCCAAGGGGTCCTGGATTGCAAGAGGGTACAGTCCAGGCTGAGGGACCCCTCCTATGCATGAATTTTGTGCACCAGGCCTCTAGTATAATATGTAATTATCAATATCACAGTTAGGGAAGCAGTGATTTGTATGTCTGTACTCATCAACCACATCATTTTTCTCCAGCTCCTCCACCTAGATGGAGCCTGAGGAATTCTCTCTCCCTCTCTTCCTCCCTCCATCCCTTTAACTCTATTTCCCATCTCTATCTTTATCCTCTCTTCTCTTCATCTGCTCTTTCTTCTTTTAATTTCTTTTGTTGTTTTTCTTTTTTTTAAATGTTGGTGTAATGGTTCTGTTCCACTTCACTAGTTGGTATCAGATGCACTTTTGAATGCCCAAATAACAAGTTCATGCTACCCAGAAAAGGACCACCAGGAATTCACATGTATTTTAAGATGCTGACTTTAATGATTGTTGCAAGAAGAACACATACCATGGAATGTCTCACTATGAGGGTGTTGAAGAAAAAAAACTATTCTAGAACGTGGGCTTATGTTAGATCAATGTAGGGTGAGTTTAAGGAAGTGGAGGAAGGGGTAATTAATCCTTAATCAGTCTCATTTAGAAGGAAGGAAGACTGCGCAGAAGCTGAAGCTGTAACTAGTAAAGAAGCAGAAGTCATTCCTCCTAACCAGGATAGGGATGCATTTGGTTATTTTGTAGCTCAGGTCATTTTGTAGCTCTATTTTGTCTGTTCAGACAGGATTATAGAATGTCCTGTTTTGTTTGAATCCATCACAGTCACAGAGTACAATTGATGATGACATTCTGTGAAATTACTATGTTTGACAGAGGAACACCATATCCTAGCCGGAAGTGCCAGGTCAGCTCTGACTTTCAGGGGACGCTTTTCTCTTTGTCATTATCAAGTTATGAATCTCAGGAAGCCCCTCCCTCCAGGCAGTCTGCTAGTTAAAAACGTGCACTCTTGAACTACACGGCTGGGTTTGAGTGACTATTGAGTCTGTTATTTACTAAGCATATTGTGGAATACTTACTTATCTGTACTTTATTCCCTTCAACTAAAAATTGGACATTCACTCCCTCATACTGTTATCATGAAAGTTAAATTAAAGTTAAACTAACTCCCACCAATCACTCAGGGTCCCATCTTTCCTTGGTAATTGCTAACCTTTTCCTTCTACCAGCTAGAATGTTAATCTACTATGTAAAGAATTTAGATTATGGAATCACAACAGCTCAGGACTGCTTTATAAGTAAGAAGTAGCTATTTGCCTAACTTTTATGGCAGGATAATTTTGAAGGACATTCATTTTTATGATCATTTATGTATCTTTCCTTTGCTTCCTTTTGTTAGACAGAGAAGCTTTGTAATTTCCCACTTTGGTGGCTTTAATAAGGTGAGGAACAGATGCAACATTAGGTCAAACGACTTCCCTTCTTTTGTTAAAATGTTCCCTGTCTGATTTGATTATTCAGAGTGCTGGTGGGAGCACAGTAAAATGAAGAGTACCTCTTCTGAGTTTCATAATTGAGAGACAGAACTATCTGTTAATTTTCTGAAAAATGGGAACACACATACACTATTCTAGGTCAGTTTCCCAAGATGGTGGTATATAACATCTTTTGTGAAGATTCGTGGGTCTCATACATAACATGGAAGAAGAAACAGCATTTTCAGATCTGAGAAACGGGGAAAAAGAAAACCTCAGCATGAACATTAGAGTTAAGCTAGTGGATCCCATAAAATTAGGCCCTTGATTTTTTGTTTAGTGAGCACAATATACTCAACAGGAAAATGATCCCCAACACTGATTCTGTTATAAGATTCCAGGGCAGAAGGAATAGGAAAACAGACAAGAAAGTTAAAATAAGGCCAAACAGTGTGGGCAATTTGCAACCAGCTTCTAACTAAAAAATTATAATTTTCCCCAGCCTAAAGATACAAAAGCAAATGGTTAAAAAACCTCCCTAATGAGAGAATGCAGAAAGAGAGGAAGAAAAGGGAAGGGGGGAAAAAAAAGAGCAATTTTACTCCCTAAGCACAGAAGAAAGCAGTCCCAAGGCTTGGCAACACGAAGTTGCCAGGTGCTTCTCATGAATTCTGGAGAGGCCACAACACAGAAAAAAAAAAAAAAAAAAGAAAGAAAAAAAAAGGACCTTGAGAATTAATCTGTACAAAATAGTCAGCAGAGGAATTTTGAGACAAGAGAGTATAGAACACCTCAGACCCCCACCCAACCTGCTCTTCAGATGAGCTGAGAGCCTGTCTGTGCTTCATAATCCAGATGTGTAGGTTTGCTTGCTTGCTTTGCTTTTTCAATAAAGGTGCATACTTTAAAAATTGGCTTTTCACAGTGCAGTCAAAGTCTCTCACATAAATTCATTTGTATAAGAAGACAAGGATCGAGGTTGGGAACAGCCCTCTCCCACTGACTCAGGGGGCTGTCTGCTAACACCTCTCTGGTGTTGGTAAGAGGTGCCTATAACAATTCTAGTGAATATTAGATAAATGTTTATTTAGTCCAGTGGTTGGCAAACTCATTAGTCAACAGAGCCAAATATCAATAGTACAACGATTGAAAGTTCTTTTGAGAGCCAAATTTTTTTAACTTAAACTATATAGGTAGGTACATTGTTATTAAGTAAATTAGGGTACTCCTAAGCTGGCCTTTGCTAAAAATGTCCTCAATCTGAGGGGTCGACCTCAGCGAACGTACCCCCACTTCTTCTAATGCCACTTCTTTAAAATAGACTCACCCAGGCTGAAAACCAACTTTTGCGCATGGGCCACGAAGTTTTAATTACACTGTACGTGCACGCCCGCACGTGGTATTTTGTGGAAGAGCCACACTCAAGGGGCCAAAGAGTCGCATGTGGCTCGCGAGCCGCGGTTTGCCAACCACTGATTTAGTCAATAAATTAATGAGTGATTGATTAGATGTCCAAAACTTTTGCACAAATTAACTGGAGATAGGAGAGAACACTTGTAGAATGGCCAGATAGATATACTATTAGAAATTTGGTTAAACTCAAAGAAAACAAATTCATTATTTCATGGCTGCCTTGGAATGTGGGTTTAGAAACATGCCCAGCACAGACTTGTGGATATATAGAAGGCCAGTTAGATCACCTTCCCAGAACAATAACAATAAAATAATGCACATGTATAATAGCTCCCTCTTTTTAATGACATATTCCCCCCAAAAATGTCAATAACAGCAGCAACACTAGTACTACTACAATTTCAACTGTCAGTGCATTCTACCATAGTTATATTCTTGGCTGTAAATTATATAGCCATTGCCTCTCTCATGAAGACAAAGCCCGTTCTTCTCTTCGCTTTTTTATTTTTTTCCCTTGAGGTTGTGTCGATCTGAGTAATGGCCTTTTCCTGATTAGGTGATGCTTTCTCACGCATCTGTGCCTTTGCACATGCTGCTCCCCTGGCTTAATGCCTTCTGGCCATCTGCACTTGGCTAACTTCCAATTCATAGTTCACGATTTTTACATAAGCTTCCTATACTCCAGGAAGCTTTTCTTAGAAAATAAGTTTTAGTAGAAAAGACAGACGGTGAACACTTTGCTAAGTGTCTGAAATGAGAAGTGAAGAAGGAAAAGGAATAGAAAAGAGGGCTTAAAATGATTTATTAAAATTTTTATTTTAAATTTTGCCTAAGCTTCTCTATATTTAACTTAAACATTTTAAAAACTGTATAGTATATTTTGCTTGATATTTAATAATATAATTCAAATACTTTCACTGATATTAATCTAGATGTTAAAATCTAGATCTCATTTTTTGAGGTCAAATTGTAAAAGGATAGATTTAAAAAGTATTAATTAATAATGTATTGAGAATGTGAGAGTTGCAGAGGAAATTGTATGTCTATATCCAGATTAGTACATTAAATAATAAAATTTGAATTTAAAGAATAGCACCCCTGATAACACAGGATTTTAGCATCCTGTGTTACCACTTCATAATTAGTATTCTTTTGTTATCACCATTAATTTGTTCTTCAGAGAAATAATACTGTCAATAAAATTTAACATTTGATATACTTCCTACCATCCATAGAATTAACTCCCTCTAGTTAGTTGAAAACACTGTTATAAACATGAAATTATTAGAACTTTTTAAAAATATGTTAGCACTATAAATTAAATTTCTATCAATCTATTTACTTAATGTCTATCTACCGATTATACTAATGATGTTATATTTATTGGGGTAGGTATTATTAACAATTATTACAGCAGTATTTCATGGCAAATTTATTGCATTAATTCTTGAATGTATTTTTCTTTTTTATATATAATATATTTTATTGATTTCAGAGAGGCAGGGAGAGGGAGAGAGAGATAGAAACATCAATGATGAGAGAGAATCATTGATCGGCTACCTCCTGCATGCCCCCTACTAGGGATTGAGCCTTCAATCTGAGCATGTGCCCTTGACAAGAATTGAACCTGGGAACCTTCAGTCCACAGGCTGATGCTCAATCCACTGAGCCAAACCAGCTAGGGCTGAATGCATTTTTTAATCCTTATAACATTATGCAGACTCATTACCATCAGGATAAAATTTATTTAAAAAGATAAATTAGGATTTTCCCAATCTTAGCATTAAAAGTAAAGTCATCTAATCCTGAGATTCCAAGTGGCCAATCAAGATCAACTAGTAGATTCCTCAGTACTGTCTACAGATATTTTCCATATCATAAATATTCTAAAATTCCTGTTTTAAATAATGGTCAGTGTGTCAGCTTGGTTGGGCCTTAGTGTTAATATATTCTGGATGTTTATGTGTAGGTGTTTATTTGGGATGAGATAAATATTTACCTTGGTGGTCTTTGAGCAAAGCAAATTACTCTTTATGGTAATGTGGGTGGGATTCATCCAATCAGTTGAAGGCCTTTAACAGAAAATTATTGACTGCCTCCCAAAAAAGTAATTCTTCCAGTAAACTGCTTTAGGACTTGAACAGCAATTCTTCCCTTAGTTTCCAACCTGCTTGTCTACACCATCACACACACACACACACACACATGCAAACACACACACCCTTTTGGTCCTTTTTTTCTGGAGAGCCCTGACTCATATAGTAAGTAAAGAGATAGCCTAACTTCAACTCTAATTTTAGTACCTAAAGGAGGCAAGGGTGTGTGAGTGTCTGCATGAGTGTGTTTAGGCTTTCACATGCATAGTTGGAAGTTGGAGTAATGAAAGAGTAAATATTGGTCAAAAGAAAAAAGAGAAAAGAGATAGCTGGATATTTTTAAAATTCTTAATGCCCAAATAGAACTAATAATGATCAAGTGATAGATAGAATGTCATCACTGGTCAAAAAGCCTATTAACTTGCCTGATATAATTTAAACTATATCCTAGGAAATTGTCCAGTATAATTATTACTGCATTTCTATGAAACACTAATTTCCTTCCCCCCCCAAAAAAAAATTCAAAATAAATCTTTAGACAAATTATCTGTTTTTAAATTGGGAACTGATGAAGAATTCTAAATTTGTGTAACCAGATGATAAATATAGATAAATTCTATATTTATCTCACATTGAGAATTGTGCACATTTTACTTAAATTTTTCTGCATTTGGAACTAAAGTTGTTGCCCACATTTAGACCTGATTATATATTCTCCATCAAAGTTTATTGTATATACAATATATTCTATGTTCATTTCATTACTATTTGCACTAATAAAAACAAAAGGTAGGAATATATATAAAACACACAAAAAACTCAAAGTTCAGTGGTAAATAGAAGTTGCTAAAAACAAACCAGCATGGAAGCATTTATGAAATATACAGCTTGGTCCTGTACTGTAATTTAGGGAGTCTAAAGTTTATAACCATTAGTCTACGCTATTGACAGAAAAATGTTCAGGAATTAGAAATTTTAGAAGCTGTTTATTATTTAAGAACTAGCTTCTTAAATTCAGAGCAGGTACACGATCCAAAGATTTAAATGTGCCCCTAGACTTACTTATGGACACTGTCAGAAATTTTATAATGACTTCATGGTAAGCTTATTCATGGTTGACTGGGAATTATTTAATTGGGATGTGACAAAGTACCTAGATTTTTTTTTCAAATTTATTACCTTGGAAAAAACACATTTGAATTAATGTGTAATATTAGAAAATATATCAGGGTGCAACTGGAGGCAGAGAAATAAATTAGAATGAAATTGCCTATTGACTTTTCTGGGAATTAGCACAGACAAAAAAGGGCACAACAGCCTTAGGTCTAAGTCAACCTTGACTCATTCTACTCCCAGAATTATAATTTTGAAATAAATGAATAAATTAGAAGGTTAGCTAAACTTACACAATACCATGCATCTATGCAAACTTTTTTTCTTTTCAGTAATCTCCAGAGTATTCTAAAAAACTTGTGGGAGAAGGAAATATAGTGGAAAGATATATCTATATATCTCATTAATTTTTTCCTACATTTGTCATAAGGATATTTATTCAAGTGGAACAGAAGTCTTCCAAATAGTTCTTGAGACTAAAAGCCTCTGACTGGAGTAGGAAATGACTGGCTAAACCTCTCAGAAAAAGAGATTTGAATGTGTAGGATATCTTGATCACTGATGTTTTCGTAACTTCTGAAGTATGACGGTCTTCCACAATTCAACCACATCTGGTTAAAATTAATGAGGTACCAAAGGAGTGCATGTTCAGCTGCTTAACTAAGTGAAAGTGTAAGAAGCAAACCCCATGTAAAGATCAGATGCTCCAGTGAGCCTAGCGATGAATATCTTATAGTTTCTGAAAAATAATCACACATAAAACTGTCTGAGAACCTAGAGATGAATGTAGCTTGAGTATGACACCAGCTTTGATTTTAGGTTAAATTTTTGTTTTATTGTTTCAGATACATATTTTTCAAAACATACTTTTATACCAATTTGGATATTATTGTCCAGTACAGATTATAGATTTCATAGTACCAGTTATAAATATATATTTATTTTATTACAGATATTGTTATCTACATGCTGATTGCTAAAGAATCTATTATAAAATCAAATAACATGACAGTGTGATTTTTAGGTTTAATGGAATTTGGACTATATTAATTGAAATGTAATTTGCCTTCATGTCATAGACTCATAAATCTATTTTTCACTTTCATGTAAATGCCAGTAATATGAATATAAATTACAGTTTTTATAAGTTTAACTTGAATTCTACGCATCAGGTAAAGAAACTATGAAAATCTGAAGTTAAACTCAAAAGTTTGTATTTTAAAACAAAGCAGTTTTATATTGCATCAACATTCTGTGCTCCTCAACTTCTTATAAAGCTCATGGAAAGTACATAAATGAAAGGTAATGAATAAGTTGCAGCAAGACCATATCAAAATTAATACTAAGTTTATATTCTTACTTTTAATTTTTTCATAGAAAGTATTAAGTTTTGAACCCACAAATATTGTGTCTTAGAAAAGTGATGATATGTGAAAAAAGAACTTATAATTTTATCATCTTTTAACTGAAAAAATATTGTTTTCAATTATGAAATGATAAAGAGGGAACTATACTTTGAGAGTTACTAGATTTATACCTGTCTTGGTAATATCTAGATAAAAACTTAATGATAATATATACTTTTTTAAAAAGTCAGTATCCATGTATCACCCATACCTTGCTCTGTAATATCAAATAAAGAGTTGTTAACAAATGCTAATGTTCAGAGGTAAAATGTATTATATGCTAATAAGTTTGAGGCATTGTTCTATGAAATAAATATTATAATTAACTAGATGCCCGATGCATGAAGATTCGTGCAAGAATAGGCCTTCCTTCCCCTGGCTGCCGGCACCGGTTTCCCTCTGGCACCCAGGACTCAGGCCTTCATTCTGGCTGCTGCCTCCAGCCTTCTTCACTCAGGGGCTGGGAGTCGCCATTTTGTCGTGTTAATTTGCATATTCCCTCCTTATTGACTGTGGGCGACACCATCTTGGTCATGAATTGATGATCAATTTGCATATTCCATCTTTATAAGATAGGATGTTGTTTTCCAGTGGAGAAAACAAAGATAGAGAAATAATATATAACGTGTGCAAGTTGGAAAATTTCCTAAGTCTACAGCCAGAAAAGACTCTTTGGGAGATCTATATCTATATCTATATCTATATCTATATCTATATCTATATATCTATCTATATCATCTATATCTATCTATATCTATCTCTATATCTCTATGTATCATCTATCTATACCTATATTTATATCATCATTTCTATATATATATATTTAACCACCATCTTAACTAGCTTAACTATTATCCTCTTTTGTTTTTTTAAGTCATGTGGATTCCAGGCTTAATAGTTGGTGATGACATGGAGATATTATGGATATAATATTTATAAAATAGTCTTTGAGTCAAGATAATAGTATCAGATAGTTTTATTATTTATGAAGAACTAGTTGAATCTTGACTCTACCACTTGTTAGTTTTGTGATGATGGGCAAGTCGCTTAACAGGGCTGTGCCTCATATGTGTATGTGTAAAATGTGGATAACCCTGGCCAGTGTGGCTCAGTTGGTTGAGCATCATCCCATTCACCAAGAAGGCACAGGTTCCATTTAGGACAGACACCCAAGTTGCGGGCTTGATCTCCCATAAGGTGCATGCAGAAGGCAGCCAATAGATGTTTCTCTTTCACATAGATGTTTATTTCTCTCCCTCCCTCTCCCGTACTCTCACTCTAAAAACAACAAAACAATAAAAACATATTTTTAAGTGGATAACAATAGTTAAGATAATGCCCAGTTATAGAGTTATTTTGAGATGAAATTACACAATCCATGTAAACTAATTTGCAAAATTATTTTTTAAAATTTGTGTATTCTCCAAATTGAACAAGGTGGTTATTACATGGTAACTAATCAATAAATAATCTCTAATATTATCAATACTAGAGGCCTGGTGTATGAAATTTGTGCATGGTTAGGGTCCCTAGGCCTGGACAGCGATAAGGGCTGATCAGGTTCCCCTGCCTCCCCACCTCCCCACCTCCTCCTTCCCTTGCTCCCTCAGTGCCCTGCTGCTGCTGCTGCGGGTCACCAGCCATGTTCTGTGCTGCCCTCTGGTGGTCAGCACATGTCATAGTGAGTGATCAAACTCCTGTTTTCCTGGTTGAACTCCTGAGGGGACACTTTGCATATTAGTCTTATATATATATAGATTATTAATATTATTAGCAACCAACAAACACTATGCTGAGTTTTTTTTTATTGTTCAAAAGTTTATAATGGTCTCTATTATCCATGAATGAGTGAGATCATGTGGTATTTTTCCTTCATTGACTGGCTTATTTTACTTAAATGCTGAGTTTTTTAATTAGAAAATTTTGAACAATATGCCAGAATCTTGTTCTTGAATATAATGTCTTAAAAAAAACAAAACAGAAATAAATGAAGAGAAAAAAAATAACTCATTCATTGCTGGTGGCAATACCAAATAGAATAGATACTTTGGAAGCCAGTTTAGATAATTTTATAAAATTCATCATAGCAATCACGTGCATATATGTTTATTCAAGTAAATTAAAAACTTATGTTAACATAAACACATTCACATGAATATTTGTAGCAGCTTTATTTAGAATTGCCAAAAACTAGAAGCAACCAAGTTATCCTCAACAGGGAATAGCTAAATAAACTAGTACCTCTGTATAACAGAATATCTATTCAACAATAAAAAGAAAAATATATTGATGCCCACAAAAACATGGCCAAACAAAATGCATTTTGCCAGATGAAATAAACCAGAACCCAAAAGGCTATTGATTGTAGTATTACATTCATATAACATTCCAGAAAGGCAAATCTATAAGAACAGAAAATGATCAGTGGTTACCAGAGATGGGAGGAGTGGAATGTGTTTTGATGACAAATGGCTTACACAGAAGAAATTTTAAGGTGGTAGAGTTGCCCTATATGATACCAGTGCTAGATACATCATTTGATATACGTAATTGTTCTATACCAGAAAAATGTATTTCACAAAGTGTGAATTTATGTCTAAACTTTTTATTAAAAAAGGACCAACCCAAATGTCTGGAGGTCTCAGGATGGAATAAAAAATTAATCTAACTGTATTACAGATGCTTGATATAATCTTACTGCAGGAGGTGGAGTGAAAAAGGAGCTGACCTGAGTAGGTTGAAAAACAGTGTGTTGACTGGAAACACTAAGGTTAACAATAAAAGAATTGTCTATTTGGTAAATGTATTGCTGACCAAAGTATAGGTTAACAATTCTGACACTACGTTACAGGTATACCAGGGTTTAAAAAGTGAGTAATGAGTGATAGTGAGAGCCTGACTTTTTATTTGTTATTTTTATTGTTGACACTATTACAAATGTCCCGCATTTCCCCTACCCCTTTTCCCACCTCCACCCAGTGCCCCCCTCCACCTTCCCTTGGCCTTTACCACACTGTTGTCTGTGTCCACAGGCCGTGCATATATGTTTTTTGGTTAATCTCTTCACCTTCTATTATCCAGTCCCCTTGGCCCCCTTCCCTCTGACATCTGTCAGTTTCTTCCATGTATCCATGCTTCTGGATTGATTTTCTTCATCAGTTTATTTTGTTCTTTAGATTCCACATATGAGTGAAATCATATGACACTTTTCTTCCTCTGACTGGCTTATTTCACTTAGTGTAATATTCTCCAGGTTCATCCATGGTGTCTCAAAGGGTAAGAGACCCTTCTTTTTTTTTTAATATATTTTATTGATTTTTTACAGAGAGGAAGGGAGAGAGATAAAGAGTCAGAAACACCGATGAGAGAGAAACATCAATCAGCTGCCTCCAGCACACCCCCTACTGGGGATATGCCTGCAACCAAGGTACATGCCATTGACCGGAATTGAACCCGGGACCTTTCAGTCTACAGGCCGACGCTCTATCCACCAAGCCAAACCAGTTTCAGCGAGACCCTTCTTTTTTTATAGCTGCACTAGAGGCCTGGTGCATGAAATTCGTGAACTGAGGGAGGTGAGGGGTCCCTCAGCCCATCCTGTAACCTCTCGCAGTCTAGGATCCCTTGGGGGATGTCTGCCTGCCAGTTTAGGCCAGAGATTGGGCCTAAGCTGGCAGGCAGACATCCCTCTCTGTCTGGAACCCCTCAATCCTTACTGCCCACCTGCTCATTGCTCCTTACTGCTCGGCTCACTGCTCCTTAGTGCTGCCACAGGGGCAGGAGAGGCTGCCACTACCACTGCAGTGCTCCGCAGCCATGAGCCCAGCTTCTGGCTAAGCAGCGCTCCCCCTGTGGGAACGCACTGACCACCAGGGGGCAGCTTCTGCATTGAGCATCTGCCCCCTGGTGGTCAGTGTGCATCATAGTGACCAGTCGTTCTGGTTGTTACACTGTAATGGTCGCTTAAGCTTTTACTATATAGATAGTATTCCATGGTGTAACTGTACCACAGCTTTTTTATCCACTCATCAACTGATGGGCACTTGGGATGTTTCCAGAACTTGAGTTTTTTGAACAACATTGCTATGAATCTGGGAGTGCATACATTCCTACTGATTTGTGGTTCAGGATTCTTAGGATATATTCCCAGAAGTGAGATCACTTGGTTAGAATGTTGTTCCATTTTTAATTTTTTTGAGGAAACTCCATAATGTGTTCTACAGTGGCTGTTCTAGTCTGCGTTCCCATCAACACTGCATTAGGGTTCTCTTTTCTTCACATCTTCACCATCACCTGTTGTTTATTGACTTATTCTAGCAGGTGTGAGGTGACTCCTTGTTGTAGTTTTAAGAACCTGATTTCTTATTGAAAGGTGTTTTTTTTTAAATATATTTTATTGATTTTTTTGCAGAGAGGAAGGGAGAGAGATAGAGAGTCAGAAACATCGATGAGAGAGAAACATCGATCGGCCGCCTCCTGCACATCTCCTACTGGAGATGTGCCCGCAACCCAGGTACATGCCCTTGACCGGAATCGAACCTGGGACCTTTCAGTCCGCAGGCCGACGCTCTATCCACTGAGCCAAACCGGTTTTGGCGGTTTTTTTCAAATACTATCTGCAAATACTTCATCTTTTGGGGATAGAGCTTAATTTTCTCTCCCCATTAAGCATGGAACAGACTTAGTGACATACTTCTGAAAATAAAGTATGTAAAGAAAAGAAATAGTTATTTTACAATGGAGACATCTGAAACATACTACCTTAACTAAGTAATAAAAGTTAACATCCTTAATAATGTTGTGTGATTATCACATAATTCTGAGATGATCTCATGAAAAGGGTATTTGATCTCTGTACAGTCTTTCCAAAACCCATTACCTCAATCCAATTATGAAGAAAACACCAGATAACCCCAAAATATGGAACATTTTACAAATACCAGCACTCATCAAAACTTCAAGGTCAGGAAAATCAAATACTGATAAATTCCCAGGGGAGGAGAGTAAGGAGACAAATACAATCAAGACAGCATGGGTCCAGGTGGTTACTGGAAATATCAGGGGGAACACTTTATAAAGTGTATGATTGTCTAACCACTATGTTGTACTCCTGAAACTAATATAAAATAATAATGGATATATATACAGTAATTGGAAAACAAAACAAAACAAAAATAAATAAAACAATTAACTCAGTCCCACCCCCCGCCCACCAAAATAAAGCATGGAATCCAGGATGGGATCCTGAAACAGAAAAGGAACATTAATAGAAAAACTAATGAAATTATGAGAAAGTCTATTATTTACTTTATAGTAATGTGCCAATAATAATTTCTTGGTTTAAACAAATGTACCATGGTTATTTTAACATTAATGGAAATTAGATGAATTGTATATAAAAACTATGTATTATCTTTGCAACTTTTCTGTAAATCTAAGTTGATTTCAAATTAAAAAAAAATTTAAACATGATGGTGATTATGAAAATCTATTAATAAATTTTTGAATGCATTAAAGATGGATTAGATAATGTTTACACATTAAAATTGAATTCCCATTTGATAAATTCACTTATTGTTTTCTATTATAGGACAGAGCTGATATTGCATCAGCACTATAACATTTTAATCAATATATAGCAAACTATGACTTTTGTAACTAACTAGAGGCCTGGTACAGGAAATTCAAGGGGGTGGTCCCTCAGCCGGGCCTGCACCCTCTTGCAATCAAGGACCTCTCAGAGGATGTCCCACTACTGGTTTAGTGACTAAACCAGCAGTCAGACATCCCTCTCACAATCCAGGACCACTGGCTCCTAACCGCTTGCCTACCTGCCTGCCTGATCAACCCTAACTCCTCTTCCTGCCTGCCTGATTGCCCCTAACCACCTCTGCCTTGGCCACTGCTACTGCAGCTTCATCCAGAAGGATGCCCAGAATGAGGTCCAGAAGGTCGTCCTGCTGTCTGGTCTAATTAGCATATTACAATTTTATTATTATAGATAACTTGCTGTGTTAACAGCACACAATTTCTGCTTAATCAGGCAATGTCATCTACACTATTTTCTTAATTGTTAAGATGTCCTACTGAAGTCCTCATTTATAATTATCAAATTATTTCTCAGTTTTGTTTAGGATCACATTTTGCATCTTCAATGTATTATAGATTTTATGCATTATCATACAGGCAGCCTTTGGGATATATAACAACTTAGACACAGTGGGTGTTTAATAAATATTGGCTTAATCAATAAATAAAACAAGTCAGCATTCTTTTTCACTTTAATCACAGGAATAAAATCATTTCAAACTATACGTAACTCCACATAGAAGCCAAGCATCTTAGGATTTCTTGAATCTCATTTTATAAAATCCAGTATTATTTTAAAATATAATTTTGTAACATATCTTTAAATTCAGCATGTGTGAAGAAATTTATCATTTAAATTCAATAAAAGAAATGTGTCACAATAGCTTCCCAATTCACTTTAATCTCTGGAAGACTGGGGGTTTTTCTTTTGCTGACTCTCCAAATCATTTTCTTCTTTTATTACCCCCCGCAACTCCATTAACTCTGGTGGCGTTAAAATAACGTTAATTTATTTAGGTTCATTTCTTTTTACATGACATTATTTAGATGAAGTTAAAAAGCATAGTTATATTTTAAATTGAAATACATGTTTTAATTCTTGAAGCATTCAGTAACTACTAAAATATTTATTGCTAACATTTAGACTGGTACCCTAAAATATAAAACCCTGCCAAGTGTTCTTTGAATAACTAATGTTTGAATAGCTATACTGGAAAGATTAGTTGCTATGAAAATCTATGGACTCATAAATGTGGATAATTTAAAACTCTACCTACTAAACTTCTCTTATTTTATAAAAATCTCTGTGACTGACTGGTAGAGAATACAGAGGAGGCTTCACAACATATACAATTAAAAAGTTAAAACCTAAGAATGTTCTTTGGGAAAAGTTTAACTTAGTTATAAAAGTAAATTTCTCTCAGTTGACAGCTTAAATTACTTATTATGTGGATTTTATAAAATATGTCCATCATGGATCACTGAGTTAAGATACTTGATAAAAGGAAAATTTTTCCCATATAATGAGCTTGATATCCCTGAGAGGTAGTGGTGGGGGGTGATGTCTCTTATTAAGGATCAACTTCTTGCTAGGTTGGGACTAATATGTGGAAAGGTCAACAAAAAATTGTGTTTATTTGGTTGGTTTTAATCTTTCAGTAAAACAAAACAACCCAAAACAAAAATAACATTTTGAACTGAGAAAAAACTTTAGATTCAAAGAAGGGAATTATTTGACATATAGCCTGAGGAAACATGATAACATCTTTTTAAAAAAGTAAATCACTAGCTGAGTAGACCCCAAACACCTATTGAAAGATCCAGAGTGTTGGAACTTGAAACACACAAAATATAAAAGAGAAAATCCTATCTAATTAAAGGGTAACATGCAAATTAACTGTCACTCCATCACAAAGATGGCAGCATCCATAGCCACAAGATGGTGGTGCCCAGTCCTCTCAGCCCCACCGGAGTCCCCCAGTCCTGGGGGGGCAGCCGCTGAAAGCAGGCAGCATGAGTGGCCTGGAGGAATGTTTGCTTCATCACCACGGTGACAAGGCAAGCGTTCCACCCCAGCCGTGGATGGGCGACTGGGCAGCGGGCACGGAGCGATAAGGGAGTAACACTTGCTTGTCACCCCAGTGATGAGGTAAGCATTTTGTGCCCAGCCGCAGAGGGGCCTCTGGCCAGGCCAGGGCACGGAATGCTTGCGTCACTCCGGTGACAAGACAAGCATTCCACACCTGGCCGCAGAGAGCCTCTGGGCAGCTGGTGTGGAGCGGCCAGGCCCTGCAGAGAGCCACTGGCACAAGGATTTGTGTGCAGGGCTACTAGTTAAAAATAATAAAAAACTCACAACAGAGAACAATTCTGAATAATTTCACATTTTAAAATCTCATATTTTCTGCAATACTCCTATTTAACTTTTAAGACAAATGGCTCCTATCACATATTTTTGTATCTTACTGTTATCAATAACTAACCTTATTTCTCATTATGTATTCCTAAATCCATATGTTCAATGGAAACCTGGCAATATTAATCACTTACCTACTACTGAATGTCAAAGGCTGAATGCAGTATTATGTAAAGTCAGGTAGCTTTACACAGTGTAGGTTTTTATATCAAGAAGTAGAGAAAAATTCAATCCCATTGTTTTTCCTTTCCCTGAGTACGAGGCAAGGTCATCTGCTGAGAATTTACAAAAATATGGAGAGCAAACCAATTGAGGATGCATAATAAGACTTCTATGGTACTTGTGTCAGTAACCATGGATGCGCATTGGTTTCAGCCTATCCATTCCTTATGGCATTTGGCAGTGTGCAGCTACATCTGTATAAACATGAAAAGAGTGGTTGGTTGCATTCATCTAGGATTCTAGGTTGGCTAGAATAGATCATATAAGAACAAAAGATTTTAAGAGATTTGTACGATAGTTTTTTAAGAAAAAGGCATTGGAGGCTACACTGTATAGGCAGGTAGGAAAATTTGGATAGGAGTGTATCTTCAAACAAAGAAAAATCTAAGCAAGCAGTTCTCTATTCTGCTCACGTTCTCATTTAGAGCAGAAACCTAAAGAATTCCCTTTCTACTGAAATAATAGTCTCCTTTAACCATCATGGTAGTGTCAAAGTATAATTGATAAATATAGGCTTCAAACATGCTAAAGATGTATTTAATGAGAAAATCAGTAGCATAGTAAAGATAGTTGAATAAAATGAGGAAGGGAGATTTATGTAGTCAGTCAAGGATGGCATGCTACAATAAGTTCGCTAAATTAGAGACAACACTGTTGCATATCCTAATTGGTGACAAACTGAAACTTTGGGAATTACCCTCTCTACCAAACAGAAATCATTTTCATTTTTATTGGGGAAAATATACAATAAACACATAACCATATAGTGTCTAGGCTCTTGTCAATGGTCAAAAACAAGTAAAAAAGACAACATGAAAATTATCCTTAGACAATTCAATAGTCCCACGTGTTCTTGTAAGACAATGCTCCAGTATAATATTGAAGACATTTATTACATCCTTTTGCCTTATATCCAACATTGGATATTTTTATTAACAAAAATATATTTATTGCCTCTTAAAAACCACAGAACCCATCTAGACTAAATTTCTACCAAACTTTTTCTTTTTGATCTGACTAGTCACTAGGAGACTGCAGCTAGAATATAATTCCACCCGTTTTCTTCTCTTTATATAAAAAATATATTTTATTGATTTTTTACAGAGAGGAAGGGAGAAGGATAGAGTTAGAAACATGGATGAGAGAGAAATATCAATCAGCTTCCTCCTGCACAACCCCTACTGGGGATGTGCCCACAACTAATAAGGCACATGCCCTTGACCAGAATCAAGCCTGGGACCCTTCAGTCTGCAGGTCGCTGCTCTATCCACTGAGCCAAACCGGTTAGGGCTCCACCTGTTTTCTAACAATATTTACCCATCTACTTTTTTCTATAATTTTCAGTCTACTCTGGATATAGAAACTCTGCCTTGGGAAGGGGTGGAGGGCCGTGGGTCTGTCTGTCTTTCCAGGCATCATGAAGTAAAGGCCATAATCAGATTAAATTTGGGTATTGGTTGTCTATCAGTTGAATTCTTCAGTGTTTTAACATTCCACCTGTTTCTGTCTTTATAAGGACTCGTCTGTATTATCTCATCACTCAGACATCTTTATAGAGTGCCTGAGTGTTCTTGTTCCTTCATAGGAGAACGAAAAGCAAGATAAACCATTTCAAAGATCACTTTCAATTGCCTCCTATCTGACCTGGTTCTCCACAGGTTTCTATAAATGTTACCAATTTTCCCATCCAATGAAATTATTAATAAAGGAATGTTTATTTTCCTATCTTACTCAAAACAGTTACTTAGGAAGTAGATTTTGTGTGTATTAATAGCTTGTCACATAAAATAGTTTTTGGATTTAATGTGGTGATGTTAAGTTTCTCTGGAGGCAATTTGGTCATAATCCTAAAAAAATTATTCTGTTATGCTAATGAGACATCTTTAGAGGAGGTCAACAAAGTAAAATAAGGAAAAGAAATGTGCTGTTAAGCCTGGACAGTTAGTGCTCTTCCTAACATTCCAACAGAGTAATTAATTTTTAATGAATGTTTGTGAATTCATATTTCTAATTATTCATTAAAATTCATGTTAGATGCTATGAATATGCTATAGCATGAATTTCCATGAATATAAAGTGAAAGTCAAAACACATGCTGTTGAATATGCAGAAATTTCTTCAATATGATACTAGAGTTCATAATTATAAATACTTTATAAAGGTTTATATTTTTATATGTAAATCAAAATTAATTGTGTATCTTTACACTTTGTCTGACCAACATGCTAAAATTAATTACTAACTAAAAAAAATAAACATGTGCTCTTTTATGTCAAAAAAATTTTATAATAAAGAGTTTCTGATATGAATCAGCACTATTTTTTCTACCAAACTTTAAAAAACAAACAAACCCATCTACCCAACTGAGATTTCATGAATCAAAGTCTTTAATGACAAGGTGAATGAATTCATGAGTAATTTCTTTAACATGCCACAGGTAACTTGTTTGCAGATAAATGCTTTTTAATTTTGGCATTTATGCAATTTCTATTGCAAATTTCTTAGTAAGCCCTTACACCCCAAAAGGACTAGCTTTTTGTCAGGTGCAGAAATATTTATTGGAGAACCTGCTCTTTTAGGATTAATAATTCACCAGTAAACAAGACAAATAAGGTCTTTCTCTCTCTCATTGAGTTTCCATTCTGATAGGGGGAGAAGCAACATATGCAAATACATATACATTTATTCATATGTAATATCCCAGCTAGTAAAGGCTATACAAGTAAATTAAGCATGGTGAACAAACCTGGAATGAAAGAAACTAACATTTAAGATAAGATGGGTAGGTTATATGTGAGAAAGTAACAATATTCTGAGGTTCAAATAAATTGAGGGAGCAATTCCTAGCAGAGATACACAAAAACATTTCAATAAGAAAGGACATCGAAGGCAAAAGGCTTGGGTAAGAGTGTGTTTAGAATATTCACAGATTTGGAAAGTGATCAAAGTCCCTGGAAAAGAGTCAACAGGGGAGAAAGTGATGGGTCAAGTTCAGATATGGAGTTGAATGCCAATTTATGGTTGTAAATAATGCAAGATAAGGCCCTTAGGTTTTGTGCCAAGGAGTAACGTAATCCCAATTATAATTTTACTAGGTGTACCGGTTAATAATGTGGATTTTGTAATCAAAGAAAACACAATAATTTGAAGAGAAACATCAAAAGTGTTTTATTCAAAGTAATGTCCATCGCTAGCTATTCATTTCCCCCATCTTTCAGGTAATTTGTGGATACTGTCCCAATAGAACTTTTCTTGTTTTGAGGTAAACCATTCAGAGACCCAATTTTCCATTTCTTCTTACGTTTTGAAGTGCTGCTCAGAAAGTGCATGTGCCATTGAACAGAACAAGTGGTCATCTGAAGGAGCAAGGTCTGGTGAACACAGCAGGTGGGTTAATACTTCCCAGGCAAGATTTTTTAATGTGTCTTTAACTGGTTTTGAAGTGTGTGATGGTGCGTTATCAGAAGCAAAATTACTCTGCCATGTCTTCTAGCCCATTCTGGTCGTTTCATGATCAAAGCGTGGTTCAAATTGATTATTTGTTGTCGGTAGTGATCAGTATTAACGGTTTCACCTGGTTTTAGAAGCTCATAATACACCACACCTTACTGATCCCACCAAACGCAGAGCATTGTCTTCTTTCCGAAGCGATTTGGCCTTGCTGTCAATGTTGATGGTTGACCTGGATCAATCCATGATTTTGTGCATTTGGGATTCTCAAAATAAATCCACTTTTCATCACTAGTCACAATTCGATGCAAAAAAGACTTTCTTTCATGACGTTGAAACAACATTTTACTGATGACTTTTTGGTTTTCCATTTGTCTTTTGTTCAGTTGATGTGGCACCCATTTTCCTTCCTTTAAAATCTTTCCCATTGCATGTAAATGATCGGAAATTGTTTGCTGTGCAATGTTTCATCTTTCTGCAAGTTGTTTTTGAGTTTGACATGCATCTTCAATAATGCTTGTAATTGTTAGTCTTCAAACTTTTTCAGTTGACTTGGACCTTCTTTGTCTTTCACATCAAAATCATCACTTTTAAAGCATTTAAACCAGTGTTCACAAGTATCTTGAGATGGAGCATGTTCACTATAAGCTTCCTGAAGTATATGATAGCTTTCAGCAGCACTTTTCTTCAAAATAAAGTAATGAATTAAAACTTCCCACAAATGCTCTTTTTTGGCACGAAATTTGACATTTTAAGTGTAAAAAATCTATGATGTTAACACCTTCAGAAAATTTGACCTATGAAGTTTTGAAGCTTGCTGTCAATACAACAAAATAGCATACATATCAAATCACATATATATCAACATATGTGTAACTCCATCTATTGAAAATATTTCGCGTTATTAACCAGTACAGCTGGTAAATTAACACTAAGACTGCTATATGGAGAATAAGCTCTGAACATAAAGAGTAAGGAAAGGAGGGAGATAAGCAAAGGCAAAGACCAGGTCAGATATACGGGTGGCTTAACCTAGGGTGATTAAATTATAGGTCACTTTATATTGTTACATTACACATGCATTTCAAAGTAGAGGTCACTTTAAATCATTAGATTACACTAGAGGCCTGATGCGTGAAATTCATGCAAGAGTAAGCCTTCCTTCTCCTGGCTGCCGCTACCAGCTTCCCTCTGGCACCTGGGACCTGGGCTTCCCTCGCAGCCCTGACTTCATCCTGGAGGTGATCTGGAAGGATGTCCAGTCTCATTAGCATATTATGCTTTTATTATTATAAAATAGAGGCCCGGTGCACAAAAGTTTGTGCACTCGGGGGGGAAGGGGGGTCCCCCAGCCCGGCCTGTGCCCTCTCACGGTCTGGGACCCCTCGGGAGATAACGACCTGCTGGCTTAGGCCTGCTCCCGGGTGGCAGAGGGCAGGCCCAATCCCTAGGTGCAGCACCTGGTCGGACTCAGAGCAGGGCCGATTGAGGAGTTGGGGGGCCACCCCCTGTCATGCACAAAGCAGGGAGGATCGCGGGAGGTTGCGATGCCATCTTCCGTCACGCTCAAGGTAGGGCCGATTGGGGGGTTGGGGCACCACCCCCTGTCACACTCAAGGCAGGGTCAATGGGGAGGTTGTGGTGCCACCCCCTGTCATGCACAGAGCAGGGCCAATCAGGGGGTTGGGGCACTGCCCCCTGCCACTCACAGAGCAGGGCCAATCAGGGGGTTGGGGCGCTGCCCCCTGTCACACAAAGAGCAGGGCCCATCAGGGGGTTGAGGAGCTCCCCCCTGTCACTCGCAGAGCAGGACTGATAGGGGAGTTGTGGCACGGCCCCCTGTCACACAGAGCAGGGCGGATCAGGGGTTTGGGGTGCTGAACCCTGTCGCACATAGGGCAGGGCCAATGGGGAGGTTATGGCTCTACTCTGTCACACACAGAGCAAGGCCCGTGGAGGGGGGTTGGGGGGCCACCCTCTATCACTCACAGAGCAGGGCCGATCAGGGGGTTGGGGTGCCGCCACTGTCACACTCAGGGCAGGGCCGATGGAGAAGTGATGGCTCTACCCTGTCACACACAGAGCAGGGCACCTGGGGGGGGGGGGGGCGGTGTTGGGGCACCGCATACTGTCACACACAGAGCAGGGCAGATCAGGGGATTGGGGAGCTCCCCCCTATCAGGCACAAAGCAGGGCTGATCAGGGGGTTGGGACGCCTTCCCCTGTCATGAACAAAGCCGGGCAGATAGGGAGGTTGTGGCCCCGCCCCCTGTCACACACAGAGTCGCAGGGCGATCAGGGGGTTTGGCCGCTCCCCCCGTCACACTGATTCCTATGCCGGGAGGCCTCATGGCTCTGCTCATTCCGGTACTGGGAGGCATATTACCCTTTTACTATATAGGATAGAGGCCTGGTGCACAGGTGGGGGCTGGCTGGTTTGCCCTGAAGGGTGTCCTGGATCAGGGTGGGGGTCCCACTTGGGTGCCTGGCCAGCCTGGGTGAGGGGCTGATGGCTGTATGCAACTGGTCACACCCCCTTCAGGGTGCGGGTCCCCACTGGGGTGCCAGGCCAGTCTGGGTGAGGGGCTGAGGGCTGTTTTCAGGCTGGCGAGTGACTGAAGCTTCCAACCGCTCCTTTTATTCTTTTTTTTTTTTTAATCTGGGCCAGCTTTAGCTCGAAGGCTTGGCTCCAGCTCTGAGGCCTCGGCTGCTGAAAGGAGGTATCTGCTTTGTTTGGGTTCTATAATTGAAACACTGTTTCAACACTAGCTCTGAGATCCCGGCTGGCTGAAAGCAGGTTACTGGGGTTTTCTTGAGCTTCTATATTTGTAACAATGCTTCAAACTGCAAGCTCAGAGGCCGGCAGCAGCAGGCGGGGAACATTGTTATTAAAGTATTAAATTTGATTGTTATTAAAGTATTAAATATAAAGACACATATAGATTAAAAGTAAATGAATTAAGCTGCAGCCTGTTTTGCACAGTGGATAGAGGATTAGCCCATGGACTGAAGGGTCCCAGGTTCAATGCTAGTCAAGGACATGTACCTCAGTTGCTGGCTTGATCCCAGTCCCTATCAAAGCATGTGCAGGAGGCAACCAATCAATGTGTCTCTCCCTTTCCCTTCACTCTCTCTAAAATTCAATGGAAAAATAACCCTTGGGTGAAGATTAACAAAAACAAAGTAAATGAATTAAGTAACATTAAAGAAATTATAAGAAAAATATATTCCAAATTCTCTTAGTTGTATAATGGATATGTTTAAAATATTAAAACCTAAGAAATTGGGTGAAGGGTATATATAATATTCTGTAGTATTTTATAGGTTTTTAAGATGTATGATATTATTTCAAATTAAAATATTAAAAAGTTTAAAAATTAATAAAATATTAATTGAAATGTATCTGCATTACATGAAAAATCTCCTAATTGCTTCTAGCATAATTTATTAAATTGTGCTAAAATTTACAAGGGTTCAATTAAAAAATATCTTAATTCTAAATGATATAATAGAAAATATATAATAGTGCAATTATAAGCAGTTATCTGAAAATACAAATTTAAAGAATTAAATTTAAAGAAGAGATTAGCAAAAGAAAATATATGCACAACCCATGGACACAGACAACAGTATGGTGATGGCCAGAGAGAAGTGGGGGACAAGAGCTGGGTAGAGGGAGCAAAAGGGGGGGGGGATATAGGGACATTCTATATCCTATCTAAAAAAGAGAAATATGGAAATTGACAATAACCCCGACACCCTTCCCATTGGCTAATCAGCATATCCTTATGCAAATTAACTGCCAACCAAGATGGCGGCCGGCAGCCAGGCACTGAAGCAAACAGGAGGCTTGCTTGCTCCAGTGATGGAGGAAGCCAAGGTTCCCCACCTGCCGCTGCCAGCCTCTGAACTTGCATTCTAAGAAACAATGTTGCAAGTATAGAAGCTAAACAAACTCCAGAAACCTGCTTTCAGCCAGAAGGGCTTAAGCCAGCAGGACCACAACAGTATTTCAATTATAGAACCCAAACAAACCCAGTACCTGCTTTCAGCAGCCGAGGTCTCAGAGCTGCAGCCGAGGTTTCAGAGCTGCAGCCGAGCCTCAGAGCTAAAGCCGGCTCTCAGCTCCAGTGACAGCCATAGAAGGTAAATAAATCCCAGAATAAAAGAAAAAAGAAAAAAAGGAAAGATTGGGAGCTTCAGTTGCCCGCCATCCTGAAAACGGCCCTTAGCCCCTCACCCAGACTGGCCAGGCACCCCAGTGGGGACCCCCTCCCTGAAGGGGGTGTGACCAGATGCAAACAGCCATCAGCCCCTCACCCAGGCTGTCCAGGCACCCCAGTGGGGACCCCCACCCTGAAGCAACAAGATGGCAGCTAATTTGCATACTGAAGATGGGCAAAAGTGGGCAAGGCTGTCTGCAGTCCGGGACCGGATCTGTGACCCTGACAGGCAGGGGGCAGTGCTTGAAGCTGTCTGCACTCTGGGACCAGATCTGTGACCCTGCCAGGTGGGGGGCAGTGCTTGAGACTGTCCCTGGTCCTGGGACCCGGATCTGTGACCCTGCCTGGTGGGGGGCATCGCAGGAGGCTGTCCACTCTCCCAGGACCCAGATCTGTGACTCTGCCAGGAGGGGGGCAGTGCTTGAGGCTGTCGGCGGTCTATGACCCGGATCCGAGACCTGGCAGGCAAGGTGGCAGTGCTTGAGGCTGTCGGCAATCAGGGACCCAGATCCATGTCCTGGCGGGTAGGGGGCAGTGCTTGAGGCTATCCTTGGTCCCGGGACCCGGATCTGTGACCCTGCCGGGCAAGGGGCAGCGCTTGAGGCTGTCCGCGGTCCCGGGACCTGGATCCATGATCCTTCCTGTCAGAGCGGCAGCTCGCACAGGGGCAGATCAGCCAGGGTTGGGCAGGGCAGGATGACTGGCTTCTGCCCAGCCCCAGTCACTCTGGGCAGTTGAGCAGCCCAGAGAGTCTCTGGACAGGGGAGGTAGGCCGGTGGAGGGCGGCCTGTACTCCCCATATGGCTGTGGTGACAGCTGTGAGTGCGCCAAGAGGAGCCTGCAGGCTGAGCTGAAGTAGCGCCTGCAGGCCATCATTGCCCAGGAGTGGCTGTGCAAGATCCGCCTCCTGGCCCAGAACGTGCAGGATCGCAGGGACAGCCACAGTGGCTGGCCAGACTGACATCCTCCTGGCCGCACCATCGGGGTTTGCAGATCTGCAAAGCCAGAGGACTCTGGTGTGCACATCCCCCCCTGGCGTGCAAACATCCCCCAGCACACTGTCACCCTCCCACGCCTGCAACAGGTGCAAACCAAGGGGTGCACAAGTTACCCCCGCCTCTCCACCGCACTTCCATCAACTCAGCATGCCTAACAGGATGTGCACACATCCCCTCTGATGCGCTCACGTCCTTTGGAGAGTGTCTGGGTGTTCTGGGTGCTGAGGGTGGGCGCCTGTGAGATGACAGTGAGAGGGCGGAGTGGTGATGCCCTGTTCCCACGGAGGCCAGTGCAGCTACGAGATCACCTCTGGGGGGTTAATGTAGGTGCTGAGGCAGGAGCAGGTGCAGACAGACACACCTGGTGGGCGCGGGCGGCCCTCGCTGAGGTGCCTTTGGTCAGTGTTCAAGATCAAGAACCCAGAGGAGGAGAGGAATTCCGTCCTCTCAGTGAAACAGTGGGATAGTCAGGGCGACTGTAGAGGAGGAATGTACACTTTGGGTGCCAGCACCCATGAGCGAAGGCTGCCCTGACTGAGCCTCGCTTGCTTGGGGCCTAGCACACTCCTGCCGGGCAGCGGGTGACAGGACATGCTTTTCCGAATTAATGAGAGAAAACGTTGATTCTCCTGCTGCCCACAAAGGTGGAAAGTGAGTTGGGGAGACATGTGGGGAGTGAGCCAGGTTCCCTGTCTGGGGGTTCCAAATCTGCTGTTGGTTTATTTCACCGCTGACTAGAGATATACAGGCTGTCCCCCCAAAATGTATACACACTTTGAATACCTACTAATTCCAATGGTTTTAAGCATAAGAAAGAAACAATGGAGTTGTTATCTGTAAAAAGTGTGGGCACAAACAGATAGTTGGACATTCCCTGAGGGGTCTCAGATTGGAGAGGGTGAAGGCCAGACTGAGGGGCCCCTTCCCCCCCTTTCCCCCCACCCCAGTGCACGAATTTCATGCATTGGGATACTAGTAATAATAATAAAAAGCTAATATGCCCATTGACTGAATGGCAGAATGACCAGTTGCTATCATGTGCACTGGCCACCAGGGGGCAAATGCTCAATGCAGGAGCTTCCCCCTGATGGTCAGTGCACTTCCATATAGGGAGTGACACTCAGCCAGAAGCTGGCTCATGGCTGCCCAGTGCAGTGGTGGTGCCAGGAGCCTCTCCCACCTCCGTGGCAGCACTAAGAATGTCCAACTAACGGTTTAGACCTGATCCCTTGGGGGCCTAAGCTTTTAGTCGGACATCCCCAAGGGCTCTCTGGCTGCTAGAAGGTTGTCTGACTGCAAGCTTAGGCCTGATGCCCTGGGGAGTGGGCCTAAGTCGACAGGTGGACATACCCAAGGGGTCCTGGACTGTGAATGGCCGCAGGCTGGGGTGAGGGACCCCACCCCCGAGTGCACAGATTTTTGTGCAATGGGCTTCTAATCTATATAATAAAAGCCTAAGAATGACTGGTCACTATGATGCACACTGGCCACTAGGTGGCAGATGCTCAATGAAGGAGCTGCCCCCTGGTGGTCTGTGTGCTCCCACAGGGGGAGGGCCGCTCAGCCAGAAGCTGGTCACATGGCTGATGAGCACAGTGGCGTTGGTGGGAGCCTCTCCTGCCTCTGTGGCAGTGCTAAGAAGCAGTGAGCTGAGTGTCAAGGAGCGAGCAAGAAGGCGGTAAGGTGTGACGGATACTGGATTGTGAGATGGATGTCCGACTGCCAGCTTAGGCCTGATCTTAGGCATCCCCCAAGGGGTCCAGGACTGCAAGAGGGTCCAGGCCAGGCTGAGGAAGCCCCCTCCCCCCTGCATGAATTTCATGCACCAGGCCTCTAGTATATAAATAACAGTATATGATTGCTTAAAGTGTGTCTGCATATTGGATACAGGACCTAAGAACACAATACACTGAATACTAAAATTAATCTTTTTCCTTTCATTCCTCCAAAGTAGAACCTTCCACTAAATGTCCTACTTTAATTGATGGCACCCATTTGTACAAACCAGAGAATGGCCCTGCCTTCCATACACTTCCCTTTTGCTACATTCACTTTTACAGACAATCCCATGGGTGACTGGGATATACCTCTCTTCACCTCACCATCTCTGTTGACACCTCCTTAACTTTAGTTTTTCATCTTTCACCTGGACTCTGGATCAAATTTTATAAGCCTTGCTACCTCCATCTTTGACTTTCCATAAAGACAATGTTATGATTTATTTTTCTCCTGTACTTTTATCTTTCCATAAATTCTTGTAATATTTAAAGTAATTTTAAATTTTAGATGCTTTTTAGTTAATCTAGCCACAACACTCCTCTTCCTGGGACACTACACCCTGAGTATTGCCACACTAATTTGCAGTTTACAAACAGGACACAATGTTTAAAATTTCTTTTTTTCCCATTATGCTCTTTTCCTTCACCTGCTTGATAAACTTTGTCTTTAACTCATTGAAGGTCCTAGGCTCAAAACAACAAGACTGAATTTAAATTCATTTACTCTGTTTGGGGTTTCATCTGTGACTGACCCTTTTTTCCCCAAAGAGATACAGTTAATCACCAACCTCTCTATAATACTTCTGAACATTATCTGTTTTTTTAAATACTATACCCACATATACTGTGTACATCCTTCTAGGTTATAACCATGTCTCTCTTTAGACTAGCTTTCTCAGGTAAAGAGTCATGCATTGTTTTAGTTTTGTTTTTGTAAATTCAGTTACTTGCACAGTGACTTCCATAAGCAGAATTCAATATTCTTTATAATTCAACTGCAATAATAGATAAATGCAACTACTAATAACATAGATAAGTATTTAGAGATTTATCTTTAAAATACTCAATAATCCCTTACCAAAACCTTTTGTTTGATCCTGTTGAAAACATCTACTTTTGTCAACTGGCTTGGTGCCAGCAGTTCACTATCTACAATGCCTCAGGCCAGTTTTTTCTCATGTGATTTGACCAATAGCTTCCTTGTGCAAGATGTACAAGACTTACCAATAACTGCAATTGCTCAGAGTTCACACATTAAGATGCAGAAATGTCACCAACCACAGTTCCTTAGTTCTAGCAATTATTTTCTTCCAATTCACTGCTGCTCATATATATTGCTAGTTCAAGAATTCAGACATGCATCTTATATATGATGCATGCTCTAGAAAACTATCTGTACAACTGTGCTCACTGCTAAACAACATAAAAAAGGACAGATTTCTAGGAAGAAAGATTCCTTTAAATTATTTCCTCTAGTACAAAAATTAAATAAATGCTCAGATAATTCCTAGGCTACATAATAAATTAACCTACTTCATCCTAACCCCATTCATATAGTAGCCTGCCTGTTCCAACTAACAAATGGATACACAGATAATACATTATCAGTTAGGAGCCAGACAGAAAACAGAAATCATGCCAATTATATTAACTGGAAAAAAGCGTGTAAGATATTAAACAGCAATTAGAGGACAGAAAAGCAGAGGGGGAAACGAAGGCATAACGTAAATGATATTGATGGGAATCAGTACTGTCCTGTTTTGTGAAAAAAGGGGGCTGAGGTTGGGGCTTATTAGTGCCTAAAAACTTGGATGATGTTCCCTCAAAAGGGAGCTCAGACCTCTGATGAAGAGACATAACCTACCTGGGACTGGCATCTCGGGAACTGGGAGTTTCTTCAGAACAGGAACTCTTACATTTGAGGAGAGCTGCCCAACTGGCCTCTGAGGGTTATGAGGTGTCTGGGAAGTGGAGAAAGCATTGAACACCAGACCAACCTCTTCAGGCAAAGTGGAGCATTGATGCTAAGATGATGCTGATAGGAACAATTAATAAGCAGAGTTAGTCCATTCTCCTCCTTCTTCCTTACCAGTCTCCCTCTAGTGAACCATATTAGCAATGATGCTTATAAAAGCATCAGCAGGGAATATGTACCAGAAGAGAAGTGTGATTTGCAAATTCCCAGCCCTAGCACCACAAAGGAGGATGGAAATGGGGAGATATATGGCAGACAGTCAACAGCTGAATGACCAACACAAACTTTACAGAAACTAATGGCATTCATTTGAAGGTCACATGTGCATATCAAGTCACAGAATAAAAGGGCCATGAATCAGGTGGTATATTCTTCCATTTGTTCATGTCTTCCTCTATCTCTTTTTTTAGTGTCCTGAAATGTTCTGTGTCAGGTCCTTTGTCTCCTTGGTTAAGTTTATTCCTACATATTTTAATTTTTTTGATGCAATGGTAAATGGGATTTTTTTTTTAATTTCTCTTTTTGTGAGTTCATTATTGGTGCATAGAAAAGCCATAGACTTCTGGGTGTTAATTTTGTATCTTGCTACATTGCTGAATTCATTTATTAAGTCTAGTAGTTTTTTGATGGAGTCTTTGGGGTTTTTTATATACAATATCATGTCATCTGTGAATAATGACAATCTTACTTCTTCTTTTCCTATTTGGATACCTTTTATGTTTTCTTCTTGTCTGACAGCAATGGCTAATACTTCCAATACTATGTCGAACAGGAGTGATGAGAGTGGGCATCCCTGTCTTGTTCCTGTTCTTAGGGGAAATGGTTTTAGTTTTTGCCCATTATGTATGATGTTGGCTGTGGGTTTGTCATATATGGCTTTTTTTATGTTGAAGTATGATCCTTCTATTCCCATCTTGCTGAGAGTTTTTATCAAGAAAGCTCGTTTGATTTTGTCAAATGCTTTTTCTACATCAGTGGATATGATTATGTGGTATTTATCTCTCAGTTTGCTTATGTGGTGTATCACTTTTATTGATTTGCAGATATTGTACCATCCTGACAGCCCTGGAATAAATCCTATTTGGTCATGTTGTATGATCTTTCTAATGTAATGCTGGATTTTATTTGCTAGAATTTTGTTGAGAATTTTGGCATCTATGTACATGAGGAATATTGGCCTGTAATTCTCTTTCTTTGTATTGTCTTTATCTGGTTTTGGGATTAGGGTAATGCTGGCTTTGTAGAAATATCTTGAAAATGTTCCTTCCTCTTGAGTTTTTTGGAATAGTCTGAGGATGATAGGTTTTATTTCTTCTTTGAATGTTTGATAAAACTCCCCTGTGAAGCTGTCTGGTCGAGGGCTAAATGCCCATCAAAGATGAGTGGATTAGAAAACTGTAGTACATCTACACAATGGAATATGCTGATGTAAAAAAGAAGTAATTCTCACCTTTTGCAACAGCATGGATGGAAATGGAGAGAATTATGCTAAATGTAAGCCAGTTAGTGAAAGATAAATGCCACATGATCTCACTCATATGTATAATATAAAGAAGATCATGAACTGATGAACAAAAATAGATACAGAGGCAAAGAAGCATCAAACAGACTGTCAAACTACAGTGGGAAGGCAGGGGAGGTTTGGGTGCATAAGAGATCAACCAAAGAACTTATATGTTCACATATCTCAATGGCCTGAGATATGTGAACAACTGTATTTTCTTTTCAACCCAGGACAAAGAAAATGGTGGAAAATATTTAATACATCTTTATGGTGTAACATTAGGAGAAAGATGGTCAGAAAGGGAAAAGAGAATGGAAAGAAACATTTTTGACTCAATGTCTTGGAAGGAAGCAGTCTGCCTCCATGTCAGTTACTTCTTTCCCTAGTCAATTTAATTTTTAGATTTCCTGGGTTTATATAGAACCAGATGTCAGATGGAGACTTCTTTAGTTGTGAAATATGCATCCACAGTTTGATATCTTGAAATTTGGCAGTGGTGTGAGTAGTCAAATTTTTTGGTCAGGTCTTTCATATGAATCTTACTTTTGCAAAAACAGCAGAGTAGAAAAATAACTCTCTGGAAATGACAGAAGACATTGAAATGTCCATTATTAAATATCTGATGAGAGTTAATTAGAATAGTATTGACAAGGGAATTTTATTATTTCTGTGGCACATTAGCATTCTGTGGATTGACAAAATTATAAATGCATTTCACAATTTCTAGAAATATATTCTTCTTCATAGTAAATTTTACAGTGGGCACAAAACATGTTTACTAGTAGACCCAAATATCTTAATTTTTTTCTGTAAAAGGAAGCCAAAGTAGATAACCTGTGTTCAGTAATTTATTTCAGTATTTTATTTTATTTAAAAATAATCTAGATATTTAGTAAATACCAGTCATTAAACTTATTTCAGTATAACTTTAAGGTTTCAAATTACCAAAAAGATTTAGAAACTATTGTGAAGTAGACATAAGGGACCAAGAAGGGAAAATGTGAAAGTTTACCTTTGTCTATTGACAGGACAATACTGAGATCCTGAAAAACTAACTCTGGTAAAAATTCTCCCCCTTCAGCAGCTTCAACCAGTCTCCTCAGGATCCTATCCACAGGCTCTGGAGCAAGCAGTGTTTAAAGATGAGACTGTAACCCTGGTATTTACCAGAATTTGGCAAGTTTCTTTATTTATTTCAATTTTAGTTTCCCCTTGGCTATTTAAGAAAGCTAGTAATAATTTACTGAAGTATCTTTCAGAGTTCCCTCATCACTGGGAAGGATCTACTTGTGAGGGTAGATATAAGGGTCTTCAAGTTGGTGTGGAAGGGTTGGATAAAACCTTTGAGGACAATCTTTTCTCCAGTGCCTGGTGGATGGCTAATGAAACACTGAATCCTGGACCAGTGTTTTGATGACAGATGCCTTACTAGGGTGCAAGAGCAGAGGTCCAGGTGTTGTCTTAGGCTTCTGACTTTGGACCTGAGGCATTTATAAGGCCACTAACTTAGTGGACTTTCATATATGGTCTTGTGGTCTCTTAAGAGTGGAAGGCAATTCACACAGAGGATTAGTAGAATGAGAATTCAAGTAAAGAAGGAGAGAGGGGAATAGTAGGAGTCACATCAGTCTAATAGTCTTTTTTTAGTTTCCTTTTTTGTCTTTAATTTTTTATTAACCTTTTGCAATAAATCTTTCAATGAGTTTATTTTAAAATATTGAAATCTTTTGGAGGCCTCTGCATGCTGATTTAAATAGGCATCTTATTCAGTGTGTTTGATTTGGGATTCTTGTCCTCAAGTACAATTCTTAAATGGAGAATCTTCTCCAATAGGAAAGTTCTCAATAATGGCCTTTGCAATTTTCAGTTGTCTTAGTAATATTTTGTCATTTTTATAGATATCTACAGCTTCCAGGACCAAAGTTCTTAGCAAACATAAGCAGGTGTGTCTGAAGGAGGCTTGCTTAATCTTTCAAACTAAACTCTAGTTAAGTCTTGTGTCTCTCAGAACCAAATCTATATGTATAAAACCCTAATATGCAAATAGACCGAACAGCAGAACAACTGAACAATCAGTCGTTATGACGTGCATTGACCACCAGGAGGTTCATGTGGAACATGCCAGGCCTTAGCAGCAGGCAGAGCGCGGAACATGGTGGGCGTTGGCTGTGGCGGGACCGTGGAGCAGGTGAGCAGGGGCACCAGACCAAGGCAGGGTGCCAGTTGCTGTAATCAGGGCAAGCTTCTGGTGTTTACTGAAAATTCTTTGCTCCCATATGCCACAGTCCCACCTGGCGCACGCACTCGCTGCCAGTGCTTGTCACCAGTCCCAATCGCTCCGTGCCATCAGTGGGTGTGAGTGGTGGCTGCCAGCTCCAATCGCCTCTGAGGGCTTCTCCACCTCCCCCTGCTCCTGAGGGGTGACTGGGGCAGCAGCCACTGCTTGCACCAGCTAACAGCGCTGGCCCCATTTGCACCCACTGCTGGTGCCAGCCGCAATCACTCTGTACCGTCAGCAGGTGTGAGCAGGGCCAGCACCGTCAGCATGTGGGAGTGGTGGTGGCAGGAGCGGGGCTGCCGGCAGAGAGGGGACCGGGTGCTGAGGTGGGAGGGGCAGGCAGGGGCACAGGGAATGGGCTGAGGCCGGTCCCTGTGCCCACTGCAGCCTTGCGGCCCACAGTTCCTTTTAGGGTGCACGAATTTGTGCACTGGGCCTCTAGTTAATACATAAGGGGGATGTACTGTTGGGTTGGGGATTTTGTGGTGGTTTACAGTGTATCTCATTGCATAGCAATTTTCTTGAGATTGACAGATAACTTCCTGTTGATCTAACACATTTATCCAGCACAGGAGTCTCAGACTTAAGTGGCGGTAGTCTAACAGCTTTCAAGTACTTGATCCATACCCACCAATTTTGTGGCTATGGCTTCTGAGAGATTCCTGTTAGCAACAGATCTATTACACTTTTCACAAGAAGATATTTTTATAATGGCAGATGCACTAATGGCTTTTAATATTTTCAGTTGTTCTTGCTTATGTTGATGTTCTGTTGGTCAAAAGAGTTAGAATTTCTTGTTTTAATTTATTTCCCCAAGCCCTCCACCTCCCCCCAGAAGTTTATGCTATGGATTAACCTTGAGGTTTTCTTAATGACTGCCACCCATTGTGGACTCCCAATCTAACTACCCCAGAACATTTCAGGAAACTAACAAACCCAATTATCTTTTGTGGACCCAGAACCATTCTGGGAATTGTCAAAAAATTCTATACACTAAAATGAAGCAGAAAAATGAGTGTATTGCAAGAGTTTCAAACTGCAAGCAGGAAATTCATGGCTACTTGAGTTGCTGCAGGGCTTAAGGTATTTTTATGAGGTAAATGTGAAAATTTTTTGGCTTTTTCAGCTAATTGGTTGCCTATTGGTCTTCCTTACTTGGATCAGGGTAGCTGAGTCAGGGAAATAAGAAAGTCCAATGATAGCATGAATAAACTTGGCATTTGGGGACAAGCTGGCCACCCTCTTCTGACTTCTGAGAAGAACTTCAAATTCCTGCAACCCAGCTAAGGTTAAGTTTCATTTTTCTTTAATGTGCCTTTATTAGCCAACTCCATTTTTCCCAACTATAAATGACTCCATTTTTATATTGGATCTACACATCTTAATAACCCCCAGAACCTTTCCAAGATCCCAGAAACTTCCTGGGAAATATATATTTTTAAATAAAGGATGTTTGGATCAGAGAGCTTCATGCAAGGAAGCACATATCACATCTGAGAAGGACTTGCCCATGGTCTTTGGTTAAGATAAGAGGAACAGTGAACTTAAAGAGATCAGCAAGGGCATCTATTTTCCTGTAGGCCATTAGCAGTCAGCTTGGGAATCTCATTCCTCGTAGTCAAAAACTGTTTAAAATGATAAAAGAAGACAGTTTAGAGGACACAAACAAACTTTATGTAACATTGCATGAAGCAAACAGTCTTCTGAGAAATGCAAAATGAGGTGGAAGGCAGGAGCTTTTACACTACAGAGTAAAAAAAAAATAGTAACCAAGGAAGAGAAAAATATAAAATATTTATTTGGCTGGGGCCACATTATCAACCTTATTTGGGGTGAGAAAGTTCAAAGAAATGCATGTAAAGCCCAACGTTGACTTGGTTTTTCAGGGATTGGCTGACTAAAGAGATTGCATTTCTGTTCAAGCTGATCATTTATAGGGATAAGGAATTTATGTAAATTTCAGTTTGCTGATATGATACCCCAGGCAGAAAGAATTCCACCTTGGACCTAGCAAGTAATTTCAACATATATGCACACACATGTTCACAGAAGCCGGTTGTTGAAGGAAAAGTAGAAAAAAGTAAAATGTTAAGGGCTATTTACAGATGCTAAGAAAAATATGGATTCATTTTTGTATTACATGAACCAGACTATATATCTGGAAACTGTAAATATCAAAGATTTACTTTCTATGTATAAACTTAGAAAAATCAGTTCAATATTGTTAATTAAAATATGGCAATCTGATCTGATAACATACAACCTATATATTGCATTGACAAGAATAATCAAAAGCATAATAGGTATTAAAGCAAGATATAAATGATATTTGAAATTACATATATAGGTACTTGTGTAAGAGAAAGAAACTGGAAAATAGGGAGTGGCAAGACTTGAAACCTGATTTTTTTTTCCTGGTGGCATATTACAGAAAGTTAAAATAGTTTATTTGTGTTTTTGTTTTTTGTGTCTGTTTTGGTTGATGCTTCAAAGGTCACAGGCAATTTAATAGGTGCAAAGTACCCAAGATGCTCAACTAAAGAGGAGATCTAGCTCTTAAAGGCATATTACATTGTGAAGTTACTTCTGCTACCTCTGGTCTGCATCAGACTGGAAGTTGAAAAACCCATTTGGGAGAGAGCATTTCAGATTCTTGGCTTCCGTACTACTTTTGGAAATGAAGAAGGGTGCTTCCTCCTTTTCTTAAAAATTAATGTAGGAAGTTTTAAGACAACCACTGGACAGGTTGCTACGGGCTTCCTGAAGTTCAGGGACATTAAGATGGGGCTGCATTTTCTGACAATGGAGTGAAGAAAGGCCACACAAATCTGCATTATATAGCAAGTATATTGTTAATGGACCAAATAGAAAATTAAGGAAGGGAATCTATCTAGGATCTGCTTAAAGGAGATCTCACTTTAAAAAGCTTGCTTAGAGGTTTAATGATGAACATATTTCTTGAAGTCTGAAGGCTAAGGAGATAGCAGAAAGTTGCCGTCCACAGGAAGCATTGTAATACCAAGGAAATTGCAATTTGATCAGAAATTGAAAAGTTATATCCACCAATTTTACATTTATCATTAAGAGGATACCAACACCAAAAGACATCTCTACTAATTAGATAAGAACCATAGACATATTATTGTTCCTCCATCTCCCCCTTTCCTACTCCTTTCAACCCAGCAGGTAGCCAAATAGCTGATAAAGAATTGGAAAGAAAAAGGAGGAAGGAAGGGAAAAGAAACAGTTTTTCTTAACTGCAAGCTTTATGGCCAGAGGCAGACCTGATTTGGAATTGAGAAGAAACTTTAAACTAAATTTTAAAAGAAGGTTTTAATATTAGACAAAACAGTACCACTTAATTACTAAAATAAAATTTTACTTATGATTGACATGGACTAAAAAAGCAATGAGATCTGCATAAAAGATTATTCAAGAGTCCCCTCCCCCCCAAAAAATAGTCTTGAACATAGCTTTAAAAAATCTTTAGAAAAATAAAATTACTGTCTGCTCATCCTTAACTAAGTGCCACTCATTTAATATGGTTATAAATATAATGCTTAAGGTGTCACAGGAGACAGTTTAGTGAGACCCTAGGGGCCTTCTAGGCACAAAACTAAAGGGAGATAGAGGGCAATTAGAAGTACAATATTTGTTTGTTAATAATACATTATGCTAATTACTAAATTTGGAATAGAAATTGTTTTCAATACAAATTAAATGATTACAATGATAAAAGAAGACAGTTTAGATGACACAAATAAACTTTATGTAACTTTGCATGAAGCAAACAGTCTTTCTCCCTTTTGTGACAGGAGGCAAGCTAAATACTATCTTATATTTGCTCACTCTTTTGACTATTTAGCTATTCCTTTCCTGTAATGTCTTCTGCTCTCAAATATATAAGAAGTTATTTAATCACCGTGTCCTGCTCACTTGTTCTGCACTAATTGCCACCACTTATCATATAATATCCTCCATACTATATGTTACTTTTTAACTCATTCATTAACTCTCCTTATTTATCTTCTTATGATCTCAGTTTAGGTCTCCCTCATCTTACTTTATAAACATGGGTCTGAGTTAGTTCTTTTCTTTCTTTAAATGATTTTAGTAATCTAGTAACTTCTTTTCTTCAATTCCATATACAATGGGCTATTATGGTGGGAAAGATTACAGGATAGACAGATTAGATAGATAGATAGATAGATAGATAGATAGATGATAGATAGATGATAGATAGATAGATAGATAGACAGCTGATAGATCAACCAACCTCTGAATCTTTTTGACATCTTTATTTTTTCCCCAAAGACTAACCTGAACATGGTTGAAATAGAGATAATTTCTCTTGCTAAATTAAAGGATGTTCTCATATCTTATATAATAAAAGGCTAATATGCAAATAGACCAAATGAAAGACCAACAACCAGTCCCTATAATGTGCACTGACCACCAGGGGGCGCAAGCGGAACATGGCAGGTGTCCGCAGCAGGCGGCAGAGCACAGAACATGGCGGGTGTCAGCCACAGTGGGATGGTGGAGCAGGTGAGCAGGGGCGCCAGGCCAAGGTAGGGCACCAGTTGCTGTCATTGGGGCAAGCCTCTGTTGGTTACTGAAAATTCTTTGTTCCCACCTGGCACTTGCACCTGCTTCCAGCACCAGAGCTGCCACTCACACCCACTGCTGGCACACAGGGCCAGTCCCGATTGCTCAGTGCCATCAGCAGGTGCAAGTGGCAGCTACTGGCCCCTATCTCCCCTGAGGGCTTCTCCACCACCCCCTGCTGCTGAGGGGTGATTGGGGCAGCAGCCACCGCTCATACCCGCTGCTGGTGCCAGCCCCAATCGCTCTGTACTGTCAGCATGTGTGAGCCGGGCCAGTGCTGTCAGCATGTGGGAGCACGGCGGCAGCCGGGCTGCTGGCAGGCAAGGGACCAGGAGCCATGGCAGCAGGGGTCAGACCTGGGTGCGGAGGATGGGCCGAGACCAGCCCCTGTGCTCACCACAGCCTTGTGGCCCACAGTTCTTTCTGAGGCACATGAATTCGTGCACTGGGCCCCTAGTACTTATATAAAAAAGTATTATTGATCACCTTCTCCATGCCAACTCTTGCACTAGGCATAGGGGCTACATGTATAATAAATTAAATGATAAAACCCCTGCATTAAAGTAATATGGGAAGGAAGAAAGACCCAAATAGCTTTCATAAAACAATTAAGCACACACACACACACATACACACACACATATACACAGTAAAACTGTGCTAATGACCTTAAATTAAACATATTCATGCTAAAAGACAAGGTACCCATAAGTCCCCTCTGAGGGAAGGCTGTTTCAACTGAAACTTGAAATATACATACATGTTAGACAGGAAAAAAGAAAAAAAAAAGATTATTGCAAGGAAATTTATTTTCTTGTATAAAAACATTTAAGCCAATAAATTTAATTAATAAATATTTTTTAAGGTACTTAAGGAAAAAAAATCAGGAGTTTTAAAAGAAAATTGTAAGGAAATTATAGATGAAGCAAGTGTAGAAGGGGTGGGACTAAGTGACACAAGATGATGACAGATAAAAAGTTAAGAAAGGGCCAAATCACTAAGGCTTTTGTAGATTAAGATAAAGATTCTGAAATTTATGGTAAGTGCAGTGGATAAAAATCAGTAGAGCATCTTAAACTGGTGAGTGAAATGATCAGTGTCACATTTACTGATTTATCTCAATAATATCTTTGAAAGTGATTCCATATTCTCATTCCTGTGGCCATTTCTCTGAACGTTCTAATAAATCCACTAATCCAGGTACTTATTATTCCTCACTTGAACTATTAAACAAGACTTTGAAAGCCCTCTCAAATGTAGATTCTTGTTGAAGTGCGGCTTTGATCTTCTTTTTCCTACTCAGTGACTCATTAGCTAAAGTGCCCGATTCCTTAGCTTGACATTCAGAGCTTTCTATTCTTGTCTCCTCTCTTATTTTACACTACAATTTAGTCAGCAATCATCTTGAACACCTCCACATTTCTTACACATACTTGCAACTACTATCCCTTCCCATTATTTTCCTCAAGCTCTTTCCTGTGCCCTTACACTCTTCTTTTTCTCAGTATGTTGAAATTCTTTCAATGCATGAAAACATAATCCTAATGCACCTTTTGTGGCCCACAGAACCTTTGACCAATTCAAGCCAGATAGTGTGTCCTTCACTCTTCATTGTATTATAACTTTATCGATAAATTAATTAGACAAATAGGTACACAGAGTTGTAATATGACAGTCATTCTGCCAAGCACTATGGGTTGTTTTTTTGTGTGTGTGTGTGTTTTGTGTGTGTGTGTGTGTGTGTGTGTGTGTTAAAGATAAATGTGACAAGTTTTCTGGTAGTGAGAGAGAACCATGCCTTTTTGCCCAAGTGTATTATGCAGTGTTGTAATTTGATAATTTCTGAAGTAAACATATATACTATCAATGTGAGCTCAAAGGGCAAACACTAAGTAGTTTTAGAGGGGTCAAATGTGGCTTTACAAAGGAGGCATGCCTACCTAGACCTTGAAGACAAAAGTTTTTAGACCAAATGTGGGCAAGGGCATTTCAGAGAGGAGGAATGTCTGTTCATGTCTTACCTCTTCTGAAGTATATACACCCTGACTTAGGGAGCTGGGTCTACTTCTTTGTATATCCAGCAGCCATAGTGTCCTGCCTTGCACAGAGTCAACAATAATCTCTAGCCTATCCCTTCAATTCTAGGTACTGAAGATTAGAAAGCTCATGGAGCCTTTCCTATCATATATGCCTAGGCAACTGTTGGCCTCATAGTTCAAAACCAAGTTTATCACTGTCTTCATACAATACCCTACTACATACTCTCCCCAAAGACAAGTTATTGGGGAAAACAATCTTCACCCCTGATATTTTATTCCGTGATCAGGGCTACTCATTAGCATTGTAGTCCTGGCTCCTGTCTGTCACCTCCTTTACTCACAGGATAGGAGGAGTGTACTTATTAAAACTGAGTTTAAGATAAGAATTAAGACAAGGATGGCTCTGCTTTTTCATTTCTCCCTTATCTTGGGAGCTTAGCTAACTTGAGGAAACATTTATTCTTCTGTTCCTATATATCAGGGGAGACTTGGGATAATACTACATAGTGCTACAAGGCTGCCTTTGAGTAGGTGGGACAGTATGTCTTTGGGGGATTCTACAATAGAGATCTTGTTTGTTTGTTTGTTTTTTGTGTGTTTTTCTCATTCCCTAACTTCCTTCCTAATTTGCTTACTTTATTTATCTTTTTTCACTGACATAAGCAATATTCTCCAAAAGGCAAAAAAAAAAAAGAAAAAATAGAAAGTTTTTGTTTTTATCAATCTTCACTAATACCCATAGTGGTGGTTTTAGTTGAAATAAATTACAGGTTCCCATGTGCCAAACTTTAGTCAGATAATGTCTTATGCCCCAGAAAGTAAATATTTATTTTAAGTGAATATCTTTTGGTTATTAATCCATATATCAATATTTATGGAAATTTTGTAAAATTAACACTCTTATAGTTATTGTCTTATTGCTGTATAAACAAAAGATGTCAGGAAACAATTATTTTTGTTATCCTCCTCCATTAATTTTAGGGTTTATATTTTCATATAAATTATATTTTTTAATTTTAAAATTGTTACAAAACATGATTAAACTCCACTTAAAAATGTACACATTGGCATTAAGCATACTAACTCTACTTTAGATGAAGAAATAGTGTGAGAAGTTTTTCATATTTTTGAAGGAAAGTATCTAATGAAAATTCATTCCTTTTGATTATTTAATTAGTTGAACACTTAGATTGCATTCTTGCTAAAAAAACAACAACAACAACAAGATTACAGAAAGTTATTCCAACTGGCATAATTATGAGACAAAAGTCATTATTTTAAGTCAAATTCTTAAAAATAATTTATACATCTTAAAATTCGAACTGTGCATAATTTAAAGCATGAAAAATGGTCTGAGCCTTATAAACAGTTATTTGCTTATAAAAGTTAATAGTTTTATCTGTATCATTCCTCTTTTATCTTTCCTTAAATTTTCTATACATGTACAATCACATGTATAACACATATATAACTGGTAATATTTACTTGAAGATATTCCATGTTAATATATATTTTTATCAGGACCTATTTTTATGGGTCTCATCAAAACTGCTTCTCTTCTAGTAGAAACATATATATATATATATATGAAAATCATATATTTTTAAATAATAAATATAGCTACAAATTCTTTCTCAAGAATGAAAACATTTGTCTAGAAAATTCCCCTGAATTGTCAAAGTTAGCTTACAAAAGTTTTTATTGTAGAATTTTAAATTATAAAATGAAACATTTTTAAAAATATATTTTATTGATTTTTTACAGAGAGGGAGAGGGATAGAGAGTTAGAAACATGGATAAGAGAGAAACATCGATCAGCTGCCTCTTGCATACCTCCCACTGGGGATGTGCCCGCAACCAAGGTCTATGCCGTTGACTGGAATTGAACCTGGGACCCTTCAGTCTGCAGGCTGATGCTCTATCCACTGAGCCAAAACGGTTAGGGGTAAAATGAAACATTTTTAAAGAAAAAAAGTAAGCCCTGGCTGGTTTGGCTCAGTGGATAGAGCATCGGCCTGCAGACTGAAGGCTCCCAGGTTCAATTCCGGTCAAGGGCATGTACCTTGGTTGCTGGCACATCCTCAGGAGGGGGTGTGCAGGAGGCAGCTGCTCAATGTTTTTCTCTCATCGATGTTTCAAACTCTCTATCCCTCTCTCTTCCTCTCCGTAAAAAATCAATAAAATATTTTTTAAAAATCTCTTAAGAAAAAAAGAAAAGAGGGAAAATAATTGGTCATCAATTTTACTTAAATATAATGCATTCCTATATTTAAAATTAGGATCAGTGGCATATCAATATTTGAAACACAACGAAGAATAAGTAAATGACATGTGAATAACTTTTCTGCTAATTAGAAAGCCATTAGGCTCAATTCTGATCACTCAAGAGATATAAGAAAGGATTGGCAAGAGGAAAACATTGGGTAAAGTAGCACATGTTCTGTCTATATCATGCTACCAGCTAAGCCAATAAATGGGTGCAAATTATATATATATTTTTAAATATACTTTATTGATTTTTTACAGAGAGGAAGGGAGAGAGATAGAGAGTTAGAAACACTGATGAGAGAGAAACATCGATCAGCTGGGCACAACCCAGGTACATGCCCTTGACCGGAATCGAACCTGGGACCTTTCAGTCCGCAGGCTGACGCTCTATCCACTGAGCCAAACCGGTTTTAGCAACAAATTATATTTTTTAAAAGATTCAAGGTCCTTTGTATTTATCCAAATTTAGACTATATCCTATTAGATATTTTAAATTATATTTCTTTTATCTAAGATTTTGTATTTTTTTAAAAAAGTTATTTTATTTGAAGTTTAGTATGCTCATACTAGTTTTAAAAACATTGAAGAAAATATTTTTAATGAAATTCTTTTTGGAAATCAGGTGCCAGTATCACATCATTATTTTAACCTATTGGTTTTCTCTCTTTTGGAAACTTTTTATACCTTATTAGAAAAAGAAGACACAGAACACATTCAATCCTAGTTAGCAAATCATTGAAAAGTCCATTTCAGAAATAATCAACAGTCTAAGTTGCAGTAATATCAATTACATCTATCACTTGTTTTGACAAGGTATGATACTTTGACATGCAAAGAATTAAGACAAAACACATATTAGTTTTTCTTTACAAATTTACCTAGTTAAAAAAAATAAAACAATAATATACACACACTCTTCAAGAGACTTACACATTGATTTTTTGGGGTTTTGTATCCACCATGGTTTTCCAGGGGGAAAAAAAGAGAGAAGAAAATTTGCAAGTCATTCTAAAATTTACAAGATAATCCTTTTTTAAGTACTGTTATTGTAAGACCATATGATAAGAAATATTTTAAGACTACACAATAAAAAATTAAGTACACAATTTACTTCCAGGAAATAACACTAACTTTAATTAAAGAGAAATGAAAACATCATTTAAATCCCTTTGCAAAGCCCCTTTAAGCAATACCTTGCAAATGATTGCATTGTACTTGAGTTATTCTCACAATGCACTATTTTCTCTGCAGGCCAGACAGGGTAATATTGCATGTTTCCACTAGTAGACATATTTTCTCCAATTTTTGTATCTATTAAAGAAATTTTATTAAATTTTAAAGATAAAATTATTTATATATTAAATAGTCTTAAAAATTCATAGTTTTATTTGGAAGTTTTAAAATAAATCTAAAAGACAAAAAGTACTATAAAATGTTCAAAAGTGGATTAGTGAAAACTTTGTTTCAAAAATATGATAATAAAAGGTTTCAGAGACTAAATAATTCAAAAAACTTACCTTTTGACCAAAATAAAAAAAAAGGGGAGAAAATTGTTTTCTCTCATACACCTATTTTCTCAGGCACAAAAATTTGTTTCTTTATTCAGTATTTATATTTAACTAGAGGCCCAGTGCACGGATTCATGCACGTGGGGTGCGTGGCCTGCAGGGATTGGCCAGCTGTGGGAGCAGCCATTCATCCCAGTCAGCCAAACGATGCTCCCACTATGGGAGCTCACTGACAATCAAGGGGCAGCTCCTGTGTTGAGTGTCTGCCCCCTGGTGGTCAGTGCACATCATAGTGACTGGTCGACCAGTCATTCTGTTCTGGTCGTTCCGCCATTCGGTCACGGGGCTTTTATATATATAGATAACATGAAAAAGAACTTGACTTTTATAATTGTAATTTGGATAAATGAGAACAAGAAAATTTATCTGTTTATTATATAACTAGAGGCCCAGTGCACAAAAATTTGTGCACTCGGGGGTCCCTCAGCCCGGCCTGTGCCCTCTCACAGTCTGGGACCCCTTGGGGGATGTCCACCTGCTGGCTTAGGCCCACTTCCGGGGGGGATCGGGCCTAAGCCGGCTGTCAGACATTACTCTGGCAGCCCGGGATGTACACTTGCCAGCAGGGAGCAGGCCTAAGCTGCAGTCAGACATCCTTAGCGCTGCTGAGGAGGTGGGAGAGGCAGCTGGCAGCCTGGCTTGTGGCTGAGCAGAGCTCCCCCTGTGGGTGTGCACTGGCTACCAGGGGTCAGCTCCTGCATTGAGCATCTGCCCCCTGGTGGTCAGTGTGTGTCATAGTGACCAGTCATTCCCAGTCGTTTTGCTGTTAGGATCAATTTGAATATTACCCTTTTATTATATAGGATTATGAAATAACAAGGAAATAGTATTTTCTCTCAATCAGGCAATGAAATTACTTTATCCCCCTACCAATGTTACAAATAAAGGTATTATTATTATTACCATTATTATCTGTGCTTTATGGGTGAAAAACCAGATGGACAGTTAGGTTTTTGTATTAAGGGTCACTCAGTTAGTCCCAAGACTGAGACATGAATCTAGGGTGTTGACTTCTACATTATACTGTTTCTGAAGATTCCCTGAAAAGTTGAGCAATTAATGATCAAGTTTTAACTGAAATATTTTTTAAATATACTATTCTAATGAAAGACTAAAAATAAGACTTTTTTGTTTAATAATATAATATGTTATAAATTACATATCAAAGATAGACCATAAAGTGTTTTAAGGTCATTTGTCATTTCTGGGAACAGTTTCTCTTTAAATTTTTTAACTTAGATATACTTATTTTCAAATCAATATATTAATGTAAAAATATTTATGTGTTATTTTTATAATACATTGTATTTTAGGTGGAATATGCATAAATGAGGATAAGGGAATAGAAAAACGGATTAAGGAATCTCATGTGATATGACCTAGAATATTGATTATTTCTATAGTTCTAATATTTTACATATTATTAAATTATATTGGCTGGTTAACCTTTGCTAACGGTGTCTGAAATCATTAAATTACACTTTCTTTCTCTGTAAATATATCAGACATTAATGCCTTTATTTAGGATATCTACTAAGACTATTAACCATCTGGTTTGCCTAGGACTTTCCTGGTTTTAGCACTAAAAGTCCCATGACCCAGGAAATTTCTGTTGGGCAAATCAGGATATTTGGTTATCCTTTATATTTGACAACATCAGAAAACAGAATTAAGGACAAGGAGCCTAGAACTCAACAGTAGTTTTCCCAGAAAGCAAATCAGTTGCTTCTATGTCAACTTTGGCTTTAATATGTGGAAAGATCCTAGTGCACAATTACTATAACTCTTGGTTTAATTCAACAATTGTTCATTAAGAGAACATTACATATTGAACTCTATGTCAGAGTGTTAGATATTAAAATAAATAAGTATGTTACATCTCTACTCAGAAAAAGAATAATAAGTATTCAACCAGAATGTTATGACACAAAATACAAACCTAATATAAAATCCTATATAATAAAAGGCCAGCCACCATGTACCAGGACACCACTGACCCTAGCAGGGTTGGCCACGCCCCCAAGCAAGCGGTTAGGGGTGATCAAGCAGGCAGACCAGGGGTTAGGGGTGATCAGGTAGGCAGGCAAAGTGGTTAGGAGTGATCAGGCAGGCAGACCAGTGGTTAAGGGTGATCAGGTAGACAGACAGCCCCTTGCAGGGCTGGCCCCACCCCACAGCAAAGAAAGAGGGAGGCCCAGGCCAGTCAAGCCATCACACCCCAGCCTGTCCCCTGCAGAGGGAGGCCACTGGTGGCAGGGGAGGGGGGAGGCAGCGCTGCACAGAGGGCCAGCAGTGGCAGCAGCTTGGGTAGGGCCAGTTTCCTGCAGCCAGGGGAAGGAAAGCCTGGATAGGCCCTGATATCAGGCCAGGCCTAGGGACCCTAACTGAGGGGTCCTGGGTTATGAGAGGGTGCAGGCTGGGCTGAGGGCCCCTGCCCCCCCCCCCCCCGAGTGCACAAATTTTCATGCACCGGGCCTCTAGTCTACACTAATAAAAGAGAAACATGGTAATTAGCGTATGACCGCTACCCTCCCCATTGGCTAATCAGTGAGTATATGCAAATTAACTGTCAGCCAAGATGGCAGCCGGCAGCCAGGCAGCTGGAAGCGAACATGAGGCTTGCTTGCTGCAGTGACTACAGACTCCAACATTCCCCGCCTCACTTTCCGGCCTCTCAGTTGCAACTCTAAGAAACTATTACTATGTTGCAAATAACAAGCTAAACAAAAGCCCAGAAATCCACTTTCAGTCAGCCGGGCTTTAGCAACATTGTATCGATGTTTTCAGCAGCGAGGCCTCAGAGCTAAAGTTGGCCCAGAATAAAAAAAAAAAAAAAAAAGAAAACAAGGAGCGGTTGGAAGCTTCAGTCACTCGCTTCTGGAAAACAGCCCTCAGCCCCTCACCCAGACTGGCCAGGCACCCCAGTGGGGACCCCCACCCTGATCCAGGACACCCTTCAGGGCAAACCAGCCGGCCCCCACCCATGCACCAGGCCTCTATCCTATATAGTAAAAGGGTAATATGCTTCCCAGCACCAGGATCAGCGGAGCAGCGAGGCTCCCGGCACCGGGATCAGCGTGACAGGGGGCAGCGCCCAAACCCCCTGATCGCCCTGCGGCTCTGTGTGTGACAGGGGGCGGGGCCACAACCTCCCTATCCGCCCTGCTCTGTTCGTGACAGGGGAAGGCGCCCCAACCCCCTGATCAGCCCTGCTCTGTGCCTGATAGGGGGGAGCTCCCCAACCCCCTGATCCGCCCTGCTCTGTGTGTGACAGGGGGCAGTGCCCCAACTCCCCTATGGACCCTACTCTGTGAGTGACAGCGGGGAGCTCCTCAATCCCCTGATGGGCCCTGCTCTGTGCGTGACAGGGGGCAGCACCCCAACCCCCTGATGGGCCCTGTTCTGTGCTTGACAGGGGGTGGCGCCGCAACTTCCCCATCGACCCTGCCTTGAGTGTGACGGGGTGGTGCCCCAGCCCCCCAATTGGCCCTACCCTGAGCGTGACTGAGGGTGGCATTGCAACCTCCCGATCCGCCTTGCTCTGTGCATGATGGGGCGGCGCCCCAACTCCCCAATCGGCGCTGCTCTGAGCCCGTCCAGGGGCTGCACCTAGGGAATGGGCGTGCCCTCTGCCACCCGGGAGCAGGCCTAAGCCAGCAGGTCTTATCTCCCGAGGGATCCCAGACTGCGAGAGGGCACAGGCTGGGCTGGGGGACCTCCCTCCCCTGCCCCGAGTGCACAAATTTTTGTGCACCGGGCCTCTAGTCTATATAATAAAAGCCTAAGCGACCATTACAGCAGAACCAAAATGACCAGTTGCTATGATGTGCACTGACCACCAAGGGGCAGATGCTCAATGCAGGAGCTGCCCCCTGGTGATCAATGTGCTCCCACAGGGTAGCGCCGCTCAGCCAGAAGCCGGGCTTACAGCTGCCATGGCTGGAGAGTGCAGCTTTGGTGGCAGGAGCCTAAGGAGCAGCATTAAGGTTAGGGAGTCGAGGGATAAGGAGCAGCAAGCAGTTGGGTGGTAAAGAGCAAGGGGACCTGGACTGAGAGAGGGTTCAGGCCCTGCTGAGGGACACCCCCCCCAAGTGCATGATTTCGTGCACTGGGTCTCTAGTATTATAGAAATTCAGGAAAGGAAGTAATGATATTCAGAGACATGTTGAGCTGCACACATGGTGAATTCCTAGGTGACCAATATAATGAAATAGAATATAGTCACTGGAAATGTAAGCAGATGGAGGAAATTATACTTATAAAGGGCAGTACAAATGTGATAAGCCACTTTCACATGGGATGGGGAAAGATGAAAAGGATAATAATCTACACAGAGATCTGGGTAGTAAGAAAAATGTGAACACTAAAAATTAACATTTACCAAGTTTTTATTGTACAGGGACTGTACTATGTGGTTCAACTGAATAATCCCAATTTATCTTCACAACAATATTCTGGGTCAATTTTATTTCCTTATAAGAAATAGTGGAGGCATAGAATCAAATGATCTAATCTTTTAATTTACATCTAAAATTTCTATATATAAAAATAGAATTTGAGAACAGTAATTATTTAAACTTTTAATATATTATTAAGTATAAAAGGAAACTACTAAGGACTTAGGTCAATACACTATGCAAAGTAACTATTTTCATTACTCCAAATTTAATTATATCTTTCTATATATAAAATATTTTTTAGGGAGATAATGCACTTAAAAATAATTTATGCCATAAAATAATTCATAGAGCCCCAGGCATGTATATTTATTTAAATTTGCTGCAATATACAACTCAAAACATGTGTGTCTAGAAGACAAAAGGTTGCTCTGAGATATTCTGAAGCTCAGCCCACATTTTCTCTGACTAAGCATAAGTACACATTACACCCAAGAGGAGACAAATGGCCTCATCTTATCCATGAACTAAGTTTAAGTTTTCAGAAAACATTCAACATGTATTACTAAAAATGTAACAAAACAAACAACAAAAAACTTAATTCTCCTGTCTGAAATACAGAACACCAACAGAGATAAGAGAACTAAGTTTATACTTATTAACTAATTGAAACAATTTTAAGGTGCCTAAGGTGTTTCATATTTATTACTGATGCTTTAAATTATAAAAAAAAAAAAAAAAAAAAACATGAGGAGCAATAGGTAAAATCCTGTGGGTGATACCTCTGTACAGCAAATATTCTAGAAAGATGGAGAAGGAAGGTGAGAGGGCTGGAGGGAGAGAGAACAAGAGAGATGGATCGTGTTGAAAACCTTAGATTAAACAAAGAAGCATGTACATAGAAAATAAGCTAATAGTTCAAGCATGACTTGTTTTAATTACATCTCACCACATTGTGAAGTATCTCTTAAGAGTGAATTAGATAGAACATGAAACACACACGATAGACTTCAAAATTCCATATAAATTTACTAACTTCTATTACAGCCTAGTATCTATTCATATTTTATTCCTTGAAAGACATTGTTTTACCAAAAGCATATTACCCAGATAATCTGGTCCGGAGTGTGAAAAAAACCTTTCCTCCTAAGATTTATGCTATCAAATCAGTCAACAGCATTGTCTAATGGTGATTACCACAAATTGCAGACATAAAGTCATGAAAATACAAACAACATTTGAAGCACACCTTGCTGGTTAGCTCATATAAAGTAATAAAAGCACCTTACTATGCCATGGCTAAAGCATAGTAGCCATTGACTCTAATGAGGACTTCACAAAGAAAAATTCCAGAACCTTCTTTCTGATGCACAGTTTTTGTTTGTTTTGTGTAGTTTTGTTTTGTTTTATTGTTTAAAGTATTACAGGTCTCCTTTTTCTCCCAAATTGACCCCCCCAGCCACTCCCACCCCCGAGGGCAAGCCCCCATGACCCCAATGTCTGTGTCCATTGGTTATGCTAATATGCATACAAGTCCTTTGGTTGATCTCTAACTTCCCTTCTCCTGTCTTCTCTCTGAGGTTGGATGGTCTGTTCAGTGAAACCTTATCTCTGGATCTATTTTTGTTCATCAGTTTATGTTGTTATTTGCCAATGCTATTTCAGATCAGGGTTTAATCTCCAAAATTTGCAGGGAACTCATACAACTTAACAAAAGGAAGATAAACAATCGAATAAAAAAAATGGGCAAAGGACTTAAATAGACACTTTTCAAAAGAGGACATACAGAAGGCCAAGAGACATGAAAACATGCTCAAGGAAAGAGGTTTTAAATTGACTATATTCAATAGTATAGAAAATTATGTCCTAACAGGGCCTTTAAAGGTAAATGTTCAGCATTGTAAATAGCAATTTAAATGTAAAGAGGTGTGGGAAATGAAGTTTTAAGACCAAAGCACAGAGGACACACAACTCCAAATTATAAACCAATTTATAATTAGTGGTAACATGAGATATTTTGTACATTTCTCTCTTAATCAACATACCTACTATATACACATGAATATTCATAAGCTATAAGAAACTAAACTCTAATGATTCTACCAAAAAACTGAGAATTGATTAATGAATTTGGTAAAGTAGAAAGACACAAAATTAGTATTTAGAAATCAGTGTCATTGTTATACACCAATAATGAACTATCAGAAAAAAAAATTAAGAAACCAATCCCATTTACTGTTGCAACAATAACAAAAAATAAGATAACTAGAATAAATTTAACCAAGACCTATACTCAGAAAATGATAGAATAATAAAAAAAAAAAAGAAATTGCAGAATATACAAATAAGTGTGAGCGTATTCCGTGTTCATAGATTGGAAGTAAAATGCCCATATTATCCAAAGCAATCTATAGATTCAATGCAATTCCTATTAAAATCCCAATGGCATATTTTACAGATCTAGCACAAATATCCTAAAAATGTATATGGAACCACAAAAGAGCCCAAATAACCACAGCATTCTTTTTAAAAAATATATATATATTTTTTTGATTTTCTACAGAAAGGAAGGGAGAAGGATAGAGAGTTAGAAACATCGATGAGAGAGAAACATCAATCAGCTGCCTCCTGCACACTCCCTAGTGGGTATGTGTCCACAACCAAGGTACATGCCCTTGACTGGAATCAAACCTGGGACCCTTGAGTCCACAGGCCAACGCTCTATCCACTGAGCTAAACCGGTTAGGGCAACCACAGCATTCTTGATAAAAAAGAACAAAGTTAGAGGTATCACACTGCCTGATATTAAACTATACTACAAGGCCATTGTATTCAAACAGACTGGTACTGGCATAAGAACAGGTATATAGATGAATGGAACAGAACCAAGAGCCCAGAAATAAACCCATGCCTTTACAGTTAATTACTATTTGATAAAGGAGGCAAAAACATACAATGGAGTAAAAATAGTTTCTTCAATAAAAGGTGTGGGGAAAAGTGGGCAGATACATGCAAAAAAATCCAAGTAGACCATCTACTTATACCATATACAAGAATAAACTCAAAATGGATGAAAGACTTAAATGTAAATCACAAAGCCATGAGAATCATAGAAGATATAACAAGGGCAGTAAAATCTCAGATATCTCCCATAGCAATATTTTTGCCAATATATCTCCCAGGGCAAAAGAAACAAAGGTAAAAATAAACAAATAGACCATTGAACTTAAAAGCTTCTGCACAACTAAAGAAACCATCAACAAAATGAAAAGACAACCCAATGAATGTGAGAACATATTTGCCAATGATACATCTGATAAGGTGCTAATTTCCAAAATATATAAAGAACTTACACAACTCAACACCAGGAAAACAAAGAGCCCACTTTTTAAAAATAGGAAAATAATCTGAATAGACTCTTCTCCAAAGAGGATATACAGAGATCCCAGTTCTGGAAATATTTCTGAAGAAACCCAAAACACTAATTTGTATTGTTATTTACAATAGCCAAGATCTGGAAACACACCAAGTGCCCATCAGTAGATGAGTGGATAAAAAAGTTATTTTACATTTACATGATGTAATACTACTCAGCCATAAAAAAGAAGGAAATCTTACCTTTTGCAACAGCATGAATGGACCTCAAGATTATTATGCTAAGTGAAAAAAGCCAGTCAGAGAAAGACAAATACCATATGATTTCAGTTAGATGTGGAATCTAATGAACTAAATTACTTAACAAACAAAATAGAAACAGAAGCATAGATGCATCAAATGGACTGACAGCTGTCGGAGGGAAGAAGATTGGGGCTGCATGAAAAGAGGTGAAGGGATTAAAAACATACATACATATATATATACATCCTATATAATAAAAATGTAATATGCAAATGGTCGTTATGCTGTGAAGTGTAATGACTGACTGCATAATGACAGGATTACAGATCAGCAGGAGGGTGGAACAGGGAGCTACAAGTGGGTGGTGGAGAGCAACAGGAGGGGGCAGGGCAGCAAGTTATGAGAGGGGGTGCGGGGAGGCGGAGGGAGCTACAGGAGGGCGGAGCAGCAGGCAGAGAGCTACTGGAGGGTGGCAGTGAGCTACTGGTGTGCTACTGGCACATGGATTTGTGTGCAGGGCTACTAGTGTATATATAACAGTATAGTGATAGTCGGAGGGAAAGGGGACTGGGGATGGTGGAAGTGGGCAAATCAGGGAAAATGTGGATGGAAAGAGACTTTGCTTTGGGCAATGGGTACATGATTCAGTGTGCAGATGAAGTTTTATTAAGTTGTACACTTGAAACCTGTATGTTTTCATTAACCAATGTCGCCCTAATAAATTCAATAAAAAATAAAATACATTCAGAAGACTCAACCATGCTAGTGGTTTCACTATACTGATAGTCTGAAACATTATTTTTTAATAGAGCACAAGTAAAATTTATTAACTAGTATTTCCCATGAAAGAATATACTTTCAATAAGACTTCTCAACTCCAAGTTCTCTTAGTTTCAGCTTAAAGAGTATTTCATAACAGGAAACTCCTGGAACATCCCAGGTCAAATTAAACTCTTAGCATTACTTATGTTACTTTATATTATTGTGTTTACATTTATTATTCCATGAAATGATTTCAAATTTTTTAAATGTATTTTTTGTTGTTTTTATCTCTTTCTCTTGATTTTAACCTGTATAATAGACCAAGGTTGGCCTAATAATTTTACTACTATATTTTCTATATTTAGAGTTATCCTTGCTATATAGGATCTATTGTGGTGCATAAGTGAAAATATTATCACCACTGTTCTCTTTGGGATGAGAGTGGGACAGGGGATGGTAAAACAATACATTAAAGTTAAGAAAGTAAAAAATATAATTTTTTGACCAGAATTGGTCAAGGGATTACAAATTTCCTTCATTTCAAGTAGTGCTACAAACACTATATTCTGCAAAGAATAAGTTTCATACTGTTAAACATAATTTTAAATATTAAAGTATTTTGCAGTTCAAGTAAAAAATGCTAGGAATTAGTAAGACTGCCACATCTAGTTGGGCCAGTTGCACTTTGTACTACATGTAAGTGGTTATGTTCACATCATAGACATTGTAGATTTAATATTTATTACAACATCTTTCCAGGAGATTATGTCTTGATTAACAAAGATCTGTTTGTTACAATAGTCTTTAAACAGATGGAGCAAAGAACCTTGAGAAAGGATCAGCTTTTTCTCATTCACATAGAGGTACCCTAGAAACTAGGGCAGCCTTAAAGATCTAGAGCAAGAGGATGTAGTGCATGAGGAGGCTCAATAAGTCTCTGAACTCATCACTAAAATGTTAATTAATTATAGTCTTTTAATGTCCTGACTAATGGATTTCTCTAATTATGTAACTTTCTACCACTGTTAAATGGCTCAACTATGGCAATAATGAGAATTTCAGTAAATTTGTTATTCTTAGGCTCTATTTATCTATTGTAATAACATCCTCACAAAAAAGAAGTGGATCTCTACAATTCTGTCCATAGTGGATAGCCTTCTCTCTACTGACCATCCTTAATTTATCTACTATAGAAACCTGGCCCAGAAGGACTAGTTCACAGAGTGAGCCTGGACACTTGGGTTGTCTTCCTTCCTTCCTTCCTTCCTTCCTTCCTTCCTTCCTTCCTTCCTTCCCTCTTTCCTTCCTTCCTTCCTTCCTTCCTTCCTTCCTTCCTTCCTTCCTTCCTTCCTTCCTTCCTTCCTTCCTTCTTTCCTCACTCCCCCCTCCCTCTTTCTTTCTTTCCTTCTTTCTTTTCTTTCTTTCTTTCTTTCTTTCTTTCTTTCTTTCTTTCTTTCTTTCTTTCTTTCTCTCTCTCTCTCTTCTCTCTCTCTCTCTCTCTCCTCTCTCTCTCTCTCCCTCCCTCCCTCCCTCCCTCCCTCCCTCCCTCCCTCCTTTCTTTCTTTCTTTCTTTCTTTCTTTCTTTCTTTCTTTCTTTCTTTCTTTCTTTCTTTTTCTTTCTTCCTTTCTTTCTTTCTTCTTTCTTTCAAATAATTTGAATTGGGCTTATTAAAACAGGGTTAGATATTAGGTGGTATTAAATCAGGAAAATGGTATGGAAACATTTATGCTTCTGTATAGAAAAACAAAGAAAGCTAAACCACATGCAAAAAGATGAATGAAGCAGTGTCCAGAGAGATGGAAGAGAGAGAAAGAGAGAGAGAGAGAGAGAGAGAGAGAGAGAGAGTTGAAAACTAATCTTGGAAACTATTAGATTTTCAGTTCTAGTCCATCAAGCCTGGAAGTTTTTTTTCATCCTTAAGTTTATGTGTTCATCTATAAGTTATTGGGGTTTTGTCCTTTCACCAATGAACATATCTTACTGTTATTTACCATCAAAGATAGAGTAAGACCTTCCTTCATTTCTTTCTATTTGATTGATTTCAATCATTTCAACTTTTTCTCTAAAATTTCATGCACATGAATATTAAAGTATGTATTGGGAGGATTTCTGAGTTGTATGTAGCTGAGTGAAGATATTTTGGATGTAGTATTATAGCTAAAAACCATTGCATTATTTTTATTGATGACTTTGAATTTCTTCCCAGTTTTCCAATCATGTATCATGGTAACCAATTCTGAGAAAAATAAGGAATAATTAGTAAATCTGCATATTGTTTAAGGCACATACCATGAATGTGACACTGTTTGTCATGATCAGTCCATTCATATTGCAGGATGAAGTATTTTAAGATAGAGGCAGGCTTACCTTCTGAAAATGTTCAGTGGACATGGTGATTAAAATGATAAAATTGAATTTTTAAAACATATTGAACACTTATTCCAGGAACTGTGCAAGATGACCTGTAAATACAAAAAACAAAGGGCTATGGTCTGACAGCGGGACATTTTAGTTATGCAATTTAATTATTCTTAAAGTTCTACATGAAGATAATAAGTTCAAAGCACACAGTATAAAGTTTACATTACACCTCACTGTATGCTCGTATATAGTATATAATATAGACTCAGAATGTACTTAATATATATTATTTTCATTAGTTTCTAGTACTAATTCCACTTTCAGTGAATAATAATAATTAGACACTGTAAGCTTTTCTTGTTTCAAGCAGAGAATTTGTCATGAAGTTTTGTAGTTCTACTTATTAACTACCATATTTCAATGAGAGTATGCTTTTCCTTATATAGAGAGAACTGTAGGGTTTAGACTTCTGTAGATTATAATTTATACTATGGTTAAATAAAAATAATGCAAACTTTGAAAATATCTAAAACTTTCCAAAATTAAAAAAATAATAATTAGATAAAGGAATTCATTGATTATCAAAAATGTATATCAATTTTATGGAAAAAAGAAGAGTTACTTTTAAAAAGAAAGAGAAATTATTCAACCATTCAAATAATTTCTATCAAGTTCTTTACAGTGGGATTAAAATGACAAATATACAATTAATTTTGGCTCATACACTAAAAAACTTGAGAAAATCTTCTAAGTGCATCGGTGGATGCAATTTTAAAAAATATGTATTATGTTTAAGAAAGACTCTTCTGACTTCAGAACTTAGAGGAGAAAACAACAAACCCAACTTGAGAAGATTTGGGGGAGGATTTATTAAAAAATTAATGCTTAAAGGAGGTCAAATATATAATAGAAGGTGCTCGAACTTCAGGTGGTAAAAATTAAATATACAGATGATGTATTATAGAATTGTACACTGGGAACGTATATAATTTTGTTAACCAATGTTACCCCAAACATTTAATTAAAATGATTTTTGAATTTTCAACAGAGGATATGTTTTTATTGATTTTTTAAGAGAGAGAGAGAGAAAGAGAGAGAGAGAGAGAGGAAGAGAGAGAGAGAGAGAGAGAGATCAGTTGCCTCCCATATGCACCTGACCAGGAATTGAACTCACAACCTAGGTATGTGCCCTGACTGGAATCAGACTGGCAACCATTTTGGTGTATGAAATGATGCCCCAACCTAGCCACTTGACCAGGGCAGAAAGGACTATTAAATTAATAATTAAGAGGTAGAAGGTGTGAGGAAGTGGGTAAAATTTACAATAAAAAGTAGTAGTAATAATAATAATAATAATAGCACTAGTAGTGGTAGTAGAATTAGAAAATGTAGTTCCCAGGATTTAGCTAAGGTAGTGGGAATGGGATGGCAGCCAACATGGTGAATCTCTGAAAGTTGGAAGTAAAAAAGAAGAGATCTGAATGCAGGGACAAATGGGGACTGGTAGAAAGTGTCATAAGCAGAATTTGGAGTGTCTCAGAAATAAGAATATAGAGCAACAGGTCAAAAACAGTAGTTTGGAGCCAGGAACTTGTAAAAAACTAAAGGTATTATATGCCAAGTATGATAGGTACTTCACATTTTTCAAGGTATGATTTAAGATAGACATTTAAAAAATACTAGGTATGCAACTCATACTCTATTTAGTAAATGTAACTAGCAACATTAATTAGTGATTTTATGAAAATCATTGCTTAGAAAGAGAAGAAGAGGAAGGGTGGAAGATCCCATGAATTACAAGCATATATCCATGTAAGCCTTTCAAAACTTTAATAGCAGAATCTTCCACAATTACTGTTTGGTAACAATTACATGAACTATTAAGAATTCAAATTGTTAGGTTATTTTAAATAAAAGGTTAAAATATTATTTCTATAAGATAATAATTATTTAGTATATACCAAAGGCATACAAAGTATAAATTGGTATTGAAATAAGATTAATGTTCCTTCCTCTCTTTTTACTCTTGAACTCTTCTTAAAATACATAGTTTTTCTTTTTAATCCTCACCAGAGGATATTTTTCTAATGACTTTTATTTTTAGAGAGAGTGGAAGAGAAGGAAAGACAGAGAGAAATACAGATGTGAGAGGAACACATCAATTGGTTGCCCCTGCATGCACCCCAACCCTGTTCTGGGCCAACGAGAAGCCTGCAACCGAGGTGCATGCCCTTGAATAGAATTGAACCTGGGACTCTTCAGGTCCCAGGCCGAGGCTCTATCTACTGAGCGAAACCAGCTAGGGCAAAATTCATATAAAAATCTTACTATAAATAGTGGAGTATGTAAAGGAAAGATATGTTCAATATTGGTAATTAGAATATTAGGAAATTAGAAATATTCCCAGAACTTCTCAGTAGGAAAAGAAAGCATGGGTCCAAGATCAGGGAAAACATTGAGGCAGTGTATTGGAATTTAAGTAAGAGATTCAATAATTAATGAAAAGAATCCTAGCCTTGTGGTCAGTGAGATAGCAAGAGAAGTCTGATGTCATGGAAACCAAACTAGGAGTTTACAAAAGAAGGAAATAGTACTGACAAATCTGAAAAAAAGACCTGATTTGTTACATAGGGGCATGGGAAGGGAGGGGAAGTTCTTCCCTCTTGGCCCTGTGACTGCACTGAAGTACTGCCTTATGGTGACTTTCTCAAGTATTCAAATAGCAGTAAAAGAAAGGTCAGGCAAAAGAAAGGAAAATGAGGAAGAGTGGGTTTAGTGGATCTGTAGTCCTTGCTTGGTTCTCTAATCTACTTTTCTTTCTGTGAATGCCAGCTGCTGGCCACCAGGAGACACGTGCCCAGTTCTGTACTTGCCAGTGCAGCATTCAGACCTACAAAGATGATATGTCGCATGGTGCTAAGGCATTGATGCTTCATTGTTTGATCAGCTTGCTATCACCACTGAACTTATAAGAAAGAAGGGGAAAATTTGTTCATTTTCCTCCCATGTAGGGAGAAGATTGGGATTGCTTTTTTAAATGACGAGTAAAAAAATAAAAGTTTTATTAACTACACAAATGTTCAAACGTTTGAAGTAGAACAAACTTGAAAAGTAGTAATGAGATGAGAAGTTCACTGATTTACTAAATGAAAGAATTAGCACATGGTTTGGAAAGAAATTAGATTACAGTGCTTTGAGGAATAAAACATTTTATTTGAAAATTATTCAGTAAAGAGGGGATTTTGAAAGAAGTTAGGTACCAAGGAAGGGAAAAACTAGTTCATTTACTTAATGAGTAAAATTGAGGACCATTATTTAATATTGAGATAACAAATTAAGAAAATAAGTGAAGGGAAATAAAAAAATAGACTTTTAGAGATTATAAGTTTAGGTAAGAGAAGAGACCCCTACTAGAAACAAGTTTATATTTTTTGCAAAGATATGAATTTACTGTAACATACTAAAGAAGATAGAGTAAATGGCTGCACAGGAATTATTACACTATAGAACTCTCTGAGCCCTTAATTTCTTCTTCAACCCCAAAATATGCCTTCTGTGTTCTGCATAATACACATAGTTAGATAATATGGGTGGCCAACAGCCATGTGTTACTCATCTGCCGCTCCATTCTAATTTATAAGCTTTTGGTATTAAACTCATATCCCCAAATGGTCATAATTCTGGTATTTAGCTCATTCTTTTATCTTTTTTAAATGTCAAACAAAATAAAAATGTTATTGTGGCTCTTCAGCAAATATCTAGAGCATCAAAAAATAGACTAGATTTATCGTAAATCCTATGAATAAAGTAATCTACCTCTTCTCACAACTTGTTTTACTTTTGGAAGGATATGATTAACTTTCTACTTTGTTCCATGTTTCTATTTACCAAAAATCTCTATTAGTTCCCCAGGGCTGCCATAACAAATTACCACAAACTGGGTGGCATAAAACAACATAAATTTATTATTTCCCAGTTGTGGAGGCTAGACGCCCAGAATCATGTTGTTAGCAGAGCCACACTTCTTCCTAAACCTCTACATGAGGATACTTCTTTGCCTCTTCTAGCTTCTGATAGCTGTAGGCATCCTTTGCCTTGTGGTAGCATCTCACCATCTCTGTCCATGGCTTCACAAGGCTGACTTCCTTCTCTGCATGTATGTCTCTATATTCTTACATGGCCTTCTCCTCCCTGTGTTTTTGTTTTCTCTTCTTATAAGGGCAATAATCATATTCTGGTATGGCCTACTCTAACTCAGTATGACCTGATCTTAACTTGATTTGATCTATAAAGGGCCTATTATTTCTAAATAATGTGAAGATGCACTGCCCATACATAGGACCTCAATATGTCTTTGGGGGGGGACACAATTTAACCCATAATAGCTTCCCAAAAAAGCTAAGAGTCACAATTTTTCAATATATATTCCTGCCTCCTTTTTTCTGAAGCATTCTTAATGTGCCTTTTCCTGCTCTTTTGAAGTAAGATACAGGTAGGTGATGGAGCACTAGTCAATGAAATGATAGTCAAAGTATGGAATATCTATCCTAAAGCTGAGTGTGGAGATTTTAGAGGCCACTTTTTGAATATGTAGTATCCCCACAATGGAATCTGCTTGAGTCACTGCATCACATTTAAGGAATAGCTTCCAGGAATCTCTCCTTTATTGTTAAGCCAATGAGATAAAGATAAACTAACTCGACTAACATGCACATATATATTAAGACAAGGTTTCATTCTCAAATGTTCATTATTAAATTGCTTACCACAGTATATAAAATAAAGGGCAAAATTAGAACACTTTCAACCCACAATTCAAGTTTGTTTTATCCTATATAACAAAATGCTAATATGCAAATTGTCCCCTCAACCAGGAGTTCGACTGGGATTTCAGCCTGGAGTTGGACCAAGGGGCAGGGCTGGCCAACCAACCACCCACGGCACCTCCCTCTGGCCAGCCCCACCCTGATCGCCCGTGATCAGGGTGGGGCTGGCTGGACCCAGCCTGTGCAGGAATATGTGCACTGGGCCTCTAGTATTCTTATAGCTAGCTTTCTCTCAAGATTGAATATATACCTTCTTCTATCCCTGTGAGCAATATTATAAAATTAAAACAAAATAAAACACAGCAACAACAAAAAACTTGTGACTAATAATTATCTTCCCAAGTGTTTTCAATGCATTCTAAAAGAGACATAATTTGCATGAGTATTAATATAGATTATATTTAACTATCTGAAAAACAAAAGTATTATCATACATTATTTCTGGAAATGGTTCATTATCATTCTCCATTTTCTTAGGAACTCTTATATTTGTATGTGTCATAGAAGCATGTTTAGACTAATGTGTTTGTATTCACATATTCATTAATTCATGCATTCACACAATGATTTAACATATTTTGGTGCCTATTATGTTTAACTCTCTGCTTGGAGTTAGGTATAGCATACGGAAACAAATAGGCAGGTTCTAACTTGCACTGAGTTTACAGAATATGTAAGGGAAAGGACATAAAATTATGATACAGGTATAAAATTACACACTTCCAAAGTGTTGTGAATGAAATACAGAGGGAGATATGAAAGCAAACAGCAAGGGAATGTGAACTAGCTTGGGTTGATCAGAGTAGGTGTCCATGACAAAGTGATAGCTTTCACTAAACTTGTAATTGAGTAGTAATTAACTGAACCAAGAGATGAGTGGTGGAAAATGTTTGATACAGAAGAAAGCGGCAAGTCCAAAGGCCCTGAGAAAATTAAGATTAATTCAAAAAGTGTAGAAAGCTTGTGAGAAAATGTGTGAAATGAGATGGAAGAAAATTCAGGAAGACTGAAGAAAAAAACTAGCAGGAAGCTGCAGGCCAGGTTAGCGATTTTGGTCTACAAACTAAGACAGATAAGCAATATGGTCATATTTGCAATTTGAAAATATAATCCTGCCTACAACTTGGACAGAAAAAAATTTGTTCAGGAAAATAACTTAGGAGATTTTAAGAAAAATATATTTATAGATTGGACAGGTGTGTTGGAAATAGAAGTAAATGAATTGGATGAATCTTTAAGATATGTAACATTTGTGTGCTGTTTCTTTGTCTTGGCATTTTTTATGCTTCACTGGGTCGATAGAGTGGCTTTCTATGCTAAGTGTCCTATAGGGCCCAGTGGCTCAGCCTCTCCAATTACCTGAGGTAGACACTCTTGGTGCACCCCCTTGTGGGCTTTGTGCACAGTCTTGTTGTAGTTGAGCCTTGATTGTTGTAGGTAACACTGGAGGATTTGACCTCCAGGCCAATTGGCTGTGAGAATCCCCTGTGTCTAAGGTGGGAGAACTTCTGTGCTGAAGACACCCTTCTGGGACAAGACTTGCTTCAGTGGGGCTTTGGTGCACACTGAGTCTGCCCCCTGAGTTTGTCCCTTATGGATCTGAGGAGTTGTAATTGGATGGTCCCACTCTGACCACTGGGTACACTGGCTCTTGGATCTAAGGAGGTGCTAATCTAGCCTCTGCCTGAGGCTACCCAGCAGAAGCCAGCTGTAAAGCAATGCAAGTTGCCCTGGGGCCTTGGGGCAGCTGCACTTTGTTAAGTTATTTTCAGATTACAAAGGGCCAGGCCTTTCATATGCAAAAGCATCCCTGCATGGCTTGGGTGGGGCGGGGTCCCAGGGGATCAACAGGGTGGGCAGAGTGAGCAGTATGGCTGCTCTCAGTCCTGCCTTCAGAGGTCCTGGCAATCACTGTGAGTGCCTCCGAGAGAAAGCTGCTCTCGAGGTCTGACCGATGCCAGACAGTCCCGTTTCTCCCGTATGAGTCTGGGTCCCCAGAGACTCGCCCAGGAACTGGAGCTCAGAGCCTGAGACTACCTCCTGATTGAAAAAGATAATCGTGTCCTCAGCTGCCAGCCCTCTCCCCATGCACCTCCACACCTTTGTATTTTACTTCGGCACCGCACCTCCTCTGAGTCTTGGTATGCTTTTCTCTTTCCTTCTAGTTGTAGAAATTCCACTCAGCCAGCCTTCCTGTGGTTCTGGATGATGTCCGTTATGTCTTTTGGTTGTATTTTTGAAGTGGTTGTGCGAGGCAGCAATCTCCGATGTTTATCTATGCTGCCATCTTGGTTTTCCATAGAAATTTTTTGATATTTGCAACCATATTAAAACAAAGATTTATATTTTTGATATTTATTTTATATATTTAAATGCCACTTAACAAAGAAAAATCAATCAGAAAAATGAGTTCGCGTGTCACCTCTGACATGCGTGTCATAGGTTCCCAATCACTGGTCTATTGTCTAACCTTCTATCTCACTATGGCAAGAAAGGCCACCTGTTCAATGGGGATTTTCCTGGTGGTTGGAGCTCCCACCCTGAAATCTGGAAAACTTGTTCCCAGGGGAGCAATATCCCACCTCTTCCTGCCAGCACATGGCAAGAACATGTTTAAAAGGTCATTAAGGGGAACCAAGATGGCGGCGTAAGGTATAGACCTGTGTGTGCTGCCTCCCACATCAATGTTGAAACTACCAACTATAAGACAAACAGCTATCATTCAGAACCATGGGAAAGCTGGCCCAGTGGAAATTCTACAACTGGAAGGAAAGAAAGAAGCACATTGAGACTGAGTAGGATATGCAGAGTCGCCAGGAACAGAGGTACGGAGTTGTGCACCAGGCAGGCTGCAACTGGATGCGAGTTTTTTTTCAATCGGAAGGGGTTACAAACTCTCAAATCCACTGAGCTTTTTTGGGGCAGGGTTCTGAGGTCTCAGACCCCTACGGGGAGAGGTGGGATGGCCTTGTAGCGGCTCGGAAAGCAAGGGTGGCTCTCTTGCGGAGCTGCACTCCAGCACTCGGGGATGCGGAGTCGCAAAGTCACGGAGAGGTGAGGAGCCACGGAGAAGCCACTGCTGTTTGCTCCACCCTGGTGACTCCCTGAGTACCCACCCTACTCAATTTACATCACCACCCAAGCTGTGCCAGAGGCACAAAAGGAAACACTTGCGCTTTTACAGCGTAACCCAACAAACTGCAGATTTCAACTCCTCGCATCCATAAGGGACACACTCAAGAAGCAGACTCAGGTTCAGCGGAAACCAGAGCCAGACACGGCTGGACCAGCAATGTGGAACCGCTGTACGAGCAAATGCACAAGCAGGTCCATCAGATCCAGTCTCACATGGTTCACCAGGAGACGGCAAACAAGCAGTCTGTGCACTTAGTAGAAAACGAAACCCAAGCAAGCATACCAGATATTCAGTCACCAAGAATGCCTGGAGACTTGGTCCAGCAAGGAGCCTCCCAACAAAAGACAGAATGCCAAACTTCCTGTTGACCAGATAAAGTATAATGTCCAGCACTTGCTGATGGCTCTTGGAAACTTCCAGCAGGAGAGACAGCAAGAGGAGCTTCTGACTCACACCTTCATCCCCAACGTGGGATGTGGCACCCCCTGCAAGGCTGCAGTGACCCCTGCGAGGCTGCGACAGTCCCAGCGAGGCTGAAACAGTCCCAGTGAGGCTGAAACACTCCCAGTTGGGCTGAAGTGGCCTCTGTGAGGCTGAATTGATCCCAGTGAGGCTGAGACGGCCCCTGTGAGGCTGAGACAGCCCCTGTGAGGCTGAAACGGCCCCAGTGAGGCTGAGATGGTCCCTGTGAGGCTGAGATGGTCCCTGTGAGGCTGAGACGGCCCCTGTGAGGCTGAGACGGTCCCAGTGAGGCTGTGACGGCCCTGGGAAGCCAGCAGAACCGCGAGAGATACCCAGACAACTTCGTCGATGGCCAGCGAACCAGCGTGCAGCCCCAAGCACAACTATCACCCGAAGGGTGAGAGCAGCTGTAGTGTTGCTTTCTCCTCACTTTTGGTAACGAAATCGTCATTTTAAACATAAGAGGACACATAATTTTAAAAAGCCCTTATGTGTCTCCGTACCCTTTCTGAGTAGAGTGTGAACAAGTCGTGAGAGACATTTCCAAACACAGTGACACATCGAGGATGGAAATAGCTACATTTTCCATGTGTATGACCTCTGACCCAACAACAAAAAGCGTACACCTATGGATGAGGACAGTGGGGGGGGGGTAAGGGCAGAGGGTGGGGTGGGAACTGGGTGGAGGGAAGCTATGAGGGGGAAAAAGGGGAACAACTGTAATAATCTGAACAATAAAGATTTATTAAAAATAAAAATAAAAGGTTATTAAAACACACACACACACAAAATAAAGTCTATGCTTTGAAATATATATTTGTCAATTTGAGGATGTTTAACATATTTGTTACTGTAAACATGTTTTTAATAGGCAAGAATAAATGTCACTTGTTAAATCTTCTAATTCTTATAAAATTCAAAATAATAAAGAAAGAAACCCTTAATGCTGAAGTTTCATCATTAAAAACTGCTTGAGCCGAAACCGGTTTGGCTCAGTGGATAGAGCATCTGCTTGCAGACTGAAAGGTCCCAGGTTAGATTCCGGTCAAGGGCATGTACCTGGGTTGTGGGCACATTCCCAGTAGGAGGTTTGCAGGAGGCAGCTGATCGATATTTCTCTCTCATCAATGTTTCTAACTCTCTATCTCTCTCCCTTCCTTTCTGTAGAAAATCAATAAAATATATATTTTTTAAAAAACTGCTTGAAAGTTTTCTGAACTTAATTTGAACCTTTATTTTCATTTAGGGGCCATTAAGGAATCTGACAGGGGATGACAGAAACACAGTTGAAGTTTGCCTTTAAAATAACTTTAACCCTTTGAATGCATATTCCAGGGCAGCATTAGAGAGCAGTCAACCTGAGACAGAATTAGGGGAGAGAGTTACTTCTGGAACCCCTGCTTCTGTCTGGTGTTTCTTCTCTTCCTGCACAAGAGTGATGTGAGGTGCACAGGTATCTTGGGAACAGGATGCGTGGTGAGGCCAGTCACCAAGATCTGAACTACAGGGGAAAATGGGGAACTTTCTGCCCCCTGGATTTTCCCTTCTCCTGTTTCCTCTCTTGGTTACTGACTCTGCCCCAAGCCATGAATATGGGAATGACTTTCATGATGCAGTGCATAACGTTTCAGTCACTGACAGACCGAGTATATGATATTGGTTCCATTAAGATGATAATGAAACCTGGCTGGTGTGGCTCAGTGGTTGAGCATTGACTTATGAACTAAGAGGTCATGGTTCGATTTTGGTCAGGGCATATACCCTGGTTTTAGGCTCAGTCTCCAATCGGGGGGGAAGGGAGCATGCAGGAGGCAGCCGACCAATGATTCTCTCTCATTATTGATGTTTTTATCTCTCTTTCCCTTCCTCTCTGAAATCAATAAAAATATATTTAAAAAAGATTATACTGAAGCTATAATATCTATCTCCTAGTGACACTCAGCCACCATAACATTTTAGCACATAGCATTACTCATGTGTTTGTGGTGATGCTGGTGTAAACAAACCTAGTGCACTGCCAGTGGTATAAGAGTATAGCACATTCAGTTATGTATAGTACATAATATTTGACAATGATAAGCGATTATTTTACTTATTTATGTACTTACTATACTACACGTTTAGTTATTTTAGAGTGTACTCTTTCTAATTATGAAAAAAAAAATGTTTGCTCTATAACAGTATGCTGTGTGACACCTGCATCAGCCTCACACTTCTAATGCTTACCTCGTCTCTTGGTTACATCTTCTCTTTGTTAATTTAATCTTGTGTTGTTTTCTATAGTGACTTGCTGTACAGGTTTGTAGCCAAGGAGCAATAGACTATACTGTATAGCCTAGGTGTGTAGTAGGTTTGTGTACGTGCACTCTATGAGGTTAGCACAGCAGCAAAATTCCCAACATCACATTTCTCAGAAGGTACCCCTGTGGTTAATCAGAGCATGACTATACTTTCTTCCCCCTATTTCTACTCTTATTAATACCCAAGTCTGATGTTACTACCTCTTTGTCCCTTTCTCTCTACCCCTTGTTGTTCGCAAGGACAATTCCAATAATCTCCTTACTTGCCCTCCAGCCCAGCCTTATCGCCAATCCAAATTTGATGCTGATATTAGGGAAATCTCCCCAAACCACAAATTTGATCATATTACCTGCTTAAAAACTTTAGTCTCAATGCCTTTAGGATAAATCTTAATTCCTAGAGCTGGTCCTTAGGTTCTGACCAAGCTGTATCTTTCACTGTGGGCTTCCCAAACCTTCACTCAAATCCAGAGTCACTGCTTCTGGAGTGGCCAATGGTACCTTCCCTCGGCCCAAAACTCCTTTTCCCTACCCTGTCTTTCTTTCAAGACACCATGTTTCTTGAGTTCCTCTATCAGTGGTTCTCAACCTTCCTAATGCCGTGACCCTTTAATACAGTTCCTCATGCTGTGGTGACCCCCAACCATAAAATTATTTTCATTGCTACCTCATAACTGTAATTTTGCTACTGTTATGAATTGTAATGTAAATATCTGATATGCAGGATGTATTTTCAGGGGTTGCCACCCACAGGTTGAGAACCATTGCTGAGTAAGTATTTCCCTTCCCTGAAAACAGAGTCCTTTTTTCTCTTGTACCCTGTACCTATTTCTTTCATATTACTACTTTGCAGATCTTCAATATCTAATATTTTTACATGATTCAGCTCCCTACCCCCCATTAAATAGTAAGCCCCTTGAAAACAGAGGCTATTTTATTTATTTTTATATCCTCAGCACTTAGCATGGGACATATTGATACTTAGTATTTTAAATAAGAGTACGAGTGAATGAATGAATGCAATACAATTATCTTTGGGTTGGGTTGGGCAATTCTGGGTCATCTTTTTAAAATGTTTTTTAATGTGCATTTTGAGTGTGTTTCTTTCTATACCAGCTTTGGTCCTATCCTAACATTACCTGTCCCTCCTGATTGTTTTATAGTTGCTTTACCTGTAGCTTCTGTCTCTAGCAGGATTTGGCTTTCTCCTGGAGCAAGTATTATCTGCCACCATGCACTATCTACTCTCTTGTATCTTATTTCTCTTTCTTTGTGGGGATGACAAAGGGTTTACTGTGGCTGCAGTACAATTGGCAGCTGTCAGAATAAAAACTCATTAATATAAAAACGATAATGCTTCAAAGTACGTTACATTACTCCTTCAAAGTCCTTTGTGAACATTATCGTAGTAATCATCACAATAGCTCAGGGGAAGGTAAACATTGTAGGTTATCTTACCTAGATCATATTTTGAAAGAACTTTGTTTTTCCTTGTTATTGTTTGATTATGCTATGAAATCTGGATAGCAATTTTCATATTGATTATTTGGATATAATTTAATATGCTGATGTAAAAATGTCCCTGGATCCGTAAGGTGGTTTTTATTTTTATTTTAGATGTCTCACCCGGACTGTTGTCAAATTCCTTCTAGAGGCTGAGCAAAGAATAACAAGCAAAAGATCCAGATACTCCTGCTCAAGGATTGAAATTTTCTGAGTAGCTTGAGGCTCATTAAACCATACACTCATGATCTAGAAATCAATAGATACACATAGTAGGTGCTCAAGTAATTGTTGAATGACCGAATGATGTACTAATTTATAATCCGGAAGTTTAACTGAGGGTATTTGTAGGAAATTAGTATCCTAGTCAGGAATTTGATACCATTAGTAACTGGTATCAAATAGCTAAACAACAATTCTTTTAGGAAAGGAATTTTACCTAGAAAATCAGCTTAATCAGTTAATCAGTTATTTCTGTCCCCACCTCACTTCTAGGATTCTAGCTTTACTTTTCACATGTTTCATGTGTCTTTGTTTACAAGTTTAGTTTCCCTTCTATAGCAGGGACTCTATGTCCTTCTGGGCTTTGCAAATAATGGTGCCTCAGTAAAGGACTGTTGAATTGGAAAAAAAATTAACTAGAGAAATCTTTCCTATAAAAAATTGAAAGGTGGACAGGTTCCATTTCAGCAATGAGCTGCAGAGGCCCTGGAGGATTTTCTTCTTTCTGGAGATGCGCAGTGTCACAGTGTTTGGCACTTTCTATGTTCTAAGATGGAGTCTCATTTTGTGGGACTGTCCAGGGTAGAATGAGCATCAGTGCCCCTAGACCTGTTATCTTTGGTGCTGGGAAAGTGTGTTGGGGTGAGACTTCATGAGGTTTACTTCACATTTTTTCCAGTCCAAGCAAACATTTCTGGCCTCATAGACTCTGTCAATTCTATGTCTACCCTGTAAGCATAGACTAATGCAGCGGTTCTCAACTGTGGGTCGAGACCCCTTTGGGGGTCAAATGATCCTTTCACAGGGGTCGCCAGAGACCATCGGAAAACACATGTATGATTACATATTGTTTTTGTGATTAATCACTATGCTTTAATTATGTTCAATTCGTAACAATGAAATTGGGGGTCACCACAACATGAGGAACTGTATTAAAGGGTCGTGGCATTAGGAAGGTTGAGAACCACTGCTCTAATGACAAGGCTGAAGTCAGGCTGCGTTGGTAACCAAGCATCTGCCTTTTTTAACACAATAGTTTTGTGGCAACTGGGTATGGAGTGGGTGGAGGGTGGGACATTTCTCTTGGCTTGTAGTTCCCCTCCTGCTTGAGCACACACACACTTTTCCCTGGCACCCTTCTTCCCACTCTTCTTACTGTTACTCCAGGGAGACCTGGTGCCCAGGACAAAAATGGAAGCTTTCTAAAAACTTCCTCAATTTGAGCACACTCTTGAAGTCTTTCTCTGAGCCCCAGGGAATTGTGACCCATTATTAAAAAAACAATGAGTAGAACATGCAGCCTTCTATTTGCCATTTTTTAAAATTAAGAGATAAAACACCTTTATGCTTTTCTAAAACCCTTTTCATTCTTGTCTTGTCTTTTCCATAAGAAAGTGGGTGATGACATCCCATAGAAGAAGCCTAGCAAAGAGGATTTAATAGGTCTAGATTCCCATCAGTAATGTGTACCTCTACTACTATGCTGCAGAGGGAAGAGTCTTAGCCAATGGCTTTTCAGGAAAATGAAAATGCTTTTAAAGCAAAATCCTAATTTCTAGTAAATCTAGTTTCCTCATCTTCAGCTCTTAAGCTTTGCACACACCAGCATATGCTTCATCATTATTATTTTGTTAATATATTTTTTAAATTTTTTAAAAATATATTTCTTTATTGGTTTCAGAGAGGAAGGAGAGAGGGAGATAGAAACATCAATGATGAGAGAGAATCTTTGACCCACAGTAATTATGCCTCTCCACCAGGGCCCCCCTGGGCACAGCTGGGAAGTTGGCAGAGGTTGACTTTGTCACCTCCGGCCTTCTCCTGCAGTAGCACATTTCCTTTCTGGGGGTGCACTTGCCACTGATTGCTAAAGAAACAGGTTCCTAGGCACCAAGCTGAGCTACTGAAATGAGAATATTTGTCAGTAGGGCCCAGGGATTTACATTTTAACTACATGTCTCACTCTCACCCTCATGATCTGCTTCACACTGAGCTTTACAAATCACTGAGCTAATAATCATGCCAGCCTCCCACAGATATATGTTCCTCTTCTGCCTGACAAACCCACTCTTCTAAAGTGTAGATGGCAATGGTGATTGCCTACAAGTGTTCTCCAATGATATTGGAAAAGCTCTTTGCTTCGAGAAAGGGTTCTTCCTCTATCTCTTTTGGAATGTTGGGGATTTGGAGTTGAGTTAGGGAGGGTAATTTTGAAATCTATTAAATATTAAATCTTTTAAATCTTCATTGTTAGTGTTTAATGCCAGAAGCCGATCCACCCTTACTGCTTGACACAGTCGCTGCAGGGAAGAAACATCTGCACAGCTTATGTTTCAAGGGACCTGGGGCATATGGCATATGTTTGCTCCCCCTCTTAACGCTATGTGTTTTAAACAGGACCACCTCCCCTAGAAAGGTTGTTTCCCTAGGTGGGGATTTTCCCCTGGAGTTAGGGATGGAATAAAACCCCTTAACTAAGTGCCAGGTGGGTAATTAATCACTTTAACTATGAACAATCATGCTTAAGCTACATAATCTTTACTTAGGATAATCTCCTTCAGTTACTTCCTGGTAGCTTAATAGGACAATAGAGTAACCTTGGAATGGAGATAAGAAACGCCCTAACCTTTGGAATAGAATTGATAGGATTAAAATCGACTGGTATAAATACAGATGTAACAAGACAATAAACACAGAACTTGGCTGGAGATCCTGGCTAGGCTGCTGATCAACTGAACGCTGTCTCTGTCCACACCTTTGGGAACCCCTGGACCTGCTGGGGTTGGACCCTGGCATCTGGTGCCCAAACAGTAGCCACGGCGCCGTTGTTACCTCTCGGAAGCTCCTCTCGGCCATTTGCTGAGACACCCGGCCACCAAGATGCCTCGAATTATGATTAAAGGGGGCGTGTGGAGGAATACCGAGGATGAAATTCTTAAAGCAGCGGTAATGAAATATGGGAAAAACCAGTGGTCTAGGATTGCCTCACTGCTGCATAGAAAATCAGCAAAGCAATGCAAAGCCAGATGGTATGAGTGGCTTGATCCAAGCATTAAGAAAACAGAATGGTCCAGAGAAGAAGAGGAAAAACTCTTACACTTGGCCAAGTTGATGCCAACTCAGTGGAGAACCATTGCTCCAATCATTGGAAGAACAGCTGCCCAGTGCTTGGAACACTATGAATTTCTTCTGGATAAAGCAGCCCAAAGAGACAATGAAGAGGAAACAACAGATGATCCACGGAAACCTGGAGAAATAGATCCAAATCCAGAAACAAAACCAGCATGGCCTGATCCAATCGATATGGATGAGGATGAACTTGAGATGCTTTCTGAAGCTAGAGCTCACCTGGCTAATACTCAGGGAAAGAAGGCCAAGAGGAAAGCAAGAGAGAAACAGTTGGAAGAAGCAAGACGTCTTGCTGCCCTCCAAAAGAGAAGAGAACTTCGAGCAGCTGGCATAGAAATTCAGAAGAAGAGAAAAAGGAAGAGAGGAGTTGATTATAATGCTGAAATCCCATTTGAAAAAAAGCCTGCTCTTGGTTTCTATGATACTTCAGAGGAAAACTACCAGGCTCTTGATGCAGATTTTAGGAAGTTAAGGCAACAGGATCTTGATGGCGAGCTAAGATCTGAAAAAGAAGGAAGAGATAGAAAAAAAGCAAGCAGCATTTGAAAAGGAAAAAAGAATCTGATTTACCATCAGCTATTCTTCAAACAAGTGGTATTTCTGAATTTACTATAAAGAGAAGCAAATTAGTACTTCCTGCCCCTCAGATTTCAGATGCAGAACTCCAGGAAGTTGTGAAAGTAGGCCAAGCAAGTGAACTTGCATGTCAAACAGCTGAGGAATCTGGCATAACAAACTCGGCTTCCAGTACTCTTTTGTCTGAGTACAATGTCACCAACAACAGCATTGCTTTTAGAACACCACGAACGCCAGCTTCTCAGGACAGAATTCTGCAGGAAGCCCAGAACCTCATGGCCCTGACCAATGTGGACACCCCATTAAAAGGTGGACTTAACACACCTTTGCACGAGAGTGACTTCTCAGGTGTGACTCCGCAGCAGCAGGTTGTACAGACTCCAAACACAGTTCTTTCAACCCAATTCAGGACTCCCTCTCATGGATCAGAAGGGCTGACTTCCCAGAGTGGGACAACTCCCAAACCAGTTGTTAACTCCACCCTGGGTAGAACTCCTCTTCGAGACAAGTTAAACATTAATCCGGAGGATGGAATGGCAGACTACAGTGATCCCTCTTATGAGAAGCAGATGGGAAGAGAGTCTCGTGAACACCTTCGTTTAGGGTTGATGGGTCTTCCTGCCCCTAAGAATGACTTTGAAATTGTTCTACCAGAAAATGCTGAGAAGGAGCTGGAAGACCGTGAAATAGATGATACATACATTGAAGATGCTGCTGACTTGGATGCCCGGAAGCAGGCCATACGAGATGCAGAGCGTGTGAAGGAAATGAAGCGAATGCATAAAGCTGTCCAGAAAGATCTTCCGAGACCATCAGAAGTAAATGAATGTATTCTAAGACCCTTAAATGTAGAACCGCCGTTAACAGATTTACAGAAAAGTGAAGAACTAATCAAAAAAGAAATGATCACAATGCTTCATTATGACCTTCTACATCACCCTTATGAACCATCTGCAAATAAAACAAGAAAAACTGTAGGATCTGCTACCAATAATTCAAAGCACATTGCCTACCTGGAACATAACCCTTATGAAAAGTTTACTGAAGAAGAGTTGAAAAAGGCCCACGATGTTCTGGTACAGGAGATGGAAGTGGTAAAACAAGGTATGAGCCATGGAGAACTCTCAAGTGAAGCTTATGACCAGGTGTGGGAAGAATGCTACAGTCAAGTTCTGTATCTCCCTGGGCAGAGGCGCTACACACGGGCCAACCTAGCAAGCAAAAAGGACAGAATTGAGTCACTTGAAAAGAGGCTTGAGATAAACAGGGGTCACATGGCAAGAGAAGCCAAGAGAGCTGCAAAGATGGAAAAGAAGATGAAAATTTTGCTTGGAGGTTACCAGTCTCATGCTTTGGGGCTCACGAAACAATTGAATGACTTATGGGACCAAATTGAGCAGGCTTACTTAGAGTTATGCACTTTTGAAGAACTCAAGAAACATGAAGAATCTGCAATTGCCAGGAGGCTAGAGTGTCTAAAAGAAGTACAGCGACAACAGGAAAGAGAAAAGGAACTTCAGCAAAGATATGCTGATTTGTTGCTGGAGAAAGAATCTTTAAAGTCCAAAATGTGAAGCACAGTGTGTATTCTGTCACAAGATGAACTAATTGCTGGTTTTCGTACTCTGGAAGGCTGAAACTGATGTTTATCTTCATTGACAAATTTGCCCATAATCTGTGGTCTTTGATTGTTTATTTTATCTTATTATTATATTTTAAATTAAATCTTTATTGTTCAGATTATTACAGTTGTTCCTCTTTTTCCCCCCATAGCTCCCTTCCACCCGGTTACCACCCCACCCTCTGCCCTTACCCCCCCCCCCCCACTATCCTCATCCATAGGTGTACGATTTTTGTCCAGTCTCTTCCCTCACCCCCCAAACCCCTTTCCCCTCTGAGAATAGTCAGTCCACTCCCTTTCTATGCCCCTGATTCTATTATAATCACCAGTTCATTCTGTTCATCAGATTATTTATTCACTTGATTTTTAGATTCACTTGATAGATGTGTATTTGTTGTTCATAATTTGTATCTGTACCTTTTTCTTCTTCTTCCTCTTCTTAAAGGTTACCTTTCAGCATTTCATATAATACTGGTTTGGTGGTGATGAACTCCTTTAGCTTTTTCTTATCTGTGAAGCTCTTTACCTGACCTTCAATTCTGAATGATAGCTTTGCTGGATAAAGTAGTCTTGGTTGTAGGTTCTTGGTATTCATCACTTTGAATATTTCTTGCCACTCCCTTCTGGCCTGCAAAGTTTCTGTTGAGAAATCAGCTAACATTCGTATGGGTACTCCCTTGTAGGTAACTGAGTTTCTTTCTCTTGCTGCTTTTAGGATTCTCTCTTTGTCTTTTGCTCTTGGCATTTTAATTATGATGTGTCTTGGTGTGGTCCTCTTTGGATTCCTTTTGTTTGGGGTTCTATGCGCTTCCTAGTCTTGTAAGTCTATTTCTTTCACCAGGTAGGGGAAGTTTTATGTCATTATTTCTTCAAATAGGTTTTCAATATCTTGCTCTCTCTCTTCTTCTGGCACCCATATAATTTGGATGTTGGTACGCTTGAAGCTGTCCCAGAGGCTCCTTACACTATCTTCGTATTTTTGGATTCTTTTATCTTTTTACTTTTCCAAAAAAAAGTAGGTGTTTTTTGCTTCTTCATATTTCAAATCTTTGACTTGATTCTTGTGATCCTCTGGTCTGCTGTTGGGAGTCTGTATAATATTCTTTATTTCAGTCAGTGTAAGCTTAATTTCTAGTTGGTCCTTTATCACAACATCGAGGGTCTCACTAAACCTCTCGAGGGTCTCATTAAGCTTATCGGCAGTTTCTAGAAAATTTTTGAAAAACCTTAAAGTGTGGTTTTGAACTTTATATCCAGTAGTTTGCTTACCTCCATTTCTGTCCTTTGTGTGCTGTATCTTTGTCTTGGCATTTTTTATGCTTCGCTGGGTCGATAGAGTGGCTTTCTGTGCTAAGTGTCCCAATTACCTGAGGTAGACACTCTCACTGGACCCCCTTGTGGGCTTTGTGCACAGTCTTGTTGTAGTTAAGCCTTGATTGTTGTAGATAAAACTGGGAGGATTTGACCTCCAGGCCAATTGGCTGTGAGAATCCCCTGTGTCTAAGGTGGGAGAACTTCTGTGCTGAAGACACCCTTCTGGGGCAAGACTTGCATCAGTGGGGCTTTGGTGCTCACTGAATCTGCCCCTGAGTTTGTCCCTTATGGATCTGCAGAGTTGTAATTGGATGGTCCCACTCTGGCCACTGGGTACACTGGCTCTTGGATCTAAGGAGGTGCTAATCTAGCCTCTGCCTGAGGCTACCCAGCAGAAGCCAGCTGTAAAGCAATGCAAGTTGCCCTGGGGCCTTGGGGCAGCTACACTTTGTTAAGTTATTTTCAGATTACAAAGGGCGGGGCCTTTCATATGCAAAAGCCTCCGTGTATGGCTTGAGGGGGCGGGGTTCCAGGGGATCAACAGGGTGGGCAGAGTGAGCAGTATGGCTGCTCTCAGTCCTGCCTTCAGAGGTCCTGGCAATCACTGTGAGTGCCTCCGAGAGAAAGCTGCCCTCGAGTTCCGACCGATGCCAGGCAGTCCCATTTCTCCCGTATGAGTCTGGGTCCCCAGAGACTCGCCCGGAACTGGAGCTCAGAGCCTGAGACTCCCTCCCAATTGGAAAAGACAACTGGGCCCTCCGCTGCCAGCCCTCTCCCCATGCACCTCTGCACCTTTGTATTTTACTTCGGCACCGCACCTCCTCTGAGTCTTGGTATGCTTTTCTCTTTCCTTCTAGTTGTAGAAATTCCACTCAGCCAGCCTTCCTGTGGTTCTGGATAATGTCTGTTATGTCTTTTGGTTGTATTTTTGAAGTCGTTGTGTGAGGCAGCAAACTCCAGTGTTTACCTATGCCGCCATCTTGGTTTCTCCAAAAAATATTTTTAACAAATGAACTTGATTGTCAGTGATGCAAGCAAAAAAGTTGTGTGTATAAATATATGAACTTGCTTTATCATCAAAGACATTGCATGCTAAAGGCAAACTTAAGGGAACTTTGTTTTAAAGCTAAACCACCATTAGTATAGGAAGGCAACTATATATCTTCAGCCCAAAAATGGCAAAAATAGCTGAATGGGATGGTGAGGCTTTGGGAAAAGGCAGATTCCAGAAGTGGAAAAAATAACATAAAACAGCAACAAGGAGATGGAGTGTTACTGAGATTTTTCTATCACTGGAGATAACAGTTAATTGAGTCATCTATTTAATTACTTTTCTACACCATTTATTGCTGCTTTAACATGCCAAAGACATGCCTCAGAGCCTTGCCCTGGATTTCCTCCTGACCTGGTGACTTCTGCCCTTGTAACAGCAAGCTCCCTCCTACCTTTTTATTCAGGCCTCTTCTCAAATGTCACTTTATCACAGAGAATTCTGCTAACCATATTGTTTAAAATAATTGTTGCAGCTTCCTCAGCATTCTCTACTTCTTCCTTGCTTCTTTTTTCTACATAATAATTGAATCCCATGACATTATTTACTTGTTTATCTTTTCCCACTAGGAATTAAACACCACTAAAGCATCTAGACCTGGTTTGACAGTAGCATGAGACAGGAAAGATTATTAAGTATTCCGAGTTTTGGAAAGGAATGAGCTGAGACCCCCCTCCCCACCCCAACACATCTTTGGAAAATGATGGTTACTTGTTCATGTGCAAAGGCAGAAAAATCATATAGGGAAATTATGTTATTTGTATCTTCTTTAAATTTTAAGGAAAAATATGAACAACAATGACATATGAAGTTCAATAACAGATGATTTTCACTGGATTTAACATTTTGTTTCTAAGTGTATTTTTACAAACCAAATTCACAAAAAGAGTTCAATTCTTGCATTTTATCAAAGAAACTGTTACTTTCAAAAGCCTACCTCTTGTCTTTAACACTCTCAGGTGTTACTGTCTGCAAAATGCAAATAATCAAAGTTATGTATCTTTCATATATTGTGATCTCAAATAAACACATGAATTCAACAAAGTGGGATCTTTGGTGACAACCTCACCGGCATTGAGTTAAATATTTATTATGAGAAGGGTTTTCTGTGTGCAAATAACTATTTCTCTCTAGGTCTCTCTTTTTCTCATGTATTCTCTATTACTCAGTGATGAATTCTTCTTGGTTTAACCTAATACATTTAGAATCTGTTCCATTGCCCACAATATTATCATTTGCTTTCTTTTGACTGACTAGGGATGTTATCTATCATTGACATCTTCAGACTTCCCCTAGTGTGGGATAGTGACAGTGTAAGAAACATTACCCTCTGGCCACTATCTTCCCAGAATGATCCTGTATGTCTGGGTCAGGTAAAGGGAATATAGGACTGCTTCAATATTAAAAATTGGTAATATTTTAATAGTAAATTAAATTTAGAATATTTTTATATTCTAGAATAATCTAAAATAATGATTTTATATTTTAAAATAATGATTTTAGAGTAATCACAAGTCTCACTCTGATAATTATGACCAATGAGCAAAAATTTTGATAACATAATTATTGTCACAATTCGATCATTAATCAATCAATGTAACAGTCTGAAATTGCTATCAAAGACCTTATTGTACATGATTGTTCTTTAAGGGCAACTTTTAAAAGTCCAATTTTTCCTTATAACTTATGAGCATCAATGCACTATTTTAGTACCTAAACAGCAGTGATATTTTCTGTCTATAATATTTTATTTTATAATTTACTTATTAACTAAGAGTTCCATAATGTACATAATATTTCCATTTAGATACAGGAGTATAGGAAGAAAGTGATTATGATTTGTTGAATATCTTTTAAAGTGTATATTCTGGGTCCTATGATGAAAGATCTAATTTATTTTCCCTAAAACCCTTTGAAGTATTATAACTTCTGTTTTACTGACTGGGAAACAAACTCTGAGAGACTCTTGCAATGATTTCAAGTTTACACAGTAATTAAGTGCCAAAACAATCATTCAAATTCAGAGTTGGTTGCTCCGAGAGTAAGCTCTAGCTGTATCATGTTAAGATTTTGGTAGAGTTTGTTAATGCCCCTCTCATTTAGTAAAGATTGACGATCCACCAATACATTTGTCCTCTTGAGATCTTTCCTTGTTTTCTGTGTTAGTCCACTCTTTCCTTCCTGGACTTTCTTCAATTCCATTGTATTTTCTATATACTGTTTTTAAAGAATACCAAGTAATAGATACTACATCTTCATAAAAATGAACAAATATTTTGTTTTTCCTTATACACATTAAAGAATATGTCATTTTTGACTTATTGAGAGTTTCAATTTCTTTATGAATCTTTTTTATCTCTGAGCTAATATTGATTTAGATCCCTGTCTAAGAAAGAAAGTAGATTATTGATGGTATTAAATATTTTATTTAGTTAATTTTCAATGATTCATGGGTATTAACAATAATGTTTTATTCAAAACTACACAGCTTTCTCTGAAGTCAAATTATAAGGATAAAATGGACTACTAACACTTTAGTGTTAGAGAAATTGTAAACTTTGCATTCAGGAAGTTTAAATTACAGGCTAAATGCAGATTAGATGAACAGAACACAATAAAATTGAGTAAATCTTCAGAGTAATCATAACTGTTCTAGTGGAAGAGTAATAGTTTAGAGATTACTCAGATACAATATCTGGGACATATGCCAACTGATGTGATGCACTGATAACGTAGGTTTAAAATCTACAATTTTACTTGGGATATGGTATTTTTTGTTATGAACATATTACCTCAACTTTGGCAGGAAAGGATCAATATGGTATGGCACTTTTAGAAATCTAGACCCTACTTCTGAAAATGCTAGAGACTAATAAAAAATTTGTACAAGTTACATCATTGTCTTAATCTTTAGGTTAATAATCTAGAATAGAATACTAACTACCACTCCTTTATTTCAAAATTACTTTGTTTATCACAGTGTCCTTTTAGTTCATTCATTATGCCAAGCTCTTCCCTTGCCAGAAGCCAATTCCAGCATGTAGGCAGGGGCTGAATCATTTGGAGTAGCAAGGGCATTTCCCCAAACCTGAAAAGGATGCATTAAATTGATTGTTTGCTTCTAGACAGCTCAAGGCATTTCAATCTACATGTTATTGCCTCCTACTGGCCAAACATCTGAACAGCCATAGGCTAATTCTTCCAATCTGACAATGGACTCTGTAGACAAAACCTGACCCTTTGAAGTGTATATCTCTGCCTCGCCTCAGGACAAATTGTGTTAATAAAAAGCATGGGGTCCTGAGAGGAGGAGAACTTAGTTTCTTTAACTAGGCTCCTCTGACCCCCAAATGCCTTTCAAAATTATGCTTCATCTCTGGACTCTTTAAGTTACACACAGCCCCTTCTCCAGATTGCTGAAATCTTCTAGATGCTGGAACAAGAACCCGGGCATTCCCTGACCCAGGGTATTTCCACATATATTTCTTTTTCTTCTTGCTTTTCCCATGATTTTCTTTGCCTCATTTGCCAGGTCTCAGCTTATTGTATGTATAAAGCCCTATTTTCTTCTTGAGAACCAGCACGGTATACAGAGTGAGATAATATATGTTCAAGTGCTTTAAAAATACAAAATCCAAGTCTGTAATTTATATCTATTTAATTTAATAGACGCCAATTATGATTCAAATATCCTCAATTAAATTAAGATGGCACCTCTGTATGAAAGCAATACTGACCACATTTTTATGTCCAAAACTGATTACTGATGATTCTTAGCCAAATTATTGAGTCTTTCTCTTGAAGAAATATTCCTGAATGATGGCTTTAATTCATTTTTATTCTTGTATTTTTCAATCTAATTAAGGTGACCTTTAAGAAAATCTTAAATTATAGATTATCTCCCTGCTTAAATCATTTCACTAATTTTACATTGTAGGTACAATTAAATTTGAAACAATATTCTATGAGTTATAAAATAATACTATTTCTTGCCCTCTCCTCCCCAAATACTAACAGTGGCCTTTATGTTCTTCCAATGTCCTATGCTTTTTGCTACCTAAGTGGCTCTAATGTCTACTTTATTGGGGAACACTTCTCTAAGGATCTTATCTAACTAGAGAAATGTCCATGCAGTGCCGGTTGCTATTTCACCATGTCGATGATGACTTCATATCAAAATGTTCAGCTGTTTATAGTCTTTCTCCCTAAATAAAATGTAAGCTCTGAGTGGACAATGGGAAGCCCCCTTCACGGTGCACATTACAGGAACATGACAAGTGCTCAATTAATATTTGTTCCACAAAAGGATTCCAACAATTTAATGACATTGTCAAATATTTAGTCATTTCTACCTAAAAGTCACAGTTATTATTAGAAAAATATTTACAACATCTTATGTTGTGGGATAGTCATAATTTAAAATATTTCTTTGTGTGTTTTCTACCATGATAAGTCCTTATACCCTTCACTGCACAGAGCTGAGTACACAGCCAATTCTCAATACTAACTGATTGACTTATTGAAATATCCTGTAGTTTCAATTAGCTCTGCATGGCTAGACATTCTGTGAGTGTTAGAAATCTATAGCCAGAGTTTCCAATGCTTATATAGAAGTATAGCTTTGTAGCAGTAGATTATAAATAATGAATGAATCTTCTGGTAAACTTTGTTCTGTTGGATTCAGTGTCAATTGGATTCAGTGTCAATCTGAGATTTCCCAGGCAGGAATCTAGAAAGTCAGAACAAAATTTGGAGCCTATTCTGTGATATAAATTGTTCTAGTAGTCTATTATATTCATACACACATCAGTAAATGAAAAAACATTCAGTTGTTAAAAATTTGTCTCTTCAAAGCAAATTAAGGTTTAAAAAATTTGCATTCCTATGCAAACCTAGCACATATTTTCTTAATTTAACTAAATTTTTATTACAAATAAAAGTATAATGATGTCGTTATAATGTGTCATATCTGGTGGTAAATATATATAAATTCCATGTATGCAATTCAATAAATATTACCAGTCAAGTTCCATAACTGGCAAAAAAGCCTAAAATGATAAAATGAATAACTTATCATTTCACTCACACTATCAAGAATTTACTTAGTGTACAGGATTTCTCTTAACTCCTCACATCCTAATACCAATAATATTTATGTAATCTCTAAATTACTTTATTTGCTCATAAATTTCTCATTATCCTTCCCTCTCACTTTAGACAGTAAAATTAAGAGATTTGGCAACCGAAGCAAGTATTTTAGTATATTTCTCCTACCTAAAATGATTTTAGAATATACTTTATATGCAGACATTTATGAATAGTGGCCATTCTTTAATAAAATTATGTAAAAAAATGATTTTTCAATTTCTGTCAATCATTTGCAAAACTTCCAGATCATCAGAAAAACAATGTTGTGATTAATTAGGAATCATATATTATGAGAACTCAATTGTACAGTAAGTTGTATTTTTAAAAAATGCTTGTGAAAATTGCAAGAACAACTATTGAAAGCTTTATTTTCAAAATTATGTTCAAACCAAGATGAAGGTCAGTTAATTATACAAATAATCTCCTGATGAATATAAATATCCACAACTTACGCATCAAGTGCTGGTTGGCTAGCAGGTTTTTTATTTGATCCATACAAAAGTCTAATGAAGTAGACCTCATCATTAACTTCCATTGTGCAGATGAGGAAGTTGAGAGTCAAAGAAATTAGGCCGTAACCGGTTTGGCTCAGTGGATAGAGCGCCGGCCTGCGGACTGAAGAGTCCCGGGTTCGATTCCGGTCAAGGGCATGTACCTTGGTTGCGGGCACATCTCCAGTGGGGAGTGTGCAGGAGGCAGCTGGTCGGTGTTTCTCTCTCATCAATGTTTCTAACTCTCTATCTCTCTCCCTTCCTCTCTGTAAAAAATCAATAAAATATATTTAAAAAAAAAAAAAAAAAAGAGAGTCAAAGAAATTAGGTGCATTGCCTGAAGCCATCTGGCTAGTAAGTAGCAGAAGAAGGTTTGGATTGATCATAGTTTCATTTCAAAGCCTATGAGGTTTCCAACCTGCAATGTTGCTTCCCTATCGATATGCAAGTAAGAAGAATAGTACACATGATCCTTTGCCAGCATTGTAATTTAAATATCCTTATGAAAATCATATTTGCAAATATTTTCTAAAACTGCAATACATGTCTAGCTAGATTGTCTACTTTCTCAATTAATAACATACTTTTTACTTCCAGGGCATATTGCACTTGGTTGTATTACAGTATATCTATTATTATTTATTATCTTATTATTAATACTATGTTATAATTAATCATTATAGTAGGTATTGTTTTAAAATTGTTTGCTTAAAATTCTATCTACTTACTGAGATATGTGCATTTGTATTTGTATCTTCAGTCCCTGCAACTGTGCTTGGCAATTTAATAGTGCTCAATAAACACTTATCAAATGACTGAAATATACAATGACAAAGCTGCCCTTTTTTACTGTTAATTAATTTATCTTTTCCTTCAAAATCCAAATCATGAACTCTTTAGAAATCATACCTGAACAGGATCTGGTGTCAATATTTGATATGTGTCATAATATGCCCTTCGATCAAACTTACTCATATACATAATAACATATGCTTTAGTAACATTGGGTAATATGTGGTTAGAGGAACTTGAACAATAAGAAAAGAACATGCATTCACTCAGAACTAATTCGTATCGGATCTTGCCAAAATGCCTGAAATTATCTAAATTAAATTTACTTTCACATTACAATAGTTGTTTTTTAAAAAAGAATTATTTAATAGTAGATGCCCTTTATAAATATAGACTTTTGCAGAAGCCTAATTTATAAAACAAGGTAAAAGCAAGTTATAGAACAGAATAAAATATTGTCTTTATTCGAACTGGGGTACATAACACAGGTTGTGACTGCTTATGCTCTCCCTAACATTTTTGGCAATCTGTAAAGAGTGGTAATTCCTTTGGACAAATGTAAAACAAAACAAAACAAAAAAATGCTTGGGAAAAGCATTAATAGACTTTATTAAACTTTGATGAACTGTAAATGATATTACCTGGTAGGAATAGCCCATCAAACCTGAGCATGTCTTAAATGATGTGAGCATCCCTCATCAGTGAAGATGGCTAGTAAATAAAAACCAAAAAAAGGGAGAAACAGGTTATCTTTGAGGCGGAAAATATGGACAGGACTTTCAAAAACATAATAGTCTAAAAAAACATATCTATGAGCTTTGAGGAAAATCTATTCCCTGGGCATGCTGGACCTTCCCAGAAATGCTACCAGTTTGGGAACAAGCTAACAAACATCATCTCTTATGGCTTAACTAGAGGCCCAATGCACAAAATTTGTGCAAGAGTAGGCCTTCCTTCCCCCCAGCTGCCAGCACAGGCTTCCCTCTGGCACCCAGGACCCAGGCTTCCCTCACAGCCCCAGCTTCTTCTGGAAGGTTGTCCGGAAGGACATCTGGTCTAATTAGCATATACACTTTTATTATTATAGACTAGAGACCTGGTGCATGACATTTGTGCACTGGGGGAAGAAGGGTCCCTCAGCCTGGCCTTCCCCCTCTCATAGTCCGGGAGCTCTCAGGAGATGTCCTACTGACGGCTTAGACCCGCTCCCCGTGGGGAGCGGGCCTAAGATGCAGTCTGGCCTCCCTCTGCGGGAGGTGACCAGCTGATCAGGGGAAGGCACCACCCCCATCACCCTGCTGCTGCTGCCACCACTGGCCACCACAGCATAAAGGTGTTTTCATTAACACGGACTCCAGTCCCTTTACCACGAAAAAATGACAACTTTCTTTAGGCATTTTTAAGGTGACTCTTCGATAGGATATGACATTTCTTTCTTTCTTTTCTTTTTATCCTCACCTGAGGATATTTTTCCATTGATTTTTAGAGAGTATGGAAGAGAGAGGGAAAGACAGAAAGAGACAGGGACGCTTCGATTGGTTGCCTCCTCCATGAGCCCTGACCTGGGCCCCGGCCAGGGAGAAGCTTGCAACCTAGGTAGATGCTCTTGATAAGAATCAAACCCAGACCCTGCCGTCCACAAGCCAAGGCTGTATTCGCTGAGCCAAACCGACTAGGGCAGGATATGACATTTCTGGCCCCTCCAGCAGTGGACCTTTGTTTTTTCCTCCAGGAGTGATGTGGAAAAACTCTAGATCATCTTCTTGGATTCTTATTACCCAAGTTACCAAGAACACTGCAAGTGGCATACAGGGAGCTTAGCCAATGAGCAGTAAGAAAAGGTGTTTCCTATGCAGCTCACATGCAGAGGTGGGACTGCTGGAGCGCTGTCTCCCAGGAGGGCAGGCCCCCCTGTACGATGTGCCTCTGCTCCAGGCTCAGCCCCCTGTGTGTTGTGTCTCCGCTCCAGGCCTGGCCCCGGCTCCAGCAACCGCCAGTGCCATGGCAGCTGGGACTGGGGGCAGCATGCAGTCCCCTCCAGCCCATCTGCATTCCCAGCCTCCTCCTGAGCCAGCCATGACTGTTATGGCATCCTGGCTAATTTGCATATTACCTCTTTTTATATAGATAGATAGATGATAGATAGATAGATAGATAGATAGATAGATAGATAGATAGATAGATAGATTGCATAGCCTCCTGTTTCTGTTCCCTTGTTTTGTTTTCTTCTGGTTATTCTTAACATGGCTGCTAAAGTGTTCTTAGTAAATATATCAGATGTCCTCACAACAGTTTTCTACATCCTACAATAGCTTCCCATTTCAGTCAGAATAAAAACTTGTCAAGGCCAGCCTGACAAGGTTGAGCCGGGCTGAGGCAGGGAGGTGGGAATTGAGAAAAGAAAGAAAGACAGGAAAGACAGTTCTCTCGATGAACTGAAGCGAGTTTATTAGCCACACAATCCTATTTATACACAACACACTGAATAGGAGGTCTGTCAAAAGGAATGTATTCTTTGTTCCTCTTGATCTCTAAGGGAGAGACACAGCAGAAGGACAAGTTCTCAGTACAGCATATCTCAGTAAATAGTTACAGACTTCTTGGTAAGCTATGAAAGGCTGTTCTCACTCTACAAAGGTTGCTCTCATTCTACTGATAACCGCCATCCAAACCAGTCTGGGAAAACTGTGTGGGTAAGGGTCCCAGCCTTGCTAGCCCCTTCAGGTGCAAGGACCTTGCCAGCTTACATCTGGCCCCCAACAAAAACTAACCTTTTGCACTGGTGAGTAAGATTCCTTAAGCACCTCCAGCAATGCCTGCCCCCCCTTTTTGCCTCAGTTCCAGGTTCTCTTTAAAGTTGCCAAAATTTAATATGCCTCAGGTTCCTTGCTTTTCTATAGTTTCTGCCTGTGGTACTGTCCCATAAACATGAATAGAAGTGCTTTCACTTCTTCATGGACAGTGCTGTATCTTATTAATAGAGCCTGGCCATTAAGATTTGTTAGCTTTCAACCTCTTCTCTCCACCACCCCCCATCTCCCTTTTCTGATTTAATTTTCTCTGTAGGTGTCTTCATCATCTGATATTCTCATTTATTTGTTGAATTTTATCTCAAAAATGTAAGTTCATTGACAGCATGGATTTTGGTTTAACTTATTTTTTTTTATTGACACATTCCCATCACTTTGAGCAGAACTTAGCACACAATAAGTGCTAAATTAAAAAAAAAAATTGTTTGAATATCATGTATTGCGGCAATCTGAACACCCCCAGAAAATTGTGCCAAAGCCATTAGAAAACAAATGTGCAATAAAAGTAAACACACACACACACACAAATCAAACTTGGATACTTTTAATATTCAATAATCTGGTAAATAACTTCTTGGCCTTCCATTCTCTTTTATTTGATTTACTGCAGTATGACCTTGGTCTCTTGCTACACTTCAAAAATGACTAACATCAACAAGAACCACAGATGCATACTAATATATATATATATATATATGGAGAGAGAGAGAGAGAGAGAGAGAGAGAGAGAGAGAAAGAGAAATCCTAGAACTCTTGTGATGGAAGTGGCACTTGAAAAATATGATATATTTTCACTGAAATTGAAGATTAATAAAATGGTGTCAAACATTTAAAAATGTGTTTGAATAAACAATGAATGGATAGATGAATTTTAATATAAAGTTTATGAATTTAAATGTGAAGTCTTTAAAATAAATTTTAACAAATACAATCCATGTCTTATAAATTTACTGCTAATGCATTGCCTCTTTCTTAAAATGAGCTGGCAGAATATAAGCTGAATATTTTACTGTTTTAGAGTCCTTTAATAATATAAATGAAGTACTAAAATATTTCAGAAACTATTTTATAAATCTATTTGCTCTGATAACAAATAACTCCAGACACAAAATTTATTATACTTTACTTTAGATATGTTTTTGGTTCTCTCTTTCACTATAAAGTACCATTTCCCTCCTATTAATAATTCAAATTTTGTATTTATTTACCATGCACAACCATGTTAGGCATTGCAAATTCACTATTAAATAAGACATATTTTATGATCTCTGGAACCATCCTAGCCTTGTGAGATAATCTCTATTTTTCCACAAATTACTGCCCCAAAGAAGGAAAACATTTTTTTTGTTTTCAAATCTTGATACACACACACACATGCACATGCACGCACACACAAATACACACTATCTGAAAACTCACTTGTAAAAATGCTACGTCTCTATTTTATTAAAACAGAGTAATCCTATCCTATCTAATAGTAGACAAACATGGTAATTGACCTTACCTTCGCTATGCCTCCCATTGGCTTATCAGTGTGACATGCAAATTAACCACCAACAAAGATGGCAGCTAATTTGCATACTGCAGGCCCCCCGGACAAACTCGAGCCACCATCCAGGCCCCCGCGTGCCGCCTAAGCCCCGCCGCCAGCTGGGGCCCCCATGTGCGGCCCTGGGCGGCAGGACCCTGCGGCCGTGATCGTGATCGGAAACCAGGCCGCAGGCAAGGCGGCACCCCGGGACTGGCTTCCGGCATAATCCCACAATTCATGAAAGAATATTGAGAAACCCCAAATCATTAGTGTATCCTTTTAAGGAATTTATTCTTGCACGTTATAGGAAAAAAAAACATAGCTATGAAAGAGTGTCTAAGATAATAAAAGAAAATACCTGTGGCAATTACAGTCCTAAATTTATTATTATATACTAAGTGTCTTTTATAATGCCTACCTAATGAGATTTTTATAAAGACTAAATGAAATGGTTGTCTGACTTTTAGTGGGATGTCACAAAATTATAGTTCTCTTGGTTTTCCAGATCATTATTTAAGAAGAAAATTATAACATTAAAAAGTCTATATCTAAAGATAATTCACATTTAATCTGAGCATCTATCTTGTAGGAATATATTTATTTTTTACATTTTTTCCTTACTATAGAATTCATTTACTTACTAGTTAGAAAAACTATAAAGGTTTCAGGGGCACAATTTCACAACACACTGTCTGTACACTGTATTGTGTGTTCACCATCCCAAGTCAAGTCTCTTTCCATCACTATTTATACCCCCACAGTCTCCCCCACTTTCCACAATTCCCTCCCCCCAGAAGTCTCCACACAGTGTCCATGAGTTTCTTTATTTTCTTTTTATTGCCCAATTCCTCCACTTTCCCAGCCAGTCCCCTAAACACCCTACCCCAAAGATGTGAGCCTGCTCTCTATCTAAGAGTCTGTCTCTATTTTGCTTGTTAGTTCATTTTGTCCATTATAAATGAACCTGGAAAGCTTGTATGAATAGATTTAGAAATCTAATATGATCTTCAAATTTATCTTTTGTATTTCCACTGTCATCTTCAACTATAATTTTGTCCTAGAAATATACATTAAAATGTAAGTAGACTACAGTCTCAGGAACTCTATGTACTGTGATGGTTTTTAGATTTATCTATCATAATTTCTCTAGACTTTACAGTATGCCTCTATTCAGCACACGTCATATATTCCATGCTCGATTAAAAAAATGAGACTTTTCATCTTTTATGATGGCTAACAAATATAAGAGCATAGAAAGGTGAGCCCACTGTAGTTGCAGGAGTAAGGGGTCACTTGGTTAGCTTCCCACAAAGCTGACAGTCATGTTCTTTTGTAGTGGGGACCAAAAGTATCTTGACTACTGATAAAAGTCATAAAAATATACTAAATACCTTGTGTAACAATACCCAAATTAGAAATTAGAAGCCTATTTACTTATAGTAAAACTGTTTAGAATGAATTTTATTTCTCAGAATAAAACACCTTGAATAAAAAATTACAGTACTCTTTCTAAAATAGTGTACATGAAGTCCTCACTTAACATTGTGGAAACGACTTTGGAAACTGACTTCAAGCAAAATGATTTATTAAAAAACAGTTTTACAATAACATTGTAGGTCAATTAACACCTACAATGTTTATTAAGCAGTCATTTAATTGCTACTTAGTTAACTATATGTATACTCGAGGCCCGGTGCACAAAAATTTGTGAACTGGCAAGGGAGGGGTTTCCCTCAGCCCCACTTGTGCCCTCTCACAGTCTGGGACCCCTTGCGAGATAACGACCGGCTGGCTTAGGCCCACTCCCAGGGTGGCAGAGGGCAGGCCCAATTTCTAGGTGCCTGCCCCGCAGCCCCTGGTTGGGCTCATAGCAGGGCCGATTGGGGAGTTGGGGCGCCGCCCCCTGTCACACTCAAGGCAGGGTCGATGGGGAGGTTGCGGCGTCACCCCCTGTCACGCACAGACCAGGGAGGATCAGGGGGTTTTGGCGCCATCCCTGTCACATACAGAGCCGGCCGATAAGGGGGTTGGGATGCTGCCCTCTGTCACTCACAGAGCAGGGCCCATCAGGGGGGTTGGGGCTCCGTACCCTGTCACATACAGAGCAGGGCTGATCAGGGGGTTGGGGAGCTCTCCCCTATCAGGCTCAGAGCAGGGCCGATCAGGGGGTTGGGGCGCTTTCCCCTTTCATGAACAGAGCAGGGCAGATAAGGAGGTTGTGGCTCTGCCCCTTGTCACACACAGAGCCACAGGGTGATCAGGGGGTTTGGGCACTGCCCCCTGTCACTCTGCTCCAGGGGCCAGGAGGCCTAATGGCTCCGCTGATCTCGGAGCTGGGAGGTCTCGCATCTCCACTTGACACAAGGGCAGTGAGGCCTCACTGCTCAGCTGATCCCTGTGCTAAGAGACCTCGCTGCTCCACTGATCATCCCGGGTTCGGGAGGCCTTGTGGCTCCATCGATCCAAGACCGGGAGGCCTCGCGACTCCACTGATCATGGTGCTGGGAGGCCTCACTGCTCTGCTGATCCCGGTGCTGGGAGGCATATTACCCTTTTACTATATAGAATAGAGGCCTGGTGCACGGGTGGGGGTCAGCTGAAAGGTGACCTGGATCAGGGTGGGGGTCCCCACTGGGGTGCCTGGCCAGCCTGGGTGAGGGGATGATGGCTGTTTGCAGCTGGTCACACTCCCTTCAGGGTGGGGGTCTCCACTGGGGTGCCAGGCCAGCCTAGGAGAGGGGCTGATGGCTGTTTGCAGCTGGTCACACCCCCTTCAGGGTTAGGGTCCCCACTGGGGTGCCTGGCCAGTCTGGTTGAGGGGCTGAGGGCTGTTTTCAGGCTGGTGGGTGACTGAAACTCCCAACCTCTCCTTTTTTCCTTTTTTTTTTTTTATTCTGGGATTTATTTACCTTCTATGGCTGTCACTGGAGCTGAGAGCCGGCTTTAGCTCAGACCTCGGGTGCTAAAAGCAGGTTCCTAAGCTTTGTTTACCTTCTGTATTTGAAACTTTGTTGCGACTCCAGCTCTGAGTTCCCGGCTGACTGAAAGCAGGTTTCTGGGGTTTTGTTTAGCTTCTATATTTGTAACAATGTTTCTTAGAGAGCAGCTCAGAGCGCAGCAGTGGCAGGCAGGGAACCTTGGCTTCCTCCTTCACTGGAGCAAGCAAGCCTCCTGTTTGCATCAGTTGCCTGGCCGCCGGCCGACATCTTGGTTGGCAGTTAATTTGCATATCACCCTGATTAGCCAATGGGAAGGATAGTGAAGTTATGGCTAATACCATGTTTCTCTTTTATTAGATAGGACTAGAGGCCCGGGGCACAAAAATTTGTGCACTCGGGTGGGGAGGGAGCACCCTCAGCCTGGCCTGTGCCCTCTCGTAGTCTGGGACCCCTCGGGAGATAACGACCTGCTGTCTTAGGCCTGCTCCTGGGTGCAGAGGGCAGGCCAAATCCCTAGGTGCGGCCCCTGGTCTGGCTCAGAGCAAGGCTGATTGGGGAGTTGGGGCGCTGCGTCCTGTCAAGCACAGAGCAGGGCGGATGGGGAGGTTGCGATGCCACCCTCAGTCACGCTCAGGGTAGGGCCGATTGGGTGGTTGGGGCACCACCCCGTCACACTCAAGGCAGGGTCGATGCTGAGGTTGCAGTGCCACCTCCTGTCACGCACAGAGCAGGGACAATCAGGGGGTTGGGGCTCCATACCCTGTCATGCACAGAGCAGGGCCGATCAGGGGGTTTAGGAGCTCCCCCCGTTACTCACAGAGTAGGGCTAATAGGGGAGTTGGGGCACAGCCCTCTGTCACACACAGAACAGAGCGGATCAGGGGGTTGGGGCGCCACACCCTTTTACACTCAGGGCAGGGCCGATGGGGAAGTTATGGCTCTACCCCGTCACACACAGAGCTGGGCCAGTGAGGGGGGTTGGGGCGCCACCCTCTATCACCCACAAAGCAGGGCTGATCAGGGGGTTGGGGCACCGCCACTGTTTCACTTGGGGCAGGGCTGATGGGGAGGTTATGGCTCTACCCTGTCACGCACAGAGCAGGTCTGTTGGGGGGGGGGTGGGGTGCTGCACCCTGTCACACACATAGCAGGGCCCATCACGGGGTTGGGGCGCTGCACCCTGTCACACACAGAGCAGGGCGGATCAGGGGGTTAGGGCTCCGCACCCTGTCACAATCAGGGCAGGGCCAATGGGGAGGTTATGGCTCTACCCCATCACACACAGAGCAGGTCCATGGGAGGGGGGGGTCCGGGCGCCGCACTCTGTCACACACATAGCAGGGCCCATCAGGGGGTTGGGGCGCTGCACCCTGTCACACACAGAGCCGCAGGGCGATCAGGGGGTTGGGGAGCTCCCCCCTATCAGGCACAGAGCAGGGCTGATCAGGGGGTTGGGGCACATTCCCCTGTCATGAACAGAGCAGGGCGGATAGGGAGGTTGTGGCCATGACCCCTGTAACACACAGAGCCGCAGGGCGATCAGGGGGTTTGGTCGCTGCCCCCTGTCATGCTGATCCCATTTCCGGGAGGTCTTGCAGCTCACGCTGATCATAGTGCTGGGACGCATATTACCCTTTTATTATATAGGATAGAGGCCTGGAGCACGGGTGGGGGCTGGCTGGTTTTCCCTGAAGGGTGTCCTGGTTCAGGGTGGGGGTCCCGCTTGGGTGCTTGGCCAGTCTGGGTGAGGGGCTGAGGGCTGTTTTCAGGCTGGCGGGTGACTGAAGCTCCCAACTGCTCCTTTTTTTCTTTCTTATTTTTTATTCTGGGCCAGCTTTAGCTCTGAGGCTTGGCTCTAGCTCTGAGGCCTCAGCTGCTGAAAGCAGGTATCTGGTTTGTTTGGGTTCTATAATCAAAACACTGTTTCAACTCCAGCTCTGAGATACCGGCTGCCTGAAAGCAGGTTTCTGGGGTTTTGTTTAGCTTCTATATTTGTAACAATGTTTCAAACTGCAAGCTCAGAGGTGGGCAGCCTCAGGTGGAGAACTTTGGCTTCCTCTGTCACTGAAGCAAGCAAGCCTCCTGTTAGCTTCAAGCTGCCTGGTTGCCAGCCGCCATCTTGGCTGGCAGTTAATTTGCACATCGCCCCGATTAGCCAATGGGAAGGGTAGCGGAGGTACGGCTAATTACCATGTTTCTCTTTTATTAGATAGGACTAGTAGCCCGGTGCACGAAATTCGTGCACTGGGGTGGGGGAAGGGGCCCCTCAGTTTGGCCTGTACCATCTCCAATCTGAGACCCCTCAGGGAATGTCCAACTACCTGTTTGTGCCCACACTTTTAACAGATAACTGCTCTTTGTGGGTTGTCTTTTTGTTTTTCCCAGAGTATAAGGGTCATGAGACCAAAAACTTAGAAAATCACTGTGGTTTATCCCCAGCCGTGTTTGGTCCGTTTCCTAAAATGGCCTCATAAGGCACCATTGTGATGAAAATTGCAAACCACATCCCAGCTGTCATCGGTCCATTTTTTGCTCTGACCTCACAAGGTGCCATTGTGAGGGAATTGCAAACCACACCCCAGCTGTCATTGGTCCATTTCTTGTTCTGACCTCATAAGGCACCACTGTGATGAAATTGCAAACCACTCCTATATAAGACCCTGAGCAAGCAGAGGTTTTAGTCCGTTATAGCCCAGGAAGCTTATTTTCGGTGACCTGGTGGACTTGGATTCCTTACCTTGTTTTGGCCATTTTCTTTTTATAATTTTGTCTGTTTGTCTTGTTTTGTTACTTTTTGTGTTATTTGGAAGGTGCCATGTTTAATATCTGTGCATGCCCTTCCCCCCACAGGGGACACTATATTGGAGAGTATCTCCTCCTGAACACCATCCAAAAGGGACCATCTTCCGAGGTGCGGTTGGCTCAGCACATACTGACCGGGGCGCACGTGATTGTAAAGGCAGTTAGACGGAAGGGCATCCCTCGATTTTACCAAGAAGTCCATTGTTTTAAAAAGGTAAACCATCCTAATATTGCCAAACTGTTTGAGGTGCTCGTCACCGAGGACAAGTTTTTTCTAGTTATGGAGAACATCCAAGGAGACAGTTTACTTGAGCACTTGCAGGACAACGGCACCATGAGCGAGGGAGAAGCCCGCACCATGTTCCGTCAGGTAGTATCGGCGGTCCAATACTGCCACCAAAAAAACATCATCCACAGAGACCTAACACCAGGCAATATTCTAATAGATAATGATATGACGATTAAATTAATAGACTTTGGGTACAGTAAGCAAGTGAAAGATCATATGCTGTCCACCTTCTGTGGCTCCATAGGCTATGCGGCCCCAGAAATGTTGCAGGGTTGTACCTATGATGGCCGAAAGTCTGACGTGTGGAGTTTGGGGGTATTATTATACCGGATGCTGACAGGAGTGACACCGTTTGAGGGGGACAACATTACTAATGTGAAGAGGCAGATAATTAGTGGAGATTACCAGGTACCATCCCTATTATCAAAGAAGGCTCAAAAACTTCTCAGAAAATTGCTCACTGTCGACCCTAGCAAAAGACCAACCATGGAAGCCGTGATGAAAGACCGTTGGCTGAATAAGGGCCACAAGAAGATCATGAAGCCGTACAGGGAGCCTCCCAAGGTTAAGGTGGACCCAGAAATAGTAAGGACGATGAATCACCTTGGCTGTAGGAGGGAATCCATCGAGGATTCATTAGGACACAGAAAATTTGACCGTTTCATGGGCACATATCTTATTCTCACTACAATGAAAACGAAGATGCCCGGCCGCCACATCAAGGTAAAGCCCTTCCGTACCACTTACACCAGTAGCTCCAGTACCACATGCTTGAGCCAAGAGGTTGGTCAGCCACTTAATAGAAAGACCAAAAAGCATTCCATCCCCCCAAACTGCCAGAGGTTTAGGGTGCCCGCCGAACCCATCATAGAAACCAAAGCCGCCTCTTCCTCACAATCCACCATCGCTAACTCCATCACAAGTATATACAGGGTCAATACAATTGAGATCAGCGGCAGCAGCCAGAGCAGCAACAGCACCACCAGCAGCAGCAGTGAGGGAGCTGCCCACAGAAGCTCCCCGGGCTGGAGGGAGGTGGCTAGGAGGGCCTTCCAGTTTCTTTTAAGGTGCCTTTCCTGTGGGTCATCCGCCAAAGTGGAACATCACGAAAAAAACAAACATCAAGCGGACCACAGTCATCTTGAAGGTGAGTAGCTCCAGGAAGGCAGGTCAGTGGTATGGGAGATGAACCAGAGGTTGGAGGCAAACAGCTGAGGGTTGTGCTGGGCTGCATATCTGGCACTTCGGCCAGACGGGGTGGGCTGTGCTGTCTGTTCCTAAAACATAGATAGGAAGGTACTGACAACAGGCCAGGCCTTGAGATGTGGTCTCATGGTCCCTTCCCAGCATGTTGTACTCTCTGTTCCTAGAACACATAGATAGGAAGGTACTGATACTGTACTGTGTTGGGAACTAAGGTTTTGTAACTTTGTGGTTTTTGCAAATAAAACACTGTAACTCCTGCAGTCGGCGCTGCATTTCAGCCCTTGCTTCGGCAGGGTGCTGTGACTGTAGTCGCGGGCCAGCTTAATAAAGGCTCCTGAATCTTGATCTGAGTCCCTGGTGGTCGTCTCCGCAGGTCGCCCAGTTACATTTGGAGGCTCCTGTGAGATCGACTCAGGCCGAGTTGCTGCTGGACACCCCGGACCCCCAGGCGAGGACACTCCAGTCCCTGTCCGAGGTCCCAGGGAGGCGGAGTGTTTTCCTCCCAAAACTGCAATCCGGAAATGACAAGCCACCTGGACCTCCAGCGGGGAGGTAAGAATCTGGTATCTGTCTGTGGAATGTTACCTTTAGAACTCAAAAGAGGGCTGGACGCAGCGGAACCTCGGATGCAGCGGAACAACGGTGTCTGGGGGTCCTGGTCTGGGCAACCTTAGGTTGCATTTGTCTGGTTGGTTTTGTCTTTGTTCTTTGTTTGTGGGAGCGCATCTGTGGAAGCCGTAGCAAGCTTCGGGCTCCAGGTGCATGGCCACTGTATGACCCCTAGATGTCTATCCTCTGGTTTGTTATCAGCTGCTAGGCCGGGCAGTTGGTGAGCTACTCCAGGTGGAACGGTGAGATGACAAAGCCCCCCGACTTCCTGCCACCACCGCCTCAGGACAACTGCATGGCTGCCAGGCTGCCACTGTTGCACCCTGCCCTGCCCGCATCACACTCACCGAGGACATCACAACCTTACCGGGCCGTCTTCATCATAGCATACATGGTCAGGTAACTATGGTTGATTTTGTGGGAGAAATCAAGTATAGACTTCCTGGTGATAAGCTGATACACATTTTTCAGCATGATCAGTGTCAACCTTTTAGAGTTATTCCTTTGACTCCTATGGAGAATGCAATGACTGTTTTTACTGATGACTCCGGAAAGACCGATATAGCTGGGATTTGCTGGTATGAGCATGAAAGCTGGAAAAAATTTATTACTAAAGGATATTCCAGCCTCCAGCGAGCGTAGGTTGGAACTGTGATTTTAGCATTACAACACTTTCCCAATACTCCATTAAATATTATCAGTAACTCTCAATATGCAGTTCAACATGGTCAAAAAATTCCTAAGGCTGCTCTTACTGCTAGGGATGAGCAGCTGCTTTTACTATTTCATCAGAGCTCACCCCACTTTAAAGGCTATGTTGTTAAAACCAAAAAGGGGGAGTAGAGGCATGACCCCTAGAGACAGACTGAATAGGGCAATCTATTCTTTAAAATTTTTGAATGAGCAGCATGAGGAGACAGCTGCTGAAAGGCACTATATTCCTCAAGAAAAGAAGCCTCACCCTAAAGTCTGGTATCGGGACCAGGAGTCCTCCGTACGGAAGGGTCCGGTAGAGCTACTAACTTGGGGAAGAGGGTATGCTTATGTTTCTCTCCCTACAGGACCTTTGTGGCTGCCAGCAGAGCGGATGAAGCCCTAACATGAAGTTCAAGGCGCAGACAATGGTGACCGAGTTCGCGATCAGGTCCATAGAGAAGAAGATGGCGGGCTTGAACCTCCCGGACACACCCCAGCGGAGGCGTCTTCAGACAGAGATGGCTCCTCCTATCACCTGGGGATCTTTGAAGAGATTGGATGCGGAAGCTCAGAGCATAATGAATGATGAGGGGATGGAGGATCAACCACAGACATGTTTCCTAATATACTTGGCCATCATCACAAAAATCTTTATTGTGCTGTCTCATTTGTAGTCAAAAGTTTCCACCAACCAAACCCTGGCAACAACTAATCTGTTCTCAGTTCCTGTAGATTTGCCTTTTCCAGGATGGCTTCCATCTCTCAGTGTAATGCATTTAAAATCCATCCATATTGCTGTGACTATTGGTATTTTCTTCTTTATTCTTATTTAACAGTATAAAATTATATGAATATGTACAATTTGCTGATAGATTTATGGGTACTTGGGTTGTTTCTCGTTTTGGTCAATTATAAGTAGAGTCACTATAAACATTCATGTACAGGTTTTACATGAAGAAAATGTTTCATTTCTCCAGGGCAAAAAATTAGTAGTGGGATTATTGGGTCATATAGTAAGAGTATATTTAATTTAATATGAAACTTCCCAGCAGAATTACTGTATAACTTTGTATTCCCAATGGCAATGAATGCAAGTTCCAGTTGTTTTGCCTCCTTGCTAGCACTTGGCATACTGTATATATTTTTCATTTAAAAATATACATTATGGAATATTTAGTTTTCATGTTAATAGGTATGTATTATTACCCATTATGGTTATAGTTTGCATTACCCTAATGTTTCATGATGTTGAGCAATAAAAGGGTTTTTATTTTTATAATGTGTTGGATATAATCATCAAAGAAAACAGAATCTGAATGAAGGAAAGCATGGGTATATAGATTGAAAGAAAACAAATTGACTTTTGGAAAACATAATTCAAATAGGTTAATACCAATATAGATTTTTTAAAAAAAAAATTGCTAGCAATCATCACGAAAGAATTCTCTGAGCTTCCAGAGCACAAAATACTACATAGGGGGGAAACCTAAATAGAGAAAGATTAGGCTCAATTTAGACTTCTGTAGGGCAGCAATCTATGACAGAACACAATGGAGCAAAGTTTTAAAATCTCAGAAAAAAAAGTACATACTTTATTTTCAGTTAAATTCCCATTCAAGGTGTAAAGTAACAGAAAATACGTTCACATATGCAAACCTGAATGAACTAGACCCACTCCATGCATTTTTGAGGAAAATCGGACCAAAAAATGAAATGATACAACAAATAATGGTGTTTGTAACAACCAGCAAAAAAAAAAAAAAAAAAAAAAATCTAAGCACACCAGTTAGTTTTAGTTTTGAACATATTAAAAAATTAAATACTCTGTTTATATAATTTTCTTATAACCATATATATGTAAATACATATATTATTCTCTATTTTATCTTTATGTTTGTACATAAATAGAGATATAATATAACTCAGTACGAGAATATCTGTGATCATAATTAATGGTGAAACACATGGATCTCTCATTAACATAAGGAACAAAATAAGTTGATAACCATAATTATTACTTAACATTATAGAAGTGTCCGTCAATGCTCTGATTAAATTTATGATGTTGTAAAACTTGGAGAGGATAAAAATTATTTTCCCAACAGATATATCCTAAAATATGTCCATTTGATCTATAAGATTTTGACTTGCCACACCCTTTTTCCTGCTGAGTGGCATTTCTTTGCATGATTGAGCTGATCAGATCTCCCACAGCTTGAAAGCAGCTCAACACAGGAAAGAGAGGAGCCAGAAAGTTATCTTCCTTGGTGAGCAGTTGGCACAGTAGCATTAAAGTCCTTTTTCAGATTACTCCAGCTTTGTCAGTGAGTAGCTGCAGTTTCATGCATTATTTGCTATGTTAATCTTGATTTACTTTGTCTGTGCTATTCTTACATACTAGAAGCCTGGTACATGAAATTCATGTGTGGAGGGGGTGTCCCTCAGCCCGGCCTGCATCCTCTCCAATCTGGGACCTCTCAGAGGTATTTGACTGCCAGTTGGGCCTAAACCAGCAGTCGGATATCCCTCTCACAATCCGGGGCCACTGGCTCCTAACTGCTCACCTGCCTGCCTGCCCTAACCACTTTGCCTGCCTGCCTGATCCCCCTAACTGCTCTCCCCAGCTGGTCTGATCACCCCTAACCACTTCTGCCTTGGCCCCACCACTGTGGCTTTGTCCGGAAGGACATCCGGAAGATGTCCAGTCTAATTAGCATATTACCCTTTTATTAGTACAGATATTTTTCATGAAAATTTCAATTGCACAATCACATGATTGTTTTCTTTGTTAACTACTGAAGCAATTGTAAACCAATAATGCCATATATTCAATGTTCTACTGAAGATAATTGACCTATTTTTGTTTTTTTCAGGAACAAGTTCTTATTTTAAGTCAAGGATAGAGTAGAGGTACGTGCACATGGATAATCATATACCTGTAGAAAGTAAGATAATAAAATAAAAAACTAATTCAGTAAATAGCTAATTACGTATTTAATTATTAGACAAAAAATCCAGTTTTCCCCCAACAGAAAATCTTTTAGAAGATATAATGGAGGAAATATTTGCATTAATAGTGACAAAAGAATAACATGTCTGTAAAGAGATTTAATGCTAATGGGAAACACTTAACCTTTGAGAGATTATTGTCAAGAGTAATATGGATCTTTCCGGATGCCCCTTCCTGGGCCCACATGTCAATTTCAGTCGAAGCTAGAAAAACCAGCAGAATGTTCCCACCTGTGCCTCTCACTGGAACTTGCCCGGGACCACAGGAAATGTCTCCCCAAGGATACAAGTCCTTTCAGGGATCTGCCAACAGTAGTTGACTATGAAGGAGAAAAGGAAATTTTCCTCAGCTCTCTCAAGGTTCCTAGCCAGATCAGAAAATTAAAATGACAAAGATAGATTAATAGGAGAAAAGCAATAAAATTTTATGGAATTTTTACATGTACATAGATCCTTCACAAGAGTATAAAGACCTAAAGAAGTGATAAAAGCAGGAAGTTTGTATTCCTTTTAGACAAAGGAACAATAAATTTGTGAAGAATTGGTAAAACAGAGGGGATTTAATTAGGGGTAGTAAATGGTGAAGAAGTAGGAAGATAAGGATTATTTTAATAAGGTTTGTCTGTACCAATTACTTGGCCCTAAATTCCTTATCTGTAGTAATAAAAATGCTCTCCATCCTTCTGCTACGGGAAACATACCTGTCTTCTGCTTTTACAGAAGAAGGGCAAGAGCGGGGAGAGGTCAAAGTGACCTTCTTGCTTCTGCTGTTTCTCAGCTTCCTTTAGCTTAAGATATGCAATATGCCTCTTATGGATCTGTGTTCTGAAGCTCATCAACTGGCATAGGTGAGGATATAAAGGCCTTGTCCTTGTGCCTCAATTTGGGACAATTATGAAGGGCCATCCCAACACCATAGCTCCTCCCCAAATTAGCTGTGACCTTAATTACAAATGCTTTGTGAGACAGCTTTCTTTCAGCCCAAACCTACTTTTCTTTCAAGCCTTTCCTACTGCTCTCTTAGGTGTACTTGGGATTGGCATTCTTTGTGCTCTTAGGTTAAAGCCATGGTATAAAAAGAGGAAGTAGGGTGTTCTTTACAGTTCCTCCTGCCGTAGCATCTTTCAAGTTTACCAGATGATTCCTTTATTCATAGGTGATCACATGCTTGCCTAGATCAAGTCATTTCCCCAGTCTTTTGCTATTTATCACTCGTTAGGGGAATCCTTATAAGGGAAATCCTCAAAGATATATGAGTCTTTTGTTATTTATCACTCGTTAGGGAAATCCTTATAAGGAAAATCCTCAAAGATATATGAGTGAGTTTATGCAGGCAAGTGTAACCTAGGGGTCTTTACATACCTAAATATTTCAGAGTTTCTATTCCTTTAATGCCCAAATAAAAAACGTCCACATATGTCAGAAGATCTTGGAAGTCTTCATGTGAGATATATTTTCTAAGGCAGAATTAAGAATTTTTCAACTGGAGCAGAGATGAGAAAGTAATACATTCTTCTTTGGGAATAGTGAATCACAAAGGAAACTCATAAATTGGATCCTGAAGGAACGTAGAAAAGTAAGCAAAATTTCACATTGGCTTCTAGGCTTAGAAACTTCAGAGTTTCTAAGTGTGGCACACGACACTTTTATTTCAAATTTCAAAAACTGCAGTTCTCACAGTATGGTGAAAAATAATGTAGTTTAAATGTGGAACAGTTTTGTAAACTTTACTTTTAAATTCAATTACATATGTGATTAAAATATATAAAAAATATATTTATGAACTGTCACTGACTTCATTTTTGTTGCATGTAAAAGAGATAGTATGAAACTTTCTACATTTTTCCATTAGTTTGTGGATCAAAATGAGAAACAAGGAAATGGCCCTGGAGTGTTTTTCTCAATGGTTAGAGCATGGACAATTGACTGAAGGGTCACGGGTTCAATTGACAGTCAACGGCAAGTTACCTCAATCCCCAGCTCAGTCAGGGCATGTGCCAGAGGCAATCAATCAATATGTTTCGTGTTTACTCTCTCTCTCCCCCTCTTCACTCCACTCTTTAAAAAAAATAATGAAAAAAATGTACTTGGGAGAGAGGATAAAAATATAAAGAATAAAGAAATGTATGCAAAAGCATTTTGAGAAATGTACAGTATTAAGAAAAATTTGAAATATTTTATTGCTGTTACTGCTTTAAATATTTACAACTATTACAACATTACCACTATTCCAAAATATGTGTAATCTATTGAAAAAGATGGAGAAATCCATTGCATAATAATCTACACTAATAAAAGAGAAACATGGTAATTGGCGTACGACCGCTACCCTTCCCATTGGCTAATCAGCGTATCCTTATGCAAATTAACTGTCAGCCAAGATGGCGGCCGGCAGCCAGGCAGCTGGAAACGAACATGAGGCATGCTTCAGTGAAGGAGAACTCCAACGTTCCCCGCCTGCACTGCCCGCCTCTGAGCTGGCAGTTTGAAACATTCTAACAAATATAGGCGGGATCTCAGAGCTGAAGTTATACATTGTTTCGATTATAGAACTGAAACAAACCAGATACCTGCTCTGAGAGCTAGAGCCAGAGCTAAAGCTGGCCCAGAATAAAATAAAAAAAAGGAGCGGTTGGGAGCTTCAAATCAACAACCGCCAGCCTGAAAGCAGCCCTCAGCCCCTCACCCAGTCTGGCCAGGCACCCCAGTGGGGACCCCCACCCTGAAGGGTGTGTGACCAGCTGCAAACAGTCATCATCCCCTCATCCAGGCTGGCCAGGCACCCCAGTGGGGACCCCCACCCTGATCCAGGACACCCTACAGGGCAAACCAGCTGGCCCCCAGGCCTCTATCCTATATAGTAAAAGGGTAATATGCCTCCCAGCACCGGGACCAGCGGAGCCGCGAGGCCTTCTGGCACCGGATCAGCGTGACAGGGGGCAGCGCCCAAACCCCCTGATTGCCCTGCAGCTCTGTGTGTGACAGGGTGTGGCGCCCCAGCCCCCCCCAACCCCCCCCACGGGCCCTGCTCTGTGTGTGACAGGGTAGAGCCATAACCTCTCCATCGGCCCTGCCCTGAGTGTGAAAGTGGCTGAGCCCTAACACCCTGATGGGCCCTGCTCTGTGGGTGATAGAGGGTGGCGCCCCAAAACACCCCCCCCCACACACACACGATCCCTGCTCTGTGTGTGATAGGGTAGAGCCATAACCTCCCCATTGGCCCTACCCTGAGCGTGACTGAGGGTGGCATCGCAACCTCCCAATCCGCCCTGCTCTGTGCATGACGGGGGCGGCGCCCCAACTCCCCAATCGGCCCTGGTCTGAGCCCGACGAGGGGCTGCACCTAGGGATTGGGCCTGCCCTCTGCCACCCGGGAGCAGGCCTAAGCCAGCAGGTCGTTATCTCCCGAGGGGTCCCAGACTGCGAGAGGGCACAGGCTGGGCTGAGGGTCCCCCCGTTTCCAACCCCCGAGTGCACAAATTTTTGTGCACTGGGCCTCTAGTAATAATAATAATAAACATCCTACAGATAGCTAGATCTTGAGGATTAAAATGGTCTTATTTCTCTTGATAATACACCGTGGATAGATACATTAGCCTTTGACTGGTTACTGCATTAGTTAGGAATCTCCAGAGCAACATAACCAACAGAATATATATGGAAGATTATTGTGAGGAAGTGTCTCACTTGATGATGGAGGCTAAGTAGTCCCACAATCTGCTGTCTGCAAATGGAGACCCAGGAAAGCCCGTGGTGTAATGCAGTCTTGTTCAAAAGGCCCGAGAATCAGGGGGTCTGATGGCGAGGAAAAGAAGATGAAATGAGAAGTCCTGGATAAGTGAGGCAGAAGCCTTTATTTTTTCTCTGCCTTTTGTTCTCTTCAGACCCTCAGAATTGAAGGAAACCCAACCACATTGAAGAGGACAACTAACTACTGAGTCCACCAATTCAAATGCTAATTTCATCCAGAAAAATTCTCATAGACACACCTAGAAACAATATTTAATCCACTCATCCTTGGTCCAATCAAGTCAGCATATAAAATTAACTATTAGTTATAATACCAACATATCAGACAGACAGCTATTACATAATTGATATAGTATAACACAAAAAAGTATTAATATATAATATAATAATATACCTACTGTAATAAAGTTACCTAATTTTCTTTTGAAAATTTTATGAGTAATTGTAAAATATAATTAATAGCATTTTAGATCTTCAATGCATTGTAGTCACTCTGATCACAGTGAACATTGTGATTTATAACACATATTTAATGAATTCTAATTAGTGAAATAGTGAACGATTGCAAGAACCAGATCAGCCTGCAGTATATTATGTTATTTCTCTTAATGAAAATACAGAAAAATACTAAGGCTTTATAACTAACATTAAATCATACATATTAAATTTACATTGTATAATTAGTGGAAAAACTTAAATGTGTCTCCAGGTGAGATTGCAAAGAACAAATGGCATCCAGTCATCTAATAAATAGATGTTGAAGGCTCATTACATGTCTGATGCTGTGCTAGATTAGGGGACACAGGCAGTATAAAAAATGCACCCATGAAGCTTTCATGCTACTGTGACAATATAATGATTTAAATAAAGTGATTCAAATTGAGTAGATATTTGTCTGGAAGAATATGCTGATGAATATCAGCCTGAATGATTTAATTCATAATTAGTTCAGCTTCATAAAACATTCTATAAAACAGGTTAATTTAATCTCTCTGGCTACAAAAAAAAAATCAGGTAAAGTTATTAATTGCTTAGTAATTAAAATATTCCAAATAATTTGCCTTTGCATCTTTAAGTGACCGTAATTAACCTGGAATATGACTTGGTAACGCTTGTCACCTGTAGGTTGACAGCAACCCAGATAGTGCTCCCATCTTAGCATGAAGTCTATATAAGCAACTGATTCATGGCCCTTTTATTTTGTGACTTGATATGTACATCTGACCTTCAAATGAATGCCATTAGTTCCTGTAAAGTTTGTGTGTTGGTCATTCAGCTGTTGACTGTCTGCCATATATCTCCCCATTTCCATCCTCCTTTGTGGTGCTAGGGCTGGGAATTTGCAAATCACACTTCTCTTCTGGTACATATTCCCTGCTGATGCTTTTGTAAGCATCATTGCTAATATGGTTCACTAGAGGGAGACTGGTAAGGAAGAAGGAGGAGAATGGACTAACTCTGCTTATTAATTGTTCCTATCAGCATCATCTTAGTATCAATGCTCCACTTTGCCCCAAGAAGTTGGTCTGGTGTTCAATGCTTTCTCCACTTCCCAGACACCTCATAACCCTCAGAGGCCAGTTGGGCAGCTCTCCTCAAATGTAAGAGTTCCTGTTCTGAAGAAACTCCCAGTTCCCGAGATGCCAGTCCCAGGTAGGTTATGTCTCATCATCAGAGGTCTGAGCTCCCTTTTGAGGGAACATCATCCAAGTTTTTAGGCCTAATAAGCCCCAACCTCAGCCCCCTTTTTTTCACAAAACAGGACAGTACTGATTCCCATCAATATCATTTACGTTATGCCTTCTTTTCCCCCTTTGCTTTTCTGTCCTCTAATTACTGTTTAATATCTTACATGCTTTTTTCCAGTTAAAATAATTGGCATGATTTCTGTTTTCTGTCTGGATCCCAACTGATAACGTATTATCTGTGTATCCATTTGTTAGTAGGAACAGGCAGGCTACAATAAGAATGGGGTTAGGATGAAGTAGGTTAATTTATTATGTAGCCTAGGAACTATCTGAGCATTTATTTAATTTTTGTACTAGAGGAAATAATTTAAAGGAATCTTTCTTCCTAGAAATCTGTCCTTTTTTATGTTGTTTAGCAGTGAGCACAGTTGTACAGATAATTTTCTAGAGCATGCACCGTATATAAGATGCATGTCTGAATTCTTGAACTAGCAATATATATGAGCAGCAGTGAATTGGAAGAAAATAATTGCTAGAACTAAGAAACTGTGGTTGGTGACATTTCTGCATCTTAATGTGTGAACTCTGAGCAATTGCAGTTATTGGTAAGTCTTGTACATCTTGCACAAAGAAGATGTTGGTCAAATCACATGAGAAAAAACTGGCCTGAGGCTTTGAGACAGTGAACTATTGGCACCAAACCAGTTGACAAAAGTAGATGTTTTCAACAGGATCAAACAAAAGGTTTTGGTAAGGGATTATTGAGTATTTTAAAGATAAATCTCTAAATACTTGTCTATGTTATTAGTAGTTGCATTTATCTATTATTGCAGTTGAATTATAAAGAATACAAGAGGCCTGGTGCACAAAAATTTGTGCACTTGTGGGGGAGATGGGGTCCCTCAGCCCGGCCTGTGCCCTCTCACAGTCTGGGACCCCTCAGGAGATAATGACCTGCTGCTTAGGCCTGCTCCCAGGTGGCAGAGGGCAGGCCCAATCCATAGGTGCAGCCGCTGGTCGGGCTCAGAGCAGGGCTGATTGGGGAGTTGTGGCACCGCCTCCTGCCATGCACAGAGCAGGGTGGATCAGGAGGTTGCAATGCCACCCCTAGTCACACTCAGGTTAGGGCCAATTGGGGGTTGGGGTACCACCCCCTGTCACACTCAAGGCAGGGTTGATAGGGAGGTTGCGGCGCCACCCCCTGTCACACACAGAGCAGGGCTAATCAGATGTTGGGGCGATGCCCCCTGTCACACACAGAGCAGGGCCCATCAGGGGGGTTGGGGCTCTGTACCCTGTCACACACAGAGCAGGGCCGATCAGGGGGTTGAAGAGCTCCCCCTGTCATGCACAAAGCAGGGCCCATCAGGGGGTTGGGGAGCTCCCCCCTGTCACACACAGAGCAGGGCCAATCAGGGGGTTGAGGAGCTCCCCACTGTCACTCACAGAGAAGGGCCGATAGAGGAGTTGGGGCACCGCCCCCTATCACACACAGAGCAGGGCGGATCAGGGGGTTGGGGCGCCGCCACTGTCACACTCATGGCAGGGCCGATGGGGAGGTTATGGCTCTATCCCGTCACACACAGAGCAGGGCCTGTTGGGGTGGGGAAGGTTGGGGCGCTGCACCCTGTCACACACAGAGCAGGGCCTATTAGGGGGTTGGGGCACCACACCCTGTCACACACAGAGCCAGAGGGCGATCAGGGGGTTGGGAGCTACCCCCTATCAAGCACAGAGCAGGGCTGATCAGGGGGTTGGGGCGCCTTACCCTGTCAGGAACAGAGTAGGGCGGATAGGGAAGTTGTGACCTCACCCCCTGTCACACACAGATTCACAGGGCAATCTGGAGGTTTGGTCGCTGCCCACTGTCATGCTGTTCCCAGTGCCGGGAGGCCTCGCGGCTCTGCTGATCCAGTGCTGGGAAGCATATTACCCTTTTACTATATAAGATAGAGGCCTGGTACACAGGTGCAGGCCAGCTGGTTTGCCCTAAAGGGTGTCCTGGTTCAGGGTGGGGGTCCCCACTGGGGTGCCTGGCCAGACTCAGTGAGGGGATGATGGCTGTTTGCAGCTGGTCACACCACCTTCAGGGTGGAGGTCCCCACTGGGGTGCCTGGCCAGTCTGGGTGAGGGGCTGAGGGCCGTTTTCAGGCTGGTGGGTGACTGAAACTTGCAACTTGTCCTTTTATTCTTTTTTTTTTTTTATTCTGGGCTAGCTTTACCTCTGAGGCTTGGCTCTAGCTCTGAGGCCTCCGCTGCTGAAAGCAGGTATCTGGTTTGTTTGGGTTCTATAATTGTAACACTGTTGCAGTCCTGCTCACTCCAGCTCTGAGATCCCCGCTGTCTGAAAGCAGGGATCTGCGTGTGTTCTATAATTGAAACAATATTGCTGTCTGGCTGGCTGAAGCCTGGCTGGCTGAAAGCAGGTTTCTGGGGTTTTGTTTTGCTTCTATATTTGTAACAATGTTTCAAACTGCAAGCTCAGAGGCCGGCAAGTCAGGCGGGGAACATTGGCTTCCTCCATCACTGAAGCAAGCAAGCCTCCTGTTTGCTTCAAGCTGCCTGGCTGCCGGCTGCCATCTTGGTTGGCAGTTAATTTGCATATCGCCCTGATTAGCGAATGGGAAGGGTAGCAGAGGTACTGCTAATTACCATGTTTCTCTTTTAATAGATAGGATTGATTTCTTCTTATGGAAGTCACTGTGCAAGTAATTGAATTTACAAAAACAAAAACAAAAAAAATGCATGACTCTTTACCTGAGAAAGCTAGTCTAAAGAGAGACATGGTTATAACATAGAAGTATGTACACAGTATATGTGGGTATAGTATTTAAAAAAAAACAGATAATGTTCAGAAGTATTACAAAGAGGTTGGTGATTAACTGTATCTCTTTGGGGAAAAAAGGGTCAGTCACAGAGATGAAACCACAAATAGAGTAAATGAATTTAAATTCAGTCTTGTTGTTTTGAGCCTAGGACCTTCAATGAGTTAAAAACAAAGTTTATCAAGTAGGTGAAGGAAAAGAGCAAAATGGGAAAAAAAGAAATTTTAAACATTGTGTCCTGTATGTAAACTGCAAATTAGTGTCACAATACTCAGGGTACAGTGTCCCAGGAAGAGGAGTGTTGTGGCTAGATTAGCTAAAAAGCATCTAAAATTTGAAATTACTTTAAATATTACAAGAATTTATGGAAAGATAAAAGTACAGGAGAAAAATAAATCATAATATTGTATTTATGAAAAGGCAAAGATGGAGGTAGCAAGGCTTATAAAATTTGATCCAGAGTCCAGGTGAAAGATGAAAAACTAAAGTTAAGGTGGGATCAACATAGATGGTGAGGTGAAGAGAGGTATATCCCAGTCACCCATGGGATTGTCTGCAAAAGTGAATGGAGTAAAAGGGAAGTGTATGGAAGGCAGGGCCATTCTCTGGTTTATACAAATGGGTGCCATCAATTAAAATAGGACATTTAGTGGATGGTTCTACTTTGGAGGAATGAAAGGAAAAAGATAATTTTAGTATTCAGTGTATTGTGTTCTTAGGTCCTGTATCCAATATTCAGACACACTTTAAGCAATCATATACTGTTATTTATATACTAGAGGCCTGGTGCATGAAATTTGTGCAGGGGGGGGGGTGGTCCCTCAGCCTGGCCTGGACCCTCTTGCAGTCCGGGACCCCTTGGGGGATGGCTAAGATCGGGTCTAAGCTGGCAGTCGGACATCCATCTCACAATCCAGTATCCCTCACACCTTACCGCCTGCTTGCTCGCTCCTTGCCACTCAGCTCACTGCTTCTTAGCACTGCCACAGAAGCAGGAGAGGCTCCCACCAACGCCACTGCCCTCGACAGCCATGAGACCAGCTTCTGGCTGAGCGGCCCTCCCCCTGTGGGAGCACGCAGACCACCAGGGGGCAGCCCCTTCATTGAGCATCTGCCACCTAGTAGCCAGTGTGCATCATAGTGACCAGTCATTCTTAGGCTTTTATTATATAGACTAGAGACCTTGTGCACAAATATCTGTGCACTGGGTGGGGGGGTCCCTCACCCCAGCCTGCGGCCATTCACAGTCCAGGACCCCTTGGGGATGTCCACCTGTCAACTTAGGCCCACTCCCCAGGGGATCAGGCCTAAGCTTGCAGTCAGACAACCTTCTAGCAGCCAGGGAGCCCTTGGGAGATGTCCGACTAAAGGCTTAGGCCCCCAAGGGATCAGGTCTAAACCGTTAGTTGGACATTCCTAATGCTGCCACGGAGGTGGGAGAGGCTCCTGGCACCACCACTGACTTGGCCAACCAAGAGCCAGCTTCCGGCTGAGTGGAAGTGCACTGACCACTAGGGGGAAGCTCCTGCATTGAACATTTGCCCCTTCATGGCCACTGCACATCATAGCAACCGGTCATTCTGCCGATCAGTCAATGTACATATTAGCCTTTTATTATTATTACTTGTAGCCCAATGCACAGGTAGGGGTGGGAGGGGCCCCTCAGTCTGGCCTTCACCCTCTCCAATCTGAGAGCCCTCAAGGAATGTCCAACTACCTGTTGTTGCCTACACTTTTAACAGATAATAGCTCCATTGTTTCTTTCTTATGCTTAAAACCATTGGAATTAGTAGGTATTCAAAGTGTGTATACATTTTGGGGGGACACCCTGTATATCTCTAGTCAGCGGAGAAAGAAACCAACAGCAGATTTGGAACCCCCAGAGAGGGAACCTCGCTCACTCCCCACATGTCTCCTCACTTCACTTTCCACCTTCATGGGCAGCAGGAGAATCAACACTTTCTCTCAATTCGGAAAAGCACGTCCTGTCACCTGCTGCCCGGCAGGAGTGAGCTAGGCCCCAAGCAAGCGAGGCTCAGTCAGGGCAGCCTTCGCTCATGGATGCTGGCACCCAAAGTGCACATTCCTCCTCTACAGTCGCCCTGACTATCCCACTGTTTCACTGAGAGGATGGAATTCCTTTCCACCTCTGGGTTCTTAATCTTGAACGCTGTCTATCTGCACCTGCTCCTGCCTCAGCAGCTGCATTATCTCCCCAGAGGTGATCTCGTACCTGCACTGGCCTCCATGGGAACAGGGCATCACCATTCTGCCCTCTCACTGTCATCTCACAGGTGCCTACCCTCAGCACCCAGAACACCCAGACACTCTCCAAAGGACGTGAGCGCATCAGAGGGGATGTGTGCACATCCTGTGGGGGTGTTAGGCATGCTGAGTTGATGGAAGTACGGTGGAGAGGCGGGGGGAACTTGTGCACCCCTTGGTTTGCAACTGTTGCAGGCATAGGAGGGTGACAGTGTGCTGGGGGATGTTCGCACGCCACGGGGGGATGTGCACACCAGAGGCCTCTGGCTTTGCAGATCCGCAAACCCCCGTGGTGCGCCCAGGAGGATGTCAGTCTGGCCCCCCACAGTGGCTGTCCCTGCGATCCTGCACCTTCTGGGCCAGGAGGTGGATCTTGCACAGCCACTCCTGGGCTCTGATGGCCTGCAGGCGCTACTTCAGCTCAGCCTGCAGGCTCTGCTTGGTGTACTCACAGCTGTCACCACCCCCATGTGTGGAGTACAGGCCGCCCTCCGCTGGCCTGCCTCCCCTGTCCAGAGGCTCTCTGCGCTGCTCATTTACCCAGAGTGACTAGAGCTGGGCGGAAGCCAAGCGTCCTGCCCTGCCCAACCCCGGCCAATCCACCCCTGTGCGAGTTGCCGCCCCACCACGAAGGGTCACGAATCCAGGTCCCGGGACTGCCGACAGCCTCAAGCGCTGCCCCCTGCCCCCAGGTCATGGATCCAGGTCCCAGACCACGGACAGCCTCAAGCGCTGCTGCCACACTGGCCAGGACATGAATCTGGGTCCCAGACCTCCGACAGCCTCAAGCGCTGCTGCCACACTGGCCAGGACATGAATCTGGGTCCCAGACCTCCGACAGCCTCAAGGGCTGCCCCCCACTTTGCAGAGTCACAGATCCGGGTCCCAGACCGTGGACAGCCTCCCGCTCTGCCCCCAACTCGGCAGCGTCACAGATCTGGGTCCCGGGACCCAGACAGCCTTGCCCACTGCCGCCCGCCTTCAGTATGCAAATTAGCTGCCATCTTGTTGCTTCAGGGTGGGGGTCTCCACTAGGGTGCTTGGCCAGTCTGGATGAGGGGATGATGGCTGTTTGTAGCTGGTCACACCCCCTTCAGGGAGGGGGTCTCCACTGGGGTGCCTGGCCAGTCTGGATGAGGGGCTGAGGGCTGTTTTCAGGCTGGCGGGCAACTGAAGCTCCCAACCTCTCCTTTTTTTTCTTTTTTCTTTTATTCTGGGATTTATTTACCTTCTATGGCTGTCACTGGAGCTGAGAGCCGGCTTTAGCTCTGAGGCTCGGCTGCAGCTCTGAAACCTCGGCTGCTGAAAGCAGGTACTGGGTTTGTTTGGGTTCTATAATTGAAACACTGTTGTGGTCCTGCTGGCTGAAGCCCTTCTGGCTGAAAGCAGGTTTCTGGAGTTTGTTTAGCTTCTATACTTGCAACATTGTTTCTTAGAGTGCAAGCTCAGAGCCCGGCAGCTGCAGGCCGGGAACCTTGGCTTCCTCCATCACTGGAGCAAGCAAGCCTCCTGTTAGCTTCAGTGCCTGGCTGCCGACAGCCATCTTGGTTGGCAGTTAATTTGCATAAGGATATGCTGATTAGCCAATGGGAAGGGTGTCGGGGTTATGGTCAATTTCCATGTTTCTCTTTTATTAGATAGGATTGTAATGATTATTAATAGACTTTGAGGAGGATATATATATATATATATATATATATATATATATATGCCTAAGCGACCAAATGACCAAACGACCAAGCAACTGGTCGACTGGTAGCTATGACACGCACTGATCACCAGGGGACAGACACCCAACGCAAGAGCTGCCGCCTGATGGTCTGTACTCCTACAGCCAACCTCCCATGGCTGGCCAATCTCCCGCAGTCCCACTCCTCACTCCACCCCTGCTGGCACACCCAAAAAGTCCCTGATTGTCCTCAATTGCTGGCCAGGCTGAGGGACCCCATCGGTGCATGAATTCGTGCACCGGGCCTCTAGTGTTTATATATTTGAAGAAGAAATAGGATCCCTTGATAGTATGCATGAGATTAGTTAATATTAGTGCTATGTGGTATTAGATTTCAATCATTTCTGGAAAGAAAATGTCATTACAAGACTATCTTCATTTAATTTCCAATCCACAATGTTGTGCACTTATTTTCAATGACATCCATTCATTTTAAATGATATTTTCTAGTAATCTGCATAGATATGTTTCATTAAAATAAAACAAAGATAAACAAAAATGAGAAACATATAGGAACCATCATGAGGCATGACCTTTCTAATTGGATTATAATTATATAGAAGCAACTTAATAGTCATTGCAGGAGGGTTGTCAAAAAGATGCAAGAGAATCAAAATTCACTTTTCCTGGATAAGCACACATCTAATCAAATGTATTTAGAAAAGGATTACTAAAAGAGAAATGTTTCAGCCAAGAAATCGCTTGAATCCAAATTTATTGTTTATTGCTTAAATATTTGAGTAGGAACTTTCAGTGTAATTTATTAAATATCCATGTTAAAGTTAATAATTATATGAAGAGTTTTATATATGTGTTTAGTAGTAAATTCTTGACTATCTTACAACTGTATCATGGAACTATCACCATAATATGAACATTCATATCATGTAAAAGACTCTCATTGACTAAAATGACAGTTCAATTAAACATTAGAATCAGAATAATTGAGTTTATTTTGCCTTTAGAACACAGTTTAATATGACTATTAGGATTCTTTAAAAAGTGGTGTTTATTATGTCAATGTATTCTTCTCTATAAGCTTGGATATCTCAAATCTTAATTTAATTGATTCATAGTCTATTATAACTTAGGACAAGCTAAACAATCATTCTTTGTTAGATCTTCCAGCCAGCTGCAAGGAACATATTTCTTCCATGTTTGCTACCTCTTGTCATTAAACCCAGTAGGCTGTAAGTGCTCAATTAAACTTTTTATTTTGAATAGTGGATAAGTAAATGAATGAATGCAGTATTTCAAAAGTCATATTTTCAAGGATTTTTTTCTAATATGTAAAGTTAAGTTATATTTTAGTGAAGTACTACTTTTCCTCTTTCCTTCTATTATTTTTTTCTCACTTCTTCCTTCTTTTTATCTCTTCCTTCCCTTCCTTTCTTCCTTCCTTTCTTTTTACCTTCATCCTTCTCGCCACACTTCTTCCCTAATAATAGTATAGTAGCAATAAACTAAAAAATATATAATGGCATTTTTAAAAATATATATTTTATTGATTTTTTACAGTGAGGAAGGGAGAGGGATAGAGAGTTAGAAACATCAATGAGAGAGAAACATTGATCAGCTGCCTCCTGCACACTCCCTACTGGAGATGTGCCCGCAACCAAGGTACATGCCCTTGACCAGAATCGAACCTGGGACCCTTGAGTCTGCAGGCTGATGCTCTATCCACTGAGCCAAACCAGTTAGGGCTATAATGGCACACTATTTAATTATTTCCCTTTACATAATTTTAGGCATACTTTATTTTCTAAATCCTATGTATTTTATGTCATAATTTTTTTTTTAAATATATTTTATTGATTTTTTACAGAGAGGAAGGAAGAGAGATAGAGAGTTAGAAACATCGATGAGAGAGAAACATCGATCAGCCGCCTCCTGCACATCTCCTACTGGGGATGTGCCCGCAACCCAGGTACATGCCCTTGACCGGAATCGAACCCGGGACCTTTCAGTCCGCAGGCCGACGCTCTATCCACTGAGCCAAACCGGTTTCGGCTTATGTCATAATTTTGATAAATTATATTTAACTATCTTTCTCAGCAAAATATTATATGCAGATTGATAAATATAGAAAAATAGTTAGTTTACATAATAGGCTGAAACAGTGTTTTAAGCATATGAAATATTACTGTAGGTATAAAAAATAAAAATTCCTCTTCATCTGTTAAGTATGCCTTAATATGTTTAATTCATATTCCTTTAATAAAACTCAACAGTACATTTTGTTGGAGTCATTTAAATTACTGATCTTTAAACAAAGTACTGCAGAGTAAAAGGGAAATGCAAAATGGATTTTTAGGAGAAAGACCAAAACAAATTTTACATTGCCATTTTTGAATGGTTATCGATATTATGATGAAAATGTAGGCATAGCATATTTGTACTGTTTATTTTATATTATTTTAATTAAATTAAAGTTGATATCAAGTTAGAAAATCCACAAAGCACCAATTACTATGGAAACCATTTAATTATATGCACTCAAATTTCTACATAACCTCTGATGGAAAGTTTTCTCTGTCCTGTTTTTGTTGTGTAATTTCACACACTGTTTCCTTCCCTAAAGGAAATACGTACTTGATTCAGTTCTTGGATAAAAATGACCTGTCACTAAAGTTTGCTTTAAAGGGTTTTTGCTTTTTTAACAACAAAAACACTGAATACTGAAAGAAAAATCAAGGCACAAGGGATTACAGATCAGCTGCTGTGGTATAAATCAATATTTGAAATGCATAACAGTGACTTTTCTTCCCTCCAAAGTAGGAATTTTTTGTGCTTAATTTCTTGTTTTATTAAAATGTCAAACTGTGTCTAGGAAGGCCTTCAAATTTAGCTTTGGTTTCTATTTAAATGTACTGCTCAATAACTAGTACAAGAACATTAATACAATTGCACTTTATGTTTGATTCCTGTGCCCTGTTAGGGTTGCTGAAACTGGCGATTTCATGAATGGACAACTACCATACTCCTGGCTATGTTAGGGAATCCGCTAACTCTCTAATCTCCTACCTTCAGCAAAGGGGATTGGTATGAAAAATCTCCAACCAGTCACATCTAGAAACGCATCATAATCATCATCCTTCTTAACACAAATGTAGGGGCAGACACGTCTTCCCTTCTTTAAGAAAAAAGCCTGTATTGTTAAAAGTATTACATGTCCCTTTTTTCCTCCCATTGACCCCTTGTAGTCCGCCTTTGCTTCCTGCCCCAGGCATCCACCACCCTGTTGTCTGTGTCCATGGGTTATGCATATGTCATACAAGTTCTTTGGCTGATCTCTTCCCACCCAACCCCATCATCTTCTCTTCTCCAAACAGATTTTTGTAGGACAGTAGCCTTTGGATATACGTCCAGTAATCCCTCCTTAACCGCAGTTTCTGGTTTCAGTTACCCACACTCAACCCTGGGCCGAAAATATTAAGTAGAAAATCCCAGAAATAAACAATTCATAAATATTAAATTATGTGTCATTCTGAGTAGCATGATGAAATCTCCCACTGTCCCAGGATGTGAACTATCCTTTTGTCCAACTTATGAACACTGTGTATGCCTCCTGCCAGGAGGTCACTGAGAAGGCTTCTTGGTTAATAGACTATTCAGGTAGTGCTTGTGCTCAAGTTACCCTTATTTTAATTAGTGATGGCCCCAAACCACAAGACCACAAGAGTTGTGATGCTGGCAATATGGATATGCCAAAGAGAAACCGTAAAGTGTTTTCTTTAAGTAAAAGGTATGTATGGGGGGTGGGGGGGGGGGGTGCACAGTATACATAAGACTCTGTACTATCCTTGGTGTCAGGCTTCCACTGAGGGTCTTGGGAAGATTTTCCCCAAATATAGATAGACTACTGTATTTCTTTATTGCCTAAATTCTTCCAAACATTTTATGTTATGATTTATGTACTAAAAGACTTATGCCTTCAAATTCTCTTTTAGCATTTTATTCCACTCTAAGTTTGCACTGAGAAGCGTTCTCAGTCTAACGCTACACATCAAATGCACCGATTTTGCAACCCTGGTCCCCTGTACTCTCAGGTGCCCACCTTCCCGATTTCTACTGTGTGCCTCTGGCCCCCGGGGTGGGGTACTGCCGGAGGGTATGAATGACAGCATCACAATGGAAGTGTCAGATGGTGGCATCATCATCCTTGGACGCCAGCATCCCTGTTACTTCGGTGTCTCACTACAGAGACACTAGGCTAAAGGTTAAAGGATGCGGTTTATTAAATAATTCAAGACATTAACCTTCAACCTGCACACCGATGGCAGCCTATTAAGTTTACGCTGCTATGATTCATGTTTGGTGCTTACTGATGCTAAAGCATGATGCCTGTTTGCTTTCCTTCTATTGCTACCCAGTAATGCGATGGGGAGAATGAAAAAGGGGACAGGACCCACGCCAAGGGACAATAAGAGCAGCAGCTTCACTTGCATAAAGAAGATTGAAGCCTTCCGCCCTCCCTCCATCTCTCCGCGTAGGCCCCAGTGCACAGCTGCGTCACTTACGGGGAGGAGGAGGCGCTGAGGCAGAGAGAAAATTGTATTGTGAGGACCTTGACAGCGTTTCCTTTCGCCTCCCTATATTTTCCGGAATATTTCTTTTCCTCTCTTACAAACTGACTATATAAAACCACCCCTTCTCCACCTTGCAGAAGGCATTTGACTTTCTCAGAAACACACCGGGCAAGCTCTCAGAGCATCTCAGAGGGGCGAGGGACAGGGGCGCAGGTGCACTCAGCAGGCTGGGTGAGGGGAGCGCTTCTTGGAGACTTGGGGCTCTTTCTCTCTCTCTCTCCCTCTTGGCGCTCTCCAGGCGCTGAACTCAGCTGCAAGGACTGGAGACCCACACCTTTCCAACTGAAGCGGTGCCGCGGGCGCCTCCCAGGGCGGTGTATCCAGCTGCCTCCACCTCCCTGAGCTCCGGAGCGCTCGGACCTCCCTCTCTCGCGCGTCTCCAGCATCAGGGTCGTCCCTCCCACCGTGCTCCTGAGCGGAGATCGGGAAATCTCAGCCCTCAGCTTCCCTCTCCCGCCTCTGCTCCCGGCCGGTGGGCTCCCCACGCGCAAGTCCTGCAGACCTGACCGCCGCTGAGCCGCTCAGCTCTGCTGTCCGAGCCCCCGTGGTCGCCTGGCGGAGCGCGCATCCCGCCTCGCTGCGTCGCCTGCTCCGGGTGCGGAGAGCACACCCAGCCTCGTCCTGCAACCCCAGGCTCCGCGGGCTTCCCCCGCCAGCCGGCCCGTCCACTCCCGCGCCCGCTGAGCTGCCTGAGCCGTCCTTGCATCAAGCATGTCGGGCTCTGGACGAAAAGACTTCGATGTGAAACACATCCTGCGACTCCGCTGGAAACTCTTCAGTCACCCGTCCCCGTCCCCGGGCGGCCCGGCGGGGGGCGGCTGCTTGCAGCAGGACAGCAGCGGCAGTTTCGAGCATTGGGGACCCAGCCAGAACCGCCTGCTCAAAAGCCAAGAGAAGGGCAGCGTGAGCACATTCTGGAAGAAGCCTTCTTCTTCTTCCTCCTCCACTTCGTCTTCCTCCCCATCCTCATCCTCCTCTCCCTTCAACCCACTGAATGGCACCCTGCTGCCAGTGGCCACGCGGCTGCAGCAAGGGGCGCCCAGGCAGGGCACCCCACCGCCCGCCAGGACTCTCTTCTACGTTGAGTCCCTAGAGGAGGAGGAAGTGCCCGGCATGGACTTTTCTGGGCCGCACGAAAAAGGGCTGGTCCTGCAGGAGCTCAAAGTGGAGCCGGCCAACTCGAGCCAGGCAACAGGTGAAGGCTGTGGACACAGGTACAGTCAGTCCCCACGGGACATCCAAGCATCTCCCACTTTTCACTCCTTTCCCCCACCCCTGTGTGCTTTGCTACTTAGTAAGTCTGAAAGGTTGCAGGTTGAACATTTTGGTCCAGAGATGCCAGCAGGGTTTTCATGTCCCAAGTTGTCATCTCGTTAAAAGTTTGTTCATTAATTTCTACCGCTTCAAACATACTGCTTTCCTTTGGCAAGTTCTCTGAGCTGCAAGCAGAAATTGAACATAGATTCACTTTGATAAGTCTCTAGGGGGAGTGGTTCTCATGTGTCTGAGGATACAGCATTTTCTGTCATTAAATTATATCAGTCTTCTAGTTATCTGATGTCAGGTGAAACGTGTTTAACCACCACTCAACTGCACCTTACAGACTGGCTTAATGACTGACTTAGCAAGTTATCCGGGATCCCTGTGGCTTGAATCTATATTCCAGGAGGAATGAGGTGCACAGATGAGTAGCCTCCTGGACAGTAGCATTGTCTCCCCCTCAACCCCCATCCACGAAATAGAGTGTTATTCTCCATCCCAACTTCTTTTTATCCTTTACTTTTGCCTTGTTCAAAGTCTTAGAATTGAACTGTTGCTGAGCCCACTGGCTTTCAGCGTTTCTGATTTGTTGGCTCAGTATGGGATTGTGTATCCTTACCAAGCAGGTCAACATCATTTCTTGTTTATTTCTAATATTTTACCCCTTTGGGTAGAGTTCTACTTTCAAGACTTATAGAAAACCTTCACACGCATGAAAATTCTTCAAAGTTTTACATTTTTGGAGAATGACTCATTACTCTGCAACAGATAATTACTAGGTTTGGCATGTAGGGAGGACATCAAAAGATCTGCATTTGTCTTATGTGATATCAAAACACATATTGAAGATATATATAGGAGAAACGAAATGATAATGAGTATGTTAATAAAAACTAATTACCTAACAAATTAGAAACAGAAGCAACTTTTTAAACTTGGCTGATTGAATCAGCTTCTTGTGAATTAAGTCACAGATAAATACATAAAACAAAATTATATGTATGTGTACTTTAATTATGTTGACAAATGTGAGTGTAGAGATATAAAGAAATCCTTGAATTGCTTCACTTATATGGATTATGTTGGTTTAAATTTGAATCTTAACAGCCTTGAACATAATCACAAAATAAATGTGAGATAATTATTTTAAAGAGGAAGTAGTTTAATTTGCATTTTTCAAGTATGTCAAAGTTTTATTCCCCCCCCCACATATAGGAAATCAAATGTAAGTTTATTTATTACTCAAATAAGATATTTTACCAAGAAGGTTAGAATTTTGGGTACCAATAGCACCACGAAGTTATTTGATTTATGCATTCACTCATTACCTGTAGTTTTAGACCTATTTATTATTTTTTTAAATAAAATATGTTGGGTTTTACCCAGTTTTGGCAATCATTCATAAACATTTACCAATTCACCTTATATATTTAAAAGACAGATAAAACATTTACTAATAGCTATTTTATTGAAATTGATACATTGTGACTCAGTTCAATAAAAAAGTAGATGAATTATTTTGTTTTGTGATGTCTTCAAGTCAGCTTAAAATATTTGATGTTCTGGGAATATTAATGTTTGATCATTTAAAAGACAATTTGCTTTATAACAAATATAGCTGTATGTAAATTAGCCAAATATGGCATGAGTAATTTCTGAAAGACTTTCTTGTAAGTTGCAGGATTTGAAAATATTAATGGAATATTGACATAAGAAATTATAATAAAAAATAAAACCAATGACTGATAGCTCATTTAGGGAAAACACCATCAGAATTAGCTTCCAGCCCCCCCCCCCCCTGCTTTTTTTCTAAATATACATCAGTGTTTTTATTCACAAAGAGTTTTAAGTGAAAAGTATTCTGAAAACAAGCCTAACACCACCTTAAATCATACTTACTATTGGAATGGAAGTCTCCTATGGGACTTTGTATATGTAAAATATAAAAATCAAATTTTATTTTATTTTTAAATTCTTATTAATGCTTAAATCCTTTAGATTAATTTAAATTTCTCACTGGACAAACAAGTTAGCACTGGTTTGTATTCTCAGGGGTATAGTATGTACCTAAACCTTCATAGAACATTGGTTCTGTTATCAAGATTGATTGAATTTTACTACTAACCTTGATAATTAGTCATTATCAATATTATATTAACATATGGTAAAAATAAGGTTCATTTCACAGAAGAGACAGCATTTCCAAAGTTATATACTGAATGGAAAATAATAAAGTAATTTGTAATGTTGATTTACTTTTGTTTTTTATCATAACTTATGCAGCAAATCAAGATAATGTTTATAATGATGAATGAGTACATAAACTATATAAACCCTGCATGATAATCTTGATTACTGGGGTCATTATTATATCATTGTACTGTGATGTCAGTGACTTGATATTTAGCAATTAGTTTTGTCAAGTCTGACTGCTATGCTAAAAAATATGTTCATATATACAGCAAGAGTTGGCCTCTTTTCTGTTCTCTTCCTGCATATTCTGATCTCTCTGCATTGATTTAAGTTGTTGTTCAAACAGCTGAAGGCTGCTCAGGGAAAAGCTGCCCATATTCTCAGAATTCTAGAAAGGCCAAATTATCATGGAGGTGAAACATAAAGGCAGCATTAAACTAATTTGATGCTCAAACCCAGCCTTTATCTTATTCCACCCTGTCAGACATACATACACAAATCTCAGTATTCTAATACCTCAACCATTATATCGTTAATAATTCTAACTTTTATAGTAATAGCCTCCTGACCTATGCTTTTAATCATTTTTCTCTACTGTCCACACATAGTTGTTAGAAAGTGTATAAAATCCCAGCTATTCAGATCAGCATATGTATTTTGATATGAATAGTTTTGTCCAAAATTTATAGGTAGTAAACTGAGAAACCAAAGAGAAATATTTATATTATTGCAATGTGTACAGATGTGAGTAGAAGAGATATCATGTTTGACTGCTTATTTTTTGATTTTCTAAATTCTCACAGAATGCAGTCATCTGATTCCATGGTTTTAGTTACCATCCCTAAACTCTATTTCTATATTTGCAATTCAAAACCTAGACTTCCCTCTGACCTGTGGTCTGACAAATCCACCTCTCTGCTTAACCCCTGTGGTGATTATCACAGAGACAGCATAAATACATGTAGAAAATTGAGCTCATAATCTCCCTTCTCTTTGCTCAATGTCCTTCTTCTCTGTCAGAGGATAGCTCTCTATGCATTGGTTTGTGTAAACCAGAAATCTGGGTCTTACTTGCCCAAATCCTCTTTCCCACAATTTTCAATATTTCACCTAGAACTGTCACTTTTACTTGAAAAATGCCCCCATATTTGTCCCACTTCTCTCCATCCCCATTGTCTACACCAATTCTAAGATATTGTCCTCTTTCAACTCAACTGCCCTCTGCATCATATTCCTTCATTAATTTTGCCACCTGTAATCCATTCTCCTTACTAGAGTCAATGAAAATTATATTAAAAGAAAATCTGAACTATTTCGCCACATCTCTGGCTCTCCTCCCCCTGATCTACAAAACATTTCTACCATCCTCTGACCTCAATCCATACTTTGGGCATCTGGGCCCTGAGTGATGTGTCTCTTATCTGCTAGCGAGGCCCTTCAATCACCAACCCCCCTACCACCCTCTGCCTTCAAGACTCCATGTTGTTCTTTATCATTTTCTCTGCCTCTGGGCCTCACAAACTTGTTACCTCTATTTGTATAGTGACTCCCCTTTTCTTAACACACCCTTTTCCGAGTGTATTCCTATTCACCATTGAAATGTCTTGCATAAAGATCTGCACCTTTCTCAGAGAAGCATTCATTAATTCTCCCAGGCAAATTTTTAACTTAAAACATTTTTGGAATATGCAATCCTCTTGTTGTATGTTCTTTGAATAACTGCTCTCTACTTTTTAATTTCTTATTGTAGCTTATAACCATACATTATTAGTTGTGTTGCTTTTATTGTTTGTTGTTAACTACAGTTGCCCAGTGGCCAGGGTGTTTGTTTTGGTCATCATTTTATCTCTATCCAAGAACATGTAGTTACTCAATAAATGCTGTTGAGTGAATAAATATTTTTCATAATAATGAGTGACATAGATTACAACCTGGTTATTTGGCAGGTAGCATATTGAATAATTGTATTGTGTAATTTAATATTCAGAATCACTCTATGATTCTCATACAATTATATATCCCTTTGGAACAATGATTACATAAATGAGAAAACTGAGATATAAACAGGCAATTTGCCCAGAGTCACAGACTTTTAAGTAATATAGCTAGAATTTTTTTGTGATTCAACTTTAATTTTTTTGTTCTAATTCATTTGTTCTTTTATTACAGAAGGTCTATTATACTTTGTTGAATGTATATTTTCTTTTTTTTTTCTTTATTGATCAAGGTACTTCGTATGTGTCCTTATTCCCCCATTGCCACCCACACCCCCACTCATGCCCTCACCCCCCTGGTGTCTATGTCCATTGGTTAGGCTTATATGCATGCATACAAGTCCTTTTACTTTATTTTTTAATAAACTTATTGGGATGGCATTGGTCAATAAAATCATATAGGTTTGAAGTGTATGATTCTATAATATATTATTTGTATATTGCATTGTTTGTTTACCATACACAGTCAAATCTTCTGTCACCATCTATTTGACTCAGTTTACCCTTTACTACCTCTGCTGGACTTTTAGTCTTTGCTATCTGATCCCAGACACCATATTTTTCAGGCCACTTTGCCAACTCTCCTTTCCCTCTGCTTAAACAGGCGAGTGGAACATAATAAAAGAGGATCTAACTAAGGCTATTATAAAGCAGTTCTTTTTATTCCTTTGGTGGAAATTATGCTTGTTTGAATGTTTACATAGACTTATTAACATGATCCTAATGCCCAACGCCTTCCTTATGAGTTTCAAAGAAGACTTCTCAGTCCAAATTAGAAAACACAAAGTAATTTTCTGAAGTACGATACATTTGTAGCATTTAACTTTATAATTCAACAAAAGTATGAGGGGATCACTTAGACAAGGTAAATAATTTAATTTTGGAGCCTAAAAGAGAGCTTTATGATAGAAAATGTGCTTCTGAACGTCAGAACCTTTGATACAGAGAAATAGTGCAGAAAAATAACATACGCCATTTGAACCTCATGGAAGTTGGTGGGACCTGAGCCAGGTATTTAATTTAAAAAAAATATATGTTTTATTGATTTTTAGAGAGAGAGGAAGGGAGAGGGATTGAGAGAAATATTGATGAGAGAGAAACATCATAGCCCCCTACTGGGGTAAAGCTACAGTCAGGTGCCCTGACCTGGAATCGAACAGGTGACCTCTTGGTTCCTGGGTCAATACTCAACCCCTGAACTACACCAGCTGGGCATGTGTGAGGTATTTAAAATGAAAAAGAATCAGTCTTGCCTCAAAAGGTAAAACAATTTTTAAAATGGTAAAGAACTATTTTTCAGGAAAGTTGTTCTAAAACCATGCTTCTATGGAAGACTAAAATGAACTAATGTTTATATTTCCCCCACAACCCCAATTTCATAGTGGGGAAAAAAACAGCATGGGCTGATTTTACTCAATTTTATGTCTTTTTGGTAATTTATCCTAAACTTTGGAATTATACAGCCTATTGCTATTTAAGGCAGAACTAGCAAAGATGATAGTTGAAACCTTTTTTTAAAAATATATTTTATTGATTTTTTACAGAGAGGAAGGGAGAGAGATAGAGAGTTAGAAACATCGATGAAAGAGAAACATTCATCAGCTGCCTCCTGCACTCCCTCTACTGGGGATGTGCCCGCAACCAAGGTACATGCCCTTGACAAGAATCGAAGCTGGGACTCTTTAGTCCGCAGGCAGACGCTCTATCCACTGAGCCAAACCGGTTAGGGTGAAAACTTTTTTTTTTTTTTTTTACCTATTTCAGGATGGATTCATCAATATTACATGGCATTCTGCAAATAAGCCCACAATATTCAGGTGCCCTCCCCTATGAACATGTTTGTTGTAAGCAAACTAAGATCATAAAGAAAAAAGAAATGAGACCACTAGGTTGGATTTTCAGGTACCCAAATCTCCAGAGCTATCTGAAAGAAAGATGTGAATACAAATGCTAGATTACATAATTGTAACTCTTAATTACAACAAACACAAAAGAGCAATGCTAACTGAAAGACCATATTCTGGTTTTCATTAATAAATTTCCAATGAATACTTTGTAAACTATATTATTAACCTCTTTTTAGGAACTATTTTAAAATAATTTTAAAGTAATATAGAAATCTTCCCTATTCAATCAAAATCAGCTTTTGGTTAACAGAACATAATATTGATCAGATATTTTCTTCCATTGTTTTTTTTTTTTTCAAGACTTAAAGATAATTTGTGTATCTGGGGAAGATGTGCTTGTAACAATCAAATGTTAAGTCCTGTCTTATTGATTTTGATTAATAGTTCTTATAGAATTTACAGAAAATTGAGATCTGCAGTATATTTTAGAGTTAAATAAAGTTTCTATTTCTCTCATTCTATCTTTCTCTCTTTCTTTCTTACATTCTTTCTTTCTTTCCTTTTTACCATCCAAAATAACTTTAGGTGTTTTTGTTTGTTTGTTTGTTTGGTAGTTGTAATAACAAATACTCTTGAATTTACATATTAGTTTAAGCCAGATATTAATTTACCTTTCTGAATTTAAAATTGTGTTATTGAAAACATTAAAGAAAATATCTGATGCAGGCACAGATAATCTGAACAAATTAAAGATGGTTTTGAAGATCTTGTAAATCAAGTATAGGCAACAATACATATATATAGCCTATTGTACAATATAGCTTTGATGCTAGCTACCTTTGCTGACTTCTTTGGCCAGGATTTAAAAACAGTTTGATCTAAGTGAGTACTTATAAAAGCTTAACAAAAGTTACCTCAACCAGAGAGAATGTGCACTATGATTTTAATATTCCAAGAAAAATCTGTTTTGAATGGTAAGACTATGAGGCAGATAATTTTATATGAAGATCATGTCACAGAAATGCTTTTCAAAAATTGATCTTAGAATCTTCAATAATAGTAAAGAGTGGAACCAATCTGTGTTAATTCTAAGTTTAATCTTCTTCCATTTCTTTAGGTGGCCTTAGTTCAATTATAGTAACTGATTTTCATAGGAAATCTTTTAGTTCGATTTTTTATCCTTGTGATAGTTTGCCCTGGTAGATTATTTTGGCACCTTTTCTCCTTAGTGATATTGCTAGATATTTGCTTATATAAATCAGCATTTTCATCTTAACTAAAATATGATGGAACAACTTAAATTATGGGATCAAAAAATTGGGAGGATTTATATTAAGAGAGAATGGAAGTATTAACTATGTTGTAGTTTTTCAAGAGACGAGTGCCAGTACCTCTTTCTAAGATATCTTTGTGAGATTTTTTATTTTGTTTCATTTCCCTGGTAGATTTCAATTTTACTCAATATTCAAGAGATCTCTTTAGGTCAGTATTCACAAGTAATAGCGCCTCAGAGAAAATGGAAAATATGTTGCTGATTTCTTGTATTTATGAATTTATGAATATAAAACATCCCAATTTTCTAACTCTGAGATTAAATTTTGAACTCTACTATTTTGAAAATAAATTTGGAGTAGTTTTTTATCATTTGCAATAAAATTTAAATATGATACCTACTTTTCACTTACCCTACTTTTGATATACTAGCATGTAATTATAATAGAGAAGTTTATGCAAATTAGAGCTTAGATGTTTGGTATTTGGTAATCCACTGATAATTTTTAAAGATTTACTTGTATAATTTCTTTCCAAAAGGCATGTAATTTTCATATAATACATCATTTATGATTCTGTTGCAGTGGTTTTGGTTAGATCAGTAAATTGTGTTTAGAATATTCCCACATTATGTGCCCAGAAATTAGAAAATTAAAAAAAAAACAGTTAAGATGAAAAAATCCTGGGAAAATAATATTTTAATCATTTTATTCAAGTTAGGATGAAAGAAAAACTTGTGCTCCTGTTTCTAGCCCAGACAGAATAATAGGGACTGGACTTACCCTCTCACCTGAAGCAATAACAAAGAATGAAAGAAGGAAGGGAAAAAAGACAAAATTATATATAGACAATATAGGGAGAAAGAAAGAGAGAAAGAGAGAGAAAGAGAGAAGAAGAAGAAGAAGAAGAAGAAGAAGAAGAAGCAGAAGAAGAAGGAGGAGGAGGAGGAGGAGGAGGAGGAGGAGGAAGAGGAGAGGAGGGGGAAGGAGAAGGAGAAGGAGAAGGAGGAGGAGGAGGAGGAGGAGGAGGAGGAGGAGGAGGAGGAAAAGAGGAAGGAAGGATTAAAAAGAAAGAGAAAAATGAAAGAGAAAAATGAAAGAAAAAGAAGGAAGGAAGGAAGGAAGGAAGGAAGGAAGGAAGGAAGGAAGGAAGGAAGGAAGGAAGGAAGGAAGGGAGGGAGGGAGGGAGGGAGAGAGGGAGGGAGGGAAGGAGGGAGGGAGGGAGGGAGGAACAGTATATGAAACAACATTTTTCAAGATACTGAAGGAGAGTGATTACTAAAATATTTTAAAAAAAGAAATGAGTCCTGTGATTGCCCAGCTCACTGAGCAAGATTCCAGGCACTGTTACAGGTAAAGGGAAACCAGGAGGAACATGATAATTATGCAGAATGAAGACATGGAACTCAATGTGCAGGAAGACCAAAACAAAGTGTCTTTCAAGAGAACTGTGTACACGGCTTTCTGACTACTATGTTGTATATCCGAAACTAATATTGAGCTGTGTTGAATGTGGACTGTAATTGAAAAATTAAAAAAATAATTAAGTAAGGAAGTAAGTAAGTAATTAAATGTGGGGTCATCAGCATGTAGTTGGTTTTAGGATCCATGGAGTGATATTTTACTAAAGCTATATAAGATATCAGAGTTGGAGGAAGCAGAGTGAGGGGTACATGGGACTTGCTACTATTTTTTGCAACTGCAGGTAACTAATTATTCCATGTGCTTAAGAAAACTACCCAAGTGTTGGGAAAGGACTATTCAAAATTAGAGGGAATAGTACCTGTTCATAACAAGCAGAATGAAAAAGCTCATAATTCATTAGAAAAGTATGTGGAAGGATATACTGTTAGTAATAGAAAATAGCTAGTTTTAGAATAAATACTTCTGTGGTACCATTTAATAAATCTCAACAGTAAAACCCAGAACGTTAAACTGTTTCCAAATAATTAACTGTGCCATATAACAAAGTTGAAGCAAAAATTAAACAAAGTAAATTTTTAAATGTCTAACAATTGAAGACAACTAGGCAACAAAGAAGTGAAAAAATATAAACTATAATGAGAAGCAAAATCAACCAAATAAAAGTGGTCCAAGACTGTAGTAGACAAGTTCATTAAAGCAGTTAAAACTATATTCCATATGTTCAAATAGTTAACTAGGGTTATAATACATATGAAAAGATCAACATCAAACTTCTAGATGAAACTAAAACTACAATGCCTGAAATGAAAAATATTCTGAATAATATTATTGACAAAGCAGAAATTGAAGAAAAACATGATGACCTTTAAAACATAGCAATGAAATAATCTATATATATATAAAAGCCCAGCAACAAAAACAGTGGAACAACCGGAAGGACTGGAACAACCAGTGGCTATGACATGCACTGTGGCAGTCAACTGGGCTGAACCAGGACCCGATCACCCCCCACCCGGCCGGCCCAACCCCCAGTTGGCCCCCAAAACCCCGATTGTGGGCAGGGCCAGCCAGCCAACCTCCCGCAGCCACTTCCCCCTGGCGGCTTGGCCCAATGGGCCCCCATGGGGGTGGGCCAGCCGAACCCCACCCATGCACAAATACATGCACTGTGTCTCTCATCTAAAATAAAACAAGGAAAATGACAACAGTTGACACAAAGAAATTTTAAAAAACACCCCAAATTGTAACTATGTAGGTTAAATGAAAAAACAATTATTTTTATTACATACATATAGATGGATCAATGATGGATAGACAAACAAAAAGACTATAATACAAGTTTTTTATCATATATGTAACATAAATGCATAACAATAATAGCATTAAGACTAGGAAGGGAGAAATGTAGGTGTAGTATTGCAAGGTTCTTATAGTAAATATGAAGTGGTATTTCATTTGAAGTTAGTCTCAGAAGTATCTGATAAATCCCAAAGTAACCACTATATTAACAAAATAGTAATAGCTATCAACCCAACAAAAATATAAAGTACTGTCATAAAAATTATTGAATTCAACTAATAAAAGAGGAAATGGAAACAAAGATAAAGAAAATAGAAAATGTACAGCTCACTTATAGTCTGAAAGCTCACTATGTCAGCAATTACATTAAACATAGCTGTTCTGTACAGCCATAATTAAAAGTAGAGATTATCAGATTGTATAAAAAGTCAGACTCAATTATCTTCTGTTTACCAAAAATATAGTTTAAATTTAAACACAAATATTAGTTGAAAGAAAAGGATAAAAATATATATAAAATTCTAAGACTAATCAATAAAGTTGAGATGGATGTATTAATACCAGAGAAAGTATATCTCAGAGCAAAATGTATCAATCTGATAAAGAGCATATATGAAAAACCTACAGCTAGCATATTTTTGAAAAGCTAAATGTGTTTCCTCTAAAATTTGGAACAAAATGAGGATGTTCTTTTTTTTTTCTTCTTTTTTTTTTTTTGTGTGTGTGTTGTGAAAAGCAAATTTATTAAGGCCAGGAGGTCCTTTTTTACCACTTTTATTCAACATTGTACTGGAGATCCTAATCTGTTCAATGAAGCAAACAATTGAAAGGCATCTGTATTGGAATGGAAGAAATAAAACAGTTTTTTCTTACTCAGTAATTGATCACCTATGTATAAACAAAGAAGTAACGTGGCCTTTATTTTTAGTCTTAATTGCTTATTAGAACAAAATTTGTGGTATCTATTAAAGATATAATGAGTCTTTTTTGCAGGATACGGAATAATCATACAAAACCAGTTATATTTCTATATGTTACCAAAGAACAAATGAAATAATACATTTCATAGTAATATCAGTAAGGTATGAAATACCTAATAATAACTATAACAAAAGATGTGAAAGACCCATACACTGAAAACAATAAAATAATGCTGATAGAAATCAAAGACATAAATAATGGAAAGATATACTATGTTCATGGATCAAAAGACTTATTATTATTAAGATATTTATTCTTCCACAATTGATCTATAGAATATACACATTATCCAAGAAAAATCTTTTTTTTTTTTTAATTAAAAATTGACAGGATTGCCCTGGCTAGGTTGTTCAGCTGGTTGACTCATCATTCTGTTCACCAAAGGGTTTTGAGTATGATTCCTGGTCAGGGCACTAACTAGATTTTGGGTTCAGTTCAGGTCAAGGCATGTATGGGAGGCAACCAATTGATATTTCTCTCTCTCCCTTATTCTCTCTCTAATAAAACATATCTTTGGGTGAAGAGTTATTTTTTTAATTGACAATTATTCTAAAAATTCCTTGAAAATTTTAATGGATCTAGACTAAACAAAACAAATTTGAAACAATGAACAAATTTTGAAATAACACTGCCTGACTTTCTGACATATTTTGAAGCTACATTAATTATGATAGTGTGTTATCAGCAACACAATATATATGTATATATATATATATATATATATATATATATATATATACATATTATAAAAAAACAACAAAAAAATCTAGTCTTCCAACACTGTGATTGAATGAAAAAATGGCATGATGAGCCAAAGAAACTCACTGCATGGTATTGTTCTCCTTAACATTTATCTATCTAAATCAGATTAACTTGTTCATTGTTTTGATTATTTAATACTTTGAATAGAAATTTGATGCTAACTTGCCTTGAATCATATATTGAAGTCAAACATCTCTTTAGTTTGATGTATAACATTTGCCTTGCAGAACTTGATAGTGAAATATTCACATGGAGTCTTTTGCTGCCTTTTTTTTCTCAAAAGATAAGACACACACACACACACACACACATACAAACAGGGAAGACAAATGTTTCACAGAAAGATTTAAAAGAAGACTGAATAATTTTATAGTAAGTATTTCTATAAGAAAGCTCAGAAGTCTTATCATGTTAGTATCTGGGACTTGTACCATGAGATAGTGGGAATCATCTCCATTGCCAATACTAGAGAAGAAGCAATATGACCCATAAGTTTTACCTTAATGACACAGAAAGGAATGAGCTATGCTGTCATCTTCTTTTTTTTTCACTTGTATTTTACCAAATAACTTGGAAGCACCACTAAACATATTTCCCCCACAGGAAAAAAGAGCTCTATCCATCTTATTGTCCTAACAGATATAAAATATTTGTATATAATAATTCTCCCTAAACAACAGCCTGTGACTTGTAAGTAGATTTCTTATCGGAATAATATGCTTTCAATTGTTTAAGTGAAGTTGTATTATTAAAGAGTTTCTCAAAGGACAGACCTTAAAATCTTTTCTGAATGTTAATTTACTTTTTATTTTCCTAAATTGACACATTTAAGTTGAAGACTCACTTGTATCTGTTCTTTTTCATATATTACCTCTCATTATTTTATTTGCCTCATACCAAATTTTCATCGAAGTATAGTAAAAATCAAAATTCTTATTAATCAGTAAACTCCAGAAAAAATATAATTACAGAAACTGAAAATATGTATTATGTCAGTAGTAGAAAATAACTAGTCTTAGAATAAAAATACTGCTGGTTATGTATTTCTCTAATTTAATATTGTTTGCCTTATTTTAATATGTTGGCATCCAAGGTTGCATGCAACAATGTAAAGAGAACAACATCGGAAAACCTAAGCTTTAGGGTAAACTCTACCTGTATAGGAAAATGTCACCATTGTTGCTTAAATTACTCTTTACCTCATTTTCGCATTGGAATATGATGGGAAAGGGCAAGACATACGTTATGGCTAAAGTATTCAGGCCTTGCCACTGCAAAAGAAGACAGTGGATCTTTTCCTATAGTTGAATCAGCTTGACTCTTACTGTGGAATAGCAGCATGAATTAGACTGCACTTCTCTACTTAAGATATGAATTAAGCTCTATTTCGAACACTTAAGGTTTACTCTGAGCCACATGTACCCCTTGTAAAAATTATTCCTTCACTCAGTGATGACTATTTTAAATCAGTTACTTTTTTCCAGACAATATGACAGCTTCCCAAGGTAAAAAATGGGTATAGAAAACTCCCTTTCTTCACAGAATAAAAAAAAGGTAATAAAATTTAACAAATGAGTAATTATCAAAATTTAACTTGTGTTATACAAATTATGTACATATTAAAAGGGATTTTTAAAGGTACAACAAAGAAAGGATTCCGATTAAGACCAACATTAGTATATACAGTTTCTAATTAGAAAAAAGCAAGAAATTAGCATGATTATGCCAGGATAAAATATCAGGTGATTTGACTGGGGCTATAGATCATAGTCAGACAACCAGACCTTTTAGGATATTTTAAAGACTATATTTTACTTATGGTGGTGGCAAAACAATGAATCTAGCTGATGAGATTAAAACACTAGATTTATTTTTCCTTTTAAAGTATTTAAGTTGGACTTGAGAAAAAAGGGGTAAAACTAGTTATTTTCTACTACTTTCCTTTTAAAGTATTTAAGTTGGACTTGAGAAAAAAGGGGTAACAGAAAGCCATGTTAAAAGGCTAAAACAACAGTCCTAGTGAGAAACTATTACTAAGAAAAGAGACAGAAGGAAAGAAAACATTTGGAAAATAAAATGTCCCAACTGCCAATTAATTGAATGTTTAACTGTAAAAGAGGTGGACAGGTAAGAAGAGTCCTAAAAATTTCAATGGGCAAATTAATGGATATTTTGTTGTTGTTCTATAAAGTGGATGATGCAGGAAGCTGGAGGGAAGAAAATGATTTCTGTTTTGAACAATCTGAGTTTAGAAAGTAGCTGATATGATTACTAGTATTTTAATTTTAAAAGTCCAGGTCGAATAATTGCAGAGGGGTAAAAGAATATAGAAGTTGAAGTTTAGGAAGTTGTAGTAGAGAATATGTTGGGTCTTAAGATTTCACATGAAGGCCCTAACCAGTTTGGCTCAGTGGATAGAGCGTCGGCCTATGGACTCAAGGGTCCCAGGTTCGATTCCGGCCAAGGGCATGTACCTTGGTTGCGGGCACATACCCAGTAGGGAGTGTTCAGGAGGCAGTTGATCCGATGCTTCTCTGTCATCAATGTTTCTAACTCTCTATCCCTTTCCCTTCCTCTCTGTAAAAAATCAATAAAATATATTTTAAAAAGAAGATTTCACATGAAGAGTAGACCTGATTAGTGACAGCACCAAATATGTGGCGATAAGAATGAGTTAGTAACTTCAGATGAAAATGTGGAATTGAAGGAATGGGGAGCAGGGATTACCTTGTATGATGAATCATTTATAAAAGATTGAATATGCCCATAGTTGGATTTGATGGGTCTCAATGTTTTCAATGATTAGAGGGCATAAAAATAGCAATATGAGATACACTAGTGCAAGCAGCTCACTTGAGCCTTCAAAAGTGAAAAGACTTTGTTTCTTGAGGATGCAAAACCCATAGTATAGGTGCACAAATGCAGTGGAAGACATTTCGAGACACTACCTCCAGGTGCCAGGGTTGTGAGGACTCTGAATAACCTATCAAATGAGAATGGTGCAAGGGAAGCAAAGTGATGTATGAAACACTTGAAAGGGATAATGCAAGTTTCAGATGGACAATCTCAGGAAAATCAACTAAAGCAAGAGTAAGTGACCTGATGTAAATGAGGTTATAAATGATCAGAATGAGTAGTGAAGCTTGCATTTCTGCATGATGGTCAAGGATGATAAGAGTTGGGTATGAGTGAAATTTATCAGATGTAGTTCCATATGTGCCAATGGTGAAAAGTTGATAGATTTGGGTTTTTCAAGTGGTCTCAGAGAGGTTGATTTTGACCAGCATATATTTCATCAAACATGTGAGAGACTTTTTTAATGGGAAAGAGAGTGGGATTTTGGATTGTCATCATGAGCAGGCTCAATCCAACATTAATAGTATTAAAATTAGTAATAATTAAACAATAATTAATTGTTAATAATTACAAATTATGAATTATTAAAAAGGACGGAGACAGTACAGCATGAAACCAAGAAACTTTCTGAACCTGGTCCACATAGATGAAGCTGGCTTTGAATAGGATTGTAACTATAGAACACAAAAAGTTCACGTGATCTGTAAAGAAACCTCTTTTACCCCACACTAGGAACAAGATGCATCTTGGAAAGCCAAGAAATGGAAAAACACTTCCAGCTTAAATAATTATATCTCCAATGAGTTTCATAAAATTTGTAAAAAGCTATATATAATTACAAAGCTCACACAATACTTAAACTCAATATGCTTTTTAAACTTATTAATTTGAGGTGATAAATAACTTCCCCAGAGAGTGTAAGACTTCTGAAATATTCAACACATTATTTTACTTGAAAGAAGTCTATTGGAACCAAGAAGGTAAAATCAAAAACTTGGGTCTTAGGGAACTTAATAGTATGTGTTGTCAGCTCTACTTCAAAATAATTTTTCTCTCTTCACACATATACCTATATATTCTCTGTTGAGTTTAATATATGAATAAAAATGATTCCTATATTAATTCTTCAAAAAATGTCTGAGTAGCTTTATATTTCACTCACATGTATGCAATTTTATACTCGGTTGGAGAATTATGTTGGTCTAGGAGCTGAGAAGTAAGCTAACCAGAGTGAACTGATGTAATTTATCAAGCTATCCATATACCAGATGTCAGAGGAAAAATTCATATCTGAAAAATCAATGATTGTCACCATCTCAGTATTTTTCTTATTTTTATTGACTATAATTATATTATGAGGTTAAATATGACTTTCTTTTAAAAACTATTACATTTTAAGTGTGCAAATAAACTAACTGAATATACAAAAATAAATTGGAAATTATTTTGGATTTGTTTTCTTCAGGAAAAGACACTCTGGCACTTAAAAAATTTAATATAAAGAATGCTCTTCTTGAAATTATAGAGGTACTAGAGGCCCAGTGCACGAATTCGTACATTGGTGGGGTCCCTTGGCCTGGCCGTTGATCGGGGCCGATTGGGGCCAGCCAGCCAGGGGGAGGGACAGTGGGAGGTTGGCCAGGCATGGGAGGTTGGCTGTGGGAGCACACTGACCACCCAGCCGGCCAAGAGGTGGGACCACGGGAGGTTGGTTGTGGGAGTGCACTGACCACCAGGGGCAGTTCCTGCATTGAGCATCTGCCCTCTGGTGGCCAGTGCACATCATAGCTACCGGCCGGTCATCTGGTTGTCCAGTTGTAATGCTCGCTTAGGCTTTTATATATATAAATAGTTTATTAAAATTATAGAAGCCTTATGATAAGGTTAATCTTTCTCAATAACAATTATATCTAAAATATAAATTATATCATGTTACTCAAGTCATTATTAATCAGATAAATGGCTTGAATTTATATAATTCAAAAATAATTAAGGGTCACAAATAATTAAGGATATTTTATTGTTGATTAAAGTATCTTTTGCTATATTTGGGGGTGGGGGAGGTGAAGCAATCAGACAATATCTATTGATATAAAAACACATAAAACTTTTAAAATTTAGAAGTACAAATTATTAATATATATCTTTCATAGGTAAAAGGATTAGAAGTTAAGAAACACTCACTCATTCTCAATGATTGTTCATCAATAGAAGACTGATAAGAAATCATTTTATATCCATCACGTAAAATATGTTTTATAAAACATGTCATATAAATATATATCAAAGTATGTAAAATATACACATAAAAAAGAATAAATAAATATAGAATGTCTCAGATAACACTAGGGTTCAATGCATAAGCAATTCATAATTTGTGTGAAATGTGTTAAAAAGAATGTGAGATATGATTATAATATAACAAATATTAAAAAACAAAAAATAATCCACATGCATGTTTATATGTGTAAATGTCTTTGTAGGTTCAGAGAGAATAACATGGCTCATCAAATGCCACATTTTCACATTTGTTACCTAAAAATTATAAGATTGTTTTCTATGTTCATGATGTGTACATTGAACTTCATTGCTATTATGTCTTTAAATTAATAAGCTAAAAATTGCAAAAAGTTAATTTATAAAACATTAACTTCAAAAATAATGCCTATAATTAATGTCAAAATTTGGTATAAGCATGTAAGAATTATTCAAAAAAGAACAACGCAGACATGCGCTGCTTAACCAAGAGGATATGTTTTGAGAAATTCATCCTTAGAAAAACTTCCCTGTGTGAACATCATAGAGTGCACTTCACAAGCCTACTGTAATTGTATGTACTAACCTTTTATGCGACTGACAGCACAGTGTGTTTGTTTACACCGGCATCACCACAAACAGGCGAGTGATTGTAGTGTAAGCACTGACAGTTGGTTTTTCTTTTTGTAATGCAAGTGCATGATAAGCTAGATCACCCAGGCATCCACTACAAACAGGCATCCATTTTAGAGAAGCATCAGCTTCAACTGAGGCTAGCTCACATGGCCAGCCAAAGAGGAGATAAAGAGCCAGCCCCCTCCCCCCACTGAGGCTCCTTTGTTCAGTAACCACCCATTTGGGCTGTTTTTTTTTTTCTCTTCCCACCTTTAAATTTTGACTCTGATGTTTTAAATTCACCAATAAAGAGTGAGCCTGTGAAACTCTAGGCACACATCCTAGACCCCAATAAAAACAGAACCCCAGGCCCATGCTGGCTCATTCTTTCTTGTCCCTACGCATGTATTGTACACATCAGGGCCTTTAATTAATAAAATCCTTTTCCTTCAAAATTCCCTAATGGTTATTGTTGAAGAGTGTCTTGCAATTGCAGTAAGAACCACTAGGGTCAGCTCAATGGTAACATTGGTTTAGAAAGGTGAGAGGTGTGTGAGATGTTCACTGCAAAGCCCAGGTAAGTGCCCTCAGGCATTTATAGGCAGTAGCATTACTATCAACAAACTGAGATGGCACAATTCAGTAATACAGAGCTGAGCAACAGTAGGTTTAGAGTTTGTGTGGAAAATAAAACAATAATTAATAAATAATAATACAAGAATAAACACTTTTTTGTGTATTCACAACTATAAACTGACTTATATCCCATCCTTACTTTGACCAAGCTAAGATCTAATGAAGGGCTATGAAAGAACTTTTGAGCTCCATTATAATCTACTAGAAGCCCAGTGCACAAAAATCTGTGCACTTGGGAGTCCCTCAGCCCAGCCTTTGCCCTCTCGCAGTCTGGGACACCTCGGGGGATGTCCACCTGCTAGCTTAGGCTCGCTCCCTGGGGGGTTCGGGCCTAAGCTGGCAGTCAGACATGCCCTCTGGCAGCCCAGGAGCCCTCAGGGAATGTCCACTTGCCAGCAGGGAGCAGGCCTAAGCTGCAGTCGGACATCCTTAGTGCTGCTGAGGAGGTGGGCGAGGCTTCCACCACCACCACCGCTGTACTGGCAGCCGTCAGCCTGGCTTGTGGCTGAGCAGAGCTCCCCCTGTGGGAGCACACTGACCACCAGGGGGCAGCTCCTGTATTGAGCGTCTGCCCCCTGGTGGTCAGTGTGTGTCATAGTGACCAGTCATCCCCAGTCGCTCTGCTCTTTGGGTCAATTTGCATATTACCCTTTTATTATATAGGACTAGAGGCCCGGTGCACAAAAATTTGTGCACTCGGTGGGGAGGGGGGTCCCTCAGCCCATCCTGTGCCCTCTCGCAGTCTGGGACCCCTCAGGAGATAATGACCTGCTGGCTTAGGCCTGCTCCTGGGTGGCAGAGGGCAGGCCCAATCCCTAGGTGCAGCCCCTGGTCGGGCTCAGAGCAGGGCTGATTGGGGAGTTGGGGCGCCGCCCCCTGTCATGCACAGAGCAGGGCGGATGGGGAGGTTGTGATGCCACCCCTAGTCACGCTCAGGGTAGGGCCGATTGGGGGGTTGGGGCACCGCCCTCTGTCACACTCAAGGCAGGGTCGATAGGGAAGTTGCGGCGCCACCCCCTGCCACGCAGAGAGCAGGGCCGATCAGGGGGTTGGGGCGCTGCCCCCGGCCATGCACAGAGCAGGGCCGATCAGGGGGTTAGGGTGCTGCCCCCTGTCACACACAGAGCAGGGACCATTGGGGGTTGGGGCTCCGTACTCTGTCACACAGAGCAGGGCTAATCAGGGGGTTGGGGAGCTGCCCCCTGTCACACACAGAGCAGGGCCAATCAGGGGGTTGAGGAGCTCCCCCCTGTCACGCACAGAGTAGGGCCAATAGGGGAGCTGGGGCACCGCCCCCGTCAAATACAGAGCAGGGCCCGTGGGGGGGGGGGGCTAGTTGAGGCGCCACACCCTGTCACACTCAGGGCAGGGCCGATGGGGAGGTATGGCTCTACCCCGTCTCACATAGAGCAGGGCCCGTGGGGGGGTTGGGGCGCCGCCACTGTCACACACAGAGCCGCAGGGCAATCGGGGTTGGGGCGCCGCCCTCTATCACCCACAGAGCTGCAGGGCTGATCAGGGGGTTGGGGCGCTGCCCCCTGTCACACACAGAGCTGCAGGGCAATCAGGGGGTTGGGGCGCCGCCCTCTATCACCCACAGAGCCGCAGGGCTGATCAGGGGGTTGGGGCGCCACACCCTGTCACACACAGAGCCGCAGGGAAATCAGGGCGTTTGGGCATTGCCCCTTGTCACGCTGATCCAGGTGCCGGGAGGCCTAGTGGCTCCGCTGATCCCGCCCGGCAGGGTCACAGATCCGGGTCTCAGACCGCGGACAGCCTTGCCTGCTGCCACCTGCCTTCAGTATGCAAATTAGCCGCCATCTTGTTGCTTCAGGGTGGGGGTCCCCACTGGGGTGCCTGGCCAGTCTGGGTGAGGGGCTGAGGGCCGTTTTCAGGCTGGCGGGCAACTGAAGCTCCAAACCTCTCCTTTTTTTCTTTTTTTTTTATTCTGGCATTTATTTACCTTCCATGGCTGTCACTGGAGCTGAGAGCCGGCTTTCTCTCTGAGGCTCCGCTGAAAGCAGGTTTCTGGCCTTTGTTTTCTGTATTCGAAACAATGTTGCGACTCCAGCTCTGAGATCCCTGCTGACTGACAGGAGGTTTCTGGAGTTTTGTTTATCTTCTATAAATGTTACTATGTTTCCAACTGAAGCTCAGAGGCCGGCGGGGAACGTTGGAGTCCACAGCAAGCAAGCCTCCTGTTAGCTTCCAGCTGCCTGGCTGCCAGCCGCCATCTTGGCTGACAGTTAATTTGCATAAGGATACGCTGATTAGCCAATGGGAAGGGTAGCGGTCGTACGCCAATTACCATGTTTCTCTTTTATTAGTGTAGATAGAGGCCTGGTGCATGGGTGGGGGCTGGCTGGTTTGCCCGGAAGGGTGTCCCAGATCAGGGTGGGGTCCCGCTGGGTTGCCTGGCTAACCTGGGTAAGGGGCTGAGGGCCATTTTCAGGCTGGCCACAGCCCCTTCAAAGTGGAGGGGTCCCGCTGTGGTGCCTGGCCAGCCTGGGTGAGGGGCTTATGGCTGTTTTCAGGCTGGCCATGCCCCCTGGGGAACCAAGCTCCAAGCCTGTCCTTTTCTTCTTTCTTTTTTATTTTTCAGCAGGTATCTGGGATTTATTTATCTTCTATAATTGAAACTTTGTAGCCTTGAGCGGAGCCGAGGGCAGGCCAGGGTAGGCGGGAAGCTTGGCTTCCTCCATCGCCGGGGGCAACACAAGCCTCCTGCTCGCTCCAGCTCCCGGGCCACCACCATCTTTGTGACGGAGTGATGGACTGGTGGTTAATTTGCATATTACTCTTTTATTAGATAGGATGGGACCATCATCATCTGTGCAGTCTGTTGTTGACCTCAATGTCCTTATTCTGACTATAACTCTATTGTCATCTATTGGCCATTTATTTAGATCAAAGCTGCATGGAAAATAATGTGAAGAGAGATAATCAATTAAAACTATGTATTATAACATATAAATAAGAACATAAATATCCTGTTACTAACAAAGTTGCTATGAAATAATTTTTTTCTTATTCCTTTATTTTTAAATTTCACTACACCATTAGGTTAAAGCTGGTCTCATAAAATGTGTTTAGGAGTCTTCCATCCTTTTTGGGTTTTTTTGATAGTTTTTATATTTTTGTTTAACTCACTTTTCTATGAATTGTGGGGTGTGTTTTTTTTTAAATCTTATTTAGTTGTCTATGTGTTTTTGTATTTACTAAACTGCTTTAAAAGGATTATTCTGAATTGTTTGTCAGACAGCTCATAGATCTCCATTTCTTTAAGGCCTGTTATGGAAACTTTATTAATTGGGTTTATCTGATTATTTGTGCTCTTTGTATCCTTGCATTGACATCCACATTTGAGTTAGTAGTCTCCTCTTCCAGACTTTACAGGTCTGCTTTAGCAGAGAAAGACCTTCACAGGTGTGCTCAGCTTGGTGTACTGGGTGCGTCAGCTGATCTTGCACAGGGCCACTGCCCACGCTCTGAGATTGGAGTGGAGTGGGGAGTAGTGTCACTGGCTGAGCTCCACAATTGGGTTGCCTGATGGTTGGGCTTTGGGTTCAATTGGAGCTGCTGTGTGGGCTCTCTGGTTGGATGGAGCTGCTGACTATGTTCAGGTAGGGCCACTTAGCTGGGCTCTGTGGAGTCACAGACTGTGTTCTCTAGCAAGATGATGCTACTAGTTAAACTCTGCAATTGCATGGAGCCTCAGGCTGGGCTCCATAATTGCTCCTAGTCAGTTGGGTCTTCAGGCTCTACTCCCCAATCAGAGGGTGCTGCTGGCTCTGCCTCAGATTTGGGTAGGACCACAAGCTTGGCTTCACAATTGAGTAGGCTGTTGTTTATTTTTTCCTGTTATTCAGGTTAGTTTCTGAGCTCTCTGATTGGGCAGGGCCTCAGCTGTACCCTGAAGTTAGGTGGGGCTTCAGACTTTACTTTATAGTCAAGCATGATTACTAATGAGCTCCTAGATTGGTTGAGGCTGCAGTTTATGTTCCATGATTTAGTGGGGTCACCAGCCAAGGTTCTTGTTTGGACAAAGCCACAGTCTATGTACAACAATTAAGCAGGGTCATAGGCTAGGCTACATTGCTGGGTGGTATTATAAGCTGTACATCAGCCAAGTTCTAAGCTGCCCAGGGTCACTGATCAGGCATCCTGGCTACTCAGGACCAAGGACTATGCTCAGCAGTTGGGCAAGCTGCTAGCTTGGTCCCCTGTCCATCAGGTCTACATGAAGGACTGCTTGGATTCTCTGACCAGGCTTTCTGGTAGGATGGGTCGGAGGCTATGTTCACCAATTGCATGAGCTGCAAATTTGCTCTCCTACCCTCGTGGGCTGTAAAATGTGTTTGGCAGTTAGGTGGAGCTTTGAACTTGCTTCCCTGACCTGTGGATCAAATGAATGAGTTTCATAGCCAGTAGAGGCTGTTGGTTGGGAACTCAAATTAGGCAGCACTACCATCTGAGTTCCCTGGACAATGGGGCCAGTTGCTCAGTTCTACACATAGACAAAGCCAATGGCTGGGATCTTTGCTTGGGCACTGCTATAAGCAAGGCCTTTGTCTGCCAAAACATGAGTACTGCTTGCTGTAAGCCTCACCCCCTTCTTTGTTGCTGTCTGATCCCTAGTGGTTGAGCCTCGCAGATCCCCCCTCATCTTTGGGAGATGAGGCCTGGATGTATAACTTGGAGAAACTAGGCTCAGGGGAATGCTGTTGGTGAGGTACTGTGCTTACCTGGGGAAGAATTGATGCAGTTAAAATGAAACTGCCCCTCTTACCCTTCTAATGAGGTCCTTCTCAGTCTTTATCGTCCAGGATGGGGCTTCAACCTCACCCTTGGGTTCTAGAATTTTCACAATGGTATCTGGTCTATAGATAGCTGCTAGTTAGTCTTCTTGGGAGCAGGACTGAAGTTGGAAATGGCCTATGTTGCCAACTTGATGACATCACTCTCCCCAACTTTTCAAATATTATCAAAACTTAATCGTTTTTTCAAAATAATTGAAAGAGAATTAAGAGTGTGTACCTCATACAATGCAATAATATCAACCAATTAATATTATATATAAACTGGAGGCCCGGTGCATGAAATTCGTGCATGGGGGCGTTCCTCTCAGCCCAGATTGCACCCTCTCCAATCCGGGACATCCCTCTCACAATCCTGGACCACTGGCTCCTAATAGCTCACCTGCCTGCCTGCCTGATCGCCCCTCACTGCCTCTGTGTGCCGGCCTGATCGCTCCTAACTGTCCCCTCTGCCAGCCTGATCACCCCTAACTGCTCCCCTTTGCCAGCCTGGTTGGTTCTAACTGACCCTCCTGCTGGCCTGGTAACCCCCAACTGCCCCCCCTGCCATCCTGGTCACCTCCAACTGCCCCCCTCTGCTGGCCTGGTCACCCCTAACTTCCCCCCCGTTGGCCTGGTCGACCCCAACTGCCCTCCTGCCAGCCTGGTCGTCCCTCACAGCCCCCCTGCTGGCCCGGTTGCCCCACGTAGCCTGCTTGTTCAGTCATTTGGTTGTCCGTCACTAACCCTCCTGCCAGCCTGGTCATAGGCAGCCATCTTGTGAGGGTGTGATGGTTAATTTGCATATTGTCTCTTTATTATATAGAATAGGATAGTATAAAGTATAATGTTAAAAGAGTACTGTGTATATTTCAAATTAAATTTTCTATTTAAAAGATACTGCATATTCAGATCATGCAAGTCAAACTTATGGAGTCTAGAATATTAGAAGGGAAAATTGGCCTCTACTCTTAAATCTGTGTCTTCCTGAATTACATGAGATTTCCAAGTCTGTCTTCTCCTCCACATGCATATTTATTGAGGAATCATGGCAGAGTATCAGAAAGCACTTGGAGTCTTAAACAAATAAAACCATAACAGTTGAACAAGGAATGTCAGTAATATGGCCTATAATACCAGAGTTAATGAAACTAGATTGAAAATGCTTTTAACATGTCACTTTTTCCTATTAGACAGAGCTGTAACTAGGTTTTAATATTGTCATGTGTAATTTGCTAGAGAGATTTTATATAGAACTTTATTAGTAAGCCATTTAACCTTGTAACCAATATTACATAATAATATTTTATTAATAGTTATTGTTGTTAATATCTTACTATGTGTGACATAAATTAAACATAGTGTATATAAGGTTCAGTACTAACTGCATATTCAAGCATCCACTAAGATCCTATACCCTGCAGAAAACAAGGCACTACTGAATCTTTGATAATATCATCTTGCCATTAAAATAGTATTGTAACTAGAATATTTTTATTTAGCCTATTGTTGCTTTAATAATTCAGTTTTGTCCTCATTGAGGTTAGATAATGTGGCAATTGATTCTTGTCATTATTTCCTTCCTTGAAAATAAACTGTACTGATAAATCTACTGCTAATCACATCCCTCTCCTACCTGGTATGGAAGGTCAAGTTACAGCACACAGAGCAAGTAAGCTTTCCTCTGCTTTCAATTTTGCATCTGCTTTTTGTTTTTGTTTTTAAGTCTTACTACAGCAAAGTCTCATTACAGCAAATTGTTTTCAGGATCTTACATTTGGAAGGTTTTTCTTGTTAAGTAGAAACCCAGTTCCCAAAATGGTGTGGTTCTGAAAGGTCATTCTGAATTTCTGCCTAAGGACACGAATGGAAAGTTCTCAAATGTGCCATAGTGGATGCTAATTACACTAGAAGTGAATCACCTTATTGAGAATGCCTTTAAGGTTCCAATTTAGGAATTACAGGAGAGCCTTTTTTGCTCCCAATAACCTATTTGGCCTTGGAACCAGAGACTCATTTTACACAGCTTTAGGAACAGGATCTAAACTAGCTCCAAATACCTGTTGGTTTCTGCTGTGATTTATGGAATCTAGATTATACTCTTGCAACTATCTTTTGGTTAAAATACTTTTCCCATTCTTAACCTACAATAAGATGTAGCAAGCCATGTTGATCACCTTCAAATCTATCTTGAAATAATCACAAAATAGCATTATATTTTTAAGGAATATTGCTGCTAGCAGAAAAAAAATAAAGAGAGAATGTGTCATGATATACAATGGAAGTTACAGATTCATAAACTATCTACAAAAAATAAATAAATAACTTTAATATATCCCGATAGAACCAACTTCCTGGGCATGCGATCTGCCATTCCCTCAGGGACTTGAGCTTAGAAGAGTCCCATGTTTGGTTTTAATGCTCTACTGTCTCTCTATTGAAACTCCTAATAATGTTGAACAAGGGACCCTGAACTTTCATTTTGCACCGAGTCCCATAGTTATATAGTCATTTCCCGATAACCCTGCAAACGTAAGTAGAACAAGTCTTTCTTTCTCTTGGGTCTTACATGTCTTTAATTTTCCTCTGGAGAACTCTGCCAATCACTGCAAAACTATGATTTAAAATTATTGCAAGAAGCTCTCTCAGAAAGTATTGCAAAATCTCAGGACCTTCCCAAATTTCACTTAGATCTTGTAACTGATACTACTGATTATGTTCAGTAGATCAATGACTAAAGCAATACTATTTAGAGCAGTAATTAGGCATTTAATCACTCTCCAGGCTGCATATGTTAATACCACATCAGAGCCATTAAAACAGGAACTTAAAAATCAAGATGTCTATGCTGAGACCTAAGGAAGAAACTGTTTTTAGTAACATTGGGGACTGAGCAGAGGGTATGGCCATGGAGATTTATTAAATTCTCTCTTTTCCCACTTATGTTGTCATTACTTCTCTTAGCTAACTCAGCATTTCAGTGAGTTGAAATACAGGTATAAATCTTTACTTTGTTTATTTTGAGTGGTATGAGAGGAAAAACAGATAGGCATGTAGAAAAAAAGGGTGGCAGTTATAAGTTTGCCAAGAAGGCAGAGGAAGGAGTGACAGGAATAAAAATGATGTCCTAGCCTCACTTGAGCAGTGGAGGAAGTCACACAAGGTGCCTTGTAAAAATGGCATTTTTCTAGTTTTCTCTGAAATAAGTCAAAGTACACTCAGAGTAAAATGGCTCTTTCTGCTTTAGATGGAGAACTTTATTTTAATGTCTCACAGCTGAATTCTAAACCTTTGTAAACACAATCTACCTGAAAGCATTGGCATGTAAAAAAGGGAATGTTCTATTTTGGTCTACATGAATCTAATCATGTTACTGGATGAATTTTTGCCTTCTTTCCAAGCAACCCCATTTTCTCAAATTCAATCCAGTCAGTGGAGATTGAGTCAATATATTCTTATATTTTAAAAAAATTAGAGGATTGCATTATATTTCTTTTACATAAATCAGACAAGTTCATAGATGCACTATGATGACCTCTCTGCCTCCTATAAGAGGATTCATTTCCACATAATATCTTGTTTAAAGAATCCAATTTTCTCAAGTTAAAAAGAATGACTAGTAATTTAAAATAAAATTAGTTCTCATGATTGGTAAAATTAAACATAGTTTTTTGTAATGCTTTAGTAAAATATGTAATTCCATAATCAGATATGAACATTATTCTCAAATAATGTCATGGGAGAAATTTCTATTTAGTTAAATATTCAAGGATATTAACTAACTTTATATACATATAATCCTTATAAAATATATATGCCAGTTCACAATATGAACTTAGTTCTAAGTGCCATATGGCTTTTTTTCCCCCCCTTAGCCATCATATTCCAGCCTTTGACACCTCTCCCCCCACCCAAGGATGATCAATCCACCTGTGGTAAAGCTCTTTTCCTATGATATAATTGCTTCAAAATACCATGAGAAACAAAGCCATAAAATACTTTGTCAAAAGCAGACTAATGTCAAATCTGAACTTAAATTTGTTAATAAAAATTACTTTAAGTTCTACCAAATTAAGTAACGCCTCCTCCCATACACACTTTCTATGTCAAAACATTTTTCTGAATATATTTTTCTTTCAGTGAGGCAGATGTTTCAGGATATCAAGAGAAATAAGATGAAAAAAGGATATTTCTGCTTCTCTAAAAAAAATAACTACAGTGCTTATGAATAGCTAGATTTTACCCCCCAACCCCCTAATTCCTTATCTATCTGAAGGTAAAAGTCTTTGGTTCCTTGATTTTATCCTATGTAGTTTTGGGACACGTAGGAATGATAATTTATCTATCATTCCATCTGTTACAATGAATTGGCTACTATATTCTAAAACTTGTAACGCTATAATTTAGACTTCAATATATTATTTTATTGGCTTTTGACCATCACGTATTTTGAGTAGCTATACATTAAAAAGAAGTATTTGGGAAACAAAAGTTACAGTGTGCAAGGGAGAAGAGAGGGACTTGGGTCATTTAGATAAAGTCTTCACTCAATTGAATTACTATAGCTTAGATAAATATTTGGTGATCAAGCCATATATTTGAGTGGCAACTTTTGGAGTTTGAGAGAGCCAATGCAGTAACTAGGGAAATTAAACAGAATTGAGGGTACTGATTTTCTCTTTCTTAGAAGTTTGAGCAAAAGCAAATATGTCAGACAGTCAGCCAAATATCTGTAACTAGAGAGAGAGAAGTAAGATTAACAAAGAAAACAGGAGTAACAAAGATAAAGAGAAGCAATGTGTTCACAAAGGTAATGGGTGACAACCTACAAAAATAGTCTAAGATTCTCATTTTATGAAACTTGGCTGTGAGAGATTTAAAAAAAATATTTATAGAGCTTACTTGTGAAAGTGTCATGTAGAATTAGATGAGGCCATATTTCAGTGATGGCGAACCTATGACACGCGTGTCAGAGGTGACACGCAAACTCATTTTTTTTGGTTGATTTTTCTTTGTTAAGTGGCATTTAAATATATAAAATAAATATCAAAAATATAAATCTTTGTTTTACTATGGTTGCAAATATCAAAAAATGTCTATATGTGACACGGCACCAGAGTTAAGTTAGGGTTTTTCAAAATGCTGACACGCCAAACTCAAAAGGTTCACCATCACTGCATTTGTTTGATCTTTTCTCAAAACCAGCAGTCTTTTGAGAGGAACTGGTCCAATACAAATAATAAAATAAAATAAAATAAAATAAAATAAAATAAAATAAAATAAAATAATAAAATAAAAACTCATGTTCTAACAAACAAATTGGTGAATTTCTGAAGCAGATTGAAGAATTAGGGTCTGAAAAGAAAGTAGAAGCAGCCCAGGTAATGATGAAATTAGTTGAACAGTTAAAATAAGACAGAAAATTGCTTAGATCTATAAGCTCAACAGTTGAAGTTTTAATGCCCAATTAAAACAAAATGAAAGTTTATAAGTGCATGGAGACTTATTCATAGTAGGGAATGCCAAGTCTGGAAAGATTATCATTTTATGAGAAAACAGCACATGGACTATGCATAGATCTTATAGTGAGGATTAAAGAGGATCAAAAAGAACCAAGAAAAAGTCATAAAATCACAGAAGAAAAAGTTGGGGCAGAAAATCAGATAGAAAGTTCAAGGAGAAAGAAAAGAAGGGATCTGATGATAAAAATAAAAGAAAAAACTAGTGTGAAGTTCAGATACTGAACTGAAGGAAAGTGATACAAAAGAATGAGATGAATGGAACCTGTGAAGACATGAAATCTCAAGGTGACACTCAGTCCATTACAAATTTACACGGCAAAATCTCAGATCAAGTAGAGGACTGTGGTTTAAAGCATTGGCATAATACTGAAAATAGCATAAAGTAAAGAACAACAGGTGGTAGATGGAAGTGCGCAAAGGGGAGATAAATGGGGACAGAAAGAAACTGCTTTGGGCGACAGGCGCATGATGCAGTAAGCAGATGATGTTTCATTGAGTTGTGCACTTGAAATCTGTATGGTTTTGTGGACCATTGTTACCCCAATAATTTAATGAAAGTAAGTGCAAGAAAGCTATAGTGGCATAGAAAAAGTATAGAGCTCAGTTTTCCAATAAAAAATTAATTCAGGGCTGGTGTGACCTATAGGATTATAGAACACATGTTAATGAATATATACCACTGATAACTTAGGTCCTGTGTCATATTTTTTTTCTCTAAAATGTTTAAGGAAATATTACCTAAACATGTGGCTCTATTAGTCTTTAATTGCAAAATTACACTCTTGAATTTTAAAAAGATCATTAGACATTAGTCTTCATGTGAATCAGAATACTTGAGATTATTTCCTATTCTTTCCTTTTTGTAAATAAATACAAATATATTTGGTTTTCAGTTACAGAAAAATTATATTAAATTTAATTTTTTTCAACTAGTGGTAGAAGAAACCACACTACCTACATTTTCAACTTTTTGTATTTTTTAAATTTTGAATTGGCAGCAGGATATATGTTCTTTCTCACATTTCCTATTATAATGAGATATTACCTAAAATCATAGCTAAATCACATATGGTCTTTAACAAAATTAGCTATCTTTTGTCAAATGCTTTCCATGTACCAGACACTACACTGAGCCTTTACCATAAATCATGTTATTTCATCTGCAACTAATATCTATGTGATAGATAATATTGTTATTTCATTTTGAGAACTCAGCTGACAGTCTTATGGGAGCTTGCTTATAGGTAACTAACTGCTTTTCACTTGCTTCTTTTAATATTATCTCTTTATCTACAACTTTTTGAATTGGAATTATGATATGTCTTGGTATGGGCCTCTTTGCATTCATCTGTTTGGGACTCACTATTCTTTCTGGATATGTATGTCTATTTCCTTCACAAGGTTAAGAAGGTTTTCTGTAATTTTTTTCAAACAGATTTTCAATTTCTTTCTCTCTTTACCTTCCAGGACCCCTATGATGTGATTGTTGGTATGCTTGAAGTTGTTCCAGAGTCTCCTTGCACTATCTTAAAATTTTTTATTCTTTTTTATGTGTGTTTATTTTCTGCTGGTCTGACTGGGTTTTTTGTTTTGTTTTGCTTGTTTGTTTTGTTTTTTTGCTCCCTTGTATCCCAAATCACTGATTTGATTCTCAGCATCCTCTACCCCATTGTTGATTCCCTATAAATTGTTCTTCATTTCAGTTAGTATATCCTTCATTTCTGATTGGTCCTTTTTTATGACTTCCATTTTCTTTTTTTATGCTGTTGAAGTTGTCATTAAGTTTATTAAGCATTCTTATAATCATTATTTTGAATTCTGAATCTAGTAGATTGCTTGCCTACATTTCATTTCATTTTTTTTTTTTTTACATTTGGAAAATGTTCTTTGTCTCCTTATTTTGCAGCTTCCCTGTGTTTGTTTCTATGAGTTAGGTAGAGCTGCTATTCTACTGGGATTGGTAGAGTAGCTTAATGTAGTGGATGTTCTGTATGGTCCAGTGGCATAGCCACCCTGATTATCCAAACTGAGCACTTAAAGTTCCCACCCCCATCCAGTGTGGACTGTGTACACGCTCCTGCTGTAGTTGAGCCTTGATTACCATTGACATATCAATGAAAGGGATTTAACCCCAGGCCAATTGGCTACAAGGTCTGCTGTGGCAACTGACCACCCTGGAGGATCAGCTGTTCAGGGGTCCACCTTACAGAGCAGGACTTACTCCATCACTTTAGTGTGTTGCTTATGCAGGTGGTTGGGTTATGTTTTGACATGGTCTGAAGCTATCCACCAGAGATGCTGGCTCTGGGGCCTCCCAGGAGTTGCAGGACAAGGTCAACCCCTATATGTGTTTTGCCTAATGTCACCCAACATGAGCTACAATATGATCTACTGATGGCTTCTAATTGTGTTGGGCTTGAAGGTGCCCAGGTGAGGCCAAGATATGAACTAAGTTTGCCTGCTTCTAGTACCAGGCCTGGGACCACTTAGTGAGAGGTACAGGGCAGATGCTTCTTGTTTGAGAGATTATAGGAAAATATGAAGTGTGAGCCAAAACAGGCCATTTATATTTAAAAAAAAAATCATTGGAAACAACTTGGGTAGACTCTAAAGTTGGGTGAAGCATGGTCTCAGGAATCACCAGAGCAGGACAAATAGTGTGACTCAGATATGGCACCTGCCTACTGGGCTCTATGGAGAATGGGTGGCTCAGAAGAACAATAGCCTCTGCCAGCACTTTTATCTGGCAAGAAGCTGTCTTCCAAGCTCTTTCTCTGATTCCAGAAAATTTAGTTCCTTCCCATATCTCTCTGGTGCTTTTCAAACTGCTACCCCAGTGCTAGAACTCAGAATGAGTTAGTCCCAGTAAGTCCATGTGTGGTGCCTTTAAGAGGAACTGCCTGGGTCTCCATCAGCTCTTGATCTCAATCAGTCACAATCCCCCCTGGTTTTCATAGCCAGAAATAATGGATAATTCTCTTCCTGGCACTGGAATCCTGGGCTGGGGGGTATCCTTGTGTGAGGCTGTAACCCCTTGCTCCTCAGTGGGGACCATCACAGGGGAATTGGGAAATATCCCTCCCAATTCTTACCTGCAACAAGTTGGTGTGGGACTAACCCATTCCATGTCTCCACCCCTCCTACCAGTCTAGATATAGTTTCTTTTTTAAATCCTTAGTTGTAGGACTTCCATTCAGCTAGATTTCAGGCAGCTCTGAATGATGGTTATTCTCTAGCTTAGTTGACTTTTTTATGTATTTGAGGGATGATGCAAGTAATGTGTTTACCTATGCCACCATCTTGACCAGAATTTAAAAAATAGAAAGTTTTAAAACTTCTTTCCTTCACCTGCTCAGAGATCTCCCTAGATTCTGGAGTCTACATCAGTGGGGGAAAATAATTATAGCTGTCTTTAAATTGTATGCTTCAAACTTGCCAAAATAAATCCCTTAACTTCACCTTTACTCTTTTATCAATAAATATTTAATATAATAATTTTTAGTGTTAAGTTTCAGAGGAGCTTATAGATTTCTGTATGCACATCTCTATCGTTTTGCAGGAATGTCTTCTTCCCAGTGTTCTTACGCATCTTTAAAGAACATTCAATCTCACTTCTGTGAAGCTTGTTCTTCCTCTGAAGTACTATTACTCTTCCAAACTACAGGAACACTCACAATGAAAATCACTAATTTGACTCTGGTCACATTCCGACTTTACTGTTTCTTACTATTTTAAGTGTCTTATGCATTCAGCTACATTGTTGTTTCCTGAGGGTAATAATTATGTTCTTTTAGTGAAAAACTCCAAAATATAAATAGAATTAGTTCCTGAAAGTCTTCAATAAGGTAGTTAGTTAGGTATCACAATTAATTTCCCATAGAAATCCAAATAAAGATATTGGTGTAGCTGATGAGCAGAGTTAACCATAAAATTAGAACTAATATTTGTTTCTTTAATATAATGCAATACATGTCCAGTATGGTAGTATTGGTTATTTCTCTCTCATCCTCCCACAAACCTAGAGTACTGCCTTGGCTATAAGAAAAGTCTACTATCTGACAGGTGATAGGCACATTCTTGCACTCCATTATGCTCTGCTTGGGGCTCTCGCCCTCCCTGAAAGCTCCATTATGCTGTGCTGGGGGCTCTTGCCCCTCCTGGCTATTTTCCTGTTATTCTCATTGTAGATCTCATGATTAGAAGCCTTCAGTTTCTACTAAACCGCCTCACCCAGTTTTCAGTGACCGCCTACACCTGGCCCTCATCTGCACCTGGTTCCACCAGTTACTCTGACCCTTACGAGAGGCATAAATATCCTGCTCCCCCTACTCTGATCCACTGATGTCTTTTTGACATTAGCCCTTCTGCCAGCAAATGTAACAATAAATTTATAATTCTTCACCCCTTTTGGCCTCGTGTGTTCCTCCTTCAATGACCCTAATAGCAGGGTATGTTTAACATTCCTTTGCTACTGTTTAATCCATCAGTTAGAATAATGAGGCAAGAATATAGTCTCTTTAAAAATATTCATAATTTTTTCAAAACCCCAGAATTATGTTTTGGAAAATCATCAGCTGAATCTGTGAAAGTTAAATTTATATATGTAACTTAGTATAGCATTTTAATTGATAGTTATGCACCTATATTATATGTATATGTAATTTATATATCATTTTATAATATTTAATACTAGAGGCCCGGTGCGCAAAATTCATGCACTGGGGGGTGGGGTTCCCTCAGCCAAGCCTGCCCCTCAGTCCGGGAGCCCTCAGTGGATGTCCTACTGATGGCCACAGTCCGACAGCAGAGGCTCGGTGCAGCTGTCCCCGTGTGTGTGTGTTTGTGTGTGTGTGTGTGTGTGTGTGTGTGTGTGTGTGTCTGCTGGGGGCCTACCCCCAGCCACACCCTGGAGGCTTCGAGCAGGCATCCCTCTCTGTTGATCTCTCAGGCTCCTGGCCTCCACTGCATGTTGTACTCTCCCTTGAGCTGTGGCCAAGGTGGGGCGCCCTTTCCTGCTGTGGGATCCCCAGGGCTACCCAGGGACAGGCGCATTGGGGGGATGGCTGCAGGCCACCCTATCCTGCTGTGGGATTGCATGAGGGATCCCATGGGCAGGCAGGTGCACACAGGGGCTGGCTGCAGGCCGCCCTATCCTGCTCTGTGATCCCTGCGGTGACCCAGGGACAGGCACACATGGGGGCTGGCTAGAGGCCGCCCTTTCCTGCTCCATGATCTCTGGGGTGATCCCACAGGCAGGCGCACAGAGGGGCTGGCTGCAGGTCTCCCTTTCCTGCTCTGTGATCTTCATGGAGATCCCAGGGACAGGCGCACACAGGGGCTGGCTGCAGGCTGCCCTATCCTGCTCCTCACGACAGCGATCCCATGGGCAGGCGCACACAGGGGCTAGCGGCAGGCCCCCTTTCCTGCTGTGGGATCTCCGGTTGCTCATCCCTGGCCAGAGGGCCTGTTGGGGGCATGACTGCTGGCTGACGGGCAGCAGTCCCCGCCAGTGCCGGGGATCTCCTTAGGGAGAGCCGGTTGGGGGCCTGGCCAGTGGCAGATCGCTGGGGTCATGCCTGCCAGCCCTGGGTCGGGTTGCACAGGGGTCACCCGCCATCAGGGTCACAGATAGCAGGCCCGGATGGCGGCGGGGCAGGCAGAATAGCCCTGTCCCATCCTGCCTGCAGTATGCAAATTAGCCGCCATCTTTGTTAGCAGTTAACCGCCATCTTGACTGGCAGTTAATTTGCATATTGCTCTGATTATCCAATGGGAAGGGTAGCGGTCGTACGCTAATTACCATTTTTCTCTTTTATTAGATAGGATTGTCTATTATATGTTTACTATCTTATTTTATGAAGAATCAATGAAATGCAAATGTATTTTCCTATATTTGAAGATACCTATCTTCATATGTTTTTATGCAGACTCATATATGTCAGTCTATATATTATTTTACATTTAATGTATATAATATTTTAGGAAAAATAAAAAAGGTAAATTTAATGTGAAAAATTTATATTTTATTGCATAAGGTCAAGCCATTTTAATGATCTTATGGAGGTTTTCATTTGATTTCTTTGAGCCAGTAAGATCAAAGTCAAATTGGACAGGCTGGTTAAGAAGTTCACCAACATGATTTGAATCTTATTTCTCTTACCAATATTTTCTGAGCTAGATTTTCTGAACTACTTTTTCTGAAGAGCTTCTAGTAATACATTAAAATCAACAAAAAACTAAACAATGACTAAAACAAAACTACTGACAACAATAACAAAACCACTGTCACCTAAGTACTTAAGGAGAGCATCAGGAATTAACATAAGAATGTGAACTTTGTTAAGATGTCAAGAAACAGTTCTAGCCATAAAGTTCAGGGAAAACCAGAAGGCAGGCAGCTAGGTAACTAGGATATAAGAGAAAGATTACTGTACTACTGGGACCAGTGACTCTTTTTTATTTTATATTTTATCCCTTCTTGAGTAGGAATGTATGTGTATGTGTGTATATATATATAGCTGTTATCCTATGCTTGTCCTACTATATTATACTAGAGGCCTGGCACATGAAATTTGTGCATGGGTGTAGTCCTTAGGCCTGGCCTATGATCATAGCCATCTTCCCCAGCTGCCCGCAGCTGGCCCTGCCTCCCGCTGCCACCCACCTCCCAATTCCTTGTTCAACATCTGTCAATTGGAATCTGAGGCTGGGGGAAGGGACTGAGAGGTTGACCATTCCCTCCTGCTTGCCGGCCCTGCCCCTGCTGTGGGTCACCTTCTGTGTGTGGGGTGACCAGCAGGGCAGGGGCCTTGGCCTGGTGCCACCAGCATCCTCCACCACCCACTCCCAGTTCCCTGTTCACCATCGGGCGATTGGGGGAAGGAACCGAGAGGTGGTCAGTGTGCCTCATAGTGACTGGTTGAGTGGTCATTCTGGTCATTGCGCCATTAGGGTCAATTTTCATATTACCCTTTTATTATATAGAATAGAGCAGGGGTCCTCAAACTTTTTAAATAGGGGCCAGTTCACTGTCCCTCAGACTGTTGGAGGGCCAGACTATAGTTTAAAAAAAAATTATGAACAAATTCCTATGCACACTGCACATATCTTATTTTGAAGTAAAAAAACAAAACAGGAACAAATATAATATTTATATTTGCATGTGGCCCGCGGGCCATAGTTTGAGGACACCTGGAATAGAGGCTCAGTGCACAGATTGGGGCCAGCCGGCCTCTCCTGATGGGGGTCCTGGGTTGGGGTGGCGGCCCCCACTGGGGGGCAGGTCCAGCCAGGCCAAGGGCCATGGTCATTCTGGTCTCTGGTTGCTCTGGTCATTCTGCCATTTCAGTCACTGGGCTTTTATTACATAAGATAGGGAACATTTAATATACATACTTGTCTATGTTTATATGGATCCACAGATGAAGAGACATATTATGGTAGGAGCTATTTTATGGAACCACACACAGGAATCATCCATACCTTGACCTGATTTAAATGATAGGATTTGGGGACTTCTAGCCCTCAGCATAACAGGATGAGACTCGAGAAACTTGGGAGATGAGTCGGTATATTTCTCATGTGGAAGGGATGTGCATCTTTGGGGGTTAGAGGGTGGACTATCATAGGTAGATCTTAGAATGTGTCTGTCATGTCCACATCCTTTGCTTGAGTGTGAATGAGGCATGTAACTTGCTTCTAACTAACAGAATATAGTAAAGGCGATAACTCTCATGATTAATTTTAATTATATTGCAAAGGAAATAGGATGATAGATATAGGTATAGCTATAGCTATAACTACAGCTTTCTGCATAAATGGAAATAGGCTGTCTCCCTGCTAACTTAGAGGAAGTAGGATGCCATGTTGTGAGAGGACCTATAGAGAGAGCCACATGGCATGGATCTGCTGACAGACTCTCGCAGCAAGGAAATTAATTGAGCCAAGAGTAAGTTTGGAAGAAGATTCTTCTCCAGTTGAACATCCAGATGAAAAAGCAGCCCAGATAACATCTGGATTGTACTGTTGGAGTCTTTAATCTTTACCTAAGCAAATGGAGACATAATAAATGTGTTTATAGTTTTAAGTTGTTAAATTTGTGGTGAGGTGTTATTTATCAATAAAAATTAATGTACCAACTGTGCCAGTTACCAGTTACCCAGAATGAAAGTAGTGACCAGGGTTTGGGACTTTCAGTTTTAAGTCTGGGAAATCACTGAGCAAACTGGGACAAATGGTTAACCTAAACCTCCCTTACATTCTTGTTGGCTCTGAGGTGCATTTTAAAGGATACTTTGTGTGATTTTTTCAAAATGTCCAGAATTTTTACAAAAATAATTATTATTTTTTCCTGATATGTACTTTGCAATATTTCTGGAAAAGGAAGTCCCTAAATGCAGTGATTGAATTAGAAGAACATAAGGATGATACATTTCTAAGGATAATAATAAAACCACACAACAACCTTTTAAATTGGTTGAACATTTATCAATTTAACAACATCATGTTTAAACCAAATCAATTTTAAAAGCATTTCTATTTCTACATAATAGTAACGAGCAAGCTGAAAGTGAATTTTAAAAACAAAACAATTTACAATGGCATCAAATATCATCAACTACCTAGTTATAAATCTGATGAAAACTGTGTAAGTCATCCACAATGAAACATAAAAAAGTGTTGATAGAAGTTCAATAAGATCTAAACAAATGGAGAGACATCCCCTTTTTATAGATTATAAGACTTTCTGTAGTTAGTGGGTTTTTATTAAAACAACTATAGATTTAATGCAATTGGCATCAGAACCCCAGATAGTTTTATTGATAAAATTGACTACTGATTTTAAAATCTGTGTGGAAACGTAAAGAATCTAGAATCACCGTATTTTTTTGAATAAGATGACTGGTTTCAAGAACTACACTTCTTAATTTCAAGGCTTAGCATAAAACTGTTGTAATCAGGACAGTATAGTGTTAGTGTACAAAATAGAGATAAAAGATCGATAGAATAGAGATTCCTAAAATAGACTACCACACATTCACAGTCAATCGATACTTAATCAAGTTTCCAAGTCAATTCAATAAGGAAAGAGATTTTTTTAAAAAAATACCAATTGTACTTAAGAACAACAAAAACTTGTACAGAGCAAACCGAAACTGAACTTCAACCATAATCCATACCCAATAACTAATTTTACATATATCACAGACCTAAATGTAAAAGCTAGAACCATAAATCTTCCAAATAAAAATGTAGTAAAATATTTTTATGACATTAATGCAGGCAAATTTTTAATATAGAGATTAAAAAGCACTGACCAGCCAAAGCCGGTTTGGCTCAGTGGATAGAGCGTCGGCCTGCGGACTCAAAGGTCCCAGGTTCGATTCCGGTCAAGGGCATGTACCTTGGTTGCAGGCATATCCCCAGTAGGAGATGTGCAGGAGGCAACTGATCAATGTTTCTTTCTCATTGATGTTTCTAACTATCTCTCTCCCTTCCTCTCTGTAAAAAATCAATAAAATATATTTTTTAAAAAAGCACTGAACATGAAAGAAGAAAAGTAATAAATTGGAGATCATAAAAACTTAAAATATCTGTGAATGAAAATACACTATTAAGAAATGAATATAAAAGCCAGAGAGTGGAAAAATTATTTGTCAAATAATGACTTTGGTTGATAGAAATGTTTTATATTTTATATTGCAGTATGAATTACACTGCTATATATTTGTAAAAAAAAAAATCTATGAGTGAGAAATACAGTATTAATTAAGGCAAAATCCAGAAATCAAAAGATAGACATAATTAACTAAATGAAATATCAAGCATTTTAATAATCAAAAAATATCTCACCAAAAAGCAACTGAAAATAATTATCTGTAAAATTCATTTAAAATGCTGATAACTAGAAGGAATGTTATATATGGATATCTACACTAATAAAAGCGAAACATGCAAATTGGTGTCACTCTGCTACAATCACCAGCCAATCAGGATGAGTATGCAAATTAACACAACAAAGATGGCAGTTAATTTGCATATGCAGGCGTGGAGTGAAGACTGAAGGCTTCCTCTGAGCGAAGACTGAAAAAGGCTGAAGATGACTGAAGACTGAAGATGACTGAAGGCTGAAGAGGCTCGGCTTCTCCACTGTGGCCAGAGGGAAAGCCTGAATCCCGGGTGCCAGAGGAAAACTGGTGCCGGCAGCCAGGGAAGAAAGGCCTATTGCACAAATCTCTTCATGCAATGGGCCTTTAGTATAATAATAATAGACAAATTAAAATAATGATCAAATTCAGTAACAGTTTATGATAACAACAAGGAGTCTCATCCACACCCATCAAACTGGCAAACAACTTAAAAAACTATCACCTCGATTGAGGTTGGAGTTTTGAAACAGGTAAAAAAAGGAGTACTCTTTAATTTTTTAGTAGAATTGTGAAGTGTTATATTAGGAAAACATTCTAAAGATAGCTCTAAATATTAAAAATATAGATTTTTTTTAATCTTCACCAAAGTATATTTTTCCCATTGATTTACAGAGAGAATGGAAGGGAGATGGAAGTGGAAGAGAGACCGAGAGAGAGACAAATTGATTGGTTGCCTATCTGACAACCCCTATCTGGGCATGCCCTTGACTGGGAATAGAACCTGGACCCTTGACACTCTAACCACTGAGCAAAACCTACCAAGGCAAAATACAGATGTCCTTTAACTTAGAGTTTTGCAATCTTGGCATGATGGACATTCTGGCCAGTTAATCATCTGTGGTGGTGATCTTTCCTGTGCATTATGGGATATTTAGAGCATCCTTGGCCTACACCCACCCTTTCCAACTGTGGCAACCTAAACTACCTCTGGACATTGCTCAACATCCTTTGGGGGACAAAGTCTCTCCTGGTTAGAACCACAGTTTTAAGTTGTCAAAATATTTTTGTTGTATTGGTATAGTAGCAATTTTCAGAAAAATATGAAACACTACCAAAAGTATAAGTGGTACCACATCACCATAAAGTATTATGGAGCCACCAAATAGTGAATTAGCATTTTCCTGGAAGGTCAGAGGGACATGCATAATGTACTATTGAGTTGGAAAGAAAGAGGGGAGCAAGGTAGAAAGAAAGGTCACTCTAAAACATAAAAAGCACTTCAAATTTTTATAAGATTCTATTCATGTATTTGAAATAAAAGCATGTCTGTTTCTGTCCGATTTTTGAAACACCATTTATTGAAGACACTGTCTAGACTCCATCTTATGCTCTTGCTTCCTTTGTCAAACATTAATTGAGCATACCGGCATGGGTCAATTTCTGGGTTCTCTGTTCTGTTCCATTGGTCTATATGTCCGTTCTTGTGCCGTATCAGGCAGTTTTGAGAACAGTGGTTTTGTAGTATAGCTTGATATCTGGTATTGAGATCCCACCTACTTTGTTCTTCTTTCCTAGTGCAGTGCTTGAAATATTAGGGGGACCACTCTGTAAAGTATATGTTGTGCCTCTGAAACTAATACAGAATAATATTGAATGTGAACTATAATGGGGAAAAAAGATGGAAAATTGTATATGTTTTTCATCATCCTATATAATAAAGGGGTAATATGAAAATAGAATGAATGGCAGAACAACTGAACAACCAATCAAAGCATAATATGCTAATGAAATGTTAGGGCTGCTCAACTGCTCCCTATGATGTGCACTGACCACTGGTAGGTTAGCTTGCTGCTGGGGTCCAGCCGATCGGGACTGAGAGAGATGGGCGGACATGCCCTGGAACCCTCCTGAGGTCCCTCCCTGGCCCTGTCGTGCCCCGGTGGGGTCCTTCAGCCTGGCTTGCACCCTCTCACAATCTGGGACCCCTCATGGCATGTCAGAGAGCCAGTTTCAGCCCTATGCCACAGGCCAGTCCCCTCAGGAGGGTGCCAGACACAGGGCTCATGGCTGGTGAGCACTGCTGGGGCAGCAAGAGCCTCTCCTGATCAGGACTGATTGGGTGCAAGCCCACTGCAGGCACAGTGGGGCCAGGATGAGCGGGAATGGCAGGTAGGAGCTGTAGGCGGCGTTGGACTGCGGGTTTCAGCTCTATCCCTGTTGTATTGGTATAGTAGCAATTTTCAGAAAAATATGAAACACTACCAAAAGTATAAGTGGTACCACAAAACCATAAAGTATTATGGAGCCACCAAATAGTGGAAAATTAACATTTTCCTGGAAGGTCAGAGAGACATGCATAATGTACCACCCAGAAGGACCACCCAGAAGGACCCCACCCATGTACCGGGCCTCTAGTCATAATAATAAAAACATAAAATAATAAATAAATAAATAAATAAATAAATAAAGTTTTTGAAAAAAAAACTTGTCAATATGTATGAGAACATAAAATAAATAACATTGTTAATAAAAAAAATTGTAACACAATTATGGTTAACCAATATATCAGTCTGTCAGCATATTTATAAAACTAATATGAATAGATATACTAGTGAGAAGAGGCAATATAGGAAAGTTAAGAGGCAATATTAACCTCTAGGTTTACCTAGTAGATACAGAATGACTTTGTTTTAAAATATGTTGTAAATGATATAATTTTAAAGCACCTTTCTCTAATTACCATTCCTCTTTCTGCCTTTATGATTTCCTTTGGTAAGTATACATGACCCTGCAGTCACTTAATGGCTGCACTCTCTGAGCCTTTGCCAAGTGTTGACAGGTGTCTGAAATAAGAGCCAAGCAATGTTGGCACATTCCTCAGATTTATTCCCTGGTCCATTAAGACAGCACTCACAAAGCCATAAGCAGACACACAAAGGCAATGTGAGACCCTTGCCAGCCTGCATCCTTTCAGACTCTGCCAGACTCTTACACCAGGCTGCATGTTGACTAATGAACAGCATGCTGTACTAGTGGCAGTGAACTGCCACAAGAAGATACATCTTGGTACGTGTCCACAAATCCCTCTTTCACCTGCTGAACCAGAGATTGAATCAAGGGCTATCCAAAACCAGGGAACACACTATCATGTCCTAATGTAAACCTGCACTAGAGATCTGCTAAAGAACCTGTCCAAAAACATTCTAAAATAAGGAAATTAATGAAATTAACCGTATAAAGTATGGATTAAGAGTGCAATACCCTGAGTTCAAATCCCAACTCAAATACTTACTTTACCTAGAAGTGCGACATGGGTAGATTAGTTAGCTTTTCTAGGCTTCTTTTTCTCATTCATAAAATGAGGCTAATGATATTACCTATTTAGTTGGACTCTTTGTTGTAGAGTTAATATTCTTAAAACACTTAGAACAGCAGCCAGCACATTATAAATATTAGATAAATGTTTGCTATTATTATTATTGCTCTGTTGAAAACATTTATACTATAAAGTATGTAAGTTATATTAAAATACATTTCCTAGTTCTTCTTGCACTGATGAGATTAAAATAAAATACTCAATTTAGATGGGACATTAATAAAGAAGTAATTTTCTAGATATGATAAAAAGGAAAGTGAAACAGCACAGATTACATAGGCATCATGAACAGAGAAAGCTATGTGTATGAGTATTTCACTAGGTATCTACCAGAGCATGTATGCCATGAATTATAAGCTTCAGTGTACAAGAGAACTACCTGGGAGTCTTTGAACGATAGGCATTGATATGGCCCTGGCAGATTTTGATTCAGTGAATGCAGTACAAGTTCTATAAATAGAAATTGTTAAGATATGGGGTCAACCATGTCTGGATAACATTAATATGGAACAAATTACTGAAGTTATTGACCCTGCCTTGGTTCAGATCTATATTATAGGGAGACTTGAGTGTGTATCAACTGCAGTATATTTGACATGGTTGATAGTTTGTGTTTCTGTCAAATACTACTATTCTGTCTTTAATTATTTGTGTTGAAGACCTTAAAACTGGTCCATTTCTTTGCTGGCCATCAAACTGCACAGTTCATCAAAAGGAAGATCTAATAATTTGATGCTAATGAGAAAACCAATGTGCATGTTTTGAGGTAGATCATTTTAGAAAATTGGTTGTTTAAATTTATTCATTTCAACATAAATGTATTTCATGTCTCTGATAAATATTTAATGCAATATATTACTTTTTATGAGTATGTATTTATTTTGGTGAAATAATTACATGCATTTAAAAAAATTTTTAAATATGTTTATGCCAGTGCGCTGTGTGGAATGTTGACATTAAAAGAAGAGCAGAGCTGGCAGTGATCTTGATTAGTTGGATTCACCATTCTTATAGCAGAGACGAGAACCCGAGGAGGCTAAAGCCCTCAAATGTTAATTGACCTTTACAAGGTCCCAGATCTCATTAGTGGCTTTGCAGAGGTCTAGAAAACTGTTTCTCTACAAAGCCAACCAATACCCTTCAGTCAGCCTTCTGGCCTTCAGATAATCCTGAGTTTGCATGTTTTTCATTGTCACATTTTTATTAGTATTTGGAGAGAAAATTTGGAAGTAATACAAATAAAAATTTTCTATGATTACATTTGTTATTAAAAACTTAATGGCTTATTTAAATAACTCCTTGAACATTATTAATTGGCTAATCCTAAATACGTTTTTGTGTGTGTGAATGAAGAGTCTATTTAATATGACCTTTTAAATATAAGCAGATGAAATTGAATCTACCATCCTCACTGTGAATGTTGTAGTAAAAAGATTGTTGGCTGGTGCTTAAGTGGTCTAAGAATGTTCTGTAGCATAATTTTTTATTCTTTACCCAGTTTGAGTTAAATTTCTTTATTAGAGCATGCTAGGCAGATGTAGAAAGAGGAGCCGAGCAATGCCAGCTCTGTCATTCTTCCTGTCTCAGGCTAGACCAGGCTGAGCAGGTGAGAGACTGCTAGGCAAAGGATGGCCTTCTAGAAGGGCATCTGCAAAGAATGGGTTAATAAAATCTTTCCCAGTAGAGAATTTTTGAAAGAATAATAAATATGGACTGAATTCTACTTGACCTTTTATTTAACGAGGAGAGAGTCTTTGGGAAAGAAAAAGCACAAAACCTAATGAGGTAAATATCACAGAAAGGGCACAGCACATACGCAGAGGTTTTACATGGCTTCTATTTCATATTATTCTTCCTTAACTTTTTATACATATAATGTAGTTCCTAACATTTTTAGCTTACATTTTTTAAAAATTTTTATATAATTTATTTTAAGAACAATTTAAGTTTATAGAAAAATTGAATATAAAATACAGAGAGTTCCTATACTCTTTCCAATGATTCTTCCTACCACCACTCCCCCAGTTTTCCTTATTATTAACACACTGCAGCAGTGTGGCGTATTTGGTACAATTAATGAACCAATATTGATACACTTGTTTTAACTAAAATCTATCTTCCATTGTTTACACTAGAGTACCTTCTTTGTGTTATATTAATCTATGGATTTTGCCAAATTCATGAAGTCATGTACTCACCATTCCAGTATCATACAAAATAGTTTCATTGCCCTAAAAACATTATGTGCTTCACATATTCCCCTCACCAAACCCTTAAAAATTGATTTTTTTATAGTCTTTACAGTTCTGCCTTTTACAGAATGTCATATAGCTGGAATCATACAAAAGCTATTTTGCTCACTTAGCAATAAGCATTGAAGTTTCTTCCATGTTCTTTTGTGACTTGATAATTCATTTTTACCAGTAAATAATATTTTACTTTATGATGGACACATCACTGTTTGTTTATCTAGTAACCAACTGAAGGACGTCTTGGTTGCTTCCAATTTGAGGTCATTGAGAATAAAGCTGCTATACATATTCATGTGCAGATTTTTGTATGCACATTGGTTTGTAATACATTTGGTTAAATATCTAGGAATATAATTGCTGTGTCATATGTTCAGAATACGTTTAGCCTTTTTAAAAAATATATTTTTATTGAATTCAGAGAGGAAGGAGAGAGAGAGAGATAGAAACATCAATGATGAGAGAGAATCATTGACCAGCTGCCTCCTGCATGCCCCCTACTGGGGATCGAGCCTACAACCCAGCATGTACCCTGGCCAGGAATCAACCCGTGACCTCCTTCCTGGTTCATACCCTTTAAATAAACTGTTGAACTTTCTTCCAAAGTGACTGCACCACTTTGCATTCCCATGCAACAGTTGATCCACATCTTCACCAACATTCAATGTTGCCAGTATTTTGGATTTGGGCAATTCTAGTAGGTGGATAATGGTATATCATTGTTATTTTAATTAGCAATTTTTAAATGATACATGATATTGAGCATCTTCTTCTATGCTTATTTTCCATCTGTGTATCTTTCTTTGGTGAGACATCTATTTAAACTTTAGCCTACTTTTTCTTTTTCTTGCATATGAATACAGTTCTTTTATTAGATATTTGGAGATTTTTGAGACTTTTCAATAATACATGAATATGTTGAAATTTTCCAGATAGTCTCTGTTATTTGTTGTTGTTTATTTGTTTAATTCCATTGTGGTCTGCAAGCATACTTTGTAGATTTCTACTTTTTTTTAATTTGTCAAGATAAGTTTTGTGGCCCAGGATCTCATTTATCTTGGTGAATATTCCATGTGAGCATGAGAAGAATGTGTATTTGTTTGTTGTTTGATGAAGTATTTTATAAACATCACTTAGATCTAGTTGATATGTGGTACCATTTAGTTCAACTACATCTTTTTTAAATTAAATTTATTGGGGTAACATTGGTTAATAAAATTGTATAGAATTCAGGTAAACAATTCTATAATACATCATCTGTATATTGTATTGTGTCTTTACTACCTCAGGTCTACTCTTCCATCACCATTAATCCCCCGCTTTGCCCTCTTCTACCTCTACCCGCCCACCCTACTTTCCCTCTGGTAATCACCATATTGTTGTCTGTGTCTATGAGTATGCTTGCTTGTTTGTTTTTGCTTAACCCCTTCACCTTTTCTATCAGGTCTTCCAAGCACCTTTCCCTCAGTTTTTTTGTTTGTTTTTTTGATGTTGAGTTGTATAAGTTCTTTATAAATTTTGAATATTAACCCCTTATTAGATGTATTGGCAAATATATTCTTCCATTCAGTGGGCTGTCTTTCCATTTTGTTGATAGTTTTCTTTGCTTTGCAAAAACTTTTTAGTTTGATGTAGTCCCATTTGTTTACTTTTTTGTTTGTTTGTTTTGCTTGTCCACGGAGATATATCAGGAAAAATATTATTATGAGAAATGTCCAAGATTTTACTGCCTATGTTTTCTTCTAAGATTTTTATGGTTTCAAGTCTAACATTTAAGTCTCTAATCCATTTTGAGTTTATTCTTGTGCATGGTGTAAGGAGGTGGTTTAGTTTCATTTTTTTGTTTGTATGCATCTTTGCCATTTTCCTGACACCATATATTGAACAGACTATTTTTACTCCATTGTATGTTCTTGCCTCCTTTGTCAAATATTATTGGCCAGAAAGGCATGGATTTATTTCTGGGCTGTCTGTTCTGATCCCTTGATTTATACGTCTGTTTTTATGCCAGCACCATGCTATTTTGGTTAAAATGGCCTTGTAGTGTAGTTTGGTATTAGGTAGCATAATTCCTCCAACTTTGTTTTTTCTCAACATTGCTGTGGCTATTTGGGCTCTTTTGTGGTTCCATATAAATTTTTGGAATACTTGTTCTAGCTCTGTGTAACATGCCATTGTTATCTTGATAGGAATTGTGTTGAATCTATAGATTGCTTTGGGTTGTCTGGACATTTTACTGATATTAATTCTTCCTATCCATGAATACAGCATATGCTTTCAATTATTTGTATCTTCTTCAATTGTTTTCTTCAGTGTTTTATAATTTTTCGAGTACAGGTCTTTTACATTCTTGGTTAAATTCATTCCTAGGTATTTTATTTGCAGATGACATGACACTGTATATAGAGTAACCAAAAGATTTCACCAAAATACTACTAGAACTGATAAATGAATTCAGTAACATAGCAGGATACAAAATAAATATTCAGAAATCACTTGCATTTTTTATACACCAGCAACAAACTATCAGGAAGGGAAACTATGGAAACAATCCTGTTAACAACTGCATCAAAAATAAAATTTCAACTACATCTTTACTGATTTTTGTTGCTATTGTTGCCTACTGTATCTGTCCACTGCTGATAGTGGAGTGTTGAAATCTCCAAAAAAAAAAAAAAAAATTAGTGCATTCATCTTTTTCTCCTTGCAGTTCTATCAGTTTTTGCCTCACATATTTTGACACTTTGTTATGAGGTGCATAGACATTAAAGATTATTATATCTTCTTGATAAATTGACCATTTATCATTATGTAATGCTGCTCCATATAATTTTTGTTGCTCTGAAGTCTACTTTGCCTGAAAAAAATATAGCTACTACAACTTTGTTTTGATTAGTGTTAACCTTTCATGACTTTCTCTATCCCATTACAACTAATAAATGTTTTTATATTTAATGTAGGATTTTTTTGTAGGCAACATATACATGGGTCCTATTTTTTCCTACTCTGAAAGTGTTTGTAATTCAGTTGTTTTATTTAAACCATTTATATTTAAATGACTTGTTAATAGTTTCATTTACATATATTATATACTGTTTTCTATGTGTTATTATCTTTTTTCTCTTTTATTTTTCTTATCTTCTTTAGTTTTAGTTGAGAATCTTATATGATTCAATTATCTCTCCTCTCTCAGCATATCAATTATACTTCTTTAAAAAAATTAGTTGTTAACTTCAAGTTTAAAATGTATAGTTATGAGTAATATAAATCTACTTTCTAATAGCACTACAGCTTCACAGGTAAATCAAGTACTTTATAACAGAGTATTTCCAGTTTTTCCCTTCATTTGCTTATAACATCACTATCATTTATTTCACTTATCCACTAGCTATAACCACCAATGCATTCTTGCTATTATTTGGAACAAATTGTTAAATTAATTAAGAATAAGAAAAATAAAAAATTCTGTATTGTCTTTACTTATTCCTTCTTTAATATTCTTCCTTTCTTTATGTAGATCAAAGTTTTTGACCTATATCATTTTTCGTTCTCTCTGCATAATTTTTGTTGTTGGTTTTTAATGTTTCTTACTACGCAGGTTAACTGGTGGCAATTGTCTCTATTTTTGTTTGAGAATATCTTTATTGCCCCTAATATTTGAAAGATAATTTCTCTGGAAAAGAATTTTAGTTTTGTGTTGTTTTTTTCTTTCAATACTTTAGATACTATGCTCCACTTTCTACTTGCTTGCAAAGAAGTGACGTTTCTGAGGAGACTTTTAATGTAATTTTATCTTGTTCTTCTATAGACCTGTTGTTTCTCTCTTCTTCCTGGCTTCTTTCAAGATATTCTCTTTGTCACTAATTTTCTGCAGTTCAAGTATGATATCCCTAGATTTTGAATTTTTTAAATTTATCCTGCTCAGTGTTCTCTGAGCATTCTAGATTTGTGGTTTGATGTCTGTCATTGGCTTTGGAAAATTCTCAGCTACTTTTACTTCAATTATACCTTTTGTTCTTTTCTTTTCTCTTTCCTCCTCCTCCTCCTGGGATTAACATTACACATGCTACACTTTTTGTATTTGTTACACAGTTCTTGTTTCATGGTTTTCTTTTTTATTCTTTGCATTTCAATTTTGGAAGTTAATAATGGCATATCTTCAAACTCACTGGTTATTTCCTCAACTCTGTCCAGTCCACTGATGAACCTATGAAAGGCATTCTTCATTTGTGTTACAATGTTTCTGAATCTTGCATTTCCTTTTGTTTCTTGCGTAGAGTTTCCACTTACTCACTTACATTGCCTATCTGTTCTTGTGTGTTGTCTACTTTTCCAGTTAGAGCCTTTGCTGTGTTATATTCAACATATTACTTTTCCCATTAGGGTCCTAGACATAGTTATTTTAAATTCCCAGTTTGATAATTCCAAAATTTCTGCCATATCTGAGTCTAGTTTTTATGCTTGCTCTGTTTCTTTTTTGTCCTTTCAGTATTCCTTGTATTTTTTGTTTAAAGACATGCATGAAGTATCGTGTAAAAGGAAATGAGGTTTTATGGTTGTCTGGCTAGAAGTTAGGCTGTGTTTACTGCTTGCTGAAGCTATAGTGTCAGAGGCTAAACTTTCCTCCGATGCTCCTGTTTGACTCTCCCCATATTCTTTGGATATACCACAAGACTCTAAAAAGCATCTAAGTCTTGCAGTTCTTTTAGCTGCAGCCCCCTTTTATGATACAGTAGCATTATTGATGTGGTGGTACACTTGGGGTTATGGAAGCACTCTGTAGTCCTATGATTTGGTCTGTCTTTTAGTGAGTCTGAGTTGGGTATGGAACTCCTTCTTGTTTTAATAAAATCTCAGTAGGTCAGGTTCTGGTACAATAGTTCAATAGTTTCCCTTGAGGTCAGACCTTCTTAAAAAGAACAGAGAACTTTGAGGATATTTCAAAAAAAATCACTTTCCCCCCCCTTGCCCTGCTGGAAGCAATAAGGGATTTTTTTTTCAGATCTTCAACATAAGCCTCTGATAGAGGGCTTGTGGGGTTAAAACTCAGAAAAAACATGAACCTCTTCTAAGACAAAATCTCTAGAACATTTAACTCTCAAGCTCAATTCCTGATAGTTTGAATTGATACTTGGTTCTTTTTATTTAGAGGCAAATAAAACTGAGAATATTAGCAAACAAATAAATCTACTTAACCATTTACATGAATTTATTATCAAACTTTTATATCAGGATTTACATGAAGCTGGGTGGGGGAAATAGGAAAAGATTGGTAAAAAGATATAAACTGACAGCTATAAGATGAATAAGGTGTGATGATCTAATATAAATCATAGTGACTATAGTTAAAATCATTATATTTTATTATTGAAATTTATTAAGAACGTTATTAGAATTTTATTAAGAAATGTATTAGAATTCTAAGAAAACATAAAAAGTTAAATACATAAGGTGATATATGTATTAATTATCTAGAATTGGGAGATCATTTCATATGTATATCACATCACCACTATGTAAAATTTAAATATATTACAATTTTATTATTTCATTTATCCCTTTAAAAAGGTGACAAAGTTAAAAAGAGGAAAAAAAAGCACATAAAAGTCATCTAGAACACCTTAAAGTCAGATCCATACCTCAAAAAATTTAAGCAAAAATTAATTTAGAGTTAGCTTGATTTTCATATGATAATTGGGTGTTTGCACATACACCAGACTAATCCTTAGGAAAAGAAACCAAAGCATTTTTATTTACATGAAAGAAATAGCCCTAAAGTTAATAGAGTAATTCAACCTTCGACCCACATTCCCTTAGTGTTAGCTCGGTAGTGTTATCAATGTGTCTGAGTGTTCCAGAAGGTGGGTGGATCTGCACTAGTCATTGTGCAGGATTGTCAGTGTTTATGGAGTCTGCCTTCTTACTAGCCTTCATGGGGTGGCAGTTGTATTTCTTTTTACTCATTCTAGTTTTGAGTAAAATTTGCCGCACTGGTTGGACATGTTACCTGAGGACATTGATGGCTATGGTGGAAGTAATGTAGAGAATGGCAGCTCTCACTGGCTCTAATGGCAATTCTGGATATCACAGTTCTTGGAAAGTCCCACTGTGGGGTATTTCTTTCCAAGAGCATGGTATCTATAGTCTCCCAAAACTGTGTGTGTAGGCATTATCATCCCTGGTCCTTGCCTTAGCACTGCCTGTTTTTTCTTTGTTCTATCCTGTAGGAAGAATTTTATTTGAATGATCTGTGCATATTGGACCACAGTATAGGCAGCGATTGATCTGAGTGGCAGCTTATTTCTTGTTCCTCCCAAGATCCCCAGACAGGCTTGATTTCCATGTTAACAGAGAGTAAATGGAATAAATGCAATATTTGAATAGCAAAAAAAAAAAATGATCGTTACAAGGTGCTTTGGACATTGAATGTTAGTTCAACATATTATATAGGCTAACCACTGAATAGAGCTTACTTTTTACATATTACCTTTTTCTTTCTGCAGTATAATGTGAAAATGCTTGGACATGTTTTCCCAGGTTTGAATAGTGTGCTTTTAGTATGGATTTTGAATTCTTGTTCAGTCACTGTTTGGATGATCATGCCATGACAGCGTTATCCAGCTGAGCCAGATGACAAACTGATCTTAAGAAAACTAGCATGTGAGGACCGTGAGGGCAAAGACTTAGTTTTCTTAATTCTTATCTGCAGTGCTCTGTTGAGTGCCTAGAATATGCTCAGTAATATTATTTTAGTTTTAAAAACTAAAACCTATGCATTTGGAATCATAAAGAAAATGTGAATCTGAACCAAGGGAAAACGTATTTAGGTAGGTGGACAGATTAGTGTTTTTTTATTTTTTAATTTATTGATTGGAGAGAGAGAGAGAGAGAGAGAGACAGAGAGAGACAGAGACAGAGAAAGGGAGAGAGAAATATTGATTTGTTTTTCCACTTTATTTATGCATTTATTGGTTGATTCTTGTATGTGCCCTTGACTGGGGATTGAACCCACAACCGTGGCATATCCAGAATCACTATAACCAACTGAGTTATCCAACCACAGCTTGAGTAGTATGATTTTATTATATTTATGGGGGTAACATTGGTTAATATAATGTTATAGGACTCAAGTATACAATTTTATAATACACCACCTGAATATTGCATTGTGTGTTTACCACACAAAGTCAAATCTCCTTCCGTCTCCATATATTTGTCCCCCAATCCCCTCTACTACTCCACCCCATCACCCTTTTCCTCAGGCAACTACTATATTGCCATCTGTGTTCATGAGGGTTTTTTTGTTTTGTTTTGCATATTTGTTGCTTTCTCTTTTATTATCAGTGTAATAAAGGATAAAATTCATATGATCCTATCAGTAGATGCAGAAAAAGCATTGACAAAATACCAGCGAAATTAATATTTAAGAACTGTAATATAAAACGATTGTTTTTCATTCTTGTATACTGTAATCTTCCTATTTTCAGCAGAATTATAACATATATGATGGTTACAAATAGAAATATAAGAACTTAGCACAGGCCATAATGTGCCATTAAATTATCTGTTATAATTCCAACCATGACAGTGAAAAGGGCCCTTGCAGCATAGAATGCTTTGTGGAGACCTCTTTCTAATAACAAGGAGAAACATTAAAGAAGATTTTCCCAGAATCATCACACTCTGCAATAAATCTTTCTCACTCTGCAGGAGGGGTTATGAATCTGAGATAATCACTAGATTTTAGAAGAATTCTGCTAATTTCCCTGATTTACTAAGTCAGTAACCTACAGTTAAATTATCAAAAAAGGTTTTCATCATGTCTCTATTTTTTATTCTATTTAAACCCTTCTGTCTTCACTAAGTTTATATCCCCATGTTTCACACATAGATCCTGGCACATAACTGGTGCCCAACAAAGGCTTGTTAACTTTCTTCATAAATATTTTTTAAATAGATCTCCCATTGACATGGATTTAGACTGAACAAATTAGTAATTTTACCTTTACTTAATATGAGTCTAAAATGTGCTTCAATTTTCTCCCACCTCTTGAGAACTCAAGCTCAAGTGTAAATTCACAGTGCAGACAGTAAAGAGCACAGCTGGTAAACCACAGGGCAAATTTGCAAGCCCTTGTGCTGCTTGATTTAGCTCAGTTAATTACTGTTTATTTTGAATAATTATGCTATAGTCTGTAGTTTAAAAAACATTTTTTGTCTGAGCAAATTGATAGAAATATTTATCAATGTCTTTAGTTAATGCTTTAATTTCCCCTACAAAATCACTGTGGAATGCAAAATTTAGCTCACTATTCTCCATAATAGGAGCTGATTTATGCTTAGCCTTCTCTTTTAAATATTTTTTTTTGCTTTATCTTGGTTTTGATGAAGCAATGCATGTTAGTGGTAAACCTGGGAATTCTGACTACCATCTGTCTGATCCACCTGCTAAGCCCTTACGTCAACTGATACTCAGGTGTCATTGAACAAAGGCACAGCTTCTGGCATCAAAGTCAATCAGTAAAAGTTCTAGTTCTAATAGGTTTACATCACTCCCTTTTGCACAGTTTATTTCCCCCAAAACACATACATTTAAAGGTAAAATCCAAAGAAAAATGTTGTTTCTTAAAATCTTCCATCGTTCATAAAAATTTATTTTAAATAGTAATTGGTGCTGCAAGTTATAGTTCTCTCCCCATGTTAATGAACATTCAAAAATTTTTAACAGGCTGCTTTTTTCACTTTGTAGTGTATGCAGATGTTAAACCACAAAGTTATATACCTGAAACTTATATAAGATCACATACCAATATAAAAAGTAAAATAAAATAAAATAAAAAAGAATGACTGATTTGTTGTTACTGCTTGTGGTAAGAACAGGCAGGCACATCAGCATTCAACCTCCAACTCTTTATCAACTGCTTCCCACTTCTTCTCAATGTCCTCTTTCTAAAATGGCTCAAGGTGTAGGGAGCATCGGCTAGCACGACATAGTCTAGAGCAGGAGTGGGCAACCTTTTTGTGAGTGCGTGCCAAAACCAGCAAAATCTCTGACTCAAAATTCTTCTGCGTGCCAATCCTAATTTTTTGAGAACATGTTACGCCTACTTGATATCTCTTAAGGTGTACATATGTGAGGAAACTTGAAGAAATGATAAAATTCATTCAAGCTACAAAAACACAGTATATGATGATGAAAAATACATCTATTTTTTAATGTACACATGTACACTGATAGTCATACAGAAAACTTTATGACTCCGTTTGATATTATCAGTGGGACTTTTGCTGCTGCATCACTGATGACAGAGATTTTACATTAGGTTTGTATTTTGTAACCTTCAGAGCTATGCACGAGCTACAACTTTCATCCATCTGGCTACTCCTATTATGAGACTTAACAAAATTCATCAATGAGAACATAGATTCACAATTGTAAATGGAAGATTATAAGAGAGGGTTTCACGTGCCAGCAAAAGTTACTGGCATGCCATGTTTGACACGCGTGCCAGGGGTTGCCCACCCCTGGTCTAGAGAGATTTGACCATGAAACTGAAGCTGACAATGTCCTAGAACCATCTCCTGTAAACAAGGTCTGAATCACCCAAAGATATGAAAACTGCATTTAAAAAATATATCACCACATTTTAAGAACTTGAGTAGTATTTACTTTGTCCTTTACCAATATCTGCAGCCTTAGATAAGATAATAATTTTTCTATAAACACAAAATAATCACTCAAAGAAGTAATGCTGATGTGTGTATATTCAAGTATCATTGTTCCAGAGGACTCTGGTCTTATAGTCAATGAACAATGTTGGAGTAGCAAGTCAGTGTTAGGCCAAAATCACCCTTTCCATCCTTTTAAACGTTGATTTATTTTTCTAAATATAATTTTCTAACCTCAAATAAATAACAGCTGTCCTTTAGTTATTTTATAATATCTATATTGCTAAAATATAAATCTCAAAGTTAAGAAACATGTTGTGCTCTGTTGGTCACAGAAAAATATGCCTCAGACTTTAGATATGATATCATTTTCAAATGATATTAAATAAGGTAATAATTTTAAAGTAATGTGAGAAGTGAAGCAAGAATGTAGCGATCAATATTTATTTTCTCCTTCCTTTCCCTAATTTGTCTCCTCATTGCCTCTCATAAAATGTTGGTGTTAAGGGAGCTCCTCTGGTTCAGGCTGAAGAACTGATGTGGGGAGAATGAACGTTGGGCCAGGAACTGAAAATTGAGCAAGTGAACAGACAGGGCCCTGTGCCAATTTGTGATATGTTTTAGAACAAAAGAAGCAAAGAGGTTCAACAATTTTTTAAAAAATATTTTTATTGATTTTTTTACAGAGAGAAAGGGAGAGGGATAGAGAGTTAGACACATAGATGAGAGAGAAACATTGATCAGCTGCCTCCTGCACACCCCCCACCGGGGATGTGCCCACAACCAAGGTACATGCCCTTGACTGGAATCGAACCTGGGACCCTTCAGTCCGCAGGCCGACGCTCTATCCACTGAGCCAAACCAGTCAGGGCAAGTCAGCAATTTTTATTTATTCTAGGCAACTCTATTTGAGAATGAAAATTATGGACTATTTTCCCCTTCTCCCTCTGCATACAGGCACATCCAAAAACAGTCAGAGATTCAGAAACATCAATGACACCACTGACTTGATAAATTTGTGGTCAGAATTCCAAGGGCTGTCACAAGAATCAGGTAACTAGAAACTTTATTCAGAATAGTCAAAATTTGAAAATAATCCAACAAGACAATGAATATGTTTTTAAAAAATTATAATGTATTTATACAGTGGAATACTATTGAGAAAAAATTTCTTTAAAAAATACTACTCTCAAAAATGTTGAGTAAAAGGAGCTGAACACAAAGGGACACATATTTTATAACCTTATTCATATGAAGTCCTATGAGGAACCAAAGATATCTGTGATGATAGAAATTAGACAAGTCGTTGTCTGAACAAGGGATCCAATAGGGATTTGACTGCTAAGAAGTACAATGCAGCTTTCTGTAGAAGGAACATAAAATATAATTAAGTTGGGATGGTGGCTTTACACATGTACACATTAGTTAAAATTGGGCAAACCTTACACTTCATATGTGTGCAACTTATTGCATTGAAGCTAGAACTCACAATCCTACCTAATATTAGAGTAATATGCAAATTAGTCATCATTCCATCACAAAGATAGCTGCACCCAGTCCGCCTCAGCCCCACAACTGAAGTGGCCAGGCAGGTGGTGGGGGAGGCAAGGGGGGCCAAGGGGTGAAGCAGGCGATCAGAGGAGGCTGGGGGTACCCTGCCCAGACCAGAGGCCTACCCCAGAGGCTTCAGGCATGGACAGGGGTCTGGGCCCCCCAGAGTCGGCGACGGGAGGGACTTGGGGGTCCCCTGGCCAGGCCTGCATCCTCGGCCAAAGGCTGCAGGCCTGGGCAGGGGCAGTGCCGGCGATAGCAGGGGACTGGGCAGGGGTAGAGCAGGCGATCACAGGGGCATGGGGGTCCCCTGCCCAGGACTGAAGCCTTGGCCAGAGGCTGCAAACATGGACAGGGGTGGAGCCGGCGATTACAGGGGCCTGGGCAGGGGCGGTGCCGGCGATTGCAGGGTCTGGCGGTCCCCTGCCCAGGCCTGCAGCATTGGCCAGAGGCTGCAGGCCTGGGCAAGGGCAGAGCCTGCGATCACAGGGGTCTAGAGCTCCTCTGTTCAGGCTTGGAGCCTAGGCCAGAGGCTGCAAGCCTGGGCAGGAGCGGAGCCAGTGATTGCAGAGGTCTGGGGGTTCCCACCCAGGCCTGCAGCCTAGCCAGAGGCTTCATGCCTGGGCAGGGGTGGAGCCAGTGATCACAGGAGTCTGGGGGTCCCCTTCCCAGGCCTGCATCCTTGGCCAGAGGATTGGAGGGGCAGCAGTGGAGCCTGCGATCTGAGTGAACTACAGAGGAAACACCTTTTCTGACTGCTCATTGGCTAAGCTCCCTGTTCGCCACTGGTAATACTCTTAGTAACTTGGGTAATAAGAATCCAAAAAGGTGATCTAGGGTTTTTCCACCACATTCCTGGAGAAAAAAAATGAACGTCCACTGCTGGAGGGCTAAGAAATGTCATATCCTGTCCTAGCTGGTTTGGCTCAGTGGATAATGCCTCAGCCTGCCCACCTCAGGGTCTGGGTTCAATTCTGACCAAGGGCATGTACCTAGGTTGCAGGCTCCTCCCTGGTCGGGGCCCAGGTCAGGGCTCATGCAGGAGGCAACGAGTCAAAGTGTTCCTCTAACTTTGATGTTTCTCTCTGTTTTTCCCTTTCTCTTCCACATTCTCTAAAAATCAATGGAAATATATTCTTAGGTGAGGATAAAATTAAAAAAAGAAAGAAAGAAATGTCATATCCTATGAAAGATACATCTTGAAAATGCCTAAAGAAAGTTGTCATTTTTCATGGTGAAGGGACTGGAGTCCATGTTGATGAAAACACCTTGCTGGCTGCGGTGACTGGCAGTGGCTGCAGCAGTGGAGTGATGGGGCTGTTGCCTTCCCCTGATCAGCTTGGTTGCCTCCCACAAAGGTAGCTCAGACTGCGGCTTAGGCCCGCTCCCCAAAGGGAACAGGGAGCAGGCCCAAGCCATCAGTAGGACATCCCCTGAGGGATCCCAGTATGTGAGAGGGGGCAGGCTGGGCTGAGGAACACCCCCCCCCCCCCCAGTACATGAATTTTGTGCACCGGCCCTCTAGTTAATTATAATAAAGTAGATAATTAGAGGGTATGAAGATCTGAAAGCTCCAGGTAACAATGCCAAGGAAACAATTTTTCAAAGTTAGTTTTTCCAACCTAGCTTTAGACCCAAATCTCAAGTCTGTGTGCACTGTCATTGGCAGGTGGCCAGGTTATGTATCTATTACATTTCCTCATTTATTCAAAATATTCTTACTCTAGCAGACACAATGTAGGCAATTGTCAATTACCTTGTGAAGTTTACTGTTAAGTGAATATTGATCAAAAAATTGAAAATATGAAACATTACCACCTTGACAAGGACTTTCATGACAGATGTGTGGACAAAGACCAAGTAGCAGCATCTGAATGACAGTTGTAACACCCCTGTATATATTAATTAACATGAGACATGCTATGGCATTCCCATATATTTAATATTCATCTCTAAATATTAATTTCAAAATTTAAATCTGAAGAAGCTCTCTACATTACCTTAAACTTTCCAAATTTCGTGAGGTATGTACACAAGCATCTTTTTTGATTACTTTGTTCTTACTTATATTTCAGTACTTAACACATGTTTTACAAACTATTTCTAAGGTTTGTGCTGAAATTAAAATTTAGGGCAAGTACTTCTTATTCATCTTTTCATTCAAGAAACCTAACAAATTATTTGCTGTCAACTGGTCAAAGTAAATATTCATTCTCTTTTTATGATGGTTAATTAACACTCATGAATAATAGTTGCTTTGTGCAATCTGTCTCCATGTTTTTTAATTAGTCTTCTAACTAAAGCTTGGAAATCAATCAATTCTCATGATAAGCATTTTTTATAACTTATAATTATCTTATATAATAAAAGCCTAATATGCAAATTGTCCCCTTGACCGGGAGTTTGACCAGGTATTCAACTAGGGGGTGAGGCCATGGCCCTTCCCCCAGGCCAGCCCTGCCCTGGCTGGTGGCAATCAGCCAGGTGGCCGGGGGAAGGGAGGCCCCAGCTGGCAGCCAGCAGCCACTAGGGATCCTATCCATGCATGAATTTCATGCACTGGGCCTCTAGTTATCTTAATATTTTGATGGATATTTTCCTAAAGAAGACAACATTTTTTAGTTTTGATGCTTGGGGTTGTTTTGAATTAACCTGGCTGAGTTTAAGAATGATTCAGACCCTAGGAAGAAAAAGAATCCATCCAGTTACATAAGCTCAAATATAAATATAATCTAAACTGAAACTTTAGATTTTCAAAATTTATTCTCCCAGGCAGCATTTCAATTGCAGTGAAGCTAGGCATTTGTGCAACACAGTCAGTAGTGAGGTTGCTTGCAATAATGTATTACTAACAACAGAATACTGAATATTTTTATATTCTTTGTTTTATTAGGAAGAATTAAAAAATACCTCAACAGTTTGCTTTTTCCTCCTTGGCTTCCTATAGTGCAAAAAGATGAGGTTACAAGATTTTGTAGAATCAGGAATTTTGTAAAACCAAAATTCCATTTCACTTAAATTGAAGGTCCTGATGAAGAATGCTATTAAATGGGTTTAACTTGAGAATTAGCATCATGATTGTTAGGTTGTAATTTTGCATTTTTTCCCATTTATATTTTCTTTTTTTTTTCATTTAAATTTATTGATGGATAAATTTTTAATGACAAAGTGGCATGGGATATGAGAATATGAGTGGAAGTTATAATATAAACATTACTGTACGTAACATAATGATCACATCAGAAGCTGTAAAAGCTGTGATTGCAGTTTTTTTTTTTAAGTTGAGATTCATCCTTTTTAGAGGGAAAAATTATGTACTTATTAATGTTGTCTGTGGAGTGGCTTCCTGTTAAAAAGTCAGTCACTGCTCTTAGAAAAATATGATATTGCAATATAGAAAACACGTGTATCTCTCAAGGGCCATGCATACCTCAAAAATAGGTAATACATATAATAGTCTACTTAACAAGAAATGATCAGTGACGGATGTGGATGCTTAGAGTTGTAAGTAAAGGTTTGGAATCACCGATGAATTAAAACTGAGCTGTGTTCAGAGGAAACTGATTTGCCATTAAAAAAAGGTCAGAACCTGTGGCTAAATTAACAGTAATAAGTATCTCTAGGAAGCAGCCATGATGTGGTTGGGAGAACTAAAATGAAAAGGGAACTTTAATATAGCAAGTAAAAGTCTGTATTAATTTAGGGTAAAAAAAGGAGAACAAATAAGATATCATATACCTTTGAACAGGAGAAAAAAGGCAAATTTATTTAATTTTTAAAGTTTTTTTTTCATTTTATAACAAACATTAATTGTGTTCATATAACTAGAATATAATCCTGTTAGCACAAAGATGAATTGGGTAGAAATTCCTGAAACTGGTAACAATAATATGCTCGTCCACAAAGGCAAATAAACTAACCAAATAAAAGTTATGATAAGACAGACATAAACAGATGCTATACTCTCTTATTCATCAATTAATTTATTTATACTCAATTTAATGAGATCCATTTTTCTCTTGCATTGACTAAAGGTGAACCATTATAGTTACACTTCAACAAAACAGAAGAAAAGTAAGTGTGTATCTTTATGGAGACATTGTGATGTACATTTCTAGCTCAATATATTTATGCATCCTAAATAATTTAGTTAAGTTGCATGTAATACAAATATATATATAAAGCACACATTTTACTTTCACATCTAAATCATTCAAATACTTTATACTGGTAAAGTCAGATGATTAAATTTTAAATGTTCATGCATACCTCAAAATTTCTTGTGTGTTCAAGTCAGATAGTGCTATGTGGATTTTTTGCTGCCTCTCAAATTTATCATGTGATGACTGATTTGTTTCTGACTGTACGACAGAAGCTGGAATCAAATACTTATTCAGCTGAAAATAAAAATAAATAAATAAACAAGTACACAAACTGAAAAAAAAAAACCAAGACAGCAAGGAGGTAGGAATTGGTAGTGACCCCAATAAACCAAACAGAAAATGGCCACTATGGCAAAAATTAAATAAAAATGTAAGAAATCTCATGTTACTGGTCAGACAAAAGTTTCAATTCTGACCTGCCAAGGTGGATGGGCTAAAGAAAACACCAGATTTTTTTGTAGTGACTCCAAAGTGGGCTATATTCCAAGAGTAAGTACAAAATTTGACTTTTCTCACCTACCAAAAGGTAATCTGCCCATACTTTATCTTCTTAGCAAAAGGAAAATTTAATATTCTTAGAGAAATATAGTATCATCAAGAATATATATATATTAATAGCACGGTGCACGAAATTCATGCACATTAAAAGGGAATTAATTGCCCTAACCGGTTTGACTCAGTGGATAGAGCATCGGCCTGCGGACTGAAAGGTCCCAGGTTCGATTCCGGTCAAGGGCATGTACCTTGGTTGCGGGCACATCCCCAGTGGGGAGTGTTCAGGAGGCAGCTGATCTATGTTCCTCATCGATGTTTCTAACTCTCTATCCCTCTCCCTTCCTCTCTGTAAAAAATCAATAAAATATATATTTTAAAAAAATGAATTAATTAGCAGAGATATTTTAATATTGCTATTTGCCCTTTCTCTAGAATAGAAGTGTGAGAGATGAAAGGAAATTAGTAAAATGTGTATGAAAATAATATATAAATTTATTAGTAAATAAACAGTAACAAAAGGATATAACAACAGAGGCATGATATAAAAACGACAAAAACATGATATGAAGACAATGAAAACATGATATGAAAACAACAAAAACATGATATAAAAACAACAGTGATGCAAACAATGACTGATAAAGTGATTAAACTTATTCTAATATCTCCCTGTACACCACATTAAGAGTGAAAACACTTTCAGAGTGCTTGACTAATTTCCCTTGTGATGAAGTATTTAGAACTTTAACTGTAACGTCACATGCTCTTCAAACTCGAGAGAAAGCAACATATAACTGACCATGTGTGAAAATGGGTTCAGGTAGGAATATTCCTACTCTGTCTAGAGTTTGTCCTTGTGATTTATTAATAGTTATCACAAATGCTGGCATCATGGGAAACTGTCGTCAAATTAATTTAAATGGGAGGCCTGTGTCAGACGGGGACAAATCAATTTTTGAAATCAGAACAACCTCTCCCTCTGCAGATCCTGTTAATACTTCAGGGTCCATAAAGTTAGGTCATAATCTTTTGATAATAAATCTGGTACCATTACAAAGACCCCATTTACTATTGAGATTTTTCAATAGCATGATGATTGCACCCACTTTCAATTTTAATTTATGGCACAGCATTCCCGGAGGAGTAATATTATTAAGAAATTCGATGGGAAAATTTTCCTTTTCAGCATCATAATCAATGGAATCATCACTCAAATATGTGTGAAAATCTCCATCAAGTATATCCAAAATTTCATTTAATTTTTGAACGTGCTCATTTTTTTCAGACAAAGTATTGCATGTTTAGATATATTTTTAATATTATCTATCAAGTTTGCCATCTCTAAGTTTTACTAACTATTCACTATAAGCAGAATCCTCTGATCTCATATTTTTTTAAGAGACAATTTATTGAAACATCCCCGAACATTACAGTACTTTAAACTCGTTTATACTATGGCTGATCCCATAGCCTGCGGTACAATACTGAGACATTGTCGAAAATCTTCTCCAAGAAGGAGAACTTTCCCACCAAATACAACATTCAAATTCATAATTTCTCTTAGTAATCTGTCTATGACATTTATAGCATGACTGGATGCCATGATGCATTCATCAATAATCAGAAATTGGGCCTTTTTAATAGTTTTAGCAACTTCACTGTTTATATCAAGTCTAGAAATTGAAGTTTCATTCAATGAAATTGGTCATTTATATTGGGAATGAAAGGTTCTTCCACTGAGAAGTAAATTTGCAGCAATCCCTGTAGATGCTGTGGGTAAAACAGTACAACCACAACCTCTAATATAATGTATTAAAACTTCATTGTGGGGAGCCACTACAGTGTTTTGGACAGGTTCAAGCCTTAGACTGATGAGAGGGCACAGTCCTCTCATTGCCACATGCAAGTCCCAGCTTGGAGGGAAGGGCCCTCCCAGCACAATTATAGCCAACAGCTATAGTTGTAAGCTTGAACCTATGGTCCAAACACGTGGCCCCATGCGTCTGAGTGATGTAGGCTTGATAGAGTTCAGGTGCATGTAGTGGAGTAGGATTGAAACCTAGGAGAATGTTGTAAACATCTTGGTCATGCCCTTACTTTGCCTCGTGGCATCTGCTATAAAATAAAGACACGGCTGTGGGCATGGTCGCTGTCTCTCAGAGAAGCAACGTCCCACCGAGACCCAGATTTCATTCTCTTGTCTGTCTTTTCTAAGCCTTTCAGCTGCCCCCACTCAGGTTCACCCTTGGCCTTGCTGGCGCAGCACACTTTAGAAAGATATGCCTCCATGCTCCAAGGGTGGGTTCCTGCCTCAAACCCCGCCCTCACCGGAAACAGCTCCAGGAAACAGCTCGGGGGAGGGCGTAGCCATTGCCAAGACAACCCCTGCAGGACTGACTTCCTTCAGCTTGTTCGTGGTTCTGGCTGTGATGTTACACCCAGGTTTTTTATATAAGTAGATATTTTTATACACAATATCTGTTCTTGAATAAATGTACCAGGCTTATCAAAAACAGAATTGAATGACCAAAATCAAGCACCTCCTTGCCTAAAAAAATTTAGCTAATTAGCAGAAAAATATAAATTAATAAATACATTTAGTATGGTTGCTGGATGGAAGAATAATATGGAAAGGTACCTTAACACCTCTAAGTTAGAATACATTATTAAAAATGAAATGTGTAGATTATTTTTATAAGAACTTAAAAATTATAAAATTACAAGGAATAAATATAATAAAAGGTGTACAAGAATTCTACACCGAAAACTGCAAATATTACCAAGATAAATTAAAAAAACTAAATGAGTGAACAGATAGACCATATTCAGTAATTGGAAGATTCAATGTCATAAAGATGTCAATTCTTTCCAAATTATGTGTAGATTAAATTATTCCCCAATTGAAATTCCACCTTTTACTAGAGGAAGTCGTGAGCTAATATTATACTTTTATGGAATTTTTAGAGATCAAAACCACTTAAAAAATCTTAGAGTGATACTCTATAAAATATCAAAGCCTATTAAAAAGCTATAAGAGATTGAACATTGTGTTATTGATGCTAGGATAGATGAGTATTTAATTGAAATAGAAACAGAACTACACACACCTGGCATATGACAAAGTCACCATTGTAATAGAGTGGAAAAAATATATACAAATTACTAGTTATAAAAATAGTCACATGGATGTAAAGTACAGCATAGGAAATATAATCAACAATTTTGTAGTGACTATCTATGGTGTTAGGTGGGTACTAGACTTATGGGATAATCACTTCATAAGTCACATAAATGTCTAATTACTATGTTGTACACCTGAAACTAATATAATATTCTAAGTCAACTGTAATTGAAATTTTAAGAAATTAATTAAAAATAACTAAATACAAATAAAATAAATAACACTGGGTTGATTGTGTAACTGCAAAAAAATAAATAAATAAATAAAATATTGATACCTGTTGGGGAAAAGCCCCAAAAGTTTAAATTTGGGATTGATTCCAAAGAACTGACAGACAGCCTTATTCAAATTCATAAGAGTTTTAATAGGAGAAACCTACACACACAGGCAAAGCAGCTGCTCCCAGTGGTGGGCAGCCTGGAAGAGATCCGCCCCCTCCCAGAGCAGGGTCTCTTTCTTATAGGGGGTTAATGGTAAAAGCAGGTGGTGGGTAGTCACATAGATCACTAAGAAGAACAATGTATTTCTAAGTTAACATACAACATCAGGCAGTTATCCACAGACTACACATTCACTAACCTCCTTCCTGACGTTTATCTTCGGGCATCATTTCGGCTTTCTGGGTAGTCAGCGAAACCTGAGGCTACAGAGAATTAAAGAGTCACAGAAGGTTAAACACAGAGGCCAACATTTCGCAGATGCCTTTACTGCTGAGACATATTGAATCTCCAAGTAAGTTTCCCTACAATAGCTTTTCATACTATATACAACATCAATGATAGACAGAGCAATAAAACATCTAGAAAAAAACATGAGAAAAATGCTTCATGCATTGTGATAAGCAAAGATTACTTAAATATGATTCACAAAGTAGGAAGATTGATAGATTGGACTTTATTATAATTCAACACTTTTATTCATCAATCCACACCATTAGACAGTGAAAAGGCAAGCCACAGAGTAAATGTTTGTAATATATACTTTCAAAAATGAACTTTTTATCTAAAGCTTATAAAGAATTTCTATAAGAGTATGCTAAGAACCAACAATTTTAAAATAGCACATTTGAACAGGCCACTTTACAAAAATAGACACTCAAATGACAACTGTTAGAATGCAACTGTGAAATAATGAAATATAACTTAAGTACCCTTCAGAATGGCTAAACTTTTTAAACAGAAAAGAATAGTCAATATCTAGCATTTTTAAAGATGCAGTGCAACTACCTGTGGGAGTGTAAATTACTCAACTAGCATACATTTGGCAATGCATACTAAGAATGAACACACTAGCTTTATAAACCACCAATTCCACTCCTAAATATGCACACCCTCAAATTAATTACATATGTGAACCCAAACATATGTAAAAAATTTCATAACAATCTTACCTGTAATAACTCAAACTGGAAACAATGAAATACCCATCAACAATAGAAAGGATAAAGTATGACATATCCATGCATTGGACTCCTTTAAAACAATAAAAAACGAACTACTGCTACATGCAGCCAGCGAATCTCACAGATATAACTTTGAGAAAAATGCACACACTAAATAGTACATACTGGACACTTACATCAAATTAAAGTTCAAAACAAACAAGGATTTATTTTATTTGTAAACATTATATTTTATCACTTAAAATTGTACTATGATAGGTAAGTTACTTTTTCAGACATGTTTGTTCTAACACAACAAAACACAAAACAAAGCAAACCCACAAATGTCTCTCTCATTACGTTCTCACAGAAAGTAAAAGTAGGTAATATGTATGGAATCCTAGCACAGTTTGTGGCATAGAATAAGTAAATATCAATGAATATCAGTGAAAGGTCTTTCTCAATTCTTTTGTCTGAACCTTTTCAGAACATGTTTTTTTTCCCCAGGTACCAAATTACTCATCAAATCATTTTATCTCTCAAATATGGCTCCATTCTTTTTTTCTTCTTTTTTTCCATTACCTCCTTTTTAAGTAGACTTTAATAACATTAAATCACAAATAATCATTCTGTCTTTGACCTCTTTCCCTGCTATAGTATACCCTTGAAAATATTATCTGAATTAAACTTCTACAAAACATCTTCCTTTCATTTCTTCACAAAGGTTCAATGTCTCCCACTGCATATACCATCCTATCTAATAAAAGAGGGAATATGCAGGAATATGCTAATTGACTGCCCCACCCTCAAAGATGGTGGTGCCCACAGCCAATAAAGAGGGGATATGCTAATTGACTGCCCCACCCTCAAGGATGGCAGCACCCACAGCTACAAGATGGCAGCGCCCAGTCCCCTCATCCCTGCTGGGGTGGCAGGCTTGTGCCTGCCCCCAGAAACCCCCAGTCCCCTCATCCCCCCCTGCAGCCCAGGGCCGCCCAAGGCTCAGGTAACCAGGGCCAGTTGAGGCTTGCGCTGCCAGCAGTGGCAGCAGCAGAGGTGTGATGGGGCGTCAACTTCTCCTGATAGCCTGGTCGCCTTCCACCCCTGAGGGTTCCGAGATTGTAAGAGGGGGGCAGGCCGGGATGAGGGACCCCCCCTCCAGTGCATGAATTTTCATGCACCAGGCCTCTAGTAAGGAATAATATTCTTAATGCTGAACATAATGCTTTCCCAAATATGGCACTCATCTATCATTCACATCTTCTATTATCCACTAGATTCTTAAGGCTCCACCATCCTAAGTGTTACACTTCCTGGAAAAGTTTTATAGTTAATTATCTCTTTCTATGTTTTATTCATATAACCCAAAATACTCTTTATCCTTTTGATTTCATATCATACTTTTTGAAATTTTATATTTCTCCTCAAGATTACATTCAAGTTTTACCATTTACATGTAGCTTTTCTGTCTTCTCCATTTATATTAACAATCTATTCTTTGTTAATTCATAAGTTTGTTTAGTATATTTATTGCAATAATCACTTTCTGCCTTGTATTTGTTTCTGTTAATTGTGTACTTATGTTTTTCTAACTCAACCATAGTTTCTTGAAGATCAAAGAAAATGTGTAATTTGTTCTTTTATTTCTTTATATTCAAGAATAGTATTTAACACTTGGATTGATTCCTCCCCCCCATCCCCCAGCCACGATTTTGAATTGAATTTACCATATGTGAATGAGAAAGAGAGGAGGAGTCAGATTCAGAGGAAACAAACAATATAGACTCCAAGTTAGATTTTGTTTTCTTTTTTTTTTTTAAAGGAGTTTTTAATTTTGTTTGTTGTTGTTATTGTTAATCTTAAACTGAAGATATTTTTCCACTGCTTTTTAGAGAGAGTGGAAGGGAGATGGGGAGAGAGAAAAATAGAGCATAACATCAATGTGAGAGAGACCCCTCAATTGGTTGCCTCCCACACACACCCTGAAAGGAGCAGCGAGTGGAGGAGTGAACCCGCAACCAGAAATAGGACCCTTGACTTTTTGGCACATGGGACAACACCCTGAGCACTTAACAAAACCAGCCAGTGCAGTTTTTATATTTTTAAATAGTACTAAATTAGCACACAAAATTAGTTATTAAAAATATATTACAGAGTAACTATTATTGAAATATGCTATGCCTGACTGGTGTGGCTCAGTGGTTGAGTGTTAACTTATGATTGAGGAGGTCACGATTCAATTCCCAGTCAGGGCACATACCTGGGTTGTGGGCTAGATCCTGGTAGGTGGTGTACTGGAGGCAGCCCATCAATGATTCTCTCTCATTATTGGTGTTTCTATCGCTCTCTCCCTCTACCATTCTCTCTGAAATTAATAAAAATATATTTTTAAAAAGATGCTATGGTGTGTCTAGAACAGGAGTGGGCAAACTTTTTGACTCGAGGGCCACAATGGGTTCTTAAACTGGACCGGAGGGCCGTAACAAAAGCATGGATGGAGTGTTTGTGTGAACTAATATAAATTCTAAGTAAACATCATTACATAAAAGGGTACGGTCTTTGTTTTTTTTTAGTTTTATTCATTTCAAACTGGCCGGATCTGGTCCGCAGGCCGTAGTTTGCCCACGGCTGGAGAACCTCTATCATTTTTTATTAATTTTATTAATTTCAAATTTTAAGAAATGGCTTTAGATATATGAAAGCCTCAGTTTAATGGTAACTTCTAAGTTTGGCAGATAAAATATGTTAAGTATTTTCTTACAGTTTAGCTACCATCACAGAAGGTATCTCTTCCTTTGTAATATAGCTACTCCAAAATACTCCTCACAATACTAGAAAATTATGAGAAATAACTTATATGTTCTCAGACTTGTACTTTACCTTTCTCACCTGTTCCCATAAGGCAAGACTATTGACTTTTGCCTTTATAGTTTAGGGGATTACTTGTTATTTCAAATGAGTGATACTTATGCTACATTAAACAGAGACATAACTCATATTTTATTACGGCTTCATTAACGTTGAATTCCACTGCTGATTGAGCAAATACTTTTCCTTGTGCATCAAAATGTTTGCTACTTATTAGGAATCTGGATTCTGGTATAAACTGAACTGAAATCCTATATAGCTGCCAAGAGAGGAGAGATCAATTATAAATAATATGATATCTAGTGACTGAATTATTGGAAATATTTGTCATATAGAAGAATAAACATTAATGCAAACATATTTAATTGAGTTTAACAAATCAAAATAACTCTACAAAACCAAAATGAAAAGAAAAGTATTGCCATTTCTTTAAGTTAGGATTCTATTTTGGTGCCCCTCAACCCTCTCCCCCGCCCCCCCCCCCCCCCCCCGCAAAAAAAAGAAACATGTGAATTTCCTTAGGAATTTACTACATGTCTCAAAAGTTAGTAGAGCAAATTGGCCTACAGTCCATAATGTCAGCAAGGGCAGAGAGAACCATAAATCGCAGGGGGAAAGGGCCTCTAAAAGCAGTGAAGCATCCACTCATTCTGTCCAATAAACTATTGGACAATACCTTTATGATGTGTCCCATTCCCATACATTTAAACAGTTCAATTAGTGTGTAACTTATACCTCCTTTAGACAATGTCAGTGTTGGAATTTCTTCCTTGTATTGCATTAAATTTGATTCATGGAGTGTCTGCATGAAATGCTTTCCCTTTAACAGGAAATATCAAAAATAGCCTTGTCTTGTGAATATCAAGTACCTGCTACATTGGTATTTCCAAATAAATGGTAATGGCTAAGAACACTGCCTAGAAAGAGCTTGAGAAAACACTAAGATTTTCTATAACCAAAAATATAACCTGATGAGCTGAAGGTAACTATTAAAAAAGAATGCAACCATGCCCTGGCTGATGTGGCTCCGTTGGTTGGGCATCCTTCCATGCACCAAAGGGTTGCTGGTTCTGTTCCTGGTCTGGGCACATGTCCAAGTAGAGGGCTCAATCCCCAGTTGGGGGGCATGCAATAGGCAGCTATGTGATGTTTCTCTCTCACTCCCTTCTTCTCTCTCTAAAAATCAATCTATATATAAAAGCCTAATATGCAAATTGTCCCTGCGTGAGTTTGACCAGGAGACTGATCACTTGCTATGACATGCACTGACCACCAGGGGATGGGGTGTGGCAGAGAGGAACAAAGGAAGGCCCTGGTTGGCAGCCAGAAGGTCCTGATCGGCCCGGACCACCGGACAGGCCTAGGGACCCACCCATGCACGCATTTTGTGCACCGGGCTTCTAATATGATGATAATAATAATAATAATAATAATAATAAAATGTAGCCATCTGTTATTCATTTTCATTCACTATGTAGGGCCAGTAAAGAAATATCTTCAATGCTCATCTTGTGAGATTTTGGTTTTAGGAAAAGCACAGTATTACTAATTATGATTAAATAAGATGCTATAAAATCTCTACCTGATATATTTCTGCAACATTAAGAATTACTTATAAGGTCCCACATTTTTATATGAGAAAATATATTGATTATTATTTTATCGAGCAACCTAACTCCCTTTCCTACACATCTATTTTTTTGGAAATTTGTGACCTACACATGTCCAAGTCTTTCCTATTGACATATGTTATACTCTAATGAAACTTGGCTTGGAATATAATTTATACTCTCCAGTATTGATTTCTTTTTTAAAATATATTTTTATTGATTTTTACAGAAAGGAAGGGAGAGGGATAGAGAGTTAGAAACATCGATGAGAGAAACACCGATCAGCTGCCTCCTGCACACCTCCTACTGGGGATGTGCCCGCAACCCAGGTACATGCCCTTGACCAGAATCAAACCTGGGACCTTTCAGTCCCCAGGCCAATGCTCTATCCACTCAGTCAAACCGGCGAGGGCTCCAGTATTGATTTCTATTGATAATTCTATTTCAAGAATGATGATAGAAAAATACTTTTTTTTTTTAATATATCTTATTGATTTTTTACAGACAGGAAGGGAGAGAGATAGAGAGTTAGAAACATCGATGAGAGAGAAACATCAATCTGCCGCCTCCTGCACATCTCCGACCGGGGATGTGCCCGCAACCCAGGTACATGCCCTTGACCAGAATCGAACCCGCGACCTTTCAGTCCGCAGGCTGACGCTCTATCCACTGAGCCAAACCGGTTTTGGCAGCTACAGCTAGCTATGGAAAATATGGGATTCATTTTGCTATGGATAATAATTATTAGGGTAAAATTAGTTCATGCATATAAAACACTTTAACAATGATACAAGGCCACTTTGAAACACACGGATGTTGATAATAATGTTTTGAATATTACCTATTGTAAATTTGTTCTCATAAAAAATGACATAATTAGGTCTTGATAGTTGACTACCAGGTTTCTATTTGTCTTTTACGATGATTAAGAATATTTTTAAATATTACATAGGCTGGAAAAGTAGAAGTTGATATTATATAATTAAACTCAGATATAAAAAATAAGTCAGTAACTCAAATGAGTGTGTGAAACTGTCCATATTCATATTTATTTTATCTGAGTTTTAGGATACCAGTTATGACACATAAAAGGGAATTAGTCAATCACCATTGTCCTTCATGGAATTTCTCAAGTGCACTGTATTTCAGTTCCTATGCTCTTTATAAAGAGTAAAAGTTAAAAAAAAAAGGAAAACTTTATCTTACTTCCTTTAACTGAACATATCAGAATCTCAATTTTCATTTTAATATTTTATAAGCTTAAACCTTATAAAAGTTTAACTCTCTAGATAAAAGTTTAATACAGAGGTAGATGTTGGCTTCTAAAGAAGAATTTATGAATAGGTATCTTAAGAAGGAAGAAAGCTCCAGTATCATATGTGAATATTTCATATAAGACAAGTCAGTTTCCATCAAAAGGCTTCCTTTTGATGACTTATAAAACATCAAAGAATGACTTTCAAACTTCGGATGGATTCTATTACTAAAATGAAGGTGATAAAATTGGAAGCTATTTCTTTTTCATAGTTTCACCTTATCAATTCAAATGATCAATTAAAGTTAAGGCTATACATTGATTGTTTATGTTTTAAGTTTATATTTCACATTCTGGAAAAATATTCATTGAATTGTCACTTCCAAATAAATTGTCTATTAATCTGTTTTATTCCCCATTTATTTTTCCCATTTTAATGTTTTGCAGTTTTGCATAATTTGGTTTGTTATCAGTATTAATGTTCTGTGAGAAGACAACAAATAGAGTTCTTATGTTTGGTTTGTGGGTAAGCCAAAACGAATTTGAACTCCATGTTCTGAGAACACCACATCATGTATTTTGGCCTCATTTTCTCATATGTAAAATTGGGACAAAAATACCTTCTGCCCTCGCTGGTTTGGCTCACTGGATAGAGCGTCGGCCTGGTGACTGAAGAGTCCCGGCTTCGATTCTGGTCAAGGACATGTACCTTGGTTGCAGGCACATCCTCAGTAGGGAGTGTGCAGGAGGCAGCTGATCGATGCTTCTCTCTCATCGATGTTTCTAACTCTCTATCCCTCTCCCTTCATCTCTGTAAAAAATCAATAAAATATGTTAAAAAGTACCTTCCTTTCTCACTTTTAAGTCAAAATGGGATAAGGCAGTGTATATAAGAGCACATTGTAAATGATAAAATCCTGTGTAAATAAACTATTAAAAGTTTACAGACCTTAGCATAGTGCCATTGGCATGTAATAAATTACAAATGCTTGTGTTTATGGCTATGATGATTACACTCTTCAGCAGATGGTGGGAGCATTCGTGAAATAACTATAGTTCATTTGTGAGCTGATTTAGAGACTCATTAATGTTTTTATTAGTAATTCAATCAAGGTCAAGCAGTGTTTGCAAGAACTACTCTGAAATTTGATAAATTGTTGCGTAAGGTTTTTTAAATTGTAGGTAGAGAAAACTATAGCTTAAGCCAGAACTAATGATGTTTTTTACCTTAAATTTAGAGACAAAAATAAATAAATGAATTGGTTTTATTTATAGACAAAGCATCGGTTTTGTCACAAGCCTTTCTATGGTGGATACTCATCTAAACCTCCTTGACCTCTATTTTCCATATTTATAAAATGAGTATTAATATTCACCTTTTGGGAAAAGAATGTTACAGGAAATATAAAATTAAATAAGGAATAAAAATATATTTTCTAAATTATAAATTGCTAATCAAACATTTATTACTACAACTAAAGATATTGACTTCAATAAAATATGTCTAAGCTGTTAGAAATGAATTTCTCTTTAAGAGAAAATGTACTACTACCAATAATGTAGACTAATTTCAAGCAAGACAAAAATAGATAAAATGATTTTTATAGCCTTACCATTATGCCTAGCTCTATTTTCCTGTATTTCCCTCTTTCAGGTATCATTTTTAGGTCTCAAAATATTTCTAGGCAGCTGCCTTGTTAGATAAAGTTGATATAATGATATCAACCTGTAATAATTAAATAACCTCTTTGCTTACCAAAGAATATGAATTGAACTCATGAGTCTTTTATCATTCAAATATGCCTTAGGTTAAATCTAGAGATAATCACAAAATTTAAACTGAACCTTAAATTGTATTTGAAAATATACACAGATTTTAGGTATCTATGCATTCTAAGTAACATTAACATTTTTGATAGATGTATAATCAGACAGGGTGATATCACCTTATGCATTTTCAAAGGCCTATTTGTTGTTATTTTAATCAGTCTTACTGAAACTCTAGGAAGTATACACTTGAGTTAAATTCCTGGCAAATGTAATTTGTGCAGTAACATCATGTTTCTTTTTCTAACATTTTCCTTGAGACACAATGTCAAATTGTGGGGTGATGCATGCCAGGGATAAAGAGCTGAACTCTCCCCAAAAAGGAATTAAAATTTCTTGTTTCAGACTTTGAAGAGATATCTACACTAATAAAAGAGAAACATGCAAATTGACCGTCCCTTCACTATGCCCACCAGCCAATCAGAGCTATATGCAAATTAACCCAACAAAGATGGCAGTTACTTTGCATACTCAGGTGTGGAGCAAAGACTGAAGACAGCATAGAAGGAAGCCAAGCACTGCAGAAGGGAGCAAAGTGGTGGAGAAGGGAACGGAGCCGAGGCAGCGGAGATGGGAGCAGAGCTGAGGCAACGGACACAGGAGGGAGTGAGGCAGCAGAGATGGGAGGGAGCAAAGTGGCAGAGAAGGGAGGGAGCAAGGCAGGGGAGATGGGAGGGAGGGAGGAAGCCGAGGCACTGGAGAAGGGATGGAGCTGAGGCAGCAGAGAAGAGAGGGTGCTGAGGCAGCAGAGACAGGAGGGAGCAAGGGAGCTGAGGCAGCAGAGACTGGAGGGAGGAAAGTGGCAGAGAAGGGAGGGAGCAAGGCAGCAGAGATGGGAGGGAGGGAGGGAGCCGAGGCAGCAGAGAAGGGAGGGAGGGAAGTGGCTTAGAAGAGAGGGAGCAAGGCAGCGGAGATGGGAGGGAGAGAGGAGGTGAAGACTGGAGAGAGCCAGGCGGTGGAGACGGGAGGGAGCTGAGGCAGCAGAGACTGGAGGGAGCCGAGGCAGCAGAGACTGGAGGGAGTTGAGGTGGTGGAGACAGGAGGGAAGTCCTCCTCGGTGGGCTTCGCTTCTTTCTCTGCTTCACTCCCGCCTCAGGAAGCCCTATTCTTGTAGGAATAGGCCTGAGGAAGCCCTGTTTTTGCAGGAATCTTCCTGCAATGGGCCTCTAGTTATTAATAATTTACTTGAACACTTCCATTGTGCTATAAGGGAAATAAAGTCCAGTGATACAACGGGTTGTGTCCAAGGTTTCAAAGCTGACCAATGAAAGTACCAAGCCTGGCCCCAGCTTAGATTTGGAGCTTTTTCCATTCTATCTTTGAATACTGTTTTAATTATGCCTAAAAAGTTAGAAGCAGCCAGAGAAGTAGGACATACAAACCTTCATAGAAGAAGAAAAGTTACATTTTAAAGTTAAGAACTTAATTTTGTTTTCAATATGATATTTCAATTCATATGTTTAGTTATATCATTAAAGCAATGTGTTTAGAATTTATTTTGCTAAATTCACATCACTAAAACGTGACATGCAGACTACTGCCTAGAAGTTAGTACATTTGTCCTTTTCAATAAGATCATAGTTTTAGTGCTTAATGAGTGAATTCCATACATTACCATTGAGAAATAGTGAGTAGGTGAAGTAATGTGTCTTCACAGAACATAACCTTCATAAACTACTATATGGGGCCAAATAATGTTCCAGCATGAGTATATATATCCTTCTATCTCTATCTCTATCTATCTCTAGCTCTCTATCTCTATCATCTATATATCTATATATCTCTATATATGTATCTGTCTATCTAATACTAATGTCCTTTTTATGCTAATTTGGATAATATGGATATTTGTGTGCAATGAACTGATTTTCCAGATTGAAATAGAATCTTCATTTTCTAAAGTTAACCAAAACTGCCCTGACTGGTTTGGCTCAGTGGATAGATTGTCGGCCGGCAGACTGAAGGGTTCCAGGTTCGATTCCAACCAAGGGCATGTACCTTGGTTGTGGGCACATCCCCAGTGGGGGGTGTGCAGGAGGCAGCTGATCGATGTTTCTCTCTCATCGATGTTTCTAACTCTCTATCCCTTTCCCTTCCTCTCTGTAAAAAATCAATAAAATATATTTTTTAAAAAGTTAACCAAAACTTTGTGATCTTGTTTTTTTTCTTTTAAAATCAAAATGGTGAAGCTAAATTTTAATATATAAATGTTGCATGAACATTTCTGACCATGACTTATTCCTCTATTCTGCACTGGCTAGTCCATATCAATACCATAGTATATGTATTAGAACAGTTCCATTACAGGCTTCATAAGAGAATACACATTTTACTGACTATACTATTTATAATCTCTAATGCAGGATAAGTATTTGTTGAAAGAATTTATTAAAAGCAGTCAATGTAACCTAAGTTTGTAATTATGAAGGAAAGATATAATATGAAACATTCCTAGAAAAACAATCACCTTAATGCTTTGGATGAGGGAAGATAAAGAGAAACCAGAACTACAGCTTCGGTGCTTGGTGTGGGAAGGTATAAAAACATGGGATGTGCAATGAGATGAACCCGGGTGCAAGTCCACAGTCTGTCACTCTGTGGGATGTTGGTGTCTTATTTCTTTTCTGAGAGCAGTTATCCTAACTTTCCAGAGGCTGTGCAAGGATTCAAAGTGATAACTCATGTGAAACACCATCACAAAGTCTGCCACTGTGGTCCTCCTGACTACATGTCCCACCTTATTCTTTGTGAAATTTTCTCACACCCAAGCCCCCAGTGACAAACACAAGAAAAGGTTCTATTTTTTGCATGTCTCTTTACTGGATATATCCTCTATCTAGGATGTTCCACACAGCTGCCTTCTTGGCCAAATTGAATCTTCCATAGTGAGCTTGCCCTGCAACCAAAAAGAGGTTCAACATTATGTCCCCACTTCATCTTAGAAAAAGAGAGCAGAAAAAGAAAGTGCAAAAGAACACCTGAACTAAAAAAAATATTTCCTTAAAGAGGGCATTTGAAAGTGTGGTTGAATAAAGAGATGAGGCAGTTTGCAGGCATAAGGTTTATAAATTTGATTCAAAGTTCTTGTGCCAAAGTTTTGACAAAAATGTTAATCTGGAAATTAAACATCAGCTCTTGCTCTTATGGAAGAGTTGAAGTAGGACAGACCGCATTTCTGAGCTAAAAGAACTGGTGTGTAACATTTAATTTTGCCAGAAAAGGAGATGTGTTCTGGGAATATCCATTAGTTTTTTTAGAAAAAAATATTATTTAAACTAGACATGTGTTTATTAATAATGTTATTATTAATATTTCAAACATTTAAACATATATTGGGCCAGTCAACTTTAGGAGTCTAAAGGGGATTTGTCCTATTTTTTTTTAATGGAGCTCAAATTGTGATATTTAATTATTAACTGTTTCCCCCACTCTACTGTTTGCCAAGTGTATGTATGAGACTCATCTCTGTGTTGCCAATTCCTTGCAGTTTATCTAACATAAGGTAAATCTTCCAAAGATGTGTCATAAATTAATAATGGAGTATTTTGTTGTTGTTGTTGTTTTTAGAATACAAGAGGAGTTCTGGCAGGTGTGACTAAGTTGGTGTGGTATTATTCTGTGCACCAAAAGGCTACCAGTTTGATTCCTGGTTGGGGCATATGCACAAGATTGTGGGTTCCATGCCTGGTAGGGGGCATGCAGGAAGCACGGTTGAAGTTGATGTTTTGCTCTCACATCTATGTTTCTCTCTCTCCCTGTCCCTTCTTCTCTTCCCTAAAAATCAATTTAAAAGATCTTAAAAAATAATATAAGAGGAAAACACTATTTTTAGAGTATACGGGATAAATTGTTAGGAAAATGCTTGCAATTGAGAAATTCTAAAAATTCTAAAAAATTATGGATTTAAAAATCAAGATAAAGCATGAAAAGCACATTTGCATGCTCAATTTATTGGACTTCTCATAGATTGTTTTGCTTCTGATTTCAATGTGTTACTTAATGATTTTAGAAAATAATACAAATTTTCCCTTGAAAGATCACATTAGAGAAAAACAGCCTTTTATATGTATCAGGGTTGAGATGTGGGTTGACTTGGGTGTTATAGTTCAAATAGCAGTTTGTGCTGTGTGTATAAACTTTAAGATGACTTCAAAAATGAGTTACTGTACATAACACCCAGTTCAGTGTTGCTGTTTTCTTTTTATATCAACAAAATATGGTCACAAAAGGTTAAATTATGTTCCCAAGGTTGTTCTGTGAGTCAAACAAAGCCCGGGAGTCCAGTTCATTTCGATGACTCCTAGATACTGACTATTTATAAACTGACAGATTGACTATGTTGTTTAGAGGCTCAGGGATATAGTATCATTTATTTTTTCTTCTTTTTTTAATGGATCTTTTTGTTGTTGAGGATATCTTTCTTTTGATTTTTAGAGAGAGTGGAAGGAAGAGAGAGAGAGAGAGAGAGAGAGAAAGAGAGAGAGATTCATGGTTGCCTCCTGTGTGGGTCCTGATTGAGGTTGGGGATTGAATCTGCAACCCAGATATGTGCCCTTGACTGGGAATGAACTCTTAGACCTTTTGGTTTGAGGGCTGATGCTCTAACCACTGAGTTCACCAGCCAGGGCATATTTCTTTCTAATAATAGAGGTTAAATGTCTCGTCTAGTTAATTTTAAAATACAATTAGAAATTAGAAAATTAAGTGAAAATCCATAAGATTTAAAAATAATATCAGCAAGCTCATTTAAATTCCTGTATAGAGGATGACTTATTTTCTACTAGGCAGACCATTCTAAAGACATCATATTCATACATTTAAAAATATGAATGCTATTTGTCAAAAAGCAAAAGAACAACATAGCACACACCCAAGCATAGATCTTGCTACCAAATATTTTCAAATAAATTTTCAGCAGACTGATAAGGAATAAAATATAGAAATTTCTATGTTTATGTTTTTATGTGGATTTATCTATTTAATTTAAATAATTCAACTAATTTAGCTAATATTTATTGAGTACCTACTATTTTATTTTTTTCTACTTAAAAAAATAAAACAATGTAAGGGGAAAAGAGGTGACCAAAATGATGGTTCTATCCTAGACATATTGATAAGTCTCTTTAGCAGATTTCATTTGAGCAGAGATATAAATGCAATGAGGAAATGAGCCATGTCAATAACTGAGGTAGTTCTTTATAGGAGATAGTGAAATGACTTTAAGAGAAAACAGATGTAGAGTGTTCTAGGAACATAAACAGACTCCAAAAGACCAATGTGGATTGAACCATGGGAAAAAGTAGTAATAGAAGAGGTAACATTGAAGAGGAGAACTAGGTTACATAGAGCAATATGGGCCATGTACAGAATTAGGATTTAATTCTGAGTTTAATGAAAAGTTGCTGGAGAGTGCTGGGCAGGGGATGGCAGGGGCTTACTTTGAATAGGACTGCTGCTGCTATAAACAAGAGTGAAGGAGAGGGATGATGGGTCAGGGTGGGGCTGGTGAGGTGCTGAGACATTCTTACTGGATTTTTAAAATGTAGTAGGACTTCTGCTTCTGAAAAGATGAAATAGATTGACTCTTTTTTAAAAAATATATTTTTATTGATGTCAGAGAGGAAGGGGGAGGGAGAGAAAGATAAAAACAGCTGCCTCCTGGATCGAGCCGACAACCCGGGCATGTGTGCTGACCCAGGTATGTGCCTTGACCCAGAATTGAGCCGTGACCTCCTGGTTCATAGGTCACACTCAACAACTTATTCCTCAGGCTAAGTAAACTAAAAACCGATAGTAAAAAGAAGACAGACTGGGTAATGAGGAATGACACAGTGGGAGTTCTCCAGGTTTAATTTTTGCCTTATATGGCCCAGATTAGATTATGGAGAAGTCATAAACTGAGAAATTCTAATGGGTAAAGGAAAACGTCTCCAGAATGTCTGCTTTCTCTAGCCACATCTAGGATTGGCCAGCCTAGCAAGATAGAAAGTTTTAGAGAGGAAACTCTTAGATATTGAAAAACATACATTAGACAGACACAGAGAAAAAACATTACAGCCTCACTCTCACTCACACCAGCAAATCCCGAGTTGAATTAGATGTCTACCATTACTACAGGGTGAGGAAGTCCCACAGTAGTGACTTCAGAGAAGGCCAAGTGGGAATTCCAGTGTTTCATCCACACATGGTGTCCTCCCCAATCTTTCCCCCATATTTCTTCAGCTGAGACTATATAGGGAGCTTGGATTTATAGCCCCACTAAAGTATAGCAAGATGCCTTTCCCCTCCCCATTAGGATGGTGTCAGAGGAATCGAGTGGAGAGTCAGGATTTTTATCATCACCCATTATGAATAAGATCATCCTTCCATGGGGTCAGTGGAAGCCACATGGGAAGCGGTAATAGATTGTCCTATCCATCCCAGTCAGAATGGTATGTATCAACAGAGAAATAATGGGGAGCCTGACCTTCGACTTCCTTCTACCTATTACTAGCAAAGATAACCTCAAGTGTCCACTTTTCTTCCGTTCTATCTACAGATGCTGAGTTAAATCTCAACCTTGAAATAATGAGGTGGCGCTTCCTTTTGCCCATCAGAGTAGTGTAATAGAATACATGATAAAGCATGAGATTTAAATAAGATCCAGAGGATTATAATAGGAGATCAGTGCACAAATTCGTGCACCTTGAAAGGAACTGTGGGCTGTGAGACTGCGTTGGGCACAGGGGCAAATCTCAGCCCATTCTCCATGCTCCTGTCCGGCCCCTCCTGCTGCGACCCCCAGTCCCCTGTCTGCCAGCAACCCCACTCTGCTGCCACTGCTCCCACGTGCTGATGGAGCAGAGTGATTGGGCCCAGTGCCAGCAGCGGGTGCGAGTGGAGTGGGGCAGGCACCTTCAGCGGGTGCGAGCGGTGGCTGCTGCCCTGATAGCCCCTCAGGAGCAGGGGGAGGTAGAGAAGCCCTCAGGGACATTGGAACCAGCAGCTGCTGCTCACACTCACTAATGGTGCACAGTGGTCGGGGGCAAGCAACCGCTCTGGTGCCAGCAGTGGGTGTGAGCATCAGGCGGGACCTCGGTGTGCGGGAGCAAAGAATTTTCAGTAACCACCAGAGGTTCATCCCAATGACAGCAACCAGTGCCCCACCTTGGTCTGGCTCCCCTGTTCCACCATCCCATTGAGGCCAATGCCCAGCATGTTCCGTGAATGCCCCCAGGTGGTCAGCGCACATTATAACGACCAGTTGTTTGGTTGTTCCAGCATTTGGCCTATTTGCATATTAGGGTTTTATATATACATAGATAATCCAAAAGGTCTGGATTACAATAAACAATCACTCATTATACTGATAATCAGGAGGATCTCAAACAGAATGAACAAAGATAATCAACACAGACCAACACTGAGATGACTCAGGTATTAAATTATCTCACCAGGTTTTAAAGCAGTGATTATAAAAAAATTTGAAGAAGCATTATAAACAGGCTTGATACAAATAAAAAAAATAGAAAGTTTCAGCAAATGTATAAAATATAATGAGAACCAAATGGAAATCATAGAACTAAGAAAATGTAATAATTGGAAAATAAAAAAACTTAGTTGATGATATCAATAGCAGAATGAAGAAGCCATTCTGAAGACAAATCAATGAAAATTGTCCAATCTGAACAACAGAGAGAAAATAGACTGGGGAAAAATATATAAGCATGCCCTCAGGAGTATGTAGAGTGTAACAAAATAGAAAACATTTGTGTCATTAGATTTCCATAAGAAGAGGGAAAAGAGGGTGACACTTAAAAAGTACTCCAATAAATAACTGCTAAAAAATCCTCAAATTTGACACACAAAGAATAGAAATACTAAATATAAACCTACATACTAAAGAAGGTGAATGAGTCTAAAATAGGATAAATTCAAATAAATTCCTATCATGGCACCATACCATAATGAAACTTTTGAAAACTAAAGACAAACAAAACTCCTGGAAAGCAGCCAGAGAGAAACACAGCATTACCAATTTATGGGAAAAACAATTTGAAAGCCAGTGAATTGCTCATCAGAAATCATAGAGTCCAGAGGAAGTGGCACAATATTTTTCAAGTGCTGAAAAAAAAGAACCGTCAACCTAGAATTCTACATTGAATGAAAATACACTTCAGAAATGAAGGGGAAATCAAGACAGGCTCAGATGAAAGAAAATCAAGTGAATTTTTCAATCAATAACAGACCTCTTCTGAAAGCATGACTGAAGGAGGATCTTGAAACATAAAATATTATAATAAACTAGAGGCTCAGTGCATGAATTCGTGCACCAGTGGAGTCCCTTGGTCTGGCCTCAAACCAACTCTCTGACATCTTCCAGGGGTTCTGGATTGCGAGAGGGTGCAGGCCAGGCCGGGGGATCCCACCATTGCACGATTGGGGCCAGGGAGAGACTTGAATGGTTGGCCACCTGGGGAGGAACTGCAGGAGGGCTCCAGGGAGTGTCTGGCCCATCTCACTCAGTCCCAATCAGCCAGACCCTAGCAACTGTTCAACCAGTCAACTGCCTGCCCCCTGGTGGTCATAGTAAGCAGTTGAGCGGCCATAGGATATCATTAGCATATTATGCTTTGATTGGTTGAATGGCTGACTGGTTGACTGGACATTTGGCATATTAGGCTTTTATTATATAGGATGAAGTTTTGAATATCAGGATAAAAAAAATAAAAGAAAAGAGAAAAGAAAAATTATTGTTTAATACATCAGACATTCCTTTGACTCATGAGTTTATTAATTATTTTTTTTGGTTAAATAAAAATTATAAAACTGTCTAATGTGGTTACCACTGCATGCAGATACATTCAGGATGGTAAAGGGAGGGTATAAGGAAGGTAAGCTTTTGACACTTTACTCCAACTGGCAATATGTTGACACAATAGAATTTATTATTTATATATTAATAGAATACTTAGAGCCACCACTAAAAATAGTATACAAAAGGATACACTAAAAATAAATAAAAATTAAATTTTAATAAATGTTCAAGATAGCCAAAGGAAAGCAGTAAGCAGACAACAGAGAAACAAAAATCAGAGAGAAAAACCTAAAATATAAATAAAATGACAATTGATAATGTTGTTCTTTAAAAACCCCATTAAAATAATTTTTAAAAATAAGCTACATTTGGGGTTAAAATCTTTACCAACTACATATCTGCTAAGAGACCCATAACCAGAATGTATGAAGAACTCTCAAACCCAATCATAAAAAAAACCAATCCAATTAAAAAATGTGCAGAAGACATAAAGTAATATTTAACACAAGCGGGTGTACAAATGGAAGTCACATGAGATATTACAACATAAAAAATGAAAATATCCAATACTAGTAAATATGTGGAGAAACTGGATCTCTCCTGAATTGCTGCTGGGAATGTAAAATGGTCCAACCACTATAGAAAATAATCTGGCAGTTTATTTTATAAAAAAAAAAACATTTAGAATATGATCCAGCAATTATACCCCTGGGTATTTATTGAAGAAAAATGAGTAGTTATTTGTACACAAAAAACTGTGCACAATTTTTTATAGAAGTGCTCTTTGTCATAGCCCCAAACTGCAAAGAGTCCAAACAGCCTTAAACAAAAAAAAAAAAGAAGAAGAAATATAAGGATTCACAAAACTACAGCATCCTTCTTTCCCTAATGTTCTTACTCTTCCTACCTGTTGGAGTGAAACAGTGGCTCTGCTCAGTCTCTGAATCTTTATAAATGAACTTGCTAGTAAACAAAATACTCTTAATATTTACCAAGACTGATTCTCCTTAAAGAGTTAAAAGTAATTTTTGTTTTATTTTTTATTTAATGCATAATTTAACTAAATATTACCAACTGTTGTTGCATTTAGTTACTAGGCCTTTTTAAGGAGCACATTTTTATTATTCTATAAGTATTATAAATGTTAATATTTGTCACTATGCACAACATGATTTAAACTACATAATGGATTTCATGAAGGACAAATCCCTTTATTATAATTTCCTGATTTTATTATAACATTAAAAGCACACATGAAATGATTAGAGGTATATTCAATTTTTTTTGGCTAATTTAGTAATCTGGTTCAATTTCAATAAGTTAATTAGGTATAAAATATATTTATCTCATCCTAAACTTTGTATGAAATTCAGATACATGTATACATTGCAAGAAAAAAATAATGGAATATAATTTCCTAAACAGATGCTTTTTTCCTTCTTCCTCAAAACACACACACACACACACACACACACACACAAACACACACACACCCCTACTTTTTTTTTTTTCTCTTTTGGCAAAGATAACTGCAAAATTTTACTTCCCTATATTTTTTGTTTCTGACAAGGGAACTTTTTTTCTCAATCCTACTCCTCATTTCATACAAGCAGTGGTACATAAAATTGCAGTTTCCATGACAACTGTTCCACAAACTTAAGGAAAGCCCGTATCATACTAACTGATGAGTCCCTGCTCAGCAGACAGATGGAGAACCCAAGTTCATGCCTTTCTTTTGTTTTCTGATTCTTCTATCCTGAAAAATTCATTTAACACAGAGAATAGAGGGGTTTTTATCTCGTTTTATTTTTTAATAAGTCAATAGTAGATTACTTTTTACATTCAAAATACTTTAGTCTCTTAAATGTGCAAGATTTTTAATAAGACAGTAACTCATTTAGAATTCACATATATTTATAGACTAAAACAGAACAATAAAATGATGCATGATTTTAAATTAATGATACATAAGTTCCAGAAAGTTTTTTTAAAACAAGGTTGTATATATTATTGGAGCAATTGAGGTGATTCTTAATATTTAAGTAGCTGAAGCACTGTTATTTTTGCCTTTATTTTTTTCAACTTCATTGTTTTTCCAACCAAATGTTTTAGTGTCAGACTTTAAATTTTAAGGAATAAATTAGTATCATATGGACGAAATTCTGAACCTGTTGCAAATAATAGCTCTCGTTAAACACACAATGCTAGCCCGGCCAGCATGGCTCAGTGGTTGAGAGATGACCTATAAATCAGGAGGTCACAGTTTGATTCTGGTCCTAATCATTAAGAGGCTGCCTCTTACATGCCCCACATAATATGATTATCTCTTACCACTGATGTTTCTGTCTCTCTCTCCCTCTCCTTCCTCTCTGAATTCAATAAAATATATTACAAAATAACTAAAAACACAACTCTGGATTTTTTTTGACTTTACATGCATTTTTAAAACTATATTTTTATTGTTGCCCACCTTTGCCCACCTCCATATAGCCCTCACTCCCCCATCGCTATGTTCATCATCTCACTATTGTCTGTGTCTATGGGTTATGCATATATGCTCTTTGGCTAATGTCTTCACCTTCTTTCATCCAGTCCCCCGCTCCTGCCTTTCTTTATTTTAGAAAAGGCTACAATTTGCAAGAGTGCAGTAGGATGCATCTGAGTAAGGAGAGAGTATAACTGAGGATTTGTGAGGACTAGATATTTTGTCTTTACGAGGGCCGAGTGGTTAGATTGTCATCAAGCAACGTTGATTAGAAGCTTAAGAGTAGTGCCTATTATGGGGTTTAAGAGTAGTTGAGATAAAACTACATACAGGGCTATTCCCTCATCACTTGGATAAAGGAGAATAAAATCTTTTCTTTCAAAACATAGGTCAATGAATCAGGAAGTAATTTAAGAAACAGGAAAAAGTAGAAGGAAGTAGTTCAAAAGAAAAATATTTGAGGAAAAATAAAGATAATTAAAGTATAATGAAGTGTACATCTTAATATATATCAGTTGGTAAAATTATATTTATAATTTCTAATTAGATACTAAGAGCTCAGCAAGCAACCTGAAATTCTCATCCAAACATGGTATCAGGCAAAAACGCCTGGATCTCATGGTAGTCTACACATCGATCCAGATGTAAGATGCCTGCTCATTATTCTACACCACACATTCACACATTCAACATATAATACTGAAAGAGAGCCAACATAATTTAAATAAATACTCCCATTCAGAAAGAAAGGGGGGGGAAAGGTGACTCATCAGTACTGATCAATGAAATCCAAAAATACTGTTAATCTAATATTACAAGGTCCCCTACCCAGGAGTAATGAACACTCCCTGATTAGACCCATTATTGTTCCCAGAGGGTTGTACTTGACTCCTTCCTCCAGGGCACCTTCCTTTTCCTTTGTCCTCCTTGGTCACCCTCAATAATAGACTTGGGAAATAAGCATTTGTTATTATCTGAACAGAATATTTAGGCTGCTTTCAGCCTGTAAAAAGGTAATAAATTAAATGTGATTTTACATGTTGAATTGTCACAGTCTTTTGTAATACAGGCATCCATCCTAAAATAAATAAAATAAATTTTAAAAATTTCAATCCAATCAGCTCTATATGTCTATAACTATACTGACAATTCTTTCCAAACCTGACTCTCTCTATAGATATAAACTCAATCACAGATATTTTGAGACTATCAGTTTTCATGGATCTCTACCTTGATTCCTTTCATTGGGTTATTTTGTCCAACTAAAGGGATTTAAAGGCGTCATTAATCTAATCTCATTTCTTAATAAATATCTTATGGCTTAAAATGTATCTGAGTTTTATTTTTGCTGGTAGAAAGTAGGCAATGTTTTATTTTGTATCCCTCTAAACCTTGCAATTTCTGGATTCTTTTCTTAGACTTTCACTTCTTCAAACAGAACAATCTGTTTTTCTGACCTCACCTACTCCTTCTATATCCAATAACATGAATAAAACACAACTTTATCTAATAACTAGAGGACCAGTGCACAAAATTTGTGCAGGGGGGAGGGGGAAGGTGTCCCTCAGCCCAGACTGCACCCTCTCCAATCCAGGACCCCTCAGGGGATGTTCGACTGCTGGGATCAGGCCTAAACCAGCAGTCAGGCATCTCTCTCACAATCGGGGACCACTGGCTCCTAACCGCTCACCTGCCTACCTGCCTGATTACCCCTAACCACTCCTGCCTGCATGCAAGATTGTCCACAACTGCCCTCCCCTGCTGCGACCCACCTCCTCTGCCAGGACCGCCTCCTCTGCACATGGTGGCAGAGACAATGGGACCATCCTCCTCCACACCATGCAGAGCTGCGGGACCTCTAGGCCTCATTGCACGGAGCAGCTGCCGGGCCCCACCTCCACTGTGTGCACAGCCATCTTGTGGCAGCCATCTTGTGATGACATTGCACACAAGGGCTCGAGGACCACCTAGGCTTTTATTTATATAGATTTTCTTCTAAGAATTTCTTTGGCCAGAGCTAAAATATCATTAAGTGTATTTTTTTGCCTCTCAAATAGTCCTGGGCACTAGGTTTACTAAATGTTTTGCCACTATATAACATGGCAGTTATTAGTTCAATCTCTAAAAATGGACTCATTGTTCACCACCTGGCTCCAAAGCTAATCCCAAATATTTTGGGTTACATTTAGTCAGCTGTTGTAGTGATAAAGAAGTTACTTAACAATATAAAAATACTTTCTGTTGTGTATTTTGAAAATGTTCTCTCTTAGGTGACATTAAAGGGCATTTGAGAGGGAGTGACTGTCATGGTAGAATTGCAATATTGCTTTTTGGTTTTGTTTCCTCACCCCTTCCTGCTTTATGGAATGTAATCACTTCAGACTGCATACAATAGAGATCTTATAGTATATTCATATATTGTCTTGGTTTTTTGACTGCAAAGTTCTCTCCTGAAGAAATGTGTGCTTTGTTGGGAGCCATGAAAAAAGGAAAAAAGCAACATTTACTTTGAACTAATTCTAAAAGGGATTTATGCTCCAATTGTTCTCCTTAGGCAGATTTTTTTTTTGCACCAAAATAGGTCACTCTCTCTCTGTGCTTCTTACTTTGTGTCTGTTTTTCCAGATCACTATTCAGGAATATAAAGTTTGTGAATGAGAAGTAACACTGTTTTCCTACCTTGTAAAAGTGCTATATTTTAAAAAACAGTCAAAATACAACAGTCTTTTTAAATGTAAACAAATATCCTATACAATGTGGTTCTCTTGCTCCATTTAATCTTTTATATCTACTATTGTATTTAAGAATACTCCTTTATTACAATCATGATAAATTACCAACTGTAGTCACATTATGAGATGCCTGACACGTGCACAACCAATAGCAATAGCTCAATAACTATTGCTACTTAGAACTCTTTTAAGCAAAAATTGCATGTTTTAGAATATTGTTAGATCATAGACATTTAATCCAAGTACAAAGTTTTCTAACTCCTCAACATTCTCCTTTCTCAATCTTCTTTTATATTATACTTTGCTTCCCACTTTTCAATAATTCATCCTTCAATGCACAATTCAGTGTCTCCTTCTCTCCCCCTGACTCCCACTCAACACACACATACAATGTGTATCAAAAGTAGGTTTATAGTTGTTTGTATGTAAATAATATCATAATTAATAAATAATAATACTCTTTCATGCATGCACACTTACTTTTGCCCTTCCCTATACATACAGATTTCTAAGTTTTTAAATGATAGCAATTCTATTTTTTAGATGTAATCTTTATTTAAAATTAACTTTGATAAAATAAAATTTTAAATACCCACAAATAATTAATTTATATTAATAATTAAAGACTATGTGTCAGGTAGAGAGTTTTATTTTGATGAAACTAGTTCGAGATAATAAAATAAAATAAAATGCTGTGCATGCTCAATTAGTATAGCAATTCTTTCTTAATCACCTTTGAATTTCTAGCAACTGAACAATTTTTGGTGTTTTATTAAGTTCCTTATAAATATGTGTTTTATTATTTTTACTCATGAGGACACAGGAGTCCAAGTTAGCTAAGTGACTTATTCAATATCATAGTCAACTAGTGGCAACAGTAGGATAACAATCCAAATACACTCTCAGTTCAATATTTCTTTATGTGTAACACATGAATAACTGCAGTACATAAACAATTTAAAACTTTGTAAAATCACACTATATTTCTAAATCATTAAAACTGAGTATCTGAAATCTTTTCTAATTTAACTCTATGTAGTTCTATTTTGTTTGCTGTTGAAAGTCATGTTTAAAAACAATCCACACAACTCTATCAATTTTATGTCATTCAGGATCTTTTTTTATAGTTTCAGTTATACATTTATCTCTTCCAATATGTTGAAACAGTAGTGATTCATGACTATTTTAAATTTCTATGTGAAACTTCTTTTGATGCTATCAAATATTCATTTATCTAGATTGTTTATTTGTTACTGATCCTGTTAGGCTTTAGCAAAAAATCTTTTTGAACATAAAACACTAGCAGCCAAAAGGATATCCTCTGGCCTTTAACTTCAGGATGCTCCTGCAGTGAGCAGGGCATTTTGGATGCCTTCAAGGGGAAGGTCAACGTGAGGAGACAGGGCTTGCTCTGACTTTCCTGAACCTTCAAAACATTTCACTTGAGTCAGTGCTTTTGGGACTGGTGCTTTGTTAGCCTTAGAGCCTCCGCTGAGAATGCTCTGTCTCTGTTATTTTAGCGGACTGGGCAATCTGTGGCTGGCATAAACATGGTCAGAGAAAATTTACATATGTAAGGCAAATTAAGCACTGCTTTTAAATTGGAAAAAAGTTTAAAAAATACATCATGAGAATAGTTTGGGATAGTCACATGTTTACAAATTAGGGTTATGATCTGAATTCAAATGGTATCTTTTCAATTTACCTTTTCTTAACTTATATAGATACAGGAGTTAGGTGTATAACTTTAGGGTGAGAAACTTTCTTAAGACACATCATCAGTTATCCCAGAACCTACTACTGATGTATTTCATGCATGTTCTTACTTAGGTGTTTTGTCCAGCAGTAAGAGCATAAATAAGGGGGGGGGGCGGGTCGGGGGAAGACTAGACTCCATTGCATAGCATGTACAAAAATTACTAAAGATAAGAAATAAATGAAGTATCAACCTGAGTATCTATGTTGATGCATAAATTAATTCCACCTCACAGTTGAGTAAAGAAGATAGCCACTTAGAGCCATGATCTGTTCTTCGAATAAGTAAATGGAGGCCTTGATCCTCAGTAGTAGCACATCTTACTCATAGCTTATATTTAAAACTAGATGCCCGGTGCATGAATCGTGCACAGGTGGGTTCCTTCAGCCTGGACAGTGATCAGAGCGATTGGGACAGCTGAAGGTTGGCCAGGGAGAGGGGCTGCAGGAGGTTGGCCGGCTGCCCCAATTGGGGCCGATGAGACCGGCCAGCCAGGGGGAGGGACCGTGGGAGGTTTGGTTTGCTTGGTGGAGGGACCACAGGAGGTTGGATGTGGGAGTCCACTGACCACCAGGGGGCAGCTCCTATATTGAGCATCTTCCCCCTGGTGGTCAGTGCATGTCATAGCGACCAGATGTTCCATTGTCCAGTCGCTTAGCCTTTTATATACATAGATATCCATGAAAAATCCCTGTTTATCATTGCAGAAAATTCTGGGCCTCATTTAGTAAAACTAGTCAAAAGGCCTTTGTCTACAGTTTATGTAAATGGCAAGTGGAGATATGGGGGCTTCAGAGTTGCCTGAACTGGTTAAATTCCTACAGGGTCATCTGAAATCCATATGTATGCACATCTCAGATTCTACATTAGAAATATAATATTTTCTTCATGGACCTCTTTTAAAAAGTATTTGTTTTATTTTTAAAATATGTATACATTTTATTGATTTCAGAGAGGGAGGGAGAGGGAGATAGAAATGGAAACATCAATGATAGGGGAGAACCATTGATCGGCTACCATGAACTCCAGGTTCATAGGTCGACACTCAACCAGTAAGCCACATCAGCAGGACTCTTCATGGGATTTTATAAATATATATATTGAGGGCCTGATTGATATTAGAAATTCACAAACTATTAGCTACTGTTATCCCTGTGATTGTCCTTCCAACCAGTTTTTGATATGTGAGTATCAATCAATATCTTTAGGGGCACAAGAAGACTCTTCAGGAACTAAAAGGATTTATTGTATTTTAAGATATCAGTTTGCATATCCTCAGCTTTCATAAGCACCTTATTTTAACCTTATTAGACTGCATCTGTGCTGTGCAAACTCTCCTTCCAACTCCCTCTCACAATTATCATCTTCCAGAGAGAGAGAGAGAGAGAGAGAAAGAGAGAGCAAGTTCTCTCAGTCCAAATCTTGCAATAGAACATTGAGTGTTAAAAACTCCTGGACTAAATAAAGGGAATTCTAGAATACATTTATGTTGAGGAAAAACCCCTAGAAAGCAAAGAGCGTTTCTGTAAGAAAAAACAAGGACAGTTTGTATTTCATCTTGGTGAAAAATGCATGATAAGCCTTCCTATTTATTTCTCCTCCCCCATTCCTCACTCTCAATCTTCCTGTCTACTTATGAATTACAATTCAGAAGTAATATGGCTATCATGGGAATATAAAGTACTATATTTCTTCACACTAAAAAATGTCAGACTTATAAAATTAAGTCTCATTTAGCTGGGTCATTTGTTAATTCAGTGAGTTAATGAGAAATCATTTCCATACATTAAATGAGCTAAATTTGCTTCTAAAAATTTTAAATATATATATATATATATATATATATATAAAGTCTATATTAATCAGAGTTCTCCAGAGAAACAGAACCTATTACACATACACATTTATTTGAGGAAGTGACTCATGTGATTATGGAGAATGAGCATTGTATAATCTGCTGTGTGTAAGCTAGAGACCCAGGATAGCTGATGATATAATTCAGTCTGAGTCCAGAGCCCTAGAGGAGCCAAAGGTGTTGTTAACGAACAAATTCAGCCCAGTAAATTTGCAGATCTTATTGGCTTTATCAAGGGACTGATGCGGCAGCATCCCATTTATCAGGAAGGCACACAGAAGGATTGTTTTTATAGGCAGGAAAGTATTGCAGGGAAAAGGAAAGAAAGGATTGTTTTAAGCCAAATCATCTTTTAGGGGGAAGAAAATGCCAAAGATTTTATTTTATCAAGCATGTGACCTCACTAATATTGATCAGAAAAATCCCAGGCCAGTTGTTTCAAAATTCCACTTCTAGGAGAGGCAGAAACTGCAAGTAGGTTCGATGTGAAGTTTTGGATTGGTGACATGATTTAGCAAAAGTGACTCCATTTGGCTGTTGTTTCCTTTTTTTAAAATGCATTAATCCTGGGCAGAGGGCAGGAAAAGATGAGATGTCAGTCCAGCCTGCCCCCTCTCACAGTCTGGGAGCCTTCAGGGGATGTCCTACTGAAAGAACAAAGCAGGAACATGCCCTCTCCCTTTTCAAGGACAGAGCAGAGACACACTCTCCTTCCTCTCCTCTATCTTGTCTTGCAAGGCTGGGCCCTCAGCCCAAGCCCCCCCCTTTTCTGAGAGTGACCACAAGAATGCTGGTATTGTCCTAACTCCCCCAATCACTACCTGAGTGGACCAATGAAGCTCCAGAAATGCAGCTAAGGTCCTAATAAGGCTATAGAGGAGGGCGGCTCTAACCTTCAGAATGTGCTGGTCACCTTACTTCCTGACCCTTCCTGACCAGTTGTGACTGTGACAGCATCCCAGCCTAATTTGCATATTACCTCTTTATATACATAAATAATGATGCCCTGGATATAATACACAGTGTTTAAGGAAATCAGTATGTTTTCGTGTTGTGGGGGAGGGAACACATAAGCACCTGTGTATTGATAGCTGTAAAGCTATAGCATACTAGTATGTAATAAAATTTTAATAATGAATCTGATGAAGAGTATATCGGTATAGTATTTTTATTCAACTTTTTAATCGGTTTGATAGGTCTAATAGCTTTGGAAATTTTCTAAATAAAAAGCTGGTGAAAAATGTTATATTAACCTCTCAAAAATATGTAAAGATATACTTTTCCAACATTCTAAAAGTATAGTGAACTAAGGTATGACAACAGATGACATTGAAGAATACTCTTTAAATAGAGGAACCCTTTAAGAGAAGACAAAGATGTATTATCCATATACAAAACATCATCCAAACTTCAATGTGAATAAAACATGATGTACTTCTGGGCTTTGTGCTGTAGTTTTCCTCAATATGGATTTTATCTTATGAGAATTCTTAATACAGTTACAGTTTGCCAGATTGCTTGCTTTATAACCTATGCATCAAGGAGAGCATGAAATTAAGGCATAAAATGGCTTGAGCTTCAACATATGCTTAGAGAATAACTTCACATCTGTCCATTTCAGATGGTAGCATATGAAATAACTAGCTCTGTGTTTTGCTAAATTTATCTAACCTCACTGTATAGTCCATTAATTTTCATACATTAAAAGTATCAAGGATTTTTGCTTACATTCTTTACCTGTATTAGACTTAAAATCATGTAAATAGTGATTTCAGGATGTCTAAATAACAACTAATATTTTATCAGTTCTTTATATAAATTTTAAGTAATATGTCTGTGTTCTCTGTTTGACACGATCCCAATAAACACGTGTCAGATGTCACAATAGTGACAAGAAAATATATATAGAAATCAGATCAATGGAACACAATAGAAACCCCAGAAATAAACCTACATAAATAATAAAGTGATTTGTGAAAAAGAATAAAAGCAATACAATAGAATAAACATAATCTTTTCAACAAATTATATTGGAATATGTCAAAAAGAATCAAGACAATTCTTTATACCCTTCACAAAAATTAACTCAAAATGCATCATAAACCTTAATGTAAAATGCAAAACAATAAAACTCCTAGAAGAAAATATAAGAAGAAACCTAGGTGACCATAAATATGATGACAATTTTTTTTTTGATATGGCACCAAAGGCATGATCCATAAAAGGAAGACTTGATTACTGGATTTTCTTAAAATTAATAATTTCTGTTCCATTAAAGACACTGTCAAGAAAATAGGGAAAAATCCACAGACTGGGAGAAAATATTTTCAAATGACATATCTGATAAAAAGCAAAACTGTTATCCAAAATATACAAAGAACTTTTAAAATTCAACAATAAGAAAATAAACAACCTATTGTTGAACTTTTAAAATTCAACAATAAGAAAATAAACAACCCATTGTTGAACTTTTAAAATTCAACAATAAGAACTATAAGGTATCTTATAGTTCAAAGATACCTTTGTCAAAGTAAATACCTAGGTGACTAATAAGCATATGAAAAGACGCTCCCAGTCATATGTCAGCAGAGAAATGCATATTAAAACAATAATGTGATAGCTCTCATCTATTAGAATGGGAAAGCCTAGAAGATTTGACAACAGCAAATATTGCTGAGGATATGGCACTACAGGAACTCAGATTCATTGTTGATAAGAATGCAAAATGATATAGCCACTTTGAAAAACAGTTTGGCAATTTCTCATAAAACTAAACATATTCTTACCATATAATCCAGCAAGTGTACTCTTTAGTTTTACCAAAATTCAAAATTTTTGCAAAGCCTACACATGGATGCTTATAGTAGCTTTATGAATAATTGCCAAAACTTCGAAGTAACTAAGGTGAATGGATATGTAAACTGTGGTAGATCCAGGCAGTGGAATATTATTTAATGCTAAAAAAAAAGTGAGCTATCAAGCCATTGAAAGACATAGAGTGACCTTAAATGCATATCACTAAGTAAAGAAACCAATCTGAAAAGGCTGCATTTTGTGTGATTCCAACTACATTAAATTCTGGAAAAGGCAAATCTATGGAAAGAGTGAAAAGATTAGTGGCTGCCAGGGGTTCGGGATGAATAGGGGCAGCACAAAGGATTTTTAGGTCAGTGAAACTAATCTCTGTGTTACTATAATGGTGTCTATATGTCATTATATACTTGTCCAAATCTATAGGATGACAACACCTAGTGAATCCTAATGTAAACGATGAACTTTGGGTGATAATTGTCAAGGTTGGCTTACTTTGTAGCAAATGTACCACCCTGGTGGAGGCTGTTGATAATAGGGAAGGTTATGCATGTATAGGGTAGAGCATACACAGGAAATCTCTCTGTACCTTCTGCTCAGTTTTGCTGGAAACTAAAATTGTTGTTAAAAGCAAAGTCTATTAATATATGAAGATATATGTGTGTGTGTATCTACACTAATAAAAGAGAAACATGGTAATTGGCGTACGACCGCTACCCTTCCCATTGGCTAATCAGCGTATCCTTATGCAAATTAACTGTCAGCCAAGATGGCGGCCGGCAGCCATGCACTGAAGCGAGCAGGGAGGCTTGCTTCCTCCAGGAACTGCAGACTCCAACGTTCCCCGCCTCACTTTCCGGCCTCTCAACTGCAACTCTAAGCAACTATTACTATGTTGCAAATAAGAAGCTAAACAAAAGCTGCTTTCAGTCAGCCCCGGACCGCAACATTGTATCCATGTTTTCAGCAGCGAGGCCTCAGAGCTAAAGCTGGCCCAGAATAAAAAAAAAAAAAAGAAAACAAGGAGCGGTTGGGAGCTTTTAGTCAACTGCCAGCAGGAAAACAGCCCTCAGCCCATCAGCCAGCCTGGCCAGGCACCCCAGTGGGGACCCCCACCCTGATCCAGGACACCCTTCAGGGCAAACCAGCCGGCCCCCACCCATGCACCAGGCCTCTATCCTATATAGTAAAAGGGTAACATGCCTCCCGGCACCGGGATCAGCGGAGCAGCGAGGCTCCTGGCACCGGGATCAGCGTGACAGGGGGCAGCACCCAAACCTCCTGATCAGCCCTGCTCTGTGCCTGATAGGGGGGAGCTCCCCAATCCCCCGATCGCCCTGCGGCTCTGTGTGTGACAGGGTGCAGCACACCAACCCCCTGATCGGCCCTGCTCCGTGTGTGACAGGGTGAGGCGCCCCAACCCCCCGCCCCCACGGGCCCTGCTCTGTGTGTGACAGGGTAGGACCATAACCACTCCATCGGCCCTGCCCCGAGTGTGACAGTGGTGGCGCCCCAACCCCCTGATCGGCCCTGTTCTGTGGGTGATAGAGGGTGGCGCCCCAATCCGCCTCCACGGGCCTTGCTCTGTGTGTGACAGGGTAGAGCCATAACCTCCCCATTGGCCCTGCCCTGAGTGTGACAGGGTGCAGCGCCCCAACCCCCTGATCTGCCCTGCTCTGTGTGTGACAGCGGGGAGCTCCTCAACCCCCTGATGGGCCCTGCTCTGTGAGTGACAGGGGGCAGCGCCCAACCCCCTGATTGGCCCTGCTCTGTGCGTGACAGGGGGTGGCGCCGCAACCTCCCCATTGACCCTGCTTTGAGTGTAACAGGGGGCGGTGCCCTAACCCCCCAATCAGTCTACCCTGAGCGTGACTGAGGGTGGCATCGCAACCTCCTGATCCGCCCTGCTCTGTGCATGACAGGGCGGTGCCCCAACTCCCCAATCGGCCCTGCTCTGAGCCTGACCAGGGGCTGCACCTAGGGATTGGGCCTGCCCTCTGCCACCCGGGAGCAGGCCTAAGCCAGCAGGTCATTATCTCCCGAGGGGTCCCAGACTGTGAGAGGGCACAGGCTGGGCTGGGGGACCCCCCTCCCCCCGAGTGCACAAATTTTTGTGCACCGGGCCTCTAGTATATATATATAGAGAGAGAGAGAGAGAGAGAGAGAGAGAGAGAGAGAGAGGAATCAGCTTAATCCAATATTAGGGTAAAATAAGAACAATACAAAAATTAATACTCTATTACATATCAGTAACATTTTTGTCCAAATACTCTCAGGATACAGAACGAAACAGACAAGTTAGCCAACACTGAGAACACAGGTGAATGTGGTGAAGATAGATCTATATCCCTGTTGCTGCATAATGAGAAAAATAGATAACTTCTAATATAAGGGCAATAAAATGGAACTACAAAAGTCTTTTTTTTTCTTTTTTTAACAATTCTTTATTGTTGAAAGTATTACATATGACCCCTTTACTCCCCCATTGACCCCCTCCAGCCTACACCAGTGCCCCTCTCCCCACCCCAGGCCTTCAGCACCCTATTGTCTGTGTCTATGGGTTATGCATATATGCATTCAAGGTCTTTGGTTGATTACCTCCCACACACCCACCATTCCCCACCTTCCCTCTGAGATTCCAGATTCTGTTCCATGCTTCCATGTCTCTGGATCCACTCTGTTCATCAGTTTATTTTGTTACTTAGATTCCACATATGAGTGAGATTATGTGATACTTGTCTTTCTCTGACTGACTTGTTTCACTTAGCATGATACTCTCCAGGTTTTTCTATGCTGTCTCAAAGGGTAAGAGTTTCTTCTTTTTTACTGCTGCATAACATTCCATGGTGTAAATGTACCACAGCTTTTTTATGCACTCATCTACTGATGGACATTTGGGCTGTTTCCAGATGTTAGCTATGGTAAATTGTGTTGCTATGAACACAGGGGTGCATATATTCTTTCTGATTGGTGTTTCAGGTTTCTTAGGATATATTCCTAGAAGTGGGATCACTGGGTCAAATGGCAGATCCATATTTAATTTTTTTGAGGGAACTCCATTCTGTTTTCCATAATGGTTGTACCAATCTGCATTCCCTCAGGTAGTGGAGGACATCTTTCCCACACAGACATTTGTCTTACCTGGAGGAAAGACAGTTAACCCACCCTATTGGAAAACACCTTGCCCTGAGGCCACTTAAGAGACTAAAAATAAAAAAAAAAGTCTTTTTTTAAGGAAGTATAATTCCCTGAGTCTTGAAGGACTAAGGTGAAAGACATGAAGCAGAGGAAGAGAGGCAAAAAAAAACAACTATATAATAAAGAGGTAATATGCAAATTGACCATCATGGCCCCACACAAGATGGCCACCCTCATGTGGTCACAAGATGACCGCCACAAAATGGCCAGCAGGGAAGGGCATTTAGGGGTGAATGGGCCAGCAGGAGAGGGTAGTTAGGGGCAATCAGGCCAGCAGGGGAGCAGTTAGGTGTTGATCAGGCTGGCAGGGAAATGGTTAGGGGGTGATCAGGCTGGCAGGTAGGCGAGCAGTTGGGAGCCATTAGTCCCAGATTGTGAGAGGGATGTCTGAAAGGGAGTTGGACCTCCCTTAAGGAATCCCAGATTGGAGAGGGTGCAGGCTGGGCTGAGGGACACCTCCCCTGCAATGCACGAATTTTGTGGACCAGGCCTCTAGTAAATAATAAAAAATAAAAACTGTGGGTCTTCTTTGAGCAACCTCAGCTAGTGAACCATCATGTTGGTGCCATTATGATTATTTTTCTGGAGCCTCAGTTTTGCTATTGATGCTGCTAGGTAATTATTTGAGTTTGTCTTAAATCAATCCTTTTCTCCATGTAAATTATTAAAAAATTTTAATATTCAAAGGGCAGTAAAATATAGTAGCTAATGACATGAAGTCAAATTGCCTGGATTCACTCCAGCAACATTTTCAACTGTAACTTTGGGCAAGTTACTTAGAAGTAATAGTAGCACCCACTTCCATAAATAATTGTAAACCTTAAAGAGATAATGTTTGTAAAATATTAGGCACATCATCTAGCCTGGAGTTAGTTATTCAGTGTGTAAATTATTATTGTTCTTTCACCAACTCTGCTGCCCCTGCTCTTAGTAGAGAACAATACATGTTACTTCACTGAGATGAGTGAGCCCAGCTGGTGAGGAAACTTTCTCTTTTTTTGTCCTAGGTGTCAGTGTTTGAGTTTGGAGCCTTAACTCACAATGGCTTTGTCAGTTCTACAGTCCAGATCCTCCTTCCTCTGGGATCTGGGATCTGGATGCTGCCTCTTCCTTTTAGTTCCACTCTCCAGCCCTACTCCATTTTTTTTTTCCTTTTAGATTTTCAACTCATTTCTTTCCTACCGATTTTCTTTTTTTAAATACATAATAGTTCTGTTTCAAAACACAAAAATAACCTCCCCTGGATTAAGGTGCTTCTCTCTAGCTAGCCCTAAGGGTATTCTTCATGGTTTAATAGTATTGCAGGTATAATTTAGGGTCAAAACTCTCCATTTATTGGAATTTAACCTTAAGTTATAACAATTTCATTACAATAATCGCCATTAAGTTACTAGTGGCATAACAAATCCAGTGAAATTAATTTTAAAATATTTCATCAACTTCTATAGCATTTAGTCAGCTGACACCACAATTATTTTTGAAATGCTTTCATCCATTTGTTTTAGTGGCAGCAATCTCTTCTGTTTCTCTCCTGTCTTTCTGGCTTCAATGCTTTCTCATCCCTTTAATATCAATGTCTCTGAAGTCCTTCTATTTCTCTCACTTCACACACCATCCTGAAGTGACCTCATTTTCCTCATTCTCTTAGTTTCAATTCCTATCTACACAATATTGAAAAAAGAAGCTTCTTATTTTTTTCTTCTATCCAGGCCTCTCTTTAAATATTAAGACCCTTTATTCTGTTCAGATTACTTCCATGTACTTCCAACTCCATAATTTAACAACTGAACCAAGTATATTTCTCTAGTACAGTCCTTTTCTTCCTTGCTTCCAGGCTCTCCAAATGGCACAGTCATCTCGCAAGTCATCTAAGCTCTAAGCTTCCAAATCATTTGAAAATTGACTCTCTTCATCACTCTAAAATCAGGCACTAGTCCCCATTGATTCCTCATCTCCATATGCTTAGATGGGATCCTCATTACTTTTCGTTTGCACTGCCATCACAGAGACCTAATTAGCCTTGGAGAGTAGGGAACATGGTGGGAAGCGGGCAGCCTTTAAATCCCCACTTTCTGCATTCAGTTCTTGGCTCTGCCACATTATAGTTAGGCCATGTTTACTTTATCTCCCATTTTTAAACTTTTGAATTTATAAAATGGGGATAGTCATACTCCCTGTATCATAGAATTGTTGTAATAACTATTCACATATAAAAAATCCTACCTGGCATGTAGTAAATACTTTAACAGGTTTCTTTTAAATCTTCTTAAATTGTTCATCCATATCTTTCAAGATAATATGTTAAACTTTTTTCTTACCATTTTAAGTACTTCAAGATTTCACCAACCAGCCTTATTTCAATTATCTCTGATTCTGCCACAACATTTCACGTTAGACTTATGTAATGTTTTGTGTTTCTGTTTTTTATTTCTGGACCTTCAATTGTTTCCTTTGCTTTTTTAACATTAGGATTTTGTAGTCAGAGTACTGTGTGTGTGTGTGTGTGTGTGTGTGTGTGTGTGTGTGTGTGTTGTCATGGTTGGTAGTTTAACTTCAGAGAAATGGTATATAGCACTTTTAGAGGACAGAGCAGGATCAGTGCTGACTTGCATTTTTGAGGTTGTTCTCTTTGTACCAAAGTCCAGACAATTTCTTAGAAAAACTGAGTTCTAAAAATGATACTTTTCATCAAAACATGCAAGAAATAATTTAATCTTTCTGTACTTGTTTTTCTTTAAATAGAAGTATTCAAAATTGAAGGGTCTATCACACAGAAATGACATAAAAATGAAATGATGCAATGTGTTCAAGAAAGGATTTTTGAGAGAATAAAAATATATTCAAATATGTTATGGTAATATATTTCATCCCTATAATATATATATTTTAGTGCTTCCAATTCAATGATGAATTCTTATAATGCTATGAATCATTTCTCAGTAGTATAAATTATTTTAATGTTTTCCTATAATTTTTGTTTGCCTATTTTTTCATGAACAATATGGTATGTGTTATAATACAGTGTGTTGTTTTAACATTGTTTAAGATTCTGTGACATAACAATACATATTTCTAGAAACCTACTCTGATTAAAGAGAAAAATGAACTCACATACCATGTTTGCCAGCACATTTTTCCCCACTAAAGCAAGTGTGTTTTGACTATTTGGTTTAGTTCTCCTATGTTTCAGCCCCAGAAGCTCAGTGAAAATTCAGAAACAACTAACATTTTCTCTGTCACCACTCATTTACTACGTTTTTTATGACTTCACAATACTTTAAACACATTGATATTACATAAAGGTCCCAGAGTAATTGGAAGGAATAACAATTTGAATCTTGGGGATTTTCATTCTATGGCAGATACAATGAGAAGTATGAGAAACACCCAAGTTTTATTTTGCACTTCCTTATCCTTTTTCACTAGTTTTCATTTTGCCAGACTCAGTGATGATTTTCTTAGCTTTCACAGCCAAAACATAACATTTCCAGCCTGGCTGGCATGGCTCAGTGGTTGAGCATCAGCCTATGAACCAGGAGGTCAAGGTTTGATTTCCAGTCAGGGCACATGCCTGGGTTGAGGGCTTGATCCCCAGTGTGGGGTGTGCAGGAGGCAGCCAGTCAATGAGTCTCTCTCATCATTGATGTTTCTATCTCTCTCTTCCTTTCTGAAATCAATAAAAATATATTTTAAAAAATAACAGTTCTAGAATTTCTTTCTGTTTTTTTATCACCTGAGAAATGTTATTGGGATTTTTACTGTGGATTACACCAGAGGATTCTTGCAGTGGCTCCACCCCCTAGCCAATTATACTTTTCCCAGGTTAGAATGACAGACACGCAACTTCCCCACGTCACCCCAGATTCACTGTATATGTGTCCATCATCCCCTTTGTTGAACTTTTTTTCAAAAAAAAAAAAAAAAACCCAATGCATTCTATAGCCACATAAAATGTTTGAATTTTGATAAAGCCTTATTTTGGCTTTCCTATTCACTATCCTTTTTTATCTAACAGTTTGTTTTTAACTTTGGTTGAGACTGGATTATATCCTATTATTTAAATAAAAAAATAATATTAACATTGGAAATATCACATTCACTTTAGCTATTTTTTCATCTCATTTCTTCAAGGAAAAATCATTTCTTTTTATATTTCACTCAAATATGCTAATTTATGTAAGCACTTGAAAAATGAAGACATATTTTACTATTTTATATTATGCATCTATACTTATTAGTATTCTATTGTGTGGAGTATATGTCCCTAGAGACTACATAATATTTAATACATTTTTCTTCTCATTTTTTTCCAGCTCTCCTTATAAGAGGTTGCAACCTATTTTGCAAAGAATCATGCATAATTTTTGTTTTGCAATTATGAACTTTAGGGTGTATACAGTAAACTCAAATATAATCACTGCTTTACACTGCTAATCTATAACAAGTAGTGATAAAAGGGTTTGCTTTATTAAATCTGAATTCTACCACATGTAGAAAGGAGCCTGTATTTTATGGGTTAGAGTTGGTTCTATATTATAGCTCAGACTGTATCCTAGGCATCTACAATATTATAAGCTTCTATTCTACTACGACAAACATAATACATACTATAATTAGTTTTTAATAGCTTTCCAGTATTTTATAATAGTTAAAATGAAAATATGATACTGAATTCGTTTTAAAAATCTCTAGGGAACATGATTTATTTAGTACATCAATTCAGAAAACAAAACAAGCTGCATATTAGAAACCAAAAAAACAGTTACAGGCTACTAAAATACACAGATACATGCTTCCAATTCATGAGGTAACTTCCACTCTGATAAAATTAAGACAGAAATACTCCACTATTGTTACACTACCTTCTGGCCTCTTCTGCAAATTACCGACAGGGAATGGAACTTGCAGTGGAAGAACAAACATTTGCTATTGTCCAGACTAATTAGAAGATCTGAGAAACGCCTCCACAGCCAAGCAGAGTACCATGTAATCCGCAACCACAAATTGGCATTTGCTGCTGGGTTCTCCCATTTCCTTTTCTCTTTTTTTGTCAGAAATATTTTGAAAGTATTATTTTAAAGTCTAGAATTGCTGTCAGTGTTGTTCTTTAACGCGATACTTTGGCCCAGCCAAGGTGGCTCAATGGTTGAGCGTTGACCTATGACCCATGAGGTCACGGTTCAATTCCTGGTCAGGGCAAATGCCATGATCTTGCAGGAGGCAGCTGATCAATGAATTTCTCTCATCATTGATATTTCTATCTCTCTCTTCCTCTCCCTTCCTCTCTGAAATCAATAAAAAGATATTTAAAAAAATAAAGTGATACTTTGATTTTTGATGTTGTTGACTATTTATATTTATTCTAACATTGTGAACTTCTCTTTATGTCCTTCTAAATTAAGAGGGCACCAAAACTGGGTTTACTTGACTTTCATTTTATGGTGATATTTTTATGTTTTGTTTTAGTATCTAGTCTAAAGTTTTCATGGAAGAAAATCATAAACAATACACAAGAATATGCATTCAAATAATGATTGAGATGAAGAATGAAAAGGCAAGTAGTAAATATATATATATATATATATATATATATATATATATATACATTAAAATATTACAAATATTGTGTAGAGGTGTGTTTTCTAAAGCTTTATGAGTTTCTAGCACAATCATAAGTTTAATATCTGCTACCATTCAAATAGCATCTTAGAGCCTCCTTTTCCTGACCAAAGATTACCCAACAAGTCCTCTCAAATTACTTTCTGGAGTCCAGAAGTAGGAGAATGTTCTTTAGGCAAAATCTTCCTTGAGAACCAGGACATTTAAATTTTTATTAATAAATTAAAGTAGAAATCCACCAATATTTTAATAGATAGGTGAAAGAGATAGGTAAGTACATCTTCAAGATTCCAGTTTTGAAAGCAAAGACATTAGACGGTTAAAATAGTTAAAAGAATATGAACTGGTAACAATAACACTTAAAAATAATAAAATATAAACTAATGCAAAAGAAGACAAATGCTAAACTGAGGCAAACCCCTTATTCCTAATGACAAAAAAAGGTGGGGAATTATGCAAAGTAGGACAATTAAGTACAAAATAAAACAAAACATGAATGCCCTTATAGCCATTTAATTTTCCTCGAAAACAGACTACTTATGAAATCTTCAAGTGTAACAGAATCCTAAAAATATAGTTCTGGAATCATTAGTAATAAAATCACTAGGAATTTACAAGTATTTCATAGATTATGTGGTTATCAAGAGCAAATACAAGGGTATTTTCTCTTCACATTTGGAAAAATACAAATAACCTGTGGAGAATGCTATAGACAATTTAAATATTAAGAAGCAACAAAATTTAAAATTTCCTGAATAGAGTAATAAATATTTTGAAGATGGAAAGTTAAATCCTAAGCCTAAACTTTTCTAAGAACTAGATTTACTTAGAAATATTGTAGCAACATTATCTATCTGGTCCTAGGAATTTTGTGACATTATCCACTTGATATACATCTGTAAAAATAATAACAGGGCCGTGATATTAAGGGCAAAACTCCCCAGATAGAAATTGAGCCATCTCTTGAAACCAGTAGCCAAAGTTAATAGCTAACAGAGAAAAATCTAACTCCACAATTACTCTTTCTTCTTTCTTCTCTGTCAAAAGTGATGCTCTTCAAAATTGAAAAAGCAGAAAAGATATTGGCTAAGGCAAACAAAATGTCAGCAAGGGAAGAAAGAGTGCGAACAACTATACAAAATACGTTTAGTAACTTATCTAGATGTATGATACTACAACGCTAAGCATACACATGGAACACTTTCCATATCAGAAATCAGAAAAGGACTCATAAGGCTAGAGAAAAGAAAAAAAGAAGGGCGTTTTAAGGCTATAGTCCAATGAGCTTGATATTAATAATGAAAAAAAAGGACTAATGAATTTTAAGATTTTGTGAACAAATCAGTGATCATTATTCATGATTCTCTGGATTAAAATTAACAATCAATAAATGTGAAAGAGCATATCTTTATTTCAGTATGGCATCTGATTTTTCCATACAGATAAAGGAAGACAATATGTGCACATGAAAAAATATTTGTTAGTAGTTAACAATTTTAGTAAAAAGCTGTTAAATAATAGAATGATGGGAAGTTCTCTATTGTTCTTTCTTTGGGTTTAATTAATCAAATTTGTTTGTTTATAAGCTGGGAAATATGGTAAAATTTTAAATGACACAATTCAATAGAATGCTGTCAGGTGATGTTTAATACATATGTAAGCTCTGCATTAGGTCTAAAATAAATAATGCAGGATATGTAAGAGGTGTCTTAGTAGTGCTGTATGTTAGGCACAACTAAGGGTTTTAATTGACAGTGGTAATAATGCCTTATATTTTTACTATCATTATCTAGATTTAGTTAGAGGCCTAATGCTTTAAGACAAAATACAGACAACCATGAATTCATTCTCCAGAGAATGTAGGTAAAAATGGTACCGCCAAGTTCACAATTAATCAATTGTTTGTTATCTGTTAATGGAAAAAAAACAAAGGAAAAGATGATTTCAAATTATATTGCCCAGGTCAATGTTCTCATTGAGATAGGCCATGTGTGAAGCCAAGAAAACATTTGACACTTAGTAGACGACAGTGTTTACAAACTATCTATGTTTTGATTGCATGTAGGAGACATCCAAAATACTATTTCTATTAGTTGAACAAAAAAAAAAAGATAAATTATTTGGCACTCCAAACATTTTTGCCCAGTAAGATGTATACAAAATTAACTTTTATTTTAAGCTATAGCCCAGGAAAAAATACTTTAAAGCTTATTTATAGATTTGAATTAGACCAGTCTACACACATTGAAATATGCGCTGCAATTGCCTCATTACATAATATATCTATGTGTAATATACTTCTCATTAGGATAGTGCTATTTACCTTTTTAGTTCAACCCTTTTTTCCCCCCCACTAAAGTCACATAACAAAACAGAATGGAAATACTTAATATGCCATTCTTATGTAGTCCATTCCCACTGTGATCCACTTAAGATGAATAGATTTTATTCTCTTTGCTAAATGGGCAGGTAACATTTCTAATTGTAAAATGAACTTTGGAATCCATCCAGAGGTCAGTCATTTACTGTTGTGACATAGTTTAATCTTGTTCTGTCAAATGGCAAACTTTTATTAACCAAAAAGAAGAACAATAAATATTTCAGAAAGGTAACTATAATGTAAAGTGTTAGAAAAATTATATCTAAATCTACACTAATAAAAGAGAAACATGGTAATTAGCATACGACCGCTACCCTTCCCATTGGCTAATCAGCATATCCTTATGCAAATTAACTTTCAGCCAAGATGGCGGCCTGCAGCCATGCACTGAAGTGAATAGGGAGGCTTGCTTGCTCCAGTGATGGCGAACTCCAACGTTCCCTGCCCGACTTGCCGTCCTCTCAGCTGCAACTCTAAGCAACTATGTTGCAAATATAGAAGCTAAACAAAACCCTAGAAACCGGCTTTCAGTCAGCCGGGCTTCAGCCAGCCGGACCGCAACATTGTATCAAATACAGAAGTTAGAGGCCAGAAACCTGCTTTCAGCAGCGAGACCTCAGATCTAAAGCTGGCCCAGAATAGAAAAAAGAAAAAAGAAAAAAGGAGCAGCTGGGAGCTTCAGTCACCCGCCAGCCTGAAAACAGCCCTCAGCCCCTCACCCAGACTGGCCAGGCACCCCAGTAGGGACCCCCACCCTGATCCAGGACACCCTTCAGGGCAAACCAGCCAGCTCCCACCCATGCACCAGGCCTCTATTCTATATAGTAAAAGGGTAATATGCCTCTCGGCACCGGGATCAGCGGAGCAGCGAGGCTCCCGGCACCCGGATCAGTGTGATAGGGGGCAGTGCCCAAACCCCCTGATCGCCCTGCCGCTCTGTGAGTGACAGGGAGCAGGGCCACAACCTCCCCATTCGCCCTGCTCTGTTCCTGACAGGGGAAGGCGCCCCAACCCGCTGATCAGCCCTGCTCTGTGCCTGATAGGGGGGAGCTCCCCAATCCCCTGATCGCCCTGCGGCTCTGTGTTTGACAGGGTGCGGCTCCCCAACCCCCTCATTGGCCCTGCTCTGTGGGTGATAGAGTAGAGCCATAACCTCCCCATTGGCCCTGCCCTGAGTGTGACAGGGTGCAGCGCCCCAACCCCCTGATCTTCCCTGCTCTGTGTATGACAAGGGGCGGTGCCCCAACTCCCCTATCGGCCCTACTCTGTTAGTGACAGGGGGTAGCTCCTCAACCCCCTGATCGGCCCTGCTCTATGCATGACAGAGGGGAGCTTCTCAACTCCCTGATGGACCCTGCTCTGTGTGTGACAGGGTATGGAGCCCCAACCCCCCTGATGGGCCCTGCTCTGTGAGTGACAGGGGGCAGCGCCCCAACCCCCTGATCGACCCTGCTCTGTGAGTGACAGGGGGCAGCGCCCCAACCCTCTGATCGGCCCTGCTCTCTGCGTGACAGGGGGTGGTGCCGCAACCTCCCCATTGACCCTGCCTTGAGTGTGACAGGGGGCGGTGCCCCAACCCCCCAATCAGCCCTACCCTGAGTGTGACTGAGGGTGGCATCGCAACCTCCCGATCCGCCCTGCTCTGTGCATGATGGGGCGGCACCCCAACTCCCCAATCGTCCCTGCTCTGAGCCTGACCAGGGGCTGCACCTAGGGATTGGGCCTGCCCTCTGCCACCCGGGAGCAGGCCTAAGCCAGCAGGTCGTTATCTCCTGAGGGGTCCTAGACTGCGAGAAGGCACAGGCCGGGCTGGGGGACCCTCCCTCCCCTCCAGTGCATAAATTTTTGTGCACCGGGCCTCTAGTTTTATAATAAAGGAACAAAATTTTACACAGATTTGTAAGGTTATTTTATTGTATTTTAGTTTGCATGATTTAAAAGGACGTATTTATCTGGAGAGTTGTATTAACAAAAGCTGAGCAAATAATAGATTTGTTTAAACAATTTAAATAGTATATTGAAAAGTAAAATATAAGTTTAAAATAACTTAGAATATTATAAGGAGGAATGAATAAAATAAAATGATCATGAAGAAATGTCATTACAATTTTCATAATTGAAGCACACATTTGACTATAAATTTCAGTGCACTAGTATATAATATGAAAATTTAAATGTTAAATAGTTCACATTGAGAGAAAAAAAGGTACAATTTCCTTAGGCAAGCAAAGTTTGTCTTACTATGAAAGAAATCTGGCTTAGTGTAGGCTATACTAAGAAAATAATTAACACCCTCAGCAATATTGCTATAGAAATAATATAGTTGTTATAGTCATAATTGGTTATTTACTAATTAAATACCAAGATAGCAAAAGGAAGGCCAGATATTACAAGCATGGTAATTTGGGCAGCTTCACCCTGAAGCTACACTTAGTGCTCCCCAAGTCCATTTCTTGCAAATCACTGGGAGAAGAGGTTCAACAAAGGGGAGGATGGGCATATGTACAGTGAAGCTAGGGTGACGTGGGGAAGGTGATTGTATGTCAGTCTAACCTGGGAAAGGATAATTGGCTAGGGGGTGGAGCCTCTGTAAGCATGCAAAATCCTGAAGCTCCTAATTATAATCCCCAGACAAATAATACCTGTTCTCTTACTTCACTCCTACTCACTACACTCTCTTGCTCCATGACCTGCACTTGCCTGTGTGACCTTGACCATGCAGAGCTCACACCCAATGTACTGCAACTGGAACACAAGCTAAGCTAGCCAGGTGCTGGACTGGACTGGGCTTTAATATGGAGTGGAAACTCTGGGCATTGGCCTTAATTCTGGCCTTGCTGAAGACAAGATTGGACTTTTTCCATGGCGAGATGGAGGGAGATGGGACCTTGGAAGGGAACCCACCTTAATTATACATCATCAATAAAGCTTTCTATGATACCTTACCCTCCCATGGGGGCCTCAGGATATTCTTGTTCTAGTACCATCCCAAGAACTCCACTTCCACCAGTCACAGGTGGGGACACAGAGGGTACCTCACAGTTAACACAATTTCCAAAATATTATCCTTAGGGTATCTCTTGATAAAAACTGACAGGATACACTTAAAATTTTACTTAATAAAATATATGTTAAGTAAAATAAAATCAATTAGTGTTCTTCGAGTCAGAAGATTAGATATAGATAGCTACAGATAGATAGAGATAGAGATAGAGATAGAGATAGATGTAATAATAAATGTGTAATATCCTAATTAGACCAGACGTCCTTCCAGATGACCTTCCAGATGAAGCTGGAGCTGTGAGGGAAGCCCAGGTTCTGGGTGCCAGAGGGAGGCCAGTGCTGGCAGCTGGGGGAAGAAAGGCCTACTCATGCATGAATTGCATGCATCAGACCTCTAGTATATATAATATTATAATGTTATGAAATTGTAATGTTTGTATTAAAATTATTTATAAAAAATATTAAGCACTTACTACATATTGTTTCACCTGAATAATTGCTAAGTGTACTACAATTAGGAAAAAACAATCTCAGATTCTCAAAATTCAGAAAGATATATCTAAAACAAGTAAGTAAAATATAATGTTGACATGCTCTCATTTATATCAATATTTAGAGAATACAAGGTAGATCCATACACATGGAACAACAGAAAGACTCAAAGTTAGATACAAAATATACCAAAAACATGTACAGCATTTTACAGTCTCTATTTTCTCCAAGTGTGTTACATCATTGGCCCTTGGGCAGCATGCATCAGAGAGAAACTTACTGCAACAAGGTCTTGAATTCCACTCATCCTCATCAAGCTCTTAGATATTTAGTATCATTTTTAAATGAGGGTTGAGAGAGCATCAAATGTTTATGTGGTGTTGGGGAAATTGTCTCCCCTTTACCTTGGTTCTTATGGCTGATCAAATAATTAAAATTACAGCAGATTAACAGAAGAAAATCAAATTTAATTTGTTGCATGGGAATTCACATAGCATGAAGAATTCCAAAGACAGTAGGTAAAAATGAATTACATATGTCACTCTGGACTAAGAAGAAAGAGGTAGGGGTCTGGGACTTCAAAGGGAAGTAAGGCATTTCAATAGAGGCTAAAAAAAATCTGTTCAGTAAACAAATGTTTGCTGGACCAACTAGAGACAATGGGACTCAGAAAGGATTTTGATCAAAGGGACCTTGCTAGGTTACTCCCTGCCTATTACACCTGGTTCAGATTAAATTATAGTTATCTATGGTGATAGTTCTTTCTGGCATAGGCCTTCTATCTCAATTTCTTTAAGGCAGTTTGGGGAAGATCAAAGGTTCTTCCTGAATCTTTTGTTTTTTAAAATAATCTTTATGTTTGAGAGCACATTTTTTGGGTGGCAAATTTTCTTCCCTACACTTGAATTGCTTTGATTGATCCACAGAATAATTAGAGAAGCCAACAAAACTTTTCATGATCTGAACTCTGCTCATCTCTCAGAACTAACCTTTTGCGGCACTATTTCCCATGTCAAATTAATTACAAAATCTCCTTCAAAAGTTCATGGTATTAATACTTTCTTGCTTCTGAGTGATCCTCTACCTAAAATAACCCTTGTTCCCATCCCTTCTATCATAGTGTAAACTGAAACTAATTTTAGACTGTAATAAAGAATAAAAAGCATTAATTTGAGCAAAAATATTGTAGCCTGAGGACAAACTCATTCAGGTAGCAACCTAGATTTTGTTCTGCCAAAAGTCCCCCTTAGCATTCCAATTAGGTGTACTTTATATAAATAGGGTATCCAAATTTGTAAACTTATGATTGGTAAAAATTGGGCGATTCTGATTGGATGGCATGATGCATCCTAATTAGTCATCATGGAGCAGCTCAAATTGGACAGGGCAGGTCTTAGCTGATTGATGAAAAGATGAAATCAGAATCTCCCTTGTAATAGTTGAGTCAGATGGTATAGTAGAGGAACAGGGCATAGTGGAGGAAGCCAAGTTCAGTCTGAGGTTCTTCTTGGCACAGAGCGTGTGTGAGAAACCCCTGTCAGCAAGTGGTCACTAGGCTCTTATTATTTACTAGAGGCCCAGTGCACAAATTTGTGCACTCGGGTGGGGGTGGGGGTCCCTCAGCCCGGCCTGTGCCCTCTCGCAGTCTGGGACCCCTCGGGGGATGACCACCTGCTGGCTTAGGCCTGCTCCCCGGGGGATTGGGCCTAAGCTGGCAATCAGACATCCCTCTGGCAGCCCGGCAGCTGTCAGGGGATGTCCACTTGTCAGCGTGGAGCAGACCTAAGCTGCAGTTGGACATCCTTAGCACTGCTGAGGAGGTGGGAGAGGCTCCTATCACCACCGCTGTACTGGCTTGTGGCTGAGCAGATCTCCCCCATGTGGGAGCGCACTGACCACCAGAGGGCAGCTCCTGCATTGAGCATTTGCCCCCTGGTGCTCAGTGTGTGTCATAGTGACCAGTCATTCCCAGTCTTTCAGCTGTTAGGGTCAGTTTGCATATTACCCTTTTACTATATAGGATAGAGGCCTGGTGCATGGGTGGGGGCTGGCTGGTTTGCCCTGAAGGGTGTCCTGGATCATGGTGGGGGTCCCGCTGGGGTGCCTGGCCAGTCTGAGTGAGGGGCTGAGGGCTGTTTTCCCACTGGCAGGTGACTAAAAGCTCCCAACCGCTCCTTGTTTTCTTTTTTTTTTTTTTTTTATTCTGGGATTTATTTACCTTCTATAATTGAAACTCTGTTGCCATCACTGAAGCTGAGAGCCGGCTCCTGCTCACTCCAGCTCTGAGGCCACGGCCTGCTGAAAGCAGGTATCTGGGGTTTGTTTAGCTTCTGTAATTGGAACTTTGTTGCTTCCGGAGCTCAGAGCCAGGCCGCGGCAGGCGGGGAACCTTGGTTTCCTCTATCACTGGAGCAAGCAAGCCTCCTACTCACTCCAGCTGCATGGCTGCCGGCCGCCATCTTGGTTGGATTAATTTGCATATCGTGCTGATTAGCCTATGGGAGGTGTAGAGAAGGTATGGTCAATTACCATGGTCGTCTATTATTAGATAGGATAAATTGTTATTCCTCAGTCCATCTCAGCAGATAAATTCTTTCTTAGATTTCACGTCAAATAAATCTTTCTTATTGTTGTCTACATTAAACATGTGCACATTTTTTGAGCCATAGTTCAAAGTATACCTTTCTCTTGACAATTATCCTGAATGCCCAAAGCCTTATGGACCATGTGTTTAGTGTTTCCAATAGATTCCCAACAGCCATCTATTATTGAACTTTAGTTATTTTACTTACACATTTAAAGAATATATTGGTTTCCAAATGTTTCATTCTTATCCCATTTAATTCTGGTACACATTATGCTAAATCAAAGCCAACTCTTAAATTCCATATTGTTATTGAAAAAAATATTATTCTGCTTTTATAAATTTTAATGTAAGCAATATATTTATCTTAATATCTATAAGAAGATAGTTTTAAAGATGTTTGAAATTGCACAATTAGAATTTCATTTGGGACTGAAAATTGCCCACATTCATCTTTAATATTCCACAGAATTTCAATACAAGAAATTCAGTGGAGATTGATATATCTTTATAATTCAGAAGAATAATTACAAGAAGCCATTTAGAAAGTTATTATATGTGAATACAATTGATTTAATGTTTAACAATGAAGAATAGCAGTGGATAAATAAATTCTTATTTACTTATGTTAAAGTTGTGTTTAAGTTATAATGGAAAAAAAATGACATCTTGAAGATAATTATACTTAATACTTGAAGAAATATTTGTCTTTTAAGTATTTTACAATAAAATTTATTATAGCCATAAAATAAAAGCTGCCTTAGGAATAACTGCCAAAACTAATTTTCTATAATGTACTTAAAATTAATACTTATCCATGCCAACAGTTTTCCACGTTGGTCTTTATAGGATTTCTTCATATAAGATAAATGTCCATAAAATATGATAAAAATGTTTATTTCAACTCCATATTAAGCAAATCAGTGAAGTCTTCATATAAATTTAAAAATATTTTATTTTATTACTAACTAGAGGCCCAGTGCATGAAATTCGAGCACTGGGGGGTGTCCCTCAGCTCAGCCTGGACCCTTTCCAATCTGGGACCTCTTGGGGGATGTCCGACTGTGGGTTTAGGCGGGAACAGGCCTAAACCGGCAGTCAGACATCCCTCTCACAATCGGGGACTGCAGGCTCCCAACCACTTGCCTGCCTGTCTGCCTGATCACCCTCTAACCCCGCCCCTGCCAGCCCTACTGTCCCCAACTGCCCTCCCCTGCTGGCCTGATCGCCCACAACTACCCTCCCCTGCTGACCATCTTGTGGTGGCCATCTTGTGACCACATGGGAGCAGCCATCTTGTGCAAAGGCATGGCAGTTAATTAGCATATTCCCTCCTTATTGGCTGTGGGTGCCGCCATCTTTGCCATGGAATGAGGGTCAATTTGCATATTCCTTCTTTATCAGATAGGATGCTAATATAAATATTTTATCAAGGTCTTACAAAGGATTAAGACAAATTGATGTCTCTGGCTTGAAAACAAACAAACAACAACACTATATCCAAGATTTGGAAGCAGCCCAATTGTCCATCAATAGATGAGTGGGTCAAAAAGCTGTGGTAGGTATATTTACACAAAGGAATACTACTCAGCCACAAAAAGAAGGAAATCTTACCCTTTGATATAGCATGAAAGGATCTGGAGAGCATTAGGCTAAGTGAAATAAGCAAGTCAGAAAAAAACAAGTACCATATGATTTCACTCATATGTGGAATCTAATGAAAAAATTAAAGAAAATAGAAACAGATTCATAGTTATAGAATAGACTGACAGTTGTCAGAGTGGAGAGGGATTGAGGAGCTGGGTAAAAATGGTGAATGGGTTAAGCAAAAAATAAAACAACAAAAAACTCTCATAGTTAGGGAAAGCAGAAAAGAGTAAAGGGGGGATAAATGATGATGGATGGAGACTTGACTTAGGGTGGTGAATACACAATAAAATAAAGACATGATGTGGTATAGAATTATATACCTTAAACCTATATAATTTTATTTAGTTGTCATATTATACAAGTAAAAATAATTTTTAAAATTTGAATTAAGTTTTAACCAAGAAAAAAAGTCATTTAGTGAATAGTATCAGTAAAATATGATGCTAAACTTGTGATATTCCTTTCCTCAGACGTTTTGTAAACCCCCTTTCCCCCCATTGTATCCCATAGCTTATATCCTCCCCTCAATACTACATTTTTAAAAATTTCTTTAGTGTGTTTGCCCTCACTGCATGCTAAGCTCTAAGAAAGTATGTTCTTCTATAACCACATAAATTTTAATATGATTTCAATGAATAAAAATTAATTAAATGAATGGCAATATTATTTTTGAATGAATGAATAATAAAAATTTTACATTTTGTTGTGCTCTAAATAGGGGTGATGAGAAGTGGAAAATGTATTTATATTGGTATACCAGGTATTTACCCCAGTGTCCTGAAATCTGTAAGTCCTCAACAGATGTTTGTGGAATTAGCCCAATCTGAATAATGCCACATGTTGGCTTTGCAAATAACTTGGGGATTATGAGGTGAAGCCAATGGGGGTTTTATGAAAAAGGGAAGGGAAACAATTATATGAATAGAAAATAAAGGAATTTTTAGTGGTGCTGATAATCTAATGAAAGAATGTATATTTGGTGATAATAAGTAAAGTTATTCTTTAGCCATATGTGTTGGTGTTCATTCTAAAGAATATTCTTACTTCTCAGTCCTCCTAGTCAAGATGTCTGCTTTTCTGTTAGCTTTACAAATGGTTTTTTGGAATACAATGCTGGTTTGCCCCAGTCCAAAGGTTTTTATTTTGCCCAGTTCAAACATTCCAAAGGTTTGAGGAAAAGATGTTCAAAGCTGTTCCTCTGGGATGCCGGCTCCTACTTCATTTTGAAATGATTTTGTTTATGTCAATTTTGTCACACTTATGGAGACAGTGACCTTAACCTAATCTTCTCAATTTACATTGGTATCTTCAAGTAGATGCTTTTCCTGCCACTTGTTTAGCTCACCCTAAAAAAGCCATTGTTGCCTGACACTGATCAGAGGGAAGGACCCTTTTCCTTCTTATATCAGTCATTTTTCTGGACACTGAACTGAATATGTGCATATGAGAAAAGAATAATTCCCTTCATGATCTATAGTAGTGAATCTAAACCATACATATTGGTTACATAAATTTGATAATCTTATAACTATTAATCCTTAAAAAAACAACCCCAAAACTCATGCTTTATAAAGGTTTGGAGCATATGGATACTTTGACAACCAAAGTATTAAAGTTTGATAGGTTGGATAACAGTGTTCCAAATGAGGACCCTCTGTCATTTTAAGAACTTTATTTTTCCTCAAGTCCCTATCTCTCTTCTTTTTCTTCTCATTACACTTTCTTCAAAATTTAGCAAATCCAAGTCTCTATCTATGCCTTTGTTGTCAGTTTTCAGTGAGGATATTCTCCCTCCTGCTCTTCATTAGAAGAGAAGTATTTCTTTTCCCCTTTTTCCAGAAACAGATAAGGTCAAGGAGTTCAAAAATAGTGTCTCAGAAGAAGTAAGACGGTGCAATGTAATAAAGATTTATAAATTCAAGTGAGACACTTTTTCAAAGACTAAAGGATGTCTGTAAGTGGATATACTTAAAGGTTGAATTGTGAAGCTCCGTCCTGTATTGTTTTTACATATAAGGTAACTTTTTGGCTTACTAAAAATTCAACTATCTCAAAGTCTTTACAACCTTTCCCCTTTAAAAATAAAATTTGGATTTATTAAATTAAGTATTGGGAGAAGAGTTAAGGAGTTACTACATGTTCCTAAATGCTCTTGCCCATGGATGTTTTGTTTGTGTTGCTCAAAGTGGTCATGAGATGCAAGTGGAACAGGGCCTATGGGCCTTCCTTGCAGGCTCACTAATGGTTAAGAGATCCATCTGCAGATGACAATCAAGCCAAAGGAATAATAAAGTTTACAATCTTTTCACATGTTTCCCTTCTTCTGCAAGAGATAAAACATACTCAGTGTATAAAATGGTAGTTACATATTTGGTGTCTACCTGAGCTGGTGGCTATTGGCACAGTTGCAAAGCAAAACTAAAATTAAATCGTCAGGGAGGAATAAAGAGTAACTTTATAGTAAAGATACCTGACAAACACTACCTCAGTCAGGTGTTCCGGTTTGTCACCAACAGTAGTGTTACCCTGTTATTATGTGCCCGTGGTGTTACGTAATCTTTCTTTATTTCTGTGATCTTTCTCCCAAACATGAATAACCTCAGTTAATCCATGAGCAGAGGTTAAACCAAATTCTAATGTATGGCATCCTATAAAATACCTAAGAAATACTCCTCAAAACTCTTAAGGTAATCAAAAACTAGTTAAGTCTAACACACTGTCTCAACCAAAAGGAGCCTAAGGAGACATATCAACTAAAAGTGATGGGGTGTCCTAGAACTAAAAGAAAGAAAGAAAGGAAATATATATATATATATATATATATATATATATATATATGAAGTGTAGTACAATATCACTATTGGTTCATTAATTATACTAAAATACCATGATAATTAGACATGTCAACAATAGGGAAAATGGGTGTGAAATGTATGGGAACGCTTCTCTTACACAATTATCTTCACAAAAATTTTTTTTGACACAGTCATAGAATGTTTGATTTTAAATTTGATGTTCTAACTTGCAAATACAACACACGTGGCAACTAAACAGCAGATAACACATCTGTCATAATTCAATCTTTGAACTGCTTTTTATATATTACATGATATTTACACTTTCAATTTCTTCCATTTGTAGTACTCTTAAAGGCAGCAATGCTAATATTTCTGCTTTGAAAACAGTCCTGTAATGTTCTGAAACTGCTTAAAATCTATGCATATGATCTGTCAATACAAAGGAATTCTCTTTCTTTTTTGTGCTTTTGGTCTCAATGAAAATGTCCCAAACCTTAAGTTGTTAATATGGTTTTCTTAAATAAGTTCTTTTCCTTTAAATTTAATTCATCAAACATCTATTAGCATGTATTATATAAGATGCACATCGTTCAAAGACTCCCAGGTAGTTCTTTTGTACACTGAAGTTTATAATTCATGGCATACATGCTCTGGTAGATACCTAGTGAAATACCCATACACATAGCCATTTGTGCCTGGGCTATTAATATACAACTCTTCTATTTTGTCATTTTCTAATATATCTACACTAATAAAAGAGAAACATGCAAATTAACCATCACTTCATCACTCCGCCACTCTGCTACACCCACCAGCCAATCAGGAGCAAGTATGCAAATTAACACAACTAAGATGGCGGCAGCCACGGAGCTAGAGCGAGAAGGAGCCTTGGGTTGCCCCCAGCAATGTAGGAAGCCAAGCTTCCCATGGGCCCTGGCCGGCCCTGGGCCCTGCTCAAGGCTACAAAGTTTTGATTATAGAAGATAAATAAATCCCAGATACCTGCTTCCAGCCCACCCTGGGCTCTACTCAAGGAGGCGCTGGAAAAAAAAAGAAAAAGAAAAAAAGGAGAGGCTGGGAGCTTGGGTTGCCTGGGGGCATGGCCAGCCTGGAAAAGGCCCTCAGCCCCTCACCCCGGCTGGCCAGGCACCCCAGTGGGGACTTCCACCCTGAAGGGGGTGTGGCCAGTCTGAAAATGGCCCTCAGCCCCTCACCCAGGCTGGCCAGGCACCCCAGTAGGGATTCCCACCCTGAAAAGGGTGTAGCCAGCCTGAAAAGGGCCCTCAGCTCCTCAACCAGTCAGGCCAGGCACCTCAGCGGGACCCCCACCCTGATCCAGGACACCCTTCAGGGAAAACTATCTGGCCCCCACCCATGCACCAGGCCTCTATCCTATATAATAAAAGGGTAATATGCAAACTGACCCTAACAGCAGAATGATTAGGAATGACTGGTCACTATGACACACACTGATCACCAGGGGGCAGACGCTCAATGTAGGAGCTGCACCCTCATGGTCAGTGCGCTCCTACAGGGGCAGCTCTGCTCAGCCACAAGCCAGGCTGATGGCTTCCAGTAGAGTGGTGGTGGAAGGAGCCTCTCCTGCCTCCTCAGCAGGGCTAAGGATATCCTACTGCAATTTAAGCCTGCTCCTCGCTGGCAAGTGGACATCCCCTGAGGGCTGCTGGGCTGCCAGAGGGATGTCTGACTGCCAGCTTAGGGCTGTTTCCCCAGGGAGTGGGCCTAAGCCAGCAGATGGACATCCCCTGAGGGGTCCCAGGCTGCGAGAGGGCACAGGCCGGGCTGAGGGGTTCCCCCCACCTGAGTGCACAAATTTTTGAGACTGGGCCTCTAGTTAGTAAATAATGGCATGTATTTATGGGTTTCACTATTTTTTTTATTAATCTATGTCAATACTATATCAATTAAATAGGTATAGCTTGGTAGTGTATTCTGATACCAATAAGGGAATGATCCTTTAACCAATGAAGCTTCTTTTAGATAAATTTTATTGCTATACTCAGATATTTATTGTTTTCATATAAAATGTAAAACATGTTAATCAAATTAACATAAGCAAAAAATTTGGTTTATCACAAGCAATACAATTTTTTGTTGTCTTCATGACTAATAGTAGATAAACATATATCTAACATAAATTGTTTTTAAAATAAAAACAAATATGTAAATTTTAGAAAATGTATCTTTATAAAACATGTCTTTTTGTCATTGTTCAAACAAATAATCTAATTCTCAAATTTTTTTCAGAATTTATATTTCTAAGTTAACCAAATTATTTGGTTATTTATTTTGGAAATAAATATTTATTTTGCTATAAGTCTGTTTAGCAACTATATAATTTAAGTTGATATATGTAATGATGCTTTAAAAGACATTTTTACAATATTAATTGTGTGTGTTACCATTTTGACTTATATTGGAGAATAGGCACGTATAATGTTTTATAATGCAGGTATTACCACTGTTTTATTTCCCTGTGTAATATGAACTAATAATAACCTTAAGAGAATTTTTAGCTTCAGTTATCTAGTAAATTTTATATAAAATAATTTAGCTAGTATTATTTTCTAAAAAAAAATATCAAAAGTATGCATAGGGCACCATATGATATATTGATTCAATAATTACATTTGCAACTACTTAAAATATATTGCAGGTATATTAATGCATGGGTATGTCTTTTAATTTCAAAAGCTTTTGCAATCACATTATTGCTCTACAAACCTGCACAACAGGAAATAGTTTGCTTTATTTTTATTGTTGAAATTATTACAGATGTCCCCATCCACCCGCCCCCTTTTGCCCACTTTCATCCAGCCCCCGCTCCCCTTTCCCTCTGGCCATCACCACAGTATGACATTGCATTAAATGGCTTTAACTTCTTAATTAAAAATACTTGGGAAATATATATAGATATTCTCCATACAAGTAATAAAATAAAATGCATTTGTATCTATTTTAATTATAAATGCAATTATCAAAGTGATTATTCAAATTTAGTGTTTTTTTTAGTTAGTTGTTTTTAGCTAGTACAGTAATTTTGATTTTATTTATCCTAGCATAATATGTTATGTTATAAATAAAGTTATTTAGGGGTGATAAAAAGTTGAAAAACAATTATAATATTTTAACTAAAGCATATTTAATGCTAAGGTATTTTGTTTGTAAGAACTATCAGATAACTTTTGACTGTGTCATATAAGTTCTTAGTAATAGAAATGTGATACAGGAATAGATAGCCAATATTAAAGTTATTAATTGTATTGTCATCAACAAAGAGAATAATAGAAAGTAGAAAACTTGAATTAATCCAGAAGGATGACAGGATAAATGTCATCTGTCCTGTGAGTATTTATTTGCTGGTCTGACATTTTCTTATCTCTAAGGTCTATGTTATAGTTGATATTCCCATTCCTCAACTTTGTCTCTTTTTTAAGCCTTTTACCACTGGTATTCCATTTCCATTAACCAATCATTGGATAATACATTTCTGTTTAGAATAATGGTTTAAAATTTCACACATCATGTATTGACCATTAGTTGTCTTAACAGGTAGGTCCCAGATAAAAGTTATTCAATATGAATATATTAGTAACCATGTATTAGAGATATGATATATGATTTAAAACCTAAGGCTTGGTTTATCTAAATACATGCAATAATCTTTAGGTTTTGTAAATTTTACCTTCATTATACATCCTGAATCCTCGACCATTGTGTTAACACTCTGTATATTAAATCTGATATATATGAAATTTTACCTGGTCCATGTCTCTATCATTTCCTCTCATGATTAATAAAATAGTCTCTCAATATTCCTTCCTGTCTGCAGTGTCTTCTCCTGCCAATCCATATGCCTAATTATCTCACTCCCCTGCTTTTAAGTGGTTAAATGCTTAAAACAGTTCTTTTCTAAGTGTTCTGTGATGACAAGTTCCATGAAATATTAATAGGGGTTATACTCTGTGCCACTCTCCTTCTTGAAAAATAAACAAATATAATAAAAAAATAAATATTGTGCCAAAGAGAAATGTATTTGGGAGATAGAGCTAAACAAAATAAAGCTTGCTTTATTTCTTTTCATATTCTTTGTTATTTTCAAGTGAAACAGGAATCTCTAAAGAGAGGAAGTAAATGTGGCATTTTTGTAATTGATTCACTCTCCCTATTTTAATCTCAGGATAAAAGTATTCCATGAAAAACAGCTCATTAGATTAACTTAGAAGGTAAATTCTGATGTCTTTAATATTTTATTTAAAATATTTTTACCCCAGCTGGGATTGCTCAGTGGTTGAGCATAAACCCATGAACCAGGAGGTCATGATATAATTCCTATTCAGGGCACAAGCCCAGGGTGTGGGCTTGATCCCCAGTGTGGGGCATGCAGGAAGGAGGCAGCAGATGGATGACTCTCATTCATCATTGATGTTTCTATCTCTCTCTCCCTTCCTCTCCCTTTCTCTCTGAAACCAATAAAAATATATTTAAAATGATAATAATAAAAACATATTTTTAGCATCTACTCACCAGGTACCTCTCTGGACATCTTAGTGCATTTGATTGCTTCCTTCTACCTGAACATAGCATCCACTTTTCTCTGACTCATTTATATTTTGTCTTGAAGTTTTACTAATACCTTTATTCATCAAGAAATATTCTCATCATGATTTAAGGCAAAGTTTGCATGTGACTTTATTGTTAATACTTTAAAATGTTTTCAGCATTATAGGCAAAATTATCTATATATGTAAAAGCCTAAGCTACCGGCCAGCCAGTAGCTATGATGCACACTGACCACCAGGGGGCAGATGCTCAACACAGGTGCGGAAACCACAGGCATGGAAACAGAGAACAGACTGATGAATCTCAGAGGGAAGTGGGGAGAGGAGAGGGGAGAGAAGATTAACCAAAGATCTTACATGCATGCCAGAGGCCCGGTGCATGAATTCATGCGCCAGTGGGGTCCCTCAGCCAGGCCTGTGGGGACCCAGCTAAAACTGGTTCTCTGACAACCCCCAAGGGGTTCTGGATTGTGAGAAGGCACAGGCCAGGCCATGGGACCCCACCGGTGCATGAATCCGTGTACTGGGCCTCAATTTTATTTATAATTTGTATGTTTATAATTGCTATTTTAGTTTGAGCTTATTTTTGTATATATTTATTTTCTATATGTGGTTTTATTTTATTTTTCATTATTTTCTGGAACTACACTATTTCCACTCTAACTAAGCCTTCAGTCAACTCTGCATGTAGTTCTTACACTACTGTATGGTTCTTACTCCATTTATATAAACTTTCTGATTTGTTTTTTTTTTTCACTAAATTGAATATAAATATATTTTTCTGTTTTTCCATTTGCCTTCTCTATTATTTTTTAATATTTTTGTTGATTTCAGAGAGGAAGGGAGAGGGAGAGAGAGATAAAAACATCAATGTTGAGAGAAGACCATTGATTGGCTGCCTCCTGCACGCTGCCTATGGGAGATTGACCCTACAACCGGGTGTGTGCCCTTGACCAGAATTGAATCCAGGACCCTTAAGTCTACAGGCCAACGCTCTATCCACTGAGCCAAACCGGTTAGGGCTTATTGTTTTCTAAAAGTGTTTTGAAGATCTAGGTATTATTCCTCTGTGTGTTATACAAGTTAAGTAGTTTTTCCAAGTGTATGCCTAGTACTTAAATATGTTTAGGGTATTTTTCTCTCATAGTAATAGTTAAACTATTCCTGTAGACCTTTTTGTCTTTAAGACATCTGGAATTTGTGATTTGCTTAAGTATACATCTCATTTAGATCATTAAGTATGCACCCCCACTAATTTTTTTCTGTTAATAGTTTTCCTTTTATGCTTACCATTTTAACACACCTGAATTTTATATCAGATAGTGATTTAAGTTATTTTTAATTTAAAGCAAGTTGTCCTAACATCATTTATTAAATATTCTTTTCATAGACTATTTTTCTTAGACTAGATGTGCCTAGTGTGGATTTATTTTGTATGTATGCTGCTTGGAATTCACTGAGGTTTTTTTGCAAGGGAAGGGAGGAATCTGTAGACTAAAGTATTCATCAAATTTGGGGACATTTTAAACCATTATTTCTTTAAATATTTTATCTGTCCCATTATCTCCCACTTTGCCTTCCGAGTCTCCAAATTACAGTATAATAGGTCACTGAAGTTATGTTTATTTTTTCCCATGTCACCCAGATTCTGTTTATTTTTTCACATTTTTTTCTTTCTGTTTTTTATTAACCCTTTTCTGTCAGCTCCAGCTATCACACTCATCAGTTATTTCCATAGTTTAGATATTGTGATTTCCAGTTCTTGATTATGCTTTTATTTTCTGTTGGATTCTATTTCCCTTATCCCCTCAAGCATTAAGACCATAATTTTCTTTACTTCTTTGTATTTATAACAGCTTCTTTGAAGGTCTCCTCTACTATCCAAATATTTGGATCATTGTGGGCCTTTTTCTGTTTGCTTTTGTTTCCTCCTTGGGTCTTTGACATATTTTTGGTTCTTCACATGTTTATTAATTTTTAATAGCATGATAAACATTGTGTTCATGGAATAAAGAGTATGCATTATGCTGTCTTCTTTCAAAGAGTATTTTTTAAAATATATTTTTATTGATTTCAGAGAAGAAGGGAGAGGGAGAGAGAGATAGAAACATCAATGATGAGAGAGAATCATTGATCATCTGTCTCCTGCTCGCCCCACACTGGGGACGGAGCCTGCAACCTAGGCATGGGCCCTGACCAGGAATCAAACCATTACCTCCAGGTTCGTAGGTCAACACTCAACCACTGAGCCATGCTGGCGAGGCTTAAAGAATATTGATTTTAGTTTTGTCAAGCAGTTATTTTACAGGAGGCCTGTTTTGGTAACATGACAGATTGACTGAAGGCTTTGTTAGAGTGGACATAATGTAGTTCTTAGTCTCCTGTATGATTCTTACTCCTAATATATGATCTTCTGGTATTTCAGTTGAATGCCAGATTATACAGTCTCCCATTCTAGCTGAATCAAAGCTCCAATGTCAAGGCTCCCAGTATTGTGTGACTTCAGGTATCTCTGCTCTTATCTCAGCCCAGTAGCAGCCACTGTCCTAAGTCTTGTGAAGTGTCAACCTGTGCATGTGCAGCCCAACCCTTGGGCAAGAACCTGCAGAGCATTACCCCCACGTATGTCTAAACACCACACTTCACACCCACACCTCTTGTCAGTCACCTCCTTTTCAGTGCATAATTCCATTAGTAGTACTGCTTTACCATCCCAAACTTCAATTTATGTTCCCTCAGCATAATGAGACCAAGTACACTGCTTAAGTTCCACTTCCCTATCCCAAGGCTGAAAAATGGCCCCTACACGGAGAGCTACAGTGCATGTTCACATATGTTTGTATTCTAACAGAGATTGCAGTCTGCATTACCTATTGCCCGATGCCTGAAAACAGTTGCCTTGGGCATTTGGTCCAATTTCATAATATTTACAGAGGGAGGCAAATCTAGTACCATCTCCTTTCCTATGGTTGAAGCCTGTTACTGATTTGAACAGCCCATATGAGCATAATTCAATTATTTTTGCTCTATCTCCTGATCTGTCTGTCTATGCCTGGGGTTATTTTAATTATCTTACTACCAGTCCTAGAAACTGGTTGAAGTAAAAGTAATAAAAAAGCAGAAATGGGTACCAGGAAGTCTAAATCACATGTTCATGCAATTTACTTCTGGACCTACTTAAGCCCGTTCCCATAGAGAGCATTTCTATATAGTGATGAAGTACTGATTCGCACACCCTCCCTTATGATTTTGTAACCATAACGGGCTTGTCATTTCACAGTTGCCCCCTGGTCTGCATTCAGTCTCCTGTGACCAAATCGTAAACCAGAAGACGATTCTCAAGTCAAGAATGTTTTTTGGAAGAAAAACTATGATTTTACTCACAATTTCTTTCTGGGCTTCCTTCCATACATAGCTCCCTAGAGCATCCCTGTAAGCTACAGACACTTCTCCTACTATTTCATTTTCTGGGTAGTTATGCAGAACAGCTTGTTCAAAAGCTTGAACCTGCAACAGAGGCCTTTCTTGTTCAGGGCCTCAGGAAAAGCTAGTAGACTTGTGAGTTTATTGGAAAATATTTGGGTTGGAGAACCTCAATTTTGTATGCTATGTCTCCAGCATTATCACTTAAGGTTTTTCATTTTAATGTAATTTCTTAACATGTTCAAAATACTGTACCCCTAGAATTTTCACCATTGTGACAGATCCCCTAAATTTTGCAGGATTTTTTTCTCCCACCCTCTGGCAAATAGGACATTTATAGTGTACTTGTTATTCCCTACCCACCAGAGCCACCAACATATTTTCACAGATGTCATGGAAATATGTGATGTTTTATGGGATATCAAAGTGACAAAAGTTCTTGAAAGCTGAAGGTAGAAGGAGAATTATCATATCCCTGTGGTAAGACATTGAAGTTATACTGATGTTCCTGATATCCCTAAGAATATTGATTTAGGAAAAAAAGTGGTAAGTCTAAATTTACACACTAAGGGACATAGGTTGCATCAATTTTCCTTGTAGAAATATTGCATCTGGAATGTCAGCTACAATTATCATCACTGCTTGATTACATTTGTGATAATCTAGTTATAATTCAAGATCCATCTGGAATATGTACCTACCACATGAATGAATTAATTTGGTATCTAATAGAATCTCTTCCTTTTCATATTTTAAGTTTTTTAATGTGGCACTAGAATCTGCAAGTTCCTTATGAATACAGGATAGCCTTGATTTAACTACAGTAGTAGGTATGTGGTGATTGTTTCTTAATAGACCTGTCAGTGTGGGCAAGAAAACCAACATGAGAATTGTGTCAGTTTCTCAATACATCTTTTCCTATCATGCATTTTCTGGGACTGAGGAATTAACTGCAAGTTAAGTCCATTGACCCAGTAAACATACCAGGATACAGACTTGGGCAAATGTACAACTTTAACCTGGCTATCATAGACTTCATTTTTGTCTGATGAATATGGCGGCATTTTATAGTTATGAAGTACTTGCTTCAATTCAGTACTTGCTTCAATTCAGAAATAATATTAATAATTCCTCAAATATTTTGTTAATTTTATTTTCTAGTATCTATAGCCTATTATCTGACTAAATATTTTTATTATAGATTTGTAGCAATTTTCAGGGATGTTTCTTAAAAGAACCTATTCTTTTAATCAGTGAAGACTGATTAGAACTTACTAGTAACTGAGTTAAATAAAGTAATTTAGGAAAAGAGCAGAGTCCCACCATGGCATTTCAACTCAGGTTTCTCACAAATGATCTATATTTTTATGATTAAATAACTAAATGATAACTTCTTGGATTATCTATTTCACACAGGTCCCTCATGATTAATTTGTTACTTACAGAGACCTTAATAGGTAGCTAACAGTTACTAATCACCACCATTTCATCAAACATTTTTTTTGTATAAATTAAATATTTTTGGCTCTCAGGGGCATATGATCTCTGTCACAATTATTTGACTTTGCTGTTGTGGCAAGAAAGCATCCATAGACAATATATGATCAAATGGGTGTGGTTGTGTTCCAATAAAACCTTGTTTGCCAAAATTGATGACAAGCTTGATTGAACAATTGACAATGGTCTATAAAGATCATAGATCCAACATGGTTTCTAATGCTTAAGTACCTTCATCTAGCACAGCGGTTCTCAACCTGTGGGTCGCGACCCCTTTGGAGGTCGAACGACCCTTTCACAGGAGTCGCCTAAGACCATTGGAAAACACGTATATAATTACATATAGTTTTTGTGATTAATCACTATGATTTAATTATGTTCCATTTGTAACAATGAAATTGGGGGTCACCACAACATGAGGAACTGTATTAAAGGGTCGCGGCATTAGGAAGGTTGAGAACCACTGATCTAATACAATAGTTTCATTGATATCAAAAAGTTCAATTTAATTGAATCAGAATGAATAGAAATTTTAAAACATACTATTGCTCTCCTTAACAATACATTTCTTAACAATGAAAAGAATATTTGCTAGGCTATTCAGTAGTTATGGTTAAACATGTTGGTCATGACAGATCAACTGTGTTAACTCATATACATGAGATTTTGTCTGCAGTATGGCTAGGAAATGTTGACACTACAGATTCTAGGCTCCTTATTACTTCAGGCTTCCATTAGTCCATAATAGGTTTTAGACCTACACCTTCGAGTCCAGGGTGAGCGGAACAACATCAATTTATCTCACTCAGGTCAACCTTAATCTGTTACTGTCTGAAATTTCTCCTACAGGCAATTCCCAGGTACCTGTCTACACCAGTTAGCACATTACTGTAATTACTTTGTTGAATGGTTAATCTTCTTAGAGCAGGACTTGCATTAATTAGTCATTCATATATAAATTTTGAATTTTATCAGAATTTTATAGCCTTTCTCATTGCCAGAATCTCCCTCTGAGAAGTTGCCTTTCTTGTCAGAATTTGTCTTTTTTGTTGAGAATTTTGAGAATCAAACACATAGGGATTTTCTTTACTTTGAGTTTAAAGTTATTGAAAATATTTCAATTTTGTAATTTCAACATTTAAAAATACTTTTAATTTAAAACAAATACTATATCTATGGATTATGCATTATAAAATTTACAAAAGGAAACAGCTATTTAATTTATTTATTATATGATTACTAGAGGGCCAGTGCACAAAATTCATGCATGGGTAGGATCCTTAGGTCTGGTGTATGATCAGGGCCAATCTGGACCTTCCTTCCCCCAGCTGCCAGCTGCCAGCTGCCACCTGGAGCCTTCCTTCATTCTGAAAGACCCCCTGGTGGTCAGCATATGTCATAGCGAGCAGTTGAACTCCAGGTCAGTAGAACTCCCAAAGAGACAATTTGCATATTAGCCTTTTATTATATAGGACTAGTGGCCTGGTGCACAAAATTCATACACATTAAAAGGAAATTAATTAGAGAAAATATTTTTATATTGCTATTTGCCCTTTATCTATAATAGAAGTGTCAGAGATGAAAGAAAATTAGTAAAACTTATATGAAAATCTCCCTCCTGTCAGAGTGTGGGGAGCGCCGTGGGACCCAGAGTCAAGTCCCCACCCACCTGTGCGCCCCTCAAAATTGCGTGAGACCCAGACCCAGCTGGCCCCACCCCTGTCAAGCCCCACCGGGTGGAGGGGCACGGCCTCAGGCCCCCCGGCCCAGCCTCAGGTCCCCTGGCCCTGTCGTGAGGGTGTGAGGGTGCGAGGGTGTGAGGGAGTGAGAGCGTGATGATGATTTGCATATTAGCTCTTAATTATATAGGACTAGAGGCCTGGTGCATGAAATTTGTGCATGGGGGGGGTGTCCCTCAACCTAGCCTGTACCCTCTCCAATCTGGGACCCCACAGGTCACATCCCTCTCACAATCTGGAACTGCTGGCTTCTAATCCCTCACCTGCCTACCTGCCTGATTGCCCCTAACCCCTTCTGCCTGCCAGCCTGTTTGCCCCCTAACAGCTACCCTGCTGGCCTGATCGACCCCTAACTGTTCCCCTGCCAGCCTGATTGTCCCCAACTGCCTTTGCCTGCCAGCCTGATCGCCCCCAACTGCTCTCCCCTGATGGCCTGATCACCCTCAATTTCCCTACCCTGCTGAACTGAATGCCCCTAACTGCCCTCCCCTGCCGTAACTCACCTCCTCCACCAGGACCTGACTCCTCCACACTGCACAAAGCTGCAGGACCCCCAGGCCTTACTGTGCAGCAGCCGCCAGGCCCCGCCTTTGCTGTGTGTTCAGCCATCTTGTGGCAGTCATCTTGTGGCTGCCATCTTGTGGCTACCATCTTGTGACAACGTGCAAGGGCATGACACTACCTAAGCTTTTTTAAAAAATATATTTTATTGATTTTTTTAAAGAGAGGAAGGGAGAAGGATAGAGAGTTAGAAACATCGATGAGAGAGAAACATCGATCAGCTCCGCCCTGCACACCCCCCACCAGGAATGTGCCCGCAACCAAGGTACGTGCCCTCGACCGGAATCGAACCTGGGACCCTTCAGTCTGCAGGCCGATGCTCTATCCACTGAGCCAAACTGGTCAGGGCACTACCCAGGCTTTTAGGATTATTAAAGGTAAATATAATTTTTAATCAACATGTGGTATTGGACTGATGTGCCTAGTTCATAAAAGTATTCTTTTTATTTCATAAATACTATTTGTCCCATTTAACTTCTAGCATTTTTTGGAAATATACTTAATAGTTTATGTTAGAAAGCAGCTTCAAATATATATTTTATTTATTTCCTTTAATATGAGGAGGTTTCTCAATGGTATTCTATTTTACAGACAAATTAATTGAGATTCAGATGCATGAACTGATAGAGCCTAGAATACATGAACTTTACTTTGGCTCATAACTTGTCCTTTTGTGTGTTTTTTAATTGTTCTGTCTTACCACGGTGTTTGTATATATGTATGTGTGTGTGTGTGTGTGTTTCAATGCTTCTGATAAAAGGCCTTACTTAAAATTTCAATTATCTTATAAAAGAAAACTGTACCCAGAAGCAACATTAATGACACTATTCATTTTTCTTGTTCCTAAGTATTAGCACCTGCTGCTTGAACTATATCCCATCATAATATTTTCTACATCTAAATCTCTCTGTTGGGGGTTATTAAAATATTTGAAAATAAGGGTATTTAATATAACCTGACATTTATTTTGATACTGGTTTAATCTTTAATACCAATATATGATGATGATGTTTCATTCTCTAGCATTATAATACAAAGTTAATTTTTAAAATGTATTTATTTATTTAAGTTTCCCCCCTTTCTTTGTTTCATTCTCTTTTTTTTTTTTCTTCTCATTCTTTTTTCTATATAGCAAAGCTAACTCTAGGTGGAGGACTTTTGAGGTTAAAAACTATATGTAAGATTGTATTTTAGTGTCAAAATGTTTGGTCATTTTGTGATCTTTGGTATTGTTTATAATAATGACTTTAATAAAGTTCTTGTAATAATGACTTATTTCAATTAAAAAATTAAAATAATATGTATTTCATATAAAATATTTAAGCAATGCAAAAAATGGAAAAATTTTTAATTCCTCACTAAGAAATCTCTCTATATAAAAGCCCAGCAACCGAATGGCGGAACCACCAGAAGGACCTGTCGACCAGTTGCTGTGACATGCACTGACCACCAGGGGGCAGACACTCAACTCCAGAGCTGCCCCCTGGTGATCAGTGCACTCCCACAGTGGGAGCGCTGCTCAGTTGACTGGGATGAGCAGCGCTCCCACAGTGGGAGCAGCTGCTCTGAGGGTGGGTCCACAGCCACTCGGCTGACAAGGATGAGTGGTGCTCCCACAGAGGGCCAATCCCTGCAGGCCACAACCCCCACCAGTGCATGAATACATTCCCTGGGCCTCTAGTATTTTTATAAGTTAAGGTAAATATTTATTTAATGGAAACATAATATAATGAGACATACATTGCCTGCAATGTCCACTAAATTTGCAGGACTAAAAAAAAACAGCTATTTTTTCAGTTAAATAAAAGTATCTTTTACTATACTTAGGTCTTGCTCAAGGACTATCTATGGGTAATTCTTTATTTGATAATATAAAGATGCTTTTTACATTCTTTTCTCAAAACAATAGCTAACTCATCACTCAAGAGAAACAGAACTGCTTGCAAATTTACTTTGCTATTTTAGTTCTACTCTTACTCACAGACATTAAAGAAATTATAATAAAGCTGGGATCTAGTATTAGGGATCATTTTGTAGTATGTTTATTGTATCCTTTAGTATTTTCACAATGTACATAAATGCATTACCAGAGAATGCAAGAGAGTATATATTCTGGTTATAGTAGTTATCTTTGCTTTTTTTTCTCTCTTTTTCTCCTGAGTTATGGAATTTTTTTCAATATTCAACAATCACAATTCATGCAAACATTTATCCTCTTCATGTTAGGCACTCTTTTAGTATAAATTCCTTTACCAAAAACATATTTGTGTTCTATTAAACAAATAAACAAAGCAAAGCATAATATGTTAATATAGGTACTTGGCCCAGACGATCATTTCATAAAATATTCTTCACTCATTTATTTAATAAATAGATGTTATATTCCTAAAATATTCTACAAGCCATCAATGTATTTAAACCATACTGGGTAATTAGCATATCAGGGTAACAACGCTTCCTCCCATTCAAGCTATGAGAATTAAAAGAAATCTTTTCTGAAAGAAGTTATATTTAAACTGATCTCTGAGGTTTAAAGCAAGTTATCCATAAGAATGTCCAATGTGTTGTAAAAATCACAGAAAAAGAAAAATATGTGTATGAAATATCTAGAAGAAAGATGTGATGTTCCAGAAACTGGAATTATTTAGTGGGGCTAGAATAAAAAATTGATTGAAAGGATATTAAAAGTTGAAAAAGTTTTGAATCATATAAGAAATAACACATGATATGGAATTAGAACCAGGAAGGCTGAGGCCTGATTGGCAATAGTCAGAATTTATGATGTAATAGCTTTAGATTGGCACATAGGTGAGTGTTTTAAAGTGCAAACAGATGAATAACTATTGGTTTTTATAGCTTTTTAAAAGTTAATTCACAGTCTTACCTTCTACAAGTAACTATTTCCTGATGCAAGACCTAAATCATTTCTTCCTAATCTCAATATGTTTAGCGCAAGAATAGAAAAATATGCTTCATCTCCAACTTGTTTGGCACAGGGAAAGTAAATAATGGTTAGTCCTCAATTGTTTAAACCAGAAACAGGAAAGTATGTTGGTCAGTTCTCAGTAATTAAGGTAATAAATTAAAATGAAAGCTAAACTAAGTCACAAGAAAAAAATACTAGTGCACTTGGCCAAAGCAATTTTATTAGATGGGTGGTTGGGGAAGTAAAATTGAAATGGATTGAAGAGTATTCAGAGAATCAGGAGTTAATATAATGAGTGCATACCACACTTGCAAAACAGCTGGTTATACAAGAAAATAGAGAGGAATCACTATGGCTTGAGTAGTTCATGAGGTCTAGAAAACATTTTATTAATTTTATTGTTTTATATGTCTTAGTTTGGGGGAACCTTAAGCAAGTTTAAATTCTGGTGTGACGAGATCATATTGAACTTTTTAAATTACATTTCTTGTAACTTGAAGATTTATGTTATTGAGTGGCAATAACAATGTCATATTATATGAATATTACAGTGTCACATTATACCATCTGAGAGATTCTTAGATTAGAAAGCTACCGTATGGTTAAATTAATGAAGATATAAAAATTAGACAATAATAGAAATAATCCAATGTCAGATTTTACTTAGTACTTACAGGACCCACTGTAAAGATCTAACCTATTTCCTAAAATTTTAAGGTCCCATGTGTTGAACTAATAAAGGTGGAATGTGATAGGGAGAATTTTAAATAATGAACCTCAGCATAAAAACCATTAGTGTTCTGATGTGAAAACTCCTTTTCAAATCCTGAGGTCAAAGGTTAAGGACAACTCAATCCTGAGATCATGAAATGATTTATGAGGAAATGTGCACGCACTATGACAATGGCTTTATGGGGAGAAAAATCAAGTCAAATCTCTGACAGATCAACCAGCCTTCAAGGAAAGTGACTTATTTTCAGTTATAATATAAAGAAACTCAAAGCATAAGAAATGTAAGGGAAAAAACTTTAGGATTGAACATGAACTCTGAAAAGAAATAGTTTGAAAGCCAATTTCTAGCTCTCTGTTCTTTTAAGATTTATGCTTTTGAATTACTTTTAACATTTTCAGAAAAGCCCATATTATAGCCAATATTTTTTAGGGTAACTAGATTACATAAAAGGAGGTTCTGCCTGACAGGTGTGGCTCAGTAGTTGAGCATCAACCTATGAAACAGGAGGTCATGGTTGGATTTCCAGTAGGAGGCATATAGGAGGCAGCTGATCAATAATTCTCTCTCATCATTGATGCTTCTATCTCTCCCTCCCTCTCCCTTCCTCTCTGAAATCAATAAAAACATATTTTAAAAAGTAAATAAAATAAAAGACAGTGCTATCTTAACAGTAATTAGCTTTTAGACTGTTAGTACTGTCAAATTCTATGTCCTGTTCATGTTATATCTATGGTCTCAACCAAACTCTAAAAATGTATTATTCTATTTTTTTCCCTATTTGTGCTAATATTTCATCCAACAGAAATTGGGTAACTTGGGGAAAAAAAGTATATTGAAGTATTATCTTGATAACATTTGCCAAGTATAAAACTCTTAGTGAGGTGTAAAATTTTCTGCCCTAGGTATGTTATGTACCTTGTAAGAGATGAACATAAAGATCTGAATGGATCCTTTATCCCTAATCTCTTTTAAACCAGTCTGGAGCTACTCTTCAGGGCAGTCTCTAATATCTTGGCTTTTAGACCTTATTCATGAAATCTGGTACCAGACAAGAAATATCAGATCTCAATGTGACAGTTTTAATCTATTTGGCAATTGATACCCCCGACTTGATTCTCCTTAGTTCCCTGAGAACCAATAGTAATCTGTTCATTCTAGATTTTTAAATGCATCCTGCAGGGCATTTTGTGACTTTTCTAGTCAATGTGTTAATCTGTGGGAGAATTCTGCTGCTCTTGTTGCATATGCCTGAACCTACATTCCTAAAATATATGCTGGGAAATGACCATACACTAGGGTTATAATATATAAACTTATGAAAAGCAAACATATGGTACTGAAAAAATTCTATTAGTTTTAAAAATTTAAGGAGAAAGTTGTAAAGTATGATGAAAATAACCATATCATGTAGACAGATATTGTAGATAACAGAGGACACACATATTTTCAATGAATTTAAATTTAAAACTTGTCTGTAGTTTTTTGGGATATTTATGTACACAAACAAATTTTTAAAAATAATGTTACACATTTTCCTTATCTAACTAATGGACTTCATTTATTTTTCCCTTGTTATATTACACTGGCAAGGCCCTCCAGAAAACTGTTGAATAAAAGCAGTATGAATGGATTTCGTTTTCAAACTCAAGGAGAAAGGGTTTCCATTAAATATGATGCTTTCTATCTAAATGAATTAGGTGGCTTTATATGACTAAAATGTGCACCTTAATTAAATCCAACTTACTTGTGATGCATTATTAACTATATATTTGAGACTTTTTTATATATACACTAGAGGCCCAGTGCATGAAATTCATGCATGGGTAGGGCCAATCTGTGGGGCGAATTGCGGGGCAAATTGCGGGGCGATAGGGGGAGTGGGGGAGACCCTGCTGTCACCCACCTTGGCTGGCCTGGGGCCTGCGGGCTGGGGGCAGCTCCTGCATTGAGCGTCTGCCCACTGGTGGTCAGTGTGCATCATAGCAACTGGTCATTCCACCGGTCATTCCGCCGTTTGGTAAATTTGCATATTAGGCTTTTATTATATAGGATATCTTTTTTCATGTACATTTCTGTATTTGATTGCTAATATTTGGTTTAGGATGTTTGCAAATATATTTAGGACAGAGAATGACCATTAAATTTCCTTCCTTGTAACAACCTTTTTAGTTTTGCATCCATGTTATATTTGCCTCATTTAATGAATTGGGGACAAGTTCTCTTTCTCTGTTCTTTGGCAAGTTCTAAGAAAGAGGGATTTTTGTTTGCTTTGTTGTTACTGTTTATTGCTTTGGTTTTATTATGATGTGTAGTTTTTTCATTTTATCTTGGAATTTGTGTCTTTAATACATTTTTTACAACTTTTGATCATTCTTTCTTCAAATGACATTTGCCTCATCATGCTTCTCCCCTACTTTTACAGTTATAATTATATGAATATTATAATTTCATACCATGTTTATGTTTCTGAAAATACTTTTTTAGCTTTTTATCTCAATATTTTAGTTTAAATATTTTTAAATCACTTTGTCTTCTTCATATGCATCCAGACTGCAAATTCATTCATCTTCCAAAAGTTATAGCATTATATTTTCTTATTTATTTCCATTCGATTTTTTCATATAACAATGTGCTGTGAAAATCTTCAGCTTGTCACCTATACTAAAATATATTAATGACAGTTATTTTCACATCTATTAAGTAAGTAATTATGACCCATCCAGAGATCCCTGCAGCACCTGGGAGCCTGTTTATATTCTCTGTCATTCTCCCTAGGTCCTGTTTCTTTATAGGCCTGCTATTCTTTTTCTTTAATGGCAAGCATCATATATGTGCAAATGAAATCATAGAGTCCCGATGAGGTTATCTTTTCCTAAAAAGAATGTATTTTGACTGTTTTCTGATATTTAGATTAGAAAATTACCTCATTGCAATTAGAGATTTTACTGATTTAAATCTAAGTTTCAGTCTCTGTATTATCTTATCTTTTTCCAGTTTCCTTAACCTCTAGGATACAGCCCTTAGGAAGTCTACGTGTGAGCCTGTGTATTTATCACAGTCCCTTTTCCCTGTTGGACCTTAAATTCAGATGTTTATTTTTCAAGCTCTGCTTAACTCCTCCGCTTTCTATAAGCCATTTTCTGCTGTCTAGCATGGCTTAGGAATCAGCAATTACCTCCAGAGAAAACACGGTTCCCCATGACAGCCTTACCTAATCTTCCCTCCTTTATGCCCCCCCCCCCCACCCCCCCGCCCCACCTTTACCTTTCTGGCTAACTTTGGATCCCACAATTCCAATATCCATTATTTTCCCCAAACCTCATGACACTTAAGTTGTGTTTAGCTGCTACATTATATTGGGCTTCTCATACTCTCACCCTATGCTGCTTATAATTAGTAAATACCTAGGGGGTGGGGCCGGCACAGACTAATGAGCTGACTTCCATGAATTTGCCTTTACTAGAGGATCTTGGCCCTTCATGGCATAGCTGCTTTAGTAGCTATTATTAAACACAAATAATTATTTTGATATTATATGTGACTTTGTTTCTGGTGTTCTTGGTGAAGGATCTAGTCAGCTACAAGTTATTGCATTGTAATTGGAAGCAGAATATTCCATATTACCCTCTATCTTGAAATAAGCCATTTCATTATTCATTATTCTTGGTTGTGGTGGGCACATCATACATCTCAGGATAGTGAAATGTCTTCATCATGGAACAGTCTACTATATCTACTAATAGATATAGTAGCCATAATTAAGTATCATGAACTTTTTGAAATCCTGAAGTTTGTTACTTATGATTAAAACATAAGTAACTGAAGTAATACATTCTGTATTATTGCATATTTTTGTTTAACCAGTTAGATACAGAATATGAAACAGTAATTTATTATTAATCTTTTATGAACCATATTTCATAATTTTTCATAATAAAATTCACCTATTTCTGTAAAGCAACATTTACCATACCTCACAAGAATCATAATTTAAAATAGTATAATAAGATGATCTACCTCAATATCAAATGGAATAAAGTAACATCTTATTAGTAATTAATTTTAGACTAGGCATGTTTGTATTCTACTATGTCTGGGATTTTTCAGGTTTAGTAACTTTATGTTATTATAAATACAGATAACCTATCTTTTAAATCTTTTTAAAGACAAAAACACAGATAATTTATAATTTATTTACTGCTTCCTGAAGAAAATCATTTAACCCAAAATAGATTTTTTTGTTGTTTTGTTAATCTTCACCAGAAGATAATTTTTCATTGATTCTTAGGGAGAGTAGAAGAGAGAGGGAAACATTGATGTGAGAGAAGCACATCAATTGGTTGCCTCCTGTAAGAGCCCTGATCAGGGCCAGGCCTGGGAGGAGCCTGCAACTAAAGTATGTGCCCCAGACCGGAATCGAACCCGGGACCCTTGGTCTTCAGACCAACACTATCCACTGAGTCAAACCGGTTAGGGCCAAAATGAATTTTTTAAACATATTAATAATGAAGAAGATAAAAAGAGAGTCATTGATTTTCTTTGTACATTTTAAAAACTCTGAGCATAGTTCTGGACAATCTGTGGTCCTTATAAACAGCAACATTTTTGTGTGTGGTTTGCAGGCTGTCAGCAACTAGCCATTCATTGACACCTCAAAGTGATTTGGACTCCAGCAGCTCTGAAGAATTCTATCAGGCTGTTCACCATGCTGAGCAAACCTTCAGGAAAATGGAAAGTTACTTGAAACAACAACAGCTCTGTGATGTTATCCTGATTGTTGGGAACCGCAAGATACCTGCACACAGGTATAGTAATCTGTCTTTATTGGAAACATGTATTTATGCATTTAAAAGTGATAGTCAGATAGATTACAAACTTTCATGATTAGAGAATTAAGAATTCATATTTCTAAGAAAGCTTGGGTATTTTTCTTTTGTTCTTATTTATTTCTTTAAGTAATCTTTTAAAGAAATAAAGCAAATACAAGCAGTTCAAAAATACAACTTCTGCCCTAGCGGGTTTGGTTCAGTGGATAGAGCATCAGCCTGCAGCCTGCAGACCAAAGGGTCCTGGCAATTGATGTGTTTCTCTCACATTGATGTTTCTCTCTGTCTTTCCCTCTTTCTTCCACTCTCCCTAAAAGTCAATGGAAAAATATCCTAGGGTGAGTATTAACAACAACAAAAATACAACTTCCTTTAACTGGTTGATAAATGCTCTGTTTTATATGATTCACAATTATATTGAGTGGAAATCAATCTTAATGTAGTATATATTTCTAATATCTGAAATGAGATATGCTTTTCTGATTGACTTTTTGAAAGGAAGTAAGATTAGCTTGGTACATATTATTTGTTTCAACTAGGAAACTCAAAGTATTTCATATTGGGCTTTTATTATATAAGCTAATGGATAATTTCAAGTTTCATGAACTAGACATCTGATTATGTTGTGCCATATTGATTGCTATCAGTTTACCTATTAAAATTCATCACATTTGATGTTGGTATTTTACTCAATGTTTTTAATGAAAAAATAATTTTAGTTTAATATTGATACTGATTATTTTAAGTAGTTGAATATATAGACAAAGAGCCTTAGATAACCTTGACATATCATTTAATACTATTCATACTAATGAATTAATAGAAAAGTTAAATTACCTACATACAAAAATATTTTAGTGTACTTCTCTTCCTTATGATTTTTAACTTAAGTTGTATTATCTAGATAATATATGCATATAAATTTGGATTATTGAAAGGATTCCTGAAAAAGAAAGCTCTATTTCTACCCTGGTAACAATATTAAAATGTGGACACTGACTTTGAACTAATACACTAAAACTACATAGGCATAGCATAGGAAGGAACAATTGACATTGAAGAAGTTATATAGATCATGTGGGGTTCAATCTGTAAGCAAACTATGGCAATAATATAGTATTCACAATTATTTTTCAAATATTTTTATGATATCACATTAATAGTCATTATTATTGAGAGATTTAAGTTGCAATATGTGTGGAAAATATGCAGGTTATCCTAAGCTACAACCTAAATAGCATTTAGATAAACATCATATTATTAAATGTATTCTTAATTTAAGTGTTACTAAATTTACTTCATTTAACTTATAAGTTAAATTAAATAATTATATATATTTAAGAATATCGAGGTACTCAATCAATTCAAAAGTATATTAGCACATCAAATGCTCATTGTTTTTTTTAAAAGAGAGAAGTGTTTAATATAATTCATATAATTTTATCTTATAGTCTACTATTATTAGTAATATAATATTTGTCATTTGAAGTATTTTTAACCAATACATTGATCAATTCTTTCATATTATATTCTACATTGGTTTCTTTATTACACTTTTTATCTAGGTTGTTATATTATTTTTAAATAATTTGTTTAATTATACAAGTTGTATTATAATAATTTTGATTATTAAGAAGTAAAATTGCTTCTTGGTTTCAATTACTTTAAAACATCTTAACAATGTATTTCTTTTATACATATTATCAACATTTAAATATTTCATACATTTATCAGATATTAAATAAATTGTATTATCAATTATCTACATTTTTCTTTAAGTGAGGAAAAAAATTAGCCTAAGACTATCTGCTAAACTAATTAAAATAAATAATTATATTTACACCATGCTTTAAAATTTAGTACTATCTATTTTACAAGTAATTTACATACTTATGATTCTAAGTTGAATGTGCATATATTAACAAAGATGTGGGAAATATTTATGGGGCACCTAAAAAAAAAGCACTCTTTTCAGTAACAGCAGGTACATTGTACCCCCTTATGTATACTTTTGTACAATGAACTGATTATAATTAATGCAAAATTAGCTCTTTGCTTTAACCAAATAATCATTTTAGTAATAGTAATAAGCTAATGGACTCTTAAGTTATTCAATTATATTTTAATTAATGCACAAATTATAATTTTGCCCAAATTGTCTTTAGGCAAAATTATAATTGGTGATGCAATCATTAGCACTGAAAAGTTTTGGTCTATTATAATTTTAAATAAGGAAAAAATAAATAATTTGCATTAAGATCTACTGCTCTTTCAAGAAAAGCACTGCAAGCTGATGTCATAAGCACTCACTAAATAGTCATCCATAAAGATCACGTATATTTAATTTCATATAAATATCTCATCATTCAAAACTTTCAAATACATTTCTATTTAAGTTAATAGATTATGAGTATTGAAGGGCTCTTCATAAAATATTTTGTTTGATGCTAGTTGTATTGTATATATATTTTTATCTGATGTAGATCACAATTATCAATGTATTTATGAAATACTATGTCTATATAGGTACATTAGATTATTGTTAGGCATATTTAAAAGTAGGTTCACTCTGAAAGGCTAATAATCATAAAAATGGCACATTAATATATTCTTAGAATGAATAGCAATCATAATTCTGAATTTATTTGTGCTTTAAGTCCTCAGAGAAATTTGAAAATAAATATAGACTTCTCAGACCAGCTGGTGTATCTCAGTGGTTGAGCATCCACCTATGAACCAGGAGGTCACAATTTGATTCCATGTTGGGGCACATGACCAGGTTGTGGGCTTGATCCCCCATAGGGGCCATGTAGGAGATGGCCAATCAATGATTTTCTCTCATCATTGATGTTTCTATCTCTCTCTCCCTTTCCTTTCCTTTCTGAAATCAATAAAAATATATTTAACAAAATAAAATATAGACTTCTCATAAATAACCCAGAATAATTGATTATCAGCAAATGAACAAAACACTTGAATGTAAATTTCTGAGTACTAAATACAGAGGATTTTTTGATAGGTAGGCTGCCTGTAATCATGGATGTCAGATTTGAAAATTAGACTGACAAGGTCAATATTAAAAATTGGACTGTTGAATTTTTAAAGGTAAGAGAATTAAGAGATTTTTCAGGGCCTACTCTGTTATAATGTAACTAGAAGCCCAGTGCATGAATTTGTGCATGGGTGGGGTCCCTCTGGATGGCCTGGAGGGATCGGGCCGAAACCCGCAGTCCAACTCCTACATGCCGCTCCTGCTCATCCCAGCCCCACTGCACCTGCTGCAGGCCTGCGCCCAGTCATTCCTGATTGGGAGAGGCTCGTGCTGCCACAGCAGTGCTCACCAGTCATGAGCCCTGCATCTGGCACCCTCTCGAGGGGAGTGGCCTGTGGGATCCGGCTGAAACTGGCTCTCTGACATCCCCCAAGGGGTTCCGGATTGCAAGAGGGTGCAGGCAGGCCAGGCCAAGGGACCCCACTGGTGCACAATTGGGCCAGGGAGGGACCATGGGAGGGCTCTAGGGCATGTCTGGCACCATCTTGCTTAGTCCCCATCAACCAGACCCCAGCAGCAATCTAACCTACCATTCAAAGCGCCTGCCTGCCCCCTGGTGGTCAGTGCACATCATAGCGACTGGTCAAACAGTCGACTGTTTGCCCCCTGTTGGTCAGTGCATGTGAAAGCTATCGGTTGAGCGGCCTTAGTATATCATTAGCATATTATGCTTTGATTGGTTGAACAGTCAATTGGTCACCAGACAACTGGACACTTAGCATATTAGGCTTTTATTATATAGGACTAGAGGCCCGGTGCATGAAATTTGTGCACTCGGCGAGGGGGGGACGGTCGTTTTGCCCAGCCTGCGCCCTCTTGCAGCCTGGGAACTCTGAGATTGATTGCCCCGCAGAGGGAAGCCCCACTCACTGCCACCAGCTGGGTAGCTTGGGCCTCCCTCTGAGGGGCATTTGAGGGGCAATGGCAGGGGCCCCCGAACTATCACATTGCACCTGCCCATGGCAGTGGCAATCAGTGCTGAGTCCCCATAGCACCCGCAACTCAGGAGGGACTGAGAAGTCAGCAGTTCAGCCCGCTCGCCAGTCCCCGCCCACCTGAGCCTGCTGCACATGCAGCCTGGCGTTTGGACGTCTGTTTGGTCGTTTTGAACGTTATGGACCCTGGCTCTTTATATATTAGACTAGATGGTGTACAATGATATAGGATTTAGCTTATGAACATTTGTTTCTCCCTTTAGTCATTATTAAGAGTAAGTGCATTGGAAATATGTGAGAAATTCTTAAATAACTAACATCCTTTGACTTGGAAATAATGTCATTTATAATTTTATGTGCGTAGAAAGAGTGTGAAAGGATATAAAACATACTGTTAACAAAGCTTAATCCTGGGGAGTAGGGCTCCTAGACAGGATAAAGGAGGCACTAACATGTTTTAGAAATGTATAAGCGGCTGGTGTGACTCAGTTGGTTTGGCATTGTCCTGTGTACCCAAAGGTTGCCAGTTCAATTCCAGGGTTGCAGACTTGATCCAGGTACGGGGCATGCAAGAGGCAGCCAATCAGTGTTTTTCTCTTCCCTCTCCTTCTCCCTCTCCCTCTTCTTCTCCCTCTTCTTAAAAATAAAAGAAAAAAGAAAGAAAGAAAAGAAAAGAGATATATAAGCATATACAGGGTGTCCCAAAAAATGTATTCACACTTTGAATATTAAAAGACAGTGTTTATCAATATACATTTCATTTTCAAAATGTAATAGAATCAGCTGTTAAAGTATGTACATTTTTTTAACATTTTAAAATGAGCCTTATTTTTGTTGTTAATCCTCACTTGAGGATACTTTTTCCATTGATTTTTAGAGAGAATATAAGGGAGGGGAAGAGACACAGAGAAATATTGATGTGAAAGAGACACACCGATTGGTTGTTTCCCACACCCACTTGGATGGGACCCAGGACTGAGCCTGCAACAGAGGTACCTGCCCTTGACTGGAATCAGGAATGGAACCTGTAACCCTTCAGTCCACAGGCCGATGCTCAAACCACTGAGCAAACCTGCTAGGACAAGAATGAGAAGTGGCAACTGAAATAATGTATTTAGAAATGCTTAAAATATTACATATAGCAAAAAATATTTTATAAGTAAGTTAGATACGAATACTCAGGGGTAGGCAAGTAGATCTGTTTCTCTGTACTCAGGGAAAGCTTACTAATAAAGACCATATTTGATGGCCTAGGAATAACTCATTTCTTCCATTTTATTAAATGCAACATTCACCCAGGTATCTCAATCAGCTTGATAGTTTATAATAGCTCTGTACCAATTTCAGAAAAACAAAACAAAAAAAAGCTCCATTGGCCCCAGGCAATACCCACAGCTCCAGCAGCACCTATGGACCTCGGCTCCCTGTGGCTTTCGTGAACCAGGCTCCCAGCACCTCCAAGGGTTGGTCTGCTTTCATGATTCAAGAAGGTTCCTGTGGCCCCAAGTTCCCAATAGGACCCCTGAAGCCCTGAAGGCAGGCAACCTCCCACAAACCCAGGCTCTAGTTGACTAGGCCCAACCAGGCCAACTACTGCACATCCCAGCTTTTGTTCCACCCTGCACCAGGCCAGCTCCCACATCCCCAGACCCCATAGATCTAGAGTAGAGGTTGGTCCCCACAGAGATGGGCTTTCTGCTTATCTCAGCACCATATCTTCTTCAGCAGAACACATCTTCAGGCTGGGCCCCCAAACTCTCAGGTTATGGACTGACTGGGAGACCCCAAGCTCCAGGTTATCCCAGCGCCATGCCAGCCACAATGACTCCAGTCTACAGTCAGAATCCTATGAAATCAGGTTCCCAGAACATCCCAACACCAATCCAGACCCTATAAACCTAGATGCCAAGCCCAACCCAGTGGTCCCTTGTGCCTGGCTGCCCTCTGTTGATCTAGGACAGTGATGGCGAACCTTCTGAGCTCGGCGTGTCAGCATTTTGAAAAACCCTAACTTAACTCTGGTGCTGTGTCACATATAGAAGTTTTTTGATATTTGCAACCATAGTAAAACAAAGACTTATATTTTTGATATTTATTTTATATATTTAAATGCCATTTAACAAAGAAAAATCAACCAAAAAATGAGCTCGCGTGTCACCTCTGACACGCGTGTCATAGGTTTGCCATCACTGGACTAGGACCTATGTCTGCATATGCAGATCCAAGTTCCAGGCCAGTCACCTCAGACTCAAGTGCCTGACTCACCCCAACGATCCTAGGCTCCAGGTCTACCCATGCAGAGCCAGGCACTAGGCTTGTCCTTAGCACCAAGCACCAAGACTGCCACCTTCTGACCAGACACCAGACTTGTCCATCCAAAGACTCGAGCAGGAAGCCCGCTTTCAGACATCACCAACTTGTCCTCCAAGAATCCCTGGATAGGCTGACAGGCGAAGGGCTTTGACTGTGCAAGCCAATCTAGAATGGGAAATGCACCTACTTCCTTAAAGATAGAGATACTATCCCAAGGCCACAAGGATCATGAGCTGAGAGTACCATACCACTTAGACCTGCCTTATAAGAAATGCTGAAAGGTGTTCTTTAAGCGGAAATGAAAGGAGTCTAATTAGGAACACAAAAACATGGAAGTGTAAAACATATTAGTAAAGCTAAGTATTTAGGCAAATTCAGAATAATTTAATGTTGTAGTATGATGGTGCATTAATCACTTAAGTCTAGTATAGAGATCAGAGGACAAGTGTTCAAAGCAACTAAAGCTATAATTAGTTGATGGATAGACAGTATGAAGAAGGTATATTGTGACATCAAAACATAAAATATGGGAGAGGAATTAAAAGGTAGAGTTTTTCTACATAATTGAAGTTAAGTTGTTATTAGCTTAAAATAGACTTATATTTATAGAATGTGTTTTGTAAGTTTCATGGTAACCACAAAAACAAAAGCCTACAGTAGGTACACAAAAGAAAACAGAAGGGAATCAAAACATAGAACTATAGAAAATAATCAATTCACAAAGAAATACAGCAAGAGAGGAAGAAAAGAACAAGGGAATTGCAAAACAGCCAGAAAACAGTAAGATGCATTATAACTTCTTACCTATTAACAATTACTCTAAAGATAATTGGATTAAATTCTCCAATCAAAAGATGCAGAGTAGCTGAATGGATTTTAAAATATGACCCAACTATATGTTGTCTACAAGAAAAAGACTCATTTCAGCTTCAAAGACACACGTAGTCACAAAGTAAAGGAATGGAAAAAGATATCCAAAGCAAATGGAAACCAAAAGAGATTCAGGGTAGCTACACTTATATCAGGCAAAATAGACTTTAAGGCAAAGCAGTAACAGGAGACAAAGATAGTCATTATAACTTAATAATGGGGTCAATTTATTAACAGGACATAATCATTGTAAATAAATATTGTGATAATCATTCCATAATATATAAATATTTCAAATCACCATATTGTATGCCTTAAACTTACATATGATACATGTCAATATCTGAATAAAAGTTGAGGAAAACAAGGATAAGAGAAACTAAAATGTACTTGTTTTCCATCATTTACATATCATTTACTGTCCTCCTTAAGCCTACCATTGATACTCAGCAATACATAAAACATCTTTTCCTTTCATGAATTAAAAGAAATCTTTGCCAAACTTATAGCATTGGTTTTAACCCTGTTTGTGATGCAAAAGGACATAAAACATGATACCTTTCATCAAGAAGTTTTCAATAATCTTGAGAAGGAAAAAATAACCCATAGAACAATTAAGGAAATTATTATAGTTGCAAATAACCTCAACTGAAATATATGGTTTTGATTCCAAGGGCAAGAGATAATCAAAAAAGGAAATGAGTAGCATATGTAACATATGCTACTCATTTCCTTATTTGGTTTGATTGAGTATTATAAAATTTTTTCAGATAAATTATATTTGAGTTCAGACAGGAAAAATAGGTATGCTATTTTATAGTGAGAATAATGTGGAAAAAAAGAAGCAAATAATTTTTATTTATGAAAATTATGAGGCACTAGCTTAGTGAAAGTAGAGTAGTTTGTAGAAAATACTGCAAAATCAATTCATAAAAGTGGAACAAAAGTGATTATGATAGATCTTGAAAACCAGTAGAGATGTTTGTATTTGAAATTATGTGTATGATGGGAAACTCATGTAAGTTCTTGAAAAAGGGAGTGACATAATTAACTCAATAATAATAATAATGTTAGTTAACACTTACTGTATTGAATTTGTCAGGTTCTGATTAAAGTACTTTACATATACTATCCCATTTTGGCCTGAAAGGGAAGGAAATCCTTATTTCCTTTATTTTTCTAAGAAAAATAGAAAACTAAGAAATGGAGATATTAAGACATTCACCATTTAATTCATACATTGTGAAAATAGAATTCAATCCCAGGCAGTCTGGCTACAGAAGTAGTATATTAACAACTACAATACTCTGCCTGTCATATGTTACAAAGATAGCCCTGAAAAATGTTCCAACTTTAGAAAATGCACAAAAGATGAGCACTGCAAAAGAGTTTATGTAGAGTTCATCTAGGCATGAAACAGGACTATGTAAATACCAAGAAAGAGATTAACTGAGAAATATTTTGAAGACTACTTCTCAGTGTCACAATCAGATTTCCTGAAAGCAGACTAGGAGACTGCAATTCACATGGCATGGTTTATTTAAGGAGTGTCCTCAGAAGAAAGGAAGCAGCATAGGGCAGAGGAAGGAGCAGATAAGGGATGTGGTCTTTGCTAGAGCCTTGTTCATCTTTAGCTCCCAAGAAGCTTTGGAGGATGACTTGCTGCAGAGCTAGTCATACCCCAAGGTAAAGAGGTGGTATTTTTATACCTGAATTCTAATAGTCAATACTGTGAGCCACCCACAGGTGAAGAACACATAAATTTCCAGAGGGCAGCTCCTATTGGGCCATGTGTGATTCTAGAGAAAGGGTAGCTAGGAGCAGTTAGGTGGTAGCATCACTAGCCCAGGGCACATCACGTGCCTCATAAAGGGGGTCTAGACAGGGCAAACACAAAGTCCAGTACAAAAGGAAAGATGGATTTTGTGCCTTATTTGATACTAGAGGCCCGGTGCACAAAAATTTGTGCACTCGTGGGGCGGGGGAGGGGGGTCCCCCAGCCCCGCCTGTGCCCTCTCGCAGTCTGGGACCCCTCAGGAGATAACAACCTGCTGGCTTAGGCCAGCTCCAGGGTGGCAGAGGGCAGGCCCAATCCCTAAGTGCAGCCCCTGGTCAGGCTCAGAGCAGGGCCGATTGAGGAGTCAGGGCACCGCCCCGTCATGCACAGAGCAGGGCGGATCAGGAGGTTGCGATGCCACCCTCAGTCATGCTCAGGGTAGGGCTGATTGGGGGGTTGGGGCACCGCACCCTGTCACACTCAAGGCAGGGTCGATGGGGAGGTTGCGGCGCCACCCCCTGTCAAGCACAGAGCAGGGCCCATCAGGGGGTTGGGGCGCTGCACCCTGTCACACTCAGGGCAGGGCCAGTGGGGAGGTTATGGCTCTACCCTGTCACACACAGAGTAAGGCCTGTGGAGGGGGGTTGGGGCGCCACCCTTTATCACCCACAGAGCAGGGCCGATCAGGGGGTTGGAGCGCCACCACTGTCACACTCGGGGCAGGGCCGATGGAGAGGTTATGGATCCACCCTGTCACACACAAAGCAGGGCCCGTGGGGGGAGGGGGGGTTGGGGCACCGCATCCTGTCACACACAGAGCAGGGCTGATCAGGGGGTTGGTGCGCTGCACCCTGTCAAACACAGAGCAGCAGGGCAATCAGGGGAATTGGGAGCTCCCCCCTATCAGGCACAGAGCAGGGCTGATCAGGGGGTTGGGGCACCTTCCCCTGTCATGAACAGAGCAGGGTGGATAGGGAGGTTGTGGCCCCGCCCCCTGTCACACACAGAGCCGCAGGGCGATCAGGGGGTTTGGGCGCTGCCCCCTGTCACGCTGATCCTGGTGCCGGGAGGCATATTACCCTTTTACTATATAGAATAGAGGCCTGGTGCATGGGTGGGGGCCGGCTGGTTTGCCCTGAAGGGCGTCCTGGATCAGGGTGGGGTCCCCACTGGGGTGCCTGGCCAGTCTGGGTGAGGGGCTGAGGGCTGTTTTCCGGGTGGCGAGTGACTGAAGCTTCCAACCGCTCCTTGTTTTCTTTTTTCTTTTTTTTTTATTCTGGGCCAGCTTTAGCTCACAGGCCTCGCTGATGAAAACATCAATACAATGTTTTTGGTCAGGCTGGCTTTCAGTCCGATTGGTTTCTGGTGTTTTGTTTAGCTTCTTATTTGCAACATAGTACATAGTTGCTTAGAGTTGCAGCTGAGAGGCCAGCAAGTGAGGCGGGGAACGTTGGAGTCCGCAGCAAGCAAGCCTCATGCTCGCTTCAGTGCCTGGCTGCCGGCCGCCATCTTGGCTGACAGTTAATTTGCATATACTCACTGATTAGCCAATGAAAAGGGTAGCGGTCATACGCTAATTACCATGTTTCTCTTTTATTAGTGTAGATAAGTAATGGAGGAGGAGACACAAATAATACTTTTATAGTATCTACTCTGAAAAATTCAATGTATTTGTGGTACACCAATTAGAACCAGGGAAGTATAAATGAAAGAAAACCTCACAGGGAAGACTGAGTTAATTTAGGGCATAGTGAAATGCCACTGGAATATCTGGTGAGAAGTTTTTATAGGATTCCAGACACAAGGCTAGATTTAAAACTACCATAAAAGTAACAATTAAGGCCATGGTTAGAAATGATTCTGAAACAATGAGTGTTAAGGTAAATATGTAGAATCCTCATTCAAAACCTAGAGCAATGAAAGGGTCAAGAATAAGAGTAGGAAGAGAAGTCAGTGAATCAGAGGTAAGCTGAGATAAGAAAGTCTGCACTCCCCTCGCTAAAATGGAGACTTAAAGATGGAGTGGGAGGTCAAAATGTCAAATACCACAATAAATTGGAGTGGACTAAGAAAGTTTAATAGATTTTGAAAGAAATACATTTATGGTGACCTCAATAAGAGATTTTCCAGAGTGGCTACATTAATCCACTTATATATGCATTTTTGGCTCCTGCTTTTCTTGCATTAATAGGAGCTATATATGCACATATAAAGATATTACTTTCTGTTTTTCATTACATCCCTCTTCTAAAATCTAATGCAAATTTTATGTTCACTAAATCTAAATGCATTATAAAGTTTTCTGCACTTCTCTTACTGAGTTAGCAGTATTTCGTATGTTACAGTTTTGGAGATTTTATGTAATTATTTAAGGTTGAATTATCTAGGTCTCATAATAATTTTCTGTATATGGATGTGGCCCTGTTATAAAGCAAGTCTATATGAGTAAGATTAAAACGGTTAATTTTTTCTCAATATATCTCTTATGCACTAGGAGATGTATATATCCCTCTGGTTTATTACAGTTTGTTTTCATATTACATAATGTTATATTTTGTTCTTTTGATAAAACTGATCACTTGACACTAATTATCTAATTGGTATATAATAAATATTTGAAGATAACTGTGTCTTATTTTTTTTAAAGTTACCATACATAATGCTAAAAAAATCCCTGTAAAATATGTAGGAATCAACCAAGAGTACATAAGACAATTTTAGGGAAACCATTAAAATATAATTCAGACAAAATATCCTGAATACCTGGAGAGGTATATTATATTTTTGTATTGGATTACATTATGTGGTAAATGCACCAACTATCTATTTATATAAAAACCCTGGGTGTAACTCATCACGACTGAAGCTCGACCAACCAGAAGGAAGTCAGCCCTGCAGGGGTCGTCTTGGAAACAGCTGCGCCCTCCCCAAGCTGTTTCCCACAAGGGCGAGGTTTCAGGCAGGAACCAGCCCTTGGAGCATGGAGGCATATCATTTTTTTTTAATATATATTTTATTGATTTTTGACAGAGAGGAAGAGAGAGGGACAGAGAGCTAGAAACATCAATGAAAGAGAGACATCGATCAGCTGCCTCCTGCACACCTCCCACAGGGGCTGTACCTGCAACCAAGGTACATGCCCTTGACTGGAATCAAACCTGGGACCTTTCAGTTCGAAGGCCAACACTCTATCCACTGAGCCAAACCGGTCAGGGTAAGAGGCATATCTTTATAAAGTTTTAATACATTGTATTAGAGGTCGTGCTGGTACTGTTTACCCATAGCATCTACAGGAATTGCTGCAAATTTACTTCTCAGAGGAAGCACCTTTCATTTCCAATATAAATTACTGATTCCATTTAATGAAACTTCAATTTCTAGACTTGATATAAACAGTGAAGTTGCTAAAACTATTAAAAAGGCCCAACTTCTCATTATTGATGAATGCACCATGGCATCCAGTCATGCTATAAATGCCATAGACAGATTACTAAGAAAAATTATGAATTTGAATGTTGTATTTGGTGGGAAAGTTCTCCTTCTTGGAGGGGATTTTCGACAATGTCTCAGTATTGTACCGCATGCTATGCGATTGGCCATAGTACAAACGAGTTTAAAGTACTGCAATGTTTGGGGATGTTTCAGAAAGTTGTCTCTTACAACAAATATGAGATCAAAGGATTCTGCTTATAGTGGATGGTTAGTAAAACTTGGAGACGGCAAACTTGATAGCAGTTTTCATTTAGGAATGGATATTATTGAAATCCCCTATGAAATGATTCGTAATGGATCTACCTTTGGAAATACTATATCTATAGGTAATATTAAAAATATATCTAAACATACAATTCTTTGTCCAAAAAATGGGCACGTTCAAAAGTTAAATGAAGAAACTTTGAATGTACTCGATGGAGACTTTCACACATATTTGAGTGATGATTCCATTGACTCAACAGATTATGCTGAAAAGGAAAATTTTCCCATCAAATTTCTTAATAGTATTACTCCTTCGGGAATGCGTGTCATAAATTAAAATGAAAGTGGGCACTTTCAATAGTAATATCAATAGTAAATAGGGTCTTTGTAATGGTACCGGATTTATTATCAAAAGATTATGACCTAACATTATCAAAGCTGAAGTATTAACAGGATCTGCAGAGGGAGAGGTTGTTCTGATTCCAAGAATTGATTTGTCCCCATCTGATACTGGGCTCCCATTTAAATTGATTCAACGACAGTTTCCCGTGATGCCAGCATTTGTGATGACTATTAATAAATCACAAGGACAAACTCTAGACAAAGTAGGCATATTCCTACCCGAACCCATTTTCACACATGGTCAGTTATATGTTGCTTTCTTTCAAGTTTGAAGAGCATGTGATGTTAAAGTTCTAAATACTTCAGCACAAGGAAAATTAGTCAAGAACTCTGAAAGTGTTTTCACTCTTAATGTGGTGTACAGGGAGATATTAGAATAAGTTTAATCACTTTATCAGTCATTGTTTGCATCACTGTTGTTTTTATATCATGTTTTTTGTTGTTTTTATATCATGCCTCTGTTGTTGTTATATCCTTTTGTTACTGTTTATTTATTAATAAATTTATATGTTATTTTCATATACATTTTACTAATTCCCTTTTATCTCTCACACTTCTATTATAGAGAAAAGGCAAATAGCAATATTAAAATATTTCCGCTAACTAATTCCCTCTTAATGTGCACAAATTTTGTGTACCAGGCTACTAGTTCACATATAAAATCAGAAATGTACTGCATTTTTAATTAAAGTTATATTTGACAAGCTTACTTTAAACTTTATATGCAGAATAAAAATCCATGCTGTGGCCACTGTGGCTCAGTTGGTTGAGGGTCATCCTGTGCATCAAATCAAAGGGTCACAGGTTTGATTCCCAGTCATGCCACATGCCCAGGTTTCAGGTTCCATCCCCTGTTTGGGCGCATGGAGGAGGCAAGGATCAATGTTTCTCTCTCACATCAATGCCTCTCTCTCTCTCTCTTCTCCCTCTCACTTCCTTTCTCTGGAATCAATAAAAACATGATTTTTAAATCCACTACTAGTTAAGCAAAAATAAAGAGGGAGGATTTGCCTAATTTGATATAGACATCTTTAGAATCATAGTATTGTTTATATTTATAAATATTTATCATACATATAAAAAGAATATTTTATTGGCATAAGAACAGGCAAATAAACAAAAAAAATAGAAATCTCAGAGAGGTCACTACAGATTTTACACTTAAATTTATGATATATGTAGCACCATTAATTGACTGAGCAAATCAAATTCTTTAGTAGATAGTGTGGTGAAAAGTGCGTGAGTATGTAAAAAGAAATAAAATTGGATTCTTATCTAAAAGAATAGAAGAACTAAAAGTGAAATGAAAAATGTATTAGAAATGGTAGGGCAGAATTTTCTAAATCAGTTTTTAAAAGTGCAATCCATTAGGTAATTATAGATTAATTGATGGGTGATAGATACAGAGATATATAGATAATTGATAGGCAAACAGACACAGATACATAAATAGATTGCTCTGCACTCCATTGTTGTTGACACTTAGCATTTTGATGCTTTATATTCACACCCTAAATTAGACCTTTTGACTCTTTCAGGCTTGTTCTGAGCTCAGTCTCAGACTATTTTGCTGCCATGTTTACAAGTGATGTTTGCGAAGCCAAGCAGGAGGAAATCAAGATGGAAGGCATAGACCCCAATGCCCTCTGGGATCTTGTACAATTTGCATATACAGGTACAGTAAATGATGAAGCTTCACATTGATGTCTTGTGGATTTTAGAATTTAAGTACAGGATTTTAAAATTTAAAGAAAAATACAGCTTGCATCTCTTATTTTATTTATTTATTTTTCCATTTGAAAGACTAACAGAAAAATCAGACTACTTTTCTTTTGTCACTGAAATTATAAATGTATATATGTATACATATATCAAATTCTTTTCACTAATAATTTAAACTGGCTTATATGCCCTGGCATGTGTGGCTCAGTTGGTTGAGCATCGCCCCATGCACCAAGAGGTCACTGGTTGGATTCCCAGTCAGGGCTCATGCCCAGATTTCTAGCTTAATACCCAGTAGGGGGTGTGCAAGAGGCTGCCAATTGATGGTTCTTTCTCATGGATGATTTTCTCTCTCTCCCCATCCCTTCCTCTCTCACTCTAAAATTAATTTTAAAAAATTAAAAAAAATAAAATAAACTGACTTACAAAATAAATAGTTGATAGATGCACTTAAAAGAGAAGCAGAGATGTCATTAATGATCAAATACGAATTTGTTTATGTCCATATTTAGAACATTAGGAAGCAAAATGGATTCTAATTTTCTTTTATTTTGAAATAGATGTGTTCAAATAACTATTCTTTGCAGTGTACTATTTTAATTTTAAAACCTTTATAGATCATTTAATGTGGATTCTATAAACTTGAAATAGACAATGAAAATATATAGAATTGTGAAAATGATGAGATTTAAAATCTGTTTATTTCTTTCTGATCCTCTATATTGACATTTTCTATTGGTCTTTGCCCCTTATAAAATGTAGTGCAAATAGTTTTGCTAATTTAGCAAACATTTGTTGAATATACTTAATGTGCAAGTATTAGCGCTATCTCTGGAAGATAAACTAATGAGTAAACCATGTCTTTGCCTTCCAGAAGCCCATGGTCCAAGTGGAGAAAAGAGATGAGGGAATACATATGATATAATGTTAAATGTTAAAAGAGAGTTAAAACGCATAAAACCTGCTCAGAGCATTATCAGGGTTCACATCCATTTAAAACATTTTAATAGCTTTTCAAGACTTATGAGATTAGAGGAGACATTATAATAACATTTTGTGATAGTAGTAAAAGAAAATAGTATGAGTGGATACATTTTAGGAATGGAATGTGGCTCATTTTGCCTGAACTATTGATTATATTAAAATAGAGAGAGAAAGGGAGGAAGGAAGGAAGGAAGAAAGGAAGGAAGGAAGGAAGGAAGAAAGGAAGAAAAGGGCCTGATTATCAAAGTATCAGGACCCTAGGTTAAGGAGCTGCATTTTTCAATATTTCTGGTCACAGAGAAACAGGACATGGTGTTTAAAGATCAGCCTCTTAAAGCAAAAGACCATGGAACTAGTGGGAATCTATTTTCTTTGGGGATTTGGCTTATCATAGAGAGAAGCTTGTTAATACCAAATTTAACACTCAGTAAATGAAGTCTCTTTGAAAACAAAAATGCACCTGCTTTAGATGCTGAATCTTAAAGAAGCAATGTGATGGGAAGACAGACATTTTCCCAGTCTCTGTAATTTTAAAATTATGTTTTGTCAAAGCAAATATTTGCTCTGGACAAAGTTAAGCAGGTAAGCCTTTATTGAAGGCTGTTGTAATTGGGGAGGGAGACCAGAACTGAGTGTTTACTTACCACAGTAAGGGAAATAAGTCAGACAGAAAAGGGCAAGAACCATATGATTTCACTCATATGGGGAATATAAAACTGAAAGCAATAAATGAACAAACAAGAAAAACAAACAAGCAAAAACTCATTGACACACAGTACGGAAGTTATCAGAGGGAAGAAGGGTGGGGGTAGCAAAGGTAAACGTGTCACATACATGTTGACGGAAGATGCTTTGCCTTTGGGTGATAAACACACAATGCAATGTATGTGCACATGGCGTATTATAGAAATGTACACTTGAAACCTATATAACTTCATTAACCAACGTCACCCAATGAATTTAATCTAAAAATAAAATGATAATTCTGCAGGAACAAAGGGTAGAGGGGAGAATTTTAAAGTGCTCAGGCGGGAGAGAACACAGCCATCTGTTTTTGCTAATTGGCTGTATGTAAAGGAAAAGGAACGTCCCTCCTATCTTTGAGACAGAAGGTAGTTTCACAACTTGAAGCAAGAAGCTCACTCCAATTATGCTCCTGGTCTCTCACAAAACTGAGAGACTGGGTGCTCTCTCCCTTGATGTTGGCATTTCAAAGGGATGGCTCTGAGAAAAACATTTCTGGATTGGAAAACTGTCAAGAGCCTTTTTTAAAATATTCACATCTCAAAGGAGTAAAGAACGAATTTACATTTACAGGTTTTTCTAAAGCAAACCCTCTAAGAAAAGGGAGGTCAAAGGTCTAGGGGCAGGAAGAAGCAAGTCTAGTCAGCTGATGGGGAACTGAGATCATATTGGTCAATTTCAGTTGGCATACAACCTGAAATAGTAGCAAAAGATTGTGGCCTCCCAGTCAAGAGTAGCAAACACAACCACCTTATTGTTTCTTGGAAAGAAACACATCCTGAAACTTACATGGCAAGAATCCTTCTAGCAACAGAAAGGCATAGATCCAACACTTACAGCTTCCATAGCCTGGCAGCCTTGCATCTCCCTTGTGCAAAACTAGGTCAAAAGACACTCATCTTGGTGCAGCACGAAGTTGGAAGGTGCTTCCAAGCTCCCTGCTGAATGTAATGACCTAGATCTGGCTCTGCTTTTTAAAGGGCAGACGGGATACAAAGCTGCCTTTCAGCTGCCGCTGCCACTTTGGCCTGTGCTCTGATACTTCTGTCTTCCCGGTGATTGCTAAATTTCCAATTGTCAGTTTGTAGAAATGCCCTAGATGAGAACATAATTTACAAGCTAAGGTAAGGGGGATTTTAGGCATAATGTAAAATCTATACCTGTCTTTTGCTACATACAATGTAACAAATTACAACAATAGGAGAGATCAAGTGAGCAATAGTATAGAAAGGCAAGAATGGGAGGTATCTGTGTGTTTCTACTTAGATTGCTGGCTAACCTCTAAGACTTTTTGCAGAAGACTAAAAATAAATGTATCCCAGAAAGTGGTAAAAATGAACAAGCAGTAAGATACTAAAGGGTCAGCCATTTGGGAATATTTTCTTAAATTCTGAGGTTGGAGAGGCTTAAAAAAAAAAAACAAACTAAGGCAGATCAACGATATCAAGAATTGATAGTTAACTATTATCTGTTAAGGTAATGTGTTCAAAAGACATGAATGAGAGTGCTCAAAACGATTTCAAAGGAAAATTTTCTATGAGATCTGAAAATGTCTGAGGCTTGAAAACAATAGGTAACATTTATTTCATTCACTTAGAAATTCAGAAAATGAAACAATGGGTAAAGTTAGATTAGAATGAGATTTTGACTTATATAAGCTTCAATGATTATAGGGTTTAATGATATTTTATTTGAAGAAAGAGGAATTGTCAGTGGTAAACAAGAAGGTCTCCGCCTCAGGCCTGAGAGAATACTCTGCACGCCCAGTTGTCTTGCTTATAGGAATAAATTCAAACAAGAGACAACAAATAACAGCAAATCAGGCGAGGATTTACTTGTAGGAAACCTGGCAAAACTGAACCGAGTGCCTCGATATTTGGGAGTTTAAATGATTTATACCGCTAGGCTTGAGCCCCCTAGGCAAGAAACAAGTTATCCCCACCCTCATGTATTAAAAAAAAAAAAAAAATAGTATCTCTAAGTTATAGACTCCTTCATCTAGGACTAGGTGCTAAGCCATCATTTAGACCACATCCTGGGGGGCTCTGAATCTTTCCTGCTCACATAGGGGTCCACCACCTCCATTATCTATTTTCACTTTGTCATGTCACTGACTTCCTCCAAGCCTAGCTGCCTCTCCCAGCCTCTCCCAGCTCATATCTTTCTATCAGCCTGCTCTAACAGAATCAACCTTTAAAGATTTCATTTAATAAAAATGTATATATGGTAAGATGTGAAAGACACCCTTTCTAATTACCCCAATTTTCTCCTATCCCAGCAAATTAGAAAGAGAGGAAACGGGATCAGGGTCCTGGTAGCGTTTCAATAAAAACTAAAATAAAAATTTGGAAACTTTTTTTTTTCTAACTGGGAAGAGACCTGGGTATCAAGGAGTGAGTGCAGTGGTAGTAATAGAACAAAGGGTATAGAGGATTTTGTAAAAGAAGATGTTATCATAATAAAACAAGTTTAATAATAGAAATATGTAAGATAAAATAAAGAAAACCAATATGGTCTTTGTGTTGACAAAATTAAAGAAAATCTCAACTTAATTATTTAATAATTTTTAAATTCATTGGAAGCATAAAGGGTAAATATACAACTATTGAAATGATGACTAATTGTTGCAGTATCAAAATTAGCTTCTTTCCTTTAAAAAAAAGGAAAGGTGGGGGGGGCTCTGTTAGGTCAATTGTTTTCACACACTTACAAATATGTCAAAGTTGCGGCCCACAGGCCCCATGCAGCCCACAACATATATTTTTGCAGCCCAGCCAATATAATGGTATGTAAGAAACATTTTAATAAAAATTCCATAACTTAATTTTATAATCCTGTTATACATAAGTATTAATAATGAACTGCAACATTCGCTATAGACTGATTACTATGTTCATGTTGCCTTCATTTCCCTTACGGGCCTTAAGCACAGGCGCACCGTTTCTCTCCACTAATACTAGCAGCGAAAATTTTAGCAGCCCATTGCCACATCATTAGTCTTGGACTGACCATGGTGTGTGCAACAGGAAAATTTTGCTTTTGGAGAACAAGAAAAATAGGTTTATTTGCATTATGTTTATTAATTTGTGCAGTTATTCAGTGTCTGGTAAGTTAATGTTCAAGAAAAAATATTAATTTTTATTAGAATGTTCTATTATTTTATGTTAACAATTACGCATTTATATCAGCCCTTTGTAGTCAGCATGTCTCTATCGAAATAAACCTACGTTTCTAGAAAATTGAAGCTTTTGTTTTTTGCGGCCCACATAAACTTAAACCTTGTTTATTTGGCCCGTGTTGGCCTTTGAGTTTGACATGCTTGCCAGTGTAAAAGTTCAGGAGTGGAAAAATGAGAAAAATTACACTGGTGTGAGAAATAATTGTATTTCTAACAGGTTCATATCACTTTTCTACATTCTTAATTATATGTTTAAGTGACTTTAACATTTCTTCTTTTAAAACTTTCATTTGAGTTTTTTCGTAGATTTTTACTAGGAAATCTGAGTATGATGAGAGCTATTCATGGAGAGCAAATGCCCATTTAAGCAACAGGATGTGTTATAAAGTAATGTATAATGAAACCAAGTTTAGCACAGGCTAATAATATAAACAAGAGTTAAGTTCCTAGGGCATCTCATCAAAATTACAAAAACAAACAAACAAAATGATGTTGAACAAAATGATACAATTTGAGGACCTGCTGTACTGCCCTTTTACAACTTTTCCCTTAAATTTAAAGTTTGAATACTTGGTTGTGATCCAGATAATGTGTAATTATAAGATTGTATACCAGCTTTTCAAAATCAATCCAAAATTCAGTTTAAAATATTTGATTACTTATTGAATGAAGAGTCACACCAGGGACTAGTAGATGAAATATAAATTAAGTCTGGATGAATACAGATTGGAATGACATAGATCTTTAAACAAGTTGATAATAAATAGAAGTATTAGCACAGGAATAGTGAAAAAAAGCTTGTCACTTTTGTTTTCAAAAGCAGTAACATATATGTATCATTATGCACTATCTCAATTGTAAAGTTTTAAATGAACTTAGTTTTTAAAACATTTTTCTACATGTTATAAGCCTCTGTTCTGTAATTATACTCATCTAGAAAAAATACCTATATTTGTTTTAACTGCTAACGCCTAAATTTGCTATAATGAAGTCCATGCTGTTCTAGAATTAATCTACAGAATATCTCTGAAACATGGAATCAGAGGAGAAAAGAAAAAAATGTTTACAGTTCCCATTGTTCTATTTCCAAATTACTTAGGAAATTATAGAACTTTAGAAATTCCATCCTAAACATTATAAATGTTACATATAAACATTTTTCATGGGAAACATTTTTTGAGAAGTACATATTTAATATTTCAAATGAACATTGACAAAATTATCATGAGATAGGTCAGAACTTTGTTGGTCTCTTTTGAATTAACATGAGGGGACAGTTATTTTTTTCAGTGCTTGAGACGCTGGAGTTCTTTTTTTAAAATACATTTTTATTGATTTCAGAGAGGAAGGAAGAGGGTGAGATAGGAACATCAATGATGAGAGAGAACCATTGATCAGCTGCCTCCTGCATGCCCCCTGCTGGAGATCGAGCCCACAACCTGGGCATGTGCCCTTGACCAGAAGTGAAACTGGGACTCTTCAGTTCGCAGGCTGACACTCTATCCACTGAGCCAAACTGGCTAGGGCTACTCTGGCGTTCTTAAGCAGCCCACTCCATGATATAAAGTAACCTGACAGAGATCAATAGTAAGATATTGATTCTATTACTAGAATAAAATGCCATAACACAAATTGAAGGGTACTTTCTGTACTGCCAATACCCTTTTGTATAGTATGTGTTATGACAGAGTTCTTTGAAGTGGTTATGACTATCTTGCCCTTAAAATAGTTTGAGTAGCTTAAATCGACTCCCTTATTGCTGTATAGTGAATCACTGCAGATTAGGTTCATGCTTCCTCACAATTGAATGCTACTTACCTGCAAGGAGCAATGGTGCCTAAAAATGTAAGCACATTAATGGCTAATAGTCCTTTTCCTGTGAATGCATTGAATGCCTCTCAAGTTTTACTGAATGCCTACTATGTGCCATGTCCTATAATGGGCTCTGGAAAACAATATGCTGATTACACACATTCTCTGCCTTTAAGAGACTTTCCAATTTAGGGTTTAAAATAGCTATCCTTTGTTTTCATTTTGGGGAAGGGGGTTTATAAACATATTTTTTGATGAATACAGTCTCATATTTTCTCATTAAGAATGGTATAAAACAAATTTGAGGGCTACTATATTATTTTTGTATCTATATGTACTTCAGCTCTAGCCTAAATTAATGATGGCATTGTGAAAATAAAAGAGAAAATTTAATATATTTGAACAGATTCTCTGTATTTTAAAGTGACTTTGAGCTGATAAAAATTTCTTTCTTTCTTATCTCTTACATAGTCCCTACTATCCTGACATACTTAAAAATATATTCTGTTCATTGGTGCGTAAGAAATAGAGTTCGAACAAATATGGGAGATGGGATTACAGGGTTACTAGCTAAGTGCCAGGTACTGTAGAGAACTGATAAGGACAAGATTTAATAAAGGAAGCTGTTCATAGAAGTAGTATTAAGAAGAGGGCTAGAAAATTAAACTGCCAAATAGCAACCCTATAATCACATTAAGGCTTTAACTTCCTTATTAAAAAAAAACGCAACAAAAAACCCACAAAACTTTGTGTGCTATTGAAGTTAATTAAAGACTTTGTCCATGTTAAGGAATATTAAGATAACTTCTGCTTAGGGCCAAACATTTGAATGAAGTAAATACATGAATATAGGAGCTGATATGTTTAATGTTCTGCTTTAATATTGAAAGTATACTTCAGTATATTCAGCCTAGACTATTCTAAACCCTCTTCAGAATTTTTATTGTAATTAAAAATAAATTATTGCTTCATTTTTATTACTGGTTTAATTCAAGTGACATGAATTATGCAAGCACATTAGCAGGACATTAGTTTTAAACTTAGGGCTTTTACTAGATGAGAAAATTATGTTATTAATTTAACATATTAAACCTTTAAAGACTGGTTTTATATATAATTACTATGCATTTTTTAAAATACTAATTTAACAATTTTTATAGGATGTTAAAATTACTTATTATTAAAGACAGAAATAAAAATTAAAAAAAATATCCTGGTGTATATTGCCATCATACCAATACCTTTCTACTATTTTACCAAGAAACATTGTGTGCATGTAATATTGAGTAATAGAAAGCTAATTTAAAAAAAAGAAGTATTGTATCAAATAATAAAAATGGTACATATTTTGTGAATATTGTACAACTTTTGTTGTTACTGAACTACGTTTTGGCTTTATGCTATGGAATTTTATAAATAAACTAAAGAGAAATAGTTGTGTGAAATTTAATATTACTAGTTATGGAGGAAGGGTTATGCCTCTCTACACCATAGCTCACATTTACTTTCAAAGTTTCCAAGTAAGAAAAATCTCTTAGGTCTCATAATCAACTTTAAAAAAATCTGCTTCAATTTTAGTTTATTGTTCCTCTTAGTCTTTTAATTGTTCACATTTTCCTCTGTTTGGGGTACTAGAAAAGCAGAGACTGAATCATATGCCATTATACCAACTGCAGAGAACATGCTATGTATTCTTGTGCATTTATCTTATATTCAACTATATTTTCTCAGTATTATTTCATCTTCACTCTAACCCCAAAATATCTATACAATTGATTCTGTTATCTTTGAGTGGCAGTATAGTATAGTATAGTATAGTATATGGCATTTAACCTTAGAAATATCTGAGGGTTTCTTCAGCCTTCATCTAAATATTCTTGATATTCAACTAAAACTCAGTATGATGTGGACAACCCAGTGTTGATCCTGGGCATTTATTCTAATTGGAATGTACTTATTTCTTACTTTTCATTAAGTATTTTGATTATATCACTTGGGCTCCCCTTATTGTAGTTTGAGGTCTTGGTCAGATTACAGGGTTTTATGGAGTCTTAAGATCATTCAACTATAGAGTAATTTGAACTAATAAAATTAGCATAATGCTTAGCATATTGTAAGCACTCAATTATAATGGTTATTAATAATAGGTATTTTTATAAGTCCTTCAAATCCTTTCTACAATTTGTTATTAAAAAATAAAGATGGCCTTGACCGGTTTGGCTCAGTGGATAGAGCATCAGCCTGTGGACTGCAAGGTCCCAGGCTCGATTCCGGTCAAGGGCATGTACCTTGGTTGCGGGCACATCCCCAGTAGGAGGTGTACAAGAGGCAGCTGATCGATGTTTCTCTCTCATCGATGTTTCTAACTCTCTATCCCTCTCTCTTCCTCTCTGTAAAAAATCAATAAAATATATTTTAAAAATAAGTAAATAAATAAAAAATAAAGATGAAGACTGAGAACTGGGGAGGGAATAACACATTGTTCATAAAATAGTTATTAATATTTAATCAAATTTATTATATGCTTCAGTATTACAATATGACTTATAATTCATATGAATGGTTAAGTGTACATTTTTAGGAGTATATTTTTTAAAATAGCCTTCTTGAAATTTTTCTACTTTATATATTTATCGTATATTGCATTCAGTATTTTAGCATGACTTACCTCATTTGATCCACCCAGCCACATTCTGAAATGGACAATTAATCAAATCTTATTGTCTTATACAGAAATGAAAACACCTTAACATGGCCCGGTTTTCTCAATGACATTTCAGTCCTTCTAACTAGCTCTAAAGTTACTCAAACTTCTGTTTTATTAAAATGCTTATAAATGGTATAAAACAAATTTATATAGTACTTATGTTATTGACACATTAAGTGAAAAATGTGACCTTCCATTAGTATAGTACCAACTGCCATCAAATATAAATTCTTCTTAAAATTAATTTTATTTTATTCAAATCATGAATAACCTGAGGAAAGCATACAGATGCTACTCAAATGCAGAATTATTTGCAATCGACCATAGCGGTATTTGAAATAACCCTCAACCTTGAATGTCCACAAATCATAAGTGCAATTTTAAGTATAATTTTGTTTTATAATTTTATCTAAATAAAAATTCTATGCATGTTTAATATTTAATTTTTAGTATGTTTTACAAACATCTCAGTATGGCTCACAATATTCAGCTTTATCTAGCAGTTGGGAAAACTCAAACACCAACTTTATGTTTCTATATAATATATACCTTTAAAATACTAAATAGTTCTCAATACTTTCCATTTAAAATTTAATACAGCTGATGCTATTTTCAGATCGCATATGAGAAAACAGCTATAAGTAAGAAAACAGACAAAAACAAGCAAACAAAACAACACTTGTGACTACACTCTTCTGAAGACGTCCAACCCTAGTCAGTGTGGCTCAGCTGGTTGAGCGTCATCCCATGTACTGGTTGGATTCTCGTCAGGGCACATGGCTGGGATTGCTGGCTTGATCCCTAGTAGGGAGCATGCAGGAGGCAGCTCATTGATGCACATAAATGCTTTTCTCTCTCCCTCTTTCTTTCTCTCTAAAAATAAATTTAAAATCTGTATAAAAATGTTTTAGAAAGACTTCCATAAATTACCACTTTGCCTGATGAGAGAAAGGAAATTTATAATGAGAACCATTAGCACTCAAATGCTTTGTCTCCCTCAGATAAAGGATGGTAAGGGCTACCCAACAAGGAAAACAGTTTTCAGCTAAACGTGAATTGAATGTGCATGATAACTTAAAGGAATACCTGGATCCCTGACTCCTTTTAGACTGTGTGCTTGAACTTCTTGAGCACATTGTAGCTACTATTATACTCCTCTCATATTCCTTAACCGGACTAAATATTCCAGCCCAATGTTATTCACACAAGTCTGTTATTTGTTTCCCACCCCATCTTTTCTTCTTCTCTGGAGAAATGTTTATGAATAGTGAGTGAAAAGGATAATGCAAAACAATAAAATTTAATAAAGAATAATAGTAGAAGGCCACCTTGCAAGAAGAATTATAAAAATAACTTTACATTTGTTTAATAGAAAACCTTTGCATTTCTATCAGAAATGTCAGCAAAATACAAACAATACTTAGAAATGTGTGACATTATTTTCATATTTTACTGAGCTAATCTACTTCATGTTTAATAAGCATTTTTGAGTAGTGCATAAATTTAACTAATCCAAAAATTATATAATAGGATAATTTTGAATTTTTTTGACAAGCAATTATTCCATTAATCAAATTAAGGAAAACCTATTTAGGGCCTCAAGTACAAACCTCATTTTTTAATATTTATTCAATTTAAATGTGCATTTTACAAAATGGCTTTAGAATAAAATATATAAATGAGGGAAAATAAGGTGTTAGTAATACGATATAACTGGATAGGCTAGGGTGGTGTTTTGGGAAAGGATTTCATGTATATAGGAGAATCAAATGCATAATTTCTCAATAGCACTTTGTAATTACTGCACTTCCAGTTCATTGGGGCTAAGAAATATTAAGAATATGAATTGTTAGATGTGCAGATTTCAAGAAAAAAATATGAATGCTTATAGTCAATGAAAAGGATCATCTCAGAAAATGACTAATAATGATAACAAAAAAGTGAAAAGATACTCTATTAAGTAGATTTGAGAGCCAAAATAGTGCTGCCTCCCAGAATACCTGTTACCTCCCTCCAAAAAAAAAAAAAAATCCTAAAACCAAACAATCTGGCAACTTTGAAGCCCTGGAATACAGAGGAAGTGGGTATGACTGCCACATGCACAGGTATGATGGTAGAACTCCCAACCTGAACAGCATAAAATATCAAAATTGCTAACCTTTTTTCCACATTACAACAACCCAAGGTAGTGTATAAAATACTTAAGCACCCCAAGATGAAGCAACTTTGTAGATAATGTCAATTCAAACCAGGTCTGTGAGAACATGCTCCTCCATACTGTTGCAATAAAATCTGTCCAGTGAGAAGTTATATTCTCTGAGACTTATCCCCTTTAATTTCTCCTCTATTTTCCTGATTGATGTAGAAAATAAAGGGAGAAAATATGAAAGGTCATGTACAAAAGTCAAAAGATTATGACTTTTTTCATTATTTTGTTTCTGATTACACGTGTTGTATGAGGCTTTGAAATCCAAATAAAAAAGACCTAAAAAGGCTATTCCAATTCAAATCCACAATATCCATGATATGATTTGCACCATAAGTAGGTGTCTAAAATTCTGTTTGTATTCACAGAAATGACATACCAATTTGTTTTCGCTTCTCAGTCATCAAAGCAAAGGAAGAAGCATGATCACTTTTATAAAATAAAAATAAATACTTTGCTTAACAAAAGCACAGGGTTTTTTTATACTAAAATCTGAGAAACAATATTTTCTAATGCTTGAGAAAATGTTTCTAAATATTTGAATATCTGTAAGACACCATATGATGTACTTCACACATCTTCACTAATATGTCAAAAGTGAATATCATAACACATTCCAGAAGTATTTTTGTCTGATTTCAATTTAAATGATGTTCTCCAGACACACAGATTACTAATAATTTAATTAAAGAACAGAATATTAAATCTAGGATTAAACTCAACTGGGTTCCAGGTACATTTAATTTAAAGAAAATGGTATTATGTATGCTGAACCTAAGAGTAATTGTACTACATAAAGATATCTATACTAATAAAAGGGTAATATGCTAATTAGACTGGGAGACCTTCTGGGAGACCTTCCGGATGTCCTTCCAGACAAAACCATGGTGGCAGGGCTGAGGCAGAGGCAGTTAGGGGCGATCAGACCAGGAGGGGAAGCAGTTTGGGCTGAGCAGGCTGGCAGGCAGAATGATTAGGGGTGATCAGGCAGGCAGGCAGGTGAGTGGTTATAAGCCAGCGGTCCTGGATTATGAGAGGGATGTCCCAGATTAGAGAGGGTGCAGGCCAGGCTGAAGGACACCCCCCTCATGAACAAATTTTGTGCACCGGGCCACTAGTCTATTATAAAATACTTAATTCCATAATGGGAAAATAAACATATATGTGGTATTTATGATTTACAGTTTGCCAAATTATGTTTCTTACAGTGGAAGCTTGGAAAACTTGTATAAAAGTATAAGTTGATTGTATTTATTTAATTTTATTTTTCTTACAGTCAAAATATCCTAAAGTATTGAGTGACAGGCTGTTTTAATCTCCATAGCAAGTACTGGGAGTGGTAATTTATTCAGTTGGTTAGGAACAGAGTTATAAATTATAATATACTGAAAATAAGGAATATACACTATAATTACAGTCAAGAAATTTAAGCTCTTGTGCATAAACGTGTGTAAAGGGAATGTTCAGAATAAGTCAAGGTTTTTACTCAGCAAACCCTTCCTTGTTCTTTCCAAATGATAGCTTTATAAAAATAGTAGATTTAAAACAATTTAAGTAAATGAGAACTACTGACATTTTTGGTTCTGACCTGACACCCAGTGGATCTACTAAAGAAAGAGTGGGTGGGCAGGTGGAAATGGAAAAATAATGGCTCTTGATGTTGCACTTCCTTTTTTACTGGTCCTCCTGTAGATATTTTTCTGACATTTCTAACAGTGAGCCCTTAAAGTCTGAAATATACTTAGCACTTGAGAAATATAAACTGTGCTTTTTCTTGTATTTGCAAGACATGTATGACATTGTTTATTGATTAATAAATTCTAAGACTATCAAATTCCCCAGGTATAGCTTGTCATTTTGTTTGCTAAAACGTTTGTGTTATAATTTTTAGAGGAGAGCCAGAATTTACATCCAGCAAAGAGAGAGAGAGAGAGAGAGAGAGAGAGAATATGCAGGGTCCCAGATATATGGCATACATTAGAATAAGGAGTGATTTGATGGTAGCAAAAGTCTAAATTGCAATGTAAATCAATTTCTTTTGGTAACTACCAAAAAGACAGATAAGCCTTCTAAAAATAATAAAATGATGTAAACCAAATTACCTTAACTCTGTTGCCTTTTTTGAAACACTCAAAAATCCTATGAATTTACTAATATAAATAATTATTGAGCAAGTAAATAAATGACAAAGAATATACAAATCTGCCATGAAGAATTCCAAGTCACTAATGCAATTAATCTGCCCTCAAGGAAATAGAGCATAACTTCCCACTCCTTAAGTGTAACTGTGCATCAGGACTTCCAGAGAACACAGCTTGGATAAGGGAAGTAAAGGGTTTTGTTATCCCTAGCTGGTTTGGCTAAATGGACAGAGCATTGGCCTGAGGACTGAAGAGTCCCAGTTCCATTCCAGTCAAGGGCACATGCCCGGGTTGCAGGCTCAATCCCCAGTAGGTGGCATGCAGGAGGCAGGCAATCAATGATTCTCTCTCATCACTGATGTTTCTATCTCTCTCTCCCTCTCTCTTCTTCTCTGGAATCTATCTATATCTATATCTATATCTATATCTATATCTATATCTATATCTATATCTATATCTATCTATACCTATACCTATACCTATACCTACACCTACACCTACACCTACACCTACACCTACATCTACATCTACATCTACATCTACATCTACATCTACATCTACATCTATATCTATATCTATCTATACTATAGATATAGATAGATAGATAGATAGATAGATAGATAGATAGATAGATATTATATAAAAAGCCTGTGGTCATCACGCCATCATGCCGTAAGGACTGATCAGCAGGAGTCTGCGTGCACAGGGTGGGCGGGACTGAGTGTGTGGCAAGGTGTACACAGGTGGGCAGGGACTTGACTCTGGAAGACTTGACCGGAGGCACGGGTGGGTTTCTGGGTCCTGCTAGGATGGCAGGTGGGTTTCTGGGTCCTACCTCCCACGGCGGCAGCGGTGGTGGTGGTGGCGGTGGCCACAGCAGCAGCTGCGGGACTCTTTCTGGGTTCCACTGAGCTGCAGGACTCTGGGTCCTGGGTCTTGCATGATTTTGCGCGCTGGGTCCCTAGTATATATATGAAAAGTAATTTTAAAGTGAAGAAACCTGATAAACACTACTTCTACCAACTAATCAAAATTAACAACAACAGTGATGTCATGTTGATAGTATGTACACTAAATATAATGTGATAAGCCCAAAGTTCATAATCTTAGTGTAACCATATTTAGACAAATCTCAATTGAGGGACCTTTTACAAAATACTTAGCCAATACTCTTTAAAACTGCCAGTCATGAAAAACAAGGAAAATCTGCCCAGCCAGTGTGACTCAGTGTTCATATCAACCTATGAACCAGAGGTCCAGATTGGATTCCCAATCAGGGCAGAAACCAGGGTAGCAGGCTCTATCCCCAGTAGGGAGAGTGCAGGAGGCAGCCAATCAATGATGATTCTCTATTTTCACTGAAATTTCTATCTCTCACTCCCTCCCCTTCCTCTCTGAAATTAATAATAATTTATATATATATATATATATATATATATATATATATATATATATAAATACCAGGAAAATCTGAGAAATTATGAAAACCAGGAGGAGCCCAAAAAGACATAGTGACTAAATGAAATGTGGGATCCTGAAACAGAAAAAGGATGTTAGGAAAAAAAAAACCAAACAAACAAAAAGCAAACAAACAAACAAAAAAACCTCAAAGGAAATGTGAGTAAAGTATGAACTTGAGTTAATAAAAGTTTATCAATATTGGTTCATTAATTTAACATGTGTACCGTTTTAATGTAAAATGGTAATTGGGAAAAACAATTGTAATTTATGAGAAATTTCTGTACAATATTGCAAGTTTTCTATAAATGTAATTTTTTTATTTTCCTTATTCTAAGAAAAAAAATTTATTTCCCCTAAAAATTACTAACATATTAATTTAGTTTTAATTTCTGGTGTGTCAATTATATTATTTATTTATATTTCCATTAAAGATAGATAGATAGATAGATAGATGATAGATAGATGATAGAAGAAAAATAGTATTTATTTTATGGATTTCAGAGGCAGTTTTTGTACCTATCTAATGAAATGCATTCCTTTTTCAATGTAACTGAATTTATAAATGAAATATGGTAGTATATCAGACTGTTAATATGATACCACTTGTCTATTAAAAAATAAAACAGCATAGAGTTGTAATCTTCTACAATGTTATTTTTTCCTCCCCGTTCTATTTTACATATTTTTTCATTCCAATGCAGCGTAAGTTTAACTATATTCTTATATAGAAAATCAGAGTTTAAGTCTACTGTTACATGTTTTGAAAGCTCAACTGCTCTAGTATTTACATAAAGTGAGACTATAAATAAAAGTAGCACACATTGTTGGTACCATATTCAAAAATCATTCCCTTTTTATTCCCCCAATTGATTCAAGGGAAGCTTACTTTAATTTAATAATTCTAATTTATATAGGCTCAAAATCAATCAGTGAGGTTTTAGCCCATTGCTAATTATTGAGTTCAGCATGATTACATTTTTCCCAAGGAACTATACAAAAATAATTTGGGGAAACTTTTAGTAAAAATTTATTTACTGATGCAAAAAAATATGTATATGAAGGAATAGTTTCTCTTGTGATGAGTGTTTTGCTGTCTGAATCTGAAACTTGACACTACTGCAACCATGAGGGAATAGCAGGTCACTTGAGATGTCTGTTTCCTGATGTGATGAGCTTTTCAATTAATCATTTCTGGAGACAACCTTCCTCTGGATTTGTCAAGAGAGATAAATATTTCCTTATTATTTGAGAAAAGTTCTCAGAGTTTTATGATACTGTATTCACAGGATCCTTAAGTACCCATATTTTTACCCAAGTATCAGTTATTTTTAGCCAATTTTCTATGGTACCTAACTTGAAAACATTTAGATTTTCCCTCTCAGTAAAGCTAAAACCATTTGTGAACATTATACCTTGAAAGTTAACTTTGAATGAAAGTATAAAATTATTTTCTTTTTTCATTAACAGTAGTCATGTATTTTTTTGGTTCTCTTTTAAGTCAAGTACTTGGCAGATTTTTGCCTTTTACCATATAAGTCCATAAGAAAAATGGTCAGGTTATAACTATAAAGAAATATATCATGCATGGGGTAGTTCAAATTGTGTTCATTCAAGCTCAACACTGGCTAATATTCCATTTGTGCCCTCTGGCTTCTACAAATGGATCATTTCATTGGATATATTCCTGGTTGAAAAGAATAGAACATTTTAAATTCTTTGAAACAAACATTGCTTATTTCTTTAAAATTTACAACAAAATTATCAATAAGTAACTTCTAAAAATTAGTCTATAGCTAAACTATGAGTAGGCAAAAGTTTTTCTTTTTTTAATAAGAAAGAATGGGTAGATGCCCTAATAAAATGTTGTCAAAATTGTTATGAAATACAGGAATAGACCCAAAATTTAAATCTGGGCTGGAAAATTGTTATTTCTACAAACAAATATTTTAAATATCCTATAGCTTATCATACTGATATAATATCTCGGAATCACTTTTTAAGTGTTGAACTGGGAAGATAAAAGTACATACATGCATATATACACACACACACATACACACACACACACCCCCCACATACACACATACACACACCTACATGCCATTTTAATATTAGTTTTACACATATAAAATTATTTTAACAATATTATGGCTATGATAATAGCATATGTGAAGTTGTCATGACTGTAATAAGTTCTGTATATTATAAACTCTAAGAAAGAAGTTAATATGTGACATTTTCTCAAATTATAATATCCTGTCTTGTTGATATTGTGAATAAAGTTTAAATTAAAGCCCTCAGATATTATTTATAGGTATTAGTAAACTCAAGTTATTTTTATTAACATTTGAGCATCCTTTTAAAGGAAGAACCATAATTTCTGTGGAAGTGGATGCATATAATTTAGTTGAAACTGCATTTGTATGTACTAGATGATCTTGAATATTACATGAAGAATAGGCAGAGGAACTGAATAGATATTTTTCCAAAGAAGACATAAATATGGCCTACAACCACCTGAAAAGAGTCTCAGCATCACTGATTATCATGGAAATGCAAATTAACACCCCAAGGTGATATCACCATACCTATCAGATTGACTGTTAGCGAAATGACAACAAATAACAAGTATTTTCAAGGATGTGGAGAAAAAGAAAATTTTGTGCATGTTGGTGGGATTGTAAATTTTGCAGTGACTATGGTAAAAATATGTGAGTTCCTCAAAAAGTTAAAACTAGAGATATAATAAAACCCAACAATTGCATTTCTGAATATTTACTTGAAGAAAATGAAAAAACTAATTTGAAAAGATATATGCACCCTTATGTTTATTGCAGCCTTACTTATCATAGCCAAGATACTGAAGCAACCTAGATTTTCATCAGCAGATTAATGAATAAAGAAGATATGGTTCATATATGATATGAAATATTACTCAGCCATAAAAACTGAAATCTTGAAATCTGGGACAACATAGATGGACCTAGAGGATATTATGCTAAGTGAAATAGGATAGAGAAGGACAAGTACAGTATTATTTCACTTCTATATGGAATCTAAAAATAAAACAAATGAACAAAAAAGATAAAACATAAAGAAAATCATAGATATAAAGGTCAAACTGATGGTTGCAGAGTGGAAGGGGAGATGGATGGTGAAAAATGTGAAGGGGAATAAAAAGTACAAACTTTAAGTTATAAAATAAATCACTGGGATTTAATGTACAACATAAGGAATACCATAGTAACTTTGTATGGTGACAGATGGTTACTATACTTATTGTGGTGATCACTTCATTATGCATATAATATTGTAAGTTAACTTTAATTCAAAAAGCAAGATGCTGGTCTTTATGGACTTATTTTTATCTTGACCATAAATCTAGGTTCAAATTATTTTTAGCAGAGTGGCCTCAAGTTTTGAGAAATAAAATCATAGATGTTATGTTGTAAGCAGAGTTTCATAACCTCTGCACTTAATGTTCAGGTTGCTTGGAATTAAAGGAAGACACCATTGAAAACCTCCTCGCTGCAGCCTGCCTTCTTCAGCTGCCCCAAGTGGTAGAAGTGTGCTGCCATTTCCTCATGAAGCTTTTGCATCCATCCAACTGCTTAGGAATTCGGGCATTTGCAGATGCCCAAGGGTGCATTGAATTAATGAAGGTGGCTCACAGCTACACAATGGTAAGAAAATTTAATATTTTAATAATGGAGACATAGCTGTAGTATCAAAGGCTAAAATAATTACTGTCATTGCATTGAATGACTTTTTAAATTTTAACATAACTTTTGTACCATTGGCGCCTTTTTATTATGGAATACAATGCAAAACATTACATAATAGACTTTATTATGGCTTTATTTATATTTTATAGGCAATGCTGATATAAATATTGTCTATTTTAGATTTTATAAGTTGCTTAAATGAATTTTTTAACTGTTCCTGGCATATCTATCTTTATACACCCACTTTCACAGCTACCCTTTTTTGCCCATTTATTTATTTTTTTATTGAGGGCTAGTAGTTTCCACCATTAAAACTTTTCTTTTGCATTTTTCTTACAACCTCTCCACTATGGACTGAGATGTATCAAGCAAAAATTTATGTTGAAGTCTTACCTCCACTGGGATGATATTTGGAGATGGGTATTTATAGAGATACTAAAACTTCTTTGAATTGTACACTTTAAGGTGTGATATTTTTTACATTATCTTTATTCTAGAAGAGAATAAGCGATTACAACCATTTTATCCTCATCATTTCTCATACCCTAGGAATAATCATCTTAAAAACACTTTACACAGTCCCTGGCATATAGCAAGCCCTATAAAAAATTCAGCCATTTTTGCTATTGTTACTATTAACTTTATTAAAGATTTGATTATTATTACTGGAACAACCAATTTTAAAGTATAGAACTTCCCCTTTCCAACTCAAGGGAATAATTCATATAAGATAAAACTCATTAGGCTTTATTGTTGCTATTTATTAAAAAGCTCTTATTTTGACATTAAACACTTTTTCAAACCACTAATAACATCGAGTCATTTAAAAGTCTTCCCATTATTTTTATTAGATAGAATTTCAATATTATGTTAATGTCCTTCTTTAATCCTTTAAGCAGATTAGTAAATTAATGAAAATGTAGAAATACAAGGAAAGATAAGATAGATGCTTTGTAATTCTATTGTCAAATTCTTCTTTCAAAATTTTTATGACTGGGTACTGTACTACTATTGAAATTACATGAACCATATGAAATCAATGTAAACAAATATTTCATCAACTGAAATATCAAAGTCCAACTGTAGTCATTTAATTATGCACATTTTATTATAATTAGGGTCTCCTGGTTTAACTAAGCCAGAGAACAATATGCCTTCATATCCAGAGGGATAATGGTCCCTTCTGGTCCACTTTGAAATTATTAATTTAATAATAAAAATGTTTTTCTTGCAGCTGCTTAGACTGTTCTGCAATTTGTCATACAATAGTAGCAATATTTTTTAGGCACTTAAAAATGAATGCCTTATAGTAAAATGTATTTAAAACAGAAACTAGAAGAGCTCTAGCTAACATACTCAATTTCTAAAATAACTATGTATTAATTTTTTGAAACTATAAGTGGATTATGTAGTATTATGTCATGTCTTTTGAAATTTAAATGATTTCAAAATCTTTTGGAGGCAAAAGCTCTAGTATTCTCTAGATGTGCATGGGTTGCTATTTTAGTGAAGAAAATATATTGCGCAGTTGTCTTCCTAGACACTGTTTTCTCTCAGTTCCATAAAATTCTGAGATGAATGCTTGTATCTCATATTACAACTTCTCACCACATATTTGCTTCTGATCCTTATTTAACCATGCATATGTCCTCATCCAATCTATTCAAACTGTGCTTTGAGAGCAAACCTATTATGCTATGATATTTTTTTTCTTGTTAACTATGTTATAGCAAATCATCCCAATTTTCCTATTACCTCCAGGACTGAATTAACTTCTTTATTTGCTATAATTATTTATTTGTTTATATCAAAAATAAGATTTATTTGTTTCCATTTTTAATTTTCTTGCTAAGATTTTTTAGATATGAACTTGGTCTTCAAAGTCTAGATATTAACTTGCTGTCCATATGTGTTTGTTATTTATTTTATTTGTTAACTTTTCTTTAGAAATTTCACTCATTTATTTGGCTTCAGCTATTGATTTTTTTTGTGGATGATTCCAAAGTCTATTTAGGGAAGGTGACTCAGCTTGGCAGTGGTTCATGTGCAAAAATACTGGAAAAATTTTATTGAGAGCTCAATATTAGGTAGAAGTGTGAAACTAATTTTAAAGCATTTAAAGTTTGGCTGCTTAAATATAAAGATAGCAACAAAATAATTTAAGGAACTGGCCACCCTTGTTCTCTATTAGTCAGATTTCATTATGAGACCTGTGTTTAATTCTGTACATCGCATTTTAAAAGCACTAGAGAATGATAAGCTGAAACAGATGAGAATAACAAGAATAGTAAATATTTTATCATTTTATATGAAGAAAAGTTGGAAAAAACTGTGGGTGCCTGTGGCTGAATACTACTAGGGAATGAAAAGAACTGTCTTCATGTATTTGACAGAACAAACTTGTATCTAAAACGATAGCATTTAAGTATTATTTTGATATTTTATTAATAGCATAATCTGTTCAAAATAAATATATGAAAGAATACTACTAGAGTTTATCTGCTCTGTATGAAGGATGAAAATTTCAGAGTCTACTTTAGTCTTCTGACCTTTCTTTCTCTTCTGGGTTGTCTATTTACACTAATCACCAGTGCCACTTCCCTCCAAGGTCAGCTCTGCCTTTAGAGGATACTCCTTGAACTGCATTTCCCAGAAATCCTCTCTCCTTATGGTTCTAGATTAGAATTTGCCAATAAGAGGCATTCACACAAGAAATGGAGAGTGAAAGAGAATAGGACACCATTATTCTCCACACACAGTTGCAGGTACATATGTGGACAGATAGAAAGATTAAATAAATTCTAAAGGAGTCCTTGAAAGTGACTTTCTTCACTACTGTAGACTGAAAAAGTTGATGAGAGCCTTCCATAGATTCTTAAGGAATACAGGGCCTTTATGGAGTGTTTTTGAGAAGAATTCCCATTAAATTGAAGGTTGAGATTATTAGTAGAAATTTCCTTAACCTTGACTTCCAAAGCGCTATACAATAGCTGAGTAGGTCTCCCAATCACTATCTACAGTTTTTCTTACATAGAACGTGGAGTAGCTTGTCTTCTTAAGCTAATGTCTTCCACACATACCACAAAATAACAGTTCAAACTCCATATTTTGATATGCATGGTGCTCTGCACCTAGCTTCTAAACTGCTACATGGACATATTTCCTAAAATAAAAATTAAAAATGAAATTGATTTTAAATATGAGCTGTGGATCCCTTTTGCTTGTACTTTACTTGTGATATTTGTCTGGAATCTCTGGCATCTAATTCTAAGTGACCCTTCAGTTTCCAAATTAAATTAATCCATGACTAAAAAATATCTTGAATCTTTTCATGGAATTCTTTTTCTTATCATAGTATTCCTCTTCTTAGGATTATGTGATGTTATCCTAAGCTCCCTTAAACAATTAGTTATCTATTTTATGTCTTTGTGACTGATATTCATAATTATACTGCAAACTCCTCTGTGACAAAGAGCAAGGTTTTCCAATGAAATTGGTTTTGGCCCAGCATTGCATTTAATACCTTGTAATATATTAATTAAATCGCACAGTTCTTTGGCTACTTTTTCAGGATTGTGATTCTTCTCATTTTCGAATTCAGTCAACAAGATTACACATGGTTTTCCTCTAACTTTCTTTCCAATTGTATTTCCTACCATTATTTTCCTGTTCACACAGTTCCAGTCACACTGAACTTGTTACTGCTTTTTTACTACATCAAGCATACTATTACCTGATGACCTTTGTGCTTTTTACTTCTCTCTGCCAGAAACACACTTATACCAAATATTTATATCCTTTTCCCTCTGTCTCGTTCATATTTCTGCTCAAATGTCACTTCCACAGAAATCTCTCTGAATATTGTATATAAAGTGGCACTATCTTCAAAACTCTCTATTTCCTTATACTGCTTTATACACTTCAGAGTGCTAACTACATCATATCTTAATTATGCATATACATATATAATAGTTGTTGTTGTTGTTGTTGTTTACTTCCACCGTTAATCTGGTAGCTTCTTGGTCGCATTGTTTTAAACTTCTACAGGGAGACTGAAGTAACTCTAGCTTCTTCGTTGTGTTTGATGATAACAGTTACCTCTACTGGTACTGGCCATGCACAAGTGTATAGTATGTATCAGGTATGGTTCTCCATAGTAAACATACTTATTTAATTTAATCCTTTCAAAACTCTTGTAAGTTTTGTGTTATATCCATTATTTAAAATAATTAAATAAGGTTTAGGGGTGTTAAATAATTTACTCAAGAACAACAGACAGAGCATAGTAGAATAAATAGCCTACTATTTATTGTCTTACTTCAAATTTTATGCTTTATCTTATACACGAATAAACATACCCCAATATCAAGTCAGATTTCTGACATCCAGAACACTTCAAAATAGGGATTTTTTGAGAGAAATTGAAATTATAAACCTAAAACATAGATGATACCAAAGAACTCCATATTTTGTTCCTTAGTTGTTGTTTTCAATTTCTCTGTTTTTTTACTCTCACTTTCTGACTAGTGCTACCAGCATGGCATAACACATTTCGTAAAGTTTACGCTGGAGGCAGACGCAGTGGCAACAGGACTAATTAGATGCCACCATGTTCAATCAGTAGCTTTAAAAGGTTGAAGTCACAGAACTGGAGCATAAAAGCTTCCTGATAGATTGTAAGAGTAGCTGCCTTTTCAAAGTCTGTTACACTAAAAATCCTACACATGCATCATCCATGTGTCCTTCACAGCCATTAGAGCAATGCCACAGAAAAAGAACAAACTTGATTGATGTGGTTTCTGGTCATGATTTTGAAATACCTGACATCCCTCATGGTTTCCCGCTAGCAGCATACTTTTTTATCTTTAACAATAACCCTACACATTCACCATAAATTAGAGTTTGCTTTGGGACAATAAACATAATTTAGCTTTAAATGTATTTGTTTTTCTAAGGCATTAAAATAAAGTGTACATCATCCATATATTTCTTTTTTCTTCAGGACTATGATATAATGCATTAGTATTAAAATGTGTTTTGAACGTTGTCTTTTTTACATACATTACATTGTATTACTCCTTTTCACTATCATATATATGAGTAATAACTTTTAGTTAATATATAAATACTAAGTTGAAAATTAGAAAAATTTGGCTTTCAGAATTTTTTAATAAATTTATTAGAAATGAAGTTATCAAGATGGGTACAAAGAGTAGCTTGGAGGACAACTGCCATTCATGCTTACTGGTCACAAATAGGAAGAAGCATGTGGAAGCCTAGCTAGAGAGTACCTTCCTCTTATTCCTGTTTTTATTTTTCTTTACTTGCTTTGTCCATAAATTAGACTCACAACTCTTTACAGGCAGGTTTTATTTGTGTTCTAACTCAGTCATTGGTAAAATTCCAGTATACTCCCTAAGACTGAAAGTTGATTTGAGTAAAGGAGCTTTAAAAACTTACTTTTAATTATGTTCAGTGTCATGCACAAACAAGATATACAGATTACACTGGAAAAATTGATAGAAATGTATAATAAGTAGTAATGTTAAAACAAACTAGAGGCTCAGTGCATGAAATTTGTGCACAGAGGAGGGGTACTCTCAGCCCATTCTGCACCCTCTTCAATCTGGGACCCCTCAGACATCCCTTTAACAATCCAGTACCACTGGCTCCTAACTGCTCACCTGCCTGCCTGCCTGATCGCCCCTAACTGGGCCTCCTGCCAGCCTGATCACCCCTAACCACCTCTGCCTGCCGACCTGATCGCCCCTAACTGCCCCCCCACCAGCCTGGTCACCCTCAACTGCCCAACCCTGCCAACCTGGTTGCCACTAACTGCCCCCCCTGCTAGCCTGGTTGCCCCCAAATGCCCTCCCCCCCCGGGCTGGGCTGGTCACCACATGCAGCCTGCTGTTCAGTCATTTGGTCATCCCTCACTAACCCCCCTGCTGGCCTGGTCACCCCATGCAGCCTGCTGTTTAGTCATTTGGTCATCCCTCACTAACACCCCTGCCTGCCTGGTCACCCCATGCAGCCTGCTGTTCAGTCATTTGGTTGTCCCTCACTAACCCCCCTGCTGGCCTGGTTGCCCCACGCAGCCTGGTGTTCAGTCGTTTGGTCATCCCTCACTAACCCCCCTGCCGGCCTTGTCGACCCACTCAGCCTTTCGGTCATCCATTCAGGTGTTTCGGATGTGACAGCCCTGACTCTTTATATTATAGATAGTTATCCACTCATAGCAATTGTAGTTTGACTATAGAGAGCTTTTAGTAGGGTTCTATAACATAACTACAATTAAATATGCATTTATAACAGTTTCAAAGACTAATTAAGCATAATCATAGATTATCCAATGAAAATTATCAGCTTTTTGAAGGTTCATTTTAGACACAGTCCATTTTTTTCTATTCAGATGCTCTTCAAATATGTTACCTAAAAACCTAAAATGTTTTTTATTATCCAAACTAAGACCATTCTATTTTAAGAACTACATCCTGCTTTGTTGTTGACAATGAAGGTGATAATAATATTGACTACTTGAAAAGCATTCCATTCATTTTAAGTATTCTTTCATTTGCATATTTTAATTTTATTTCTTTTACTCATCAATTTCTAAAACACAAAGTTCTATAAAATCAAAACACATGTAAAGTTTATTATTAAAGTGTATTGGGTTTTTTTATTGTTGTCGTCCAGCAGATTTAAATTTTTCTAGGGGGCTGTATGTCTTGAGTTGATGCTATGGCAATAATATAATAAAGGTTCATGAAGCAACTCAAATGTTAAAAACTATTCCATGAACACACATCTAAATGACTTGCATTGTAACTTGTAAGTTGTCTGTTAGTGTTTAATGATTCAAATCATTTAATCAATAGAGTGCCTTTCTGTGCTAAGCAATATTCCTACATGATTAGAATAGTTCAAAAAGGGCTTCCAATGTGATATCAGAACGAAGAAAAGCCAGAAACTTTTTGCCCTTTTCAGTTTGCAAAGCCCAGTTCAGAAAATACAATTAATAATTTACTTTTATTCAAATGAGAAAAAATTCTGATTTTTTATGCATAGGAAAGTCTCACTTTATTAAAATAATTTGCACATCATGAACTAATGTTATAAAACATTTATATTTTCTGATGAGGTGATGAATCACATAGGACTAATTTCTTTCTATGCTTCCATTTTAGATTTTTCTTTTAATGTTATTTCTCTATTAAAGATACACTTGTGCTTAAGGATATTTACAATAATTTTTTAAAGAGGAAGATAGATATAGTTCACAAGAAACATGATAAATCAATCTTTGCCTGAAGGGAAACCCAGTCTGCCTTTTGTAAAGAGAGCAGAGTAGAGATGGAGCAGATCATTTTCTTAAAAGAATACTTTCAGAAATTTATTGTACAACCAGATAAATTCAAGGGAAAATAATGTTTAATAGTGTATCAGATTTACCCCCCAGACCCCAAGTTACTGTAAATATATTAAAATAATGCATAGAGCTAGATTACCTATTCCATGAGGTTTCCCTGCATCTGACATGTTCACTGCTCTATTTTTAGATCTTAGTATAGCACCTTTATCATTTTAGACACATGTTAAATGTTTGGAAAAAAAAGAATAGCTGAATAAATACATCCATATATTGGGTGAGGGCATGTGCTGGGGGTGGGGGTGGCCAGGGAGAGGTCAATGGGGGAAAAAGGAGACATATGTAATACTATTTGTAATTCTTTAAACAATAAAGAATTTAAAATAATAATTATAATTTGAAATGTATTATTGTAAATTGTATAAACTTAAATGAAACATTATAAATAATTTTTTTAAATATATTTTATTGGTTTTTTACAGAGAGGAAGGGAGAGGGATAGAGAGTTAGAAATATCAATGAGAGAGAAACACCAATCAGCTGCCTCCTGCACATCCCCTACCGGGGATATGCCCGCAACCAAGGTACATGCTCTTGACCAGAATTGAACCTAGGACCTTTCAGTCCACAGGCCGACGCTCTATCCACTGAGCCAAACCAGTTAGGGCAAAACATTATAAATATTAATAATTTCAAGTGAAACACATATTCCATCTACTATGTTTGTATATACTTATTTTTCAGTGGATCTATTTCATATTCAATGTTTATATTTAATAGTTTTTAGTACTGCAAAAGAAAATTATTCTTATTTAAATTTAAATTTCATTGAAGGCCACCATTCTATCAAGGGATAAATAGAAAACCTGGTGGGCCAACATAAATGACACATGCTAACACAATAATTCATACCAAACCAAATGTATCCTATTTTTTTTCTTTTAATCTTTATTGTTGAAAGTATTACATAGGTCCTCCTTTTCCCCCCATTAACCTCTTCCAGCCTGCTCCCATTCTCCCCCACACCACAGGTCCTCACAACCCCATTGTCTGTGTCCATATATGCAAACAAGTTCATTGGTTGATCTCTTCCCACCCACCCTCCCCTGCTTTCCCTCTGAGGTTCAATGGTCTGCTCATGCTTCTATGACTCTGGGTCTATTCTTGATCATCAGTTTATTTGGTTCATTAAATTCCACATATGAGTGAGGTCATGTGATACTTATCTTTCTCTGACTCATTTATTTAATCCAGCATAATACTCTCCAGGTCCATTCATGCCATTGCAAATGGTAAGAGTTTTTTGTTGTTGTTGTTGTTCTTTTGTTTTGTTTTGTTTTTATTGCTGCGTAGTATTCCATTGTGTAAGTGTGCTGTAGATTTTTATCCATTCATCTGCTGATGGGCACTTAGGCTGTTTCCAAGTCTTAGCTATTGTAAATCGTGCTGCTATGCACATAGGGGCACATATATTCTTTCTAGTGAGTGGTTCAGGTTTCTTAGGATATATTTTTAGAAGTGAGATGACTGGGTCAAATGTGAGTTTCATTTTTTAATTTCTTGAGGAAACTCCACACTGTTTTCCACAATGGCTGCACCAGTTTGCATTCCCATGTTCATAGATTGGTAGAATCAACATCATTAAAATGTCCATACAACCGAAGGCAATCTACAGATTCAATGCAATATCTATTAAAATACCAAAGGCATATTTCACAGACCTAGAACAAAACTCCAAAAATTTATATGAAAGCAAAAAAAGAACCCTAATAGCTGCAGCAATCTTGAGAAAGAAGAACAAAGTTGGAGGAATCACAATACCAGATACCAAGTTATACTACAAAGCCACTGTACACAAAACAGCCTGATACTGGCACAAGAACGAGCATATAGATCAGTGGAACAGAATGGAGAACCCAGAAATTGACCCAAGCCCTATGCTCAACTAATATTTGACAAAGCAGGCAAGACCATACATTGGAGCAGAGATAGTCTCTTCAATAAATGGTGTTGGGAAAATTGGACAGGTATATGCAAAATATGAAACTGGACCACCAACTTATACCATACTCAAGAATAGACTCAAAATGGATAAAATATTTAAATGTAAGACTTGAAACCATAAAAGTTCTAGAAGAAACCATAGGCACCAAAATCTCAGACATCTCTCATAGGACAATGGAAATTAAACAAATGGGACTACATGAAAATAAAAAGTTTCTGCACGGCAAAAGAAATCATCACCAAAATAACAAAAGACCCCATTACATGCGAGGCCATATTTGCCATTGATATATCTGATAAGGGTTTAATCTCTAAAATATATAGTGAACTCATACAACTTAATAAAAGAAAGACAAACAATCCAATTAAAAAATGGCCAAAAACCTAAATAGACACTTCTCCAAAGTGGACATACAGAAAGCCAAGAGACATATAAAACCATGCTCAAAGTCACTAATAACCCCCCAGAGATGCAAATCAAAACGACAATGAGATATCACCTCAAACCTGTCAGGAAGGTTATCATCAACGTATCCTATTTTTATATATGATTGTAAATTACATAAAACAACACATTATAAATAATTAAATATTGATGGATAATAGTAATCAGAAATCAGCAAGGTTTTGAAGAGTGGGAATCAGATCCTGACTTCTCTAAGTAAATTCAACAAATAGTATACTTTATGGTAGGATGTATTCTAATAAGCACTTAAAATTATTTTGTTACATTAGACAATGTTTATTTGAGAGACATAAAAAAGTATTTTAGTTGACTTAGAGTTATATAATTCACAATTAGTAAAAAGGCTTTCTTGAAAATAATGAAGATTAAATACTTTTTAAACAAAATGGGCTATTTCATTGATACTCAATCTAAGTAGATTTGTTTAAGACTGAGTAAATCTCAAACCAGATATTCTACTATTCTAAGCATTTGTTGAAGATAATTTGCATTTTAATTGGATCTAAAGTTAAAAGAACATGAAGATATTTCCAAATATATAAATGAAGATGGAATTGTTTTTGCTCCAATTTTATTTGAAAGGAGAATAAGCAGATTGTCAATTTACAGAATAGCACTTCTATTTTTACATCTGAAACATGGATGAATAAATGATAATTAAATGATGAAAATACAAAGGATAATATGAAATGTAGAGGAAAATACATACTTTTCAAATAAATATATTGCAATTGATCTAGATGAAAATTGATGAAGTAAAAATAGGGTTTATTATATCTAGTCACTGCTTAAGTCATAGATGCATATATTTACATATACAAATAGACATCTGCATCAGCATTGACTGCATATATTAATTAGTAGAAGGCTATATTGGTAGATAGTAAACTCTATATAACTCTAGTTTACATTTTTAAAAATACACATTTTCCAGTCATACATATACACTTGTATTGTGATCATTGTTAGCATATTAATTTTTACATATTAAATTTTTATAAATGACACAGAATTAAAAAAAGAATAAAAGAAATAGAGGGTGGGACACAAATAGGTTTGTAGTTGCTAGGATGCAAAATAACATGTTTATTCTGATATTACTATTTATTAATTATTGTATTATTTTTCATATGAACAACTGTAAACTAACTTGTGTTCTACCCTGTATAGATAACAATTAGAATCTACACTAATAAAAGAGAAACATGGTAATTAGCGTACGACCGCTACCCTTCTCATTGGCTAATCAGCATATCCTTATGAGGATGCAATGATGTACTTTCTTCTTTGAAAGAAGAATGCAGCAAGCTTCATTTTCTTAATTATTCAGAAAAATTATGTGGAGGGATGTCATTAAATCTTGAAAATCTCAACTATTCTCAAATACTCAAGCTTAACTGGCCAACATTGCGGTTTGCATTTAAATAGTCTGCTTCAACAGGTAAAACACATTTTGTTAGTTGTCAGTGATGGAAACATCACTTGACATAGAAAAGAATATTATTTTACCAGAACATTTAAAATAAAAAAGGACATTTTTATGAACTCATTTGAAATTCATTGTTGTAAATCTATACCCTTTGTTTTTTTTCTTTTACTATTCAAGTCATAGAATGCTCTGCAAATTATTGTCTTATTTAAAAAAAACATAAATATGAGTGATATATTTCAGCTTAGTACAAATAAAACTTAGAAAAAAACCATACTTTAAGCTAAACAACACCAAGATCTATAAATTATCATAGATACTACATACTCTGGCATCCTTGGCAATAAAGATGAGAATCAATGAAGCTTCAGGTTCCAGGAAAAAAGAACAAACAAATTAAAAACAACAACAACAAAAAAAAAACTTTAGTGATAGATCATTAAATGAAAACTTTCCAACTCCAAAAATAGGTTGGGTAAAAAGAATAACACAGTTCAACCATCATCTTGTCATTCAATGGTATTCTTCAATATCAAACAGTAGTAGAAAATAGACTTATCTTACTGGCCAAAGAATAGCAACTTATATAGTAATCTAGAATTTCATTATCTGTTTTTTTTTTTTTTGTTTTTTTTTTTAAAATATATTTTATTGATTTTTTACAGAGAGGAAGGGAGAGAGATAGAGAGTTAGAAACATCGATGAGAGAGAAACATCGATCAGCTGCCTCCTGCACACCTCCCACTGGGGATGTGCCCGCAACCCAGGTACATGCCCTTGACCGGAATCGAACCTGGGACCCTCCAGTCCACAGGCCGACGCTCTATCCATTGAGCCAAACCGGCCCCAGCCATTATCTGGTTTTTAAAAGCAAATATAATCCTATATAATAAAGAGCTAATATGCTAATTAGACTAAACAGCAGAACAACTGTCCGGATGACTGTCTAGATGACTTTCCAGATGAATCCAGGGCTGCAAGGAGCTATGAGGGCTAGCCAAGGCTGTGAGGCCCGAGCCCCTTGTATGAATTTCGTGCATTGGGCCTCTAGTCTATGTATATAAAAGCCTAAGCAACCAGTATGACTGGTTGACTGAACGACTGGTTGACCGGTCACTATGGCACCCACTGACCACCAGGGGCAGATCCTCAATGCAGGAGCTTCCCCTGGTGGTCAGTGCACTCCCACAGCCAACTTCCCACAGTCCCTCCCCTCCCTTGGCCTGCTGATCTGATTGACCCCAAAGGCGGGCCAGGCATAGGAACCCCACCTATACACAAATTCGTGCACTAGGCCCCTAGTGTATATATAAATTTAGATTTTGAACAATACATAATTTCCTGCAAGTATTCATTTTCATTTCTTATTGTTTTAAACCAAAACCATTATTAATAACCTTATTTTTTGCAAGTAGGTTTCTCACATATCATATTCTTAATATTAAATACTGGTACTTAAAATGTTAATTAATAGCATGTTAGAATTTGTGACATTCCTTGAAGTTTATATTTAAAATATTGAGAAGGTAGCCTGGCTGATGTGGCTCAGTGGTTGAGCGTTAGCGCATGAACCAAGAGGTAACCAGTTTGATTCCCGGTCCAGGCACATGTGTGGGTTATGGTTCCGATCCCCAGTGATGGGTGTACAGGAGTCAGCAATGGATGTTTCTGTCTCATTGATGTTTCTACCACTCTATCCCTCTCCTTTCCTCGCTAAAAATCAACAAAAACATATTTTTAAAAAATTAGTGTAGAACACCACTGAGATTTAAGGAGAGAATTGGTCCTATTATTGGCATAGGCATTGTAGAAGTAATTTACAACCAGATAGGTAAACTAAACTAGATGATTTCTCAAGCTGTTCTTTAAAACATGGGCTGAAAGCCTAGGCTGCACTCTTACTTATTATTAATTTTGTCCAGAATATGTTTCCACCAGTGTTGTTTTAATCTTGGTCAACAGTATCATTTTTTAACTACTTTGCTACAAAAGTTTCCATAATCTCCTGACCACTTAAAGTACTTGAGATCTCAACACCTCTGGAGCAGAAAACAAAACAAAACAAAACAAAACACAAATTTAAAGTATAAGGGGAAAAAAAGCATTGAAAAGTATATGCAACTTTTTAACTAGGTTTAATAAAACTATGCGTCTTGAGTAATTCATTTGAGATCTCTCTCATTGACTGTAAAATGATGAAGTTTATTTGAGACCACACAGGCTCTTTATGGTCCCTTGAAGTCTTACGGTTTTACAAATATCTTGTTAAATCTAAAATTCATGAAATATAAATGCATTTCTAGATAATGTGGATAAGTGATATTTTGTCATTAAGTAATAAAAACTCAATGTCGCCACAAGTGGAACATTATCTAATAGCAGTTGGGAATCAAAAAATGATTGTAGAAGAATGAATAAACTTTTTTCCTGCTTCCATATGTTTTATGTTTTATAAAAGCAGCATTACTGAGATATAATTTACTTACCATACTATTCACCAGTTTTTGTGCTGGTACTTCATTTCTTTTTTTTTTTCTTTCTTGATTAAGGTATTACATATGTGTCCTTATTCTCCTATTATCCCTCCACCCCTCCCACTCATGCCCTCACCCTCTGGTGTCTGTGTCCATAGGTTAGGCTTATATGCATGCATACAAGTCCTTTGGTTGATCTCTCCCCCTTCATTTTTTTTATTGCCAAATAATATTGCATTGTATGGATACACCTAATTTTATTTATCCATTCATCAATTTATGGATATTTAAATTATTTACATTTTGAGGCATTATGCATAATACTGTTATGAACATTTAAATGGAAGTTTTTGTGTGGACCTAATATTTTCTTTTCTTTTTTTAATGTATTTTTTTTATTGACTTCAGAGAGGAAGGGAGAAGGAGAGATATAGAAACATCAATGATGTGAGAGAGTCATTGATCGGCTACCGCCTGCATGCCCCATACTGGGGATCGAGCCCACAACCTGGGCATGTGCCTTCGACTGGAATTGAACTTGGGACCCTTCAGTCTGTAGGCTGATGCTCTATCCACTGAGCAAAACTGGCTAGTGCTGGACCTAATATTTTTCTTTCTGTTGGATATGTAACCAGGAGTGAAATGGTTACATGGTAATTCTGTATTAAATATTCTGAGGCACTGAAAGACTGTTCCTCGGAGTAGCTGCACAATTTCACATAAGGATTCAATTTCTCTATATCCTTGACAACATTTTTAAATTAACTTTCTTATTGACAACAGCCACACTAATAGGTATGAAGTGATTATCTTCTCATTTTGATTTGCATTTCCCTAATGCCTAAGAAAACTGAGCATATTTCCATGTATTTATTGGACATTGTTTATCTTATTTGGAGAAATATCTGTTCAGCTTTTTTGCCCATTTTTAATTGAGTTATTTGTCTTTTAATTATTGAGTTGTAAAAGTTCTTGTAGTCTAGATAGGTTTCTTATCAACTATAAAATTTGCAAATATTTTCTGCAATCCTGTGGGTTGTCTTGTTACTTTCTTAATGGTATACTTTGAGGACAAAGGTTTTTAATTTTTATGTACAATTTATCTATTTTTTTATTTTGTTGATTGTGTTTTTTATATCATAACTAGGAAACCATTAACTGATATAAGGTCACAAAGATTTCTAACTATGTTGTCATATATTAGTTCTATGGATTTAGCTCTTACATTTTGTTCTGTTATATATATTTAGTTAATTTTATCTGTTATATATATTTAGTTAATTTTGCCATTTTTACTGAATGAGTGCATATTGCATTTTGCTGTTTTTACTGTTATCCAAATTATTTTTTTTTATAATTAGCCCCTAACCCTGACCATCAAGTTTAGTGTTTTCTATATTTATGTCTTTATCTCTTTTAATGCAAGTCTTTGGAAAGACTAGAGACTGAAATTCACTTCATTGTAAAAGCAACACATTGTATAACACCTGGGAGCAAATGCTTATTATTAAAATGTGGAGGGAGCCCTAACCGGTTTGGCTCAGTGGATAGAACCTGCAGACACAAGGGTCCCAGGTTCGATTCTGGTCAAGGACATGTACCTTGGTTGTGGGCATATCTTCAGTAGGGCGTGTGCAAGAGGCAGCTGATTGATGTTTCGCTTTCATCGATGTTTCTAACTATCCCTCTCCCTTCCTCTCTGTAAAAAATCAATAAAATATATTAAAATAAAAATAAAATGTGGGGGGAAACTAAGAATGTTTTCTACAATAAAAATGCCAAAATAAAGATTATTAGTCAAAAAAATAGATATCATCATCCTTTTACCTAAATTGAGCATAATAATTAATATATTAGAGAGAGAGAGAGAGAGAGAGAGAGAGAGAGAGATCTCAGTTATTTTGGCCTTAATCTGAGGAAAAATAATGCCAAACCTGAACTATATATGTAAAGTACTTTACAAAGTATAAGGTGCAAGGCTAATGAAAGATATTATTGTATTTTTATTAATACAGCTAGGTACACGTTTAATCTTGGAAGAACAGGTATCCTTTCTACTATTTAAGAACAATTCTTCCATTTGTTTTCTTGATCTTAACTCTCCTCTCACATTAGAAATGTTATTTTCTGTTGAATAGCTTTTTCCTAAATAGTCCTTTTTTTCTTTGCATGAACACAATCTAACCAACATGTTTTTCTCTTTCCACTCTACAGTACAATCGTCAGGTTGCTGTAACAAGTAGCCATGAGAAAGGGCTGAAGGGAGATGAGTCAGCATTGTTGGCTGAAAGGCCTTTTAGTAATGATAGGAAGACCAAGTTTGGCTGGAGATTACACTTCTGAGGAGGTTGGAAGTAGTCAGGAATTAATGAACATTTTTTTTAATCCTCTATCCATCTGCTCCTCATTCTTTCTCCCCACCTGCACTCACCACACAAGGCCACCTGTCTAATGAAGAACAGGTAGTCCAGGAGTAAGGCCACAAGGAAATTTAGTAGGATTGTTTGATCTGGGTCTCATTATTCTGAGATATCCTTCTCAGAGGGAGAAAGTTCTGGGCAGAGTCCAAAACACAAAACCTGCTGCATACCAATATTAAATAAATTCATAGTGATAGAGTTCCTTTAATCTATACAGAGAAAACAGGAGCCATGGAATGATTCAATAGGTACTGAGAGGGAGCAGGCTGGAGAATGATATCAAAGCTTTAGGGTATGGTGAGTCCTCCATGCCTTTAGAGTCTAGAACTTTTTTAAAAATATATTTTTATTGATTTCAGAGAGGAAAGAAAGGGAGAGAGAGAGATAGAAACAGCAATGATGAAAGAGAATCATTGATTGGCTGCCTCCTGCACACCCCCCACTGAGGATCATGCCCTTGAGCAGAATCGAACCTGGGACTCTTCAGTCCACACGCAGATGCTCTATTCTCTGAGCCAAACCGATGTACAAGCAATGGTAACCTGGGGGCCTAGAGGCAGGATGACTGTCCGTAGGGTATTAAGAAATAAGATCCTCAAATATGATAATATGTCGTATCTAAATAAGGATTACCTAATTTTAAGCACCATTAGATTTCTTATTGAGGCTTATTTTATACTAGAGGCCTGGTGCACGAATACGTGCACGGGTGGGATCCCTCTGGTTGGCCTGCAAGGATTGGGCTGAAACCCACAGTCCAACACTGCCTGCAGCTCCTACCTGCTGTTCCCGTTCATCCCGGCCCCACTGTGCCAGTCACGGACTTGCGCCCAATCAGTCCTGATCGAGAGAGGCTTGTGCTGCCGCAGCAGCACTCACCAGCCATGAACCCTGCATGTGGAACCATCCCAAGGGGTGTAGCCTGCAGGATCAGGCTGAAACCGGCTCTCTGACATCCCGCAGGGGGTCCTAGATTGTGAGAGGGTGCAGGCCAGGCTGAGGGACCCTACCAGTGCATGATCGGCAGAGGAGGGGCCACTGGAGGGCTCCAGGGTGTGTCCAGCCCATCTTGCTCAATCCTAATCAACCGGACCCCAGAAGCAAGCTAACCTTCCGGTCAGAGCATCTGACCCTTGGTGGTCAGTGCACATCATAGTGAATGGTAGACCGGTTGACTGCCTGCCCCTGGTGGTCAATGCACATCATAGCGAGCGGTTGAGCATCTTTAGCATATCATTAGCATATTACACTTTGATTGGTTGTTCAGTTGTTCTGCAGTTTGGTCTATTTGCATATTATCCTTTCATCATATAGGATTGATTTACTACTACAATGTGAGACTGGAAAGTAGTTAAAAGTGACTTATAAACAAGTGGGTGTACACTTTAAAAGTTAGAACATGACTGTAATACGAACAAAGTGAAAACCATGACTCACACAAATATATATTGAGCACATCCCAAATAATTTATTTATCTCATGACTGAGAGTATCAGCAGGATGGTAAAACTAGTTTAAGGAGACCAGAGTCACTAAGGAAACAAATGCTTCAATTAAATTGCAAAGTTAAAGAAAAAACTGGATCATGTCATACAAGGCAATAAAACTTTAAACATTAAGGTTTATCTTTTCCATAAGGTAGAAATCATTTTTAACTATCATTATTCTAAAAATTGATAAATAATTTTACAAAGCTTATGCTCAAATCAATAGAAATTAAAAATAAAGCAAAGTTATATTGTTCTAGTAAATTATTCTTCAATGGTCACTACAGACAATATTTTGCTATGACATTAAAATAAAATATAGTCATAATGAATCTTATTTACAAGTGCCACATAATAGTTCTTAGCAAAATAGCAGAAAGAAATGACAAGAAATTATAATTCCTTTACAATTTGACCACAATAATATTAATAAATGGATTACTATAAGCTGGGCAATGTTCTAAGTGTTTACATATATTACCTGTATTTTAATCCTAACAATGCTATGAGATAGGTAGTATCTTTACAGTCAATGAAACTGAGGCACAGAAAATTTAATTAACTTACTGAACTGCACTCAGATAGTAGTGAAGCCAGAATTCAAATTAGGGAAACTAGCTTCAAAGTCCAATTTTAACCATTGCACTGTACTGTCTCTCACTAACTCTCCTCCTTAAATCCTAATTCCTCCTCTACTGTTACAGTGCCATAAGAGCATCTCCCTTCCCATCAGCACTTCCTAAAATCACGTCAAAGATTTAATAGCAGTAATAATGATGGTAATGGTGACAGTGATGATGATGATGCTTTTGTTCAAAACTGGCATTTAAAAATTCTTGTAAGTATCAATAAACACATAAGAATGTAATTTTTTGATTGCTCTGTAATAGACACTCTTAACAATGAGAAGTTTATCTGTAATTGCTACATCAAGATGATACCAGAATCGATGAGCAGGAATTCTTCCCAAGATCATGTCTCATGGAATCAAAGAATGAAGCCTTGGACCAGAGGAGTTCAAGCAAGATAAGAGTTTATTGCAAGCAAACACAGGCTCCCTGCTCTGGGAGCAGACCCAAATGGGTTGCAGCAGAAGCATCTGCTCTTCCCCTTATATCACTAAAGTCCTGCTCTTTGTCTGTCTGTGCCGCTCTCTGATTGGTTCCTGGCCTTTTTGCAGCATTTTATTTTACACTTGCAAGAAAAACATCCTTTTCTCAAACATCCTGTTTTCCTGCTATCCTGTTCTTTCTGTTATCCTGTTTTTCTGCAAGACATTTTGTGGTTTCAACTCCAATTGTCATGTCCAAGCTTCCTCCTTCTTCACCCTATACCCTGGCTACCTAATTCTGCTTTAATTCCTTTCAAAGACAAGAACCCTAGCCCTAATCGGTTTGGTTCAGTGGATAGAGCGTCGGCCTGCGGACTCAAGGGTCCCAGGTTAGATTCCAGTCAAGGGCATGGACTTTGGTTGTGGTCACATGCCCAGTGGGGAGTGTTCAGGAGGCAGCTGATTTATGGTTCTCTTTCATCAATGTTTCTAACTCTCTATTCCTCTCCCTTCTTCTCTGTAAAAAATCAATAAAATATATATATATATATATAAAAGACAAGAACCCTAGCAGCTACCCTCCAAACCAGATAACTACCCTTAAGCAACTCCAACATAGAAATTATTCAACCTCCATTGCAATATGAATCTAGCCTCCACTAAGACACAGAACAGCTGTGACAGAGTTTAAATATCCAGTTGTACTTTTCTGTACCAATTTTCTGCAGTGTTTAACACCAATGAACATTTTCTTCCTTAGAATCCTCCTGACCTTGCATTTTGGAGCAGTCTTCATTACTGTTTTTTCTCCCTTATTATTTACCGAACCTTAATTACTTATTCTTTTAAAAAATATATATATTTTTATTGATTTCAGAGAAGAGGGAGAGGGAGAGAGAGAGAGTTAGAAACATCAATGATGAGAGAGAATCATTGATTGGCTGCTTCCTCACACCTTCTACTGGGGATCAAGCCTGAAACCCAAGCATGTGCTATGACCAGGAATCAAACCATGATCTCTTGGGTTCATAGGTCCACACTCAACCACTAAGCCACGCAGGCCAGGTAAATCTCTCATTCTTTTTCAGCTGAGATAATGCATTAGCTTCTGTTTCTGTCTCTCTCATTTTAATTCATTTTTAAGTATTTTATTAGGTGATATTTATAATTTATTCAAAATGTTTTCAAATATTTTATTTTAAAATTTTATTCATTTTAAGTGGTTTATCGTGTAATATTAGAAACTTAGAATATACATCCATGCTAGTACTTCTTAATTTAAAAATAGAACTTCTTAAGTATATTCCTACCTGTATACTCCTTGAAATCCTATCTACCTGTCCTTTCCTTAATGATAAACACTATTCTTTGAGATTAGTAGGAATTTGGTGTTTGTAGTACACGTATTATTAGAAGATATTTATCACATCTGAATATATTCCTAACATATATTTAGTTTTGCTTATTCTTAAACTTTATAAAATTGTACTAAATCATAGTTTTCAATGGAGATAAAATAGCACTTTATTATTTACTTTTCTTTAGTTAGGTAGGTGGTTGCTTTTATTAAGTCCAAATCTGATTAAATCTATTTATATCAAAATAATCTTTAGTTGCTTCCCACAAACTATAATAAGTACAAACTGTTAGCATACAGTATTTTTATAATCTGTTGCTTACCTACTTTTCTGGTCCTGTCATTGGATTACCTTGTAATTCTTTCTATGCTGCCATACTAGCACTTGTAGCTCCAGATCATCCATGATATTTCATCACCTGTCCTTACACATTACTCTCCTTCTACCTAGAGCATTTTACTCTGCCACTTTTGTGTCTTTTCATTTCAATTTAATTTGCAACCCAAAAACATACCTTCCTAAGTAAGGTGTTTATACATATCCCCTAGGCACACAGAAAACTTATTTTACTACACTTCCTGTAACCCTGTCTTTATATCTGTTGAAGAATTTATTTAATTGTACATATATTATTGATTTCTAATTTCCATTATGCATTAACTAGGGGCCTGGTGCATGAATTCATGCACCTTGAAAGGAACTGTGGGCCACAAGGCTGTGGTGGACACAGGGGCGGGTCTTGGCCCATCCACTGCACCCCTGCCCAGCCCCTCCTGCTGTGGCACCTGGTCCCCTATCTGCCGGCAGCCTTGCTCCCACTGCCTCCATTCCCACACACTGATGGCACTGGCCCCACTCACACCTGCTGAAGACGCAGAGCTGTTGGGGCCAGTGCCAACAGTGGGCCCAATTGACCCTCAGGAGCAGGGGGAGGTGAAGAAGCCCTCAGGGGTGATCAGGGCCTCTTGCACCCACTGATGGGGCCGAGCGATCTGAACCAGCGCCAGACACCGGCAGTGGTTGTGAGCGGCAGCTCCAGTGCCGGCTGCAGGTGTGAGCAGGGCCGTCGCCAGCAGCAGTGCAAGAGGCGGTTGCCAGCCCTGATCGCCCCTCAGGAGCAGGGGGAGATGGAGAAGCCCTGAGGGGCGATCGGGGCGGCAGCCACAGCTCAAATCTGCTGTCGGCGCCAACAGTGGGTGCGATTGGGGACAGCACCAGCAGCAGGTGCAAATGCCAGGTGGGACTGTGGTGCGTGGGAGCAAAGAATATTCAGTAACCAACAGAGGTTCTTCCCCAATGACAGCTACCAGCACCCTGCCTTGGTCTGGTGCCCCCTCTCACCTGCTCTACCATCCTGCTGTGGCCGACACCCGCCATGTTTTGTACATGCCCCCTGGTGGTCAGTGCACATTATAGTGACTGGTTGTTCTGGTTGTTCCACCGTTTGATCTATTTGCATATTAGCCTTTTATTATATAGGATTTTTTTAAAAGCTGGAGGCTATTCTAAACATGATAAAATATTGTTTATGAAAGTTTAACATGATAAAATATTGTTTATGAAAGGTTAACATAGTAGTGTCTAAATAGCCATCTCAGAAGGTGGATAAATAAAAAATGAATTTAATTAAGGAATGGGGATGGAGAATGGGAAGGGCTACACAGAGAAAACAGGTTGTTGGAGACAGGTTCAGGGGGTTAGCCCGAGATGAGCTGCCGCTGCCCATTGTTTCCCTGGTTGCAAGTTTCATGGGGTCCCTCAGAGTTTAGGGGACATGTGCTGTCGGGGAGGGGGAAAGAAGGGAATGGCACAGGCATGCTCCTTAGAGCGAGAGTGCACTGGGTCCTTTGTCCTGAGTATACTCATCTCTTTCTTGCAGGTGGAAATCTTAAGGCAGGTCTCAGGGGAGGGTCTTAATAGAATATTCATCTGCTTTCCAGGTGTGCTTTTTCCATGGTCATGGTCTCCACTGATTGGTCGGTGTTAGGACAGGGGGTATTAGCCAATGCAGCTGGTCTTGAGGGGGCCATGGCATCCCTTGTCTGGTTTTCCTGCTTTTCTGGGCCTGGAGCTGAAATACCACTGAGGCCTAGATTTTATCTCTAAGGAGGGAAAGGTCAGGGGTGTGAAGAACCTGACCAGTGATAAGCTAAGGGTGAAAATGTTACCCTGGGGGTGAAGTTCCTATTTTCCCAGTTTTGCCCCTTGCTAGGCATCTGGAGCTTTCTGCCCTGATGAGTTTCTGTACCTGTCCCATTGTTCTTGCTCTTGGGTCTAACAGTTTTTATTGAATAACTAGAGGCCCGGTGCATGGATTGGTGCACAGGTGGGGTCCCTCAGCCTGGCCTGTGGGGATTGGGCTAAAACCGGCTCTCTGACATCCCCTGAGGGGTCCCAGGTTATGAGAGGGTACAGGCCAGGCCTAGGGACCCTACTAGTGCACGATTGGGACCTTGGGGGGGGGGGGCCCCAGGGCGTGTTTGCCCCATTTCTCCCAGTCCCAATTGGCTGGACCCCAGCAGCAAGCTAAACTTCCGGTTGGAGCGTCAGCCCCATGGTGGTCAGTGCGCATCATAGTGACTGGCAGAACAGTCAAATGAATGGTCAGATCCTACTTAGCATATTAGGCTTTTATTATATAGGACTGATCAAATGAATAAATAATAGAGTGGGCACAATAGAATGAGGAGGAAAAGAGAATACAATTCCACACACTCTTTAGAAAAAGAGAGAACAGGAACAGGGTTAGGCTTTGGAGGCTTGTCTTCACATTGAGTTTGAAATAACCACCTTTTATCAAATAGGGAGTATAGATGTTTAAGAGAGATTAGTTGCATTCATTAGTTTCAGAAATATTTACAAGCTGGGATTAATTAGACTATGCCAGCTCTCAGTCCATATATGACTTTAGGTAGCAAATGCTCTTTTGGAACACTTAAGCCTTGCTGTGCAAGACTGAGATCAACTGAATAGACCCTGTTATCACACTGACATGGAAGAACAGGCATTGTATCTGCATTAATAGATTTTCTGCAAGACACAAGCATTATAAATCTTGTCACAGACAATAGGAGTGACTTGACCTTCTGTATAACCTTACCTTATCAGATTTCTAGTAAGGTGTTTGAGGATGTTTCTTTTACTGAAGGAAGAGGTTTTTAGTTAATTCCAGGGAAAATGTTATTGAAGTTGCAACCGGTTTTTATTCTCTACTGGCTAAATTTTCATATGGAAAAAAACATATTTTCCCCTGTTATTTGGTCAGTAAGATCATTTTCATTTTCACATGCAGAAGCCATCTCATTATCTGCCAAGCTGGTACTGAAACAGCATGAATTGTTCATTTTAATGGAGAAATTTACTTTATGAAGATGCTAAAGTGGGCTAGGGGTTAACATTTATGGCTGTTTATGTATTTGTATATTTAATGTTCCTGTTTATTTCATGTTCAGCCTTTACTTTATGAGTGCATACAGAGGAGAATTAATGCTTGTGAGGCATTTTGTGTCAGAGATATATGATCCAACAAATATGTTTGCTGACCACTCTCTTTTTCTTTTAGGGACATTTGTGAATGAGGAATTAAATGAACAAGAATATTTTGCATTCATTGTTACCCTTTAGTCTGTGACTGTTTTTGGTGTAAAAAGGCATGTCTGTGTACATATTCATAATGTAAAAAGCTCAGGTTGTCATAAATTTAGGTAAAATTGAATATTTTCTGTAAACATGTCAAAACAAAAACAAATAAGTACCTAAGAAAGCACATTTGTTGTTTACTATATTACTCATCAATTTAGCTTTCTCAATTTATTTCAAACCAAGGGTAATTTTATATTGCCTTTTTACTCCCTTTGCCTTTTTGACATGTTTTATGTAAGTTTGCCCAATCCTTTACTGTGACATTGATTTAGGAATGTAACTTTTATTATACTGGTTCATTAGGTAATGACTGAATCCCTAATTAAAATAGCACTATGGACTAAAAAATAAGTAATGCTTTACTCCTTTCACCTTTATTTCCTTTCCTAATTTTTTTTTTTTTTTTTTGGCATTTCTTTCTTTTTATTTTATTTTATTTTTTTTTCTTTTCTTTTTTTTTTATTGCTTAAAGCATTACAAAGGGTATTACATATGTGTCCTTTTTTTCCCCACCCTTGACAATACCCCGGCTTCTCCTACCCCCCAGTGTCTTATGTCCATTGGTTATGCTCATATGCATGCATACAAGTCCTTCAGTTGATCTCTTACCCGCCTCCTCCTGCCCCCCAACCCTCCCCAGCCTTCCCACTACAGTTTGACAATCTGTGTGAGGCAGCTCTGCCTCTGTATCTATTATTGCTCAAAAGTTTATAATGGTCTCTATTATCCATGAATGAGTGAGATCATGTGGTATTTTTCCTTCATTGACTGGCTTATTTCACTTAGCATAATGCTCTCCAGCTCCATCCATGCCATTGCAAATGGTAAGAGTTCCTTCTTTTTTACAGCAGCATAGTATTCCATCATGTAGATGTACCACAGTTTTCTAATCCATTCATCTACTGATGGGCACTTAGGCTGTTTCCAGATCTTAGCTATGGTGAATTGTGCTGCTATGAACATATGGGTGCATATATCCTTTCTGATTGGTGTTTCTGGTTTCTTGGGATATATTCCTAGAAGTGGGATCACAGGGTCAAATGGGAGTTCCATTTCCAGTTTTTTGAGGAAACTCCATACTGTCTTCCATAGTGGCTGCACCAGTCTGCATTCCCACCAGCAGTGCACAAGTGTTCCTTTTTCTCCACATCCTAATTTTCTTTTAAAATTAAGCTGGGGCTGCCGAAACCGGTTTGGCTCAGTGGATAGAGCATCGGCCTGCGGACTGAAGGGTCCCAGGTTCGATTCCGGTCAAGGGCATGTACCTGGGTTGCGGGCACATCCCCAGTAGGAGATGTGCAGGAGGCAGCTGATCGATGTTTCTCTCTCATCGATGTTTCTAACTCTCTATCTCTCTCCCTTCCTCTCTGTAAAAAATCAATAAAATATATTTTTAAAAAAATAAAATAAAATTAAGCTGGGAATCACTATGTTCCAAAATTTGGAGTTTGACCATCTCACATACATTTTAAATAAACGGGAATTCTGGTGAAGACGGTAGCGCTGTTTTCATAATTCCTTTTATAAAACTTTAAAAAATGAATGAAAAGCATCAAAAAGAAGAAAATGCATCCACATTTGAATTAGAGAATTACATATAATTCAATAATTCTGAAAAAAAAGTTATCAAATCGTGTAAAATCTGTCCAAATGTAAAGGGAAACATGAATTTGACGCATATTTTCTTTAATATATATCAGATACAAGAAAGTGAGTTGAGTTGTGTGACAAAGTGGATTCTACTTTGGAGATATGAAAGGACATAGCCGGGCCATAAGAGTACTGAGGGTACCCCAATTATATTCCACCAGCCAAAGAGCTGAAATAAATCTACTAAACTTTTTTTTTAACTAATTATAACTGAAACTTGAAGGTGAGACAGAGTCAAATAGAGATTTTAAAAAAAACAAACACAAATATCTGAATAGATTGTTTTGGATAGTGAACTCTGAAAATGTTTCAGTCTGCCTGACTTGATCACCCAGAGACTGGGCAAGGTTGAAGTCTCAGGACACTCCCCTGAGCTTACTATTAGACCTCCCTGCAAAGCTGGCCCTGCCTCTGTGATACTTTGATACTTCTCAAAATGAACTTTATTTTTTTAATGTTTTTATTTATTGACTTTTACAGAGAGAAAGGAAGGGAGAGAGAGAGATTCGTCATTCCACCAATTTATGTATTCATTGGTTTTGGATGACTCTCTAACCAACTGAGCTACCTGGCCAGGGCCAAAATAAACTTGAATATCAGCTTCTCTATCTCCAAGAATTTTTAAATGTCTTTTTATTTAGGCTCGCTAAATATACAAATTTTTTAGGGAGAACTTACATATTTATATTATTAAATCTTGTAAATATAGTAGGACTTTTCATTATCTTAAAATAGGGTAATTAAAATGTGAGGATTAAATGTTTATTTGATAGTATGATAAAAACTGTAAATTCTCTTGTCAGATAAATTTATATGCATTCTTCTTTATACTTTAATATATTTTTTAAATTTTTTAATTACAGTTGACATTTAAAGTTATATTAGTTTCAAGCATACATCCCAGTGATTAGACATTATATAACTTAATAAGTGATCACCCCGATAAACCTAATACATACCATACATATAGTTATTGCAATATTATTGACAATATTCCCTATGCTGTACTTTACATCCTTGTGACTATTCTGTAACTACCAATTTTTACTTCTTAATCTCTTCACCTTTTGCACTCATCTTTCCAACTTCCCTCCCGTCTAGCAACCATCAAAATATTCTCTGTATCTATGAGTCTCTGTTCTGCTTGTTCATTTATTTTGTTATTCAGATCTATTTGTCTACATGTCTTTTGATTGGAGAATTTAACACATTTACACTTAAAGTAATTGTTGATAGATATGTTTCTATTGCCATTTTATTATTCATATCTTCTATCTTTATTTGTATTCTTCTTAAAGAAGATCCTTTAATGATTTTGTAATACTGGTTTAGCGGTGAAGAACTCTAGCTTTTTCTTGTCTGGGAAGCTCTTTATCTGTCCCTCAATTCTAAATGATACCTTTGTTGGAAGAGTAATCTTAGTTCTTTGCTTTGCATCACTTTGAATATTTCTTGCCAATCCCTTCTGCCTGCAAAGTTTCTGTTGAGAAATCAGCTGACAGTCTTATGGGAGCTTCCTTGTAGATAACTAACTGCTTTCCTTTTGCTGCTTTTAACATTCTTTGCCTTTGTCTTTAACATTTGGAATTTTAATTGTGATGTATCTTGGTGTGGGCCTCTTTGGGTTTATCTTGTTTGGGACTCTCAGTGCTTCCTAAAGTTGTATGTCTATTTCCTTCACCAGCTAAGGGAAATTTTTCCATCATTATTTTTTAGCATAGATCTTCAAACCCTTGCTCTTTCTCTACTGCTTCTGGCACTCCCATGATGTGAATGTTGGTGTGCTTAACAGTGTCCTAGAGGCTCCTTATCCTATCCTCATTTTTTTGGATTTTTTTTTTTTTTCCTGTTCTGATTGGGTGCTTTCTGCTTCCTTGTCTTCAAAACCTCTGATTTGATCCTCTGATTAATCTATTCCACTGTTATTTCTTGTTATGTGTTCTATATTTCAGTTAATGTATTTTTTTTATTTCTGACTTTTGTTTTTTTATTTGTTTTCTATCTCCATCTCTTTGTTGAAGTTCTCACTAAGTTTATCTACTCTCCCCTAACTTCATTGAACATTCTTTTAACTAGTGTTTTAAACTCTACATCTAGTAGATTGCTTGTCTTCATTTTGTTTAGTTTTTTTTTTTCAGGTTTTTTCCTGTTCTTTCATTTGGCACACATTTTTTTGTCTCCTTATTTTGGCTGCTTCCCTGTGTCTGTTTGTATATATTATGTAGTGCTGCTATTTCTCCCTGGTTGGTATAGTGGCCCTATGCAGTAGGTGTCCTGTAGGGTCCAATAATACAGACTCCCCAATCACTTGAGCTGGGCACTCCAGGTGAAACAACCCCATGTAGTCTGTGTACACCCTCCTGTTGTAATTGAGCCTTGATTTTGATTGGCACCTCAATGGGAAGGATTTACCTACAGGCCAAATGGCTATGAGAACTGGCTGTGACTACCATGGAGATCAGCTGTGTAGGGGCCAACCTCACAGAGCAGGACTTACTTCAGCAGGGCTCTGATGCCTGCTGAGTCTGCCCCTTGAGTTTGTCCCTTGTGTAGGAGGTTGGTTGGTACTCTGATGTGATCTGAAGCTGTCTACTAGGTACTCTGGCTCTGGGGCCTCTCAAGAGGTTCAGGCCAAGGTTAGCTGCCACCAGTGTCCTGTCCAGTGCCACCTGGCATGAGCTATAAATCAATCTACAGATGGCTGCTACTTGGCCTGGGCTTAGAGGTAACTAGCACTCTGCCAGCACTTTGGTCTGAAAAGCTGCCCCTCCATCACTCACCCCAATGCCAGACAATTCAGTTACTCCCTGTATTTCCCTGGTGCACCAGGATGGAACTCAGAGTGAGTAAGTCTAAGTAATTCCGTGCGTAGGCCCTTTAAGAATGCCTAGGACTCCAGCAACCCTCAGTCTTACCCACAATACAAGCTGGTTTCTACAGCCTGAAGTTGAGGAGACTTCTCCTCTGGGCACTGGAGCCCCGGGATGAGCGCCTGGTGTGGGGCTGTGACCCCTCACGCTCCGGGGGTTATCTCTCCCCTTTTTGTTTACCACGTGTGCGTGTGGGGCCAACCCTTCTGCATCTCCGCCCCTCCTACCAGCCTCAGTGTGGCTTCTTTTTATCCTTAGTGTAGGATTTCTGTTTAGCTAGATTTCAGCCTGTTCTGAATAATGGCTGTTTTGTAGTTTAGTTGTAATTTTGATGTGGCTGTGAGAGAATTCGCATACCCTATTTACCTGTGCTGTCATCTTGACCAAACCGTATTTATATGCATTGTAAATTGTATGCAAGTTTACAAGATTCATAGACTGAAATCCATGATATGAGATTTCAGATTAAGAATCCATATTATAAATAATTTAACTAATAATCGCCTAAATTTTAGAAACGGGAATGTATATTTCTTTCTTTATCTATAATATGACAATTCTGAATGAGTTAAATTACATTAGCCAGCGGTTCTCAACCTGTGGGTTGCGACCCCTGAAAATACATCCTGCATATCATATATTTACATTAAGATTCATAACAGTAGCAAAATTACAGTTATGAAGTAGCAACAAAAATAATGTTATGGTTGGAGGTCACCACAACATGAGGAACTGTATTTAAGGGTCGCGGCATTAGGAAGGTTGAGAACCACTGGGAGTAAGCTAAAGAACAAATCAAAGCTTATTAATTTATGTACCAATTAATAACATTAATTATTCTGTAATAATATAAATACTATTAAATTAATTTATTTAATAATAAAGTGCAGATTTTGGTTGAATCAGTCCTACTTGATCTTTGCAGATATTATATTCAGGTGTCTGTCAATGAGGCTTCTTTAAAGATTAGTCAAATCAGTAAGTGATTAGCACTCAGCTTTTAAATAGGACTAACTATGCTACTTCAGATTTTGCTCTCAAGTTATTTTCTCTAATCTTGTGTTTTGCAACTTAAGTGGCAGGAAATTCCCTAAATTATACCTTGTATATGGATAGACAGCCACTGAGGAAAAAAGAAATGGGAACAGGCAGTTCTTGTGTGCCTATTCTGAAACAAATGGATTCATGGAAATCACTAAATGAACTATAATAATACTAAAAGCAATCAGTTACATACCATAATTCAGAATGCTTTCATACATTATGCTATTGAGTAGAACTCCATTCAATACAAATGTATATGTAATGCAAATGCATATGTTCTGGGATAAGTGAAATTTGTATGTGTAATGTTTTGCACAATGATTTGAACCTTAAGAGAATAGTGTGAATAGGAACTATGCCATTTAAATCTGAAATTGAAATTAATTGGGTCAGTAATCCATTTCCTCTTAGTCACAAATGATTGTCTGTTCAAAATAGGTTGTACAATTAAAGCTCTTTGCACCCTCTCCCAGGGAATTACATGTTTACCAGAACATATCCAAAGTAATTATTTTTAGTACAAAAGGATACATTTTGCTATTTAAATCGTGGAAAACAAAACTGAACGAGTGTTAGATCCATAGCACATGCTTCATTCATCCTGTGTTTCCCATGGCTGCTCTCCTTCCCTTCCTCCCTCCAGACCCAGGTGCTTTTCCCACGCCTAGGACACTCCAAGGCTGCAACGCTACCTACTCGGAATCCTCCCTGCCAAGCAGCAAACATGGTTTCACTGCCCTAGAGAAAAGCGATCGCTTTCTTGCCGCCAAGTGGTACTGAGCCCTAAATCAAGACATGGCTGAAAAAGTGTTTGGTGTGTAGGAAAGCACCACAGTTTTTCTGAAACTTAGAGTTCACCTGAGGGATAGAAGCCACATGGGAGTTAAACTACATGACGGATGTAGTTATTTCTCAGATGAATTAAGACCACAGTGTGGACCAGAAGTATTGGCGGAGTGTTGAAATACCAGATTATATTTTGTGAAGTGCATGATCCCAAGGAGGAACTACTTCCTGGACATTGGGGACCTGCTCATTGGTGACAAGAACATTTTAGGTCTTTAAAGGCCCAAAACCGGGAGCATATCTTACTCACCTGCAGCCACAATCAGCCCCTGCTCCTGTCCCCAATAAAGAGTCTGTTTTTTTTCAGTGACAACTTTAGGGAGATTGTAGACAAAAAGGATAGCCTCACAGAGGGACCAAACGGTCAGGAGACTCTTATAGGAATAAGTCAAAGGACCTAAGTATTATAAATTAGCCGAAGGAAAAAAAGAAGGCAAGACAGCAGGGAATTCCAGCAGAGTAGAATGACTTGACTCTGTGGAGCAGGGAGACATGCTGATCCCCATGTTCTCCCAGCCCTAACCATCTGACAGCTCCCAACATACTATGCCCGGAGCATCACTGGCATGAAAATACCATGGGAAAATCAGTCAGGAACCTTTTAATAAAATTTAAAAAAAACAAAAACAAAACTACAACAAACTAAAAACATAATTCAAAAGTGTATGCATATTTAAAAAAAAAAGTCAATGTGAGTCACATTATTTGCTAAGGAGTTTATAAATCCAACTTAAAAGGTAATGAGAAATAGCAAATTCTTGTCAATTCTGGCATCTCAAGAAAAAGTGGATGAGCTTTAGCAAATATCTGTATCAAATGAAGGACATCTTTCTTTGATGACATATTTGATGAGAAATTACCCAATGTGTCAGGGCCAGCCTGACAGGGTTGAGCCGGGCTGAGGCAGGGAGGTGGGAATTGAGAAAAGAAAGAAAGACAGGAAAGCGAGGTCGGGAGGACCCCAGTTCTCTCGATGAACTGAAGCGAGTTTATTAGCTATACAATCCTATTTATACACAACACACTGAATAGGAGGTCTGTCAAAAGGAATGTATTCTTTGTTCCTCTTAATCTCTAAGGGAGAGACACAGCAGAAGGACAAGTTCTCAGTACAGCATATCTCAGTAAATAGTTACAGACTTCTTGGTAAGCTATGAAAGGCTGTTCTCATTCTACAAAGGCTGTTCTCATTCTACTGATAACCGCCATCCAAACAAGTATGGGAAAACTGTGTGAGTAAGGGTCCCAGCCTTGCTAGCCCCTTCAGGTGCAAGGACCTTGCCAGCTTACATCTGGCCCCCAACACCAATGGAAAGTCGGTTCATATAACTTGTTAAACAATGAAAAAAATCAGGCTGTGAAAGAGAAGAAAAAGAAGGATTTTATTTGAGCAAAGGATTGCAATCTCGGAGGCACAGATTCAGGTAGCAACTCAAATGGTGCCCTAAAGTGAACAAAGAAAGGCAGAGTTTATAATGACCATACTTCACTTACATTTACTTCATGTAAATGAAGTATGTTGGCTCGGTTGACAAGGATTGGTTAGGTCCATTATGCAAATGAAGAATTCTGGTTGTCAAAAAGAATTGGTTCTTTCCAAGGGGCCAAAAGCAGATAGTCTGGTTGCCATGGTAAGAAGAGAGTGTAAAGTCCTGGAGGTTGTTCCATCGCTAGCTTAAAGGTCCCTGAGTGGGACATGGATAAGGCAGACCTCTTCTTAACTTCTTGGCTCCATTTTATTTTCCTTGACTTAATGATTCTATCTTGTCCATTTCCATTCACAAATTGAAAAGTTCAAGGCTAGGGAGGGTGTGCTTTAGACAGGCCTAGTTTTGTTTTCAATAAAATTTAGTCTCTTTCATCTTTGCATCCCTTGGTTTGGCTCCAATCCCAAATTCAGCATGATTCATGTTGTCATTCTTTATTGATATCAAATCATTAACACCTATTTCTTTAAATGCTATACATCATTTTTATCTAAATTATATGATGGATTTTTAATGTTTTTAAATTCAGCATAAAAGTATTTATCTGTGGTGTACTAAGCATTCACTACATGGTTTGCAAACACTGAAAATTTGTGAAATAGTCTTAAATTTTGGTGGTCAAGATAGTGCAATAAATGCATTTTGAGAGCTGCCATCCAGGTACCTTGTTACAGATGATGATGAAATGTTGAATATGACAATATTTTTCTATTGCAAAAAGTTTTCAGTGCAGTGGGATTTGCTAAACTATTTGGGGACCACAAAGGAAGGATCCCTTGATTCTGATAAACTTGGGGAAGACCATAGATAATATAATGCCTGATTTAAGCTTGGAAAAAGAAAAGAAAACAAAATAACAACATATAAAGAATGTAGTAAATTATTATAATTTGGGGGTTTAATCCATTGCTTTTACTAGCTTCATAAACTCTCCGTATTTAAAATGAAGTTATCTTCATCACATAGCCATAACCTAAACTACAGAGACTTTTATCCTATTAAAAAAATCTAAAAATTATTTCCAAAACCCAAAAAGTCACATATGCAATGAATAGGAGAATTTCACTGATATAGATCTGTGTTATCTGATAAGCTATTGGGGAAGTATTTTGAAGATAATGAGAAAACATCTGAACTTTAAGATAAGATTTTTAAAAATTTCTTCCTTGCAACAACAACAAAAATATTATGACTGCAAAGACTGAATGTGTTCTGCTTTGGAGTGTTCAATAATAGATGTAATTTATTTATATTTTGCATTTTTTTCTTTTTTAAAAAAATATTTGCTATTTTAACCTCATTCATAGTGCAATTTTTATATAAATTCTTTCTAATAACACTATGTAAAATATTTTGTAACTTGGTGATATTTTTTCACTCTTGAAACATTATTTATGTAGCTATGGATTCATTTGAAATAAATTATTTCTGCATATAAAAGTGTGCTTATTCTGCACAAGTTTTGACATAAAGGTATTAGGATTTTCTCTGGGCTAAAATAGAATCTACAACTAACTTGCAGTTTTATTCCTCTTTCTGTTCATTTCTTTCTCTTTCTCTGTCTCTCTCTTTTGAACATTCAGTGAATTATTATAATTTTATATAGAATTAATTATATTATGAAATAGAATTATATATATGTAGTTCTACTGTATAAGTAAATAACTGGAAGTTCTTGTAATTTAGGTGAAGCCATTAGGATTTTACTTAAATAGAATAAATACTTTTAAGTTAGCAATATGCATCATGTATAGTACATTAATACAGAAGATTATTTTTAAGGGTAATTTTAGTATGTATACCAAATATCATAGTATACAAAAGGAGTAATACCTTGTGAAATTATAGGCAAAATACTGTAAACAACTCTACATTATTTGGCAAATTTTGAAGAAATATTGATAAATAGGAATTTATTTATTATACTGGTCAGTCCTCATTTATCAAAAGATATAAAATTATATAAACTAACGTTTCCCATAACTTCAGAAATTGATGCCTAAATCACCTAGTATACCAAGTAGATATTATTTTTGGTCCTTGTGTAATTGTCTAAGTTATACAATTTGAATACATGTAACAATCCGTGTGTGTGTGTGTGTATGTGTGTGTGTATGTGTGTGTATTTTGTCAACAAAGGAATCCTTTATTTTAGTGAAAGTGTTTTCACATGTACTCCTCAAATTCCCCACTTAGGTACATGGAGGGAATATGTAGACTATGTAACTGTTTTATTTCCCAGTCTATAGATTTGAGTATTTGAAACACCGAATCAGGATGTAGAAAGAAATAATAACTACCCAAAGAACAAATTATTGTGTCAACTATTCTTTCACACCATTTCTTCACCATATTCAGATTTAAATTAGAACACTAAATGACTAATACTTAAATTTCAATCTATAATTTCTCATCCTCCTGGTCCCCTGAAAATATTTCTCCATGTTTTTACTTGGGTACTCTTTACCTCACCCCCACCACCCTCACCCCCAGGTTTCTGCTCACTCTCCTCTTCTCTTACTAATATATATTTTCTCTCAGTATACTCATGGCTTATGGCTTTAATAATTATTCACAAAGCATATATGTAACTAAGACTTCACTTCAGAGCTCCAGAGTTCACTTCTCAAGCTCTGTGTATAACTGCTGACATTTAGTATGTTCTAATTAAAATAATTATGTTCTCTAAGAAATTCACTATAGCTCCTAGCATTTCCTATAAGGTTTCACCTTCTATAAGGAAACTTAAATAAATAAGCTAATGAATTAAATAGATTACTCCCTTTTATTCATTCCTGCCATCCAAATAACTTACCTGTATTAAAATTCTTATTCTGAAATGCCTCCTGCTAATAGAATCTTTTTTTTTTTTTTTTTTTTAATGTACAAATCTAAGGGTGCTTTGAATTGATTTTTCATTCCCTGGAGTACAAAGCCCCAATTCTTTCTAAGGCCTCAAGAGCATTCTTTAACAATGCTCTATTTCATTTAATTAGCATGTTCCTGGTTTTATCCATTTACTCTATCCTCTCCAATTGTTCACATAGAATATTACCTACATTGCAATTAACTTCCTTCCTCATTGCTAGTCTTGCACAATGAACTATTTCTGCCCCTGACATTCAAATGTCTTGCCAAGCATGCATGTAAGTGAAACAGCTATTCAGTATTATCTAAACCTAAAAATAAAATTTACATATAAACACAAATTTTATTAATAACTTCTGTGAAACATTCCTAGGAATTTTTTGAAGAATACAACTACCATGTAAATAGAATCAAGATCATAAATATCTTCTGTTCAGAACATTATCATAGATGTTTGACCGTTTTGAAACTTATAGTGGCAATGTCAACTTTGCTCATGGTATTTTAGTTACCAATATAGCCACTTATTTGTAACTTTCATAGTCATAATGAATTTACATAGAATGATATATTTATTTAAAATTTCTAAATGTCAAATATATTTTAAAATGAAGAATAATCAGATACTCAAAATTATGTTATAGAGCTTTGCCACAAATGTAAGACACCAGTGGGCCTACACTACCAGTATATCAACTATTTATTTTTTGAAGCTAAGATTAAAGCAATATTTTGTGAAGAAATAGATGGTGGTGATTGCAAATATATTTTATATTTCTGAGATTTAAGGGGAAGTTTGAAAATCATAGGTAATATGAATGTGAAAATTAAGTTAAATAGGAACAATAAAAACATAGATCCTGAAGAATAGCACAGATGATTTCAAAATATTTTAATATGGTTATATTCTTAATACCTGAGAAAGCTTGCTCCAAACAAAATATATTTTTTCTAGTCTCTTGAGAGTTATACTATTGTAAGTAGACTTGGTAAGATGGAGCAAGATGTAAAAAATAAGATGTAAAAAGTATGTGTAATAACTGCAGGCAAATGAATTGTCATTACAAACGAAAGTATAATATATGAAAATCAGAATGAAAATGTTTGTTTCTTTTGTTAGCATGATATTCCAGTACCAAAAAGAATGAATGAATGAGAATTAAACTATAATCAAAACAGTTTTATATCCAAGATAAAATAAGAACTATAGATATATAATTCTCAGATTATAATTTTCTCATTATTAAAATATACTAATTGCAGAAAATTTTGAAAATCCAAAACTAAGTAAAATAAACCAAAGGGAAAAAATCTCAAAATATTGTCACTAAAAATCAACAACTTTAATATTAACCATGTTTTTTCTAGCCCTTATTTCCTGTATATGGACTTACAGTGTGTAGGACTAATACTTGATCAATTGGGTCTTGAAGGGGCAGTAAAAACATGGAGTTTTGTTTTTGTTTTTTTTAACAAATCCCTGTTAGCCTGCTTTCTGGTTCTCCTTTTCCTGGCCCCACTGGATAAAATCAAAGACAGGAACCATGACTCCTCTGATGATTGTTACTAATGAAAGTTCCTCCGGGCAACTTGAGTCGCAAAAATAGCCTCATTTCTTTAATTAAAATGTCCAGTCTTGTCAAATACTTATTAGGTGAATCCTGTGGAACTTCAGTGATTGCTTAATAAGTGTCAGTTCTCGTGGGATGTTAAGAAGGAAAGAAAACACCTAGGATACTTACCTACTGAAAAATTCACTATGTGAGGCCACTTATACTAATCAAGATTTTCGTGCCAGTCAGTAGAGTTCCTCAGGAGATTCTGGTACACTGGCTCGATCTAGGGCATCAATTGATTAGTGTGGCAATTATGATCTCCTAGGTTTCTGCAATAATGTAAGTTTGTAAAACTTAGACTTACTTATTCCAGCATTCTACTCCCAGACATTTATTAGGAACTAATTTGGCAAGAGATAGTGAGGCATGTGTTTAAGAGATTGGGTTTTGGAATCAGGTTGCTTGGATTTTTAATATGCTATTTTAATGACATTGGAAAGCTATTAAAAAACTTTATTATAACTCACATTTAATTATAACATTCCCTTCACTGAGTTGCAAGTATCAAATAATATGTTGAATGTGTTAGAAATTTAAAGTATGAAATCACAAGCTGCCGAAACCGGTTTGGCTCAGTGGATAGAGCGTCGACGTGTGGACTGAAAGGTCCAGGGTTCAATTCCGGTCAAGGGCATGTACCTGGGTTGCGGGCACATCCCCAGTAGGAGATGTGCAGGAGGCGGCTGATCGATGTTTCTCTCTCATCGATGTTTCTAACTCTCTATCTCTCTCCCTTCCTCTCTGTAAAAAATCAATAAAATATATTTTAAAAAAAAAAGAAAAGAAATCACAAGCTTATCATAGTTGCAACTACCTCACATGATGGAGTGGCAGGAAAGCAAGACTTTTATGTAGGCTAAGCCAAATAAAATGTATATTACTTACTTTTTAATATACAGAATTTAACATAAAGGCCTGCCACAGAACATATAACTAATATTTTTAATTAATGAAAGATAAATTATCACATCCACTTTTCAATAGTAATAGCTATAAATTATATCTAACTAGACCCAGCATTTGGTCAATTAGTATAAATGGGAATAACAGAGGAAAGACCCCCCTCCCCCATGTTACAGTACATGAAGCTCTTTTTACATGAGTTTTTTAAATTCTTTATTGTTTAAAGTATTACATCTCTCTTCTTTTCCACCCATTGACCTCTCCTGGCCACTGCCACCCCCAACACATGCTTTCACCCCTCAGTGCCTGTGTCCATTGTTTATGCTTATATGTATGCATACAAGTCCTTTGGTTGATCTCTTAGCTCCCTACCTTCCCTCCCCCTCCTTTCCTCTGAGATTTGATGGTCTGTTCGATGCTAATCTGTCTCTGGACCTATTTTTGTTCATCAGTTTATGTTGTTCATTATATTTCACAAATGCATGAGGATCATGTGATATTGATCTTTCTCTGACTGGCTTATTTCACTTAGCATAATGCTCTCCAGGTTCATCCATGCTGAGTTCTTTCTGCTTTACAGCAGTGTAGTATTGCATTGTGTAGATGTACCACAGTTTTCTAATCCACTCATCTGCTGATGGGCACTTAGGCTGTTTCCAGATCTTAGCTATGGTGAATTGTGCTGCTATGAACATAGGGGTGCATATATACTTTCTGATTGGTGTTTCTGGTTTTTTGGGATATATTCCTAGAAGTGGGATTATTGGATCAAATGAAGTTCAATTTTAATTTTTTGAGGAAATGCCATACTGTTTTCCACAGTGGCTGCACCAGTCTGCATTCCCACCAGCAGTGAACAGGGTTCCTTTTTCTCTGCATCCTTGCCAGCACTTGTCCTTTGTTGATTTATTGATGATAGCCATTCTGACAGGTGTGAGATGATATCTCATTGTCATTTGATTTGTGTTCATATGTCTCTTAGCCTTTTGTATGTCCACTTTCAAAAAGTGTCTATTTAGGTCCTTTGCCCATTTTTTATTGGATTGTTTATTTTCCTTTTGTTAAGATATACGAGTTCTCTAAAAATTTTGAAGATTAGACCCTTATCGGATATAACATTGGCAAATATGTTCTCCCATGCAGTGGGCTTTCTTATTGTTTTGTTGATGGTTTCTTTTGCTGTGCAGAAGCTTTTTCTTTTGATGTAGTCCCATTTGTTTATTTTCTCCTTAGTTTCCATTGCCCTAGGAGCTGTATCAGTAAAGATATTGCTACTACGTATGTCTGATATTTTGCTTACTGTGGATTCTTTTAAAATTTTTATGGTTTCCTTTATTATGTTTAAGTCTTTTATCCATCTTGAGTTTATTTTTGTGTATGGTGTAAGTTGGTGGCCTAGTTTCATTTTTTTGCAAGTATCTGTCCAATTTTCCCAACAGCATTTATTGAAGAGACTGTCTTGACTCCATTGTATGCTCTTGCCTCCTTTGTCAAATATTAATTGAGCATAATGGCTGGGGTCAATTTTTGGGTTCTCTGTTCTGTTCTGTTCCATTGGTCTATATGTTGGTTCTTGTGCCATTACCAGGCAGTTTTGAGAACAGTGGCTTTGTAATATAGCTTGATGTGAACTATCACAGAGTACAAATTAACTTCAAATCATTGGTGGTAAATCTTCCAAAAATTTTAAAAAGTCATATCTGATAATTGATACCAATGTTGTTCAACAGCATTTTATTTAAGCCACAGTGAGAGATAACATCACTTAATGATAAAATGTGAATCCTGAAGCCAGAATTGAAAACTTTTTAAGCCTTTCTCAATGACATACAAGCTATATAAAGTTGGAATATTTACTTAATCCCTCTGTACTTGAGTTTCCTCAAATGGCAAATATAGACAGCCAAACAGATTTCTATATTTCACAGCTATTGTGAGACTAACATTGTAAGCTATGAGGTACTTAATTATTGTATGGAGTTCTGTCATCATGAAGTACCAGGGCCAATGAGAATAGGATGCAATGAAAGTAATTTGAATTCAACATAATGATTTTTTAAACTAGTTGATGTCAGCTCCTTCAGTTGGTAGAAGATTCCCTTCAAAAGGAGGGATACATATGTTGGAGATTTATAAGCATATTGAAAGGGGGTCTCTACAATAGACATCTTGAAAACATACATATACATTTTTTCTAATATTCATATGCTGTTATTCTCATGGTGAGAATCTTCATAATATTTTCATCGCTACCTAATAATTCCCTAGTTGAGACACATACAATTTAAACAAAGTAACTTTGTCCGGAATTCTTCCACTTTCATATTTCTTGACTTTGACAAAGTTTAAATCTCAACCTTAAGGTATTTTCACATAAAATAATGACAATTAAATTAATTTCATCAATGTTTTCTAAGATCATCTCTAGTGTTGAATTTAACAAATAAAAATCTGTTCTACACATAAATATAAAACTATATAGAGATTAAATTTATTTTATTATAACTAAACTAAAACTAGTATTTGATGATAATTTTAAATGTCTCTTCAAATATAAAGGGCATATAATAAGCATTCTTTTAAAGGAACATGGAAAATTAAAGAAATAATATCATGATCATTGATACAAACCACTATGGTTCAGCTGAATGCTTTCATATGTAATCTATATTCTCTTTATACTGTGTTCTTTGGATTATAGCTGCTCTCTCCATTTTTCCTTCTTTGTTGATCTGTGTACTTTCATATTTCCTTATGGCCCATCCTTTGGGATTCTATATGTATCTAGTATAAATTCACAAATCTAAAGTCCAGGGATACGTTTTAAAATATTGACAAGTTAGTTTTTCAAAGTTTCAGTTAAAATTATCATTCTTTCTTAAATAGGAATAATTTTGTTTTACAATGTCTCTTTTCCTTCTGCCTTTTCCTTAGCCCATTTGAGTTCTTTTCCTGTCTCATTATTGTATTCAATTTCTCCTTAACAGGGCACTTTCTCTACTTTGCAAGAGGCTCAGACATGCATTCATTTTAAAAACCATTTTAAACACCTCAGTTGTTTCAGCCTTTGAGATAATTACTGAGGATTTAGTCAAGTAGGATGGGTCTTATCTTTAAAAATAAGTGAATATTATTGTGAAACTATGGTATTGAATTCCTCTTCTTTAGCATTGTAGTTCTCCAAAGAACAAGGTGCTTCCGCTAGCACTATATTCACTATTGAGCTTTTAAATTATTATAGGCAGGCCTCTATACCCACCCCTTGATTGAAAGTGCTCTTCAAGGATATTAATGGTAAATCTATGGGCTTTTTCAGTTTTCACTTCTCCTTGAAATTTTCTATATTTTTCAGTGTGTTAATTAAACTTGCCTTCTTAAAATGTTCTTTCTCTGTCTCATAGTTATCTTCTTTTGTTTCTTTTCCTTAGATCAGCAATATTGGCCAAACCATACAGAACTTTGACTCTCCACCAATTAAATGATTTTGATCCCTTCTGTCCCATACTTACCTTTTCATGAACTTACATTTCTAACTTCCTGCTAAATATTTTCCATACAATGTGCCTAATCAATTGAAAAGCAATGAGTCATGCAAAACTCAGTGTATTTTACCAAGTGTTAAGTCTTTCCTGAACATTTCCATTTCTGCCAAAGGAATCATAATTATTTGGCAACCAGACCACAATTTGGTGTCAAAATTTATGATGGCATTTAAAGTCCTTGAACCTGACTCCACTTGTTAGTCTTCTTTGTTTTCGTTTATATGTCATATATTTACTCAAAATATGTCATCTGTTTACCCCTGAGGAGGATTGTCATTTCCCCCTATGTATACCACACACATTTCTGTCTTGCAAATTTTCTGCAACTCTTCCTGAGAAAGGCTGAGCCTCTCCTAGTTAAGATTGGAATTTCCGTGGGTTGCCCTTCAAACCCTTTACCTAATCAGCACTAGACAAAGTGGCACCAGGTACCAATTTAATGGGCAAAGGGATTTTCTCACCCTGACTCACATGCAGTTAAGCCTTAGAACGACCTCTGTGTGACCTTACCCTCATTGTGATAGTGAAAAAACATGTTCCTGGGTGGGTTGGAGATTAACATGCTAATGAGACATGGGAAGCATGAAGAAGCATATAGTTCCACTTCACAGGCACCAAAGAGTACCCACCTCTGCATAGTTAGAATGTCCCAATTAGACATCATGTTTCTTGCCTTAACTTCTTTAAAACTGTTCCCGCCTTTTCTTCAAGGAGCAGCAGCCATTTCTTTTTCTCCTCTGTGCTGCTTCCCTTCCATGCAAGAGCCATTTAATAAATCGCCCTAAGTCTTAATTCTGTGGGCGCCCTCTTTTTTTCCTTAAATTTTTAATATTAATTTCAAAGAGAAAGGGAGAAGAGAGAGAGAGAAACATCAATGATGAAAGAGAATCATTGATCGGCTGCCTCCTGCATGCCACATACTGGGGATTGAGACCACAACCCAGGCATGTACCCTGACTGGGAACTGAATTGTGATTTCCTGGTGCAGAGGAACCATTGAGCAACACTGGCCAGGCTATGGATATTCTCTTGAATTCTACTCTGGGAGTTCCCAAGAACCCAGGGCACCATGGCATTCCTTCATTAAGTTTAATTTATTAGCCAAATCTTTCATGGAAATTTACCTACCTTAGCCCTTGGCTATATAAAACACATCCCAAAAAATAAAGTTATTTGTAAAAGGAATGGTTTAAAGATATATGAATTTATGTTTAAATTAACTGCATATCTAGGCATATATCCTTGGATAAATTTCCTAATCTCTGTGAGCCTCATTAAATGCACAAAACCAATCAAATATAATAATATGAATGAAGTGCTTTTCAAAGTAAAATACATACAACTTGCATTTATATTATTTATTTTACTTTGGGCGTTTTTCTAATGATGTCATGTTTTCATTAACTTTTCACTGTCTTTACAAATAGACATTAAATGTATGAACAAAAATAACATAATATAAAAAAGTATCCACATATAATTAAAACTCTGTAATTGTTATTTCTATACTATTCACCTATTTATGTGCACTGTGTCTTACAACTATAAATATTCCATTAGTTTCTTGTTTGTATTTATGGTGGTAATTGGATTACTGCTTAATTACTTCACTTCTAAAAGGGAAGATCTGTGTTTCCCCTAGAACATAGAACCCAAAGGGAAGCTAATGGGTGAAGGTTTAATTGGGATATGGGATCTTAGGGTTGCAAAATTGAAGGCAAAATGGAAAGTAGGGGAGTAAGGAGGGAAAGCAAATACAAGATAGTGCATTTCTGAACTGTTCATAGCTTAAACAGAAAACACAATTGGTAGTTCAATAATGAGAAGGCCATGTGAGACCATTGTGACACAGATCTGTCCATCAAGGGGATAAAAGGAAAGGAGTTAACTGCCGACACATCTATCTGTTTCTCAGAGGTCAAAGTTTATACCACAGTGCATTTTTCTCCCTTCAAAATTGTGTTAAATAGCTCTGTTGGCCAGTTAGTAGTCCTACATTCTAGTACAGCGAAACTCTTACTGTGTCTTCTGGCAGAAGTATTCCCAAGAGAATCCAGAATCTCTTGCTGGAGAAATCCTAAAGTTGTGAAGAAGTAGAACACATAGTCATAAGTGGATTACTGAGAGTAATAGAGAGGATAGTCCTAAATCTATAACTTGTTTCCTTAACCTATGAATTCTCACATTTGAGGATGGAGAACTAAATATCAGAATTGCTTCAATGCATGTACTGTATCTTAGAAGACTGTAGCCCAATCGTGTGTGGTGCTGTGTCCAAAGCTGGTGCTTTGTCCAAGCCTCCAACATGCTGTTCCACCATTCATTCTTCAGGCCAGATGTTTATAGGTGATGAAGTATATGGTAAGACAAATGAATCTCACTTGCATGAGCACAGCGTTATATTGCCTTTGCCATAAAGTAGGTTACTTTTTCCAAGGAAATGCTGTCAGTCATGCTATATCAATGGATAAGGATTTATCTTAGCCATTGGATGGTGTTAAGGGTCTAAGAAGGTAATCCTATATCCAGAAAATGTATCTATTAAAAAAAAAAAAAAAGATGGATTTCTGCCTTCTGCAATATAGAAGGGAGCCTTGTCTTCCCCAAAGAATTATGTCCTATTAGGGATTAGTAATAATACTAGAGGCCTGATGCACGAATTCATGCACCAGTGGGGTCTCTTGGCCTGGCCTGTGGGGTCGGGCTGAAACCAGCTCTCTGACATCCCCTGAATGTCCCAGATTGTGAGAGGGTGCAGGCCAAGGGCTGGGGAGGGACTTGGGAGGTTGGCCAGCTGGGGAGGAACTGCAAGAGGGCTCCAGAGCATGTCTGGCCTGTCTCATTCAGTCCCGATTGGCTGGACCCCAGCAGCAAGCTAACCTACCAGTTGGAGCATCTGCCCCCTGGTGGTCAGTGCAAGTATAGCAACTGGTTGATCAATCAACTGTCTGCCCCCTGGTGGTCAGTGTACATCATAGCGAGTAGTTGAGCGGTCTTAGCATATCATTAGCATATTACTCTTTGATTGGTTGAACGGCTGACCAGTCGACCGGACTCTTAGCATATTAGGCTTTTATTATATAGGATAGCTAGGTCAGTCTTGTTGATGGGGGGGAGGGGCAGGGTGTCTCATATTTTCAGGCCCATGAATAGTTTCCAACCTTGCTATTATGTTCATTTCTTTGTGGGTCCATTGCAGAAGCACTGAGATGGCTAGGAAAGAAGTTAACTGATGTCCACGATACAGGTTACATGCCTGAAAGCACCATTTAAAGCTGGCTTCCTGCTTGTGGGGACACACTCTTCCTTCTTCCAACCTTTCTGAGTCTGATTTCTGTTTATTTGTTCTGGTCAGCTCTAGGGTCCCTTTAGAGATGAGTCACAAAATAACAAATGGTGTAATTTAGGTGATTCTCCATCTGACTTCAATTCTCTGCTACCAGCATGTAAAACTAGCACTGCACAACATAAAGATGAACAATAGAATGTATGCCAGTAGTTTAACATTTTAATTTTCTGTTTAGATGATAGTAAATAATAAATAAAAAGCACCATACCAAATCAAAAGATAAACTGTGAAAGAAAAGGAAAAGCTTTATATGTAGCTTTACTAGCCCTTGTTTTCATGCTCTTTGAGCAGGAAGCTCTGCATCCTCACTTCGCCTTGTGCCTCACAAATTATGTATCCAGCCCTGCCTCCAGGAGATTCTGATACATGTAAAAATTTGAGAACTGTTTTTCTAACACATCAGGAAATCAATGAGAAAGCCTTGCCAGCTGTTTGTATCTCTCAATTACACATTTATATCTGAGAAGATAATCATGGAGAAGGGCGATGGAACTATTCCACCCACACTGAGGCAAAATTCCATTTATTGTACAGCTTCCATTGGTTCCATTATAACCAGAAAAACATATGGTATCTCAAAATCATCACAAACCTTTATCGGAAATGTCAAGTGTGCATTGTGCAGTGCACATCTACCCTAGCAAAGGCTGCAGATTTACTTGGGGTAGGGTCAGAGGGATAATTATTTTACATACTTGTGGTGGTATACTTCTCAAGAGATCTCATCTTCCCCTTAAATTAGTAGATTCTCAGTCTGTGAGTCTACTTTGATCTAGAATTTGTATAAAGGACAATAATTTGCTACTGTTGTGGCTAATATCAGCTTTTGTATCATTCACACAAAGCAATATCCTGAGTAAACGCCCATCCATCTCACCCCAAGATACTTGAAGATCAGTTCCATAGATTACTATAGATCTAGGCAATCTATAGCCACTCGGGCTTCCCTGCTCTGTTTTGTGCTTGTTTGTTTTAATTGTATCTATCTTGTCTTTGATGAATAACTGGTGCCATCTAGATTCTTCCATTCTGAAATGTCAGTATTTCCAGTGATATTAAACCCCGGGGAGATAGCAGCATCTCCCACTCCTAAACCTGGCCTTCTTAAAATTAAGGTGCCCTTCTCAACAACATTCTTTGGGTCCTTCAAGGAGCTTATAATGAAGGGAGTTTCAGTTCTTTCCAAATAATCCATTCTACTATTTCTACCTCTTTGACTTTTGTTCTCTTCCTTAATGATATGCCAGTTAATTTCTAGCATTTTAACTTATTTGTACCAGGGTGAGACTCTTTCCGTCCTTCAGTGCAATACCCATGTCCACAAGGAAAAAAAAAAATAGCTCTTAGCCAATATGCTGAATCCCAAATAATGAGTGAGTGGCCTACTTGAACAAATTATTTTATCTTCATTCTTACACTCCTCCACTTGTCCTAACGGCCCTCAAGATCAATCACAACATGTATTTCTTTTTAGTTTTATTCATACAATTAGCCAGATCCTGAAATTGCTTTGGTGTGCATATTATTTCTGCCTTCATCAGAGTTTTCACTTCTCTACCCGGGTAGTACCAAGACTTAACTCTGGTATTGAACCCGGAGGCAATGATTGTTGATGAGGAAATGAAGTGAGATAAACAAAACATCTTGGGTGTTATTTATTTATTTATTTATTTATTTTGCTTCTGTTTGATATAGTTTTTTTTGTTTGTTTGTTTTATAGTAAAGAAGAAAGGACTTCTCTGTGATCTAGAAGGGAACATTTCAGAAGGATTTGGGGGTTTGGGTTTTCAGGCTTGTCTCACCCTATAGTTATCCCAATTGACAGGCTCCCGCTATTTCCCTGCCAATTATGTGTTTTGTTTTTTCTTTAAAAAGAGATAAACAAATTTTTAATTCATTTGTGTATCGCTTATAAAATGATATGACCTTCGATACCCCTCATTAGTTTCAGTTTCTTCATATGTAGAGATTAAATATTGTAATCTATGTAAACTACATTTCTCATTTATTACTAGAGGCCTGCTGCACAAAAATTTGTGCACTCGGGGGGGGGGGGGGGTCCCTTAGCCTGGCCTGTGCCCTCTCGCAGTCTGGGACCCCTCGGGAGATAATGACCTGCTGGCTTAGGCCTGCTCCTGGGTGGCAGAGGGCAGGCCGAATCCCTAGCTGCAGCCCCTGGTTGGGCTCAGAGCAGGGCTGATTGGGGAGCTGGGGTGCCGCCCCCTGTCATGTACAGAGCAGGGCAGATTGGGAGGTTGTGATGCCACCCTCAGTCACGCTCAGGGTAGGGCCAATTGGGGGGTTGGGGCACCTGTCACACACAAGGCAGGGTCGATGGGGAGGTTGTGGCTCCACCCCCTGTCACGCACAGAGCAGGGCCCACCAGGGGGTTGGGGAGCTCCCCCCTGTCACGCACAGAGCACGGCCCATCAGGGGGTTGGGGAGTTCCCCCCTGTCACGCACAGAGTAGGGCCAATAGGGGTGTTGGGGCACCGCCTCCTGTCACACACAGAGCAGGGCAGATCAGGGGGTTGGGGCGCCACCACTCTCACACTCAGGGCAGGGCCGATGGGGAGGTTATGGCTCTACCCTGTCACACACAGAGCAGGGCCCGTGCGGGGGGAGGGGGAGGTTGGGGTGCCGCACCCTGTCACACACAGAGCCGCAGGACGATCAGGGGGTTTGGGCGCTGTCCCTTGTCACGCTGATCCCGGTGCCAGGAGGCATATTACCCTTTTACTATATAGGATAGAGGCCTGGTGCATGGGTAGGGGCTGGCTGGTTTGCCCTGAAGGGTGTCCTGGATCAGGGTGGGGGTCCCCACAGGGGTGCCTGGCCAGCCTTGATGAGGGGATGATGACTGTTTTCAGGCTGATGGGTGACTGAAGCTCCCAACCGCTCCTTTTTTTCTTTTTTTTTTATTCTGGGCCAAGACCTCTGCTGCTGAAAGCAGGTATCTGGTTTGTTTCGGTTCTATAATCGAAACACTGTATCATCTCCAGCTCTGAGATCCTGGCAGGCTGAAAGCTGGTTTCTGGGGTTTTGTTTAGCTTCTATATTCATTACAATGTTTCAAACTGCCAGCTCAGAGGCCTGCAAGGCAGGCGGGGAACGTTGGAGTCCTCCTTCACTGAAGCAAGCAAGCCTCCTGTTAGCTTCCAGCTGCCTGGCTGCTGGCCGCCATCTTGGCTGGCAGTTAATTTGCATATCGCCCTGATTAGCCAATGGGAAGGGTAGCGGTCATAAGCTAATTACCATGTTTCTCTTTTATTAGATAGGATTCTATGGTAGGTTACAATCTCTCCTCATTGTCTAGTGTTAGAAACTCCTATGTCCACTTATATGTCTCAAAAAAATACGTTTTGCCTTGCTTTGTCATCAATTCAGGTATTACTCTGAATTTTAATATAATCTCATAGAAATTACTAAAAATTCAATGGTAATATGTGTCGATGTAGTAATTCAAGCAAAGCATTCCATATTGCTGTAAACTCATAACCAATTGCATTGCAATTATTTTTAAATCTGTGATAAAAGCAAAGACACAGTAGTTATTGAGCCAAAATCTAAATTTACCATTTGGTATTAACAGCTTTAGAGTAAACTAAGTAGATAAAATGTGTTCCTTTATATAAAAAAGGTTTGATAGAAAAATATATAACTTTTATATAAATTTCTTTCTATTGCCTAAACTAGACCTACTATAACTGAGTGGTCACAGGTTTAAGAGTTGTGCTTATGGCTGATGTCCTTATACATATTAATTATAGGGTATCAAAAGAAGATTAAAAATACTAAATTAAGTTTAAACTATTAGATTTGTTGGAGTCCTATACAAGCAACCAGTTGTAAAGTGTACAACTAGGACAATGAGCCAAACAAAATGTGATAATTGAGCCTTTATTCACTTATGGTGACAGTTTAAGCAAGATGTCAAAAGTGATGCTGACTCCACACTATCCCATTTCCCCCATAGAATGGCATCAGGTTAGGTACCAGGTAATTCATTTTGTGGGTCAGCAGAGATAGCAGAACTCATCTCACTGCCAAGATACCTCAAGCAGAAGATTCCTGCTAGTTTATGGAGCAGTAGTCCAAGGAGAAGGAGAGGGGAAGGGCTAGAAATGGAAAGGTATGGAGTCAAAGTGGAGAATAGTGGAGAGGAAACCTCCTGGTGTGTGGAGGACACCTTCTCTCTATGAGTCCTGCCAGGTAAAGCATTGTCATTGCCTATAGTTGGGCCAGAAAGATCTCATATAGGATTTGTTCTTAAAGCTATACCCCTCAACTCCATCACTTAATCCTTCAGTGCCTGAGCAAGAAGCATAGGTTACCCACCATGGATTTGAACTAGTCAGACATCATCGGTTAATCTGTCAAAGACACACACACAAAAAGGTCCATAATCAGAATCACCCCAAGTATAATAATATTTCTACCTGGAGAAGTAAATGTAGCTATGACCCCAAACTGTTACCAAGCAAAGAAAAGATGTCCCACAGCCCACTAGAGTTTATACTAGACAGCCAGAAGCCCTTCTGTTTAGCTTTGTAATGAACTATTCTACTTTATTGGTTTCATTGATTCAGGTGTACCATGAATTGTTGGTAAACATATGGCAGGGTGAGGATGAATATTGGGGATTAAAAAGTTGCTTTGGGGAGACAAAACAACCATGGTGGTGGATCCTGCACCCTTTGTTTCAGGTATTCGGGTTACTCCACGTCTAACAGGAGTCAGTAGACATTGAGGGACACGTTTCACTTTTGTTGTGTCAGAGTTCAGTTGCAACAATGCTTTGGGTCCTGAGATACCAGAAAGATGCATAGTTGGAAAAATGTCCACTTGTGTTCTACAGTATCACAAAAATCATATTCATCTGCAAGATCAGATGTTGTGTTATATTCAATAGTTAATCAAACTCTGGGCAGTGGCAACTGTCTGGGATAGGTGTCCCCTTTGAGTTTAGTGAGGTGAGAGTTACATGAGTACTCTGTGAGACAGAAGATAATTTAGACCCCTCGCCCTCCCACTCCTATATCTATACTGTCATGTCTGAAGGTGCCCATATGCTATCAGTTCAGGGCTGGAGGAATCCTCCACGTTAACTGCAATATGGACAGTCTATCCTGCACCACAAGTAAGGATAGCACCCTTATCTAACCAAAAAGTGGCCAACCCAAATCTTCTGTCGAAGGACCTCTTATGTTCCAGGCAAAACAAAACAAAAAACCCTTAAATTGATGCTCATTCTTTTTGAGGTCCCTCTGGGCAAAATGTTGTACCCTGTACATGAAAGGAATATGGAGAAGGAGGTTGCTCTCTCCCATCTTTTACAATGTAATAACCATTCTTTTTTTAAAAATATCTTTTATTGATTTTTTACAGAGAGGAAGGGAGAGGGATAGAAAGTTAGACACATCGATGAGAGAAACATCGATCAGCTGCCTCCTGCACACCCCCTACTGGGAATGTGCCCACAACCAAGGTACATGCCCTTGACTGGAATCAAACCTGGGACCCTTCTGTCCGCAGGCCGATGCTCTATCCACTGAGCCAAACCAGTTAGGGCTGTAATAACCATTCTTATCCCCCATCTATTTAAATATTTTGATGAAGACCCTGGCAGAGTATTCTATTAAGACGAGGTGTCAGCCTGTTTGGAGGGCTCAGTTGGTTGGAGTGTCATCCTCTACACCAGCAGTTCTTAACCTGTGGGTTGTGACCCCTTTGGGGGTCAAACGACCCTTTCACAGGGGTCGCCTAAGACCATCGGAAAACACATATATAATTACATATTGTTTTTGTGATTAATCACTATGCTTTAATTATGTTCAATTTGTAACAATGAAATTGGGGGTCACCACAACATGAGGAACTGTATTAAAGGGTCCCAGCATTAGGAAGGCTGAGAACCACTGCTCTACACCAAAAAGGTCATAGCATGTTGAGTGCATCAGATACTCCATGATTAGGCCCATTGATGTGTATGTTGTTTTTTTTGTTTGTTTTTGTTTGTTTGTTTGTTTGTTTTTTATTGCTTAAAGCATTACAAAGGGTATTACATATGTGTCCTTTTTCCCCCCCACCCTTGACAAGCCCCTGCCCTCCCTTACCCCCCAGTGTCTTATGTCCATTAGTTATGGTTATATGGATGCATACAAGTCCTTCAGTTGATCTCTTACTCCCCTCCCTCCTGTCCCCCAACCCTCCCTGGCCTTACCGCTGAAGACCGACAATCGGTTTGAGGCAGCTCTGCCACTGTATTTATTATTGTTCAAAAGTTTGTAATGGTCTTAATTATCCATGAAAGAATGAGATCATGTGGTATTTTTCCTTCATTGACTGGGTTGTTTCACTTAGCATAATGCTCTCCAGTTCCATCCATGCTGTTGCAAATGGTAGGAGTTCCTTCTTTTTAACAGCAGCATAGTATTCCATCGTGTAGATGTACCACTGTTTTCTAATCCAATCATCTACTGATGGGCACTTAGGCTGTTTCCAGATCTTAGCTATGGTGAATTGTGCTGCTATGAACATCTGGGTGCATATATCCTTTCTGATTGGTGTTTCTGGTTTCTTGGGATATATTCCTAGAAGTGGGATCACAGGGTCAAATGGGAGTTCCATTTCCAATTTTTTGAGGAACCTCCATACTGCCTTCCATAGTGGCTGCACCAGTCTGCATTCCCACCAGCAGTGCACAAGTGTTCCTTTTTCTCCACATCCTCTCCAGCACTTGTCGTTTGTTGATTTGTTGATGATGGCCATTCTGACAGGTGTGAGATGGTACCTCATTGTTGTTTTGATTTGCATCTCTCGGATGATTAGTGACTTTGAGCATGTTTTCATATGTCTCTTGGCTTTCTGAATGTCCTCTTTTGAAAGGTGTCTATTTAGATCCTTTGCCCATTTTTTGATTGGATTGTTTATCTTCTTTTTGTTAAGTTGTATGAGTTCCCTATAAATTTTGGAGATTAAGCCCTTATCAGATATGACGTTGGCAAATATGTTTTCCCACGAGGTGGGTTTTCTTGTTGTTTTATTGATGGTTTCTTTTGCTGTGCAGAAGCTTTTTATTTTGATGTAGTCCCATTTGTTCATTTTCTCTTTAGTTTCAACTGCCCTAGGAACTGTATCAGTGAAGAAATTGTTTTGGCATATGTCTGAGATTTTGTTGCCTTTGTATTCTTCTAGAATTTTTATGGTTTCCTGTCGTACATTTAAGTCCTTTATCCATTTTGAGTTTATTCTTGTGTATGGTGTAAGTTGGTGGTCTAGTTTCATTTTCTTGCATATGTCTGTCCAGTTTTCCCAACACCATTTATTGAAGAGACTATCTTGGCTCCATTGTATGTTCATGCCTCCTTTGTCAAAAATTAATTGAGCATATTGGTTCGGGCTAATTTCTGGACTCTCTATTCTATTCCACTGATCTATATGTCTGTTCTTGTGCCAGTACCAGGCAGTTTTGAGAACAGTGGCTTTGTAATACAGCTTGATATCTGGCATCGAGATCCCACCTACTTTGTTCTTTCTCAGGATCGTTGCAGCTATTCGGGGTCTTTTTTTATTCCAGATGAATTTTTGGAGATTTTGTTCTAGATCTTTGAAGAAGGCCATTGGTATTTTAATGGGAAGTGCGTTGAATGTATAGATTGCTTTGGGTAGTATGGACATTTTAATGATGTTGATTCTACCAATCCAAAAACATGGTATGTTCTTCCATCTGTTTATGTCTTCCTCTATCTCTTTTTTCAACGTCCTGTAGTTTTCTGAGTAGAGGTCTTTAACCTCTTTAGTTAAGTTTATTCCTAGGTATCTTAATTTTTTTGGTGCGATGGTAAATGGGATTGTTTTTCTAATCTCCCTTTCTGAAAGTTCACTATTGGTGTATAGAAATGCCTCAGATTTCTTGGGGTTAATTTTGTATCCTGCTACAATGCCAAATTCATGTATTAAGTCTAGTAGCTTTTTGATGGAGTCTCTAGGGTTTTGTATGTATAATATCATGTCATCTGCAAATAAGGACAGTTTTACTTCCTCTTTTCCAATTTGGATGCCTTTTATTTCTTCTTCTTGTCTAATTGCAATGGCTAATACTTCCAGTACTATGTTGAACAGGAGTGGTGAGAGTGGGCATCCCTGTCTTGTTCCTGTTCTTAGGGGAAATGGTGTTAGTTTTTGTCCATTGAGTATGATGTTGGCTGTGGGCCTGTCATATATGGCTTTTATTATGTTGAGGTATGATCCTTCTATTCCCACCTTTCTGAGAGTTTTTATCAAAAATGGGTGTTGGATTTTGTCGAATGCTTTTTCTGCATCAATTGATATGACCATGTGGTTTTTTTCTTTCAATTTGTTTATGTGATGTATCACATTTATTGATTTACGGATGTTGTACCATCCTTGCATCTCTGGGATAAATCCTACTTGGTCATGGTGTATGATCCTTCTGATGTACTGCTGGATCCGATTTGCTAAGATTTTGTTGAGGATTTTGGCATCTATGTTCATGAGGGATATTGGCCTGTAATTCTCTTTCATTGTGATGTCTTTACCTGGTTTTGGTATTAGGGTGATGCTGGCTTCATAGAATGAGCTTGGAAGCGTTCCTTCCTCTTGAATTTTTTGTAGTAGTCTGAGGAGGGTAGGTTTTAGTTCTTCCTTGAATGTTTGGTAGAACTCCCCTGTGAAGCCGTCTGGCCCTGGGCTTTTGTTTGCTGGAAGCTTTCTGATGACTGCTTCAATTTCTTCCATAGTTATTGGCCTATTGAGGTTTTTAGATTCTTCCTGATTGAGTTTTGGAATGTTGTATTTTTCTAGGAATTTGTCCATTTCCTCCAGGTTGTCTAGTTTGTTGGAGTAGAGTTGCCCGTAGTATTGTTTAACAATCATTTGTATTTCTGTGGGGTCTGTTGTTATTTCGCCTCTATCATTTCTGATTTGGTTTATTTGGGACCTCTCTCTTTGCTTCTTGGTGAGCCTGGCTAGGGGTTTGTCAATCTTGTTTATCCTTTCAAAGAATCAGCTCTTGGTTTCATTGATTTTCTGTATTGTTTTTTTGGTCTCTATTTCATTGATTTCTGCTCTAATCTTTATTATCTCCTTCCTTCTGCTCACTCTGGGCTTTTCTTGTTGCTCTCTTTATAATTCTTTGAGTTGTAGAGTTAGATGATTGACTACCATTTTTTCTTGTTTTTTGAGATAGGCCTGTAGAGCTATAAACTTTCCTCTCAGGACTGCTTTCATTGTGTCCCAGAGGTTTTGGATTGTTGTGTTTTCATTGTCATTAGTGTCCAAGATGTTTTTAATTTCTTCTTTGATGTCATCGGTAACCCAATCAATATTTAATAACATGCTATTCAGCTTCCAAGTGTTTGAGTATTTTGGGTTGTTTTTATTGTAGTTTATTTCTAACATTATGCCATCGTGGTCTGCGAAGAAGCTTTTTATGATTTCAATCTTCTTGAATTTATGGAGACTTTGCTTGTGACCCAATATGTGGTCTATTTTTGAATATGTCCCATGAGCACCTGAGAGGAATGTATATTCCGCAGCTGTGGGGTGAAGTTTTCTGAAGATGTCAATTAAGTCCATCTGATCTAGTGAGTCATTTAGGATTGCTGTTTCTTTGCTGAGTTTTTGTCTAGCGGATTTATCCAGTGATGTCAGTGGTGTATTAAAGTCCCCTACTATGATTGTATTGTTGTCGATCTCTCCCCTGATATCTTCCAGAAGTTTTCTTATGTATGTGGGTGCTCCTGCATTGGGTGCATATATGTTTACCACGGTTATATCTTCTTGTTGTATTGATCCCTTTAGTATTATGAAGTGGCCTTCCTTATCTCTGGTTATGGCCTTCACTTTGAGATGTATTTTGTCAGATATAAGTATTGCTACCCCAGCTTTCTTTTCCTTTCCATTTGCGTGAAAGATATTTTTCCATCCCTTCACTTTCAGTCTGTGTGAGTCCCTTCTAATGAGGTGGGTCTCTTGTAGACAGCAGATGTATGGGTCATGTTTTTTTATCCATTCAGCCACTCGATGTCTTTTGGTTGGAGCATTTAGTCCATTTACATTTAAAGTTATTATTGAAAGGTACTTGTTTGTAGCCATTTCTTTTTTTGTGTGTGTGTGGCTGTTTTCTTTCTGAGCTTGATATTTCTTCTTTTTACACCAGTCCCTTTAGCATTTCTTGCATGGCTGGCTTGGTGGTGATAAACTCCCTTAGCCCTTTTTTGTCTGTGAAGCTTCTTATTTCCCCTTCAATTTTGAATGATAGCCTTGCTGGATAGAGTATTCTTGGATTCAGTCCTTTGCTTTGCATCACTTTGTAGATTTCCGTCCATTCTTTTCTGGCCTGATGTGTTTCTGTTGAGAAATCATTTGATAATCTAATGGGAGATCCCTTGTATGTTACTTTCCGTCTCTCTCTTGCAGCCTGTAAGATTCTCTCTTTATCCTGAACATTTGCCATGGTAATTATGATGTGTCTTGGTGTGGGTCTTTTCGGGTTCACCTTGTTTGGGACTCTCTGGGCTTGTGTGACTTTTTTCTTCCCCACCTCAGGGAAGTTTTCTGATATTATTTCTTCAAATAGGTTTTCTAATCCATGTTCATCTTTCTGTTGTTCTGGCACCCCTATTATTCGTATGTTGTTTCGTTTCATGTTGTCCCAAAGCTCCCTTAGGCTCTCCTCCTGTCTTTTAATTTTTTTCTCCATTTGCCGTACAGTTTGAGTGTGTTTTGCTTCCTTGTCTTCTAATTCACTAATTCGGTCCTCCGCTTCTCCCAGTCTACTGTTGATACTTTCAATGGAGTTTTTTATTGAAGCTATGTCGCTCTTCATTTCTTCTTGGGACTTACTTAAGTTGTTGATTTTTTCATCTGTTTCTTCTAGCTTCTTGCATAAGTAGTTGAGTTTTTCATCTGTTTCTTCTTGCTTCTTGAACATCTGGTGCATGTACTCTAGGAATCTTATTCTGAATTCTTTTTCCGTCTTGTTGCATATCTCTGTCTCACTTAGCTGCTTTTCTGGCGAGTCCTTTTCTTTCCTTTGGGGGTTTCTTTGCCTACCCATGTTTGATCTCGCTGACATATGTAGATGTTGAGATGTTCAGTGGCTGCTCCCTGGGTGGCAGGGGCTCCTTGGGTTGTGGTTGCTGCTCAGACGGTTGTGGTAGCAGCTGCTTTCCAGTTGGCAGCAGCTCCTCTGGTGGGTGTTGTTCACAGCTGTGTTGGCTCTTCTGGCTGGTGGGGGGAGGCTTCACGTACAGCTGCTGTTCCACAGACAGAGGGTGTGGTGATCAGGAGGCTGTGGTGATCAGGAGGCTGCGGTGATCAGGGGGCTGCTGTTGCTTGGATCTGCTGTGTTGATTTAAAGGCACAAAATACAACAGAGCAAGGCACAACGTACCAGGCACTGAACACAAGTATATTCACAATATTAATAACCCCAAATAAAGGTGACCACCCGAATTAAGAGAATTAGGGGATAAGGGAGAAAGAAGAGAAGAAGATAAAAGAGAGAACAGAAAAGAAAAATAAGAAAAAAACAAACAAAAAAGGAGTGCAAAAATAGAATTGGGGAAAAAGAGGGGGGAAAAAAGAGAGCGAAAAAAGAGAATGAAGTAGAAGCGGGGAAGAGACTATTTGTATGAGGAGCAAACTCGAATAGAACTGCCACTAATCTCAACAAATTACAGTAACAGATCCCTGGAGATGAATGCAAACTACAAACCACCAATAATATCCAGAGGGGTAAGGGAAAACAGAAGCACAAAAATAACCGGGGTAGGGTGGGGGAGGGAAGGGAAAAACCAGCAGAAAAAAAAAAAAGAAAAAGAAAAAGAAAAACAACCTCACAACCAGTCCTAAAAAAGAAGAAAAAACACAAAACAAAACAAACAAACAAATAAAAAAAAAAAGCCCAATATATTCAACAATCAAGAAAACAATAGAAAGATAAGAGAAAAAAAAAATGTTTGGAAAGTGAAGAAGGATAAAGAATAGGTTTATAAGGATTTAGAGCAGTGGATTGGAAATAGGATATATAAGTAGGGTGGAATTAGACAGGGGGTAAAAAGAAGGAATTGGGAAAGTCTGGAGCAGGAATAGGGTAAGAGAAACAGGACACCAAAAGGGGAAAAGTAAGGAAGAGGGTTTTAGCAGAGAGGTGAAATTGAGATAGGGAAAATTAATGCTAAAGGAATGATGAAAATAGAATGGAGAACACTTATCCCAAAAGAAAATAAAGAGAAAATAAAATGGCACTTTAAAAAATGGTAAAATGGTAGCAGTAATAATACTGGTTAAAAATAAAAATGTGGTAATTGAAAGGGTAAAATCAGGTGATGGAAAAAGAAGAAAAAGAAAAAAAAATTGGTTTCTTAGTAAAAAGGTGAAAAAATTAAAAAAAGAAAAAGAAAAAGAAAAAATTTGCAGTAGTGATGGTCTTTCGGTTCTTCTACTCTTCAGCCTGGTTCGCCTTAGTCCTGCCAGGTATTTAGGAGAGTGTTGAATTTCCCTGCATTACACTGCTCCTCCGTGTTGTAAATCACAGTCCTGATTTTAAAGCAGGCCGTATTTGTGATCCAGTCTGCCTTAATTTGTATTCCCCTAAGAGTCAGTTTGTGGCTCAGCCTCTGGGTGGCAGTGTTTTTGGGTTGGCCTCTGAGGCTATACAGCTTCTCTATCCTTTTTTAATCCTTACCCTGCTCTGTGTTGTTGGTGGGACTGAAAATCCCTCTATAGGCCAGACCCTGGTAACTCCCAGGGACTAATCAGCTTGTTTTAATCCTTTATCTCATACAGGGTGGAATCTGGGTGTGGCTGTGCTCCTTGCCTGGGGGGCTGGGGGGAGGAATTCCACCCTCTGGAGGAATGGCTGCCCCAGTCCTGGGCCCAGGGGGGTCTCAGCACTCAATTCGCTGCCACCTCCTCCGGCTCCCCCTCTTTCCTCAGCCTCTCCCCAGATTCCCCTCGTCTGCATCTTCGCCCTCTCTTCAGCACAGGTGAGTGTCTGTATCCGAACTGTTCTAAGAGCAGGGTTCAGTGAAAACAAAGAAACAGACAAACGCCGGCCGGCCGCGGAAACGCTCCTCTCTTACCAGCACTGCATGATCTGGGAAACGCTCCTCTCTTATGGGCACTGCATGGTCCGGTCAGTTCCTCAGGATGCCCCCTTTAGTCTCAGTTCTCCGCAATCACAAAATCCAAATCTCAAATCTCCTGTCGCCAGCAAACCCGCGGAACTCCTTACCCTGGTCAGGGTCTGTGTCTGTCCCAAGAGACGCGGCTGTCTGCCATGCGGTCTCCCTCCGACCCTCTGGGCTCAGGTCTGGCCTGATGTGTATGTTTATGTTTTCCCCATCCTGGTGCCAGATGTTGCAAGTATCAATGTCCCCTGTGCACTTGTGCACTGGTATTCAAAGGACCAACAAGTGTAATCATTTCCATCTCCACATTCAACCCTGATCATGATACAGGGTCTGATTCCCACTGCAGAGAGAGGGACCTCTGCCTAACTCCTTGTTATTTTTTTGAAAACCAGCCCAGAGGTTCTTGTAAAATTTGGCAGGGCTCTCCAATTTATCTCTAGACTCACTCGGAAGAGTGGAAGAATAGTACTTGTACCATCATGAAGCAGATCCTATCGGGTCATTTGGCTGCCAATGGGGAGCACATCAATCTCCTCCTTTGAGACCTCGTTATTGAATAACTAGACTCAGAAACCCCTTAAAGAAGGCCCTTAACCAGCTCACCCAGGAGAGGGCACCTGATTACCACTCTTATGCTGCTCTTTCTGCTGGTCAGTCTTTGCTGATTTGTTCACGACTACTTTTTCCATTTGTCAGTCATGACTCTAATTGTGTTACAGCTTGATAGATCTGATCTCATAAGGGGTGGTGGCGGGGAGGGGAGTGTTAAGTAGATTCTATAACCAGTGCAAGTGCCATAGGCAATCCTAGACAGCTAAGTCTGGTTAATAATCTTATCATCTACTGTTCCCACACCATCATCAGAAACCCAAAGGACAACTATGGTGGTTTGCTAGAGTGCTATGGCCTTTGCCAGGATGATTCAGTCATGTTTTCAGTGGAGGCAAACTTACCACACTGGGGCAAACCTGTTGAAGCCCAAGTAGTCACCAGCTGAGGAAGGGGAGGGTCTCAGGTATGAATGCTCCCTCATAGCTGACTATTCCCTTCTTCCTTAGGCAAAGCCAAGGCACTTCGTAAGAAGGGTTTCTGTAGCAGCATGCCCTCCACCTTTGTTTTGGTGAAAGCCACTCAAAGGTCTCTGGGTTATTGGATGAAACAATCTTGAATGGGCTTTACACAATTTTTCAAGAAAGTAACAAAACTCAATTCCTCACGACAGTGCAGGAAGCCTGCCTATGTCAGAGACATGCTTACAGCTAATTTACAGCATCAATTTGATGTGACTCACATGTGAGGGGTCTAACATTTTAGGGTCCCATCACCAGAGGACCATGAAAATAGCCCAGGGCTGCTTCTCTAGTGATTTAGAGCCCCTTTGTTGGATTTCTAATTTGACTCAAAGGTAAGCTTGGCTAAGGAGTTGGAGGACTAACTAAAGAAAAGGAACAGTAGTCTTCCTGAGAACCAAACACTTTTTGTAAATAATCTTCAAAATAACATTTCATTGTTTGATTCTAAGTAAGTTAATTATCACTTAAGTATTATTTTTGAGGAAGTTAAATCCAACTAGATAATACTAGTATTCTATTAATCAAATAACCAAAATTGCCTTCTCATTTCTTCAGTTTATAAGAAGCCTCTAAAATATTTGGAATTCCTTGCGAGTAGAGCAATGCCTTACCTCAGTAAGCATTTAGTGTATTTAGTGTATTCACTAAATATTTGATGTGTTTAGTGTGTTGGTTTGTTTAGTGTGTTTACCTCAATGAATGTTTAGTATTTTTTATTGAATTTGTTGGGGTGACATTGGTTCACAAAACCATATAAGTTTCAAGTGTACAGCTCAACAAAACATCATCTGCACAGTGCATGGTATACCCGATGCCCCAAGCAAAGTCTCTTGCTGTCCCTACTTTTACCCTCTTTGCCCACCTCCACCTACCCCCATCCTCCTTTCCTTCTGGCCATCACCACACTGTTATCTGTGTTACATATAAATTCTCAGTATATTCAGATGTACAGAAAATTTTAGTTGAATGACAAGCTTGGTATGGCTTATGCTACATCCATAAGCTTCACTCACTAAATTTTTGAAAAACAAACATGGAAAATTGATAAACTTGAAAGTCAGGCATACTTTGGTAAGCAGAATTCTGAAGTTTTCTCTCTCTGTCAAAACTCCCTGGTTATCTACTCAAACACTAATCTAAGTATCGCTGTGAAGCGACTTTGTAGATGGAATTGAAGTGACTAATTAATCAACTTTAAGACGGGGTGATTATCTAGGAGTATTCAAGTGAAATGACATGAGTACCTAAATACAGAAGAAGAAGCAGAAGAGCCCATCAGAGGGATGTGGCAGAATAACACAGAGGAGAGATGGGGCAGAAGGGGAGGTAGGAGAGATTTGAAGCTGAGGATTCAAACTTTGCTATTTCAAGCTAAGCTGAAAATAACCCTCAGAATCAGCAGCATGAAAGAAAATGGGGATGTCAGTCACACAACCACAAAGAACTGAACTGTCCTAACAACCTGAATAAACTTGAAAACGGATTCACTCTCCAAGACTCCACAAATGAAGGAGGCTTGTCAATATTTTAAATTTGGCCTTGTGAAACCTGAAGCAGAAACTCAGCTGAGCTACACTTTTCCTGGAATTCTGACTTCAGAACTATGAGGTAATCAATGGGAGTATTATTAAGCCAATAATCAAGGGGGTGGTTGTGAAGTTACTTAATAGCTTTATTACATGTAAAAATGTGTAATTAGAGTATTTTTAGAAATAATGAATAGCCATTTCTATACTGAAACTCTCTGAGATGGCAATGTGTATAGCTATTGTGAGGTATAAACTTCTACTTTTTCACAGTAGTCCTTGTATCTTTTTACTGCATCTTATTTATAAAACTAGAGGCCCAATGCATGAAATTTGTGCAAGAGTAGGCCTTTCATCCCCGGCTGCCGGCACTGGCTTCCCTCTGGCATCCAGGACCCGAGCTTCCCTCTGGCCACCTGCAGGCACCTGGGACCCAGGCTGGCTTCTCTCGGCTACCCACAGGCACCCGGGACCCAAGCTTTGCTCTGACCCCAGCTTAGTAAAGAAGGACATCCAAAATCACAGCCACAATCATGTCCGGTCTAATTAGCATATTACCCTTTTATTATTATAGATACTTAGAGGCCTGATGTATAAATTTGTGCAAGAGTAGGCCTTCCTTCCCCCTGCTGCCGGCACCAGCTGCCCTCTGGCACCGGGGACCCAGGCTTCCCTCGCAGCCCCGGCTTCATCTGTCCAGAAGGTCATCTAGAAGGACATCTGTTCTAATTAGCATATTATGCTTTCACTAGAGGCCCGGTGCACAAAAATTTGTGCACTCGGGGGGAGGGGGTCCCCCAGCCCGGCCTGTGTCCTCTCGCAGTCTGGGACCCCTCGGGTTATAATGACCTGCTGGCTTAGGCCTGCTTCCAGGTGGCAGAGGGCAGGCCCTATCCCTAGGTGCAGCCCCTGGTCAGGCTCAGAGCAGGGCCGATTGGGGAGTTGGGGCACCACCCCGTCATGCACAGAGCAGGGTGGATGGGGAGGTTGAGATGCCACCCTCAGTCACGCTCAGGGTAGGGCTGATTGGGGGGTTGGGGCACCGCCCCCTGTCACACTCAAGGCAGGGTCGATGGGGAGGTTGCGGTGCCACCCCGTCACACACAGAGCAGGGCCCATCAGGGGGTTGGGGCGCTGCCCCCTGTCACTCACAGAGCAGGGCCCATCAGGGGTGTTGGGGCTCCGTACCCTGTCATGCACAGAGAAGGGCGGATCAGGGGGTTGAGGAGCTCCCTGCTGTCACTCACAGAGTAGGGCTGATAGGGGAGTTGGGGCACCGCCCCCTGTCACACACAGAGCAGGGTGGATAAAGGGGTGGGGCCCTGCACCCTGTCACACTCAGGGCAGGGCCAATGGGGAGGTTATGGCTCTACCCTGTCACACACAGAGCAAGGCCGGTGGAGGGGGGTTGGGGCACCGCACCCTGTCACACTCAGGGCAGGGCCGATGGAGAGGTTATGGCTACCCTGTCACACACAGAGCAAGGCCCGTGGAGGGGGGTTGGGGCGCCACCCTCTATCACCCACAGAGCAGGGCCGATCAGGGGGTTGGGGCGCTGCCACTGTCACACTCAGGGCAGGGCCGATGGAGAGGTTATGGCTCTACCCTGTCACACATAGAGCAGGGCCGATCAGGGGGTTGGTGCGCTGCACCCTGTCAAACACAGAGCCGCAGGGCAATCAGGGGATTGGGGAGCTCCCCCCTATCAGGCACAGAGCAGGGCAGATAGGGAGGTTGTGGCCCCGCCCCCTGTCACACACAGAGCCGCAGGGCGATCAGGGGGTTTGGGCGCTGCCCCCTGTCACGCTGATCCCGGTGCTGGGAGGCATATTACCCTTTTACTATATAGAATAGAGGCCTGGTGCGTGGGTAGGGGCTGGCTGGTATGCTCTTAAGGGTGTCCTGGATCAGGGTGGGGGTCCCCACTGGGGTGCCTGGCCAGGCTGGGTGAGGGGCTGAGGGCTGTTTTCCGGAAGCGAGTGACTGAAGCTTCCAACCGCTCCTTGTTTTCTTTTTTTTTTTTTTATTCTGGGCCAGCTTTAGCTTTGAGGCCTCGCTGCTGAAAACATCGATACAATGTTGCTAAAACCCGGCTGAATGAAAGCTGGTTTCTGGGGTTTTGTTTATCTTCTTATTTGCAACATAGTACATAGTTGCTTAGAGTTGTAGCTCAGAGGCCGGCAAGTGAGGCAGGGAACGTTGGAGTTCCCAGCAAGCAAGCCTCATGTTCACTTCCAGCTGCCTGGCTGCCGGCCGCCATCTTGGCTGACAGTTAATTTGCATATACTCACTGATTAGCCAATGAAAAGGGTAGCAGTCATACGCTAATTACCATGTTTCTCTTTTATTAGTGTAGATTATTATAGACTAGAGGCCTGGTGCACGAAATTCGTGCACTGGCGGTGGGGGGAATCCCTCAGCCCGGCCTGTGCCCTCTCACAGTCTGGGACCCCTAGCTCCTTACCACCCTCCTGCTGCTGCTCTGTACCACTCGGCTCGCTGCTCCTCAGTGCTGCCGTGGAGGTTCCTGCCACCTCCGCTGCACTCACCAGCCATGAGCCTGGCTTCTGGATGAGCAGCACCCCCCCCTGAGGGAACTCATTGTACCTCCAGGCCCTGGTTGGTGTGGATCAGTAGTTAGAGTGTCCTCCCACGCACCAAAGGGTCATGAGTTTGATTCCAGGTGAGGGCACATACACAGGTTGTGGGTTGCTTGGGCAACTGATCAATGTTTCTCTTTCTCTTTCCCTCTCCCTTCCTCTCTCTCTAGAATCAATGAAAAAAACATATCCTTAGAGGAGGACTTAAAAAGAAAAAAAAAATGCTGGTTTCATTCAGTGGATAGTGCTTCTGCAGGCAGACTGAAGGGTACCAGGTTGGATTCCAATCTAAGGCATATACCTGGGTTGCCGGCTTAATCCAGGGCCCTGGTCAGGGATTCAGCAAGAGACAACCATTTGATGTCTCTCATATTAGTTTCTGTCTTTCTCCCTTCCTTCCACTCTCTGTAAAAATAAATAAATAAATAAACAAAAAAAAATCAATGCAAAAATGTCCTCAGGTGAGGATTAAGCAAAACAAACAAACAAACAAACAAACAAACACCCATTCCCAGTGTGATTATTGAAGGAGCATATGAAGTATTTGTTGAATGAACGGGAAGGGAGGAGACTTTGCTTTCTAACTGTTTTAGCAACTCTGCAAGCCAGAGGGTTTAATTTTATTTTTTTTAAATATATTTTATTGATTTTTACAGAGAGGAAGGTAGAGGGATAGAGAGTAAGAAACATCGATGAGAGAGAAACATCGATCAACTGCTTTCTGCACACCCCCTACCGGGGATGTGCCTGCAACAAAGGTATATGCCCTTGACCAGAATTGAGCCCGGGACCTCTCAGTCCACAGGCCGATGCTCTATCCACTGAGCCAAACCGGTTAGAGTCAGAGGGTTTATTTTTTATTTTCATTTTTATTGATTGATTATTTTAGAGAGAGGAAGGGAGCGAGAGAAACATCAGTGTGTTGTTCCACTTACTATGCTCTCTTTGGTTGCTTCTTGTCTGTGCCCTGACCAGGGATCCAACCTGCAACCTTGCTATATCAGGAGGAGGTTCTAACCCACTGCTCAGGGTGCTGCCTGTCAGGGCCCCTCAACAAAATCCCTCTGGTGTGCCCTGGCCCCTGCTGTGGGTCGGAGCTCCTCTGCCACAGCAAAGGTTTGGGTTCCATTCTGTCAGGTTTTGGGTTTGATTCCTGTTCCAGGCTGACTGCTGCTCAGCAAGTGACCGAGGACCATTGAAGTCCATGTGCTCTAGTCATTCGGCGGGGACCCGGGGTTCCATGTCTGACTTGGCCGACTGTGATCCCTGCTACCCCCAGTCCTCCATCCAGGGCGACTTCAACTGTAAAAGCTGCGTGGCCTCCAGGTAGGTCGCCCTCTCCATGGCTCGCCAGGCTTGGTTTCGCACAGTTGCCCTGGGAGGTGGATTTCCAGGTTCCCAAGGAGAGCGCCCTCCACTCCGGACTCCCAGGGAGAGCATGTTGGGGGCATGAGTGCTGGCTGACCTCTGGGGTAGCCCCACCAGCCCCGATCTCCCCTGCCTGTGGCCCCGCTCCTCACTTCCTGATCTCAGATCAGGGGACCACAGGCACCTCAGCACCCGGTGCCCAGGGTGCTCCCATGCCTGCTGCCCATCCCCTCCCTTCGTGACCGCATATCCCAGGGCCGCAAGCACGGCTGCACCCGAACCCCAGGGGCAGCCGTGCCTGTGACCCCGCACCTCACTTCCCGATCTCAGATCAGGGGACCACAGGCACCTCAGCACCCGATGCCCCGGGTGCCGCCATGCTTGTGGCCCTGCCACTCCCTTCATGATAGCAGATCATGGGGCCGAAGGCAGGCTGGTTCCCTGGATGCTGCCATGCCTGCTGCTCCACCCCTCCCTTCTCCATTGCAAATCCGGGGGCTGCAGGCACGGCTGCACCGGATGCCCTGGGTGCCGCCGTGCCTGTGGTCCCGCCCCTCCCTTCTCGATTGCAGATCAGAGGGCCAAAGGCAGGCTGCACCCTGGGACTGCACCTGGTGCCCAGGATGCTGCCATGCCTGCGGCCCCACCTCTCCCTTCAAGATCGCAGATCAGGGGACTGCAGGCTAGTTGGCACCCATGGCCCCTGTGGTCCTGCACCCCGACTCTCTCTTCCTCCCATCGCCATGGCGATCACCAGCACCTCTGACGGGGCTGTCACCTTGCCTGCTGGGCTTTCTGATGGCGATCACTGGCTGGGGGGCGGGCAAAGGCAACCCTGCAGGCTGTCTTTGCCCGCCCCCCAGCTCTTGCCTGCCACCATTCTTCCATCTTTCCCCTTTTGCCTCCCATCATTGCGCCTATGTATGCAAATTAGCCGCCATCTTTGTTGGCTGTTAACCGCCATCTTGGCTGGCATTTAATTTGCATATCGCCCTGATTAGCCAATGGGAAGGGTAGCGGTCGTACGCTAATTACCATGTTTCTCTTTTATTAGATAGGACTAGAGGCCCAGTGCACAAAAATTTGTGCACTCGGGGGGGAGGGGGGAGTCCCTCAGCCCGGCCTGTGCCCTCTCACAGTCTGGGACCCCTCGAGACATAACGACCTGCTGTCTTAGGCCTGCTCCTGGGTGGCAGAGGGCAGGCCCAATCCCTAGGTGCAGCCCCTGGTCGGGCTCAGAGCAGGGCCGATTGGGGAGTTGGGGCGCCACCCCCTGTCATGCACAGAGCAGGGTGGATCAGGAGGTTGCGATGCCACCCTCAGTCACGCTCATCGTAGGGCCGATTGGGGGGTTGGGGCGCTGCCCCCTGTCACTCACAGAGCAGGGCCCATCAGGGGGTTTGGGCGCCGCACCCTGTCACACTCAGGGCTGGGCCGATGGGGAGGTTATGGCTCTACCTCATCACACACAGAACAGGGCCCGTGGGGGTGGGGGGGTGGGGAGCCGCACCCTGTCACACACAGAGGAGCAGGGCGATCAGGGGGTTGGGGAGTTCCCCCCTATCAGGCACAGAGCAGGGCTGATCAGGGGCTTGGGGAGCTCCCCCGTATCAGGCACAGAGCAGGGCTGATCAGGGGGTTGGGGAGCTCCCCCCATCAGGCACAGAGCAGGGCTGATCAGGGGGTTGGGGCGCCGCACCCTGTCACACACAGAGCAGGGTGGATCAGGGGGTTGGGGCGCTGCCCCCGGTCATGCTGATCCCAGGTTCAGGAGGCCTCGCGGCTCCACTGATCCTGGTGCTGGAAGGGATATTACCCTTTTACTATATAGGATAGAGGCCTGGTGCACGGGTGGGGGCCGGCTGGTTTGCCCTGAAGGGTGTCCTGGATCAGCGTGGGGGTCCCACTGGGGTGCCTGGCCAGCCTGGATGAGGAGATGATGGCTGTTTGCAGCTGGTCACACCCCCTTCAGGGTAGGGGCCCCACTGGGGTGCCTGGCCAGTTTGGGTGAGGGGCTGAGGGCCATTTTCAGGCTGGCGAGTGACTGAAGCTCCCAACTGCTCCTTTTTTTCTTTTTTTTTAATTCTGGGCCAGCTTTAGCTCTGAGGCTTGGCTCCAGCTCTGAGACCTCGGCTGCTGAAAGCAGGTATCTGGTTTGTTTAGGTTCTATAATCAAAACACTGTTTCAACTCCAGCTCTGAGATCCTGGCTGGCTGAAAGCAGGTTACTGGGGTTTTGTTTAGCTTCTATATTTGTAACAATGTTTCAAACTGCAAGCTCAGAGGCTGGCTGCAGCAGGCGGGGAACGTTGGCTTCCTCTGTCACTGAAGCAAGCAAGCCTCCTGTTAGCTTCAAGCTGCCTGGCTGCCGGCCGCCATCTTGGCTGGCAGTTAATTTGCATATCGCCCTGATTAGCCAATGGGAAGGGTAGCGGAGGTATGGCTAATTACCATGTTTCTCTTTTATTAGATAGGATAACATTCCATGGAATTATGTTTTGCACCAGCTCTCATATTTAATGTATTGTGTGTAACAGCATATGTTGTAATATATTTAATCATTCTTTTATTTCTGAGAGATAAATTAATGACATGCAGTAAATGATTATTTGACAAACTAAAGGAAAATTAGTATATATTTGTATAACTGTTTAGAGGATTACCTGTCTTCATTCCAATTATTTTACATAAAGTATATACTTTATTAATTTTCATATTATGGTTTTCTAGAGAAGATTTTTATAGCTCATCTCTCATTTTTACTTGACTTTTTGACAATGATTACAATTGTCTGCTGTATAAAAAGTTTAAAATGGGTTAAATATAAGATAATATATTGTGCTGTGATTTTTTTAATGTTGGTCATAAGCAGCTAGTAAATTAGTCCACCCCAGAAGGGAAATAGTCTAAATCCTTATATTAAGCAATAATTGGATGCAAGATTATAATTAAAAATTTACATGCTACTGTAGAGACGATTTAGACCTTAAGATTGTAAAAATATAACGTATCCTTTGTTAAAGAACATTAATGCTGTGTTTCTGTTTTGTTTTGTTTTGTTTTGTTTTTTTTGCTGCAAAATAATCAATGAGACTATGTAAGCCATTTCCATACTCCCTTTTTTCTTTCCCTTTTCCTCCTATACATATATTTTACTCCAACTGTCTGGCTACTTTAGGTTATGCAAATAACAGACTTTCCTTATGAAGCATTTATGCTTAGAAGCATAAGAACAAAGGAGTATAGAAACATGGGTTGACAAAGCAATCCTCTTTTGTCTTGAAAAAAATTGTTTTCTGTTAAGATAAGAAGTACATTTTCTCTCCATATTTTTTATAAGTACAACATGAGAACTACCTGGTAAAATGTATATTTTTGTACATGTAAGTAAATTCTTGCAGTCAATTTTCTGCAAGATGTCCTAGCTGGGAAGACAGATAGATTACCTTGCATTAAAAGTATCTTTATTTGGCAAAGTTGTAGAGGATCATTATTTTTATGCTTTTATCAAGCATTGCAATTCCTTTAAGAAAAAGTTTATGTGATCTGGTGTCCTGGACACTTTGTAGCAATGAAAAGAAATAGCTTTGAATGCACAGTATGCTATGGTCTCATGATTTAATTAGGAGTGAGAACATTTCTCCTGTGGGCTGGCACAGATACTAGTCTGTGGCTTTCATAGAGATTCTGCAGAGATTTTCACTTTCCTCAGCAGCTGCTATACTCACGATTTCTATAAAACACCTAAAAGAAACTTGGTAAATAGTAATAGCAATGCAAAGCAATTTATGAAGGAGGGGGGAAAGATAGGTTTAGGTTCTACCAAGGAGTTAATGTGTCTAATATTAATAATTGTAAAAATCAATACTACCGCTCTGGCTAATAATTTATGAACGGATAGTGTTACATAATTTACAAAGCAATGAACATGTTTGAGAATGGCTAATTAGTTTTCTGTTAAACAAACAAAAAAAGAAAGTAGAAATGTTTAGCTGACTGAGCTATTTTTCTTGGTAGTGAAGTTTATAAATGATTTCTACATGCTTCCTTTTTCATTAGTAGATAATAGGTATCACATGTTAAAATTGTGTATGATATGTCTCCAGTATCAGAAGCTGACCAAATTATTTTCAAGGATTAATGAATCCCTTGAAAATAATTGCATATACTTTGCATATTATTAAGTTTATGAGTCATTTTTTTTCTAGTCTCAATTGTGCTTGAGAGCAAATCAGAAAAAGGTCTATAGGCTAGGTATTGCTATAGACCCCATTTTTAAGGTGAGGAAATTATATCTTAGAATAATTAAGTGCCTTTGCCTAGGAAATCATAACTAGGAAGTATGAGAATTGGGACGTTTTTACAATCCTCTTTGCTAAAAACTTATTTCCACTATAATTTCTGAATCTTCATACCTCTTTAGCAACATTTTGTCAGAAAACAAAGTCATAGACTTAAAATAATCTTTCATCCCATATGATAATGAATAATGAATATCACAAGTTATTTGATACTGAACAATTTTAAAATTGTTAGAAAATGCTTCTTTTAAAAAAATGACACTTTAATATTACTTTATAAAAAGAGTTACTACCAATTAAGTAACCACACTTAGTAGGTGGTTAAGTGTTAACAAAGAAGTGGCAGCTAGTCATTTTATTCTGCCAGATTTAGCCCTAAGTAGCTTTCCTGTAGCAGACCAAACCACATGTGGTGCTTACTGTATAATGCTATTGTTAAGAAAGGGAATGATATGTAATTTAAATAATTAAAGAAATTATACTCCATAGTCTTTTTCTAAGCACTCATGACAGAATTGACAGGACAAGCACTGTTAAATTTTGCCCACTGAAAACTCTGAACACTTCTTTTCCTGTTTTATTATCTGGATAATATTAATTACTTCTATATAGATACATAAATATGACAGAAATGAGGTTTCTGTGCAGTGTTTGCTCCATGTTTGTTTTTGGCCTTTATTATAATGACTGGTGAGCATTACACAGAAAGACTATATGAAGTAAACATTCACTTAAGTGACTTCAAAGATCATTTCGAATTTGAGATTATGTGAGGTTGCAAAAATTCCCATTTATAACCCTGCTGGAGAATATGAGAATTGAACCAGATGACATCAACTTTTTTTACTACTCTCCAAATCTATGATTTTATGAGAAACACTTCTTTGTCTTGGGAATTGTTACTTCAGAGAGGAAAGGTGTCCATCTCCTAACTCAAACTTCCCCTTGGCTTCCTTTATTCCACTTGAATTCCCATACTTTGGACTCCATTAAATTCTCCATTTTTTTTCTCTTCTGTTAAAAATATACATATTTTTCTTATAATATCATATTGTCCTCCGCATTAGAAAGTGACTTTCCTAGGGGCCAGAACGCTCCTTGTTTTCTCTCTTTTTCTTTAGTATGAAGAGCATACTTGGGGAAAAAAAAAAAAAAAAACTCTACAAAATTTTGTTTCATAATGAAATTAGTAGATAAAATAGGGAACATAAAGAAGTATGAGTGTAGGCAATAGAGCCACCAATATAAGGCTGAAGCAAAAGGAGGCTGAAGGGAAGGGTAGGCTCTGGTAGAAAGTAGTAATGGCCAATGCTTATCTAACACTTGCTATATGTTACCCACTTCTCTCTGAACAGTAAATTTAATTTAATCTTCACACTTAATCCTCACAACAGTGTTTTAAGATGGATACTGTTTTTTATTCCCATTTACAGATAAAGAACCCAACCTCCTAATCACACAGCCAGTGGGTAGCAGGGTTGGGATCTAAATCTTGGCCTACTCCCCATGCCAATTATAATCTATTGACACTTCATAATCATAAAGCCACATTATGGAACTCAGATATACCAAGAAAGAGGTGGAAACAGGTCCAGGTGAGCACTCAAGAATCAGGGTGCATACATGTTGCAGGAACCAGAGACAGTAAGTCCAAACTAGATGGGCAGAGAACCAGAAGGGGAAGTTAATCAAAGGCTGGATAAGGCAGTAATTGTAATAGGACATGAAACTGTATTCCTCTTCTAGTTTTATCCTGACTGGTACTGTGACTGTTTGAGCCTACTGAGCCTCAGCATTCTCATGTGAAAATAACAAGGTGTGACTCTTAATAAGTCTTGTTCTCTTTGAACTCTGTGATAGTGCTCAAGAGTTCAGGCAGCAATTTTGACGCAAGGATTAAAAATTTAGGCAAGGCAGATAATCAAAAGCTCAGGAAAATTGCTTTTAACCTGAAAAGGTTAGAGTCTTGTTAGTGTAGCAACTTGAAGGTACCTGTAACAAGAAGCCCTTGATAACTGGGAGTGGTGTCTTTCACCACCCTGCATTTTTAGAAAGTTTAAATTCTAGAGGCAGTAGGAAAAAGTATAAATTGAAGAGAATCTGATCCTGAGAGTAGACCACATTTTTCCTGTTCCTGACACTCCAGTGGGTCATGAGAAACCTAATGTTTCTAAAAGGTATCATTATATAAAATAAAGAGCCTATAAATTGTCATTTAAAATATTGGGAATAATTAGGTTTATGCAATAGTTTTAATATAGCTATTTTTAAATTTTTTTATGTTATGTATTATTTTTCTAGGGTTGCCATAACAAAGTACACAAACTTGGTAGCTTAAAACAACAGAAATTTATTTTCTTATAGTTCTAGAGGCTTCAAGTCTGAAATTAGATGAGAGAGGGGCCAGATTCTCTCTGAAAGTTCTAGGGAAGAGTCCTTCCTTGCCTTTTCCATCTTCTGTGGATTCCTGGCAATCGTTAGTATTCTTTGCTTATAGCAGGATGGCTTTTATCTCTGATCCCTCCACTTTTTGCATGGCCTCTATCCTCTGTGTCTGCTCTGTCTTCATGATCTTCTCCTCATGGTATATCTGTGTCTCTATAAGTTTCTCTCTTAAAAGCACACCAGTCATTGGATTAGGGCCCATTCACATCCAGTATGGCCTTATCTTAACTAATTACATCTGCAATGATCCTATTTCCAAATAAGGTTATTTTCCAAGGTTCTGAATTTTTAGGAGCCACTCTATTCAATCCAGTACATGATGAAATGAAAAAGACACTGCTTTAGAAATTAAGAGATGCATGTTTTAATCTTGCTCCTGAGAACAGTAGAATCATGCATGCATCAGAAACTCTAAAAACTTTTCTTGCTTAAGGAATTATAATTTTATAATTCTGTGACTTTAGACTAAAACTTTGTTTCATATGTAAGCCTCAACTAGAGAATGTGGAAATTCTCTGACTTGCCTTTCATTTTTTCTTTTATTAATATACTAGAGGCCCGGTGGCCGAAACCGGTTTGGCTCAGTGGATAGAGCGTCGGCCTGCGGACTGAAAGGTCCCAGGTTTGATTCCGGTCAAGGGCATGTATCTTGGTTGCGGGCACATTCCCAGTGGGAGATGTGCAGGAGGCAGCTGATCAATGTTTCTCTCTCATTGGTGTTTCTAACTCTCTATCCCTCTCCCTTCCTCTCTGTAAAAAATCAATAAAATATATTTAAAAATAAAATAAAATAAAAAATAAATAGAGGCCCGGTGCACAAAAATTTGTGCACTCAGCGGTGGGGGGTGGAGAAGGTCCCTCAGCCCGGCCTGTGCCATCTCACAGCCTGGGACCCCTTGAGGGATGACCACCTGCTGGCTTCGGCCTGCTCCCTGGGGGATTGGGCCTAAGATGGTAATCAGACATCCCTCTGGCAGCCCGGCAGCCCTCGGGGGATGTCCACTTGCCAGCGGGGAGCAGACCTAAGCTGCAGTTGGACATCCTTAGAGCTGCTGAGGAGACAGGAGAGGCTCCCACCACCACCGCTGTACTGGCAGCCATCAGCCTGGCTTGTGGCTGAGCAGAGCTCCCCCATGTGGGAGTGCACTGACCACCAGAGGGCAGCTCCTGCATTGAGCGTCTACCCCCTGGTGGTCAGTGTGTGTCATAGTGACCAGTCATTCCCAGTCTTTCTGCTGTTAGACTCAGTTTGCATATTACTCTTTTACTATATAGGATAGAGGTCTGGTGCACAGGTGGGGGCCGGCTGGTTTGCCCTGAAGGGTGTCCTGGATCAGGGTGGGGGTCCCGCTTGGGTTCCTGGCCAGCCTGGGTGAGGGGCTGATGGTTGTTTGTAGCTGATCACACCTCCTTCAGTTTGGGGGTCCCCACTGGGGTGCCTGGCAGGTCTGGGTGAGGGGCTGAGGGCTGTTTTCAGGCTGGCCTGTGACTGAAGCTCCCAGCCTCTCCTTTTATTTATTTATTTTTTATTCTGGGATTTATTTACCTTATATAATTGAAATTCTGTTGCTGTCACTGGCGCTCCCAGCTCTGAGGCCGCGGCTGGCTGAAAGCAGGTATCTGGGATTTGTTTAGCTTCTATAATTAAAACGTTGTTGCTTTTGGAGCTGTTGCTTTCAGAGCTTAGAGCTGGGCCGCTGCAGGTGGGGAAACTTGGCTTCCTCCATCACTGGAGCAAGCAAACCTCATGCTTGCTTCAGCTGTGTGGCTGCCGGCCACCATCTTTGTTTGCAGTTAATTTGCATATCTTGCTGATTAGCCAATGGGAAGCGTAGCGGAGATATGGTTAATTACCCTTTTTGTCTTTTATTAGATAGTATTTTTATTTATTTTAGAGAGGTAGGGAGAAGGAGAGATAGAAACATCAATGATGAGAGAGAATCACTGATTGGCTGCCTCCTGCACGCCCCACACTGGGGATGGAGCCTGCAAACCAGTCATGTGCCCTTGACCGGAATCAAACCTGGGACCCTTCAGTCTGGAGGACGATGCTCTATCCACTGAGCCACACCAGCTGGGGCTCTTTTTTTGAAAGGATGCTCCTTCTAAGAATTCCTCTTTCTAAATAATAACCTTTTAAATGAACAATTAAATAAATATCACGACCTCTGTGGATATCAAATGAAACCAGAGATTCTGTGGTGGTCTGCGAAAGATTAGCCTTCTCATCATAATGCTTAGGACAGTGAGTGTGAGTCTCCTCTTCAGTGGTCGGCAAACTCATTAGTCAACAGAGCCAAATATCATTGAAATTTCTTTTGAGAGCCAATTTTTTTAAACTTAAACTATATAGGTAGCTACCTTGTTATTAACTTAATTAGGGTACTCCTAAGGCTTAGGAAGAGCCACACTCAAGGGGCCAAAGAGCCGATGTGGCTCGAGAGCCACAGTTTGCCGACCACGGCACTGGTCACGATGGGCAGGATGATGAGACAGTAGATTTTAGCTCAATAGACTTTCATGGCAGAGAGGTTTCTTTGAGTTAACCATCATAGTATATAGTGTGTTGCTTTGGTAGTATCTGTTAATGAAGCAAACAATATTAAAGTTTCTGTTTAAAGTTATTTGAACATTAATACAATATTTTACAAAAGTTTACTATCCATATGTTAAACATAACCAATAACTAAACCATGGTAATTAATGGGATTTACATATGCTGGCCTGATGTTACCATTAACTGTTAGCTAACTTTTAAAATAATCTAGAATAGTGAATTTCTAATGGAATTTCAAATGAATTATACCATAGCCAGTGTGGCACAGTTGGTTGAGCATTGTCCCATGCACCAGAAGGTGGCTGGTTTGATTCCTGGTTAGGGCACATGCCCAGGTTGCAAACTTGATCCCCAGTAGGAAACGGTGCATGCAGAAGGCTGCCAATCAATGATTCTCTCACATTGATGCTTCTCTCTCTCTCCCTCTCTATTCCTCTTTCTCTAGAATCAATAAAAACATTTTTAAAAAGGAAAATGATTGCTATGTGTTGATATATTACCAACAATAATAGAATTAATACAGAGGAAATTAATATTAGATTATTAATTGTTTAAGTCAATTCAGACTTATTAAAACAATTATTAATAACTAGAGGCCCGGTGCACAAAAATTTGTGCACTCGGGGGGTGTGGGGAGGGGTGTCCCCCAGCCCGGCCTGTGCCCTCTCGCAGTCTGGGACCCCTCGAGAGATAATGACCTGCTGGCTTAGGCCTGCTCCCGGGTGGCAGAGGGCAGGCCCAATCCCTCAGTGCAGCCCCTGGTCAGGCTCAGAGCAGGGCCGATTGGGGAGTTGGGGCACCACCCCCTGTCATGCACAGAGCAGCGCGGATCAGGGGGTTGGGGCGCTGCACCCTGTCACACTCAGGGCAGGGCCAATGGGGAGGTTATGGCTCTACCCTGTCACACATAGAGCAAAGCCCGTGGAGGGGGGTTGGGGCGCCATCCTCTATCACCCACAGAGCAGGACCGATCGGGGATGGGGCACCACCGCTGTCACACTCAGGGCAGGGCCGATGGAGAGGTTATGGCTCTACCCTGTCACACACAGAGCAGGGTCCATGGGGCGGAGGGGGGGTTGGGGCGCCGCACCCTGTCAAACACAGAGCCCCAGGGCAATCAGGGGATTGGGGAGCTCTCTACTATCAGGCACAGAACAGGGCTGATCAGGGGTTTGGGGCGCCTTTCCCTGTCACAAACAGAGCAGGGCGGATAGGGAGGTTGTGCCCCCCCCCCATCACACACAGAGCCTCAGGGCGATCAGGGGGTTTGGGCGCTGCCCCCTGTCACGCTGATTCCGGTGCCAGGAGGCATATTACCCTTTTACTATATAGAATAGAGGCCTGGTGCACAGGTCGGGGCTGGTTGGTTTGCCCTGAAGGGTGTACTGGATCAGGGTGGGGTTCCCCACTGGGGTGCCTGGCCAGTCTGGGTGAGGGGCTGAGGGCTGTTTTCCTGAAGCGAGTGACTGGAGCTCCCAACCGCTCCTTGTTTTTTTTTTTTTTTTTATTCTGGGCCAGCTTTAGCTCTGAGGCCTCGCTGCTGAAAACATTGATACAAAGTTTAGGTCTGCCTGGCTTTCAGTCCGGCTGGTTTCTGGTGTTTTGTTTATCTTCTTATTTGCAACATAGTACAGAGTTGCTTAGAGTTGCAACTGAGAGGCCGGCAAGTGAGGCAGGGAACGTTGGAGTCCGCAGCAAGCAAGCCTCCCTGTTCGCTTCAGTGCCTGGCTGCCGGCCGCCATCTTGGCTGACAGTTAATTTGCATATACTCCCTGATTAGCCAATGGGAAGGGTAGCGGTCGTACACTAATTACCATGTTTCTCTTTTATTAGTGTAGATTATTTAAGTCAAATTCAGAAAATAAACAAAAATAAGAAAATTCTATTTAGATAAAACAAAACTATAAGTTTTATATAGTTAGAAAAATTTTTTATAATATGTAGTGGAAAAACAGATGCAGAATTTAGTCTTTATTTATGCTATTAATAAAGATTACTATGCCTTATGTAGTGGCAAATTAAATTTGGTGCCAAAATCTCCCTTGATAATATTTCCATTTACATGTAAAAGATGTATGTATACACATATTCCAATTTAGTGGAGAGACTATAAAAGTTGAGAATAAACTTATGCTATTATATGGTCTAAATTACCCTTTCAATGTTATCTTTCACTATTTTTGTGTTCATTCTCAGTCAAGTTGACACACCCAATATGGCACTTTATACTATACTAGAGGCCCGGTGCACAAAAATTTGTGCACTCGGCGGGGAGAGGGGGTCCCTCAGCCCGGCCTGTGCCCTCTTGCAGTCTGGGACCCTTCGGGAGATAATGACCTGCTGGCTTAGGCCTGCTCCCGGGTGGCAGATGGCAGGCCCAATCCCTAGGTGCAGGCCCTGGTCGGGCTCAGAGCAGGGCCGATTGGGGAGTTGGGGCGCCGCCCCCTGTCATGCACAGAGCAGGGCGGATGGGGAGGTTGCGATGCCACCCTCAGTCACGCTCAGGGTAGGGCTGATTGGGGGGTTGGGGCACCGCCCCCTGTCACACTCAAGGCAGGGTCGATGGGGAGGTTGCGGCTCCACCCTGTCACTCACAGAGCAGGGCCGATCAGGGGGTTGGGGCTCCGTACCCTGTCACACACAGAGCAGGGCCCATCAGGGGTTTGGGGAGCTCCCCCCTCTCATGCACAGAGCAGGGTCAATCAGGGGTTTGGGGAGCTCCCCCCTGTCACGCACAGAGCAGGGCCGATCAGGGGGTTGAGGAGCTCCCCCCGTCACACACAGAGCAGGGCTTGTGGAGGGGGGGAGTTGGGGCGCCACACCCTGTCACGCACAGAGCAGGGCTGATCGGGGGTTTAGGAGCTGCCACTGTCACACTCAGGGCAGGGCCGATGGGGAGGTATGGCTCTACCCCATCTCACATAGAGTAGGGCCCGTGGGGGGGGGGGGGGTTAGGGCGCCGCACCCTGTCACACGCAGAGCCGCAGGGCTGATCAGGGCGTTGGGGCGCTGCCCCCTGTCACACACAGAGCTGCAGGGCAATCAGGGCATTTGGGCGCTGCCCCTGTCACACTGATCCTGATGCCGGGAGGCCTTGGGGCTCTGTTGATCCCGCCCAGCAGGGTCACAGATCCGGGTCCCAGACCGCAGACAGCCTTGCCTGCTGCTGCCTGCCTTCAGTATGCAAATTAGCCGCCATCTTGTTGCTTCAGGGTGGGGGTCCCAACTGGGTGCCTGGCCAGTCTGGGTGAGGGGCTGAGGGCCGTTTTCAGGCTGGTGGGTGACTGGAGCTCCAAACCTCTCCTTTTTTTCTTTTTTTTTTATTCTGGCATTTATTTACCTTCTATGGCTGTCACTGGAGCTGAGAGCCGGCTTTCTCTCTGAGGCTCGGCTGAAAGCAGGTTTCTGGCCTTTGTTTTCTGTATGTGAAACAATGTTACGACTCCAGCTCTGAGATCCCAGCTGACTGACAGGAGGTTTATGGGGTTTTGTTTATCTTCTATAAATGTTACAATGTTTCCAACTGAAGCTTAGAGGCTGGCAAGGCAGGTGGGGAACGTTGGAGTCCTCTGTCACTGAAGGAAGCAAGCCTCCCTGTTCGCATCAGCTGCCTGGCTGCCGGCCGCCATCTTGGCTGACAGTTAATTTGCATATACTCCCTGATTAGCCAATGGGAAGGGTAGCGGTCGTACGCTAATTACCATGTTTCTCTTTTATTAGTGTAGATTATCTGCTATTCTCCCTTTTTTATATGGTTCCCCTGGTAATAATACATATCTTTACATTTCCCACTTTCTAATTTATACGCCTACCTAATATTCTAAGTCCATTTGAAAAACTGTTCTTTACAGAATTGATGACAATCATTTTCTAGGCACTGCATGTTATATAGATATCACATGTTTAGTAAGATTTTTGATGCTAATTCATTTTTTTCTACTCACTATATTTATCCAGGACTAGAGGCTCAATGCACAAAATTCACGCACTGGTAGGGTTCCTAGTAGCTGCCGGCTGCCAGCTGGGTATTCCCTCCCTTTCACCGGCCAGCCCCGCCCCCTGGTCGAACTCTCAGACAACTCTAGGTCAAGGGGACAATTTGCATACTATGCTTTTACTATATAGAGTCACACATTAAGAGTCCTATAAATCTATGTGGAATGAATAATTGAATCCATTTAAAATAAAGGTATTGTACAAAAGATGAACCACATTTAGCACTGCCAGGGGTGAACCTGAGGAGGGACAGTGAAGGATTAAAGAAGACAGATAAGAGAATACAGTTGGGGTCAGGTGGGACACTGTTCTCCGATGGAGAGACAGTTCCACAGCCTGCAAGCTGAGTCTTTATTTTATAGTCAGATCCCATAAGGCAGGGGTCCTCAAACTTTTTAAACAGGGGGCCAGTTCACTGTCCCTCAGACCGTTGGAGGGCTGGACTATAGTTTAAAAAAAAACTATGAGCAAATTCCTATGCACACTGCACATATCTTATTTTGAAGTAAAAAAACAAAACGGAAACAAATACAATATTTGTATTTGCATGTGGCCCACAGGCCGTAGTTTGAGGACCCCTGCCATAAGGCAAGGTAAGGGGGTGGTCAAGTTGTTTATAATGTTCTTGTGAGTTTTGAAGCTACTTAATTACATGCACCTGAGAACTCTATCAAGCTTTGTTTTGGCAGCACTTGCTGCTGCACCTCCCGCAGCCTACATCACTCAGCCACCTGGGACCACAGGTTCAGACCATAAGGTCAAGCTTACATACAACCATAGCCTTTGGCTATAATCGTGCTGGGACAGCTTTGCCCTCCAAGCTGGGGCCTGCACGTGGCTTTGCCATGAGAGGACCGTGCTCCCTCATTAGTCTGAGGCTTGAACCTCTCCAAACGCTATAGCCACTCTCCACAAAAGGTAAACAAGCCACCAAGTTTTGATGCTTCTCATTATTTGTTCTCAGAAAACATAGAGCTAGAGAAGGTGCTCCAGCAGTGGAAATCAGTGTGCATTGATATTTTTTCTTCTTTACTGAATAAAACGTGATGAAACTGAAACAATTTCCAGAGCTAGATTGTAAAAAAAGAAAGAAAGAAAAATATTAGACATGTTTTCATTAAAAGAAGACTTGATGGAAAAAATAAAGAGAACTCTGGAACTAAAAAAATAAAAATGATAAACAACATAATATATGGGCAAGTGTGAGATCCAATAATGTCTGCTTGTAGCTCCTCATTTCCAGTTTACTCCTAAAAGTTTTTACAAACATTACTTGTTCTTAGAAGATTTAGTGTGACTCACAAAGGTACAAAATTATAGAAATCTCTCTAAATTAGATACAAGAATAAAAGAAAAAGAAAATCTGCTGTAGTGATATAAAACAAAACCATTTTCAGAGCTGTCTGAAAAAGAAATCAAACTATAAAAGGCTATAGCCTTCCTATCAGATACTTCCCAGTTGGACTCTCAGTTTTCCGGAGGCCAAATAAAAAAAGAAATCTGATCAATTCATAATTTACAACACCCATGATAAAAGCAAACCAATTTACTCAAGAGAAGTGCAATTATTCCTACTACTAAAACCTGAAAGAAATTTCTCCCAAGGGCCATCATAAAAAGGACACTGTAAAATATAATGAAATATGCCTTGAACAATATCTTTATGATAGACACCACTAAGTTTCACAGAGCTGCTTTTTTATGATATCCCTCACTGTGTACTGGTACTAATGGTCTAGCTATACAATTCTGTGTGTAGTTTCATAGAGGCATAGATTTTTAAATAACTGAGAAAATAGGTGGACAAAAACATCTATCAAACATTCTTCAAAAACATCTTTACCTTACTGTAGCTCTTTAGAGAAAATTGGTGGCTCCAAGTCTCAGAACACTTATTTGGTTCACTCAGTAAATAGGTATCAGGCATCTATAATTTACACAACACTGTATTAGGCACAGAGGAAACACAGAGACAAAACAATTCCCAGGAAATCAGCTAACCTGTGATGTCAATAAAATGTAAATAAATATGACAGATGACCTGAAAAAAAAAATTAAAAGTTGACATTGTCTTGTGAAAACCGAAGGCCCATCAAGCCTGGGATTCAATTCCAGTGATAAACTCATGACATGGGTCAGGTCTCACTTAAGAAAATAGGTTTGAATCTGCCCTGACCTACAGATTAATGAGCACTTGCCGAATCTTCTACTGTTTTGGAGTAGTCACAATGTCTTTTTTGGAAGAGATTTAGTCCCTCCATTTCAAGGTATGTTTGTTGTTGTTTTTTTCCAAAATAAGCACCCTATTGAGATTTTTAAAATAAATGTGGCTTTTAAACCAAGAAGCCTTAGTTATAGCTTCCTTGGAGATATCTCAGGAGACATGTGGAGGAGCAGAGGGGAAGGGGAGGACAAAAGAGAAGGCCAGTCAGGCCTTCGCTATCTGTATCCATATCTCAGCCACAAAGGCCTCTCTGTTAAATGTAAGACAGACTTTTTTAACAACTAGTTTTTACAAAGTGTTTGAAAACCACTGCACTGTTCTAAACTATTTCCAATATTTTCTTTTTCCTCTACAAAAATGATAAATACATCTATTCAATAACTATGTACTGCTCATCTTTGCAGGGGTTTTTTTTTCTCGAGGAGCTTAATGTTTGTGTTAAGTCCCCCAAGTGCACCAAAAATGAGGCTATGATTGGCTAATTGTTGTCTTAAAGATATGAATACCATGCACTGTACATGCATATAGTGGACGGGGTGGTCAGGACAAATGGGAGTGAGCAGAGGGCTCAAGAAGCCCTTAGATACTAGGTAGCTTTTGAATTAAGTCTTTAAAAAAGAAAGAAACTAGGAAAACAAAGCCGATAAAGTAATTTTAAGTAATAGATTGAGTGAGGAAGGATATGTCAAACAGCATAGCAAAGGGAAACAGTAGTAATTTGTGTGACTGAAATGCAGATAAGGTACAAAATGATGTCTTTGAATTAGGAAGAGGTGAGATCATAAGGAGCTAGTGTGGCCACCCAAGAGATTGGAACCAAAGACAAGAGGAGAACAAATGAAACCAAACCACACAAAAACTGTAGAGGAATGTCATGAGATAATTTATATTTTAGAAATATTATTTTAGTATTTTTGTGGAGGATACAATAGAGAAGCTAAGAATAGAGTCCAGCACAGTAATTAGAAGGTGATTGCAGTAATCTGGAAGAAAATGAACAGGAATCTGAATTAAGCTAGAGAAATTGTCATGAGAAGGAAGTACAAAAGACACTAAAAGGGTGGAATATATATGAGATTTTGTGACTTCTATGGACTATCTGTGCTGTTTTATTCCCTTCTGAATATACAGTGATGTATTGTATGTGTTACTTCTCTTTCTAGTTTTATTCCCACCTTCTGATCCATGTATAAGTTGTCTGTCAAGCTTTAAAAATTTTGAAATGCTACTCTCTTCATATTCACCGAATCTTACATAGCAGTCCACTTGAAACTTAAACATTTAATCACTTAGTACATTCTGCCTGCATAACAAAGCTCCACAGTATAATCCCCCTGTTATTACAAGATCTGTGCTGTCTTGGTTACATTTACACTTCAATTACAATAACAATGCTTTCATCTTAACAGCTTCTAGTTTCTGAAGGATTAATTCTCAAGGATTATGTTATAATGAGAACAAAGGTTATTGACTACTTTTCTCATTTCTTTCTGAAATGCTTTGCTAGCTAAGTAAAAGTGAAACCAAATTTATGCCAAGATGTTTTCTTGTTTTCTCTCTGCAGGAAAATATAATGGAAGTTATAAGAAATCAAGAGTTTTTACTGCTTCCAGCTGAGGAGCTCCATAAACTTCTAGCCAGTGATGATGTAAATGTTCCTGATGAAGAAACCATCTTCCATGCATTAATGATGTGGGTGAAGTATGACATGCAGAGAAGATGCAATGACTTGAGTATGCTTCTCGCCTTTATAAGACTGCCACTGCTTCCACCACAGGTAAGCGTGATGCTTCTTTAATAGCTACAATTTACTGAAAAATCTTATGTTCAAAGTAACATGAAAAATAATAATAACATTAAACTGTTAAAAATCACTTTAAAGACACATTTGAAGGCACATTTGCCAAACTAAGTTTTATGACTCTCCTTACCATTGTTTATTCACATTTTTGGTTTTAGTTTTAATCAAATACTTTTTAAAAATAGATCTGATGGTGGAAGAATGATGGGCCATGGGTCATAGGTCTAAGTCCCATAGATGCTGTAAAAATTGGTGTCTGTTGAAATGTGAGAAGCTAGGTGTTAAACTGGTGCTCAAAAATTCTATTAAATAGTAGGACACACACCAGAGGAGGCCAAGAATGTAACCAAGGCTTCATCTTTTCATGAAATGCCTTTCCTTTATACCCTCTTCCTCCAATATTTTGTCATAAAAATGGAAGATGCTCCTACCTGTCCATCTCATCTCAACTATTACATCAGAACAACATGAACATCTTGCTGGCTTATTTGTTCTAAGACTACACATTACATATGCAGTTTTTATTCTTATTGGTTCAGCTGCTGTATCTTACTTGGTAAAATATATTTATTTATTTTATAAAATAAAATATTACTTTGTTTTTGTGTAATGAATAAAAGGCTTTTAAGGTAGCTCTTATATAACTCCCAAAAAACACAAACATAGCATATAGTCAATTTTTCTTTCCTCAGCTCTCAAATGGGGGTATTACAAATATAACTTTATATATACTTTCAAACAACAAACGTACAGGAAGAAAGAGTAAAACACATTTTCTTTTCATAAAATGTCCTTGATTATAGGCGGAGCTATTGCTTCCATAATTAATATTCATGAATTGCATGTCATTATAGGTATTTTTCATACAATATTTCTAATCTTAAAAACACAGCTGGAATATTAATCTTAGTTATGTTGTACAGAGGGGAAAACAGTTCCAATGAGGTTTTTCAAGGGCCATAGACCTAGTGGAAAATGCAGTTTTTCTGCAAACCTGGCTAGCCAGATAGGAGCATGCACAGAGACAGTTCTTCTGTGAGTTTCTGTTGTTCACCTGTTTGCTCTCTAAATTGTAAGCTCATACAAATGTCCTGAATACAGCAGTTCTGAAGGTCCTCATTAAAAGCTGGAAAAGAAAGAAGAGCAGGGGTACAGGAATGAACATACACATTTATTTTATTAGTTACAAAAACATAAAGCATATAGTTTATCTCATTTAATTTCTATAATATCTTCCTGAATTGAATATTATTATTACCATTTGACAAATGAAGTTAGTGAGAATCAGGATGATAGCCTTCTTTCTCTCTAGTTGTAGAGCTCAGATTTTTCTCTATTTATACAGGGTGGGAGAAGAGTGGGTTTACAGTTGTGAATATGCAAAACACAGTTTATTTTTTTATTCTTATTTATCAGTTATTGCATTATTTTCCATTTGAACAACTGTAGACCTCCTTTTGCCACACCCTGTATATGAAACCAATGTGTGCTTTTCCATTGCTGGCGGGTGAGTTCAGTATTTATTTCCGTGGTTGGCTTCATATTTACAGCAATGTCCAACCAGGGTTAAAAGAGAGTTTAATAGAATCTAGGATTTCTCAGCTTTTTACACAAACTTTCAAAGTTGCAAAATATGTTAAGGCCCTTAAGAAAAGTCATTATGATAATCAAGTAACATTTTTGCCTTGATCCTGGAATCATTAAGTAAGGTTTTGTCCTTAAATCTTACAGTATTTAATATATAGGTCTTTTCCAACCTTTAAGTGATTTGTTGGTATACACTCTATTTGTGTAATTATATTATACATGTAATTATATTATATATTACTAGAGGCCCGGTGCACGAAATTCATGCACTGGGGATGGGTTGGGGGTCCCTTAGCCCAGCATGTGCCCTCTTGCAGTCCGGGACCCCTCCCTTGTTACTGCTCACCTGCTTGCTGCTTCCTACCGCTTGGCTTGCTGCTCCTTAGTGCTGCCACGAAGGCCTTGGGTCTGCTGGGTGCCGGGCCTGTGGGTTTGTGTCTCTGATACCCCCAGCAGCCCCAGCACCAAGGTGGCGGGCCTTGGGGCTGCTGGGTACAGGCCCCCCGTTGCGTGTTTGTGTCTTCTATCAGGCCCCCAGCAGCCCCAGCAGCCCCAGCATCACCTAAATAACTAAAGGGAAACTTTATTTAGTCTTCTTTTAAAAGCAATCTAGTTTAAAAATGAGTTGCAGTTAAGACAGAACAAAGAACATGGCACCTAAGAGTGAGATAGACTGACAGAGGAGAGGCTGGGCACTGGTCAGGGGCTTACATGCCAACTGTTCTCCACCTGGGAAATGATGTAAAATCGGTTTCTTTAGTTTTCTGCTTAGTGGTCTTCTCCAGCACTGAGGTCAGAGGAGCCCCCTTCCAGGCCGTAGGCTGCTTCTCAGAGTCGAAAATTTCGCCATAGGCTCTGCCTTGGACAGGACCTCTGAACCCCCAGGGTGCATAAACACACAGGGCTTCCATCAGCCTCCGCTGATCCCGGGCTGGGAGGCCTCTCCGCTCCCCTGATCCTGGGGCTGGGAGGCCTCTCAGCTCCGCTGATCCCAGGGCAGGGAGGCCTCTCTGCTCTGTGACTTCAGGGCTGTTTGGCTTCGCTCTACCGCTTGGAGCCTGAGTATGCAGATTAACCGCCATCTTTTAGCTTCTATAATTGAAACATTGTATCTTTTGGAGCTGTTGCTTCAGGAGCTGAGAGCCCCGCAGCTCCAGGCGGAAACCTTGGTTTCCTCTATGATGGGGCAAAACAAGCATCCTGTTCTCAGCTGCCTGGCTGCTGGCCGCCATCTTGGCTGAAAGTTAATTTGCATATACTCACTGATTAGCCCATGAAAAGGGTAGCGGTCGTACACTAATTACCATGTTTCTCTTTTATTAGTGTAGATAATATGTAATTATTAATAATTACATAATATTTAATTGTTATAACAAAACACAATATTGTATGTTAAAAGGCCAACATTATTTAAAGGAGTTAGAGTCTGGATTTTTCTAGTGAGGTAAGGGTTTATTTTGCAAAGGATGTATTAAAGGAGTCAAGGAAAGAATTGGGCTTTTGTTTTTGTAACAGAACTTTTATAGAGGTAAAGATAACTTTCAGGAGAGTGAGAGAACAATATTTGGAAGACCAATTGTGAGTAGCTTATGATATTGTTAAGCAAAACATAAGAACTGACAGAGGCAAGAGTAAGAAAGACAAACATTTAGAAATGTTTAAGATGAAAGAGACAGAGGAAGAAAGAGAAAGAATACATGCTTTCAGGGTAAAATTAAATTAAATAACCTATAAATAAATTTACAGCTATGAGTTTCTATTCAGCAAATGCATGGAATATTTTCTCCAGTTTAAAAAAAATTAAAATAAAGACAGAGAATTCAAAAACAAAGGAAACATGTTAAAAGATTGATTAGAGACAAAGAATAAATTTAGATACAGTAACAGTCTTATCTCACGAAGCAACTGACCAGCTCGACTTAGGCAGATTTCAGTTCAACCATTTCTCACAATCTGCATTTTCATGTCTATTATTATTAGGCCCATTATGTGTGTTTGGTTATTTCTGAAGGTCACAAGAGAAAATCTCTGATATTTCTTATTATTTAAAAATTAACATATTATTATAGTATATAAATTATGGTAATTTGGTGTAGAACAATATAATGAAGATGTAAATTTTGGCACAGAATGAGGATTTTAATTGACAACAGTGATAAACAAAGTGAGTTGTCTGTGTCTATGAGTTTTTTTGGTGTTGTTTTTTCCCCCCTCTTAATTCTTTTACCATTTCAACCAGTTCTGCAACTCCCCTCCTCTATGACAATTGTCAGTCTGTTCTGTATAACTCTATTTTGTAGTTAGTTTCTTTTATTTATTAGATTCCACATATGTAAAATCATATGGTATTTGCCTTTCTCTGACTGGCTTATTTCAGTTAGCATAATGTTCTCCAGGTCCATTGATACTGTCACAAAGGGTAAAATTCTCTTCCTTTTTATAGCCAAGTAGTGTTCTATTGTGTAAATAAATGTACCATAGCTGTTTTATCCAGTCATCCGCTGATGGACACCTCTCAACTCTTACAAATGAATAAGGGAAAATCAATTACTCAAACATTAATACAATCCATCTTCAGTCTTTGTTATTTTTTTATTTTGTTTTTTGTTCTGACTTTTCCCTGGTTTGCTGGTTGCCTTATTAATGAATGATATCAGGCTTTCATCAAATTGATAATCTTCACAAATCAACTGTAAGAGTTTTTAAAAATTATGGAGTAATTTTACTCTTCCCTAACGAAACTTAAACAGTGGCTTTAAAACATAAATTTATAGGTAATATATGCTTCTAAAGTCTTACAAAAATTTTCTTAAATACCATTTGTATTAACAGTTATTTAACTATGATGTTCACAGTTCTGGTTACAACATTAAAAAACACACGAGGTATTTATTTCAACAAGTTTTAAGTCAACAGGCTTTTAATGCAAAAAAAAGATATGCACATGTATAAATGTATACATATGCATTATTCTCTGTGGTGAAGAGAATAGAAATTGAAATTGAAATTTAATGTGAAAGTCTTACTTTTGCTGCAGTATTTCAAGTGTCTATATTTACATCATCAATTTTATTTCAGATTGGATTATTCCAATTAATTTACAAAGATGTGTGTTTCTTTAGGCATCTTAAAACAAAATTCTTTGTATTCCTTTGTGGCAACTGCTCCAATTATCTGTTCTATTTTACAGAAAAACATACAGTTATTGTTTGTAGTCATTAAATCTGTTTATTCATCATTCTCTCTTCAACCTGCTATAGTCAGTCCTTTGAAGTGATAAAGGTCAGCCAAATCCTCCATGCTGTCATTTTCCCGTTCTCACTTATTTTCATCTTACTTGGCGTCTCAGCAGCATTTGACACAATTGATCTGGCCACTCTTACTCAATTCTCATAGCTAATTATTTCTACTCTGTAATGTTGCAATGTCCAGGACACAGTTTTTGCTGCATAGAGATGCGCATTTATTTCTGTGCTTTGAAATACTATATGGGAGTCAATTACCAATTCTGAATTTATATCTCTAGCCCCAAACTTTTCTTCAAAGATAGATTCAAATACCCAATTAGCTACATGACGTCTCCAATTGGATATTAAAAAGCTATATACACTCCCCATGTCCGAAATGGGAGATTTCAAAGTCCCAAGATTCTCTCCTATCACTTCAGTAAATATCATTACCGTCTAGTTGCTCAGGTCAATATCCTAGAATCATTTGTAATTATCCACTTTTTATTGCCTTTAACATTAAATTTATTTCCTTGAAAGTCCTTTGGCTGTATTCCAAACCATATTTGGAATCTTTCTACTTAACAAGTCTTCAGCCACATCCTAAAAGAAACCACCACCATCTTTCTTCTGCACCATTTAAATAGTTATTATTATTTTATGCTTAACCACTACAATGATTTCCATTTAGCAACCAGTATGGTTCAATTTCTCGCAAACTTTTAAGATGTATACACCTAGGACAAAATCCTAATATCCCTGTCCTACAGGCCCTTCCTCAGCTCTCCCATGACTACTCATCTGAGCTCGTTTTCTACCAGTTCTCAGGATCCTACAGGCACATCGTTTTTTCTGTTTCTTGAGCAATTTAGTTTTATTTATTCTATAGCATCCTATACCCGCTGATTGTGGGGACTAGAAACAGAAATGCCAAGAGAAGATAGTAGAGTTGGTCGAACTATTTTCTCAGGAGCAAGTAATGAGGAGGGAGGTATAATTGATAGGTAATTAAAGACAATAATTTTTAAAAAACCCACAAAAGTCAGTCTGCTCTTATATTTACTAGACCTTGGCAGTTCTAAACAATGTCAGTGATTATACACTCCTACCTCCTGGGTAGAACTGCCCACCACTCTCCTTTTCTGCTGCTTCACTACCTAGAAGGTGTTCACCCTCATCATAGCATAACCAAATTTTTTTATTAAATATGTCTCACCTTAAATGTGTCCTGTTCTTAGCACTGTCACCCACTGTTGTTTTTTGTTTTGTTTTGTTTTGGTTTTTTTTTTTTGCTTAGTTGTAGTTTGTTTTTATCTCTTTCTTCATAACAATATGTTTCAGAAAACCAGACTTGAAGGCCTTTTTTGCACAAATTTCATAGCATAGTCTGTACTCAGTAAGTATTTGCTAAATCAACCAATTAAAAGTTTATGCTAGGTCTTAGGAATTTTAGCTTCATTTATTTTAACTCTGTTGACGTTTTATCTGCTTGGACTATGAGAGGAAGCTCTAAAAACAGTGTAAGCTATGAAGCTAACAGTGGGAACATTCTTATAAAGAGGTATCAGAATATGATTCAGACTTTACTAAAAATCTTTTATTGAATGGATAATGGGAAGGCAAGCTTGAATAGGATATAATTTCTCATCTCTTTGTTCCATTAGATATATTCATAAAACATAATTTTATCAAAATCACTGTCATACTTGTCAGTGGTCACTTAAAATAAGTTGGCTACAAGAAAATCATTTCACTTGCTAGCATAATGAATCAGAAAACAAAGTACATTTTATGAAGAAAATAAAACTGAATTTAAATACTAAAACAGATCATAAGCACTTTTGTAAATATTACATAGTATTTACCAAGAGGTCACACAGTGCAAAAACAATTATTTTTCTCAATTAAACATTAAAGATAATTTTATATTTTATTCATGCTTACTTTATATAAGAATGATAAAATTAAAATAGGATGCAATATTTGTAAGAGGACTAAGAAAAATTGCAGAACATTTGGAATAAAGCAAAAGCTGTTTGTATCATTAAACCTTTCCATGATTTGCATTTAGGATTCAGTAAATTTCGAAATAACTCTTGAAGCTACTTTAATATTTTAGTGAGTGGAGTATATAAAGATGAAATCTAGGGCTTAAAATAGAATCCTTAGACTTAAGAATACTCTTAAGCTTTGGAAAAATCTCAAAGCTAAAGCCTTGGTAGAGGGAATTTAATTGGTCTAATTACATAATTGTTCTTTTATTTTTATAAGTAATTTTGAGGGTATATAGATAAAATGCACTTGTTCCTGCATCCAGTGCCCACATTGCTGTTTTTATAAAATATTTTTGCTTATTCTTTGAGGATCAGTAAGGTGGCCTGCAGAGTGATACAAACAGTGAGTTGTTAAAATTCAGGGAAGGTGAGGATGCAAATCATTAACATCTGGGAAACCACCGTGAGAACTTTGGAATTCCCTTGGTGTGCAATAGAAGCCATTGCAGGGTTTTGAGCGTAGGAGGGTCTGTCTGATTTAAGGTACACAATTAAATGCATTCTGTAGTTGCCATGTTGAAAATATCTTGAGGGAAACAAGAGTAGAAAATGGAAATCAGTTACTAGGTGACAGGAATATAGAGGTGAGAGATTTTTTTAAGGGGTCAGATGAGGGTAATGAGGTAGTAGCAATGAAGATGGTGAGAAATGTCTGTGTTCTAGGTATATTTTAAAGTAGAGCTGGCTAGATGAGAAAGAGATAAATCATAGAAATTCCACATTTTTTGGTTTGAACCCCATTGAGGAAGGATGCTATGGAACACTGACTTTTTAAGATTTCTGTGAGGCCTCTAAGTGGAGATGTTGAGTAGGCATTAAATGCATCATTCAGGAGTTGTGTAGGTATGGCCAGGATATACGTATAAATTGGGAAGTTGTTTGCATTAGATATAATTTAAAGACATGATATGAGATGGTATCATCAAAGAAATGAGTATAGGTAAATAAGGGGAAAAAAACTGAAAATGATGTTCTGGGTCATTGAAACATTTCAAAGAAAAAAGATGCTAGTGACCAAATTGGAGAAACTACTCAAAGAGTATAAAACACCCAGGGAACTTGCTTGATGTTCTGGAATTTCAGGGAATAAATCATCACAGAAGAGTGAGTGATCAGCTATACCAAATGCTGCCGAGAGGTCGAATAAAATTTTTCTAGAATAATCTTATTGGTGCTGAGTACTGTGCTGTTTCATACTGTAACTACAAAGAAAATGGCACACATACCAATTTACTATTTCCCACATATACATCAAACTTTTCCATTCAATACTCCTGATGAATTGAAATTTACTTTCTATATGATCAGTTTTAAGTTAATGAAAACGACTTCAGATTTTGCTATTATAACAAACTTTTGCTATTCTGTCATTGATTTCATCAAGTATAATTTATTAAGTGGATACATTACTTTTTTCATGATATATGAAATATCAGTGTTAATATTTTTACCTTTGTTAATTTGAAGTCATTTCCTACCCACTGTTAGCTTCATTATCAGGCCAATTGAGATCAGCATAGAATTTGTTTTTCCATAATTGCCATAATGTTTTGCAGGTAGAAATTGAGATTCTGAGAATTAAAGCAAACTATTTTAGGTAATATTTTTAAGTGAAAAATTCACTGATACATGTAAAATTAAATTTTGGAAGCCTAACTCAAACAATTTTTCCCCCACCACTGATAATAAGCTTTCATGCAAAAAAGTGTATCTTTTGACTCATGTCTTGGCATTTATCCCATGTTGAAGTATAAGCTGTCATTATGACACCCACAGTAGAACTGATAACACAGATGCTGAGAAGCTCAGTTTTTCAGGTTATATCTCAAGTAGGAATCTAGATAATTTAAACCACAAAACCTAATTTTATTAAAATTAGTTATTTTTTTTCTGAACAAATGAGCAATATTAGTTACCTATAAAATTTTCCTTGAGATTCATAATCACATACATGTTATGTATGTATTGACTCAATGTTCATTATAACCATCACCTTAATATATAGCTACATCTATATTTCTCTTCATAATTACTATCTTTAAATGTATTTTTTGCATTATTAATGAAAATTGATATTTACACCTTTATATCACCATGTTAAAATTGTACTTTTACAGTATATATCTATGTATGTCTGTTAACATTTCAAATAATCATAATGCCTATTTTATGATTTACTATCAGTAAAATATGGTGATATAGTGCTCAGTTCTTTATGCATCTTATCTCATAAAATGTTTTACTACATACCTATTTTTGTATTATGGATACTTAGTTTACATATAAATAAATGGAGACTTAATTTACCCAAAGTCAGGTATTGTAGAAAAGGGATTAAATAGAATATTATTGCAAAATATTAATTTTTTCAAAAGGTATTTGCATTTATATTATCAAAACCCTATCAGTTTTCATATTATTATTACCCCTGCTCTTTTTTCTTTGACTCTAAATGAATTATAGAACTATAATCTAAAAGTTATACTGTGATACTTTAAAATATCTCAAGAATACTTCTAAGTATCCATTTCTTTTCACTAAAGAAAATGTACTTTTCTTTGGCATGGAATAATAATTTGATAAATTGATTTTTAAAGAATCAAATTTAATTATCAATTTTAAATCAAAATATTTTTCTTCTAAAGAACATTTTTGTTATGCCCAGATTTCAAGATTCCCAAGAAACCACATCAGGGAGCCATCCAATCCGATGCAAAAGCATAAGAATCTGTATTTCAAGCTAACTTGAGCTCTCCAGCCACCAGACTCACCGACACATCAGCTAGCCAAGTGGCCAAGAGAGAGCCAAACCCGCCCAGAGACCGGTTATATAGGGGGGGGGTCGGAGTAAGGGGAGGAGAAAGGACTGTGCTCTGCCGATTGGCCAGGCGCAAGCCGGGTCCTGTTACACAGGATGTGGTCATATCTATGGCACGCACTTCCCTTGATTGTCATTGGTTAGTTTAAAATCCCGGGCGTGGCCAGCAGAGGCCTGGGCTTCCGGGAAGAAGGTCGCACGTGGCCCCAACATGGAGGATACAGGCAAGATGGAGGGCATAGCCCTCGCCCTTTCAATTTTAAAAAATACCATGTTGAAAATAACTTTAAAAATAAAAATTATATAAGTGATATTCTATCATTGAATTCTTTCATTGTGTAGTTTCTAGGACATAGCTACATATATGTTTTCTTATAGTCATGGTGTGATAAGAGGTTACAATAACTATAACTTTTTAAAAAATCAGGATTTTAAGTGTATGAGAGTTTATTAATGACAGCAGAAAGTAAAAAATGGAAGAGGATAAATGAAAAGGTAATATTTTTATTATTTATTTAAAAATACTTGTGTATTATACTATGGCATTCATGACTAGTAAATCTATATTTTAAGTGTAGGGATGGGAAAATACCTTTTGCTCCTACCTTTATAAGTTTTTCTGGCTGACTAATAATCAAATTTACATGAGACATATTAGCTGGAGAAAAATAACCAAGTTTAATATGTATGTACACATGGGGGTTCCATAAGAATGTGAGACCCAGGACCAAATAGGTGGTTACGTCTTACAGGCCATCTGGAGCTAAGGAGAAGGGAGGTTGTGGTTTGTGACTTTAAAGAGCAGGAAGGCAATTCACACGGAAATAGAAAAGTTAATGTTCAGTGAGTAAGTGTCTGCCGGCCATCTTTAACAGTGAGACACAGAGAGGACTTTGATCAAAGAAGCCTTGCTAGATTCCTTTCTCTCTCTGTCAAACACTATTTCATTTTAAACTCTAGTATGTGATATCTCCCTTCATGGAGCAGGTCCTCCACCTAAATTCCTTTTAGGCAGGAGGAAGGGCTAAGGTTTATCCTGAGTCTTTTGTTTCTTAACAATGACCAGTTTAAAATAATCACTACCCTAAAGAGACATCTTTTGGGATGGCAAACTCTCCTCCTCCTAAAATAATTAATGTTATTGAGTAGAAATAATTAAAATTTATTTCACATAAAATAGTTTGCTAGACTATCTTAAGGAGACTTTAAATTATTTTTAAATTTTATTTGAATGTATTGGGATGACATTTGTCAATAAAATTATATAGGCTTCAAGTGTACAATTTTAAAATACATCATCTGTATATTGTGTGTTCACAACCCAGAGTCAAGTCTTTTTCCATTACTATTTTTCTCCTCTTCTACCTCCCCCAACCGCCATTTTCCTCTTGTAATCACCATACTGTTGTCTGTGTCTATGAGTTTGGGTTTTATTGCTTAATCCCTTTACCGTTTTTACTAATGCCCGCCCCCCCAAGACTCCTCCCCTTTGATAACTGTCTAATGTTTTTTTTATTTCCACCTGTGATTTGATACAATGATGTTCCTAAAGTTATATATTCCTATTGAGGTATTTCTGCAAAATTTAAATCCTTGACAATTCCATGGTTTATTTATTTATTTATTTTTTTAATAACTCGGGCAGCCTATTGTTATATTATTCAATACATGTGTACATTAAGTATACATTAAACATATGTATAAGAATTAAATTTATGAACTTTAAAGCCCAAATAGTCCATATTTCCCACTGGATAAAGTGACAAATGTTGATGCTAAAATTCTTAATTACTACAATATGGTGTAGTTTGTATTATTAAGCCTTATTATTATATCTATATTTCGTCTATGAAATATTTTCAATGATTTGCTCCAGATTAACATCCCCCAATCCTTTGCCTCTCAACAGATATTTATATATATTCATCACAAAACTGTTTCATGTAAAAATAAGTTTATGAACTCATTTTTTATATCCACCTTTTGAAGTTTCATAAGTGCAGATTGTCAAGATAAAGTCTCTCAAATTGTTATTGGAGAAATTAGAGTATCCGCTTCCCTAACGTAGGCTGGGGGTGGGATCCTTCTGCTATCTCAAGAAAAATAGTTTTCTGAGAGTCACACGGGAGGATGAGTGATTTTTATTAGTGTGGAATGACAGCCCTGGGTTTCCAAAGTCCCATTTCAGTCATAGAAGTGTAGCTGGTGTGTCAATAAAGCGGAAAGCAAAGCCAATGTCCAGAGTGTCAGTACCCTGTTGCAGCCTGGTCCAGTTCAGCACCCATTAATCCATTTTGTGTGGAGTTCACATGGCTGTGGGCCATCTGGGAGAATGCCAGGAAGCAGGAGTGAGGGAGCCTCACAAGTCAGGAGTTGGCACAACACACCAAAAGCAACAAAAGCATGAGAGCAAACTCCTTTATGTAAGAGATCAAATATCCCAGATTTTTCACCCTTGCAGTGGCAACACCCATTCCGGCCAAGGACCTGTTTCCAAGTGTGACTGACAGAAAAGTACCTTCCCTATGTCACTCCAACTTTATTAGGCATGCATTTATCTTCCCTTTGCTGGATCCCTGGGGAGTGTAAAGTTGTAGCTGCCTGACAAAGCTGTCCAAAATACATGCCTATAATATTTATCCTTCCCTTTGATACTTCCCTGTTATTAATAACTAGATTAATTACAACAGTACCAAAATTTCCAAATAAAGAGACTCACTTAATTTGAACTTGTGAAATCCCTGGATTTTCTGAAGAGCCCTTATGTTAAGCAATGGCTATTAAAATCTCATGGAAAGAATTATCTACAGAACACACTAGGGAAACACTGTTCTGGGTGGTTCCAGTTTTTAAAGTTTTGAAATTCTTGATTGTAAAGGTTTTAAACAATGGATGTTCATTTAGAGTAAATTATTCTAAATTAAAGGTGTTCTAGATGTGTTTATATTTACAAAATTGGCTTTCTTCCATTTCTATGAAAATGTCTACGACAAAGTAGCCTGCAAAATTGGCTTTGCCGAACTGGAAAAGCAGCATATTCAGTGAATTCAATAAGCTGACCTAGGAAGACCTGGAAATAGAGTCATAAATAATAATGAGTATGTTATTCTCGATTCAGTCAGCTGTGGGACTTTTCCAAACCATTAAACAACTTCCCAATTTGCTACAATTCAGCATAAGTGCTGTAATCTTTTCAAAAGGTGGCTAAAAATTACAAATGGCAAATATATGGTAAGAATTTAGGATGTTTTGAATATTTAATCACAATGAATACCTGAAATCCGATTTCAGTCAGTAGTCACTCATAATATAATATTCATCTATTATAAAAATAAAAGATAGAAGTTTTTCCTACTAGATTTCATGCTAATGTTCACTATAGCTAATATATATATATATATATATATATAAAATTGATTAGATCTTTGCATTTCAGGCATAACCTGAGTGCAAAGATCTATTTAAATGATACATGTCCATTTCACCTGATTGATCATTTTTTTTTAGGAAAGTAGAATACCATTTTGTTATGATCCATGTCTAGGAACAGACTTATGTGTTTTCTGTTTGCATAAAGTCTTAAAACAGCTATTATATTATTATTTCATATGTCAACCAAGTTTTTTTTGGTAAATATACTTTAAAAAGTTTTAAATAGCCTTTAGATTAGGCATTATCATTTTTTTTGAAGTGAAGTCGATGATAATGGCTTAACTCTAGTGACATCTTTCTCCACCTGTATCCATTCTTCACTTTTTTTGTAGTTTTTTTTTTTTTTTTTTTAATTTATTTTAAGGAGAAAGTTTGGAAGCAGATATAGTAGTTAGGAGGTATGTAAAAGTCAAGGTGATGATTATACTAACTAGCCTATCCTAGGGATGCAGTAGTAAATATATTCTTTATATATTTTGAAGGCCAGATTGCAAGTATTGTCCAGTAGATCTGATGTGTTGAATGAGAGAAAAAAAATGATGACTCAGTAAGGATGTTACATTATATGACTTTATATATAAGGAGGAAGGTTCGATGAATGGATGAATGGATAAATGAATGGAGATATAAAGATAAAGATAGAGATAAGAGAGAGAGAGAAATGTTTTAAGAATAGACTCATTAAGTAAGGTGTATTTTCTTTTTAATTTTACTTTATATACTTTATTTATTTTTATTAAATTTGTTGGGGTGACATTGGTTAATAAAATTACATTTCAAGTGTAAATTTTTATGTCACATGATCTGCATATTGCATTGTGTGCCCACCACCTAAAGTCAAATCATCTTTTGTCACCATAGATTTGACCCCCTTTACACTTTATATACCCACCCCCATTTCCTCTGATTATCACCATACTGGTGTCTGTGTCTATGAGTTTTTGTTTGTTTTTCTTGTTTGTTCATTTGTTGCTTTCAGTTTAATATCCCACATATTAGTGAAATCATATGGTTTTTAACTTTTATTGTCTGACTTATTTTGCTTAGCATGATGTTCTCAAGGTTTATCGATGTTGTCACAAATGGCAACATTTCATCTTTTCTTATGGCTGAGTAATATCACAGTGTATATATGTACCACCTCTTCTGTATCCAATTAATCTAGCAAAGGACACATCAGTTGTTTATATGTTTTAGTCACCATGAATAGTGTTGCAATGAACATGGGAGTGCATATATCTTTGCAAATAAATGTTTCTACATTTTTTGGATAGATACCCAGAGGGGTTATTAGGTCATATAGTAACTCCATTCTAAAAATGTTTTAGGAACCTCCATACTGTTCTCCTTTGTGGGTGTCCCAGTTTACATTTCCACTAGCAGTGAATGAGGGTTCCTTTTTCTATATAACCTCTCTAACACTTAGTACTTGTCTTGTTGATAATAATCATTCTAACAGGTGTGAGGTGGTATTTCATTGTAGTTTTGATTTGCCTTTTCCTAATAGCTAGTGAAATTGAGTATCTTTTCATTTATCTGTTGGTTGGCTGTATGTTTTTTTGGGAGAAGTGTCTGTTTAGGTCTTCTGCCTATTTTTTAATTTGTTTGTTTGGTGCTGTATGAGTTTGTTTGAGTTGTTTGAGTTCTTATATATTTTTTTATATTAACCCCTTGCACTAGCTGTTATTTGCAAATATCCCATTTAGTTGGTTGTTGTTGTTTTGTTTTGTTGGTAGTTTCTTTTGCTGTGCAGAAACTTTTTAGTTTGATATAATCTAATTTATTTTTGCCTTTACTTCCCTTGCCTTTGGGGTTTTGATAAATATCATTACTTTGAATTTTACTAGATGTCCTTTTATCCTTCTCAACCTAGGGTCTTCTTGAAATATCTTTTACTTTTCTCCATGCCTAGTAAACAAGCATTTATCCTTATTGATTCAGGATAAAAAAGATTCCCTGTTGTATTCATTTATCACAAAACACTTGGCTAAGCATGTCTTTCTGTTTCCTATAGCAATTTGCCCATATTTCTATTAATAGTTATCATTAGTAATAGAATATTTTGGTTATGTTATTATAGATGCATCTCTTTTTATTAGTAAATTATGACACCTTTGTCTGTAAAAGGAATTATATTGATGTTTCTGTTCCTCAGACAGTGCCTCTAAAGCAGTACGAACATAATAAATATCTATTGCATAAATTAATTAAATGCACTCTCTTGAATGTTAGAAATATTCATCTTAACTCATTTCTACAAAGAGAGAAGTCATTTAATTTTTGTAAATTATATCATCTGGTTTTTAAACTTCTATTCTTATTGATGGCAGAATAAATTATCTTATCTAATAAAGAGTGAATATGCATATTAACCATCACACCGTAATGGTCAAGATGGCTGCGCCCACAGTGGATACAGGGATTCCATAACACAAGATGTCTGTGCCCACAGCGGAGGCAGGGATTCTGTAACACAAGTTGGCTCTGCCCACAGCGGAGGCTGAGTTCCCGTAATGAGCCTTAATAGCAGGGACCTGAGGCTGCGCACCCCACCTGGTGGGGCTTGACAGTAGACCTCAGGCCATGCGCCCCTGCCCTGGCACCAGGCTGGGGGACCTCAGGCCATGCCCTCCACCTGGCAGGAATTGATGGGGGACCTCAGGCCGTGCTCCCGCCCCAGTGCCAGTCTGGAGAACCTCAGGCCATGCCCCCTGCCCCGGCACCAGGCCAGGGGACCTGAGGGTGCACTGGGGGACCTGAGGCTGCGCCCCCTACCCGGCAGGGCTTCAGTGGCTAAGGCTGTGCCCCCCATCCTATGGGGCTTGATGGGGCCTTGAGGATGTGCCCCCCACCCTACAGGGATTGATGGGGGACATGAGGCTGTGCCCCTCGCCTGTCAGGGCTTGATAAGGGTGGGGCCAGCCATGTCTGGATCTCGCCCAATGGGGGTTGGGGCCGGCTGGGTCTGGGTCTCGCGCGATTTTGAGGTGCCACAGGTGTGCGGAGCCTTGATTCTGAGTCCCACAGCGTGCCCCAGACTCTGATAGAAGGAAGATTTTAATACACATTTTACTAATTTTCTTTAATCTCTGACACTTTTATTATAAAGGGCAAATAGCAATATTAAAATATTTCCTCTGATTAATCCCTTTTAATGTGCACAAATTTCGTGCACCGGGCCACTAGTACTTAATAGTCAGAAAATATAGAGAATTGCCCTAACCGGTTTGGCTCAGTGGATAGAGCATCGGCCTGCGGACTGAAGGGTCTCAGGTTCGATTCCGGTCAAGAGCAAATACCTTGGTCTCAGGCACATCCCCAGTAGGAAGTGTGCAGGAGGCAGCTGATCGATGTTTCTCTCTCATCAATGTTTCTAACTCTCTATCCCTCTCCCTTCCTCTCTGTAAAAAAAATCAATAAAATATATTTTTTTAAAAAAGAAAAGAAAATATAGAGAATTAAGAAAAATGATATGGTTCACAACTACGACTATCTGGGAAACTGAAAGTTCCAAGTTATTTGTAAGGCTGTCTCTTCCCTCTCAAGTGGTCTTTAACAAATCTTCCTTCTCTCTAGAGTGGTGTCTGCTGAAAGAGGATGCTTATATGTATTTACAATAATACATATTATTATGTATTGGAGATGCTTATGTTCCACACATTGTCCTCTGAGTCTTGATGGACTCTCAAATTTCAAATATATAACACAGCACCATTAACTATGGTCACCCTGCTGCACATTGCTTCCCCAGGATTTATTTATTTAATTTATAACTGAAAGTTTGTGCCTTTGACCATGTTCACCAGTTTTGGCCACCCTCCCCTACCTCTTGTCTCTGGCAACCATCAATCTGTTCTTTGTATGTATGAGTTCAGGATCTTTTTAGAGTCCACATATGGCATTTGTCTTTCTCTGTCTTATTTATTTCACTTAGCATAATGACCTCAAAGTCCAACCATGTTGTTGCAAATTCCAAAGTTCCCTTTTCTTTTGAAGCTGAATAATGTATATAATAATATATATAAATCTATTGATGAACACAGGTTGCTTCCATGTCTTGGCTACTGTAAATAATACTACAATGAGCATAGGGTGCAGATATATTTTTTGAGTTAGTTTTTTATTTTCTTTGGATAAATAGCCAGAATTAGATCATAATTGCTGAATATGGTTAGTAACACATTAAATAATTATATATCCTATCTAATAAAAGAGAAACATGGTAATTAGTCATACCTCCGCTACCCTTCCCATTGGCTAATCAGGGTGATATGCAAATTAACTGTCAGCCAAGATGGCGGCTGGCAGCCAGGCAGCTTGAAGGGAACAGGAGGCTTGCTTGCTTCAGTAACAGAGGAAGCCAACGCTCCCTGCCTGCTGCTCCCGGCCTCTGAGCTTGCAGTTTGAAACATTGTTACAAATATAGAAGCTAAACAAAACCCCAAAAACCTGCTTTCATCTAGCTGGGACCTCAGAGCTGGAGTTGAAACAGTGTTTTGATTATAGAACCCAAACAAACCAGATACCTGCTTTCAGCAGCCGAGGCCTCAGAGCTGGAGTCAAGCCTCAGAGCTAAAGCTGGCCCAGAATTTTAAAAAAAAGAAAAAAAGGAGCAGTTGGAAGCTTCAGTCACCTGTCAGCCTGAAAACAGCCCTCAGCCCCTCACCCAGACTGGCCAGGCACCTCAGTGGGGACCCCCACCCTGAAGGGGGTGTGACCAGCTGCAAACAGCCATAAGCCCCTCATCCAGGCTGGCCAGGCACCCAAGTGGGAAATCCACCCTGATCCAGGACACCCTTCGGGGCAAACCAGCCGGCCCCCACCCGTGCACCAGGCCTCTATCCTATATAGTAAAATGGTAATATGCGGCACTGGGATCAGCGGAGCCGTGAGGCCTCCCGGCACCGGGATCAGCGTGAAGAGGGCAGCGCCCAAACCCCCTGATTGCTCTGCAACTCTGTGTGTGACAGGGGGCAGAGCCACAACCTCCCTATCTGCCCTGCTCTGTTCATGACAGGGGAAGGCACCCCAATCCCCAGATCAGCCCTGCTCTGTGTCTGATAGGGGGGAGCTTCCCAACCCCCCTGATCACCCTGTGGTTCTGTGTGTGACAGGGTGCGGCACCCCAACCCCCTCTCATGGGCCCTGCTCTGTGTGTGACAGGGTAGAGCCATAACCTCCCCATCGGCCCTGCCCTAAGTGTGACAGTGGTGGCGCCCCAACCCCCTGATCGGCCCTGCTCTGTGGGTGATAGAAGACAGTGCCCCAACTCCCCTATTGGCCCTACTCTGTGAGTGACAGGGGGAGCTCCTCAACCCCCTGATGGGCCCTGCTCTGTGCGTGACAGGGGGGAGCTCCCCAACCCCCCTGATGGGCCCTGCTCTGTGAATGACAGGGGGTGGTGCCACAAACTCCCCATCGACCCTGCCTTGAGTGTGACAGGGGGCGGTGCCCCAACCCCCCAATCGGCCCTACCCTGAGCGTGACTGAGGGTGGCATCGCAACCTCCTGATCCGCCCTGCTCTGTACATGACAGGGGGTGGTGCCCCAACTTCCCAATCAGCCCTGCTCTGAGCCCAACCAGGGGCTGCACCTAGGGATTGGGCCTGCCCTCTGCCACCCAGGAGCAGGCCTAAGCCAGCAGGTCATTATCTCCCGAGGGGTCCCAGACTGCGAGAGGGCACTGGCTGGGCTGAGGGACCCCCCTCCCCCGCGAGTGCACAAATTTTTGTGCACCAGGCCTCTAGTATATAATAAAAGGATAATATGCTAGATCGACCTGATGTCTTCTGATCATCTGAATTTCTTCTAGACAAAGCCACGGTGGTGGGCCAAAGCAGAGGCAGTTAGGGGCAATCAGGCCTGCAGGGGAGCAAGCAGTTAGGGGCGAGATCAGGCAGGCAGGCAGAGGTGGTTAGGGGTTATCAGGCAGGCAGGCGAGCAGTGAGGAGCCAGCAGTCCCAGATTGCGAGAGGGATGTCTGACTGCCAGTTAAGGCCCAATCCCTGCAGGTTCCCTGTGAGATCAGGCCTAAACCAGCAGTCGGACATCTCCTGAGGGGTCCTGGATTGGGATTGGAGAGAGTTCAGGCCAGGCTGAGGGACCCCCTCCATAAACAAATTTCGTGCATCACAGCTCTAGTGTTTGTGTGTGTGTGTGTGTGTGTGTGTGTGTGTGTGTGTATATATATTTGATTAAATGTAACTTTTTGCAATACTTTCAACTATTATTTAAGTCCAGAGGGCTTATATGTAAAGAACAGAAGAAGAGTGAATAGTTTCATGATTCCTGTTTTGAAAAGTCAACCAACTGAAAATATTGCTGTTGGATAAAGATATGTTAGGCTTCACAATACAGCTTAATACTTACTTAATTGTAAATACTAGACAATAATAATTATATGCTCCATTATAATGTAAATTATATTATAAATTATTTGTTAGAAACTTATACATTACTTTTTGCATACCACAAAGTGTCTGTCATTTCAAGATTCTTAGTATTAAGATTAAAAAGCTTATATTTTATTTTATCCCTGAAGTTTGTTCAAATTGTTTGAACAACTTATTTCATGAGCAAACTTTAGAAACTCTACAAAGTGTATGCCCAGTGGAATTAGCATCTCTTGGGAGAATTATTATAATCCCTTATTGACTTGCAAGATGCATCCACCTTGATGTTTTTATAGAAACTTAGTTCCCTGATGATGATCAAAAGAGGTATGTTGGACTTTGATCAGAGTAAATCTAAAGGAATCTGGAAATTTGCAAATATGCAGTGATTAAAATTCTTCCTCCATCTTCTCTTAGTGAAAGGAGGGAAGTAAAATACTGACTGATACCTTATAATTACTGTGAGAGAAATTAAAAGGCTTTTATTTAAAGATAATTAACTTAAGGTTAAAGCAAAATAAATATTTGATACAAGGTCCACATTATTATTGAAATCGGGGAATCCAGTTTTCCTAATAGTACTGAATGCAGTCGCTTCAATTGCTTTCCTAAAGATTTGTGTCAAAGAACTTTCAGGATCATCATTTTCTTCTTACCATCAGAATTAATGTCTCTGAAATAAAACAAGAAAGAAGAAGAGGAAGAATTTCCCATCTTTCTTCTAGCACCAGATATGCTTTTCAGGTTCATGGTTGTTACTTCTGGACATAGTGTGTAGGCCACTTACAGATATGTCCACTTCAAGGAAGGTAGACTTGAGAATGACTTTTGCACTTAGTCCATTGCACTTGTTAGCTATAGTTAGTATGTGGGCATTACCTCCTAACTCAGAGAAATTTCATGTTAGAAAAATGCACAGAAAGGCAAGATCACACTGAAATCATAATTAAATTGTATCCTTTCAGGAGTACTTTAATTACCACAAGATGGTTTGAATTCAGGTTATGATTCGAGTACCTCATTTAACTATAATACAATTTCAGGCATGCTATGAATCTTTAGAAAGTAAGCAGCAAGGCAAATATAAATATCTATTAATAATTTTATTCTAGAAAAAAATAAATGTTATTGATGCATCAATAATATTTATTAAACAATATGATAATGCCTCAAATATAATATCACTAAAAACAAATACTGGTCCTTAAGGAATCTCTGTCATGTAGAGTATAATACAAATATATTACAATAGTATTTAACAAGTTGAAAGTTGTTACTACATGTGACTCAAAGATTAAAGAATGCCTTCAGTTAATTCAGTGCTACAAATTAAGCAAATCTCTGTATCATAAATCTCATGATGTCCTCCTAAAACATAAATGTACACTTCACATTCTATGGCCTGAGCAGTTATGTAAATCCTCAATGAAATAAAAGAACTAAAACTGGACTCTTAGAATTGGATCATAACTTAATATTACACAGATATTCCTTTAAAAAAGTCATGATCTACTCAGATTAAAGAGGTCAGTAGAGCTAAATTATGAAATATAGAGTAATGTGCACTATTGTGGAAAGTGAGTGGATAGTTAATATGGAATTGAATTATAGAATTTTTGGCATGTTGGTCTGAGAATGTTGAATAATATCTTGCAAACAATAAGGATATTATGCATGGTTTTGAATATAGTGTAGGCATGAACACATTAATGTACGTGTTCTAAGGGATGGGATGTAGGGTTGACTTGAGTAGAATAAACTAGTGATGAGAGAGGCTGCAGATATCTGGGACCTATTACAGCGCCTGGCACAAAATTGGTGCTGACTAGATATTTACTGAATGTATGAATGAATGAATGAATGAATGCAAAGTCCAGAGCCTACTTAGAATTCAGTGAACATTTTCAAGCAGGGAAGAAGATCGCTTATTTCATTTTTAGAAATTCTGAGTTTTCAAAATATCTATGAGACTGTAAACCCATATTAAATAAATAAAAATGTAGTCATAAATGATAGAAGCATTAAACCCATTTCATCTGTTGCTAATAAGAACTATTATTTGAGTTAATTTTATGAGCTCTACTTGTTTTGATGATGTCATTATTCTTCTCTATTTGTACTATCAACTTAGCCGATTACTTTTCCTCTTAGGCAATCAAATATTTCTGTATTCAGAATAAAATCAATGAACCTGCTCCTTATTTCATAGATGGCTTCTTTTTGTTTTTGCAAACACTTGAGCAATTTTCATTCAGCTGTACTGATGCAAGCTTTAGCTTGTCAGGAATTTGTATTTGTTGTTGTTTTTAATGATTGCACTGAAAGAGAAAACAGAAACTTTACTATAACTACTTTTCTCACTTATGTGAAAATAGATATTATATCCTCAAATAATTTAGCAAGAATAGTGATTTTACCAGTAAAAAGATTTAAAAAAAATATTTCAGTCTCTTTAATTCATGATTCTGCCCTTGGCCAAAATTATTTTCAACTAATCCTAACAGGACTTTAAGTGTAATATGAGGATCTATCTACTCATACTTATGAGTTTCTTTCAGGCTTCAGACTAGTAGTCTGGCTATATTTCAGCTATTTTCTCTTTGTGCAAACATACACTGTTCCAGTCAAAGCAGAAACTCATATAGTATCTGAGAAAATGCTGTGAGCATTGGTGAACCAACTAAGTTATATTGCCAAATTTTCAGTTCACTTGTCCATTTTCCTCTGTCTTTGAAAATCTATCTGAAAGGGAGTAGATATGCAGAAAACTTTTCTAAGAATAAAATAGTTCATGTTTTCCCTTGAGAAGTGGGTGAGCCCTACCTATGACCTCACCATTTATTGTGTTGCTACAAAGTTTTTTGATAACTAAACCTTCTCCTTTCACCAGCACCTTGCACTGTTAAACAGACTATTTAGCATTAAGTATGATCATGTAATGTCTTAAAAACTGCTTAATTAAAATATCTGATAATATTTTATTTTATCAGACCTATTTATAATATGTTAAATTAGAAATTCATTTTTCATTCAGCTTGCTGCATATAATATTTTATCTTTCATTTTATTCATTTTGCCAAGCAGAAAACTTGAAAGAATATGTATAAAACTGCCACTTGTTCTCTAAGGACTGTCACTTCTAGTAAGACTCAAATTTGTTTTATAGATTTGAATTCTGTAAGTTGATTTTTTAGCACAATGCCCAGTAGCAAAACAAAACTGATATATTATGCAATAATATGGAGTATATGAAATTTTGTCACATTCATATGAATATGAAAATGTCTTCATAACCTTGATAGCCCAAGGATATAGTGTTAGAAGAGACAATATTTTCTTTGGTCCATAGTAAGTTTCAGTTTATCTTTTCTTAAATGTTTATTCACTATTGCATTCCATTTTTCAATGATTTCCATGACCAAATGGAAGGTATAGATGCATTTCCTATTCTTTGTACAGATTTTGTTCACTATTTGTCTTTCAAATTATGCCTTTACCCATGTAGTATTACTTTTACTTAAAAATAGCATGTAATATAGATATTTTCTTATTTATGGGAGTGTTGCTGAAACATTTGCTTAATAACATTAATTTATGATATTTTAAGGTTATCTACAATGCTAATTTTTATAATGCAAATATTCTTTTGATATAAAATTAGAGTTGTGTGCACTTTATATAATAAGAGTAGGTTGTATAGCACAACCGAATCCATGTATTTGATTTTGTTTGCTTATGATGATAAACTAGTTATTTATAATATTAAGTATCTTCATATGCAGATTAGTATAGAGAATCATGACAAAATTATCTCAAAGAAGTACATTCTTTGACATCTTAAGGTGATCTATACAGGAAGAAGAACAATTTTGAAAGATATGAAAATTTATTTTATTTTCTTATTTGGAATTTGGAAAAATGTGAAATCTAGCTACATGAATCATGCATTCCATTTTGATGAAGCAATAGTTGCAGGATCATAATTTTCAATATATTGCAAACAGTTGAAATAAATTCATCTAAATATTCTTAGAAAACTGAACTTTGAGGAGTGTCTATGTGTAAACATGCAGGATGAAAACACTCATCAACATTTTCATGTTGTCAAATATATTTTAAACATATGGTTCAATTCCTTAAAAATGAACAAATTATTTGTATTGTAATAGCAAACAGTGGACCTTTCTAAGAACTATTGTTTTAATAATTGCATTTTAAAATATATTTTTATTGATTTCAGAGGAAGGGAGAGGGAGAGAGATAGAAACATCAATGATGAAAGAGAGTCATAGATTGGCTGCCTCTATATGCCCCCCACTGGGGATGAGCCCACAACCCGGGCATGTGCCCTTGACTGGAATCGAACCCAGGACCCTTCAGTCCCCAGGCTGATGCTCTATCCACTGAACCAAACCAGCTAGGGCTTTATTTTTTTCTAATCGAAGAAAAGTTAGTGGTAAAACCAGTGGAACTTAAGAGCAATGTATAAAAAGAAAGAGTTTTAATGCACACATTTGTAAATAGTATATTTATTCTAATCAAAACTGCATAACATTCCTGGCAAATGGAATGCTCTGACAAAGTAACTGCTGAGAGTTCTGACTATTAATGGGTAAATTATTCTGATTTTTTGTATTAATCAATGATGAATATCATACACAGGGTTCTTATATAAATTTCATAAATTTCTTGACCATGTTCTATTCTGCAGTTACAGATTTATGCTATTACTCACTGATCATTATTTAGTCACAGAAAAACCCTATCAGGTTTACAAAGAAATAGAGCACATTTGTAAAGTGACTGCCAAGTATCAATCTCTTAGAATTGTATGTAATTTAATAGTTAATATAACTTATGCTGCCCTTCATATTGAGTCTCAGGATTTTTTTATTTCTAATATATCATTTAAATGACAAAATATTCTGAAACATTATTTGCTTGTAAATGGTGGAATCTTTTCTTGGGTTTTAATATATAATTAATTTAAATGGTGGTAGTTGATTATTCTAAGCTTAAGAATGTACTAACAGTAAAGATATTGAAAAATTTTCAAGGGCATTTATTTTTGGAAACTGAATTCTGCTATGTTTATCCCTGATTGCATAAGGCATTGGTATGTAGAATCTTTAGAATAAAATGAAATGTGTAGATAACTGTTGTACAAATTATGTACAATATAATGTACAAATAATGTACAAAAACTTGAATATATTTCTAAGTAGTATACAATTATTGAAACATTTATATTTTTTCTAAGTTAGACAAGCAAAAAGCTGTCACAGTAGTTCAGTTTTCATTAAAAATTGAAGAATTTAAAAAAAACAAAATTGTCTTTTATTTATTTATTTATTTATTTTTAAAGCTAGAGGCCCAGTGCACAAAAATTTGTGCAATCGGGGGTGGGGGGGGTCCCCTCAGCCCGACCTGTACCCTCTCGCAGTCTGGGACCCCTCGGGGGATGACCACCTGCTGGCTTAGACCTGCTCCCCGGGGGATTTGGCCTAAGATGGCAATCAGACATCCCTCTGGCAGCACGGCAGCCCTCGGGGGATGTCCACTTGCCAGCGGGGAGCAAGCCTAAGCTGCAGTCAGACATCTTTAGCGCTGCTGAGGAGGCAGGAGAGGCTCCCACCACCACCACTGTACTGGCAGCCATCAGCCTGGCTTGTGGCTGAGCAGAGCTCCCCCATGTGGGAGCCCACTTACCACCAGAGGGCAACTCCTGCATTGAGCGTCTGCCCCCTGGTGGTCAGTGTGTGTCATGGTGACCAGTCATTCCCAGTTTTTCTGCTGTTAGGGTCAGTTTGCATATTACCCTTTTACTATATAGGATAGAGGCATGGTGCACGGTGGGGCTGGCTGGTTTGCCTTGAAGGGTGTTCCAGATCATGGTGGGGGTCCCGCTTGGGTGCCTGGCCAGCCTGGGTGAGGGGCTGATGGCTGTTTGCAGCTGGTCACACCCCCTTCAGGGTGGGAGTCCCCACTGGGGTGCCTGGTCAGCCTGGGTGAGGGGCTGAGGGCCGTTTTCAGGCTGGCCACACCCCCTTTAGGGTGGGGTTCCCCACTAGGGTTCCTGGCCAGTCTGGGTGAGGGGCTGAGGGCCATTTTCAGGCTGGCTGGCGACTGAAGCTCCCAACCTCTCCTTTTTTTCTTTTTTTTTTTATTATGGGATTTATTTACCTTCTATAATTGAAACTTTGTTGCCATCACTGGAGCTAAGAGCCGGGCTCCTGCTTGCTCCAGCTCTGTGGCCACGGCCTGCTGAAAACATGTATCTGGTGTTTGTTTAGCTTCTATAATTGAAACTTTGTTGTTTTTGGAGCTCAGAGCCGGGCTGCGGCAGGCGAGGAACCTTGGCTTCCTCCATCACTGGAGCAAGCAAGCCTCCTGCTTGCTTCAGCTGCGTGGCTGCCGACCGCCATATTTGTTGGCAGTTAATTTGCATATCTCCCTGATTAGCCAATGGGAAGCATAGCGAAGTTACGGTCAATTACCCTTTTTGTCTTTTATTAGATAGGATATATTTTTATTGATTTCAGAGAGGAAGGAAGAGGGAGAGAGAGATAGAAACATCAATGCTGAGACAGAATCACTGATGGGCTGCCTTCTGTACACCCAACACTGGGGATTGAGCCCACAACCAGGGAATGTTCCCTGATCTGGAATTGAACCATGACTACCAGATTCATAGGTCATTGCTCAACCACTGAGCCATGCAGGCTGGTCTGTCTCTTATTTTATAGAGAGGAGCAATATTTGTGTTAATATTGGATCATTCCAGAAAATCTAAAGACAATTCAAGTTTAAAAATCAGCTCAGTCATTTTATTATTCTGACTTTGTGCCTTACTTTGGGCTGAAACAGTAATCCTAAAAATGTTGTCAGAGATATGATATAGACACTAGTCATAATATTATAAGCAATACATACTTACAAATAATAACTTGAAAACACACAATAATGAAGAATTCAGTTTCTTTTAAAATATAGAAATTTGTCAAATTATTAAAAGTATACAAAAGTTAATACATTTAATACAATGGTTTGTTACTAAAGTGAAAAATATTACTTAAGTATAGAATACCTTGGTTATTTTATAAAAATAATACAAACTTTAATTTTATTTTGTATATCTCCCATGACCTAGTTTGAAATAAGTAATTCTTAATATATTTTCACTATGCATGCATCTATGGACATAGAGCAATTAATTTTTATTCCAATATATTTATTGATTTTTTTACAGAGAGGAAGGGAGAGAGATAGAGAGTTAGAAACATCGATGGAGAGAAACATCGATCAGCTGCCTCCTGCACACCTCCTACTGGGGATGTGCCCGCAAACATGGTACATGCCCTTGACCAGAATCGAACCTGGGACTTTTCAGTCCACAGGCTAACACTCTATCCACTGAGCCAAACTGGTTAGGGCAGAGCAATTAATTTTTAAAAATTATTACTTGACTGTATTACAAACTTAGGGACTTATTGTTGACCATCCTTTGATTATTTTTACAGGATTCTTTATATTTTATTTTGTAATTATTCATTAATTATAAAAAAATTTTAAGTATCCCTTATATACCTTTGCATGTATGTGCTTAGAAATATATAAATATTAAACTATTCAAATAAATGATAAAGTTAAGGTTTTTACTTTAGTTTTTAACAAGTATATATCATGTTACATAATTTTTAAGCTATAACTTTTCCTTTTTTTTTTTTAAATATATTTTATTGATTTTTTACAGAGAGGAAGGGAGAGAGATAGATAGCCAGAAACATCGATGAGAGATTAACATCGATCAGCTGCCTCCTGCACATCTCCTACTGGGGATGTGCCCGCAACCCAGGTACATGCCCTTGACCGGAATCGAACCTGGGACCTTTCAGTCCGCAGGCCGACGCTCTATCCACTGAGCCAAACCGGTTTCGGCTATAACTTTTCCTTAAGAAACAAATAAATCAATAATTTTTACCTTGTATACATATTCTTATTTTCTCTTTAGTCTTTTGTATTAATAGTATAATTTAGCCTGAATGACATTTGTTTTCTGCCACAGGAAAACTAGAAACAGGAAGACAAATCCTCTCTAATTTTTGTCCAAGAAAACAAATTTTATTTTATTTTGACAAATTATATCATATAAATTAATATGTTAGTAACTTTTCTTAATTATAAATCAAAAAAAATATTTAAGAATTTTTATTAATTTAATCAATATAATATTAGTCTATTGTCTTAAAGTTGTCCAAAGACAAAAAACTTATAATGTAAGCCAACACAATAAGTATTTTTTTTGTAGCACTACAAAAAGTCACAAGATCAAACCATTACCGAAGATATAATTTATTGATATTTCTTTTAAATAATTTTGTATTTTGGTACTCCTAAGCCATTTTCTAAATTAATTATTCCCTGCAGAGATCCATATAACCAATGTACAATTTTTCTAAAGTTTAATATATTAAAAATTAAGTCTATTTTATACCTATTAAATATTGTGCTAAAGTTATTCCTGTGTGGCAATAAAATCAAGTAAGCATACAGTTCATTTTAAGCTAAAATTAATCAATTCTATTTAGTTAAAGAGTTATCTAAATATCAAGAATAGTCTATGAAATATTAATAATGTAAATGACCCTCTATATTTAAAGATATTTACAACTTATCTAAAACCTATACCATTACTCAAACTCCCAGTTAAATTTTTTTATTCTGAGTTACACTTTTCCAAGGAAAAACAGAGTAAAGAAGTACATATCTTTGGAATTTTTTATCATAAAGGGTGAAAAATAGAAAATAAAAAGAACTGATGGAAGCCATTTTCAGACATATAGAAATTTATTATGGTAAAGGCCAAGTACTTTTATTTTTAAGGAAAGAAAAAGGCTTAGATATACGGAAAATCTATTTTTACGTCAAAATGTCTCTCTCTTTCTCTCTCTCTCTCTTTCTCTCTCTTCTTCCCTCCAGTTTATTTTTAAAGTTTATATAGACTACCAGGTCCTTTTTAGAAATAGATATTCTCTTTGGTAATTAAAAATAACAATGTTACTAAAAAAATAATATAGTGCCCATTTAAAAAATTTCCACTGGAGATCACTTATCCTGATCCCTTATCCTATTCCATACTGTCTTTTTTTTTTTTTTTTTTAAGAATTTTTTATTTTTATTGCATGTATTGGGGTTACATTGATAAATAAAATTATGTAGGCTTCAAGTGTGAAGTTATTTAAACATCATCTGTATTTTGTACTAGAGGCCTGGTGCATGGATTCGCGCACTGCTGGGGGGCATGGCCTGTGGGGATCAGCCCATTGTGGGAGCACCACTCATTCCCAGTCATTTGAGTGGCTGTGAACTCACCCTCTGAGCAGCTGCTCCTGCTGTGGAAGCGCACTGACCACCAGGGGACAGCTCCTGCATTGAGCGCCTGCCCCCTGGTGGTCAGTGCATGTCATAGCGACTGGTCGACCAGTAGTTCTGGTCGTTCCACCATTCAGTCACTGAGCTTTTAATTATTTATATAAATATAGATAGATAGATAGATAGATAGATAGATAGTGTGCTCACCGCTCCAAGTCTTCACCATTTATCCTCCTTTTACCCTCTTCTACCTCTCCTAACCCCCTTTCTCTCTGGTAATCAACATACTGTTGTCTCTGTGAGTTTTTCTTTTATTGTTGCTTTTATTTGTTTGTTTTTGTGTGTGTTGTTGTTGTTTTACTTAATCTCTTCACCCTTTTCTATTTTTTTTTCTTAGTCTTCAGAATGATATTTGGTAGGAAGGAAACTTGGGTTTAATATACAAGAGAAACATATCCTGGAGTTAATTAAACATCTTCCTTTCCATATTCCAAAGCATCTGGTAACTCTAATACATTATACTCCTACTTGTGGCCCAGTGCACAAAATTTGTGCACATTAAAAGAGAATTAATTAGAGGAAATATTTTAATATTGCTATTCACGTCCCCGGCTCAGCACTCAGCGGGAGGCAGCTTCACGTCCCAGGCCGGCGTAATTCCCCGCCCACCAATGCTGCAAGTCCCCCCATCTTCCCTGCCTCCCCCTGCCTGTCTCATACCCAGCCTCCTGCTGTTTGGTCCTATGGTGTCATGGCATGATGACCATTTGCATATTAGCCTTTTATTATGATGATGATATCTGGCCCAACTTTTTGATTATTATGTGTGATAAATTCCTGGAAATGTAATCACCCAGCCCAGGAGCCTGTCTGGAGTAATGCTGTCCCTTATATTCCAGACCAGTGCTATCAGGTGTCTATTTCATCACACCCTCTCCAGTACTGAATATTGTGATTTTTTAAAAGTTCCAGGTATCTTTCCTTTGCAATTACTTGATTACTTAACTTTTCTCATGTATATTATTTACTTTATTTCTTCTTTAGTTCAAGGTCTTTGCTCAGACATATTCTTTGAGTAATCCTATTTTGTTTGAGTTCACGGGAAGCAATAGCATCTTCCATGGAGGACGGTGGAGGGCTAGAGGGGGTAGAGCGGTGCTGGAGCAGATGTGGTTGGCAATGGCTCCTGTTAAAGGTTAGATCAGAGGTGAGGGGGTTAAGGGAGGCGTTAGGTTCTGACACTGAAATGTCAGGGTGAGGGGGTTAAGGGAGGTATTAGGTTCTGACACTGAAATGTCAGGGTGTGGGGGTTAAGGGAGGTATTCGGTTCTGACACTGAAATGTCAGGGTGAGGGGGTTAAGGGAGGTATTAGGTTCTGACACTGAAATGTCAGGGTGAGGGGGTTAAGGGAGGTATTAGGTTCTGAGACTGAAATGTCAGGGTGAGGGGGTTAAGGGAGGTATTAGGTTCTGAGACTGAAATGTCAGGGTGAGGGGGTTAAGGGAGGTATTAGGTTCTGACACTGAAATGTCAGGGTGAGGGGGTTAAGGGAGGTATTCGGTTCTGACACTGAAATGTCAGGGTGAGGGCATGGAGTCCAAGGTCACCATTTGGGAGGTTGGGCCCTTGGGGTCTGGTGGGGAGGATGAGGGTCAGACCTGGGTTTGGTGAGGGATGCAGGAGGGGAGTGGTATTCTGGGAAGGCCCGTGGGTCTGGGCCAGCTCCCAGGATTCAGGCACCCAGCACTCACCGCCAGTGCTGGGGCCACTGTACTGTCCAGGCCCCGCGACAGCCAGACAGACCTGCAGCTTCAGCTTCGGCTGCACTGCAAGGGCTGTGAGAGGTCACGTGGCCCCCAAGCCTGTACCTCCTTTCCTCTGAGCTGGGCGCATGCCCCTCTTCAGGGAAACCGCCTGAGCGGCCCCTCTAGGTAAGGTCACCTGGTAATACTATCAGCAGGGCGTGCCACACAGCCTGATGCTGCATGGGCTGGGGGAGACTTTCTGGAAGAAGGTCTTCTGTCCCCTAACCCCACCACTGCAGGCCCGGAGCCCTCATCCCTGCACAGGTGGTCGTCTGTAACAGGCACCCAGAGGCTGGTGGGGGGGAGGGTAGAGGGTTCCAACGGTGTCAGAAACCGCTCATCCCAAAGGTCCCACGGTCTCAGTGTTGCCACATGACTGCATGGCCTCGGTGCTATGCCACTACTTTCTGATGTCAGTTTTGCACCTTAAACTCTTAAATTAACCACAAGAACCGCTTTCCTCTTCACCCTCCTGGGACTCAGTTCTGTTGCATACGCTCCTTTCAAAGGGAAGTTTCTAGTTCTTGGCCATGTGGGGTGTTGCTGACTTTTCATTCTAGGTTTGCACGTAGGGCATCTTGAATTCTGTGAGGATGGTGACTCCATCTGTTCTACAGCAAGCCTGTGAGCAAATGAATATGATCCCCATTTTACATCTACTCCCAGACTGTAGTAACATTTCCCCAAGTGGGACTGGATCCTATAAACCAATTCCCATGCTCCACTACACTGAATAAGAATGAGGATCAGAGCTTACCTTTCACATGAATAGCCAATGAGGCAGCCTCACATCCCTGGCCAGGCGTTGTGCTGGGAGGCAGCCTCATGTCCCGGCAGCACAAGTCCCCACCCACCAGCTCCTACTGTGCACACAGCCTGTTGAACAGTCATTACAATGACAGAGTAATGACAATTTGCATATTACCTCTTTATATATATAGACTAGAGGCCTGGTGCATAAAATTTGTGCATTGGAGGGGGGTTGGGGGATCCCTCAGCCTGGATTGCTATGACACCAGCATTCTGTGCCCCGGCCTCTGGCCAGAGGCCCCTTCATCCCTCCACGCGGCCAGGGCACAGGATGCTGGGCTCGAGTCACCCCCAGAGGCCCCTTCCTCTCTCCACATGGCGTCTGAATATTCTAGTTTGCATTTCCTATGAATGAGGCTAGAACTTGATCAGCATCCTCAACAGGGCCTTTTTCCCTGTGGCTAATTTGGGCTTCCTCATACTGTGGTCTCAGGAAAGTTGAACTACTTTCATTGCTTTTAAGAGCCAGCATTCCAAGTAGCCAGGCATCCCACCCCGCCCTGGTTGCTCTGGGCCAGTGGGCAGCACGCACAGGCGCGGAGCGGCTGGGGCGGAGCAGTGGGCAGTGCGCACAGGCGCAAAGTGGCCCAGGCAGGGCAGGGCAGAATGCTGGCATCGTCGTGATAGTGATGACACCAGCATCCTGGCCCGGCTGCCACCATTTTGTCGTGGAGTGACATCAATTTGCATATTCTGTCTTTATTAGATAGGATTCAACCTCAGACTTATTCTGGTTTTCTTTACGTCATCTTATATGTCTTTTATATGCTTTATGGCACCTCCAACAGTAATTTATGTATCAAAAAGACTAAATAAATTTACTTAATTAAGGTTAAATTTATAGCATTAAAAATAATTATTTAATTTTATGCTGCCATCATATATTAACTCACTCACTCAATAAACATTAGTGTTCAGATGAAGTACAAATTCTTACCAATGTAGCAGAAAAGGTCAGTGAGCTCATGTTAAATTTTTTAGTAATTACTTATTAATTTTATAAATCTATATAACAGATTTAACTGTCATTCAAAATGATATATTGATTCATTAAGAAAGATAATGTCAGGTTGCGTTGGTGGTATAGTGGTGAGCATAGCTGCCTTCCAAGAAAGATAATGTGCTACTTAAAGAATTAAGGAAAAAGAGAATCTAAAGAGCAATAGAGGAAGAAAAAAATAAACATACTATAGATATGTTCCAAGAAATATACACAGAAAAATTTGTGGGGATGAAACCTGGAGCAGCCAAGAGAGACATAATGTAACTTAAAACTGCTGATCTTCCTCTACTGTTTTCTCAGGTGCTGGGGTTTTCAAAATAAATTCTTAGTTTCACTATTGGAAACTATTTTTTGCCTTTTTTCCCCATTTTTATTGAGTTGTTGTTTTCTAATCTGCAATGCATTTAAACTGTACCTGGAACATTTTAAAGGAAATATGTAAATACAGGATGGGGCAAAAGTGGGTTTATGTGAAACAGTTTATTTTTGTATTATTATTTATTAATGATTTTGTTATTTTCCATATGAACAACTGTAAACCTATTTTTGCCCCACCCAGTATTTATGATAGGGTTGTTATGAACTAATTTGCTGAAAGTCACTTTTTAATTTCTTTCACCAGACATATTTATGGCCATCACAGGAAATATATTTGATTTATAAACAGCTTTTGTAAGAGAAAAAAAATGGAAACGAGATCACTGGAAGGTTCTTTATACTCTGTCCTAAAGTGATAATAAAAAATATTGAATGGAAAACAATATCCATTCTGTTTCTCTTAGAAGGCATGCATTTTACTTATATTTATTTGTCAATTTAATTAATTCTTATTACATTCTGTATACCTCTCAATAAAGGGGTAATATCATAGACATTAAGCTTCTAATTTTAACTACTGATGTCATATGCACAGTCCCATAAAGCATTAACAGTATTTGTGTGTTTTTTACAGATATTGGCTGACCTAGAAAACCACGCATTATTTAAGAATGATCTGGAATGTCAAAAGTTGATTCTGGAAGCAATGAAATATCATCTATTGCCAGAAAGAAGAACTTTAATGCAAAGTCCAAGAACTAAACCTAGAAAATCTACAGTTGGAACTCTGTATGCTGTAGGAGGAATGGATAACAACAAAGGTATATAAATCTAGATCTATATGTAATACACTAGAGGCCTGATGCATGAAATTCGTGCTACTTGGGGGTTGCCCCTCAGCCCAACCTGCACCCTCTCCAATCTGAGACACACAATCTATGGACTGCTGGCTCCCAACCGCTTGCCTGCCTGCCTGATAACCCTCTAACCAGTCCCCTGTGGTCCTGATTGACACCTAACTGCTCCCCTGCCAGCCCAATTGCCCCCAACTGCCCTCCCCTGCTGGCCATCTTGTGGCGGCCATCTTTGACCACATGGGGGAGGCCATCTTGTGTGAGGTTGTGATGGTCAATTTGCATAATACCGCTTTATTATGTAGGATACCCTGTCATACCATGACACAATTTTAACATTGCAATTATATAATGTCAACAAACTTCTCATAAACTTTGTTTATCCATTAAGACTTAAAATTAAAGGGATAATTAAAAAACACCTCTTATTTTTAGTCTTTAGCTGCTGCCTCTGCTTCTTATTCATCTTTAAGTCCTTTAACTCTGATGAATTATGTTCAAATTTCATATGAAACAAATAAGGGGACTTAAAGCACTTAGAAAACACAGACCAAATAGGTTTTGGAAATATTTAGAACTATATTTCCATTCTAAGTAAAGGAAATGTAATGTCACCAGGTACTTACTGGCTAAAATCAATATTTTGTAGAAAGTTTATGCTTGTGAGAAGTTCTGAATTTCACACAGAAGCCAGTCAAATAAAAAAAAATTACAAATAAGTATAATATTGTGATGGTTATAACTTACAAAATTATTAATTTTAACAGTTTTGGCCTTCAAAAGAAAGTGGATGATTTGTTTATAAATTGAATACAGGTACTTGAAGGTTTTGTTCTTGCATTTCCTAGTTAAAAAGACTTTTTATAAATATATTTCCTCTTAGCCTTTCTTATATGGGTCTTAATTTTCTTGAACAAGTACAGAAGACAAATAACGCGTGTCATATGTTTGTGACTAATAAGTGATTTACTTATCCATAATATATTAACTAGAGGCCCAGTGTACAAAAATTTGTGCACTCAGGGGGTGGTTCTCAGTCTGGCCTATGCTCTCTTGCAGTCTGGGACCCCTGCGGGGAGCGGGCCCAAGCTGGCAGTCAGACATCCCTCTGGCAGCCCAGCAGCCTTCGGGGAATGTCCACTTGCCAGCAAGGAGCAGGCCTAAGCTGCAGTAGGACATCCTTAGCGCTGATGAGGAGGCGAGAGAGGCTCCCACCTCCACCGCTGTACTGGCAGCCATCAACCTGGCTTGTGGCTAAGCAGAGCTCCCCCTGTGGGAGCGCACTGACAACCAGGGGGCAGCTCCTACATTGAGCGACTGCACCCTGGTGGTCAGTGTGTGTCATAGTGACCAGTCATTCCCAGTTGTTCTGCTGTTAGGGTCAGGTTGAATATTACCCTTTTATTATATAGGATAGAGGCCTGGTGCATGGGTGGGGGCCAGCAGGTTTGACCTGAAGAGTGTCCCGGATCAGGGTGGGTGTCCCGCTTGGGTGCCTGGCTAGCCTGGGTGTGAGGCTGATGGCTGTTTGCAGCTGGTCACACCCCCTTAGGGTGGGGGTCCCCACTGAGGTGCCTGGCCAACCTGGATGAGGGTCTGAGGGCTGTTTTCAGGCTGGCCAAGCCCCCGGGCAACAGAAGTTCCCAGCCTCTCCTTTTTTCTTTTTTTATTCTGGAGTTTATTTACCTTCTATATTTGTTTCTTTGAGTGGATCTCAGAGCCGCCCAAGGCAGGCAGGAGGGAAGCCTCCTGCTTGCTCCAGCTCCGTGGCCACGGCCGGCTGAAAGCAGGTATCTGGGGTTTATTTAGCTTCTATAATTAAAACTTTGTTGCTTTGAGTGGAGCTCAGAGTGGTCCGTGGCAGGCGAGAAGCTTGGCTTCCTCCATCATTGGGACAATCAAGCCTCCTGCTTGCTCCAGCTCCGTGGCTGCTGGCCGCCATCTTGGTTGGGTTAATTTGCATATAGTTGCTATGATTGGCTGATGGGCGTGGCTTAAGGCATAGCAAAGGTACGGTCAATTTGCATGTTTGTCTTTTATTCATGTAGACTAGAGGCCCGGTGCACGAAATTTGTGCACTGGGGGATGGAGTTCCCTCAACCAAGCCTGCCCCTCAGTCCAGGAGCCCTCAGTGGATGTTCTACTGATGACCAGAGTCTGGCAGCAGAGGCTTGGTGCAGGCGTCCCCTTGTGTGTGTGTTTGTGTGTGTGTGTGTGTGTGTGTGTGTGTGTCTCTCTGCTGGGGTCCTGCCCCCAGCCATACCCTGGAGGCTTGGAGCAGGCACCCCTCTCTGTTGATCTCTCAGGCTCCTGACCTCCACTGCATGTTGTACTCTCCCTTGAGCTGTGGCCAAGGTGGGGCGCCATTTCCTGCTATGGGATCGCCAGAGCGACCCAGGGACAGGTGCACAGGGGGCCTGACTGCAGGCCACCCTATCCTGCTATGGGATTGCAACAGTGACCCAGGGGCAGGTGCACACAGGGGCTGGCTGCAGGCCGCCCTTTCTTGCTCTGGGGTCACTGTGGCGACCCAGGGGCAGGCGCACACGGGGGCTGGCTAAAGGCTCCCCTTTCCTGCTGTGGGATCCCCGTAGCGACCCATCGGCAGGCACAAGGGTTGCTGGCTAGAGACCGCCCTTTCCTGCTCCATGATCTCCGGGGCGATCCCATGGGTAGGCGCACATGGGGGCTGGCTAGAAGCTACTCTTTTCTGCTCGGGATCCCAGTGGCGACCCAGGAGCAGGCGTACACAGGGGCTGGCTGCAGGCTGCCCTTTCCTGCTCTGTGATCACTGTGGCGACCCAGGGGCAGGCACACATGGGGGCTGGCTGCAGGCCCCCCTTTCTTGCTCTGTGATCACTGTGGTGACCCAGGGGCAGGTGCACACAGGGGCTGGCTAGAGGCTGCCCTTTCCTGCTCCATGATCTCCGGGGTGATCCCATGGGCAGGCGCACATGGGGGCTGGTTAGAGGCCGCTCTTTTCTGCTTGGCCATCCCAGTGGCGACCCAGGAGCAGGCGTACACAGGGGCTGGCTGCAGGCCGCCCTTTCCTGCTGTGGGATATCGGTTTCTCATCCCTGGCAGGAGGGCCGGTTGGGGGCGTGGCTGCTGGCTGATGGTCAGCAGTCGCCCCGCCAGTGCCAGATCTCCTGAGGGAGAGCAGGTTAGGGGCCTGGCCAGTGGCAGCTCGCTGGGGTCACGGCCCCCAGCCCTGGGTCGGGTCGCACAGGGGTCGCCCACCATCAGGGTCACAGAGAGCAGGCCTGGATGGCAGCGGGGCAGGCAGAATAGCGCTGTCCTATCCTGCTTGCAGTATGCAAATTAGCCACCATCTTTGTTGGCGGTTAACCGCCATCTTGGCTGGCAGTTAATTTGCATATCGCCCTGATTAGCCAATGGGAAGGGTAGCAGAAGTACGGCTAATTACCATGTTTCTCTTTTATTAGATAGGATGCTCTCAACAGAGTGTGATCCCATAATCAACTTCTACTAAAGGAGCTTTGCTTTGAAAGAATCAGAAAGAAACAAGAAAACTTACTTCAACCTCTGTGAAGTAAGATTATAAATAGTAGCTAATAATTTATGTGAATAGCCCAAGCTTGTTTGACTCAGTGGATAGAGCGTTGGCCTACTGACTGAAGGGTCCCAGGTTCAATTTCAGTCAAGGGTATATGCTGGGGCTGTGGGCTTGATCCCTAGTAGGGGGCATGCAGGAGACATCCAATCAATGATTCTCTCTCATCATTGATGCTTCTATCTCTCTCTCCCTCTCCCTTCCTCTCTGAAATCAATAAAATATATTAAATAATAATAATAATGTATGTAATTAAAAAATAATTTAATATCATCAGTAGAGAATGATACATTCCCATTTTAGTCTTAATGGACAGATCTTGTAGATATTAAATGCTTTTAACTAGTTTAATTTTTTCAAAAGCCTAACTCTTATTAACTGGGATATTGATTTCCAATAATTATCATATTAAATGAACATTAAAATAATAACATATAATAAGCATAACCATCACTTTTAAAGTGTAAATAATATGTTGCTGTAAGAACTAAGAAAATGGCATTAATCTCACTTCCTTTTTCTCTCTCTCCTTCCCTGTCATCCTATGTCCTCCATTTCTCTCTCACTAATATGCACCATTACTTTAAGAAAACATGTCAGAAGTTTGAAAGAAAGGTATAAAGATTTAAAATCCTCTTTTTAAAGTGCTAAAACGGGAAACATCAGGTATAAATCTGACTGAAAAGTTAGAAATTATACTAAAATGCCAAATAAATTTTTTCAACTTAAGAAAACAAATATTTACCTGTATCTACATTGTACTTATGAGAGTGATAAACAGCAAATAATGTGCCACATGACATAATTAGCCATCTCTTAGAGTAGATGTATGCAAAGTTTATTGTAACATTATAAATTCATTTTACTTATAAAAGTAAATATCCTGATTTCCAGTGACTATCAATAAATACATTCATTCAAATCTCTTGAGTTCATAAATGGGCAATAGTTTTATACATGTTTATTGAATTTTAAGGACAAAGGAGTGGCACTGTTTTTAAGCATAGCTCATGTTCAGTACCATTCTGCATTAATCTCAGGTGTACAGCACAGGGCCCAATCATATACTTTGTGAAGTGGAGAGTGACATCTGTTTTTAAAGAATACTGTATTCTGCAGAAAGAATGCCCAGACAAAATCTATTCCATTTGTAAAGCTGCGCATAGCATCTTTATTAACTATTGTTATAATTTATTTTTATTGAATTTATTGGCATGACATTGGTTAATAAAATTGTATAGATTTCAGGTGTACAATTCAATAATCCATTATCTGTATATTATTGTATTGTGAGCACATAACATTTTTTCTTTCTTTATTGTTGACTAGAGGCCCATTGCACGAAGATTCGCGCAATAAGCCTTCCTTCCCCTGGCTGCTGGCACCGGTTTTCCTCTGGCACCCAGGACCTAGGCCTTTGATCTGGCCGCAGTGGAGAAGCCAAGCCTTGGGGCTAGGCTTCTCCGCTCTGGCTGCAGAGAGGCTTGGCTTCAGTCTTCACTGGGGCCGGAGCCTTCAATCTTTGCTCCATGCCTGTGTATCCAAATTGATCTGCCATCTTTGTTGGGTTAATTTTCATACTCATCCTGATTGGCTGGTGGGTGTAGTGGAGTGACACCAATTAGCATGGTTCTCTTTTATTAGTGTAGATACTATTATATATGACCCCTAAGATGTCCCCCCTTTGCCCACTTCCACTCAGGCCCCAGCCTGCATCATTCTGTTGTCTGTGTCCATGGGCTATGTATATATGTTCTTTGGCTACTCTCTTCATCTTCTTTTCCCAGTCCTCCTTTCCCCTCCCCTCTGACCTCTGTCAGACTGTTCCATGTATCCATTCCTCTACTTCTGTTTTGTTTGTAAGTTTATTTTGTTCATTAGATTCCTCATATAAGTGAGATTACATGGTAGTCTTTTTCTGATTGGCTCATTTTGCTTAGCATAATGATTTCCAGGTCCATCCATGCTGTCATAAAGGGTAAGAGTTCCTTGTGTGTGTTTTTTGTGGGGTTTTTTTGTTTTTTGTTTTGTTTTGTTTTTTTGCAGTCCAGTAGTATTCCATTGTGTCAATGTACCACTGTTTTGTTTTTATCCACTCATCTACTCATAGGCACTAGGGCTGTTTCTAGATCTTCACTATTGTAAATAATGCTGCTATGAACATACGGGTGTGCATACATTCTTTCTGATTGCTTTTTTAGGATCCTTAGTATATTTTCCCAGATGTGGGACCTCTGGGTCAAAAGACAGTTCCATTTTTTAAAATTTTTTGAGGAAACTCCATACTGTTTTCCACAGTGGCTGTGTCAGTCTGCATTCCCACCAAGACTGCACCAGGGTTCCCTTTTCTCTGCATCCTCACCAGCACTTGTTTCTTGATTTATTGCTGATAGCCATTCTGGCAGGTGTGAGATGTTCTTTCATTGTAGTTCTAATTTGCATCTCTCTGATGATAAGTGGCACAGCATTTTTTCATATGTCTATTGCCCATCTGTACATCTTCATTAGAGAACTGTTTATGCAAGTCCTTTGCTCATTTTTTTATTGCATTGTTTGTTTTCCTGGTGTTGACTTATAAAAGTTTTTACATATTTTGGAAATTAACCCCTTTTTTAAAGTATCACTGACAAATATACTTTGGGTTCCCCTTTCATTTTGTTGATGATTTCTTTTGCAGTGCAGAAGCTTTTTAGTTTCACGTAGTCCTTTGTGTTTATTTTTTCCTTTGTTTCCTTTGCCTTAGGAGATATATCAGCAAAAATACTGCTATGAGAGATGTCTGAGATTTTATTGCCTATGTTTTCTTCTAGGGTTTTTATGGTTTCACAACTTACATTTAAGACTATCATCTATGTTGAGTTCATTCTTGTGTGTGATGTAATTTGATGGTCTAATTTCATTTTTTTTTTCATGTACCTGTCCAATTTTCTCAACACTATTTATTGAAGAGACTATCTTTACTACTACATTGTATGTTCTTGCCTCCTTTGTCAAATATTAATTGACAATAGAGGTGTGGGTTGATTTCTGGACTCTTTGTTCTATTCCATTTATCTATTTGCCTGTTCTTATGCCAGTACCGCTGTTTTGATTACAATGGCCATGTAGGATAGTTTGATACCCGGTATTGTGATACCTCCAACTTTTTTCATCTTTCTCAAGATTGCTGAGGCTATTAGGGTTTGTTGTTGTTGTTGTTGTTCCATATACATTTTTGGAATATTTGTCTTATATCTATGAAATATGTTATTATTTTTTCATATATTTTTAAATATATTTTTATTGATTTCAGAGAGGAAGGGAGAGGGAGAGAAAGATAGAAACATCAGTGATGAGAGAGAATCATTGATTGGTTGCCTCCTGCACACCCACTACTGGGGATTGAGTCTGCGACCTGGGCATGTGCCCTCACCAGGAATCAAACCATGACCTGGTTCATAGGTTGATGCTCAACCAACCATGCCAGCCAGGCTGTTATTGGTATTTTGCTGAATCTATAGATTGCCTGGTGTAGTATGGGCATTTTAATGATATTAATTCTTCCAATCCATGAACATATGTGCTTTCACTTGCTTGTATCATCACCTACTTTCTTTAATGTCCTATAGTTTTCCTACTATAGATCTTTTACCACCTTTTTAACTTTATTCCTAGGTACCTTATTTTTTGTTGCTGTTGCAAAGTAAATGGGATTGTTTTCTTAGTTTCTCCTTCTGATATTTAATTATTGGTATAAAAATACCACCAATTTCTGGGTATTAATTTTGTATCCTGAATTCACTTATTAGATCTAGTAGTTGTTTAGTGGAGTAGTGTTTTATATATGCAACTAGAGGCCCGGTGCACAAAAATTGGTGCACTCGGGGGGGGGGGGGGGAGAGAGGGGGTCCCTCAGCACATCCTGTGCCCTCTCGCAGTCCAGGACCCCTCAGGAGATAATGAGCTGCTGGCTTAGGCCTGCTCCCAGGTGGCAGAGGGCAGGCCCTATCCCTAGGTGCAGCCCCTGGTTGGGCTCAGAGCAGGGCTGATTGGGGAGTTGGGGCGCCACCCCCTGTCATGCACAGAGCAGGGCAGATCGGGAGGTTGCGATGCCACCCTCAGTCACGCTCAGGGTGGGGCCGATTGGGGGTTGGGGCACCGCTCCCTGTCACACTCAAGGCAGGATCGATGGGGAGGTTGCGGCGCCACCCCCTGTCACGCACAAAGCAGGGCCCATCAGGGGGTTGAGGAGCTCTCCCCTGTCACTCACAGAGTAGGGCCGATAGGGGAGTTGGGGCACTTCCCCCTGTCACACACAGAGCAGGGCGGATCAGGGGGTTGGGGCGCCACCCTCTATCACCCACAGAGCAGGGCCGATCAGGGTGTTGGGGCACCGCCACTGTCACACTCAGGACAGGGCCGATGGGGAGGTTAGGGCTCTACCCTGTCACACACAAAGCAGGGCCCATGTGGGAGGGGTGTTGGGGCGCCGCACCCTGTCACACACAGAGCAGGGCCAATCAGGGGGTTGGTGCGCCGCCACTGTCACACTCAGGGCAGGGCCGATGGGGTGGTTATGTCTCTACCCCGTCACACACAGAGCAGGGCCCGTGGCGGGGGGGAGGGGGGGTTGGGGCGCCACCCTCTATCACACACAGAGCAGGGCTGATCAGGGGATTGGGGCGCGGCACCCTGTCACACACAGATCCGCAGGGCGATCAGGGGTTTGGGGAGCTCCCCACATCAGGCACAGAGCAGGGCTGATCAGGGGGTTGGGGCGCCTTCCCCTGTCACAAACAGAGCAGGGTGGATAGGGAGGTTGTGGCCCCGCCCCCTGTCACACACAGAGCCGCAGGGCGATCAGAGGGTTTGGGCGCTGCCCCCTGTCACTCTGATCCCGGTGCCGGGACGCATATTACCCTTTTACTATATAGAATGGAGGCCTGGTGCACGGGTGGGGGCCGGCTGGTTTGCCCTGACGGGTGTCCTGCATCAGGATGGGGGTCCCCACTGGGGGCCTGGGCAGTCTGGCTGAGGGGCTGAGGGCCATTTTCATGCTGGCGGCTGACTGAAGCTCCCAACCGTTCCTTTTTTTCTTTCTTTTTTTTTATTCTGGTCCAGCTTTAGCTCTGAGACCTCGGCTGGCCTTTGTTTACCTTCTGTATTTGATACAATGTTGCAGTCTGGCTGGCTGAAGCATGGCTGAATAAAGCAGGTTTCTGGGGTTTTGTTTAGCTTCTATATTTGCAACATAGTTGCTTAGAGTTGCAGCTGAGAGGCCCGCAAGTCAGGTGGGGAACGTTCGAGTCCGCAGTCACTGGAGCAAGCAAGCCTCCCTGTTAGCTTCAAGCTGCCTGGCTGCCGGCCGCCATCTTGGTTGTCAGTTAATTTGCATATACTCACTGATTAGCCAATGGGAAGGGTAGTGGATATACGGCTAATTACCATGTTTCTCTTTTATTAGATAGGATATCATGTCATCTGTGAATGGTGACAACTTTACTTCCTCCTTTCCAATTTGGATGCCTTTTTTTTTCTTCCTCTTATCTGATCACAGTGCTTAGGACTTCCAGTACTATGTTGAATTAGAGTTGTGAAAGCAGACATCTGTCTTGTTCCTGATCTTAAGTGAATTGCTCTTAGTTTTTGCTCATTGAGCATGATGTTTGCTGAGAAATGATTCCTCTATTCCCACTTTTCTGAGAGTGTTTATCAAAAATGGGTGCTGAATTTTATCGAATGCTTTTTCTGAACCTATTGATATGAAAATGTAATTTTAATCTTTCAATTTGTGTATGTGTTGTATCACATTTTTTGGTTATTGATTATTGTGCCAACATTGCATCCCTGAAATAAATCCCACTTGGTCATGGTGTATGATTTTTTAAATATATTGCTGGATCTAATTTGCTATTATTTCGTTGATGAATTTAGCATATATGTTCATCAGGGATATTGGCTTATAATTTTCTTTCTTTGTTGTGTCTTTGTCTGGTTTTGGAACTAGGATAATGCTTGCCTTCTAAAAAGAGCTTGGAAGTCTTCCTTCTTGCATTTTTTGGAGTGTACATATAACATTTAAATAAATAAATAATCAAAAACATTGGTTGAATTTGGTCAGCTTATGGCTAGGACTAAAAAATAAACAATAAATAAATGTTAGTACAAAAATCACTATTATTCAAGAACAAAAGCATGTGACTAACTTGAATTTTTAAACATGGTGAATTAATACAATTATTGGAACATAAAAAAATTTGAGCTATGGAATCTAATTAGTTAAGTTGTTTGCCAGAATTTGAATTTCCTTAATCTTACACAGTAGTCTTTTGAGATTAAAGAAATTATTTAAAAATGAACTTTTATAAGAATTATAAATGTGTTTCATTTTAGCACTAAATAAAACTGTTTGTTTATTAATACACTTATCCAGTAAGTTAGAGGCTTAAAAGAATGTTATAATACAAGGTGTTTAAAAAGATTTCCTGATTAAATCAGAAATAAAACAGAACTAAATTATTTGAAGAAACCTTTAAGAATTTTTACCATATCCTCAGCCCGATAAGTATTGGGTATTAAATATATTTCATAAAATTAAATAAAAAATATAACACTTAATAGCAAACCTCAGAAAGCCTTTTTTTTGTTTGTTTTCCTTTTGGTGAAGCAGAAACTTATTGAACCCCAATGTCTCAGGGTATTTAAAGAGTATCTAGGACATTTTCAAGGTAATCCCATATATTTCCATTGTGCTTTTACTGTTTAAGAGTATTTTTCACACCTTATTAACTTGTGTTTTCCTTAAATAAACATTAGTATTTTATCTTAAAATTGTTTTGTCTTTTCTTGAAAGGTATTGAGGCAAAGGAAAGGAATCAACAAAACGTAAAAAAAAAAAAAAAAGAAAGAAAGAAAGAAAAGAAAAGAAAAAGGAAGAATATAAATGTAGTATTCCAAAAAATTCGAATTAATTTTTCGTGACTAATTTAAAAAGCAATATAATACAATACAAAACCATATGATATACAATATGTGGTGTGAGTTGTTGAAATTACCTCTTTAAATTATGCCTTAGAAAGGACTATGTAAACATGCCTTGCTTTCTTCTTTAGCTCACTGAACACTGGGATCCAGATGCTATCTCATGGGACTGATAAATTATGGGCACAATTTTCTGTAGATATTATGAAAATTCAGAGCACTGTCCTCTCCTCTGCTTTCTTCTTATATTCATACTAGAGGCCTGGTGCACTAAATTCATGCATTAGGGGGGCGGGGAGTGGGGAGTCCCTCAGCCTGGCCTGCGCCCTCTCACAGTCTTAGAGCCCTCGGGGGATGTCCAACTGCTGGCTTAGACCCGCTTCCCCTGGGAAGCGGGCCTAAGCCAGCAGTCAGACATCCTTAGCACTACCGTGGAGGCAGAAGAGGCTTCCGCCGCCACCACCGCTGCATTCACCAGCCATAAGCCCAGCTTCTGACTGAGCAATGCTCCCGCTGTGGGAGCGCACTGACCACCAGGGTGCAGCTCCTGCATTTAGCATCTGCTCCCTGGTGGTCAGTGCATGTCATAGCAACCAGTCATTCCACTCTCCGGTTTATCTGCATATTAGCCTTTTTTATATAGGATATATATGCATTCAACAATGATGCACGTCTATTTTGTGCCAAGCTCTATGCTAAGAACTTGTGACCATGGTGAACATTATGCATATGAACCCTGTCTCCAAGAGCTGCCAAGTTAATCTGTGAAAACAAATAGTAAGGCAAATATTTATGAGTAAAATGGGTGTTATCAGAAGGAAATTGCAATTGCAATCAGTACAATGTTTGGGAGCCATCCCAGTCTAGTGTAGAAAAATAGGGGAGTGCAAGGGAAGTATTTGATGCTGTCTTTTTTTTTTTCTAGCTGAAATCTAAAGAATTACTAGGCATTAGTTTAGCACATTATTGAAATGTCAGAGTGGTTATGGTGGTAAATTCCAGACTAGAGATACATCAAATGTGAAGTTTTACAGTTGAAGAAATATGACATCTTCAAAAATGGAGAGAAATTGTCATGCTGGAATACAGCCAGTGGGGAAATGAAAGCATGTGCATGGGGGAAAGATACAAGCGGACTGTAGGGGAAGGCTTAACCAGGTTGATTCTGATTTGAACTCCAGAGGTCTTCGAAAGCAGGTGTCATTCCTAGTGGAAAAAGCAGTCTTTAAAATCAGAAAAATGCCTGTTCAAATCTATGCGTGTCACTTAAAATTCTAGTACACTTTATTTTTTCTCAGTATTATGTTCTATTTCTATAAAATTTATTATAATTAAATGAGGTAGAGTATGTAAAGAGACTAAACTATTACATGTCATTCAAACATGTTTGATATCAAAGAGACTACAAGAGAACTCAGTAGCAACCTGTGGCTGAATTTCCTAATCATAATATAGAATAAGGTGAAGCCATCTAGGAACTTTGGAGGCATGAGATTACAGGGGGTTCTATGAAATATAGTGAGTTGACACAGGAGAGAAAATGAGACAATAAGATATTCATATAAGTGGTACTTATATAAATAATCACCATATTGCATAAGGAAAAATTTTTATACCAACATAAACAACATTGGAGAAAATCGTCTACCTCTAAAGCATGCTCATGAGTAAGTAATGGTGCCATATATTTGCAGTCTTACTAATTATAATTCTATTGGATTAAAATCATTTTTAGGTGCTCACATGTTGAGTAGAAAATGTACCTTTCTGATAATTTTGCTTTTCCTCCTAAATTAGTAAAACAATAGATTTTTAAAAGATCTGTGCTTTAATAATTGAAATATATCAATTATGAAATTGGATTATAATTGTAGTCTTTCTACCATCCATTTCTAAGCATTTCTAGGGTTCCCGGATTATCAACTCACTCTTTTGTTGAGTACCTACTAATTTCCAGTCAGTGTTCTTGGTTCTGGCGAACTAAACATGAAAAGTTCCTGGCCTATTGGAGCTTAAATTATCTTCAGGAGACTATAAACAAGCATACAAGCTATTATAGTTAATGTGATGATGAATTATAATGAAATATAATATAAAGAAAGGGTAATGGAGAGTCAGGATGAGTGGACAGTGTTGCTATTTATAAAGGTTGGCTGCAAAAGGCCACTCTGATAAGTGAAATATTTTATATAAATTTCTATGTGGAAATTCAATCTGTTTCTTTCTAAAATGAAGACTTCTCAACATTATTATGACCAATAAACATCTTTAAAGTGCCATTTTCTCTGAATATTTATATTGTATTGATATTTAACCGTTTGAGTCCCAAGCAGCGCGATCTCGCTGCTTGGTATTCCTCGACATAAAATAAAACAAGCGCTATCACGCTGTTTGGGTCTTTTCGTACTCATTTAGAGAAAGCGCGGTTGCGCTGTTTGGGATTCTTCAACAGTGTTTTTTCAATACCCCCTGGGACTAAAACGAATCGTATGTTTTGTCGACATAAAATCTCAGCAGCGCGATCGCGCTGCTTGGGACTCAAACGGTTAAGAATAAAAGTTGGCAAACTATCCCACAGGCCAAATCTAGCCCACCATCTATTTCGTATGGCTTTGGTTTTTATATTAAAATAGTTGAAAATATCAAATAAAGAATAATATTTCATGATGCATTTAGTGAACATTTGCATTTCATAAAATTCAAATTTCAGTGGCCATAAAGTTTTATTGAGACCCGCGCATTTGTTTAGCCATTGTTTATGGTTGCTTCCCCCTATAATGACTACATGGTTACAACAAAGAGTCCCATAAGAGGATACTTTCTAGCCCTTTACAGGAACAGTTTTCCAGCCACTGTTATAGAAAACGTAGACCTCTCTACCATAGTTCTAGGAACTCCTGCTGCCAAATGTCACATTCCCTTGACCCAACTCCAATTTACTGTCAGCTAGAGTAGGCAGTTTCTGTGCATGTTTATAATGTCCCATCATAAGCAACCTCCTGCGCTACCTGCTTATCTGCCTACGAGCATTCCTTGAGGTATTGAGAGCAAGCTCAGACTGCTTGTGAGTGGAGAAAAGATACAAGCAGACTTCAGTGGAAGGCTTAACAGGGTTGATTCCAATTTCTTTTGTGTAGAAAGCCCAGTTCTTTACGTTGAGGATGGGGTTATTTAAATATATATTTTATTGATTTTTTACAGAGAGGAAGGGAGAGGGATAGAGAGTTAGAAACATCGATGAGAGAGAAACATCGATCAGCTGCCTCCTGCACACTCCCTACTGGGTATGTGCCCGTAACTAAGGTACATGCCCTTGACTGGAATCGAACCTGGGACCCTTGAGTCTGCAGGCTGACGCTTTATCCATTGAGCCAAACCAGTTAGGGCAAGGATGGGCTTATTTAAAGCTCCTGAGGCAATCCCTAACCTTCTGGTATAGAAGTCTGAGATTCCATTGTAATTTTAATTCCAGCATTATCACTTTTTCTTTTTATACTCCACTTATATCTTTGTTGGCCAATTCTCACTTTAATTATCCATTTTATGTTGTAAAATGACTTCTATCACTAGAAGACAAGAAGGCAACACAATAGCCTGTGCATGAACCCAATAACACAAGTGCAATAATGAATCACCTTTCTGACATTGAGAGAAGTGACATGATTGGCCACTGATTATGATGTGCATCTGTGGGCTGAAGAGCTAACAGCAAAGTTTATACTTTATGCAAATTACTCACAGTTAAAAACAGGGGTGGGCAAAAGTAGGTTTATAGTTGTAATACAAATAAATAATACAAGAATTAATAGACGATAACAAGAATAAACTTTGTGTTTCACATATTCACAACTAGTCACCTACTTTGCCAACCCGTGTATTATAGTAACTGAAATTTATAGGGGGATTGGTGTTATTTAACCAAATCATGGTAACTGAAATTTATGGATATCAGAAACATGCAAGCCAGGGCTGCTGTATTTGAGGAGCTAGTGTAGAATTATGCTGTTTCCTACAGAGAAATAGGACTAGAATGTTAGGGTATAATGCTGATAGCAACTGCAAAGTCCTTCTTGTAGGTACAAGCCTATGAAAAAACAGCCCTCCTCTGTTAGGCTGAAGGAGAATCAAGATTCTACGAGGCATCACTTTCTTCTTGACTTGAAGCAGCCACTGTGCGCTTCCTACACACAGTGTGGCAGCAGGCAAGCACAGGGTCTCTGGCTGGGACTAAGGCATTTACCAAACCATTTAGTTTACAAAAAGGAAAAGATTAAGCCAAGAGTTAAAAGCTGAAAATGTTTCAAATTGATATTCTTTTAATGCAAAAGAGAGAAAAGCACTTAAGAAAATAGCACTGTTGCATTGTGCTGCTTATCATCTTATGGGAGATAGAGGTGAACACCAAATGGAGCCCAGTCAAAGATATACCAAGTAGGCGGATGGCATGTCAAGGTCACAGTGGCAGTGACTCTTCTCTTAGATAGTAATTGATTGAGTGGACAAGAGAAGAATTAAACTGTCTTTTATTTCTGTGTATTTGCATTGTCTCCTTGTTGACAGCCTAGTCGCAGCCACAGGTCAGTTATCGATTTTCACTAAGCCTGGTGTCTGATGAGACAGCCCTACCTCTTTCACATGAATGCAAAACAAATTTTATTAATAAAGCTAGTAATAAGGAGAATATTGATAATTAAAAAACATAAAGACCAGAAAAGCTTCTATTCTTAATTATAAAATAAAAATTATTTTCTTGAGTTTTTTTTATTGAATCTTTTATTATAGAGCCTATATCATGGTAATATAATTGATGTGTACTTGAGATTTTCACATATCTAAAATTTAAAAATTATCTAACCTCGGGATAACTCCTGATATATTTCTCTTCTTATTCAAAGGACTTTGCTGGGTCATTTTATCCTGAATGTGCCTCCTTCCTCTGCATTATTATCAGTATTGTTGAAAGGCAAAAATGGAAAGTGAAATAAAGAGGTAGAATTAACCATCTTGACCTGATTTTTACTTCCTTGGCTTGAACTGGACAAGCTGTTCTATCAAGAACTTTTAAAGAAAAGCTTTTCATACTGAAGTCCTACAACTGGGTAGTTTTTAAAGCATTTAACTCAATAGTTATCATCATGTGGCTTAAGAAAATGATTCACTTAGCATTCCCCTGTCAGAAAAAAACCCTGAGCATTTGCAATTAGGTGGGAGAAATAACTTAAAAATACTGTGCAACTTTTTTTGAAGAAAAGCAATACAATAAGAGAAAGCGTATTCTTTCATCTTTGCCCTTTTGAATGTCTGCCTCAGTAACTCCGTTCAGTCACTTTGGTTCCACTTCAGTACTTTATTTTTGAACTTGAAGCATATCATTAGAGATTACCAGTTTAAGGTCATCAGTTTGCACAGAGCCATAGGAACAACTGAAAACCATGAATGACATCATATCAGCCTGAGCCCGGTTTGTTTTTCAGACACAAAGGATTGTTTTATGGAATAGATGTCTCCTTACTGGGCCGCTAAGCAATATTCTAGGGAAGCACCATACTTCCCCAAAGATCTCAGGGAAAAACTAAATGAAGTTGAAGTATCTATTTATTTAAACAATGTTTAGAATCAGGAAAAAAAATATGCTCATATGTTAAGTTAAATGTCAGTTGTTTATATTGTTCCCAGTGAGTCAGCAAACAAGAAACTTTCAGATCCCGGAAGTCATGACTTCACTGAAAAGTGAAGAAAAGGCTCTCTCAGGTGAAAAGTGAATGATCTATCGGCAAAGTATTCTTTCGTAGCCTCAGCTTCACTAGAAAGAGACAAAGCTCGGTGACTATCTAGGCTGTTACTATTTCTTGTGTCCCTTTTGAGGGTAGATTAAATTTAAAATTGTAGGTCAAATTTCTCAAAATTGAGTCTATCAATAACTTTAGTTTACTTTTTAGTTGTCATAGAATTGGGCCAAGTCACTATACATTCTGTAGGTCTTTCAATGAAAGTGGATTGAATAATAAATTCATGTGTTGTAATAAAATGACCACTATATTTATAAATCCTTGACTACCTAGCACATTATTTTTATCAATCTCCCTGTGAATATGCAGTAATGGAATTACTTGAGATCCACAGCGGAATAAGCCTGTGTGTGTGTTTGTGCATGTGTTTTATGCACTCCCAATCTTAATCCTCCACTGTGTGGCTCTTCTATGGCAATGAATGAGACTCCTCAGGGCTAGCTTAAATTACTGCTATGTTAGAGACTCACAGAAAATAAGAAGTAAAAGATTTAAAGATAAGTAGAAGTCATTATACTTTTACCTAATGTGTTACTAATTTAAGCGTTCACCTTGAAATGACTAAATATCAGTAGATCCCAGGAGCCTTCAATTAATATATCTTGGTAAAGGTGGGTGCTGGTTTATGAAAAAGGCAAGCATGTATTTTGCAGGAGTTTACAGGTTAAGTGGAGAACTCTTGTTCTTTTACTACACTTATGAAAAGACATTTTAATGATTGTATTTCTGCCATACATTCAGTAATACTAAGAACTAGAACTCAAATATCATTATAGGCATTTAATCTTTCATTCACCAGTGCCCATATTTTTAATGAAAGCTAGAAACATTCTAATATAATTATGTGGAAAGTGTTTGTTGGGACCTAAGGTATTTTAATAACCTACAGTATTTTCCCCTTATCCAAAGTTTTGCTTTCACAGTTTCAGTTACCTATGGTCGACCATGCTCTGAAAATATTAAATGAAAAATTCCATAACTAAACATTTCATAAGTTCTAAATTGCATGCTGTACTGAGTAGCCTGGTGGAATCGTGTACCTCCATCTTGCCCAGGACATGAATCAACCCTTAGTCCTGCATCTCCGCACTCTGCTACCCACCCATTAATCACTTTGCAGCCTTCTCAATTATCAAATGGGTTATCAGAGAGAGAGAGAAAGGGATACATTTGCACAGCTTTCATCACAATACACTGTTATAATTGTTCGATTTAACTATTAGTTATTTTTGTTAATCTCTTACTGTACCTAATTTATAAGTAAACTTTATCATAGGTATTTATGTATAGGAAAAATATTTCTATATATAAAAGCCCAAGGGACTGAATGACCAAATGACCAGTTGACTGGTCACTATGATGCACACTGACCACCAGAGGGCAGACGCTCAATACAGGAGCTGCCCCCTGGTGGTCAGTGCACTCCCACAGCGGGAGCACCACTCAGCTGACCAACGGACACCAGATGCCAGGTTCTCGGGTCAGTCAGCTGAGCGGCACTCTTGCTGTTGAAGCTCACTGACCACCAGGGGAAAGCTCCTGCATTGAGCATCTGCTCCCTGGTGGTCAATGCACATCAGAGTGACTGGTTGTCCAGTTGTTCAGTCATTCAGTTGTTCAGTTGCTTAGACTTTTGTATACTAGTATATAGATATGAGCACTTTGTTGGAAGTAATGATGATCACAACACTACCATCTTTAGCTTACCTTTCCAAAAAAGTCCATTTCTTAGGACATTATTAGCAATACCAAAAGCTGTCTTTAAATATAACAAATTAGTATTTTAATTATAACACTAAGACATATGTATGGCAAAATATATAAAATAGGAAGTTAAAAATAAAAACTCAAGTATCCTATTTCCTAAATTTACTATGTATTTTAAAACACACAACACACACAACACACACACACACACACACACACACACACACTTCACACCTCTCAGAAAGTTGCATCAATTTAATATCATCCAGCGATTTGTTTTGTTTTGTTGTTACTTTTTTAATCCTCACCTGAGGATATATTTACTGATTTTTCTAGAAAGACAAAGGGAGAGAGAAAGAAAGACATGAAAAACATCAAATGATTGCTTCTCTTACCTGCCCCAACCAGAGACTGAACCCACAACCTACGTATATGCCCTAACTCTGACCTAGAATCCAAACAATCACCTTTGTGTGCCGGATTAAGCCCAACAAGTGAGGCACACTGGCCAGAGCAGCCAGCTGGTTTTGATGTCAACATCAAAATGTTACATTTTCTAACCCTTTTGGAAATTTTTAGAATTATTTAATTGTTAGGAAAGCATAAATACATTTCTGAAGTTTGCATGTCATGAACATAGCTTTCATATTAATTGCCTGCTCATGTCATTAGCCTATTTCTATTTAATGTTTCCAATTCACCTCTTTTTAAAAATAATTATTTAATGTATTGGGGTGACATTGATTAATAAAAGTATGTAAGTTTCAAGTCTACAATTCTATTATAGATTATCTGTATATTTACTTCTTGTTTTATTAAAAAAATCTTTTTATGTATCAGGGAAATCAATCTTTTGTTATATTTATAAAAACATTTTGTTGTTAATGCTCTTAGCCTTTTGTTTGTTTGGTTTTTTTGTTTGCTTGTATATTTCATATGTGACATATTTAGATAAATATAATTTCTGGGTCTTGTGGCTCTCCCTCATGGGCCTTTGATTTTATTCCCACCTCAAAGTAAAAATTAAACACCTCCTTTTTATCTTCAAAAACATTTAAGGTTTTGTAGTGCATGACCCAGAGCAGGTTGTTTTTAAAGTATCCCTGTCTCTGTTTATTTATGTGGAGCCCTGAAAAGAGAACCAGACACTTGGTGAGTTCTGTGGCCATGTGTGTTGTGCTTTAGTTATTGGTTCAGCTAAAGTCATTCTGGTATAAAGAATAGGCAGAGTCCAAGTTTGCTTATTCATTTCTTTCAAAAGGATACCTAGCTATCTAAACATTGCTTCTTTTGAGTAATAAAGTGTTTTACATTAATTGGAACAGCCATATTTATTATATTATTCTTCTACTACAAGCCTGGTGCACAATATTGTACAAGGGGCAGGGAGGGGAGGGTCAGCCCAGCCTGCACCCTCTCACAATCCAGGACCCCTTGGGTTAGGATGTCCTACTGCCGGTTTAGGCCCAATCCTGCAAGATCGGGCCTAAACCAGCAGTTAGACATTCCTCTCACAATCCAGGACCACTGGCTCCTAACCGATTGCCTGCCTCATCACCCCTAACCACTCTGCCTGCCTGCCTGATCACCCCTAACTGCTCACCTGTCTGCCTGATTGCCCCTAACCGCCTCTGACTTGGCCCCTGCCACTGCAGCTTCATCCAGAAGGATGTCTGGAAGGTCGTTTGGCTGTCCAGACTAATTAGCATATTATACTTCTATTATTACAGATGTATTAGAGTTTTTTCTGGAATTCTTCTCAGATTCATTAACATAGTAATTATTCTTCATCATAAAACAATTTTTTAAATCTCTATATGCATACAATATTTTAAAAAATATTTAGTAGGCCATTTCTTTTCCTCAATACTCCTTTGTATTTAGAGATTGTCTGGCTTTTAAAAATGTATTTTCTAATATTTTACAATTGAATTTCTAGAGAAATGCAAATATAATTTTATAAATGCCTTGTACAAAATATCATTATTTTACTAATTGTAATTATGTAAGAAAATAATTTTCACATATAAAATAACAAGTCATGTTATTAAAATTTAGTATGATTCTTCCCATTCATTCAAATTGACTTATTTTAATAGCTTTAACTTTTTTCTTTATCTAGAACTAGTCACTATCCTGCTGCTTTGACTTTTAAATAATTTACTTCTTAGTGGACTATTTGAAATAAGTTATCTTCTTTATATGATCTAGGTGATTTTCATTTTATAAAACCTTACATTGATTGATTTTTGTATTTTGCTTATCTAATTTGCCAACTTCCCTAAATATTTGATTTTTCTAAGATTTTAAAGGTAATAATTTTTAGTTATTAAGGTGAACTGTTACAAATAATACAAATAATTAAAATTATGGCTTTGAATGAGAAGTAGGCATTCATATATATATATATATATATATATTTAGTTAAATTAATTTAAACCAAACATAATGCTGGATTTTGAGATTTATATATCCACTTCAAAATCCAGCATTAAGCTTAATGATATACTTACATTTATATCTCTACACATAGCTATGTATCAGACTATCACTATTTTATAAATGGATTCTATTTACAGCAGGGAGAAATGTAGATGTTGATTGCTTATTAAGCACACAAAAAGTGTTGTTATGATTATGAGATTTTCACAATGCCAGCGGACAGGGGAAGGAAGGCCTGCTCTTGCACAAATTTCATGCATCAGGCCTCTATACATAAAAAGCTTTTAGGAAAGATTTTAACATGATTGATAAAAATAGATCATCATGTGTCTCTAAATTCTACTGAAGTATTCTCCAAATGCATTTTTTTAAAAAGATCAAAAAAAGCATCACACCGCCATGGTTGGTTTTGTTCAGTGGTCAGAGCATCAGCCTGCATTCAGTAATTCTCAGTCAAGGGCATCGCAGGTTTGCTCTCCACCCTTACCCCCCACCCCTCAATCTGGGCAAGTGCAGGAAACACCAACCGATGTGTCTATCTCAGTTGATGTTTCTCTCTCTCTCTCTCTCTCTCTCTCTCCCTCTCTCTCTCTTCTTCCTCCCTCCTCTTCACTCTGAAAATCAATGGAAAAAATATCCTCAGGTGAGGATTAAAAACAAAACAAAACAAGCATAACTGACATTTGTTTGCATATCTTAAAATTGACTTTTAAAAGTTTTGTTTTTTATGCATAAGACAAATTTAAAGAGAAACATGGTAAATAGTTTATTAAATTAACTCTCAGAATTACATATAATATGCATAGCTTAGGCATTAAAAAGGTTAATTTTTTTTCAGGCTAGGATTATGATTTACTTTTTAAATGGCAAACAGTGATAGAGGGACTTCGTAAAATCTACTGCTAGAACTGTATTATGCCCCAAATTATTCTATTTAACTGATACTTTAGCATGACACCAATATGTAATTCAAAAAAGCTGAACATTTGTGTCTATTTGATCATAAGTATCCACCGGGTAGAGAAAATGTAGTAGTAATTAAATTACTACTCCCTTTGTTTTTCTGACATGTTTTCTTTAAGAAAAATGAACATGAAAAGAGCATTTTCACATCCTAAATTTACACTACTAATAATTTGTACAACTGGATCGAGTTGTACATTGTAGTAGTAAATGGTGACTATGTGATTTTGTTTTATCAGGAGCTACAACCATAGAGAAATATAACCTCAGAACAAATTTGTGGATCCAGGCAGGGATGATGAATGGCCGGAGATTGCAGTTTGGTGTGGCTGTTATTGATGACAAACTCTTTGTAATTGGAGGTCGAGATGGCTTAAAGACATTGAACACTGTTGAATGTTACAATCCCAAAACAAAGACTTGGACTGTCTTACCACCGATGTCAACACATCGACATGGTCTAGGTAAGATTTCTTACTTTATTGATATTACTTTTAAAAACATTTTTATTAATAGTGAAAATATATATAAAAGTATAGTATTATTGTCATCAGTTATTATTAATTTTAGGTATACCAGGGCTTATTTGGATTATTATTTTAAAGTTCTTCACATTTTCCTGTGTTGACCAATGTGCGTTTAATTGTTGAGAGAGATGTTAACAATACCAAAATGAGTAAATCTCAAACTATCCACAAAGTTTTCACAATCTAACATTCATTTAATATGTGAAATTTGACATAACAAATGCAGTGCAATCATGGAGAGGCCAGAGCAATAAAGCTCAGAAAAAGAAATAGTTAATGTGAATTAAGATGACTCATTCCACATTACTGGATAAACAGGTCTAGTTATATATTTGCATTATTTCCATCTTGGAAAATCCATGGGGAGAAGGAAATATAGTTTTAGAGAAAAAGTGACTCCTCAGCTGTTACCAGGGTCAATATGATAGGATTCACTTGTTCTTTACTGTGGAGTAACCTGAACATGGGAGAACTACACTTATATCAGAAGATCTGGTTGTGAGTCTTGTCTTGAACCTACTATTTAATATTGACATGATTTTGGGCCAGAACTTAAATTATGAGCCTTAGTTTCCTAATTCACTGCCAATTCAAGGTCATTAAGTAGATAAAAAATTTAACAATGATAATTGTCAAGTCCCATACAAATATTTGAAAAAGAGGAATTTAATAAAGACTAACAGTTATTGAATTTGCACTTTGTATCATGGGAATTGTATGAAATGCAAATTACTTTTTTTGAAGACCTGGAATATGACAGAGAGTTAACTAAGTGTCTTTCATATACCTTGAATATTCACATTAGAAAGATATCAGGGTTTAATTGCAAATCCACTGATTTAGACATTAATAGACAAGCAAAATTAGAGAGCATTTCAAAAACAAATATTAATGACTAAAGGACCAGTGCATGAAATTGTGCTTGGGGGTGTGGGGGGAATCCCTCAGCCCGGCCTGTACCCTCTCACAATCCGGGACCCCTCATGGGATATCAGGCCTAAACCAGCAGTAAGACATCCCTCTTGCAATCCGGGATGCTGCATGCACCACTGACCATACTTTACATATAGGTGAAAGGCATCTTGCTGTTGTAAGGACAGGTACCTTTTTTTGCCCTGATTATAAAAAGTCGTACATAACATTATCCTTCTGAAGCAGTAGTACCATTTTCCCCATCTTAATGGGTGGAAAAACTGAAGCAGGAGAAGTTAAGTAATTGGCTTTGTAACACAGCTGTAAGTGTCAGAATCAGGGCTGACCACAAAATGTGCAAGCCAGAGTCCATGCAAGTCACCACTGCATCATCCTGTTTTATCAGTGTTAGAGTAGCCTCGCCAGGTTTTAATTTTTAAATCTAAGAGACTGATCCCAATATATAGGGTAGGGTCCCTAGGCCTGGCCGGTCTGTGGGGCAACTGGCAGGATGATTGGAGGCCCCCCACTGGCACCCCCCTGCTGGGGTCCAACCCCAGCGGGTCCAGGGGTCCCCAAAGGTGTGGACGGAGTCGGCGAAGAAGGAATGACATGGGGTCAGCGTTCAGTTGATCAGCATAGCAAGGTTCTCCCACCAGAGGTTCTGTAGCCAAGTTCTGGTCAGGATCTCCAGCGAAGTTCTGGTTAGGTTCTCCAGCAAAGTTCTGTGTCCAGGTTCTGTCTTGGATCTCCAGCCAAGTCCTGTCTCTAGGTTCTGTGTAGGATCTCCAGCCAAGTCCTGTCTCTAGGTTCTGTGTCTAGGTTCTCTGTCTCTCGGTTCTGTGTCCTGTTGTCTTGTTACATCTGTATTTATACCAGTTGATTCCAATCCTATCAATCTCTATTTCAAAGGTTAGGGTGTTTCTTATCTCCATTCCAGGGAGTAAAGATTATGTAGCTTAAGTGTGATTGTTTGTAGTTAAGGTGATTAACTACCCACCTGGCATTTAGTTAAGGGGTTTTATCCCCTCCCTAACTTCAGGGAAAAATCCCTACCTGGGGAAACAACCTTTCTCGGAGAGGTGACCTTGGTTAAAACACATAGCACTAAGGAGAGCAAACATATTAAGAACAATATGCTATATATGCCAGGTCCCTTGAAACATACGCTGTGCAGATGTTTCTTTCCTGCAGCGACTGTGTCAAGCAGCAAGGATGGACCAGCTTCCGGCACCCCCCTTGGCTGGTGGCCTGACACCATCCACTCGCTGGCCCGGACCAGGGCAACTCCTGAGTTGAGTGCCTGCCCCCTGGTGGTCAGTGCATGTCATAGTTAACAGTCATTCAGCAGGTCGTTCTGCCATGTGGTCGATTTGCAATATTAGGGTTTTATTATATAGGATAGTTTAACTTTGAGTTCTCCAAAACTGCATTCCTCATTCTTGTCTACTCTACTATCAATCTAAGTGAAATAAAAAGTAAATTATTAAAATAGATTAACTAAATCATTATTTCCATCTTCTGCCTTTTTGAACATCTTCTTTTACCTCCTTTTCTTCAGTTTGCTCATTAGTAGAATTATAAAATAATAATAAATGTCAGAAAGTTTAAGTTCTAAAATTCTGTGTTTTATATAAAAGCCACATAAATTCTGTAAATCATATAGAATCAAATTAGAATATGAAAAACATGAATACCAAATGATTTTCCCCAGGTAATATTTATGGATATAGAAGGTTTCTTATATGGTCTCTCCTCCCAAGTAAATTAGAGCATTTTGGCTTTCATATCCATATAAAAGCTCTATGTGTTGTTTTTATTAGTTAACTAACAGCCTATGTTCCTGTTTTGGGGGAATATAGAGAATATGCAGTGTGGATTGGAATATTTAGAATTTAATGTCTCTTTCTCCCTTTTGTTTTAGAAAATTTAATTCATTTCTATTAAGGTGTATCCAGGTTCAGTTATGTATATATTGATTATGTAGGATATTTACATGTCAAGAGAACATACATGAAAATGTTTCACTAAGAATGCACCTTAAGTGGTATAATTCCATGTGCTTCAAGTATACTAAATCCTATTTGCCTCAAATTCTATTACACTAGCACCAGTGTTGAGCAGGATGGTAATCTCACATAGTGTCTTTGGTTTGTCTTATTTGTTAAAGAGTTCATTGTAAAGGTCCATGTGGAAATAAGGCTACATAAAAAGTTACATGTGCCAAGTATCACAACATCAAAATGTAATGTAGCTTTTCCACAAGTGTTAGTGACTCAATAGCAATTCTCATAGTTGACTGTGTTCATGATGAAGCCTCTCCTCCTGTTTGTTTATTTTGTTGTTTTCCTTCACTTCTAACTGTCAGGTGGGCCACCTCTCCTATATAGAGCATGCTGTTGGGTTCTTACGTGTTTTACTTCCTAGGAGTTTTTGGTTTTGTTCACTTGTTGTTGTTTTTTTTTTAATCCTCTACTACAGAACTCCCCAAGAGCTGATCTGATTGAGTTAGTAGGTAATATCATAGCACAAGGCATCAAATTCTCATTTTAGAGTGTCTCATAAAGTGCTAGCAATGTCCTGTAGATAGAAAGCTGCCTTTGATATGGATGCCAATCGAGGCCCAATCAGTTGAAGCTAGATTGATAGTGCGACCCTGAACGGCAAGCTGGATCTGTGTTCTTGTCCTACATAATTTAAAGAATAAAATTCATGGACAAAGGATTTTAAGCAAAAATGTGGAAATTTATTGCAAGTGTATACAAACTACCACATGGGGAGGGGTTCCCAGATGGATAACCAGTGAAGTCTCTTTGTGCTGGCAGCTTCTTTGTCTATATGTGCTACTGTCTAATTGGACCCTTCCTCATTTTATGTCCCCTGTGTTTTTTCCAATTTCCTCCTTTTCCCTGCATGGTATCAGTTTCAAAGTTTCAAAGCTCACCCGGTGCTTCCCCCATCTTCTCCCCCTTATCCTATATAATAAAAAGCTAATATGCAAAGTGTCCTCTCAGGAGTTCAACTGACCAGGAGTTTGACCGCTCTCTATGACATGCGATGACCACCGGAGGGTGATGCAGAACAAAGGAAAGCCCTGGCCAGCAGCCAGCAGCTGGGGAAAGAAGGCCTCGATCAGCCCTTATCGCTGGCCAGGCCTAGGGACCCTACCCATGCACGAATTTTGTACACTGGGCCTCTAGTCTTGTTACATTCTTCTGTCCACTGTGTATGTAAGATAAACCATCTGGCTGCTTGGAGCTATCTCTGACCCATCACATATGCATTCCTTTCCCATGGACCCTTCCCTAACTGCCTTTCCTTATCTCTAAATATTTTCAGTAATAACACAAGACACATGTATGTTCTCTGATGAACCAGAGTGCTTCCTTTAGGATCAATCACATTCTTTATGATCAGTTGCATCTTGGGAAGTTCAACATTATGTATCATACTCAAATGCAATTAACACTCTCAGCCTAAGATTCTTGTTCCTTCAATATAATATATCAGTCTTTGATTTATCTTCTCTCTTCTTCTAGGGACTTCTATTTACATAGGTGTTTATATTTTTTATTTAATGCATCATATCTTATAAACTTAATTTTTTATTTATTTGATAAATAATTGTAATATCCAGCCCTTTAAATTGTTCTTAATCTGTGTGTACCATGATACTAATTGTATGTATTGATCTCAATTTGTTTTCTTTTCTTTTTTTTTAAATTTATCTTTATTGGTGAAAGTATTACCAATGTCCCCTTCTCTTCCCCATTGACCCCTTCTAGCCTGCCCTCTCCCCACCTCAGGCCTTCACCACACTATTATCTGTGTCATGGGTTATGCATATATGCATATAAGTTCTTGGATCAATCTCTTCCCACCCCGCCACCCACCCTTGCCTTCACTCTGAGATTTATTTTGTTCTTCCGCAGTCTGTTCCATGCTTCTATGTCTCTGAATCTATTTTGTTCATCAGTTTATGATATGGGAATTTTGGACTGGAATGTGCAGTGTTCCCTGGGCAAGATGGCTTTTCCTGGGCTCTTGTCCATCAGAGTCAAAGAATGAAACCACAGACGGAAGATGGTATAGTAAAGGTGGAAATTATTGAAGAACAAGTACAAACTCCCACGTGGGGAGGAGGAGAGAATCCCACAGCACAGACCCCCATGTAGGGAGGGGGAAAGAGTCCCACCAAATTCCTTTTTCTATGGTTTATAAAGGCTGCAGTTCTTTGTGCCTTGATATCCCCTCTGATTGGTCAATATTCCCCTTTGATTTGGTCACTATAGTAACTCCCGAGCTCAAAGGTCAAAACCTCACGTGGGAAGTGTGAGGCCCTCCTCCCTCATTGTTCTCTTATTCCCTCCGGACTTTCTTCCTCCTTCTCTTTATTCTGTAAATGTGTATCTTTTGCTACTCCCAGTTCCCTTATCTTATGAAAATGTAACTGTTGCCTCTCCCAACTCCCTTGTCTTATGGAAATGTACCCTTTGCAGGTCTGTAGTCCAGTGCTTTTTCCATGGACCCCTTAATTACTAAAATTTCCTAAACCTGCTTTATTTCTTTCCTAAAAATTCCTTTCATTTAGATTTCACATGAGTGAGATCATGTTCCTACTTGGGAATAAATTATAATTACTTTCTTCTTTTTAATGTTATCAATAACTTCCTTTATTTCTGTGAGACATTTATTATATCTTTTTCAAATTCTTGTCTGCCTACTTAATTACTTCTTTTTTTATTTATTATTGATGATTATCTTCCTCCTTCTCTTCCAACTCCTTGACAAGCTCGCTCCCTTTCTCTTTCTCCTGTTAGCCTTTTCATCTCCCCCTCTGTTTCTTCTCTTCCTTTTTTTCCTCCTCTTCCTCATCTCCCTCCATTTCTTTTTCTTCATTTTCTTTCTCCTCTTTTAATTCTATTTAACAGTCATTATAACTACTAAAATATGTAATTTTTAACTGTGCACTCATATGAACATATCAGATACTTTGACTAGTTGGATGAAAGGCTGAGGCATTTGCCATTCTTGTGTGCTCCCCAAACATTCAATAGTGGATAGGGGAATTATATGTGGGCATAAAGTCTTTCCCTGCAAGTTAACTTTGCCCAACCTGTGTGCTGTTATTCCTAAAATATAGGGCCAGGAACACATGGTGATTTACTTACATTTGCACATCAATTTCCCTGGGCATTTTTTCCTTATCTCTGATACTCTTACCACAGGGCTGGGAGCTGAGATGAGGAGGGAACGTTCTGGACCAACAAGTCTGATTCTGCTGTTAGCAGTTCCACATACAAGCTGGGCTCTGATGGTAACCTGATGTTATCCAACTGAAACAGGAGTTTTAAGGGTATAATAGGACAGGTTTAGGAAATTTTAGAAATTTTGGAAATTAAGGGGACCGTGGAGGAAGCACAGGGTTGCAGAGCAGCAGAAGGTATATTTCCATAGAATAGGGAAGCTGAAAAGCTGCAGCAGGTGCATTTCCATAGAATAAGGGAGCTGGGCACAGCACAAGGTCTATATTTACAAAAAAAAGAGAAGGGAAAAAATAATAATAAAGAGAAGGAAGCCCTTCATCCAGAAGGAGAAGAAGAAAGCCCAAAGGGAATAGGAAAACAATAAGGAAGGAGCGGGGAGAACCTCACATGTCCCATGTGAGGTTTGACCTTTGAGCCCAGGAGTTACCATAGTAACCAGTCCAAGGGAATAGTGACCAATCAGAGGGGATATCAAGGCACCAGGATCTGCAGCCTTTATAAGCCGTAGGGAAAAGGAACTCAGTGGTACCCTTTCCGCCTTCCTACTTGGGACTCTTTCCCTCTCCCCATGTGGGAGTCTATACTTGTTCTTCAATAAATCTCCACCTTTGCTATACCACCTTCTGTTCGTGGATTCATTCTTCAATTCCAACGGCCAAAGAATCCGGGTTCCAGTCCAAAAATCTCGTTTCACAACCAATTATGGCAAGCTCCCAACAGGCACTGCTGTTTCACTGCCTGGGAGTGTAGAACACATAGTAGCTCTTCTGAAGAGAATATGTGGTAATAAAAAGAGCACAAAACAAGTTTTCCTCCAGGATATTCCCTAAAGGCAGTTCCTTGAATTTCTGTCTCACTGAGGAAGCTGCAACTGATTTCTGATTTGCTAATTGTTTTTTATTTTTTTACAATTTTGATGTTAATTTTTCAAACACATATCATAACTCTCCCTTTGGTATAATCATCAAGATTAGTTTCAAGTATAAACCAACAGTTGCCTGAGCTAATTTTCTATTTGTTCAGAAACTAGAAGGTACTGTGTTATTTCCCACAGTGAATCAGTGCCTACTTTGTGGTATACAGTGTAATTACAAAACTGAGGATGTAATTTAATATAATACATTCAAGTGACAAGGGGCTAGAGTCTAAAGTAAAATTTAAAAATATTAAATACAAATGCAAAATATTTTTTTTAACCCAGATAGCTTAGCTCCCCTCTCCTTAATTTGTATGAAAAAAAAAAAATCCTTGTATAACTTTACAAGAAAGTCACATGAATTATTTGGTTGCTAAAGATGATTATGTGGTCAAAAATATTTCATAGTTATCAATAAATGAAGAAGGCACATTCTGCTGCATAAAATAGTATATAAAAATTATATTCATTTTAAGTCTGTGACACAAGGGAGCAATGCATCTACCTAGAGGATTAAACTAATTAAGAGCACAGTTTGCTCAATATGCTAAGAGTTTTCATTTTAGCATTTATGTCTTTGAGGCACATTTTGATACATCATGCCTTTTTTCACCACATTTTATATTGTATAAAATTGAATAAAATATTAGTTCAATAAACTTTTTGCAATTAAGTTAGTTTAGGAAAAGTTGATAAAGATTACTTTAGTGCTATTTAGTAAGATTCTCTAAATGCCAGGCACCATGTTGTATGTTAAATACATGGTGAGGGCTCTTTTTGTTTTTGTGTTTTTTAGTTTCAATTGATAACATTCACATACCATAAAACTAAATTTTAACATTTAGAGTAGATACTTGGAGAATATTTACAGATATGCTCAGCCATCCCCATTATCAAATTCCAAAACATTTTTGTCTTCCTAAAAAAACCTGTACAAGAATAGCAGTCACTCTTTATTGCCCCATCTCCCTAGCCTTTCACAACAATTACTCTACTTCCTGTCTCTATGGAATTGCCAGTTTGGGGCATTTCATATAAACAGAATCACGTAATTGGTGGCCTTTTATGTATGGTTTCCCTCACACAACATAAAGTTTTCAATAGTTATCCATTTTATAGTCTGTATAAATGCTTCATTTCTTTTATGGCTGAAGAATATTCCATGGTTAGAATTTACCGCATTTTATTTATGCATCCTATATAATAAAAAGCTAATGCAAATTGTCCCCTCAACCAGGAGTTCAAACAGGAGTTCAACCAGGATTTCGACCAGGGGGCGGGGCTGGCCGGCCAACCTCCTGTGGCCCCTCCTCCCTGGCAGGCCTGGCCTGATCAGCCCCAATTGGGGCAGGCGAGCTGGAACTCACTCATGCACCAGGCCTCTAGTAATCAATAAAAAGACATTTAGGTTGTTTTCACTTTTTAGCTATTATGAATAAAACTGCTATGCACATTCATGTATGCATTTTTGTGTAGATATATGTTTCCAATTCTGTTGGATATATACATAAGAGGGGTATTATTGATTCATGTGGTAATTCTATCTTCAACTAATGGAGAAACAACAAAGCTGTTTTCATAATGACTACCCCATTTTCTGTCTCCTCAGCAATGTATGAGGATGCCAGTTTTTTCACATCTTTTCCAACTTTTTTTTATTATCTATTCTTGTTTTATTATAACAATTGTAATGTATAGAAAGTAGAATCTCATTGTACTTCATAGGCATATCTCTAATAAATAATTTCCAAAAACATTTTATGTGTTTATTGGCCATGTATATATCTTCTTTGGATAAATCTCTATTCAAAGATTTTGCCCATATTTTGTTTGGGATATATATTTTTTATTATTGAGTTGTAATTATTTATTTTATATTCTGTGTAGTAAGATCTGACTTTGTTCTTCTTTCAAGATATTTAAGATTTCAGGAGGCTTTTTTGAGTCTTTTACATTTCCATACATATCTTAGAATTAATTTCAATTGCTGTGATTCTGATATTGATTGGACTGGATCTGAGGGTCAATTTGTCAGTTTTTTTCAGTCTTTCAATCAATGAATATTAAATATCATTCTATTTATTTAGGTCTACTTTATTGAATTTCTTTTTCTGCTAAGTTTATAGCTAAGTTATCTATTATATTTGATTTTATTGTACATGGAATAATTTCTTATGTTCATTTACAAGTTTTCCATTCTTTATGTATAGAAATACAATTTATCTTTGCAATTAACTCATATCCTGAAACCCAAGAAACATTTTTAATAGATTAGTAGATTCTTGTGGATTTCTTATGATTATATATAATAATTTTATCTGAGAAGAAAAAATGTTTTTAATTTTTTCTTTAAAATCATGATTTTTATTTCATTTAGTTACTTATTTACCTTGGCAAGAACCTCCAGTACAATATTGAATAGAACTGACAAGAGAGGACATTGTTGCTTTGCTCTTAAATTAGGGGAAAATGTTTCAGTCTTTTACCATTAAATAAGATGTTATCATTGGTATTTTGTGTTGTTTTTTTTTTTTTTGAGAGGCTTTTTATTGTGTTACAGAAAGTCATTTATATTCCTAGTTAGGTGAATGTTTTATCACTGAAGGGCTATTGGATTTTATCAAGTATTCGGCATCTATTGAAAAGAGTATATACTTTTTTTTTCTTTATTCTACTAGTATAGTGTTATTACATCAAATGCTTTTCTGATATTAATTCATTTGAGCTTCTTTAGATAAACCTCATTAGGTCATGGTCCATAATCTTTTTATTAGCTAGTTGTTATATTTGCTTTGTTAGTATTATGTGCAAGGTTTTCATCTATATTTGTAAGGGACATTGGTCTGTAGTTTTCTTGTGATATCTTTGTCTGGTTTGATTATCAAGGTAATGCTGGCTTTGTAGAATGAGATGGGAGCTATTCACTCACCTTCTAACCTGTGAAAGAGTTTGTGAAGTATTGATATTATTTTTTCTTTAAAAACTCAGTAGAATTCATCAGTAAAGCTAAGGGAACCTGGGTGTTACTTTGTGGAATGTTTTTAGATTACTAATCAATCTCTACTGTTTTTGGTCTATTCAGATTTTCCATTGCTTCTTGAGTCAGTTTCTGTAGTTAGTGACTTTATAGGACTTTGTCCATCTCAAATGGATACAATTATTTATAGTATTCTCTTATAATCCATCATATTTTTATAAGGTTGGCAGTAATGCTCCCTATTTTATTCCTGATTTTAATAATTAAACATTTCTCTCTTTACCTCTTATTCAGTTTAGGTAAGTTTTACGATTTTGTTGATCCTTTCAAAGAAGCAACTGCTAGGTTTATGTTTTATTTTGTCTTATAATTCCCTATTTTATTTATATCTGTTCTTTCATAGCTATACATTTTTTACAGCTATACATTTCCTGTTAAGCCCTGATGAAGTTAACCTCCATAGATTTTGAAGTTTTGTGCCTTCATTTTCACTAATCTCAATGTATTTTTAATTATTTTTTCATCTTTGATCCATTGGTTACATGCGTTTTTGTTTGTTTGTTTTTGTTAATCATCACTTGAGAATATTTTTTCCCATTGATTTTAGGGTGAGTGAAAAGGAAGGAAAGAAGGAAAGGGAAAGAGAGAGGGAAAAATCAATCTGAGAGAGACACATTGATTGGTTGCCTCCCATGTGCACCCTGACTGGGCTGGGGATTGAATTTACAGCTCAGCAAATTGAACCTTCAGCCCTACCATGTGAGGGTCGATGCTCTAACCATGAAATATACTGGCCAGAGCTGAAGGAGTGTTTTTAATTTCCACATGTCTGTTATTATTGTCATACAAATTACATGTTTCTATGTTATACATCCATTAACACAATTTTTAAACTATTGTTTTATGAAGTTATCTTTTAAGTAAGAAAGAAGAAAATGTTATTGAAACCGAAATGTGGAGTGTTTGAGTCTGAGTTCATTGTCTCACAAAACCAAAGAATGGCTTTGTAGACAAAAATGGTTAGCGGAAGCAAAGGTTATTGAGAGAAGCCAGTCCTGGAAAAGGTGCAGCTGGGGTTCCAGGAGCAGGCCAGTGTCCAGAGCTTCTGTTCCATGTTGCCATCAGGAGTTAAAGTCTACTCATGGTGTAGAGTCCCACGTGGCCATGAGCCTCATGGGTGCAGGGGATGTGCTCCCCCACCACAGGAATGTCAGGAATCCATTGCGCACCTGGGAGAGAGAGAGAGAGAACACTAGAGGAAACTCACCCTTTTTAATTTAGGGGATGGATGCAGCCTTGCTAGCTCCTGATTGAGCTTTTCAAAGAATTCTGTCTTAGCAACATCCTTGAGATTGGTTTATAAGCCTTACTGCCTTGTGATTGGTTATCTGCATGCTGCCTGTCTTCTTAGCAACATCCATACATTTTTAAAATTCGTTTCTCTCCTGGGTGTCCTTCCTTCCCAGCCCAGTCAGGGTGTCTTAGTAACTCCACCCAGCTGGGTTCCTGGGTTTTATTTCCTCCTCCTCCCATGGTCCTGATTTCTGACTACCTTGCTTCCCTCTGTCTCCTCATTATAAACAAAAAATGCATTTATACATTATTTTAAAAATATATTCAACTAACCATAGGTTTTTATTCTTCATTTGGATTTGAGGTTTTGTAGACTGGTGTGAGGAGAACAGCTTTACTGCCAGGTAAAGCCTTTGTAATTTCCTACAATCAGGTCTGAACTCCTCATGTCTTAACCTTTCCTTCTTGCTTACACTAATCTTCAAGGCCAGCCAGAGATGAGAGCCTAATACCTTCTCAGATTTTATCTGAACATGTGTACAGCCCTGAACATGCACATGACCTTCGAGAGTACCAGGAATGTACCAATCTTTTCAAATCCCCCCATGAACATATTTCCCAGTGCTACTTTTAAGTTTTTAGTCAACTTTTTGTTTGCCCCAACTGTTTTTACCACCTCAGGCAGCTATGATGTTAGATACAGTTGACTCTTGAACAACACAGGGTAAGGGCACCGACCTTCCACACAGTCCAGAATTCTTCATATCTTATGTTGGCATTCTGCCTAGGTGGATTTCCAACTGGAGATTTAAAATACTAATTTTGATCTTCGGTTGGTTAAATCCATGGGTGTAAAACCTGGGGATACAAGGGCCAACTACCTATTTATTGAAATAAAATTGCTTATAAATAGAACCACACAGTTCAAACCAGTGTTGATCAAAGGACAAACGTAATTGCCACTAATTTTTTTTTTTTTTTTTGACACATACCCTGGACATTCTCAGTAAATGAAAGCCTCAGTCAGGTGAAAGAAGGACAAGCTCTACACGTGAAAGTTTCCAGAAAACGGCCAGCCAGGTCATATAATAACAATTTCCTGAGGAATTGATGTTTGGGGAATCTCCAAACCTAGCCCTGCCTCCTCCAGTGGCAGCTAGGCCGCTGGATTTCATAACTCCCTTTACTGTGAGGTTGTTGGTTTTTAAGGTTACTGCAAAGCTATAGAGGAGGTGATGGGAATAGGATATGTTAAAACATCACAAAGCTCATTGCTCTTATCTAGATAAAGTTGTTTTTCTTAAATAAATGCTCCTTAGATAATTTTAAGCCTTAAGTTATTCTCCAGAGTTTTTTGTTTGTTGTTTTTTGTGTGTGTGTGTGTGTGTGTGTGTGTTTTGTTTTTTTGTTTGTTTTACCAGTGCTTTCATTAGCTTTATGGGGTAGTGGGTCTTTGGAGGTCTTTAGTCTTCCATTGCTACAGATGGCAGCCTTAGAATTGTTTTTGCATGGGTACAATAAGCAGATACTGACTGATTCATGAGCAAAAGAAATCTCTTAAAATCACAATGGTTATTAAAAGCTTAGAAATGACACACATGGTCTTCCCATCAGCCACAGAAAAACATTTTCTTTCGTTTTTTAAATTTTTAATTTAATTTTTCCCATCACCAGAAAAACATTTTCAAAGCTATGAGAGTAACACTTACATTGGCCTTTTGTCAATGATGGCAAATGACCCCTTGGAAAGTAAGGTCAGCCATGCTTGAGCTGAAAAAAACACATACATCATGAATGAACATAATGCATAAATCCCCAAACAATGCACTTTAACAGAACTAACAAACAAAACACAATGGTTATCTTAGAAAACTGAGTAAGTATCCTGAAATTTACCTAAAACCAAGACAGACCTGGTATTTAATTCAAGATAAAAATGATATCCCTTTGAAAGTCTGGTTAGGACAAAGATGCTTCCATGGCAGACCCTGGAGCTGGCATCTCTGCTTCACCTGCTCTTTGTCTGTGAGGTAACTCGCAGTTGCATTGCCCCAGAATCTAGATACTGCCGCAAGCTTTACCAAATCAAAAATAAAACAAAAATGTAGTTTCTCTCTCTGCTTTGTTCATTCCAGTTTAAAGTCTTGTTGGGAGCATCTTATCGGCCAAACTTTACTTATAGGAACAGGCATTAATTAGTTTTTCAGAGCCAAGAAAAAAAGAAGTAACGCAACTTATTTAAGTGGATAAAATTCCTGAATATATATATGAAGAAAGGGAACCCAAAGTGACATATATTATGAGACTTTTCACTGGCTTTTAGAAAACATACTTATAACAGCAAGTAACAAATAGACTGAAAAAATCAGCATAATAAAGCCTTGCACATATTTGTGATATAACCCATTAGACTACAAAATCTCATTTTAAACAGCTCTTAAAAGGAACACTTGTTTCAGATTGGTCCTTTAATTACATTTCCTTAATTACATCAGTGATATTTGTTCTCTTCATGTCTTTTTTTACCTTAAAATTAATTTTCTCACAAAACAAGGAGGACCTATGTTTATCTAAAAGGGTTCTTTCTTTAGAGTTCAAAATTAAAGATTTAAAACTGTCAACTCAGGTTTATTTGTCAGATATATTAAAAAAGATATAGTAAAAATAAAAAAAGTAAATATAATAGATACGTTGGGATGCAAAAAAGACTTTTTTTGATAATATGCATTCCTATACACATTCATAAGTACATATATACAAATGTATACACCAATCCAAAATTTCTAGTAATTATGCATATCTGATTGAGAAAATAGGGAAAATTCTGAAGAGGATATGGTCAAACTTGACCATTTTCATTTGAAATTTTAATATTTGAGTAAACAAAATCATAATAATGTCATAATGTTACCTTTCTTATTACTTATGCAGATGTACTATAGACATAGCCCTGTGTACAGTTAAAAATATTTTGGAACATTGTTGCTTTACTTTTATTTTATCACTTTCTCTGGGAAATAAAACATATGCCATTAGTAATGTCAGCAAAAAAGAAAGTGAGGAAGGAAAAACTACAATAAACTCAACTCTTAATAGAATGTGATCTTATATACACTGATTTATAAATTATAAATATCACTGAAGCTCTTATTATACATTTAGTCTTCTGTGTTCCTGTTACTTGTTGAATTCTAAGTTTAGATATTTCCTGGTGTCTTTCCACTCAACTATGTTCTTATTTAAATAAACATTGATGACCTTTTAGTGCTAAGAATTCCATTATGTATTAGGGAAAAAGAGATGAATAAAAATCAATTACCTACTTGCAATATTATACACACTGGTTATATACACTAGTTGCAAATTCTCTCTTACAAATAAAAATTATATATTCAGGTGCAAATATTGTTTTACTTAATCTAGTCTTCATTTTCAGAAGTAAAATTTCATACCACAAAAATGTGTGATTGATCTTCAACATGATTCTTCTATAGCAGTGACGGCGAACCTATGACACGCGTGTCAGAGGTAACACGCGAACTCATTTTTTTCGTTGATTTTTCTTTGTTAAATGGCATTTAAATATATAAAATAAATATCAAAAATATAAATCTTTGCTTTACTATGGTTGCAAATATCAAAAAATTTCTATATGTGACACGGCACCAGAGTTAAGTTAGGGTTTTTCAAAATGCTGACACACCGAGCTCAAAAGTTTCGCCATCACTGCTCTATTGTCTCTGGATGTCCCATCTCTTAAATAATAAAAAATTATATTTTAGCCTGGCCGGTGTGGCTCTATGGCTGATCACTGACCCATTAACCAGGAGGCCATGGTTCAATTTCTGGTCAGGACACTTGCCTGGGTTGCAGGCTCCATCCCCAGTAGGGGGCATGCATGAGGAAGCCAATTGCTGACTCTCATCACTGATGTTTCTATCTCTCTCTCCCTCGCCCTTCCTCTCTCTGAAATCAATAAAAACATATTTTTTAAAATTATATTTTATCTTCTCACATGGGATTCTATTAAGGAATACAGATGTTGTATTCTCCAGTGGTGTTAACAATTTGTGGACTGAGTAGAGAGAACTTCCTTTATTGTACTATGCTTTGATAAAATGCTAAAGGCTAATAGGACATATTCTAGAACACTGGCCCCTGAATCTAGAATCTGAATACACATACTTTCCCCTTTCTGAGCAACCTTTAGAGATGTACCTGTTTGATCTAAGAGTCATGGTATCAATTTTCCTAAGAATGTTATATATAATGTCACTTACTTGGTTCTCTTCTGTGAGTTAAATGTTATCAATTCTGGAATTAAATTTGCAGCCTAACAAGAACAAATAAGCATGCATTTTTGTTAGCAATCTCACACTTTGCTCTAGTTTATATTTCTTTGCTTGTTTTGCTATTGTTTTGACCACCTAGTTTTAATAAAAAATAGCAATCTCTATTTTATACATTTTTGAAATCACCTTAATTTTTCAATAATAAAATCAGGTATTAAGTTAACGATAATTTTAGCAGAATTAGCCTAGTTAAATACGAGGAAGATTTGTGTAAGAATGTTTATTGGTTAAATCATTCAAGCATTAAAATTGCACTACTACACACTATAATACTCATGTTAGAATAAAAAGATGTTGCACTCAAGGATTTTGCACTTGAGTGAGAGACCAGAAAAGTTGAAAGACAATTAAAATGAAGTGTTTTAAGTACCATAAGTAAGAATGTTATGATTATATTGTTTTAAGTCAAATGGATAATTAAGAAAAACTTCTAATGAGAAGTGATTACTAAACTGAGCCATTGAGAATTAGTAATCAGACAAACTGAATTAAAAATTACATATAAGTAAACAAAATGAAATGCGTAAAACACAAATGTGAAAGAGATCATAAGATATTTGAGTAGCAAATCACTAGGTTGCTAGAAGACAAATTAGTTTCAAAGATGTTGGATTATCACATGAATATATTTTAAAATACAACAAATATTCTTTTTCATATTTAATCTGTAGCACAAAACATGTCTGAGAATATAATATGACCTCTGTAATCCCACTGTATGATAATATTTTAATTAGAATTTTAATACAATTGTTAAATGTTTATTGTCCAGGTATATTTGAATTTGGCCCAAATTTCAAATAATGAAGGTATAAATTCACTTGCTTTCCTTGAATAGAGAGGAAATGAGATTGGATTTTTAAAGGGTAATCTATTCACTCAGGTGAATCACCCACAAAGAGCTATTAACAGAGAAGAAATGATATTAAATCAACTACAGAAAGCTTACCACTTCAGTTGCTGTTATTCTGGTTTGGACTGCTAATTTATTGCTTGCTTTTGTTTTTTTAGATTTATCTGGGGAGATTATTTTATTTTACATTTTAATTTTTTTCATATATGTCTTCAACCTGAATGACCATGCAAATCATTCATATCTCAATTTAAAATGCATGTTAAAGTTACATTAATATAAAATACCTACAGTTCTAACAATTTCCCATCTCAGTGTGCAGGTGGTAATGGGATGCCAAAGTAAACAAAACAAAAACATTATGTAGACTAATAGCTATTTAAACCTAGAGAGTATCTAAGAGTATTTACTCCAGAATCTAATTTTTACAAATGAGAACACTGAAGGTGAGAAAGATTAAGTAACTTGTTGAAGTTTATACAGCTCATTAGTGGCAAAGCTTGGTTTGGAATTCTTCATAGCTTTCAAGTTTGTTTTGACTTGCTTTGCTTTTTGCATTGATTTTCTACCTCACTGCGATTATGTGTTTGTTACTATTTCTAGAATATATTAAGTTCACTCTTCACAGTAAATATGAGGAGCTTAAAAATATGATGAGCTTAAATATGATGAGCCAGGTTTTGTGGAGCTTAAAAATGGGACCCTCCTTAGGGCCCCAGAAGGAGCCTGGTGAGGGGCCTTGAACCTTAAGCTTCATCAGCCTCACAGGAAATCTTTTCTCAATGAGCAGGGTTATCAGTGTTAACTCTAAAACCATATTTTGCTTTAGTCAATAAATTATGTAATTTGATATGTTTTTATTTTTATAAGGGTTACTAATGATAGTGTTATGTTACATATAAATTCATACTGCATTCAAAAGTATATATAGTTTTATGAATCTCAGATGGATTGGAGAGAGGGAAGAGATTAAAAAATAATTTATATGCATCTATTCATGACCCATGGACACAGAGGATAGATAGGTGAAGGCCTAAAGGGGGTGAGGGCGGAGTGGAGGGAGTCAGTGGGGGAAAAAGCAGACAACTGTCATACTTTCAACAATAAAGATAAAATTTTAAAATAGATTATATACAGTTTTAAATTTTCTAAAAATTATTTTCTTTTTCATGTAGTGTAGAAAAGCCATAAGCACTGTGGTCTATACCTTCAGGCTATAAATGTACTATTGCTTAAAACATTTTAAATAACTATATAAATAGCCAACTGAAAATCTGTGGATGAGCATGATTTTTGCTAGAGTGACTGATTTGATTAAATAGTTCTAATTCTTTAGAACTGTTGTTCATATAAATCTACAGATTTATAATTTAAATATGGCTACCCTGATATTAACTATAAATACCTTTGTCATGGCCAATGTTATAACACCAGTAAAATGCTTTTATTTGCTATTTTATTGATGTGATATTATGAATTTTTGTACTGTAATCCTTTAACCATTCAAAAAAATAGATTTTAACTAAATTACCCCAAAAATATACTTTCATTAAAGTGAAAGAAAAGACCACATATATATGTCTACATATATTTATTATGTTTTAATTTTTAGGTGAATGAAATCAACCCTCTTCATGTATTTAATAAAATCACCTTTGCTAGAATGTAAGCCCAAGAGGAAATAATCTTTTGTTTGTTCTGGTCTGACAAGCACCCAACACATATAGGAAACCAAATATTTTTAATGAATTAATATTTTTAAATAAAAGAGTGTGCCCCATAAATTTGAAGGAATTGCTATAGTTACCAACTATTTATATGAATATTATAAGAATGTTTAATTTTATGACAAGTAATATAAATCTTTATTTAAATGTTTAGTCTTTTGAATCACTTCTACCTATTCTTATGGCATTTGACTGACATTGGAGGCTCAGTGTGCCTCTGTCCTCATTAATGTAACAGCAAACACTCCAAGATACTAAGTACTTAAGCTTGAGCGCATTAGCTATGCCATATATAGGAAGTTAGTCCTGCCCTTAGTCACGAGTTTTCTATTAGTTTGATTAGATGAATTCATCATTCAGGACTCCCAGGAAAAGCTTTAAACAAAAATGTATGCGATTTTTTTCCTTTGCCCTGAGAAAGGGATTAGATTGTCAGATTTGATATAGAAAAAAGTTTGTTCCAAAAACATTTCACTTTTTCACAAGACATAAAGCTTCTACTCACGAAACAATAAAGATGAAAAATGATGTCCTAGCAACATTTTATTTCCTGATGGTTTCAGTTAAAATATAGTTTTAAATGTAGATGTTCAAATAGAATTTGTAAGTAGCTTTAATGGTAAGATGACTTATACAATAAAAGATAAATCACAGACCTTCAGTTAAATTTTTTCTAAAAAGTTAATATAAAAGAAAGTATAGCATCAGTGTGTTCCACTTGAATAGAATGACATAGCTACTTATACCCTTTCTTTTATCAGTTACATGTTGAATACATCTTAAACTTTGGAATAAAAGAAAAGAAAAGAAAAGAATGCAAAAATAAACTCATATTATATTTTATGTTTGGTAAAAGAAAAAGAATAAAGCAAAAATCATTTTCATTATATTACCAAACAGTACTATTTTACATTCTTAAAGGATGGTAAAAATGCAGAATAATTAATATTATTTTAATGTAATATACAAAACCCCAATATATTAAAATTTAAGAACTTAAAACAGACCACATATTTATATACAGTATCCATATATATATACATATATGTGTGTGTGTGTGTGTGTGTATATATATATATATATATATATATATATATAACCATATATATATTTGCACATAGATGAATATTCAAATTATCTGGGACTCCATCACAGTAATGACCAAATAGCAGGCTGCAGGCTGTGTGGGGCGACAAGGGTGGCAGGGGGGTTAGTGAGGGATGACCAAATGACTGAACAGCAGGCTGTGTGAGTCGACCAGGCTCACAGTGGGGGGCAGTTGCGGGCAACCAGGCCTGCAGGCAGAGTCAGTAAGGGGCAATCAGGCAGGCAGGCAGGTGAGCAGTTAGGAGCCTGTGGTCCTGGATTGTGAGAGGGATATCTGGCAGTCAGACATCCCCCAAGGGGTCCCGGATTGGAGAGGGTGCAGGCTGGGCTAAGGGGACCCCACCCAGGCACAAATTTCGTGCACTGGGCCTCTAGTACTAGTATATATTTGTACTTTTATGTCAAAATCTAATTAAAGCCTTTAATTACAATGTTATCCTTAGTCTGAAAGGCCTAAACTTCAGGTCTCTATGTTAACATGAGTATTGTAGCATAGTTACTGTTCTTTTTAGCACACAAATAAATTTTTCTTTGATACGAAATCTTTTAATAAGGTTAAAAGAGTCTTTATACTCGTTATTTTTACAATTAAACTATTTGTCTCATTTTTAATTTTGTAAAAATAATTAGCTTTTAATATAGGATCAGTTATAACACTGTCAGACTTAGATAATATACTGAGCCAAACTAAGTTCAACTTGATGGTTTATTATGTTGGATCAAAACTTTCAGTGTAATTTTATACATTCAGCAAGGAATTTTCTGGATACCAAACAGAAAACTGAACAAAGAAGATTCTCATATTGCTTTGGATTTTGTAAGGTAACAAAAACACATGTATTTAATAGATGTTGACTTTAGGACAATTTATTTTGATTCTAGCACAATTTCTTTTGGGGAATATATAATGCTATACTTATATTCCCCAATGCTATACTTATAAATAAAATGTGTACATTATTATAATAGTTATAACCATCCTATTGAGGTTTTCAAAGTTTTTCTATAAGAAAGTTTCTCAGTTTCATACTATTACATTAAAATAACAATAAATGTACTTTTTATAAAAAACGGTGTTACATAATATGTGTGTTAATGACAAAATAATGAGTGTCTCTGAGGAAATACAAATGAAATATATATAAATATATAAAAAAATGTCTTTTATATAAATATATTGATTTTAGAATATAAATATTTGGGTTTCTTTGGTAGGTATCTGTAGCCAAAATCTACTTCTCTCCCACACAGACTGTGTCAATTCAAATCAAATAAAAATGAGGAAAACTAGATACACTGCTTGATTTGTATGATAAACAAATTGCAACCCTTTGCTGTTACATACAGCAAAAACTGTGTTTTAAAGTAGGCTATAGAATCCCCATATTTGGCTATACTTAAAAAAGCCCTTGAATATGCTATTGAACAACCTGTTACAATCTTATAATCTTCTCTTCAAATCACATAATTTGTTGGTGGTGAGGGAAGAGGTGCTTATAAAATATTTCATGTTATTCCACATACTTTAATTTAAAGACCACACATTTCAGTAAGGGACAGAGTGTTTATATTAATTATACAAAATAAATATGATTGACATAGCTGATGATCTTGTAATAGGCCACACCTGTATCTGAGCTTCTGCTGAGACTTGTTTAAATAACAACAAACCACTCTTATTTGCAGCAGCTAATTTAAATGTTGACTAATGGGTCTCAATAAAAACTGAAGTAAAAAATATGAAAAATATATATTTTAGTTCTTATGCTGACATATTCTAAAAAATTACAGAGAATATAGAAATTGAAATATTTGTATTTTTATGAATAAAACAATTTTAAATTGTTGCTCTACATTATCTTATGTTAAATGTATAGATTCTCATGCCATCCTATATAATAAAGAGGTACTATGCAAATTGACCCTCACACCCTCAACAAGATGGCTGCCTATGACCAGGCTGGCAGGGGGTCAGTGGGGGATGACCAAACAACTGAACAAACAGACTTCGTGAGGTGACCAGCTGGCACAGAAGGGCAGTTGGGGGCAACCAGGCTGACAGGGGGATTAGTAAGAGGTGATCAGGCTGGTGGGGGGGCAGTGAGGTACGACCAGGCTAGCAGGGGTGGCAATTAGGGGTGATCAGGCCAGCAGGAAGGGGACAGTTAGAAGTGACCAGGATGGCAGGGAGGGGGCAGTTGAGGGCAACCTGACCAGCAGCGGGGGGAAGTTAGGGGTGACAAGGCCAGCATGGGGGGAAGTTGGGGGCAACCTGGCCAGCAGCGGGGGGCAGTTAGGGGTGATCAGGCTGGCACACAGAGGCAGTGAGGGGCAATCAGGCCAGCGGGGGAGGGGGGGCAATTAGTGGCAACCAGACAGGCAGGCAGGTGAGCAATTAATAGCCAGTGATCCAGGGTCGTGAGAAGGATATCTGACTGCTGGTTTTGGCCCCATCCCAGCAATTGGACATCCCCCAAGGTGTTCCCGATTGGAGAGGTTGCAGGCTGGGCTGAGGGGATCCCCCCCCCCCCCCCCGTGCATGAATTTTGTGCACTGGGCCTCTAGTTTGTTAATAAAAAGACAAATGCTTTAATCTATAATGTTTATTTCCACTTTTGAGTTTTTATCTTTTATTTAAACAGACATAATGCTCTTTCATTATGTTCCTCCTCCCACCTCCCCTCTGACAGCTGTCTATTTCATGTATCTGTGACTGTTTTTATTTATCAGTTTTGTCTTATATTATTATAATATATATATATATATATATTGAGTGGCCAGATTATTATTATAATAATCCAGCCACTTAGTGTGTGTGTGTGTGTGTGTATATATATATATGCCTGTGTTAATTACAGAGTACAATCAAATAATATTACTACTAATTTTTTCCTGTTTTGATGATGACAAATATGAATGGTTGCACATTTCATAAATCAATATACACAAAAAAATATTGATTATTCAACATCCTCAAGCAGTAACTGATGCTGTATTTTAATAATTGCCAAATTTTGGAAATACATGTAAAATATCACTATTATATGTAAAATTTATAACTAAGGGGAAAAAGGAGAGAATTCTAAGAAAAATGGTGCAAACAGCAATTGGATTCATGTGAATCCAGATCATTTTTTGTTTCTTCATGGACTGCATTTTGAACCTGACCTTATTTTTGATTCTTAGTATATGAAATCACAAAAAACAAAGAGTTGTATTTTTTAAAAAAAGGTAAGTGCTAAAAACTCTCCCACATACCTTAAGAACATTTTCTTTTTTTATGTTTATTGTTGACGCTATTACAGATGTCTCCATTTCCTCTCCCTTTGCCCTTCTATACGCCGCCCCCCCCCACCCACAACCCAACCCCACCTTCCCTCTGGCCATCACCACTCTGTTTCTGTGTCTATGGGTTATGCATATATATTCTTTGTCTAATCCCTTCATCCTCTTTCATTATGTTCCTCCTCCCACCTCCCCTCTGACAGCTGTCTATTCCATGTATCTGTGACTCTGTTTTTATTTATCAGTTTATTTTGTTCATTAGATTCCACATATAAGTGAGATCACGTGGTATTTGCCTTTCTCTGACTGGTTTATTTAACTTAGAATAATAATCTCTAGGTCCATCCATGCTGTCACAAAAGGGAAGATTTCCTTCTTTTTATGGCTGCATGGTGTTCCATGGTATAAATGTACCACAGCTTTTTTATTCATTCATCTACTGATGGACACTTGGGCTGTTTTCAGAACTTGGCTAGTGTAAATTTTGCTGCTGTGAACCGAAGGGCATATATATTCTTTCAAAGTGGTGTTTTGGGATTCTTTTTTTTTAATTTCAGTTTTTTTAAAAATATATTTTATTGATTTCTTACAGAGAGGAAGGGAGAGGGATAGACAGTTAGAAACATCGATGAGAGAGATACATCGATCAGCTGCATCCTGCACATCCCCAACTGGTACATGCCCTGTCGGAATCGAACCTGGGACCTTTCAGTCCACAGGCTGACGCTCTATCCACTGAGCAAACCAGTTAGGGCTGTTTGGGATTCTTACGGTAAATTCCTAGAGTTAGAATTGCTGGGTCAAAATGCAGTTGCATTTTTAATTTTTTGAGAGGACTCCATACTGTTTTCCACAGTGGCTGCACCTAATTCTCACAACAGCCCCTTTAGGTAAATGCCATTATTACCACTCTTTTCCAGATAAGAAAACTGAAGCTTCAAGTGTTAAAGCATATGACTTGCTATCACAAGGATACCAAAAACTTTTTGCATACAATTTCATGCTCTAATCAGTACTTTTTATTAATATTCTGATTCAGTTCTAAGTTAGAAAATACCTCATATCAGTCAATAACACCCAGGCAATGGGCAAATCCCTAAGACTTCTTTACTTATTTATTTATCTTTATTTTTGAAAGTATTACAGATGTCCCCTTATTCCCCCATTGACCCCCTCCACTCTGCATCTGCCCCCCCTTTGGCCTTCACCACACTATTGTCTGTGTCCAGGAGTTATGCATATAAGTTATTTGGTTAATCTACTCCCACCCCCCTTCCCTCTGAGACTTTTGAATGGAATGATGTGTGTCTAGCTAGAATTAAAAAAAAAAGAGGGGTCAACAGGTAACAACATCTCAGGAACTAGTGGGCAGTTATTTTCAACTGCTACAGTTGCTTATTTTGCTTATGCTAATTTTCATTTGTTTCTATGTAATTGAATACAGCTGCATAGGTATAACAGAACTGGTATCTATATATATAAAAGCCAAAGTGACCATTACGACCAAATGACTGGAACGACCAGAATGACCAGTCTACCAGTCTCTATGATGCATGCTGACCACCAGGGGACAGACACTCAATGCAGGAGCTGCCCCCTGGTGGTCAGTGCACTCCCACAGCCAACCTCCCCTCGTCCCTCTGCCCATCCCTCCCCCTCTGCCCCCATCCGGCAAGCCCTGTCCAGCAGGCCCCATCCGGCAGCCAGCAGGCCCCGTCCAGTGGCCGGTGGCCCCCAGGTCCTGGCTGGCAGGCCCCTAGACCCCAGCCAGCAGCTGGCAGGCCCTGCCCGGCCTGGCCCCTATTGGGACTAGGTCAGACAGCCCAATAGGCCTTGATTGCTGGCCAGGAGTAGGGACCCCACCCTTGCATGAATTTCGTGCATTGGGCCTCTAGTAAGTAAATAAAAATGCTTTTCTCTGTTGCCTCAAAAATAGCATTTTCTAGTATCAACTAAGAACTGTATAAAGCCATGACATTAAAATGGTATTCTGGGATCCTAGTCTTACTGCAATTATTTTATCTAATTTATACTATTTATTTATAAGTTTTGCAATACTAAAAAAATACAAATCTGAAAAATATCTTAGTGAATTTTACTGTTTTGATATCATATATTCACCTTTTTTATTAAAGTCTCCTTATTGAGATCATTTTGGCAAGGAGTAAGGAAACATTACAACATCATTTTGATTAAACAGAGTGCACCCAAAATTATTTTATACTATATTATCCCTCAATCTTAGCACTTAGGAAACCTTAACACCTAAAACTATGCACCCCAATCCCTTAATTGTAAGCCCCTCTTGGCAAATAAACTATATCTAGTTCTCATTTTTGACATTCCCAACTGCTTTTGACTAAAAACAGCTCATATAAATCTGTGCCAGCAAAGGTCAATTGCTGCCAGAACGCAAGGAGGCATGAAATGACAGATAAGGGCCATTATTGAAAGAGTCTATAGATGGGGTCTCTAACCTTGTCCTTACATCTAAAAATTTATGAAATATTTATTAACTTGTCTGCATCTCCCTAAAAGATTTAGGATGGGAAGTGAAAGTTAAGTGGTTTATTAAAAGTAAAATGAGCCGAGACCGGTTGGCTCAGTGGATAGAGCGTCGGCCTGCAGACTGAAAGGTCCCAGGTTCGATTCCGGTCAAGGGCATGTACCTGGGTTGCGGGCACATCCCCAGTGGGAGATGTGCAGGAGGCGGCTGATCGATGTTTCTCTCTCATCGATGTTTCTAACTCTCTATCTCTCTCCCTTCCTCTCTGTAAAAAATCAATAAAATATATTAAAAAAAAAAAAAAAAGTAAAATGAGGGAGTTGATTTTCATTGCTTAAGTTAAGTTTGAAGACAATGGATAAAAAACTGTCAATATACCTTGATCTCTCCCCTTTATTTATTTCTCCCTAAAAGATGTTAAATTTCTGAAACACAAATCTGTCTATTTACCCGTCTATGAAGAAGAAACTCCTTAAAGTAATATTCACAGCTCATTAATATTTACTGTTTGCCTCATGCCATTTTAAAGTCTGCTACTTCCCTCTGTTACTACACCCTGAGATTTATCGCACGAGGTATCTTACCAAGCTAGATATACGAAACTGCTTTACAGCCTGCTTTGCTCAAGTTGTTGTCTCTTCCCAGATTGACCCTTCCTCTGTTTCCTATCTAGAATTGTTACTCAACCCATAATAGTGAGTCTAATGTCATTCCCTAGACAAGGTCTTCCTTTATCACCCATGGTAATGCTAGTTATCCTCTCCTCTGCATTCATGATACGTAGTGGGTGTGGCTTAGCACCCATTACTGTAGATCATAATCATTTAGTTAAACATGTTTCATACTTAGTCTCTTAGCTTCTAGAAGAGACTCTGTCATGCTCATTTTTTCCAAATATTTTTTATTGATTTTTACAGAGAAAGGAAGGGAGAGGGAGAGAGAGAGAAACATAGAAGTGAGAGCAAAACATGGATTGGGGGCATTAAGACCAAATGACTGGAACGGCCAGAACAACCAGTCGACCAGTCACTATGATGCACACTGACCACCAGGGGACAGACACTCAATGCAGAAGCTGGGGATTGAGCCCACAATACAGGCAATGTCGTTCCATATTTCCATCAGTGTGTTCCATATTTCCATGGTCATTGGTCGTTCTGGTCGTTCCAGTCATTTGGTCGTAATGCCCCCAATCCATGTTTTGCTCTCAGAATTCAGGCATGTGCCCTGACCAGGAATCAAACCCAAAACTGTTCAGTGAACAGGACAATGCCCATCCAACTGAGCCACACCAGCCAGGGCTGGCATACCCATTGTATTTAACTGCTCACAAATGCCTAAAACATTGTTAGCTCACATTAAAACTCTCATTAAGCTCTAACTGGTTTGGCTCAGTGGATAGACCATTGGCCTGCGGACTGGAAGGTCCCAGGTTCAATTCTGGTCAAGGGCATGTACCTTGGTTGCAGGCACATCCCCAATAGGAGGTGTGCAGGAGGCAGCTGATCAATGTTTCTGTCCCATCAATGTTTCTGACTCTCTATCCCTCTCTCTTCCTCTCTGTAAAAAAATCAATAAAATATTAAAAAAAAAACTCATTAAATCAGTATAACATACTGTCATCAATTGCAAATATATATATCCCTAGCTGGTTTGGCTTAGTGAATAGAGCATCAGCCTATGGACTGAAGGGTCCTGAGTTCGATTCTGGTTGAGGGCACATGCCGGGGTTGCAGGATCGATCCCCAGTAGGGGGCGTGCAGGAGGCAGCCAATCGGTGATTCTCTCTCATCATTGATGTTTCTATCTCTCTCTCTCCCTCTCTCTTCCTCACTGAAATCAATAAAAATATATTTTAAAAAAAAAGCCTAAACAACTGTCTGAACATTTGCCTGGTAGCTATGACATGCAATGACCACCAGGGGTCAGACACTTAATGCACAGGCATGGAAATATGGAACAGACTGATGAATCTCAGAGGGAAGAGAGGAGGGGTGAGGACGGGAAGATATTAACCAAAGATCTTATATGCATACTAGAGGCCCGGTGCACAGATTCATGCACTGGTGGGTTCCCTCAGCCTGGCCCGCAGGATGGGCTGAAACTGGCTTTCTGACATCCCCTGAAGGGTTCTAGATTGCGAGAGGGCACAGACCAGGCGAGGAACCCCACTGGTGCACGTGCTTTTGGGCCTCTAATATATTAATAAAACCTTTAAAAACATTTTAGTTTCTTGTTAAGAACAATACTTGTTCAATTTCTGTAAGTACCTGACATTCAAATACATATATATTTAGTCAAGAAATCTCAGTTCAAGGAAGAAATAGTTAATAATTAACAGAAGCATAAACAAGACCTTAACTAATGAAGTTATTAATAATTAGTGGGTGGGTTTTAATCATACCACCTCAAGGTCAATGTGTAACAGAAACAAACTATATACAAATGTGGGGACAATTAATCCCTAAGCGAGTCAGATAGAAAGCACTTGATATGTTAGACTTGACTTTATACTTGTTACAATATCTTCTTTAAGCCTTTGGACACTTGTTTTAGTCAAGACAACAGTGAAATTATTTTTTATCTGCTGTTTAGATATATTTTTTTAATGACAATTATGTAATTTTTTACTGTTAAAAACTTTAATGAAAATGACCCTGGAAAAATCCTATGATTTACTATACTAGTAAATCAAACTATGTTGGCTTAGAAAATTTACACTGTAATTTCTTTTTGGTTTAACCATACAGAAATTGTTCCTTTAATCTGAAAAAAACTCAGATCATTTTATATGAAATAATGGAAAAAAATTTTTTTTAAAGTTCTTAAAATATAATTGTTTCATTTTACTATTCGCAGGAAGAAATATTTTTAAATAAAACATCTAAGTTTTAATTTATAGTTTTTACTTAATAATTTGAAAATTTATTCTGTAAGCATTTATTAAATGACTAGAGGGCCATTGCACAAAATTCGTGCATGGGAGGGGGTTGTCCCTCAGCCCAGCCTGCACCCTCTTTAATCTGGGAACCCTCAGGGGATGCCCAACTGCCAGTTTAAGCCTCTGCGAGATTGGGCCTAAACCGGCTGTTGGACATCCCTCTCTCAATCCAGGACCACTGGCTCCTAACTGCCTGCCTGCCAGCCTGATCCCCCTAACTGCCCTCGCCTGCCAGCCTGATCTCCCTAACTGCTCTCCTCTGCTGGCCTGGTCCCCCTAATTGCTCTCTCCTGCTGACCTGATCGTCCAACTGCTCTGCCCTGCCAGCCTGATCCCCCTAACTGCCCTCGCCTGCCAGCCTGATCTCCCTAACTGCTCTCCTCTGCCAGCCTGATCTCCCTAACTGCTCTCCTCTGCTGGCCTGGTCCCCCTAATTGCTCTCTCCTGCTGACCTGATCGTCCAACTGCTCTGCCCTGCCAGCCTGATCCCCCTAACTGCTCTCCTCTGCCAGCCTGATCTCCCTAACTGCTCTCCTCTGCCGGCCTGGTCTCCCTAATTGCTCTCTCCTGCCAACCTGATCGTCCAACTGCTCTCCCCTGCCAGCCTGATCACCCCTAACTGCCTCTGCCTTGGCCCCGCCACCATGGCTTTGTCCAGAAGGACATCCAGTCTAATTTGCATATTACCCTTTTGCTAGTATAGATTGCCATTAGTTCAGCATTGTGCTCTATATTAAAACTTAAATATAATCAACAATCAGTATAATTTTTTCATAGAGAAAAAATTTTAAAGCATTATCTCTTAATTTACTTTCAAATTACTGCCCAACCCTTTCCATATCTTTATAGGGATTCTTTACTATCATATACTGCATTTCAAATGACTGAAAAAGATCAATTTGTTCTCTAGGCTTTAGTTTGCTAAATTAATACATTCTTTTACTCTTCCTATAATCTTCCATGGTTCATCTACTCATGGTACTTGTGAACAAACATTTATTGAATGTTCATTAGGTCTAAATCACAGTTCTAAGTGCTTTTTAAGATGCAACAATTAATCAGAGAAAAAAATCTTATTTTCACAGAAGCTGCAGTTTCTTAGACACAAACCCTAAATTATTTTAATACAATCCAGAAAATAATTAAAAACTGCCCCAAAACAGTGGGTTTTGTTTGTTTGTTTGTTTGTTTTTTGCAGCTTGGTAGGAAAATAAAATTTTATCTCTGGAAACTTGAATAAAGATTTAAATGATGGGCAGAATTTTGATATGCTACAGAGATCTTTTGCAGTGTAGGGTACAATCTAAGAAATGCCATGAAAGGTAGCCTACATGAAACTTAGATGAAACACCGACTATTACATCAGACTGATTTGAGTAATTTATAAATATTCTACTTGTAGATAGAATTTAAAAAGTTTGAGGCCAGATATTGAATAACATATCTTATAATAAAGTTTACTCTTTAAAATTTTCTCTACAGAGAAAAATCTTTAAAGTTTTTGAGCACGGCTTGTTTTTGCTACTGGGTGATCAATCTCAATTTCATAGAAGCATCAGAAATCAGTTGGAGAAAGAAGATAGGCAGGTAGTAAACTGAGTTAGAAAGCTGCTGAAATATATAAAGTGAAAATTAAATAAAACAACTTATGGAGAAATCAAAAAGAAAGACTATGTAAAAGTTATTTTGCAAATAAAATCTTCCATTAAAATTATTAGTATGTGATTGATCTATTAATATTTTATACAATTAATTTTAATATGAATTGATGATAGTGATTATGTTAGTGTAGATCAATATTTCTTGATTGAGTAGAAGATATATTGTTAAAACAGAGTTTTCATTAGTAAGTGTATAAAACTTGTTAAAAAGGGTAAGTCATGTATAACAAACATGTTTTTCCTCACTACCCCTTTGATATACTAAACGTTATCTATATATTAAAGCCAAAAAAAATAAATCTGAGTTTTGCAATGTTTAGAATATTTTTTTTTCAAATTTAAGCAAATAATTCTAAGTTAAGCCTGAAAGTAAAAGTAATGATTGACATGTTTGTTTTCATTTCCAAAAATACTTCTTAATGATTTAGTCACAAATAAATGTAGCAATAATGGATTTAAACTAGATATACCCACACCTATTCTCTTTGAGATTTTAAAGCCAATTATTATTACCCAAGGCATTTTCTTGGCATATTTTGTAACCGGGATAACTCACCAGCCTTTAGTGGCTTTAATGTAAAAGTTCTATTCTATTTTATTTTTTTCTTGCAAAATCAAAGTGGCCCCCACTGCTATTTCTGCAGCCTGCTGGAGAGCACTTCTATAGGTCTAATCATCCTAGGAAAAAGACTTGTAGGGTTTAAATTATTATTTCCCATATTTTTTTTTTTCTTTCTGAGTAGACTAACAATATGAAATCTTGCATATAAGAAGAGATCTTAAAAACAGAAACAAAAAACCCTACAGTAAATAAATGAGTACTCATAAAAGGGTGGATTGGGACATTAGCCTCAGAAGCTTATCTCACACTAACCCAGCACAGCAAATGGGTGCTGAGTGACACAAAGCCCAAACAGCAGAGACAGAGGATTCCCTGTGTTCATAAAATGGTGAAGTGCAAACTAAGTCCCCCCAAAATAAGAAAGCAAGCAAAGAACATCAATCAGCAACCAAGTAACATTACGGACAGACAAGAACGCTCATTAGAAACCAAACAACAAAGAGACATAAAGCAACAATCAACAGACACTCTTATATACAATATTTATAGGCACGCATAACCCACAGACAAGACTTCATAAAACAGAGTCTTTTTCATGGATCTTTCAGAAGATGTCTTAAAGTGCCTGGGACTTACAGCCAGACTGTGGCCCAGAGGGCTCCCAGGTGGGGTCGCCAGTGAACACCTGCAAACAGCCTGCTGTTCACAGATCTCATCATATTCTGCTCTCCGTAATAACTATTGACTGGCGTCCAGAGTTGTTTTGGCCAAAATCTGCCAGTCCCAAGGCCTCAAATGGCAATTTTCAGACAAGGCATTAAGGAGTCCTTTTGCAAATGGACCGTTAGCCTCATTTTCTCTAACGCTTTTCCTTATTTCTTAAAGGTATTAAAGGAGAGTGGCTCATGAATCCTATTACCTTGCTGATCTTGCATAACTGCACACGCCAAAAGCTCTCCTTCTAACATAGATTGGCTGTCACATGATCCAATGACTGGGGATCTAGTTGATGAGCCTTCCTCACCAGAGGAGGAGAATGGGAAGGGCTTCCTCTGATGGTGGGGCCTTAGGTGTTACAGGCTCTACCTCAGGAGGAAGGGGCAGTGGTAAGGCCTCCTGCATTCTGTAGGCTTTTGATCCTCATTATAAAGTGGGCATAGTGCAGCTTGAACAAGAGCCCACATAGTTAAAGATGACAAGGGCATTTGTTTTCCCTGGGCCTGATTTCTCCTTAAATTCCTACCTACTTGCTTCCAGAGATCAAGGCCTAATGTTCCAGCATCAAGGAACCATGGATTATAAATTGTAACAGTCTGCAACAGGCTCTTTAATTGTTCTTCTGTAACCGAGGCACCATTTGCTTTTAATAACTTGTCAGACAGCTGCTGTCGGATTGTGAAAACTTAGCTAAGACACAATCCCATCAAAACTGGAAATCCCAAATGGGCTCCAATGACTTACTGTGTAGTAACTCTTCATTTTCTTACTCTTCGTTTTTGAGATTTCCGCCGTGTCTCGTTGTGTTCCTTGGTCCTCACATGGGGCACCACTTTCCGGGGCTGACCAGCAGACCCTGAGTGATGGATGAATGGATTACTTTGACACAAAGTTTGCTGTGAAAGAGAGGGCTAAGGGACTGCCTGGCTAAAGGAACCAGACTGCCTTGTTCGTCTGCCTCTTCAGGCTTTTATTATAACAGCATTTTGGGATAGAGTTTATCTTTTAGATACAATCAGTAGGGTAAGTAATCTTGGGAGGACACAGGTGTCTGCAATATCCTTTAAGCAAGACACCTAAAGACTAAGTATAAAGATTCTGGTAAACACCCAAGGGTCTGCACATGCACAAACTTGTTTGGAAAGGTCAAGGAACAATTAGGGGCGGACGCCTTTGGCCAACTTCCCTAGGATGGAATTCTGATAAGCAGAGTGGGCTGCCTTTAGCCAACTTGTCTAGGATGGAATTTCCTCCTTACAAAGTTTTCAACCAAGTCTCCTGTACTCCCCCACAAACAGCCAAGGCCACAATTGCTGTCTGGTTTGAATGAATCAAAATCATACCTTTTTTTTTTTTATCATATCAACAAAGATATATTTTTTGGTGTGCCGCATAACTTTAATAATTAGTTTATATGTGCCATGAGATGTAAAAGGTTGAAAACTACTGCCTCAGATAGTTATTATTCTAGACTAAAGATAGGCTTGTAACTGAGCCCTGGACAGGGAAGTATGGGAGAAATCTGCTGGGATATTTCTGAGAATCCTCCCTGACAAGATAAAGGATATCTATGCATACTTCCTTTTGTCTCCCGCTACCCAGTTCCCACTCACATTCTTGAGTGGATATAGTGTTATTACTATTTCCCTTCTTCTTCTTCTTCTTCTTCTTCTTCTTCTTCTTCTTCTTTTTCTCCTCCTCCTCCTCCTTCTCCTCCTCATTATTATTATTTGCTCTTTTTGTTATACAGAGCACACAAATAAAAAATAAAGTAAAATATATTACAGATATTCTAAAACTTAGTTCAGCTATATCTATCTATACAGAAAGAGGCATATTCCTCATATCTCCCATGTTTTTCTTATAAAGACACTCATCACTGAATTCAGGGACCATCTGCCTAATTCAAAATGATATCCTCATCTCAAGAGGCTTAACTTAATGACAATCAGAATAAGGTTACATTCATGTCTATACATTATGTGTATTTCTCTGAAATACATAATACATGTTGGTAACATACAATTTTTTAAAAAAACAAAATTAGAGTATTTGGTGGATATTGCTAAGGATTCAGGTATTATCTAAAAAGTCAGAAAGTTGAATGCGCCTAGTTGAGTGGACTAGAACAAAGTCAGCTGATCTCAGAGTAAAACCCAGAACAGCAATGGTTTAACAAGAATAAAGGGAGGATTTGAGCATCTGTGAGCAAGACCACCATTCAGCTGTCAAGCCCTGAGAGCACCAGCAGCTTTGCTGTTAGTCCCCTGTGTTTAACAACAGGCCCAAGGGCACCTCATTGCCTAATGCTGCTTCTACTCTATCCATTGTATCATCATTACAGACACAGCATACTAGTACCTATGCTTTAGTCAATTTGTTGCATCTGCCTAAAAAAAGACTGATGTTTTATCTTTTTTTACATTTTTTTTTTTTTGAGCAGCTATGTGACCACTTAAAACTTAGTGGCTTTATTATGATAGGATAAGAAAAAACAGGGTGAGTACCAATTATCAGTCACTGCTACATAGATAATATAGAAATCAAAGGTAAATGTTTAGCCTTTTAAAAATTCGGTAGAAAGGGTTTGACTCTAATTATAAAACAATTCTAGTTTTCATTCAAAAACTCACCTTGCCGAAACCGGTTTGGCTCAGTGGATAGAGCGTCGGCCTGCGGACTGAAAGGTCCCGGGTTCGATTCCGGTCGGGGGCATATACCTGGGTTGCGGACACATCCCCAGTTGGAGATGTGCAGGAGGCAGCTGATCGGTGTTTCTCTCTCATCGATGTTTCTAACTCTCTGTCTCTCTCCCTTCCTCTCTGTGAAAAATCAATAAAATATATTTTTTTTAAAAAAAACAACAAAAAACAAAACAAAACAAAAAAAACAAAAACAAAAACTCACCTTGCCTGCAATTAGTATGTACTAATATGATAGCTAAGCAAGGGATTAGCTAAGAAATAATCTCCAACATTTTTGTATGAGCATGATTATTGGTAAACAAGTTTTACAGCAATAGATTTTTCATAAATTAATTATTTACTCTAAGAGGATTTTTATAAATTATAAAAAATATATTAATTGTTTAAGACTACAATTATTATAAAACATGCAAAGGTACACATTAAATAATAAGACAATATAATTTCTAATATATTATTTGCATATCCGGATTATAGTATTGTGCACCCTATGAGGAAGAGGTCCTCCACTTTGGAGACCACTGTAACTTCTTAAACTTTAATATGCATATTACCTGAGGATTTTCTTAAAATGAAGATTTTTATTCAGTAGGTCAAGGGTGGGATACTTTGTAGGACTGCATAAAAAATATTACTAGCAACTAAAACCCATATGGAAAGTGCTTACCTTTAACTTTTGCTGTCTTACCTAAAAATGTGGGATAGCTTGCTACTTTCATTGAATTATCTTGAAGGAAAATTATACAGAAAAGTTCTAAAAGAGATTTTACTGCAGAATTATCAAGGGAAATAATATCTATAGTATAGTATAAAATATATAAGCAATTATATGAATTTAAAAGAAGAAAATTTTGGTAACTATAAACATCAAAAATAAATTTTACAAATTTTTGTCAGAAGAAATCATACAATTATTAAGTTAGAGTCACACAAAATTAAGTTAGAGACACTTTAGAGTCCTGGCTGGTTTTGCTCAGTGGTTAGAATGTCAGCCTGTGGACCAAAGGGTCATGGGTTTGATTCCTCTTGTGGATTTGATCCCCGGCTCCAGTCAGGGCCCAAGTGGGAGGCAACCAGTTGATGTTTCTCTCACCTCTCTCTCTCTCTCACCCTGCCCCTCCTCCAACCTTTCACTCTCTCTAAAAGATCAATGGAAAAAAATATCCTCTTCAGATCAGGATAAAAAAAATGACTTTAGATATTTCTATTGTTTTCATTAGATTATTAAGCTTTAATGCAGGTTTAACATTGTTACATGAATATAGCACAGAAAAATATTTTTTGCATTGTTGGCCTTGCTTTCCTACATCTGTAAAGATATTTTTAGTAAGCACAAGGAGGAAATTGAAGTATCATTCTGATTTTCAGATTATTCTGGTCCAATTATTCACTTCACTTAATGAGGCCTTTCCACAAGGGAATCATCACAGCTGCAAGAAACATGCAAATCACATTGTAAGGCATCCAGAGTTCAGAAATCCTGTGGTAATCTATACGAATATCTTTCTTTATAATCTGTAAGCATAAAGTATGAATATTTTCAAAGTAAACTTGAATATTTTTCAAATTTGGTTTATTAAAATATACAATCCTTGGAATATAGTTTGTATTCAACTATTAGAGTTGTTTGGGAAAGGAATATAAGTTTTGAAAATAAAAGAATATGTTACAATTATGCTTTGGTCCTGCTTGAAGATCTTAACAAAGCAGCTTTAATAACTAATTCTAAGAGGGATTATACTGACCATTTTACTTTTATAATAATTAAAATTTACTAACTTAATTATCAACCAGTAATAAACTCATACTATGACTTCTATATTTAATATACCATCATAAATGCTGGCACATCATAAATAAAGTAGGTGCTCTTTAAGAATGTGGAATCTAAAGAACAAAATAAACTGATGAACAAAATAAATCCAGGGACATGGAATAAGGCAGGAGGTGGGGAGAATTAACCAAAGAACTTATATGCATATGTGCATAACCCATGGACACAGACAACAGGGTGGTGAAGGTCCGGGGGGTGGCAGGGGAAGGCAGGCGAGAAGGGGTCAATGGGGAAACAGGGGACATCTGTAATACTTTCAACAATAAAGACAAATTTACATAAATAAATAAATAAATAAATAAATAAAATGGAAAGAACAAATAGGAGAAACATTAAAATCTAATCTAAAAAAATAATCAACTATTACATTAAATATAGATGGATTAAATAACCATGTAAGTCAAAGATCAGTATCCTGGAACAAAAACAAACTTAATGCAGGTTCATTAATATTTAAAAAATTATACCTTTAAGGTGAGAATCACTACTGTAGAGAGAAAAAATATTTCATAACTTAAAAAATAAATTCAGCAAGAAAAAATTGAATTCATAAATGTTGATAGCATACATTGAAATAAAGTAAGAAAGATAAAATATGTATTATATAGGAATTTTTTAATTAGAAAAAGATTACTGGGAGAAATTAAAGGTAATCTTAATAACATAGAAGTATATACTATGCTCTGTTCAAATTGATGTTACATTACTTAATACAACGTTGCTTAAAGTAATAAAGTATTTGAAATGGCAGTATAAAAATATTCTTCAATGTAGAGGCACAAGATGTATCAACTCTGATTTTAGAATTTTCTTTTTCACATGGACATAAATAAGAAAATGTCTTTAAGTTTGTAAAGCATCTAGGTCATACTATTTATTTTTGGTTCTAAATGTTTTCAATTTAATGATTAAACTTTAGTAAACAGTTTCTACAGCATTGCAATTGTTTCCTAACATCTACAGCCTACTCTGAATAGCATCATATATTTTACCATCAATTTTTTAAATATGTTTTTATTTATTTTTAGAGAGAGAGGGAGGGAGAGGAATGGGGGTTTGGAAACATTGCTGAGAGAGAAACATCATCAATCAGCTGCCTCCTGCACACCCCTACTGGGGATCGAGCCCGCAACCCAGCCTGACCAGGAATCGAGACTGTGACCTTGTGGTTCATGGATTGATGTTCAACCACTTTGCCACCCCAGCTGGGCTGTTTACTATCAATTTGATTTTTAAAATCTCACTGTGGAATAAATCCATTCAGTTTTCACTTCTATGTTCTAGGTGTGACCGTACTTGAAGGCCCGATTTATGCTGTGGGAGGCCATGATGGCTGGAGCTATCTGAATACAGTGGAGAGATGGGATCCCCAGAGTCAGCAGTGGACTTTTGTTGCAAGTATGTCAATTGCCCGAAGCACAGTTGGTGTAGCAGCACTGAATGGCAAGTGAGTAGATTTTTCCTTTTTATCTGGGAAAAAAAAAGTTTTTGAGTGAATATTCTTATAAATTAACTCTTAGTGAGATTGTTCAGTTAAAATCTTTTAAAAATATCTTCAGATTTTAATTGTTTTAAAAAATTAGTCTTCATGGATAATTGACAAATCAAGAAAGACTGTGCATTTTTCTGGTTGTCTCTTCATATAAAATAGAAACCAAAACTTCTTCACATGAATTGCTGGTTAAAGATGTATCAAATACATTTCATGAAAATTACATTCAATAAAGATTTGCAAACTTAATATTCTTTCTGATAACATTACCCGGTGAGACTCCAAAAGGCTATAAGAAGTTTGGTGCCCAATATATATTTTTTGCCTAATTATAACAATCTAGTCACTTTTCACAATTTCTACTTCTTTTACTCTATATCAGGAATTCTCAGCCTTAATACTCTTTACTTTTCGAGCCAGATATATTTCTGTTGGGGGTGAGGCTCTGGCCTGTGCATTGGAGGGTATTTAACGGCATCCTGAGCTTCTATGCACTAGGTGCTGGTTACTCCGACCCCAATGTGACAACCAAGATGCCTGCTGACGTTGTCAGATGTCCTTGGGGATGGCAAAATGCACTCCTTCTCATTACCTTGAGAACCCCTGGCCTGAACAAAGCTAATAACACATCTTTGCCTGGACAACTGCTCAAACTAACAATCTGGTCTCCCTACTCATTCCCATACAGTCCACTTGCTAAAGCAGCCAGAATAACCTTTTATGAATGCAAATAATGTCAGTGTTCTTCAAGGGCTCTCTTTGCAATTAGAATAAAATGCATGTCTTTACCTACAAGGAGCCACTAGATCTTGGCCCTGTCTGCTCCTTTTTCTCTGTGCATCAGCCAAGTTGCCCTTTTACCTATGCCTCAAATATGGCAACTTCTAAGCCAAATCAGTCCTTTTGTGTTTTCTTTTTTCTTTTTTTTTTTTTTTGTCTGAGATGCTGTTTCTAGCAAATCTCAGGTGCCTGAATCCTTCTCATTATTCAGGTTTCATCTCAGAATTTGTTCACATGAAGTTGTTTATTAGCCATTATATTTAAAATAGGCAACACTGCATACCTTTCCAAACTATTTACTTACTGTTCTTAAAATTATATATGTTATTGTTTTTGTCTCTTTTTTAAAAAACATATATATTTTATTGATTTTTTACAGAGATGAAGGGAGAGGGATAGAGAGTTGGAAACATCAATGAGAGAGAAACATCGATCAGCTGCCTCCTGCACGCCTCCTACTGGGGATGTGCCTGCAACCAAGGTACATGCCCTTGACCGGAATCAAACCTGGGACCTTTTAGTCCACAGGCCAACGCTCTACCCACTGAGCCAAACTGGTTAGGGCTGTTTTTGTCTCTTATCCCTAGCTTTATAAGTTCACTAAATGTTGATATTTTATAAGCATCACTCATTGTTATATTCTTGGGCTTGCTAGCCCTTTACCATACATACTCAGCAAATGGTGAATGAATTGCCCTTTTTGTTAATCCTCACCCAAGGATATTTTTTCCTTTAATTTTTAGAGAGAGTAGAAGGGAGAGAAAGAGGGGGAGGACGAGAAAGAGACAGAGACAGAAACAGACAGACAGACAGCTACATTGATTGGCTGCCTCCCTCCCCCACGTGCCCTCACATGTCCTGATGGGGCAGGGATGGATCCTGCAACCCAGGTACATGCCCTTGACAGTGAATTGAACGCTTAACCCTTTGGTGCGAAGGCTGGCACTCTAACCACTGAGTGACACTGACCACGCCCAATTTAGTTACTCCTAATAACCTTTGAGAATCTAAATGCATTTTCTAAATATGTGTGAGTATGGATATTTACAAAGTTACTATTATAATCCTATCTAATAATAGACAACGATTGAAATTGACTGGACCTTCGCTACGTCTCCCATTGGCTAATCAGCAAGATATGCAAATTAACCGTCAACAAAGATGGCAGTTAACTTGCATAGGTAGGCACGAAGCAGCCCGAGCGAAAATTACAGCTGCTGGAGTCTCGAGAGGCTTGGAGGCGCCTCCGGCAGAAGCGAAGGCCTGGGTCCCGGGTGTCAGAGGAAAACCGGTGCCAGCAGCCAGGGGATGGGAAGGCCTATTGCACGAATCTTTTTCATGCAACAGGCCTCTAGTATACTGCTTCTGTCACCTAAATTGTAAATAAATATTACCATAGCATTAAAAACTTTTGGAAATTCAAATTTTAATGGCTATTTAGTAGTAAACCATATGAAAAAAACACCCAAATAAACAAAACTAAATGTAAGTCAGTAGTCTCTCATTTTTTACATCAAAAGTATTTAATTGTATCTAAAATACTTATATCTAAAATAATATATATCTAAAATATTTCCCAAAATTTTATATAAAAAGCTATTATTTTCAGGCTTAAAATAAATATTTTAAGTATTTTATTTAGTAGGATTTCTTTTCCATAAATGCCTTTTCTCCCTGGTAATTTTCTTTTCCACATAAACTGGGAAATTTTGTCTTCTATATCATAAATTCAATAATTGACATTTTGTTATGAACTTTATTTCCAATGTAAACTTAAAATTTTTTGCATTTTAGTTTTTCTTACATGATATTTTTGATTCCTCTCTTTTCTATCTACTTCATAAGCATTTTTTTCAATTGAGTGTGCTAGCTTATTATCTTATCTTTAAAATGTCTTGTATCACCAAATGTATATTTTCTTAATTTTTTTTTTTAAAAGCACTGTTTACTGAATTTTCCCAGAAGGGAAATGTTGAAAAGTATATACTTTCTTTGCTTGAATAGTAAGATGTTCTTATGTTAAAGAAAGACCCTTAGCCATACTCCATTGTGCTTCATTTTGTCATTCCATGTACTCCTTGTGATTTTTCCTGTCAGAGCATCTAAGTCTTTTAATTTATCTCACAGTCAGTATATGTAATTATTATTTTAAAAATCTATTAGATGAGAAAAGAATGGTGGAGCAGAATCATGGAAAGCCAAAGCAAATTGCTACCTGTAAATTTTGTTTTTGTATTTGGTAAAGAGACATTTCTGCAGCATAGTTTTAACTATCAAACTTTCTGCTAGTACCATCTTTAATAGCAAATAATATCTGCAGACATTCCTGTAATTTTCTTTTGACTGTAGTAGTTAAGAAAAATCCAGAATCTTACTATCATTGCTACCTTGGAAAACCATTGTGTACAAATAAAAAGGATTTCAATTTATATATACCCTATTTATTTCATAGTGATGGTATGCTATATTAAAAAAAAAAAATGGTTAGAGGTTTTCTTCTTATAGCTTCCTTGTTATACTGAGATTTGTCTGAAGAGGGAATTGAAACATATTACCAACTTTCCACCTAGTCTCATCTGTAAGTTATGCAAAAGACATTTCTTGGAATTGTTTCTTTTTAAAAAATATATATTTTTTTATTGATTGCAGAGAGGAAGGGAAAGGGAGAGAGATAGAAACATCAATGATGATAGAGAATCATTGATTGGCTGCCTCCTGCATGCCCCACAACCTGGGCATGTGCCCTGACTGGGAATCGAACCATGACCTCCAGGTTCATAGGTCGATGCTCAGCCACTGAGCTACACCAACTGGGCTGGAATTGTTTCTTTGTGAATTAGGAACATTCCATTTTCCACTCCTCTATGAATATATTTTTAAAATTCTGCTATACCTTTTAATAGCAATCACAAAAAATTATTTTTAAATTTATGTTAATATTGTCATTTTAGTTATAGAGAATATATGTTATTAATATATGTTATTAATATTAATATGTTATTAATATAAAAAAGGTTCTATTTTTTCTTAAAAATCACAATATTTTTTATTTAATGTTACTTAATTTATAAATTAATAAAAGTTTTCTTTATTCTACATTAAATTCATTTTTTGAAGTGTCCTGCAGACTTAGCTATTCATGGATAGTAAAACTTGCAAAACGAGAATGAACATTTCTCTTCGATGTTAATGTTTTTTAATTCCTGTATAGATAAGTATAGACTTTGTTAGCCTTTTTCCCTTTTCTAATATTTATATAGGAGTAACAATCTATCTGTTTATTGGTCATTTTTTTCCTGCCACTTACATTGATGCTTAATGAGTTCATTTCTTGTATTCTTTAGAAGATGAATATCTCATTGACACAGCAAATTTTATTTTTTTTGTTCTAAATATATTTTTTATCCTTGATGTATCACAGTTATCTCTCATTTTACCCCTTTACCTCCTTCCTCCCAGCCCCTCCCCACTCTTCACCACCCTATTGCCCATGTCCACGGGCTATGCATATAAGTGTATAAGTTCTTTGGTTTATCTCTTCTGGTCCTCCTAGCCCCACATCGAGGTAGGTCAGCAAATTTTCTTAACAGGGATGAGAAATATCCTTACCTATTTATTATCTTATTTATTTGCAACATTATTCGGTAAGGATGATACACACATACATACAAACAGACTATATTAAAGTTACTCATCTTATTCTAGGTTTTTAATAATTACCTCCCATTAATTCCTTCCCTCATACTTTACGTTGAAATATCTTAAAATATGTGTGTTTTGTTATAGATCCCCCCAAACTCAATCAGCAATAAATGGGATAAAAATCTAATAAACAAAATATTTAATGGGCAATGTTTTATAAATTTCATATATTATTATAATTGTAATGTTGATCCAATTTTTTCTAATGCCTCTTTTAACTTAGTTATACATGGAATTTATCATTTGGGTTGTTTTTCTTTTTGTTTTATTTTTTGGCCAGCTAGAATATTTAATATCTTAAGAAATTCTGTTTTACTCTAAAGCATTATTCATACCAAATATCAGAATGTGATAGTACTCAAAGTTTTTACTTTTTAATTGAGTGTATTTTCCCAAATTTTAGTTTTACTCTATGGAATGTTTTAAATAATGCAACATTTACTTCAATTAATCTTTCTCCTTTAAAACAAAATAGTACAACTCTCATTTGAATATCTTTTTCCCACCCCCACCACAGGTATGATTTAATCGCCTAAAAATTTTGTGGTTTGATGGCTGTCTACTAATGTCTTTTTGTTGTTTTTCTGTTTTACTCAGAAAAAAATATAATCACTAGAAAGTCACCTTTCACTTTAGACCCATAGCAGAAAATTGTTTCAACATCACCCTTTGACAGTTGTTTTTCTCATCTCTACTGATGTGTGTTTTTTCCCCCTCTTATGTTATTTTCACATTTCTCTAATGTGTCATTCTAATCTGACTGCTGCTTCTCTGGATGTGATTTTGAATAATTTTTCTAATTAAGGCTAATCAAAATAGTGAACGTCCCTCTTGAATTTAGATTATTTATGATACCATTTGTTGTGGGAAAACAAGAAGTTGGTTTATAGCTTAAAATTAATGCATGTATTCTGATAAATTTAAGTGCAAAATTATATCCATTTCATGAAACATTTTGGTCATTCTTCCAATAAGAAGATTATGCTAAATGGCAGTTACATCATCTTATGTCAGCACAGCCACAAAGTTACTCAATGAATAAAGAAAATACAACCAAACAGTTAACAGATATTGGTTGTAGATGGCCATGTGACTCCCGAATATCTCCACTAGTGATTCCATGATTCTTTTGTGCTTTTAGCTTTAGGTTGGTTCTTTCAAACTTTGTACCTAAAAACTCTTTCTTGTTTGTTTATTTTTATTTTCTCAGCTCATACAGCAGATACTGACACTGTCTGCGCACATCCATAAATGCTTGAATTTTAATAAATGCATTCTGTTGCCCCTAGTGATCCCCCCAAACAACTGAGTTCGTTTCATTATTCCATCCAAAACTTATTCAAACATTCTTTCAAAATCTCATGTTAGTTATATTCATGGGAGAGTTGCCATTTCTGCAAGTCACAATTTTTGCAGTTGCAGCCGGAATTTTATACAGCTTGGAGAATCATGAGAACATGTGTCAGAGTCTGTTGTTTTATTTGGTGTGCCCCCATATCTAGCACAGCAACTCACTTATGCCTCAAGGCCCGTCACTTGCTTGGTGATTCTAAATACTCTGTTTCTATTTTTGTATTCAAACTTTAGTGTTGTCTTTCTTAAAAGTGGACCTCCACATTTTATATAAGCTTTTATATAATAAGCAATTTATATTAAAATTTGTATTATCTTAGATTCACACATTTTTTTTTTTAAATGAAACTCCTTGTTTACTGAATCTCACTTGGGAGGTTTGTAATTTGCCTCCTGGGGTTCGGGGTGGGGGTGGAGGTGGGAAATGACTTTTAAGCTGGAACTTGATTGACTTAACAGCTTTCCAGAAAGTGGGGAAATCAATGAGAAGCAAGGAGAAGGAACAATTTGTGTCAAGTCCCTGAGTGTGAAATGCAAACAAATGGAGGGGATTTGAGTTTGGCTGGAATATAATGAGAGAGAGTGGCCCTAACAGATTGGATATAAAAGGAGGCCTCAGGTCACATAACAACTTGGCTAAGGTAAAGATATTATAAAGGCTAAAACAGGGCAGTGACATGGTTGCAATTCAATTTTATAAAGATCACTCTGGTGAAGAATAATGTATAATTGTTCAAAGAAATTCCATCATAATAGTGGATTGGCTAAGATGTACTCCAGTGGTTCAAAGGAATTACTTGATAAATCATGCCTCAGTACTAGAATGTAACAGAAACAACAGATAATTCATTGTAGTCCCCAGGTTGAGCACAGCCAATACCAGGCTCCACAGTCTGGAATGCAATATATTTTATGATTTTGAACTCTTCTTTCTTCTCCAGTCTTCACTCTTACCCTGGCCTTACAGTCTCTCTATGTCCCAGACATACTGAATCACTCCGATTCCCTGAACATGCTTTGATAGTTGACACCCTTTTGCCTTTTCACATGCTCATCTCTCTGCTTTGATTTCCTTTCCGTTGTTTATTCTTAGTAACTTGTGACTATCCACTTAGTTTTTCTCTTCAGATTTTCACCTAATCTTCAGAGACATTTGAAAACTCTCTAGAGTGATAGCCTAAAACAACTCAAGTTGTTTATGTGCATGGAAGTCCATGTGGCAAGATCACCACTAACAGGATGCAGTTTATCAGACTTGAGAAAAATAGTGTCAGGAAATATTAAAGCAACAGAGGAAGGGAATGCAGAATTTTAAGAGGGGTAGAACATGAGTTGGCAAGGAAAGAGGGAGGGATTAAGACTAGAAGTGGCCACCCTAACTGGTTTTGCTCAGTGGATAGAGCGTCGGCCTGTAAACTCGAGTGTCCCAGGTTCGATTCCGGTCAAGGGCATGTACCTTGGTTGAGGGCACATACCCAATGTGGAGTGTGCAGAAGGTAGCTGATCAATGTTTCTCTCTCATCGATGTTTCTAACTCTCTATCCCTATCCCTTCCTCTCTGCAAAAAATCAATGAAATATATATTTTTTAAAAGTATATTTTAAAAAAAAAAAGAATAGAAGTGGCCATTTCTATCAGGTTTATGTTGTTGAATTCTACCAAGTGTTGGGATGTGGTTAATTGACCCAAAGTAATTTGCGTATTTAAAATTGTGAGTTGTTTTCCTTTTTAGGAAATATGGGCATATTCTAATAAATTAAGGTAAGTATTTTCTATTAAACCTTAACACACAATCTTGCATGCCAGCCATGTTTTAAATGCAGCAAGTCTCGGTCTGAGTTTCCCCCATGCATCCACATTTCTAGGAAGGAGGAACAAAAGCAGCATACAAGCTGTTGTAAGCTTACCGACATCCGCTCACTGTACTATCAGGCACCGCAGCAAGTACTTTTCACAAAAAGGTTCCCTGAATGGCAGAGGTGAAGTATTCTGACAGCAGGATCTATCAGCAAGCCTTCTTTTGGGACTAAATTAAAGAGTTCTCAATGGGACACAAAGGATCAAACAGAGTTATGGCTCTAGGGAGCTGTTTTGAAGAGTTTATGTTATGGGGGTTGTGAAATTTTTACACTTTTATTATGCAAAGGAAGGGATAACAACATACCTTCTGGGTAACCATATTGTGAATCAAAATCATAATTAATATCACAGGCTAATCAGTAAAACCTTAAAATATTTAGAATATGTAATTGGAGTAACTTTCCATAGCCATTCCTGGAATATGCACTATTGATAAAGTATGACAAGTATTAAATAACTTTACTTGGGATACAGATTGGAAATAATGTTAAATTTCTGAAAGCAGACAAAGTAGTATCAGGAAAGATCGTCTAGTAGAAACACAGCTGAATTCATTGATGAGAGATGAAGGAGCAGCAACCTAGCCTCTATAGGAAGTAGGTGCTTAAGATAGAAGGCACGATGGTACCCAGGACTAGAAAAGACCCAGTGTTGGGTCAGAAACGTCTAAGTATCTCCTAATACTCATTCACTCCTTTTCATATGACAATATAAACAGCAATTGTTAGATAGGCACATGGTCACCTAAAATAAGAACATTTCCAGCACCTTACCAGTTAGGGGTTGCCATGTGACTAAGTTCTGGCCAATGGCATGTAAGACGTGAGCTGTGCACTTAAAAGATGAAATCTTAAAGGCAGAGGTTGTGCTCCTTCTTCCACTCTTCTGGCATCCTGCCACGTGAACTATGGTTGTGATAGCAAGAGGTGCCTTAGGACATCAGGACAACAGGGTTCCTAGATAATTCAACCATCAGGTTCTAGCATTACTGCACATTTTCCAAACAAAAAGTATCGGCAACTTTTTTTCATACTATCTTATTCAGGGCATTTGTAAATCAGACAGCTTTGGAAGGTAGAAACAATGTCTTTCTTTGGGACAGAGAGCAGAACTGTTTCTTCTCCAGAATAATAATGCCTCTCTCCAGAGCAAAAGTTAGGTAGGTTTGTTGGCATCCTCTTTTAAAGAATAAGCATTTCGCCCTAACTGGTTTGGCTCAGTGGATAGAGCATCAACCTGCAGACTGAAAAGTCCCAGGTTCGATTCCAGTCAAGGGCATGTGCCTTGGTTGCGGGCACATCCCCAGTAGGAGGTTTGCAGGAGGCAGCTGATCGATGTTTCTCTCCCATCGATGTTTCTAACTCTCTATCCCTCTCCCTTCCTCTCTGTAAAAAATCAATAAAATATATTTTAAAAAAAGAATAAACATTTCATAAACTCAGTGACCTTCAAATGTGAGAAAAACCCACTGTGTGTCAGCATTTACCCGAGTCTCTCTGCATCAGCCTGGTGGGACTTGGGGGGATGTGAAGCAGCAATATGAACATGAAGCTCATACTGTCTCTTGTGCGGTGAGTAATGAAGTCATTTTTCTCTGACCCAGGAATCATGTGTCTTCTTTCAGCTGTGATAGGGAATCTGTTAGTTGCCAAGTAGGGTTAAATTCAGACTCTTAATAGTTCATGGCAAAGGGTCAGACTCTACATATGACACAGTTAAAAATGGGAACAGCCTGGTTCTTAGTACCTACAAAACCACTTTACACACATTTGACCCATATCCTAATACAAGATTTCTTTCCTGCAACTGCTATTTTGTAGTTACTAGAATAGTAAATATGTGATACTCAGATAAGCACATGGCAACTAGACTTCAACACACTGACACCTGGTCGCTAAACTTTAGGTAACACTCATCGGCATGCTGAATAAACACATACATTAGGGAAAGCAGTAGGGGAGACTCAGATTCTTGCCATACTCAGCAAAATTCTACAAGAGTTTGCTAAAGTCAGGAATATTTCTGATTCCCTGCCAATGTTTGGCTTGCAAGGGAAATACTAGTTAATATGCACAGCAAACTAAACTATGACCTTGATGATCTCTAAGAATATTGTTTTTTGTCCTTTTCTCATTGCCTCAGAGAGAAGTTCCAACTCTACAGCAGGACGCACAACCCCCTTCATTCTCCTTTTAATCTTCTCATTCTACAAGCTGAATCTCTTCTTTCCCTCCCATCACTACAACCTCTTCCATCAACATGACATACCTGCCACTCTTTATTTGTCACCTCTATGACCTTTCATGACCCTTGTCTTTACTCATAATATTTCCCTACATGTAATGCTTTCTCCTTACTTCATCTTTCAAATTTCTACTCATCTTTCAACTCTAAGTTAAAATGTCAAATTTCCTTTCTCGCTGTGAAACTGTCAGCTGTCTTTTCCTATGTTATCAGGGTAGAGATTCTTCTTTGCTCTTCAGATTCTCAACATCTAACTTGTCCTTATAGTAACAAAGCAGGAAATCAATCTACACTATATTTAAATAGATTGTGAGGGGATATCTGAGAAGATAACCTTTGATAATTGTCCATAAAGTTTGATGCATACCTTTTAGCATTTATTCTAACTGCTTATAATGTAATGTTTATATCCTTGGTTATTTTTATAGCTTTAATGTAATTACAGTAATAGTTATTATTATTGTTGTTACTTATTTTTACATTTAAATTTTTAGTCACTTAGCAAATTTCCATTTCAAAATAAGTGGATTATAGATAGTGGTTAATAATATATATTTGTAAAGTACACAATTTTCAAGGTCTTTTCAAATACTGAAATACATTTATTGATTTTTTTTTTTACATTTATTGATTTTAACAATAGATCCATAAAGCAGCCCTAAAGGACACTATCATATATTTTATATAAGTTAAGTTTTCTGATTTCTTTTTCACAGCTTGTTCTTGAAGGGAAAAAATTGGTTTATTTATTCTTTTCAACTAGTTTTTCCCTAACATTATCAATAATTTATGTTATATTATTAAAGTTACAATAAATTTATTACTGATCTGTAGACTATATAATACCATGAAGGGCATTAAAAAGGCTAGATATAAAGTGAAAGAAACCACTGATAATATAGCTTAGGCTTTAGTAAATCATTTACAAAGTAATAGTTACCATACACATATAAAACACTTATTTTACAAAAGAAACAGTCAAAAATTAGGTCATTTGTATTAAAGCATTACATAAATTTCTTTATTCTATAATCCCTTGTGTTATTAGACTTTATTAGGGGAAGTTTATGTAGAAGAGAGACTGAATGAATAGTGGTTTGTAATATATGTAATTATATTAAAGAATCAATTATGATATAACAAACTTTATGGGATTGTTTAATTTCCAAATAAAAGTCTATACTAATAGGTTCAATATTGACTTTTATATTGCAAGCAATATGTTATATTAATTGCCATTACTTTTATATACATTTAGCTATATATTTGTATATGTTAGCATATTTAATAATCTTAGAAAAAGAAAATGTATGATATATTGCTGCACAGGAATAATGTATTATCAGCAACACTAAGTTCAGATGTAGCAATACCATAATTTATCACTGTTATATGTATAAATAAATAGAACAGCTTAAAGTCAATAATTTCTTTAAAACAATAGACAAAAGAGAGAATGCTTTTCTTATATATGAAATATGTGCTTCATGTGAAGATTCCCAATAAGCAAAATTCCTGAAAAAATATTTAGTTAAATTTTAATAATAATACATCAAGCTTATTGCATACTTCCCTTGAGTTAGACCTTCAATATAAATAAAACAAAAACATAAGTGAAGTTCAGATTTCAGAAAGTTTTTAGGAAGATAAAATCTTCTGAGTGAATAATTATTTCACTTCTGGGTGCTTTTGCAGGCTAAATTGTTCGATACTTGTTCTACAAAATGTTCCTATTAGTTAATATCAACATGTTGCAAGATTGAGAGCTGGCAGACAACTTGTTGAGTAATCAAGCAAAAAATCATTATGTCCATAAAGGGCACACTCAGGCAATCAGAAACACTTTATCATGGCAGGCATTCAAAGAAACTTAAACAGCTTTAAAAAATAAGTCTCCAGTATTTGAATCAGTTTAGCCATCATATTTTAGAGTTAGTAAAATAGAGCATAAATTTGTAAATATAAGACCTGAATTAAATTATAATCTAAGCAGTAATGTCTTCCTGAACATCCTATCTAATAAAAGAGAAACATGGTAATTAGCCGTACGACCACTACCCTTCCCATTGGCTAATCAGGGTGATATGCAAATTAACTGCCAACTAAGATGGCAGTTAACCGCCAACAAAGATGGCGGTTAATTTGCATATGTAGGCACAATGCTAGGAGGCAAAAGGGAAAGGACGGAAGAAGCCCCCTGCCACTGATGATGATTGGGGGGAGCTAAGAGCCCCCACGTGATCAGAGAACCAGGCGCCTTTGCCGCCCCGGCCAGTGATAGCGGGAAGCAGGGGTGGAGCCAGCAATGGGAGCTGTGCAGGGACAGAGCCGGCAGTCCGGGGAGCTAGGGATCCCTTGCCCAGGCCTAAAGCCTTGGCCAAAGACATTAGGCCTGGGCAGGGGTGGAGCCTGCAACCGCGGGGAGCTGGGGGTCCCCTGCCCAAGCCTAACGCCTCAGCCAGAGGCGTTAGGCTTGGGCAGGGTCAGAGCGAGAGATCGCGGGGAGCTGGGGGTCCCCTGCCCAGGCCTAATGCCTTGGCCAGAGGCGTTAGGCCTGGGCAGGGGCAGAGCGAGAGATCGTGGGGAGCTGGGGGTCCCCTGCCCATGCCTAAGGCCTCGGTCAGAGGCATTAGGTCTAGGCAGGGGCAGAGCGGGAGATCGCGGGGAGCTGGGGGTCCCCTGCCCAGGCCTGACACCTCTGCCGGAGGCCTCAGGCCTGGGCAAGGGGCCGATCCGGTGATTGGCGATCCGAGGGTGATGAGGGTCAACTCCTCTGGCCGAGGCATCAGGCCTGGGCAGGGGGCGGAGCCAGCAATCGGAGAGATCTGGGGGTCCCCTACCCAGGCCTGACACCTGGGCCAGAGGCATCAGGCCTGGGCGGGGGGCAGAACCAGTGATCGGGGGGAAATGAGGGTCCCCTGCCCAGGCCTGACACCTCTGGCAGAGGCATCAGGCCTGGGCAAGGGGCCGATCCTGCGATTGGAAGGTGATGGGGGTCAACGCCTGAGGGCTCCCAGTATGTGAGAGGGGGCAGGCTGGGCTGAGGGACACTCCCCCCCCCCCCCCGACCCAGTGCACGAATTTCGTGCACCGGGCCCCTAGTTTATTTATAACTTGAAAAGTACTGAATTGTCTATTTACCAATATATTAAGCATAATATCCACTAATAAGACAAAAATTTCATAACATCTAACCATATTAAAACCCAAGCAAGTAATATCACCCTCTGCTCAAAAAAATGTCTTATGGCTTCCTGTTTCACTCAGAGTGAATGTCTATAAATACCTGTATGAGGTTCACCCTGTACTCCCTAACTCTCACCTCATCTGCCACTCCTCCCTCAATCTCTGCTCCAACCACTCTGGCTTCCTTGCTGCTCCTGGACCTTGGTAGTCACCTGTTCTGTCTGCTCGAATCTTCTCTGGCAGATATTCCTGAACTCACATCCAACCACTATTGTCTTCTTCAAATTTTTGTGAGAACATCATTTTCTCAGTGAGAACTTTCTTGATGATATATATAAAACTAGAGGCCCGGTGCACAAAAATTTGTGCACTCGGGGGAGGGAGGTGGGGTCCCTCAGCCCAGCCTGTGCCCTCTCCCAGTCTGGGACCCCTCGGGAGATAATGACCTGTTGGCTTAGGCCTGCTCCCGGGTGGCAGAGGGCAGGCCCAATCCCTAGGTGCAGCCCCTGGTTGGGCTCAGAGCAGGGCCGATTGGGGAGTTGGGGCGCTACCCCCTGTCATGCACAGAGCAGGGCGGATCGGGAGGTTGCAATGCCACCCTCAGTCACGCTCAGGGTAGGGCCGATTGGGGGGTTGGGGCACTGCCCCCTGTCACACTCAAGGCAGGGTAGATGGGGAGGTTGCGGTGCCACCCCCTGTCACACACAGAGCAGGGCCAATCAGGGGGTTGGGGAGTTCCCCCCTGTCATGCACAGAGCAGGGCCCATCAGAGGGTTGGGGAGCTCCCCCTGTCACACACAGAGTAGGGCCGATAGGGGAGTTGGGGCACTGCCCCCTGTCACCCACAGAGCAGGGCCGATCAGGGGGTTGGGGAGCCGCCACTCTCACATTCAGGGCAGGGCCGATGGGGAGGTTATGGCTCTACCCCGTCACACACAGAGCAGGGCCTGTGGGGGGGGGGGGGGGGTTGGGGCGCCGCACCCTGTCACACACAGAGGAGCAGGGCGATCAGGGATTTGGGGAGTTCCCCCCTATCAGGCACAGAGCAGGTCTGATCAGGGGGTTGGGGTGCCTTCCCCTGTCACGAACAGAGCAGGGCGGATAGGGAGGTTGTGGCCCTGCCCCCTGTCACACACAGAGCCGCAGGGTGATCAGGGGGTTTGGGCGCTGCCCCCTGTCACACTGATCCCGGTGCCGGGAGGCCTCTCGGCTCCGCTGATCCTGGTGCTGGGATGCATGTTACCCTTTTACTATATAGGATAGAGGCCTGGTGCATGGGTAGGGGCTGGCTGGTTTGCCCTGAAGTGTGTCCTGGATCAGGGTGGGGGTCCCCACTGGGGTGCCTGGCCAGCCTGGCTGAGGGGCTGGGGGCTGTTTTCAGGCTGGTAGGTGACTGAAGCTCCCAACCGCTCCTTTTTTTCTTTTTCTTTTTTTATTCTGGGCCAAGGCCTCTGCTGCTGAAAGCAGGTATCTGGTTTTTTTCTGTTCTATAATCGAAACACTGTTTCAACTCCAGCTCTGAGATCCTGGCCGGCTGAAAGCTGGTTTCTGGGGTTTTGTTTAGCTTCTATATTTGTTACAATATTCCAAACTGCCAGCTCAGAGGCCGGCAAGGCAGGCGGGGAACGTCGGAGTCCTCCTTCACAGAAGCAAGCAAGCCTCATGTTCGCTTCCAGCTGCCTGGCTGCCGGCCGCCATCTTGGCTGGCAGTTAATTTGCATATCGCCCTGATTCACCAATGGGAAGGGTAGCGGTCGTACGCTAATTACCATGTTTCTCTTTTATTGGATAGGATTATAAGCACAATCCCTCTCTTACCATTGCACACTTGACCCACTTCCCTGCTCTGTCTATGTCTACAGCACCCAGTCTTTATAAAGAAGTATATGTATTTATTTTGTATGTTATGTCTACCCCTTATTCCAGAAGAATTAAGTGCAGGGATATTTATCCTGTTTTGTTCATGGACATATTTGCAAAACTTTAGATGATGTGTGTGGCATAACCTAGGCATTGAAAAATATGTGTTGAGCGAATTAATAAATAAATGCAACTTTGTACCTCACTGTGATGAAATTTTCATAGCAATGACCAAATAGAAAAGATCTATTTTATTATAAATAGTATATTTTTAATCATTTAAGTATCATTTATGCTGTAGCACTCATTTTCCCAGGTATGTAGCATACTTGTCATTAATGAAATAACTATTGAAAAATGAGTGTATTAAGTAATAAATTTCAGCAATATTCAGTCAGATTAACATGACTACACACTTTTTTCCTGTAAAGACTTATCTATGTAACACATTAGCAATAGGTTAAGCACTGATTAAGGAAGTTGATGTTATGACAATACTTGCTTAGATATTCCATTTAGTTAGTGTTCTAAACAGTAGGGACAGAACACAAAAAGTAGGCATGATTTATTTGCCAGTGCAAATCAATTGTTCATCAAGTAAGATAATCAGTTTTCTTTTGATTATGAAAATTTTCAAGGAAAATTGGGGGTAAACATATCTTATTCTATATTTTAAATAATTCCTTAATATGTATTAAAATGATATATTAAAATACTGAATTAGTATGGCATAAGCAGTGTAAATCTATCTAACATCTCAGAAATAACTGAGGTTAGAAAATTATAGTTGTTTTAATTTCATCTGGTATTCTGCATATAAGAATGATGGTAACTCTAGGCCTATGCAGTTATTTATAAAGTACCTCTAACAAAAATTTCCATGTGAAGGAGTATTTCAAATATATTTGAGACTCATACTGTGATTAAATTTATTTATAAATGAAATTTCTTTTTTTTTTACATTTTGTTATCCATACTATAGTATTAAGTCATGGTTTTACAATTGTGTTTTCTAGGTTGTACTCAGTTGGAGGCCGTGATGGAAGTTCGTGTTTGAGTTCAATGGAGTATTATGATCCTCATACAAATAAGTGGAACATGTGTGCTCCAATGTGTAAAAGAAGAGGGGGTGTTGGAGTAGCCACATGTGATGGTTTCCTTTATGCAGTAGGAGGTCATGATGCTCCTGCTTCAAATCACTGTTCCCGGCTACTTGATTACGTAGAAAGGTAAGACCTCAAGGACACTGCTAAAGTGAGAGACAGTGCAAATTATACTGATGCCTAGTCCAAAGGCTTGCAAAAACTAGATTTAGGAAAGGTAAATTCAACCCCTAGAGCTTCTTCTCTCAATATCTCTAATTTTCCACTGCTAAATTCTTGGGGAAAATGACAAAGAAAATTAATATGATGAGGCTCCTACTTTTACCGTGAATACCTTGTATAAATGCTACCAATGAAATGATATTTCATACAAATATTCTCTTCTACCTTTACTGTATAATGTATTGAAATGTTGTTTGTGAACAGAGACATAAATAATTCAGTCTAGGAATACATTTATGGTGCAAAATTAGATTTAAATAAGCATAGCTATTTTAAGTTATAGGAGTGCAGTGGGTATAAGCTGCTTAAGTAATGCAGAAGCACATGGCATTATACTGATTCTTATTCAAGCTCATACTATGTGGCAGATTAATAGCGTTTTTCCACTTTCTACAACATATATTCTGTATTAATGATTTCACATGTACATCATCAATAAATCAAGGTACTTCTGTAAAATTATTTTGCACATATGATGTAAAAAATGTTTATAATTATAGGCAAATAAATCATTAGGAATAGCAATAAGTCATGTACAAAGCTGTTTTAAACATAAATAGGTGGGTGGATATGTAGATGGACAAATTTTATTATCGGACAATAATTCTTATGGAAATGAAAAGGTATTATATAATGGTGGTGTTAAACTACATTTATGCAATATTTATGAAAAAATATAAAGAATCAGGCTGCCTTACACACAAAGAACACTGGCATTTCAAATCAAATAAGGTAACAAGACAGAGACTGAGCATGAACAGAAACATTAGAATAGTTGATGAAACAGAGAAAACTAATTCTGTAGCCAAGCCTCACTCCATGGACAACATCATAGGGGACAAAATCAATATCCAAAATATGCAGTAAGTTCTAGCAAATTTAGGCCCAAGAGGTGAACTCCATTAGAAAAATCACATTCTTCTATTTACTTATTCAATGTATATTTCAGGTGTATTTTTCACTGTGCTACATAGAGCTTAAAATGTATTGGAAGAAAGAGACAAAGGAATAGCTAATTCGAACTCTTTAAGATCAAAAACAAAACTAGAAAACAGATAGTGGATCAGAAAAGATGCTGAAAGGCATCAGTCTACTGCTGACTAATAACAGATCAGGACCACCTTTACCCTCAAATTTGCATCCCAGTAATGAGAACTGGTAGGAGAGGGGTGTCAAGACAACAAGAAACTACTATGCCTGCCTTTGTAATACCCACTCTTGCTTCTTAGAATCTTTTCTTGTGTAGTAACTAGAGGGATCTTTCCATAATGCACACTTGATCTGAAAGCACACAAGTTTTCATTAGTGTCAAATATCAATCCTATATAATAAAGAGGTAATATGCAAATTGACCATCACTCCAACACACAAGATGGCCACCCCCAGGTGGACACAAGATGGCTGCCACAAGATGGCTGGCAGGGGAGAGCAGTTGTGGGTGATCAGGCTGGCAGGGGAGGGCAGGTGGGGGGGGACCAAGTCTTCAGGGGAAGGCAGTTGGGAGCAACCGGGCATGCAGGAGAGGGCAGTTGGGGGCAATCAGGCCAGCAGGAGAGCAGTTAGGCATCGGTCAGGCTGGCAGGGGAGTTGTTATGGGGGTGATCAGGCTGGCAGGCAGAAGCAGAAGCGGTTAGTGGCAATCAAACAGGCAGGCAGAAGCAGTTAGGGGAATCAGACAGGCAGGCAGGCGAGCAGTTGGGAGGGGTCCCAGATTGGAAAAAGTGCAGGCTGGGCTGAGGTACATCCCCACCCCCCCACCCCCCGACCAGTGCATGAATTTCGTGCACCGGGCCTCTAGTGTTATAATAAAAAATATTTGTTTTACATGAATTTTTCCACTAAACTAGGTTCTATGTGCTGCTAATGATCAAGATTAGCTTGTCTATGCCCATGTTCCTATAGTTGGCACAATCTTTGGCACAGAGTAATCATTCAACAAAAAATTTATCGAATCATTCAGACAGTAAAAAGAACAGTCCTCAAATTACTTACAAGGAAAAGCATCTTAAGGTATACTGCAAATAAGTGTTTACATAGATTACTAGATAGATAAGTAGATAGATAGATAGGGATATATATACATACATATATATATATATATATATATATATATATATATATGATTGATAGGTAAATAGATAAAGTGAAGGTTGGATAGATGGAAGAATGGAGGATGGATAGATGCTTGGATGTTTGGATGGACTGATGGAAAGACATATAGTTAAATATATTTTTATTTTTTATTTCTTTATTTACATGTAAATATCCATTTCCACCACCAATGGCTGCATATCAATGATTTACATATAGTTGAGGCATATATTCCATAGCCAAAACTTTTTGAAGGGGCCTAAATTATTAAGCAACTTTTTGTATATTAGTTGAAAATTATATTACTATATCATTTAAACACTAATAAAATCTAAGTATGAATTTTGATATATTACTTGCAATAAATATAAAACATTTATTCAAACTCTACTAAAATCTACTCGTCATATCAGAAAATGTCATCTAAAATAACAGCATTTGATATACAAGGTGTCCCCAAAAATGTATATACATCTATATATATAAAAGCCTAAGCAACCGTTCAACCATCTGACTGTCCGACAGGTAGCTATGATGTGTAATGACCACCAGGGGGCAGATGATCCTACAGGTAGCTATGACACCACTGACCACCCTGGGAAAGACATTTAATGCAGGAGCTGCCAAGCTGTGGTGACTTGGCAGCTGCAGTTTTTGGGTGATGCACTTGGAACCAGAGAGGAAGGAGCCTGATTCCGGGGTGTGTCACCTGAGAACCACCCTCTCCCAATCCAGGACCCATCAGGGGATGTCAGAGAGCTGGTTTCGGCCCAATCCCCATAGGCCAGGTGGAGAGACCCCAGCAGTGCACTGGGCCTCTAGTACTTTGAATAATTATAAAGACAGTGTTTATTTAAAATACATTCAATTTTCATTTAATAGCTATCAGCTGTAAAAGTGTTTATATATTTTTGGGGGACACCCTATATTATTGTCAAGACATTGAACAGCATTTTATCATCTTTAGATCTTTGTTAAGAATGAAATAACTTAAAAATGTATCTCGGGCATGCAGGGATAAATACATTATTCATTTAATTAAGTAATTATTTTAAAAATTACCAAAACATTAATATATAATTTAAGAATTAAATTTTAGATTATTTCATTTCTTTTAATTTCTCATTTTATGTTTTCAGTTCAAACATAATTTAAGAATTTTAGCATATCTAAGAAATGAAGAGAGGTAATATAGGAGGGATTTACTTTCTATTTAAATTATGGATTCTTATCAACTTTTAAAGTTTTTATATTTTTAACTTAGGCACTGGTTCTGGCAGATGACTTGAAAAATTAGGATAAAGATGATAAAATAAAGCAATTTCATCAGCAACTTTGCCACATTTATTTATTTATATAAACTGATGTCTATATTTGATTCTTTTGCTTTTTTAAAATATGCCTTCTAGTGAAGGTTAAATTTTAGCCAAATTGCAGTCTGTTTCTTTGTCTCTTTCCAATTGTACCTTTAGGCTCTATGTCCCAGGAGGATAGCATATAAGAAATGCTTAAACATATTGACTGAAAAAATCAATGGATGGATTAATGTGCATTGTCCAATGAATCGGGCCTTCTGATTTTAAATACTACCAGGAATTACGGCATTTCTTTTTTTTTTATTTCTATAGTTTGGACTAACAATACAAGAAAATTATTTTGTCTATTTATTTTATAAACTAGAAGGCCGGAGAGCATGAAATTCATGCACAGGGGTGGGGGGTGTCCCTCAGCCCAGCCTGCAACCTCTCCAATCTAGGACCCCTGAGGAATGTCCGACTGCCCGTTTAGGCCCAATCCCACCAGGATTGGGCCTAAACGGGCAGTCGGACATCTCTTTCATAATCCAGGACTGCTGGCTCCCAACTGCTCACCTGACTGCCAGTCTGATCACCCCCTAACCACTCCCCGGCCGGCCCAATTGCCCCTAACTGCCTTCCCCTCCCAGCTGCTTCTCCCTAACTGCCCTTCCCTGCAGGCCTGGTCACCCCCAACTGCCCTCCCCTGCAGGCCTGGTCCTCCCCAACTACCCTCCCGTGCAGGCCTGGTCCCTCCCAACTGCCCTCCCCTGCTGGCTTAATTGCCCACAACTGCCCTCCCCTGCTGGCCATCTTGTGCCCACATGGGGGCGGCCATCTTTGAGCACATGGGGGTGGCCATCTTATGTGTTGCAGTGGTGGTCAATTTGCATATTACCTCTTTATTATATAGACTAGAGGCCCAGTGCACAAAAATTTGTGCACTCACGGGGGCGGTCCCCAGCCCGGCCTGTGCCCTCTCACAGTCTGGGACCCCTCGGGAGATAACGACCTGCTGGCTTAGGCCTGCTCCCAGGTGGCAGAGGGCATGCCCAATCCCTAGGTGCAGCCCCTGGTCAGGCTCAGAGGAGGGCCGATTGGGGAGTTGGGGCGCCGCCCCGTCATGCACAGAGCAGGGCGGATCGGGAGGTTGCAATGCCACCCTCAGTCACGCTCAGGGTAGACTGATTGGGGGGTTGGGGCACCGCCCCCTGTTACACTCAAGGCAGGGTCGATGGGGAGGTTGCGGCGCCACCCCCTGTCACGCACAGAGCAGGGCCGATCAGGGGGTTGGGGCGCTGCTCCCTGTCACTCACAGAGCAGGGCCGATCAGGGGGTTGGGGCGCTGCTCCCTGTCACTCACAGAGCAGGGCCGATCAGGGGGTTGGGGAGCTCCCCCCTGTCACGCACAGAGCAGGGCCCATCAGGGGGTTGAGGAGCTCCCCCCTGTCACGCACAGAGTAGGGCCGATAGGGGAGTTGGGGCACCGCCCCCTGCCACACACAGAGCAGGGCGGATCAGGGGGTTGGGGCGCCGCCACTGTCACACTCAGGGCAGGGCCGATGGAGAGGTTATGGCTCTACCCTGTCACACACAGAGCAGGGCCCATGGGGGGGCGGGGGTTGGTGCGCTGCACCCTGTCACACACAGAGCCGCAGGGCAATCGGGGGATTGGGGAGCTCCCCCCCTATCAGGCACAGAACAGGGCTGATCAGGGGGTTTGGGCGCTGTCCCCTGTCACGCTGATCCCGGTGCCGGGAGCCTCGCTGCTCCGCTGATCCCGGTGCCGGGAGGCATATTACCCTTTTACTATATAGGATAGAGGCCTGGTGCATGGGTGGGGGCTGGCTGGTTTGCCCTGAAGTGTGTCCTGGATCAGGGTGGGGGTCCCCACTGGGGTGCCTGGCCAGTCTAGGTGAGGGGCTGAGGGCTGTTTTCCCACTGGCAGGTGACTAAAAGCTCCCAACCGCTCCTTGTTTTCTTTTTTTTTTGTTTTTTTAATTTTGGGCCAGCTTTAGCTCTGAGGCTTCGCTGCTGAAAACATGGATACAATGTTGCGGTCCGGGGCTGACTGAAAGCTGGTTTTGTTTAGCTTCTTATTTGCAACATAGTAATAGTTGCTTAGAGTTGCAGTTGAGAGGCCGGCAAGTGAGGCGGGGAAGTTGGAGTCTGCAGTCCCTGGAGGAAGCAAGCCTCCCTGTTCGCTTCAGTGCATGGCTGCCGGCCGCCATCTTGGCTGACAGTAATTTGCATAAGGATACGCTGATTAGCCAATGGGAAGGGTAGCAGTCGTACACCAATTACCATGTTTCTCTTTTATTAGTGTAAATAATCCTGTACAAATATAGGATTTTAGATATAGATATTATAGCCAAATGTATATCATATATTTCACAAATGTTTTCCAATATTTGCTTTATATTCAGATATTTTACGTTTCTTTTAAGGTAAATAGATATTTCTTCATTAAATTGTTTACTGTTGTTTGGATGATATATTTCTATCAAATAATTCCAAAATCTTAATGACTTAAAATAACCATCTATTCTCTTTCATGATTCTGTGTTGATTGGGTTCAGTTAGTCTATTCTACTCAAGATGATGTTGCCTGATTCTGCAGTTATCTGGGCCTCCACAAGGCTGGAATATTCAAAATGGTTCTCTCAGCGAGCTGGCGATTAGGGCTATCTGTCATCTGAGAGCTTAGCCAACGGTTTCAGAGCACTGTGGTTCTCTTTTCCTGGACTCTCCTTATGGCTTGGACATCCCACCAAGTGGTGGCTGAGGTTCCAAGGTAAAGGAGTTCAAGAAGAGGGATCTCAAAGAGGACAGGTGTTCAGCGTAATGATTCATCAGCCTCTGCTTCCATCGCACTTGATAAAATTGCATTGGCCCATGCCAGTGACCTTTAAGGTGGAGTGAAGCTTCTCAAAGACATGACACTAAGAGGCCGGCTTCATTATGAAGGAGCCCACAAAGTAACAATTTACAATTGTGTGTATATTTTAAAAGTAATTTTTCATCCTGAAATCAGATAAATATTCATGCATATTTGTCAATCACTTGGCAAATAATATAAAATGCTCATCTCCTTTAACTCTGTTTTTTCTCAGAAGACACAGAGGTCATGTAACCTGAATCCATTCTCAGCCTTGGCTAAGCCAGTCCCACAGGTCTGATTTGCCACCATCACACTTTGTCAGGTGGCACTGCCATTGTAGGCCCCTAGGTGGGTGAAAATAGGAGCACCAAAAGACAGTATGGTCTACTGACTACAACTCAGAGTGAGCAATTTCTAATACCACTCCAGCTAGGCCCAGAGAAGCAGAAGAGCCATGCAGACCTGCAGTGTTGCAAAAGTGGGGTCCATTGAACAAGTTATTTAGAAAATGATAGACTTTCTTGCATTTATGTTTTGTCAAGCCAACTCTCTTCTAAGATAATTCTAATAATTAATTTTTTAGGGTAGATAATCATATGTTTGAAATGGAAATAATTTTCTCTACACATTTTAGTTTATTGCATATAGTTTTTTGGAAAAAACACTAAGTAATTGTAGTTCATATAATATATTTACAAAATTTACAATTTCTGGCCATAAAATAAACCTCAATAAATTTCAAAAGCTTGAAGTTTCACAGAGCATGTTCTCTGATCACAGGAGAATTGACCTAGAAATAAATAACAAACTCTTTTTTTTTTCAAATGCTCAACAATTTGAAATTAGGCAATACCCTTGAAAACAGAACGTGGCTCCAACTAGAAAATATTTTTAATTGTGTAGTAATGAAGATATGATATATCAAATTCTGTGGAATGTAGCTAAAAATTCTTACAAACAAATATATAGATTTAAGTTCTTTTATTTAACAAATTAAAAATCTGAAAGCAAAAATTTTAGCTTCCATCTCAAGAAATTATAATTACACTAAAAATAAAACAACAAATGCAAGAGTGAAATAATAATGATAACATATCAATGAAATAGAAAAGATGCAATAGAGAGGATTTAAAAGAAGCCTGAGTTGTTTATTATGAATATTTGCTATAAAATTTATAAACTACTCACAAGGTTATCAAGAAAAAGATAAAAAGTAACTATAAAGAAATAAAAAAGCAAACTTCACTGTATATTATGCAGACTATATAAAGAGAGAATTTATATGTTTATACCATTATTTGAATTGTTAGCTGAAATGAACAAATTTATAGAAAAATATAATTTTATAAATATTATATAAGAAGAAACAATAGAAAAAATAATGCTGACTAAACTCTCTCATGAGAATAGATGCAAACATACAAAAGAAAAATTAGCAAATCAAACCTAGATAGAAATAAAAAGGAGTATATCTCAATAAATTTGAGTTTATTCTACAAATACAAGATTAATTCAAATAGAAAAGTTAATCAGCATAACTCAATATAGTAATAAACATATGAATAAGTGCAAAAGTAATGATAAAATGAAATACCCATTGCCAGGCCATCATAGCTAAGTGGTTGAGTGCTGATCAATGAACCAGGAGGTCACAGTTCTATTCTAGGTCAGGGCACATGCTGGGGTTCCTGGCTCGATTCCCAGTGTGGGTGTGCAGGAGGCCAGGAGGAAGTCAATAAATGATTCTCTTTTATCACTGACAGAGTTTTTATCCCTCTCTCTTCCTGTCTGAAATCAATAAAAATATATTAAAAAACTAAATACCCATTATAATAAAAACTCTCACCAAATTTGGAAGTAAAATTAATACAAAAATTGATAGTCAAGTTGATAGTCAAATATTGAAATATTAGAGGCCTGGTGCATGAAATTTGTGCATGGGTAGGGTCCCTAGGCTGGACCGGCAATCAGGGCCAATCAGGGCTTCCCTTCCCCTGCCTGCCAGCTGCCAGCTGCCAGCTGGGGCCTTCTTTCATTCCGCGCCGCCCCCTGGTGGTCAGCGCATGTCATAGTGAGTGATTGAACTCCTGCTCTCCTGGTTGTACTCCCAAGGGCACATTTTGCATATTAAGCTTACATATAATATAATTTTTTATATATATATATAATTTTTTTTATTTTGAAGTTTTTATTAGATTGAGAACAAAGTTCCTGTCAATACAATTGTTCTTTAACAGTTTAAAGGCAATAAAGGGAAAGAAAATAACACTTGCAAAGGAATGAATGAACAAAACTGTCAATATTCAAGCTTGCATGATAAATATCTAATGATAATCTAAACAAAATCTAAGCAGAAACTATTTGACTTAATGAGTGAATTAATAAGGTTGCTATATACTCAGTCAATATATAAAATTAAGTGTATTTCTACATGTAAGCAATAAATAACAAAATTAATGTATAAAATTACCATTGAAATAAGCTTAAAATATCTAGCAATAAATACTAAAGAGAAAATAAAACATTATTGAGAAAAGCTTAAAAAGTTTAAATAAATGGAAGGGAATGCCATTCTTATGGATTAGAAGATTGAAAATTATAAGAAGGTGAATTCTACTCTAAATTGACTATAGGTATAATGCAGTCCTTATTAAATTATAAACACTTGTGGATTGTGATTGTGGGTATATACATTGAAAATGTGATCCTATGATTTAAATAAAAATAAAGAGTCCTAAGTCACAAGAAAACTTTAAAGAAGAAATAGATATCAAGAATAATTATAAAGTCACTTTGATAATCTCATGATACCTATTATGATGTCAGTTTACAGGAAAAATAAATTATTTTATTTTCACTCATAATTCACAAATAATTTATTAAAATCAATTCAAATATAGATTGCATAATTATTTTACTAGAAATCTAAAGACTGCTCTTTCAGTTATTTTATTTTACTTTTACTTTTTCTTTGCTTCCTTACTTGTTTTTGTTTAATAGGAAAACCTACCTGGCTACAAGCCATTTCTGTGTTGTTAATTTGCTTTCTAGCTGAAAATTAGCTGTATAAATTTAGAAAAATGGATATTTTCAATTATATTTGCTATCAAAATAATGCTTTTATATTTAAAACAATTCCCCTTTAAATATTTTAAGATTGATTCTTATCCTTAAATTTTAGAAATGACCATGTTTGAAAATGAAAGGTACTTGAAAAACTTCAATAGTGATTTTCAATGAGAAACTAACTTTTGTTCTCTAACTGCTGTATGCCTTCAGCAAGTGTTCACTTTGCAGCCAATTTTAGCCACAGTGTATATATACAGTGCTTCTCTTGCTTGAGGGCTATAAACTTTAATAGAGTTCCTGATGCAGAGCTCATACTCTGACCATGAAGGCCAAGGTAAAACATAGGAAAGGAAGAGAGCCTAAATATAAAAGGCAGCCCCTGCCTTTCCTTTTTCTTTTTAATGAACAGGAAACCAGAGACCCACTTCCCTAAATGCTTAGAACTAAATCTTGTAAAAAACCAGAAATGACAGTGACAGAGTTCACTATTAGTAATTGATTGAAAAATGCTTATACATCTGTGAATCCTTCCCTAAGCTAAAACAAACAAACAAACAAACAAATATTTGTTTCATTTTTGGGGTAGCAATCTTGTATATCTCCAGGCTGAGAGGTGAATTAATAAAACTCTGAATATAGGAAAATCAATTTAAAGTTATTAATGTAAAAAAAAGTATAATTATTAGCAGATAATTTTGAATTTATGGGATTACTTTTTAAATATCAGGGAAAGAACATTTGTTTGGGAGGAGAGAAGGTTGTACTTGGTTTTTGTTTTTTGTTTCTAACAATATATAAATTTAAATATAATCAACATTGCCAGTTATTAATTATAAAAGATTGTATTACACATGTAAAGTATATTACCTACCACTAATGAGAGGTACACCTAATTCAAAGATTTAGATTTTATAAAAGAAAGCACTAGATTTTTAAAATTCTCTTCAGGAATGTTTGTAAAATATAAAAGAAATGATATCTATTTCTAAACGTAGGATATTATCTTTAAAGTGTATCGAACACCCTAGTGTGTTCTCATTTTATCCTGGAATATGAGTATTTGAGAATTTTTTTGATATTTGAATTTCACTTGAAGATTCATAAGCTTTCAGAAATTCATTTATTATTGCTTAGTGTATTACTGTTAGCTGTTTTCTCAGTTCTTCTGCTTTTTTGCAAAGTGATAAATGAAGTCTGCTTTGTAGACAAGCTGCTGGAAAGAATTCTATAGTGCTGAATAAAAATTAATTGAGGACTAAAATATGACTTCAGAAAAAGCAGTTTAAGTGAATTGATTGTGACAAAAGCCAGATTGGATTCTATTGAAGAATGAATAAAATAAAAGAATGTTCACTGTTCACTGAAATTAAAGTATATTATACATTCTTCCTTTTAAAGTTATATCTACAACAATAATTTCCTGACAAACAAAAAGTAAACAATGCAATATATTCCCCTATACTCATTACCCAGTTTCAACAACCATTCACCAATCTGTCATTCGTGTTTTATTCATTCACCTTCACTGTCCTTTCCTTTTTCATTGGCATTATTTTAAATAAATTCTTCAAGATGTCGTTTTTGCTGAATATATTTCTGATTTCACCCCAGAAACAAGCGAATAAAATAATCAGAGCTTTATATTTTAACATAATCACAATGTCATTATCACAACTAATAGAAACTTCAATAATGTCTTATTAAACTCTGATGCCCAAAATTAAAATTTCCAAAATGTCTCAAACATCTTTTAATAGTTGGTCTGTTTAAATTGAGATCCAAATAAGGCCCACTCATTTTATGTTTTTAAATCACATTTAATTTATTCATAGTTACTTCTTATTTATTTATTATTACTGTTGTTTTTAATTGAAAAACTCAGTTATCCTGTGTATATTTATTTTATAGACTGTACTATTTGACTCCTTGTGGTGTCTTTTCTTCTCTGTCTACTTATTTTTGCTCCTCATTAAAAATATATTTATAAATGTCAAAATATTCATGGTATAAATTTAAATATTGTAAAGAAGGTTATGATGGCATAGATTGTGTCTGTGTTTGTGTATCTATATCTGTCTGTGTCTCTTTGTGATGGTTGCATTTATTAATTGCTGCATGTAAAATTGCATTTTTATTTGCTAGATAACCTGTGCTTTAAGGTGGTCCTGGTTTTGCAAGCATTCAACCAGTCTCTCATTTTATAGGCTGTCCCAACTTCTTCAACCAAGGAGTGTAATTGCATGTAATATCTTGAGTAACATGAATATACTCTATAAAATATAAATTACAGATCCTTGGGGTCCTTCCAATCATTTGTTATAACAACCTTTTTTATTTCTAATAAACTATAGGTGAGTTTTTTTTGGCCTGTTTTTTTGTGTTTGTTTTTTTGTTTTAAGCATTTGTGGGTTGATGCCCTGGCCAGTTTGGCTCAGTGGCTAGAGCGTAGGCCTATAGACTAAAGAGTCCCAGGTTCGATTCCGGTCAAAAGCATGTACCTTGGTTGCGGGCACATCCCCAGTAGGGGGTGTGCAGGAGGCAGCTGATCGATGTTTCTCTCTCATCGATGTTTCTAACTCTCTATCCCTCTCCCTTCCTCTCTGTGAAAAATCAATAAAACATATTTTTTAAAAAGAGTTTGTGGGTTGAAAGTTTCAATTAGTGAAAAACAAGATTGAAGCAGAAAGACAGAGTATATTTGCTGTATTTGTAAACAAAACAACAACAACAAAAAATTTCATTCAGTCCTCACCCCTTATCTTATTGCTGACACTGTTAAGGCTTGCTCAGTGACATGGGCTGTGAAAGAATTCACAACTAAGAGAAAAGATACAGAGAGAAAATTTATTTTCTTTTCCAAGGGAGTAAAGGGCCAATTATTGCTAGTCAATACAGGGCAGAGAACAAAGGGAGTTTGCGTTGGTCAGTAGTTGCTAAGCAACAAGGAAGGGAGGGGAATGGTGTTGAAGCTGAGCAGACACCAGAAGGGTTGTCTTGGAAAGTTACGGTTTGTTTATTTTCCAGGAGACAGTCCAGGAGATATTCTAAGGAGGTGTCTTATCAGTATTTTTTCCAAACCTGTAAAACAAGCTTAGATCAAAAGTTATAGAGTTCAAAAGGGAAATCTGTTTGAAGGGGAGAGGGAAAGGAAGGAGAGGATGAGGAGCAAATCATTCTGAAGCTGTTAAAACAGCAGGGAGGAGTTGGATGGAAGAATGTAGCCTTGAGAGTAGCTTATTTTATCCTTTAGTTTGAACAGAGGAGTCACAATCTTGGAGTTTAATTACCAGGTGTTTCTCATAAGTTGTGCAAGGCCAAAGCAATGAAAAAGAAAGGCCTTACAGATATTATTACAGATGTTGCCATTTTCCCCCTATTTGCCCACCTCCACCAGCTTCCACCCTCACCCCCCCCCCCCCCTTCCTTTGTATTTACTCTGCTGGGTTTTTACTTCTTACTAGCTTTCTTGTTCCTGTATCTGAACCTATAGTGGCAAATTAAAGGCAAAGAGGTGGTTTAAGAATTCATTTTATTTTTGCTGAAGTAAAGCTCATTAACTAAAGCATTCTTCAGATTTTTTGTTACCCTAAAATATAAAATATCTGTATTTGCTGAATGGTATTCAAACTTTCTGAAAATTAGATTAATTTTGGTTTAAATTAAGCAATAATAATTTATATTCCCTATTTCACTCTTTTGATTTACCAATGTCTCCCTTATGGAAAATCCTGAGTTATGTCACTAAAATATAGTTCTGTGCATGCTGTAATTATTTTCCCAAGTTTCAAAGGCTCCCTATTTTCCTGTTGAGAAAACACAAAACACCTTCTTACTCTGGGAATCAAACATCCATAAGTTGATCACAAAACACCTTGCCCTGGTTGGTGTGGCTCAGTTGGTTGAGCATCCTCTTGTGCACCCAAAGGTCACTGGTTAGATTCCTGGTCAGGGCACATGCCCAGGTTGTGGGCTGGATCCCTAGTTAGGGCTGTGCAGGGGGCAGCTGACCATGTTTCTTTCACATTGCTGTCTCCCCCTCTCTTTCTTTAACCTCCTTACCCCCTCTCTCAAATCAATAAAAACATAAAAAAAAAAAAAAAAAAAACCACGTACCTTTTTTGGCACTCTACTCTTTCATACATTCTTAAGCTTAGCCATACTGCACACCCACTTTCCTGGAAGCTGTTTATGCATTTTTATTAACACGTCAGTACTTTTACGCATCTTTTTATATATAGTAAACTTAGGCTAGACTTTCAGACCTGATTTAATGGATACTTTAATAGTGAAGTATTACATACTTCCTCAGATTTTTTTACAATTACTTCTGTTTCTTTACCATAACACTTTGCTCATGCTGTGGTAAATAGTTATTTGCATATCTGACTTCCTCAAGAAAATAAACTATTTTCATACTCATTTTGTTAGATGGCTGTGCAGCTATATAAATAAGAGTCTAGGTATATGTTTTAAATACCTTAAAGTTTAGAGAGCCAGACATTGTGGATATTAGCTCTTGAACACTTGCTCAAAAAATTTAGCTTTTAGAAAAAAAAACGAAATCACAATTTTGTTTTTCATGGCTTTCTTTTGTGTGGGCATCATCCCTATAGTAAAAGTTGAATATGTTAGAATATGTCCTATTATCTTTACATTTTAGATATGATCCCAAAACAGACACATGGACCACCGTGGCTCCTTTGAGTATGCCCAGAGATGCTGTTGGAGTTTGTCTCCTTGGTGACAGATTATATGCTGTTGGTGGCTATGATGGGCAGACATACCTCAACACCATGGAATCCTATGATCCACAAACTAATGAGTGGACACAGGTAAGGTTTTGCCAGCATACTTTACTTCAAATATAAGAATGAATTTCATTTACTTTCTTTGGAGGAGGATACATACAGTAATCTACCTTCTCAAATTACTCTGAACCCAAAGTGATTGATTTAATCTATTGTGTTCATTTTGTAAAAGTTCATTAAATTACATGTTGTGCAATTTTCTCTAATGTACTCTATACGTTAATAAAATTTATATTAAAAAGTGACATTCATGTTTCCACTTTATTATAAATAATTATAGGAACTGAATGATAATTAGCTAAAGCAAAAATACATGTAGAATATATTGATCCACAAAACCGTAACTTCAGAATATTTGATTTTAGAGATAACTGTTATAAAGAGGGTGGAAGCCTACAGAAATCAACTTTCTGCCTCCCATTTTTGCTTGACTATGTTAGGTCTATTGTTACCTGTTGCAGAGACATTTCCCATGGGTGGAAACTCCAAGTAGCAATACTCAGCCATAAAAGATAAAATAAAGGAACCATTTGATTGATAAAAAACAAATAGCAAAGGGCGCTGAATGGTCTGTCATGTATAAAACATTCATCCCTGGATAATCACTTTGGCCCAAAAGATGGAGTGAAAGGTTGGCTGATCTTAGGTGAGGGGTTATCCTTGAATATACACTGTAGTTAGAGATTCAGCTTCCATTTTAGTAATATAGCTAAAGAATTTGTGCTGATGTGTATGAGTGTTGGGGGGAAATGAGACTAGAGCAACTTAATTATATTACAAAAATACCTTGTGCTTTATAACTACTATGTCATTGCTTGTAATGGTGAAAATGGATATAATATTCTCAGACCGGTGTCCTCATATTCAATTTCTTCTTTCTTCCCCTTATTTCTTTTCAATATCTTTATTATCTCACTCCTTTACCAGAAATCTAAAAAAAAATACTGTACAAACAAACAAACAAACCTTTTCCATTAATGGGTGAGGTGAAATTCCAAAGCCTTATTTAGTTGAAGCAGAACAATAACTTCATCTCTCATCTTTCTGGGTGAAAGGTTTTATTTTTTGGTCACAGAAATTGACTAAAATTTATCTGAAAAACATGAATAATGCAAACAGGCTAAGGTACCTGGCTATGAATCTCACTCCTCTCTATGAGAAAACTCTTTGATTCCAATGAGGATAGATGAAATTTACTAAGGAGGAAGAAAGAAGGTAGAATGAAGGAAAGAAGGGGAAGTATTTGAAGAAATAGGTATCATCATTTCTGTAAATTTTACTTTAATTTGTGAGAGAAGAAGCATTCCTTCTTCAAAAAGAAGAAAATATTGAAATGTTAATCATTATTGCACTAAAACAGAGGATATACTTTAAATTCTTATCTTTCAGAGATCCTAGTGTTTACCCAGGGAATATTGCATGAATTCAGGATTGTTGATATGCTAAGGAAATGTACCAGTTCAATGGTATACATTTATTTATTTATTTAAAATATATTTTATTGATTTCACAGAGGAAGGGAGAGGGAGAGAGAGTTAGAAACATCAATGATGAGAGAGAATAATTGATTGGCTTCCTCCTACACTCCTCCAACTGGGGATCGAGCCCACAACTGGGGCATGTGCCTTTGACCGGAATCAAACCTGGGACCCTTGAGTCCATAGGCAAAAGCTCTATCCACTGAGCAAAACCAGCTAGGGTCAATGGTATATATTTTAAATTTGCCACTTTTACAAATGAACAGTAAGTAAAGGAAGTTAATTGGCATATAAATGAGATAGTATATCTTTTATTATATACTAGAGCAGCGATTCTCAACCTGGGGGTCGAACGACCCTTTCACAGGGGTCACCTAAGACCATCGGAAAACACATATATAATTACATAATGTTTTTGTGATTAATCACTATGCTTTAATTATGTTCAGTTTGTAACAATGAAAATACATCCTGCATATCGGATATTTACATTATGATTCATAACAGTAGCAAAATTACAGTTATGAAGTAGCAATGAAAATAATTTTATGGTTGGGGGTCACCACAACATGAGAAACTTTATTAAAGGGTCGCGGCATTAGGAAGGTTGAGAACCACTGTCTAGTGCAGTGATGGCGAACCTATGACACGCGTGTCAGAGGTGACACGCGAACTCATTTTTTTGGTTGATTTTTCTTTGTTAAATAGCATTTAAATATATAAAATAAATATCAAAAATATAAATCTTTGTTTTACTATGGTTGCAAATATCAAAAAAATTCTATATGAGACACGGCACCAGAGTTAAGTTAGGGTTTTTCAAAATGCTGACGTGCCGAGCTCAAAAGTTTCGCCATCACTGGTACTAGAGGCTCAGTGCATAAAATTTGTGCACTCGCGGGGGGTGGGGCGGGGGTTCCTCAGCCCAGCCTGCGCCCTCTTGCAGTCCGGGAGCCCTTAAGGGATGTCAGTTGGATATCATTAGCACTGCCGAGGAGGTGGAAGAGGCTCCCACCACTGCGGCTGCACTCACCAGCCATGAGCTGGGCTTCTGGCTGAGCACTACTGCCCCTGTGGGAGCACACTGATCACCGGGGGCAGTTCTTGCATTGAGCATCTCCCCCAGGTGGTCAGTGCATGTCATAGCAACCGGTCGTTCCACCTTTCTGTAGATTTACATATTAGCCTTTTATTATATAGGACTAGAGACCCAATGCACAAAAGTTGTGCAAGAGTAGGCCTTCCTTTCTCCGGCTGCGGACACTAGCTTCCCTCTGGCACCAGGGACCCGGTCTTCCCTTGTAGGCCCAGCTTTATCTGGAAGATGGTCCGGAAGAACGTCCAGAAGGACATATGGTCTAATTAGCATATTATGCTTTTATTATTACAAATAATAAATATTATTTATTATTACAAATAAATAATAATAAGCCATTACCATTCTTTTAAAATTGAAATAAAAATAATATATGTAGTAATAATAGTTAAAAGCCTCCTAAAAGACCACTTTCCCTCATCTGTATTTTATAACACTCTTTTGGATCATATAATATCTTACAAATAGCAAAGTGGCATTTAAAATATTTTAGAATAATTTTATTTAATATAATAAACATTCACATTAAAGCTCTTAAATTTTTAAAAATTTGCATTCATATCATTTTATTATTTGTATTTTAAGACTCTTGAAGGACCATCAGCAGACCCACATGAAAACCCTTTGAAAATTTTCAAGATTTCAGGCCACTAGAAAAAAATGCTGTATTTGCTAACTAAATAATTCCTATTATTTTCCCTTCACTTAGCCCATAAATGTATAAAATTGTTTATCCCATTTATTATTGGTACCCCTCAATGGATAGGTATTAAAATAAACAAGCAAACTGTATTTAAAAATTCAATAATATATATTTTGAAAACTCAAGATAGCTTCTGGGAATAATGGAAATACATTGGGAACAATTGCCAGATTCATATTACTTAGTTTTACAGAGAATGCATGCATGCACATAGGTGTGTTTTAAATAAATTTGATTTTGTCATTTAATATTAAGTTTATTTCTTTCATTTGACTTGAAAAACAATATGTGTATTTTAAGACAAATTAAAAAGTAAAAAGTGAGTTTTACTGTTTGTCTGGATAAAATCACCCTTCCATGTTTTCTCTAGTTACATGGTCAGAGTATTGTTATGCTGTATCCACCTGCGGCTGTAAAGAAACAAAGATAGTGTAGCATTTTATTGCCATATCTCCAAGGACTAGCAGAGAGGCTGGCATGGTGTAAGAGATATGGGAATGTTTCTTATAGAAATTGAGAATGATTGCTGAAAATCAGTTTGCTTTTTATGAATTGGTTTACTTCAGATATATAAGATATTGTGAATAGTTTCCAGAAAAGCTGGTGAAATATCTATACCCTCAGCTGTTTGTTTGTTTGTTTGTTTTCTAATTGGTTCTGTGGTCAACTTTTCCAGTTATCATCTAAAATTGAAAGGTATATCCCTGGAGGGATAGCAGGGCAGATTTCAAATAAATAGATAAATTTGGGCCAAGGTGGAAAAGCAGTAAAGCTCTCTTGAATATTTAAAATGTATATATGTAGAATATATCAAATGCTTAAAATAGCATGATAAATTCTGTGGTTAGGGAAATACTTAGCACTATGATAGAACTTAAGTGTGTAGGATACAGAAATCTTCCTTTAGATAATGATATGTAGAATGAAGGCTGACAGATGAAAAATAGTTCACCAAATGAAAATATGGGGAGTGGTTTAAGGAACAGAATTTGTGAAGAGCCACAGGAAGGAGAACATGTGGCATGTTACATTGAGCAAGAAATGAATTGGTGAGCAGTACATTTGGAGAGATAAACAGGGTCTGTGTGATCTAGGGATAGAAACCATGTCATAAAAGTTTGACTTTATAGTAATACTGAAGACAGGTTAATAGAGAATTTTAAGCATGAAAAATAAATAATCAGAATTGAGTTTTAAAAGGGTTGCATTTGACAGGATGTAGAAAAAAATGGTTAGGAGAAAAGCAAGATTAGTGTTAGAGAAATATATTAGGAAGATATTTTACTAATCCACTTTAGGGTGGAAAAATTCCCCTTCTCTTCCAGTTCCTTTGGCCTATCTAATAATTAAATTGACATAAACAGATTAAAGGAGTGAACAAATGCAATATTTATTTACAGGGATCCCATAAATATGAGACTCAGAGAAGTGACCAAAGCAGAAAGCTTTTTTACTGTTTAGAAACAAAAACAATAAATCTGTGAAGAATTGACAAGACAAAGGGACTTGGGCTTGGGCTAGTAAATTGATGAAGAAGTAACAAGGTTTGTTTATACAGACTTTTGGGGCCTAAATTCTCTATCTCTGGTGATAAGAATATTTTCTATCCTCCTGGTACAAGGTGGGTACCATGAACATGGGAGCTTTATCTTCCTGATTTCAGGGTGACAAAGGAGTGTCCCTCCTACACCGCTAATCTCTCAAGTGGCTTTAATTTAAATTAAACAATCGTAAAAGTGAAATATCTTGGGGTGGCATATTCCTCTCCTTTTTACACTCAGGTTAAAATGGTAACCTGAATTAGGGTGAAGGCCATGGAAATGAGTGTAAATAAGTTGGTCATAGTTGAGCATTCAGATATAAGGTTGAGTGAGATACAATTAAGGGACACAGATATGCTCCAGGTTTTTCTTTTGAGCAGAGTGGTGTCATTCACTGAGATAGAAAACACACTAGGAATAGCTCATTTAAAAAATATATATAAAAAGATCAGAGATTCATTTTTTATACACACAAATATGCTTGTATAGAAACATAGATGTAGATGTCGGTATAAAATGAAGCTATTCACTTTGCCTAAAAACTATGCACAATTTTCTCAGCATTAAAAGAACATCAGAGGATATTTGGAAAACTGCAAAAAATATGACTACCCAGTACTTATCCCTCTCCTATGTAGTGGTGGGACTTGAGCACATATATTTTGTAAGAGTTCTTCAGATGACTCTGATGTCAAACAAGACCCGAAAATCATTGGAAACAAAAGAGAGATAATGGAAAGTGTGTGCACCTTGGAGTCAGGCGCACTTTAATTTGTATACATTGATGTTTTGGGTTTACATATTGTCTCTGGACATTCCATTCACACACCTGGCATACGAAGATAACAACGCATGATGAGATTATGCAGGTGATTGTGGTGACCTATAAAAATTATTCTTAACACAATATACTATCAATAAATTTGCATGCCCCTTTTCTCATTTTGAGCAGTTAACTATATTAAAGACAAGAAATGTTACATAAAAATATATTTTAAAAAAATAATGTATTAAATGAAAAGAATGTAAAATGCCATATGGGAATTTTTTTTAACCTACAAAGGGGTGGCAAGAATAAATAAATACATTTAAAGAACTAGTAGATAATGATGGTAATTTTCATATTTAGAGAGTAAGACTATGTCCTTTCTCAATCAATAAGATAATGTCTGTGATCTGAGGTTATTTCGCTCTTAGCTATTTTCTTACATTTTATTCTTTTTCTTTTCAGGTTGAAATAATATCTAGCAATTTCTAGTCTTCTTTGATATTTTTAAGTACATAAATTATTCTTAGAAAACTGTAATAAAAATCACTGATATCAAAAAGCTCAAATTATCATAATCTTGGCTTACATCCATAGAATAAATTTTTATTACAACTTTTAAAAGTTAATGTTTTTAATATATTTCTAGCCAATTTCATATTTATGATTATTTTTAAAAATCTCAATTCTCATCTCAATGACCATCATAAGGTGAAATTCTTAAAATAAACCCTATACTAGTTGTAATTATGGCCTATTTATGACAAAATATTAAAGTCACTGCATTGTATGTCTAGGTTTAGGATGAATGAATAACACATTGAACTCAGTATAATATCAAGGGAAATAACTTCAAAATGATTTAAATAAGTATAATAGCTATTTCATCTAAAATGTATTCTAACCTATCACTATAAAATATCTTTACAAATATGTCCATGCAAGCTCCAGAATAAATCTTTGCTGGAAACTTCTAAAGCAGTTTTATTTCACTAGAAGTTATAAAATATTTTATTAAAAATCACATAAGTGATTACATATTTTAAGAAGTTTAATATATAAATTATTTCTCTTTTATGAATTTCATTTTCATCATTTACATTTTTGTTGTACTACTTGTAGCTAAATTGGAAAATATAAAAATTATTTAGATTTCAATGCAGATAAGTGTCTTAAATATAGTAGAATTTGTATATTTTTCAAAAAAGTAATTTCTTAAATTGTGTTTAATTGTTTCAACAGATGGCTTCCTTGAATATTGGGAGAGCAGGTGCCTGTGTAGTAGTCATCAAGCAACCTTGACTTATTTTTATTTGGAGAGATTTTATTTGCTGGAGTAGTTATTTTTATATCAGAGGGCAAGAATAAGAATTTCCTGAGATGTGAACTCTTCAAGAACAAGGATTTCTGCAGATTCACCTACTGATGTCAATTGAGGTAGAAGATCAAACAGAATTCTAGAAAACAAACTACTATGGGAACAACATCTGGCCATGTATTAGCTCAGGAATGGTCATTGGTAATTTGTTTTGTATTGTAGCATACAATAGCTGGAGTTACCAAAGGCTTGTTTTTCTTGAGCAATTAAAAGGAGAAACCAATATGTGTGACATGGATAATTTCATTATTTATAATTGCTTGATAATATCTGACAATATTCAAGAGGTTGCCCAGTGTAGAAGACATGATATTTCCATCTGACAGAATCTGATTGGTGTACTGGTCTCCTAATCAGATATGGTCAGACCAGGAGGCAGAATTATGTTTTATAAAAACAAACATGTGTCTTCCTCATTTTCCTAACCTAACCTACAAGGATAATTAGAGAAACAGATTCATGCTTGGCTCAGACATTCAGAAGACAAACTGTCCTGCTAATCAAAGCTGCATATGCCATCAGAAGCCATGGTTGGTTTTTATTGCAACTGTATTAGTGACTTGAAGCTGGCAGACAAAAAGGATTGTTTCATTAGGCTATCACATTGCTTTGCTTTTTGAATACAATGAGCCGGAGTATCAGTGCAATTATGGGCTTTTGCCTTATGTTGAGGTCGTAAGCATGGAAGCTAGTTATTCTGAGTGTTATTTATATATGTATATCCATTGCATGTTGAAGTCCTTTAGAATTTTCTTTATAAAAAAACAACAACTTAGGATTTTGAGACGGAAATCTAGGATCCGTTCATTTTAAGTGTTAATAATCATTGTTAGAATGAAGGCAGACTTCAGATTTTCACTCCCCACTTTTCAAACTTGTTACATTGATATGCATATTATTTTATGCCACATGTTTGTCACTGTTTACGGCATAAAGTGGAAACATTACGCAATGTCTTTAATAGATCCATGTAAATTTTAAATACAATTAATAAATGATAGAAAATTTGCTTTATCAGTGTATCATTCTTCAATCAAGAAAGATAGGCAATTTTTATTGTTTAACTTTTCAAAATTCAAGAAGTTTATATCTCCATCCTAACATGTTTATTGCCTCTGAAATGCTATGCTTACAAAAATGCAATCTTTTTTTTTTTTTTTAATTCTGACCCAGGATACGTTATTATTGGTTTTAGAGAGAGAGGAAGGGAGAGGGAAAGAGAGAGAAACATCTATGTGAGAAACGAATTGATTGCCTCTCACCTGGGAATTAAACCTACAACCTGGGTATGTGCCTTAATGGGGAATTAAGCTCACGACCTTTTGGTATATGGGACAATTATGCTCTAACCAACTGTGCCACACCAGCCACGGCTACACAAATGCTATCTTTAATTATTGTTTTCTTCTGTAGTTACTCACTTGAAACAGGTTAGTATTGTTTTCCAGCATTGGTGCTTAGAAAAGACACATCCCATAATGAGACTGCTGATAATTGTGCAGGATCTAAAAAAGGCAAGAAAATCCCTCTTTTTGAGTCAATATAAACCATGGAATTGAGTTATACTATTGGGTGGTAAAATGTGTCAAAATCTAATAACCAAAGAAAATATTGATTAATAGTTTGTATTTTGTGTCAAGAAACTGTTAGTAAATTTGATATTTCCCAACATGTATATGTAGTCAATTTTTCAGTCACTTTTTTTTTCAGAAAAGCAATGTCATTATAAGTATGAGCTACTAAGAAAGTATCAATGATTTTTTAAAAAATATATATGTCCTGGTTGGGTGGCTCAGTTGGTTGGAGAGTCATCTCTCATACACCAAAATGTTTATGGGTTCAATTCCTGGACAGGGCACATACCTAGGTTGTGGCTTAGATCCTCAGTCCTGGTACATATGGGACTCAACCAATCTCTCTCTCTCTCTGTCTCTCTCTCTCATCAAAAAACATATTTTACACACACACACACACACACACACACACACACACACACACTACACACACTAGTAGCCCGGTGCACAAAAATTTGTGCACTCGAGGGGGGGGAGGGGACCTTCACTTATTAAACATTTATCAACACAACACTGACCACATTGGTTGAGGTGGTGGTCTTGTCAGAATGCGATATATTATGTAGATGAAAATCTATTTAAACAGATTTGATGTAGATATTTTCAAAGATGGAAGAATTGTCCCTGTCAACTATTTTAGTTGGTTCATATCTTCACTAATTGTCATCATTGCAAAGTTTTCAGTCCCCATATGGATTACTGGATATAATAGGTCATGCGCTGTCCCTGTCCTTTGTAGCCTTTGTTACCTTAAGGACTCTAGTTTTCCATTTATTTGTTTAAGTACCAACCTTACCAGCTTAAAAATGTAAGCTTTTAACACTGCTCTCTCTGTATCCTTCCGATGAAAAGTGTAGTTGGGTTGCAGCACAGGAGAGAAATTCAGAAGGGGGATATTGAAGTAATGACTGCAGTAGGAGAAGAGGGAATCTATTTCCTTGGCCACAGGCGCTGGTGCCCTGGACCACAGGGCTGGCAGCTTCTCTGGGTGGCTGCAGCCAGGGACCTCGGGCGGGTGGCTTCTCTGTCTCCTGGGCTGCAGCCAGCCACAGGTGCTAGCGCCTGGACCAAAGGTGGGCGGCTTCTTCTTCTGGCGGCTTCTTCTTCTTCTGTGCTTCCAGGGAGGGCAGTCAGTTATGTGTATATGTGTGTGCATGCAAACATAGGCATGTACACATGTGTATGTGGAAATCTAGTGGGCAAGTCAAAACCATAGAAGAGTTGCACCCTATCTCTTGAATCTTCCAGAGATATCCCCCACTTTTTTATTCTATCACTACTGGAGAATCAGTATTTGCAGCCAGCCAGCCAGTGACTCTCTCAGTGTCTATTTCTGACTTCTTCTTTCCCTGTCTGTCTTCCAATCCCTAATCATATTTCCACCTGGATGCATCATTTTTACTCCCAATATGCTGTATAGAGAAAGAGTCAGGATGCTGTCTTCCTATGAATAGTATTCAGTAACAAACCAATTGCATTTTAGTTGGGCAATGCCCCTGCTCACCCTTCAAATCCCTTCCACCATGCATTTCTGTTTCCCTTTTTGTTTGTTGGATTGTTCTGCTGCTCCTTCTCCTCACCTCACCACCCTTGGATCACAAAGTAAAATTATTTTACCATGTCAAGAAATTATTAAAAATACAGGTACTTTGAAAAAAAAAATACAGGTACTTCTCCGAACACTGGCTGGGGGGGTCAGGGAAGAGGCGGCTGCTGGCGGCTGCTGGAGGCCGCCTCTTCCCTGCCCTGCCCGGCTTCTCCAATCACTGGCCGGGAGGCGGGCAAAGGCGGCTCCAGTTCTGCGATCATGGGTCGGGGAGCAGGCCGGCTCTTGCCTGCCGCCTGGGTTTCCAATCACCGTCAGAGGCAGGCAGCTTCTTCCATCCTTCCCTTTTCGCCTCCCAGCATTGCGTCTATGTATGCAAATTAACCGCCATCTTTGTTGGCTGTTAACTGCCATCTTTGTTGGCAGTTAATTTGCATATCACCCTGATTAGCCAATGGGAAGCATAGCAAAGGTACAGTCAATTACCATGTTTGTCTATTATTAGATAGGAGATATATATATATATATATATATATATATATATATATAAAATCAAAAGTGCATAACATGAAAATTGTCATCTTAACTATTTCTAAGTGTACAGTTTAGTAGTTATTAGCATATTCAATTTTTTATACAAACATATTTTCTCCAATACACTGACCACACAAATAGCATTAGCTAATAGTAATTGAGGTATAATATTTACTTTTGAAATTTCAAAGAATAGAGGAGAAGATAAACTGGTATATCTCTATTTTTAAACAATAAAAATTTCCAGTGGTCATATTTAAAACTTGGTTAATAAATTTACCAATGTATTTTTCCACATAAGAAAAATTTTTTGCCTGAATGTAAATTTTCTCCAAACAAATACATTCAAACCAAGTATTTTTAGGTTTAGATCATATTAGCCTAGTACTGTTTATATTGCATGCAATGAGTCTGTGCACCCAATTTGCCATATGAGGACATTGAAGCAGTTTGGACAATGAACTCCAAGCTTATATGAGACTAGAGGCTCGGTGCATGAAATTCGTGCATGGGTGTGTGTGTGGGTGGGGTCCCCTCAGCCCATCCTGCACCCTCTCCAATCTGGGACCCCCCCCCAGGGATTGGGCCTAAACCAGCAGTCAGACATTCCTCTCACAATCCTGGACTGCTGGCTCCTAATCGCTCACCTGCCTGCCTGTCTGCCTAGTCACCCCTAACTGCACTCCCCACTGGCCTGATTGCCCCTTACTGCCTCTGTGTGCCAGCCTGGTTGCCCCTAACTGCCCCCCAATGCTGGCCAGGTACCCCCAACTGCCTCCTCCCTTGCTGGTCTGGTTGCTCCCAACTGCTCCCCCCTGCCAGCCTGGTCACCCCTAATTTCCCCCCAGATGGCCTAGTCGTCCCTCACTGCCCTCCTCCTATGAGCCTGGTCACCCCAACTACCCCTCCCACCGGCCTGGTTGCCTCTTACTGTCCCCCCTGCTGGCCTGCTCACCCCCAACTGCCCTCCTCTGATGGCCTGGTTGCCCCTAACTGGTCCCCCCTCACCGGCCTGGTCACCCCACACAGCCTGCTGTTCAGTTGTTTGGTCATCCCTCACTAACCCCCCAGCCATCCTGGTTGTAAGCAGCCATCTTGTGAGGGTCAATTTGCATATTACCTCTTTATTATATAGGATAGGGTGAAGAGACATCATTGTGCCATTTACTGAAAAGAACATTGTCCACTATGGTCACAAGTTAAATGAGTTCTAGGACTTAGCACCTACTTTACTATGTCTCCAATCTAGTATTCAGTTACCCTAAAGATCCCCCTTTGAGATGAAATTTCTGCTAAAGACAGAAGAATCACTATTTGGCTATTTAATTTATAAGGCATCTCTACCAGTAAATATAGGAAGCATAGAAAATAGCATCAATAAGACTAGTTTTTCCACAATACTGTTCAGTTAGGAATTTATGATATCCCTTGACTATTACTTATTTTTATACTAGAGGCCCAGTGCACGAAAGTCGTGCACTTGTGAGGGGGCTGGTGTCCCTCAGCGTAGCCTGTACCTCCTCCAATCTGGGACCCCTCGGGGGATGTCCGACTGCTGGTTTAGGCCCAATCCCTGTGGGACAAACAGGCAGTCTGACATTCCACTCACAATCCCTATCTGCTGGTTCCCAGCCACTCGCCTGCCTGCCTTCCTGATTGCCCCTAACCGCTTCTGCCTGCCAGCTGATCACCCCCTAACCATTCCCCTTCCAGCCTGATCAACACCTAACTGCTCCCCTACTGGCCTGGTTACCCTCAACTGCCCTTTCCTGTTACCTGTTCGCCCACAACTGCCCTCCCCTGCTGGCCATCTTGTGGTGGCCATCTTGTGGTGGCCATCTTGTGATGACATGGGCATGGCCATTTTGTGACCACATGGGGGTGGCCATCTCCAGCGAAGGTGTGATGGTCAATTTGCATATTACCTATTTATTATATAGGAAATAGTACTATAAAATCTTAGAATATTCTACAATTATTTTCAATTTTAATGATAATAGTAACACAGCTGAAAATTATTTACTAGGTACTACAATCATTTCCAAAGCTCCAAACATGGTAGTGTTGATTTTTCTTTTTATCTTGTGTCTTAAAGGCCAGCAAAACATAATCTTACAGTTTGAATAAAATTTTAAAAGATGATATATTTAGCCTGGATACTAGAACAATTGATTAAATGAGAGTAGAAATACTTGTGCAATTTCCTGAGAAATACTGGTGAAGATGTAACAAACTTCTAAATCTGTAGAGAATTTTTATGAATTTATTTGAGCCAAACTGACAACATTACCAGGAAGCAAGATCTAAAAATACTCTGGAGAATGATAGCTTTGCACTTTCCTTTATACATTTGGAATTAAGAAGAGGACATAAGGAAGATTACATGAAGGTGGAAGAAAGTAAGGTACAGGATTGTTAAGATTTTATGCTCCCTTGAGTATTGTTACACCTCCAAGGGGTCTGGAATTACTTTGGCATTTCAAAGGAGTTTTAACCTACATGCACAAGAACAATGGACAGGACTTGCTTCAAAACATTTTACTAAAGAAGTTATTGGCCTGCGGCTTGACTACATACCATGACCTGCCCAGTTAGAATTTTATGATCAGATCACCCTACGATGTTACTTTTAATCACTGAACTTGCATATACCCTAGTTATGTCCACACTGGTTACCCAAAAGCGTATAAGGAGTTCAAATTATTAATTACATCATATATGGTTTAAAGAAACTAGAAAATCTATTTAGAAAATAAAAATGTGTAACCAATCAGCTCACACTTGTGACATAAATAATTCTAAAAAATTAACATTAAAACATGAGTGAAAATATAATAGTGACATGTCTATAGTTTTATATTTCTAGGTTGAAGTGTTTCTATTAAACTTTTTAAGATTTTGGGGCCCTGGCTGTGTAGCTGAGTTGTTGGAGCATCATCCATATATGCCATAGTTTCAAGTTTGATCCCAGTCAGATCACATACAAGAATCAACCAATGAGTACATAAGAAAGTGGGACAACAAATCTCTCTCTCTCTCTTTCTCCCTCCCTCCCTCCCTTCCTCCCTCCCTCCTTTCCTTTTTCTTTCTCAAATCAATAAATAAAGTTTTTAAGACTTTAAAGCTTTGGGTAATTCTTCTTTTAAACATATCCATGTCACTCATGAAAACTATACATAGTTTTCAGTAGTTTTAAAGAGATTAAAGTTGCAGTACAAATAATAAGAGAAATGAGAGTTAAAATTGACCCCTTAGGCATCAAGAGGAGCAGAATTTACCACCTCAAAATGTACTTCTTTGGCATAAGGATGTCTAGGTAAGAAATGCCCAAACCTGTACAGAATTTTTATGAGTTTATTTGAGCCAAACTGACAATTGCTGGGAAGCAAAATCTCAATGGATTGAGAAAATGCCCTGGAGAATGACAGTTTTGCAGTTTATTTTATAAATTACGATCAATGGAGGATGCATAAGGAGAGTTACATTAAATTCACTGGAGGCAGAATAGGGAGGCACGAGAAAACACAGCAGGGGGAAATCTCTGAAACTGGGTAAAGAGTAAATTGGAGAGACAAAAATCTCTTTAACATTGGTGGGTGCAGCATAGTTTACAATTAACATTACAACACTTAGAGATGGTGTTTGATAACAATGAAGGGTTCCATGGTCTTGTGCTCTGGTGGGAGATTTTTCCCTGAGGGGGCCTGGAAAAAGGGGGATACTCTGATTTTCCAAAAGTATGTTATCTGAAATGCAAAAAGACAACAGACACTCTCAGTTAAGGTAAAGACTGAATTTTGTCAAAGAAGATATGGGCCTAATGGCATGGCTACCCACCATGACTACTTTTAGTTAGAAAGTTTTCATTTCAGATCATCCTATGTGGTTACTTTGGGTCTCTGAGTTGTAAGCCTCCCCATGCAAGCCTCCCCTAAGTTTGTCAGGTTTAGTATGTGGCCCCTGTTTTGTCCACAAAAATTATCTTGAGCTGGTTATTTTTGAAGAAACAGAAAACATAGGAAAAGCTGAAAACCTAGTAGAAGTTGTTAGGGACATTGGCATTTATAAGGGAAACCTCCGTTTGTAAGGGTGCCTTGCTTTTAGTAAGAGGAAGAGAGGAAGAGAAGGGTGACTAAATCTCTAGAAACCATTAACAATAAAAAAGGTAAAGACCTAAATCTTCATAAAACCACAACCATGTTTACCTTACTTTCCCTGATAACCTCCCATAACTGACTCCCCTACCCCCAACATTTTTGTCTTTAGCTGGCGATAGTATATAAGGAGGTGGCTTGATCCATTTCAGAAAGGTACTCAGGTTTCCTGGGTATCTCCCATGTAACAGGAAGTATATATGTTATTAAACTTCTGTTTATTTTTCTCCGACTAATCTGTCATTTATTTACTGGGGAATTTCAGCCAAGAACCCAGAAGGGTAGAGGGAAAATTACTTTTCCTCCCCTATAGGCAAGTTTTATTAATTTGTTACCTACAAAGTTTCCTTATAAATATTCTACTAGATAATTACCCTACTAAGTAATTTCAAAAGGCCTAACATATAATCATGTGGATTATTGTTGTCTTGTATGTAAAATTAATCTTTTGTAATAATATAAATGTTATAAATTATTTTTGCTCTAAGTTTCTATAATATGATAGTCACAATTAGGTACTTCATATATATAAACTCTATTAAGTGAATTTATATATCACATACATTGATATGATACTTTCAATTGATCATTGTTATATTGATTTTTGGCTTTTGGGAATTGAAAATTTATTGACATTTAAGTTTCTTATACTTGAAAATAAATGAAAATTAACACAAACTACTACACACACAATATTATATATTCAGAGTATATGTAAAACACTGTAAAAGTGAAATTATTAATTTTATTTTATTTGCATTTCATGTCCATGGCAGGGAAATGGAAATGACAACCCTGCACGTGCCAGGCACTGTGTTCAGTGCACATTCCCTACACGTGGCTCACAGACGTGAAAGAAGACAAAATAATAAACACATGATTACATCACACCAAATAATGTTGAAAAATAATTTCTAGGATGGTATGGGAAACATGTGAGGGACATCTAACTTTATTGTGTGAATATGATGCCTGAATCCCTGAGGATAATGTTCAAAAAATATATATGCTTCTCTCTGCTTCATTAGTACATGAAGAAATTATTTTCCTTGAACACTCATGGTCTTTTACTCCATCCATTACTACTCTATATGACAGTGAACCTAGCAGTAATATGGTAAGTGGGTGGCAGTGTTGGAAAAATAAATTTTAAAAAATCTTCTTCACAAAGGCAGTAAGGAAAACTTTTATTATTAAGATATTGCAAAGACAGAAAGAAATATAATCATTTTATATATCCAAGCAGATAAATGCATAAATTTTAAGATATATAACTAGTCCACAAGTAAATGCATTGGATAGCACCATTTGTCCAACATAATTCATACTATCTTTATCTGGTAGTTGGGATGATCATTTATATTAGTTCACAAGCTGTATCCAGGAAAAACACACATACAAAAACTTAAGGCAGCAAGTAATTTTGCAACCTGGAGCAAGGGCTCCACCAGAATTAGACTTCCACCCTCCTATAGGACATGGGAAGTAGGGGTGTAACCTTCCTTGTTTATTACACTTCAAAGAGATGGCTCCCAGGCCCTTGAGACAGGCATTCTCCCTTGATAAAGCTGACAAAAGTCTTATCTAGTTTTTGAAAGAATTTGTATACATTTAAAAGGTAGGATAAAATAGTAAAGATTACATTTTTTCTAAAGTAAACTTTCTGAGAAAAAAAGAAGGGCAAGAAAATCTCTTGTGTTATTTTCCACAGAAAGAATTAAGTCTTTTACTTTATTTGTATTTGTCTTTGTTACCCATCCAAAGCCCATGTGCTTGATGCTTTCAAAGTCCAAAACTCAAAACATCAGAGTTTGAATTAAGGAAGTTTTATTGATCAAAAAGATCCCAGTCAAGAAGATAAGAGCTCTAGTAGCTTCTCAAATCCATCTTTGAAAAATACAGTTCAGGCTTCTTTTATGTCAAGGGAAGGAAAAAGTGGGAGTGGTTGTTTCTGTAAAAACTCAAGCCCCAAGCAAAACTCCTCTAAGGAGTAACATGTCTAAAGCAGGAGCTATTAGCCTGAAGGCCATGGGAACAATGAGGCCCAAACCAAATGGAATCAGGGAGAGTGAGCATTTCACTGTGTTACATCCTTCGACAGTAGAAATTAGTGTATTTCTCCTTTAGTTGTTTTTCTATTTCACTTTAGGAAATTTGTTCTTTCCCTCTTTTCTTCTCTATTGGTGGCAAGGTGAAGCAATGATCTAGGTTAGGAGTCTGCAAAATATGCTGTGGGCCAAATGCAGCCCGCTGTTTGTTTCCTTATGGCCTATGAGCTAGGAATGGTTTTATATCTTTAAATAATAATGTAAAGAATAGTAATATTTTATGACACATAAATTACATAGAATTCAAATTCCAGTGTCTATAAATAAAGTGTTATTTAAACAGAGGCATGAATATTTCTTTATGCATTATCTGTGGCTGCTTACAGATAAAGAGTTGCAATGGAAACCAGATGGTCATAAATCTTAAAATATTTACTTTCTAATCCTTTATAAAAAAGTTGTTGACACCTGATAAACATAGTTGCTTTTCACAATCTATCCCCTGGACAAGGACTTTGCTACTGTGGGGGAGAGATACATTTTTCTCTACCTCCCTAGGTTCTTTTGACTGGTCTAATAATTAAATCTACATGAGGAAGATTAAGAAGAGAAAATGACCAAATTTAATTTACATGCATATTCCTGGGAATCCTATATACATGACATAATCAGAGACCCCACATACATGAGAGATTCAGGGGCAGAAAGTTAAAATGAGGTTTTTATGGCATTCTGAGCTAAGGATGAGGTAAGGTTCTTTGAGGCTTAAAGGGTTACTGCAGAATAATAAAAAGAGCAGATGTTCTGTAATCAGAAGTTTGCCAGATATAGGTAAAATCATTATTTCTGGAGATAACTCTTATTGTATAGATAACATATTAATTACATATTGATGTCTTTATCTAATATAAGTGTATTTGTATTCTACCACATTTTCCCCCATCTTAGGAGATCATCATTGTTAGTTAAGATATTTGAATATGCTTTTAAATAACTATTTTTCTGTTTAGTAGTAAGTCAAAAAGTTGAGATACAACTGTTTGGAAATTCATAATTGTCTCATCCCCTATCCCCCATTCCTCATTCCCTCACAAACAAAATGTTGAAGTCCTTTTAAAAATAATACATATTTGATTGATCTCTTACCCCCTCACCCCACACTTTCCCTCATAGGTTGGACAGTCTCCTCAATACTTCTGTGACTCTGGTACTATTTTTGTATGCATGCATATGAGCATAACCAATGGACACAAGGGGGAGGGGAAGGGCATGTGCTGGAGGGTTGGGTGGGTGGGGAAAGGTCAAGGGGGGAAAAAGGAGACTTATGTAAGACTTTAAACAATAAAAAATTTAAATTAAAAAAAAAATACATAGTTGAATGCCCATGCTTTTTCAAGCCCCCTCCCACCTCATTTCTATTATCAGATGTAAATGATGTGCAATAATTATCTGGTACAAATGATATATTTAGATATTAACAGGTATGGAAGAAGTTTATAGGAAACTTATTTTTTATTTTATACCTTTGAAAAGAGGAATTATATTAAAACTAGTTTCAAGTCAATTAAAAAACTAATATAACTTCTAAAGATTCTAGGAAGCAAGTAATGAAGTGTATACATTAAGGAGAAGAACTAAATTGCATGTCCAAGCACTGCTCTGATTGATTTTTACTCTGATCTTCTCACCAAATTACATTTGCAAAAGTAACCATGGAGACTAAAAGCTTGACTACTGAATTGAACTAGCAGGGTTATACCAAAGAATGTAGTAAAGGGAAAGCTAAAGTGTTTCCAGACTCAGACTGGTCTTATGTTAAAACAAGTAAGGAAATGACCAAATAAAAGAATAAATCATGTAAATTATAAAACTTGAAAAGGAGTCTTTATGCAAATTTACTTTTCCATTTACATGTGCTACATATTAATTTTCCATTCTTTCTTTCTTTTTTTTTTTTTTTTTAATCAGAGTGTTTGTACTACTTCCAGCCTCTGCAGGATGTTATTTCAAATAACTTCAATGAAACTGCTTCTATCCTATAAAAGGAGATATATAAATTTTGAACCATTAACCAACACAAAAACTTTGAGAAACCCTCCTTGTCAGCTAAATGTTTACTCAATGGGTAGGCCATTCATAGTGAAAAATATGCCAAAAATATAGATTTTAATGGTTTTTAATTATATTAATTTAATCAATACTAATTGAATTAATTCTTTTCCTTTTTCCTCATTATCTTCTTATTATAAACTACAGGCCTGATGCATGAAATTTGTGCAAGAGTAGGCCTTTTTTCCCCTGGCTACTGGCACTGGCTTACCTCCGGCACCCAGGACCCAGGCTTCCCTCGCAGTCCTGGCTTTGTCCAGAAGGTCATCCAGAAAGATGTCTGATCTAATTAGCATATTACTCTTTTATTATTATAGATGTAAACATGCTACATTAATTTTTCTACATCCTACAAAGTCAACAACACTGACTAGTTATCTGAAAGAGTAGAAACAGAGAAGTAGATTACTCAGTCAACTAAATACTTACTTAGGTTTTGATGATTGGTCTCTAATTTTCCATGTGTTCGTTGCTTATCAAGTTGTTTAGCTTATATTAGTACACTAGAGGCCCACTGCACAAATTTGTGCATGGGTGGGGTTGGGCCGGCCCCACCCCTCATCGGGGTGGGGAGGGCGATCAGGAACGGGGCTGGCTTGGGGCAAGAGCCACCAGCCATTGGCCGGCCCTGCTCCCTGGTCAAATTCCCGGTTGAACTCCCAGTCAAGGGGACAATTTGCATATTAGCCTTTTATTATATAGGATATCTTTAAGAAACATATCACACATTTCTAGACATACATTCATAACCTGAATTAGGTAGATCTATGGTCACAAAAAACATTATTTTAGTGATTGAAAAATTTTTTTGACAAATGCTGCTTTTCATATATTATGCTATTAATTTTTAAAAAAACACCAAGCATAATAACTCAGGAATTTTCAGAAAAAAACTCAGTTCTTCAATTGGCTTGGAATTCTGTAAGCATATAGAAATTACAGGTTCATATTAAAGTGAATAAATTATTCTCTATAATTTATAGGATAATAATAAGTTAAACGTGATATGTTTATGTTCAACATATTCACCTATCAAATATTCACTGAATACATCTTGCAATGCTAGGAATTCAAGTCAATATTGGAGGCCTAATTTTACATCCAGGACAGTGGAAAGGAATATACTTGTAAGAAAATGACTTCTATACCCTGAGTAAGTGCTGTTATAGATTTAAGTGGCAGATGTTAAAGAAGTTGAGGCAACATTGCTTGGGAAGATAAGAATGATTTACTAGAGAACTTACTTAACAGGATAGAAAGGTCTGGAGGAGGGATCTGAATTAGGCTTAGAGTAAGATGTAGAAAGCAATTATTATTATTTTTTTTCTCTAACCACCTCCCACTGGTCCTGGTAAACCTAATACTGCTAAATCTTGGTATGAGGAAGGTATTTCTGTTTGGTCATCTCTTTAGAGGCTCAGAAAAAAATCCTAAAATATTTTATGATGAATCCTTAGGAACTGCTGACCAACTGATGCCTTTGAATTCTTCTGTTAACAATGCTAAGTCACTCTGATTTGAACAATTTTAGGGTGCCTTTCTCTCTTCTGTAAGTCCTCTGAAAAAGAAACATTTAAGTATTTTTCAATCTACTTTTTTCTCTTTAGAACTATAAATTCAAAAGAAAGAATTTACTAAAATAAGAATCTAAGTTCTAGGAATTACTAAATGAACTTCAATCTTACTAGTTTAGGTATATATTTTTTCCTTACATTTATAGCAAGTTTGATAATATACAAGAAATGTCCTTATACATTCAAGAAGTATTTTAGTGGCCCTAACTGGTTTGGCTCAGTGGATAGAGTGTCGGCCTGCAGACTGAAAGGTCCCAGGTTCGATTCCGGTCAAGGGCATGTACCTTGGTTTTGGGCACATCCCCGGTGGGAGGTGTGCAGGAGGCAGCTGATCAATGTTTCTAACTCTCTATCCCTCTCCCTTCCTCTCTGTAAAAAATCAATAAAATATATTAAAAAAAAAGAAATATTTTAGTGGCTAAGAGGTTATAATTTGGATTCAGATAACATAGGCTTGTGTATAGGCTCTGCCTTTTTCCAGGTATGTGACTATGGCAAATTGCCTAACATCTTTGTTCCTGAGTTTTCTCACTATAATGATATTAAGAAGATTAATTATAAAAGTTATTTGAATCACTTAGCCCAATGTCTAGTCCTTAGAAAATCCTTGATAAATTAAAAAAAATAAAAATAAATAAACAGACCACTAGAACTGTGATTACAGCTATACATGATAATTGTTCACAGAAAAACTCAAAAGGTGTCAACTCTAAAAGATTGTTTACTAATTGACAATTATTTTAAAAGAGTCAATTTGTAGAAATAGATTTTTAAATATTTTTTCTGATAAACAAAACCCATATTAATATTATCATTAAGTCTGAATCAGACAAAATAAAAGGTTTTATTTGCATAGCATAAATTAAGCAAATAACTGGATCAACAGATGATTTTCTACATTATGAAAGTAACTTTGTTTGTAGTAGAGAAAGGGAAAAGCTAATATTTGACAGTTGAAAAAAGGCAAAACTTCCCAACCCAAAAGAGTAAATCATCAAAAATTAGCAAAAGTTATAAGTGTATAAAAATTATTGTAAAGACAGAAAAGGTCCTCTCTTTTTCTTTGTTGTGGCTTTCCATAATTTATGAGATGCACCTGGAAATTAAGCCTCAAGATTGTTGGCTCCTGTGATTCAAACAGCCTCTGTTCAAACTACTCTCAAGGTTCCATTCTTGCATCCTCCTCCTCCCTGCTGTTTTTCACAACTCAGGAATAATTCACACCAAGGAGACTCTAGTTAGTAGAGAGTCCCCCCACCCCCTTTCAGATAAACCCCTTTTGAACTCTTTATAAGTTTTGCTGTAAGTATATTTTACTGGCTTGGGAATAATATTGATAAGACACCTCCTTAGGACATCTGTCAGACTGTCTCCTGGAAAGGAAACAAACTATAACTTTTAAAGTCAACCTCTCTGGTATCTGCTGAACTTCAACATAATACCACTCCCCTCCTTGTCATTTAGCTGCACAATTGCTTGCCCTTCTTTTTTTTTTTTGGTTGTTGTTGTTTTTTCCCTATTGACCCCCTTTTTCCCGCACCCACAGCTCCCAAGACTTTGCCACCTTGTCTGTGTCTAGGGACTGTGATATATGCATATATGGTTAATATCTCCCCCATACACACCCTCCACCCCTACCTTCCCTCTGGCCTTCAGAGAGGGTCCATATGCCATAGTCGGAAACAACTGCTCTATTATGAAGTCAAACCAAAAACTTAGCATCAGATTTGTTCTGTAGTACCTATTACTTTTGGTGCATCCTTCTCTCTTTAAGTTTCCCTTGAAAATATCATTATGTTCCTGGGCCTACAAGACAGTAAATTTCCTTACTCATCTATCAGGGTGGAAACCCTGTAAGAAAACTTCCATGACATGTAAAAATCATCCTATCTAATAATAGACAAACATGGTAATAGACTGTACCTTCGCTACGCCCCCATTGGCTAATCAGCAAGATATGCAAATTAACCGCCAACAAAGATGGTGGTTAATTTGCATACGTAGGTGCGAAGTGGTGGAGCAAAGACTGAAGGCGGCTCCGGCTGGAACAGCAAAGGCTTGAAGGTGGCTCCGGCCAGAGCAGCGAAGACTGAAGGTGACTCCGGCCGGAGCGAAGGCCTGGGTCCCGGGCGCCAGAGGAAAACCGGTGCCGGCAGCCAGGGGAAGGGAAGGCCTATTGCACGAATCTTTTCATGCAACAGGCCTCTAGTATTAAATAAATTTGTATGATTTTCTCCTATTAAAATGTCCTTTGTCCATTTAATTTACAGATCCAGTCTGGGAACCTAAGAGGGACAAGTAAAACCTTTTTCTCCTCTACATTTTGTTCATTTCTGATTTCTTAATACATATCTTTGTTATTCTTGATTCTGTTTATTATTGTTATTATAATTATTTTATAATTTTGTTCTATTTCCCTTTCTTTTTGTTTATTCAAGAAACATCACTGATTTATTTTGAGAATTATAATTATATTTACAGCCCTTTCATGTTAAATGTTATTGAGTGTCAACAATTACATTTTCTCTATGTCTGATTGAAAAAGACATCCAATATCCCCTAATAATAGAACCATGGTTTATCTTTAAGAGGCATTAGGTGATAATAAAGCTGTTTTGCTTTTTTTTCCCTGTATTGTTCATAGTCAACAATAGAAATAGAGGGTGGAGTACTCATTAAGTTGGATATTTGATAGACTTTATAAAAGTATTCTTCAATAGCAAATAAGAAACAAAATTGAACAATAAATAAAGCAACAAAATTTAAATGAATTTCATATTGCCTGAAAAATCATGAAGACAAGGAATAAGAAATTCTGCTGCTTGTGAAACATACATCACATACTTATTGTTTCCTTTTTGTTTTTAAAGGCTATTTGGGGGAAATATTTTTTGTAGGAGAATAGTAATTATTATATTCAAATATTACTTTCATTTTTGCTAAAGTATGATGCAATAATTTAATAAATTAACCATTTGCCCCATTGAAACTTCTTCCTGTGTAATATCCCACTACCACCACACGCTTACAGAAGCTATCTATACATATAAAAGCCTAAGTGACCATTTGACCGGTAGGTATGATGCACACTGACCACCAGGGGGCAGATGCTTAATGCACAGGCATGGAAACATGGAACAGACTGATGGATCTCAGAAGAAAGGGGGGGAGGGTGGAGAGTGGGAAGAGATTAACCAAGGTCTTATATTCATACTAGATGCCCAGTGCACGGATTCTTGCACCGGTGGGGTCCTTTGGCCTTTCCTGTGGGAATTGGATCAAAACTGGCTCTCTGACATCCCCTGTGAGGTCTCAGATTGCGAGAGGGTGCAGGCCAGGCTGAATGTCCCCACCAGTGCACAAATCTGTGCACTGGGCCTCAAGTAGGAAATATAACAAATGTCATTGCCTCTTCTTTATCTTCCCCCCTCCTTCCAACCTTCCCTTTTCCTACGTTTATCTTTCTGCCTTTTAGCAATAGCTATTGCACTTCTAGAACAATGCTTTACTTTAACTCCACCAATTTGGGTTACTCAAGAACTGTCATTTTTATTGACCTATTTCTTGACCAAAGTTACCTTGTTTAGTGGTAGCCATTTCTCAATAACTGGTATCATTATACACTCGCATCAGGAACTTGGGTGATCGTAGGTCCAATGTTTCAACATTGAGGTACTCTCACCATTTCTATTAGAGTCTGAAGACTCACATAGATGCTTGGGACTTTTCTTATGTCTAGGGATTGGATTATATTTGGTGCAAGAAATATAATTTGGTGCAAGAATAACTAAAGTGGACTCCTTATTATCTTTCAAGAAAAGAGAAACTGAGAGCAGACACAAAATGCATTTATAGCTACTTAACAATTTCAGGCTTTCCAGATAAAGCCTGTACCCCATCATACATTTATTCATGAATAAAAATAATAATTATACCCAAAACACACACATATACACACAAGATATGTTACCTACACAATCTGAAATTATTTGCATAAGGATCTCTGTTATTAAATTTTTCTATCACAAATGAATACTTCTGTACAAATACAGTAAAAATATCATGGAAATGTTAATTGCTCTAAAGTTTCTAAATGTTTATTTTCTACTTCTTACTTTGTCAAATACCTGCCACAAACAAATTATAGCATATTACACTGACATGAATATCTTTAACCTCATAGAAATGTCACTATGTCCATTGAGATTAGGTTTTTCTAGAAGCACCAAAGTCAGAATATCATAAATAAAAGATGATAAGAGTATATTTATATTTCATGTAAAGTTGAAAGGTGTGCATGACAGGGTTGGTGTGGTGACTCCACTTCATGAAGTCTCCAGATACTTGGGCTCCTTCTACTCAATTATTTATATACCTAAGACTCTATTGGTTTTTCCCTTTGGGGTACCTATCCCATCTATGTAAAGGCACCAGAGCTATGAGACGAGCACATAAAAACAGAAAAGCTCTCATGCTGTCTGTTGAGGAAATTTCAAGTAGCTGACATATAACACTTCTGTCTTTATCTTATTAGTCAAAATTAACACACTATATGAGAGTGTTTGGAATGAAATCTTTATCCTGGGTAGTTTCATTAATTTAAAAAAAAAAAAAAGGAAGTAAGCACTGCAAGCCATACCTGCTCCATCATTGCATAGTGCTTAAAAGACTTTCCAGCAATTATGCATTTGATTGACTACTTTAAAAAATATCTAAAGTTTATTTGACCTTCAAAACTTTTTGAAATAGTAGAAAAGTAACTTTTTTTTCAAAATCGGTAATACTGTAGCTCAGTTTCTGCTTATGCTCTATTTCAAGAAATAAAATGTAGATTTAATTTTAATACAGTTCAATGACTCTCTATTAGATATGAGTAATAAAATTCATTTCACTGCCTCAGTGATTTTGACATCACTGGACAATCATTTTCACAATAGTGTCATTTACTGAAGAGACAAAAGGGAGACACATTATTATCATTTTAACTTGACAAAAGTGTATGACTTCTGGATAGATTAAATACTACTATGACAAATTTCATGGTCACTTTTGATAGTTCATGGTGAAGTTTTATAACATATGCCCCTTAAAACACACCTGAAGGACTTTTTCTCTAATAAAATTTATGAAGTTGCAGTTGACTACAGTCATTATCAGTGGAATTTACTAAACCAAATGGGCCATTATAAAGAACAGAACACTCATAGTAAATGTAAAATATGTGAAAATTAAATTTAATATAAAAAGAGAGATTTAACTCTTGGAACTTTGGTAAGAATTTATGCAATCATTTTGGCTTCCCTCCCAAAACTTCTTTCTTACCCTGTACCCAGAACAAGGACAAAACAAAAGGAAGGAAGGAAGGAAGGAAGGAAGGAAGGAAGGAAAGAAGAAAGAAAAAATGAAAGTTTTTATTAGGGTATATTAGAGAACACTATTTCGATTATATTTATGAGGACTGGACATTCAGTGGTATATATGCATGTACTAAAATAAATTAAACTTTATAGAATGTATTTTTCAAAGGTTGGCATTGGTGTTTTAAATGTGTATTCTTTCACATTGTGACCTTAAGGTCTCAATCACATTTGAAATACAGATAGAAGTAATTCAGTAGTTTAGGCAAGAGATAATATATTTTACATAAAGTTAGTGAAGGTAAAGATGAACACATATGTTTGAATTCAGGTTCTTTTTTGGAGCATCAATCATTGGGCTTAGTGATGGATTCTACATTTAGGAGAGAGGTAAAGAGTGATGTCTGGGGTGGATTTGAAGGAATATTGGTGCCATTTATTGAGCTAAAGAGAAGGGAAATAAGACCATATTTTGAAATCAATGTTTTACATAACTTCAGAATGTGTGAAACACACAGAAGTATTAGGTCACACTATTACAAAATAATGTGGTCTTAAAGTAGAAAAATACCTTAGAAGTTTTATAATTTATTATTGCAACCAATGATAATGATATGTTTCTGGATGTTTCAAGTGATAATATTCTCTTGGCTGAATAAAAACAAAATAATACTTTTGTTTAAAATTAGCCATTAGTACTTTGATATTCTTCTGATACACCTTCTTCTTTGTATAAGATAATAACAACCTCAAAAAATAGAGTTCTATAGGTCTTGCTCTACCTGTTAAATAAGATCTTGGCGTTTCTTAATGAAACACTTATTAAATATACTATTAAAAATTTATGTATTCCACATGTTTACTTATCTATACTAATAAGAGGGTAATATGCTAATTAGACTGGACGTCTTTTGGACAACCTTCTGGACAAAGCCATGGTAGTGGGGCTTAGGCAGAAATGGTTAGGGGCGATCAGGCTGACAGGAAAGAGCAGTTAGGGAGATCAGGCCAGCAGGAGAGAACAGTTAGGGATGATCCGGCCAGCAGGAAAGTGCAGTTAGGGGCATCAGGCAGTCAGGCAGAGAGGTTAGGGGCAATCAGGCAGGCAAGCAGAGTGGTTAGGGGCAATCAGGCAGGCATGCAGAGGCGGTTAGGGGTGATCAGGCAGGCAGGGGAGTAGTTAGGGGCATCAGACAGGCAGGCAGAGTGGTTAGGGGTGATCAGGCAGGCAGGCAGATGAGTGGTTAGGAGCCAGTGGTCCCGGATTACAAGAGGGATATTTGACTTCCGGTTTAGGCCTCATCCCCTAAACCAGCAGTCAGACATCCCACAAGGGGTCCTGGATTAGAGAGGGTGCAGGCCGGGCTGAGGGACCCCCTCCCATGCACGAATTTTGTGCACCAGGCCTCTAGTTATTAATAATATACACTGTAATTAAAGAAAAAATTGGCTGGCCTTTGTCCCTAGTTTGTGGGAGGTAGCCTCTAAATCCTTGGAATTTCCCTAACGATAGGTGTATCTTTGTTGTTCATGATGCATCCTTCAGATTCCCCTACATAGTTTATGCCAGTGATGGCAAACCTTTTGAGCTCGGCGTGTCAGCATTTTGAAAAACCCTAACTTAACTCTGGTGCCGTGTCACATATAGACATTTTTTGATATTTGCAACCATAGTAAAACAAAGACTTATATTTTTTATATTTATTTTATACTAGAGGCCCGTTGCACAAAAATTTGTGCACTTGGGGGGGAGAAGGAGGGTTCCTCAGCCAGGCCTGTGCCCTCTTGCAGTCTGGGACCCCTCAGGAGATAACGACCTGCTGGTTTAGGCCTGCTCCTGGGTGGCAGAGGGCAGGCCCAATCCCTAGGTGCAGCCCCTGGTCAGGCTCAGAGCAGGGCTAATTGGGGAGTTGGGGCACCGCCCCCTGTCATGCACAGAGCAGGGCGGATTGGGAGGTTGCGATGCCACCCCCTGTCACGCACAGAGCAGGGCCAATCGGGGTTGGGGCGCTGCCCCCTGTCATGCACAGAGCAGGGCCCATCAGGGGGTTGGGGAGCTTCCCCCTGTCATGCACAGAGCAGGGCCGATCAGGGGATTGAGGAGCTCCCCCCTGTCACGCACAGAGCAGGGCCCATCAGGGTGTTGGGGAGCTCCCCCCTGTCACACACAGAGTAGGGCCAATAAGGGAGTTAGGGCACTGCCCCCTGTCACACACAGAGCAGGGCGGATCAGGGGGTTGGGGCGCCGCCCTCTATCACCCACAGAACAGGACCGATCAGGGGGTTGGGGCGCCACCACTGTCACACTCAGGGCAGGGCCAATGGGGAGACTATGGCTCTACCCCGTCACACACAGAGCAGGGCCCATGGGGTGTGGGGGGGAGGTTGGGGTGCCGCACCCTGTCACACACATAGGAGGGCCCATCAGGGGGTTGGGGCGCCTTCCCCTGTCAGGAGCAGAGCAGGGCGAATAGGGAGGTTGTGGCCCCGCCCCCTGTCACACACAGAGCCGCAGGGCCATCAGGGGGTTTGGGTGCTGCCCCCTGTCACGCTGATCCCGGTGCTGGGAGGCATATTACCCTTTTACTATATAGGATAGAGGCCTGGGGGCCGGCTGGTTTGCCCTGAAGGGTGTCCTGGATCAGGGTGGGGGTTCCCACTGGGGTGCCTGGCCAGCCTGGATGAGGGGATGATGGCTGTTTGCAGCTGGTCACACACCCTTCAGGGTGGGGGTCCCCACTGGGGTGCCTGGCCAGTCTGGGTGAGGAGATGAGGGCTGCTTTCAGGCTGGCGGTTGTTGACTGAAGCTCCCAACCGCTCCTTTTTTTTCTCTTTTTTTATTTTATTCTGGGCCAGCTTTAGCTCTGGCTCTAGCTCTGAGGCTTCATATCTGGTTTGTTTGCCGTTCTATAATCAAAACAATGTATAACTCTAGCTCTGAGATCCCGGCAGGCTGAAAGCTGGTTTCTGGGGTTTTGTTTAGCTTCTTATTTGCAACATAGTACATAGTTGCTTAGAGTTGCAACTCAGAGGCCGGCAAGTCAGGCGGGAACGTTGGAGTCTGCAGTCACTGGAGCAAGCAAGCCTCATATTCGCTTCCAGCTGCCTGGCTGCCGGCCGCCATCTTGGCTGACAGTTAATTTGCATAAGGATATGCTGATTAGCCAATGGGAAGGGTAGCGGTCGTATGCTAATTACCATGTTTCTCTTTTATTAGTGTAGATATTTAAATGCCATTTAACAAAAAAAAATCAACCAAAAAAATGAGTTTGTGTGTCACCTCTGACATGCGTGTCATAGGTTCGCCATCACTGGTTTATGCTAACAAGAGGACTCAGGATAGGGGTCATGCCAAAAAGAGAAGTCATGTAATTAAAGGGTCCATTTGATCTCTTGGGAGAGTAAATAGCTGTAAATTGAGTTCCATCACTAAGCCAATGATTCAATCAATCATGCCTACTTAATGAAATCCCAATAAAAACTTGTCACTAAAACTTGTATGAGCTTCCCAAGTTGGCAATACAATGCATATTGCCACATATCAAAGTGTAACACTTCTAGAAATCTGATTTTGGATATTATTTAATTGCTTAGAGTGACCTTGGATTTTTTCATTAAAAAATAAAAATCATGACACTTGGCTTACTGAGATACGGTAAAGAAGATTCCATATGAAATAGTATATGTAAAGATGCCTGGTACATAATATCTATTCAATAACTTATAACTAATGTTGAAAAAAAAGTGCAAGTGAATAATGTGTCCCTGTGGATAATGGTAGCTTTGCATCTGGTTCCCTCCCAGATCTCTCCCACTGAGTTTCTGTACTTGGCTGACTGTGATTGGTATTCTTTTGCTAAAATAAAACTGAAATCATAAGTACAGCATGTCCTCAAATAACACCATTTTGTTAAATGTTGTTTCATTATAATATTGATGAGTTAGCATAGAAACTTGATTCTTGTTTATATCAATTAGCCTAAGTAAAATTGGTTTCTTTCATTATACCATGTTTCACTTAAAGTCACAGAACCTATTGATCACATTAAGTGAGGTCTTACTGTATAGCACTTTCCTGAATCTTATGAGCCAATCTAGCAAAATTAGATATCCCCCAAATGTGTAGCCAGTTGATCATAATTGATAGACTGTGGACCTCAAAATTTTTGGTAGAAGTCACTCATATACATATGATTATTGTATACATGTCATGATTTATGCCTTTTCAAGGTAATTACAGCTTGTTGATTTTAAAACAGGCTTAGAGGCTTGCCTGTTTTTTGCATAGTACAATTAATTAACAGCCAATATCTTGAAAATAAAAGTATTTAAATACTAAATAGATTATTCAGTGATGTTATTGATTTCATTTTGAGAAGTATTTCAGTCTGTTTTGTAGACTATTTTTTGTAATATGAGTTGTCAAAAAGTATAATCGGAAATATTTTATATAATATATAAGTGAGAGGAGTTTGAGACTTTGCCCTGCTTGTAAATTAACAAGTTAGTCTACACAGTTTCATGTATATTCTGACAGAAATACAAGACTGCTGGATCAGAAAAACAGACCTCATATTACATGAAAAACACCAGCTAAGGTAGGTAGCATCTTAGAGCCAGATTCTTGAGCTTCAATTTCACTTGGTGACCCAGTGCCTTAGTCCATTCACACTTCTCTAACAGAACACAATAGACTGGGTGGCTTATAAACAAAAAACATTTATTTCTCACAATTCTGGAGGCTGGAAAGTGCAAGACCCAGGCACCAGCAGATTCAGTATCAACCGTTTCTTCACATGATAGAAGCAGGAAGGGAGCACTCAATTATTTGCTTGTTATCTGTTTGTTTGTTTGTTTGATTGTTTTTAATAAGGACACTTATTATATCCCAAAGATTCCCCACTTTCAAACACCATCATATCTATCCATTCTGCCTGCTGAATAAAGGAACAGACTGTGAATGCCAAAGAATCTTCTCCTGATATGAGAAGGAGAAGGTCTCCAGCTTATTACCCTGAAGTTTAATCAAACATCTGTCAGGGTAAGGCATTTCTAAGTTTATTATTACTCTAGAAAATAAACAAAGCTGCTTGAGGAAGAGGAGGGGAATTTTCTTATACTAAAATATGTCCAGAGATTGATATGATATGTATTTGTATTATATTTTGTAATTCCTTTCCTGTGAAGTAAGGCCTGACATGTATAGAAAAATAGAGAAATTCAGGGAGAACTATCTCCTTGCATTATATTTATATTGTAATTAAGAAATATTTTAAAAATGAAATTTAGAGTTTTCCTGGAAAGATATATTTTTTTATTTTTAAGACCCTCAGATTTCTTAATATTCTATATTATTTCATTCATTTATGATTTAACTAACTTGGAATTTTTAAGTTCTAAGGACATAATAATAAAAATAATTGTGCAAGGCCATGTTCCTCATGCGACTGACAACCTAGTGGGAATATAATGTATCAACTCACAAACAGAGAATTGCAACTATGAAAAGGGCAGCCAATAGATGTTGATAGTATTGGAAATCAAGAAAGATTCTCTGAGGCACTGATGTTGCTTTCTGAGAACAGAGAAGGAAAAACACTCTAAGAGGAGATAGTGATGTGTGCAATGTTCAATGATGGAAGTCTTGTCCAGAGTCCAGAGCAATTGGGGCAATAGAACAGGTGGGATCCTGGTGTGAGAAGGTGTTGCTGTGATAGGGGCTACTCAATCTTTTATGGTGGGTTGGCTTTATTCATCATAAAAAATAAGAAGCCAGGGAAGTGTTTTTAGTAGGGAAAAAATATATAATGACTTGATACACATTTTCAAAAGATTGCTGTAGCTGATGTTTACCAAAAAAGGAAAAAAAGATCTAACAACCAGTATAAATTTATCTCTCAGTATAAATTCAATAAAAACATAACCAAAAAGAGGAGGGTGCAGACTTCATTTTGTGACCTATGATGTCACATTTACACAATGATAGGCAGAATTTTAATATAACCTCAAGTTGCCTGGTCCCTATTGTAGTGCTCTGAACAATCCTTTTCTCTTGAGGTCAGGAGTAGTTTGTGAACATGATGGACTATGGCGCCCCTGATTAGGTTATAATCAGCTGACTTTGAGCTAAAGGAAGATTTTCAAAGTGCGCTTGTGCTAATAATGTGTGTCCCTTTAAGGGTCTGGATTCCCCTTTACTCAGGAAGATGTTAACCCGAGGGAGGGAGGGGGCCACATATCAAGGGCCTGAGAGTGCCACCTGGGACCTGAGAACAGCTGCAATTTGACAGCCATCAGGAAAGTGAGGCTGCAATCATACAACCACAGGATGTGAATTCTTCCAATAACCTGAATGAGTTTGGAAGACAGCTCACGGTCCAAATGATCCTCTCTGTCTCAGTGAAGGAATGGGAGGAGTTGGAGGAGGGTGAAGGGTGAATTTATGGTGATGGAAGGATATTTGACATGGGGTGGTGAACACACAATACAGTGTACAGATGATGTGTTGCAGAATTGTATAATTTTATGAAAACGTCACCCCAATGAAAAAATACCTCAATTATAGCCTAGTGAGAATTGAGAAGAGAACTCAGTTCATCTGTGAAGTAATACATGGGTGGTGTTGTAAGAACCTAAGTTTTTAATATTTTGTTACATAGAGATAGAAAATTATCTTACTGTGTGTGCATTATTTTAGAAGACAATTAATATTTTATTGTATTCTTTTCAGACAAAACAAAAATGTCTCCAGCTCAATCTTTTCAGATTTTGTCAAAGGAAAATTGGAAGTTTTTCCATTGATGAAGGATGCAATAGCACTCATTCCTTTATGAGTGACACATTTACATCAGGCAACTATCAAACATTTTGTTTATGAATTGCATAGAAAGTATTTCTCAAAGATCTCAAAGACTTGAACACTATATGTTAATGACTATGGATGTCCTTTGATAAATTATAGCATCAAAATAAGCCATTGACAATAAATATAAAGTAAGATGACCCAAAATATTAGACTTCTGAAATTTAAATCCTAGTCATTATTATGGCCTAATAGTATTTTAACATATTTAAAAATGCTATCCAATTTCATCAGTACTTTAAGCCACCGAAATAAAAATATTCAGTATAAAAACAGGAGGTTTATAAAAGCAAGGTATTGATATATGTACCTATATCTATGTCTATATCTATCTATATCTTAATCATCTATATCTATATCATCTATGTCATCATCATCACCTATATCTATCTAGTTATATTTATTTGTATATATATATGTTAGCTTAAGTGACAGTTACTGCAGAATGACCAGAACAACCAGTCGCTATGATGTGAACTGACTACCAGGTGGCAGACGCTCAATGCAGGAGCTGCCCCCTGGTGGTCAGTGCTCTCCCACAAGGGGAGCGCCACTCAGTCAGAAACCGGGTTCATGGTTGGTGAGAGCAGCTGCTGCAGTGGGAGCCTCTCCCAACTCCACAGCAGCACTACCCAGCAGTGGCAGCAGACACAGCGAGCCAGGATGAGCGCAAATGGTGCTGCACCCAGCCCCGGTTTGGGCTTCTCCCTGGTTGCCTGCAGCTTGGTGCAATGCTACATTCCTTGGGGATGTCCGACTGCCAGTTTAGTCGAATATCCTCCGAGGAGTTCCGGACAGTGAGACAGCACAGGCAAGGCTGAGAGACCCCACCCCCTCCCAGTGCACAAATTTCATGCACCGGGCCTCTAGTCTATCTATACAAAAGCGTAAGCGACCATTACAACTGAATGGACAACCAAACAGGCTGTGTGGGGTGACCAGGCTGGCAGGGGGGGCAGTTGGGGGCAACCAGGCCGGCGGCGGGGGGTGGGGCAGTTGGGGGGATCAGGTCAGCAGGGGGGGCAGTTAGGGGCATCAGGCAAGTGAGCAGTTAGAAGCCAGTGGTCCAGGATTGTGAGAGGGATGTCTGACTGCCAGTTTAGGCCCTATCCCAAGGGGTCCTGGATTGGAGAGGGTGCAGGCTGGGCTGAGGGGACTCTCCCCCACCTCTGTGCACAAATTTCATGCACCAGGCCTCTAGTATATATATAATATTGAAACATTACCTCTTTCTATTATTTTGACATTATACATTCAATTTGTCCACACTGTGAAAACAATTGAGTTACCTAAATTTTTAAATGAGGATACCGTTTGTAGTAAAACTGTTTTTTCAAGGAATCATCTTAATGACATTATTATAAATGGGATTCTATGTGAAGAGACAGAAATAAATGTAGAATAATTGGTTAGTTTGTATATTATGCATTGTATAATAGAAAATATTGGTCTAACACCCTTTCTGCTAGCACCCCAAACATTGAATATTGTAAAAATAATGCTTAAAAGAAACAAATGAAATATATGATTTAATGGTAAAGACAAATAAATTTATTAATGCTATTAATTTTATATTAATTGTGCTATTAATAAATTATACTTTTAAAAATCTCACTTATGACAAAATATATAGAACATGAACGATAGAATGGAATTATGTCATAAGATCTTGTTTTTAAAAAACACACACACAAGTTAAATTAGCATAATCTATTTGAACACTAAAGATTTTAATGTTCCCACTTTTGTATGCAAAACAAGGCTTGAAGAGTAAATATTTTCACCAAGATCATATAGTCATTAGCAGCTAAATCTGTCATATTCAAGACTTAATTCTTATAACCATCTTACCTGTACACAAGCCCACAAAATCAATGTACTTGAACTTTTGATATATAAGGAAATTCTTGATAAATTATTGAGAAAAATATTATTTTAAAAACATTCTTTTTATTTTTGAAACTTTTGTATGATTTGTTGAAGTAAAACATTTATGTCTAGCTGTACTTGTTACTCTCATTACAATTTTTAATAAGAAGTAAATGACAGAAAAACAGACATAAAGTAGAAAAAAGAAGCATTACTTACTTAATTTGTCAATGTACAAATCTCTTTACTAGACTAAAGTGCTTGCAAAGTATTGTAAAATACTGTCTTCTCTCAGAATAAAATGAAGATTTGATTGACAAACAGCACAGTCTTAATTTTTTATTAAGTGAATTGGATTTTCTGAGTGCTTGATGTTCTGTCTCTCTGGATCAATGAATCTTTTTTTTTTTCTCTAGGTGGAAACAGTTGGATTAGAGATTGTGCCTTTCTTTTGCAGTTCATTATAAAGCCTAACAGAGTGGTCCATCAATGTCAATTTGTGTGTAACATTTCCACTTAGGTTCCCAGGAATCAGAAAAAGAATAACACAGGAGCTAGAAGCCAGGACCTGCTCTTCACATGGTGTTTCTGAAGGAGAGTGGTGTGCCTGTGACTAGCTCTTCTGAAGGGACTAAGCAGAGAAGCCTTCAGCAAAGTGAATATTAAATGAGCATTAATGGATCTTTTTGTGGAAACAGAAAACATTTCTTGAAAAAGAAACAACCAGGCAATTAATTCTGAATAAGTTAAATTGGGATCAGAAAGGAATAAATTCCCTAAGCTTGTTAGTTTAAAGTAAGAATGACAGGAAAGAAGAGAGAAGCAACGCATTTCATCCATTTAAAGTATTAGTTATTCAAGATGAGAATATATTACTATTTGAAATGTGGCATTCTAAATGACATAATCACAATATTATAGTATTTTTGATTAATTATACTCAACTTGATTACCTTATGTAAATTAAATTGCATGAACAATTTGATTTTTCAAAATATTCTTTGGAACATACTAGTATATTCCAATTGCTTTTTATAACTGTTGACGGGTTTCTGTAGAAAATTGAGTATAAATTTAGATAAACAGTTTTATTTGACATGAGATTTCCACAGCCTTTAAAATATCAATATGTACTATAAATATCTAAGACTAGGATAGAGTTTTCAGTATTTCTTCAATAATTTTCATCCCCACCCCCCTTATTCATTGATTCAGTCAGTCAGTCATTCACTCACTTAGCAAAATTTTAATATTCTCTGTAGCAATCTTTAAAAACTATGGAACATATATCTACACTAATAAAAGAAAAACATGCAAATTGGTGTCACTACTCTACATCTATCAGCAGATCGGATGAGGATGCAAATTAACCCAACAAAGATGGCAGTGGTCACGGAGCTGGAGGCTTGGGTTGCCCCCAGCGATGGAGGAAGCCAAGCTTCCCACCTGCCCTGGCTGCCGCTCTAGGGAGAGAACAACACCAGGAGCCTGAGAGATCAACACAGAGGGGTGCCTTCTTCAAGCCTCTGCAGTGTGGCTGGGGGCAGGCCCCCAGCGGGGACACACACACACACACACACACACACGGGGTGCCTGTTCCGAGCCTCTGATGTGGCTGAGGGCAGGCCCCCAGCGGACACACACACACACACACACACACACAGGGCACCTGCTCCAAGCCTCTGTGGCATGGCTGGGGGCAACCACCAGTGGACACACACACACACACACACACACACACACACACACGGCGCCTGCTCTGAGCTTCTGCTGCCGGACTGTGGCTTAGGCCCACTCCCATGGGAAGCCGTTAGTAGGACATCCACTGAGGGCTCCCAGACTGTGAGATGGGGCAGGTTGGGCTGAGGGACCCCCACCCTCAGTGCATGAATTTTGTGCACAGGGCCTCTAGTTATATATATATATATATATATATATATATATATATATATATTCTAAACATTTAAATGGGGCAATAGGTAAGACTTTCTGAAGTGAGGTAACACTATGCCTTTGGATATTTTGTTAGCAGAGACCTTGGAACTATTTACTTGATGCTATTTTGAGCAAATATATTCAAGAAATAATGCCATTTAATACATACAATTGATAAAATTAGAAGATAAAATAAATAATCATAAGTATAATTTGAGAAGGCAGGCATATAAGATAAACTGTAGATTAGAAAACATACACTTTCATAGTGAGGGTTATAATTATAAATTAGAAGAACAGTTTCACTGGAAGTTCTAACATTTAAATGCACAAGTGGCAGGATTTTGATTATTCTCTAATGGAACACAGTCTAAATGCAAATGATAGTCTCTTCAATTTAGCCACAAATCACCATAAAGCTTTTGGCATCCAAAGATTTCAGAAGTTGGTATTATTAACTGAAAAAAAAAATTATCAAAAATAGAACAATTGTTGTGTGTTATCATTCAGTGTAGTGGTAGAACCAAGCTAATGCAGTGATACTGGTAGCAACAGGGGTGTCCTCCAAATGTGATAGTTGCCTGTGGAGGAGCCTACTACCTACATTGGATTTCCAGTGGCAGTGACCAGATGCTATCATATGGAATCTGACTAGGAAATACTTGTGAACACATGAGATACAACATTTTTATGAATGTTGGATGTGGTTCATGTTCTGTATTAAAATGAGACAAGAACCATTGGAAGTGGGTCTTTAGATGTTTTGATCATTTGAAATCTCCACCACCAGTAATCTATAATAATAAAAGCATCATAATATGCTAATTAGTCTGAACATCCTTCCGGACGACCTTCCAGACAAAGCAGTGGTGGCGAGGGCCACGGCAGAGGTGGCCATGGTGACAGCAGGCGCCAAGACCCTTGCACAAATTTCGTGCATTGGGCCTCTAGTATACTAGTATTTGTTAATACCCACAAGAGCTTACAATTATTATTTAACTAGAGTCCCGGTGCACAAAACTTGTGAACGGGGGGAGGAGGTGGTCCCTCAGCCTGGCCTGCACTCTCTCCAATCTGGGACCCCTCAGGGGATGTCCCACGGCTGGTTTAGGCCCAATCCCTGTGGATTTCCCCTTCACAATCCAGGACTCACCTGTCAGCCTGCTTAATCTCCCCTAACCATTCTGCCTGCCTGCCTGATGCCCCTAATTGCTCCCCTGATGGCCTAATCTCCTTAACTGCTCTCCCTTGCTGGTTTGATCTCCTTAACTGCTCCCTTGCCTGCCTGATCTTCCCTAACCATCTCTGCCTCCACCCCACCACTGTGGCTTTGTCCAGAATGATATCCAGAAGACGTCTGGTGTAATTAGTATATTACCTTTTTATTAGTGTAGATTATTGTTTAATTATAGTAAGCTGCCATCTGTTGAGTTCTGTAATGTAGCACTCACTATAGCACTTTTCATATCTTCTCATTTAGCCCTTACAACAACCTGGCAAATTATTATTGTTACCTTCAGAGAAAAAGAAACAGAGAGAGATCAAAGTAAAATAACAGTGTTCAAGTAAGCAGTGAGTTCAGTATTAACAAAAGAAAAGGGACCAAATCGACCAGACACATCTGATTAAACATGATTAACTTTTCAGTCCCTCGGGGGAGTAATTGGTAACATTCCCCAGAGCAAAACATCCTGCCTAAGTTGACTATGAAGGAAAGATAGGTTTATAGTCACAGAGGGAGATTGAGGAGTAACCAGTATCATTCTGCCCAATTAATGGGGGAGGGAGAAAAAATGGAAGGGGCAATTCCCTTTGCCAAAAGACAAATGACAAATGGAACTGTGAGTCGTGTGCAGTAGGAGCCAAAATGGTGAGCACACAAGGGGGAGGGCACTAGCCTGGGAAAGTGTGAGGGGAGGATGGGATTGGGAATGGCACAAACCTCAGAGAATCCAGGTAAGAGATTGGAGAGCAGAGGGCACAAGCACAGGCCTGTTAAAGCCAGAAAGACATTGGGTAGTTTGAAAGAAAGACTGCTCTTTCCTGAACCCAAGGAAATATATGGAAGCCAGAGAAGGAACCCAGTGTGAGCCCTCCTTGGAGCATGCTCCTGCCCTCCTTCTCTCGAGCTTTGCTTTTTCTGCCTTCTTTTCTCCTAACCTCTAAGGGTCCCCCGGAGACTTGTCACCAGGGGAGCAGTGAGCAATGGCAGAGGTCTCTCCTTTTGCCTCTGTACCTTCCTCTCCTGAGTCCACACAGCTACTACCCTATAGCACCGGCTCTCTGTCTCTGGGAGAGTGTACTGTCACTTTTTGCTCTTATTGCCAGCATCGCTTAAAACTCCTCCTAGGTGACTGTTCCTGAAATTCTTCCCCTTGACATTGCAGAAGAACCTATTTCCTCTGGTACTAAAAGTTCACACAGTGGCCCTGATAATTGAAATCTGCTCTATAAGAGGCCAAAGATGGCACTGGTTGAACCATTCTCTGCTTTTTACTAAACCTGAGTTCTTTCATAAGATTGTGGATAAACATAGTGTCCTAAACCCCTTAGAACCTGCTCAGTAACTTGGGAGTACTCAATAAATATTTGTGGATAAAATTAGTGATGTGTTTATAATTAGAAAAATTTTTATTCTCATTTACAAATAAATAAATCCCATACTATTACTGAACATAAAGGTGATTATTTCAACTTTGATCATTACCTCACAATAGTAAGGGCTCTTCTTTTTTTTTTTTATTCCCAACCAAGCATATGTTTAAAAGGTAACAGAAGAGGTTTTGACTGTGGGTGGTGGATACACAATGCAACATACTGATCACCTATCATAGAAATGTACATTGGAAATCTATATAATCTTACTAACCAATGTCACTCCAATAAATTTAATAAAAAACTTCTATAAACATTTGTGTACACTTCAAAAAAATAAAACAAGATGTGGTTTCTATTTTGATATACCACATTTCAAGCATATGTTCCCCACTCTACTTCTTTAAACTTATTTGAATAATAAATTTACGTTTGGATATGCAAAGAGACATCACAATTTACATTTAATATATTTCCATAAGAAATAAAACCAACAGTTAAGTTGTTTTCTTTTTATTGTATGTTGATTTTTGTTAACAGAATGTATTGCCTAAAGAAAGAAAATTTTGGTGTTTATAATAGTGTCCTGGTTTGCATGCTTGAAAAAAATTACAACAAACTCAGCTCTATTAGTCAATACTTATTGATCACTGAGTTAATTATTCAGGTATAGTGATCATAAATTACAGCAATAAGATTTAGTTTTATAATAATAAATTACAATTTTAGTTAGAAACTCTCTCCTGTGATATCTCTTATTAGGGAGGATCTCTTTATTGTTATTTAGAGTCCTTATATGCAATCAATATTCTATTCAGCTTTCCAGCTAATAGTTTGCATGAATCAAAAAGTTAAAAGCTGTCCCCAATGAAAAAAAAACAAACATTGCCATTATTATTTTGTTGTTTAATATTTATTGTGGACCACATTTCTTCATTAGGTTTTGACACTACATATATTGGCTTTAAAGATTTCAGTAAAATACCTAATAAAAATGAGAAAACTTTCTATTTGAGCTTGAAAGGCCATTGTTTTTAAATTTAATGTTCTCTATATTCTGAATTAACTAAAATTTTATCTGAAGAAATAGGGCCATAAAAGTTGAGCTAAATAACTTCAAAAATTTCTAAAGTTTTTAAAAAAATTATTTTGAATCCTTTTTGCCTTTTACTTTAATATTATTCCAAATCACTCAATAATCAAATCAATTAGCAATAGATATTGTTCTGTTTTCTTCTGTGCTAGCATCTATATTTTTGTTTCACTTCTAGTAGAATAGGATGTAAAGATAATCACATAATCACAAAGCTCCATGTTCTTTGGTATAGTCCTACAGTCATGCAAAAACATATTAAATTGTTCAAACAAATATTACTTCAGGGTAAATTATGTAATAATGATTATGCTGTCCTGTAAAAAGTGAACCAAATATCAGAAATTTATTGTTGAGAAATCAGCTGACAGTCGTATGGGTACTCCCTTGTAGGTAACTGATTTTCTTTCTCTTGCTGCTTTTAGGATTCTCTCTTTGTCTTTTGCTCTTGGCATTTTAATTATGATGTGTCTTGGTGTGGTCCGCTGATTTCTCAACAGAAACTTTGAAGGCCAGAAGGGAGTGGCAAGAAATATACAAAGTGATGAATACCAAGAACCTACAACCAAGACTACTTTATCCAGCAAAGCTATCATTCAGAAGTGAAGGCCAGATAAAGAGCTTCACAGATAAGAAAAAGCTAAAGGAGTTCATCACCACCAAACCAGTATTATATGAAATGCTGAAAGGTATCCTTTAAGAAGAGGAAGAAGAAGAAAAAGGTAAAGATACAAATTATGAACAACAAATACACATCTATCAACAAGTGAATCTAAAAATCAAGTGAATAAATAATCTGATGAACAGTATGAACTGGTGATTGTAATAGAATCAGGGACATAGAATGGGAATGGACTGACTATTCTTGGGGCGGGGGAAAAGGGTGTGGGGGTGAGTGAAGAGACTAGACAATAATCGTGCACCTATGGATGAGGACAGTGGGTGGGGAGTGAGGGTGGAGGGTCGGGTGGGAACTGGGTGGAAGGGAGTTATGGTGGGAAAAAAGATTAACTAATGTAATAATCTAAACAATAAAGATTTAATTTAAAAAAATCAACCAATAAATGCATAAATGAGTGGAGCAACAAAAAAAAAGAAATTTAAATTTAGTCAATAAAGTAAAATTATTTAAATATAACACAATAAATGAGACTAGGGGATAAATAAAAGTAGATATATTCAAGTAAAGATAACTCATGAATTGGTGAATTTTAGAGAAGCTTTTTGGAATCCATTTGGATTCATAGCAACTCAACAAATAAGAAGTAAAAGTCAGGATTATGTTCAGTTGAGAGTAACAAAGATCAAAACCTCTGGATGGTTTACTAGTAAATACTCAAAACACCCGAAGGTATAGCTTCCAGGGCTAATACGACATTCTTTGTTCCACAGTCTTCCCATACTAGAATCTCTTCAGTTCCCTACTTTACTATCTATAAATTGTCTTCTTAGTCCAAAGAATAATTGACATTCTAGATATTAGGATTTAGTAAGAAATGAGTAAGAAGAGTAATACTTTTGGTAATACATTGTTGGATGTTGCTAATATATCAAAAACTATCTTAATGTTCCTCTCAATTTGACTAAAATTTAGACAGGCTTCTTGCTGACTATAGGTCTCTAACCTCTCTTTTGTTTGAGCATTTCCTTTAGAAAACTTGTAATTGCAAATTCTTCCTCTATCCCCTTGGAATGTATGTAAATCCCCCAGCCTAGTGAAGTTTACAACCCATGAAGGTCTTTCTCAAGAACCTAGAACCACCAGTTTGAAAGGTAATCATCAAGAAAGATAGTGATGCTACCTCCAAGTTTCTCAGGGAGTGTATGTAGTATGCCAACTTGGATGAACGTCAGTTAGGAAACACAGATAGCCTCTTTGCAGAGAAAAACATTTGCAAACTGAAGAATAACTCAATATGCTCAACAGGTTGCAATGATCAACCTGTCCCGGCTAATGTCCTGTCCTCTTTGAAAAGTTTAACAAAAGTTTCTACATGATATGAAATTCCCACCTCATCAGATTGATTAAACTTTGTTGTTTAGCCACTGGAGAATGTAGTCTTTCTTCTGAGCAGCCCCATTTTCAGTAAAACATCCTGTAATTATGGAATAAAATGATAATTGACATTTGGAGGCAACCAAAAGTATTTCCATGCAACCATTTACTTAGCAACTTCTCATGTGCCAAAATAATGAGAATTGAATGTCCTCATACTTTTGTCAGGTCTTTCAATATGAGGCTCTACTATCAAAGTTCCTTCCATTTTGTGTCTTCTCTTCTTGTACACTTACTCATCCTTCAAAATATAGCTATGTGATTTTTTTTTTTAAATTTGAGTTTCTATCTGCCAGGGATTTTGTTTAGCCAAGTTAACTTTTCTGCAAGAATGATTCAAGAGATGCATTTATTAAGATACTCAAGTTTTTTCTCTATTGAGAAGGTTATTTTGGGCAGAAAAATTTGATTCTAAGTAAATATATTAAAATACTGTGATTAAGGATAGTCCCCATTGAGTTAGAATTTTGTAATGTTACCTAATAATTTAATTATTTTTATAACAAATCTCTATTAAGCAGATGTTATGTGAGTCACTGTTTGGAATTATGAATAGTAGAACCTCACACCAGACAAAAACACAAGGTTTGCAAAGAAGTGTAATAAGTAGCTTCAGATACTACCATCTAAGACTTAGATTCTAAGTGCATATGGGGAACAAAGGAGGCACAAAGAGAATGTAATTAAACATACATGGGAATTGAGAACATTGCATTTGCAAAAGGCTTTGTAATTGAATGGATAATTGAATCAACTATTGAAGATGAAGATGGATAAACCAGGGAATTAAAAGAGCATTAATAATGAGAATTAGACTTGAGATGGTCACTCATTATAGATATAAAAGCCTAAGCAACTGTTATGACCAAACAACCAGAATGACCGGTTGACCAGTCGCTATGATGCACACTGACCACCAGGGGGCAGATGCTCAACATAGGAGCTGCCCCCTGGTGGTCAGTGCACTCTCACAGCCAACCTCCCATAGCCCCTCCCCCCAGCCGACTGGCCCTCCGATAGGCTTTGATCGCCAGCCAGGCCAAGGAACCCCACCCATGCAGGAATTCGTGCACCGGGCCTCTAGTATAAAATAAAGAATTCAAAGAAAACACGGAAAAAATCAACACACCATTAAAACAACACTATAATCCCCCCTCAAGGATCATCAGATTAAGCCTAGTGAATAAAGCCTAGCAGGATCCTGGGGTTGGCATAATTTCACATCAGAACTCATTAACTAGAAAATGTGTGGTTAACATTTACTACTACCCTGGTGTCCTGGGGTAGTGGTGGTTGGGAGGGGCCCTTAGACTTAGGGGAGAGACAGAGCTGCTTCCTGAGCTATATACCTCTTCCTGCCCCATCCAGTCTATCATTGAAAGTTAGGTAAACAAAACATTCTTCAGGGTTTTTGTTTGTTTTATTCATTTGTTCACTATTAAGATTAGACATTGTTTTTTTTTATTTTGTTGAGCTATTTATATTGCTTCATTTGAAAATTACTTCTCTTCCCCATGTGGCAGGAACAAAAGCCAGTGGATGATTTTTTTACATTCTGGTCACATATTCATTCCTGGGTTTACTTCATCAAATCCATTTAGGATTTACTCAAATAAATTTGGGAAACCCTTAGTAAAACAAAGGAAAATGCATTGTTAAGAAACAGATTTTCTTATGTGACTATATTGTCCCAGTTTTCTTTTTCTTACTTAGCATTCATAGCAATCTACTGTGTTGAAAGGGATTTTAGTGGAGAGTTGACTTTAAGAGAGTTGCTAACTGCTTCATTTCCATTATTGATTATTTCTCTCTTCTGAGACTAATCTTTAATGTTAAACTGACCTTTAATGTTGTTTTAGGATTCTTTTGCTCCTTTGATATTTCTCCTGTTGTTTACAACCAAAGTGCACTGCTAGATTATTACGGCTTTAGTAAAGTGTTTTAATGAGTGCTAAAGAGAGTTGCTCTGCGTTACCTCTCAGTTTCAATACTGGAATGCAAACAAACCCTTTTAAGGTAACTTTAAATGTTTTCCAAATGTAGGCAACTAAATTGTGACCTTTTTAAAAGAAGAAATAATGTATTTTGTTTACCAATGTATGCCTAACCCTTAATGCAATGTTAATTTTTGTGTGTTGAATGATAGTTTGGCTTTGGAAAACAAATAGAAAAATATTTTTGGCAATGATTACCTTTGAAAAATGAAATTAATAAGGGAAAATTGGACTGGAATGTGTGGTGTTCCTCTGGGCAGGATGATTCCCGGATTCTTGTCCGGTGGAGTGGAAGAAGGAAACCACTGAGGAAAGATGGTATAGCAAAAGATGGAAATTTATTGAGAAACAAGCACAGATTCCCAGGTGGTGAGGAGGAAAGAGTCCCAATGAGTCCCTTTTCTCTACAGTTTATAAAGGCTGCAGTTCTTTGTGCCTGGATATCCCCTCTGATTGGTCACTATCCCTTTCGATTTGGTCACTATAGCAACTCCAGAGCTCAAACCTCACCTGAGGTACCTGAGGCTCCCCTCTACTTCTCCCTTATTGTTTTCCCATTCTCTTCAGGCTTTCTTCTTCCCTCTCTAAATGAGGAGCTTCCTTCCCTTTATTTTGTAAATGTGTACCTTCTGCAGCTTTCAGCTCCCTTATTCTATGGAAATGTACCTTCTGCAGCTCCCAGCTCCCTTATTCTATGGAAATATGCCTTCTGCAGCTCTGTAGCCTGTGCTTTTTCCAAAGAACCCTTAATTTCTAAAATTTCCTAACCCTCCATATTTTACCCCTAAAAACTCCTTTCAAAATTTGGTATGATTATTATTTAATGACATATATGGTAAGTATATTAATTATGAATCACAGATTAATTTCTTAATTTTCATGGCAAATGATTATCCTGTGCTTGTTGAGCACTGACCACAATTAGCTCCACTAAATATTATAGTGCTCAATGAGCGTGGACTTATCAAAACTACCCTCAATGCTCTTTTCACAGTAGCAAATACTCATAGTCAAAATTGGTTAGCTCACTATCATTTCCAACTGAACAGAACATGTCAATCATCATATTCCTCCAAAAATCCTACTCATGCTGACCTTAATAAATAGCAGCACCTTTGCAAATTAAACTTAAAATTAAGCACCTGAATGAAAAAAAAAACACATGCCAGTGGGCAGAACCGGAGTGAGGGTGAGTGTGAGTGAGTGGGCGAGTGTGCGGATGTGCGAGGGTGTGTAAGCATGAGTGAGCGTCAGCTGGATCATGCGGGACTAGGTGATGGGCCTTTTGGGCTCTTCTGGCCAGGGAGCCGCTGCTGCCACCACAGCCTCTTGGCAACACTTCTTGCAGCTCAAGCTGGTGGAACACACTATCTAGGAAGATTTGTGGGGTCCTATTCAGGAAGAAGCTGCGGGGAGTAGCTGCAGCCTTGGCACCAGCCAGACTCACTGTGGCCCAGGACTGACCACGCGCCTGCCGCGGATCCTACTGTGGATCCCCGTGCCTGCCACAAACCCCAGCCAGGCATCATGGCCCTGGCCAGACTAGCTGATGGCCCGGACCTCGCCCTGGCTGCAGACCTCACCCACCGGATTGTGGCCATGCACCCCCACTGCACTAGTGGCCCCACAACCAGAGGTTGGGGCAGGAACTATGCTGAAGGCTGGGAAGGGGGCTGTAGCCTCCACAGAGCAGGACCTGCTGGAATTGATGACCAGATGAAGACTGACAGGCTGCAGGTCTGTGGGTAAGATGGGGGTGCCTCGGACAGGCCTGTGAAGTGGATACAGCTGTGGAAGCCTGGTGTAAAGTCCCTGGATAGAGTAGCTAGCACCCTACCACCATCTAGCCTGGGACGTTCACCCTGATATGTCCTCCAGAAGGGCCACACAATGGAGCTGAGGGTCAGCCTCCTCGGAGGGACCTGAAGGACATATCCAGCATTGAGTCTGAGGAACCCTTCATTTCTTGGAGGAACTGTGAGCAGAAAGGGGACTGGACAGTAGGACCTGAAAGGAGAATTAGACCTGCCCACCTGGAGCAGGGGAGGTGCCCTCTCTCCCACTGGCAGAACATCTGACTGCTTGCAGCGACCTAAGGCAAGGGGGACAGCCCAGGGCAGGAAATCTGTGCCCCTGCAGGTGGCAGTGAGGATGTGCCAGCAAGCCAGGCAGGGCTGAGGCATTGGATGGAGAGGAAGTGCCTGGCTCCTCTCCTACAAGCTACTGGCACCATCCCTAACACAAATCTGATCAAACCATCCTTGCCAAGACCAGGATATCCCCACAGAGCCCAGCTTCATGGGGGAAGGGGAAACAGCTCAGAACAGTGAATCAGAGGCAGACCTAACCTCTAGGCCAGCGGTTCTCAACCGGAGGGTCGCGACCCCTTTGGGGGTCCAACGACCCTTTCACGGGGGTCGCCAAAATACATTCTGCATATCAGATATTTATATTGCGATTCATAACAGTAGTAAAATTAGAGTTATGAAGTAGCAATGAAAATAATTTTATGGTTGGGGTCACCACAACATGAGGAACTGTATTAAAGGGTCACAGCATTAGGAAGGTTGAGAACCACTGCTCTAAGCTAAGGAGACCCCTCCTGCTGGACTACTAGGGGCTCCAGCCTAGAAGGACTCAGTCAGGTTGCCCAGGGGAGGAAGGAACAGTGATTCACATAGGCCTGCACCAGAGAAGCTCCAGGGAGGCCCACCAAGGGACCAGATTCAACAACATCAGAACAAAATACATTGAGCTCCACAAATAGCAGACCCAAAGGTGTATGTGCGTGCGCGTGCGAACTCACATTTTTTTTCTTCTCTTTTTTCTTGCATATCTCTCATTTCTTTCTTTCCTTCTATTCTCTTTTTGTCTTTCTCTTTTCTTTTTATTGTTATTACTAACTTTTCTTATTTTATTTTTCTATTTTCTTTTCCTACTTATACTTTAAAATGTTGATTATTATTACTTTTTAAATATACTATTATTATTTCATTTATTTTATGTTTCCTTTTTTTAATTCTTAATTTATTTCTATTAGCTTTCTTCTTGCTATCATATTCTCTTTTTTCTTCTTGGTATTTCTCCCTTTTTCTTTATATCCTCTCTAAGTTTTTGGTCTCATGTACTATAGTATTATTTTATTTTTTTCTTTGCTTTGCTTTCTTTTTGTCCCCTTTATAATCTTTGTTTTGTTGTTGCAACCATAGTAAAAAAATATATATATATTTGATATTTATTTTATATATTTAAATGCTATTTAACAAAGAAAAATCAACCAAAAATATGTATAAAAATGAACAAAAACAGAAAAACAATGTACATTTAGGAAAAAAATAATAATAAAAACAATATTAATCAAATGGTATGAAAACTAGAAATTAGTGACTTTTTTGGTGCTGAAGTTTGTCTGCTAATTCTTCGATTGCAGGTTCATACATGGTGCACTTCAAGGCCAAGCAAGCGCCACTAACTTCATCTGTTAGCTGGTTTCTTTTGTTCATTTTAATATTATTTAATGCTGAGAAGAAAGTCTCACAAAAATATGTTGATGAAAAAATTGTTAGCAAAGCCATCGCTAGATTTTTTATTTGCTAAAAGTGTCAGGTACTCTGTTCCAAGCACTCAAAATTTCTTGTTCGTAGTTGCACTCTTCTTCATTATTCAAACGATTTCGTTCCAGATTTTCAAGTTTCAACCGTAAGTTGACAAACACATGAGTCCAAATGCTACCTTGAAAATCTGCAAGTTGCATCTCTAAATCGTCAATTTGCATCCATTGGAAATCCTTTAATTCCAAAGTACTGTAAACAACTACATCCGGATACTTAATTATTTTGATGGTCTGTTCTAGGCTTCTAAATTGGTCGAATCTTTCACTGAACTGTTCAAATAACGAGTTTACTATATTCTGGTACATAAGTATGGACTCCATTACATTCGTTGTAGTGGCCTTCTCGAAATACTTTCCTATCCGAGGAAAATACTTAGAAGTCTTAGTTTCAATATCTCACTTGAAAATTTTAAGTTTACTTTCAAAAGATTTGATGTATCCAAACATAACGTCAATACTTTTGCCAAAACCTTGTAATTTTAAGTTCAGTTCATTCATATGAACAGAGAGATCTGTAAAAAACATCAAATTGCTGACCCACTTATGTTCATTGATCTCAGGAAAGTTTGCCAGATCCTTATTCTCAATAAATATCGTAATTTCTTCAAAGTACTCCACAAATCGCTCAAGTACTTTACCTTGACTCAGCCATCTCACATTATTGAACATCAGTAGTCCACTGTAGGTTGAATCAACTTCCTGTAAATGTGCAGAAAATTCTCGCTTGTGAAGCGGTCGAGAAGCTATAAAATTCACAATTTTTGTTACAACTGACATTAAATCATTTAATTCTGAGATGCCGATTTGGCACACAACACCTTCTTATGGATAATGCAATGAAAAGGTACAAGTGGATGTCTAATAGCTTCCATAAACAATTTCAGGAATCCTACATTTTTCCCCACCATATTTGATGCCCCATCTGTCATTACTGACACAATTTTAGAGATATCAATGTTTAGGTCACTGAATGTTTTTATAACAACCTTACATATTTCATTTCCTGATGTACTTATTGGCACTGATTCTAACTTTATCAACTCTTCTCTCATTGTGAGACCATCAGAATATCTAGCAATAATGGCCAACCGAGCATTTGATGTGACATCAGTAGTTTCATCAAGAGAAATCAAAAAATATTTACAACTATTTAAGTCTTTTTTTAATTGATGTTGTACGTTTTTGTTAAGATCTATTATTCTGTCTTCGATAGTATTTCTACTGAGTGGTAACTCAGAAATTCTTTTAATAATATCATCTTTATTTTTCATATCGTGAAATAGAGCTGGTGCACATCTTAGAAATGTTTCCTTAATAAATTCTCAATCACTGAGAGCTTTCCCATGCTGAGCTATGGAGTGAGCAATACAGTAACTTGCTGATGTTAAATTTGTAGAGCATCTTACAAATTTAATGATGAAATTTGATTGACTTTTATAGAGGTGTAGCTGCCTAGAAATGTATTCCTTCCTTTCATCGATACTTTTTTCAAGAGCTGACAATGATTAGTTTCAAAATGTCTCTTTACATTCCACATTCTGCTTACTACCATTTCATTACACAGTATGCACAAGGATCTGTTGTTTCTGTCGACAATCCCGTACATCTCCATCCATATGTCTTGAAAGGGTCAGCTACTGCTACTTCCACTTCCTTTATCATTCAATCTTGCTTTTTAATTTTTTTTGATTCTCCATCACAAGGCTGCAAAAATAAATAAATATAAATCATGGCGTTTTTTATAAAAGGTTGATAGGTTTCTTACCTATTAACTTTTTGCAGTGTTGTTGCACTGACTCCTGGTGCAAAATAATTCAATGATAGTATGTATAACCAACCAATATGGTGCTGTAATCAATTATCCAACAGGCAGAATGTTGCACTGTATATCTTTTTCTTCTAACCCTCCCACTCCTGTCTCCTAAGGAACATGGCGATCAAGTGCATCTGTTTGCTGAATGCACCCGAACACACGGGAAGCTTACCCGAGGCACATGTTGACAATAATAGGGCCGTTTCCAGAACTGGGTATTTTGTCACTCGAGTAAAAATAAAATGTCATGAGTAAAGATTAATCTCTTTATAGTACAATTCTTAACCTTTTTGTATTAATGTCAATATTGGAACAATGTATCTTGGATGTTTTCACTATGTATCTTTGCTATGCAACACCAATGTACATGTTTACATCCCGTTTTAGAATTGCATTATTGATCATGAGTAACGTGAGTAATATTACTCGAGTGATGCCTAACTCTGGCCATTGCGAGAGACAAGTATTTGAATTATGCACTTTTTTGTCTCTGTTGATGCGTGTCACCCAAAATGAGTTCGCGTGTCACCTCTGACACACATGTCATAGGTTTGCCATCACTGGGATATGTCATCAACATGATAGGATGAACCTGATCAGCAATAATACTTAGGTATGTTGTGCTATTCAGATATTGTTCCACACGAATTAAAGGGCCCAAATCATGCCAGGAAACATGCCCCAAATGATAACACTGCCCCCACCAGCTTGAAGGGTTGTACTCATGCATGTGGGGTGCATGCTTTCATGCTGTTTCCACCAAATTCTCACTCTGCCATCTGCATGATGCAACTGGAAACGTAATTCATTGGACCACATGACTTTTTTCCAATGCTCGACTGTCCAATCCTTGTGTTCCTGTGCGAATTGGAGACGTTTTATCTTGGTAATTGCAGACAGCAAAGATATTCGAACAGGCCTTTGACTTCCATATTCCATACAATGCAGTGTATGGTTAATTTGCCTACAAACATCAGGTGGTCATAATAATCTGGCCACTCACGTTCATATATATCCCACATTCAAAGGCTGTTAAATTGTGTTGTTTGCCCATATCTTCAGAAAAAAATCACGTCTATTGTCATGGTAAACAACCTGCTCCCCTATTTATAATGGTCTGGCCCTCTAGCAAATTCAGCACGAAATTATAGCTAATTTGCCTACAAACGTCAGGTGGTCATAATAATCTGGGCACTCAGTGTATATATATAAACTTGGAGTTCTATTCAATAGATTTACTGCAGTGTTATTAATTTTTATTTATGCATTTATGTTTACCTATTTATTGCTCATTTCCTCCCACTATCCTAAACTTCACAGGGCAAGAAAAATGTTTATTTCCCTCACCACTCTAAACACAATTTGTGTGTGTATATGTATTTATATTGGTGTTTAATAAATATTGTGAATGAACTATTAGTGTTTTGATGATCACTATCAAACATGATTATTGATTTCTCTAAGGAGATTACTATACAATGGAACAAACATTAGTGTACAAACAATAATAATTTTTAAAATGTCATACTATTTTAATGGTTAAGAGGAACTCTGGGGAAATTAAATCAGGTTTCTCCTTTCCCAGATAATTTAAAGCCCTTAGAAGTTAGAAAAATTAACAATGGTTACACATAAACAGTATCAAAATATAATCTAGGGCCTAATTATTCTTTCTTGTTTTTCATTATTACTTGATTTTGTAACTTTTGATTCAGCACCATTGTAATAAGAATATATATATTGCTTGACTTTCTAGTAGTTGTATTTTATTTGTCCAACTATGTTACTGTTAGAATGCAAGTAATATAAATATAGGGACTATATTTACCTTTTTGAATATGATCTAGTAGAGTCTAGTGCAGTGGCAAGCTCATAAGAGTATGCCATAAATGTTTCAAAGGACTACAAATATGCCCACTCCTTGAAACAAAAGTACTATCATTTTTATGAATTAGACATGCAAATTAAAATTTCCAGGGCTATATAGTACAGTTTGTATATCCATAACCTAGTGTTTTGAAACCCTGTGTGCCCTTTGGATTATTTGAAAATAAAATAAAATAATATGAATGATTGTTCTTTTTACCCTAATTTCAAATGTCTAATAATCTTTTGTTGCATTGAATAAATTGTCTCTTCATTCTAGTATAGTAGTAATTTTCATGAGCTAGTGATAAAAAACTATAAAATATATTTTTAAAAAATGTTCAAAAGGTGATTTTCTTCTTAACATAGTATTTTAAGCATTTCAAGATATGTCTTATTATAACCAAGGAAACATTGTTACTTAAAATATTATGGTACTTCAAACACAAAGTATATAGAGCATTGCTTTTTACTTTAATAATTCTGGATTTTTTACTTACATAACATAGTCTATTTTTCCTTAATTTTTAATACAAAGTAAACATAATTTTAAAAAATGTCTTTATTGAAAATTGTAATTATCTGTATTTGGCAAATTAAGTTTGGATTTAGCAGGGGTGTCTTATTCTGTTTGGGCTATTACAAAAAAACCACATACTGGGTATCTTATAAACAGTAGAATTTATTGTTCACAGTTCTGGAGGCTGACAGTCCAAAATTAGGGTGCAAATGATTGGGTAAGGGCCCTCCTCTCATTGCAAACTCATGTTGCTGAAGGCTGGGGAGCTGGGTAGGATCTCTTTTATAAGAATACTAATCTCATTCATGAGGCCCCGCCCTTATAACCAAATCACCTCCTAACGGCCTCACCTACCAATATCATGAGAATTTCAACATCCAAATTTTGAGGGGACACAAAAATTCAGACCTTAGCAACAGGTGTTTCATATTTCTTTTCTGCCACCTGCTAACTTGTGTTAGTGATACCAATCAATTGTGAAAGATCAGAAGTCCTACCCCTGTTATGTATATTCATTCTCTCACTTCTTCCTGGGTATTCAGTAACATCATGACAACTCCTAAATAAAAAGAGATGCACACTAGTAGTTTAGGTGTTTACATGAAAGAAGAATACATTGTATTATTTTAAAAATTGTTTTGTCATTTAAATATTCTTATATTTGGGTTTTATTGCATCAAACATGGTTAACAATAACTTCAGAAAGTACATGAAAATTTTAAGACTTAGTTTGTGCCAAAATGCTAGATAGAATTACTGATCATATTTTCAAACCACCTATATGATCTATATATTTTCCTGTCAGGCATCAGTACTTTAATTGCATAACCATTACATTTTCACATTAAATATGAAAAATGCTATGTATACATCATATATAGTAATTTAATGTTTATCTTATTTTATATATGTGCGTGTGTGTGTGTGTGTGTGTGTAAAAAATAAACCATTATATTATGAAAGAGATTGAACAAGAGAGTGAGATGTAGCTTTAATGTGAAGATGTTATAAAGTGCTAGAAGTCTGAAAGAAAAGCTTGCAAACCACACATTTATTTTGACCTTAGAGAAATGTGTGTGTGAAAGCCCAACTAAAGTAAATCTTTATTTTTAAAGCAACGCTGTGTGCATTTTCAATTTCACTTTAACCCAAAACAATGAAGCACTACTAGTTTCCCTCAATGTGTTATTTTAGTTATGTGGCACAGATGAGTTTGGATTAAGCATTGTCTGTTATTCAAATTTGTTGTTTACATAAAGCATTTATGGAGTCTATTTAGACACTGGATTTAAAAATCAAGAAAACTGTGAAAAGTGATGTCATGTTGTTGTTGTTTTATTTTATTTTATTTTATTTTATTTTATTTTATTTTATTTTACTTTATTTTATTTTATTTTATTTTATTTTATTTTATTTTATTTTATGATTTTACCAAAATCTCTTAGAAGTTTAAATTTAATATAAAATTTAAAATCAGGACGTATGACACTTTCAGCTTTGATATATCAAGTAATTTCAAAGTAATACTAGTATAATATACAAATATTTTTTAAATGGTTTTACTAACTGTCAAAAAGTCTGTCTGTTGTTGACCATGGCTACTAAATGCACACATCCAGGAAATTTACATTGATCATGCCAAATATACAATGATTGGTTGAAAGGGAGGCTTTACTAGTAGAAAAAAGCATCTCCAAAAGAGTCTATAAAGAATGTACCTTAAAAAGCGACCCATGCCTCTCTGCTCGCTATGGTTCTTTCACTCATTGCAGTTTAATACCTGTATCTAACCAGCTCTTTGAGTTCAAGTAAGTTCATTTGAAATTGTCTTTGTTCTCCTCATTCTTTTTAAAAAATATATAATTGACATAATATTATGTAAGTGTAAAGTGTACATGTTGACTCAATAGATCTATATGATATGACATAATTATATTTTCTTTTATGAGGTAGGAAAAATTAAGATCTAGTCTCGTAGAAACTTTGAAGTACACATATAGTACAGTATTTTAGCTATAATCATGATGCTGTGCATTAGATCTCCAGAACTGTTTATCTTCTAGTTGTCAAGTTTGTGCCCTTAAATATCTCCCAATTTCCTCATCCCACATCCCTGGTAACTTCTATTCTACACTCAATTTCTACAAATTCAACTTAGATTCTACATATAAGTGATACCATACAGTATTTATTTTTCTCTGACTTACCTTACTTATAATAATGCCCTTAAGGGCCATCCATATTGTTGCAAATGACAAAATTTCCTTCTTCCTAATATATATATCACATCTTCTTTATCCATTCATCTGCTGGTGGGCATGTAGGCTGTTTTCATACCTTGGCTACTGTGAATGCTATTGCAATAGACATGAGAGGGCAGATATCTTTTTGATATCCTGTTCTCATTTCCTTTGGATATTTACACCCAGAATTGAGATTGTTGTATTATACAATAGTTCTATTTCTAATTTTTAGGGAAAATTCCATGCTATCTTCCATAATGAATGAACCAATGTACCTTCCCACCAAAAAAGCACAAATGTTTCTTTTTCTTCACATCCTCACCAACACATTATCTCTTGTCTTTTTGATGGTAGTTATTCTAACAGGTATGAGGTAACTCCATATCTTATTGTGGTTTTAATTTGAAGAAGCTTTTTCGTTTGATATAACCCCACTTACTGATCTTTTTATTTTGTTGCTTATGCTTTTGTTGTCATATTCAAAAAATCATTGCCAAGACCAATGCCAATGAGCTTCTTTCCTGTGTTTTCTTCTAGGAGCTTTATGGTATTGGGCCTATGTTTATGTCTTTAATATATTTGGAGTGGTGTAAATTAGGGGCCCAATTTTATTTTCTGCATGTGGCTATCCAGTTTTCACATCATTTGTTGAAGGAATTATCCTTTCCCCATTGAGCATTCTTGGCTCTCTTGTCAAATATTAGTTGACCATGCATTCTGGGCTCTCTGTTTGATTATATTGGTTTATGTGTCCATTTTTATGCCAGAATCATAGCTTTGTAGTATAGTTTAAAATCAGGAAGAATGATACTTCCAGCTTTGTTCTTCTTTCTTTGGATTGCTTTTGCTATTAGGGGTCTTACACTGATAGCTACTGCCATACTGATCTGTAAAAGGTTAACAGCTGTTCCTCTAAGGTGAGAAACAGGACAAAGAAAGGGTGCCCACATTCACCACTTTTATTCTAGTCCATGCTAGAGAAATTAGGTAAGACAAAGAAATAAAAAACATCCATTTGGAAAGGAAAAAGTATAATTGTCATTATTTGCAGATGTTACAATCTTATATATGGAAAAACTGAAAGTTTCAACCATAAAACTGTTGATATTAATGAAATAATTCAGTAAAGCTAGAAGTTGTAAAATCAACATACAGAATCAATTGCATTTCTAAACACTAATGACAAAATATCTGAAAATGAAATAAAAAACCATCCTATTCACAATAGCATCAAAACAACAAAATACATACAATTAAACTTAACCAAGGAAATAAAAGATCTAGACAATGAAATTAAAAATATGTTGATGAAAGAAATTAAAGAAGTCACAACAAATGGAACTATTTCCATATTCATGGACAGGAATAACTAATATTGTTGATGCTCATGTTACCCAAAACTGTCCATAGATTCAATGCAATCCCTATCAAAATTACAATGACATTTTTCACAGAAATAGAAAAAAATTCTAAAAACAATGTGTGCAAACACAAAAGATTCAAATACTCAACCCTATCCTCATTGTTATGAATTAACAAATATTGGGGGGAGGGGACTTTAAATCATGAAAATTATAATCAACTGGGTAAATTTTTTCCTGATTAGAACATGATCAAAGTCACTAATCATCTAAGAAATGCAAATCAAAACAACAATAAGGTACCATCTCAAACCTGTCAGAATGGCTATCATCAACAAATCAACAAACGACAAGTCTGGTGAAGATGTGGAGAAAAAGGAACCCTCGTGCACTGCTGGTGGGAATGCAGACTGGGGCAGCCACTGTGGAGAACAGTATGGAGTTTCCTCTAAAAATTAAAAATGGAACTTAATTTGACCCAGTGATCCCACTTCTAGGAATATATCCCAAGAAACCAGAAACACCAATCAGAAAGGATATATGCACCCCTATGTTCATAGCAGCACAATTTATAATAGCTAAGATTTGGAAATGACCTAAGTGCCCATCAGCAGATGAGTGGATTAAAAACCTGTGGGACATCTACACAATGGAATACTACACCGCTATAAAAAAGAAGGAACTCTTACCATTTGCAACAGCATGGATGGAACTAGAGAGCATTATGTTAAGTGAAATGAGCCAGTCGGAGAAAGATAAATATCACATGATCTCACTCATATGTGTGATATAATGATCAACATAATTTGATGAACAAAAATAGATCCAGAGACAAATGGCAGGGGAGGTGTAGGGGGAGGGGGATTAGAGATCAACCAAAGGACCTGTATGCATGCATATTAGCATAACCAATGAACACAGACACTGGGGTGGGAATGGCTGGAGGGAGGGTCAATCAGGGAAAAATGAGACTTATGTGAAACTTTAGACAATAAAAAAATAAATCACTGTGGCTAATGGCAGCATTCAGGGATACTTTTGGCTTTCCATACAGGCAACCAAGGCTGCCAACATCTTGTAATAATCCTAGTGTTGGCTAAGGAAGGTATCTTTTTTTTCAGCAATCCTAAAATATCTATGTGTTAAATTTTCATATGAAGATGATGAAATGAAGAATTCCATTTTCAGAGGAGAATGACAAGTTTTAAACATAAAACTAGTATTACAATGTAGATAAAATATTAAGAACTGCATAATAGAAATTATATTTTAGCCATAATTGTTTGATTTTTTAATAATATATTTTATCCCATAAATGGCACTGAGTGAATGCTGTTTTAGAAATTTTATAATGTCTGAGTAATTTCCTCATGATTTTTTTTTCACTCTACTTCTTTTGATAGTGAAAGTAAAGTAAATATGAGAAGACCGGAAATCTGAACTAGTTACATAGATATGGGACTAATACACATGTTGCCGTTCAATAATTATGAATATACTAGAGAGTTCTTTGTGACTTCATGGAAAAACATTTTAAGTGTTAATAAATGTAGCTGTTAAAATAGATTCTTAACCTTGGATCCAAAACAGTACCAAAGAACTTACATGCATAAATGCATAACCTATGGACACAGACAATCGTGCCTTGTAGGCCGAGGAGGAGGGGATCAATGGGAAAAAAATGGAGACATTTGTAATATTTTCAATAATAAGGATTTATTAAAAAATAGAGTATGGTTCTCAGAATATTAGACTACCATAAAACCATTTATAAAACAGTAGTTAGTTTGATGTGTTCCTAATAAACTCTAACTCTTTTGTATAAACCTTGTCAGGTGTTAGACAATATGATAAATTCTGAAATTGTGCCAGCTGTCAATGATAACTAATTGATAGTGATAAGTATAAAATGTCAGCATAGAAAATTATTTTGAGTAGGTTATTGCTGTTAAGCCTCAGCTGGCTGTAACTAAGAGTCAACATAACAGTTGCTTTAATGTTCCGCAGGGTATGCTCTGGGAGAAAATATGGAGAGATGATGAAAAATTTTCCTCTAATTTGTATGAAATCTGTGTTTAGTGCTAAAGAAAATAAAATTGAGGACACATAATATATTATTACATTCTATTATTTTTAAATAATATGGGGCCTATTAGTGTCTGGTACTGTTCTCGACTTCATCCAACAGAAAAGTTCTTTTACACATCCTTTGATGTGAAAGTTTATTTAAATTTCAAATGCTTATGGTCATCATCTTTGAGGATAAGGATTATACTAAATATTATCTTTCCATCTGTAATTACATTGTAATAGGAAATGAAATAGTTGGAAAAGCTTGTTCAGTGCATTAAAAAATGTATTTATTTTCTACAAAGATTGTTTTTCACCCTCTTCCCTTCCTCGGCAGAGTGTAGTTCTCCTATAGTCATTTGTAATAAGATAACTTTTAAACTCAGTTATATACTAAGGTCTGATTTAAGAAGCTAATAGTTGGAATGAAATTGTTGTACAAACCACTGGCAAAAGAGAACAAGTGAAATACTAAGTAAATAGGGTACATTCATGCTCCAGCTTCAATATACTCTCAAATTGTATAAGGGGAAAAACACACAACTTGTCTAAACTGAGTTATCATTTTCATTGTCCAAATCACTGGAAATAAAAAAAATCATGTGATAGTTTTGCCAATAATATCTAAAGTCTTTAAGCGTTTGCTTTTTTTCATATATGTCTTAATAGAGTTCTTATATGTTTGTTTAAAACTAAACAATTCACCCCCACACAATATAAAAGTTTTAGTTCTATTTTTCCTACTTCTGTATTGTTGTGGATGGGTTTTGCAATTTATAGATATTAAAACAATGGGCAACACAGTGAGGACCATAAAAACTTGGTGAGTTTCACTCTTTGGCAGTAATTCTCATTTTTTCCATCAGACCAGAGCAATAAAAACACTGAGAGAAAAATCTTAATAGCATACATGGCAATTTCCAGCCCTGAAGGCTTAGTTTTTATCTTTTCTATAAGCTGAATCTGCTATTACTATGTTCTTTTGAGTGATAGTGCACTTGGTGTATGTGTGTATGAGGGGGGGGGGGGGAAGGGAGGGGCAGAGAAGAAAGAGAGAGAGAGAGAGAGAGAGAGAGAGGGAGAGAGAGAGATTTAAAAACTTTCAAGACTCAATAAAGTTTTGACTTTATTTTGTTAGTTTTATTATATAAAATTACTACAAATGAATGACATGCCAGGCTGGTGTGGCTCAGTAGTTGAGTGTTGACCTATGAACCAGGAGGTCACTGTTCGATTTGGGTCAGGGCATGTGCCCAGGGTGTGGGCTTGATCCCCAGTAGAGGGCGTGTAGGAGGCAGCCCATGGATGTTTCTCTCTCATCATTCATGTTTCTATCTCTTTCTCCCTCTACTTTTCTCTCTGAATAAAATATTTATTTTAAAAAAGAATCACTTCATGAAGATATTTAAACATACAAAATAGAGACCATAGAATCAAGCTTGATATGTAATTAATTTCTTCCTTTATAGCTCAAGAATAGAAGGAACTCTCTTTAAAGATTTATTATGAATTATTCAAAAGTTATTGAGACATGAAGCAAAATCTTAATGCAATAAAAAGTATTATTCAGGTATTATATCACATGACACTTTTTAGTATTTAGAAAGCACTACTACAAAAAATGAACATTCTGGGTTACTCCCTAAATGAGTTTGTTTGAACTTCCTATCTGGCTTTTCTATTCCTAGTTTTTGGCTACCTCATCTAGTAAATTGATTTCTAGCTGGTCTTCCTTTAGTAATCTTGGTGTTTGTAGCAATCCATCTTCCAGAGAACTTTATAGATGTTTCCGTATAGAGCATTTTCTTCTTCTTCCTGTGCATCCACAGAAAAGCAACTATAAAAGAGCTCTATGCTTTCTTTCCAAACTCAAAATGGATCCTCCATTGTTTAAAAAAAATATGGACAACATGACACTGTCTATGAATCATTATCAAATACTGCTATGGTCCTTACAATTCTTCAAGTTTTATAATTTACTCACATTAATTAATTCACCCACACATATAGTTTCCTTGATTGACCATTTATGGGTTTCCACAGTCTCCCAACAATGCAATAAAATTACTTGTATGTTACTTCAGAAAAATATTAGATAAATCATAATAATTTCAGTAAAACACATATTTGTAAAAATGACATGTTTGCTATAAAAATAAGAAAATAAATACTCCTGATCCAACCATCTAATCTAACTACTAGAACATTACCCTTATATTTTACTATGCAATCTTTCCAATTTCTTCTCTTTGCATCACCCCAGAGGTCATCACTACTAAAAGTTAATTTTTATAATTCCCAAGCCTAAATAGTTTAAATCTATAGAGCTCTGTTTTGTTTTTTATAAGACTTGATATTAAAGGTTTCTTGTATTATTCTACAATTTGCATTCTTTCACATAATATTATACTTCTATGAGTCTTCCATGTTATTTCCTATAGTTCTTATACACATTATCTAGTAAAATTAAATCTCTCTCTCTCTCTCTCTCTCTCTCTCTCTCTCTCTCTATATATATATATATATATATATATACATACACACACATATATTCTTAGGTATATACCATAGGGAAAAAACTTATTCATGTTTATTTGTTCACATGCACAAAATTGTTTATTATGAAATTGAACATGATAACAAAATAAAACATGTATACGAGGAGCAATTCAAATCCCTACAAAATAGAGAATATTTTGATTTGGATAAATAAATTGTGGTAAACTTGCACATCAAGCTCTAAACTAATCAGGAAGATGGCATAAATAAGTGAATAAATACCAGAAATTTTACTATTGAAGAATAATATGATGAAGAGAGGGACTTTAGTTGTGTTTTTTAAAAAATATATTTTATTGATTTTTTACAGAGAGGAAGGGAGAGAGATAGAGAGCCAGAAACATCGATGAGAGAGAAACATCTATCAGCTGCCTCCTGCACATCTCCCACTGGGGATGTGCCCGCAACCCAGGTACCTGCCCTTGACTGGAATCGAACCTGGGACCTTTCAGTCAGCAGGCCGATGCTCTATCCACTGAGCCAAAATGGTTTCGGCTAGTTGTGTTTTAAGAAGTCATTAAACATCATTTGAATTAATGTAGTAGTCTGATCTAACTTGTTTGTGCAGTATAAGGAAGATTGATAGGATTATACAAAGAAAATCTCTAACATTTATCATAGCAAAAAAATATATTGGAACAAATGAAAAAAAGAGAAAATTGATAGTTTTAATTCTCTTATATCTCTGATATCTTGATCTTAAATTATGAAATTTGCCCTGACCGGTTTGGCTCAGTGGATAGAGCGTCGGCCTGCGGACTGAAAGGTCCCAGGTTCGATTTCAGCCAAGGGCATGTACCTTGGTTGCAGGCACATCCCCAGTAGGAGGTGTGCAGGAGGCACCTGACGATGTTTCTGGCTCTCTATCCCTCTCCCTTCCTCTCTGTGAAAAATCAATAAAATATATTTTTTTAAAAAAATTATGAAATTTGATAGTCATGCCTTTAAAAAGAAAACTGAACTGAATGTGCAATCTTTATATTGCTTTTAATGTTACACATTAATAGATCTTTATTAATGTCATTTATATCCACTAATGTCTGGTCATAAAAATCCAAGCATACTATTAAACACACACACACACACACACACACACACACACTTGCAAACACATATACAATAGGAAATAAAAAATAAATATAACATCAGACTGCATTCTGAAAAAGAATTTTAGAATTCCTTCTGTGCCTGAGAAACACAGTTGTAAGAATGAATAAAACAATACAGAAGTCCTCTAGGAGGTCACAGGCTAGTAGTGCTTACTGTTATGCCCAGATTTCAAGATTCCCAAGAAGCCACCAGGGAGCCATCCAATCCGATGCAAAAGCAAAGAGTCTTTTATTTTAAGCCCGGGCTTAGCTCCTCTACCTTCCTTACTGACGCAGCAGCAGGTGGCAAAGAGAAAGCAGTCTGCTCGAACCAGGGGTTTCATAGAGGGTTGGAGTAGGGGCGGGAGAGGGGGCTGTGCCCCCCGCCGATTGGCCAGGTGCGGGCTGGTGACCCATTACACAGGATGTGGTCACATCTATGGCGCGCACTTCCCTTGATTGTCATTGGTTAGTTTAAAATCCCGGGCGTGGCCAGCAGAGGCCTGGGCTTCTGGGAAGAAGGCCGCACGTGGCCCCAACATGGAGGATACAGGCAAGATGGAGGGCATAGCCCTCGCCCTTTCATTCCCCCCTTTGTCTTGGAACTTCCGGCTCAATCATGAGATGGACTGCTTTTCCATTCCACCGTTGCTAGAGGCCCATACTGGACATATCTTAACAAATGGTCTGGTGGAAGGGAAAGAAACCATTTTAGCTTTAACAACTTCTATTGAAATAGGATTTTTCTTCTTAAAATTCCTCCATGGCTATCAAAAAGCCAAATTAAGATTAATTTATCTACTGTCCTGATGTTTGCATAAACACAACAAGAATGGTAACTGACTACCTTTGCTGGAATCTCATGGTTGAATCTTAATGTGCCCTGTAGGACCAGGAAGCCGCACCACCCAGCTGCCATCAGGCCCGCCTGCAGTATCTGCTGAGTTAGGTGAACCCCTCACCTGTAGCAACTCCACCTGAGCCCATGCTCCAGGCTTTAAGGCCCATCTCAGTAGCCCTCCTACCCATTGCGGTCCAGAGTGTGTGGGGGCTCCACAGGAATGCAGAGGCATCCCTACTGCTCCCCTTTTACTCTTACCAACCGCCAGTGATGGTAGGGCATCGGCCTGACACTCCAGCGCCAGCCATCTTCAGGGCTTCCAAGCAGAATACCAGGCTTTCTTCGTGGCATTTTTACTGGCTTCAAGTCTTTAGAGCTCAGACAGGGCTCTTTAAAACATGATACTCCAGTCAAAGTTTTCCGCTAATAAAACCACTATTAGGAACCGGTCTTATTGAATCTATGCAAAGAAATGTATTGCCATGTTAGCATTGCCAAATTTCGGAGGAATTACATAAGAAGAAAGACATACTGATCTACTCTAAGATTTTCTGACTTTCCTTGCCAATTCCTTTTAATTGTTGGCATTAAACTTTCTTTCTATGCATAACCATGCCTCAGACCTTCTACTCTAAACAGGCTTTTTTTAGACTACCCCTGACATGGGCATGGTCACAAAGGCCTGCAAGCAGTACACAGGCTGCCAACTGTTAGCTGTCTCTCAACAGAGACCAAAACCTGATGGGCACTGTTCCCTGCCCAGGTGGGCACCTGCCCTCTTGGCAGCTAGGCACCCTTTACTTTTTGGGGTTCACCCCACATAGTACCCTTCCAGGACAGCCAACATACATTCAAACCTGCAAGAGAATTAAAGGTTAATGTGACATATCAACACAATGAAACATAATATAGGCATCATGGCCGCTTTAGGCAGCCACATCTTCTGCTACTAAACATGTGATCCTATAAATTGTCCTTGTCTCTTTGGAGCCATGTCCATGAAGATGCAGACATTATCTAAGTCTATTCAATGTTACCAGCATCAGGCAGGTCGATCACGCCGTAGCTTGCTGCTGACCAGACGTGGATGTGATGGACCCAGGTCGCGACGCCGTCTATCTTGAGAGCGGTGGGGGTCGTCAGCACCACGGAGTTGGGTGTAGGGACCTTTCCATCGCGGCTCCAGGTGATGCCTTTTGAGGTAGACCCAATCTCCTGGTCTGTGCTGATGAGGAGTTGGGGTTGGGCCAGTCTCCTGGATGGCGCCGAGGCACAGCCAAATGTCCTCGTGTGCCCTCTGGAGCCCTCTCAAGAAAAGAGACAATTCTTGCTGCAAGAAAGTCAGGAATGATAGGGGGTGGGGCCTGACCAGCGTCATTCTCGCCTATCTTTACAGATTTCAAGGCCCATTGTCTTCCTTCACAGGCAGGGGGAAGGGCCCATTAAGTCTTTGCCTTGAGGAACTGTGAGCCCCATCCTTAAATGTTACTAGAAAAGCCACAAAATACCTTTTAAATTACCCCAGAATTCCAAAATCCCAACCCAGCACAGAATATCACATAGAAAATCAAAGTTCCCAGTAAACAACAGAGATGCTTATAAACATCAAATAAACATTTACATTTACACCTTTTCAGTGAACAAGTATTTTTACAGCCTTGGGCTCTTGAGCAGATAACAGGAACATCATCCAGGTCCCCTGATGGGGGCCTGACAGGAACAGATGTGGGGGCCTTTCCCACATCCCAGGACAGGATTCTTGACCTATGTCTTATTTAGATAGAAACGGTATTTACCACAAACCAGTTTCTCCCTGAAATAATTGTACCAGTCCCTTTTAAAGAGATTAGCTTAAAAATAAATTCGAGAGGCAAGTATAATTCCTGCTTCATAGATGATTTGAACTTAAAAGTTTTAAGTTTCCAGCCAATAAGCCTGGCATAGCTGCTAAATTTCAAAATGGTCACAATTTTTCTGCTGGGGAAATCAAAAGCAACTCCCATAGCTATTCATATGTAAATTTGACTATCAACTTTCTGGTGGTACTTGCCTCAGGGCGAGAAATTTTCTCCGCCACTTTTTAAGGCCAAAACAGTCTCGGGTTTTTATTCTGTACACAGCAAAAGGTCAGCTCAAAACTATGCGCACTCGTTTTTAAACTGGCCTTTTCCCTTTACACGTGCATAGAAATCCCGGATGCATTTTAAAACTTTTACATTCCTAGCTGGGGCGATCTCCATGGGAAGAGGCCGGCTCGCATCCAGAGCCGCAGCCGCCCCCGGCCTCCCGGGTGTCCGGCCCTCAGGCTCCCCTGGGGACCTTCCCCCGGACCCGATGCTGACGGGGGCCTCGCTGCTCCCGCCTCCCGTGAGTGACGCGCCGGCCCCGCCCCCCGCGCTCCACCTGGCTCCACTCACTCGCCACAAGCCCCAGGCCAATGCTGGCTGCTGCTGCCGCCGCCGCCGCCAAGCTCCGCAAACGAGCTTGCCGGTGCCCGGCCTGAGCCCCCAGGGCCGCCCCCCGAAGGCGCGCCGCCACTCATGGAGCCTAGCGCAGGCCCAAGCTGCGGGGCTCGGGCTGCCCGGGCTGCCGCCGCCTCTCCTGGCCTCCGGCCTCTTCCAGGCTCCGCCGCTCGGGCTCTGGCTCCGGCCAAGCGCCCGCCGCCGACCAGGCCGGAGGCCGAGCCCCCAGGGCCGCCGCCGCAGCCAAGCCACCCGGGCCCGCGGCGCAGCCGGGCTCCGGGGCAGCCGCTCGCCGCTCCTGCACGCCTGCCCCCGACTGCAGAGCAAGCGGCTCCTGCGGCCCCAGGCACAGTGATTCCCAGCTCACCTTCCCTGCCTGGGAGGCTCGCGGGCGGGGAGCCCTCCCCTTCCTTTACACTCACATACTTTCACCAGACATTCATTCAGAGTTTAAACAATCCATTCAATTCCTAACAACTTCCCAATTCCTGAGGGAGCTCTAAAGCCTCCCGCAATCTCCTTGAACTGATCAATCACAATATCCAAAGGAGCAGTCTGAGTCTGTCCCACAACATCCGTCCAGTAAGTCCACAGAAAACAAAAACACAGACAGACAAACAGGGCCCCAAAGAACAGCCTTTCAACTCCATGGAAGTAACTAGACGATGGCATTACGCCAAACCCGGCAGAAGCTAGCCGCCTCGTCTCAAATCCGCGAGAGGAATACACATCTCTCATGAGGGGAATACACATCCCTCGTGGGGAGCAGAACGTCTTCTAACTCTCCCCCGCCTGTGGTCGTTCACGGGCGCGTCTGCCCTAGACCCCCTCAGGCACCGATTCCAGAAGTGAGCTCACACAGAACAGAATACACAACATACAGACACTTACCGCGGCCAAGCAGACTCTACGGATTGAGGATCCCTGCATGGTCCTGGGAACCCCGGGCGAGCCCCCAAATGTTATGCCCAGATTTCAAGATTCCCAAGAAGCCACCAGGGAGCCATCCAATCCGATGCAAAAGCAAAGAGTCTTTTATTTTAAGCCCGGGCTTAGCTCCTCTACCTTCCTTACTGACGCAGCAGCAGGTGGCAAAGAGAAAGCAGTCTGCTCGAACCAGGGGTTTCATAGAGGGTTGGAGTAGGGGCGGGAGAGGGGGCTGTGCCCCCCGCCGATTGGCCAGGTGCGAGCTGGTGACCCATTACACAGGATGTGGTCACATCTATGGCGCGCACTTCCCTTGATTGTCATTGGTTAGTTTAAAATCCTGGGCGTGGCCAGCAGAGGCCTGGGCTTCTGGGAAGAAGGCCGCACGTGGCCCCAACATGGAGGATACAGGCAAGATGGAGGGCATAGCCCTCGCCCTTTCACTTACAGATACAAAAATATATTTAAAACAACCTAGATAGTGTTATACTAGTAATTTCAACCATGTGATTTGGGATCAGAGTAGAGAGTAAATAATTTACCAAAGAAGGAATCAGATGTTGGTTCTGGGCCTGGAAGCTGAAACAAAGGCAGAATGTGAGCACAGGTGCATGTTGCTCAGTTCCGAGTACCTGGGTGGTGTGCCAATATGGGACACGTTGGTGAAACAAAGATCATGAAATTGAAAAGAAAACTAGAGAGCCACATTTAGAACTGCCTTATTCTGCAGTTTAGACTTATCTTCTAAGTAGTAGTAGCCACTGAAGCCTCTTAAACACTAGAATTGTGTTATCAGACACAAATAACATATCCCCTTTCCTTTGACAAATAATGCTGTTAAAAAAAAAAATACCACATGAAAAGAAGACAAAACAGCATTGATTAGTTTGATTGCCAACCCCCCCGCCCAGACTCATATTATCATTTAAAGTAAACATCACAATATTGCTTTCCTGTTTTCCTGAGACTGCTCCTGCAAAATTATCCCTATCCTCCAAAAACGATTTCTCCAGATCAGGGAGAGCAAGATTCTCATCTTATTCCCATAAATAAACGATTTACATTTCACTCTTTAAGTTGACACTTTTACCTTCTTTTCAACTGACTATATTTAATTGTATTTATTTCCTTTATGAATAACACCTTTTTACCTTCTCTGGTTCTTAATCACCTTAGTTACTTTTGATACCGAATTTTTGGACTGGAACCTGGATTCTTTGTCTGTCGGAATTGAAGAATGAGTCCACGAACAGAAAGTGGGTATAGCAAAGATGGAGATTTATTGAAGAACAAGGACAGACTCCCATATAGAGAGGGGGAAGAGTCCCACAGAGTTCCTTCCCCTATGGCTTATAAGGCTGCAGTTCCTGTGTCCTGATATCCCCTCTGATTGGTCAATATTCCCCTTTGAATTGGTTACTATAGTGATTCCTAAGGCCCTCCCCCCTCATGGTCCTTCCATTTCTCTGGGCTTTCTTCTTTTCCATTTGAATGAAGGGCTTCCTTCTCTTTATTTTGTAAATATAGACCTTTCCTGGCTACTTCCAGTTCCCTTGTCTTATGTAAATGCAACTGTTGCTGCTTCCTTGTCTTATGGAGATGTAACTGCACCAGGCTTCCTTGTGTTATGGAAATGTACCTTCTCCCATTCTGCAGCCCCATGCTTTTCCATGGACCCCAATTCTCAAAAATCCCTAAGCCTGCCTATGTTCCCCCTAAAATTCCTACTTCACTTTAATATATAATTCAACTCATTTATTATATTAAAGAGGTTTTAAGCTGTTTCTTTTTCTTTGAGAAGTTTTATGCTTTACCCTCATGTTATCATTACTCTAGCAATAAACACTTGATAGTTGTTGTCAAGAAAAATTTTTAGCCCTAGCTGGTTTGGATCAGTGGATAGAGCATTGGCCTGTGGACCAAAGGGTCCCTGGTTCAATTCCGGTCAAGGGCACATGCCCGGGGTTGCTGGCTCAAACCCCATTAGAGGGTGTGCAGGAGGCAGCCAATCAATGATTCTCTCTCATCATTGATGTTTCTATCTCTCTCTCCCTCTCTCTTCCTCTCAGAAATCAATAAAAATATATTTAAAAATAAAAGAAAAAATGTTATGGATAGGTTAATATCACTGGAAAAATGAAAATAATCACCTCCTTTTAAAATGAAAATATATCTAACATTTTCTCTATTTCTTAACAAAGTAAAAATATACAAAGTTAGTGTCCAGATTGAAATCAAGTGAGTTTTTAAAAAAATGAAAACTTGAGGAATTTATTTAAGATTGCATCAGTTGTTAAAAATCTCATTGTCTTCTATTTCTATCCCATATACTGATTTAAAACTTAAGTGAAAACCCAGAGTTTATTATGTTAAACATCATAAGTTTCAGGTGATTTGAATTGCAAATTCGATATATTTACTACTTTTTAAAAATATAGTTTATTGCCGAAACCAGTTTGGCTCAGTGGATAGAGCGTCAGCCTGCGGACTGAAAGGTCCCAGGTTCGATTCCGGTCAAGGGCATGTACCTGGGTTGCGGGCACATCCCCAGTAGGAGATGTGCAGGAGGCAGCTGATCGATGTTTCTCTCTCATCGATGTTTCTAACTCTCTATCTCTCTCTCTTCCTCTCTGTAAAAAATCAATAAAGTATATTTAAAAATATATATATATATATAGTTTATTGATTTTTTAGAAAGAGAGGAAGGAAAAAGAGAAAAACATCCTGCTAATTAAATGTCTCTTCCCTTCTCTTCTACTGCATCCTCCTCTGAAGCTGTGTCAGAAAGGAACAAAGAATGTCTATATTCCCATAACAAAGGCATCTCAATAACTAGGTCACTCACAATATTTAACAACTTGTTCAACATCAACATTAAGAAATAGGCAAATAAATTGGCACCTAATGGAAAAAAAAATACACTAAAAAGTCTCCCTGGAAATTTAAATGGCAGCCACAGTGAACAAGATCTGTATCAGATTTTTTTAGGCTTTAAAATATTATCTGGGCTTGCTTTGGGCATTAAAGATGGGTTGACACCATTACTGGCCAACTATGTGTGGCAATCATCTTCACCCAAGCTCCACATTTTAGCCTTGAAAGTGATGCCAGTGTAGACTCTAAAGTAATTCAATTTGTGGTCATTGAATTCTGGGATGACCAAGGGCTCTGAGAACCATCTCATTTCTTGGATTTTAGTCTCTGGCTTTGGATATTTTTTTCTAAGTCCCTGGGCACCAGGTGAATCAGATCCATAAACCTGATGGTGGAGACATTGATGGGAACTGTGAAGAAGGGAGTAGTCAAGGAGGTGTACAGAGATCTGGCTGGCTAAGTCCAACAGGATTGTGGTGCTTCTCGGGATGCCAAGCAAGAATCAGCCCTTCTGCCTGTTCCTCCCAGTGATCATGACAAGACATGGGCTTTCTTCTGACACTGCAACTTGTCAGAACTCACAGTCACACGCCAAGGATTATTGAGAAGCACTCCTTTTAGAGATCAGAGTAGAAGCTTTTACTCTTCATTCTTCTTGCTGTTTGCTCTGTGGTACAGAACCAGTTACACTCAGCGACAGTCTCAGGGTACATCAAGGTCAGCTACCACCCACCATATGCCTGCAGAATTTTGTGATGGGGTAGGGTCTCTGGGATTCATCATGGTGAGGCCAGCAATGTTCATCAGGCCCGAACAGACCAAGATTTGATTCTGTAAAGAGAGGGCACTGAAGAGAATTGACATGGTTTGGTTTGTGTTTAAAGAAAATGAATTACAATAAAATGTGACAGTATGTAGAAATTTGGTGGGTTTGGGAAAAATATGAAAAAAAACAAAGATGCTAAACAATAGTAAGGACTACCAAAGGATACCAATATTTAGAAAAGAAAAAAGGAGAAGAAAACTTTTCTTTTGTATAAGTATCTATTCACACTGAACTCTAATCTTGTCAATAACTCCTTAAGAACTATGCTTTTTTAAGGTTAAGTAAAATATATATGGGCTTGAGCATACTGTACTCACATCTATAAACTTACTTTTGCTACACCCTATATATACTGGATGTGTGTTTTAATATTTCAAAATGAGTTCTCTTTAGTGGGAATAAAGCCTGATTGAGTTTTCTTTATAGAACAAGAAGTTCTTCTATATTTGTATCAAAAAGAGGGGAGGATATCAATGAGAATTCCAAGAAGGCCAATTATTAGGTATATTTATAGTCAGACATACCTTAGAGGTTTCAAGTTATGTCCATGGTCTAAATAAATAAATAATCAATACAGCCCTAACCGGTTTGGCTCAGTGGATAGAGCGTCGGCCTGTGGACTGAAAGGTCCCAGGTTTGGTTCCGGCCAAGGGCATGTAACTTGGTTGCGGGCACATCCCCAGTAGGAAGTGTGCAGGAGGCAGCTGATCGATGTTTCTAACTCTCTATCTCTCTCCCTTCCTCTCTGTGAAAAAAATCAATAAAATATATTTTTAAAAAATTAAATAAACTATCAATACAACTAACTTTGAAAATAAGTGCAGTTTTAAGTATTCAGTTACTATATTATGATCAAGATGATGTGGTATTGAAATTAGAACTAGTGTGTGGTTTTGAAAGAGGAAAGACACTTGTTGATAAAGAGCTTTGTTAAATCAATAGGTGATATATTAAGTGAAAATTTAAAAGTCATTATGCTAATTCCACTTTGAATGAATATATCTAGTGGCAATATTTGCATATTAATAGCTAAGAAATTCATTTTATATTGAACTGTTTATTATAAAATCAAAATGAAGTAATCACAGACTTATTTATGAAAAGAATTTATAACTTTGAAAATAAAAATATTAAATTACTATTGAAAACAATAATATTATACTTAGTCATGGCTAAATAAAAAAATATAAGCCAAGAAATGTATTAGTCTTCTGCTCTTTGATGCATTTGTTTTAATGGAAGATTTCTCTTCTGATGACAACTTTTATCATTTAATTTACAGTTATTTACATCAATCTGAGTCCTAGGTAAAAAGAAATGTTCATGTATGGTATACTATTTTATTATTTGCCTCTCTTGTTAATGTATTATGACATGTTTTTAGATCAGAATTGAAGTATATATTCATTTAGCACCAATACAGTTGTTCTAAGTGCAGTTCTAATAATCATTGAACCACATTTCCCACAATGTTTGAGTAACTTTCTGGTACAAAACTCAAAAAAAAAAAAAAACCACCTCATTAATTTATTTTAATCAATGTGGAACATGTGTTTTACTACCACCGCATTGGACTTGCCCAGCCATAATGCATCAAGCGGTATTTACTGATTAAAAAATCAACTTCAACACAAATGAAAGATAATCAAGGATGGCTCCTAATTAAAAATGCTTGGTCTCTGCTGAGTCAGTTTGGCTCAGTGGATAGAGTGTCGGCCTGTGGACTGAAGAGTCACAGGTTCGATTCCAGTCAAGGGCACATTTCTGGGTTGTGGGCTCTATCCCCCCACGTACCAGGGTGTGCAGGAGGCAGCAGGCAGCCATCAATGATTCCCTCTCATCATTGATGTTTCTATCTCTCTCTCTCCCTCTCCCTTCCTCTCTGAAATCAATAAAAATATATTTTAAAAAAATGTTTGGTCTCTCACTTGGACAATTGGTAAAGGCGCCAAATTCCCCCTTAGTTTTCTTGTTTTCTCCAATGTATTGTGCTCAAAGCAGAGAGTTCTTCTAAAACATACATTGTGGCATGTTATCCACATGCCTAGAGCTTGTACTTGGAAAAAAACTTCAGTTACTTATCATTACCATTCAGGCCCTGTATCTTCTAGATTCCGAAGAGCACTCTAACCTGATCTCTAGCCCAATGAATCAGACACACTGGCTGTTTGCAGATTTAATATTATTCCCAAATCCCTGCAATATATGTCTTTGTACAGCAGTTTCCTTCTGTCTGGAACTCAGAACTCTCTCTTTCTTGCTTTTTCATGCTTTTATTCCATCAGGCTTCTGAATAAATGGTCTTCCCTGTACACGTTCTTCAGAGATTGCTAGTTTCTGTTACTCTCTAGTCTTACTCCATAATTTATTTCTTTATAAATGGACTTGGCATACTTTTTACTATTTTATTACTTACTAATTGTATTTCTCTCTTCCTTTCCATACTGTAAACTCATAAGGACACGAGCTGTATTTGTTTGTCTTTATCCATCTAGCACTCAGCACAATGTTGGCACAAAGTAGGTGCAAATATTTAAATAAGAAAATCACTTATACCAAACATCTGGATTAGTATTTACTTTCTATACCTTCTACTTCCTATAAAATTGGTATTTTATTGGTAGAAAAAAAATGTCACCTTGTTTTTCAAATAGCTTTGGTGAATAGGAAACCAATTTACTCCTATCCTCATGGCCTATTCCTCTTTTGAATAATTGCATTCATTAGCAAGTTGGCTTTTAAGAATCATGAGTACATGTGGAGTTTATATAAGAACCAAATTTATGTCATTAATATAATTCCCTGTAATAGCCCCTTGGTAAGATACTCTAGAAGGTCACTGTGGAGGGATAGACATATTTGTGCAAAGCCAAGGTACCTCCTGAGAGTAGAGAAATAGCCATATTTCCTCTGTCTATGTTTTAATGTTTTCCGGACATGCATGATGTAAAAAGTTTATCCCAAATGAGAGACATTGGGACTGCAGCATAGAAATGACCATAAGGGAAAATGGAGTCTGGGACAGTAATACAGTCTCGGTACCAGGGCCAAAGGAAATTAGAAAGGGCTGGCTCTGTACAACATGTAGCTGCTCTGGAATACTCTACTGAGACAATCACCCTGGCATAGAGGAAATACTTGGGCACGATGGAAGCATAAACTAAACAGTCACCATCTGTTTGAAGGACACTATCTAGAAATCAGGAGGTGTGGTATTGTCTTCTATTGAAAGATCACTATGTCTTGTGAGAAAATCAGCACAGTAGTGAGCAAGGCTCTCTTGAATTGTGGAGGACTACTTTTCTATATAAATCACAACAAAAGTAACTGCAGCAAAAAGTCTGGCCTACTAGAGAATTACTTAGTGCAGATCAACTGAGCCCATGAGTGGTAGGAAGTCTGGTGGATGAATATCTGAAAGTGAATGGTGTGTACAATTTGAATGCTAATAAACAACATGGGTTTATTTTAATATCTCTAGCAGGCACTGTCAGTACTCCATCTATATCCTATTACTTCTTACCATTTTCAAGCATAGAGATTCCAATTCCACCTGCCAATCTTTGTGTCTTCTCACCTGAGGACTCTTACCATCAGAACCAGTTCTGCTCAAGTTCTTGGCAGGTCAGAAGTGTTGGAGAATAAAAAAAATTCCCTGGAAAGCAGCATGCAACCAATGGGAAACGTTAGTATTACTCCAACTTTTGTACTTTTCAAAAGGAATAACGGAAGCATACTTTGTATAAGATACTTAGAATTCCCTGGTGGAATTAAGTTGCAGTGGCCCCAAGCTTGATAACACACCCTCTGTTTTTTTATTTTTTTTCATGCCTGTATTATTTCCTAAGGCTTCTGAAACACACACACACACACACACACAAACAAACAAACAAAAAACAACAACAAAAAACCAACAACGAATAAACACTAGGTGACTTAAAACAACAGACATTTATTCTCTCACAGTTTTGGAGGCTAGAACTCAAACATCAAGGTGTAATCATGATCATACTCTCTTGAAGTCTCTGGAGAAAAATCATCCTTTTCTTCTTCATTTCTGATGGGTGCCAAAAATCCTTCGCATTCCTTCTCTTACAGCTACAATACTTGAATTTCTTCTTCCATAATCACACTGCCCCCTTCTCTGTGTCCCCTTAGTGCCCCTATATAGAACTCTCCCTTCCCTTTCTCTAATAAAGATGTAAAGATACAAGTTATTGTATTTAAGGTCCACCCTAACCCAGTATGATCTCATTTACTTATACACACAAAGGCCCAAGTTCCAAAGATGGTTACATTTCAGGTGGACATGAATTGTGTGAGTGGGGGACATTAGTCAACCCAATATATTTCCTCATTTTTTTCCATATCGAGTTTTTTTTTAAGATCACCTCTCAAAGAAACAACTTGCATTTTAAATCAGTTTAGGGATAACTTTTGGAAAAACTCTAACTCCTTGACTAACAACCATGAAAGGGCAGATATTTGTCAAGATGATACCTAACTCTGCTTTCTCTCATTGCTTTTAGAATACTATATAGGACAAGCCAGTCTATGGATTAATGGGGGAAGCATTGCTTTTGCTATAAAAAGCAAGAGTTTATTCATCAATAGAGAAGACCCAGCTATTAAAAACTAACTAGAACCAGGAGATCATGATTGGAAATGGATTGAGATAGTGCTAGGTCAATGGGGGCTGAAAATAAGGCTGAATAAAGTAGAGTTTCTTAATAATTGTGGTCTTATGGGATTTGATAATTCATATATGTCAGGGACTACCTGGAGCTAGCCCTAATATGCTGGTGAATTATTTAAGAATGAAAAAAAAAGGACAAAGTTGGGTGATAATGGAAATGAGGTAGAAATGCCAGAACTAGCTTGTGGTCAATAGGCTGAGAGCATAGCAAAGAGAGTAATATATTATATAAATTAGAGAACCCAGCTGCTGCCTTTGATATCCAGGAGGGCTCTGAGGATAATCACTTCCCTAAAGCCATGAGGAGGCACCAGTATTGTTGGAAGCCACTGGCAGGCTGTCTTCTGCAGGCAGAGATTGATGGTAGAAAGGCTGTTGTTCAATTGGACAATATAATGTCAGTGGTAAAAATAGGACTATAAAAGAACAGAGGCCACATTTCAGTATTTAACATCAGAGACAAGAGAGGCATAATTGTAGGAATGGTCAAAGGGTTGAAATGATACTCATGACCCCCAAGATTTGTGGATAGCCAATAGACTATGGTGTATTTACTGGCAAGGTAGATGACCAACCACTGAGTGTATTTCTTTACTCCTACAATTAAGAAACTTTAAGAGTAGGCGACCAGAAAGCTAAGGACAACTGCAACAATTCAAATCACAATTCTTAGCCCAATTTTGAGGTGAAATTTTTCTCAGACACAAGACCCTTTGATAGAAGGGGAGGTCAAAGTTTTTTGATAGAAGGGGAGGTCAAAGTTTTTTGAGAAATAAGGATTTCATGCTTCAACATGTACATACATAGTAGTAATTATTTCAATATATCTCAAAGAGACCTATGTCTATTTACCAGAGTAATTGTGTAGTGGAGAATGAAGAATACTCAAATATTTCAAGGACTTCTGAATATAATTTGATCTGTCATTGATACTAGGGGTCCCTTATTAGAGTGGGGGGTTTCAAATTCATGGTCTATATAAGTGCCATATTCCCCATAAATGAGAAAACAGCTAAACTGATGGAGCATTAGAATGTATTCTTGAAATATATAGCTAACACCCTGATGATGACATCCTTGTAGTCAGGACTGTGTTCTTTAAGATGAAAAATATACTAGGGCCCAACAGCCAGTATATGCTGATTTATACCCATATATGGAATATATGGGTTTGGGGTCCAAAGGAGAAGGAATCTTTTACTATCATTCTAATTGAGTCACATGTGGAATTTCTGTTTCCCCATCCCTAAATGTAGACTCCGCCTGACTAAAGACCCTGATCCCTGAAGGTCCTTTTCTCCCAGAGGAAACAGCTAAAACTGTGGCTACTGCCTAGTTACATTGATGTCCTTATGCCAGCAGACCAGAGGGCGACATCACTATGCTATCAAGATGAATTGATCATCTTATCTAATAAAAGAGAAAATGCAAATTGACCATATCTCTGCTATACCACAAGCCATGCCCACCAGCCAATCAGGAGTGAGTATGCAAATAAACCCAACCAAGATGGTGGCGGCCACCAAGCTGGAGCGAACAGAGGCTTGTGTTGCCCCTGGCAATGGAGGAAGACAAGCTTCCCACCTGCCCTGGCCTGCTGTGGGCTCCACTCAAGGCTACAAAGTTTCAATTATAGAAGATAAATAAATCCCAGATACCTGCTTCCAGTCGCTGTGGCCTCCGCTCAAGGAAGGTCTGGGAGCCTGGGTTGCCCAGGGCTGTAGCCAGCTGGAAAACAGCCATCAGCCCCTCACCCAGGCTAGCCAGGCACCCCAGTGGGAACCCCTACCCTGAAGGGTGTGTGGCCAGCTTGAAAATAGCCATCAGCCCTTCACCCAGGCTGGCCACGCCCCTCAGCCAGGACCCTCACCCCATGGGGGCATGGCTGGCCTGCAAACCACCACAGGCCCCTTGTCCAAGCTGCCCCACGCCCCAAGGAACCCCCACCCTGATCCAGGGCACCCTTCAGGGCAAACCAGCCGGCCCCCACCCATGCAGCAGGCGTCTATCTATACTAATAAAAGGGTAATATGCTAATTAGACTGGGAGACCTTCCAGGAGACCTTCTGGACGTTCTTCTGGACAAAGCCATGGTGGTGGGGCCAAGGTAGAGGCGGTTAGAGGCCAAGAGGGAAGGGCAGTTGTGGGTGATCAGGCTGGTGGGGGCAGGGCCATTGTGGGTAAACAGACCAGTGGGGGGGCCAGTTGGGAGCAAGAGGGCCATCAGTGGGGGTCAGTTGAAGGTGATCAGGACAGCGGGGGGGGGGGGCAGTTTGGAGTGAACAGGCCAGCAGGGGGCCAGTTGGGGGTGAGCAGGCCAGTGGGGAGGTAAAGTGGGGGCGAGCAGGCCAGCAAGGGGGGAAGTTGGGGGTGATCAGGCTGTCAGGCAGAGTGCTTAGGGGCAATCAGGCAGGCAGGCAGGTTAGGAGCCAGCAGTCCCGGATTGCGAGAGGGATGTCCGACTGCTGGTTTAGGCCCGATCCCTGTAAACTGGCAGTAGGACATCCTTCAAGGGGTCTTAGATTAGAGAGGGTGCAGGCCAGGCTGAGGAACACCCCCTCCCCCGTGCACAAATTTCGTGCACCGGGCCACTAGTCCTATAAAATAAAAACCTAACATGATAAGTGTCCAGTCCTCGTTAGTCCATTCAACCAATCAAAGTGTAATATACCGATGATATGCTAAGGCCACTCAACCGCTCTCTATGACATGCACTGACCACCAGGGGGCAGACATTCTAACTGGTAGGTTAGCTTGCTGCTGGGGTCCAGCTGATCAGGACTGAGGGAGATGGGCCGAACATCCCCTAGAACCTTCCAGTGGTCCCCCCCCAGCTGGCCAAACTCCCACATCCCTCCCCGGCCCCAATTGTGCACCACTGGGGTCACTCAGTCTGGCCTGTGTTCTCTTACAATCTGGGACCCCTTGGGGAATGTCAGAGAGCCGGTTTCAGCCCAATCCCACAGGCCAGGCTGAGGGACCCCACTGGTGCAGAATCTGTGCACTGGGCATCTAGTTTATATATATAAAAGGCTAATATGCTAAGTGTCCAACTGTCCAAACGGTCGCTATGATGTGCACTGGCCACCAGGGGGCAGATGCTCAATGCAGGAGCTTCTGTGATGCACACTGGCCATTTACAAAGAAACAGCACCATGAACCTGGCACCCACAAAACAACACTAGTTTCCCCCAAGTGGGAAACAGGGCCTGCCACCACCCTAGAGCAATAGCCCACCAAATCTCAGCCCACGCTGACAAGACCCGATGGCACAAAGTGCAGCCCACATCCCAGACCGGAAAATGTTGCTGTAGGTGCTGGGTAAGGATGTCACATAGCAATGCCCAGCTTCCTCTCCCTAGCAATGACTAGCCTCCTTGCAGTTCCTTCAGCCCAGGAACATGACTTGCTTTATAGCCAAGTAGAAACATTTGACACTTTAACCAAATGTCTGTGAAGTGTTTTCCCATGCCTCATCTCATTTGATCCTCACAGAAGTCCTGGAGTAGGTACATAGGAGACTCGGAGGAATTCTATTTTCTTTTCATTAGCCAGAAAATGGAGATTTAAATTTAGAAACTTGACCCAACTGAAAAGAAGTAAGAAATGGTGGACCTTGAAAATGACTTCAGGTTTTCTCACTGCACAGGTGAAACACTGCTGCAGTTAAATATTTTACCCTTTGTTCTCCCTGCGTGATCTATAATAATAATCTGCTTCGTGTTGATATTTATTGCTGTGTTTTTGACAATTACCTGAAAGAGAAGTTGGGGTGCCTCACTGGGCTGGAAAAAGTTTAGCTAAATCAGAAAGCAGGTCTAATTAAACAAGTTTATTCAATATATAAAAAAAGGGTAGTTTGACTTGTGCATGTGTGATACATATAAAGCTCTCACTGGCGCCAATCACACACATGTGTTTTGATCTGTCATTGTCAATCATGAATTTGGTTGACACTTCTATTATAGAGAAAGGGCAAATAGTGATTTAAAAATATTTCTTCTAATTATTTTCCTTTCAATGTGCACGGATTTGTGCACTAGGCCACTAGTTCTATTATAAAAAGCATAGACAAAATAATAGAATCCCATGGAACTGGGGTTTGAAAGGGCGAGGGCTATGCCCTCCATCTTGCCTGTATCCTCCATGTTGGGGCCACGTGCGGCCTTCTTCCCGGAAGCCCAGGCCTCTGCTGGCCACGCCCGGGATTTTAAACTAACCAATGACAATCAAGGGAAGTGCGCGCCATAAATATGACCACATCCTGTGTAACAGGACCCGGCTTGCGCCTGGCCAATCGGCAGAGCACAGTCCTTTCTCCTCCCCTTACTCAGACCCCCCCCCATATAACCGGTCTCTGGGCGGGGTTGGCTCTCTCTTGGCCACTTGGCTAGCCGATGTGTCGGTGAGTCTGGTGGATGGAGAGCTCAAGCTAGCCTGAAATACAGATTCTTATGCTTTTGCATCGGATTGGATGGCTCCCTGATGTGGTTTCTTGGGAATCTTGAAATCTGGGCATAACAGTGTTTACATGCCTACTGACAACCATAAATGAGCAGGGCCACCAGAGGCTTAAATCCAACCATGCAAGTAGCTGAGAACAGAGCAACTGCTGGTTGTTGATGAGGGGAATTTGTGAAGGCATGATCAATATTGCTGCCTTTTCACCAGTTGAAGCAGTGGATACTGTGGACATCCCAGTAACCCTCTTTTTTTTATAAGTGCTTGTTTTAAGTAATTTGGCCAGCCAAATTTTTAAACAAATTGTTAGAGGATAGCAAAAAAATTGACTTATGAGTAGATGAGTGATGCATTTCTCATTTTTTATTTGTGCATTTTCTAAAGTATAAAAGTCTGGCTTGTCATAATATTTCAAATAAGATGTGAAGAGTAAAAATTCACTATAATTTTACCATTAGCTATTAGAGTTTGGCAGCATGTGTAGATAAAGAAGGTTGTGCCACATCTTTGAATATTTCTGAAAGCAGAAGGCTTGCTAGACAAGTTTGCAAACATACAAGGAGAAGGGACTGTGGAATGATATTTCTAGGAAAAGGAGAATGAGAAGAATGCTCTCCCAAGTTCCCACAGCTTTCAGAGTCTTCTGAAGAAGAAAAAAGAGTTTTCTGAGAATAGCAGCAGCAGAAGAAGCTTGGTGGCTTGATGGCCTTAAACACTGACCCCCATGTTTTCAGAATATTACTTTAGGAGTAATGATCAGTGACAAAGAGGCCCAGTGGGGCCATTCCACCACTGATATGTGCCTTGTTTTTAAGAAGCCTCCAATTGTGACCTTTTGTTTCCTTCTCAGCACAGAAAACCAGAGAAGACACAACTCCAATACACTAATCTACATGTTAAAGATATGACAGCATGGAAAAATAGACCCTGCCTCCTTCACACCCCAAATACCTGAAACTGAAACAAACCATCCAGGGATTGGTTGAAGAAAGCAGGTGACATGTGACTTGAACTGGATTGTCATTGGAGGTGAAAACACAGGGCTTTTTGGAAATTAATAACAGAAAGTATATAGAAGGCTTTATGTAATCTTATAATTAAGGAATTTGCTAATCATTATAGAGAAAGATTCCATATTATCCAGTTGGGATAAATTTTTAAAAATAAAGAAATAAAAAATCCAGTATGTCCAAACTTACATTTACACCCACTGAATTGGTGTAATAAACTAAAGTGCAGTACAGAGAGGACATATATATCCATTATATTACAACTAAAAGTAGTGATAAACAAGACATATCTATGCAACCAATATGACTTGTATCACTAGTGGAAGGATTCTCTCAAGACAATAATTCAAAAGCAAGTAATTTATTTGAGAGTAAATCCCATTAAACACCTGTAGTTAAGTATGAAAGTAAATGGAAAAGGGAAGAAAGCCTATTTCCTCACCGTGTCTCCAACCCTTTACTTGATATACAGAGCATTTAGGGTCAGTTATTTACAAGTATGAGAGCTCTCTCTATTCTACAGTTTCCCTAGTCATATATATATGTACACACATATACACAAGAGGTGCTAAAGTTATGGTCGGGGTTTTGGAAGCAGAACCAGTTAGGTTGCCTCCTAACAAACTATTTGGTTACCTATTGTACAACAGGTACAACAGCCCACCCACAAAAATCACTGGTTTATAAAAGGAAAGTAATTTCTTTTGCTCACATGTGTACGATTTGAGCAGGGTGTTAGGGAATTTTGTCACTGCTCTATGTGGCATCAGCAAGAGTGCCTGGACTGGGGCCAGAAGATCCACTTCCAAAGACGGCCCAATCAACATGGCAACAAGACTGGTGCTGCTCACTAGCTGGATGCTCAGCTAGGGCACTGGCAAGAGTTCCATGGCACATAGCCTTTCCATGGAGCTGCTTATGTTCCACAGAACATGGCAGCTTCAGCACAGAAACTGGCAGAACATCACTTCCCTCTCAGTCTGTCAGTCAAAATAGTAACACAGCTCTGTGGTATTCAGGGAAAAGGGACAAAGAAATACTTCTCTAACAAAAGAGTGAAGAGACTCGAAATACCGCCAGAAGCCCTGAGGTAAATGGCCAGTTATTTGTGCTCTCTTTCAGATGGAAGGTGGAACCCTAACCCCCCATAGTCCTCAGCAGTGTGACAGGACATGAAGTCCTAACCAACATGTTGTTTTTCAACTATTTACAATTGCTCAAATTTAAAGTGAGAGAGACATTTCATTAGCTGTGTTGAGAATACTTTGAATTTCATTTGTATGTTTTTACCCCTTAGAAATTCTTTGTGCCTGCAGTAGTTTTAAAAGATGGATAATCTTCAAATGCCTCTTATCTATAGGTAAAATGAAAGAAGTAGAAAATGAAATACCTTTCAGCTAAGTCCTCAATATACCTTTGCCTCTTTAACAAATCAAGGTAGTGTTTCATGATGCAGCTAAGTCAGGCCTATCAGTTTGAATTTCTCCATGCCCTGTTTTTTTTCCCAAAGCTTCCCTGTCTTAATGTGTTTTCAGATCACTTCTTATCCCTTCCATTTTCCTGACAGTTTTGTTTGTCACTAGTAAGGCTTGAATCTGGCATGGAACGTAAGTATGACCAGGGGAATACTCAGAGTTTGTTGGTAAGAAGATCACCCTGAATAAGAGTTTTCTTGCCTGTAAGCTCAAATATCTGTTGAGTCAGATGGTTTTCCCTCAACAAATCTGCCTTCCTCCTAGGAGAGAAATAGCCTCATGAAGGCAAGTCTTCCTGACTGAATAAAAACAGGATTAGCTGTAGGGTAAATTATTTGTGCGCTGAAATGAATTCTTCTCTCTGGCTTTATTTTGAACTAAATTACCAATATCCCTCTCACGAATACACAATTGGACAGCCAGCTTTCATATCATTTTGATGAAATGAATAAATTCAGTGGGGACAACCACTGGTGCTGGGGGCCTCTAAGACCTGCGAGCCTGCACTTGTTTTGAAAAGTTATCATGTAAGAACAAAAGACAATATAAACTCCAAACAGGCAAGCTGATTTCATGTTTGCCTCAGGCAAACCAAATGTTCACTGTTGATTCACTGTCGAATTGTAAAAGCAAAGGCTATAAAAGCAAAAACAATCTTTGTTGTTCATTGTTTTCCCCCCATTGTGGTTCCTTGATACCCTGAGGTAATATGATGATGTGGAGAAGGGTTAGTTAGAATTACAGTTCTGGAAACTTTCAACTGTTTTAACAATATGGATACGAGTGTTAAAATATCAAACCATTTATGTGACAAAGGTTAGAAATAGTGTTACAAAGATAGGAGAACTGAATTCCAGTGATTTCTTTCCACTTTAGTGCCATAGTCTGTAACGCCCTGGACGCAAGCCGCTGTCACAAAGAACCAAGAGACACTTCTCATGCAAAAAGCAAAGGGTTTATTGATACTAGCATGCTGGGACTCACAGCCTACTCTGAGCACAGAGCAGTGTCTGTGAGTCCCGACCAAGAGTTCAAGCACACACTATATACTTTTCAGCAAACGGGGGAAGTAACCTGGGGTCATTCCATTGGAGATCTGGCGCCATACAACGTACATCTATCTGCTTTCAGTGGGGAGGGAATGTAGTTTGGAATTTTTTACTAATGATCTGGCTTTCTAAGTGAGTTAATGCCTGTCTGGTTCCTTATCAGGCGTTTGTCCTTCAGTTCCTTCCCGGGCTGCAGCCATCTCCCGTAACCTCCCTGGCTGCAGCTGTCTCCCATAAAAGTTGTTTGTTCCATCTGCCCCTTCTGACCTTCCTGATTATATTGGCGCCTCTCAGTCAAACCTGCGAAGTTAAGGTAAAACAATAACACCACATGCTATTTCTGGTGTCCTGTCATTCCTTTAGAGGGGCAAGGGTTTTTTCAACATTAGGCATAATGACCAGAGAGGTCAATTATATTCAAATGCTAGAATTTATGTGAACAAGAATCTTTGTCGTTCAAAAATATCATGTTGAGCATGAAGCATTGGTTCTAGCCTGGGTGAAATTATACCAATCAATTCAAATAACTTGTGATGAATCACAATGTTATAGCAGAATTTTTTTCCCTCAACATTAAGAATAAAAGTTTACTTTTCTAGCTTTCTTTATTGAAAAAAATGGAAAGATAAATAATGATACCATGATACTTTCATAGGAATCTTACTAGCCTGACATAAATTATTTTCTCAACAATATCTTGAGACATGAGGGTCTAGAGACAAAAATATTTACCTAGCCCTAGCTGGCTTGGCTCAGTGGATAGAGTGTCAGCCTGCAGACTGAAGGTCCCAGGTTCGATTCCGGCCAAGGGCACATGCTTGGGTTGCGGGCTTGATCCCCAGTGGGGGGCGTGCAGGAGGCAGCCGATCAATGATTCTCTCTCATCATGGATGTTTCTCTCTCTCCTTCTCCCTTCCTCTCTGAATTCAATAAATATATTTTAAAAAATATTTACCTAATAAGAAGAGCTAAGGAAAGGCTAAATATGAATTCAGACTCATATTTTACCTCAAAAACTCTTGAGAAGGTTTAGAGATAAGAGAGGCAGTTGGAAACAAATGTGTATGTGACAGGCAGTGCCAGCTCCAAACTGCCAGAATGTTTATGTTCCAAGTACAGAGGGCAGCAGAATGGTACAAGAGAAGGGGGAGCAGGAGGGAGAGTGCCAGGTGGGATTTGAAGCTTTGAAACTTTGAAATTGATACCAGGTGGGGAAAGGGGAAGTTGGCCACTTGGGAAAGAAACATGAGGGTGTTGGGTCTGGGCCCCTCTGCCAGGGCCTGAACCTTCTTGGATGCCAGGTATTTGACGAAGAAGATATGAAAAGTCCTGGGTATATGAGAGAGTCATTATTGTAGGAGCCAGTGGCCATGTAGCCATTGCTAACAAGGAGCCACTAGACAAAACAGTTCTTCAAAGCAAAGTCCCATACAGTAGCCACTCACCAGCTAGGTAACAATACATCTTTCCGCCACAGCAGCAGCAGCCTCTGTATCCACATCAGCAGCCGGCTGCTCAGTAATATATTTTCTCCATAATACAGCCTCCCACTAAGCAGTCCAGCCTTACACAGGAGCAGCTGCCTTTGGCTGGTCAGTAACAACTTTTTATTACTTAGATAAAAGAGGCTTCTTGCCAAATAGTGACCTCAGTCTTTTGGGTTATAGAAGGGCACATTTGCACAGTGTACATGGAGATTACTGTGGACTTGCTTTTGCACCTGTGTATAGTCCTGGGGCACCCAGATTAAGATTCCCATGCTCAGAGTGGCTTTGAATATCTGGTGTGCTCTGAACAGGGCCTCTACACTCCAATTGGCCTTACGCATCTGAAATACTCTGAATAGGTTCTGGACAGAGGGGATATAAAATGAGGAAGGGTCCAATTAGAAAGTAGCATGAACAAAGAAGCTGCCAACATTTATAAACTCTTAGACAAAGAGACTTCACTGGTTACCCATTTGGAGACCCTTCTCAGGTGGGAGTTTGTATATGCTTGCAATAGATTTCTACATTTTTGCTTAAAATCTTTTGGTTCGCAAGTTTTTTCTTCAACTTTGTAGGATAAAAACTCGGAACAAGAACTTCAGCTTGCCTTTCGGGGTAACACGTTGATTAATCCCTTACACGTTATAGCTCCTACAGGTTCTAAAGGTTATCACGATCATTTACTAGATGTCCTGGTCATAAAGAAAAAAGTTTTAGCATACACCTCCCCGCCCCCCGTCAAACAGGTAAAAATGAGAAATCCTTAATAATTTTAATATTATGTTAAAAATGTAATACCTAATTTTTAAATTAAATTATATCATAAACCTGATCCTTTAAATTGTATTAGAATTAATTGCATTAGACATGAAGTTCTCTGGAATTGTCATATGCCGAGGTCATATACTGCATTAGTTTCTAGGGCTGCTATAATAAGTACCACAACACTGGTGGCTTAAAACAACAGAAATGTAATGTCTCACAGTTTTAGATGATAGAAGCCTGAAATCAAGTAATCAGCAGGGTTGGTTCTCTTGGAGAGCTCTGATGGTAATCAAGTAATCAGCAGGGTTGTTTCCTTCTGAGAGCTCTGATGGAGACTCTGTTCCTGACTTCTTTCTAGTTTCTGGGGATAGCCGGAGTCCTTGTCATTCCTTGGTTTATGGATGCATCACTCCAATATCTGCCTCAATCTGCTTCTTGGCTTTTTTCTTATGAGGATACCTGTCATATTTGATTGAAAGTTCAACATACTCCAGTATGACTTTAATCTTCATTTTCATCTTAACTGAATACACAAAGATTCTGTCTCCAAACAAAGTACATTCACAGGTACCAGGAATTAGGACTTTCACATATCTTTTGGAGAGATACAATTCAACAGATAAAATGTAGAAATCATGCAACAGATATTAGTTAAAAACAGCGAAGCAGAAGTGTAAAGACTGAAAAAGCTGGGTAGATGTGGGAATATTGGTATGTATGTGTGCATGTATATGTGTCTGTGTATATAATAATGTAGTTATCCACCTATCTATTTATTTATTTATTTGTACTAGTTCACAGTTTTTTAAAAAATTTATTTTAAATTGACATATGGTATCCAATTAATGCATTGCTTTTAGAATAGCTTATATTATTGATGTGGGTATGAAGCTTTGGAAAGTTAGGAATTTGAACCGACTACTTCAATGATGTAATGTGCATCTCTTCCCTCTTTGTCTAATATACATTTACCAATTTTAAGATTTCTTTGCTGAAATTTTGTCTTCAAGAAATCTTTCTGGACCTTGCCTTTGGAACTTGTAAATTTTATTCCCTAAGAAGTTTCACAGAATACTACACTATTTTAATTAAAAACAATTCTGTTTGAAGGACTTATAAATGTGTTATATTTTTCATATAAGTAGAAATTAATATATCCTTGAGAAATTTTTATCATGCATAGCATCATATCCTTGGTCCCGTATTTTAATTTTCTAGTGCTTAGACCTTTTCTTGTAAATATTTCCCCAAATAACTAAAATTATACTTTAGTAATTATGAAGGTTAAGTTAATATAGACTATAAAATATAGAAGATAATTCTGAAAGCAACTTCATAGAACATTAATGACACTTCTTTTACTTTTTTTTTGGCACAGAGAGTTAAGAAGCTATGCATCTGGAAAGCAAATAAAAAGCTTTAGGTCAACACTAATTTAATTTTTCTACAAAAAAAAAATGCCTCCCCTGTACGATGCACAAAGCAGCAATCCACCTGGAGCCACATCTGTTGGTTGAACTGCTTAGAATTCGAGTCATCTTGTTTGTACATGCACTTTTACTTACATGTTCTTTGTTCACTTTCTATGGGTCTGATCTACACTTGCTCATATAATTTAAAAGCCATTTGAAACCTGATATAGTTTATTTTATTTATATCTTTTTGCACTCCAGTAGTGATGTTCTCATACTACACCAATGCTCAGATGTCCTAAAAATGTGTTATTTGCTTTTGGTTTAGGAAGTAAATTAGAGGAGTCAAAAGTATATCTATTTCTCTTATTTTATACTAGAAGCCCGTTGCAGGAGGATTCCCGCAAGGATAGGGCTTCCTCAGGCTGATCGTGCTGCCAAGCCCCTCCGCCCAGGGCCGCAGACAGGGGTCCCAGCTGGGGGCAGGGCTTAGGCGGCACACGGGGGCCAGGATGGAGGCTCACACTGGCCCACCCTGCCTGCAGCATGCAAATTAGCTGCCATCTTTGTTGGCAGTTAATTTGCATATCACACTGATTAGCCAATGGGAGGCGTAGTGACGGTACAGTCAATTACCATGTTTGTCTATTATCACATTGTATGCGGGAAACGTATCTATACGTTTTACGTTGACTGTAAGTAGTAGAGCCACCTGTTACTACCCGAAAACAATGTGTTATTAGATTAGATGACTGGTTTTGGCTTTTATGTGGCACAGATTCCAGAGCAAGCACAGCAGTAGACAATACTTATTAATTTTTATTCTCCCCTTCCATCTCAGAAGGTAGTTACCTAAATGCTCTACTAAATTTGAGGAAAAGAATATTATCACTGTAGTCCATATTCTTCACCTAACCTCCTGACATAGGCTTACTGGTCAATTAACTAGTCAACACAAAGGCAGTCAAGTAGCACATTTGTTTGCCACTGACATGAAGGGTGGAAATAGCAGTCATGCAGCTCTTCTCCAAACCAGATTCTGGCTCATGAAGTCAAGCATTTGGAAGATGTAATTAACTTTTCAGGGCATGCAATGCATGAAGAGTATCATATGGAGGGAAGGCTACACAAATTCTAAAGTATAGTCTATGGTTAAGATTTCTGTGAGATGTGAGATATAAAGGGGGAATTATTTCAGGCACAAATAATTTTGGGAGTTAATTTTTAGGTTAAATGGAGTTAAATAGTTTTACCTAATTCAAAATTTTTTAGATTCCTGAATATAAAAAATGTGCACCTTGAACCATTAAAAGTAGGGATATACTGTTTTCAGCCAATTCAGATGTGGAGGTATGTTAATGGGTTCTGCATATAATTCCTATGTGGAGTTATGGGGGTTTTCTCCATACCTACCCAGAGATATCATCAGATTCAAAAGGTAACGGGCACTCCTACAAGACTGCCTTCCACTTCCCATGCCAATCACAAGCCCAGGTTACCCATGCTTTTGCCTGACCAGCTATTAATTGGAGGATCCAAGAACTCCCTCTACCTCAGGATGCCAATTACAAGTCCAGATTGTTATCTTTATTTCTGACTGATTGGTTAAAAATCAGAAGTTCCCATGACCCCCTCCATGGATTCAATTAATTTGCTAGAGGGATTCAGAGAACTCAGAAAAACATTTGACTTACTAGATGATGGTTTATTAAAAGGATATAACTCAGGAACAGTCAGATGGAAGAGATGCACAGGGCATCTCTAAGGATTTCTTTGTTGCATATCACAGTTATGTGTTCCTTTACCCATAGCTACTATTTCCTTCTCTCCATTTATATACAAACTTTTCCACCTTTAGAAGGGACATCAGGTTCACCACTGTGCTTGTATAGATTGCAGGCAGCAACAGTAATCTAGCAAGTGCCTCCCTCTCAGTTTACTTCTATTGCGGTGGGGTAAGCTTACACACCAGTGTGGCTATCTTCACTATTAGCCCTAATTTTGTCAGATGAGATGAAGGCACATCCTGCCCAATTACACCCTTATAGATTCTGACATATAGTATAAAAACATAGTTACAGCTTCTTGCTTAGGAATCATCCCTAATTCTTGTCCATGCAGTTGCAACCCTGGTCCTCTCACCACTGCATCACTAGGGGGAAAAACAACAACAACACAACACACTGAGGTGACATGGGGAAGAACGACTACCACCATCTTCCTCATCCTCTCTTCCACAGATCCACCAGAAAAAAAGTGAATCTGTATAGTGGGGACATTCCTTTAGCCCAGTGGTTCTCAACCTTCCTAAGGCCGCGGCCCTTTAATACAGTTCCTCATGTTGTGGTGACCCCAACCATAAAATTATTTTCGTTGCTACTTCATAACTGTAATGTTGCTACTGTTATGAATCGTAATGTAAATATCTGATATGCAGGATGTATTTAGGCGATCCTTGTGAAAGGATCAACCCCCAAACCCACAAGTTAAGAACCTCTGCTTTAGCCCTAAGTATATTCTTTATTAAAACTGTTCCAGTTCTCTATTAAAACTATTACTCTGAGGAATATATATATTTCTGTCCATTGTTGGACATTATAGGCTATAAAGTGTGTTCCTTGGTCTGAAGAAATGATGGTCAGCCATTCAAATTGGCACAGTACCTTCTATTATGGTTTGTTCATAATATTCTGAGCATTTGTATCTACCTCTGGGTAAGTGAAGCCCAGTACCGAGTCAGTGCCTGTTCCTGTCAGCACCCATTCATAGCCCCTCAGGGCTTCCAGCATCAGTCTCACTTGCCAGCTATGATCACGGCCTTCCCACCAGAGAAGATGCCACAAAGCCATCTGTAGTCTCTGTCTTCTTGGCAGACAGAACAGTTATTATTGGCATTTGTGCCTCAAAGGATGCAAGAGGGATATGTTTAGATTCAGCTATATTTATATGCTGCAGTACACCACGTTCACTTATTTCATGGACCTCGATGATCACCTGAAGTGAGTACCCAGGGATATCTGCTTGTAGATTCCAATCACATTCTGAACCTGAAAGGGAGATCTTCTGATGGGCATCAACATATCCTTCTTTAATGCTGCCCTCAAATTCCTGAAGTGATTTTCATGGGGCTGTTCCTCATTTGGACATCTCTTCAATAGGCCACATGTCTGTTGTCCTTCTGTCTGACCATATGACCAGGCCATTGGCCACTGCCCATCAGTCAGTATAAAAACAAACATAGGAGACTTTACCAGTGTTTAATTAGTTTATAAGTCCAAGAAAGCAGCGTGCAATTCAGCCTATCAGAATGGTGGCCTCCCAAACAGAATGTTGTCCATTCACCTTGGAACTGCAATCCCAAGCCAAGCAGCTCTCTGGCATTCAGTTGAAAGCTATTTATAGGGTACTGCCCATTTGACAATAGAATCCAGAAGCACTCCAAACAGTTCCAGAGTCAGTCCTAGGGGAAAACAGGCTCCCTGCTTTTGAGTAGCTATTCTTTCAACTCCTCAGGCAGCATGACCCTGTATAAAGTACTTGTAGTTTATTATGGAACTCTTCTGGGCACTGCCATTCCATTGGAATGTTTCTCTGATATCATCTTAGACATTTAGATAGTTCATATTTTAAGATCACTATATGTTTTCAATCATAGGAGTAGCTTCAATTTACAGTAGTAAATGTCCCTGAATGGAAATTCTCTCATCCACAAAGTCCCAGTCAGTAGTCATTGATAGGTGGTGCTCACAGGTTTTGCCATAAGCCCCAGGGTATGCTCACATGGAGAATTTGTCCCTACCAGCACTCCAGCTTCTACTGGTATTCTACACTGTGTGGGCTCAGGCAATATTACTGGTTCCCATTTAGCTTGTCCTACTAACATTGCCTGAAGGGCAGATGTACATGCCTTCTGTTTTACAGTACAGTGAGTCTCCACTTAACATGGTTGATAAGTTTTGCGACTTTAAGTGAAATGACATATAATGAAACCAATTTTACCATAGGCTAATTGGTATAAACAAGAGTTAAGTTCCTAGGCATCTCATCAAGTTATAAAAAAACGATGTTAAACAAAACATTATTTGAGAACCTTCTGTATTAAGTAGGAAAATGTTCCCCAGTGAGATACAATATCAATTTCTATAATACAGTGGTTCTCAACATTCCTAATGCCGTGACACCTTAATACAGTTCCTCATGTTGTGGTGACCCCCAATTTCATTGTTACAAATTGAACATAATTAAAGCATAGTGATTAATCACAAAAACAATATGTAATTTATATGTGTTTTCTGATGGTCTTAGGCAACCCCTGTGAAAGGGTCTTTCGGCCCCCAATGGGGTCACGACCCACAGGTTGAGAACCGCTGCTATAATACAATCAGATAAAATAGATGGAACCACTTCACTGAAAGCTTAGTCAAACACACCAGTTCTCCTACCCACTTTTACCTTAATTCTATCAACTCCCACTCTTTCATCAACTCTTCTGTTTCGTAACTGTAGCCTCTATTAGAACTTCATCTATAAGTTTTGGTTTTATAAAATTAGATAGCAAAAGTATTCTCCAGACAGATATGATACTCATTCCAGAAAATATTCAGGCAAAGAAGACACAACTTTTTTACATAAACCCTGTTTAAGCATTCCAACTTTTATAATTCTATCAATCTTCTCATTTTTGTATTTTCTCTTTGTAGCACTGGGCAGGGCTTCACCAATAGATTTTGGTACCATAGTATGTTGGATTCTAGTATCAAAGAACCTTGGTAACTTCTCTCTCATCATTGATGTTTCCATCTCTGTCTCCCTCTCCCTTCCTTTCTTTAACCAATAAAATATATATTTTAGGAAAAGTGTTTTTTCTTTAAAAAATTTATATGTAAAATGTTTCATTTCTATTTACGCAAATTTTATTAATTTATTTAATCCTTTCAAAACCTTCCTCCACGATCCTTATATTTTTTAAGAGGTAGCAGTGGCAAAACTGTAATTTATTTCAAAGTGAAATTTTCATCTTATCCTTGAAGAATTTAGACTTTAAAAACATGGTTTATCTTTGAAAATAAAGTGTCACTGCTGTTACTCAGAAGTGCTGACTGCCAGAGTTAAACATGATAAATTTTTAAAAAATCTATCTCATTTTATGAAGCAATTTATTTTAGTCTTAAAGCTCAGGACACTACTTGACCCAAGCTGCATTCAGCAGCAAATAGTGAGAGATCAACACCATACAACCAGCTAATTCAGTTTTCTCTCTCATCTTCTAACATTTAAATTATCCCCATAACCACACATCCGTTTAAGAAAATATTTCTATACTCACCTATCCGTGTTACCTCTTTCAGTTTCTTTGTTATTCTCACTGTTTCATTCCTACTTTTAGTTCTGTGGTTCTGTTATTCAATTTTAATCCAAATGTTTCTTCCTTTGAAAACAAAGAAACTTCCCTAGTGGTCATTCTATTCTTATTGTGTTCAATAAGCTTTTCCCTTAATTTCCTATGTTAGTAGGTTACCCAAGGTATCCATACAAACCCAAGGATGTTCCTTTTAGCATTAATTTTACAGATTACAGCAGGGACAGACAGAGGTGTTACCTTCCCAGCATGCATTAGCCCTGTACACTATGGGCAACAATGCAGTTAAAATGAGTTTAACCATACTCGACTCTTGAGAATTTGCTGTGTAATCTCAGCCCACTTGCCTTGGTGACTGATTTAAACTACGCCTATTCCAACGAGCACAGAGCAAGGCTGGAAATATTTGTCGTTGGCTGAATAATGGCCTCCCAAAGATGTCCCTGGTGTGATCCCCTGAATCTGTAAAGGTTACCTTATATAGCAAAAGGTACTTTGCATATGTGATTAAATTTAGGATTTGAGGTGTATAAATTATCCTGGATTATTTCCTTGGGCCCTAAATATATATAATCACACTAAAGGTCCAGTGCATGATATTTGTGTACTAGTAGGGTCCCTAGAAGCTGCCAGTTGGATATTCCCTCCCTTTCCCTGACCAGCCCCTCCCCCTGATCGCACTCCTGGACAACTCCAGGTTGAGGGAACAATTTTCATACTACACTTTTATTATATAGGGTGAGTCTTTATTAGAAAGACTCAGGGGATGTCATAGAGCAAGGAGAGGTCTATGATGCAGGAAGCAGAGACTGAAGTAGTACACTTTGGAGGTGTCAAAAGGGACCGCAAGTCAAGGCATGCAACCCCTGAAAGGAGGCACTAGAAACAGAAAAAGTAAGGGAAACAGTCTCTCCTCAGGGCCTCCAGAAGGCACCAGTCCTACAGACACCTTGAGTTTAGCCCAGTGAGACTGATTTCCAGAACCGTATGAAACCAAATGTGTGTTATGTTAAGCCACTAAGTGTGTGGTAAATTGCCATGTTACAGAATTTACCAGGCAGCCAAAAATACACAAGAGTACTTGGAGATTCAGAATAAAACCATTTTTTTTTTTATTATTATTACTAGAGGCCCGGTGCACGAAATTCATGCACTGGGGGTGGGGGGAATCCCTCAGCCCAGCCTGTGCCCTCTCACAGTCTGGGACCCCTAGCTCCTTACCGCCCACCTGCTTGCTGCTCCCTACCACTCGGCTCGCTGCTCCTCAATGCTGCCACGGAGGTTCCTGCCACCTCAGCTGCACTCACCAGCCATGAGCCCGGCTTCTGGATGAGCAGCACCCCCCCCTGAGGGAACTCATTGTACCTCCAGGCCCTGGTTGGTGTGGATCAGCAGTTAGAATGTCCTCCCATGCACCAAAGGGTCATGAGTTCGATTCCAGGAGAGGGCACGTACACAGATTGTGGGTTGCTTGGGCAACTGATTGATGTTTCTCTTTCTCTTTCCCTCTCCCTTCTTATCTCTCTAGAATCAATGAAAAGAACATATTTTTAGGGGAGGACTTAATTTTAGGGGAGGACTTAAAAAGGAGAAAAAAATGCTGGTTTGGTTCAGTGGATAGTGCTTCTGCAGGCAGACTGAAGGGTACCAGGTTGGATTCCAATCGAAGGCATATACCTGGGTTGCTGGCTTAATCCAGGGCCATGGTCGGGGATTCAGCAAGAGACAATCATTTGATGTCTTTCATATTAGTTTCTGTCTTTCTCCCTCCCTTCCACTCTCTGTAAAAAAAATAAAAATAAATAAGCAAACAAACAAAAAAATCAATGCAAAAATGTCCTCAGGTGAGGATTAACCAAAACAAACAAACAAACAAACAAACAAACAAAAAACACCCATTCCCAGTGTGATTATTGAAGGAGCATATGAAGTATTTGTTGAATGAACAGAAGGGATGAGACTTTGCTTTCTAACTGCTTTAACAACTCTGCAAGCCAGAGGGTTTATTATTTTTTTAATATATTTTATTGATTTTTACAGAGAGGAAGGTAGAGGGATAGAGAGTGAGAAACATTGATGAGAGAGAAACATCTATCAGCTGCCTTCTGCATACCCTCTACTGGGGATGTGACCACAACAAAGGTATATGCCCTTGACCAGAATTGAACCCGGGACCCCTCAGTCCACAGGCCGATGCTCTATCCACTGAGCCAAACTGGTTAGAGTCAGAGGGTTTATTTTTTATTTTCATTTTTATTGATTGATTATTTTAGAGAGAGGAAGGGAGTGAGAGAAACATCAGTGTGTTGTCCCACTTACTATGCTCTCTTTGGTTGCTTCTTGTCTGTGCCCTGACCAGGGATCCAACCTGCAACCTTGCTGTATCAGGAGGAGATTCTAACCCACTGCTCAGGGTGCTGCCTGTCAGGGCCCCTCAACAAAATCCCTCTGGTGTGCCCTGGCCCCTGCTGTGGGTCGGAGCTCCTCTGCCACAACAAAGGTTTGGGTTCCATTCTGTCAGGTTTTGGGTTTGATTCCTGGTCCAGACTGACTGCTGCTCATTAAGTGACCAAGGACCATTGAAGTCCATGTGCTCTAGTCATTCGGCGGGGACCCGGGGTTCCATGGCTGACTTGGACAACTCTGATCCCTGCTACCCCCAGTCCTCCATCCAGGGCGACTTCAACTATAAAAGCTGTGTGGCCTCCAGGTAGGTCGCCCTCTCCATGGCTCCCCAGGCTTGGTTTCTGCGCAGTTGCCCTGGGAGGCGGATTTCCAGGTTCCTAGGGAGAGCTCCCTCCACTCTGGACTCCAAGGGAGAGCCGGTTGGAGGCGTGAGTGCTGGCTGACCTCTGGGGTTGCCCCACTAGCCCTGATCTCCCCTGCCTGTGACCCCGCCCCTCACTTCCCCGATCTCAGATCAGGGGACCACAGGCACCTCAGCTCCTGGTGCCCAGGGAGCTGCCATACCTGCTGCCCAGCCCATCCCTTTGTGATCTTATATCTGGGGGCCACAGGCATGGCTGCACCCGAACCCCAGAGGCAGCTGTGCCTGTGACCCCGCCCCTCACTTCCTGATCTCACATCAGGGGACCACAGGCACCTCACCACCCGGTGCCCTGGGTGCCACCATGCCTGCGGCCCAGCCGCTCCCTTCTGGATTGCAGATGGGGGGCTGCAGGCACCGCTGCACCGGATGCCCTGGGTGCCGCCCCTCCCTTCACGATAGCAGATCAGAGGGCTGCAGGTACCACTGCACCCTGGGCCTGCACCCGGTGCCCAGGATGCTGCCGTGCCTGCTGCCCTGCCCCTCCCTTCGTGATCACATATCCAGGCCGCAGGCACGGTTGCACCGGATGCCCTGGGTGCCACTGCGCCTGTGGCCCCGCCCTTCCCTTCGCATGGCAGATCAGATGGCCGCAGGAAGGCTGCAACCTGGGCCTGCACCCAGTGCCCAGGATGCTGCCATGCCTGCTGCCCCACCCCTCCCTTCTCGATTGCAGATGGAGGGCTGCAGGCAAGGCTGCACTGGATGCCCTGGGTGCCGCCATGCTTGTGGCCCTGCCCCTCCCTTCAGGATAGCAGATCAGAGGGCTGCAGGCACTGCTGCACCCTGGGCCTGCACCTGGTGCCCAGGATGCTGCTGTGCCTGCTGCCCAGCCCCTCCCTTCATGATCGCATATCCTGGGCACAAGCAGGGCTGCACCTGGTCCCCCGGGTGCAGCTGTGCCTGTGGCCCTGCCTCTCCCTTCAAGATCGCAGATCAGGGGACTGCAGGCACAGCGGCACCTGGTGTTGGGGTGCCGCTGTGCCTGGGGCCCTGCTCCTCCTTTCGCCATCGCAGATCAGGGGGCCACAGGCCAGCCGGCACCACTGGCCCTGGGGGTCCTGCACTCCCTCTCATTCTTCCTCCGATGCCATGGCAATCACCAGCACCCCTGCCGGGGGTGTCACCTGGCCTGATGGGCTTTCTGATGGGGATCACTGGCTGGGGGGCGGGTTCACACCCCAGCTCTTGCCTGCCACCATTCTTCCATCTTTCCCCTTTTGCCTCACATCATTGTGCCTATGTAGGCAAATTAGCCGCCATCTTTGTTGGCTGTTAACCGCCATCTTGGCTGGCAGTTAATTTGCCTATCGCCCTGATTAGCCAATGGGAAGAGTAGCGGAGGTATGGCTAATTACCATGTTTCTCTTTTATAAGATAGGATTTTTAATGTTTTATTGATTTTTTACAGAGAGGAAGAGAGAGGGATAGAGAGTTAGAAACATCAACGAGAGAGAAACATCGATCAGCTGTCTCCTGCACACCTCCTACTGGGTATGTGCTTGCAACCAAGGTACATGCCCCTGACCGGAATCAAACCTGGAAACTTTCAGTCCACAGGCCGACACTCTATCCACTGAGCCAAATCAGTTAGGCAAACTCTTTTATTTTCAGATGTTTCACATGTACTAGTACAGTGACTCAGGGGAGCCTGTTTCCAAATCCTGAGCTCCAAATATGGAGGAGGCTTTTCCTTCATACCCTTTGGTTTCCTTGTGTCCCAAATATGGATCAGACTCCCAGACCTTTCATGGGCTTTGCAAAAAAGCCCTGTGTGTTGGGATGGGGGATGTGAGACCACACCTAAAGGCCTGGCCTGGCGCCAGCACTGATAACCCCATCCGGGGGTTGTGTATGGTTCATGGCCTCTGTAAAATAGGAGTATTTAGGTAAATAGGTCTTGCAAGACCAGATAATTAAGGAAAGGGCAGTGAGTTAATTATTGGCTGTTGGGGTCCAGCCCCAGTGGTTCAGGGGTTCCCAAAGGTGTGGACGGAGTCGGAGAAGAATGTTTTACACGGAGACAGCGTTCAGAACTCTCTAGCTTTCCTTAGTCTCCGTGGATCTTCCCTGTGCCTGGCTGAGGCCACAGAAAAAGATTCCAAGGCAAGCTGAGCCTTTATTTTATAGTGAGAGGTAAACAAGGTAGTGGTTTCTAGAGTTACACAGTTCTTGTGAGTTTCACTTGTTTTGACCATAGTTACATTTCCTGCACTTCCCAAAGCCCATTAGCTTCCCAGATAAGATCTAGAGAGCCTCATAAGGTCAAGCCTAATTATGCTAAGAGGACTGTGCCCTCTAAGCTGGGAATTGTTTTTGACTTTGCCCACAGGTCAGTCTGAGGCTTACCCCTATATCAGCTCCCCACATCTTACCCTTCTTTTATTTTTTAAGCTACTATAATGAGAGTTTTTAAGCTACCATAATGACAGTAAAACTTAAGCATCAAACTTAAGCATCAAGAACAAAACTCTGGCTATTAAAACAATAACAAAACAATGCCAATTCAAAACCCAAAACATTTTAAAACTTATGCATAACATTTCAAGAACAAAAAATGTTTTAAGTCCCAATTTCAAGGTCCAACAGTTCTGAGTCCAAGTTTCAATGTCCGACAGTTCCTTATGTGTAGATGTCAGCAATGATATTTCAGTTCTGGATGGTGGACAAATGGTGGCAATGCAGGTCCGACCCTCTCTGGTTTGATCCTGGGCAACCTGCAGCGACGCACAGCTGCTTGACTGCTAGCATGGCAAAGTGTCGTCAGCGTCCTCCATCTCTGGATTGTTTTTCCTCTTGTCTTCATGGCTGGAGCATTCCTGAAAATTCCTCTCTGTTGCAGGAATCCACAAGGTCTTGAAGTTGTTTTCTGAAAATATACAAACATATTCTCGACCGAAGGTTAATAAAGGGAATTTTACTTGGGGTCCTTTTTATATTTGCCCAAATGATTTTCCTTTGGCTTATTTTGACACCATGTGTGTTTTCCTGGGTGTCTTGCTGTTAGCATTATAAATGAAAAAAATTTTCTAGATGTGATTTAGTTACAGGATATTTTTCCTTACATGGTATTTTTCCACTATCCCCCCTTTTTTTGACTTAATCTAGATATCTTTAAATTTTAATGTTTTTGCACAAAAATATGACTGTTTTAGTTTCATTGCATGTTAAGCAATTTTTCCATGAAATGAAAATTTTGGTTAATACTATTTGAATAATTTCAAGTTAGCCAAATTTAGTTAATCTGAAAATTTGACTGCTATTTTACTGTCAAATTTAATACTCTAACAACAATCTTAGTTTACACTGCAAATATTAATGGAAAGGATTATTTTGCATCCTTGAGAAAGCCCTGAGCATTCCTGGTGTTAGGCTGGATATAGATATAGGGTAGCTGTTGTCAGTCAAGTCTCTGTTGTCTGGGTACTGATCTCAGCTGGGCCAAGTCTCTTTCTGTTACCTGGGTCCCGATCTGGGCTGGGCATGGGAAGCAAGCAGCAGCCATGGGAGCAGGAGACCTCCCTCAGAAGGGGCGAGTGTTCAAGCCCCTGCATAGTTGGGGGGGTGAGGATCTGTGCCCCACCTCTGTTGACCCCCAAGTTCTCTTCTGCTGGCCCCTCTGCGACTGTGCCTGTCTTAGGTTGCCCCACCCTGTGGGGTCTCACCCGTCGTTGACTACCAGCCTTCCTCTGGGGCCAAGCAGGGTGATGTGAGGTACAGTTCTGTCTCCTTGGTAGCCTATGTCCCTCTGGTCTCCATGCCCAGCAACTGCCTTTGGATCCCCTCACCTACTGGCGGGGCCCCGGCATTGATCATGGGGAAGCCAGGTTTCTTCTCCAGAGAGGGCCCAGCTTACGCCATTGGGCAAGAGACAGATCCATGGTACCAGCTTTTCATGATCTCAGCTTGAACGGAGAGCTCAGATAACAACTGTAGACAACTGGAATCCTCTTGGCAAAAAAAGGTCAAGAGAGGTCAATATAGAATGCTTAAGTGCCTTCCCAGGAGGGAATAAATCCCCTCAATGTCCTTAAAACATTCAAAGAATTAATTTGTAAGTTTGTTTGGGATAAATGCACAATATACTTTTGTAAAGCATCAAAAATTAAGAATAAAACTTGTAGAATAATACCATGTAAGAATATTCTTTGCTCTAGGTCATGACAACTTAATTTTAAATTGGCTGTCTCAAGGTTTGGAATGAGGAACCTAGTTAGAAAAAATAAAAAGGAATTTACAGAAGCAGAGACAGCATGCTCTGCAAATTACAGTTTTGGGTAAACACATTATCTAGAGTCCTTGGGTAACCTAGGTTAAATTTAGGCATGTTATCTAAATTTACAGTTTTGGGTCTCCAGAACACTGAGTTGACACGCTAACTGGAGCCCTCTGACCTTGGGATAGCTGTGCTGTCCTTCCAGGTAAAGGAAAAATGTGCCTTCTAAGACCAGTATGAAAAGTTATAGTTTTTACCTGAATTAATTGTTACCATACTTCACTTTACCATGCCCCAGGTGGTCTCTGGGCTGTTGGTTGTCTGGTTTGTCTTCCTCCTGCTGGGTTATACTTGGAGAACTTCAATTTAAAAAGAAATCTTTTTCTTTTACAAAAAGTAACCTATAGGGTTACTTCCTGGATGTTGACTGATAGTGCCGCAAGGCCATGTATTACAAGTCAAAGTCATAAAACATTTATGGTGACTATACTTTCAGATTTGGTATTTTAACAGCAAATCATTAGATTATCCTATAAATATTAGTGGAAGATATTTCAAAATTTTAAAATTTCTCCTTTTTTATTAAATTTAAAATATTTTTAAACAGCATTCCCTTTCGGCTTATTTGCATATACAGCGGGATAATGGGAAGCCTTCAGTAACTTTTTAGAAGAATTTTACTTTACTAGGATTCAGTTGCTTACAAAGATACTGGCGTCTTATAGTAGGTACTTTTATTTAGAAAGTTAATAAATTTAGTAAAGTTTTATGTCTGATTCACGAGGTGCAAACGCTGCCCCACCTCCAGCCTAATTTAAAATGCAGTGGCAAGGAGCTTTTGTTATTTTAAATTACATCTTAAAATTCTGCTGCTGTATTTTAAGAAATATCAAACAAAATAACTTGTTTTGCCCTTTCTTAGAAGCAAAAACTTAAAATATATTTATTAATTTATATTTGATAAAGCTTTCCATGTGATTTCAAGTATATTAAATTGGCTTTATTAAAAAATCATTTAAGAAGAGAGAATAAACTTTTGAAAACATTTCAGGGCCCATGAAATGTCCCAAAGTCATTCCTTGGTTGTAGTTTTGAAATCTAACTTGAAAGACCATCAAATATATATGTGTATATATGATTTAAAGTTTACATACCTTTTATAATTATTAAGAGATATCAATTAAATTTAAACTGATCTTTGTATTTAAAAATTTCAGTTGGGATTACAGAATTTATCCTCTTTTTTCAATTAGACAAATGTTGAAATTTTACTATAATTATATGATTTCTCCCAATTTATTTAACCAGAACTTTAAACTCTTAGCTGGCAAGTTAAATATTTAGCATTTCTCAATCAGTAACATTTTTAAGAATAAACTTCAAAAATACAAGACATAATCAATAGATTTAATTCTGTCCTCTAGATTTTTCGTGAGGGAAATTTAGATTAATATTTTAGCATTTTGTTATTTTAGAATATCTAATTCAATTTAGCAAACTCCCAAAGCCTTGGGCTGCCATTGACTGGAAACAGGTAACCATTAAAATGCAGACTAGTTACATTCTTTCTACCAAGGATGGGAAACTGGGAAGCAAGCCTCTCTTTAGAAGTTTCCACTGGCAGGAAATTTTTGGCCTACCTGCTCTGTTGGGGGAAGGGAGGATAGCTCTTCCTCCATTAGAAATTGCTTTGGGCATACATACTCCTCTGTATTCACAACTTCCCACTTCAACCCCAAAAGCCTCAGCTTCACATTTCTACCTTGAATTGGCTCCACCCCTGAGCCTCAGCACCTCAAAACAAAACCCCAATTTCGAGCCAAACTGTTAGTTTTACCTTTTGTGTCAAGAGCTAACTCTGATATGTTAAAAACTAAGTAAAATCCACTTACTCAATCCAAAACAGGCATTAAAAAGAAAAACCCCAAATGCTCTCTTGTATCCATTTTAAGAGTAGGATTGGTGCTTTCCACTATTACCTGAGTCCTGATCTATCACCCCAGGGAGAGCTTGCCAATCCTGCACTTTCCCGGGGTGGAAAGGCTACAGTGGGGTTAAGGATAAGGCTCCTTGGGCCTACCTTCTCCCATGCCTCTACATTTACCTTTCCGGCACCTTTCCTTCCTCAGAAAAGCATGGACATGTTAAAAGATCAATACGGAGTCTTTTTTCTTCTAGACTCAGTATGGCACATCTTCTCATTCTAAAGATCAATACAGAGTCTTCTTTCTTCTAGACTCAGTATGGCACATCTTCTCAATCTAAGTTCTGTACTATCCACCCACTTACCCTACTTATCCTCTATAGGGGGGTCTGCAGCACCCTATGGTGGAGTCCTATCCATCCCGAGTGTGGGGGTTCTCAATGTGTGTGTGGGGGCTTACCTAGGGGAATCCTGTTCGGGCGCCATATGTTGGGGTCCAGCCCCAGCGGTCCAGGGGTTCCCAAAGGTGTGGATGGAGTCGGCGAAGAATGTTTTACACGGAGACAGCGTTCAGAACTCTCTAGCTTTCCTTAGTCTCCGTGGATCTTCCCTGTGCCTGGCTGAGGCCACAGAAAAAGATTCCAAGGCAAGCTGAGCCTTTATTTTATAGTGAGAGGTAAACAAGGTAGTGGTTTCTAGAGTTACACAGTTCTTGTGAGTTTCACTTGTTTTGACCATAGTTACATTTCCTGCACTTCCCTCAGCCCATTAGCTTCCCAGATAAGATCTAGAGAGCCTCATAAGGTCAAGCCTAATTATGCTAAGAGGACTGTGCCCTCTAAGCTGGGAATTGTTTTTGACTTTGCCCACAGGTCAGTCTGAGGCTTACCCCTATATCAGCTCCCCACAATTGGCAAGCAAGAATGTGCATTCGAAGGCAGGTTACTGGCACAGATTCAGATCGCTAGGCCCCTCCTCCCCACAAATGTATTTTTATGTTCCCCATTAGTCACAGTAGCAACAGAATACTAATATAAAATTAGGATTTAATCAATGGGGTTTTCTTGTGTAGTTGGTTAAAAAAGAAATTTCTTTTTTCTTTTTATTCTGTATGGTATATATTAGAGATTTGAGGTAGGAAACTATTTAAGCCATTAACCACTGTGAGCAAGGTTAGCTTGAATTTAAAACTGGCAAATATAGGAGAGTTACACACCCCCCCCAAAAAAAATTTACACAGAAGCAGAAGCATGGCCATCATCAAAACATGCTTGAAATCTGCTATGATTCAGGTCTGTGGCAGTTCCATAAGCTATAGATTCACTCATTATTAAGAAGAATTTTCAATTACGTGTAATAGGAAGCAGCCTAATTGTTACAACAGTGTGGCACAAAACCTAAATTTTTAAATAAACATTTAATATGCTTTCATAGTTGGAGAAAGCAAGAAGGAGGCTCCCCTGGTTTGAACCAGTGTAACTGAATAGTAACAAGTGTGAAAATAGGTATGGTATTACGTTGCGATATCCTCATTGTCCAACAAATATAAATAGGTGTTTAATAAATATTTGTGAATGGTTTGAAATTGAATATAAAAATACAAAGTATGACTATAGTACCACTATCAGCTAATAGACTTAAAAATGTGTTCAGAGCTATGAGAGACTGAATTCACAAATGTACAATTGCCAATCAGTGAATGACAACAGAATTCTGACCCACAACCTCTGTAGCAACCAGTCAGGAAGGCAATGTCAACTTCTACAGAAATTCTCTCAAAACAGTCAGCACTGGGTCAATGCCTGCCAGCTCCCCTATATTTCCTCTATGATTCCAACTCAGAACCAATGTGAAAAAAAAAAGCCAAACAGGCTCTCAAATCTATCACATAAGATGCATAGCTTCTAGTTAGCCTCCTCTAGCTGTCCCTTGGCAATGACCTCCAATGAGAACATACCTGAACTTTTTCCTTTTTCCGCTATAAAGCTTTCTCATTCTCCTGCTTTGCTTGAGTTTCTGCCAAACACCAGTGATGGTGGCTAACTCCTTCGCTATAGCAAACTCTGAATAAATAGCTTCTGTTTCTTTTCATTTGGATTGTCTTTATTTCCACAGCTATGCAAATGAGGCTGATAAAAATCTTTTTTCAGGTTGCCTTAGTCATTTATATCTAAGAACTACTTTCTGTAGAAAGCTATCTATTCAATAAAATTGTACCAAATTAATGGGTCAAAAATTGTTTAAGTGTAAACTATATACATGGGCATTAAATTATTTCTGTCCATAAATAATATCACACGAATCTAGACTTGGCTCAAAGTTTTTTCATTGGGGCTTCATTTAATTCATTTATTAGTTTTTTTAAAAAATGTATGCAAAATTTAAAACTCTCCAGGAATGGGGCTCAACACGACACAGTAACGGACAGAGAGAGATCCTGCTCCTGATCCCAGGGAGTTTGTGTTCCAGAGGGATAGAGAAGACACTGAATGACATGTTTGCATTACTATATATCTAATTATAATTTTAGTAGGGGCCAAGGTAGAAATTCAGGAAGTTAAAAGGATATAAAGGGTTCCAGGCTTTCCTCCAGGAACCAAGAAGGACTTTGTGAAGTAGTGGCAGAAAATTAACATGCTCCTCCCTCTGATCATCTTCTTAAACTTTGGAGATTAGTCATAGTTCCAGGAAGGGTTTGCAACCCAAATAACTGCAACTGAATTCCTGTCATTCTGGAAGAATGGGGCATAAAAATAGAAATCTTTTTGGCTTATTGGAAAATAAAGTTACATTTCTTACATTCTAAAGCTTTTGAACTCTGATTTATACCCACTAATCTTACATACCCTGAGGTGTTAGAAATCATAATGTCAGAACCATTTATTTTCCTTGTAGATATAGCTGTGTTTTTACAGGGAACTAGCCATTTAAAAACAATGAATAAGGGCTGCTTGAAAACCCTTTGGCTTTTGTTTCCTGCAAAATATAGGGCAGACTCCTTAAGTAGAATCATAGGTATACTCTACATAATTTATCCCCAAACCTGTCTTCCCCTACTGTCCTAGGACTATCCATTACTCCTTTTGACACCCTTAGCATTTTCAACATGCCAAGTTTTTTTTTCCTTATACATGAAATGTGTTTTCATAGCTCCATTTTTCTCTTCATGTGCTTTAATCAACTTCAATTGCATTGTTTGCTTTCCCTCACTTGCATGTTCATTATATAAAACCAGGCTAAATATCATATCATCTGTGAGGCTTTTTAAATGTGTATTTTATTATTGAATTAGAGGCCCGGTGCACAAAATTCATGCACAGGTAGGGTCCCTAGGCCTGGCCAATGATCAGGGTCAATTGGGGCCTTCCAGCTGCCAGTCAAGGCCTTCCTTCATTCCACGCTGCCCCCTGGTGCACATCATAGCTAGCAATCTAACTCCTGGTCTCCCAGTCGAACTCCTGAGGGGACATTTTGTATATTAGTCTTTTATATATATAGATTTTATTAGAGAGAGAGGAAGGGAGAGGGGATGACAGAGAAACATTGATATAAGTGAGACATCCATTGGCTGCCCCCTGTATACCCCCTACCACTTATTGAGCCTCTAACCCAGGCATGTGCCCTGACCAGGAATCAAACCGACAACCTTTTGGTGTACAGAATCATGCTCAACCAATTGAGACACACTGGCCAGGGTTCTGTGGGCCTTTGTTCATCCAAGCCACTTCAAATAAATCCTATAAATTCCCTACAATATTGTTATAATGTAGCACATTTTCTAAACACTGACTTAGGATTTGGACATGAAAAACATACTCTTTAGTTGTCTTCATTAACAGCATTAATATATGATTGTTCAAATTTCTATCTGACTTTTAAAAATCTAAATCTAATTTATTATGAAACTATTTAACTTAAAACAATGTAATGTCTCATATAACTAAAGTGTCTCAAAGATATAGAATATTATTTAAGTTATATTTACAATTTTGGAAGGCCATTTATTTGGAGTTGTTATGATCAGTAATTTATAGTGGTTAAGAGGTCAACCTCTCAACTTGACTTTTGGATCTGCCACTTACTAGCTGTTTGACCGTGAGCTAATGATGTCAAAGTTTTGTGTCTCCATTTCCTGATCTGTAAAATGGGAGCATTTATAGGACTTGATAGAGTGCTGTAGAAAGCTATACAGAGATGAAAAGAGCTTAGCATACTGTCTGGTACATAGTAATCTCAGCACATTTTACCTATTAATTCTATTAGTAGTGATGATTGTAGTGGTAGGAAGCGTAGGTGAGGGGTCCGTGTCAATGATAGTATGTGCCAGATAACATGCTAGTTACGTCTGCCATTGAGGAGTTGTAGTCTACTGAGGAGACTAAAACATAAACAAATCAATGCACAACGGTTTGTTTGGTATCTCAATAGAAGGCATAGGAGATCAGGATCATTGTAAAAGAAGCACTAGAGAAGAAAAAAACATTTGGGGTGAGTTATGGGTTCTAATAGAAGCTAGCAACAAAGCGATACAAAAGCAATGTCCCTGGCACATACAGGCATATAGGCACACAGGAATGCATGGGGCATTGATACCCTGCCTATGGCATATCAATGGTAGCCAATATCATGGTCAACAAAGAAAGATAGATTTTAGATTGTGAAAGGATTTGTGATCCATGAGAAGATGTTTGGAGTTTTCATAGAAGGCATTGGGGAAAAAAATAACCATGAGAATTTTATTATTGGGTGATCAACATGATTAAATTAATTACTTACCATTAGTGTGGAAAATGGGTTAGGAAGCAATAATGTAGGAACAGGTAAATCAGGTAGAAAATTATTGCATTAATTCAGAAATAACCTGCAAAACCCTAAATAGAAGTAGAAGCAGTATATAGAGTAGCGAAGTACTACTTGTAAAATATCAAGAGGATTTAGAAGAGTAGAGAAGTTACAGGTGGGAATGGGAAATTATGAGGTTTGAGAATGTTATATAAATGTGACTATAGTTAAAGTAAACCGTAAATTGAGGAAAGATAAGCAAGAATATATAACTGGCTTCATGGTACTGAATGTGAAATGTTTTCTGGCTTAAAGTAGTTTTGTTTAGTCAGCTTTGCCTAAACTTGGGAGATGACACTAACTGAATAAAATAAGAGATAGATAAATATTTATCGCTGACATTATGATGACACTGAGGATATAAATTGTTTTGGGAAATAAAACAGAAGGTAAACACGTAAACTCATTATGTTTCTGACAGTGTGTTATATTACATACTAGAGGCCCCGTGCATGAATTCATGCATGGGTGGGGTCCCTAGTGGTAGCCTGTGGGGAATCAGGCCGAAGCCAGCAGTCCAACACCACCTGCCACTCCTGCCTGCTGCTCCTGCTCATCCCATCCCTGCTGTGCCTGTTGTGGCTCACGCCCAGTCAGTTCCAATCAGGAGAGGTGCATCTGGGGCCTTTCCTGAGGGAGGGTGTGGGGGGAGCCGGGACCTGATCAGCACTCTGAGTGGTCTGTGGGATGCCCTTGCTGGCCTGGGATCTGGATCCATCCTGCTGACATTTAAGCTGGTTGTCAGGAGTCACCTGGAGGCCACTTTTATATTGTTTTTTCCTTGTGGAGCATCTAGGAGGGGAAGCGGCGGCGGTGCCTGAGACCGACTTCCAGGAGGCTGGCAGCACTGTCAGATCATGCCAGCAGAGCTGATCTGTCAGTGCCTGGCCCATTCTCCAGTGATTGGACCTGCAGGACTACTGAGGGAGTGAGTGGCTGCGGCTGGGCTGGTGGGCCACCAGGACAGGTCAGTCAGCTGAGTGCCACTCCAGCTGTGGGAGCACACTGACCACCAGGGGGCAGCTCCTGCGTTGAGAGTCTCCCCCCTGGTGGTCAGTGCACATCATAGCGACCAGTCGACGGTTGCTTGGTCATTTGGTTGTTTGGTCACTTGGGCTTTTATATATAGATTCATTACAACACAAGGAAAATGTTATGAAATGGCTAGCAACATCCCATTTTATACATGAAGATTATGAAGTTTAAAAACATTGAAATCATTTGTTGAAGGCCAGATAAGAAGTGGAAGATCCAGAATTAAAATTCTAATCAATTCAACTCTGCATATTTTGCAAAGTAAATTAAAAGACCAGATATACAGCAAATCTATTTTTGTATCAGAAGGGTACAGTTCTAAATGAGAGGGAAAAGGCTCCTTTAGGATTAACACATTGATTTTGTGCTACTAATAATATGCTGACATTGCAATAAGAGCCAAACTTTAAAATATGAGAAGTATTGTCTTGGCATATAATAAACATAGTCTTTTGTGGCTTCAATCTCAAAAAATATTTAGAGAATACTACTGGAAATATAAGAAGGCAGAAAAGTGAAGTGAAAATAGCGAGGCAATACTTAACCAAAAACACAATTTTGTATAGTCTGAACTAATTTTCATCTGTTTAAGAATAAATAGAATGCAACTCAAGATTCTGCTTCAAGAGATTTAGATTATAATGAATAAATTATTTTCCTTTTGTTTTAGAGGGAAAGAAATAAAGTCAGCTATTACTTGACTTTATTTCCTCAGGTACCCTAAGCTCTGGCCTCACCCAAAATATGGAGTGAAGGAGGGACAGGGCCCAGACTTCTATAAAGTCCAGCCTCCCCGCAAAGTAGACAGAGGCCCCACTGCACCCAAAAAAGAAGAGGAAGGGGCAGATGAGGGAAAAGGAATTCCCTCTCTATATACAAAATCCCCCTTCCCAGGCAGAAGAGCTGCCCTGGTTGCCCCAGGGAAGAAGTGGAGGTAGGCTATGGGGCAGGGAGAACTTTTCCCTTTTGTATATTTTTTTTATAAGGGAGGGGAGGAAGTTAAGGATAATATTGGTTCTTCAAAAGCAGGGAATGAAAGCCAAACAGAAACTCTCTTTTGGTCACATGTTCCTACCTCCAAGCTCCTAAAACCTTCAGTGGGAAAAGGGGAAACAGAAGGTTGGGGCTGGATGTATGAGTCTTCCTGAGCCCACGGATCCCTTCAAAAGAAGGTGAGGCAGAGAATTAAACCCAGGTCTCCCACATAGCAGGGGAGAATTCTGCCATTGAACCACCCTGGGTGCCACAAATTAATAGTTATAAAATACACCCAGGGATGTAGGCATATATTATATCACAACGATGTAATAGTCAATAATACGTATTGTGATAACTATGTATGATGCCAGGTGGGTACTGGAAATACCTGGGGAACACTTCATAAAGTATATGATCGTTAACTACCATGTTATACACCTGAAATCAATCCAAAAATGTTGAAAATAAATGGTAATTTTAAAAGATCAAAAAAAATAATAAAGTGAGGTAGCATAGAAGGGGCAGCTGAGTCCCACCAGAAAAAGGGCCTGGGCGGTACACGTGAGAAGTAGCCCTGCCTCTTGCACCACCTGCTTTTCCAGCAGCTCCCCACATCTCCATCTGGCCTGTAGCAAAGGCTGTACCAGACTCAACTCCCCCAGCAAACTGCCCGGCAACTCATCTTCCAGCGGCAGCAGGTCGGCCTGCTCCACAAACATTGGCACACTCTTCTCAGAGGTGCCTGGACATCACTCCCCCATCCAAAACCCATCCTAGACGAAGTAGGCCTTCCTTGAGTTGAAGATGATGCCCAGCTCGCATGCTGTCCATGTGCTTGTGAGGAGCTCCGGAGATCATTGTGTCGGCTCCAGCGTGATGAGGTCCTTGGCCGGCCCTCGATGGCTGGGGGTAAGTAGAGGCTGCATATCTATTACAACATCTTGGAAGTCCCTTCACTCAGCAAGCTGTACATCTTGAGCTTGCAAGACAGAACAAGCTCTGGCACCATCTTCTTTTGCCGCGTGTTGGAGTAGCCAGGTACCATTCTTGTGCAGCAACTTCCCTGCCAGCTGAACAACAGCGTGAATCACGTCGTTCTACAGCCTCCAGATTTATGTGTCCCTCTTTTGCCACTGTGGGCGCCAGCTGTATGCCTTTCCTTATCCTTTTCCTCCTTCATGCCTCCTGCTTGAAGCCCCACCTGCCCCAAAAACTTTGCAAATGTTTGGCTCAAAGTTCTGAAAGGTCAGAGGCAGTCTTCTTCTTATGAGCACCTTAGGAGCCAACCGCCTGTGACAAGGCTAACAGCTCCCGCTGCCTTTTTCTAGAGTGCACAGGTCAGCCGCCTCGGGCGCTTTGACCTTCTGCTATCAGTGCTGACTGTGGAGCTGACATTTCAATTTTGTCCAGGAGGTGAACTTTGGTGAACTTGAGACATCGTTTTTATTCTGCAGCAACAGTTTGTTACATATGTAGACATCTTATGAATAAATAAATACATCCTTTATCCAGTTTTCCTGAAGATTTATAGAATTGACAAGATAATGCTAATTTAAGGTGAATTGCTTTTGGATACAATGCAAAGTCATTCTTTCCTCATGATTGCTTGATTCTAGATCTCAAATTTGTCTTTGTGTATAATTATAATCTCTGGATGTTTATTCCCCCCTCATTCCCCCTGCCCCCCTATAAATATGAGGAGAATTCTGTAAGGCCTGTGTAATACATAATTGAACATTTTATGCTGTCAAGCACCTATTCTTCCTATTTTCTACACTAATAAAAGAGAAACATGGTAATTAGCGTACGACTGCTACCCTTCCCATTGGCTAATCAGCATATCCTTATGCAAATTAACTGTCAGCCACGATGGCGGCCGGCAGCCATGCACTGAAGCAAGCAGGGAGGCTTGCTTGCTCCAGTGACTGCAGACTCCAGCGTTCCCTGCCTAACTTGCCGGCCTCTCAGCTGCAAGTCTAAGCAACTATGTACTATGTTGCAAATAAAAAGCTAAACAAAACCCCAGAAACCAGCCAGACTGAAAGCCAGCCGGACCGCAACATTGTATCGATGTTTTCAGCAGCGAGGCCTCAGAGCTAAAGCTGGCCCAGACTAAAAAAAAAAAAAAAAAAGAAAACAAGGAGCAGTTGGGAGCTTCAGTCACCCACTTCCAGAAAACAGCCCTCAGCCCCTCACCCAGACTGGCCAGGCACCCCAGTGGGAACCCCCACCCTGATCCAGGACACCCTTCAGGGCAAACCAGCCAGCCCCTACCCATGCACCAGGCCTCTATTCTATATGGTAAAAGGGTAATATGCCTCCCGGCACCGAAATCATCATGACAGGGGGTGGGGCCACAACATCCCTATCCGCCCTGCTCTGTTCGTGACAGGGGAAGGCGCCCCAACCCTTCTGATCAGCCCTGCTCTGTGTCTGATAGGGGGGAGATCCCCAATCCCGTGATTGCCCTGCGGCTCTGTGTGTGACAGGGTGCAGTGCACCAACCCCCTGATCGGCCCTGCTCTGTGTGTGACAGGGTGCGGCGCCCCAACCCCCGCCTCCCCACGGGCCCTGCTCTGTGTGTGACAGGGTAGAGCCATAACTTCTCCATCGGCCCTGCCCCGAGTGTGACAGTGGCGGCGCCCCAACCCCCTGATCGGCCCTGCTCTGTGGGTGATAGAGGGTGGTGCCCCAACTCCCCTATTGGCCCTACTCTGTGAGTGACAGGGGGCAGCGCCCCAACCTCCTGATTGGCCCTGCTCTGTGGGTGATAGAGGGTGGTGCCCCAACTCCCCTATTGGCCCTACTCTGTGAATGACAGGGAGCAGCCCCCCAACCCCCTGATCCACCCTGCTCTGTGTGTCACAAGGGGTGGCACCCGCAACCTCCCCATCGACCCTGCCTTGAGTGTGACAAGGGGCGGTGCCCCAACCCCCCAATCGGCTCTACCCTGAGAGTGACTGAGGGTGGCATCACAACCTTCTGATCTTCCCTGCTCTGTGCATGACGGAGTGGTGCCCCAACTCCCCAATCGGCCCTGCTCTGAGCCTGACCAGGGGCTGCACCTAGGGATTGGACGTGCCCTCTGCCACCCGGGAGCAGGCCTAAGCCAGCAGGTCGTTACCTCCCGAGGGGTCCCAGAGTGCGAGAGGGCACAGGCCGGGCTGGGGGACCGCCCTCCCCACCCCCCCCCGAGTGCACAAATTTTTGTGCACCGGGCCTCTAGTTTATATATAAAAGCCCAGTGACCAAACAGAGGAACTCCCAGAACGACCAGTTGACCAGTTGCTATGACGTGCACTGACCACTAGGGGGCAGATGCTCAATGCAGGAGCTGCCCCCTTGTGTTCAGTGCACTTCTACAGTGGGAGTGCCGCTCGGCTGACTGGGATGAGCAGAGCTCCCACAGCAGGCCAATCCCCGCAGGCCATGCCCCCACCAGTGCACGAATCTGAGCACTGAGCCTCTAGTTAATTATGGTTTAAAATAGTGAACAAACTAATACTATGTGGTAAACAAAATTTTGTGTTTTCTCTAGAAGAATGGATATTTTTCTATTGATTTTTTTTTATTATTGTCTAAAGTTGTACATATGTCTCCTTTTCCCCCAATTGACACCCTCCCCCCCCATTCCCACCCCGGGCAAGCCCCCACCCCCCCAGTGTCTGTGTTCATTGGCTATGCTTGTATACATGCATACAAGTCCTTTGTTTGCTCTCAAAGCCCCCCACCTCACCCCTACCATTTGTCTCTGGATCTGTTCTTGTTCATCAGTTTATGTTGTTCATTATATCCCACAAATGAGTGAAATCATGTGGTATTTATCTTTCTCCAATTGGCTTATTTTGCTTAGCATAATGCTCTCCAGTTCCATCCATGCTGTTGCAAATGGTAAAAGTTCCTTCTTTTTCATAGTGGCATAGTATTCCATTGTGTAGATGTACCGCAGTTTTTATTTATTTTTTTTTATTTTATTTTATTTTTTTTTCATTTCACATCTGTGTGAACCTCTTTTCAGTGTATTTTTTTTTATTTTTTTTATTTTTCTCTTAAAGTATTACAAAGGGTATTACATAAGTGTCCTTTTTTCCCCCCCGCCCTTGACAAACCCCTACCCTCCCTTACCCCCCAGTGTCTTATGTCCATTAGTTATGCTTATATGCATGCATACAAGTCCTTCGGTTGATCTCTTACTCCCCTCCCTCCTGCCCCCCAACTCTCTCTGGCCTTCCCACTGCAGTTTGACAATCAGTTTGAGGCAGCTCTGCCTCTGTATCTATTATTGTTCAAAAGTTTGTAATGGTCTTTATTATCCATGAATGAGTGAGATCATGTGGTATTTTTCCTTCATGTACCGCAGTTTTTAGAGAGAGTGGAAGGGAGGGGGAGAGACAGAGCGAGAGCAGCATCAATGTGAGAGAGACACATCAATTGGTTGCCTTCCTCAGGTGGCCTGACCAGGGCCAGGAATGGAGCTTGCAATCAAAATACCTACCCTTGACTGAAATCAAACACGGGACCCTTCAATCCTCAGGCTCAACACTCTATCCACTGAGCCAAACCGGCTAGGGCAACGATCTAAAATTTAAAGGAGAATAAATAATCTTTACTTAATGGATTTACAATTAAGATTCTTGTGTTTCTTGAGGAGGAATTATACCTAATCATCTTATTTATATGTTAATTTTCCAGACAAGATGCATGTTTTTAACTGTGTGTAGAAGAAAAAGTAAACAAATAAATGTTTTATATTTTTAATCTTATAGTGAGTATTTCATAAGTACTTGGACATTGATTGCATGGGATGCAGTTCACCTGAATTATATGACAGTTTAAACATGCAATGACCAAGGGTTTAGGTAAGAAGACAAATTTGGGGGTATTAGTTGACTCTCCATTTTGATTGGCTTAGCCTCCTCTGACAGTGTGGAACTTTACTTGAGCCATGTGTTTCTAGAAAAGTGAAGGTAAGAACACCACCCCTACCCATTTGTGATTTGGGAAATGGCCTACTGCAAAGAGCTATCTCCATATGACCTCAATAAGATTCACTGGATAACCCTCTTGTTTATCCAGGACAAGGCTAGACACAGACCCTCCAAATTCCCATTCTTTGTCTCATAAACGATTAGTTGAACTCTTTGTGCCACTGACCAATATGGACAAAATGCCAGGCAATCGACTTGACCAAAATTTAGTCATCTTTCCCTATGTCCCTCCTTTCTGGGATTCTGAGAATCAGCTGAAAAGCATTCCTGATTAACTTCCTGATCACACCACCTGCTCATCACAAGTCTCATACTGCAGTCTGTCTAGTTCTGCTTACATTCCTATAAATACAATTAATTTCTGCCTGACCTTTGAAAGGTTTATAGATCTTATATGTTTGAAGTAGCCTTCCTATTGTCATAGTCCCCCTACCCCTAGTGCAATAAGTCTTTTTGAATAAAAGCTCTCCTTACCTAATTTTAAGTTGGGTTTTAATTAAGAATCCATTTGACAATTATTATCAATTTATGACTTAAGAGAAACTTAATATAATTTACAGTAATTTATTCAAACCCATCTTACAAATAATAAATATAATTAGGATCATTCTCAAATTTTGAGAGTTTAAGTTACATATTTTTAGGAAGAAGGACGATTAGAATTATATAGTCTTCATTTAAATGCTGCCTTGGGTTTTAAAACAATTATATACAACTTACTAGTATAACTATATTAAAAAGCTAATCAAGTGTCATAAAATTGAAGTAGAAAATGAAACAAATCCAAGACATTCACTTTGTATGTTAGGTAGAATTCGGTTTAAATATATACATTTGAGAAGCTAAAGTGCTTTTCTTGTTGATAAGAAAGTTTTAGCTATAATCAAAAGCTCATCTGTTTATAGGGTGTGGTAAGTCAGGGCTATAGATGGAAGCCATCAAGTATTCATGGAGAGTTTATTCAATATTATATCCCAAGTGAGTAGCCCAAGCATGGCACATAGTGTATACTGACTCAATACATTTAGAATGAATTTCTGATATCTTTTTTGACACATACAGACTTCATTTATTATTTTACTTCATTCAAAATTCAAGGTGTCAGTTCTTAGAATAGATTGACAAAAAGGAGATTGTACATATTTATTTATTGAAGAGAGGAAAGGAATGTTGGGGAAATGGAAAAGTGACAGATATATGACTTTATTACTCATTTTCAAGTTTAATAAGAATTCTAAATGTTATGCTTAATCATTTTGAGATGAAGTTTTGCATGAAATTATGCATTTTCAAGTCATTTATATTTTATTGTGAGTTTATAAACTGATTTTATTATATAACACTAGAGGCCTGGTGCATGAAAATTCATGCACTGGAAGGGGGGGTCCCTCAGCCCGGGCTGCCCCCTCTCACAGCCCAGGAGCCCTCAGGGGCAGGAGGCGACCTGGCGATCAGGGAAAGGTGATGCCCCATCACTCCTCTGCTGCTGCCACTGCCAGTAGCGCAAGCCTCGGCTGGCCCTGGTTACCTGAGCCTTGGGTGGCCCTGGGTGGCTGGGCAGCCACCATCTGAGGCTTTCCTGCACCTTGGGCCAGCCCTGGGTGGCTGGGGAGCGGAGGGGACTGGGCACTGCCATCTTGTGGCTGTGGGTGCCACCATCTTTGAGGACGGGGCAGTAAATTAGCATATTCCTTCCTTATTGGCTGTGGGCTCTGCCATCTTTGCGACACCATGAGGGTCAATTAGCATATTCCCTCTTTATTAGGATAACTAGAGGCCCCTTGCACAAAAATTTGTGCACTCAGGGGGGTCCTTCAGCCCGGCCTATGCCCTCTTGCAGTTTGGGACCCCTCGGAGGATGTCCACCTGCTGGCTTAGGCCCAATCCCTGGGAAGTCAGACATCCCTCTGGGAGCCCAGCAACCCTTGGGGGATGTCCACTTGCCAGCAGGGAGCAGGCCTAAGCTGCAGTCGGACATCCTTGGCGCTGCTGAGGAGGTGGGAGAGGCTCCCACCACCACCGCTGTACTGGCAGCAGTCAGCCTGGCTTGTGGCTGAGCAGAGCTCCCACTGTGGGAGCGCACTGACCACCAGGGGGCAGCTCCTGCATTGAGTGTCTGCCCCGTGGTGGTCAGTGTGTGTCATAGTGACAAGTCATTCCCAGTCATTCTGCTGTTAGGGTCAGTTTGCATATTAACCTTTTATTACATAGGATGAAGGTTTAAACTGCTGTCATGATAGTGTTTTGTGAGTTAGTAAATACGTTTGATTCCAAAAGTCTAAGGCAACACGAATGACAATTTAAAAAATATATTTTTATTGATTTTTTACAGAGAGGAAGGGAGAGGGATAGAGAGTTAGAAACATCGATGAGAGAGAACATCAATCGGCTGCCTCCTGCACATGCCCTACTGGGGATGTGCCTGCAACCCAGGTACATGCCCTTGATCGGAATTGAACCTGGGACCCTACAGTCTGCAGGCCGACGCTCTATCCACTGAGCCAAACTGGTTAGGGCAATGAATGACAATTTTAAAATCATATTCAAAATTAAGTTGCTGAGAACCACAGTCTTGACCCTGAAAATGTAATATCAGCTGTAGTACTAGTCACTCTTGATGTCTTCCCCATCTCAGTGTGTATTCTTTACTTTTATTTCTAAATTATAGGAAATAGGCACCTTTTATGATATTCATGTATGGAAATTTATCTGAATGTTATGCACATATCCTACAAATCACCTCACCCTCTAACCCTTTCTTATTTCCTTTCATACTATATGGATTAATAATGTTGCCTCAAAATCATGTTCATTAAGAACCTCAGAATGTGACCTTCTTTGGAAACAAGGTATTTGCAGATGTAATCAAGTTAGATGAGGTCATACTGAGTTGAGATGGGCCCTAAGTCCCATATGATTGTTGTCCTAGAGAGACATTTGGACACAAAAACACAGACATGCATCAAGAAAATCGAAGGTTTCCAGAAACTACCTGAATCCAGAGGAGGCAAGGAAGGATTCTTCTCTTCAGACTTCGGACAGACTTGGCACTTTGATCTGGACTTCTAGCTTCCAGAAGCGTGAGAGAACGAATTGCTGTTTTAAGTCACCCAGGCTGTGATACATTGTTGCAGCTGCCGTAGGCAGCTAACACGCACTCCATTCCCCCAAAGAACCCTGGTGTGGGATTTTTAGGGAAGTTACTTATAAATGAGAGGAAAAAGGGCGAGCTCACAGAATGCCATATGTTCCTAAGGGCTGACAGTGCGTTTTGTCTCTGATGGATGGTATCATTGATTATATTAAAGAGGAACATCATTTTTTAAAAATAATGTCTGATTTAAATAAGGTAACAGTAGCTACTATGACATATCCAAAAATATGTAATGACTTAATAATGATGAAAGCAACATTTCTCATTCATGTAATTGTCCAAAGCAGGTGTTCTGATTAGAAATAATTGTCCAAATGTAGATTCAAGAACCCAAGGTCCTTCTCTTGTTTTACTCCAACGTCATCAACACATGGCTTCAAAATTCACCATGGAAGGGAAAAGAAGAACAATGTAAAAGACTTTCAGTTGGTTAGATCTGAAAGTGATACACATTTGTGTAACTGTATTCCATAGTCAGAACTCATTGCATTAATACAACTAGGGATCCAATAAGGGACCCAGAGAACCCAGGAAGTAGAGAAAGTAGATTCTGATTGGTAAAGGATGAGTTAATTTCTGTCATATGGTCAATTCATTTTGATAAGTAATCGCTAAGTGATTATGATAAATCAGGAACTTGTGCTGTCAGCCTTTAGGTAGTTATAATGGGATTGTTTATAATTTAGAATTCATAATAATTTAAGTAAGATTTAAATGACTCACATTGAAATTCAATGTAATATTGATATTTACCTTTTCTACTAATATTGAGATTTTAAGTTTTAATTTAGCTTCACTGGCATATTCTTGATACAGTTATTCTATTTTTATTAATTTATGAGCATTTTCCAATTCTCTCCATATCAATTTTCTGAAATTTTATTTAAAAAAATCACCCTACCAAGGGCGGGGGGGAAAAAGGACACTTATGTAATACCCTTTGTAATACTTTTAGCGAAAAAAAAAAAAAAAATCACCCTACCACTGAATCAGGAGAGAGATGAAACAATGTTTACATGTGTACTCACTTCCAAACTATAATCGTACCAGTAATATTAAAGTGATAAGCATTGGCAAAGCAGAAGTAAAGGGCATGGAAAATGTGTCTCTGAGAGAGCTAATTGAAACAACCTCAGTGTCAGTTCTGACATTTGAAAGCATTGTTTAAAAGAGTTACTCCAACTACCATTACGAGAAAGTATCCTTTTGCATCATTTTAGGTAATATTTTTTGTCTCAATAACAGGCCTTGTGTTTGTAGACTGAATTATATCTTGATTTATAAAAGTTAAAGGTGTTAATAATGTCCTCAGGTAGTTATACTCTTCCATTCCAGCACAGAAGGCTTCAGATAGGCGTCTTCACTCTTCAGCTGAACTGGGACCAACATCTTCTGAGACGGCAGCCCCTGCAATATTTGGGCATACCATATCGTGAGCCAGAATTGAACTCAGCAGGGCCTTTAAACCTACCAACACTATTATTATTTCACTCTCTTGTGCTTACGTTAAGAGTTAAAGAGACTACATAGTTTATTTTCACAATAACTTGATCAATGGACTTAAGTTTTTGGTTGTCCTGGAACAAAAATGTTTCTCTCTGCCTCTCCATCTTCCTTTCCCTGCCCTTCTCACTACTCTACCTCTCTCCCTCTCATTCACTTTCTGGAAATTGTCTTTTCAACCCTTTGTCTTATAAAATGTTATATTTTATATGAAAGTGAAAAGTGGAAGAGTTTATTATTGTATATCAGTATCCTATATAATAAAAGGGTAATGTGCAAATTGACCCTAAGGGCGGAACCACTGGAAAGGACCAGTGGCTATGATGCTCACTGACCACCAGGCTAGGACATTTTATTTAAACTTGATCTCTTATGTGAGATAAATGTGTTAGCTGAGGTGCACAAGCTTTACATCATTCAGGAGGCAATGGTATTCTTCTTATTATTTAGTAAAATGTTTCTAAAACTTTCTCTTTTTTCAACTCTTCCAAGGGGAAGAAAGGGAAAGTGTTTATTCAAGACTGATTTTCTGTGCTACAGTGGAGCTGGCAGAGTAAGAGATCCCTAGTGAGACATTCAGTAACTGATATGTCAGGTCATGTAGCCCAGAAGCCATTCTTATCAGGATAGTCATCTTCCAGGGTGAGTTTGGAGTTTCTGTTGTCTTTGCAATTCAAGAATATGAAAATTATTTAACTCCTGGTTTACAATCACACCCATACCCAGACTTTTTTTTTTTTTTTAATATATTTTATTGATTTTTCACAGAGAGGAAGGGAGAGAGATAGAGAGTTAGAAACATCGACGAGAGAGAAACATCGACCAGCTGCCTCCTGCACACCCCCCACCGGGGATGTGCCTGCAACCCAGGTACATGCCCTTGACCGGAATCGAACCCGGGACCCTTGAGTTCGCAGGCCGATGCTCCATCCACTGAGCCAAACTGGCTTTGGCCCATACCCAGACTTTTAAAAAATTGAGTGTCTGTCTACAATGTATAAGGATAAACATGGCAATGAGTATTATTGCTTCAAACAAAATTGTCAGAGCAGATGATTTATTCATCAATAATGTGCACATATCAATGAGTAGACTGAGAGACAGAAATGAAAAACTTTGTTTATTGTTATACATTATTATCAATTAACAGATTGGGTGAGTAGAACTCACCATGAGAGGCAATAGGGCTAAATGCAAAAGTATTTCTAAAAATATTATTTTAGAATAACCTGGGAGTTTCTAAAAAGAGTATATATATATATCTCTCCACATATGTATAAATATATATACACATATATACATATATATGTTCTGAAATTTTCAGAATATTGATATTTTTATTAGATATATTATATAACATTAAAAATTCAAATATAAGAAATGAGATTTTCTATTTTACCAAATGTATTTCCTGTTAAACTACCAAATGAATTTATGCATTTTTAAATTTATTTTATTTTTCTAATAATATTGGAGATGGTTTAGAACTTAGAGATTATAAACTCTTGTTTTCTTGGTATCCATTATCATATTGTCATTAAGGCTCTCTTTTTTACTGTATATTTGAGACTTGATTACAGTAACTCAAGCAAATAAGGATTCATTTATCTCATGCAAAAATAAACACAGGTGCTACTCTAAGGCTGAAATTCTGCCTCAATAATGACTGAGAATGGGTTTCTCCTATATCTGTTACATTTTCCTTAGAGATGACTACTGTGCGCCCAGCGTTCTATAAACGAAGACAGAAAGGCCTCAAGGTACTGACAATTGACTTCCTTTTATTTCAAGGGCTGGAAGTGAGTGACATGAACACTCTTAGGTTCAAAGGGGTTTAAAAACTTGTTAGGCATTTAAAAATAATTTTTAGCCTCTCTTTTAGAGGCAAGGTAAAAGCCATTTGCTGTTGAATGAGCCAATCTACAGTATTTGTCACATTACATCTGAAATGTAACTATACAGGTATTGGGCAAAAGTAGGTTTACAGTTGTTCATATGGAAAAATATATGCAGGCTATGATTATTTCTATAGCTTTATTGTTATTATTAAATAATAACACAAGAATAAACTCTGTGTTTCCTGTAAATGTAATTTTACCCACCTGTGTTATCATCAAAAGCCTATGGCTGACTTTTCTTATTCTGTATTTACTAATTTCTCTACATCATAACTATTTAGTTGCAATGATAATGCATATTGCTAAAACTCCCAATTAAATCCCATTAAGTTAAACAAAAACTTTTTAAAAAGAGAGTATTGAAATAAATTAGATTATATATTTTAGAAAAAAAATACAGACTTCAGACTTTATGATGGTTGATAAACTCACTCATTTACAGTCAGTGGACTCTCTATAATGTGGGGGTGGGGTGGGGGCGGAGGGGAAGCAGCATTAATGACTATAAAGAAGAAATAAGTAATATTTTATTACTGGTCTCTTTAATATAATATTGGCTCCCTGGAATGCAGCTCTAATCCTTTGCTGAGTATGATCTAAGACAGCCAGATTTTGTTCTCAGGTAGGTAAATTCTTATTTTTCTGCATCTATTCATAGAATACAATGGGGGTGTGATAGACTGAGGATAGAGGGAAACGGACATGCCAATTCTGTAACATCATGTGCAGTAGCTACTGTCAAGGAGCTTTGTGTGGGAGGTGAGGTCAGTATGATCACAGCGAGCAGCAAATGCTGAGGGTGACTTATTCTTTCTTATACTGTACTAGTAAAAAATAACTATAACATCATATTTAAGGAATAAATAATTTTCTCCCTCTTTCCTCTCTCCCTCCCCTATTGGCTCTCTGTATACACAGACATCCTTTCGGTTCTGTTTCTCTGGAGAACTTTGACTAGCACAGCATATATCTCACTTTCTCCTTCTGCCTCTCATTTGTGAACTGATCCAATAAAATATTGTCCTAATTATCTTATATCTACATATATATCTATATATGCACATGCTGTAATATATCTTCCATTTAAAAAAAATCTTATCAGCTCTGAAAGTTTAGTTATGCCACATTCCATTCAAAAATTCCCATACCACAACTCTTTTGATTTCTGGTAACTTGATTGGTTCTCTTTTTTTTAAAAACTTAATGTGAATGTAACCATACAATATGTAGTCTTATTGCTTAAACTGGTAGATCATTATTTTTTTTATTAATGAATAGTAGTATAAAAATACATTAAAACTATAAAAATACACAACGTGTTTGCCTATCCTTTCTGAATATTTTGGTGGCTTTCAGCTCCTGTCTGCTATGAAAACAGCTGCTATGAACATTTGGTATACATATTTTTGTGGGCATTTTACTTCATTTCCCTTTAGTAAATTTATAGCCATGAATTCATAACATCACAGGGCATATAAAGGGCTAAGATTTTTTTTTTTTTAATTTGCAAGTTTTCCAAAGTAGCTATACCTTTTACACTCCCATTTGCATGTATGGGACTTACTTCACACAGTTACTACCTTAAAATGGTAAGTGTTCTGATCCATCAAAAAGGTATATATTTCCATTTATTTTGAGCTTCTTCAGTTTCTCCCAACAGTATTTGGTAGTTTCAAGTTTAAAAGCGTGCAGTATTTCTAGGTTTTACACACCTTGATGTTTTTGGAATAGAATTTTTAAATTTTTATTTTTCTGTTATTCATTGGAGGTACATAGAAATAAAATTAGTTTATGTATTTGCAATTTGTTTCTTTCACCCTGCTGAACTTATTACTGCTAATATTTTTCTAGTGTATTTCTTTATATAAGGTCATGTCATGTGTAGATAGATAGTTTAACTTTCTTCATTTTAATCTGAATGCCTTTATTGATCTGTTTTGCCTAGTTGCCCTGGTTGGAACCTCAAGAACATAGTTGATTCGAAGTGGCCAGAGCTGACACTGGTTCCTTACCCTGTTTCTGATCTTAAGGGCAACAAATTCTGTCTTTATCCATTATGTGTGATGTTTGCTATGGATTTTTATAGAGTCCCTTCATCTAGCTAAAGCAGTTCCCTTCTATTCCTACATTGTTGAGACATAGAACACTTTAATTTTTTTCATTTTAAAGTTTTCATCTAATATATTTTATGGGTAAAATTGGTATATAACAATATAAAGTTTTTGGTGTGCAACAAAATAGATTGTTATTTGTATACCCTGCAAAATGATCAGCACCATTCTTGTGGACATAGAATACAATGTTACTATTACTATTGTTACTATAACTATACAATGTGTCTAGTTACTATTCATCACTGTACAATTGAGCTCCTTCAACCATTTTGCCCATTTCGCAACCCCTTTTTACACTGGTAACCACCAGTCTGTTCTCTGTACTAGTATCTATGAATTGGTTTTTGTCTTGTTTTATTTGTTTGTCCTTTTGATTCCACATATAAATAAAATTATATGGTGTTTGTCTTTCTCTGTATGATTTATTTCACTTAGTGTAATCTCCTCAAGGTCCATCCATGTTGTTGCAAATGTAAAAATGTTCTTCCACATATTCTTTATCAATTTTTATATATATTTTTAAAATTCTTTATTAGTTAAAGTATTACATAAGTCTCCATTTTCCCCCATTGACCTCTCCCCAGCCACTCCCACCCCCCAGCACATGCCCTCATCCCCACCCCCATCTGTGTCCATTGGCTATGCTCATATGCATATATACAAGTCCTTTGGTTGATCTCTTACCCCTTCACCCCCCATCTTCCCTCATTGTTTGGACAGTCTGTTCAATGCTTCTTCATCTACCAATGGAGACTTAAGTTGTTTCCACATAAGGGATATTGTAAATAGTGCTGCAATTAACATAGGGGTGCATATATCTTTTTATTTATTTATTTATTTGTTTTTATTTATTTATTTATTTTTTAAAAAATTTTTTTATTGCTTAAAGCATTACAAAGGGTATTACATATGTGTCCTTTTTTCCCCCACCCTTGACAATACCCCAGCTTCCCCTACCCCCCAGTGTTTTATGTTCATTGGTTATGCTCATATGCATGCATACAAGTCCTTCAGTTGATCTCTTACCCCCCTCCCTCCTGCCCCCCAACCCTCCCCGGCCTTCCCGCTGCAGTTTGACAATCTGTGTGAGGCAGCTCTGCCTCTGTAACTATTATTGTTCAAAAGTTTATAATGGTCTCTATTATCCATGAATGAGTGAGATCATGTGGTATTTTTCCTTCATTGACTGGCTTATTTCACTTAGCATAATGCTCTCCAGCTCCATCCATGCCGTTGCAAATTGTAAGAGTTCCTTCTTTTTTACAGCAGCATAGTATTCCATCATGTAGATGTACCACAGTTTTCTAATCCATTCATCTACTGATGGGCACTTAGGCTGTTTCCAGATCTTAGCTATGGTGAATTGTGCTGCTATGAACATATGGGTGCATATATCCTTTCTGATTGGTGTTTCTGGTTTCTTGGCATATATTCCTAGAAGTGGGATCACAGGGTCAAATGGGAGTTCCATTTCCAGTTTTTTGAGGAAACTCCATACTGTCTTCCATGGTGGCTGCACCAGTCTGCATTCCCACCAGCAGTGCACAAGTGTTCCTTTTTCTCCATATCCTCTCCAGCACTTGTCATTTGTTGATTTGTTGATGATGGCCATTCTGACAGGTGTGAGATGGTACCTCATTGTTGTTTTGATTTGCATTTCTCAGATGATTAGTGACTTTGAGCATGTTTTCATATGTCTCTTGGCTTTCTGAATGTCCTCTTTTGAAAGGTGTCTATTTAGATCCTTTGCCCATTTTTTGATTGGATTGTTTATGTTTTTTTTGTTAAGTTGTATGAGTTCCCTATAAATTTTGGAGATTAAGCCCTTATCAGATATGACGTTGGCAAATATGTTTTCCCATGCAGTGGGTTTTCTTGTTGTTTTGTTGATGGTTTCTTTTGCTGTGCAGAAGCTTTTTATTTTGATGTAGTCCCATTTGTTCATTTTCTCTTTAGTTTCAACTGCTCTAGGAGCTGTATCAGTGAAGAAATTGCTTCGGCATATGTCTGAGATTTTGTTGCCCTTGGATTCTTCTAGAATTTTTATGGTTTCCTGTAGTACATTTAAGTCCTTTATCCATTTTGAGTTTATTTTTGTGTATGGTGTAAGTTGGTGGTCTAGTTTCACTCGTGACAGGCCCACAGCCAACATCATACTTAATGGACAAAAACTAACACCATTTCCCCTAAGAACAGGAACAAGACAAGGATGCCCACTCTCACCACTCCTGTTCAACATAGTCCTGGAAGTATTAGCCATTGCAATTAGACAACAAGAAGAAATAAAAGGCATCCAAATTGGAAAAGAGGAAGTAAAACTGTCCTTATTTGCAGATGACATGATATTATACATACAAAACCCTAGAGACTCCGTCAAAAAACTACTAGACTTAATACATGAATTTGGCAAAGTAGCAGGATACAAAATTAATGCCAAGAAATCTGAGGCATTTCTATACACCAATAGTGAACTTGCAGAAAGAGAGATTAGAAAAACAATCCCATTTACCATCGCACCAAAAAAATTAAGCTACCTAGGAATAAACTTAACTAAAGAGGTAAAAGACCTCTACTCAGAAAACTACAGGACGTTGAAAAAAGAGATAGAGGAAGACATAAACAGATGGAAGAACATACCGTGTTCATGGATTGGTAGAATCAACATCATTAAAATGTCCATACTACCCAAAGCAATCTATAAATTCAAAGCACTTCCCATTAAAATACCAACGGCATACTTCACAGATCTAGAACGAACTCTCCAAAAATTCATCTGGAATAAAAAAAGACCCCGAATAGCTGCAGCAATCCTGAGAAAGAGCAAAGTAGGTGGGATCTCAATACCAGATATCAAGCTGTATTACAAAGCCACTGTTCTCAAAACTGCCTGGTACTGGCACAAGAACAGACATATAGATCAATGGAATAGAATAGAGAGCCCAGAAATTAGCCCGAACCAATATGCTCAATTAATATTTGACAAAGGAGGCAAGAACATACAATGGAGCCAAGATAGTCTCTTCAATAAATGGTGTTGGGAAAATTGGACATATATCTTTTTAAATTAGTGTTTCTGTATTCTTCAAATAAGTACCCAGAAGTGGAATAGCTAGATCATATAGTTGTTCTAGTTTTAATTTTTTGAGGATCTCTATATTGTTTTCAATAGTGGCTGCACCAATTCACATTTATATCGACAGTGTATGAGTATTCCCTGTAGTTTTTTATCTGTGTTCTTTTAATATGTCATTTTATTACATTGATTAGTTTTAGTGTGTTTTGCCACTTTTCATTCCTGGGATAAATCTCATTTGGTTGTGCTGTGTAATTCTTTTTATATGTTGTTGTGTTTGCTTTGCTAGTATTTTGTTGAGGCTTTTTTATTTCTATATATACTTAGGATATTGGTCTGTAGTCCTTTTTTTCTCATGTCATGTCTGTGTCTGGATTTAGCATCAAGGTAATACTGGCCTCACAAAATGAACTGGGAAGCTCTCTCTATACATTTACTTTTAGAACAATTTATGAATCATTTGTAGTAATTTAATTTTAAAAGTTGGTATTTTTCATTAATGAAGCTACCTAGGCTTGGGATTTTCTTTGTTGGAAGTTTCTAAAATTACTAATTCCATTTTTCTGCTGTTTATATCATCTACTTCTTCTTAACCCATTACAATAGCTTATATTTCCCTAGAATTTTATTTTATTTTATTGAAGTTTCTAGGTTGTTGGCATACAGTTGTTCATATTACATATATACAGTCTATAGTGACATCTCTTTTCTTATACCTGATTTTACTAATTTGTGTCTTCTGGAGATATTTTGGTTAGGTTACTAAATTGTTTCCAATTTGTTGATTTTTTCAAAGAAGCGACTTTTGGGTTTTGTTGAATATTACTCATTGTTTTTCTATTCCGTAATTCACTCATTTCAGTATCATCTCATTATTTCCTTTCTTCTGCTTGTTTTTGTTTAATGTGTTCTTTCTTTTCTAGTTTTTTTAAGGTAGAAGGTTAAGTTATTTATTTGAAATTATTGATTTCTTTTAATATATGCATGCATAGGTATAAATTGCCATCTGTACTGCATAAGCTGTTTAGCTAAATTTTCTTCCAGTTTTTATTCATATCAAAGAATGTTATATTTTTCTTGCAAATATCTCATTGACTCGTTAGTTATTTAAGGGTGTATTGTTTATTATTTACATATTTGTGAATTTTCCAAATTTTATTCTGTTGATTTCTAATTTAGCTCCATTGTAGTAGGAAAAATGTTTTTTTTTATGATTTTAATCTTTCTAAGATTTTTAATACTTGCTTATTTAGCCTAGTAAATGATCTACCTTGATGAACTTGTCATATGCACTTGAGAATAATTTTTATTTTGCCATTGTTGAATAGAGTGTTGTATAGCTGTGTTAGTTCTAGTCGATTTGTAGTGCTGTTCAAAATTTCTTGGTCCATGCTTACTTCTGCTTAGTTTATCCACTATTGAAAGTGAATAATTGAAGCCTCAACAATCACTTTTATATTGCCTATACCCCCTTCAATTCTGTCAGTTTTTGTTTCATGTATTTTGGAGCTCTATTTTAAGGTACATCTATGTTTATATCTTTCTGATATATTGATCCTCTTACCATTAAAAAGGTCTTATGTAGGTCTCTAGTAACAATATTTTTTGTCTTTAAGCTCATTTTATCTGATAGTACTATAGCCATTCTACTGTCTTTAGTTTACTTTTTGCAAGTATATATGCCTAAGTGAGCATCCAACTGTTTAACTGTCTGACTGGTAGCTATGACATGCACTGACCACCAGGGGGCAGACGCTCAACACAGGAGCTGCCAATCTGTGGTGACTTGGCAGCTGTGGTTCTCGGGTGATGCAGCTGTAACCGGAGAGGAGGGAGCCCAATTCCAGGGTGTGTCACCTGAGAACCACACTCTCACTATCCGGGACCCCTCAGGGGATGTCGGAGAGTGGGTTTCGGCCTGATCCCTGTGGGCCAGGCTGAGGGACCCCACCAGTGCATGAATCCATGCACCGGGCCTCTAGTATGTATATAGTCATCCTTTCACTTTCAACCTATTAGTGTCTTTAATGTAAAGTATGTCTCTTGTAGACAGCATATATATATTTGGATTAGTTTTTTTAATATATTATTTATAATAATATAGAAATGACATTCAAAATTTAGATATAATTTTCTATATGCCTTATGTTATTTTTATGCCAAATTCAGGCTTGTTGAAGAGAACTATTTATTATTTACTATGGCGTGGCTTTAAATTATATGCAGTAACGGATGGGCTCTTTAAGTTCTGGTTGTTTACATACTTTAATTTAGACAGACCAAGAGGTTAAAGAAAATAATTATAATACTTATAAGAAAATGTAATGCAGTATAAGTGGCCTTCAATTATATTTTAGAGTCATCTAAGATTGAACACATGAAACAAAATAATTTTAAATTAAATTATAGCATTGAGATTTTGATGCATGCTCATAGCATCTTTTTGTTTTAAAAGTAAAAAGAATTTTTTTTTTTTTTTTTTTATTTTCCTCTTAAAGTATTACAAAGGGTATTACATAAGTATCCTTTCCCCCCCCCCCCGCCCTTGACAAACCACTACCCTCCCTTACCCCCCAGTGTCTTATGTCCATTAGTTATGCTTATATGCATGCATACAAGTCCTTCGGTTGATCTCTTACTCCCCTCCCTCCCGCCCCCCAACTCTCTCTGGCCTTCCCACTGCAGTTTGACAATCAGTTTGAGGCAGCTCTGCCTCTGTATCTATTATTGTTCAAAAGTTTGTAATGGTCTTTATTATCCATGAATGAGTGAGATCATGTGGTATTTTTCCTTCATTGACTGGCTTGTTTCACTTAGCATAATGCTCTCCAGTTCCATCCATGATGTTGCAAATGGTAGGAGTTCCTTCTTTTTAACAGCAGCATAGTATTCCATCGTGTAGATGTACCACAGTTTTCTAATCCATTCATCTACTGATGGGCACTTAGGCTGTTTCCAGATCTTAGCTATGGTGAATTGTGCTGCTATGAACATCTGGGTGCATATATCCTTTCTGATAGGTGTTTCTGGTTTCTTGGGATATATTCCTAGTAGTGGGATCACAGGGTCAAATGGGAGTTCCATTTCCAATTTTTTGAGGAACCTCCATACTGCCTTCCATAGTGGCTGCACCAGTCTGCATTCCCACCAGCAGTGCACAAGTGTTCCTTTTTCTCCACATCCTCTCCAGCACTTGTCGTTTGTTGATTTGTTGATGATGGCCATTCTGACAGGTGTGAGATGGTACCTCATTGTTGTTTTGATTTGCATCTCTCGGATGATTAGTGACTTTGAGCATGTTTTCATATGTCTCTTGGCTTTCTGAATGTCCTCTTTTGAAAGGTGTCTATTTAGATCCTTTGCCCATTTTTTGATTGGATTGTTTATCTTCTTTTTGTTAAGTTGTATGAGTTCCCTATAAATTTTGGAGATTAAGCCCTTATCAGATATGACGTTGGCAAATATGTTTTCCCACGAGGTGGGTTTTCTTGTTGTTTTGTTGATGGTTTCTTTTGCTGTGCAGAAGCTTTTTATTTTGATGTAGTCCCATTTGTTCAGTTTCTCTTTAGATTCAACTGCCCTAGGAGCTGTATCAGTGAAGAAATTGTTTTGGCATATGTCTGAGATTTTGTTGCCTTTGTATTCTTCTAGAATTTTTATGGTTTCCTGTCGTACATTTAAGTCCTTTATCCATTTTGAGTTTATTCTTGTGTATGGTGTAAGTTGGTGGTCTAGTTTCATTTTCTTGCATATGTCTGTCCAATTTTCCCAACACCATTTATTGAAGAGACTATCTTGGCTCCATTGTATGTTCATGCCTCCTTTGTCAAAAATTAATTGAGCATATTGGTTCGGGCTAATTTCTGGACTCTCTATTCTATTCCACTGATCTATATGCCTGTTCTTGTGCCAGTACCAGGCAGTTTTGAGAACAGTGGCTTTGTAATACAGCTTGATATCTGGCATTGAGATCCCACCTACTTTGTTCTTTCTCAGGATCGTTGCAGCTATTCGGGGTCTTTTTTTATTCCAGATGAATTTTTGGAGAGTTCGTTCTAGATCTTTGAAGAAGGCCATTGGTATTTTAATGGGAAGTGCGTTGAATGTATAGATTGCTTTGGGTAGTATGGACATTTTAATGATGTTGATTCTACCAATCCAAGAACATGGTATGTTCTTCCATCTGTTTATGTCTTCCTCTATCTCTTTTTTCAACGTCCTGTAGTTTTCTGAGTAGAGGTCTTTAACCTCTTTAGTTAAGTTTATTCCTAGGTATCTTAATTTTTTTGGTGCGATGGTAAATGGGATTGTTTTTCTGATCTCCCTTTCTGAAAGTTCACTGTTGGTGTATAGAAATGCCTCAGATTTCTTGGGGTTAATTTTGTATCCTGCTACATTGCCAAATTCATGTATTAAGTCTAGTAGCTTTTTGATGGAGTCTCTAGGGTTTTGTATGTATAATATCATGTCATCTGCAAATAAGGACAGTTTTACTTCCTCTTTTCCAATTTGGATGCCTTTTATTCCTTCTTCTTGCCTAATTGCAATGGCTAATACTTCCAGTACTATGTTGAACAGGAGTGGTGAGAGTGGGCATCCCTGTCTTGTTCCTGTTCTTAGGGGAAATGGTGTTAGTTTTTGTCCATTGAGTATGATGTTGGCTGTGGGCCTGTCATATATGGCTTTTATTATGTTGAGGTATGATCCTTCTATTCCCACCTTTCTGAGAGTTTTTATCAAAAATGGGTGTTGGATTTTGTCGAATGCTTTTTCTGCATCAATTGATATGACCATGTGGTTTTTTTCTTTCAATTTGTTTATGTGATGTATCACATTTATTGATTTACGGATGTTGTACCATCCTTGCATCTCTGGGATGAATCCTACTTGGTCATGGTGTATGATCCTTCTGATGTACTGCTGGATCCGATTTGCTAAGATTTTGTTGAGGATTTTGGCATCTATGTTCATGAGGGATATTGGCCTGTAATTCTCTTTCATTGTGATGTCTTTACCTGGTTTTGGTATTAGGGTGATGCTGGCTTCATAGAATGAGCTTGGAAGCGTTCCTTCCTCTTGAATTTTTTGTAGTAGTCTGAGGAGGGTAGGTTTTAGTTCTTCCTTGAATGTTTGGTAGAACTCCCCTGTGAAGCCGTCTGGCCCTGGGCTTTTGTTTGCTGGAAGCTTTCTGATGACTGCTTCAATTTCTTCCATAGTTATTGGCCTATTGAGGTTTTTAGATTCTTCCTGATTGAGTTTTGGAATGTTGTATTTTTCTAGGAATTTGTCCATTTCCTCCAGGTTGTCCAGTTTGTTGGAGTAGAGTTGCTCGTAGTATTGTTTAACAATCATTTGTATTTCTGTGGGGTCTGTTGTTATTTCGCCTCTATCATTTCTGATTTGGTTTATTTGGGACCTCTCTCTTTGCTTCTTGGTGAGCCTGGCTAGGGGTTTGTCAATCTTGTTTATCCTTTCAAAGAACCAGCTCTTGGTTTCATTGATTTTCTGTATTGTTTTTTTGGTCTCTATTTCATTGATTTCTGCTCTAATCTTTATTATCTCCTTCCTTCTGCTCACTCTGGGGTTTTCTTGTTGCTCTCTTTCTAATTCTTTGAGTTGTAGAGTTAGATGATTGACTACCATTTTTTCTTGTTTTTTGAGATAGGCCTGTAGAGCTATAAACTTCCCTCTCAGGACTGCTTTCATTGTGTCCCAGAGGTTTTGGATTGTTGTGTTTTCATTGTCATTAGTGTCCAGGATGTTTTTAATTTCTTCTTTGATGTCATCGGTAACCCAATCAATATTTAATAACATGCTATTCAGCTTCCAAGTGTTTGAGTATTTTGGGTTGTTTTTATTGTAGTTTATTTCTAACATTATGCCATCGTGGTCTGTGAAGAAGCTTTTTATGATTTCAATCTTCTTGAATTTGTGGAGACTTTGCTTGTGACCCAATATGTGGTCTATTTTTGAATATGTCCCATGAGCACCTGAGAGGAATGTATATTCCGCAGCTGTGGGGTGAAGTGTTCTGAAGATGTCAATTAAGTCCATCTGATCTAGTGAGTCATTTAGGATTGCTGTTTCTTTGCTGAGTTTTTGTCTAGCGGATTTATCCAGTGATGTCAGTGGTGTATTAAAGTCCCCTACTATGATTGTATTGTTGTCGATCTCTCCCCTGATATCTTCCAGAAGTTTTCTTATGTATGTGGGTGCTCCTGCATTGGGTGCATATATGTTTACCAGGGTTATATCTTCTTGTTGTATTGATCCCTTTAGTATTATGAAGTGGCCTTCCTTATCTCTGGTTATGGCCTTCACTTTGAGATGTACTTTGTCAGATATAAGTATTGCTACCCCAGCTTTCTTTTCCTTTCCATTTGCGTGAAAGATATTTTTCCATCCCTTCACTTTCAGTCTGTGTGAGTCCCTTCTAATGAGGTGGGTCTCTTGTAGACAGCAGATGTATGGGTCATGTTTTTTTATCCATTCAGCCACTCGATGTCTTTTGGTTGGAGCATTTAGTCCATTTACATTTAAAGTTATTATTGAAAGGTATTTGTTTGTAGCCATTTCTTTTTGTGTGTGTGTGTGTGGCTGTTTTCTTTCTGAGCTTGATATTTCTTCTTTTTACACCAGTCCCTTTAGCATTTCTTGCATGGCTGGCTTGGTGGTGATAAACTCCCTTAGCCCTTTTTTGTCTGTGAAGCTTCTTATTTCCCCTTCAATTTTGAATGATAGCCTTGCTGGATAGAGTATTCTTGGATTCAGTCCTTTGCTTTGCATCACTTTGTAGATTTCCGTCCATTCTTTTCTGGCCTGATGTGTTTCTGTTGAGAAATCATTTGATAATCTAATGGGAGATCCCTTGTATGTTACTTTCCGTCTCTCTCTTGCAGCCTGTAAGATTCTCTCTTTATCCTGAACATTTGCCATGGTAATTATGATGTGTCTTGGTGTGGGTCTTTTCGGGTTCACCTTGTTTGGGACTCTCTGGGCTTGTGTGACTTTTTTCTTCCCCACCTCAGGGAAGTTTTCTGATATTATTTCTTCGAATAGGTTTTCTAATCCATGTTCATCTTTCTGTTGTTCTGGCACCCCTATTATTCGTATGTTGTTTCGTTTCATGTTGTCCCAAAGCTCCCTTAGGCTCTCCTCCTGTCTTTTAATTTTTTTCTCCATTTGCCATACAGTTTGAGTGTGTTTTGCTTCCTTGTCTTCTAATTCACTAATTCGGTCCTCCGCTTCTCCCAGTCTACTGTTGATACTTTCAATGGAGTTTTTTATTGAAGCTATGTCACTCTTCATTTCTTCTTGGGACTTACTTAAGTTGTTGATTTTTTCCATCTGTTTCTTCTAGCTTCTTGCATAAGTAGTTGAGTTTTTCATCTGTTTCTTCTTGCTTCTTGAACATGTGGTGCATGTACTCTAGGAACCTTATTCTGAATTCTTTTTCCGTCATGTTGCATATCTCTGTCTCACTTAGCTGCTTTTCTGGCGAGTCCTCCTTTTCTTTCCTTTGGGGGTTTCTTTGCCTACCCATGTTTGATCTCGCTGACATATGTAGATGTTGAGGTGTTCAGTGGCTGCTCCCTGGGTGGCAGGGGCTCCTTGGGTTGTGGTTGCTGCTCAGACGGTTGCGGTAGCAGCTGCTTTCCAGTTGGCAGCAGCTCCTCTGGTGGGTGTTGTTCACAGCTGTGTTGGCTCTTCTGGCTGGTGGGGGGAGGCTTCACGTACAGTTGCTGTTCCACAGACAGAGGGTGTGGTGATCAGGAGGCTGCGGTGATCAGGAGGCTGCGGTGATCAGGGGGCTGCTGTTGCTTGGATCTGCTGCGTTGATTTAAAGGCACAAAATACAACAGAGCAAGGCACAACGTACCAGGCACTGAACACAAGTATATTCACAATATTAATAACTCCAAATAAAGGTGACCACCCGAATTAAGAGAATTAGGGGATAAGGGAGAAAGAAGAGAAGAAGATAAAAGAGAGAACAGAAAAGAAAAATAAGAAAAAAACAAACAAAAAAGGAGTGCAAAAATAGAATTGGGAAAAAAGAGGGGGGAAAAAAAGAGAGCGAAAAAAGAGAATGAAGTAGAAGTGGGGAAGAGACTCCCCGTATGAGGAGCAAACTCCAATAGAACTGCCACTAATCTCAACAAATTCCAGCAACAGATCCCTGGAGATGAATGCAAACTACAAACCACCAATAATATCCAGAGGGGTAAGGGAAAACAGAAGCACAAAAATAACTAGGGTGGGGTGGGGGAGGGAAGGGAAAAACCAGCAGAAAAAAAAAAGAAAAAGAAAAAGAAAAAGAAAAACAACCTCACAACCAGTCCTAAAAAAGAAGAAAAAACACAAAACAAAACAAACAAACAAATTAAAAAAAAAAAAAAAAAAAAAAAGCCCAATATATTCAACAATCAAGAAAACAATAGAAAGATAAGAGAGAAAAAAAATGGTTGGAAAGTGAAGAAGGATAAAGAATAGGTGTATAAGGATTTAGAGCAGTAGATTGGAAATAGGATATATAAGTAGGGTGGAATTAGACAGGGGGTAAAAAGAGGGAATTGGGAAAGTCTGGAGCAGGAATAGGGTAAGAGAAACAGGACACCAAAAGGGGAAAAGTAAGGAAGAGGGTTTTAGCAAAGAGGTGGAATTGAGATAGGGAAAATTAATGCTAAAGGAACGATGAAAATAGAATGGAGAACACTAATCCCAAAAGAAAATAAAGAGAAAATAAAATGGCACTTTAAAAAATGGTAAAATGGTAGGAGTAATAATACTGGTTAAAAATAAAAATGTGGTAATTGAAAGGGTAAAATCAGGTGATGGAAAAAGAAGAAAAAGAGAAAAAAAAAATTGGTTTCTTAGTAAAATGGTGAAAAAATTAAAAAGAAAAAGAAAAAGAAAAAATTTGCAGTAGTGATGGTCTTTCGGTTCTTCTACTCTTCAGCCTGGTTCGCCTTAGTCCTGCCAGGTATTTAGGAGAGTGTTGAGTTTGCCTGCATTACACTGTTCCTCCGTGTTGTAAATCACAGTCCTGATTTTAAAGCAGGCCGTATTTGTGATCCAGTCTGCCTTAATTTGTATTCCCCTAAGAGTCAGTTTGTGGCTCAACCTCTGGGTGGCAGTGTTTTTGGGTTGGCCTCTGAGGCTATACAGCTTCTCTATCCTTTTTTAATCCTTACCCTGCTCTGTGTTGTTGGTGGGACTGAAAATCCCTCTATAGGCCAGACCCTGGTAACTCCCAGGGACTAATCAGCTTGTTTTAGTCCTTTATCTCATACAGGGTGGAATCTGGGTGTGGCTGTGCTCCTTGCCTGGGGGGCTGGGGGGAGGAGTTCCACCCTCTGGAGGAATGGCTGCCCCAGTCCTGGGCCCAGGGGTGTCTCAGCACTCAATTCGCTGCCACCTCCTCCGGCTCCCCCTCTTTCCTCAGCCTCTCCCCAGATTCCCCTCGTCTGCACCTTCACCCTCTCTTCAGCACAGGTGAGTGTCTGTATCCGAACTGTCCTATGAGCAGGGTTCAGTGAAAACAAAGAAACAGACAAACGCCGGCCGGCCGCGGAAACGCTCCTCTCTTACCGGTCTGGGAAACGCTCCTCTTACCAGCACTGCATGGTCTGGGAAACGCTCCTCTCTTATGGGCACTGCATGGTCTGATCAGTTCCTCAGGATGCCCCCTTTAGTCTCAGTTCTCCGCAATCACAAAATCCAAATCTCAAATCTCCTGGCGCCAGCAAACCCGCGGAACTCCTTACCCTGGTCAGGGTCTGTGTCTGTCCCAAGAGACGCGGCTGTCTGCCATGCGGTCTCCCTCCGACCCTCTGGGCTCAGGTCTGGCAAACTTTCCTGCCCAGATCCCTGGTTTTTAACCTTTCCAGGGGAGGTCTGCCCTTCCAGGCTGCAAGCCGTCTCACCAGCTGAGTAAATTTGCCAATTCGGGGTGGGTGTTATTAGTTTCAGCTGCTTACTCCGTTTGCTCCGGGACAAGACCTGGGACGCGTCTGCCTATATCGCCGCCATCTTGCTTCCAATCACTAAAAGTAAAAAGAATTTTGCTTTGGGTCTGTTTCTAATTATTGAAGGTATAAGCAAATCATTTTTTAAAGTTACAGTTCTTTTATTTTTTTATTTTAACATTCATTGTGATGAATTATAAAGCAGGAAAGAAAGGTGCAACTTTAATTCAGCTCTCTCATGGTTGGGCATTTTTTAATCAACATAGCTATGGGGTGTCTAATTTTTTCCTTTTGGATGTGTATTCAATAACAAATGCAGTTAATAATGGTTATGATAAAAAAAGGCTACATTTATTGAATTTGTACTCTGATCCAAGCTCTAAACTATTAGTGTCACATTCTCATGTTTGTATGTCTACTTTTCTTAATCTTTCTATCTTAGCCTGTGTGTGTTTCTTTATTTCTGTTTCTTCCTATACTTCTGTCTCCCTAAACTTGGCTTCTTCACTCAACCATAAGAGCTGCTGTTATGATTTATTTTAAGAAATTGGCTCATGTTGTTGTGAAGGCTGGCATGTCTAAAATCCTCAGAGTGGGCTTGAGACAACGCTATACTATAGTTCAAATCCAAAGACAGTCAGGTCAAAGACACAGGGAAAAGCCAAAGTTGCAGTTTAAGTCCAAAGGCCATCTGCTTTCAGAATTTCTTCTTGTTTGGGGAGGTCATTATTTTGTTCTATTCAGACCTTCAACTGATTCCAAGAGGCCTACTCACATTATGGACAGCACCTGGTTTCACTCAAAGCCCACCAACTTAAAATGTTAATCACATCTAAAAGCGTCTTCACAGAAACATTCAGAATAAAGGATCACCACATATTCGGACACCATTGCCCAGCAGACCCTGTCAACTTTGCACACAGTGCATCTTCTTAAACCATACTTAATTTCCAACTAAAGACAATAACAAAGACACACTTACACCTAATATGATATGACTATCCTGCATACAACAGAAGACGTACGCTTTACCCAGAAGAGAGAAAAGCCCTTAAGTAATGTTTATTCTTTTTTTATTTCCTGTAACTTAAATACCATGATGTAAATTTAGCAATACTTAAATACTCTGATATAAAATCAATACATCTTATATTACTTGGTAGGGGCATAAATAGTGGGGAGAAAACAGATACTTTTATATATGTGTATATGCAAATATATATGATATGTGAATAATATATATCACACTCACATAAAAATATGCATGTATCAATCACATAAACATATTCACAACAAAATAAGGAAGAAATACACATGACCTTTATAGCCCTTGTTTCTGTAACTGGTCACATGATTGTAGCTGTCATTTATAACTACATTCTTCTACTACTATTCAGTATTTATTCCCTTTGCACTCAGCAAGCACCTTAGCTGGTCCTATTCATTACCTGGTGAGGAGACTCAAACCTTCATTCCTTGAGGGCCTGGGTAATTAGTAGTCATGCGTGGATTGGATTGTTATAGCTTTTCATTGACTTTAATCATGGGGCATGATAATATTAAGAGACACCCTAAGGGACCTCTTACATCCCAGATATACTCTTCCTTTTCTCTGTTGTGGAGGATCAGTCCAATTACCCCTTGGTAGTTAGGCTCATTCACCCCAGCCAACACAGTAACTCTCTTTTTGCCTATTGATTCAGAGTCATGAAGTGATCAGATGGCAGTTTTAACTTTTAGTTCACTGGAAACATTGTCTCCTCATGAAAGCATTCCTTCCTCTGGAAATGAGACCTCTAGGCCAGCAGAATACCAATTGGGAAGACAGGAAGCAAACACTTTGCTAATGGTCACTAGAGGTAAGAGTAAGTTATTTAACTCCCATTTCTACTCTTTTATTCCTGTATCTGAGAATACGAACTATTTGAGGAACAGCACCTTATACTGGACACCGACTCAGATCATGTACAGCCTCTCGGAGCAACCTGCACCAAACTGAGTCTTAAAATGGTCCCCTTCCATTGAGTTTGTATTAATCTCATCCAAAAAACCCTCAGAAACATTCAGAATAATATTTGACCATATTATATGGTCTTTGTGATCCAGACATGTTGACAAATAAAATTAATCATCACAGTGGATATGATCCTTTATATTTAAACTAAATTAAGAATAACCTTCCAACAGTTGAGTGATTGTGATATAAAGAAGAGAGAGGGTACTACCCATCATCACACACTAAAACTGGTATTTTAGATATCTTGCCTATTTACTATATTTATAAATGTATTCTGATTGGCTTAAATCTTTATGTTTTGGAGTTGTTTTCTTCCTTATGCAATACTAGAGGCTCTGATGGGTCCCACTGAAGGGCTCCGGATTGTGTCCCACCTGTCTTGCCCAGTCCCGAGGAGGGCCATTCAGGGAAGGGGAGGAATCGAGGGAGGGCTCCAGGGTGTGTTCAGCCCATCTTGTCCAGTCCCTATCAGTCAGACCCCAGCAGCAAGCTAATCTACCAGTTGGAGAGTCTGCCCTTGGTTTTCAGTGCACAACATAGTGACTGGTCGAACGGTCAAATGGTTGGAGGGGCAATTAGCATATTAGGCTTTTATATAGATAGGTATTTAAAACCATATAATTCCCACTATCCCTCAACCTTCCTTTACACCAAGTTCTGAACTGGTTATGAGTCCCAACATGTGGAAACTTCCTTTCTGTTCTGTGAACAGAATACCACACATCTGCCACAGATTATTCTTTAAGAAAACTGGCATTCTGCATAGTGCCACTCTTATACCCAATGTGTCCTGGAGGCATTTTAGTTCTGTGTGGCATTACTCTAAAATATCTTCAACTTATTAAATGTGCTTAAATAAAAGAACTCAATCATATCCCCACGTTTGTTTTTATTGAAAATCACTTACCACTGATTTTAGTGCTGAAGCAATTATTAGTGTTTGAAGTGGCAATCCTCATTAGCTGTAGAGAGGACCTATAACCTTGTTTAACTTTCCCCTAGACATTTCTTTCCCTAGCTTTGGAATTTTTCTGTCCTTGCATAACTTTACTATTTCAATGGTAGCACCTGTGTTTCTTTAAACACTTGTTTCCTATGGTGAAGTATATGTTTCAAATTTCCCAATTCTCTGTGCTCACACATCACATCAATGAATAATTATCGAGCCCACAGTATATGTAGGTCTTCTTTAGACAACTGGAGTTCCTCAGTGTCGGAGATAGATAATAAGGCTCTCTATCCTCATGGAGGTCTTCAAGTTCCTCCTGCTTCATTCAGATTTGTTCAGCTGAATATTATAATGTTTTGGTCTTATTTTTAATTTTCGCTTTTCTTTTCAACCATATGTGAATTTCTTTTGGAACAATGATAATGTACAGACATTTTCACAAAAACAACGGTAAGGGATATTTCAGCAAGATAAATTCACTTTAATAATAATGAAAAATATCACATAAGGAAGACCTGAAATACAAGAAGAAATGGTGGCATAAATATTGCTAGGAAAAGAAAAGAAATCTCATATAAAAGTTATTCATATAAAAATGATATTAATGTATAATTAACAACAATGTATAATTTGAAGGAATAGAAAATTTCAGACCAAAACACTGTGTTAGCATTCAAGCTTTGTAAGGTGTTTGGATTTATAAGGAAAATAATAAATTTAGTTAACATTATATTTTTGAAAGACAAAATAGTAGAATTTCAAGAGTAATCATTAAAAGAAGAAACCAAAAGAAGAAAATACGAAGTTTTGGAACAATAGAAATAAATAGAAAATATAGAATAAGAAAAACTCTCATATGTTGCAGGAAGGCAGTTTGTTACAAAAACTTTAAAAAATAATTTGGCATTATCTTATATTTTCTTTATCTTTAAGTCAAGCAATTCAATTTTTAGGTATGAAACCTAAACATGAAGAAAAATATACAAAAATGCTCATAAGCAAAATTATTCATAATTGCTGGAAATAATACACATTATCAGAACAATACATAAATAGATCACAAAATGGCCTCAGCTGGTGTGGTTTGGTTGTTTGGAGCTTCATCTGGTCCACTAAAAGGTGGCGGGTTCCATTCCCCATCAGGGCACTTACCTAGATTTCGGGTTCTGTCCAAGGTTGGGGTGCATATTGATGTTTTTCTTTTGGTTCTATATACATTTTTGGAGTTTTTGTTCTAGATCTGTGAAATATGCCCTGGTATTTTAATAGATATTGCATTGAATCTATATAGATTGCTTTGATAGTATGGATAATTTGATGATGTTGATTCTACCAAATTATGAACATGGTATAGTCATCCACTTGTTTATATCGTTCTCGATTTCTTTTTTCAACGTCCTGTAGTTTTCGAAGTACAGCCCTTTTATCTCGTTGGTTAAATTTATTCCTAAGTATCTTATTTTTTGTTGTTGTTGCAATGGTAAATGCCATTGCTTTTTTAGTTTTTCTTTCTGAGAATTCATTATTTGAGTATAAAAATACACCAAAATAAAAAGCTTCTCCACAGCAAAGAGAACCATCAACAAAATGGAAACAAATCCCACTGTATGGGAGAACATGTATGCCAATGATACATCTGATAATGGGTTAATTTCCAAAATATATAAAGAACTCATGCAACTTAACAAAAGGAAGACAAACAATACAATTTAAAAATGGGTAAAGGATCTAAATAGACATTTCTCCGAAGAGGACAGACAGATGGCCAAGAAACATATGGAAATAGAAATTTGAAGGAGGTGTTTTAATGTTGCTTACTTATTTCTGACATTAATAATTTAAAGGCCAAAATATGATGGAAGAATATTTGGTAGCCTGTACCATCTTTAGCACCTTTGTGTTTTTACCCAAGAATGCTGTGCATCCTGACAAAGCAAATGAAAGAAGTAAAAATTGTTAAACCCACCAATGCCTGAAATTTCCATACAATGAAACTCGGTCACTTTTTAGATGAGCTTTGTCTTTAAAGATTTAATCATCAAAATGCTACCTTGCCCTTCCCCCATACTTGCGGAAGCAGCTGTGGCCAAGTGCTGAGGTTTGTTGGACACAGAGTCTGCACAATCTGTTTACCCAACCACAATCTGTTCCCCCAACCCATGCACTGCTCAGTCCTGCACCTGTTACAAACATTCACCTGCCTGCACACACCTGCTACAACAGCTGTATCAAGAGGCTAGATCTCACCATGGAGTATTTGGTTCCAAAATATCATTCCTTTTGCCAATTTCTCAAGGTTTCCTTGCCAAGGCTTTATATGTAAGACTGTGGCAGTAACAATTTTGCATATAATTCTAAAGTCCACATTTTGAAACAATTAAGAAGGAAATATAAAATGAGATAGAGATCAAAATATAGGTAATGTTGTGTTGTGTTGCTTTGGAGACTACAGCTTGTGCCTGAACCAAAATGATCTGTTTGTACTTCCTTCACCACCAACCTACACTTTTGGACCCATTAAACAGGATGGATAGTTTCTCAGATACCTTTGAGATAATTGCACTCTTTTATTGGCCAGGGTTGTTAAATATGTGGAGCACAAGTCAATCTTACTTTTTATTAGTAACTAGAGGCCTGGTACACAAATTCATGCACGGGTTGGGTCCCTCAGCCTGGCTGGCAATCAGGGCCGATCAGGGCCATCTTGCCCAGTCCCCAATGGGCCTATCCAAGTCGGCCAGCCAGGGGGAGGGACAGCAGGAGGTTGGCTGGCCACAGGAGGTTGGCTGTGGGAGCGCACTGATCATCAGGGGGCAGCTCCTGCATTGAGTGTCTGCCTCCTGGTGGTCAGTGCGTGACATAGCTACCGGCCGGTTATCTGGTCATAGCTACCAGCCAGTCATCCGGAAGTCCTATTGTAACAGTCACTTAGACTTTTATATATGGTCCCAATTGTTAGAACAATTCTGTAAGGTTATGTTTCATTATATTCTAAACTTAAACATGCACATTCCTTATATTTATAAGGCTATTCATAGCAAAGTTATACACAAATACACTTGGATACACAAATACAAAAATACTCATACAGAACCCAAATATACGTAGACTAAAAGTATTTTACACACATATATATGTAAATTTTACATATATATGTAAAATTTTGGATAGTTATATAGAGATGGTTGACAATGATATTTTCTAAATTACAGCTTATTTATAATATGCACTGGTTATTACATAGTTTTGGATAAGAGGATAAAAGTTACCAAGTGTATAATGGTGCTCATTTTGTACTGGGAAACATGGTTTGTGTTTCCAAATGATAGTTCTTACTCTCATCAACTATATTGTTATAATATTTTATGTGCATAGAAGATTTGCCCAGTCTAGATTCAGATCAGCATGATTTACTTTCAAATGTGAGCTGTGACTAAAGCTCTAAATATTATTTAATGACTTATATATGGCCCATGTGTTTGAGTGTTACAAAAGACAATTAGAGATATAGGTACTACTTTGAAGAAGCTTACTCAGAAATAGGGGCAGGAGGACAAGAAGAAATGCTATAAATTTTTACACGTTTTGCTATAAATCTGTATAGGGTATGCTAGGGGTAGAAAAGGTGATAGGATTTCTATTTGAGAATATTGTGTCAGGAATGGCTTTTGAAATGCAATAACTTGAATAGAGTAAAAAACTATAAGATTATTTACCTGAGCTTGTAATGGCAGAAATCAGGCTGGAGGGGAAGCGACAAACCATACGCACTCAGAGATTCAGAAAAAAACTGTTTTATTTGCACAGGTGCTGGCTCAACAGAGGCCACTCCAGAGGCTGAGCTCCAAACCAAGTGGGGTTTGGCCTTTTATGTTTTTCCAGGCTCTTTGTCTTCCATATATGGCATATACGTACATTCTAGACATTCTTTCTATGTTATATGTTAAGCTTCCGGGTATCTGTTGCAGTTTGGGGAGGAGGGCCTTAACCTGAGACAGCAGAAGCTTGACTGGCAGCGGACCCTACTGGAGCAGAAGCAGAAGCAGCAAAGGAGATTACCGAAGTTGAAGCAAGCAGGGAGGGGGCTTGCCATCTCAAGCTGACTGATGTGGAAAAATATTTTCCAGGGAGGGGATCAGAGGAATCAAAGACTCGAGAAAATTTAAATAATCAAGATCCTGGAAGGCCATATTTCTGGAAAGACACAAGTGTTTTACTTCACAGATATCTTTAAAGAAAGAATAATAATAGTTAGAGCTAAAAATTCGTATTTCTTTAATATCAAAAGAGAAAATAGCATAAGATAGAAAAGTGGCTTTATATGGGAATTCACATTAAAAATATTTTAAATGTTAAATGTTATGTATTAATAGCAAATGAACATTCATTGAATCACCTTGTTTTTAGGAATGTACAAATGTTGGGGCATTTCATTATGGCTGAGAGAAAAATCTCATAGTATTGTACTCCTTAAAACCAGTTACCCTTTATTTTATTTTTCATCACTAGAGAAAAATTTATTTGCATTTTTATATTTCACCGCAAAAATTCTAAGTTCTAATCATCAGTAAGGAGAAACAAAACACATATAGGGTTATACTTATACTCACAGAACTTAATATTGGCACTTAGAAATTAATAGCATTATTGTGTTTTCTCTTTTTTAGCTTTTCCCCCAAAACCTATTTAGGATTATGTTGAAAATTTACTCAAACATGTAACTAATCATAAAATAAAAGTTACTATATAGAAGGTTTTACTGTACTGGTCAGTGTTAAGTATATTCTTGCTGTTATGCTATAGATCTCCAAAACGGTTCTATCTGCAATGCTATCCCTATACCCTTTAAACAACAAATCCCTATTTTAAATCCCTGGAATTATCCACCATTCTACTTTGTTGTTCTATGAATTTGACCACTTTGCACAGCACATATATGTGAATCCTAAAGTCTTTTTATGTGACTGACTTTTATCACTTACTTGCATATTGTCCTCAAGTTTCATCCATTTTATTCCATGTTACAGGACTGTCTTCCTTTTAAAGGTTGAGTAATACTCCATTGTGTGTCTGTGCCATATTTTGTTCATCCATTCATCTGAAGATTAACATTTGTGCTCTTTATGCCTCTACACTACAGTATGCTGGTGAGGATGTGAATTCAGTCTTGTGCACTGTTACTAGTATTAAAAAATGGAGTGGCCATTATGGAAAACAGCATGGCAGATTATCAAAAATTTTAAAAATAGAACTACCATATCACCAAGTAATCTAAATTCTAGATACTTATAAAAATAATTGAAAGCAAAATATTGAAAATATGTCTGCAAGTTCATGTTCACAGTTGCGCTATACTTTAATCTTCAAAGCCATTTTGAAGATCATGCATTCTAGCTACAAGTGTTGCTCATTTGTAAGAAAGGTTTTTCTTGGTATTAGTGTATAATATAACCTCTGAGGTTAGATTTGGCACTCTATAATGAAAATGTTAGTGTTTAGCATATCTAGCCAGCTACCAAAGCTAATATATTATTTTCGTGGGAACAATATTTAAAATATGATTAATGTATTATTATATATATAGTAACAGTTTCAGGGTAAAACAGCAAGAAATTTATATTGTCTAGGTAGGTGTGAGGAAAACATAACAACCTATACAACAATACAATTTATGTAGTGTAATATTTAACAAATTCTAAGTACAAAATAAACACAACATCGATAAAAATAATATAATCTTCGAGCAGAAAGGGGACTAGGTCTCGCAAAGACCACATACTTTACTCAGCAGTGTTTCCTTCTCATCTAGCAGCGTGTGTAATGTTTATAAAGCAGGCTGAGGAAGTCTGATTTCCTCGCTCCTATTCGTATTGCACGATGCATCTCTGGATAAAAGTCACCAGTTGAAATGGAGGGTTTGGTCTGTGAGATACATTGATAGTAAGAATTGAACAGTCTTACCAAGAAGAAATGTTTACTTTTCAAAATATAACCAAGTAATAGTAATGAAAATAACAACATTGCATCAATTATAATAAGAATAGTTGAATTGCGTTAAATATTTTATGTTTACTAAAGCAACAGTTTAAGAAAGCACTCTGATTCATTAATTTATTTTTCAAATTGCAATCAGAGTAATCTTTTCAAAGTTGAAAATTAGCTACATTACTGCTTCAAATTTTTCAATAACTTCCCGTTGCTCTCAGGTGTTCATCTCTCCCATTCAGATACTCTAGTTTCATGTAGTAAATCATAGCAATTTCACTTCCTTAAGGATATCCTACTGAACCTTCCTAGATAGGGGATTTCTCCCTACCATACAATCTCAGATTATCTTTTTTCCCCTTTTGAAATATTCATTAATTTTAGATACTATCTAGTGACTGTCTTCTTACCGTGACTATAAACTCAATGGGATCAGATAGAATGATTGTTTTAATCAAGTTGCTATTTAAAGAATGAATCCATACCTAAATGACGAGATAAGCAATTTTTATACCCTTGGTTTAAAATATCATCAAACTAGAAAACTTGACATCTTTAGCAACAATGAAACATCCACTGAAACAAAACAAAACAAAACAACTCTGGGATATTGACAGTTAAATTGTTGTTAAACTCTCAGAACAATTTTCATTAACAATCAGGCTAATAGAGCTGTTTGAAACAGGACCAGAATGGTAATATCCTCCACTTTTAAAAATTTGCTCATAGCCATTTCATATCTTTCACAATATATGCCAGCTTCTTTCAAACTCTAAGACCAGGTTAGACAGGGAAAAATTTAAATGTCTTCTTTTTTATTAATTTTATGTATTATTTATTTCAGAGAGGAAGGGAGAAAAAGAGAGAAACATCATGATGAGAGAGAATCATTGATCGGCTGCCTCCTACATGTCCCACACTGGGGATTGAGCCCACAACTCAGGCATATGACGTGACCAGGAATCCAACCATGAGCTCCTGGTTCATAGTTTATGCTCAACTCCTGAGCCACACTGGCTGCACTTAAATGTGTTTTCTACACTATATGAAAGCTGTGTCTGAAGATACCTGTATTAATGTCTTATTGCTGCTGTAACAAGTTAGAAACCAACTTAGTGGTTTAAAATGCCATCAAACTATTATCTTATATTTCTGGAGCTCAGATGTCTAAAATGGGTAGGCAGGGTTGGAAACTTTAAGGGAGAGTCTGTTTCCTTGCTTTTTCTAGTTTATCGATATTGATGGCATTCCTTAGCTTGCATTCACTCATTACTTCAAACTTTGCTTTCATGGTAAAAATTTGTTCTCTGACTTTCACTCTCCTGCCACCCTTTTTTCTCTTATCAGAACCCTTGTGATCACATTGAATCCCATTGGATAACCTGGTATAATCTCCCCATTTGAATACCCTTAATTCAACTACATTGGCAAAATCCCTGAACAGAAAAGAAAGTGGTAATTTAAAAAACAACAACAATAAGCACACACACACACACACACGCACACACACACACACACACACACACACACAACACACACAGAGGTACAGAATCCCAAAAATGTCCTGGCTAAGTCATGTGCACATCACAGGCTGGTAGGAGACTGAAGACTAGGGAAAAGTATTTAATAAATATTTCCATTAAATACGGTACATAGGTTTTAAAAAAGTTTAAGCTCTGAATGGGAAAGTGCTAGTTATTGGTTCTCTCTACCATTTCCGCAGTTTGAATACATTATCTATAAATACCATCAATCCCAAGGCAGAAATATCTGTCTTGTGCACAAATATTTACTGAGTTTTGGTACAGCTCTTATACCAAATATTTGGTAAAGTTCTTGACACATAGTGGGAATTCAACATACAAGTTTTTATATGAATGACTAAATCACACAAGGTGAGGTAAGGTTTTAGTGCAGATTAAGTAGTAAACATTTCTATAGAAAGATTACTTGATTTTTTTCTATAATGATGACAAACTATCACCTCATCCAATTATTTATTCTTAATTTTAGCAAGAATATTGAGTTCTTCACATTCTTTCATCTGATCAATTTATGTATTCAATATTGTGTGACTTTATTTCTCTGTCTGGAATGACAATTGCCAGACTGTGGCTGCACTTCTGTCTTCATGCCTGCCCAGGCCACTGGGCTCAGCTGCATCGTGTACTGCCCACTTCTGCAGAAATGCTTACTAATTCTTGAAAGGGCTAGGGCTACGCTTTCCACCTTACCCTGGATCCTCCATTTTGGGGCAGCCATGTGCTCGGCAAGGAGCTTCTTCCCGGAAGCCCAAGCCTCTGCTAGCCACACCCAGGAACAAGACACCGACTTGTGCCTGGCCAATCGGCAAGGCCCACAGTCCTTTCTCCTCCCCTTACTCCAACCCCCTATAAAACCCCTCTCCACACAGAGTTCTCTCTCTCTGCCACTTGGCTTGCCGTTGTGTCAGTAAGTGTTGTCGGGGAGCCGAGCTAGCTCAAATAAAGACTCTTTGCTTTTGCATCGGACTCGCCTGGCTCCCTGGTGGGCTTTTGGGGATCTTGAAATCTGGGCATAACAATTCTCTTTGCTACTCCCAGCTGAAGGGAGTGCCAGCCACAACCTGATTCCTCCTTTCTCTGGGCTGAGCCTCACAGTGAACTATGGGCTTCAGGGCTGCGTCCCTGGCTCCTTTGAGTTATTCTCTCTTCTTGCCTCCCTGATTTGCAAACTGCATGGTTCAATGCACTGATTTCTCAGACATGTTTGTGCACTGAGCAGGGATCTTTTGTTTAATTATAGCTGTTCAAATTGATGAAACTTCAAAGGGAGAGACCAAGGGGGTCTCTCACTCTGTTATCTCTCTGACGTCATGCCATGAGTAACTTATAATGAAAGATTCAACTAAACTTTTAGCTAGCACTTTAGTTCAAACTGAAACATTTACATGCATATACTGACATCTGGTGGAAATTCAGTTTATGATCTGGTAGATATTTAGTATAGTATTTCTAATGTGAAGTGAAGGAAATTAAATAAAATATACCAAAATAAAAACAAAGTTCTAGATAAATTTGTAAAGGTAGTAAAAACTTATTTTGTGTTTATATTGTTGGGAATTTAAACAAAAATACAAAGAGTTGTGTTAGATTCCTAATAAATTTATTCTGAACTGTGTCTGTATTTTGTAATATGTATAGAAAATTATTTACAACCCATTGTATCCTAGTGACTTACATTGTTTTGCACACTGTATATGCTTTGCATTTATGGTATTTTCATATATAGGATTCTGTACCTCAGGGTAGCTAAAACTGTTACTGGCTTAAAACATCTTTAGATAGCCAAAACTGGTTTGGCTCAGTGGATAGAGCGTCGGCCTGCGGACTGAAAGGTCCCGGGTTCGATTCCGGTCAAGGGCATGTACCTGAGTTGCGGGCACATCCCCAGTGGGGGATGTGCAGGAGGCAGCTGATCGATGTTTCTCTCTCATCGATGTTTCTGACTCTCTGTCTCTCTCCCTTCCTCTCTGTAAAAAATCAATAAAATATATTTAAAAAAAAACAAACAAAAACAAAAAACAAAAAACACATCTTTAGATAGAAGAATTAACTGAAAAAAATGAAAATGCTATATGCTTAGCAGTGTTTTAATAAATTTGTACAATCTTGAGAGGGGGGAGAAAATGGACAATGGACTTTTGCTAAAGTACAGTATTCCAGAAACAAGAGTCTATTTTTATTCTTTTTTTAAACTTTGAAGAAGTAGACTGTATGAAATAAAGTGCTTCATTTTTGGATGCCTAGTCCTGCTCTATGGAACTCTCAGGAGGGCCCCAAAGCACCCAACAAGTATTTGCTGAACCTAATATGCTTAAAACTGGGTGCAACTCAGTTTTGGCACCTTGGCATAGCAAGAATTCATTAGTTTCAAAGCTGGATCTTAAGCTCATGATTTAGCTAATAATCCTATATAATAAAGAGCTGATATGTTAATTAGACCAAACAGCAGAACGACCATCCAGACATCTTTCCAGATGACCATCCGGACAACCTTCTGCATGAAGCCAGGGTGAAGCCGGGGTTGTGATGGCTGGCCAAGGCTGTGAGGGGCTGTGAGGGCTGAGCCCCTTGCATGAATTTCGTGCATCAGGCCTCTAGTTTTATAATAATAATCCAGACACTTAAATGCTGAATAACTCGTCTCCATCATATAAATAAATAATTCTAATGTTTTAGGCTCCTACAACCTTGAAGGTTTTGCCTTCTTCAGGGATAATGAGACTGTAGACCTTTTAGTATATGCATACCATCTTCTTTCTTTTTATTTAAAAAAATGTATTTTTATTGATTTCAGAGAGTAAGGGAAAGAGAGAGAGAGAACCATCAATGGTGAGAGAGAATCATCTATCAGCGGCTTCCTGCACGCCCCACGCAGGGTATAGTGCCCGCAACCCGGGCAAGTGCCCTGACTGGGAATTGAACGGTGACCTCCTGGTTCATAGGTTGACGTTCAACAAGTGAGCTGCACCGGCTAGGACCATCTTATTTCTTGATCTTGTGTTTGTCACACTGTGTATTTGTGAGCTCTGAAAAAGAGAATCCTCAAATGTAAGTCACCACTGTTGCCTGTCTTCAAATATGTTCTGATAATGTACCCTGGCTTATCTCTCACATCTGATTCTGAGTATTACATTTATTAAATTGACTAGATCCAAGATTTATTGGTCTGAAAATATAGTGATATCCAAGAACCATTGATGTAAACCCACCTATACATTATTCTTCAGTTCTATCCTATTTAGGAAGACATGTATAACCAATATAGTAATATATATATATATATATATATATATATATATATATCTTAATGTCTATTTCTCATTTGCCAATTCAGATTAATTTCTAATTCTTCAAAAGTCTTTAAAAATATTTTCTTGTCTTTACAGTTTGCTTTATATTTTTGAACGTTATCTCCTTTTTTTTAATTGTTTTCTTCCTCTTCGTTTTCTCTCCTTTTTATACAAAACTCTGATTTAACACCCTCTCTTATATTTCCTTTTTCCAATGTTGTTCTGTATGTCAGACCATGAAAGTAAGAAAGATGATATCTGGCATATTCACCATATTTGAAATTTTTAAAATACCTATTTTAGCACTGAAAATCACCATAAATTTTATCAAATTCTATTTTATTTTTATACATTTATGAAGAATTGCATGCAAAAAGACCAAGTAATTGGGCTAAAATCCCTTTGAAAGTTTCCCACAGAACTAGATTTATCACCCAATTTGCCCTCAGCCTTTTCCATTTTCTAACCTCATTTCCTAGTTAATCCACCCTAGAAATTCCATAAAGTAATCATTTTTATGCCTCATAACATTATTTACACTCATAATTCAAAGTGAGGTATGTCATAGTGGATTCCTATTTTAAGGATAGTGAAGTTGAATTCCTCTGTTTATTAGTTCTTTAATTTTTACTGTTTTTGAATCAAATTATTTCTAACTACTATAATAGTAAGTATTGAATGAGATCTTACCATTTTAAACTTTCATTTTTGCATATTTCCCCAAAAATGTATCTTTTGGCAAATATAAAACTAGATTTAGGGGTTCAAGGTGATATTAACATAGGTGAAGTGGAAATAAGATAGATATATTCATAGTGTGCTGTGCTTCCCTATTAGGAAGCACTACTAGACTCTCCATCTTCTTCATTCATTGAATGCAGTGATCCTTATATTTAAACATTTTAATCTACATTTTTATATTTACTTTTATCCCGTATTTTCTTCTCATTTATTCTATTATATTTTTTTACTAAGAGTTTAAAATTTTCTGTGTTCTGTGCTGACGACCTAACACAACAGAGGTAAAGGCAAAGTCTTTGCCCTTAAGAAGTTCAGAGTCTTTTCAATCCACTCATCTGCTGATGGGCACTTAGACTGTTTCCAAATCTTAGCTATGGTGAATTGTGCTGCTATGAACATAGGGATGCATATATCTTTTCTGATTGGTGTTTCTAGTTTCTTGGGATATATTCCTAGAAGTGGGAGGGTTGCAGGGGGGTAATGGGGGAAAAGGACACATATGTAATACTTTAATCAATAAAGAAATTTAAAAAAAGTTCACAGTCAAATTTGGAAGATCTCTCTTCTTTGATCTTTTCTACTCTCAGTTTTCCTGATGGACAAAACTCTTCATTATTCTTTTTTATTTTTGAAAGTTTCTCTCTTTCTCTCTCTCTCTCTCTCTCTCTCTCTCTCTCTCTCTCTCTCTCTCTTTTTCTCCTCTTCTCTCTCTGACCTAGCCTTAGTCATCCTAGATTTTGGTTCCTTGCACACCACTGTTCTTTCTCTATATAGTACCTTTGGGTGATCTCATTGACTCTGGTTTAAAATACAAATTATATCCCTCTTTTTCCAAGTTTATTTGCCCTCCTAGACCTCTCTTTGCAATCTAGAATTAATTAATCAAAGTGTTTGCTTCCTATACAAACAAAGGCAACACACAGAGAGTCGAAAATGTCAAAATTGAACAAATATTCTTCCTCCCAGGGCCCATTTCTTTTGTATTTTCTCTCTCTGTGATTGGTACTGTTTGATCTATTAACACAGCTTAGAACCTGAAGTTATTCTTGACTTATTTTTCCCCTTATCTTCTACTGTGATTAATCCTCTATGTCTCTGATTTCACTCTCCATATGAAATCAATCTCCTCTATCTTTATTATGTTTGCCTTCCTTCTGATATCTATTCTCTCATAACTAAAACAAAACAAAACAAAACAAAACACCTTAGTAACTGTTGCCTCCTTTCCTTGTTGTCCTTACATATGCCCTTCTTACACATGTCAGAGTGGCACATCAAATGCAATTTGATGTGATTATGTAAACACTTTAATGGCTCCCTGATTTTATTGTAATAATCTCAGTCTTCCTAATCACATATTCAGAATCTAGAATATGCTATAAACCAATGCCTTACATTTTACAATCTAATAAAGGTAAATTGCTTTTGGTATCAATATGTATCATTTTCATCACATGTTCAAATCTAAAAGCCTCCAAGTGTCCTCTGTTTACTTGCCTCACTGCTGTTCATAAATTAAGACATCCAACAGGAGGCCCAAATTGGCTTTCAATGTTTGGTTGGGTTCCATTTTTGTAATCTCCTATTGCTGTCTTTGACCTCCAATCATGCATCACAATCAGCTTTTGTCTGTATATTGGTGTCCAACTTTTCCTTATATCCATTTCTTTTTCATTCTTTCTTTATTTATTAATCTTAACCCGAGGACATGCTTAGAGAGAGGAAGGGGGAAAGAGAGAGAGAGAGAGAGAGAGAGAGAGAGAGAGAGAGAGAGAAACATTGATATGAAAGAGAAACATCAATTGATTGTTTACCATATCCATGCCAACCAGAGATAGAACCAACAGTCAGGTATGTGCCCTGGCTGAGGATTGAACTGGCAAACCTATGGTGCACAGGAAGATGCTGAACCAACTGGACCATTCTAGCACTCTCACTGGGCTCCATATCCATTCTTAATAGGCTGTAAAATCTGTGAGGCTGCAGATGTCCAGTACATAAGCATAATGCTCTAATGCAAGACAGGCTATCAACCTTTCCACCAATAAAAATTTGAAATCATACCATTGCATTAGACTTGGCAATGATTTATTATGTATACAACTCAATTATTAATCCAATCATGTCACTTTCCTGATTAAAAACCTCCACCAGTTCCTTTCTGTACTTAGCTTGAATGCCTTAAGAACCTTCTAGCTCCAATTTTTATAAGCCTTATTGCTTCTATGATAGAGCAGTATTCTCCTAGATCTACATTATTTACATCTTCATTTCCTTCAGAATTTTGTTTACATTTTACCTTATCAAAAAAGACTTTTTACAACTGTGGAAATATTTCTACTTTTCCCCTGCTTTATTTTGTTCATAGTTTAGTGCAGCTCATATATATATACATATATATATATATATATATATATATATATATTATTTATGCATATTCCTGAGTTTATCAAACTATATGTTCCATAAAAACATATGTTCTTCTTAAAATGGGGAGATTAGAATCAAAACACTAAGTTGAAGCAATATCATACCCCGTTGTTGTTGTTGTTGTTATTGTTGTGATGATGATGTTACTTTATACAAGAGCTACCTAGTTACTTCCATAAAAACTGGGATTTTATGTAATACCTCTAATTCCTTCTCATAGATACTTTTAAAACATATTTTGTTAGTTGATTTTTAGAGAGAGGAAGAAAGATGGAGAAGAAAGAGACATTGATGTGAGAGACATCAGTAGGCTGCCTCCTACATGCCCTTACTGGGAATTTAACCCAAAACCAGGGCATGTGCCCTGATCAGGACTCAAACTGGCAACCTTTCAGTACATGAGATGACACCCAACCAACTGAGCCACACTGGCCAGGACTCATAGGTATGTTTTAATTATGGAAATGATGACTTTATGCCCAAGAACATGTAGAAATTATCTTAATTAAAACTGTTTTTCAATATTATCTATATGGAGAAATAAGATATAAGTATACATAGAATATATTCGGTTATTCAACACAGGTCCTTTGCCATAGGCAAAATAGGAATAATGCCCTTTAAGGAATGATATAATGTTGATTAAAATCAAAGTGTTTTTATTATTGCTGCTGCTGCAAGCACAGGGATGTGAAATTGCTGCAGAGACTTTAAATGATATGCAGACAATGTTCATAGAAGATGAATGAGAGAGGGAAAAATAAATTCCTAAAACTTCTATTGCTATATCAAAGAGGTAAGTTGTTTTGAACTAGTTGGTTTTGCATGCTGTGGAATAGGGATATAAATCCAGGGAAAGTGGCAGAATAGGAAAACGGGTTAGAGAAATGTGCTATACTTGGTGTCCATGACCAAGTTTAGCTTAGTAAATCACAAAGGACTAGCACTTCAGCATGTTAAGGTATATCACACTCTGCATATGTTTGCATTTTGGAACAGACTGAAATTCTGCATCTCTCAGAAACATTATTTTTTCTTCCTCTTTTGCCCCAATGAATCCCTGCTGAAGAATCCTACATAGTTATTATTGGGATTGATGCAGTTCTACTCTGGGCAATCACCCTTCCCATGTCCAGCTGCTTCAACAGAATGATCAATTTTGTGTGGAAGCTACATAATAAAACCCCCCACATATTTTAGTTATTTTTGGCTCTTTGAAATGTAGTGTAGTTAATTTGATTGATTGCAGAAAAATAAATTGTTAACATGAGTCCATAATCCAAATAGTTGCTTATTTGGCTATGTCAGCATGCGGTATAAATATTAGTTTCTGTACAGAAAGCTAAATGAACATTTTAATGTTGTATTTACAGTAAAGCAAAAATAGGCTCAATTATCACCAATTACTTATGTTTTTTAGAGTGAGGGTCAGTGTAATACAAGATCTAAAATGATTTTCAGTAAACTAAAAATCCAAATGCTTCACAGGATGGAGGCTGGGGCTGGGATGGTGGTTATCACAAATGCTTTTTTGTTAGAGAGAAACTACTTTATAACTAATTAAGTAAATGTACCATATATGAAATTGAAATATGTTGACATGTAATTAATGTTTAGATGATATTTTAAATTATATGCTATAAAGTTTATTATATCTCTTTAAATTTCTAATTGACTCTCTTAGGATGCATTCTTTCTATGCAAATGAATGCATTCTTTCTATCAGAAAAAGCACATAAAATTATGTCATGCCTTTCTATTAGAAATGACCCCATATTATCTCCAGTTTTACAAAGGATTTGAAAAAACTAGTTTTTCTTTAATGGTGACATTTCTAACATTGTATAACTGGCTGGATATATTCTAAGAAAAGAAATCTGTCTAAAACATCAGAAAACAGAAAATAGAGTGAACTCTATACAATCTCCTCATTATCTTTCACATGTACAAAATATGAGGTTAAATCTCTACATTCGATTAATCTGACATCATCTGATGTTAGGAAATCTTAGTTTTATTCACCAACCAACTTTTAGTTTCATTTAGTTGCATGTAAATAATCTGTCCTTTTAAGATTGTAGCTATAGCATATACATTCTCCAAACTTCAACTATTACTAAGATTTTTTTTTAAAATTTTGCAGTTTTTAACAATTGCTTTGTCTTTATTCCTTTATATAACCACAACACCACAAAATTGTTTATATTTTCCTTGTCACTGCTCCAAACATAACTTCATTTTAAAAATGTTGCTTTCAATAATAACAAAAGAAAATCTTGTGTAATAGTAGCTGCCATCTAAGCTAAGAACTGAGTTTTATTCTCAATCACTCCTTCTTCATTGCTTTCACTTCCTTACTTATCTAAATCTCTACTTCTTTTTGCAGATACTGTCAAACTTCATGTCCCTAGTTCTGCTGATGTTTTAGTTGATGTACTATTATCATTTCTCTAGGAGTCAATATTACTTCTGTACATAATTTACATTGTACTAAAATCTGATGATCTTTTTTCTCTAAAAATGCGACAATAATAAAAACAAAACAAATAAACAAACAACAAAACTCAAATTGTTCTTTACTAATTAAATAACTTAAAAAGATAGCAGGCAGACAGCTTGCGGTGAGGGTGAGTGGAGGGATTGAGCAAAAAAAAAAATAAGAGAGAGAGAGAGAAAGAACTCATGGACAACAGTGTGGTGGCTGCAGGGGTGGAGGGAGACCTGTGGAGGTGGAAGAGAGCATAGAGGGGATAAGTGGTGATGGAAAAAATGAAATAAAATGAATAAAAACAAATAAAAGGATAGAGACCAAAATTCTTTTCCAGGCTGTCAATAAAATTTATTATTTGCTGCTGTTTTATCATTTAAACCAGGGTGGGGAATGTCTGGTCTGTGGGTCATATAAGGCCCACAAAACCATCTGCTCTGGCCCTGTCAAGTCAACTATAGGTGGAACTAGACATTCAATAAATCTAGGAGCATTTTTTGATATCAACATAAATTTATATTAAATGACTTATATTATACACATGATATTACAAATAACCAAGTGGCTCTTAGAAGAAAAAACATTCTCCACCCCTGATTTTAAACCTGTTTCCTTTTTCATTTAACACTGTAGATCTTCATATTATGTGCCAAGTACTTTTGTAACTGTAAGAACTACAACAATGAATGCAATGGACAAAATTTCCCAGTATGAATCCCTTAGTTTAGTCCTACAAGAAAACTCTTTCCAATAATTCTTTTAAGGCTCTAGTAGTTCACGTTGCTTTTACATATATTCTAAAACAGTTTGATGTCTTCTTCTCTTTCTTCTCTTCCTAGAAAACTTCTTGAGTTTCAAAAGCCAGAGCATGTATTATCATTCCTAAGGAACCATTCTTGAGTCTCTCATGAAGAATTATTATTAGAGTTTTTGTTTACACTGGTATTTTAAATTATCAAATATTATGTAGTTTATAATTATTTGCTTATATCACTTGATTGTTCTTAAATTTGGAGGGTCATTGACATTTTTAAATATCTGATGAAATCTATAAATCCTCCCTCCTGGAAACACGTACAAAGTCAAGTTGAGCATAATTTCAAGGGATTCCACATGTATTGAAACTTTTTAATGTAACCCAATGTTAGCACCATATCATGCATTTCTTGAGACCACTAAGTTTTATTTGTTTTGAGTTGCTATTGCCTAGCGAATATTTTTTGAGGAAATGGAGGAGCTTATCAAGTAATGGCTACTGGGAATTCTAGTGCAATAATTTGATATGCTTTATAGGAACAGTGACTTCTACCAAAATTTTCATTCATGTTTTCCTGAATTTTATAAAATTAAATCTAATGAGTAGACTAATAAATATGTAATAATGGCACAAGTACATATTTTAAAATATTTTTTGGTCAGTTCTTGTGTAAGTTTCAAGGTAAGTATTTATTATCCTTTGTTTATATTTCTCACATCTGCTTTATTGTTTTCAATCAGATTGCAAACTTGAGATGAAAAATTAAGTTCTGAATGGTTATTTAAGGGAGCTTACATCTAACTTCTATTTTCAAGTGCGTAGGTGAGTCTGCATTTGGAAGCTTGCAATTCTGCTGTATGAGCTCAGTCTCTTTTGTGAAGGACAGCATTTGCAATTTAAGTCCATCTGGAACACCTCAAGCATTCAGTTCATTTATTAACTTATTACCAAGCTTGGCAAATGAATCCTCAGACTATCAGTGAGGCAGAAAACTTAAATGAAATTTGATAAACAGACTTTAATAGAACAGTATGTGTATTAGAGATATTAAAAAGAACTTCCTGTTTTTCATTTCTAGGAGTGTCCATTTATTTATCTTTTTGATGCCAGATTAGTATAAATTAGCTTTGCTCATACTTTGCTGCAGATTTTGGCCACTGAAGATAAAAAGAAATGAAATAACTTTTCTGGCCAGAAGAGGGAGATCTTGTAAAAATATTTGTAGCGCAAGTTTAAAAGAATTTTTAGAGTTGCATTTAGATCAGTAAAAAAATGATTAAAATTTCAAAAGTTACTATTTTCTATAATCATGTCATTTCATTTTATAAAATACTTTTTCTAGGAAAAATGGACATATCAATGTACATTATCCTGGATTTTACATATAACATTTTATTTGTATTATAATGATAAAAATGTAAAATATTATACATAAAACAGACTATTACAGTTTTCCTCTCTTATTTGTAGTGAATATTGGATATATTCCCAGACCCCAGTGGATGCATGAAATGCAAATAGTATCAAACCCTATATATACTATATAATTTTTCTATACATACATACATACCTATCATAAAGTTTAATTTATAAATTAAGCATAGCAAGAAATTAACAATTAGTAATAAAATAGAGCTATTTTGACAATATATTGTAATAAAAGTTATGTGAATGTGGTCACTCTCTGTCTCTCTCAAAATGTGTTACTGTATTGTACTCACCCTTTTTGTGATAATTTAACATGGTAAAATGCCCATGTGATGAGGTGAAGTGAGTTGAATGAGACATTATTATGTAAAATACGGGTTACTGAAACGCAAGCACTGTGATACCTTGGTAGTTAATTTGATAACTGATAACAGGTGGGAAGTGTATAGATTATGGAGACATTAGACATGATTCACATCCTGGGCAAGATGACATGAAATTTCATCATGCTACTTGGAACAGTATGCAATTTAAAACGTATTAATTTTTTGTTTATTGCATCTTACATGTAATATCATTACATATTAGTTAACTACCACAATTGACTAAAAGGTAATCAAAACCAAAGAAAGCAAAACTGCAGAAAAGGGTTACTATTGCATTAATAAGTAGTACTAGTCATATCTGGAGAGCTTTGTCTTTATTTCCTTTAATGAATTTACTTAAGTCTAAGTCTTTATTATTAACTAGAGGCCTGGAGCACAGATTCTTGCACCAGAGGGATCCCTTGGCTTAGCCTGTGGGGATTGGGCCAAAACTGGCATTCCAACACCACTTGCCACTCCTGCCTGCTGCTCCTACTCATCCCAGCCCCACTGCGCCTGCTGCTGCTGCTGCGCTGTAGGCTTGCTGCCTTTCCACTGCGGTCTCTGAGCTGCAGTAGCCAGCCATGAGCCCTGCATCTGGCACCCATTGGTCAGCTGAGCAGCACTCCTGCTGTGGGAGTGCACTAACCACCAGGGGCCAGCTCCTGAATTGAGCGTCTGCCCCATGGTGGTCAATGCATGTCATAGTGACCGGTTGTTTGTTCATTCGTTTAGTCATTTGGTTGTTTGGTTGTTTGGTCATTTGGTTATTCGCTCACTTAGGCTTTTTTTTAATCTTTTTTCACTTAGGCTTATATATATATATATTAGTAGCCCTGTGCACAAATCTGTGCACCAGTAGGTCTGCCACCCTCCTGTAGCGCTCCGCCTGCTGTCCTGCCCTCTCCTGTAGCTCCGCTTGCTTGCTGTCCTGTCCCGTCCTATAGCTCTCTGCCGTCTGCTTGTAGCCAATAGGTCACTTCCACCTTCCTGTAGCTCCCCCGCCCCCTCGGCCCTACCCTCCCCCCCTCATAGCTTGATGCCCTGCCCCCTCCTGTAGCTCTTTGCAGCCCGCTTGCACCTCACTGGCCCACCCTTCTGCTGATCCGTGATCAGGGCGTAATGGCTAATTAGCATATTCCTCTCTTATTATATAGGACTAGAGGCCCAGTACACACAAATTTGTGCACTTGCGGGGGGGGGGGGAGGGGTCACCTCAGCCCGGCCTGTGCCCTCTTGCAGTCTGGAACTCCTCGGGGGATGTCCACCTGCAGGCTTAGGCCCGCTCCCCAGGGGATCGGGCCTAAGCTGGCAGTCAGACATCCCTCTGGCAGCCCAGGAGCCCTCGGGGGATGTCCACTTGCCAGTGGGGAATAGGCCTAAGCTGCAATCGACATTCTTAGTGCTGCTGAAGAGGCAGGAGAGTCTCCTGCCACCACCACTGTACTGGCAGCCGTCAGCCTGGCTTGTGGCTGAGCAGAGCTCCCCCTGTGGAAGTGCACTGACCACCAGTCATTCCCAGTCGTTCTGCTGTTAGGGTCAATTTGCATATTACCCTCTTATTATATAGGACTAGAGGCCTGATGCATGGAATTCATGCACTGGGGGAATCCCTTAGCCCAGCCTGCACCCTCTTGCAGTCCAGGACCTCTCAGGAGATATCTGCCTGCTGACTTCAGACAGTCAGACATCCCTGGAGGGGCTCTCACAGTCTGGGACCCCTTGCTCCTTACCACCTGCCTGCAGCAGGGGCGGGAGAGGCTCCCACCACCACCGCTGCGCTTGCCAGCTGTAAGCCCAGCTTCTGGCTGAACGGCAGTCCCCCTGTGAGAGTGCACTGACCGCAAGGAGGTAGCTCCAGCATTGAGCTCCTGCCCCCTAGTGGTCAGTGTGCATTATATTGACTGGTCGTTCTGCCATTCAGTTGATTTGCATATTAGGATTTTATTATGTAGGATATTCTCTGCAAAAACAAGTATGAAGCCACACAATGGCATTAAAACATGAGCAATTTTAAAATTGATTGTTAAGCAATAAGAATTAATCATATATATGATAGACTAAATATATACACACATACACCTATTTGAGCTAGTCTACACATTCTCTTTCTGTCTCCGTCTCTGTCTCTCTCTCTCTCTCTCACACGTTTGTATACAGATAAATGCAAATACATTTGTATTATAATGTGAAATAAACTATCTTTTCTCCCCCTTGGCAGTTTTAAAATATATGAAAACAATCACAAAGGGAGCATTGCTTGATCACTTGGAGGGCTTCACTTGATAAATTTGTGAAATGATATGAGAAATTTGTCATTGATTACTATTAATCTTTTACCACAATCAATTTATAAAACTTTTGAATTGGCATTTTTGTTTAAGTACCACCAAATTCCACCTGGGGAGGGGTCACCAAAGGGGAAAAAACCTGCTCTCTCTCTAAAAATGGAAAAAAAACAAACAAAAAAACAAAGCAAAGCCTCTGCACCTCTTTGCCTGCAGCTCTTTGTCTCTTCATGACCCTTTTTAATTGGACGTTTCCTTAATTTATGACCCCTGTGCTTTCCTAATTGGTCATTCTTCTGCAGAGTATCAGTTTCAAAGGTCAAAGTCTACCTGGTGCCGCCCTTTCTCCCTCCCCCTTATCATGCAACATTCCTCTACCCTCTGTGAATGTATGCCTTCCTCTTGTAATACTTCTCTATCCTCTGTCAAAATAACATAAGCACTCTGGTGGCTCCAAGCCGTCACCTACGCATTTCTGTCCCATGGATCTCCTTATTCCTTAACTGCCTGTCCTGTCTGTAAAATTCCTTTCACTTGTTGCCATGCCAAAACTTCTTTGTACTCATCCACATGAGAGAGCAGCAGATATTTGTTTGTTTGTGATACTGGAACCCTTCGAGTCCTCAGTGCAGGGACTCATTTTCAAAGTCTGTAAATGTAATACTGGTTGGAGTCTATGTAGTTCTGGAATCTATTTGGCCTTTTCTCTTACCTACCAAGTCTCAGTCTGTTCTGCAGAGAAGCAATGTGTTGAAATCTATCCTCAAGGGGATCTTAGGAGGTGACAATAGACTTTTTGTTTTCTTACACAGTTTAGAATAGTCTTCACTGAATCATCCTACAATTTACATCTATACATCATTAAAACATTATTCAGATTTCCTCTAAAATTACTTGTATGTTATCTGTAATTGAATATCATTAAATGTGAAGGACTCACCCTGTTTTCAATGACTTGCATTTGTTTTTCAAGATAAAACAGTATTTATTTCTGTAGAAAATTTCATCAGAATGCAGAACAGAAATATAAAATATAAGAATGAATACTTTTGATGCCAAATTTGGATAATCTAAATCTATTCCTTTCTCTCCTGGAAAGAGAGTGAAGCAGCAGGAGCATACAGTAGGATGTCATTGATACATGATACTGTATATTGAACAATACTATATATACATAGAGATATGTATATAATAAAAAACATGAAAACATGAATGAGATTGATCAACCACATATTCAGCATGCTAGTCATCTTTAGAGAAGTAGAGAATTCCAAATTCATTTATAGCATTTAATTTGATAAGGTAGGGAGTGGATTCAGAGGTGTTTAGAGTGCTTTGTACCAAGTTTGTGTCTTCATTATTGCATAATAAATAAAGTAGCTATAATTTGGAAACATTTTCTCCTTTATTTCCTGCAGTTGCCCAGTTACCTTGAATTTACATGATGACTTTTTTTTTTTTTTTTACATTTTCAAGATCCATTTAAATGGGTCTCTAGCAGAAGTAATGGCCACCAATCTGTAAATTAGGAACTACATATTTTATTCCAGCTTGTTTTGAGAAATAAGAAAACAAAATAATACAAAGATGAAAGAGTAGTCTTTATCATTCCATTTTGGGGGAAAAAAAAAGATGCAATGCTACTTTTACAGAATTGGACTTTATTTGTCTATGAGCATTTTAAAGATGTTTATCCAAAAAATCACTCAATTGCACTGAGCCATCTGTGTCAATACCTCTGTTTAGCATTGCTAGAATAAAATAAACCACCCGATTGTTTTTAAAAGCAGAAATTGTGATATCTTTAAAAAATTTATTATGGAGAATTCACAGGATTTATTGGAAACCCTAATGAGCAATGTGGGGTTTTTTTCTACCTGAAAAATATTCTTTAAATGCTACTTATTTTAGTAATATTAATTATGTTCTAAAGGTCAGCCATTTCTCCTGGTTAATAAATTATATATATATATATATATATATATATATATATATATATATATTCTCCAGAGTCTGTTACTTATAAACTTTTGTGTGTGTGTTTGTGTGTGTATGAGTCTATATGTATAATATAGTTTTATCATTTTTGAAGTAAATTATGCTTTCAAAATGGGCCTTGTTTGTTCCCTTTTGGCTAGTTTGGCAGGCATTGTCATTTTTGTCCTCTAATAACTACAAACTGGAGAGGTTGCTGAGTTCAGCCTGATTTAAAGTATCATCAGTAATGGGATAAATTGTTCCTTCTTTATAATTATAACCTACTGTTACAATCAGGTGGGGAGAAGGGGTATCTAATTAGCTACACAGGTGCAGAGTGATAAATAACATAACACACTTCTTTCTTTATCACATATCAACTGGAAATCAAAATTACTGTTTCTCTTGCATAGGATATACTTTCTAGGCAGACTATGGATCTGTGTGTGTGTGTGTGTGTGTGTGTGTGTGTGTGTGTGTGTGTATTAACACTGAGATTGACTTACTTGATAACTGGGTAGCTTTCTAAGATGCACTACAAAGAGATTGAGTGTGTATCAAGTGAAAGAGATATATATTTCATTTATAAATTTCCTTCAGTAATTTTTTAGTCCAGAAATTTCTTATTAGTTAATTGTTCACTCTCAGTTTATAGCAAATTGATTCAAATAGTAATTTTATTTTATTTTTTAACTTTAAATTCAACATTACTTTTAGAACTTTTCTACAGTGATCAGATGATATGATGTCTTAGATCAGTGGTTCTCAACCTTCCTAATGCTGCGAACCTTCAATACAGTTCCTCATGTTGTGGTGACCCCCAACCATAAAATTATTTTCGTTGCTACTTCATAACTGTAATTTTGCTACTGTTATGAATCATAATGTAAATATCTGATATGCAGGATGTATTTTCATTGTTACAAATTGAACATAATTAAAGAATAGTGATGAATCACAAAAACAATATGTAATTATATATGTGTTTTCCGATGGTCTTAGGCGACCCCTGTGAAAGGGTCGTTCGACCCACGAAGGGGTCGAAACCCACAGGTTGAGAACTGCTATCTTAGATGGTCAAATGCTACTTTTGGTTTAGTCACGTGACTTCCACAGCTATCTTTCTAACAATAACACCTCAAAATTTGAATTTAATTTCAATTTTCTCATGTTTGTCACACTCCAAAAATTCTAAAAGGACACCATTCCTTCAAAATTAACCTCAACATGACCTCTGTAATACATCTTCAAGAAAAAGTGGTGATTCACTGTCATTCATAAGTTGGTATAGGTGAAAAGTATGAGAAAGAAGAAAATAATCATTTAGGCTTCAGCTTTCATAAGATGCCAGTCATTGCCAGTTGTTCAAAATTTACAGTCCATTTTAGAAAAATCACCTATCAAAATGTTAGTCAGAACATCCCGCTTAAAAAGTCATGCATCTATACCCACTTTCTCTCACAGCATTTAAATGGTTCTACCTTTTGCCTTCTACCTTGTGTATGTAAACTTTTGCAAGGGAAATGGTTCTTATCTCCTCTGCTTCCTTGAGGTTCCTGAATTGCCTTTATTTTCACATCATATATTTCCAAACCTGTACTTAGAAATTGTTCTTTATATCTGAAATTCAAAGCACTGCAGAGTTCAAATAAATAGGAGGATTCAGTAGGGAAGTAGACTGTATTTAATTTTATGACCTAGATGCCCCAACATGAAGCATAAAAATGTAGTACTTGCTTGGCCAGTGTGGTGCAGGGGTTGAGCATCGACCTATGAACCATGAGGTCATGGTTCCATTTCAGATCGAGACACATGCCTCGGTTGCCGGTTTGATCCCCAGTGGCGGGGTGAGGAGGTGCAGGAGGCCGCCAATCAATGATTTTCTCTCATCATTGATATTTTTCTCTCACTCTCCCTTTCTCTCTGAAATCAATACAAATATATTAAAACAAACAAACAAAAAACTTCTAGTACTTCTCAAAGTTTCCATGCCTTGTCTGTTCAGGTTTTTCTGTATTTCCTTTTCTAGTAAGATTATTTGTTTCTTCTCCATTTTAATGAATCTGCTGCAGATTCCTGAAAGCTAGTTCTAGGTCCATGATTTCTGCTTCTAAACATATTTTCTTCCTGATCTTATAATTTCCCTCTAATGTGAACCTTTATAGATTATGTTGTGGAGTGCACAACAAAATATTTTTCCTTCTTTGGTGTTTTGTTTTTTAATTTCACAAGATTTGGATAATTTGGGCTGTTTCAGAGACATCAAAAACATTCTTATCTATTACTATCTTTCCTGTTGTTATTGAATTATTTCCTCTTGAAACATGTTGACATTTTAACCCCTAGTATCTGTATATGTGGCCTTCTATGGAAATAGGTTCTAAATTTTCAAGTTAAGATAAGGTCATTAGGATGATCTCCAATACAATATGACTGGTGTTCTTATAAAAAAGGGAATATTCAGAAGTGAGATGCACATGCATAGATGGAAGACCTTTTGCAGATACTGTGAGAATGCCATTCATACGGCAAGAAATGCCTATGGCTACCAGAAGATAGGAGAGAGGCATAGATCAGATTCTCCCTCCCAGATCTCAGAAGAAATCAACCTTGTTGACACCTTAATTTTAGACTTCTAGTAGCTGCCACACTCAGACAATAAATTTGTGTTGTGTAAGCCACTGAATTTGTGGTACTTTGTTATGGCAGCCACGGGAAGTAATATACCTATGAGTGAGTGCTTTGTGTACTCCATTTACTTCTATTAGTCTCTTACACCCTTCAAGCAAGACCTGACAATTTTTTTAAAAATTTAATTTGCTTTTAACCTCAGCTCTATGTCTTCTCTACCTGATACGGTTAAAACACTAGTTACTATTGAAGGATCACCCTTTCCTTCCTTTTCATTTTGTTTTGGGTCCAGGTGTTTGTTTTACTAATGTATTCTTCCTGATCCTGCTTTATAAGTCTCTTGGCATGAGAGATACAATTTTTGAATTTTGTGTGTGAAAGAACATCCACTTCTTTCAAAAAAAATATTCTTTGCTTTCAGGGTAATTCCACTGAGGTTGTTATCAACTACTTGTTCAAAATTCCTAAAAGCTGGATTTAATTTATTGTTTCATGTTTTGCTTAACTTCTGCATCTCATCATCTATAAAGTACCATGTAAAGTCTGGTGTTCTCTTATAATGGAAGAATTTCCTGCTTTCCCATTTAGGGTTCTATTATTATTTTACATTATTTAAGATTCTAATAAACCAGTGCAATTGTTCCAATAAGCAAGGGGCACTGTTAGAAGATACGATTGTATACTTTTCTACTTTCCACCTTTCTTATAGAAGCCTCCCAATTAAAAAAAAAACAACAAAACCTATTTGCCTACATCTTGACTATGTCTTAACACATAAAATATCTTTGAATCTTGGTCCAAAAAAGAAAAGAAAAGAAGTAGCTTCAATTTTGCTATTTTTTTTTAATTTAAAAGTGGTTAAGTATGGGAAAATTATCATTCTTCTTCCTTATTTTGTAGATTTCTATTTAAGACCTTCCCATTTTCTAAGCAAATCTTCTTTCTCCTCTTGCTAAATCAACATCGCTTTGTTTTTATTTTATTTTCAACACAGTTTCAGTTCTGACTTGCTTTTTAAACTCATTTCATTCTTTACTATGTCTCTGTGCAACCTTAAGTTCAACTGGCAATGTGTTTATGAGAACAGTATTTTAAAATTACCACTTGGCCCTTGGGTTTATAGTAATTACAGTGATTTTTTTCTCTATCTCAGCTTAGTGGTATGATATCTTATGGTATCAAATCTCTGTTCTACATTATCTGTTCACTGAACAAATCTACCCCACTGTGATGCTGATTTATCCATAGACTGTGGGTTTCTGAAAGCCACAATTGTAATCTGGGTGAATGTCAGGGCTAGTTTGAAAACATGGGATGAGAGGTGATTATAGGAGCTTCTGGGAATGGCACAAGTATTTAAGTTATTCCTATGAGAATTCCTTCCTTGGCCTTGAATATTGTGGAATAAGCCAGACCATTTGCTACTGTCCATCAACACCTTAAACCTTACATTTCCCCAAAGTTACATATTAGTACTCTTTGCTTTTTAAAATTATTTTTGGTTATTGTTGTGTGTGGTTTTTGTTGTTGTTATTGTTTTATTTTTCATTTTAAAGTCTCATTTTGTGTACCTGGGTCAGAAAAATACAAACAGAGTGAGCAAAAACACTATTTTACTAACCATTGTCACTGAGTGTGCCTATAATTGTCTCATCTGAGATTAGCCTTTTTGGAATGAAACTATTTTCACTAATAACTCATCAACTGGCTGGTTTACAGTATCAACTCTGCCACATTAAAATCTCTAGGCTCGTCTCACAAAACTTTGCTCCAAAATTAATTTATTTGTAAATGCACTCACAGAGTTCCAAATCAACCCTTGATATGGAAATAGTTAAAATGGAATATAATATCTTGACTTTCATCATTTTCTTTTTTCCCTGTCAAGAGGAAAACAAAGTATGATTTTTTTAAGGGCTTTGAAAACTTTGGTTTCTTTTTCCTCTGCATGTCACCTCGCCCCCAATTTCAGAATTTTGCTGGATTGAGTTGGCCATTGGCCACTAGAAAAATTATAATTTTCACTCTTGAATTCCTCAATATTTAATTCCTCAAGTTAAAGTTAAATTTACACCACCACAATAAGTTAAAACAGGCTCAGTAATAAAGCAGATAGCAAAGAAGGCATATTTCCCTCACTTTGAGAGTTAAGTTGTCTTAGGTAGCCTGGCCCCTTAGCCTGATGTACTGAGCTCAGAACTTGACAGTAACTCATTGTAGTATAAATGTAGGGAAATTATAGCAGCAAGGAAATTCTTAAGACATAGTAGAAGAAATTGTGAAATATAGAGTCACTTGTTTAGATCAACAGATTTGGAAACAGGGAAGTTAAGGAGCAGTCAAGAATGTTAACATGTCTTGAAGGCACCATAATTCTGCCTGCTGTTTTGCCTGCTGAATGTAGATAGAATTTCCTGTTGACAAGACAGTAAAAGCCATAAAAAGTAATGGAAGCAATGTTTGTCCTTCCTTATGAGGGGAGAAGACAAAAAGTGACAGCCTTACTCTTCTAAAAAGTGTATTCTTACAAATGAAAAAAATACTTCATATATAGTATAATTGATATTATTTAATTTATCAGAGGAATTGGTTACATACCAGGAAAAAAAAAGGAAGCAAATACCTATATGATCATTGATCAAAAGATACAAAAAACAATTAATTTACTAAAATTCCACCTTTATTCTTGGTAATAATATTTAATAATGGTGGCTTTTAAAGTATGGTAGAAAAATCACTGACATTCAGAATATGAAATAATTGTGGTTGCATTAAAGTTAAATAACTTCCAACTCTGGTATCTTGTATAAATTGCTGAATCACTCTAATTCTTAATTTCTCACTGGTAAAATGAGTATAATAAAATTACCTATCTCATTGGATTGTCATAAAAGTCAATAAAATAATAGCTTATTTAAAAATTCATTGCAGTACTTTGTATATATTTGGTGTTCTATGGGTAGTATGTATTTTTATATAGTGTTATATATGTATTAAATATGGAGCAGCAATGGTGGAAAATGTAAATATACTATATAAAAGCATACTCTTCATATGTGCCACATTTTTGTAGCTATTAACATATACTTCCACAGTCTTCCTCCTCTCATATTTATTTAACCTTTTTTCACAATAAGACCAAAGAAGGGGATCAGAGGTAGTTTATTTTTAGGCATATAGATAAATACATTGTTTATCTATAGTGTCTTGTTCACAAAAACTAGGAAGGATAATGAATAGGATCTTTGTTGGTAAGTGTTTCATCTTCCACTATCAAGAAAAAAATAAGCTGAAACCGGTTTGGCTCAGTGGATAGAGCGTCGGCCTGCGGACTGAAAGGCCCCAGGTTCGATTCCGGTCAAGGGCATATACCTGGGTTGCGGGCGCATCCCCAGTGGGGCGTGTGCAGGAGGCAGCTGATTGATGTTTCTCTCTCATTGATGTTTCTGACTCTCTATCTTTCTCCCTTCCTCTCTGTAAAAAATCAATAAAATATATTTTTAAAAAAAAAAAAAGAAAAAAAGAAAAAAATAAGCTAATGTGTAAGTGTTTGCCCATTGCCATTGTGCAAATACTTTCCCCACAACCAATTTCAAGATACTGAAAGGATATTACTGCATGCAGTGCTGACAAATAATATATGATATCAGATCTCATATACAAAGAGCTTCAACACACCACTGTACACATTTGGAAATGAGGAATAGACTACTATGTGCTCCTTGTCTTCAGCATGATAGTCACTCAATATAACTTTCTTTAGCCATTGCACAATATTTTAAGCAAGTGCAACCAGACATCACCTAACCTTAGTGATAGCCTGTGTTTCTTAGGGGTTTCTCTGAGCCCTCCAACAGGGATGCCTGTGAGCACTACTAGTTTTTGTGTGTGTGTGTGTATTCATGAACTGGATTGTGAGGGTTTTAACATGCATTGGGTCAACTTGGACCAATGGGCAATGGGTAATGGCAGATAAATGATACTCTTTTCCTCCCTCAAGCAGATAATTTTGAGTTATATCTTACATGGATCATTATGTCAGGGATGGGGATAGCTCATGTTCTCCCACCAGGCTGAATGACAGTCGTCTATAGCAGCAATTTTTAACCTTTTTCATCTCTTGACACACACAAACTAATTACTGAAATTCTGCGACATATAAAAAGATATCTTTTGCCTTTATGACAAAAAAGTAGGTGTAGTTTTTATTCATTCACACTGGATGGCTATTGTTGTGTTGGCTATTGTCATTTTTTATTTGACAATCTAAGGGAAAAAGATCAGTGCCTCTGACTAAAAAGTCAGGTATTGCATGTTTTAAAAATTCTTACGGCACAATGATTGAAAATCTTTGGTCTACAGTGTTTACTTGATCCATAATGCAATCTCTCGTTAGTTATCAGTATATTTCTGTTTTGGTCTTGTTCAAATTCACAATCTGTATAAAAATGTGTTCTCAGGCACTTCTTTCTAGAGAAAACAGCCTAACATACAACAATATCTTCTTGCAATCCAGTTATTAAAGTTTATGAGGGTAAACTGAGGTGACATTGAACAACATTAAGGCAGCCCCTGGCAACTACTAATTTAGCTTCTGTTTCTATGGATTTACATATTTTGAATATTTCATACAAATATTATCCTATGTAATAAAAGGGTAATATGCAAATTGACTGAAGGGTGGAACATCCGGTTACTATGATGTGCACTGACCACCAGGGGGCAGATGCTTGACACAGGAGCTGTCCCCTGGTGGTCAGTGTTCTTTTACAGAGGGAGCGCTGCTCAGCCACAAACCAGGCTGATGACTGGCGAGTGCAGCCGCCTGCCTCCTGGGAAGCACTAAGGATGTCCTACTGCATGATAGTAGGGAGTGGGCCTAAGCCATCAGTCAGACATCTCCTGAGGGCTCCTGGACTGCAAAAGGGTGCAGGCCGGGCTGAGGGAACCCCACCCTCCGAGTGGATGAATGTCGTGCACCAGGCCTCTAGTCATATAATATGTGGCATTTTCTGACAGCCCTCTTTTATTTAGCATTATGTCTCAAGGATCATCCATGTTGTAACATGTTTCAGTACTTCATTCCTTTTTATGGCTAATTAATATTCCATTTTATAAATATATCAAATTTTGCTTATCCATTTATTAGTTGATGGATATTTGGATTGCTTCTATCTTGTAATTAGTATGAATAATGCTTTGATGAACATTTGTGTTTGTGTTTTTATGTGGACTTACGTTTTCAATGCTTTTGGATATATAACTAGTAGTGAAATATGTGGTAACAATATGTTTAACATTTTGAAGCACATGCAAACTGTTTTTCAAAGTAGCTGAACCATTTTACAATTTTATCATTAATGTATGAAGGTTCCAGTTTTCCCACATTTTTACCAATTCTTATTTTTTTTTTTGTCTGTATTTTTAATTTTAGCTATCCTGGTAGATGTGTAATGGGGTCTCATTGTGGTTTTTATGTCCATTTCCTTAAAGGCTAATGATATTGAGGATTATTTCATGCATATGTGTTTATTTGTATACCTTCTTTGGACAAATTGGATATGCCTATATTCTTTTGGTAGCTTGTGTGTGCATAAGAGGATTTTTTCATAATTCTTACTGTGGTAATAGTAGAGAAAGTTCTTTTTTTTTTTAATGGATTTTGCAAAGCATTTGGTTATAGACTTCAGAACAGCAGGGAAGACCTAGTGAGATTATGCAATAATAATAAGATCAATTCTAGCACTTTATTATTTGAATATGTTTTCCATATTAAGAAGGATGGTGAGACAAATGCATTACTGGCTTCTGAGAGCTAATAGCCAGGCCCTATGGCTCTGTTCTTTTACAGAGAAGGCAATTAGCTAAAGATATGTGGCTTGTGTAAGATCACCCAGCAAGTTATTGGCATAGTAGTAATGTGAACACATGGACTCTCAGTTTCCCATCTGTTGCCTAGTGCATTTGGCTGCTTTGTTAGGAGTGGGTGAATGTATGTATATTTATGTAGTGTTTCAGGAATGAGCAAAGGCAAGTAGGATGGTTTGTGCACCATTTCAGATGCACACAGATAAATGGGGTGATAGCAATTTTGTTTTTTATCCGCTAACAAATGTATTGAGGGTGTTTCTAACACTCGGAGAAGAAGGATGGTGCTCTAAATTATCACACCCTACTTTAAGCCTTTGCACATGTAACCGATATTTAAATAAACAAAGTAATGAATACTGATTTTACTCCCATAACTGCAACTTTTATGAATATTGCACACATGTAGATATTTGAAGATGAAAATGGATAAATTGAACAATGAACTCAATTTTTTTTCTAACATGCTAATTTTAACTTATCAAAGTTTTGGGATGTGATAAAATATATACACTTTGTGTTATATATCATTATAAAAAATACTAGCTCTACTGTAATAGCATAATAGTGTAATATATATATCAAGAGGAGAAAACAAGTCTGTCTTTTCTGGATGGGGAAAAGATTGAAAGTAGAATCTTTTTATCCAACATCTACAGAAAGCATTGTACTAAACAAAGCTGAATATATACAATGAAGGGGCAGGTGTAAAGTAGGAAAACTATAAGGAAGAGTTACAATCAGAGAGATGAAGGGACAAAGATAAAAAGGATGATGGAGAACAAATCAACAGGGGAAAGAGGAAATGGGAACAAAAAAGTCGAAAAGATCAGTATTTTGCATGCCTTTTTTCTGCAACTTAGAAATGGTATCCAATGTTTTGTTTTGCTCTTTTCCTTAATTTCTCTTAGGAAGAGAGCCTTAAATAGTAACATGAAATAAGAAGACTAAATTGCATGAGTATGTGGTGTTGTCCTCAATTGTACCTTTGTGAGACTGATCAGCATCCAGCAGTTCTCAACTTGTGGGTCGCGACCATTGGAAAACACATATAGCATATCAGATATTTACATTACGATTCATAAAAGCAGCAAAATTACAGCTATGAAGTAGCAACGAAAATAATTTTATGGTTGGGGGTCACCACAACATGAGGAACTGTATTAAAGGGTCATGGCATTAGGAAGGTTGAGAACCACTGAGTGGCCAGATTATTATGACCACCTGACATTTGTAGGCAAATTAGCTATAATTTTGCGCTGAAGTTGCTAGAGGGCCAGACCATTGTAAATAGGGAAGTGGGTTGTTTACCACGACAGTAGAAGTGATTTTTTTCTGAATATATCGGTAAACAACGTGATTTAACAGCCTTTGGACATGATATATATTGATATATATACCGAGTGGCAAGATTATTAAGACCACCCCATCAGTGCTTCATTGGGCCACCTTTTGCCTTCAATACTTCAGCAATTCTTCTTGGCATTGACTTCACGAGATGTTGAAAGGTGATACGAGGAATCTGACACCATGCCTGATAAATAGCACTGTCCAGTTCTGTGAGATTTGATGGTTGTGGAACCAGCTGCTTGATGGCTCTTTAAACTTTGTCCCACAAACGCACAATTGGATTGAGATCTGGTGATTGTGGGGGCCACATAAGCAAGGTAAAGTCTCCCTCATGTTCTTGAAACCACTCCTGCACAATATGAGCACCGTGGCATGGCGCACTGTCTTGTTGGAAGAAGCCATCTCCATTGGGATACCCCATCAACATTGACAGGATGAACTTTATCAACAATGATACTTAGGTATGTTGTGCTATTCAAAGGTCATTCTGCATGAATTAAAGGGCCCAAGTCATGCCAGGAAAACATTCCCCAAACCATAACACTGCCCCCACCAGCTTGATGGGTTGTACTCATGCATGTGGGGTGCATGCGTTCATGCTGTTTCTGCCAAATTCTCACTCTGCCATGTGCATGATGCAACTGGAAACGTGATTCATCGGGCCACATGACTTTTTTCCAATGCTCGACTGTCTAATCCTTTTGTTTCTGTGCGAATTGGAGATGTTTTATCTGCAGACAGCAAAGGTGTTTGAACAGGCCTTCGGCTTCCATATCCCATAGGATGCAGTGTATGGCGAATTTGCTTACAAACATCAGGTGGTCCTAATAATCTGGCCACGCAGTGCTTATATATATGGATTATGTAGACATTGTCCATACCTCCTCATCTACCAGAGAGTAGGTACACAAATATGAAAGAGGAAGATTATGGTAATCTCATCACTGCAAATATCCTCTTGCCTCTCTAAGGGGTGCTTCCTTCCCTCCAGAAGCATGAAGACCGAAAGTGGGAGAATGAGAATCCTATTAACTATATTGCACAAATGTCAGAGAATACAATCTAAAGCCAGATCCATACCAACAATGCCATGTTTGTGTTTCAAAGAGAGATCATCACATTCATTTTCTATCTATTTACTTTGGAGTAAAAATTATAGTTAATGATGGAACCATTAAGATATAATAAAAGACCAATTAAAATAAAGCAATGACAGTTAGATGTAGTGTTAACTAATATGTTCTTCCTAATTTTAAATATCCCAAAATGAGAGTTGTAAAGTGAGAACATCTGAATGTTATTTACGCTGGTTATATGGCAGTCTTCTATTAATGCACCACTTTATTTTAAATGTGTTAATTATGTTTATTAGTTTTTTGTTTTGTTTTAGAAGTGAATTGAAAAGGCCAGCAGTATATTGTAAGTCAAATTGAAGTCTAATGGGAATTTAATAGTTAATTGTTTTTACGAAAAGTTAGTAATGACAAGATATGAAATTATGAATGTCTCAATAGATAATATTGAGTTTAATATCTGAAAATTAGATTTGAAGAATAGTCTTGATAAAGTTATACATTAGACATTACATCTTGATATAGTCTAAAAGTGCATCCTTCTCTATAAATAAACCTCATAACCATCAGAAAACTGGATTTTTAAAAACTGGGTATTTATGTAGCCATCTTGTGAATCTCTTTTATGTTTGAATAAAAACATAATTGAAAACTTATCATTACATTTTAATCTTTTTAACTCATTGATGAATAAACTGTTGTACTAATAATCAAAACTGAAGAACATTTAACCTTATCACATAAGTTGGGGACATATAGTATCCAAACAAGACATAGAGAAACACAAATAATTCAAGACAGGAACACAACTCAAAAATTAATATTTGCTGCTAGACTCTAAAGGATATTATTTTATGTAAAAGATTATATTCATTTGAATTAAGAACTCAAACCAATTTGTTGGATGTCTTCAGCATGACTCCTGTGTTATTTTCTGGGCCAACTTTGTCATTGATATTTATCCTTCAGAGAATGCCAACTTCCTAAGGTGTTCCTTAGCCGTCTCCTTGTTATATTATGTAGTTTCTATTTTTACAATGCATGTGTCAACTTCAAGGAGTTTAAGGTGATTCACAAACTTTAAATTAACAGGGTAAGTACAAATTCCAAAAATGCCAAAGGGTAGAATTGAACACTAACTTTGTTGAGTTGTAGCATCATGTACAAAAAAGTGATTTGGCAGCAGTGACAGAGAACTTAGCATATGACACTTTGAGGGCAAACAGCTTCCAGGGAGAGTAGGGTTCCATTTTTTTCCCTGCTAGATTGGGAGCTATGGTGCTTCAGATAAGTGACTTTCAAGCCTCAGGCAGCTAAAACTCAAGGAAACAGAAGATAAGTGGGTTTGGCAATGATGATACATAAAATAGTACAGTTGGACTTGCGGTAGCCTATTTTTATCTATCCCACTGTCTGCTGTTCATCCCTAGAGATATGCTTTTTTTCTCTCTACCATTTTCTACCTAAGAGAGTTAATGGAACATACAACATCAATAACACTACTAATCTGTGAAGTAGACAGGAAAAGTCTTTCCTAACGTAGGTCTGGAATTAAAGCACTTAAGATAGGAATCAAGAGTACAGATTCCAGTGGCAACTAGTTTTTTTCCAGGGAAAGTCACTGAATATCATTTTTTATAAATAGGAGAGTTGTAGTATTTGTTACATGAGATACTTTTTATCAGTACAATTTTATCAATCTATCTCCTTTAATTTGTCATAAGTTTCTACAATTCTTATCATGTTATCACTTGTTTCACCTTTCTTTACCATCAGCAGCTGTCACCATTGCATTAGTTCTTTTAGATATAATATGTCCACAAATTATATTCTCCATCTTTGCATATACTGGAAGTATAGAGTTCCTTCCATGTAATATGCCCCATGTTTGTATTAAAGTATATGCTCTAATTTTATAGTCATTTATACATAAACATTTATGTGATATACACCCAAGAATTACAAATACATATTACCTCACAATCATATACAGACTGGTAATCCAGATCAAATATGAAAAATACTAGTTCTGAAATTTATAGAGGGTATTTATTGAGTTTACGCAAGAAATCCTTATGTGAAATCCCTACATAACAGCTCATGGAACAAAATCGTTTACTCAGTAAATTCTTATCATTATGCTCTTACTGATCCTGATACTCCAACTTCCCTAGACTACAACTGCTACAGAATTTTATGATGAACTATTCAGCCATTAATTCCTACCAAAAATGAAAAAAAATTAAGAACATAACCCTTCTCTGTTCTTTCTAAATTTTAAAATGATATCCTTTTCTTATCTTTATGTTACAGTTACTATTATGTTATGAATTTTAGAAGTGTGTTATTAGCTGCTTATGTGATTCTAAATTCAATAGCCAATCACCAGTGGTGCTACAAAATTTCACAATGTTTTTATGTGTTATACTCTCTTTCAATTTACATTTAAAATTATCTTTATACTTCAAGTCATTTATTATTATGTTTCTTAGATTGCAAAATCCACCTCATTTTACTTTTATTATTTATAAAAATTAAGTGGATTTTAATGTTCTTATTCTCAATCATATGGCACTTTTCTGGGATTTTTCAAAAACTTTTATTTTTAAAGAAAGATAGGAGATAGTAAAGCAATATATTATCCAAGTGTTTTATGATACAAATAACAGCAGAGTTGTTTTTTTTAAGAACTATTGAATAATGTTGCTTAACCTATATCTATAAATTTAGAAACATAGTTAATTTGGATTAACTATGTTTTTAGTTAATATAGATTATTAATATTATAGTAGTTAATATAGATTAACTACACATTTCATTAATTACAAAATGCTAAAGTTGGCAGTGGAAAAAAGAAATCTTGAAAGGAGGAATAATTATTCTAGAAATTAAAATATTATTTAAAAATCTTCTGCAGCTCCCCAAATCCCAGGCTTTAAAATGTTTATTTATTGATTGGTGAGAGAGAGAAAGAGAGAGAGAGAGAGAGAGAGAGAGAGAGAGAATCATCGGTTTGTTCTTTTGGTTATTTTGCATTCACTGGCTGCTTCTTGTATGTGCCCTGGCCTGTGATTGAACCCATGACCTTGGTGGACTAGGACAAGACTCTAATCAACTAAGCTACCCAGCCAGGGCCCAAGTCCCAGTTTTTACAGGTGAGTTTTACTATACTTTTAATAAATAGATAATTACTATTAATAGAAACATTTAAATTCAGCATAACTGAGATAGACTGAAAATATATGCATTAAATACAGTAGAGAAGGTGTGTGGGTGTAGAGCATGGAAATTGGTGTTATGTGAAAAATGTAGTAACCAATAAAATAAAAGAGAAATGTCAGAAATCTCAACTTATGAAGTTGACATTTTTCTATGTTGTTTAAAGTGTCCATATTTGCCGAAACCGGTTTGTCTCAGTGGATAGGGCGTCGGCCTGCGGACTGAGGGGTCCCAGGTTCGATTCCGGTCAGGGGCATGTACCTGGGTTTCGGGCACATCCCCAGTGGGAGATGTGCAGGAGGCAGCTGATCGATGTTTCTCTCTCATCGATGTTTCTAACTCTCTATCTCTCTCCCTTCCTCTCTGTAAAAAATCAATAAAATATTTTTAAAAATAAAAATAAAAAAAAAACAGTGAAAACTTTGTTTAAAAAATATATCCATATTTATATTTTATTGAAAATAAAATTATGTATACATTTAATACATAAACAGCAAATTTAGTTTGTCATGAATCAAAATGGCGTTTATAGTCATACTAAAGCTAGTAGCAGATATTTTTACACAAGTAAAATTTTACAATGTATGTGTATATTTACACATACATATATTTTACAGCTTCATTCTCAAGTTAATATTTTTCAATCTAAGACTTTTAAAGTATAAGTCTTCCATTCAAAAGCATACTACCAACGCATACATTTATTTTGATGCATGTTTGGTTTATTTTAATTTGATTAATAACCAAGAAAACTGTTTTAAAGATCAATTTAACACAAGGGTATCTAAGGGTATGGCACTTTAATATAAAGCACCATGAAAATATTTATAGTCATTATACAATTGATTTAATAACTTATTTTTCATTTCAATGCCACCTGAATATAAACAAAATGGGAATGTTTAATCCCTTACATTGCTTCTTGAGAGGTTTCCTTGGTTTTAGATATGAAGTGAATGCTAGATGACTCATTCAATATGATTCAGTGCCCTTGAGGAAGGTTGAATAGAATAGCTCATGTAGGGAAGATGAATTCCCTATAGCATCTCAGAATGTAACATTTTTTAAAGCTAAGAATATTTTCCACACAATTAACACAAAATCACATTGTCAGGGATTTGCCTTCAGGTCATTAACTAATATGTTCACTAACAACTTGCACAAAGTGGATTAAAAAAAAACACTTTAATGTCTGAGTCAGAGCTGTGACTGATTTGGAATTAAACTATGCTTCCTGGAATTCTATCAATAGACGTCCACTTTCAGTATTTCCGTTGTAACCCTGCAATGACATTCAAACAATTTATTTTCTACTTCATCTATTTTTTTCAGTGTCTAAATGCTATTTAAACATAATTCATTTGATTTTCTCATATTTGATCCTGCTTTTCTTACTATGAAAGTAATGTGTCATTCACCATAGAAAAAATATCTATGCTGTTTTTTTAATGTTGTGGTATTTGTACGGTATAGAGAAGGATCATATTAAATAATATGTGACAAAGACAAATAATTTAAAATATTGGCCTTTATGAGGAAATTGTCTATAATTCATGATACATTTTTCCTAGGTGGAATTATAGATGAGCAGTATGATTTAGATGTATTTTTTTACTTTTACTATAATTTAAAGTACTTGCATTCTTCCTTGACATATGTGAGCAATTAGTAACCCATGTCATCTTATATTTAAAGTAGCTTACATTATTCTGAAATTTCATTTACTAATAACATTATTATTTCTATTCTTTCATTTAAATTTAATAGGCTATTAATAATCTTTTAGATAATGTTACTACTGAAGGTGTTAGTTAAACATATTTTGCTAATGATTTAATAATATGTGTTTATTTAAATTAATTTATATCTAAATGTATATTTTGTTAAAATTATAAATGTATACAAAATAACATACAATGTCATTAGCTATCTCAAGATTCCTTGAACATTTTTTAAACCTTAGAATTTTCAAACAAGTAAAAAGCATAAAATAATAACATAGAAGGAATACAAAAATTTTGGTTTATCAGATAAGCATTCATTTTATTGCCTCAATCATGTTGAATAAAAGCCCTACATCAGTGACTAAAATTAATAATCATGTATTTGGTTCAAAGGACTGTGCATTGGTGATTTGGACTGGGATCTTCTGGGTTGTTCTGGTTTAGGCTGGACTCATGCACATGCCTGTGGTCAGATGGTTATTGGCCTCCAATGGGATGACTGATGGAAATTGAATCTTCTCAACATGTCTTCCATCTAAAAACAAACTAACCCAGGAATGCTCTGAGGTTAGCAATAGAGGTAATAGTGCAGAAGTAGAAATAGACGAGTGTTATTTATTTAAGTTTTTAATGAGGTTTTGCTGGAGTCAGCTGATAACATCTTCTTGGCCAAAGCAAGTCAGGTGGTTCAGCCTGGATTCAGTGTGAGATAACATTTGGGGTGAACATAAGGAACACTGACAAAGTAAAAGTTTGTTTGCAAATTATCACACTTAGGAAATTGAATCCCTAGTGCTTATAGAAAAAAATGTATAGAATTTCTTTTGGGTCTCACTTGTTATGGCTTTATGTGTTGCAATGACTCAAATTTTATTATAATCACCCCGATGCAATACATTTGTTGATATTTGTAATAAATTTTATCAAAGATAACTTACCTTTTGCAGTATGCCGTGGTAGCAGTGATGGTTTCTAGAAACTGTATGGTGCTAAATATTTTTAGGAAGGGCAGAATACATCTTTATAGATGTAATTTTCTTGCCTCAAAAATATATTCAGGGATTTTAGAGTTTAAAAATTAAATGTTAGAGAGAATTATAGGTAATACTAGCTATTCTACTTTAATATTACTAGTTAACCTCATCTCTCTCATGAGTTTCCTCAAAAACAATATGAATATAAAAATTATATGAATCATAATTATTTGTGTGTTTTCTTTTAGATTTAGCAAAATAAACAAGCACCAGCACTTTTCTCTTTGTTGATCCAATGTATGTCTTTTTGGCTTGCAATCTGAATTTAATTTAGCGTATCACAATTTTTTCAGTACAAAATCTATAATTTCAAACTGCTCTAATATTTCTCTAGCGTCCCTAACTATACAGTCATTTCCCTTTGGAGACCCCTAATGAGCCATTTTCTCAGGATTGCTGTCTAGCCCATTACAGTCCCTGAACATAAGGTGTAATATCCTGAAAATAAAATAACCGGTGATCTATTTTCAATTATTTTTGAATTTGTATAATTTTCCAGTTGCTTTCATGCTTTTCATTTTCCATATAAAAAATACTAATATACTAATTATACTTTAAGGACAGCAAATTATTAATACATGTTTCTGAAGTAGTTATGTAAATATTTAAAATATGTTTTAATATAAGTATAATAATGTAATAGTGTTTTAGAGGAAAATGGTCTTGCTTCATTGTTGCCCTTATCTTTTTATTTTTCCTGTTTAAAATGTAAATCATGGCCAATAAATTATAGTTCATTAATAACTTGTGAGATTTTTTTGAAAAACAAATAACTGATGACAACTATCTGAAATTAATTGAACAATAGTCTCTTATTTTAAAATGCACACATATTCAAGGATTATAAAGCATTTACATTTCATTGTTTTTCTTTAAGCAGTTTTTAAGTACTTTGATTCATGTTGGGTTGGTAAATTTTTAACAGCCAGCTCTACCAGAAAACAACAACAACAACAACAACAGCACTAATTTAGAGAGCATATAAAGTTCAAGACACGGATGTAAATGTCACGAATTCAGAGCTGGGAAGTGATGTGTACAATCATCTCTTTGAGACAATTGTGAACAAGCTTTGAGTGGGCTCCAGCCCCCCTGAATCCTTGTGTCATGTTCTTTAAGTAGACATAGATGTAGCTTATTCTCATTGCTTTTCTGACAATGAAGGATCCTACAGGGATTGATAATAGAAATTATCTATGTGGATGTGGAAAAGGTATAAGTATGTCCTACTCTTTAAGTCTAACCCAAGCTGATTTAGCTGTGATACAATAATGACAGATTTTTCCCTGAGAGGAGTCAATGATAACCAGGCCCACCCCACTGGCATGATCTTCCTGACCTCACCACAAAAGAGTAAAACAGGCAAGGACCCTTTTCTATGAACAATAACATATCAAAATAAATGTGTAGTCAATAGAGCACATATCCATAAATCCCTAGGACACAAACATGGCCCTTCCCCTGCCTGCAGGCTACTAATGCATCTTTTCAGGTTGGGAAAGTGATAAAGGCTTGAATTTCTTCCCTGATTGGACAACAAGTCAGTTCAGAACATATCTATAAACCTTGTCTCCTCAGTGACTGGTCCAGTGGTCATTCTGGTTGTTCTGCCACTAGGGTCAATTTGCATATTACCCTTTTACTATATAGGATCATTGTATTACTTCCCATATGAACAACTGTAAACCTACTTTTGCCCCATCCTTGTATGCTCCAGGGAACAGTGGTCAGTAAACTCTTCATCAGACAGATGGACTATTAGGGTATAAAATAAAAATGTTTATCTTCCTTTATAGGCTGTGGAATCCTTAAAATCAGGGATATGTCTTTTCACTTTTTATACTCAAATGTATTTGTATTGCTTTATAGGTGTTTATTAAAGGTACCCAATGTATGTTGACTTTTTGCATATGCAGCAGCACCTTGGAAAGGAAAAATGTGTTCTCTTCCTCTACTTTACTTCTGTGCCACCAACATCACCCAAGAATCAGGATAAGATATTATCTGTTATATTCAATAAAAAGCAGTAAATGTTGTTCATTATATTCCACAAATGAGTGAAATCATGTGATATTTATCTTCCTCTAACTGGCTATGAACAAAAATACACCCAGAGATAGAGAAGCATCCAACAGACCTTCAAACCTCAGAGGGAGGTCAGGGGATGGGGCACGGGGCCAGGGGTTGGGGGTGGGTGGGAAGGGGGGAGTTGGTAAGAGATCAACCAAAGGACTTATGCATGCATATAAGCATAACCAATGAACACAGATAATAGGGGGTTGAGGGCATGTGCTGGGGGTGGGGGTGGCTGGGGAGAATTCAATGGGGGGAAAAGGAGACATATGTAATATTCTATGTAATACTTTAAACAATAAAGATTTTTTTAAAAAAACATTACATGTTTACGCTGTTTTAAGTGCTCAAAATTTACGATAATGAAAAATAAGGTACAGCACCAGCCCTCAGGCAGTTTGTAATGTAATGTTATGCAACTACATCTGTCACTTTAATAAATCCATCATGAGTCCTGTAACTCAGTTTTTGCAGAATAGTTTTCTTTTTTAAATACTATTCAACTAGATTAGTGATTTTCAACTGGTGTGCCACAAGAATTTTTAAAACATGCAATACCTATTTAATCAGGGAAACTGACCTTTTTTTTCCTTCTTAAGTTGTCAAATAAATGACAACAGCCAACACAACAATAGCTGTCTGGTGTGAATGAATCAAAAGTATACCTACTTTTTGTCAGATTGGCAAAATATAAATTCCTTGGTGTGCCCCCCTAATTTTAGTAGGTTGTGTGTGCCATGGGATGAAAAAGATTGAAAATCGCTGAACTAGATCAATTATCAATATTAACGCTTCTGAAAACTCCATTTCTTCTACAATTTTCATTGAACACACACTGAGGCACAGAATCCCGATTCGAGCTCCAACACTCCTAGTTGGGAGACCTTTGTCCTCTTACTCCCTTTTCTCTCTTTACTTCATGAGATAGAACATCCACCCTCCCAGGAAGGTAAAGTGAGGAAGCCTGCGAACTCTCACGGAAATGTTCTGTACGGCCACATACATGTTTAAATTCTTATCTTATCGGCCTCCTCATTGAGACCATTGGAGTCAGCATGAGGAGGCAGAAGTGATATGCTTTCACATCTTTTTTCACAATACGTATGTAAAACTTTATATTTACTACACGGTTCAGAATTCAAAGGGCGAGTTTTAAGGCAAATATCCCGTGCTGTTAATTTTTTACAATATTCACCCGCTGTCTCTGAATGCTAACACCACCATCAGTTGGTTCATTCGAGCATCACATTTCGTGTAGTACATACTTGGCACTACAAGTAAAAATAACCACTAATAGAAGCGTAAAATGTAAGTAAACCTAGATCTCTCTCCTTTTTTTTTTTTTTTAATTTTAAGAACTTTATTTCGTTCCTAAGATCAGGTACAGAGCAATGCACATTTCCAGGCTTTTGACTCCACCCCAATAATAGTCTATCTCCTTCAAACGTTTGACTGTGCTTTCTGGAACGCCCATGGTTTCCATGGCACGTCTCCCGCTCTGTGTCCTCAGTGGGCATCTCCCCAGCGAGCATGATTGCTCTCTTTCCCCAGGAGAACCCTGTTCCACAGCTCCAGCCCCTGCGTCTCCTCCGCGAGGGCTTTTGCCTCCTCTTGCAGGGCATCGCTTTCCTCTCGGAGGGCCTGGTTCTCCTGGCGCAGGGCCCGCTCCACCTTCCACAGGGCCTGCTCCTCCAGCTCCAGCGCCGCTCCTTCCTTGTGCAGGGCCAGCTCCTCCAGCCGCAGGGCGCGCTCCTGGTGCTGCAGGCCCTTGATGTTCTCCTGCAGGGACCTGATTTCCTCCTGCAGGGCTTTCGCCTCGTTGCGGAAGGCCACCTCCTGCTCCCAGAGCGCCTTGGTCTGAGCTTTCAGGGCTTTGTTCTGTTGCCAGTAAGACTTGGTTTCTGTGCTCCGGACGTTGAGCTTCTCCCACAGGGTCTTGGGGGTCTTGAACAACACGGTGTTCACCGCCCACAGGTCCTGGTTCTCCTGCATCAGGGTCTCATTCTTGTGCCGGATCTCCTGGTTCTCCCTGCGGGAGCTTTTGTTCTCTCTCCGCAGGGCCTTGTTCTCCGCCCACAGGGACTTGTTTTCTCCTCGGAGCGCGTTGTTCTCGTTCCGTAACACATTGTTGTCTCTCCGAAGGTTTTTTTTCACAGCCCGAGACTCCTGTTTGAGCTTATTTTGACCTCGGATGCAGGAGAAAAACGTTGAGAACATGCGCAAGATCTTCCCTCGGTTGAGCCGCTTTGATTCCGAGGCAGCCATTGTCCTTAACGGTCCCAACCCCAAGTGTGCTGGCGACGAGCTAAGCTGAACGAATGAGAGTAGCCACCAAAAAAAGGTTCTCAATTTGTTGAGAATTTGTTCATATAGAATTGTCTCTTGTTTCGATTTTGCACAAGGAGTACTACATGCTAAACAAGGTTAGGTAGGCCCACTGCAGGAGAAAATATGAAGAAAAAGTCCATAAATGAACTGTTAGGGTGATAAAACAAACTCAGGTCAACTAAATGTCAACACAGAAATGACACATGAATAATTATAGGTTACAGATTGAATATGGTTCAAGGTTAATATACTGAATTGCTTTTGGTGCCAAGCTAAACTGTGTGCTAAACTATTACCAAACTACTAATAGTCTACTAATATAATCGTTACTTATAATTAACTCACCTGTTATTGATGTGTAGAAACACCAGGCGCTTAAACAAACATGCCTGGCTTGGTAAGAACCAGAAAATACCTTGTAAAGAGGTTATATACACTGTAGTTTCTTCTCCCCATATTTACTTAGACATTTATTAGTGACGGCCATCCCTACTTACATTTCTGTGGCCTCTGACTTCCCTGCGTGCTTGATTCCTTTTTAAAAAGGTTCCAGAAAACAACCAGGCAACATTTTATGACATCGATAGTGATATCATAGTGCTGACACCAATGAGTGCCATACAGGGTGCTTGGCTGTTTTGTTTTTTTAGTATGTGTTTTAGGGAAGAAAAAAAAAAAGTAATTTAATTTTATTTTATTTGGTTGTTGTCGGAGGCCTGCCTTTTTGTTTGTGTGTCTGCATCCATTTTCTCTAACTACTGCTAAGTGTAACCTGTTTCTAGGGCTTTAATGCAATGGTTCTCAACCTTCTGGCCCTTTAAATACAGTTCCTCATGTTGTGACCCAACCATAAAATTATTTTTGTTGCTACTTCATAACTATAATGTTGCTACTGTTATGAATCTTAATGTGAATATCTGATATGCAGGATGGTCTTAGGCGACCCCTGTGAAAGGGTCCTTCGACCGCCAAAGAGGTTGTGACCTACAGGTTGAGAACCTCTGCTTTAATGCTTTCTTTGGTCTCTTGGAAGGTATTTCCTTTTAAAGTCCATTTAGTAGTTAAATAATTCCCATCAGAGGCTACTACTACCAAGAAAACCCCTCCCAAACAATGCATTGCTGTTTGTTATGTGAGGAGTTATTATGATAGGAATATATGTCAGACACTGGAAATGTGGACCAGAAAGTCAATGGAGATTTTGAAATATTATTTCCTTCATGTTTGACATTCTGGCTACTTGGTTACCACTGGAGACTTTTTTTTTTTTTATAATATTTGATGCTTTTCTCTATTAAATGAATATGTATTTGGTCGTTGCATGTAAATTATTAAATTTTATTTAAAACACTGATTTTTGCTATTAGCTAAATAACTTCTAATTATTATCTCATAGGAATTGACAAGTGGTAGTAAACATTGTACAGTCAAAGGTGGAAATATTTTAAATGACTTTAAGATTACTGCTCAAAAATCAGTGTTAGGTAAATATCACTGGCAATTTTTAAATTCAGTAATCTTATTTCAGATAAATTTTATAGTCTTCAACATATATCTACTGCTGGAATGTAAAACAAAAGAATTTATAATTTTTAAATGTAAACTTTTGGTGAGATATTAAATTATTTCATAACATATAGATGTCATAATGTTTTAATTATTTATACTTATCAGTTTATCATTGACTTAAGATATAAATTTGAAATTTGAATATACGATAACATGTATAAGCCCAAGCCACTCACTCCTGAATGAAGATTAGACAATTTATTAATGAAACCAGCTTTTTCTAAGCAGCTGTTTACATTATATTTACTCAACAACTTTGAAACAAGTATTTTTCACGCACATTCATAACTCTTTCTTAAACTTAGTAAAAATACTAAAAATCTTTATGACATGAAAACTAATATAAATTAAGAATTACTTTGTTTTTATCTTGATGTAAGTGAAATATCCATTTGATCATGTTCATCGATAATTGTATTGAGAAAGCTTTTCATGTGACTATGCACCACCTTTTTCTTTTTTCATCTTTATTGTTGAAAGTGTTAGAGATGCCTCCTTTCTCCCCAGTGAGCTCTTCTGCCCTGCCCCCTGCCCCCTGCCCCAGGCCTTCACTTCACTATTTCTGTGTCATGGGTTATGCATAGGTGCATTTAAATTCTTTGGTTAGTCTCTTCCATCCTCATTCCCCCCTTCTTTATGCTAGTGTCCTGTTCTTTTGAAACTGCTACCATGGCAGCTAAAAATTCAGAGCGTTCCAAAAGACAAAGAACTCTGGGCATTCTGTATTGGAATGTTGTAATTCTTGAGGTTTAAGGGCAAACTAGGAAGAAAAAGAAAATTTGTTGCCATTGATCTATTGAAGATATTGAATCCATAATTTAAACCTTTCTCTCAAATAAACTACAGGCCCACATGGCTTCATTAGAGAATCCTTTCAAATATTCAAGAAATAAATAATGTTAATATTTCCATGAATTATTTCATATGGTAGGGAAAAAAATGAATTTATTTTGAAACCACATCACCATAGAAACCTCCCAAGAAAGGGAAACTATATCGAAAAGTGTCTCATAAACACAGGTGCAAAAATCCTGAACAAAAAATTAGCACACCGAGTTCAGCGATGCACAAAATAAATAATACATCATCTCCAAACTGTATTTAAACATGAATGCAAGATTGAGTTAACATTGAGAAATCAATTAAGGTAATTTACTTTCATAAACAGAACAGAGGAGAAAAATTTCATTTCTTGCCATGAGAAAAGTAATTTCAGTAAATTCAGAGAAAGCATTTGATAGCACAAAAAGCATTTGCTAAAACAAAAATCACTTTCATGATTAAAAACCAAAACCAAACCAACAATATCATTACCACAAATGTCCTCTTAGTGCACTAGGAACAGAAAAGAACTTCTTTAATTCAATTATGAGTATTAAAAAAACCTGCAGAAACATATCAGATGATAAAATACTAGTAGTTCACAAATATATAAGAATGTCCACTATCATCACTTATATTCTTCACTGTCCTAGACTTTCTTACTGCTGCAAGCAAAGAAGTAAAATATGTAAGGATTGGGGGAAAAATAAGGCTCTCACTATTTGCAAATAACATTGCAAATATTTGTAATAAGACATTGTTATTATAATAAGATAGTAAAACTGTAGTAAACTATTAAAATAAGATTTAGCAAACTTATTGGATATAAGATCAATCTAAAATCAGCTTTATTTATATATATTCAACTAACAAACAATTGAAAAATAAATTTATAAATATTTATTATTTATATTGGCAGCAAAAGCAAAACACTTAGAAATAAATCTATGCAAGACCTCTAAACAGAAAAGTATAAGCATTACTGAGAGAGATTACAGAGATATAAATAACAGGGAGAATAGAACTTTTTTATGATTGGAAAATGTGATATTGGAAATAAGTTAAAATTTATCAAAGTGATTTACATGTTCTGTGGGTTTCCTGGAAAAATAATCCCAGCAATTTGTGTAGGCCTGTATGTGTAAATTGAAAAGCTGATTCTAATATTACTAGTGAAATTCCAGGAATAGTTTTGACAATCTTGAAAAGAATATCAACTCTTTTTTTTTTTTTTACTTTAACCACAGGACCACCATATTTGATTTTATTTAGTAACACTGAGCAAGTTTTAAGTCAAATACTTGTGATGTTTGATGAATTATATCATTTACATCTCTCTTAACTGCACCAGAAATAAGGAACTTTAAAACAAAAGATCAACTTTTTAAATATCTATAGTCAATCAAACTGTGTAGTGTTAACTTAAGGATCAATATGTAAACCAATGGATCAGAACAGGAAGTTCAGAGCAGGTACACATATTCATGAACATTTGCTCCTTGGACCAAAACTGATGAATCTCACAAACAATAAAGAAAAGTAAAATAAGCAATACATGTGATACTATTTCATTTCGATAAAATACAAAATCATGTAATGATATATGCTCTTACAAATCAGAGTAGAGTCCACTTTGGAGAGGTAGGGATGTGCTGATGATGGGATGCTGATTGTGCCTAATTTTTAGTTCTAGGTGAGGATTCCTTAAATGTGTTCATTTTTTGGTAATTCATAGAGCCACCCACATAATTTGTACATGTTTAAGCATGTATGATTTACTAAAAAAAAAAAAAAGTAAAAAGACAACAGGCGGAAGTGTTATTGTGTGAATTGACATACCTTTGTGTTTGTTTTTAATTTATTTTTTTTTAATTCTCACCTGAGGATATTTTTCCATTGATTTTTAGAGAGAGTGAAAGAGACAGGGAGAGGGAGAGAGAAATATTGATGTGAGAGAAACACATTGATTGGTTGCTTCCTTCACGTGCCCCAATCAGGGCCCAGGCTGGGGAGGAGCCTGCAACCTAGGTATCCTAGGTACGTGTCCTTGACCGGAATCGAACCCTGGACCTTTTGGTCCCCAGGTCCATGGTCTGTCCACTGAGTCAAACTGGCTAGGGCTCTTTGTGTTTATTTTTATAGTAGTCTGCCACTTAAAAACAGTCCTGTCTTGAGCAAGGTAACTTTTTTCCATCTCCATTTCATGAACAGTATAATGAGGAATACCTGATCTTTCTTATGATGTAAAATACATGCAAAGAACTTAGAAGTTTGTCTGGCACATAAATGTGAATCACTACCACCACCATCATCACCACCATTTTTTTTTTTTTAATTTGCTTATAGTGAAAACGACTTGTAGAATATCTTTACATCTGTGTCAAATGCTACTGGCATTATTGCTCCAGGACTACTAAATTTACTATTTGAATATTTTCATTATTGACAAATACATTATTTCAGATCTTTTCAAAAAAATCATACATATTAAGACTGTCTCTCCTTTGGTGTCAATTAAACAAATTAAGTTGAAGAGAGGCAAAGAAAATAACTCGTTGGCTATTTATTGATTGGTCATATTAGAAAGTGCAGATTCAATTAAAAGAAAATAAATGTCATGTTTAATAACAATATAATTCTAGAGAGGAAAGATTCCAAGTTTTCTAAAGTTTTTATAAATATTCATTTATCCATTTGTAAATTAATCATCTGGTTTCAGGCTTTTAATTTATTTTAATGTGTTGACTTGTGCTATGTTCATACAGTAATGTAGTAATAGTGTTCATATAATTGCAGATTGTCCCGTAGAGCGAATATAGTAAAGATTCAAAATCATGGCCTCAGGAAATTTCCTGTCACTGGCAGGAAACCAGCACTGTTTTATAGCTAACAGCGTTTGCTTCCTGTGCTTTTTCCATGGAAGGCTTTGCACATATACTTATCGATTGAATAAAAATATTGTATGAATGGGTAAAAAATGTGGTCTTTACCAAATCAGCATTCTAGAATTAAAATGTCTTGACGTTTGAACTTGTGCAGTCTGGCCCTGGCCTGGCCACTTTCCAGTTTTATGACCTTAACATCCCATCTGAGAGGGAGCTGCGGCTGCTCTACAAGTCCGCCTAAGTCAGTGGTTCTCAACCTTCCTAATGCCGCGGCCCTTTAATACAGTTCCTCATGTTGTGCTGACCCCCAATTTCACTGTTACAAATTGAACATAATTAAAGCATAGTGATTAATCACAAAACAATATGTAATTATCTATGTGTTTTCCGATGGTCTTAGGCGACCCCTGTGAAAGGGTCGTTCGACACCCAAAGGGGTCGCCACCCACAGGTTGAGAACCGCTGGCCTAAGTGACTCATCTAACGTAGAACCAGGCCTATTGAAGATGAGAAGCCTCAGGAATATCAGGACCAGAGACATTGGGGAGAGGATGGAGAAGTTTTAAAAGCTGAAATAGTTCTTACATTTTAATTGTGTTCCAAAAGTTATTTGAGCGCTAGAGATTAGGGAAAATAGCACAAGGAAAATAAGACAAGTAGGAATCAAGCATGATGAATGTGGTATTATTAAGGTGTTTTGAGGAACCAAGTAGCATTATAATTGTCTGAATTGTGCCCCCTCCAAAAATTTATATTTCATAGTGCCAACCCCCAGTATTTCAGAATGTGAATGGAATGTATTTGGAGATAAGGCCTATAAATAGGTGATTAAATTCACATGAGGTCATTAGTGTGGGTCCTAATGCAGTATGACTAGTGTCCTTATAAGGTGAGGAGATTTGGACACTGATAGGCACAGAGAGAAGACCTTCTGTAGTCAGAGGGAATAGATCACCATCTCCAAGCCTCAGAAGATATGAATCCTACTGACAGCCTGATGCTGAACTTCTGCCCTCTAGAACTTTGAGAAAATACAGGTGTCCCCCCAAATATGTATACACACTTTGAATAATTATCCATTTCAGTGGGTTAAATCTGAAAAGAAAGAAACATTGATTGAGCTATCTGCTGTTAAAGTGTGTATACATTTTTGGGTGACATCCTGTTTGTTTCCAATGTTTAAGCCACCTAGTCCCTGGTACATTTTTTTTCATGGCAGTCCTAAAAAACTAATCAAAGTATCATTTTTCCTCTGCTTAAGTAATAAAAAATTCACCTGTGAATTTAGATCTCATAGAAGAAATTGACCATCAATAGGTTGATTTTAACACTCCTACATTACCATTTTGCACAACCTTATAATTTCTATCTTCCCTTTGAGTCCCTGATTTCCGACACCCAGTTCTATATTTAGTTTGTGCTCTGGTTAGCATTAGAAGTCCCTTGTGTGTATTTTTTAAAATATATTTTTATTGATTTCAGAGAGGAAGGGAGAGAGAGAGATAGACACATCAATGATGTGAGAGAATCATTGATTGGCTGTCTCCTGCATGCCCCCTACTGGGGATCGAGCCCACAACCGGGCCATGTGCCCTTGACCGGAATCGAACCCCGGACTCTGCAGTCCACAGGCCTACACTTTATCCACTGAGCCAAACAGGCTAGGGCATGTGTGAGTATTTTTAATCATGCACTACAGTGGCTGTTTCTTTGCTGCCTCTTATGGAACTGTTACACTTAACATTTTCTTTCTTATATGCAAGTGGTTCTCAACCTTCCTAATGCTGCGACCCTTTAATATAGTTCCTCATGTTGTGGTGACCCCCAACCGTAAAATTATTTTCATTGCTACTTCATAACTGTAATTTTGCTACTATTGTGAATTGTAATGTAAATATCTGATATGCAGGATGTATTTTTATTGTTACAAATTGAACATAATTAAAGCATAGTGATTAATCACAAAAACAATATGTAATTATACATGTGTTTTCCGATGGTCTTAGGCGACCCATGTGAAAAGGTCGTTCGACCCCCAAATTGTCGAGATCCACAGGTTGAGAACCGCTGTTATATGCAGTTAAACTGATTTAGAACCAACTTGAGGTCTTAGAAAGCTTGTGTTTCCTTCTTAACCAGTAATATTAAAAAGATTTGGGGCTGTTGATCTAGCCCTGCACATACAGGCTAGGCCCTAACAATTTAAAACTAGAACCCCCCTGGTTCTGTGAAGTACACACAAAATTCAGCTGCCACATGACTTAAAAACAGCAAATATTTTGTAAATCAGTTTATAAAGGAACTTTAAAGATGTATGTAAGGTGCTCCTTTTGCCAAAACGTGAACATTTGTTTCATCTATGCTTACTTACGAAAAGCTGAAGGTGTGAAGTAAGCAATGAATTCAGGCATGCTGGAACTATGTGTGCCAGCTAAAGGTATGGTTTTTAGCTTACAGGATCGAAAGTCATCTAGTCCTTGCAGAGGGTAGCCTGAGGTCTTGGTGCCTTTTGCTTACTAACCCCCCAAAGCCGACCTCAAAGTTTCACACCTCAATGATGAAGTTTTGCTGGCTGTTAAGACTCAGGTAGTCTTACAGAATACTGCAGCACTGCAGTGGTCCCTGCGGAGCTTTTCCTGAGGTCCCCGCAACTTTGCCAAGCCTAGAGGTCTCCGTCACTTCTTCTGAAGCCTGAACATCTTTCCTAAGGTGTTATCCTGGCTCAAGTCCCTGCAGTCACCAGAGAACTGGTTTGCACATCTTGCCTAGATTTCAGGAACAAGAAGCCAAATGTTCAACTACAAAAATATTACCTGCAATTTTATTTTATTTTTTGTTAATCCTCACTGAGGACATTTTTTCATTGATTATTTAGAGAGTGGAAGGGAGGAGGAGAAACAGAGAGAGAGACAAACATCAATGTGAGAGAAACACATTGATCAGTTGACTCCCACTCATGCCCTGACTAGGGCCCGGGATTGAACCTGCAACCTAGGTGCATGCCCTTGACTGGAATCAAACCTGGGACACTTCAGTTCCCAGGCCAACACTCTATCCACTGAGCAAAACCGGCTAGGGTAGTATCTCCCAGTTTTTATTTTTTATTTTAAAATATATTTTATTGATTTTTTTTACAGAGAGGAAGGGAGAGGGACAGAGAGCCAGAAACATCAATGAGAGAGAAACATTGATCAGCTGCCTCCTGCACACCCCCTGCTGGGGATGTGCCCACAACCAAGGTACATGCCCTTGACCGGAATCGAACCCGGGACCCTTGAGTCCGCAGGCCGACGCTCTATCCACTGAGCCAAACCAGTCTGGCGTATCTCCCAGTTTTAAAATACCTTGCCCACAAACTAAAATCCAAGGCCCAATGTGTATATCCAGTACATGGGTAACCTTAATTGCTTCCTTAAATTACCTTCTTGTTTTATGTTTTAGAATATATAAAGCGTGTAAGTTATGATCTCTGATATTAACTGCTCAAAACTTCAAATGCCCTAGAGAGGGACAGGAGCTTGTAAAGCAAACTTTACAGCGCTCATTTAATAGTACTTTCTGTGGCTAAGAAGGGTAGAGATTATCTGTACCATTTTGAGATGAATCACTCTACCTACCCAAAGCAAAATGAGTGGAGTGATATAGAGAGGTCAGAAAGTGTAGTCATTGAGAAGCTTCTAATGGAAGTGAAAAAGCATTTCCCTTTCTCTCTCACAAGAAGTAGCAAGTGAATAGAGACCTACCATGGGAATATCTCTTGATGGAAGGACATGAAGAATAGGTATGAGAGCCTCCAGTTCTATAAGGGTTCAGGTTTAAAGATAAGTAATGCTACCCTAAGAAGCTTAAGGAAATGGCCAGAAAAGCAAGGGACTTGGAAATAAGATTTGAAGTTGCCAGACCAGGCAACAACAGCCTTTCATTTTCTTATGTCTGTTTGAAAAGGTCAACATTGACTTCAGTCGTGGAGATCAATTATGATATGTTCCAATTTAAATATCACTTTCAAGCCTAAAGTTCCATTTATTACCTTTTAAAAAATAATAAAACCAAAAACACCTGCTTAATTTTAACTTACATTCAAAAAACATTTCCTAAAGTTACAAGCACAAAATGCAATCACCATCGTGGTTTGTTTGAGTGGAGCAACTAATTACTTTATAGAAAATTACCTTTCTTCCTTAAAACAGCGTGAGGCTGCCAAATCTACTCCTGTTGTAGTGAGGAGCCTCATGCTTTTTGGCTTCTGGGCTCCATCTGCATTTGTCTGCATCTGCTTTCCTCCTCCTCAAACTCCCCTTAAAGGAGCACAGAGAATCTGCAATTCATGTCAGGGCACCCAGCCAGATTAGAAGCTGCCAAATAGCAACATCAGGTTTTGTGAGAAACATTAAGTTACTTAAGCCTTCTCTCTAGCACAGCAATGATGTTGCATGAAAGGTTATGCAGTTTGAGTCTCTATTTCCACCCTGCTGGGCAAAGATGATTTGGGAGTGAAAATGTGAGGTTCTGATGTGATTTGCAAATTTCATGGTGACCTAACCTTTTCAACTGCTATTCTCATTGTGGTTGGTTATCATGTTAGTGATTTTATTTTTACTGTGTTGTTGTTTTTCTGTTTGTTTGTTTTGTAGTTGTCACACTACAGCATGGAGAGTGGAATGTGAATAATGTCACATACTACATTTTTAAAGTGTTAGGCAGTTCTCCTCACATCTTCAGTATACTTTGTAGCAAAAGTGATATGTGTTTTCACTTCGGTTATTTTCTTCCCAAGAAATTATTGTGGTCTGATTCATGATAAAGAAATTTAAATTTTAAAAATGAAAGCAATAAGAAACTTCAATGGCCAGAAATTGAATGAGGTATTTGATTAATTTTTTCAGTATTAATTTTTCTCATCAATAATTGTAATAATAGTATATCTTTATAGTTTTACTTTGAGACTTAAACAAATTAATATATGAAAAAAAATTTAAAGATGTATTACTAGAGGTGAACGAAATTAGCTGCAATTATTATATTAATGCATATTTTGAATTCCAAGTAAAATTTAGGTATTGTTGTAGCACTGGCAGAAATATTTTAAATCTTTATAATAGTCTGTGGTTTGAAAATCTGCTTTCACATACATCAATTCATTTGATTCTTAAGGAAACTTCATAAAGATAATAATATAAAATTAGAAAACTAAATATAAATATCTACTTATTCATAATAGTTAAAAGGAAAATATTTTTTATGACTTATTCAGAGTCACGGAGGAGTGGACTACTCAACCTTTTCTAGGTTGTTTGGCTGATCCAATAATTACATTGACATAAAACAGATTAACAAGAGAAAAACAAATTTGATTTTATATTTACAGGAGCCCCCTGAAAAAAACTGGAGACAAAGAATTGACCAAAGCAGACAGATGCTATACTTTTTAGACAAAAACAAGACAAAACAATAAATTGTGAAGAATGGACAACACGTATAAGCATAACCAATGGGCACAAGACACTGGTGGGGGGGAAGGTGAGGGCCTGTGCCAGAGGGTAGGGGAGGCCGGAGGGAGGTCAATGGGGAAAAAAAGGAGACATATGTACTACTCTTTGTAATACTTTAAACCAGGGGTCCTCAAACTACGGCCTGTGGGCCACATGCAAATACAAATATTGTATTTGTTCCTGTTTTGTTTTTTTACTTCAAAATAAGATATGTGCAGTGTGCATAGGAATTTGTTCATAGTTTTTTTTTTAAACTATAGTCCAGCCCTCCAACTGTCTGAGGGATAGTGAACTGGCCCCCTGTTTAAAAAGTTTGAGGACCCCTGCTTTAAACAATAAAATAAATTTTTTTTAAAAAAAAAGAAGTTTGTGATTAGGGCAATAAACTAGTGAGGAAGTAACAAGATTTGTTTATACAACCTTTTTGTCCCTAATTCCTTATTTCTGGTGATAAGAGTCCCTTTATCTTCCTGGTATAGGGAGGGTACCTTTCACATGGGAGATTTATTTTCTGCTTTCAGGGGGACAAAGGAGGGTCACGGTGTTTTGTATTCTTCTTTTTTTTAACCTCTTTACTTTCATAGTTTTATTTTTAAATAAATTTACTCTTTAATGAAATTATATAGGTTTCAAGTGTACAACACTATAATATATCATCTTTATATTGCATTGTGTGTTTACCACCCAAAGCTGAATATCCTTCTGTCACCATACATTGGACCCTCTTTGCCCTTCAATACCCACTCATCACCATTCCCTTCTGGTAACCATCATACTGTTGTCTGTGTCTATGAGTTTTTATTTATTTGTTTGTCTTGGTTGTTCCTTTTGTTATAGCATAATCAAACTTCCCCTTCACTTGTGGGAGCAAGGTGGCAGTTCTTGCAATACATTTAGAAAAATAATTTTCTAAGATTCACATGGGAGGATGAGGTGTGGAAAAAGGCTTTATTTGTATGAAGTTACATTCCTTAGCTTTCAAAGCACCCTGCCCCTTAAGCCCATCCTGGAATAGGTACAGCTAGTGGCCCAATAGAGTCAAAAGCAAGTCCAGTGCATCCAAGCTAATTAAAGCACACTAGTCTATAGGGGTCTCCCGCATGGCTGTGAGTCATGTGGGTGCAGGGGAACGCAACCCCCTAAAACAGGAGTCCTAAGAGGGCCCTGCACATGTGAAGAGAGAAAAAAACAAAGAGCACATGCTTCTTTGTTTAGAAGTTTAAATGTTCAAGTTTTGTGCACTTGCAGTGGCCACTCCCATCCTGGCCACTGACTTGTTTGCAGGTGTGACTGATGGGAAAGCATCATCCCACATCACTCAGACATTACTGGCCATGCATCTAAATTCCCTTTGTCCCATCCATCCCCGCATCAGTCAGCGGGGAACAGATTTGGAGACTGTTAAATGCAGCTTTTGACAAAGCTGTACAAATGCCATGCCTATATCTAGTTTTCCCTTTCCTTCTTTTGTGTTAAATAATAACGAGGTCATTACAATGGCATACATTTGTTGTTTTCAGTTTTATATCCCACATCTGAGTGATGTCATATGGTTGTTGATTTTTTACATTGGACATTTTGCTTAGCATAATATTCGTAAGATCCATCTGTGTTGTTGCAAATGATGGCATTTCATCTTTCCTTATGGCTGAGTAGTATTCCATTCTATATTCATGGTGGCCAAGGCATGGAAACAAAGTGTCCTTCAATTGATGATTGCATGAAGAAGATGTGGCACGTATACTGAGTGTTCTTATTATACAGGCTGTTGTTTTTCTTTTTGTATATATATATATATATATATTTATTTCTGAGAGGCAGGAAGAAGGAGAGAGATAGAAACATCAATGATGAGAGATAACCATTGATTGGCTGCCTCCTGCATGCCCCCCACCAGGGATTGAGCCTGCAACCCAGGCATGTGCCCTTGACTGGAATCAAACCTGGGACCCTGCAGTCTACAGGCTGATGCTCTATCCACCGAGCCAAACCAGCTAGACTCTAGCATACAGGCTGTTTTTAAAGTAACTTTAATTCAAAATAATTAATATGCCCAAATGTCATATTTTGGTGTGGCATATTCTGTTCCCGTTCAGTCACTTGGTTACTATGAACAGGCAGAACCTGAGGATTTTGGATACAAATCTGACTGTTCTATGCTGTGTATCTTCAAAGCTCAAAGGGACATGAGAATCTTAGAATTCTTGGGGAAATTTGTTCACACTATACTGAGTGGAGCATGCTTTTTCCTGCTTGGCTCATAGGTATAATTAGCTGATAACTCCAAAACACTTCATCATTATATATTTGCGTATACACATGATTTTAAGGATGCCCCAGAAAAGAGGGGCTGATGCAGAGTTTGAGATGGAATAAAAATCAGAGGATAGATATGCCAACATGCTGTAAACCAAGTGGCTTAGAGAAAATAAGTAAGCACAATAATAATACAAAAGATGATTTTATCCATGAGTTTAAATAATAAATTAATACTAGAGAAATATAAATGAGGAGGTTGGGTTAGAAGCTTTATCATTCAGGGTATCTTTTAAGTCCTTAGTTATTTAAGTGTGAATGTGTCTGTTTCCTTTTTCTTTACATATACTCACAAACACAGTATTCATGCCTCATTTGCTTACCTTTTAAATAAATTTTCTGAATAATTACAGGGAGTATCACTATGGAAAACTTTCATCATTTATTCAACTTTATTTAAAATATGTTATTAAGAAAGAGATCATAAACTATTTCTAACAAGTCAAATTATCAATCTTAATGTATCTCATTATTTTATTAGACATAGACAACAAATGGATGTCCCACAGGATTAGAAGATCTGAGGTTATAGAATGGGTTTCTCAACGTCTCACTCAAAAGGCAGAAGAAACATAAAGAATTTTGAGATGAGATATTACGAACACTTCTCCATATTGTTTCTAAATCATTTCTATCCCACAAATTCATATGATGAAAGAGGCAGAAACACAGGTTTATTATTCTATCTTGTCCAGGTCCCTTTTCTCCACTGGTATTTCCTAATGGGCAACTGCACCAATTGTTTCTCCATTCTGCTTTTGAAGAATGGGATTTTCATATTTACATTTCAATGAAGCTGCAGCCTAAAAGCAAGATGCACAAAATGACTATTATTCTAAAGCAATTGTTAGGGTAATTTAAATAATAAAGGAAATTAATTATGTAAATGTCCAGCTATTCTCACCATTTAGCCTGGATGAGTTCCAGCAGAGAACAGGAAAAGTTGTGCATCTTTCCTTTTTTCCTTCAATACCCTCTGAGAATACTATTCACTTGCACTAAACTGCTCAATAAAAATGATACACTTTTAAAAATAAGTATGCTGGCACACATACTGTATAGAGAGGAGCCTAACATACTTATAAAACAGCATTGATATTTAGGGTTGAAGGAGTGAAGGTATAATTTTAACAATAGTAGAGTAGTTTATATCTCATAGTAAAACTAAGAAAGTGCCTTTTTATAGCACCTTCCATAGCTGGAAGGGAATTCAGAGATAATTGAATCCTACATCTTCACTTTAGATAGACATGCTGATGTGCAGAAAAGACTAAGCTTCACGCCTAAGGCCATATCACTGGTTAGCAACAGAGCCAAGCTATTTGACAGGGAGACCAGAGCACTTTTTTGTACGTAATAGCTGACTTTATACTGAGTGATAAGTTTGTTTTACTTCTTCTTAAATAGTGAACATTCTAGGAGCTTTTATTTTGTGATTTAAGGAGAAATTTTTTTCTGGTTCCTGGTTTTACATGAGCCTAAAGAAGAAAATCCTTCCATGATTGGCCTATCCATGAAGACATTTCTCTATGTACTCTTGTGGCCCTTGAGTCACAAAGTACTTGCTTGTGATTGTAAGATTCCTGTAAAAATCCTTAGCTATGATTTATACATTCTTGAATTTGTCTGAGGGGAGTAGAGAAGATACAGAGGTAGTACTTTGAGCAGACCTTCATTTGGGAGTGATAGCTAGAGGAGATAAGTGAAGAGGAGAATGGGAGGCAGTTTATGAGAAAACCTATTTCAGGAGCTCATATTCATTTAACAAACATGCACTGAACGTAGATCAAAAGCACATACGATATTTTTAAAGTCAATCAGAAGTGATCCCTGCTTTTAACTTATGAGCAATGAATTGAGGGTATCAGGTAAAACATAAAGCACACGGTGAACTGAGATCATTCTGAATAAACACTTAAAGAAAACATGGAACATAATTAGTGCTGAGCAGATATTCTCAGGCACTAAATTGAGAGACAATAAACCCTGTAATAATGCTTGTAGGCTAATATAAGGATACGGGGTATTTGTAGTAGGGATTGAATAAAGTGATAGGAATTTAACTAATATATTTGACAGAAGGAACATGAAGGAAGCAGTACAAGGAAAATCAGGAAGTCAGAAAAAATAGTAGGCTCTTCAATAAGCAAGATTAAATATAATTCTGAAAAGATCTGTTCCTTTACGTTGATAATAAACTTATGTAAGAAATGTAAGTATGTCAACCCGTCAATTGTTACCTGAGATGAATAATAAAGTGGCCCAGATTCTTTTGTCTGTTTTAATTTTCTCTGTGAATTGCCTTCATTTCAGAATTGTACTCTCTTGATAAAAGAGACCTAACTACATAATAATGGTCTTTTATATGTATACTAGAGGCCCGGTGCACAAAAATTTGTGCACTCGGCGGGGGGGGGGGGGGGGGGGGGGGGAGGAGGGGTCCCTCAGCCCTGCCTGTGCCCTCTCGCAGTCTGGGACCCCTCGGGAGATAACGACCTGCTGGCTTAGGCCTGCTCCCGGGTGGCAGAGGGCAGGCCCAATCCCTAAGTGCAGCCCCTGGTCAGGCTCAGAGCAGGGCCGATTGGGGAGTTGGGGCACCGCCCCATCATGCACAGAGCAGGGCGGATCGGGAGGTTGCAATGCCACCCTCAGTTACACTCAGGATAGACTGATTGGGGGGTTGGGGCACTGCCCCCTGTTACACTCAAGGCAGGGTCAATGGGGAGGTTGCGGCGCCACCCCGTCACGCACAGAGCAGGGCCGATCAGGGGGTTGGGGCGCTGCCCCCTGTCACTCACAGAGTAGGGCCGATAGGGGAGCTGGGCCCTACACAGAGCAAGGCCCTTGGAGGGGGGTTGGGGCGCCACCCTCTATTACCCACAGAACAGGGCTGATCAGGGGTTTGGGGCGCCACCACTGTCACACTCGGGGCAGGGCTGATGGAGAGGTTATGGTTCTACCCTGTCACACACAGAGCAGGGCCTATCAGGGGGTTGGTGTGCTGCACCCTGTCACACACAGAGCCGCAGGGCGATCGGGGGATTGGGGAGCTCCCCCCTATCAGGCACAGAGCAGGGCTGATCAGGGGGTTTGGGCGCTGCCCCCTGTCACGCTGATCCCAGTGCCGGGAGCCTCGCTGCTCCTCTGATCCCGGTGCAGGGAGGCATATTACCCTTTTACTATATAGAATAGAGGCCTGGTGCACAGGTAGGGGCTGGCTGGTTTGCCCTGAAGGGTGTCCTGGATCAGGGTGGGGGTCCCCACTGGGGTGCCTGGCCAGGCTGGCTGAGAGGCTGAGGGCTGTTTTCCCGCTGGCAGTTGACTAAAAGCTCCCAACTGCTCCTTGTTTTCTTTTTTTTTTTTTTTATTCTGGGCCAGCTTTAGCTCTGAGGCCTCGCTGCTGAAAACATGGATACAATGTTGCGGTCCGGGGCTGACTGAAAGCCGGTTTTGTTTAGCTTCTTATTTGCAACATAGTAATAGTTGCTTAGAGTTGCAGTTGAGAGTCCGGCAAGTGAGGCGGGGAACGTTGGAGTCTGCAGTCCCTGGAGGAAGCAACCCTCCCTGCTCGCTTCAGTGCATGGCTGCCGGCCGCCATCTTGGCTGACAGTTAATTTGCATAAGGATATGCTGATTAGCCAATGGGAAGGGTAGCGGTCATACGCCAATCACCATGTTTCTCTTTTATTAGTGTAGACTAGAGGCCCCGTGCACAAAATTTGTGCAGGGGGGTCCCTCAGCCCGGCCTGCATCCTCTCCAATCCGGGACCCCTCAGGGGATGTCCAACTGCCAGTTTAGGCATGTGGGATCAGGCCTATACCAGCAGTTGCACATCCCTCTCCCAATCCAGGACTGCTGGCTCTTAACCTCTCACCTGCCTGCCGGCCTGATCCCAAACTGCTCTCCCCTGCCAGCCTGATCCGTAACTGTTCTTCCCTGCTGGCCTGATTGCCCCTAACCACCTCTACCTTGGCCCCACCACCATGGTTTTGTCCAGAAGGACGTCCGGTCTAATTAGCATATACCCTTTTATTAGTATAGACTAGAGGCCTGGTGCATGAAATTCGTGCACGGGGGGGGGGGGGGGGGGTTGTCCCCTCAGCCCAGCCCGCACCATCGCCAATCCAGGACATCCCTCTCACAATCCTGGACAGCTGGCTCCTAATTGCTCACCTCCCTGCCTGCCTGATCGCCCCTAACTGCCCTCTCCCTGCCAGCCTGGTCACTTCTAACTGCCCCGCCACCCCTGCTGTCCTGGCTACCCCCAACTGCCCCCTGCTGGCCTGGTCACCCCTCATGGCCCCCCATCAGCCTTGTCACCCCACACAGCCTACTTGTTCAATCGTTTGGTCGTTCCTCACTAACCCCCTGCCTGCCTGGTTGTAGACAACCATCTTGTGAGGGCATGAGGGTTAATTTGCCCATGTTTCCTGAGGCCTTGCAGACTACACATGCAATGGAATGATGGACTGCAGTGGGGAACACAACGTAAGCTAGCCTGATGCTGGATTGGACACTGCTCCAATATGGCAGGGAAACTTTGGACATTGGCTCATTTTAGTCCTGTTTAAACCACAGCTACACTTTGATAGGGGACTGAAGGAGAGGGGACCTTGGGAACTGAGGTTTGTAATTCCATAGTAATAAAAATCACTTGTTCTCTGAGAAAATTCTAGTTCTTGGGATATCACAAGAATTTCACTCCCATGAGGAACAGGTGGGGATGAGGACCCCCACTTCTACCAACATCGTTAGGGACTAAGCATGACCTGTAAATTTCCATGTTTGCTTCATGACAGCCTACTGAATGATAGCAGACTTATAAGTAAAGAAAATCAATACTATTTTACCAAGAAACAGAGTGCCTCAAGTAGAACAACAGTTTTGAAAAATTGAAAGAAAATAAAAAGCCCCACCCTAACAAACAACAGATTTTGCTGTTTCTGCCAAATATTGCTCTGTCTCTAAGCCCCATTTCTGAAAAGGTGTGGAAATTAATCAATGAAATATATATATATATATATTTTACAAATTTCATATCAATAAACTCTCTGATTGCAATTTAAATGCTTGGATGTTGATTTAAATCATTAATATACTTTTTAAAAAATGTCTTGAATTCAAGTCATATGTGACCATGTCATTTGACAATGAAATTGTGGACAAAGACTTTGTTTTATTCAAACAACTGTACAATATTTTTGTAGTGACTAAATGGTGTTTCTTGAGTATACTTAAAAGAGTTTTATTTTTGTTTTTTGGGGTTTTTTTTTTTGCATTGAAGTGTCCCTTTCATAAAAAAAAATCTTCACATGCCCTACTTACACTTGCCTATCCTATATAATAAAAGTGTAGTATGAAAATTGTCCCCTGGATGAGGAGTTGTCTGGGAGTTTGACCAAGGGGCAGGGCTGGCCAGGGGGAGGGAGAGAGGCCCTGGTAGTGGCAGGTGGTCTGGGGAAGGGAGGGAGCCACTAGGGACCCTACCAATGCACAAGTTTCGTGCACTGGGCCTCTAGTACCTTATAAATGTATAGAAGTTACCTGTTGCATATAGATATAGGTATACCAGTAAGTGTAGGTAATATATCAAGTGATATAGATAGCCTGACCAACTACAGGAAATTTCCTGAGGCCCTGATTTAGAATCTTTACTATATCTGCTCTACCAGACAATCTGCAATTATATGAACAATGTTATTACATTACTATATGAACATGGCACTAAACACACTAAGTTAAAAGCCTGAAGTCAGATAATTCGTCTCCAAATTGATAAACAGATATTTGTAAAAAAATTTAGAAAGCTTGGAAACTTTCCTTCCTTAAATGATATTGCTATTAAACATGACATTTGTTTTTCCTTTTATTGAGTCTGCATCTTCTAATATTACTAATTAATAAACAACCAAGGAGTTACTTTTTTTTGCCTCGCTTCTACTTAATTTGTTTAAATGACACAAAGGCAAGACTGCCTTGAAATTTATGATTTATCTGAAAAATTCTGAAATAATGTATTTGCCAATAATGAGAATCTTGAAACCATAAATGCTGTGAAGCAATGTACTAGAGCAGCAATGCCAGTGACATTTGATGAAGACGTAAAGATGTGCTATAAATTCTTTTTAATCAATGTTCTGTTCTGATTCAAAGGAAGCGAATTATCTTCTCCTTCATTTAAACACAAAACAAAGTTTAAGGGGTTGTATAGGTATATTTACTTCCCAGCAAATCTCCAGAAGTCCTCCAGCATAACTTAGTACATTTCCTAGTAGCAACCAACAGAAGGTTAGCAGGGACCAGAACTCTTAACAAATATGGCCACCAAAAGCCAGGACTCTTTAAAACTGGTCTAGCATAAAAGAATAGCATTTTGAATATGCTTCCACCAAGGAGCAGCCACTATGAGCTGAGTACGAGGTGCTGCTACCATGATGGGAATAAAAATTTCGTGATTATGCATTTGGCCACCACAAAGAATCATTATTAAGAGCCACAATGCGGAAAAAGCGCTGCGCACATGGGCTACCCCTGGGATCAGAGACTTCAATTTGCATATTGCTTAGAGAGCACTGCAGCTCTGGCAATAAGGAAAGAATAATTCCTGAAAGAAATAGCCCACGTTGTTTTACTTTAATTTCTATGACCCTCAAGTTTATTATTATTTTTACTTTATTTTATTCTATTTACAGATCATAAAAATTATTCTGAGAAAAGCAAAACAAAACAAAACAAAAGACTCCCCACAAAAACCCTTTTTCTTAAGAAGCTTGATGTTTTGGAGTCTTAGATGCTCTCTGAGTGTTAAAACAATTGAGCCAGAGACCTTGAGGATGGAATTCTTGATGAACCACATTGTTCAATAAAACAAGATTTTCCAAATTCTGATGCATTGATAGGAATATTTTCAAGCTTTTATGCAATAAAAGTACAGGTATCAGAGGGGGTTTTTTGTTTGTTTAAATGTGTTTTTTTTTTAATTACATGGAAAATACATTCTTATAAACATTACAATCTTTTCTAGGGAAGACTTTTCTTTTTGATTATAAAGGACTAACTTGTAGCAGACTAATCCTTCCACTAAGAACAGCTGTAGAGGTTAGATAAAATTAATTTTTACAAAAAGCTGTTTGAACTTATTACAGAACAAACAAAACTGCCAGAATTAAGGAAATCTGAGTTTCAATTTCCCTATTAAAAGAATCGTACTAGTAGTTAATACTTTATAGAAGGCAATGATGATGACGATGGTGATAGCTAATATTTATACAATGCATACTATATGTCAGGTATTGGAAGATGTACATTTCTTTCTTTTTTAACAGTACCATGTCGCACTACTATTGTAACCCCTATTTTACAAATGACAAAATATCTAACAAGTGCCAGATTCTGCATGTGAAAATAATTTTCTCCAGCTCCAGGGATTTTGAGTTCAATCGCTCTGCCATGGAGCCTATCTGCATATCAGAAGTAAGATAGACCTGAGTCACAGAATCTCCACAACAAGCTTGTGCCACTTTTGTCCGTGGCTCCTGCTGCTCCCTCTGTTTGTCCCTTTCCCACCTTCACAGCTGAAACGCTCTTTACCCAGAGGTGTTCAAGATTTTGGTCATTTCATTTAAGTTTCTATGTAGATATCACCTTCTTAAAAAGTTCTTTCCTGGCCTCACTGGTCACATGACACCAACCATTATTCATTTTTATTATTTAATAACATGTAAGTGAGCATTAAATATATGACGTGACTCATACACACACACACTGTAAGCTCTATGGGTTTGGGGTGCTTCCCTCCTAAAACAGTTCCTGATTTATAGTATGCATTCACAATATTTGTTTATCATATTAAACTAATAGTATCTATTGTCAAAAATCCAGAAATAGCAAAATTAAAACCACCAGATCAGTACAATAGATTTTAGTAAGAGTTTATGGTGCATATAAGAACAGTTTTCAAACTGGGAGCTTTCAAATTCAAAACTGATATGAGGCTCAGAGGCATGACATTCATTACAGCATGGCTTATAAAGTGAAAATGAGGAAATTGTTTAACCTTTGCAGTGATTGGACATTACATTGGGGATATCCAGATGGCAGAGGATTGGTTAAAAGTGATGATCTTATCCCATTTTTACAAAGATAATCTAAGTTAAGTTTCACTTATGTTCATTAAATAAGCTATATTTAGTTTTACTATGTGGATTAAATGTATTTGTCTGCTCAGAGAATTTTCACGTCTGATCTCTATTTTGTATGCAATTTTAACACTACTTTTATTATTTAAGTTATTACAAGCTGCATTAGTGATATATAAAACATAGAATAAAGTACTGGAAACACTATAAAGTATAATGGCTTTATTAGTTAAGGTTCTTCTAACTAAGAGAACAGAACCAATAGGAACTATACTATATCCATGAGGAGATTTATTACAGGGATTTGATCATGTGATTATGACCACCAAGAAATCTCATGATTGGCTATCTTCAAACTGCTGTAATCCAATTGCAGTCCAAAGGCCCATGAACCAGAAGATCCTGTGGCTAAAGGCAGGAGAAGATGCATATCCCAGCTCAAACACAGAGAGCAAATTCTTCCTTCTTCTGCTTTGTTTGTTTGTTTGTTTGTTTGTTCTATTGGGGCACTCAACTAATGGGTTGCATGATGCTCCCTGCATTGGTGAGGGTGATCTTTACTGATCCAAATGCTAATCCAGACCTAGCTGGTTTGGCTCAGTGGATAGAGTGTCAGCCTGAAGACCAAAGGATCCCCGGGTTCAATTTCAGTAAAGGGCACCTAACTTGGTTGCAGACTCCTCCCCCGCCCCCCCCCATGGACCCTGGTCAGGGCTCTTGTAGGAGGTAACCAATCACATCCATGTTTCTCTCTGTCTTTCCCTCTCTCTTCCACTCTCCCTAAAAATCAGTGGAAAAATTTCCTCAGGCGAGGTTTAATAACAACAACAAAATGCTAACCCAAATGCTAAACTTTTCCAGGAACACTCTCACAAATGCAAAATAATGTTTTGCTAGGTATCTGTTCATCTTCTTAGTGAAGCTGACACATAAAATTACCATCACAATAGTAATAAACCATACAGTGTGAAAAATATCAACTCAATTTCTAAAAATGAGTAGAGAAACAGTAAATATTAAAATAGTCTCAATGTTTGAGGTGTTCAATTGTTTCTTTTTTCCTTATTTATTTGATCCCAAATAAATTCTTGTCACTCATCCTTTGATTATTAACAATACTCTTAATTTCTAAAGAGGAAACTGAAGTGTTAAGTTACTGAATTATTATGTATGCTTTAAACAGTTTAACCAAATTTAAACTTATGCCCATGTTATGGGTCTGAAAATTTATTCAATTTTGGCAAGTGCTCCTAAAATTGTACTTTCACTTAATAAATAAGACATCTAAATATTTCATGATAAAGGACATAGTAAGCTGATTTAGAATTTTTCAGTTTTCTTTCTATTGTGTCTTATTCTATTAGGTATACCAAACATATTGTGTCAATGTAGCATTTTCTCTCTCCTGTGGCTACAAAACACAGTTTGTCTTTCAAGGGGGCGGATAACTGGGATCAAGTCACAAAGGCATTTTACCTGTCACAGACTCGGAGCACACCACAGAGAGCAAAACTGATGGTGCTGTGCATCTGTGCATTCAACATTTCATGGCTCAAGCTGCTAGACTCTTTTCTGCATGACCAACTGACTAATTGCTGTGCTTGGCCTTTTCCATTCTCTTCAATTAATGCAATGCACACTTGCACATAGCAACAGAGTCATCCATACAGAACAGAATCTGGGCCAGAATTAGGCTCTAAATCCCAGAAGCACCTGTTACAAATATAAAGCGCCCAGATGGTCCAGTCTTTGAGGGGAAGTGTCAAGCATTGACTTATCTGTCTTTCTTAGTTTTAGTTTAAGGTCAAAAACACGCTCTGTTGGAAGTAAGGTGCCAAATGAAAATCCTAAAAATACCTAGGATTACTATAGAAACTTCCTGATTTGTTTATCACAATCTCTATTGCCCAGTGGAGCTCATTGTTATCATTTTTCTAAGCAGGCAAATGGCTTTATTCTATGATTACATGGCAGGCTTCAGTATAATTAGATAGGTTTATTTAAACACAGCTGTAAATCATAAAAAGCTGAAATATTTGATGATTGTAAATTCAGCAGTTTGTATATTCAAACTTTAGTCTTCAATCAATTTCATTGTTCTGGTTTTGTTTGGGGTTCTAGAAAATGCAAATATTACCTTAGCTTAGCTCAGTTTTTTTTATTGTTTTCATTTCTTTATAGCATACAACAAAAATATCCCATTATTATATTTATATGTTTCAAGTGAATCTTATTGATATATAGTGTTTATGTTCTTCCTTTTCTCTTTCATTGACATAATGCGTAAATTGTACTTTTGTCACCTGCATAATCTTTGGCAACAATTTAGAGAACTATCTAGCTTTTTTGTAAAAAGTATAAATATAATACATATGACTTTTGCTCCTCATTCTCAAATTCTACATGATTTATCATAAACTTCCCTTGGAATTAATATTTCATGCAATTATCTATAAGCTAAGAGGAAAAAGTTATTTTCTGAAAACAACCACTCGTTTGTTAAAAACTGAGTGATTTGCCCTAGCTGGTTTGGCTCAGTGGATAGAGCATCAGCCTGCAAACTAAAGGGTCCCAGGTTCGATTCCGGTCAAGGGCACATGTCAGGGTTGCGGGCCTGATCCCCAGTAGGGAGCATGCAGGAGGCAGCCCATCAATGATTCTCTCTCATTATTGATGTTTCCATCTCTCTCTCCCTCTCCCTTCCTCTCTGAAATAAATAAAAATATAGGTAAAGGAGTAAGAGATCAACCAAAGGACTTGTATGCATGCATGTGAGCATAACCAATGGACACAGACTGGGGTGGGGGCGGGGGAGGACATGTGCTAGGCGGTGGGGACGGCTGGGGAGAGGTCAATGGGGGAAAAGGAGACTTATGTAATACTTTTAACAAGAAAGAATTTAAAATATATATTAAAAAACTGAGTGGTTTTTAAATATTGCAACCAATAAGGATTTGGGTTTTTTTGTTTTCCTGCTCATGCCAAAGTTCTCAGGAATTTTCCCACCAAAGCAATCACAGTGGCTGCCTCTCATTTCAGACTTGTAATGGACACAACACATACATTACATTTTACAACTTTTATTCAAGGTCACAATTGCCAATTGACATAATTTATTTTCCCCTTTATTTTTTTTTTCTTAAAAGGGGATACATCTTAAAACAATAAGGTCTGGATATTTCTTTACTTTCTTACAAAGTTTAAGTGATGATATTAGTTGCCACACAATATTCATGTTCCAAACAGATGTTCTTTATTATCATTTAGAAATGTTACATATTTTGCTGAGGTATATTATATTTTTAAGCATTTGAATTAGAATATCTATGAGTACTGAATTGTTTACAAGAATAGTTTTTTCACTTGATAAAACCATCATATAAGAGCTCAAAAAATTTAAAAAAATAGTTGACTTAAACATGTAAAATGCATATATGTGTACATATATGTCAAATATATGTATAAATCTATATATTCTTATAGAAAAGTAAAGTAATTGTACTGAGAACATAATATTCTTGAAAAGAAATTGAAATAAGATGTTCTGATTTCTAATTAACTTTTGTTTAGCCACAATCCCGTTTTAGGAACTGATTATGACATAAGCAATATGCTTAAATATTTTAAGTTATACACATTCACAATGAACCTATATCTTTATTATAGCAAAAATTACAGAGCTTCTATATTGAAAGGTCATACCAACATTTCCCCTCAAGTAAAATCAAGGGCGAATTTTCATTTTGGTCCAAAGGATAATGTGCAAATTTAACTTATGAGATAGATATATCTGCTCACTTCACTTTAAAATAGCAGAGATAGAAACGTTATCTTTGTAATATTGCTTGCTACTTGTCATAATTTAAAATGAAAAGAAGAATTTTGACCTTGCAAACTAACACCTATCAAAGAAGTAAAGTAACAGCCTAGCAATAGCAGCTGATATATTTTTTAAAATATTTTTTTTATTAATTTCAGAGAGGATGGAAGAGGGAGAGAGAGATAGAAACATCAATGATGAGAGAAAATCATTGATCGGCTGCCTCCTGCACGCTCCCTACTGGGGACCGAGCCCGCAACCCCGGCATGTGCCCTTGACCGGAATCGAACCTGGGACCCTTTGGTCCGCAGGTCGATGCTCTACCCACTGAGCAAAACTGGCTAGGACAACAGCTGATATTTTTTAACCCCAAATTTCTACTGGAAATATCTGCATGAGCTACACAAAATGTATTCAAGTTTGAAGAAATCAAGAAGGCCAAATTTTTGAAGGAATTGCAGACCAAGATTAGTGAAAAGTGGGGGGAATGCATAGGGCTACAAAGGTGAGTGAGGCAGTTAAAGCATGCATCTGTTCCTGAAAGCATGGTTGAAAAGCTGAGCATAATTCTAAATAGTATGGCTTTGAGGAAGACATGTACTATGAACTTAATCCCATCTTTGCAGGGAGTTAGGACTAATTTTGATCATCTCAAATCCTCAGTGGATTAAAGTGATGTGTCACTGCTAATGCTTTTAACCTAGTGGTCTTCTAGCCTCCAGTGAAATCCCTTCTGGAGAATGGTAAAATCTCTCAGAGCTGAAAATTATCTCTAACATTTTCACAATATATAGTGTCAGTATAAAAACTGATTAGACATATGGTAAAACTATATGATGAAAAACAAGAGAAACAACATGTAGTAGAAAGATAAAGAGGGAAGTCAGATAATGTCAGTGTCATTCACAACATTTAAAAAATAATTATGCCTAATATGACTAAGGAAATAAAAGGTAATATTGAAAATTTTGGCAGAAAACTAGTAGCCTTTGAAAAACTAAACTAGAATATCAGATATATCAGTTAATAAAGGGATTAGATAACCCTGAATATATGTTCTCACACTGGGATCTGCAGTCAGTCCTCACTATTCACAAATTTCATATTTGTGATTTCACCTATTTGGCACAATTTAACTCCAAAATCATTGCTCATGGTGCTTTCCCAGTCATTCAGGGGTATATGTGTGTGTAGAACAGTGAAGACTGAATTACTCATGCACACAACCCAGCTGAAATCAAGCAAGACAGCACTCTCCTTTCTTATATCAGCTCTCATATAGTAAAGAAATGCCCTTTTGTGATCTATTTAATGCCTCATTTCTTGCATGGCTGAGCTTTCTATTGATACTTTCACTGTTTAAAATGGCTTCAAACATAGTTCATAATTGCCGTGTAGTGTTCCTAAATGCAAGAAGGCTATGATTTGCCATATGGAAAAAGATATATGTTGGGTAGGCTTCATTCAGACATGAGCTGTGGTGCTGTTAGTCATGAGTTTAATGTTAATCAATCAACAATGTTTAGTAAATAAGTTATTTTTAAGATAAAACATGCATAAAACAAGGTTATTGAATAATTGATGAAAATATTTTCAGGTATCTAACCCTGTATTTCCCTAGGACAAATGTTTCAGTATTTGCTAATTTGATGTCCACAGAAAGTTTACATAGTACATAACTACTCTGAGTAATAATAATTGACTTTATTACAGAAGGAAGTTACTAGTATAAACATGGACAAAAAGCTATAGTGTATATGAAGTAATTTAGAATACATAGGAAACATTAATCATATATAAAATTTGAGATCTCCTTAAGAGAGAAATAATAATGATCCAAAAAGAATTGATAACTCAGAATTTTATCAAACGTATGACAGCCAGCCACAGACAAAAAGGACATTTTGAAACTAAGCAAAATGAACATGAATATAAGATATGTAGACTGCTAGAATACAGTTATTAAAATCAAGAAGATATATTTAAAACATTCAGAATTAAAAAAAATAACTTCAAAAAACAGCAATATGTTTTTCAGCCACTTTTTTTCAAAAAGGGAAAAAAACCAGAAACAATGGAGACAGGAAGCAATGACAAATCATTTTAAAGTACTGAATGAATGTTACATAGAGAATGGAACTACAAATGCAATACAGTGGGGCCTTGACTTATGAGTTTAATTCGTTCCGAGACCGAGCTCATTAAGGAGCTGGCTAACTCAAATTACTCTATCAACTCAATGCAAAGAATCTGCCGAGAGACAGCTGGTATCTCAAAAAAACTCGTTAGTCGGGACACTCGTAAGTCAAGGCCCCACTGTATCTGGATGAAAGGAGTCACAACATCACAAGCATTTGAAGTAATGCCAGAGATAAGTTTCCAAAATGAGAGATTGTAAAACAAAAGATAAATTAGTAAAGATACATATTTTAGCATTAGTTATCTATTCCTGAACAATAACTTACTCCAATATCATTGGCTTTAAACAATAATCATTGATGATTTCACAGTTTCTGTGGGTTGAGAAAGTGGGCATAGATAGCTCAGCTGGATGTTTCTTGTTTAGATTCTAACCAGTGGTTACAGTTAAGTTGTTGTTGAGGGCTAAGTTCATGGCTTCACAGAGGCTAGAGGAGTCACTTCTGGGATGGCTTACTCACATGGTTTTCTGCAGAATGACTCAATTCTTCACCAAGTGAAGCTTATGTAGGTGACTTGACTCCTCACCAAATGGCAGTCAATATCCCCAAAACTGAACAATCCAAATGAGAGAAAATAAAGAGGAATCCCATAATGCCCTTTATGACCTAATATACAAAGTTCCACATTCTCAGATTCACTATATTCTGCTTGTTTGAAGTGGTTGACTAAGTCCAGCCAACCTTAAAGGAGTAGAGGCTAAAGAAAGAGTCTTTGGACACTTTTGAAACCACCACATGTTTAAAATGGAATAGAATTACAACTATATTAATACTTTTGAATACCTGAAGTGGGTTAATTTTTAGAAAATGATATGCAGTGTTAGAACCAACCCAAGACATGCTAAACTTCTACTGGCAAATAAGTATTAAAGTAAATGAAAGTAAACTCATAGGTGACATCTGAATTCCACTTCTACATTATCTGTTTCTCCACTGAGACAGATAAAAGTGGAAACACAATATAGCAAAATTTATGGGGAGCAACAAAAATAGAACTAACAGTTACGGTGGAAATTTGTACATTTAAAAAAAAAGAAAATATTAAATCAACCACCCAACTTTACACCTCAATGAACCAGAACAAGAACAAATTAAAACTAAATATAGGAAATGAAAAAAAACAACAATAAAGACTAGAGCAGAAATAAATGCATAGAGGAACAATAGTAAAAGTCAACACAACTGACAAATCAACAAATGTCACATAAACTGCATTATGTTACGTTAACAGAATAAAGACAAAGGCCACATGATCATCTCATTTGATTCAGAAAATAATTTGACAAAATTCAACTAACCAAAGTAAGAATAGAAGAAAATATGAGAAGCCAAAAACCAACATCATATTTAAAGGTAAAAAACTAAAAGCTTTGGGAATTCTAGCTAGTGCAATTAGGCAAGAAAAAGAAAACACATCCAAATAGAACAATGGAGCTGTTATCTGTTATAAGTGTGGGCAAAAACAGGTAGTTGGACATTCCCTGAGGGGTCTCAGATTGGAGAGGGTGAAGGCCAGACTGAGGGGCCCCTTCTCCCCCCCACCCCAGTGCACAAATTTCGTGTACCGGGCTAATAGTATTATTATAATAACTAAATATGGAACCAGGTTTATAACTGATATACTGGGAGTATTATTTTCTAAATTATATGATCATCTAACCATGATGCTGTACACCTAAAACTAATATTGAATATTAACTATTATTTAAAAATAATAAAAATACATTTATTTAGAAATAAATTTAACCAAGGAGCTGAAAGTTTTGTGTACAAAACATTGCTGAAAGAAATTAAAGAAGATACAAATAAATTGAAATACATTTTCTTTTCCAGGATTGAATGACTTAATTTGTTAATATGTTCATACTGCCCAAAACGATTTATAGATTCAATAATACCTATCAAAATTCCAATGGCATTTTTTACTGAAATAGAAAAAAAGCCATCCTAAAATTCATATGTAATTTGAAAGGAACAAGAATAGATAAAATAATCTTAAGGGGAAAAAATATAGCTGACTCCTCATACTTCCTTATTGCTAAACATATTACAAATCTACAGTAATCAAAACAATATGGTACTGATATAAAGGTAGATATAGAACAATGAAACAGATTAAGGAGTCCCAATATAAAGTCTCACATATATGGCCAAATTATCTTCAACAAATGTGTCAAAGCTATACAATCCTATATAATAAAACCATAACATGCAAATTGACCAAAAGGAGGAAAGACCAGTAGCTATGACACACACTGACCACCAGGGGGCTGATGCTCAATGCAGGAGCTGCCCCCTGGTGGTCAGTGCACTCCCACAGGGAAGCAGCACTAAGGAGCAATGAGCCCAGGCTCATGGCTGGTGAGTGCAGCGGCAGTGGCAGGAACTTCTCCCACCTCTGAGGCAGTGCTAAGGACACCTCAGGGGATGTCGAATGCTGTCTTAGGAGAGTGGGCCTAAACTGGCAGTCGGACATCCCCTGAGGGGTCCAGGACTGTGAGAGGGTGCAGGCTGAGCTGAGGGACCCCCTTCCCCCTCAGTGTATGAATGTAATGCACTGGGCCTCTAGTAGTAAATATTAGTCTCCTTAACAAATGGTATTGGGAAAACTGAATAGTCATATGAAAAAGAATAAGGTTGAACCCTTATGCTATATGCAGAAATTAATCAAAATGGAATAAGATCTAAATATACAAAACTCCTGGAATAAAACATAGGAAAAGCTTCATGATATTGAATTTAGTAGTGGTCTCTTGGATATTACACCAAAAGAATGGAGAACAAAAGCAAAGATATACAAATGGGCCACATCAAACTAAAAACTTGTTCATCAAAAAAAAACAACAACAACAAAAAAAAAAAAACAGTCCACAGAGTGAAAAGGTAATAACATAGGAATAGAAGAAAAAATTTGAAAATAATGTATCTGGGTTAATATCAAGAATATATGAGGAACTCCTACAATTTAACAGCAGCAACAACAAAAAATCAAATTTAAAAAATGGGGAATAATTTGAATAGACATTTCTCTAAAGCAGATATCGAAATGGCCTACCAACATATGGAAAGTTGATCAGCATCACGAATCATCAGGGAAATGCAGATCAAAACCGCAATGAGAGCCCTGGCTGGGTGGCTCAGTTGGTCCTTCCATACACCCTGTACCTCAGTTGCAGGTTTGATCCCCAGTTGTGGTGCATATGGGAGGCAATGGATTGATGTTTCTCTCTTACATCTCTCTCTCTCTCTCTCTCTCTCTCTCTCTGTCTCAAATCAATAAAAACAAATGAGCAAACAAATCAGCAAACAAATAACCCACAAAAAGATATCATGTTACATCCATTAGAATGGCTATTATTTTTTTAAAAAAGAAAGAAATAGATAAAAGCAAAAAGGAGATAAATAAAAATAAGTATTGGTGAGGAAGTGAAGAAATTAAAACTCTTATGGAATTTTGGGGGAAATATAAAATGGTGTGGCTGCTATGGAAAACAGCATTGAGTCTCTTCAAAAATTAAAAATGGAACTATCAATAATCTCTTTGTGATATATATCCAAAAAAATTAAAATCAGGATCTCAAAGAGATATTGGCACACTATGCTCATTGAAAATTTATTCACAGTAGCCAAGACATAAAAGTAAACTAAATGTTTATCAACAAATGAATATATATATATGACTATTCTTCAGCCTTAACATGGAAAGAAATCCTATCATATGCTGCAGCATAGATGAACTCTGAGGATATACTGCTAGGTGAAGTAAGCCTGTCACAAAACAAATACTTCATTAATTCATGTACATGAGATATCTAAAATAGTCTTGAAAACAGAGAGTAGAATGATGGTTGCCAGGAAGAGGGAAAAGAGGAATTGTTGTTCAATAGGTATTTATTTTCTTTATTGCAAGCTGAAAAACTTCTAGAGATCTGATGTACACTTTGTGCATAGACTTAACAATACCAAATGTCTATTTCAAAATAGTTAATATGGTAAATCTTATGCTATGACTTTTTGACCACAATAAAAAGTTAAATACATTATGTAGGTGATTATTCTGTCAAGGATATTTTATACTTGCTTTATCCTGCTTATCTGGAACAATAAATTTATAGGGATTCATCAATATCTATTGATTACATGAGGTTGAAATATTTAAAACCAAATCAGTCACAATCAAAGGAGTATTCTACTTAAAGGCAACAAGCATGCCTGGAGGTAAATGTCAGCTTTATCACTGGTTCTATGACCTTGGAAGTCATCAAGCTCAGCTCCTCATCTTTAAGCCTCAGTATGTCAGAGTGGTACAGGGATTCAAGAAAATATTACAACTTTTGGTGTAGCTCCTGGTATCTGCAAGGGCTTCAGAAATGTTATTTAGTATTTAGTGTTATTCCCTTGTTATTCCTCTTATTCACATAGATGACAGGTAATGTAATGAACAAACTGAACTAACAAGCAAAATAGAGGCAGGCTCATAGACAGAGAACAGGCAGACAACTCTGGGGGTAATGGGGGTAGAGGGATTGAGCAAGAAAGAAAAAAAAATCATGGACATGGTCAACAGTGTGGTGATGGTGAGGGGGAAGAGCATAGGTGAAGGTAGAAGAGGTGATGGGATAAATGGTGATGGGAAAAAGTAAAATAAAAAATTTTTTTTTCAAAAAAACATTTTATGGATTAAAAAATTGTATTGTTATACGTAAAATTATTATATAAAATTCTGATTTAATGATGCTTTATTTTATAAGAAATTTTTTCTTAAAAAACAAAGAAAATTATATTTCTTTAAATACAGTTGAAATGGTAGCTGCAAAATAAAATTAAGGAAAAATGTTTAAACATTCTCCTTTGCCATCACTATTTCATACTTTTTAAAACTAAATAATAAAATAAGTCATAACATTTGAGATATCATCATGTTCACTCCCTGGAGTGTGTTACAAGGTATTCTAGTGAAGACGAGTCTAATGGTCAAAAAAGTATCCATGATATGATACAACTACATTCACCCCTTTGAGATTCAAAATAAATGTATGCAAGGTTCTAGGAAATCCTGCAATAGAGAAATGATTTGATCACTGAAACACCGTTTCTTTAATAACATGCTTTGAAATAAGTTCCTCTAAGCACATTTGGAATATGCTAAGTAAAAAGGAAACATTGTGTAAAGAAATAAGCAGCTTAAGCAAAATGTTAAAATGTTTAAATAAATTTTACTTTGAAGTTTGAAGTACAAATAAATAAAAATGGTTAAAATGGAAACCAAATAAAATAAAAAGCTGGTTTAAATAGTGAACAAATATGGTATAAAGAAATTAAAGTAGCAAACCTAAAAAAAAAGGAGCTCCAGAGGATTAAACACTAATTTAACATTTTAAAGCTAGATTCTCTATTGAATTCAAATTTGTAATTTTTTCTTTTTCGGAAGTTCAAGGAAAAAAATGAGTAAGATGGCACACACTTCTGAAAAACAATAGGTTTAAGAAATGTAAGAACAATCGAAATCCAAATACCCAGGTTCTTGTAGCTTATTATTTCCACTTTTTCCAACATCATTCAGCCATGTCTTTGGATATGCACATATCTATTGTACATGCATTAAGAGTATTAACTTAAACATGAATATTGTTGATGACTATACATTTGGAATAAAGATGGTCTTTTAGTTCCCTAAAGTTTGTTTTACAATGATCAAAGCCATCAATTTCTTCATGGCATGAGACTAAAGTAATGTATAATGTGTGGAGAAGTTAGTCTACCACCTTGGATATTTTTCTTTGGTGGGAATCAGTAGCTATTCAAATACTCTCTCAGGGTTCCAAACTCATTTGTGTGCTCTTTGACCAGAGTGATTATGTCACAGGCATCTTTATTTCAGGAATTCTACAGAGAATATCATGATTAGTGTCCATTTGAATAAATATGAAGTTAATTATGAGTTTTGAAAAAGGACTTTTGGCATAATAAAATTGTCAGAGCCAAAAGTAAAAAGCTGGATGTCTAGAAAGATAGTGAAAAAATGATTGTGAATAAATAATTTATATTGTTGTCATGATTTTGACTCAAAGAAAGTCTCATAGTGTTTGGATGACATTTATTATGTACTTTCTTATATCTATTTTTTTACAATATGCTTCTTATGTGCCATTTTATAGACTTTAGAGAGAGAAAGGAAGGGAGAGAGAAATATTGATTTGTTGTTCCACTTCTCTATGCATTCATTGGTTGCTTCTTGTATGTGTCCTGATTGGGGGATCAACCCACAACCTTAGTGTTATTGTGATAACACTCTAACCATTGTGTACTTTCCATATTAGCCTCTTTCACCCCAAAGAGTAAGCAAGCACATCTTAATCACCATCCCTGTTTGTCATTTGGCTGACTGAACTTGTCAGTTTATCTTTCAAATAGAAAACTTGGAGAGAATGACATATACTCCCATGGTATTTAAAACAGTAAAAGTTAGGAAACTCTTAAATTCATAAGGCATTGCTAGAAATTATTGAAAGTCATTTTAATATTTTAGTAATTTTATTGAAATATTTTAAAATATTAAACAAATATTTTTTAGAATAAATAATGACTATTATTGTAAAGCCATAGTTAAAACAAACATGAAAAATATTGCTTTCTTTTATAAATAGATTTTATCATATATTTGCTGCAGTTCTCAACATATATTTTGAGAAAATAAGGACACTTTGTGTTTAATTATTTCAGTAAATTCAGAAAAGATACAGTAAATCTCCTTGATAATGACTATCCAATCAACATGCATTGTGCTACATAATAGCCGAACATATGTAACATTTTCAAGTATGATTTGCAGATAAAATTGGTAACAACAGTTTGATACAGCAAGAGTGCTTTCTTTTATATTTTCTCCCTAAATGATACTCAATACTTAGCTTCAGAGATGTTATGTTTTCTTCTTGTTTCATTTATGCTATTGAATGTTATCTTCTTTTTAGTGCATATAATCAGATGATTATAATGATATATGCTATTTTGGAATATAGTGAGAAACCAGTTTTGGGTCTGCATACCAGGGCACTTAGAACAGGTGGCTCCTGTGCTTAGGAGTAAGAATATCAATTATGATTATTTGTAGATTTTGTGCAAAGGAAACCATGTATCTATAATATGAAATATAAGATTAGTGCTAATGCCCTGACCGGTTTGGCTCAGTGGATAGAGTGTTGGCCTGCGGACTCAAGGGTCCAAGGTTCGATTCCAGTCAAGGGCATGTACCTTGGTTGTGGGCACATCTCCAGTGGGGGGTGTGCAGGAGGCAACTAATTGATGTTTCTCTCTCATCAATGTTTCTAACTCTCTATCCCTCTCCCTTCCTCTCTGTAAAAAAATCAATAAAATATATTTTAAAAAAAGATTAGTGCTAATGTTTAAAATGATTATTAGTTTACATGTTTGTAAAAATATTCAAGTTGGTTTCTGTTTATATTTATATTTGTGCATTGCAGTCTAAATGATATTAAAGGGATAGGTTGCTTTCTTTAAATTTTAAGAAAACTATAAAATCACACATTCAACAACATATGTGCCCAGTCCATTCAAAATATTGATTTGTTTTCTAGCCTTATGTTGTTTTTTTCTTTTTACAAATTAATAATAATAATAATGGTCAGGAAATAAAATGTACAAGGGTCCCTAAGCTGTATATACTATCATAGCTGTATTAAGTCTAATATACCTATTGACACTCCCATGGTTAGTGCATTACCAACTTAATGTATGGGCATAATCAATATAATAATTAATAGCACTTGTAATCACTCCATATTTTCAGCAATCTTTATTTAAACTGCCAACATTATTTTATTTCAAATCAACACATATTAAGAAATTTAGAATCCCACAGACAAACAAAACATAATAAAATCATTTGTAATCTTTCCACAGTGATGGTTTTTATGTATAAAGCATGATTTTGGAAGTGATTCATATGTATATTCATGTTATCTAACTTCATGAAACTTACAATATTTTGGAGGAGATAGATTTAAAAAGACAAAATAATTGCAATTTTTAAAAATATATTTTTATTGATTTCAGAGAGGAAGGAAATGAAGAGAGATAGAAACATTAATGATGAGAGAGAATCATTGAACAGCTGCCCCCTGCATGCCACCTACTGGGGATCCAGCCAGCAGCCAGGGCATGTGCCCTTGACCTGAATCAAACCCCAGACCCTTTATTCTGCGGGCTGACAATGTATCCACTGAACAACTGGCTAGGGCTAATTGTAGTTTTGTAAAAATATTTTTTTATTGATTTTTAGAGAGAGAGGGACAGAGAGAGAGAAACTTTGATGGGAGAGCCATTCATGGATAGGCTGCCGCTTGCACTCCCCCTACTAGGAATTGAGCCCACAACCCAGTCATGTGCCCTGACCAGGAATCAAACATGCAACCTTTGGTTCATGGGACCGCAGCCAACTAACTGAGCGACACCAGCCAGAGCGATTGTAATTTTTAACAAAATTCAGGCAATCTCACCTAATAATAGACAAACATGTGAATTTACCGTCCCTCCTCTATGCTCACCAGCCAATCAGGAGAGTATGCAAATTAACCCAACAAAGATGGCAGTTAATTTGCATACAAAGGCACAAGCGGCGGAGTGAAGACTGAAGGCTCCCAGCCGGAGCAGCGAAGACTGAAGGCCTGGATTCTGGGTGCCGGAGGAAAACCGGCAACAGACCTCTAGTCCTATATAATAAAAAGGTAATATGCAAATCAACTGAATGATTGGTCACTATGACATGCACTGACCATCAGGGGGCAGATGCTCAACACAGGAGCTACCCCCTGATGGTCAGTGCTCTCCCACAGGGGGAATGCCGCTCAGCCACAAGCTGGGCTGATGGCTGGCGAATGCAGCGGTGGTTGCGGGAGCCTTTCCCGCCTCTGCGGCAGTGCTAAGGATGTCCGACTGCAGGAGCAGGCCTATGCTGTCAGTTGGACATCCCCCGAGGGCTCCTGGACTGCTAAAGGGCACAGCTGGGCTGAGGGAACCCCCCACCCCTCCTGAGTGCACAAATGTCATGCACCAGGCCTCTAATAAATAAATAGATAGATAGATAGATAGATAGATAGATAGATGATAGATAGATAGATGATAGATAGATAGATAGATAGATAGATAGATAATAGATAGATAGATAGATAGATAGATAGATAGATAGATAGATAATAGATAGATAAATTTACTGCTAAGTTAGAATGCAGGAGGAAACCTGCTTAACTTAGGACAATCAGGCAAAACTTTTCTGTAAATTTAAGCTCATAAATACAAGATGAAAAAAAAAGCCAAACAAAGAGAAGGAAGAGAGGAAAAACATTACCTGTTGCAGATGGACTGCTATATGAAAGATCCTGACATAATTGAGAAAATAAACCTAAATGTAGATGCTACTGGCATAATTATCAAGGATAAATAGGTCAGGAGAAATAGGAGACAGACAATGCATTGCATTCTAAAGTGTGATAACTTTAGGATTTTATTTTAGGTTAAACAGAACACCAGTGAGGTGTTGAGGGAAGAACATTTATTAGGCTCATAAAGTGAGACTCAAATTTACTATTGTTAAAACTAAGGAGGAAGTGGATCTGATTTATTTAGGAGGAAGAATTGATTGGACATGGGAATGGATTGCAATTTGGTTAGTAAGTGACAGGAGGATCATGCATCGCTCTCTGTTCTTAATTTATTCTTTGAACTATCAGATAGATGTGAACCTTCCTTAGAGAGACTAGAGTTTGAAGAGGGAAAATTTTATAAGAAACAGAAAGATATCAAGTTTGAAATATCTTTCAGATATCCAAGGGAGGTTTTAGGTGGAAAGATACACTGAGTGGCCAGATTATTATGACCGGCCAGTTTATTATGACCACCCCATCAGTACAATGAAGTGAATTAGTTATGCAAATAATAATAATAATAAAACCTTGAGAGTATTTGCTTAGGATGTTTTCAATATTCAGTATTTTTGGAAGTGTCAATGAAGTACTGATGGGGTGGTGATAATAATCTGGCCGGTCATAATAATCTGGCCACTCAGTGTAGATATACATGTCAGAAGAGCAGTATGACCTGGAGATATAAAATTGTCAATCCCAGCATAATTATGGTATTCAAATAAAGTAAAATTGAGAGCTTGTCTATGGAATGTTGAGAAGAAAAATGGAACTAGTTTGATGACATGAGGAAATGAAATATTTAGAGGAGGGTGATTCCTAGGCAGCGATGCAGACAATAAACATTCTTTTAATTATAATGGGGGGTGGGGGAAGGAGGCAAGGAAAGAAAACTGTACAGTAAGTTATAATTTGTTTATAAATATTTTTTAACTTTAGTTTTTTAAAATATTAAAATTAAATAACTTTTGGGAAGTTTAATTCATTCATAATGAACATAATTAGCGGTCTGTGATTTTATACAGTTTATTTTGTATTTCCTTTACTTATATTTTGGCATATTGTTCAAGTATTTCTCATAAATAAGGCATTATTTAAGACCATTCTAATTTTGTCCAAGTCCACACTGGCAATCTCTATGGACTTCTGTAATTGTGGACAACTCAGTGGACATGGTTCCAATTGGAATGTGAGTGAAGTCTTGCAACTGTAGCCTCCAGAAAGGCATTGAGTGAAAGCTTTCAAAAGCACAATATACAAAGAAAAACACACAACTATGACAACTTTTTTAGATAAGTTTTTCAAAGTATCTTCCTCCATTTTGGAAGCTTATTTGGAGGAGAGTGAAAAACTCGTGTGGAGGACAGATAAACATGAATCTAAAAAGGAATGCAAGCACATCCTTTAAATGAAGATTAGCTGCAGGGATAATATTGGTAAAATTGATTAAACTTAAGAAGCAGGATTGTGTCAGAATCTTAGGATAGAATGACTAGTGAGAGAAGGCTTGTGCATCAATAATTTAGATGATTATGTAAACTATGATTTAATTAAAGGTTAGTTTCATAATTGACATTTAATGTTTGGTGTTATTCATTTCTGTTAATGAAAACTTTTACTCTACTTTCTTGAGGGTGCATGCAAACAAGGAATATCAACTGCTAAATATTTTGGGGGCAACAATATAATTTATTTTAAAAATTGAGATACATTGGGAAACAATATGGTCACTGTCAATAATTATGTTAGAGCAACTGACATAAAATGGAATCATAAGGACATGTAACCATTATAATTGTACTAGAGGCCTGGTGCACGAATTCATTCACCAGTGGGGTCCCTCAGCCTGGCCTGCAGGATTGGGCCAAAACAGGCTCTCCAACATCCCCTGAGAGGTCCCAGATGGTGAGAGGGTGCAGGCCAGGCTGAGGGACCCCACAGTTGCACTATCAGGGCGAGGGAGGGATACGAGAGGTTGACCAGCTGGGGAGGGATTGCAGGTGTGTCTGGCCCATCTTGCTCAGTCCCGATGGGCTGGACCCCAGCAGCAAGCTAACCTATTGGCCAGAGCATCTGCCCCTTGGTGGTCAGTGCATGTCATAGCAAGCAATTGAGCAGCCTTAGCATATCATTAGCATATTATGCTTTGATTGGCTGAATGGCCGACCCGATGACTGGATTTAGCATATTAGGCTTTTAGTTATAGGATAATAATTTTTCAGATGTTCTGAGTGGTTTTTAGATAATCCTCAAAGCAATCTTCTTTGTAAAAGGTGTGCATGTATGTGTTTAGAGAGCTTTGTTGTTTTTGCTTATTTAAAATGGGAAATACTTGGTTTAAACTTTGAGGATTAATCAAGAAGTTAATCCTCAAGTTAAGAAAAACAAATTGATAGATTCCCAGAATAGCTCAATTGTGAGGACTATAACTGATTTGTCTGTAAAAAGACACTTTTTCCCCCTAAACATATAATATTAAAATTGTTCCAGTTATCAAACTGAAAATAGTACAATGATGAATATGATTCTTACAGAATAACAAATCCATATGGATAGGTGTATATCTTTCTATATCTACATTTTTAATTAAACCACTAGATTCCATATCAGAGATATTTGGAACTTAAATAGTTAATTCAAAGCTATATACTTTTTTAAACCTCAAAGAGCACAGAGATTTGCTCTGGAAGTAAATTAAAAATCAAATGGTTATCAGTATCTGAACTTTTTTAGGCACCAGTTAGTTTGTCATCATTCTTTGTCATGTTAAAGATAATTCTCTAGGCCATACCAGCCAGGAGGGGAAGTCTGGGCACAAGATAATTATAAGTGTACTTCTTTATAGGTCAGCTCAAGGGACTGCTTCGCTAAAAAGTGACACAAATCACTTTTATTCAAGAATAAGCAGACAATGTGATGCCTGAGGAGTTTAAGGAACTGCCGTTTTCCCTCTGGCCCACGTGGCCCCAAATTCTCCCACTCTGTAGTGCTCCTTGTGTTTTCATTCAAATCTTATTTCCTGAGGTCATTGTTAGAGGTTTTCTCCAGCACGAGTAATGCTGTGTGCTGGGCATTGGTATTTAGCCTGAAAAATGGACATTTCCTCTGCACCAGTTGCCATGACCATTTTCCATAAAAGGTAGTATTCTTTTCCCAACTTTCTCTTGTCAAAGCAAAAATTTCACTGGATAATCTTAAATAGGCAAGGGAGACTTTATTCAAGGCTATTGCAATAGGAGAGAGATCAGAACTTAGTCTGGACCTAATTCTGTTGAAACAAAGGGTGGGAGATTTTTTAAGTGCTGGAGTGAGGTGGTGGAAACTACAGAAGGAGTTTGTTCAATGAGATGTGTTGAGCCTTTTCCACGATTCTTGAGTTTGCAAATGTTTTTCTCTGTGACAAGGCCACCTGTGTTTGTTAATTGGCACGACTCATCAGTGTTAGGCTTCTACCATCCCCCAGAAACTGAGAGATAGCAGTGCTATCTCTTTTGTTGCATTGCATTTCAAAGAGTTGGATCCTAGGTCCTTGAGAAAGATACTAATGGACTGTAAAACTGGCAAAATAATTTTAAAAGGATTTACATACATCTTAAAGGGACAGCAAAAGAATTACAACTTTGTTTGATTGTTTTAAGTAAATGCTCTAAGGCAGCGGTTCTCCACCTGTGGGTCGCAATCCCTTTGGCGGTCGAACGACCCTTTCACAGGGGTCGCCTAAGACCATCCTGCATATCAGATATTTACATTACGATTCATCACAGTAGCAACATTACAGTTATGAAGTAGCAACGGAAATAATTTTATGGTTGGGTCACAACCTGAGGAACTGTATTTAAAGGGCCAGAAGGTTGAGAACCACTGCTCTAAGGAAAGGATGTGCCACTTGATGATGTTTTGGAATTGACTATAAATAAAATACATGTATTTTAATGAAAATTATACACCGTTGACATTAATTAAAATATATTTGAGAAAGTTAACACATTTTATTGTATTGTAAACACTTGAAATGTCTGTGGAGAAAATGTTTGTTTTGAAATTAAATGCAAATGAAAAAATAAATAATTCCCTAGTTCATTCTTCTACAATAATCTCCCTTTCTTTCATACACTTTTATTTTCAATAAATATTGATACATATTATAGTGGAATATCATGGAAGCTATATGCAGAGTGGTAAAGAGAAGAACTTTGGAATGAGATTGCCTCTATTTAAATCCTATTTCCACCTCTTACTAACTCTAAGACCTTGAGCAAACCTCTTATGTTCTCTGTAAACATTGATGATAGTAATAGAATCTACCATATGTTGTTAGGATTAAATATTTTAATATGTGGAAAGCACTTACTTACTTACATGTCCCCAGCAAATATGGAGTTATATCTATGTTAGCTGTTTTGCTTGTCCTCTTCTTTTTCTTTTTATTATATTGCAATTGGTTAAAAATAAACAAACAAGCAAACCTCTGAATCACTGTGCGGGTAATATAAAGGGAAAAATTGCATAGAGACACTCTCCATAAGCATGTTTGAAATACTAGAACAACAATTAGAAAGCAAAAGTAATGACATATAACCAAAAGCTAATAAAGGCAACAAAACTCAATTCAACAAAAGTAATTTGATCCCACAAAATAACACTCTTCAGTATTTACCAAAGAGAAATGAAAACATATGTCCACAAAAAAACATTGGAAGTAAGCCAATTGTCCATCAACAGATTTTATATAAACAAATCTTGGCATATGTTTACAATACATTATTAATCAGCAATAAAACAAGAACAAGCTAATGATATTGACAACAAAATGATTCATTTCAAAAATATGTTATATGAATAAAGTCAGAAGCAAAATTTACAAATTATATTATTTCATTCATATGATGTTCTAGAAGGGCAAAACAAGTTTATCATGCTAGACATCAAGTCAGTGTAGACTTTGGGGAAGGAATGGGGAAGGTTTGACTGCAAATTGGTATAAGGGAAATTTTTATTTGGTGGATGTATTTTATATTTTGATTCAGATGCTTATAAAGTCTATGTTTGTCAAAATTCATTGAAGTAAACATGTAATATGTTCACTTTCTTTTATGTAAGATATACTTCAATATAGTTCATTAAAAAAACACATGCAGGAAACAAAGTTAGTATAAGAAATTTAGATTAATGTTTCACAAGTGTACACAGGTAATGATGAAGCAATGTTTATAGATGATTAGAGGCCCAGTGCACGAAAACTCATACACTCGGGGGTGTCCCTCAGCCTGGCCTGCGCCCTCTCACAGTCCGGGAACCCTTGGGGGGTGTCCGACCCACAGCTTAAGGCCTGCTCCCCACTGGTGCAGGCCTAAGCTGCAGTCGGACATCCTTAGCAATGCCAAGGAGGCAGGAGAGGTTCCTGCCACCGGTGCTGTGCTCTCAGCCATCAGCATGGCTTATGGCTGAATGAAGCTTCCCCTGTGGGAAAGCATTGACCACCAGGGGACAGCTCCTGCATTGAGCGTCTGCCCCCTGATGGTCAGTGCACATCATAGTGACCAGTCATCCCCTGTCATTCCACTGTTAGGGTTAATTTGCATATTACCCTTTTATTATATAGGATATTAACTAAAGTTTTAATTGTTTAATGAATAGACAATAATTGTATAAATTTTGGCCATAGAGACATTTAAGGTACAAGACTGAGGAGAAATCTGTGAACAAGATTCAACAGAACAAAAGATGTAATTGAAAACCAAGAAAATTGGAAAAAACAAAAAAAGCTAAAACTTCATAAAAAGTAAGTGATATATATTTTAAATATTGCAGATTTTTCAGCATTTGTACTATTGGGCACTTAAATAATTGGTTGCTCTAGAAAAGGCATTAGTGTAATGGTGAGTCTAGAATCCAAATTGCTTTGGTTTGAAGTGTGAATGAGAGCCTTGAACAAGAAGATAGACAGTGAAGACACCATTTGAAGAACAAAAAGAACAAAAAGCAGTCCTTTAGTTAGAGAGCAATTGGTCCAGTGAGAATGAGAGACTGTGGAATATTGAGCATATTTATAGGCTGAGTAGAAGAACTCAATAAAATGCATGACTAAAGGTTCAGAAGAAAGGGATGAATGGGTAAGCACTTGAGTTAGTGGTTAGGGAAAATATCTAGGTCAAAATAGGAAGAAATAGTTCTGGATCACAGGAATGAAAATTGATTAAATGTGATATAAAGGAATAAACAAAGCTGTGAAGGCAAAATCTTTTCATGTATTTTTATGTACATTGGATATGTATGGAGAACGCTTCTATCATCTATTTCCTAGGAAGTCAGTTTTGCTTCAATAATTTCTTAACTAAAAAGTTTAAATATAAGAGGGACTGCATATATTTTGTGTTTACTGTTGGTAATGATTTATTTAATATTATAAACACTTTATATTGTTTTTTAATTAGAAAATTTCTAATTTAATATATCTCAATATTTTTAATGAATTCCTACATTCTTAAAAAGATAGGTAGCACAGTTGTGGTCTCAAGAAACATTAACTAAGTAATGATCATAAATACAAAAATAGGTATTGTTAATGCCAGATTTGGACTAATGCCAATTATAGTAAAGGGAGGTTACACCAGTGGAGGCATTGCAAGTGCATTACTAACTAAGAGTTAAGAGAGACTTTATGGAAATAAATTATATCTTCAAAAATAGGTAGGATTTGGAAAAGCAGGAGAGAGGGAGAGAAAGAGATGAGGGAGATGGGAGGGGGAAAGAGAGAGAGAGAGAGAGAGAGAGAGAGAGACTGAGAATGCATTCCAAGATCAACAATGTGGAGATCAAAAACACTGGAAGTAGAAATAATAATAGAAAGAGAGAAAGTCAGTGTTTTTTGTTTTTTTTTATACTGAACATGATTTGAATCCTACCAGTGATATAACTTTGAACAAATTACTTCATTTATCTTTTTTAAAATTCAAACTTCCTTTATAGAGACAAAGCTACAATACCTATTGTGCATATAAATATTATGAGATATTATATATAAATTATATATTATATATAAATTAGAGGCCCATTGCACGAAGAGATTCATGCAATAGGCCTTCCCTTCCCCAGGCTGCCAGCACCGGTTTTCCTCCAGCACCCGGGACCCAGGCCTTCGCTTCGGCCTGGAGCCTTCCATCTTCGCTCCGCTGTGCCTATGTATGCAAATTAACTGCCATCTTTGTTGAGTTAATTTGCATACTCTCCTGATTGGCTGGTCAGTGTAGCAGAGGGATGGTCAACTTATATGTTTGTCTATTATTAGGTAAGATATGATGAGATATTATATATAAAAAACCCATCACAGTCTCTGAAACATTCTTTGAACAGAAAATCATTATTTTGAAAGGATAAAGACTATACAGTTGTGCTACAGCATGAATTCTGATTTGGGGAAGGATCTGGTAACTTATGTGTAGCAGTAGATGTGATTGAATATGCTCTGGGGAAAGATTAAGGAAACAGTAGAACCACCAGCTTCCCCTTCCTCCCAAATAACCAATCAGTCATTAGAATTAAATTATTTATGTTAATGTTAGGATACATTACTTTCTACCTTATTTAATAGTATGTCTGGCGAACTATTGGTTGCTGTCTCATGTCAAAGAATTTCCTGAAATTGATATATCTTGGTGTGACAGAGGACCATGATTGATTACACCCAAATAGCACAACCCTATTGATTGGTAAGTGGCATTCGCTGCAGGAGAAGCTATTTGCTCATGGGAATGTATTCAATGTCTTCCTCACTTGGAATTGCTCCTGAAGTGTCCAAGCATCTTTTTTTTTCAACTGGCAGGGTAACATCATGTTTGTAAAATTATTAGTTATTGTGTCCTGTAAAGTAAATTCTTACAATTTCTGTTTTCATAGAAATCTTCCCCTCAATAACTAAAGTTGTTATTTCACTTTTATCATTATGTTATTTTAATCACTACACTTTACCTCACATATTGGATTATGATAATAACCTATAAAGCATAGAAGAAGTCAAGAGAGTAGGCAGATGTTGTCCCTAAGAGAGGGGAAAAAACTCTCAAAAAGTTTATATCTTTAAAATTCAACATTAAGAAAAATGGAAAAAAAATATATTAAAAAAGAGATCAAAGACCCTAACAGATTCTTCACCAAAGAAGATTTGGCAATGGCAAATAAGCACATTAAAAGATGCTCCATATCATATGTCATTAGAGAAATGCAAATTAAAACAACAGTGCGGTAACTCTACACACCTATTAGAACGGCCAAAATCTGGAACACCACAAGCTGCTGAGGATATGAAGGAAGAGGAATGCTCACACATTGCTGTGGGAAAGCAAATGATACAGCTATATTGGAAGAATGGCAGTTTCTTACAAAATCAAACATACTAGTACTCCTGCAATATAATCCAACAATTGTTCAACTTGATATTTACCCAAAACAATTAAAAACTTATGTCCACACACACACAAAAAAACCTGTACACAGAGGTTTTATAGTAGCTTATTCAGCATTGCCAAAACTTGGAAGCCCTAGTACACTGTTGGTGAGAATGCAGACTGATACAACCACTATGGAAGACAGTATGGAGTTTCCTTTTCCTTTTTTTTAAATAATAAAAGCTATTGGTTATTTGAGAAATCAATGAATACATATCATTATTAATAATTAAATTAATATAACAGAGTAAATTAATATGTCTTTATCAATAATATCAAGACCAAGGAAGTCACACAGATAAATTTTGAATGATATATTTTTATCTTTTCTTTCTATTTCTATAAAATAAACATAGAGTCTATATATATAAGTTATGAGTACACATATGCCTTTATAGATATATATTTGTATATATTTTAAGTGCAAAATCTTAAAGGTATTTATAGTCATTTTTTCTCATAAAGAGGTGGGGGTGTATGTGTTTGTGTGCACATGAGATTTTAAATATTCTTTATCTTGCTGCTTATCCTTAAAAAGTGAACAACAAAGTACAATAAGAAACACTATGTTTTACTCATAAGCTGCTGGGCAAAATCAGTTTTTCATCAAATGTTTATATATCACAAATGAGTGAAATCATGTGTTTCTTAGATTTTTCTGACTGACTTATATCACTTAGCATAATATTATCAAGGTCATCCATGTTACAGCAAATGACAGTATTTCATCTTTTCTTATGGCTGAGTAGCATTCCTGTGTGCATATGTACCACATCTTCTTTATCCAGACCTCTATTGCAGGACACTTTGGTTGTTTCCATGTCTTTTTTTTTAAAATATATTTTATTGATTTTTTACAGAGAGGAAGGGAGAGAGATAGAGAATTAGAAAAATCGATGAGAGAGAAACATCGATCAGCTGCCTGCTGCACATCTACTGGGGATGTGCCCGCAACCCAGGTACATGCCCTTGACCGGAATCGAACCTGGGACCTTTCAGTCCGCAGGCTGACGCTCTATCCACTGAGCCAAACCGGTTTCGGCTGTTTCCATGTCTTGATCACTGTGAGTAAATGCTGCAATGAACATAGGGCGTGCATATATCTTTGTGAATATATGTTTTAGAGTTTTTCAGGAACATACCTAATAGAGGATTGCTGTCATATGGTAACTCTATTCTTAATTTTTTGAGGAATTACCAGACTGTTTCTCACAGTGGTTACACCAGTCTACATTCCCACCAGCAGTTCTCCACAACCTCTCCAACACCTATTATTACTTTTCTTGTTGATAATAGCCATTCTAACAGGTGTGAAGTGGTATCTCATTGTGGTTTTGATTTGCATTTCCCTAATTGCTTGTGAGCTTGAACATCTTTTCATATATCTGTCGGCTATTTGTATGTCTTCTTGGGATTCAGGTCTTCTACCCATTTTTTATTTGGGTTGTTTGTTTGGTGTTGAGTTTTTTTTTTTTTTTTTTAATATATTTTATTGATTTTTTACAGAGAGGAAGGGAGAGAGATAGAGAGTTAGAAACATCGATGAGAGAGAAACATCGATCGGCTGCCTCCTGCACACTCCCTACTGGGGATGTGCCCGCAACCAAGGTGCATGCCCTTGACCGGAATCGAACCTGGGACCTTTCAGTCCGCAGGCCGATGCTCTATCCACTGAGCCAAACCGGTTTCGGCATGGTGTTGAGTTTTATGAGTTCTTTATATATTTTGGATATAAAAATTTGTTGGAGCTATCGTTTATATATTTTTATATATATTTGCACTACACCAGCAACTTTTCATTTTTTTACATAGAGATTAACACCATGGTGAATTAGTCACTGAAAATCGAAAATAAGCAATTTGTTTCTGGATTCATGATATTCATTATATTTCCAACATCTGTATTACCAGAGTATATAATAAAATTATGCAGTCCAAATAACAAATTTGAATAAGGGAAAACACTATCAGGAAAAATATAGTGTCTAGAAAATGACTTTATATAAATAATGTTTATTGAAAATTTGCCACACCAGAAGAACACACACACACACACACACACACACACACACACGGAAAATCTGTGCTGTGAAGTTTGTATTTCTAGAACATAAACAATGATTTTGTGGAGCAGGTCATGGACCACTTTAACTTTGACATCTTACAACTTTTATTTCTCTACTGGTAGTACTATTTCAATGTCAAAAAGATTCCAGAAATATTGAAGTAACTGATAAAAACAATAGCAACACTTCTCACATTGCTCATTGAGGTGAAGAAAAAATAGCAACCAATAGTGGGGGAGGAGAATGAAAACATTTTTCTGCTGCATTTTTTGAGGTATTACTGCCTTTATTTGAACTAATACACACAGTAAAAAATAGGCTTATTTATTATCTATCAGAAAATAGTTTGAAGGAAAATAAATTTAGTTAGTAGTGTCAGGAATTATTTTCTCCCCTCCCTCTTCTCTTTTTCCTCCTTCTATTTCTCCTTCTTCTCTCTTCCGCCTACTCCTCTTGCTTTGGAACATGGGTAATACTTTTATTTTGCCATTAATTTAATCAAAGATTTGCATTGCATCCCTTCTATATGCTATACACTATGCTAGCCTTCAGAAAACAATAGTCAACAAAAAAAATATGAGCACCACATATCATCCCTAATCAAAAGAGATCCTATTGGAAAATGTTTAAATTCAAATAAGGTTTAGCTTACATTATGAAAATATATATTATGGACAATTAATAAATTGAAATATACTTATGTATAATATTTTGTTCAAGCTCATAAAATAACTATCAAGACACTTTAATAATAGCTTGATTTGGATAGTATTAATTAAAACAAATACTTAACTTTTGTGTCATTTCCCTAAATAAACCATAAATGGATTTCTTATTTCCTCTTTCTTTTGGCCTTTGAGAAATATAGTGAAGGCTATTACAACTGCTTATCTGCTCCTCTAAATAAATGCCCCAATGCATCAAGGTGGTAGCCAACTTTGTAGTGGTTTTGGTCACTGAAGTGTCTTGGTGATACAGTCTGCCAGTAGCTAAGCTTTTATTCACATCAAAATCTGCCAAGAGAAATGACCTTGCTGCATATTTATAATTTTCAAAGGAAATTTCAGAGAACTACTTTCATTTTTATCCAAAGAAATTGGACCAAACAAATAAGATGAATGAAGTCTTAACTGAATGATTTTGGCAGTGAATAAATCAAAGTTTAGAAGTTGCTGTTAAGAGATTTTAGCTGCTAAAATGCCTCTAAGGTTTTATACAAGAAGGGCAAGCTGCTATTCAGTCATCCTGCAGTACAACAAGCTATTAAATGTGAAGATGCCTCTAGGGTTTGGTAGAAACAAAACCAATGAAGCAATGAAATGATCAAAGTCTCTTTGTATGCAGTAGTTTTATAGCACACTTGATGTGTGTGTGTTTGTGTGTGTGTGTGTGTATGATATTATATATCATATAGATGTTTAAATATATATAATTATTTAGTAAATTTTCTCTAAATGCAACCATAAACACAGATGGTAGGTTTAATTGAGTTCTGGAAAATATTCAGAAGGAAATATATATTTTGATTAACATTATTTTTTCCAATCTCCTAACATTTTTGAGATAAAAATAAAACAAAAAGAGCAGCAAATTTCATAAAAAACTATAAAGTGTTTATTCAGAATCTTAGACAATTTCTAGGACAACATTTTTTCTTTCAATTAAATAGTTCTTTCTATAATAAAATTGTTCTTCCGTGTTTTAAACTGTCGAATCCTGATTGATGAACTGCGCTTAAGAATTTGACAAACATTTGTTGCTGTTCTCTACCCAACTCTTACATTTCCTCAGAAGACCGCCCACATTCACTGATATTTGGTATTTTAGGTAAAGCAAACTACTGGCTATCAATCTTCAGAATCCTTAACTTTTCACTAACATAAATATGTAACCTGCTTGAATTACTTTCTCAGATAATTTTTTTTTTTCAGTGAATGTCCTTTTGATCTCAGCTCTCAATGTTTTCTTTTTGTGTGTGTGACCATTTAAAAAAATTTTTTTTGTTAAACTGGTTGGGATGACATTGGTCAACATGAACATATAGGTTTCAGATGTGGGTTTCTATGTTACAAGATATGTATATTGCACCATATGTCCACCACCAAAAGTCTTCTCCTGTCACCTTATATTAGGATCCCCTCCCCCGCTTCCCTCTGTCAACCAGATCAATGGAACAGAATAGAGAGCCCAGCTATAAAACCACATGTATATGGACAATTTCCGAAAAAGAAGCCAGAAATGCACAATGGAATAAAGATAGTCTCTTCAATAAATGGTGCTGGGAAACTGGAAAGCCACATGCAAATGAATGAAACTGGGTTACAGTGTGTTTCCATTTACAAAATTAATTCAAAATGATCAAACACCTGAATATAAGACCCTAAACAATAAGTTACACAGAAGAAAATATAGGTACCAAACTTATGGACCTGGATCATAGAGAACATTTTATGAACTTGACCCCAAAGGCAAGGGCAGAAAAGGCAGAAAAAAATGAGCGGGACTATATCAAACTAAAAAGATTCTGCACAGCGAAAGACACTGACAACAGGACAAAGAGGCATTCAGCCATATGGGGATAATATTTGCAAACAGTAGCTCCGACAAAGGTTTAATTTCAAAAATATGTGAAAAACTAATAAAACTCAACATCAAACAAACAACCCAATCAAAAAGTGGGCAGAGAACCTGAAAATACAGTTCGCCCAAGAAGACGTATAAACAGCCCATAGGTATATGAAAAGATGTTCAACTTCGCTGGTAATTAGGGAAATGCAAATCAAAACTATAATGAGATACCACCTTCAACTGTTAGAGTGGTCATTATCAACAAGACAAGCAATATCAAGTGTTGGAGAGGTTGTGGAAAAAAGGGAACCCTCATTCACTGCTGGCGGGAGTGTAGACTGGTACAGCCACTATGGAAAGCAGTCTGGAGATTCCTCAAAAATTAAGAATAGAGCTACCATACGATTCAACAATCCCACTCCTGGGTATATACTCAAAAAAACTCGAAATCATGTATTCACAAAGATATACACACCCCTCTGTTCATTGAAGCCTTATTCACGGTGGCCAAGACATGGAAACAACCAAAGTGTCCTGCAGTAGAGAACTGGATAGAGAAGATGTGGTACATATACACAATGGAATACTACTCAGCCATAAGAAAGGATGAAATAGCGTCATGTGCAACAACATGAATGGACCTTGAGAACATTATGCTAAGTGAAATAAGTCAGTCAGAAAAAGCTAAGAACCATATGATTTCACTCATATGTGGGATATAAAACAAAAACTCATGAACTCAATGCTTTCTAAACTAAAACAATCAACTTATCGTGAATGTTTGTCTCCTGGGAAGAGCAGTGGCTATAATTAAATCTGGATTGCTACTTATTGTCTTCTAATATTACCCTAGAAACTTAAGCACTTTGCTCTTATCAATTTGGAGGATTTATGCTTAACTATCTGAAGGACCCTAATAGTACCTAAAATTATATGATGCATGCTCTTTTGATTGGTATTGGATTATGATTTGGCTTTCAATTTTTTCTATGATAATCAATTTTAGGCCAAATACAATTTCTTCCTAGAGAAGGTTAACTTAAAAGATTGTTTTAGATAAATATGACTTTATTACATATTAAAGTCAAATGGTGAAGTCAAAGTACAAGAGTTTTTCTGTAATATTTTTATTGTTTACCAGTAACGTGTACTTCAAATATTTGATTCTGGTATTTATTATGCATTGCTGTACTTCTTCATACCATTTCTCAGTACTATGACAGCTGCTAAAATTTGATTAATCATTGACTGTCTCTTCATAAAATATGAACAGGTGTGAACTTATGAATTGGAACTATAAGTGAATCACTCAGGCTTTGTAGAAGGAGTAACATATTCAAGAAACATTTTTTTGTAATTTTAGTTTGATGGCATTTAAATTTTGGCAGTCTAAATTGTCCAAAAAGTCAATGCTTTTCACTGTTTCTTTAGAGTCAATATATAAATAATGCAATAATTCCTATTCTATTTATTATTTAGTTAACCTACATTAATCTATTTTTTGGGAGATAACTTTTAAAATACATTTTTATTGATTTAAGAGAGAAACAGAGAGGGAGAGAGAGATAGAAACATCAATGATGAGAGAGAATCATTGATCAGCTGCCTCCTGCACTCCCCACACTGGAGATTGAGCCCACAACCCCGTCACATGCCCTTGACTGGAATGGAACCTGGGACCCCCTTCAGTCCACAGGCCGATACTCTATCCACTGAACCAAACTGGCTAGATTTTGTCCAATGTTTTCAGTAAGAGAGATGGGTTAAAGTGGCATTCCTCTATTTTGCTAGGGGGAGGAAGGGTGATTTCTTTTTAAAGCTATCTACTTATATAAAAACCATGGGTGGTGTTCATCATGACCGGGGTCTGGCTGGCGACCATCCGGAAGGAAGTCAGTCCTGCAGGGATTGTCTTGGCAATGGCTGCGCCCTCCCCCAAGCTGTTTCCCGGAGCTGTTTCCTGTAAGGGTGGGGTTTGAGGCAGGAACCCATCCTTGGAGTGTGGACCCACTGAATCCTGGGTCGCTTTGCTAAGGGCTGCACCCTCCCCAGCTGTTTTCCGGAGCTGTTTCTGGCAAGGGCAGGGTTTGAGGCAGGAACCCACCCTGGGAGAGTGGTTCCCTGGGAGTGTCTGGCACCAGCATGGCCAAGGGTGAACCTGAGTGGGGACAGCTGAAAGGCTTAGAAAAGACAGACAAGAGAATGAAAGCCTGGTCTCGGTGGGATGCTGCTTCTCTGAGAGACAGCGACCACGCCCACAGCCATGCCTTTATTTTATAGCAGATGCTACTAGGCAAAAGTAAGGGCATGACCAAGTTGTTTACAACATTTCCCTGGGTTTTAATCCTACTCAACTACATGCACCTGAACTCTATCAAGCCTACATCACTCAGGCACATGGAGCCAACGTGTTAGGACCATAGGTTCAAGCTTACAACTACAGCTGTTGGCTATAATTGTGCTGGGAGGGCCCTGCCCTCCATGGGATTTGCATGTGGCAATGAGAGGACTGTGCCTTCTCCTCAGTCCAATGCTTGAACCTGTCCAAAACACTGTAGAGGCTCCCCACAATAAAGTATTAATTCTGTTTCTTTGTTACTAAAGTTGTGGCCCCACCCCATAACAAAGAAACAATTTCTGGAGGATGAGGCCCAGGAATCAGGATTTTAAAAAGATTCCCAGGTGATCCTAATGTGCAGCCAAGAATTGAAAGTGGGTGCAATCATCATGCTATTCAGAAATCTCAATAGTAAATGGGATCTTTGTAGTGGTACCAGATTTATTATCAAACTAGTATTTTATATTACAAACACATTTTGCTTCTATTCATGTTATACTCAAAATTATGGATTTTACTGGTGCTTAATTCCAAAAAATAGACTATTCTCAATATACATTTTATTGCCCTTAAACCCAGATATGTTATTGATACCCTCATAGTCTGACTTGCAGTTGTTTTCTTTTGAAAACCTCAGTGATTTTTTTTTTTACACAACTCTGAAACTTTCCTAAAGTCTCAGCACCATTTACCATCACAAATGTTCCTGCTGTTCTTAAGGCATTTTCCCACATGTCCCCAAAATGTCTCTCTCATGATTCTACCCCTTTTATAAATGTTCACCTAACGTCAAGGCTCTATATCTGTGCCTATAAAGACAGAACAAATAGATGAGGTTTTCTATGTCACCCTAGAAGTTATAGTTTAAAGTCTGTCACATATTGAATATGAAAAAATACATCATTCTTTTATCCCTTGTCTGTGTAAAATTGTTATGTCAGTCTTTGTGCTTCTTTGTATTCTGTAGTTTTAGATTTTTTAACTGTCTCTAGATATTCAATGTTGGTCAATGTTTCCCTTAAGGGGTGGCAGTGAGTACAAAGTACAATAAATTACCACCACTGATGATGAATTGACTTCCACTTCTGTTATTAAATATATTTTAATGGAAACACATTTAAAATGTCAAATTGATGACACATACTGATTGATCTTGTAGTCTGTTAAGACTTGTTTATAATTTTTTCCTAACTTGTAAAGCTCCCCTCCCCCTTCTCTAATGATTAGATTTATTTGAAAAAACTGAATATTTTACTTAAAATAAACCTTTCCCAATTTCCTTACATAACAATGGGCTTATTTCGCATAACGTTTTGCTTGCTACTTTTATGATCTCTATGGATTTAATGTATTTTACTATGTGTTTGGAGACATTATGTCACACACGAGCATGCCTTTGAAAAGGTCTCATGTGCACAAGACAGAACTACCTGTAGTCCAGCCGAAGACACACAGATTCAAGTCTTAGGTGACACTGGCCATTAATCAACACTATGTGTGCAAAGTTGTGTCCCATAGGATGAATCTTCTATCTGGTATAACAAAAGGATACAGCCCTAACCGGTTTGGCTCAGTGAATAGAGCATTGGCCTGCGGACTGAAAAGTCCCTGGTTCGATTCCAAGGGCATGTAACTTGGTTGCGGGCACATCCCCAGTAGGAGATGTGCAAGAGGCAGCTGATCGATATTTCTCTCTCTCTCATTGATCTTTCTAACTCTCTGTTCCTCTCCCTTCCTCTCTGTAAAAAAATCAATAAAATATATATATTTTAAAAAAGGATACAAATACACTTTATTTTCAATTCCTTTGCCATCTATTTAAAGATTTGTTGTAAAGGTCTATCTTTACTCTCACCAACAGTCTGGTAAAGCTGCCTTTTATGAAAATAAGAAACCCTTCCTTTCGGCCAGATGCATAAACTCCTCAACAGATGTTGTATCCCTGCTTTGCCTCCCCCATCACTCTCTTAGATTGATTTACTGCTTTTTTGTGCAAGAAGTGCTGGGTTTCAGTAAAGATGCCAATGATTTCATATTCAGTGACTTTGGCATGAAGTAACTTTTCCAAAATCATGAAACAGCAGCTGTGTAAAACTTATTTATCTTCTTTACACACAATATATTTACTTTTGTTCCTCATGAATATAATTCAGTAAGTTGGTTACCTTGAAGTTGTGCATAAAGGAAAATATATAGGTGCTCATTGTAATGAAGGATACTTAACTCATCAGGATTCTCACTGAAAAAGCATTTGTTTTGGAGAAGTATTTAAGCAGTCACTGCGTGATGGACAGAATAATCAGAAAAGGCCCATTGTAGTGTGTTCCTTGCATCCTTAGATATTGCCTTAGGGAATAGACAGCAGGTCATAAAAATGTTGGTTTATTTAAGATTTTAATAACCTTTGTTTCAGAAGATCACAAGCATTATGTGTGTCCTTTCAAAACATTCAGATAATCATGATTGAAAAGTAACTTTTTTAAGAAAAACATGTATCTGTGATATTTTTGTAAGTACTCATAGAAGAGTAAAAAAAATCCTAATATTGTCTTCTCAAAATATATGACATGGTATGCTTACTATCATCACTGTTAAATGGTTTTTCAGTTAAATATAAAAGGAGGAATTACTGCTCATTGTTAAATGGGAAACTTTGTGTCATCTAAAATGCATAAAATGCAAATACAATGAGAATTTAGATTAATTTTCCAAAAGTGAGATTGCTGCTAGTTGGATGATCTTTAATTTTAAAACATTTTTGACCTTTCTATGGGTCAATTTGACTTTCTTAAACAATTCCATTTCATAGTTTTCAGTGATTTTTGTAAAATAATCATATATATTGTAGTACAAATTTGAGAAAATAAACTTTTTAAAAGTTTTCTAAGATTAAAATGTTAAGATAACATGATTTTGCAGAAAAAAATAAGAGAATTTTCACTTCACAGATTTGAAAATTGCAGTAATATAAATTATTTTTTCTTAGTTACTCCACTGCTTACCACATTTAAAAGACACTAAAACTTATATTTTATTAAATATTAGAACACAATAAGTGCAGAAACAAATATTTGTCTCTATAAAAGACCAGTCAGTCTGTGTATCTACCCTTGTTATATATTTTTATTATTGATATTTTTGAATGACCTTTTTTCTCCTTTGTTTATCTGGCATATATTCTTAGTAATTGTATTATATAGATTGAACATTTCAAACTGTTAGTGGAATATTGTTCACTTAGGGAAAATAAAACTTAGAAATGGGGACATAAAATCATTTGGAAATTATAGAAGCAGTGTAGCTATAGATTGTGAAGGCTCTGGAGACATATTATCCAATTTTTCATTCTACAGCAAATTTATCAGGTATTGTGCACCTTAATTGCCTTATTTGCAAAATGATACTAGTAGGGTTCAAAAAAAGTGTATTTATATTCTAGGGTGATTGTGAGTATTAAGGAACTATATTGTATATAAACTGTTGAGTTCAGTCAATACTGCATTTTAAGTATAGTTCTTTTGGTTCTCAGAATGTAACCCAAATAATTGTTTATAGTTCTGTGTTCTAAAGTTATGGAATTTATTCTTTTTTATATGTACTTCAAATGTTAATATAAAATAAGGTTCTATTATTTTTTAGTTAAAATTTAGCATTCATGTTTTATCTTAGCTTTAATTGCTTATTATTAAAAAGTATATATAGAAACATCTTGTTTCTATTACTTTGCTTGTAAATTTTTCACATTATTTCCTATAGAAGACCATTTTATTAATAACTAGAGGCCCCATGAATGGATTCGTGCACCAAGGGGTCCCTCAGCCTGGCCTGTGGGGATCATCAGAGGGCAGCTCCTGCATTGAGCATCTGCCCCCTGGTGGTCAGTGTGTGTCATAGTGACCAGTCATTCCCAGTCGTTCTGCTGTTAGGATCAGTTTGCATATTACCCTTTTACTATATAGGATAGAGGTCTGGTGCACAGGTGGGGGCCAGCTGGTTTGCCCTGAAGGGTGTCCCAGATCAGGGTGGGGGTCCCCGCTGGAGTGCCTGCCAGCTTGGGTGAGGGGCTGAGGGCCATTTTCAGGCTGGCCACACTCCCTTCAGGGAGTGGGGTCCTGCTGGGGTGCCTGGTCAGCCTGGGTGAGGGGCTGATGGCTGTTTGCAGGCTGGCCACAACCCCTTCAGGGTGAGGGTCCCCGCTGGGGTGTCTGGCCAGCCTGGGTGAGCAGCTGATGGCTGTTTTCAGGCTGGCCACGGCCCCCAGCCACCCAAGCTCCCAGTGGAGGCTGGTTGGAAGCAGGTATCTGGGATTTATTTATCTTCTATAATTGAAACTTTGTTGCCTGGAGCAGAGGCCACAGCCAGCCAGGGCAGGCAGGAAGCTTGGTTTCCTCCATCGCCAGGGCAACCAAGCCTCCTGCTTGCTCCAGCTCCGTAGCTGCCAGCTGCCATCTTGGTTGGGTTAATTTGCATATAGTCGCTCTGATCGGCTGGTGGGCGTGGCTTGTGGTCAATTTGCATGTTTGTCTTTTATTAGATTAGATATATATTACCTTGTTTGATGCTTCAAGTGTTTTTCCAAAAATCATCATTTGATTTTGAAATCCTATGAATTTCATTTGAAATGTAATTTGATATTTTTCCACATGTTCATTTATAATGTTGTAATGAATTCTGTGAATGTACATATACTTTTCCTGTAATGTACTGGCTGACATGTATTTAATAGGAAAATTGGATATTAAAAACCAAAAGATATTCTTTCTAAGGAAATACTAATTGAGACGTTCTTCAGAATGTGCCTGTATTAGAACTCAAATTGGCTTTATTTTCACTCAAGTGTTAGCTTTGGCAATTTTCAATTTTCCTTCTCTCATTATTTAGCCAGTGGATGTGTTGTTTCTTACATAAACCTTAACTGGGAGTTAAACCTCTCTCCCAATACCCAGCATGAAACCAATATTGTACTCTACCCTACATGGCCATTGAAAGACAAGCTTCAACCAATCAGAGGGGATATCAAGGCACCAGGATCTGCAGCCTTTATAAGCCGTGGGGAACAGGACTTCAATGGGACTCTTCCCTCTCCCTACATGGGGGTCAGTTCAATGAGACCCTTTTCCCCCTCCCTACGTGGGAGTCAGTTCTGTGGGACTCTTCCCTCTCTCCACGTGGGAGTCTGTACTTGTTCTTCAATAAATCTCCACCTTTGCTATAAAAAAAAAAAGCCAAGCTTCTTGTTTAGTTATGCTAGGCAGCCATAGTTGTAGAAGTAACTTACCACTCTGATTTTTAGCTATTTCCTACATTTTTGTTGTTCTTGTCTATTGCATATTTTCTCCACTTTTTTGTGAATTCAGTTCTGTATTTATAGATTTTTAAAACATTTTATCAATCTGCTCTAAGTGTATTGAGTAAAATATATTTTCAAGATATTTAGTTAGCCATATTGCAGAAAGTAGAAGTTGATCTTGAATACCACGTTTTGAAAAGTATATCTGGAGATTTTAACCTATTTGCTTATCTAGTAGTCTTCTGATTTACTACTTGAGTTAGTCTATTAGGCATTGGGTGAAAGAGTACTTACTAGAGTGGTATTTTGCTACATTTATTCCCAATTTTATTCATGATGTTTTGTTTTGTTTTTGCAATGATTGCTATGCTACATGTTGCTTCATTATGTATCTAATAATTAGCAATTTACTTTTTAATCATTTAACATTTTAATGAGATATTATTTAACTACTGATATAAATTATTTTCTGAATTATTGTAGTATATTAATTTTGTTTGAATCATTTCATTATCTATCACAACTATAAGTGAATATTCCAATAATATAATTAATTTTTTCAGATTTCCTTTAACTTATGTGAATCACATTTTTATAAATAAAACAAGTGCTTATTCTCATGCAGCAATGACATTTTTGTTTTAGGAGTTACATGTTTTAGTCTATAAAAAGTCAAGTATCTAGCAAGCTGCTGAATATTAGGCCAAATGTACTCACTTAGAAGAGAATTCCATCTGCTCATTTGCTCACATTCTGGTGCCCCCGTTGTTTAGCATTGAGCCTGGCACATAATAAATGCCTGGCACATTAAATATTTGTTGAATGGACTATTGTACTAGCATGATTTTGTGGCTTTCTCATGTAACATTCAGTAATTCAGGGGAAATGGTCAGTGTGGTTGCCAACAGTTGAAGATTGACAATGCAATAATAACATGACATGGAAATCAGAAAAGGATTATATTGTATTTTTGAAATGGCCAAAAACATTAGTTAGGATATCATACCCTAAGCTAACAAATGGGAGAGGACAACAAAATTAGCAAAGAAATAAATAATATGTAATGGCATTGTGTTCAAAAGAAAAATTTGGTGAAGGTTAAAATTATGATTGCTTCATGGGATTTATTTCATTTGTATGTAAAGACATCAAAGACTTCCTTATACTGCACCCAGGTAGTTAATGCCACTGGGCCTTATCTATACCAATAAAAGCATAATATGCAAATTGACCTTCCAGGCGATCACGCTATGACACCCACTGGTGCCAGGCCAGCCAAGGCAGGTGCAATGCGATTGGTTTGGGGGCCCACCCTTGCCTCATGATCGCCCCACAGATGGAGCCCAGGCCACCAGCCAGCAGGGAGATCAATCAGGGGACTCCGTTATCACCCAAAGAGGGAGGCCCAGGCTACCTGGTGGTGGCGCTGTGGTGGGTGGGCGGAGCTTCCCTCTGTGGGGCGATTGATTGCGAGGTTCCCATACTGCAAGAGGGCGCATGCTGGGCTGAGGTACCTACCCCTGCCCCTCCTGAGTGCAGAATTTCATGCACCGGGCCTCTAGTCATATATAACACATTAGAAAACTTAGTTCCAGTTTTCTCAGTATTTGCTTTTGATATAGTCTTTTCTGTAAGATTGTGGAACATTATATCTTCTATTTTTTCTTCTCTCTCTTCATGTTCTTTTGGTATCTATTGATAGCTCACCTTCCTTTTTTCTACTATTTTATGTTTGACAACCAGTTCTTGGTCTTTTGTTAACCAGTTACATCTACCACAGGACTTCATCCAGACTTTATTTTCAATTACCATTTAGAAATTCAGTGTAGAACTATAGTTGAAATATCAGGTCCATTTTTCTACCTACTTGATATGTCCAATAGGATGTATCATAGACCTTTAAAACTCCAGGTGGCAAAAGTTGAATTTATTCAGAGTCCCTCTTGTTTTGTACTCCTGGCACTTCTGGCATTTAAACTGCACCATGTCTCAGTGTTTCTGGTGAGTGGGACTACCCTCTTCCTGTTATACAGATTAAAAGTCTTGATTGGTATCACCTCTGATTTGTCATTCTCATTCCCACATTCCTCTCAAATTCTGACATTCGACATCTAAAAACATCTTAAATTCATCCACTTGATGTTATCTTCAATCCCTAATTCTTGAGAAGCACAAAAGTATTTTTATATTGACTATAATAACTTATTTTTTTCAGATTGGGACACTTTGAACATAAAAAGTCTGACAAAAGTAATTACACAAATATAATAGACTTATACAAGAACTTCCTTGACAAACCAAGTTATTGTTCTCCTTACTTAAAAATCTTACTTTACCAATGCCTTTTTCTACTCCCAACCATTCTCAATGGAGTAACTTTACTCCTCATAGCTTTTTTTGCATTGCTCTTGAGATAAATACAATTCCTAACATAGTCTGTATGGCCTTGAATAATCTGGCTTTTGCCTAAATTTTTAAGTACATGCCATGCTTCTCTCCATCTTGCTCACTGTGCCCCAGTTATTGGTATTAGGCTTTTTGTTTGTTTGTTCACCTTTGCATTTTAGGCTTTTGGATGAGTTTTAGCCTCTGAATGATACCATCCTACTCTCTCCCTTTGCATAGGTAATTAACAAAGCATAGCTGACATTTAACTATTTCAGGGAAGCCTTCCATTACAACTCTATCAGAGCTAATCTCTAAGAAAATTTCACAGTAGCCTTGATATCTCCTTTTGAACCCTACTTCCATATACTACTTATTTATGAAATGACTTAATTTCTGCTTCCCACTCTACATATACTGTTCATCTTTTTATCCTTAGCAATTTAAAAAGTTTATTGCAGGAAATAAAACGAGTTCATTACAAAAAGTAGGCTCATAGAAGGTTGAAAGAAACGATTGTCCTTTTAATAATCTTTTTAATTGAGTTCAGTGTTTGATTTAGGACAATGAATATAATCCACCCTGAGAAGGTAGACTAATAGCATGGGTAAGAAAGTGTATCATTATTTACTTGTTTATGTCTGCAGTCTAAATATTAAATTTCCATCACTTGGCACTTTAACAAAATTTCTCAAAACAGAATCCTAATTGACAAATCCCATACAGTATATGTTCATATTTTTAATATGTTTTATTTATTTCAGAGAGGAAGGGAGAGGGAGAGAGATAGAAATATCAATGATGAGAGAGAATCATTGAACGGCTGCCTCCTGCATGCCCCGTACTGGGAATCAAGCTTGCAACCTGGTCATGTGCCCTGACCCCCTGGTTTATAGGTCGATGCTCAACCACTGAGCGACACTGGCTGGGCCCATACAGTCTCTCTCTCTCTCTCTCTCTCTCTCTCTCTCTCTCTCTTTTCTTGAAGATTTTTCCAAATGCTGCTCTCCCCCTTTTTTTTCTCTTACCACACTGATAGCTTTTTTGTTGTGATTTTTCTTCCTCCCGTACCCTACATTTAGATATTCATGGAGATTCATTTACTCATTTATTAAATATCCACATGCCAACTTTGGTCTATCATTTTTTAGTTATTAATTTGTTCATTCCAATCATTCATTCACTTAAGTAATGTTTCTTAAATTTTTCTTAATGTTAAAAACGATCTATTCCCTGAGTACAGCCATGAAGAAGGCAAATAAAATCCCTGTTATCTGACACTTCTTAGAAATTCAATAATGAATAAGTCATGCAAGTTTCCTGCTGTTATAGGGCTTGTATTTTGGTTGGTGAGGAGAAGGAGAGGTGAGGCAGGGAAAGAAGATAAATAAATAATAAAACAAATAACAAGAGTAGCTTTGTAAGAGATGTTAAGTTTTGCTTAGAAAGTTAGAAATGTCATGTACTACTTTATATAGTATAGTCAGGGCAAGTCTCTCTTAATAGATTAAACTGAGGTTGAAACTTAATTGATGAAAATGCTGCTCCTGAAGAATCAGGACAAATGAACCTATCAGGCAGATGCAGACAGCAAGTGTAGAGACACATAGGAGGGAGTGGATATAGACCTGCTCACGTATCCAAAATATCAGCGGTGATAGAAATTAGTGAGGGGAGAAATATGCATGGGAAAACTACCATCTGCGTTTCTGCTCTTTGCGCTCTCATAGATCACAGTTAGTTCTTCTGTTATAGAGAAATGCACAAGTGGAATTTCTCTGTTGGTAGTGGAATTGGGGCTCATATGATATCTTGAGAAAAATAATTTTCTAAGACTGGCACAGAAGAATGGGTGATTTTTATACGCATGTAATTATATCCATCAATTTCCAAAGTCCCATTTCCCTTCATCTGATCCTGGAAAAGTTGCAACTGGGGCTGCAGCAGAGCCAGAAGCCAAGCCAGTGTCCAGAGTTTCTGTTCCACGGCGGAATTAAGGCCAGCCTGGCACCAGGCTGATCACAGACCATTAGTCCGCTGTGTGGGGTCCTCATGGCGGGTGCAGAGCAGGAGAGCACACCCTCTATAACGAGAGAGCAAGAGGGCCAGGGAGGGAACTGCCTTTGTTCACCGGTCTGTGTATTTCAGACATCGCGCCCGTGCAGTGGCCACGCCTATTTTAGCCAATGCCCTGCTCCCGGATATAACTGACAGGCAATCCTCTTCTTATTTCACCCAGACATTACTGGCCATGTGTCTCTTGTCCAGTCCCTTCCCCCCAGTGATCTGTGGGGAACAGTTGGAGAGTATTAAACTGTAGCTTCCTGGCAAAGCTATACAAATGGCATGCCTATAGTATCTAGCTCTCTTTTGGTTCCTTTCCTGTTATTAATAACCAGGTTATTAATATGGTATAAATTTGACTGGGCAATTGCAAGTTACATCTCACCACCGGATTATAGTAAGCAAATAGTTTTGGATATCTTCTGTTATCATGTCCTTATAATACAGGGAGTGGAGTGCCATCTTAGGCAAACTTGTTTGTTTTCAGCAGTCTCTTCTCATCGATGGTGCTAACATTAATAGTTTCTCTAAGTGTATATAATCCAAATGATTCTTTCAGGATCAATGCCATATAGAAATATGAGGTCACTTTCCATTTGAGCTTGTGGAGTCTATTATTTAGCTCAAGAGTTTTGTTGTTGTTTTCTTTTTCACCATATTTATTCTCTCTTTTGGCCTACATCTGTATTTCTTAGATTTCATTTCTTTAATTTTACTCATGTTTAAGGTGCTGTTAAGATAAACTTACTTTCTGAGTACAGGTCTTTTGCCTACTTAGTTAAGTTTATTCCTAGGTATCTTAATTTTTTTTTGCAATGGTAAATGGGGTTGATTTTTTTTAGTTTCTCTTTCTGTGGGTTCATTATCCTATATAATAAAACCCCAATATGCAAATCAACCAAACGGCAGAATGACAGGTTGCTATGATGCGAACTGACCACCAGGGAGCAGACGCTCAATGCAGGAGCTGCCTTCTGGTAGTCAGTGCACTCCCATATGCATTTCTACAATGCATGATCTGTATATTTCATTGCATACCCACCACCCAAAATCAAATCATCTTCCATTGCTGTATATTTGGAGACCTTTACCCTATACTACCCCTTCTCCCCCTTCCCTCTGGTAACCACCATACTGTTCTCTGTATCTATGAGTTTTAGTTCACCTGCCCCCTATTTTAATCAGCTCCACAACTCTAAAATATCTAACCTATATTTCATTTCAAATCTATCCATTTCTTCCCATTCTCACCATGTCTTCTTGTCATGGGACATTCTAACTATCCTTGCCTCTTCCCACATCTCCATCTTCATTTATCACAACATAAGATTCATTACCTTGAAACAGTTCCAAGCATGCTTCTTTGATCTTCAACAAGTAATGAATCACCACCACCAGTTATTTTAGTCAACATTTCTAACGTTAGAAACAGTAATGTTCTACATTATGGTCCCATCCTACCTTTCACTCTCATACTTTACACATGACACTCCAACCAATTCCATGATTTATCATTTAACACACTTTTTACTTATACATTACATTCCTTTTTATTTTCAAAAAGACATTCTCTCCTAAATATGTGCCTGTATAAATTACCTTTTTACTTAAGGGCCTATCCAAAACACCATTGCTTCAAGGAGCTTGTCTTATTCTTTATGAAGATGTTTTTTCTCTCTCTCTTTTTTCACTTTGATATATTGACCAGCTGTGGTTTATTTTACTTCTCTTAAATTTTCATTATTAAGATACAATATTCTTGTATAATTTATGCTTATCAATGGGATTTTCTTACCATTTCACTAGATTTCAAATGTTTCAATATTAAAACAGTGTTTTTAAAAAATCTGTAGTAGCTAGCATAGTCGAATACACTATGTTACTAGTAAATGTATTCTAATCTGAGTTAAATATGTGAAACTAGGTCACTAATGTCACATGCTTTCATATTCAATGCTGGACCATGGTACCCAGTAGGAATATTTTATTTCGTATATATTCCTTAAGTAATCTTGAGCTTCAATCAGCCTGATATATTTGTTTTTACAGTACATGTGGGTGAGCAAACTCAATTCAAATATGAGTACCTGCCTATAACTCAATGCCTTATGTATCCATTTCTTTGTTATAATTTGTCTTATTTTATTAGCTTTTTGTCATATTTACAGCCTGTGAACACTCTATAGCCACTGTAAAATGAGATATATGGCTTCATTAACAATTCATAAGTATTTCTAATTTCCAAAATACATTTTATAGAAATGTAACAGTTTAACATTTGAATGTTTCTAATGCTTCAGATAAATGTTTTATTTTTTTTTTCATTTTGATAACAAAAAACCTAAAGGGACAGTGATTTTATAAGCAATAAATTTGTGAAGGGTAAATTCTTTTTATTATTTTTACCCTTACATGAGGACATTTTTCATTGATTTTTTTTGAGAGAGGGGAAAAGAAAGATAGAGATAGATGATAGATGATGATAGATAGATAGATAGATAGATAGATAGATAGAGAAACATAGATGGGAGAAACATCAATTGATTGTCTCCACACATGCCCTGGACCAGGGCCAGAGATTGAACTCAAAGCCTACGTATGTGCCCTGACCAGGAATTGAACCTGTGACCTTTTGGTGTATGGGAACAATGCTCCTACCAACTGAGCCACACCCACCAGGGCGTAGAGAGTAAATTCTTATTTAGTAAATTATTATGTATTTAATCTAAAAAAATTATTCAAGTTAGACTATGATAATTATTTAACAATTCCTCATCACACAATTATATCTTATAATCACCCTTTAAACTATTTAATATATTTATTAGGGTACTGAAAAGTCATTTATAAAACTTAATTGTTTTATATTTGAAAGGAAAAATAATTTAATTTTAGCAAGGTATAGTTTTGTATCAAATAATGGGATGTTTCTGTACAGCTAAAACTCCTGCAGAGATTTTTAGATAATTGAGGTACTGAAGACTATATAGTTTAATTGACTTCTACTTCAAAAGTTCATTTACAGCCTAGAAATTTCTAAGGAAGTAGTGGAACCAGGACATAAATATATTAAAATCCATGGTGAAGAATTTCCTTACTATGAAAGTACATATTAGTACAATTTGTAAAATTGTGAAATGATTGAAAATGTGACTGAAATTTCATATGGAAATATTCTCTTGTGTAGAATCATCTACTGTCCATCATATATTATAACCTATTTTAAAAGGAGTTTTTGGAAGGGACAATTAATTATATAAGAAGCTATTCTGTAGCCTGCATATTAAACACCAAAAAGGCCAAAGCATCTTAGAGGTATTATCAGTCTGTCATGTCATTTTATTGTTCCTCAACTAGTAAAAAATGCAAAAGAAAGTAACCATGAAATATTATAGCTACATTAAACATAATTAAGGCTAAAGGAAATATGATGTCTACTTATAATGTCTATTTCTTTCATATTTAAAAAACAATAAGATTCATATCTATTATAATATTAGTTTATAATAACCTAATAGATTAGAAAACTGGAAATTTTCAATAAAATGTAATATAGGCCTCAAATCTCTAGCATCCTCTTACTCCTAGTATTTTCTTTGAAATATAAAAAGGGAACAATATTTTACACAGAATGAAATATATATCATTGGTAAATACACCTTAATAAATTTCTTAGTTTTTTTTTGTTCCAAGCTATCTTCTAAGCTTTACTGTACTTAATCTTTAAAACACTCTAATCACTTAGATTCAATTATTAGCTACAATTTATAGATAAAATGAGAAATGGAAAGGTATATTACTGTGTTAAGATTCCACAGTTACTAAATTGCAGATTCGGATTCAGATTTGTCAGCCTGGCACCAAACAGAATTAATCCCACCATCACACTGGTAGATGAAAGGGGATTTAATTTATCCTTAGACAAAAGGAAGAATACTCTGAAGATGAGAAGCCATCTATGAAATAAAAAATCTGGTACAGACCTTCTAAGCAGAGGGAATAACACATGGAAAGTATTTAAGATGAAAGTGAGCAAGGTATTATCTAGAAACAACAGTAACAAAAATTGTGTCTGGTTGTAACAAAGAGCAAGTGGTATGAGGTCAGAGTGGTCTTGGTCAGTGTATGTGCGATGATGCACCTTTAGAGGAAACTGGTACTATATAACTTCACTTATATTTGAATTTAATGAACAAAATTAACTAATAAACAAAATAAAAACTGACTCATAGATACAGAGAATTGGCTGACAGCTGTCAGAGGGGAGGGGGATGGAAGCTGGGTGAGAAGGCCTTTTTTTCTTTTTTAATGTCTCCTTGATTTCACTGGCATCTGGTTCCTACCTAACACAAAGTTGTTTCAGAAAAAAAAAAGTATATCTATATATTAAAATATTGCTCTCTGCATTGAATCACACAGGACACTGGAAGAGTCTTGAAAATACATTCTTCTTTAAGCAACATACTTCAGTAGGGTCCTAGGAAGATATCCAACTCTTTGATTTTTCATTATAACTTTTTTTTTTAATATATTTTTATTGATTTTTTACAGAGAGGAAGGGAGAGGGATAGAGAGTCATTAACATTGATGAGAGAGAAACATCGATCAGCTGCCTCCTGCACACTTCCCACTGGGGATGTGCCCGCAACCAAGGTACATGCCCTTGACCGGAATCGAACCTGGGACCCTTCAGTCTGCAGGCTGATGCTCTATCCACTGAGCCAAACCAGTCAGGGCTTTTCATTATAACTTAATTTACTCATTCTATATTCACTTCAGTAATTTCTTCTAAAATTCAATAACTGTATCAAAATATGTTTTAACCATCATCACTTTTCTTTTGTAAGGGGTAATCTTTACAACAATTGTTTACTCACTTATTTTATTTTTAAATCTTACTTATCAAGGGAATAAACAAAGGGTATGTGCCATGTCACCCAGCATGACTATATTCTAGTAGCAGTTAAATTCTTCTTTCAACTGGCTGAAATTTTTGAATCAATTTTTCATTCTGCAGAAGAAATTTGGAACTTCAAGATGGATGATTAAACTACACTGGCTATGATATTTTTACTTCAGCAATTATTTGATAACTCCTATTCATGTTTCTTACTTAAATACTCTCCTATCTAATAAAAGAGCAATATGCAAATTAACTGTCACTCCGTCACAAAATATGGCGGCCCCCAGTCCCCTCAGCTCTGTCGCTGGAGTGTTTGGGCCTGTTGTCCTGGCCAGGGGTCACGGGGACCAAGCAGAGAGGCAGGATCCACCCACTCTGGTAGCAGATCAAGCCTCGCTACTCTGCCATCTCTGGAGTGTCTGGGGCCAGCAGGGCCTGCTTGGCCATCACCTTGGCCACCCGGGAGCAGCCAAGTGTGGCCTGCAGGCAGCACTCAGCAGGGCCAGCTTGGCCATCGCTGCAGCAACCCGCCAGCAGGCAAGCGCGCCCACAGACAGCACCCAGCAGGGCCTGCTTGGCCGTCGCTGTGGTGTGGAGCAGGCAGGCCCTGCAGAGAGCAGAGAACCACAGGGAGCGGGCCCAAGCTGTCAGTAGGACATCCCCTGAGGGCTCCCAAGGGGATGCAGGTAAGGCTGAGAGATTCCCCAACCCCCCCCCCCCCCCCCCCGTGCACAAATTTTGTGCACTGGGCCTCTAGTTTATTTATATGACACAGGAGATGATTCTTGTATTGTAGCACTGCACACATATTAAAGTAGAATGAAAACATTTAAAATTATCAAGCACACTATGTGCATGAACATGCACAAAATGGATAACTAGAGCATCAGAATGGGAGGTCAGAAAAGCAAAGTGTTGAGTAGCTAAGAATTATTAACTGAATAGTGATATATATGATTAATTATAATAATAATGACAACAACAGCAATTATCACTCTACATCGCTTGGCTGAAAAGTTGTACATGATGTCCTTGAAGTATTATGCATTATTACATGTGAACCTGTATATTCATTCATGCAATAACCTTAATAACCCCATGTGTGAGATAATACTACTATGCACTAAAAAAAAATCAAATTTTCTGGTCTGGAAAATGATGGTATAGAGTCATTTCTCTGTTTCTCCCTCATAAATGCAATTAAGTTAGCTGAAAAAAGTCAACACATAATCATAAAAAGATGTTGAAAATTGGGAAGAAGAAGGCGACTGGCTGGGGATCTTAGGATCTATTCTGTACCCTGAACAGTGCTGGGCAGAATAGGGTCTTGCTTCTAGGATAGGTTGGGATTGATCCACAGCTATGTGAGCAATATCAGGGTCTCCTATAAGTCATGGAAGAGAAGTGGCCCAATACACAGCAACATTAGTGTCAGTGGATTGGGAGAGTCATGCCCTTATTAACAATTGCAGCAGTGTTAATAAAGCCTGTGCGTAGATCCATTCCCCCACAGCACCAGTCAGCATCTGTGAAGTCAGTCTGCTGGCAAAAGCTAGGGCCTACACACTATCCTAAGTATTGGCATAGACAATTTATTTTTTATTTTATTTTATTTTTCTTCTTAATTTCTTTATTGGTTAAGGTATTACATATGTGTCCTTATCTTCCCATTGTTCCCCCACTTCCCCCTGACTCATGCCCTCACCTCCCTATTGTCTGTGTCCATTAGTTAGGCTTATATGCATGCATACAAGTCCTTTGGTTGATCTCTCCCCCTTACCCCCACCCTCCCCTACCTCGATGCTTCTCTGTTTCTATTTTTGTTCATTAGTTTATGTTGTTCATTATATTCCATAAATGCATAAGATCATGTGATATTTATCTTTTTCTGACTGGCTTATTTCAATTAGCATAATGCTCTCGAGTTCCATTCATGCTGTTGAAAATGGTAAGAATTCCTTCTTTTTTACTGCAGCTGTAGTACTCCATTGTGTAGATGTACCACAGTGTTTTTAATCCACTCATCTGCTGATGGGCACTTAGGCTGTTTCCAAATCTTAGCTATAGTGAATTGTGCCACAGACAATTTAAATAAAATCAGAAGTCTCTTAACATAGTACTCAAAATATCCAGCATAAAATAAAAATAAATCTCTAGTCATACCAAAAACCAGAAAAAAAACACAACTTGATAAGAAAAGGCAATTAACTGATGTGAGCACCAAAATGAATCTAATGTTCATAATCGCCTGACCAAATTTTAAGACAACCACAACCACCACAATAATACTTCAATAAAAATAACTCTGCTTAAGACAAATAAAAATCAGCAAAAAAAAAGAAGTTACAAAAAGACACCAAATGGAAATTATGTAACTGAAAAATATAATATCTGAAATAAAATGGATTGTTGAATGGATTTAACAGTAGAGTGGACATGACAGAGGATCTGATTAGAGACTTGAGGACAGAACTATAAAATCCATTCCACCTAACCAACAGAGAAAATAGACTGAAAATAAAATATAAAGAACTTCATGTATTTGTGAGACAATACCAAAGGTCTTACATTAATGTCTTCTTATCATCTGTCTCAAAAAGCATGTGGCTGAAAAAGTATTTGAAGATATAATGGCTGACATCTTCCCAAATTTGATAGAATATATAAAAATAGATATTTATTTGCAAGAAACTGCAAACTACATATACAATAAACCTAAATTATCCACACTGTGTCTCCCACCATCATAATTAAAATTATGAAAATTAAAGATAAAAAAAATATTAAAACAGCCTAGAAAAGAAATCAATGCATTACATATAAAAGAAAACCAGTTTGAATGACAGAAACTTTCTTCTTTGGAATCATGAATGCCAGAGGAAATAGCACTTTTTTCAAATGCTGAATGAAAATAATGTTACCTGGAAATATTTTATCTGAGGAAGTTAAATGTCAGGAATTAAGAATAAATAAAGCCTTTTTCAGATGAAAACCAAATAGAATTTGTCACCCTTAAAGAATGGCCGAAAAACACTACAAATGGAAAGAAAAGAACAGCAGAAGACCACAAACTTCAGAACTAAAAGAATGTGTAAATGATAGGGGTAGCATAATAGACTACCTTCCATTGTATGAATTTCTTAAGTCATACAAGATGGTGGAAGTAAAAATTATATAATCATATCTGCTCATTATATCAGTGTGCTGTGATAAGTTATGTGTGTTGTAGGCAAGTATTCAAGGACATATATATATATATAAGAGAAAGAGAGAGAGAGAGTGAAAGAGAGAGAGAGAGAGAGAGGGAAGTAATATGAAAATTAGGTCAGGACACTGTAATGGTCACAACCAGCTTAGGAGGAGGGGCCAGGTGCAGTCCTGAGCCTGAGAAAACAACACACAGGGGTGCCTGCTCCAAGCCTCCTTGGCGTGGCTAGGGGCAGCCCCCCAGCGGATACACACAGGGGTGCCTGCTTTGCCACCATGGCCTGACTGTAAGACATCCCCTAAGGGCTCCCGGACTGTGAAAGGGGGCAGGACCCCCCACCCCCAGTGCACAAATTTCATGCACCGGGCCTCTAGGTTATAATAAAGAGGATTCTAAGAATGCTACTTGCTGGCTTCATTGAAAAGTATCCTATTAATGAATGGACCAAAATAATTAGTTTCATCTCACTTACTTCATCCAATAGTTCATTAGACACTACCAAAGGCTATGACATAGTAAATTATGCATGGTATATTTGTCCTCTCACAGAGGCTCCTACACACAAAGTGGTCATTGCAGAACTGTGAATTATTAGGCCTATAACACATTCTTCATAAAAAACCCTACTATGTTTTCAACCACCACATTTCTCCATTCCAGTTTACTATCCTAGAATCTACAAATACATAATTTAATTCTCTTGTACAAGTACTCAATTCTGTAACACGTGTCATAACCTCTTTCTCTACTACCTCAGTTAAGGACCCACTGTTGTTTGCCATCTGAGGGAGCTTTCCCACTTACCCTCCTACTGACTGTTCAATCCCTAATACAGTCACTATGCTGTTACCTCTATGTATCCACATTCTTCTTTTTAATTGTTAGATCTGATCAAATAATTTAATCCAAATAATTTAATTAATACCCCTCGCCTGGGAACTGACCTTTAGACCACTTCACAATGAACATTCTCTTTTGCTTAGACCACATTCCACTTGCTAAGACCACATTCCACTGGCTATGACCATTATCTCTCCCCTTTGGACCTTTTCAGGATCTGGACATGCACAGAGAATTCTCCACCCAGAAAAAGCCCACCTAGAGTCCTTTAAAAACCTCTGACTCCTGTCTTTGGGTGCTGGCACCATTTTGGTGCTCAGCCCATCTGGTTTTCCAGATGACCTAATAAATTTATAATTCTTTACCCCTTTTGGCCTCGTGTGTTCCTCCTTCAGCAACCCTAACAAAAATATTCTCTACTCCAGATTCAATAGAGTTTCATGTCACATATTTTAAGCCTATATAATAAAGAGGTAATATGCAAATTGACCACCACGCCCTCACAAGATGGCTGCCTATGACCAGGCCAGCAGGGGGGTTAGTGAGGGATGGCCAAACAACTGAACAAGCAGGCTGCGTGGGGCAACAGGTCAGTGGGGGGGGGGGGGGCATGAGGGGCGACCAGGCCAGCAGGGAGGGGCAGTAAGGGGTGACCCGACCAGTTGAGAGCAGTTAGAAGAGACCAGGCCTGCAGGGAGGGGGAAGTTGAGGGCTACCTGGCCAGCAGCGGGGGGCAGTTACGGGTGACCAGGCCAGCGGGGGGGGGGGGCAGTTAGGGGCAATCGGGTAGGCAGGCATGTGAGTGATTAGGAGCCAGTGGTCCAGGATTGTGAGAGGGATGTCTGACTGCCAGTTTAAACTGGCAGTCGGACATCCCCAAAGGGGTCCCGGATAAGAGAGGGTGCAGGCTGGGCTGAGGGGAACCCTGCACCATGCACGAATTTCGTGCACTGGGCCTCTAGTAGTTTATAAAACACAAAACTAATATAGAGAAAGAGAGACAGGGGAAGTGAAAGTGATTCCTTTATACAGGGTGTGGAAAAAGTAAGTTTGCAGTTGTGAGTATGCAAAACACAGTTTATTCTTGTACTATTATTTATTAATTATTGTACTGTTTTCCACACAAACAAATATAAACCTACTTTTGCCCCACCTTGTATATCCTAAATGTTTTATAGTTACAAATGTTTCAAATGAGTGCTAAAATTTCTCATTGTGAAGTTTAGGACTACAAAGTCTATATTTTCCCCTCCCCTCATTCAGAGCCAACATTACATTTGGGAGGGGGTTTGTATATATGCTGTTATTAAGTAATGACTGTGATGTTGTTGTGTTAAAGAACTAAAGTATGATAGTTCTCAGTCCTGGGCTTGAGAGCACTATCCTGCTTCTTCCTTTCTGTTCTTTCCTTCATTTACATGTCCAAAGTAGTTATTTATATTTTTCTGGAAAGATTAAACAAACAAAAAAAAAAGGAAATGAAGAAGACAATGGTGAACAAGAGAAGAAGGAGAAGAAAAAGGAGGTGAAAGAGGAGGAGAAGGAGGAGGAGGAGGAGCAGGAGGAGGAGCAAAGGAAGGACAAATCTCTGTTCCTTTGAAGCTCATATTGTACATCCGTGTTAAGATATTCTGGTTTCTAGCTCCTGTCTTTTAGAGTTCTAATCCTTTGCTACTCCTGTCACCATTCTTTATAACATAAATTTCCATGTAACTAATCCTTATTTAAACATTAGAGTAAAGCTCTGTCTACTGAGACTCTAACAAACTTATCAAATGTCAAAGTATTTCTGAGCTAAGTACATATGGGGAAAAAAATAGTCCAGGCAAAAGCCATCTATATCAAGTCAAAGAAAGGAGTATTTCCTAAGCAATAAGTTAATAACTTGAGTCCAGTCACACACAAAGTCTGTATGATAGGATTTATATAAATACAGAATCACATACATAAAATGATATTTAACACTATCTAACAACTCTATGGTAATCCCCTAATGATTTTCCTTTTCAGACTTCCAAACTGATGATGATTTCAGATGTTGTCCTTAAATTAGCCTCTTTCTTTGTAATTATTATTTTTTTATTTTTGCTGCTGGGTGTTTTTTCTACCTTGTCTTCCAAATCACCAATTCATCCAACCTACTTTTATTCCTTCCAGTGTATGGTATTCTTCATTTCTAACTCATTATTTTCCATGGTTTCTATGTCATTTTTTATGTTATTGTAGTTATCACTAAGTTCCTTGAACATCCTTATAACCATTGTTTTCAACCTAAATCTGATAAGTTGTTTGCCCCCATTTCATTTAGCTCTTTTTTGGCTATTCCTCCTGTTTTTTCATTTGGGGCTTGTTTGTTTGTCTCCCCATTTTTGCTGTCTCTTTGTTTTTGTTTCTATGTATTAGATATAACTGCTACGACTCCCAGTCTTTATGAGGTGGCCTTATGTAGTAGGTGTCCTATAGGACCCAGTGGTAAGTCTTCTTATTCCCCTGAGCTGGGTGTTCTAGGAATGTCCCTTTTTCAGATTATGTAGGCCCTCCTGTTGTAATTAGGCCTTCATTTGTGTTGACCTATTCATGGGTGAGAACAACCTCGAGGCTGGCTGACTGTGAGATTCAATCCTGATCATAGAGTGCAAAATGCTCTACAGGTACTGATAGAACCAAACCAAACCAAACAAACAATACAAAAAAGAAAAGAAAAGAAAAGAAAAGAAAAGAAAAGAAAAGAAAAGAAAAGAAAAGAAAAGAAAAGAAAAGAAAAATGTGAAAAAAATAAGAAAAGAAAAATAATAAAAAAGTGAAACGAAAAACATTAATAATAACAAAAGAAAAGTGGGAAACAATTAAAATAGAAAAAAATAGAATAAGAAATGGAAAAATTAAAAAGTAGAGCTTGCCTCAGCTGTGTTTAGTGCCTGGTCTGATCTCCCTTTGGATATGTTGTTTGTGAAGCTTATTGGACCCTGCTCCAATGCTGTCTGAAGCTGGCCACTTGGTATGTTTATTCTGGACCTCTTGGAAAGGATTATGGTGCAAGCCAATATTAGACACTGTCTATGTCATGCCCTTGGCAACCTGTTTCAAGGTTCAAGAGATCCTTGGTTTGTGGCTGCCTCTGCCGGGCGTGGCTATGTGTGGAAATCCCTTTGCTTGTGTATTATCAAGCTCTGCCTCCCTTCTGATGCATCCAGAGGATGCACATAAGCTTTGAAATCTCTGAAATCTCCTTTCTAAAACGAAGCAAGGAAAGCATAACCTTCCCCCCAAAATGAAACAACTATACAGTATTTTTTATTCTTTCTCATTCTGTATTATTGTTTCATGCTTTCTCTCTTAGTCTTTCTCCTTACCTTAAATTTTCAAAAACAGTGATTTATTCAACTGTCCTAATGCTTTAATATCAATATATTGTTAACTCACTGCAATCTGGTTCATGTGTTTTCTATTCCAACCAACTCTTGAAATTAGCTTTTGTCAATAAAGCTAAGAACTTTCACCTTGAGAAACTGAATGGATAATTTTCTGACCTCTTTTATTCTGCCTCTTGGCAGCTTACTAGAGAATTGGTCTCTATCTCCTTACTAAAATGCTCAACTCTGTTTCCATGAACTTACTTTTCTGTTAGCATGTCTTTCTCCCCATGGATTATGAAAAGGGAACTTTTCTCTACTACCATGTTCTTAAACTCTTAAATAATTTCATCATTTCTCATATCTGTAAACAGCACAAGTATTGACAACTCTCATATTTCACTATTCAGTATAGTGCTCTCCTGTAAATATTCTATTGTCCACGTAACATCTCTGATTTTGATGCTTCACAGACATCTCTAAATTAATACATGTAAATGTAATTGTTAATACCTACTAGCCACCCCCAAATTATATTTAATCTGATAAAATTTGAATGAGCTTCCAGCCATGTGAAAATCTGGAGGAAGATTAGAATTGGTAATATGAAGGCCATTAGACATAAATGAATTTGTCATTTCAAGTACCAGATAAAACAATGGGTTGCAGCTCAGAGACTGAGGACAAGATCAGTGAGTAGGTCACATTCTTAAGCTGGTAGAAACCATATTAGGAAGGGTCCTGTGGGCCAAGAAAAACAGTCTGAACTTTAAGTTATAAAAACTGCATAATTTTTTTAGATGGACATTATATAGTTCATTCATTTAAGGGACCCCTTCTGCCTGTTATAGAGATATTCAAATTGTGTCATATGGTGATATCTGTATGACAGTCAGAAAGACCTGACAGCATAAAAAAGCAAAGTAGAAATAGAGAGCCGAGAGGATGAATTTCTCTTATTTTAGGTCAATTGCAAACAGCATACAAAATCCTTCTGAAATGATTTAAATTAGAAATTAAGTCATATTCATCAACTCTGTTTTCATTTTTTCTTCACTCTTACAGAATTGTGTGATTCAGGGATTTATTTTATTTTTATTATTTTAATTTGTCTTTATTGTTGAAAGTATTACAGATGTCCCCCTTCCACCTCCTGCCCCCACAGCCCCCCATTGGCATGATTCTGGGATTTAAGTAACTATTTCTAAATAAGTCTCTAAAATATATCCATTGTTTTTGTTTTTATAGCAAATGGTGTTCCCTATTTTATTATGGGCAAATATTCTCCACTATGTCTCTTTCATTTCTGATATGTGAAGTATATGTTTCATTTTGTTGGTTGTTTGTAGACTTGGCAAGGTCTCTCTAATTTGAACAGGAGTCATTTACCTCAACTACATACTTTAAATGGAATGTATTCCTTATATTGACAGTGGTTCATAATTAAAATTGTTAAAAATTTAATGTTTATTAACATTTATACCAATGGTCAGTAAATGATAGGCCCACCACTTTTTTTTTGTAAATAAATTCTTGAAAAACAGCCACACCTACTTGCCTATATATTGTCTATGCTACAAGGGCAAAATTAAGCAGAATTGAGCAGACCTTATGGCTGCATGACAGAGGACATACATATTCTATGGCCTACATATTTCATGGTCATACACACTTTATTATTTTAAAATCTGTGTTATAATTATACCTTATGTGTGTCTAGAAAATTTACAAAGAATTTTAATTATATGCATCATTTTTCTTCATAATTCTATGTTAGATATTAACTTCTTTTATATGAGTGCCTGGGAAGGTAAGTAATATTTCCAGTATAGATACTTAACAATTGTCATAGTGAAAAAAAAACAAAAGTAATGTATGGATCTATGTATAACATGTCTTCAAATAAAAAAAGAAATTGAATCATTTATAGTTAGACTATGCCAGTGGTCAGCCAACCCATTAGTCAACAGAGTCAAATATCAACAGTACAACGACTGAAATTTTTTTAGAGCCAAATTTTTTAAACTTAAACTATATAGGTAGGTACATTGTTATTAACTTAATTAGGGTACTCCTAAGGCTTAGGAAGAGCCACACTCTAGGGGCCAAAGAGCCGCATGTGGCTCGCGAGCCGCAGTTTGCCGACCATGGGACTATGCCTTCTTTCAATACCTCAATAAGCCTCTTTATAATATTGTGAAAAGTTTATATATTCAAAATCAGCATTCCATTCTGCCTGAATATAACACTGTTAGACACAATTACGTTAATCAAACATACTCATTACTATAATTAATTAAAGAACTGGAATTAATTTTAAATTGCTTTTCATTTAGTTAAAGAAATAATGATGATTAACACGATGGTGTTTAATCTCCAATCATGTTTCTTGAACTCTCAAATTCATAGTTTTAATTCTCAGTAATAATTTTATATATTGAAGAAAGTTTTCTATTTGTATATTTGAAGTTAAATAAATTTGTGATTAAGCCAATTAAAACTTGAAAGCTTTGTTTTCTACATAGTTCATGCTGATTTTAATTTTAATGAAAGTAAGTTGCCCATGTACTAATGATAAAAAATCATACATTTAATTCTACATTTATATTTGTGACTCAAAAACTATATAATTCAATAAAAAATATGTTTAAGTGTTTGGAAAATTAAAAACAGTATTTAATGTCTTTCCATTATATTATTGGAATCTTTATTCAGAGTGACAATTTTCTTTTTATCCCTCACAGATTTAACTCATAGCAGATATGTTAAATATGAACAATTTAATTAATCAAATGATTAAATAATTAAAATAAATTTTAATGTCTTAAAATAGAAAATGAAAATAATTGAGAAAATGCCAAATGGCAAGTTAATTTATATTCTAAAAGCTATTTAGAAATTGTAGTTCTATTAGTAAACTCTGCATCCATTTCCTTAAGTCTATAATGCTTTATGCTTTCCCCAAAAGTCAAAATATATATAACTAGTAGTCCTGCGCACGAATCCGGGTGCCAGTAGGTTGCTGCTGCCCTCCTGTAGCTCTCTGCCTACTGCCCTACCCTCCTGTAGCTCCCCCCTCCCTCCTCATAGCTTGTTGTCCTGCCCTGTCCTGTAGCTCTCTGCCTCCCACTTGCTTGCTGCCCTGTCCCCTCCTGTAGCTCTCTTCCGTCCTCTTGTAGCCAGTAGGTCACTGCCGCCCTCCTGTAGGTCTCCGCCCACTGCCTCATCCTCCTGTAGCTCTGCCCTCCCTCCCTCATAGCTTGCTGTCCTGCCCCATCTTGTAACTCTCCACAGTCCACTTGCACCTTGCTGGCCCACCCTCCTGCTAATCCATGGTGATCTGGTCGTGATGTGCTTGGTCATTACATCTCAGGGCATGATGGCTAATTAGCATATTCCTCTCTTATTATATAGGACTAGGGGCCTGGTGCATGAAATTCATGCACGAGGGGAGAAGAGTGGGTCCCTTAGCCCAACCTGCAACCTCTCTGATCTGGGAGCCCTCTCCAATTTGGGAATTTCTGTCTGCTTTTGCAATCATATGAGTGAATTGTCTGAGACCCCAACCCAGTTTGGTTTGGTACTCACAGAATAATAGAGGTCTTTTTTTTTTCTTTGCTCCATTGGTGGAGATTTCCTAGAAGTTGCAAGATATCCTCATTTTAATTTTTCCTTGACAGTCTGACTTTACTTATGTCTCTCACCTTTGCTTTCCCTCCATCCCCCACCCACAACAGTAACTTGCTCCAGGCTCACTTTGCTCTAGTGTCTAGGAGATCCCACAATGCGTCTATCAACAGGACTACAATTCCCAGCATTCCTGGTGCTCCCCGCACTCTGGGCTTCTACCCCCCAAGCTTCCCACTCCCCATCTGCTCTCCCACTCTGCCAAGCCACCCGTTCTCCACCTGCTCTCCCACCCTGCCCCCGGCCGCTTGGCACCTGTGTGCATGCGTGCTTCCCAGAGGTCCACCATCTTTGTTGGGTTAATTTGCATACTCACGCCTGATTGGCTGTGGGTGTTGCAGAGGGACGGTCAATTTACATATTTGTCTACTATTATTATAGATTAGAAGTTTTGTAATCAACATGGAAGGTAGAAGCTATTTTTCATTCCATAATAAAAGGGCACTTTATGAATCATTACCTTGACTGTTTCAGATTAGATGACAAGATTCAGGTAATGCTTTTGGAAATCATTGTGGAGGATGAACTAGAGAGTTTTTCTCATTTCTATCTGAAAATGTGTAGTTTAGTTTTAAAAGCCAACAAATGAGTTTGGGGAAAGTGAAATGACAGAATTAATATTTAATAATTCTAACCATGTTATAGACAACTAGAGGCCCAGTGCATGAAATTCGTGCATGGGGGTGTCCCTCAGCCCAGCCTTCACCCTCTCCAATCCAGGACCTCTCAGGGGATGTCTGACTGTCTCTTGTAATCCAGGACCGCTGGCTCCTAGCTGCTCGCCTGCCTGCCTGCCTGATCACCCCTAACCCCTCTGCCTGTCTACTTGATCCCCACTAACTGCCTCTGCCTTGCCCTGCACCTAGGACTCAGGATTCCCTCCTCTGGCTGGTCACAGGCACCCAGGACCTGGCTTTCCTCCCTCTGGCCAGCCGCAGGCACCCAGTACCCAGGCCTGCTTCACCCTGGCCGCAGCTGCAGGTGCCCAGAACTGCAGGGCATGCGGCTTGTCCCTCTCCCAGGCTGCAGCCTGGCTGGTCCCCATTCCTCTCTCTCAGTGTTGAGTGTCTGAGCCATGATGGTGTGAGGGCGTGATGACCATTTGCATATTAGCTCTTTATTATATAGGATGTTTAATTAAAAAACAAAATTCCATATCTGTAATTATGGTACAGTATATTTTATTTCAGGTAATATATCAAATAAATATGTGCATATTTCATAGGATAGTTTGCTATTGTTTATAAATATGTAAAATTTGTCACTAATTTGGTTTTGTCTTTTATTATGTAATTTGTACAAAATGCATTTATTGTAACAGTTTAAAATTAATAAGAGTAAAATACTATTCAGGCAGCATATGTGGCAGTAATTATGGTTTTAGAACATGCTCCACATAAGCATTAAAGTATATTATTTTTTATAGCTTTTAGAGAATAATTGATAGCAATTGAAAATTATAAGATGAATTATACTATTCAAAATAGAACTTCATTTTGTGTGGTCCATTTGAATGTTCAAAGTGTCCGTTTGTAATTTTTATTTAAAAGTTTGAACACTAAAGAATCAGCATTACACAGAATTATATGTTAAATTAAGACATTTAAGATGTTTAATGAGTAACCACCTTTGTCCTAATTGTAATTTTTCTAAAATATTGAAACATGTCAATATTTACCTTTTATTTCCAGAGTGTGGGCAAATATGCCTACATGGATTGCAATAAAAATATAATTACAAAACTATTGGGATGTCTGCTTTCACTTATAATGTAGTAGCTACTGCTACTGACACAAAATATAAAATTAAAAATTCATATTTAAAAAAATAGTAAATCTGTGACACAAGAAAAAACTAAGAGAATAAAAGAAGAAAAACTATTCAATAGGATAAAAACTCCTTATATTAGATTATTCTGTTAACGACCTCGAATTTGATCATTTTTACCTTTATCCAAAAATCACCTTACCTTTAAGGGAGCCCAGTAAAATGGATTCATGAGTTTTCAGTAGAAATAATAGAATCCACAAATCAATGAAATGTCATTTTAAAGTGCTGGAATTATATAACTGTTAATTTAGAAATCTACACTAAAAAATCTTTTAAAATAGAAGTTGAAATAAACCAATTTTCAGATGAATAGAAGTTTATTAATGGTTATGTCTATACTAAATACATATAGTATAAAGAAAATCCTTTAGATTAAAAAATTATAGCTTGAGATAGACAAATTTGAGAGTAAATGAGCATTAGTCTGTTTGAAGAACTGATGTTAAGTATTATCTTTAAAATGTATTGTTGTATTCAATTTGCTAATATTTTGTTTAGGGTTTTTGCATCTCTGTTCATCAGAGATATTGGTCTGTTTTGTGTGTGTGTGTGTGTGTGTGTGTGTGTGTGTGTGTGTGTGTTATTCTTGCCCATTTCTGGTATCAAGGTAACATTAGGTAATGTTGGCCTCATAATTCTTCAATTAAGTACTGGAAGTGCTAGCTTGAGCAATCAGGCAAAGGAAAAAAATAAAAGGCATTCAAATTGAAAATGAAGAAGTAAAATTGTCATTTTTTTGCAGATGACATGATTCTTTATATAAAAAGCCCTAAAGTTCACCCTATAATTATTGGAAACAATAACAAATACAGAATAAATTTGCAGGATATAATAATCAATGTAGAAAAATCCATTGCTTTCTTATATACAAACAATGAAATTTCAGTAAAATAAATAAACTAAAACCAATTCCTTTTGCAATAGCAACAAAAAGAATAAACTAGGAATAAATTTAACAAAGGATATGAAGGGCCTATATACTGAGAACTGTAAGACATTATTAAAAAAATTAAGATACCAAAAATAGTAAGATATTTTGTGTTCAAGGACTAGAATGATCAATATAGTTCAAAATGCTCATATTTCCCCAATCAAATATATAGATTTAATGCAATCCTTATCAAAATAACAATGGCATTTTTAAAAGAAATAACAAAAAAAAATCAGATTTGTATGGAACCACTAAAGACACCAAATAACCAAAGCAATCCCAATAAAAAAGAACAAATGCAGTGATACCACACTCTCTGACTTCAAATCATACTACAAAGTGACAATGATCAAAGCAGTATGATATTGGCATAAAAATAAACATACAAACCAATGGGACATAATGAGAGCCCAGATATAAACCTACATGTATATGGATTAATAATTTTTTACAAAAGAACCAAAAACATACAATAAAGGAAGTCTTCAATAAGTGGTGCTGGGAAAACTTCAAAGGCAAGTGCAAAAGAATGAAACCAGGTTATTGGTAACATAACCTTACACAACTATTGACACAAAATGGATCAAAGACCTAAATATAAGTCCTGAAACATCATATTTTATACAAGAAAACATAGGTACTAAATTTATGGACCTTAGAGAAGATTTTATGAATTTGACCTCAAAGGTAAGGGAAGTGAAAAATAAATAAATGGGTCTATGTCAAACTAAAAGGCTTCTGCATATAAAAAACAAACAAACAAAAAACTATCAACAACAACACAATCAATTGCACATTAGCAAAGGGGAAAAAGGTAAAAATCTATAATTGTCTAAATTTATAAGAAAAAAATGCAAAATTTCATACTTGCTGATGTTGAAAATTCTATATAAAATGAAATAGGATTTGTTTAATTTCATTATGAGTATCTCAGAAAAAATAAAAGAAAGCAATTTTTCTACAAAACCATATTTAATGGAAACTATTGAATTATTTTCCTGAGTATGGGAACCAAATAAACAAGTTTTTCTATGTCCATTTCTATTTTGCATTGTACTGCATGCCTTTGCCAATGGGCTAAAAACACACATGATAGACAAATAAATTATATAAAGAATGAAAAAAGGACATATTACAGGCTGTTACAGATAATATGGCTTCAAGTGTCATGTCTATGTCTGGTATATTTTCAGATGGAAATGTTTATGACTTGGGAACTCTCTTTAAGTTAGTCCCAAACCTGCATTCTCTGTTTTTCCTTCACTGCTTACCTTAACTTTAGAAAATTAATTGTTTAATCCTCTGTTGAGTATCACCTCTGTTACACTGATATCTCCTGGAGAACAGAGCATGTGTTATTCTTTTTCACTAAAGCAGCTATGTATGATTAGAAGAATACTTCAGACTATTTTTTTAGTCTTTTTTTTCAATTTAAATTATTGTTTAAAGCAGTGACGGTGAACCTTTTGAGCTCGGCGTGTCAGCATTTTGAAAAACCCTAACTTAACTCTGGTGCCATGTCACATATAGAAATTTTTTGATATTTGCAACCATAGTAAAACAAAGACTTATATTTTTTTATATTTATTTTATAAATTTAAATGCCATTTAACAAAGAAAAATCAACCAAAAAATGAGTTTGCTTGTCACCTCTGACATGCATGTCATAGGTTTGCCATCACTGGTTTAAAGTATTACATACATCTCCCTTTTCCCCCATTGACTGCTCTCACCCCCCAGCATATGCCCTCACCCCCCTACTGTCTGTGTCCATTGGTTATGCTCATATGCATGCAGACAAGTCCTTTGGTTGACCACTTACCCCCCACCCCCTTTCCTGCCTTCCTTCTGAGGTTTGATGGTCTGTTTGATGCTTCTATGTCTCTGGATCTATTTTTGTTCATCAGTTTATGTTGTTCATTATATTTTTACCTCCAGGAAGTATCTATACAAGAAATGCATGCATTAATAAATGAATAAATGAATGAATGAGATTTCCTTTGTATTTATAAATCAACTTGAAATGTTGCTACTAGTCTGGGAGGCAACTTTCCAAGCAGGCAAATTCTGACAGAGGAATGTGTAGGACTTCATTTAAGGGACTTTAAGAGTTTTGTTTTGGACTTCAAATTGTAAAAGCAATGAAGTTTATGTGGGTAAGGGTGAACCCGCTCAATAAAGCACAGGTTGCCTGTGTGATTTATTTTGGCCACTGGATCCTTAATTCCAGGTGCTTTAGCTAGAATTATATTGACCGTCACAAATCTTCTCCCTCTTTATTCTGTTTAGAATAACATCCAGGATCACAAAAGGAATCATTATGGGATGAACTTCTGTGAAATCCTATAGCCTGTGGCAATTTATCTCAGGCTCTCAATTTGGATCAGCTTTGTTGATTAGATAACCATTGATCATGGTTATATATTTCAGAGCTGCTGAGTGTAGGTTCAAACCCAGTGCTATAGTTGACTACATCAATGAATAAAGAGAAATAGGGTCTTTACAGCACACGAATTATCTTCCTGAATTGGAGGGGAGGGAAAAAATCAATGAAAGTGTGGCAAACAGTGGCTTAGCAGAAAGTGTAAACAGTCTGTGCTGGAAATACCCTGCTTCTAGGATTCATGTTTGCTCAGAACCAGAGGAAAACAGCAGTGAGAAGTAAAAATGCTTCCCAATCTGTTATGTTAACAACAGAGTTTGGGGATTTCAAAAGGAAACATCCCAAATTAGAGAAAGAATGCATCAGCCTAAAGACTCTTTTGTTCCTTAGAAAAGTCTTTTTTTTTTTTTCTTTCTTAAAGGAAGAACTGTGTAAATTCAGTAAGTAGTATTGGTCCTTAATATGTTAGAAAGGGAATTAGTATTTAAAGATTCATGTTATATTTGACAAATGTAAGAAGGAAAATAGGGAAGAAAAAGTAATATGACAAGAATCCTAGTCAAGTTGTCAAGCACAGAGAGGTCAAACTTTTTGTAAGAATAGAAGAGGTAAAAGTATTTACAGTTTGAAAAAGTCAAAGTCCAAAACTAGAGAGCTTTGAGAAAGAACGAATATTGGAGGATAGAGGCTAAAGGAACATCACCCCATCTCACCTCCACCATCACCAATTTTATTTTATTTCATTTTACTTATGTATGTATGTATGTATGTATTTATTTGTTTGCTTGTTTACTTATTTATTTTATTGATTTCAGAGAGGAATAGACAGGGAGAGAAAGATAGAAACACCCAGGATGAGAGAGAATCATGGATCAGCTGCCTCCTGCACACCCCATACTGGTAATCGAGCCCTCAACCCCAGCATGTGCCCTTGACTAGAATCGAACCCAGGACCCTTCAGTCCGCAGGCTGATACTCTATCCACTGAGCTAAGCCAGAGAGGGCTCCACCACCACCAATTTTAGTTCAATAATCACTTTGAGGACCTTTACTAATCTAAGAAATGGAGAAATATATGGGACCCATTCCTGCCATACAAGAAAATGATGGAGTCTCTCTCCTAACATTAAGAATTTTCTTTTGAAAAGAAAAAAAAAGTAAATTCTCATTTGATTCAGAATTGATGTACCAGCAGCACAGTAGTCAAAATAACATAAAAAAGAAGAAAGGCTCAGACACTTTCTCATGAATAAGTGTTTCAGATATCAAAGTCTAAAGGGGAACCTCATTTTCTGGAGGCAGTGGTAATACAGTACCCCAATAAATCATGTGATAGAAGAGTTCTATCTAGTGAAATTTTCACTCACATATTTTGGATTCTAAATCAAGCCACAAAGAAGCAACCTTTTAATGATTTTGAAACCAATCATGCTTCTGTTGATTTTGTCTACATTTGTTTCTCTATTCCCTCCCACCAAACACTTTTTTTCTGTGATCTGTGGCTGACAACTGTAGGCAATCACTTCTCAGATGTAGAAACACCCATCTAAGAATCTGTGGAGCTTTTAAAAAATATAAAATATCAAGTACTGACTCTCAAGTAGACATACATGTCTTAGTCTGCTCAGGCTGCTTTAGTAAAATACCATGAACTGAATGGTGTATAAACAACAGAAATGTATTTCTCACAGTTCCAGAGGCTAGAAGTCAGAGGTCAGGGTGCAGTATGGTTACATAATGGTGAGGGCCCTCTTCCAGTTTGCATGCTCCTGTCTTCTTGTTCCCTCACTTGTTGGAAAGAAGGTGAGAGAGCTCTCTGGATGCACTGCATAAAAGGCCCGGCCTCCTACTACCATCACATAAGGAGTTAGGATTTCAACATATGAATTTTGGGGAGAATATAAAATAAAGCCCAACATTATGCCCATATGGGATAAACTATGTTGGGATAAAGTATGTGCATGTGGGTATTTAAAAAAACACACTGCAGAAGTGATTTCTATATCAACTTCTAACTTTATACCTTACAAGTATATTTTCATATATATTGTTTTTGAATATTTCAATTTTGCATCAGAAACACTATTTTCTAAGGAAATTTGTGTCTAGATCATAAAAGGATATATAAAGCCTTTTTGCATTTGTTTCTAAAGAAGCAATTGTATTTTTTATATCTCCTGGAAATTGTACTTGTGCTAAAATGTTCTTATGTGTCTTATTGACCAGCTGGAATTTCAGAAAAGTAGATTCACAGGATTGACTGAAGTTAGTCTAACTAAATTTGCAGATGCTAAGTGAAGAAATGAACCTAATTACCATAGAGAATGACTCAAGTAGCTACAGCTGGGAAATGATAGTAGAGAAAATATTTTTGGAAATAAATATGCTTAAAGGAAGAATATAGTTCATTTAGGAGACTTCAATTTCTCTATAGGAATGAGAAATTTCACTTAGAAATGGGTGTTGATATTTACTTTTGAACATTGTTTAATTGCTGACAAGACATTTTAGTAGAAACTTTCATAATTTATTTCCATGTAATAGACACAACAGTTTAACCAATGCTTATATTTATTTTACTAGAGGCCCAGTGAATGAATTCATGCACCAGTGGGGTCCCTTGGTCTGACCTACGGGATCGGGCTGAAACCAGCTCTCTTACATCCCCCAAGGGGTCCTGGATTGCAAGAGGGCACAAGCCAGACCAAGGGATCCCATTGATACATGATTGGGGCCTGGGAGGGATGTGGGAGGTTGGCCATCCAGGGAGGGATCATGGGAGGGCTCCAAGATGTCCGGCTTATCTCGCTCAGTCCAATTGGCCCGACCCCAGCAGCAAGCTAACCTACCTGTCAGAGAGTCTGCCCCCTGGTGGTCAGTGCATGTCACAGAGACTGGTCAAATGGTTGACTGTCTGCCCCCTGGTGGTCAGTGCACGTAATAGCGAGCGGTTGAGCAGCCTTAGCATATCATTACCATATAACGCTTTGATTGGTTGAATGGCCGACTGGTCAACTGGCCACTTAGCATATTAGGCTTTTATTATATAGGATAGTCAAGGAAATTGAGAAATTTTAGGGTGTTTGTGCTTACCAAGAATTAGTTGTATTAGTCCTGTGACTATTCTAATTTTGGCATGTGTTATTTTACTGATGTGATTTAGTTAAATAATATTCAAAATGATGATGTATAAGTACAGGAAAATTAGATTTATTCTATATGTGCTTAGTTAAATAATTTAGAGAAACTCCATAAGGCAAATCATTAAAAAGAAACTGGTGTCAAATTGGTTTTGACAGAACTTTAAAAGAGTCAGAGGTGGAGGGAGAGTAAAATATATTATTTGTTGTTGTTATTGTTCTTTTTATTGAGACTGATATTTCTGCTACTTTAACGTCTCTCCCTTTCATACATAAACAGGAAACTAAAATTTATGTAATATGGACGTGGTATACAAGAAAAATTTTAAATTAGACACATTAAGAGTGTGGAAGATGGCGGCGTAGGTAAACACCGGAGACCGCTGCCGCAAACAACCATTTCAAAAATACAACTAAAAGATGGAACGGACATCATCCAGAACCACAGGAAGGCTGGCTGAAGAGAGACTCTACAACTAGAAGGAAAGAGAACAGCAAACCGAGGCTCAGAGGAGGCGCAGTGTGGAAAATACAAAGGTACCGAGGTGCGCGCGAAAGCTGGCTGGTGGCTGAGGGCGCGGTTGTCGTTTTCGGTCGGGAGTGAGTCTCAGACTCTGGGCTCCAGATCCGGGCGAGTCTCTAGGGACCCAGACTCAAACGGGAGAAGCGGGATTATCCGGCATCAGTTGGAACCTGAGGGCAGCTTTCTCTCCGAGGTTTGCAGCGGCTGCCGGGGTTCTGAGAAGCAGAGCCTCTGGGAACGGGACTGAGAGCGGCCATAACTGCTCCCTCCGCCCGCCCTGTTGATCCTGCCCCGCCCAAACCCTGCGCACAGCCATTTGCCGATCGCCTCAGGCAAAGGCTGGATTAGCGCCTCCCCAGAAGACAGACGTTTTCCACACAGCTGATTCCTACAGCCAGTCGGCCTGGTGGTCAAATCCCTCTAGTGTTAACTACAACAATTAAGGCTTGGCTAGAACAAGACTGCGCACAAAGACCACAAGGGGGTGCACCAAGAAAGCATAAAAGATGCGGAGACAAAAAAACATGACAGAAATGGAGGATATGGAGCTAAGAATCGCAATTTTGAGGGCTTGCTATAAACTTGAGCAGAGCCTCACGAAAACTAATGAGACCCTCGATGCTACGATAAAGAAATTAGAAAGTAAGCATACATGGACTGAAATAAAGAATATTATACCAAATAGCAGACCAGAGGAGCACAAGAATCAAACCAAAGATTCGACAAAAAACACCCAACTGGAAAAGCAAAATGAAAAAAGAATCCGAAAGTGTGAAGATAGTGTAAGGAGCCTCTGGGACAGCTTCAAGCGCACTAATATCAGAATTATTGGGGTGCCAGAAGATGAGAGACAGCAAGATATTGAAAACCTATTTGAAGAAATAATGGCAGAAAACTTCCCCCACCTGGTGATAGAAATGGACTTACAGGTCCAAGAAGAGAAGATAACCCCAAACAAAAGGAATCCAAAGAGGACCACACCAAGACACATCATCATTAAAATGCCAAGAGCAAAAGACAAAGAGAGAATCTTAAAAGCAGCAAGAGAAAGAGACTCAATTACCTACAAGGGAATACCCATATGACTGTCAGCTGATTTCTCAACAGAAACTTTGCAGGCCAGAAGGGAATGGCAAGAAATATTCAAAGTACTGAATACCAAGAACCTACAACCAAGATTACTTTATCCAGCAAAGCTATCATTCAGAATTGAAGGTCAGATAAAGAGCTTCACAGATAAGAAAAAGCTAAAGGACTTCATCACCACTAAACCAGTATTATACGAAATGCTGAAAGGTTTCCTTTAAGAAGAGGAAGAAGAAAAAGGTAAAGATACAAATTGTGAACAACAAACATGCATCTATCAACAAGTGAATCTAAGAATCAAGTGAATAAATAATCTGATGTACAGAATGAACTGGTGATTATAATGAATCAGGGACATAGAAGGGGAATGGACTGACTATTCTTGGTTGGGGGGGAAGGGGAATGGGAGATGCGGGAAGAGAATGGACAAAAATCGTGCACCTATGAATGAGGACAGTGGGTGGGGAGTGACGGCGGAGGGTGGGGCGGGAACTGGGAGAAGGGGAGTTATGGAAAAAAAAGAGGAACAAATGTAATCAGAACAATAAAGATTTAATTTTAAAAAAAATTAGACACATTATCATTAATAAATAATTTTTTCTTTAAGTTAAAATATTTAAATTGCATGCATATTATCTTTATTTCTCTCTGAGTTATGAGATAAACACACCTGAATCTCTGTCTCTGGAAGTCCCTCTGCACTGCCCATTCTGTTATGAGGCTGTTAATTTTGTATGCTGATTTAGATTCTGTTGTCACAGAATTTGGTGTAAAGATGCTTAAAAAAAACAATCTCTTTTGTTATCAACATTTTGAAAAACATTTGTATGAGCATTTAATATCTTCCCTAATACTTTTAATTAAAACAATTTCATAATAAAAAGCACAATACTTATTTTTAAAACTCAAGCTTCACAGAGAGGCCTCCAAGGCCTCTTTCCCATATTTCATTTTCATTTTACATGTGTGTTATGCTGGTCTAAGGGGAACTTAGGTCTGAGTTCCTCATTCTGTGGAGTTCTGATATGAAATAAGAACCTATAAAGGTTCTGGAATGGAGGGTTCAAGATTTTCCTTAGAATAAAAGCTATTCATTCTTGTTTTATTATTGTATTATTGTTTTATTATTCTTGTATTATTGTTTTCTGGCTTTTTACTCACTTTCTCCTGTTGTTGTTAGTATGGTTAATAGGGGCATTAGAGTATGTCTCAAATGGGAAATGTAATATACATGTAGGGCCCAGAAAATTTAAAACATATTTACCACTCAGATCAACTACATTGTTCATTTGAACAAAGCAGTGATTTTATTACTGTGGCCAGTGTGATTAAGGTGTTAAGCCATTCAAAAATGCACACACAAAAAAAGCACACAAAATAAGTCACTAATCTTGTTTCTTATATCAGGGAATTGAAAATGCAGAATCAAATTTTTACATGATAAAAGTACGTGGAAATTTTTGTGAAAAAACCCTACTTTTGGTCATTGTTTTTGGTTTTGTTTTGTTTAGCCTGAAATACTTCTACAGTATCAAGTGGTCAGTACCTGGAGATTCAATTGCCTGGCATTTGGAGTCAGGGCTCTGACCTCCCTTTCTTAGGAGACCAGTTATAATTCTATGAACACCCATGGTTTCAGCCGTGTTTGTAGCGCTGATCTTTTGGGGGCAATTTTCTTCCTTTCTCCAGTGACAACCAGCACAGCATGGAGAGATCTTTAATTAGCAATCTTGCCCTAGTATTATTTTAGTAATTTCAAAAAATCGAATTCTGTCCTGGAAATCTGACCACTTTTAAAGAATACCATAACCTTTACGAATTGCCTGATGGTTTCATTTTTCTTGATGTTTTTCTAAGTCATTTAAGATTATTCAAGACTGACAGTAGAAATGACTAAAACTTCACTTCCTTGTTTCAACAGTATTTTGGACACGGAAGTCAATTTAAATTCCCCAGGGGTTCACTCACCTGTGCTGATGATTAGTCACTTGGACAATTTTTCAGCATCTGATATTCCCTCCTCTCCTCCCGGCAGGCTTTGTTTTCTGGAACCATTGAGTCCCGGTTTCTATGGAGACTTTCCCCACCATTCCAAAGGCAACTAGGGTGACATGCATTTCAATCAACAGAGTCACCACTCTGAAACTGGGACAAATACGTTTCTTCCAAAATTGGGGAGAATTACCAAGCTCCAACCTTGGGCTTTCAGTTGCTTGTAAAAGCTTCAGTGATGGTTTTCTTTTATTTATATAGGTATGCTTCCAGGTTAGCACCATGTTCTTGAAATCCTGAAAAGAATCTGAAAGTTCTAGCATAAGGGTAATGCATAACGTGTGTCAGCCTTCACTTATAAGTACCCTTCCTCTTCCATAGTTGACCGTTCTTTGTATCAACTACTTGCTCAACTTTCACTTTCATTGGGAAGAGATTCTTATCAAGAGAATTCTGATTCTTTCACGCACACAGATCCTTAGCAGAATCACTGCAAGAATTCTCTCATTAAGTCTGTATACATATTTCTGAGTTACAAATTATACACATATACGTCTTTGTCTCTGAAAATCCCACTGTACTCTCCATTCAGTTAAGAGATTACTAGTTTTATATGCTAATTTACATTCTGTTTTATCTCATTCTACTCAAAATATAAATATTTCAATTATTTACTTAAACAGTATATTTTTGAACGTACTGGATGATAAAAGAAATTTCAGATGAAATAAATCTTTATTGGAAACTGCAGGAAATCTCCTTTTAAGAAATTCAATGAAATAAAAGAATTTGTTGTCTTTTTGATATTATGTTTAGTTCCTATTATTTTTCATAATGGTCATACATACATCTAAAGAGAGCTCACCACACTCATGAAGTTGCTTGTCATTAGGCTTAGTAATTTCTAAGCTCTTACATATAGAAAGTAAAATACTATTCTTTACAAAGCTGCAAATCTTTTGTACAAATTGTGCTTGTGTTATATTTGGAACAGATGCTGATTTCATTGGGAGCTGTATGGCAGAAACTGGTGCAGGAGCCTCAAAACACGTGCTTGTTGAAATATTGATAGGATGGGAGAATCGTCTTCCACAATACTCTGAGATTCTTTGTATTACATGTAGACCTCTAAGGCATAAGCGATTAAAGTTCTCTCCTATTATAATGAATTGTTTCCTTACTCACTTTCATTTTGTTTCAGTACACTGCATATTCCCACGCGTTGAATATATTTGAGAAGCTGTCATTTGGGGGTTCGAGAGTGAAAGGATAATGTTTGTAGGGCAAGGAATCTGGACAAGGATATTATTCCATGTTGAAAGTAATGTCTTATCACAATTTTACACATATAATGGAGGTGTCATGATTCTTGAACTCCCAATCCTCCTCCAAAGAAAAAAGAATTAAAAGTTCTTTAAGAGACCTTTAAAAAACAGATTACATAAAATTAGCATTCATATTACAGTGGCTAAGAATATTTATAATATATTGTAAAATATTATCTACCATAAAAATACTATATCTCTTCTGACATACTTAAGATTCTTATGCATACTTGATATATTTATTACCCAGATTAGTTTTATCCATGTGCAGAATACAAACTTTCAAATACGGGATATTCTTTACAGTCTCAGGAAAATCTCTATTTCCTCTTTATACCCAAAAATAAAGAGAAAAGAGGAAGAAATATCAGCAAAAGGAAAATAAATAAGTCAAATTTCCCCTAATACCATAGTCAACAAGGTGTCCTCACAAAGCATTGACATTTAACTAACAGAAAAATGATCAACATCTTTTATTATATAGATAAAATTAACAATTACTATTTATTACTCTTTTTGATGAGTTATTATACTGTTGAAAATGACAGATTTTAAATAGAGAGCAATTTCTGGATATGGTATGTGAGGTCTTGGGTGTGGGAGGAAGGACATCATGACTCAGCTTCCTCATAGGTAAGGGAACCTTATATCAAAGGATAAAGCATATTTTACAGCTGTAAATCCAAGACACGTTTGCTCAATTCACATAATGTCTGATCATTCTTAATGTAAATGTACTTGCACAATATTCATATATTTATTTTGAATTTTCTTTTAAATTTTAATACTTTTAATATAAAACCAAGGTGTATATAAATTTAGAATATCAGTCCAGTGAAATCTGTTTTAAAACGTGTTTTGCAATTACATTTTGTACAAGATATGGTAAATCTGTATTTATTACTGACTTAATTATGATAGTTAGAAAATGAATGAAATGAATTACATTTCTTTTGGTTTCGCTTTGTTGTTATCACTGATGTACAACTTGCTACATCAGGAGTAAATTTTTAAGTCTGTATTATCTAGGAAATCTTTCTCTATACAAAATTAAACCCAGGTATGTTAAAAGAATAGTAACATTAAGACAATATTTAAATATGAATAGTAAAATTAAGGAAAACTAACAAGAAAAATCATTAATCTTAAATACTTTTGGGAAGCCAAGGACATTATAAAAACCTGTCACTAAATATACTAAATCCAGAAGGTGGCACTCTTGTACTGTATGATGCAAGCTTCTTGGCCATTTCTCTTTTTCTCTGCATACACACATATAAATGAATGTATTTGTATTTACAAGCATAAACACATAAGACTGAATGCATTTATATAGTGAATATCTGTTCACATGGAAACATTATAATACAATTTTTATATTCATCAATTTAATATTTTCCAACTATATGGAGCTAATGATATATTTCATTTATTAATTTGGAACATGTTTTTATAACAAGCAATATTTTTGCTGTAAAGTTAGTGCATGAACACTCTACTATGTAATTATTTTGTGACATTAATTATACAATACAATATTGAGACAAAATAATTTTGTTACAGAAAATCCATATTCAAAATTAAAAGAAAAGCTCATTAATATGCACCAATTGTTTTTATGGTTTCATTTGAATTGTTGTTTGCAATGGAGCATAATAGGTAAGTTAGAAAGCTAATCTTAATTATTTAAATTCATTGTTTAGTTTATTTAAATATAAAGTTAAGCATATGTAATACAATTTGATCCCTGATTAAAGAAAAAACAACATGAATATTCCAACAAAATAACACTTTAATAACCAGATAACTGTTTACTAGTTAGATAAACCTCACTAAGAAATGATACTGCCAGAAAGCACACAACATCACATGAGAAATAGAGCCTCAAGGCGAAAAACTGTAAACAGCTACAGACAAATGTGTGGTTTGAAACATTAAAACTAAAGCAAAAAAATAGAGACAAACCTGCAAAATAAAGTATCTAAATGTAAATGTAAAACGAACAGTCATTCCACAGATGTGGAAACATTTCATTCGTGACAAAGCAAAATCTTTTTTTCCTAAGTTATACAGCCTAGTTCATTTACTCATCGATTTCCTCCATCATTATATCTTTACTTATATGGAGTCAACTTGATACAGGGGACAAAGTACTGGGCTTTAGTATAAAGCCTGGCTTGCCTGCCTCATACTAGTGAAGCGACCTTGAGCAAGTGACTTAACCTGTCTGAGAAACCTGCAGCCCTGCAAAGAAATAAGGGCAATGTCACTTAGCTTACAGAGCTGCTGTGGCCGCAGATTCATACTTAATAGAGGTTGTTTTTTTTTATGTTTTTAAGTTTTGTTCTTGAGGTAGGGTTTACAATGCTAAGTGGGAAATTAAAACACAAGTTCACATCCCTGCTATTGCAATACTCAGTTAAAACCTGGGTACAAAAGAGGGGTCTACTAACTGGCTCATGTTTTATTTTTCTGAAGAAAATATATCAATCCAGTGTTTATTGGAAATTCTCTTTTTTGACACAGTTGATTTTTATAAAGAGCAGAGGCATTTTTCTTTCTTCCTGTGCAAAATGGTTAGAATTGGGTCATTTTTCTTCTTGCTAAATTCTAAGGAAACCTGATATAATTTGCATCTGTTTTCTTGTGAAAGTACTTCACATTGGATGGACAATAAGTTTTATGGTCTGATTGCCTTCCTGGAAGCTTTAGGATTGCATTTGTGGCTCATTTTTTGTAAGATATAAATGTATGTCCAAACTGCTCTAAATGAGTATAGGTGAAATATTTCAAAAGCTAAATGAGATGTAAATCTCCCCAAACTACAAAGTGGTATCATTGTTCTAGATATGTTTCCAACATAATTGATTCCCCAATAACTAGGAACATTAAATTGCTCAGAACAGAAACCTAATGAAAGAAAGGATGGGAATGATGAAAAGAACTGTGAGCCACAGGGATAACCCTAAATTTCCAGTTTCTAAACTTTCTCTAAGAAGTGAAAAAATTAAGTAAACAGTACTCTGTTCTGGTCAAGTGACATAGACATTTAAAATTACTTTCAAGTAAATTAAATTGCATTACTTTGAAGTTAAATACTAACTCTAGCAATTATTTCATGCAGAATTGCTTGCATGAGAATTACATAAATTTGATTAGGTAATTTTCATATATCCTATATAATAAAAGGCTAATATGCAAATAGACCAAATAGCAGAACAACCAAACAACCAGTCTCTATGACGTGTGCTGACCACCAGGGGGTGCGCGTGGAACATGGTGGGCATCAGCAGAAGGCAGTAGAGTGTGAAACATGGCGGGTGTTGGCCATGGTGGGATATTGGAGCAGGTGAGTGGGGGTGCCAGACCAAGGCGGGGTACCGGTCACTGTCATGGGTGCGAGCCTCTGGTGGTTACTAAACATTCTTTGCTCTCGCACACCATAGTCCCACTCAGCGCTTGCACCTGCTGCCAGCACCTGGTGCTGGCCCCAATCGCTTGGCACTGTCAGCAGGTGAGAGGGGTGGCTGCTGGCCCTGATCCTCCTTGAGGGCTTCTCCACTTTCCCTGATCCTGAGGGGCGATTGGGGCAGCAGCCACTGTTCACACCTGTTGATGGTGCTGGCCCTGCTTGCACCCACTGCTGGAGCCAGCCCCAATTGCTTGGTGCCATCAGCGGGTGCGAGCAGGGCTGGCGGCCATTAGAGTGTGGGAGATGTGGCAGAGGGAATGGGGCTGATGGCAAACAGGGACTCGGAGCTGTGGTGGAAGGGGCAGGGTGGGGGCACGGAGGATGGGCAGAGACCCTCCCCTGTGCTCACAGCAGCCTTGCGGTCCACAGTTCCTTTCAAGATGCATGAATTTGTGCACTGGGCCCCTAGAGTGTGTGTGTGTGTGTGTGTGTGTGTGTGTGTGTGTGTGTGTGTGTGTATTACTATTATGAAGGAATTCAAATCTCAGGATTTTGAAAAATCCTTGATAATCAGAATACTTGTAATATTTTTTACCTATCATTTCACAAATATTTTTTTATTAAGCATCCTGATGGCCTGGGTCCCCTACAAAACTTTGGGTCTAGTATATTGCACAGCGCTGATACTCCAAAATATGAAGGGCAAAACAAACAGTCCTCCCCTTAGGAAGTCCATCCTTTCCACATGCAGAATTAAAAAAACACACATATAATTCTATCTGTTTATCAACATATTTATTAATTTGTGTGGGGTGACTTTGGGTGATTTTAATATTTTTATTTGCAAATATTCTGTCTCAACAATATATATGTATGATTTCATAAATAGAAGAAAATAAACACCCACATGCACGAGCATGCACATGCAGAAGAGCACTGCTATTACACTGGAAGCCATGGGTTTCATTCAAGTTCAAATACAAAGTCAGAAAATGAAATAACTATTAACTATTAACTATTGGTTAGGCTATATCATCAAAAACCACATAAGCATCAAAGAAGTAGATACAAGACCTACTACAAAATTGCTTGAAAGATGTTTTCTAAAGTTAGCAAAAAAAAAAAATTAAATTCAGTGACCCTGTTACTTATGCAGTCTTATTGCTTTTTATTTGATCCTCTTTCTTTTTTGATAACTTTCTCTCCTCTCTGAATCAGCACTGATAAATTCTTTAATGTATTCTCATTTCCTTTACCATTAAAATCCCTGCTATATCAGGATCTTAAAAAATATATTGACTTCCAGTCTGAATGAATACAATTTCACATCAACTCTTTCAATAAATAATGTCATAAGATAAATAAATAATGTCATATATGCAACATTTATGTGGCAGAGGATTTTAGTAAATAATAATGAGGCATGAATGAACAGAAAGAAGTGCTTGTTTTAATTTATGTTGATACTAGAGGCTCAGTGCACAAAAATTCGTGCATGGAGGGGGGTTCCTCGTCCTGGTCTGCACCCTCTCACAGTCCGGGACCTCTCGGGGGATGTCCACCTGCCAGCTTAGGCCCGCTCCCCATGGGAAGTGGGCCAAAGCTGCAGTCGGACATCTTTAGGACTGCCCAGGAGGCAGGAGAGGTTCCTGCCACAGCTGCTGTGCTCCCAGTTGTCAGCCCAGCTTGTGGCTTTGCAGAGCTCCCCCTGTGAGAGGGCACTGACCACCAGGGGGCAGCTCCTGCGTTGAGCATCTGCCCCCTGGTGGTCAGTGCGTGTCATAGCAACTGGTCATTCCACCGTTAGGGTCAATGTGCATATTACCCTTTTATTATATAGGATGTTATATTCTTTAAAATTAATTTATTAATCTCATGATACCCATTTATTGAGAATGCTACTTATTAGGTTCATTCATATTTTCCTTATACTTCTATCTTTGAACTTTTTTCCTTTTTTTTTTTTTTTTGATCTGTACCTACCATATCATTTACAGAATAATACACAAGTAGCTTAGAAAAAATTTGACCCAATTTTCTATGCAGTTTTCACACTTAAGCAATTGCTCTGGGTGAAGCTCTGCTGGTACTGGTAGGTGCACATTCACGATCCCAATGGAAATGACTAGCTCCTCTTGGCTGAGTACTTCCCATGTGCAAAGAGCTTTTTATTAATTTTAACAATCTTCAAAGCATCTCCATGAATGGGTACTAATATTTATAACTTCAATTTAGAGAACAGAAAGTTTAGACCAAGTAGTTTGTCAAAGTTCAAGAGAGTACCTGGCTGAACCAGGATTTAACTACTTGATCTTTATCATAGGCCAAATTCTTAAGCCTTGCATGCTACAGGCAATGGGGTCAATAGGAAGCTGAGTGCCCGAGCAAAAGGACATTATAGATGATCTTGTTCTATTTATTTTACAAATGAATGAAATGGAGTAGACTGAATTTGTACCTTCTCCACGGTCACAAATTCAAAGGCAGACTTAAAATACTGCTCTAGCCTCTTTATTTAGTGTTTTATATTTGGCATGACTTTCTAAAATAGCCTCGTGCCAATTATAAACAGGATCTCATGCCTTCCCTTCCTGTCAGTATATATCCGCAACTTCTCTGCTTAGTACATCCTGAATGATTATATTGTGAAAAGATAAACATAGCCATGATTCAAGAGGCTTTTGCTGAAGTCACTAGTCTGATATTTGTGGGAGCTTGGTTACATTTATCCCTGTGACAATAAGTTCTTCATTTGTATAAAATAAAATGGAAAAGCTGAATTGAATATGATGAACTGTATTATTTTATACCTCTTAAAATCCGTGACATATATTGCCATTTTTCATTCTCCTAATTGTACCCTTGGGTATTGTTGAACTGTCATTTACCATTGAAAATATTTTACATCTGTATAAGTGACGGATACATTCAAAGTAACACGTTTGTTCCTTGTAAGTGATCTGCAGATGTAGTTATTTTTAAATTCCTGTACAGTGGAGAAAGTAGAGATTCAAGAGGTTAATTTCTACTCTACTTATCTACTAAGTGGTAAAATGGAAATTCAACCACGGTTCTTCTGCTCAACGTCCATTAAATAGTCAGCTAAGTAAGCTCAGTGGTCTTTTGAATAAAGTACAGTTTTACGACCTATGATGTGACTAAATGAGAAGTCAGAAGCATGAAACATGAACAAAAATTGAAAAGAGCAGAATCTGCAATAAATATATGAAAGAAATTAAAAGTAAAATAACTACTGATAGAAGGACTTGAAATTGCTCAGGGAAAGAAAGGAAGTTAACATTTCCTAACCACCCTGAGATAGTTAGTTGGACACTTGACTTAAAAGTACAAGTGATTGACTTCAGAATTTGGAAAGTTATTAGTGACATTTATTAATTAGACTTTTGGCATTATTCCATTCAAGGTTAATTCTTAATTTTAGCATATCTTTAATACTTTCTCTTCATTTGTCAGTTATTAGCTTTTGCCCTAGGTTGGATTTTAATTGCATTCACTCTCTTTGTCATTAGATACAGTGTGCTCAGTCGCTCTGTCACTTCAAAACATCAGTTGATGAGACAGCTGATGAACTTAACAAAATTTAGAGATGATTTTGTGTGAAATTATTTATATATAATTACTTCAGTTCAAAACATTTTAGATTTCTTTCTGCTATACCTTATATATTTAGAATATAAAGCTCAATATGTGTGTCTTTAATGTAAATGTATAAAAATAGAATGACTGTCATAATGCCATTCTGCTAAGACAGTTTATTATGGAGAGAATATTACTAAAGAAAAATAAACCAAAGAAAAAACTAGAGTATTACTTAAGAAAATGTGTTTTTATGTGTGATTTTTTTTGCCTTGCTACTCAAAGATATTGAGAAATCCTTTTACCCAAATAGTTAGTGATATACAATCTAATCCAAAGAAAATATATACTCTCATAATTTTTCATATGATTTTTTGAATATCCAGTTATGATTTAAGTTATTTCATACATATGTACATAGTACATATTTACATATATAATAGTGGTTAAGGATTTATCCTTTAGCATTCTGAAGCATTTTATGGATGGATAGATAAATAGATGCATGATGTATTTTTCAATGTATCAAAGTATATATAACTGTTGCAAAGTTAGTGCAATGTGGTATAAAAGTTGAAATGGACTTCGCCAGTTTTGCTCAGTGGGTAGAGCATTGACCTATGAACCGAAAGGCCCCGGGTTCAATTCCTGTCGAGGGCACATACCTCAGCTGCAGGCTCCGCCCTGCCAGGCCCTGGTCAGGGCCTTGCAGGGGGCAATCAATTGACGTGTCTCTCTCACATTGATATTTCTCTCTGTCTTTTTCCCTCTCTCTTCCACTGTCTTTAAAAATCAATGGGAAAATGTCCTCGGGTAAGGATTAAAAATAATGATAATAAATTTTTTTTTTAAAGTTGAAATGTATTCTCCCTTGTTACTAATCATGTAAGTGGTTGCAAACATAGGGGAAAATGATGCTGTAAGATAGTAGTGTAAGCTCTTGAACCAGAATATCTGAATTCAATTTCAAACTTTTGTACTTGTATCAGGGTGAATTAGTTTAATCCCTTTTCTGTGTTTTGGTTTTCTAATTTCAAAATTGTAATTACATTGCAGATTAGGGGCTATTTTATGGGCCTGAAGCAAACATTTACTTTTATATGTAGATACATTGTTTACAATAATTCCTGGTTAAAAAAAAAAGTAATCATTGCATAAATGTTACCTTTGTTATTATTATTACATAACAACACTTATTTTTCAAGCTATATTTCCTACCTGATGAGCCAGGTTTGATTATGATCCTTGAAGCACTTTTTCTGATTTTGTCTATCCTGGGATGTTCCTGAAATGCATCTGGAGCAATCCTCTTGTGGTCAATGACAAGTTCCTGTCTTTCATAATCTGTGAGAAGAACCAAAGGGAGTGAGGACCACTAAGATCTAACAGTATGTACTTTGTATATCCTTAAATAGCAAAGCCTTGAGAGGATCATTATATGTGAACATTATCATTGAATTTAGGTTAGTAACTATTTGTAGACACTTAAGTAGATATGAAGAAATGGTCTATAATTTATAACCTTCATTTACCTTTTTGACAGTTATTTTTTGGGTGTAGTAAAGTCTCTGGGATTTTACTTGGTTCTCTTAGAGTGGGAGATGAATTCTCAGCAGTTCCCAGTTCTCTGTCTTGCACCAGAATATTAACATTTATAATGGCATTTATGAACTTTGTAAGAGATTTTATTTTTGTTGTTGTTGTTGTTGTTGTTGTTGGCTCTAGGTTAACTCTTCAAACGACCATGGATTTACACTGAGCAAGAAGTGCTGCAGAAGGCTTCATTTCTGGTAGATAAAGTGCAACACCATCATTCATTTTTTAATTTAGTCTCTGCTTGAAGTGTAAGAGGTTGTAATCAATTACATTAACACATGATGCAATTTGACTCATTTGAGCAATTTCAATCAGGATTTCATCCTTATCATAGTGCTGAGACTGCTGTATTGAAAGTAAATAATGACCTTTTGATTGCAACAATGGATCTTGTCTGTCGTGATTTTGTGAGACCTTTTGGCAGTATTTGATGCAGTTAATCATGACATTTTACTGGCTGGTTTATAGATTTTCGTAGGATTTTCTTAAATAAAAGTAAAACCAATTCAAAGTGTTCTCTCTCAGTGATCTGTTTAAATGTCTGTTCAGTACAGTCATTTCATCTCTACTGTAGGGACCTGCAAGAATAAGAGTGACTTTTTTCTGCTTCCCTGTTTATGTTTGTACAAGTTTACTTTCTTATAGATGAGTGTTAGGTAGTTGGTCATATTCTGGAATGCTATGGACAATTTTTAAACCTCATGCTGAACATTTAGAGAAGTGTGTTTGTGCCCCAAATACATGAATATGTAGGCATTTGTTATACTCCGTTACTGACAGACCCATTTACACAGCTCTTGCTTCTCATTCTGTTACCTATAGGGGACTCAGCTTATACAGGCAGCATGTGCACACATTTACATAGACACAAACAAAATTTGTTAGTAGGCTAGAACAAATAAAACCAAATATCCTTTTTCTGAATCAAGCCATTTTCAGAGCAGTCCAAGAGGTATAAGTTTCCCAACTAGTGGTAAAGTAGATCTTGACATTATCTAAAATGCTTTTTACCTGAGGAGCTTAACTGTATTGATGGTAGAGTTGTAAATATGCAGAAAGTAACCAAAAGCTACTTGATATTGTTTAGTAATAAGGGCACAAATAATAATATTGATGTCTCTGTTTTTTTTTAAAAATATATTTTATTGATTTTCTACAGAGAGGAAGGGAGAGAGACAGAGAGTCAGAAACATCGATGAGAGAGAAACACCGATCAGCTGCCTCCTGCACATCTCCTACTGGGGATATGCCCGCAACCAAGGTACATGCCCTTGACCGGAATCGAACCTGGGACCTTCCAGTCCGCAGGCCGACGCTCTATCCACTGAGCCAAACCGGTTTCGGCTGTCTTTGTGTTTTACAATTCTCACCAGGAGAAGCTAGACATTTAAATGAATGTTGGGAGATCACAGATTGTCAAATCTAGAAGTAAGGTGCTGGAATAGAATGGTTAGTAGGCCTACAGTTGAGTCTTTCACTTCGCTGGAGGAATATCTGCAGAAAAGAAACAGTGAAGATAGTCTGATCAAATATCCTGGTAAATAGTCTATGAGAAACCTGTTTGAAACATATTAAAATATTTGCTAGTAGAAGAGCTTTTATCTATGAAATCTTCTTATCAGGATGTACCCTTTTGAATTGCTTAATAAACACACTTAGAATGTATGGATTTATGAACATGGCTTTCTGTTAAAAGTCCTGTATGCTACCCAAATACCAGAGTATACAATAGAGATGTCTCATGATTGAAACATCTACTCTTTTTTTGTTTGGTGTAATCAATGTTGTTGCAAATATTATTTATGGACGTCATATGCTATTCTGTATCAGAACACACTCATGTAGCAAAAAAGATATAGTTGCAACAGCAATTTCAGACTCCTCTCTGCTTTGCTCATACATTGTGATTTCTATGCTCAATCTATAATTTTGTGTCTAATTTGGCAGTGAAGTCTGAATTGTGATTACAGTTTCTGAGAGGATCATCTAAGGAATTATGCTTATTACTTATTTTGTACACCTTTCCTGAAATTAAACAGTGTGTTTCATAAGAATATGAAATTTGAACTGAACAAATTAGATACAATAGCAATTCTGAATATTTACCCTAAAATTTATAATTTTCAGAAGATATGTTTCCTTTTGTTTATTCTAAATAAATCTATTTCTGACAGTAATTTCTTCTTATTTTTTATGTACATTAACCTTTTGCCCAAACATTAACCACTTTACTTTCTGGTTTTCTGTCACTTCAGTTTCCTAAACCTAAATATTGTTTAAACCAAACTTCTGCGTTTTCCAATTTTACTTCTGAATGTAAGTAGAAAAATATCACAAGACCATTATGTGTTAATTCATATGAATTAGGAAGGAATTAAGCAGATTATAAAAGAGTGAATCATTGGCACAGGCAACAGTATGGTGATTGCCAGAGGGAAGGGGGTGGGGGAAGGTAGAAGAGGATAAAGGGGGCATAAATGGTGACGGAAGGAGACGACTTGGGGTTCATGGACACACAATACAATGCACAGGTGATGTATTGTAGAATTACACAACTGAAACCTACATACTTTTATTAATAAATGCTGCCCCAATAAATTCACTTGAGAAATACTTCTCAATTTTATACAGTCATTCTAGGTTCTTTGAATCATAACCCTCTTTGATTCTTAAAGCCCTCACTTCACAGACTCCTTCTCACACAATAGACAATCTTGCCTCCTAATTCACAAATTAATAGATTTAATGAGGGGCTGACTCTATCATGTTTTGCCTTTTTGTCCTAGAAAATTGTCTGCACTGAAATGAGCTTCCTTTTAACTTTCCAAGATGCAATTGTTTCTATTATCCTGGAGGAGGGCAACTTTCCTATTTTTTTTATCTATAACCTATACTTCCCTGCCTGTTTGGACCTTGTTCCATCATTTGTCTTTTCTTCCTTTATATGGACATTTTTTAACCTCTAGTGCCAGTGTTCTTGTTCCGTCATTAAGAAGGGTTCAGCAACCTGGAGAAAGGCTGTGTGTGTAACTTTAAGAGTCCAGAGACGAAGCATAATTTAGAAAGGCATTTGGGGGTCAGAGGAGCTTAGCTAAAAGGATCTAAGATCTCCTTATCCCAGGACCCCATGCTTTTTATTAACACAAATTGTCCTGAGGCGAGGCAGAGATATACACATCAAAGGGTCAGGTTTCTAATACAGAGTCCATTGTCAGATTGGAAGAATTAGCCTAAGGCTGTTCAGGTGTTTGGCCAGTAGGAGGCAATAACATGTAGATTAAGATGCCCTGAGCTGTCTGGCAGCAAACAATCATCCCTCTTCAGGTTTGGGGAAATGCCTTTAGCCATTCCCAACAGGTGACAACATATGTGACTCAGCCCTTGTTGAGTCCCCAAGTTCCATCAACCTTTTGATGAAACTCTTGCAATTGTGACATGCTGGAATTGGCTTCTGGCACTCTAGTATTAATCTTTCTGTTTTGTCCATGCCTCTCCATTTAAGAAATGAAATAAAACAAAGAAATTGACATAAGAAACCAATAATAAAAATGGCTGCCATTCCATCATAATCTACCTGTGTAGTTAGTGTAGTTTTCCCTTCTCCAAATAGTACAAGTTCTAAAAAAGGGTAGCCTACACTGTTCCTTCAACTCAAATTTCATATTTATTCTTTAGCATTCTGCCTAGCATTCCACTTACATTGCTCTCCTCAGTATTGTCAAAATACCTTAGTTTCCAATTTCAACAGTTGTTGCTCTTTACAACTGGATTGCTCTGGAGCATTTAATGTTGTTGATCCCTCATCTTTCATCTTGATTCTGTGATAAAATTATCCGTCTTTCCTCAAACTTCTCTATATGTTTATTGCCAGTGTTCTTTCTTGGATTCTCATCTCAGTCTAGCTCTTTACACTTTAGTGCATCCTGGATTCTTTTGCTGATCTGTCTCATTTATATTCTGTGTTATTTTAAGTACACCCATCGCTTTTTGCCAGTGCCTAACAGTCGATAATCCTTAAATCCTTCTTTCCTACGACCGCTTTCTCCTGAAATGCTGAATTTCTAATTGCATGCTGATATCTGCACTATGATTTCTTTAACTTGTCCAGAACTTCACTCACCAGTTGTTGCTGCCCTCAAAACCAACACTTGAGCCGAAACCGGTTTGGCTCAGTGGATAGAGCGTCGGCCTGCAGACTGAAAGGTCCCAGGTTCGATTCCGGTCAAGGGCATGTACCTGGGTTGCGGGCACATCCCCAGTAGGAGGTGTGCAGGAGGCAGCTGATCGATGTTTCTCTCTCATTGATGTTTCTAACTCTCTATCTCTCTCTCTTCCTCTCTGTAAAAAAAATCAATGAAATACATATATGAAAAAAAAAACCAACACTTGAAGGTCCTCTCTATCGTTATTATCAGATTTATAAGCAGAAGCCTCGAAGTGATGTGGAGCAGAGGTTCTCACATTGTAGTGTGCCCTGAATTGGATACAGGTGTGCCTGATACAATTCATCTTTGGCCTATTGTCAGGTGATTATCTCTGGTCCTACTAAACTATTTATTACTATGTGCTCTAAAATATAATTCTTTTGTTTGAAGTTCATGATATAAAAAGTCTAGATTCCTTTATACCCTCATTTCTGATATCTTAATAAATTATTAAATTTGGTCAAACCATTATCTGCAATCAATAACTTTCACAACTGCTTTCTATTTGGTACCAGACACTCCCAAGCCACATTCTTTTAAGGACATTTTTATTTCTATCCTGGATTACAGCCAGAGCTGAATGTAGTGTACTTGCAAACTCAGTCCAATCTTTGTAGTGCTGGCATAGAGCTTTTAACCTCAGCATTTTTCTTTTAAAAATATCCAAGATTATTACCAAATTTTAAAAGACTAAACCATGTAGCCACATATAGGAAACACACACACACACACACACACACACACACACACACACCACACCTTCATTTATGACACCTGGTCGCATCTGCTGCCTGACCATAATACTCAAATATGCTATTAGTATTTGATTCATAACTGTGCTCTTCCAGGAACTTATTTCCATAAATTGGGAAGGGCACCATAGTATCATTGTGTAATACCTATTTCAAGAATACTCACTCTGTAATGCTTCTTTATATTTGCCTATATATTCAAATATGTGGTGATCCTCCCCAAAACTGTGAAGCTGTATGAAAGAATGTATACATAAGCATTAAAATTATCTTTTATTTATAAACTAGAGGCCCAGTACACAAAATTCATGCATGGTGGGGGGTTCCTCAACACGGCCTGCACCCTCTTGCAATTAGGGACCCCAGGGGATCGGGCCTAAACCAGCAGTCGGACATCCCTCTCACAATCTGGGACTGCTGGCTCCTAACCGCTCACCTGCCTGCCTGCCTGATCGCCCCTAACCGCCTCTGCCTTGGCCCCTGCCATCGCAGCTTTGCCCTGCAGGACGTCTGGAATGACGTCCGGAAGGTCGTTTGGCTGTCCAGTCTAATTAGCATATTACACTTTTATTATTATAGATTAATAAATTGCATAATTGTTTAAATATATAGACTAATTGGCATAGAGTATCAGTTTCTTTTCTCTCCTTTGGCTGTGCTATCAGCTCTATCAATTTATTCTCCTACCAGCCAAGATAGTCTCCTCAATAAATGGTGTTGGGAAAATTGGACAGATATATGCAAGAAAATGAAACTAGACCACCAACTTACACCATACACAAGAATAAACTCAAAATGGATAAAGGACTTAAATGTACGACAGGAAACCATAAAAATTCTAGAAGAATCCAAAGGCAACAAAATCTCAGACATATGCCAAAGCAATTTCTTCACTGATACAGCTCCTAGGGCAGTTGAAACTAAAGAGAAAATGAACAAATGGGACTACATCAAAATAAAAAGCTTCTGCACAGCAAAACAAACCATCAACAAAACAACAAGAAAACCCACTGCGTGGGAAAACATATTTGCCAGTGTCATATCTGATAAGGGCCTAATCTCCAAAATTTATAGGGAACTCATACAACTTAACAAAAAGAAGACAAACAATCCAATCAAAAAATGGGCAAAGGATCTAAATAGACACCTTTCAAAAGAGGACATTCAGAAAGCCAAGAGACATATGAAAACAAGCTCAAAGTCACTAATCATCCGAGAGATGCAAATCAAAACAACAATGAGGTACCATCTCACACCTGTCAGACTGGCTATCATCAACAAATCAACAAACGACAAGTGCTGGAGAGGATGTGGAGAAAAAGGAACACTCGTGCACCGCTGGTGGGAATGCAGACTGGTGCAGCCACTATGGAAGACAGTATGGAGTTTCCTCAAAAAGCTGGAAATGGAACTCCCATTTGACCCTGTGATACCACTTCTAGGAATATATCCCAAGAAACCAGAAACACCAATCAGAAAGGATATGTGCACCCATATGTTCATAGCAGCACAACTCACCATAGCTAAGATCTGGAAACAGCCTAAGTGCCCATCAGTAGATGAATGGATTAGAAAACTGTGGTACATCTACACTATGGAATACTATGCTGCTGTAAAAAAGAAGGAACTCTTACCATTTGCAACAGCATGGATGGAGCTGGAGAGCATTATGCTAAGTGAAATAAGCCAGTCAATGAAGTAAAAATACCATATGATCTCACTCATTCATGGATAATAAAGACCATTACAAACTTTTGAACAATAATAGATACAGAGGCAGAGCTGCCTCAAACTGATTGCCAAACTGCAGTGGGAAGGCCAGAGAGGGTTGGGGGGCAGAAGGGAGGGGAGTAAGAGATCAACCGAAGGACTTGTATGCATGCATATAACCATAACTAATGGACATAAGACACTGGGGGTAAGGGAGGGCAGGGGATTGTCAAGGGCCGGGGGGGGGGGGGGGAGGGAAGGACACATATGTAATACCCTTTGTAATACTTATTGTAATATTTTTTAAAAGAATTAAAAAAAAGATAAAAAAAATTTATTCTCCTACCAACCATGACAGCATATGCTCATTTTCCCTAATATCTGTTAACATGCATTTTCAATTTTATTTGCTTGTTTTTCTTTGCAGGCCACCATAGGAATTACCAGATACCTAAGCATACAGAAACACAATTTAGAAAGATTTTAAATAGATTTTAAATAGATTTAAATCTATTTAAAAAGATTTTAAATAGATTTTATTATTTTTATTTATTGTTGACACTCTTACAGATGTCCTCCACCCACTCCACGCCACCCCTGCCTTTGCCCATGTCCACCTAGCCTCTGCCATCTCCCTTGGCCTTCACCACACTATTGTCTGTGTCCATGGAATATACATATATGTTCTTTGGCTAATCTCTTCACTTCTTTTATCCAGTCCCCCATCCCCCTCCCTTCTGAGATCAGTCAGTCTGTTCTATATATCCATGCCTATGATTCTATTTTGTTTGTCAGTTTATTTTGTTCATTAGATTCCATATATAAGTGAGATCCTATAGTATTTGCCTTTCTCTGACTGGTTTATTTCACTTAGCATACTAATCCCCAGGTCCTCCCATGATGTTGCAAGGTGTAAGAGTTCTTTCGTTTTTATAGCCCTGCAGTATTCCTTTGTGTAAATGTACCACAAAATTTTTATCCACTAATCTATTGATAGGTACTTGGCCTATTTCCAGATTTTGACTATTGTAAATAACACTGCTATGACATAGGGGTCCTCATACTTTTTCTGGTTGGTGTTTTCAGATTCTTATGATGTATTCCCAGAAGTGGGATTGCTGGGTCAAAATGCAGTTCCATTTTTAATTTTTGAGGGAACTACTTACTGTTTTCTACAGTAGCTGCACCAGTCTGAACTGCCACCAACATGCACTAGAGCTCTTGCTCTCCACATCTTTGCCAGAACTTGTTGTTTGTTGATTTACTGATGGTAGCCATCCTGGTGAGGTAACATCTCATTGTGGTTTTAATTTGCATCTCTCTGATGATTAGTGATGCTGAACATTTTTTCATGTCTACTGACCATCTGTATGTCCTCTTTAGAGAAGTGTATATTCAGGTCCTTTGCCCATATGTGTTTATATATATACTCGAGTCCCAATGCACATGTGCACCAGTGAGGTCCCTCAGCCTGGCCTGCGCCCTCTCGCAATCCAGGGACCACTTGGGGGATGTTGGATAGCCAGTTTTGGCCTGATCCCCGCAGACCTGATCCAGACAGGAGGGAGCCTGACCATGTGTGTTGAGTATCATAGCAACTGGTTGACCAGTTGTTTGGTTGTTTGGTCATTCGGTTGCTTAGGCTTTTACAATTTATTGTTGAAAGTATTACAGATGTCCCACATTGTCCCCCATTGACCTCCTCTACCCCACCCCTCCGCAGGCCTTAACCACACTATTGTCTGAGTCCCTGGGTTATGCTTATATGCATACAAGTGCTTTGGTTGATTTGGTCCCACCCACCTGCCCTCCCCCACCTTCCCTCTGAGATTCCTCAGTCTGTTCCATGCTTCCATGTCTCTGGATCTATTTTGTTTGTATTTGGTACCAATATTTGGGCCCACTTCTGAGTTATCACTATTCATAATGCACTATTCCTATACCATATGTTAAAATCCTTCATTTTTCAATTCCAATTCATCTGAGACTTAAATCATTCATTTTTTTAAAAAAAATTTAGTCCCATAAAGAGCTATTTGTCATTTTTCATATGAAAATGTGCTTAAATATTTTAAAGCCCACCTAATTTTTTCTTATTAAAATAACAAATGCATGTTATGGAAAATAAATAAATAAGTAAATAGATATTAACATAAAAATAAATACAATTCACATTATAAATAACAAAATAAAATAATAAATGCTCATTATATGAACTTAGGGAATTATGAACAATAGAATAGAAATTACATATACTTTATTCACTCTAACATAATATGTAACAATTACTGTATTTCCTTTCAGGCTTTCTAAATAATTTTTTAATCAATAGACAAAATGTTTCATTGTGCATTTGAGCTTCTACTGAAACTGAAGCTCTTTGCTTAATTTTATAAGCGGTAAATATTAGATACAAAAATCTGATAGAAAAAGGAGGTAATTCCACTGACATTTCTGTGTTAAGTGATGCAACTCACTGTTTTTAGAAATTGTAAATAAAAGAAATCGAAATTACTTGCTCAAGTCTGTAAAAGTTTTGTCATTGTAAAATTCTTAGTAATTAAAATTCTTTCTACTAAACCTTACTACGTTTCTCTTGTGTTCCAGTTACATTTGATACATTGAGGGAATTAGACTATCTATAATAATAAAAGCGTCCTATGACCGGGTGTCCTTCCAGACATCCTTCTGGGTCCTGTGTGCCTGCTGGTGGCCGGAGGGAAGAAAGGCCTACTCTTGCACGAATTTTATGCATCGGGCCTCTAGTATAATATATAAATAACTTTAAATAAAATTTGAACCAGCACTTATTTAATGTCACTCATTTGATATTTAAATAAGAATCTAAATTCCTAAATTTGTATCTATTTTAGATTTTTATTTTCAAACTAGGGGCCCAGTGCACAAACTAGGGGCTTTCGTGCACCTTGAAAGGAACTGTGGGCCAAGAGGCTGCAGTGGGCACAGGGGTGGGTCTCAATCCATCCTCTGTGCCTCCACCTGGCCTCTCCCACTGCGGCCTGTGGTCTCCTGTCTCCTGGCAGCCCCACTCCTGCTGCCACTGCTCCCTTGTACTGAAAGGGCCAGCCCCGCTCGCACCCACTGATGGCATGAAGCGATTGGGGAGGTGCAAGCAGCGGGTGCAAGCAGGCCGGCGCCATAAGCAAGTGTGTGAGTGGTCGATCACCCCTCAGCTGCAGGTGGAGGTGGAGAAGCCCTGAGGAGCGATTCGGGCCGGCAGCTACTGCTGGCACTTGTTGATGGCGTCAAGTGATCGGGCCGACTCTGAGCACCAGGAGTGGGTGTGAATGGCGGCTCTGGTGCCAGCAGAAGGTGCAAATGCCAGATGGGACCGTAGCAAGTGGGAGCAAAGAATTTTCAGTAACCACCAGAGGCTTGCCCCGATGACAGCAATCAGCGCCCCGCCTTGGTCTGGCACCCCCACTCATCTGCCCACCATGCTCCACACTCTGTTGTCTGCTGCCAATGCCCACCATGTTATGCGCATGCCCCCAGGTGGTCAGCGCCCGTCATAGTGACCAGTTTTTCGGTTGTTGCACCTTTTGGTCTATTTGCATATTAGGGTTTTACTAGTATATATATAGATTCTGTTTAAGTAGTATGTCACAGAAACAGTTGTTCAGTTTAAAGAATTTATCAGTAGCCTTTTGACATTTTAACGACTTAAATCTCTAAATACTTACCTTGTAAACCAAATTACTCTCTTTGTACATACAGAATCAGAATTTATTTCACTCACTGTTTTCACTTTTGAATCTTCAAATAACCCTGAGTTTGCATTTGCTTTTATTATTTGTTGCTCTCTGAACAAGTTATTTTTAACTATTTGAGATATATTATACTTACTATAAAGTGAAAATATTTGTTCATTTAATGCAATAATTAAATCAGTTCAAGAGTATAAGTTTCCCCCAACAAGGGCAATACATATTAAAAATAGAAATGTATTACATGTACAATCAGAGTTTCTGGAATCCTAAAAGGAATAATTAGGAAATGTTATTTGAGGTGGAATCTCTGGGAGCAAATATTGGAGGGGAATGGAGATAAACAGCAGTGGTGGACTTAGGTTCATAATGTCATAATAATAATAATTATGTTATAGTAGAGTCAGAAGGGCCACCAGATATGGAGAAACCTTCACCATGAGTCACATACTGGGAAGACACCAAAGCTAAGGAGATAAGAGTAATTTTCCCATAGTTGACTATGTCACCACAAAAAGAACCAGCAATGTCTAAGATAATTCAATTTCAAGATCCTGGGGGGCAACGAAAATCATTCCACTGAAGCAATAGTCTTGATATTATTTTTAACACTAGTAGTTTAAAGTTTTTTCTTTTGCAACTGTTTTTTGTTTGTTTTTCTTTTTTCTATCACCTCCACTGGATTTCCTTCCTCTAGGTCACTCCAAAATGATGGACTCCTTTTTTTTATATCTTTACTGGCTCTCCTATCTTTGTGTTACTAACAAATGATATGAATCTATACTGTCTTCAAATGAACGTTAAAATTTCTCAATCTGAATATCACATTTTGTTTAATAATACACTGGAAATATTATTAATTTCTAATTACTCCAACATAACTACTCAGAAATTAAAATATATGCTAGTCACATTTATATGTAGGCATACCTATTTATTAAGACATTTTTGAGATCTGGATTTCCACCATGTGTTTGTTTCTTCCTTTTTACATATTTTGACAGAATTTTTATTTTCCTAGAAGATGGGTCTGTATACAGAATTCCAATTTGATTTTAAAGTGACCACATATGGGCAATAATTAGTTAAAGTAATAATTAATAAAATACTAAGCAAACAATGGAACAGAAGAAAACTATCTCCAGTCATTCTACTTTTTTACAGGAAAAATGTATAGTAACATAGTTTATCATTGAAAGACTAATCAACAATTAAAAATAAGCAATCTGTTTAGTATTACCTCTGTTTAGCAGAAATAAAATGTTCACTCTCTTAACTACAATAGGATAAGGAACATACAATTCTTGCCATCTAATAATCTTTCTTTTTCTTGTTGTTCTTCTCTAATGCATTTGTCTTATAGAAGCCCATCTTTCCAAATTCCTTTTTTCCCCCTAAATTATACCAATCTATCTTTTTTAATTGCAGTGTAACAGCTTCCCTAAACTACTCACTGGGCCCATCACATGCTGATTTTTATTGCCAGTTTGTTTTAATGCATCTTGTTTAATACAAGTTATCTAACAATATCAAGTATATCTCATATATTTGGTAACTAAAAGATACAGATGCTTTTATTTTATAAACTTAAATACAAAGGAAAACTGTATAGTAATGTATGGAACAGTTTTTATACTTAATGCCAATTTTAATGAAATTTTATTTAACTTGTGATAATTCAGTTACTTTTATTTGTTTACATTTAGTAAAAAATGTATTAGTATGTAAAAATTGCATACCATCTTACCAAAGATATAACTACATATAATATTTATAATTTAGTTAGCATGATTAAGATATATGATATTGGTTTTACAATAAATGATGTAATTCAAATATCCAATCATGTTTATAAGATACCCTAGAAGTAATTTCCAATTTAACTTCAGAGCAAACAAGTGGCTGACTCATAGAGAGATACATCTTCCAATTAACACCAAGGACAGGTGAAATAATACTAGCAACTATGACCAATAAGCTATCACTGAACCTCCTATTGGCAGAAGATATTGAAAAACAACTAATTCACACCTTGACCATGAGAAGTAAAAAGCTTTGTCATAAAATTAGCTTTATGTTTTTCTGAGAATATGATGTGTTTCTTTTTGTAACAGTTTCCCATAACATCACATTTTTACATTAGATTAAGAGAGTTTAAGTAAAGGTATAAGTAGAGCATGTAATTTAAATTCAATGTCCCCAAAACATTTATACAATGCTATATTATTCCTGTTGTTTGGAATTAAACATTTAAATGATTTGTTATTTTATTTCAGGACTAGGGGCCTGGTGCATGAAATTCATGCACTGGGGAGGGGGGCGGTCCTCAGTCCAGCCTGCCCCCCTCTCACAGTCCAGGAGCCCTCAGGGGATGTCCTACTGATGGGGAGTGGGCCTAAGCCGCAATCTGGCCTCCCCCGGGCTGATCAGGGGAAGGCACTCCCCCATCACCGCCCTGCTGCTGCCACGGCCAGCTGCTGCAGCCACCAAGGTGTTTTCATGAACACAGACTCCAGTCCCTTCACTATGAAAAAATGTCTGTGTCCATTCCGGGCCCACTCAAGCCGCTCCGTGGCAGCTCAGGCATGCTCCCCTGTCTGTGTCCCCACCCACCAGCTCCTGCCTGTGCATGCCTCCATTGGGAGTGGCCTCCACCTTCGAAGCAGCATGTCATTAGTGCTGGGCAGGCCTGTGTGCACCTCCACTGGGGGTGGAAGTCCCTGCCCCCATCCCCGCCTACCAGCTCCTGTGCATACGCAGCTTGTTAACCGGTCATGACTGGGACACTGTTAGGACCAAATAGCATATTTCCTCTTTATATATATATACTATAGGCCCATTGCATGAAGAGATTCCTGCAATAGGCCTTCCCTTCCCCTGGCTGCCGGCACCGGTTTTTCAGCTGGCACCGGTTTTCCTCCAGCACCCAGGACCTAGGCCTTCACTCCAAATGAAGCCTTCAATCTTCTGGCTCTGGACAGAGGCTTCAGTCTTCGCTCTGCCGCTTTGCTCCTACATATGCAAATTAACGGCCATCTTTGTTGGGTTAATTTGCATAGTCTCCTGATTGGCTGTTGAGCATAGCAGACGGATGGTTAATTTACATGTTTGTCTATTATTAGGATATATATATATATATATATATATATATATATATATATGTTCAAAACTTTAAAATAAATTTTAAAAAGCATTTTACAGAAATACATGTTATCCTTTCAGGTAGATATTGTCTTTATTACTTACATGAAAGTAGCAGTTTAGGTGGGGAGGAGAGGAAAGGCAGTCGGGAGCTCCCCCAGCCTGGGCAATCAAAGAAATGCCGGCCTCGGGCCTGGAAAACTGAATTGCAAAGACATTTGGGCTTCAAGAGTTTGAGCTAGAAGGTGAAACTGTGCAGTGGGCCAGGAGATAGGCGACTCGAGGTGGGGGATGTCTTTGGCTGGAATCCATCCCACCTCCTGAGGGTGCCGCGTGTGGAGCCAGGTCAGGCCAGCACACCTGTGTTCACCCAGCATAGAACCTTCTGTGAGGTCCCTCGGTGACCGCACAGCCAGAGGCCCACACACCTGAGATGAGCTAAACGACAGGCCTGCAGCTTCCACGTCTTCCTGAACCTTCACAGACACAGAGACAAACCACACAGATGTTCAGTTCCCCCTGTGAGGCACCTGAGTGAAAAACACCGACAGCTGGCCGCCCTGTGGGCCTGGCCGTCCCGGTTGCGGCTCAGAAGAGGGACAACTATTTATTCCCTCACCTGTTCTTACCACCAGGCATTACACACCACTCTGAGGAGCTGGGGGTTTCGAAAACACCTCCAGAGAATGGATCTGTATTGTTGACACGTTGACAGATGGAGAAACGGAGGCACACGTGGCCATGAATGTCCCTCTACCGCACTGAGAGCTTCATCTGTCCTGTCCAAGAGGCTGCCCAGAGTACACATCCTCAGCCCCGCATCCATTTGCTTAAGAGAGACGGGGAGAGCATTCTCCCAGTGGAGGAGGAAAATGGGCTGCTCAGTGAAGTAAAGGCTGGCAGAAGGCAGATCAGCTGCCATGTAACAGCAGGAAAAGGCCACCCTGCTCCCCGAACAGCCCTCCTGCTCTTCCTGCTGTCCACATCCCCGTCCTCCCAGTTCTCTGTATGCCTCCGGGCCCACTCCCACCACCCTGGTGAGTTCTCAGAGTCTCAGCCGTGGGCACCACGCGGGCACAAGTGACTCATCTGACAGGAAAGTCGATGTTAAATAAGAAGGAGATAGGCATCTCTCTGATCACAGCTTCGTTCACCCTGCTCCTTCTCTGCCCCGAGCCATGGCTCAGTAAAAAAAAAAAAAAAAAAAAAAAAAAAAAAAAAAAGAAAGAAAGAAAGAAAAAAAAGTAGCAGTTTACATAAAATATATTTATAGTTAGACCAAGATTAAAGTTTTAATGAAATATGCCCCAATAGTTTAGCTATATTTTGTGCCATAAAATATACCCTTTTGTGAGCTATTGTTCTACAAACAGTATGTGCCTGCTGATAAGGAGTTAATACCATAACACCACATGCATTAGATGGTCTTCAAGCTATATCTTCAATAAATGGTTCTTAAAAAAACATGTAGTGATAAAAAATATCCTTAGTGGATTGTATTCTACAGAAAATGTATCAATTTTAATTGTTTTATGCATGACAAGTCAAATGTACTAAAGAAATCCATTTTAATCCATAAATACTTTTTAAAACAAAAGTAATAAACTCACAGTGTAGTACTGCTAAAGTTATTTGGAAGACTTAGGGTTAACTCATATAATTGGAATTTCAATTTATTTTTGAAAAATTATGATATTGATGACATCTCAAAATACAATTTAACCACAATGATTATTTTTCACTGAACCACATAGGTCAATAAAAGTTTATGCTAATTTTAGCTAAGAAAAATGACATATTTTTATACCTCATAAGTATGTTTAATAATGCTTTTGAGTAAGCTAAGATATAGTATTAGTATATGTTTTAGTAAATAAGTATGCATCCTTATTACTCACATCTATGGAGCTAAGTAAGAGAATTACTGTGAAAATTATTTGAAAAATAGATGATTGAAGATAGAGTTTCTATTTCTAAAAGTAAATGTTATATCCATTTTCATGTTCTTTTCAGTGTATGCATAAATATAAGAAACTAGCGCTTCGTTTCACAACAGAGAGAAACAGTAGAGCAATCTGGCATTTTATGCTGTCATATAGTGACTTCACAGGGCCGCTCCTGAGACACCTGGTCCAAGAGAGACCTTTATCTCTGCTCAATTCTTATTCTCCTCTGCCCTTCACAAAACTTTTTCAGACAGTATTAACTCATATACCAAATCATAAATCAACTAAGGCAGGAAAAAATGCAACTGCAGAATATTTTTCCTATAAAGAAAGTGATGCTGTAAACTTACTACCCATGACATGAACATGAAGGAAGATGGCCTAAAATAGAAGCAAGAGAAAGAAACATTAGCACGATACATATTTCTCTTTGCTATGTACAAAGCTCCAAATAGGCTTATAACTCTCTGAATAAAACCAACTTGGGAAAAATATATATATATATATGGAAGACAGTCAATTGTAATAAAATTCCTCAAATGGAACTCCAGTGTATGCTACATTTGAGAAATAGGGGCACGCAATGTGTTATTTACAGTCCTCAGTAAGTGGTTTAGTTTACATGTTGTGTGTGTATGTCTGTACAACACAATTTTTTTCAATGAAACAGAATACTCAATAACTCATATTTTAGTTAGGTTCCCGTTTAAGTGTGAAATCAAGTTTACATTTCTGAGTTATAGAAATAGAAATGCCAACGTGTACTCACATAGTACAAAGCACATGATGAACATTCAAAAATCCTTCTCATTGCAGTTTATAGTAAATGTGATTAAGTATTGCTGAAACAAAAATCATTAACATAAGAGGGTATTTGGTCAGTGAAGAATGTGTAAATATTTTGATTACTGGTTAATACTGTTAGCAAAATTATAACATCACATAGTTGCATTTAAACTGGGAGAATTTTTTCTGAAAATACACATGTTTGAATTTCCCATTTCTTTCCCTGTGAATTAGAATCTTGGTTAATGGTTTAATTCTCTGAATCTACTCTATATCTCTTATCCTCCGAATTTCAGCAATATCTGGAACATGCTGAGCAATACTAATATTTGTGAATGTAGTATGAAAAAGTTCTGTTATTGTCAATAAATAGGTGCATTTGAAGACTTTATAGAAGTTTTGTGTTTATAAAAATTCTGATATAACTTAGTTAGTTTGATGACTATGACACTTATATTTTATTCTCTAACTGTGAACTTTTTACACTTTGAATCAGAGAACAATTATTGTTGTGATAGAAAGTTGTTGTTTTCTACAAAGTATATTGATTTAAGGTAAAGATGAACATTTAGAGGCTAGTAACCTTTCATCTTACATCCATTTCCTAAATTCAGAGGTGATAAGATTTTCCAGACATTTATTTTGAGAAACACAGTTTTAGTATCAGATATGCACCATTATAAACACACTAAATTGCAATTTTTTAACAAACTTGTTTACAATGTCAGATAGGGTACAGTCAAGGGACATATTCCAAAAAACCTTGCTTAATTGGGAATCATTCTCGGTGAACAATATTGTCATAAAAACAATGAAATACATTTATCAATAATAAAATACATTTTCTCAAAGCAGTTCATAGTATTCATTAATATGTTTTATTTCAAATGCATTACAATGTGTTACTGTCACATAACTGTTTATAGAAATTCCCCAAAATAAATAATTAAAACAGGATTAAAATTGACATATATGAAATTAATGAAAAAAACAAAATTAATCAAATAACAATGTCCATAGAGTAATTTATTTATGGCAGATTACCCTTGTTATGATGGTCAATATATACCATATGTTTTACCTTCATCTTGTTCATAAGCATATTTTGATAACAAATATACATTTATTAATTTATTAATGCACCTATTCCTATAAAATAATCTCAGACAGTTTACATTAAAAAGGATATAATGCAACCAATGATACTGAAAAGACAACCAGTGTTTACTGAGGTTCTATTTTTATTAGGCAATGTGTACATATGATTTAATTATCAAAACAAACAAATGTAATTGGTGTACATATTCTTTCATTTTAAAGAAGATAAATTATATAGATTTAAGAAACTTGTTCAATAGTAAAGTTCCAAAGGTCATTTACATTCAAAAGCATAGTCCTATCATGTGAAAACCCATGCTCTTTTCCCTATAACTCTATTCAACAGAATAAAGGTAAAAATAAATAAATAACTAAAGAGGTTGGGAGAGCAATAAATCTTGCTGAAGGATTCACTAATTACAAAATGCACAATTTAGGTCTCAGAATCTGAGATTCTAATATCAGTATCTACCAGGATTGAGTACATAGCTATTACTTTCACTATCTCTTGATTTAGTTAATATACATCTCCCTTTGAACATTCATTTTCTCAACATAGTTATTGATAGAAACAGCTTAGTACGCAACTAATGTACTACCAGGAAGCATTTTGTTGATATTGGCTAAAAAAGATTCATGTCTTCTGCATACCAAGTATGCAGACAAATGAGGGATGTTTTATTGAAAATGTGAATGCATCTTAACTATATTCTCATCTTAAAGGAGAGTGCCAGGAATACACATGCTTGCATATCAGCATCATGAATCTGACTTTTCCTTTTTAAGCAGAGGATAAGTGAGCTTAAGCCCCAAATAAATGATGTGTTAACACACTGTGCCTTATCCTGGAATGTACTGTGACAATTATTTCTCTAGTATGTTTCCTTCTCTACTTGATATTAAAGGATGTAGAAATAGAGTCCAAAGAGTAACATTAACATTAAAGTTATATAAAATGTTCAATTTAAAGGTTATGGAAAATTATTTACAAAGAAAATCAAGAGTGCTATATGAAAAATAGAGACTATTTGAGAATTATTAAAATATTATTTAGAATCAGAAGATATGTGGTTTAAATGAATACCAGGTAGAGGTAAAATTTACTTACATAAAATTACAATGAAAGCCTGTAGAGCACAAACTTTACAGGTATAGAGTACTTCAGTTTGTAAAAAAATTTTTTTCATAACTTATGCCCTGGCTGGTGTGGCTCATTTGGCTGGGTGTCATCCTTTGCACCAAAAGGCGGCTGGTTCAATTCTCAGTCAGGGCACATGCCTGGGTGTCGGGCTCAATCCCGTGTAGGCGGCATGCAGGAGGCAGCCCAGTTGGTATTTCCCTCACACTGATGTTTCTTTCTTTTTCCCTTTCTCTTTCTTATTACTAAAAATCAATAAAAATATTAAAAATAACTTGTAAGTATTTAAAAAAATAAATATGGAAGAATAGTTATATACTTAAATTTTTTTATTTTTAGTGTTATTGAGTATATAGCATGGTGGTTTGATTTAAAGATATTGTGAACTGAATACCACAATAGGTTTAACTAACATTCATTTTCTCATATGGATACAGCAAAAAGGAATGAAAGAAGAAAATAATAAAGAAAAAAATTCTCCTTGTGCTGAGAACTCAGGATTTACTCTCTAACTTCCCTATACATTATAGCAGTATTAGCTTGTAGTCATCATGTTGCACTTTGCATCTCTATTACTTGTTTATCTTATAAATGGAAGTCTGCACCTTTTGTTTCCCTTCTTCAAATTTCTCCACTTTTCACCCCAACTCTATCTGATCTCTTTTTTTAATCAATTTTGTCTTTTTTGTTTGGGTGTTTTTTTTAAGATTCTGCATATACATGAGATAATACTATGTTTGTCTTTCTCTATCTGACTTATCTCGCATAGAATAAAAAACCTAAAGATCCACCCCCGTGGTCACAAATGGTAGAATTGCTTTTTGATGGCTGAATAATACTCTATGCATTCATTCAGCAATGGACACTTAGGTTGTTTCCATGTCTTGCCTCTTGTAAATAATGCTGCTATGAACATTAATTGTCAAATACAATGATATATTCTCAGGTTTTTTTTTCTTAACTGACTGCTCTAGAACATATTCAGTGATGTTCACAATCTATGTTTTTGAGGCCTCCTTTTTATGCTTTTGACTCAGCCCTTTATTTCTTCTTATTTTAAGACTTGTCTTTTTCAAACTTGTATGATTCCTCTTACTCTGTATCCCCGATCTGCTATCTGAACTGCCAAGCCAAACTTTCATTAGCTCAGTGAATGTTTCTCCTGGATTTTCTTCAGGAAACTCAAATCTTTACAAAATCCAACTCAAATCTAACTGTAGAGTAAAGATCTATTTCTGGTTCTGCAACTCAATTATAGACAATACTGACTGTATAGAAACACCTTTTATATATCTCTCTGCTCTCTGGCCTTGATTTTCACTACTCTACTGCTCATCCAAACAATGACGCTGCGCTTGCCTTTCACTCTGCCTGTATTGTGCTTCCTCAGGGAACTGTATGACTCCCTGCCTGAAATTCAGGTATCAGTAAGGCTTTCCATTTATAACGTCTACTACTCTTTTGTCCCCATCTCTTTTCTTGCCGAAGTTCTTATAATAGTATTTATCATCATTTTTCATACTTGTTTTGCATATTTGTTTAATGCCTGTCTCCCCCACTAGAAATTAAGCACCCTGTGATCAAGAATTTTTGTCAGTTTTGCCTGTTGCTCTAGCCATATTATATAGCACTTTGCTTCATTCATGCAATTCACTGGTGAATAAATCACTGCATGAATCTGTAACCGTTTCTTCCACATACTGTTCATAGAAGAACTGAATATTATTTGTCTTCTATTATTTTTCAACATGATCTAATTCAGGCCTATGAAAATCATGATCTAAGTGTTATCATTGACTCTGCTCTTTTTCTTCAGATCCAGCCTCACAGTTACACCAGTATCATCTTTCTAAAACACGTATATGATCCCTTTAATCTTATGTAACAAAAAAATAAAATAAAAAACAAACAAACAAACATTTGCCAAAGGATAAAGTGCAAATCTGTTATCATTTTACATCAGGTTTTTTATAGTCCACTGCACAGTTCCATCTCCTCACAACCTCCTGAATTATCTCCAAGTGTATCCATACAAACTTAGTTATTCTTACCTGATCATTCTGTTCTTTCTCATGTGTCCCTGTCATTGCTGAAAGCATTTACTTTTTGCTAGGATCTATGCTAAATTCTGGTCCTATGAAAAATAGTATGAAACACAGACTTTCTTCACTGACTAGAACTAGGCAATAAGGTTGTTTTCTGACTAGTAGCAAGATTGATATCTCAAAACAATAAAATATGAGTCCTTAGTTGGTTAAATATCTTCTAATTCACCTCTGGATTACTTCTAAAAACTAACACACTGCAGGGAGTTATAAGAACTCCCATAATGAAGAAAAGGATAAATGAAAATGTCAGGCAGAAGTACAAGCCTATTTCATTTCCCTCTAGGCTGTGGCTCCCTCTGTGTTAGAAGCAATGTCTTATTTATCTTTGCATTCTCAGTATTGAAAACAACTGATAGTACATATTAAGTGCATAATAAATACTTACCTGGTAGAGTTATTAAACAGAATTAGACCCTCAATTACTGTGTTTTATTGAATTTTACTATGGGGACATAGTGATGGACTATCAATCAATAAAATAAATGCTGTAAACAGAGAGTATCCCAAAGTAAGAAATAGAAAAGAAAGAGAAGAAAATAACTAAACCATATATTCATTTCTTCTTGGTCTTCTGGGAGATATCCTAAATTTGATTTTTGATTACAGAATTGCAATATGAAAAAGGTTTTAGGCTGGAGGAAAAGATAGGGATGTGTAAAATATAAATCAGAAAATAATGTATAAGGAAATTAATATATTATACTTTAATCACAATTATTATGAAATCCATGTTTTACATTTAAGAAGGGAAGAGGATGATAGTAGTTATGCAACTAAGAGCTGATATACAGTTTTCCCTGGCTGAATGGCCTGGTTGGAGTGTCATTCCATACAACAAAGTGTTGCGGGTTTGATTCCTGGTCAGGGCACATACCTACGTTGGGTTTGGTCCCCTGGTAGAGACACTTATGGATCTCTCTCACCTCTCTCTCTCTCTCTCCACCACCCTCTCTCTTTCAAATTAATAAATATATCCTTGGGTGAGGATATTTTTAAAAAGGTGATATGCACTTAGTGATAAGATAGGATGATATGTGATATTGGTCAATGTATGTTATGTACTATGACTATTATGACAAAGTTTTTCAGCAAAATTTTGATTTTATTTATAAAGTCTATTCTTTATTTAGAAGTTTTGGTCTTTGAAAGTAGATGAGGTTTCAAAGTTCAAATTTTAAATATTAGTATTTACCAATTGCATTTAAAAGTAGCCATGTTTTGGCCTGGCTGGTGTGGCTCAGTGACTGAGCATTAACCCATGAACCAAGAGAGAGTGAAGGGAAAGAGGAGAAACATCGATGTGACAGAGACAAATCAATTGGTTACCTCCTGCATCAGCCTCAACTGGGGCCAAGGATCAAACTTGCAACCCGGATATGGGCTCTTGACCAGAGTCAAACCCCTGACACTTCACCCTCTGTTGCACAGACCGAAGCTCTAACCACTAAGACACTGACAAGGGCTTGTTCTTTTTTCCTCTCTTTCCAGTTAGGTAATAATTAACAGACAATTAAGAAAAAATTCATATTGCTCTAAAATATGTTTTTTTCTGGTGAGTCAGGAATCATGGGTGCAGCTCAGAATAATATCCCAAAAGAATAGTCTTACAAAGGAATATTATTAGAAAAAAATACTACTAAATTAATTGTCAATTATTCATTATGTACTAAAGCGTTTTAATTGAATAAAACAAATGTATGTGCACACACTTCAACTATAAAGCCAACTTAGAATTTTGTAAGAGAAAAAGGGCTTGGTTTTTGAGGGGCTACATTTTTTAATTTTGTTCCTATTTTTTCTTTTAGCATTTCTGGATGTTTCTTTAAAAACTTAAAAAGAAATATGGTCTCCAAGATGTGATGGCCATTTTCTATTGTACGACTTGTCAGAGAACAGGATAAAATCATTTCGAACTACTCATTTCCATCAGAGGAAATGAAATGCCTCCCATAAAAGCATCTTCAGAATGTTGAAAGTCAGGTTTGAGAGAAAACAATAGGCAAAGTGAAATAAAAAAGCAGTGTAGAGTGAACACAGCAATTTATTCAGGTAATTAGGAAGAAAATTATGTTCAAGTGAGTACAATAATTGTTTTGAGGTCAGTAACTCAGATTTGTAATTAAATACACTTTATTTAGCACATGAACAATCATGCCTCTATCTATTGGGCATCAGAGAAATGTTAACTAAAGTTAAAGAAAATTTTCAAACAATATATTTTTTTTAAATTTGAAAGTCAAAGTTGCTTAAAATTCTTTAAAATTAATTAAAGTTAGAAATTTAGATTTTACAGTCTAACATTATGCCTTCAGCAACTACTTTGCTTTGACATATTTAAACTATTTGCTGAAGTAAAAAAAGGCAGTTTATCTTATACTAGAGGCCCAGTGCACAAAATTTGTGCACTGGAGGGGTTCCCTCAGCATGACCTGCACCCTCTCGCAGTCCAGGACCCTTTCGGGGATGTCTGCCTGCCGGCCGGGGGGAATCAGGCCTAAGCTGGCAGGTAGACATCCCTCTCATAGTCTGGGACACCTCGCTGCTTACCGCCCACCTGCTTGCTGCTCCTTACCACTCAGCTCACTGCTCCTTAATGCTGCCATGGAGGCAGGAGAGGCTCCTGCCACCACCACTGCGCTTGCCAGCCGTGAGCCCGGCTTCTGACTGAGCAGTGCTCCCCCTGTGGGAGGGCACTGACCATCAGGGGGAAGCTCCTGCGTTGAGCATCTGCCCCCTGGTGGTCAGTGCACATCATAGCGACTGGTCATTCTGGTTGTAATGATTGCTTAGGCTTTTATTATATAGTTACACTTATTGTTTTTGCTAATTTGATATTCCTCTTATGTTTTTTATTCCTTTTGCCATTTCTATAAAAGAATGATATAAATTTTAGATTTGCCTGTCCATCAATTGAAATCTATAAAATTCTAAAAAATCTGGAAAATACAGTTAACATGTCATATTCTATCCTATATAATAAAACCCTAATGTGCTAATCGACTGAATGGCAGAATGACCAGTGGAACGACCAGTTGCTATGACATGCACTGACCACCAGGTGGCAGATGTTCAATTGCATTGAGCGTCTGCCCTCCCGAGAGGGAGGCAACTGGTGGTGGCAATTGGGGGGTTGGGGCCGGAAAGCAGACAGCACCAGTCCACCAGCCAAGGTGTGTGCCAGCAGGGGCCCCCTGATTCCCCCACTGATCTCCACCTGATCCCTGGCCAGGCCTAGGGATCCTACCTTATATATTGGGAACAGTCTCTTAGATTTAAAAATTAAAACCTGGCAAGGCTACTCTAACAAGATGATATGCATGGTCTCTGGCTTGCACATTTTGTGGTCAGCCCTGATTCTGACATTTGTAACTGTGTGACAAAGCCAGTTACTTAACTTCTCTCTGCTTCAGTTTTTCCCCCCATAAGGTGAGAAAATGGTACTACTGCCTCAGAAGGATCATGTTATGTACTACTTTTTATAATCAGGGCAAAACAATGTTGCTGCCCATACAACAGCAAGATGTCTTTCACCTGTATGAAAAGTATGGTCACTGGTACATGTGGATTGCGAGAGGGTTGTCTGATTGCTGGTTTAGGCCCAACATCCCCTGAGGGGTCCTAGATTGTGAGAGGGTGCAGGCCAGGCTGAGGGTCCCGCCCCCCTCCCCATGCATGGATTTCATGCACTGGGCCTCTAGTTTGCTATATTTAAACTATACACCACTATCTTAGTGATGTTATAGCAATATTTCTTATCAATTAAAACCAGTTAATATAGATGATTCATTGTAGAATCCTAGAAAACTTACAGCCTATTGTTTTCAAACTCTTAGCACCCATACTTAAAGAGCACCTTAAACCTATACCCTTTTTATACTTAGGTAATTATAAAGTTATTTTTGTGGGTTGAAAGATATCAGTCTTAGAAGACCAAATAAAAGTGAGGCCACCTCTGGATATATGGATACAAGACTATTTTATTTTTATATTTTTCATTTACATTAAATGTTTTGGGGTGATATTGGTTAATAAGATCATATATGTTTCAAGTATACATTTCTTATACATGATCTGAATATTGAATTGCGTTCCCACTACCCAAAGTTAAATCATCCTCCATCACAATATATTTTAGATATCTGAAAATTTCTAAAATTTTATTAATTCTCCTAGAGGCCCAGTGCACAAAATTCATGCATGGGTAGGGTCCCTAGGCCTTGTTGGTGAAAGGGCCGATCGGGGCCTTCTGGCTGCCAGCTGGGGCCTCCCTTCCAGCTGCTAGCCGGTCCCAACCTTCCCTGGCTGCCATCTGCTGGCCAGGGCCTCCCTGCCAGCCAGGGGGCCAGGGCCTTCCTTCATTCCATGTCTCCCCCTGGTGGTCAGTGCACATCATAGCAAGCAATTGAACTCCTAGTCTCCCAGTCAAACTCCTGAGAGGACAATTTGCATATTAGGCTTTTATATATAGACTAGAGGCCCGGTACACAAAACTTGTGCATGGGGAAGGGGGTGTCCCTCAGCCCAGCCTGCCCCTCTCCAATCTGGTACCCCTCTCACATTCCAGGGCTGCTGGCTCCCAACCACTCTCCTGCCTGCCTGCTTGATTGCCCCTAACCACTCCCCTGCCAGCCGGATCGACGCCTAACTGCTCCCCTACCAGCCCAATTGCCCCTAACTTCCCTCCCCTGCAAGCCTGTCACCACTAACTGCCCTTCCCTGCTGGCAGAGTTGCTCCTAACTGCCCTCCCCTGCAGGGCTGGTCCCTCCCAACTACCCTCCACTGCCGGCCATCTTGTGGCAGCCATCTTTGACCAGATGGAGATGGCCATCTTGTGTGTTGGAGTGATGGTCAATTTGCATATTACTCTTTTATTAGATAGGATAGATAGGATTAGCAGAAGATCTCTCCTCTTATAATCAAAGGAAAGTACAAAGGTCATCCAAAAGTAGCACCTATAAAGAACAGCACTATTTACAAATTGGATGTACAATGCAAAAATTATCTAACCTTTTTAGTCTTTCAGTAGATACCTGTTAAGTGGCAAGCGGTATAGCATTGATAAGCCCTACCTGCTTTCAAAGAGTCTAAAGCCTCATACAGAAGATTGAAGAAAATTAGCAATGAGTCTGAATTAATCACTGCTGGGATCCAGATGTTGAACAATGCTTGGCATTTTGCAGGAATTGAATATATGTTGAATTAATTCAATATATATTATTTCATGTACTTGTTCACCTATTATATTATCTTCCTCTTTGGTCATGAAGTTGATTTAAATATTAACAATATGCACTCTCTCTTTACTAGGTACTGAGAGCCCATCAGTATCCAGAAATTTGTAATAAAATTTAAACAATGTTATTGTCAGTTATGGAAAAAATGTTATGGAAGAGAATCAAACATAGCCTGAGGTACAGGGAAGGCAAAGATAGCAAAATAAGCCAGTTAAAGAAAGACAAGTATCACATGACCTCACTCATATGTGGAGTCTAATGAACAAAATATACTGATGAACAAAATAGATCTGGAGACATAGAGGCATGAACAGACTATTGAAGAAAGGCTGGGGAATGTGGGTGCGAAGAAATCAACCAAAGAATTTGTATATACATATGCACAATCCATGGACACTGAAAATAGGGTTGTAAATCCTGGGGTGGGGTGCTGGCTGGACTAGAAGAAGTCAATGGGGGGAAACAGAGGGATATATGTAATACTTTCAACAATAAAGATTGATTAAAGTAAATAAATAAATGAACAAACAAACAAATAAATAAATAAGACCAAGAAAAAAGGAAACAAAAGATCCTTTCAAAGTAATCCCTGGCTTGAGGCACTGGTAGGAAATGTGAGTGTGGGTACAGTGAACAGGCAAGAAGTTGAGAAAATCAGAAAGCAGCATGCATTGTTGGGGGCCACATTTAAGCTGGCAAGGTCCTTTTGCACCTGAAGGGGCTAGCAAGGCTGGGACCCTTACCCACACAGTTTTCCCAGACTTGTTTGGATGGCGATTATCAGTAGAATGAGAACAGCCTTTCATGGCTTACCAAGAAGTCTGTAACTATTTACTGAGATATGCTGTACTGAGAACTTGTCCTTCTGCTGTGTCTCTCCCTTAGAGATCAAGAGGAACGCTTACATCTGGCCCCCAACAATGCATGAAGCCAGGGTATGAATCATTTTAGTGAATGGAGTTCCAACGTATAAGACATGCAAAAGAAAATGCCAAGGAAGAAAAGAAGAAATCAGAATCTCTTGCATGACCCTCTTTGGGCCTACTTTGAACTTGATATCAAATGCTTTCTACAGCCAATGGAGATAGTCAATCATGGCCACCAAGTCATTCATACAGGGAGGGAGCACAGAGGGATTTGGGGATGAATCCATGAATCCTGAAACTGTTGGGGTTTCCTTATGTCTCTGCCTTGGAGGATGTTACACACACACACAAACACACACACACACACACACACACACACATACACACACACAGTGCTTGCCTGGGCCAAAAGACTTTTCAGTTTGTGACAAGCCTTCTAAAATTATTCATCTTACCACCTAAATTTGAGCTATACTGCTTTACTGGGAAAAATATTGTTGATAAAGACTTAGGTGAATTGAATGTTGAAGTTCTGTTTATATTATAAAGTAGTGAAAATATAGAATGTGTGCATGTGAAAATGTATATATTTTTATCAGGAAACATGAATAAACATTGAATTAAAAACTGTAGACACTTAGAACTTTGTGTTATCTAATCCAACAATGTAAGTCAGTGGTTCTCAAGTCTTAAAGTGCATCTGAACAACCTGGTTTAATTTCATGGTATTTTATTTTATTTTATTTTATTCAGTTTCATTTCTACATAGAAGTTATGTTCACATAGTACAAAAAAATTTTTAAGTATACACTGAAATTTCCAGGTATCCTCAACCTAACTAACTTTATATCTTCTTCTAAGCAATTAGTCACTATTTCTATTTTCTTGTGTATTTTATTCAAATTATATATACATAGATATATACATCTTAATTTTAATTATATATGATATTTTATATACACTTATACATTCTGTTCACTTAGTGAATCTTGGCCATTTTTCTAGAATACTTGACAGATGCTTTTTCCATCTCTTTTTTAACAAGGGCATGGCATTATAAGTTATTATCATTTCTTATTTTAATTCTTTATGGTGCTACTAAGGGACACTTTGTTTCACATTTTTTCCTCAAACTACAATTCCAATATGCAAAAAACCCCAACTTATCCAAATGTCATTTTATATGTTCAAAATATATACATAAGAAAAAGTATTAAGGGTCAGATTGCACAGTAAATAAGTAAATGCATTTGGAATTTGATGCATGTTTCCAAATCACTCTCAAGGGATAGGAATTTTCACTTACACTATCAATGCATAATAATGTCTGTTTCCTCATAGAGTCACAGAAAGTGTGAACTTTCAAATTTAGGGAGCTTTGTCAAGTGCTAGATTAAAATTTTTTACTTCTTATATTTTAATTTCTTTTATAAGTGGAGTTGAACATACTTTTATATATACTAGAGACATTTTATTTCCTTTTACTACTATGTGTACTAAATGTTGATATACTTTGTAAATTTCTGTTGTTGGGTTTTCCTTATGAGTTCTAAGAGATCTCATATCATTCTAAGAGATATCAATATAGCTCAGTATATTTTGTTCTCATTTATTAATTTATAATAAATTTTACTTAAATATTTTTATGATATTGCTTTTTTAATGATTATATTATCAAATTTATTCATCTGAATTTTTAAATTTCTTAAATCTTTAGGCTGAACTATTTTCCTCCCTAAGAATAAATATAAATTCACTTATGATTTCTTTTGGTTCATTTCTGGTTTTCAAATCTTCTTCTTGGTATCTACCTGAAAAATTTGAAAACATTTATTCACCAAGATATATGCCCCTTATGTTCATTATTCATGGTGGTCAAGATATGGAAACAACCAGTGTCCTTTGATAAGGAGATTTGGTACATATGTGCAATGGCATACTATTCAGCCATAAGAAAAGATGAAATAGTGCCATTTGTGACAACAAGGATGGAGCTTGAGAATATCATGCTAATTGAAATGTCACTAAGGCAAAGCTAAGAACCATATGATTTCACTCATATGTGGGGTATAAAACTGAATCTCATAGACACAGACAACAGTATGGTGATTACTCAAAGGAAGGGACCTAAAGTGGGTAGTAAAGGGTAAGACAATCAAATATATGGTGACAGAAGGTGATTTGACTTTGAGTGATGGACACACAATGCAATATACTTATCATGTATCAAAGAATGTACACTTGAGGCCTATATAATCTTATTAACCAATTTCACCCCAATAAATGTATTAAAAGTTTAAAAAATACAAATATCTAAATATTTAATCCACTTGGAGTTTACCCTGAATATAAGGGAATGCTGTTCACATACATAAAACCCCAAATTCCCCAAAACACAAATTTAAAGATTTGGTCATCAGAATGTCTGAGAAACAGTTCTAGATTCTGCAGTTTATCAAACCTCAGAGATTAGAGATTATTTAGGTGCAGGTGACCTACAGACCACACTTTGAAGGCATATGAATTATCAATGAATTTTATATAACTTCCAGTACACCAGCATTTGAATCATTTCAGTAACATGGAACACACTAACTTCTGATTGTGTCCAGCAAACAGCAGAAGAATAAGATTGGAGAAACACACACACACACACACACACACACACACACACACACACTACTTAATTGTAGAGCACAATTACTTAATTTGAATTTCTAGAACTGTATTATACTGGCTTCATGAAAGAAACAACATTACTAACAGTATATAAATTAAGGGATTTGTTGTAAGAATTTAGCTTTATACACTGTGAGAGCTGGTTAATCAGGTTATGTTAGACTCTGTCTTATGCTGGGCTATATGTTAGGACAGGCATTTGGTGGAAGGAGAGGGATAACTGTCAGCATGTGAGGTGGAAAGTGTGGAGGGGCTTAAACAAACTGGAACGTGCCAGGGAGAGCTGGAACCTGTGCTGCTCTCTGCCTCTCCGCACCCTCAAAATAACAGCCAGCAGGAGAAGGTGGTTACTCTCCTTTTCTCTGAGCCTAGGAGATGGAGAAGCCGAAGGGGCTCTGGGCCCAAGGGCTTCCCAAGGTGGACAGTGGGGGCTTGGTTTTTCATGCCATGCCAATAACAGCACTTAGTCCCGCTGAGGAACTGCAGTGCTGCCTGTGACAAGGGTTTCTGTTCACTTCCACAGAACCTGCTAAGCTCTGGGTCAGCCTCTGTGCCAAGCTTCTGCGCCAAGCCCCACACTCACAGCTATGCCCCATCCTACTCTCCGCCCTGGGTATCGGCATCAGTCCTCATCACCAGTCCACTACCCCCTTTAGCTCAGCTGAGCTGAAGTTTATGTGCAGAATCAAAAATAAAAAAATTCTGGCTTGAGATTCAGAAATCGGAGAGGGAGTTGCTGAGAACTGGTGATACCATAGATTAGTGACAGCATGGATGCCCTTTAAGAGCAGCTGGTGCTCCTTGCCCAGCGTCTAAGCATAAAAAGGATATGGCTTCTGCTTTTTAGATGCAAAAATGTGTGTAAAACGTTCCCTGTGGCTGAAAGTAACCTGCAACTATTTGTCCATTTGGAAAATGTCGTGCTAAATTGACATACCACAATCCACTGATGTTTACCCGTTGTCAATTTGGCCTCAGTATACATCCTTAAACCATGCTTAAATTCAAAGTAAGGCAATAGTGAAATGTTTGTGATAGCTTTTATGCCTTATATAGGGTATGAAAAAATAACAAAGATTTCTAAGACAGCATGCAAAAATGGATCAACTTCCAAGGCAACTGCTATTGAACTTGGCTACCTCACAGCAGAGCAGTTTGATGAATGGGTGAAGCCTAAGAACATGCTGGCTCCAAAGCGATTTAAATAAATTTATAATAAAATAATTATAAAACTTAAAAAATGAAACACACTTACTATTTCTTAAACAACAAAAAATTGATAAATGTGAAAAGAAACTGCTTTTGAACTTGACTATCTGGAGCAGAGCAGTTCAGTATATAAAACCCCAGGATGTGCTAGGTCCAAAGTAAATTTAAAAAGTGTAAAATAAAATTTAAATTGCATAAAACGGCAACCATAATGCAATCTTTTCTGCTCAGCTGTAAACACACCAGAGTTGTATTCTGAAAAGAAGATACACCATTTCTTTATCCATCTTTACAGAAGTTTATTCTTATTGCTGACTCACATCCCTCTTCCTCCTTTAATATTCCCAGTATTTACCAAGAAATACAATTAACTGCTATTAAGATATTATGTCAGATGGCATGGAATTGAGAGAGAAAAGAAATAAATTGCAAAGTGTATTTTCAAATATATTCATATCGGAATAAGAAATACATTGCTTATAACCCTTAGAGTCCTTAATTCTGCAACTAATATGGCCAGAGCTGGCATTGATGACTATTTTCTGCTAGTAACTATTTTATATTCACTTTGGTGTAAAACAAACATACAAACAAAAGAACAACACAAAAACTTCTCAGATGCTCATGATTCTTTGCCTGGTGGAGTGACTCAGGTTTTGAATTTGCAAATGTTTCACATGCAAGTAAATTAAAGACTGCACTTTGAGAGTACCTGATTCATGAATTTTCTCTTTCATATTCCCAGTAAATCAGGCTTATAAAACCAGGGAATACAGTACCTTCTGAGAGAATTCAGCAAATGATCAAAACAACAAAATAACAAGAGTATTATAATATATATAATTGTATATTATATATATTTCATCTCAAGTGTTATTTTCACATAAATAACTAAGCTGTTGTCTAATTCAAGTAAAATAAATATATTGCTTATTTGTATGTCCCATTATGAAACTGGGGCTCGGGGTACAGACTTTTCTTCCCATGGGTTCCTGTCCTCATGAAATTTGAAGAATAAACTTGTGGACAAAAAGGCTTCTTTAATAAAAAAAACGTAGAAGTTTATTGGAAGCAGATACAAACTCCATCTGGGCAGGGGTGTCCCCCAAAGGTATCCCATGGGGAGGGGCCCCCCAATGGCAAAAGCCTGCTCTCACTCTCTTTCTCTCTAATGGGAAAAATAAGACATCCTGCCTCCTGTCTCTTTGTCTCCAATTTATATATGCTGCAGTTCTTTGTTGGACCTTTCCTTAATTTGGAACCCCATGTTTTCCTCATTGGTCGTCCTGCTACATATAAGTAGTTTTCAAAGTTCAAAGCCCACGTGGTGTGCTCCTCTTTCTCTCCCCCTTATCTTGCTGATTGGAGTTGCCTTTGCTCTCCTGGCTGCTCAGGCCAAAGATACCCCTGTCTGTCCTTGATTTATGGATGTTTTAATTGCTCAACCAGAAACGTTCCCATCTTCCTGGACCCCCTCTTCCTGTGGCATTTCTCTATCCTCTGTATAAGTATGATAAGTATTTTGGTGTCTTCAAGTCTCCATCTCTCCCATGGGTCCTCCTTATTCCCTAAACCTTCCTAATGAAGCTAGCTAGCTAACCCTTTCAATTACATAAAGCATAGCACAACCTTGGCACTTCTATTACTTATATCCCTACTGATTGGGGAATTAAATCCCCATGCAAATTGTCATCTACCATTAGAGCATGAGCAAGGGCAAAGCAAGAGCAAAGCAAGATCTATTAGGCCATTTAGATAGGTTGATGCTACTTGATAACTCAAGTGTCACTTCTCAATACCAGTCTCCTTTTGATAATCAAGTTTATGCCTCCCCCAAATTATAAATATAATGTCATGGTTGTTTCCAAATAGTTGAAAATGAATTTTACATGTACTACTCATCAAGGAAACCAATACATATTACGTGCTAATGCTAAAGAAGTTAAAGGAGAAAGAAAATCCTGTGGATGAGGAAGTCAGGACAGACAACATTTTTCTCCAACAAATACATGATATAACTTTTATTCCTGGAATGTGTTCATAATATACAGAAGACTGCTTTCTAGCAATTTTTTTCTTTACAAGTAATCTTTTTTTCCCTATTCTGATAATTAAGATTTTCTCTTTATCCTGATGTTCCATAGTAATTATGATGTGGATGGTGTGAATGTTTTTTATTGATCATTCTTGGTATTTGGACTACGCATTTCTGATGAGTCTAGGAAATGTAGGTGCTGACTTTTTCAACATCACCAGTGTTTTTATTCTTTTCTTTTGTGGATAAAAAGGGGCCACATACTAACCTAACTCTGGAAAGGCTTGTGTGGCAGCCTTGCAAACTCAAGAGATCTCAGGTAACCACAAAGGATGGTATAAAATCAAAACCTTTAATTAAAAATCAGTTTGGTATAGTGCAGTGATGGCAAACCTATGACACGCGTGTTAGAGGTGACACGCAAACTCATATTTTGGTTGATTTTTCTTTGTTGAATGGCATTTAAATATATAAAATAAATATCAAAAATATAAATCTTTGTTTTACTATGGTTGCAAATATTAAAAAATTTCTATATGTGACACAGCACCAGAGTTAAGTTAGGGTTTTTCAAAATGCTGACACGCCGAGCTCAAAAGGTTCGTCATCACTGGTAGTGGGTAGTTATGTCCTAGGCCAGTATCTTCCTTGACAAAGATCAACTTCGATCTTTACTGAACCTACTGTCTTCTTGCATCTAAGATAACATACCTGTGAAATGTCAAGTCAACTTGAAACTTCCCTTTTTCTGGACCCTTCAGGGCACAGCCCTGGCACCCAAGCTGAGACCACACATTCCCTCATTGTTATTGTTATTTGCTAATTGTTGACTGTTAACTTTCCTATACCCACTTGTGTAAAAGAACCATGTGTCTATCGTTTTACTTTTTATCCAATCCCAGAGCCCCCCCCACCCCTTTGCTTTCTCCCACTACTTAATCTGCCACCAGTGGATTTTATGGAACCCACTTATGTCTCCTCCTTTGATGGTAATGTATAAATCAAGATGAAAAACTGCCATTCTCCATAGCACTATCTCAACACATTGAGATTCTGCTTTCTGGCAATTGTCAACAGTTTGGCTTAAACTCATAAAAATTCTTTACAGGTTTGAATGTTTTTTGTTTTTTTATGTTAACACTTTCAAAATTATTAACTTATCTAACCTAAATATCTGTGGATGGAATGTTATGATTTTTTATCCTCTTTTGTTAACTTTTATTTATTGCTTTGAGAGAGAGAGAGGATGGATGGCAGAAAGAGAGAGAGAGAGAAAGAAACATTGATTTGTTGTTCCACTTATTTATGCATTCCTTGGTTGATTCCTATAAGTGCTCTGACCTGACAGGATTGAACTCACAGCCTTGGTGTATTGAGATGATGCTCTAACCAACGAAGCTACCCTGCCAGGGCCTTTTTCATCCTCTTTTGTTCCTGGGACTTGTCTGTTGAGGTGGAGCATTTTTAGTGCCCTTTAAATTGCCAGCCTCAAAATTCAAAGCAACAACAGTCTGTTGGCATTGCTCTACAAGTAAGTATTATTTTGAGTTTCTTTTTAATTTTCTGGTCAAAGGAGATAAGTACCTTGCTTTTGAGATAATCTATGACTTTTTATTTATATTGTTACATATTATTTATCTTTGTTATGTGTTAGGAATAGAGAAAATGTATCAGGGTATAACCTTACTCTGCCTTTTAAGCCAGGAGCTCTTTAAATTATTGTTTAACCCTTCATTTATTAGCTTTTATCTTTTAAACGCATTTCATATTTATTAAGTTTTTCTCACTTTCCTTTTTTTCCCTTTAGTTGAAAACCTTGCATTAAAGTATAAAACTCCAATGACACAGTCTAAACTTAAATTTATAAGCATATGTCACATTCTGATGCATTTCCTTCAGATTCATGTATCATATCTTTATACCTTTAATTGGGATTAATAGGTCTTATGTTTAATGACAGTTGCACAGTTATATTTTCTTAGAATAAAAATCAGAGTACAGAGTGTTTGGGGAAAGTGCATAAGTTTGGAATGTTTAGGGCAGTGAACATGCTATATGAAAGAAAGCAGAGAGAATCGTATAAATTATAATTATTTAAAAGAGCACAGCATCCCATAGTCAAACCCTAATGATAGCCTCTCTCAGGGTCTAACACAAAATTAAAAATTTGTAAAAAATCAAAGAAAATGCTGTTTTGAACAATTCACTAGCTAATGCCAGAATTCTATAAATATGAAATTTAAAAGAATCAAATTTAAAAGATTGAAAAAGTGGAGCAAACAGAAAAACCTGTGAAAAATTAATTCCCAGGACAAGAATGTGCAAACATGATAATAGTATTAGGCAGGCAAAGAGAAATGTGTGTCATCCTGGACAAGGAAAGAAATATGCTAATGTAATTTTCACTCAAGAGTCTGCATGTTAACAAGCACAGCCTAGCAACTAATCAGTCTCCAATATCCCAATGCATTGTTTCCTGCTGTAGCAGTAATGACCTACATGGAGATGCTTTACTGAGATATAAATATGTAAATGGAAAAATTTGGGCAATAGTTTTAGGACACTGTTTTTTTTTTAAAGGTATAAAAGCACTAAATAATGGCTAAGAAGGAGTCTGCATCCTAATATTTTTGTTTGCCCTTAGAAATCAACCGTTCCCCTTTTTTATCTTCCACATTTCTTTTCCACACATAAACAATAGAAAATACAAGGCTGCAATGTATTTTTATCTTTCTCCTGAAAAAATAAAAGCAAGCAAACAGGAATATGTTTAGCCACAGATCATTCCAACCCAGATGGAACATAAAAATTAGCACTTTTTTTTTCACACAAACTAGTAAAGATATTAGTAGAAATTTCCTTGGGAATACAATAAATGAGGTGAAAAGTAAATTACTTAAGTTAATAAATATTTATTGAATGCCTACTTTGAGCCAGATATTTTGTATAAATGACCACCCAAAACAAACTTAATGGCTCTCTTCAGGGGGTTCACATTTTGGTAGAAAATAGCAATTTATCAATAAACGAAATGACTATAAGTTAAGTACATAGTATACTAAACATTATTAAGGGCTATAACAAAATAAACAAGTAGATCAGGGGAGGCAGGTAGGCAATGCTTTACTTAGAAGATAGCATTTGACCAAAGATTTGAAACAGATCAGGTAATTGGTTAAGTGGATATCTGACTGACAAGAGTTTTAGGCAGAGACAAAAATGGCATAAAAGCCTGAATTCAATCTTAAATATTCTCACCACAATAAAATAAATATTAATGATGTGACATGATGTAGTTGTTAGTTAATGCTGTGATGGCAATGATTTTGTCATTTATAAATGTATCAAATCATGTTGTACACCTTAAATTCACACAATGTTGTAGGTCAAATACATCTCAATAAAGCTAGAAAAAATAAAATTAATAATAAATTAAAAAAAATGTTCCTGGTTTGTTTGTGGAAAAGAAAGTAGAGTGACAGAATGGAGTGAGGGAGCAATGGGGTAGGGAATTAGTGAGAGATGAAATTTGAAATACAGTGGGTTCATATCATTTGGATTGGATTTCTCCATCTCCACACTATTGAAATGGATAAGTTTGTTGTGGGCAGGCCATCCTGCATATTATAAGATACTTAGCACTTTCCTGGACCCCACCCCTCTGTCGCCAGTAGAACCCCTTACTGATGGAGTGATAATCAAACTTGTCTTTAGACATTGCCAAATGTTCTCGGGAGGTAAAATGCCCCTTATGTGATGTTCCACTGAGGTAGGGCTTTGTGGACCATTGTAAAATCATAATAAAAAACCTCTTTTATTCATAGTAGAATGGGAGATTATTGGAGGATTTTAAACCCAAAGCTTACATTTTAAAAGCCTTGTTAGCTTGTTTACTTTCTTGTAAATAGATTTGTAGAGCAGAAAGGGAAATGTGGGGATACCGATTTTAAGATTAGTGTGGTGATTTAGGCAAGGGATGCTGGAGGAGCACACCAAGTTCTAAGCAGCGGAATGGTAGGCATGAGTAGAATCAGCATGATTCCCTAATAGTTTGTATGTGGGATGTGGGAGAAATTGAGAAGTCATGGCCCATGCCAATGTTTCTGAATTGAACGATGGGAAGGGTAAATATGCCATCAAATGCGATGGGCAGCCCTGGCTGGTGTGGCTCAGCTGGTTGAACATCGTCCCATGCACCGAAAGGTTGCTAGTTTAATTCCTGGTCAGGGCACAACATACCCAGGTTGTGCCTTGATCCCTGGTATGCAGCATGCAGGAGGCAGCCCATCAATGTTTAACTTTTACATTGATGTTTCTCTCTCCTTCTCCCTCTCTCAAAAGATCAATAAAAAATATAAGCTAGGCAAATAATAAAATGAAAATATAACATTAGGGCATTTAAATGTTTCAGCTACTTTTATTTAACAAACTCAATTCTGCACTACTTAAGTCTTAGATTAGGAGCTGCTGTAATTTTAAGATATTACTCTTCTTATATACTCTTTTGTTCACTTGCAGCTTGAATCTTTATTATTCTGTATAATGAAAATACTATATATCAATGACCTGAACAAAATGAAAGTAACCTCCCTTTATGTAATTTGTTCATATTAATTTTTGTCTTTCAACTATTTATGTTAAATAACTTGCATTAATAAAAGTAACATTTCTTTTAAACCTAAAAGTACACATTGAGTAAACTGGAAGTATGTACAAAATCTGCCTCACTAACATCCTAGTGGAACCTAAAGTCCTCTATAGAATCCTCAAAAAATTTATCTTTAACCAACCAAACATTACCATTTATTAGACTTAGAGAAAAATATTCCTAGTGAAGTTTACATTATGTACTTTCTCTTTCCAGTAAAACTTTCTCTCTCTAATATCAACTTTCTATTCTTGTCTGACTTTATTATCTCAATATTGAGACACTGTATTTAAAGGCAAATTTCATATGGTTTCTCTACCTCAGAGGTTCTCAAAGCCTTGTATATGCTGAAGCATATCTGGGAACACCAAGTGAGTTATATAGATTATAACTTTTCTCAAACCAATTTAAATATGGATACATTTTTTTTCTTTTTAATGCATATATGACATCTATAATATATGTCTAGAAGTCTGAAGGATACACATTTTGAGAAAGGCTAATATTCCAAACAAATCTACTGCAACTTCTAACTTAGGATATTCAAATTATCATGCCTTCATACTATTTCTCCTTTGAGAGAGAGAGAGAGAAGAAAAAAAAGCAGTCTGCTTGAATTCCTTATTCTTTTGCTTCTGAGTATTCTACTTGTGCTCTTTCTCCTTTAACCATGTTTTCCTAAATCAGTCTTTTGCCTACCTGATCTTTAAGTATGGGGATTTTATAAAATTCTGTTTTCAGCACCTTTACAAAATACTCTACAGAATAAATTTTCAATCTCACCACCACAATTATCTTCTCTACATGCATGGCTTCTAAGTCACAGTTTTATTCTGACCTTTTAATCTTTTGACTTTAATGAATTTTGACGTGTTTTTGTAATATCCCCATCCTTATAAGCAAATTACAATGCCTCAAGATTGTACTTTTTCTACCCCTTCTGCAAACATTTCATTCTGCTGTGTCTATTAGCATCAAAATACTCTCAGTCTATCATACTAAAACTAGCAGAAATAGTTTTAGTTTCCCATATCATTTACACATAATATTCCATTGGACTCCAAATTTTGTAGGCTTAACAATGGAATCAATCTTATTTTGGTTCCATTGTATTTTTGTCCTAGTTCCCTTAATTTTGAACTGTTAACAGGCTTTAGTAAGAGTTTCTGTTTCAAGCTTCTCTGAATATATCCTTCTACTAATGCCATGGTGTAGGCATCACCCACTATTATAGGCTGAGAGGCATATATGCTTTTCTCTAAATCTTTGTTTGTTAAAGATAATCTGATAATTTCAAAAACATCATTTCTCAACATGAATTAGTTTCTATATTTTCATTCAAAGTATATCACTCTCTTTTCTATCTATCCAAAATACTCTGTATTTCTACTGAGATGCTTATCATTCTACTCATTTTAAGAAAATTTGTTGTTCACATTTCTGCCTGTCCTTTCAGACTGTAAACAACGTGGTGTTATAGTGCTTGGATTTCTGATAACACACACTCTCTGTTTGACTTCATGAATATAATAAGTTCACAAATATGAGCCTTCATTTCTTTATTTTTATAATGATAATTTCTCCCCTGAATTTAAATAACATAGCACACATGAAAATTAATAGCCCAGTGCTTGTGAATTCAACTATATTTAAACTCCAGAAACATCTCCAGTCTTCTTTTTATATACTTCTCAGAATATTTAGAAATACCAGCCATATAATACGTGCTGTTGAGCAAATGAGTGCAGTTGTTTCCTTTCCATTCTTTTTCAGTGATACAGTGATAATGAAGACCAATATTTATTCCATATGACTGATGTTCTTTTTAGCACAACATCCTATGAAGAATGGACACTAATTGTTGAATCATAAATAAAGGTTTTCACAACAAAGCTAACAGATTCAGTTGACTTTTCCAATCATTTATTCTATAATAACTTTAATTTTTTAAATTGTTTTTTAAGAATTCCATTCATAGCTCTAAGGCCAGATAACAATCATTAGCATTTATTGACCTTTTGCAGTAGTAATTTAATCTTTGGGGGAACAGAGTTGATTAATCACAGCTTGACATATTGAAATTTGGAATAATTCTTTCCCAAAAGTGCTTATAGGGCAGTAAGTTTTAGGGCATTCAGTGTAATAACTAAGGCATATATTAAAAATAAAATGTGCTCAGAAAAGTCTTCCAGATATTTAAGGCTACCGATTTTGGTAAAGTCTTTAAGTCTGGGAATGGTCTTGTGAGAGCACATGCTTTAATCTCATCTCTGTGCAGAAAATCCAAGAAAATTGTTGTTGATAATTTAAAAAAGAAAAAAAAAATGGCGAGTGAATTACAATAAAAATTCAGGTAATCTATCAACGAGTGAGAGATTTTTAAAATATGGCTGATATTGAGGATTACCTCATTTAACAAACATTCAACGTCATTTGTAACATGAAGAGGCTAGAACATTAAAAAGTGTGTTTTTCAGATTTCATCAGGAAGTTATACTTACAGTAAACTTAAATGTGGAACTGAGACAAATGAAGAGAAAGAGGCAGTGTGGGGATTCCAGATCGTGCCAGTGGTGGTGAGGTTCTTGCAGATCCAAATCAGCAGGAAACTTTCTGATTGGATCAGAAAGGCCACGGATCTGGAACCAACATTTGTAGCTGGAATCTACTAATTTATTGGTCTTAGTTCTATAGTTTCTGAATATGACAGAGAGCGGCTTCTAAGGAAGCCCATTTAATGTATTCTGGCTTTAGAAGTCAAAAGCTCAGGCTACAGTAAGTTTTGTTAAGCACTTATATATCAGCAAGCTGTTTAACATTATGAGATCACTTCCCCACCCTCATTCTAGCCAAAGTGAATTTTGTTCTTACCCGTATTCTGACCAATAGAAAATTGTGTCATAAATGTAACTACACTCAACATTATGGAAATCTGGTTTCATAATCAGATAAGTAGGTTACAAAAGATCCAAGCATGCATTTGCTTTGTGTCATGTTATACAATGACAAGACAAACAAGATATTAACTTTAGCAGTAAAAACAGAGTTCCTAGTGAAGGCCTGGCTTTGACAGATATGGCAGCTGCTGTGGGAAAAGCTTATGGTGAAAATGAAGCTTAACTTGCAGGTTGTTAAATTATGTTCAGTGATCCATTTCACCTGGTCAATCATCTGAAAGTTAGAAAATAGTTGGAACCTGTGATATGCAATGCAACATTTGGATAGAATTAAATAACATTGCATATCACTGTTCTCTCATACTCTAATGTGTAACCAATCATATCAGTCAGTGTATTAAAACAATTGATAAGGTGCCTATTTTTATATATATATATGAGCCAAGTGACGGGAACAACAGAACGACCGGTCACTATGACACGCACTGGGACAGCCAACTGGCCCAATTGGGGCCCTGATCACCCCTCCCCAACCTCCCACGGCCTCTCCGCCGGTCAGACAAGGCCCCTCCCCCTGGATGGTCCCGTCCCCGATTAGCCCCCCACCTCGATTGGGGGTGTGGCTGGCCGTCCAACCTCCCATGTCCCCTACCCCCTGCTGGCCCAGCCCCAATCGGCCCCCATTGGGGCAGGCTGGCCAGACCCCACCTGTGCATGAATTTGTGCACCGGACCTCTAGTCTATATATAAAAAAGCCTAAGCGACTGAATGACTAAACTGGTCAACCGGTTGCTATGACATGCACTGACCACCAGGGGGCAAATGCTCAATGCAGGAGCTGCTCCCTGGTAGTCAGTGAGCTCCCACAGTGGGACCACTGCTCAGCTGACACTATGGGTGCAAGACGCAGGGCTCACGGCTGCCCACTGCAGCCCAGAGACTGCAGCAGAGCGACAGCAAGCCTACAGAGCAGCAGCAGTGGCAGGTGCAGTGGTGCTGGGATGAGCCGAAGCGGCAGGCAGGAGCGGCAGGCAGCGTTGGACTTCTGGTTTCAGCCCAATCCCCACAGGCTACGCCAGGGGACCCCACCAGTGCACGAATCCATGCACTGGACCTCTAGTATAATATACATGTATATGTGTGTATCTCTGTGCACAAACACATGCATGTATATATATATGCATATATATGTGTATATAAACATATGCAAACACATATACATGTGCATATACACATATTTTTTTGATAACCTGAGATGTGTAGCTGATTTAAAGCCTAATGATTCCTTCATGATTTTGATTTTGGCTTAAGTTTTTCTTGTTTTATATCAAAAAGAAAAAAAAATGTACTTTGATGGAGGAGAGAAAATGGTGGCCAAATAGGCAGACCTTTTATGGACCTCCTCCTAGAGCCAGGCTGGAAATAAAAACAAAAGTGGGGAACATACACCCAGAATTACCAACTGAAGTTCAGCTGAGAAGGAGACTTATATCAAGGAAGGACAGAAAACACCTGGAGACCAGATGAAGGGTGAGGTCTGGAGAGCAGCTCACCCAGCTTCCAGGAGTGGCAGGCGGAAGGTTGATAATGAGGAGGGAACTCTGGGGTTCGGGAGGGTCTGTTCCTTAAGAAGATTGAGGTCCAGAACCCAGGCTGGGCTCCACAGCCCAGAGCACCAGAGCTGAGCCCAGAGCACCAGAGCCGAGACCAGCGGCCCATGTAACATCCAGCCCTGCAAGGCGGCAGGACAGCTGGCTGCCTCGGAGTCTGGAGCTGGTGGACCAGAGCCAGTCACAGAGAAAACCTCATTTTCTGCTTCCTTGTTTGTTAGTTCTTGATTGTAGCTCCGTTCATCCACCACCCAGTTTTAAATCCAGAGCACAGGAGTTTTATTTGCAGTTATACACCCAAGACTTTGGTGCAGGGAGTGCAGTTCAGAATTGAAGAGCCTTAAGAGAGGCTGGGTTGGGAAGTATTGCGGGAGACTTGGAAAAGCAGCAGCCAGGCATTCTGCATTCAGTCATATCTCCCAAAACCTAAACGGCCATTTTTCCCTGAAGGGAGCTAGACGCTCCCAGGAGCCACAGCTCAGGAAAAAGGAAAAACAAAACAAAAAAAACACCCTAGGTGATACCCCGCCCCCTGCCCATGCAGAAGCCCTGCCTGCCACACCGCATCTGCATCTTCACCTTTGCAGAGGAGACAGCCGAAGAAGCCAAGCCTATGGGTTTGAACAGTTTCAGGAAGCACCAGTGACTCAATTGGGGGTGGGGCCATCCACCCCAATATCCCAGGAACCTGTCTGGTGCTTTCCCTGCATGGGAAAGCTGACAGATCTCTTACCCTTTGAGATGGAATGAAGGAACCTGGAGAGTACTATGCTAAGCAAAATAAGTCAGTCTCAGAAAGATAAATATCACTTATATGTGGAATCTAATGAATAAAATAAACTGATGAGCAAAATAAATCCAGAGCCACAGAAGCATGGAACAGACTCTGGAATCTCAGAGGGAAGGCAGGGGGAGAGATTAACCGAGGGATTTATATGCATGTATGCATAGCCCATGGACACAGAAACAGTGTGGTGAAGGCCTGGGCGGGGAGGGTTGGGGTGGGGGAGTCAATAGGGAATAATAAGGGTGACATCTGTAATACTTTCAACAATGAGGGTAATTTTTAAAAAGGAAGGATTAAAACAAAAAAATGTGTTTTGATTTCTGTGCTACTGTTTTATAAAATATAAACTATGTGCAGGATCATTCACTGGAAGGAAGGAAGAGCAAGCAGAGATTTAAGACTTAATGAAAGATCCTGGTTACTATGTTAACTATGTACTGTGAACTTTTCTTTCAGTCTTCCATCAAAAAGAGATTTGGCCATTTACCAATGTAAATATTCATTAAAGGAATAAACATTTCCAGTTATTTGATTGGTTTACTGAGCTATTAGTAATTCCTTGTGATCCAGAAGTTGTCTACTAGTGGTCTGTTGGTCAAAGTGAGTTTTGAACTGATTTCATGTCACCAGGAGTTTTCTGCATTCATTAATCCAGCTAATGAATACCTTCCAAGATCTTGAATATATTAAAATAGATATACACAGCAGTTCACACTGGTTTTCTAACCTTTAAAGTAAGAGTAGTTATTGTAGGATGGCTAAGTATAATCTGTGAAAGCAAACTTGCCTATCAAAATAACAAAGTGACAGCAATACTACATTACTAAGTGAACTGTGTTAATAAGTTCTACTGCTAAACACTTGAAAAGTGCAGATGACATATCCACATTTAACTTATCTGATTGGTCAGCATAGGAGACAGATGTCTTGAAAAATGAAGTTGTAGAAAATTAATGCATCCCCTGGAATGAAAACTATCCATCTCCTAAAGGCTTTTTTCTCTATTCTCTAAGAGAAAACACCAGATGTAATTTGGTTCAATCTATCAGGAAACAGTAGTATAACCTCATTTTCCTGCCTGTGTGTTATATCAATTCTTCTGTTAAAGATTCTAATTAACCCACAGGGGCCTTGTTCATTCCACTACCCCACAACATAGCATATCGGTCTGTGACATTTATAGTGCCAACACCTAGTGGGAAGAAAGAAGCCAGCTCCCTGGATGAGCTGGTAAGATATATGCGTTCTGGAGGCTGAGTGATTAGCCTCATGAAAATGCAGTAGTCTTCCTCCTGAGTGAAGTTTCCAGGAGTCATGGCATGTGTGGCGGAGTGATATCAGGATATTTCTTCCAGAGTGAAATGCAGATTGTAGCTCTGTTCATCCACCACCTAAAAGAGAAGCACAATGTTGTTTCATCATTTTTGACTCTGGAAACAACATGTACCATAGATAAGTATAATTCTGAGCCATTTTACTTAGCTGAAGGTCTACCAGCTTTCATAAAGAACCCAAAGCAAGAATTTGGTTTTCACTTTGTGCAGCACAGTCACTACTAGTCCTCAGAACTCAATGGACAAAGTTAGAAGACAAGCAGTAATATCACAAGTATTGGTCAGTTGGCAAGGCATACTACACAAAAGTCAGTTTAACTCAAAATACCATTTAAATACTCTGTATTTGTAATATAGGTGAAAATTTGTAGTGATATTAGAAATATGTATATAGGAAATGAAATAAAAAAGTGACACCTAAAGTGTATCAGTGTAAACTTTATAGATTTAAAATTAAGAAATATTTATAATAATCCTATATAATAAAGATGTAATATGCAAATGGTCATTACGCCATGAAGCATAACAACTGACCGCGTAATGACCGGTCACACCACCGGATCACACATCAGCAGGAGGGTGGGGCAGCGAGCTACAAGTGGGCAGCAGAGAGCTACAAGACGGGGCAGGGCAGCAAGATATGATGGGGGACAGGAAGGGCAGGGGGTGAGTGGAGCTACAGGAGGGCGGGGCAGTGGGTGGAGAGCTACTGGAGGGCAGCAGTGAGCTACTGGCGAGCAGGGCTACTAGTTAAGAAATAAAAAGTATTTTTTTTATTTTAGATTTGTGTGCAGGGCTACTAGTTAAGAAATAAAAAAGTATTAGAAAAAGGGGATAAGGATAGTATATAAAACACTGTAGAGACTATCCAGACCATTTTAAAATCCTTGTTTAGAGATTAATATGTAATACTTATTCCTACTTATGAATTGACTTGGAATGCTGATTGGTACTTGCAATTGTCAAGAACATTTTGAAGTTTACTTGCTGGAGGTGACATCTTCTTCTCATTCTACCTCTGTGTTTAGCTCAGCCCAATTCCATGTGCATAATAATATCACAAACGTGCTTGTGGAGGAGGGGAAGGTTTTCCTCTGGTTTCTCTATTGTTCTGGAGAGATGTTTCAGAGATAAGTTTTCATATTATATGCAGATAGTGATGAACCATAAATTATGTCACATACTAGGCAGTGATTATTTTCACATGAAGGCAGGAAAATTTACTGATACATTTCTTGGGCAGAGGTAATATATTTATTTTTTCCACTTAGGCAAAGATGAAGCATTTAGCATTGCAGACTCTGAACCAACACAACTCTTGTCCCGGAATCTTGACCCTTGGCGTGGGCTCTCTCTTGACTGAATTGCTCAACATATCTTTAGAAGAAGTCCTATTATAGATCAGTCTCTCATCTTTGGGTTTCATTGTAACCCAATCACATTCACTTATATCCTGTGCACAAATCTTTTTCATTTTGTTTACAAAAATCAGTGATGGCAAATGTAGCTCAAAAGAAATGGACAGCTCAGTTTAACTACAAGTCATGTCGTTAAAGAAAGGCAATTCTGCCTTTCCAAAGGTAGGGAAGTTTTACTCTTCCTAAAGAAATTTATCCAGGCATCAAATCCTGGAGACAAAGTAAGAGAGACGTTTCCTTCCACCCAGGGAATTCAATTCTTTCTGTGAGAAACACTGAAAATATTCCTTCCAATGCACCAAAGCAAAGAGAACAATCATTTCCTTCACAAAACAATTTAAACATTCACATTCTGCTATAAAGCTAGACATTTTGCTTTAGCTTTATAAAATCTGGTTGTAATTTTTCCCAATCTTTTTTTTTATTATTAAACTAGTGACCCAGTGCATGGATTCGTGCACATTGAAAGGAAATTAATTAGAAGGCAGCCAGCGGGGCAGGACTGGGCAAGATGGGCCAGACATGCCCTGGGGCCAACCTCCCGTGGCCCCTCCCTGGCGTCTGCAGAGTGAGCGGGGTCCCTCCAGCAGGTGGGGTCCCTTGGCCTGGCCTGCAGGGATCGGGCCCAAACTGGCTCTCTGATGTCTCCCGAGGGGTCCTGGAGTGGGAGAGGGAACTCTGCAGAGTTGCTGTCATACAGGGTGTGGAAAGCAAATGCAAGTGTATAGTAAACCAGATTTGGGGTCAACAGTGCCCCAGCAACAACATAACCCACAGCTGAAGGTGGAATTAGGCAGCCCAGGGAGGAATTGGTCTCCCTCCTCTCTGGTTTCAGGGTGCATCACCCAAGAACCACCGCTGCCAAGTCACTGCAGCTCGGCAGCTCCTGCATTGAGCGTCTGCCCCCTGGTGGTCAGAGTGTGTCATAGCGACTGGTGGTATGGTCAGACACTTAGCATATCAACCTTTTATATATATACATTTATTGGGGTGACATTTGTTAATAAGATTATATAGGTTGCAATTGTACATGAAAGCCACTTGAAAATAATTAAATTACATTACAGTTTGTCCCCATATACAAAAATTAATGCAACATGGATCAAAGACCTAAACATGAGACCTCAAACAATAAATTACATAGGAGAAAATATAGATACTAAACTTGTAGACCATGGTCTTAAAGAAGATTTTATGAATTGAGCCCAAAGGCAAAGAGATTAAAGGCAAAAATAAGTGAATGGGACTATATCAAATGAAAAAGCTTCTGCACAGTAAGATAAACCACCAACAAAACAAAAAGGCAACCAACCAAATGGAAAAAGATATTTGCAAAAAAAAACCTCAACAAGGGGTTAATATCCAAAATATATACAGAACTCATGCAACTTAATGCAGTCCACTAAGAAATGGGCAGAGGAGTTTTCCTAATCTTAAGGAAAATGTTTCTTTAGAAATCAAAATAGTATAGGTTTTTCAGATATACATGGTGTTAATTTGAGAAAGGAGTTTTGATGATTAGAAATGACTTTATGTATAAACAATATATTATTTACATAAAATGAAATTTTTTTGAGCCAGGGCATAAAAGAGTGTTATAAGAATTGCCTTGGATTTTTTTTTCTCATATGAATGCTAAATGGAAAAGGAGCAAGAGAGTTTCTTTAGATAGTTCTTATGACAGTCACTAGGTGGTTTTATTAATAGAGGAAAACCAAGTAGTTAAAGTATTCTATGAGTGCAATAAAACAATTTGAAGCAACACTTATACATAACATGCAACATATTATTGAAGTAGACTATTGTAGGAAAACTGATTATAAATCACAAATAGTAATTGTTAAAACATAACTGCAGGAACAAAAGGAGCATGTTAATGTGATAAAACTTATTTCACATGATATATGCACATAGTTTATATTTTTTAAAACAGTAGCACAAAAATCTAAATACACTTTTTTCTTTTTATATAAACAAGACACAAAACTAAGCCCAAAACCAAAACATAAAGGAATAATTATGCTTTAAATCAGCTAAATATCTCATATCATCAAAAATATATGTGTATATGCATATGCATGTGTTTTCATATGTATTTATATAGAAACATATGCACATGTACATGCAAGTGTTTATACACAGATATACACACATATATAGATATGTACACACATATATAGATATATACACACATATATGGATATGTACACACATATGTACACACAATCTTTTTTTAATATACTGATGGAGATATATATATATATATATATATATATATAGTGCACATTAGAATTTGGTTAAATCAATTGATTTTACAGTTTTCTTGGCATTGTCTCTAAGTATTGATATTTTGAAGCAGATTTTTGTTCCATCATAAGAGGATTCATTGTATTTTATTTTAAATAGTTAATATTAGCTTATATAATTTTATTTCAGACTATGCAATAAGCAAATCATTTTGGAGACAAGGTGCTAATTAGTTATTAACTCTGAACAAAGCATGTATGAAATGCCCATGAAAAGATGATTAACGGATCTTTGAGACATATGATTTGCACAGTAATAAGCAGATTGTTTGCTGATATTTTTATGTCCTTTGATGATTGTGATATGCCTTTAGAATCATTTAGCTGTGTTCACTTATAATTTGCTTTGTATATTTTTCTGAAGTGATGCCTCCTTCATGACATTTGTCTTTGAACATTGATAATAAGTATTTATTTTGCTATTTATTTTGTGTATTTAATCAAGTATATATATATAATTTTAAATTTATGTATCTTTATCACTTCTAAATGACTTCCATATTATTGTAATCATTGTGCCTTGATTTATTATTGTTGAGGTTCCATAAGGAGTGATAAAACTCTGTAAAATATTTTATGCTCTATATAAAAATGTTTATTAAAACTTATAAATAAGTATCATGTTTTTAATTTTACAAATAAAGAAAAAGCTATCCTCCCTTTCTCTACTCTCCCTATACTTCTCTAATAGACATGGGGAATTGCAAATCCTCCTATCACATGTTAATGTCCCAAAGAGGCATCCCCTGTGGAAAAGAACTAAAGAACTAAGGAGGCAAAATAAATTAGTCAGCTGAAGTTAGCCACCTTCTGTTATTGGCTCTTCTAGAGTTGGCATGGAAAGCACACAAATGAGGTCACTATGGTGGCAGGCACGGTGGCTATGCATTGGCCTGCCAGCTGTAATTCCTATTTACCAAGCTTGGTGAATCCATTACCACTTTTGCTATTCAACCTGTGAGCAGCAGGGATAAAGATTGAGCCCCCAACCTTTGAGGAGAGCATTTGAAGACTTGGTTAAAAATTGGGTATCTTGGACTTCTTCTGACCTAGAAGAAACAACAGGTATTTTTTTACAAGAATAAACACATATTCCAAAATATAGTTTACTTTCCCGCATTGAGAGCTTCAGGTAGCATTGCTCTCCATAGATTTACAGAATGATTTACCTACATAGGATTTCACCTAACATATCAGACCTATGCACACATGTTACATAAAGCAAATGCAGGAATGACTTACTAGACCATGGTATCAACTGATTGTTTCAAAACTACAATTTCCAGAATCCAGCTCAAAGGGTATGCTTTATGAGTGAGGTGCCATTTTTACATGATATAATATATGAAAGACCCTTATATGGGTGTATAAACTTAGTAGGAAGAATACATGGTTCAAAATCCAAGAGCTGGAAGCTGGAGTATCCCACTTGCCATCATCCTCGAGAGTGCTGTTGGAATCAATCTAGGTGAAAGCAATAATAAGGAAGCAGGATTTGGGAGAAGGAAAAATGAAGATGTGTTACACATTAACAATAGTTGTGGCTGGCCCAATAGAAAGATTTTTTTAGAGTTTCCACATTTGGGGCATGGAGAACCATCGATTGTCAAAAGAAAGGCTTAATCCTGGGTGAGGTAATTTAATGACTCTTTTGGGAAATATGTGCTTCATGTCCTTGCAACTCTTGGTTTTACAGATTTGGAGGTTTTATCACCGAGGGGAGAAAGTGAACCTGATTATCAAGAGGAAATACGTAGGTAGGTAGGTAGGTAGGTAGGTAGGTAGGTAGGAATGCATTAGACATCTAGGCAGGCTGTTTAGGTGTTTTAGGTGTTTTTTTTGGCATTCCCTTGACTAATTTTAATGATTAATTGATAAGTTGAGCATCCCTGAACTAAGATTTTGTGACCCCATGTATCTGTTCTGTCTGAGCATAAGAGGAATCTAAAATAGATAAAAGAAGAGGGAAGCTGTATCAATTGTAGTCCAAAGATGAGTTGCAATGTCATAGTCTATAGTTCATCTTCTAAATCTAACCTGACTCATAATTTCACTCAAGAATGCTGAAGGAACTATTCTAGAAACCTAGATGAAAAATAGATCTGAGCAATACAAGAGGTGGAAAGTGGATAAAGTTATGGTGTCATTATTACTCCAGTTACTGAGAGCACTGCCAGAAAGTTACTCTTAGCTCTTTTGGACTTCTTTCCCTTTTGAAAACTAGATCATGTATCTTTTATTGATCAGCTTGTATTCAATGACTAATAAAGACAAGGTAAGGTAGAAAGACGTAGTCTCCCTCACCCAAATTGGAACAACTCTGAAGGGAGCCCCGCCTTGGGCTAGCCACATTAGTATTAAGCATGCACCACAGCTCTGCCCACTCTCACTTCTTTACTCAATCTTTCAAATATATAATAAATCTTTTGGGCTCAAGTTTCCATTTAATGACTACTTTTTGAGCAAGTTAAATGACTTATAAGAAATTTATTATGTACCCAACAATATTCGAAAATTTTACATTTGAATTATTTTTATTAATAGAACTATGTTCATGAACATGCTACTTAATAGACACCAACTAGCTAAGAGTATAGATATGTATATATTAGATGATCATGTCATTTGTAGAACTAAAATAATATTTTAAACTATCAAAAAGAAAACTATCCTGAAAATATGAATATAGGCAATTTGTTTCCAAAGTTACTGTGAATATTCATTATCATATATTCTTTTGTCATAACCATGTGATATAATGAAACTTTATATTGACTATTTTTGTCAGCCATTCAGTTCTGTGGACATTAAAAATGTAAAATAGCCAAAACCGGTTTGGCTCAGTGGATGGAGCGTCGGCCTGCGGACTGGGGGGTCCCGGGTTCGATTCCGGTCAAGAGCATGTGCCTGGGTTGCGGGCACATCCCCAGTGGGAGATGTGCAGGAGGCAGCTGATCGATGTTTCTGGCTCTCTCCCTTTCTCTCTGTAGAAAATCAATAAAATATATTAAAAAAAGATAAATAAATAAAAATATATTTAAAAAAATGTAAAATAATATTTGTTCAGTACCTGAAATATTTGTTGCGTGTGTAGATGTTATTGATTACAATATCAGCTCTATTACCACCATCCATAATAAAATCAAGCAGAGTATCAAGTAACACTATATATTCTAAGAATTCATTAAACCTTTCCATTATTTGCTCTTAATTATAGTTGCAAATACTTACTCCACCATTTCCATTGTGGGAAACTTTGTTTTAAATAAATGAATACTTTTTAATGAAGTGTTAATTTATACTAACGTAAAAGTGAAAATAAGCTGTGACAGAAACTCATTAAAGATTCTTCTAGGGGGGTATTAAGAAACTGACACAGATATTCTTTAAAATTAAAATGTATTCAAACTAGGAAGAGTTCAGAAAAATTACTTTCAGTAGCAGGTTTTTCAGAATAAAGTGCTCCAATTTACAATTTTCTTTTGTTATGACAGCAAGTAGAGAAAACTGCCATGGGTTATCAAATGCATGAGCCTCAGATAAAGATCACTGCTTTGCTATTTAACCTTTTCTCCCCTCTCCAAAATAGTGTACAATGGTTGGTTTTACTTAGAAAATTGTAGGTAAAAATAGCTTTTGTGTATAGAAAACATGTGGTTACTATGATTTTTATTCCTTTGGCTTAAAAGACTTTAAGTATCATGTTATACATATCTTCACTTCCAAAATAAACTACTCACATTAAAAAAAATCTTCAAAAATAAGAAGTGATGGTCCATATATTCTGGATAAAGTCTTTTGTCAAATATGTGATTTGCAAATATTTTCTTCCACTCTCAGCTTATCTTTCATTCTCTCTTTTTAAATTTTTCCCATCGCCATTTATCCCTTCTATGCCCTCTTCTACCTCCATCCACCTTCCTCCCCACACCTGCCATGTTGGCCATGTCCATGCATTCTCTTTGTCTATCTTTTTTGGTTTTTTTGCTAAAAACTGTCAAAACTCAATAATATGAAAATCAACAACCCAACAGAACAGACTGAAGGTTGCCAGAGGGCAGGAGGTTGGGGGACTGGGTGAAACAGGTGAAGGAATTGAGAAGTACAAATCGATAGTTACAGAACAGTCACCAGGGTGTAAGGCACAGGAGAGGAACTATGATAAAAAATATTGCCAAGTGGGTACTGGACATATCAAGGGGAACACTTTGTGGAGTATATGATTGTCTAACCACGATGCTGTACACCTGAAACTAATACAAAATAATATTGAATGTAAACTATAATTGAAAAAAAATAATAATAAAAAGAAAATGGGAAAAAAAATGAGGTGATAGTGCAAAGTCAGGTAGATGATTAACAGTGACTTAGATAACATAATTTGTTAATCAGATAACTGGAAATGGAACTCCCATTTGACCCTGTGATCCTACTTCTAGGAATATATCCCAAGAAACCAGAAACACCAATCAGAAAGGATATGTGCACCCATATGTTCATAGCAGCACAACTCACCATAGCTAAGATCTGGAAACAGCCTAAGTGCCCATCAGTAGATGAATGGATTAGAAAACTGTGGTACATCTACACGATGGAATACTATGCTGCTGTAAGAAAGAAGGAACTCTTACAATTTGCAATGGCATGGATGGAGTTGGAGAGCATTATGCTAAGTGAAATAAGCCAGTCAATGAAGGAAAAATACCACATGATCTCACTCATTCATGGATAATAGAGACCATTATAAACTTTTGAACAATAATAGATACAGAGGCAGAGCTGCCTCACACAGACTGTCAAACTGCAGCAGGAAGGCCGGGGAGGGTTGGGAGGCAGGAGGGAGGGGGTAAGAGATCAACCAAAGGACTTGTATGCATGCATATGAGCATAACCAATGGACATAAGACACTGGGGGGTAGGGGAAGCCGGGGTATTGTCAAGGGCGGGGAAAAAAAAGGACACATATGTAATACCCTTTGTAATGCTTTAAGCAATAAAAAATAAAAAATAAAAAAATTAAAAAAAAGAAAATAACAGCAGGAGTTCTATCAATTTTCATGAGTCTTTACCATAAAAAAGTATTCTGAAAGCATTCTACTTTATATTATGGAGAGCCAAAAAGAAAAAAAAAAGTATGTAAAGTCCTGTAGTATTTATTTGAAGAACATGAAATGATATGTTATCATCTATGAAAACTTCCCATTGTTCACTAACTGAAAAATGAATATAAACTTACTTGAATTTAAGTAAATGTTAGCTCCAGGAAGGAAATTTATTTGGACAAGGGACTGCAATAATCCTGTCATTCAACAATCAATTTGAATGTGGAAACCTGAGAGAATTGGTGGGATGTATCTCTGTAGGGAATGGTGGGATGTATCTCTTCATTGTGTAGTCACCAAACGCTAGACCAATACCTTATAGAATAGGCAGTTTAAAACTAGCATACATTGGCATCTTTTAATATGATTCCTAGTCTACATTGTTTGATTTATATCTTATTTACTCCCCAATAAATGGAAGGAAAAGCATAAGATACTCACATTTTAATCTATTGAAACTTAATAAGCATTTCTGCTAATAAAATAATTCCCTAATTAAAAAATGTTATCACATATAAACATAGCAATAAATTTATTTTACACATTATGTTATAAAATATTATCTATGAGCATAAAGAACAGTTAAATTCTATAAACATTTGGAAATAAAAATGTTTAACATATACATTTATCTCAGTTAATATTTTCATAAAATTATAATTGTTCAAGAATTGCTTACTAAATAAAGATAATATTAATATAGAATTAATATTAGAGAAACAATTGATAAATTTGTTATTAAAAATTCTTTAGCTTAGTAATATATGATGTATACTTAGAAGATCCAAGATGTTAAATGGGATATTTTATCAATTTGAAGGCCTATTTGTCATATTTCTGAGTTCAAAGATTACTTATACTCACATTTTCTAAAATAGATTCTTGGTCATAAGAAATATTAATTCAGAGATTGTAAAGCATCAAGTAGTTCTATAATCTATAATGAAAAATGCTAAACATAGAACAAACACATTGAATGAATGAATGGGTAAAGTTGGGTAAGGATGGAAGATCAAATGACAGTGCAAAAAATAAGACAATATCAATTGTTATATGTGTCAACACCTGGTTTAAATGGAATATCAGTACTGAGGAATAATTTTGGAAAATTTTACTGGAGCTCTGGATATTTGAAGAGATGTATCTAAAACAGCATTTATGTTTTGTTAAGTAATCACTATATGTTTTAACATTTATTTCTATAAAAACTATATAGAGTAAGCATTAGTATTTTCCCCATATGATACACAATAAAATTTATAATAAATTAAATTAACTTACTCTGGGCCACAAAGAAACCCATTGCCATAAATAAAATATGTGCCCCACCCTGGCCAGGTAGTGCAGTTGGTTAGAGTGTTGTGCTGATACACCAAGGTTGTGAATTCGATCCCAGTCAGGACACATAACAAGAATCAAGCAATAAATCTTCTATAATAAAAGGTTAATATGCAAATTGTCCCCTCAGGAGTTCGACTGCTCATTATGACATGTGCTGACCACCAGAGGGTGGCACAGAACAAAGGAAGGGGAAGGAAGGCCTCTGCCAGCTGCTGGCTGACAGGGGAAGGAAGACCCCAGGCAGCAGCTGTGGGAAGGAAGTCCCCGATCAGTCCTGATCACCAGCCTGGCCTAGGGACCCTACTCATGCATGAATTTTATGTACCAGGCCTCTAGTGGATAAATAAGTGAACAACAAATATCTCTCTCTCTCTCTCTCTTTCCCTTCTCTCTTAAATCAATCAATAAAATTTTTTATTTATTTATTTTTTATTTTCTTGTTTAAAGTATTACAAATGGTAGCACATATGTCTCCTTTTTTTCCTCATTGACCTTCCCCCGGCCTCCCCTACCCCCCAAGCACATCCCCTTACCACACACCCCAGTGTCTTGTTTCCATTGGTTATGCTTGCATGCAAGCATGTAAGTTCTTCGATTGATCTCTTACCGCCCCCAACACTCCCCAGCCTTCCTGCTGTAAATTGACAGTCTGTTTGATGCTTCTCTGCTTCTGTATCTATCTTTTTGTTCATTAGGTTATAATGTTCTTTATTATCCATAAATGAGTGAGATCATGTGGTATTTTTCTTTCACTGCCTGGCTTATTTCACTTAGCACAATGCTCTCCAGTTCCATCCATGCTGCTGCAAATGGTAAGAAATACTCAAGCACACACACACTTAATTTATTCCCATAAAATTGTTTAAAAAGTAGATTTGTATTGACTTCAGAGAGGAAGGGAGAGGGAGAGAAAATAGAAGCATCAATGATGAGAGAGAATCATTGATCGGTTCCCTCTTGCACACCCCACACTGGGTATCAAGTCCATAACTGAGGTATGTGCCCTGACCAGGGGAATCAAAGCTTTATCCTCTGGCTCATAGATGAACATTCACACACTGAGCCACACTGGCTGGGCATGCCTGTGAAATTTGACGACAGAGTTTCTATTCTTAATTACATAGTACATGGCCATTGCAATGAATTAATTTATCTTGACTCTTTGCTTTATTATTAATTTTAGGTGGAATGTCTCCAGATATTTTATTGGGCAAGTATCTTGGATATTGAATTTAAATACATATTATTTATGATTTATGAAAATCCATCTATTCTTGGTTCATAGTATGGTTCATAAGTAAAATTGCAATAAAAATAATGTGATTATATTTTTTTTCTATATCAGGCCTCTAGTTTAAAAATATTTTTTATTTCATTAATTTTCTCATAGGATATATATCTGTCTATAATACTAAAAGTGTAATATGCAAATCAACTGAACAGCCAAACAGAGGAATGACTGTCCAGATGACTTTCTGGACTACCTTCCAGATGAAGCCGGGGCTGTGAGAGCTGAGCCCCTTGCATGAATTTCATGCATTGGGCCTCTAGTATATTAAAATTTTTCATTAAAGTATTATTTATTACACAAATGGTATTTATTATTTAAAGAATCAAAATATTAGCAAATTATATTTTATAATATTCTGTTTTTAGTATAGAAATTAGTCAAATTAAGCCATATTTTATTCAATTATATTCTCATTTTTCACTATTTCTGGATTAAAGATATGTTCTAATTATAACAATACCAATTAATATAGAAATACTAGAGTGAAAGCAAATGCTCACTTTCAAAATAGCCCAATCACCTAAATAAAGAGATAGTTCCCCGGTGGGCTGGTGTGGCTCAGCAGTTGAACATCGACCTATGAACCAGGAAGTCATAGTTTGAACCCTGGTCAGGGCACAAGCCAGGGATGTGGGCTAGATCCCCACTGTGGGACATGCAGGAGGCAGCCAATCAATGATTCTCTCTCATCATTGATGTTTCTATTTTTTCTCTCCTTCTCTGAAGTTAATAAAAATATATATTTTTTTTAGAAAAAGAGCTAGTTCTCTTTCTCAAACATAATTCTGTCACCAATTTTGGCATGTGTCATTCTAGAAATGTTTGTGTGCATCTATATGTATTTATGCATATGTAATATACATGAGGAGATTTCTATTTGTGTAAAAGGGGGCACATTCTTTATATTGTTTTTTATATGAATGTCTTTCAATTGAATTTTACCATCATTAGATTTATTTAGATATACAGAAATTTTGTAAAAAATGTATTGTACTTGATGTTATTCATGTAAATTTGTATTTACCTATTTGTGATTATTTAGATGGTTACCATATGTAAAATATATTTGCATATGTAACATTTATAATAGTAAAAGCATAATATGCTAATTAGACCAGATGTCCTTCTGGACAACCTTCCGGACCAAGCCGGGGCTGCAAGAGAAGCCCAGGTCCTGGGTGCTGGAGGGAAGCTGGTGCTGGCAGCCGGGGGAAGGAAGGCCTACTTTTGCACGAATTTCATGCATCAGGCCTCTAGTTTAAAAATGCAAAACTGTGGGCCAATGTACATATTAACTTCTAATAGCTACTATATTCAAAACATTTTCTCATGTTGGATATGTTACATTCCTATCAATCAACTTGGCATATATATGTCATCAAACTTTAAAATTATACCACTATGATCTCTCATTTCTTAAAAACACACAGTAAAGAAATTAAAAAAGGCAAGTAATAGTTATATAAAATATTATAATACATATAACTGACTACAGAATATCAATATTATACAAAATTATTTTTAATTCAACTAAGAACATGTAAATAACCCAGTTGTAAAAGAGGCAAATTATGTAAAAATTTTAGAAGAGAATAAATCGAAATATTAGTAAACACATAAAAAGACACTTCTGTTGCAAGATATTGGAGAACTCTAAATATCTGTAATTGGGTGTACATGTATGTATGTTTGTGTGTGTGTGTCCTAACTTGCTTACTATGTTTTTTCCGTTTACCAAACAAAGGTTGTCTCTCATATGGTGTCTTCTCCCACTAATACTTTGTTAATAAGTTTTAACAAGACAACAAAAATACTGATTAAAACATACAAGAAAACATCTAGAAATTCTACAAAAAGTTCAAGGAAATTATTCAAATGGGCTGTGTTGGGTGCACAGGTCCTCCTCTGCCAAGAACTGGACCTTCATGGACACTGAGTAGTGGATGAAGAAGACAATATGAGAAGTCATGGGCACATAGGAGAGTCTTTATTACAGACCAAGTAGTCATTGCTGCCAAGTAGCCATCAGACAAAACAAATACTTTAAAGTAGCCTCAAACATGGGAGCCATTGCTTAAAATGCAGCCTTGCACCAGCTGGTCAGTAACACATTTTTATTATTTTTTATTTGTTTTAAAAATATTTTCATTGATTTCAGAGAGGAAGGGGGGGGGGAGAGAGAGAGAGAGAGAGAGAGAGAGAGAGAGAGAGACATCAATGATGATAGAAAATCATTGATTGGCTGCTTTCTGCATGCCCTCTACTGGGGATCAAGCCCACAACCTGGGCATGTGCCCTTGACCAAAATTGAACCTGGGACCCTTCAGTCCATAGGCCAATGCTCTATCCACTAAGCCAAACCAGGTAGGGCAGTAACACATCTTCATACCAACTTAGACAAAAGATACTTGGAAAAATAGTGATACCAATATTTGGGCTACAGAAAGGCATGCCTGTGCATTGTGTACAGTACAATCACTGTGTCCTTTCTTTTGCACCTGCATATGATAAATTGGCCTTGGAAACTTGGCCTTGAGCATCTGGTATACTCTGGACAGTGCCCCCAAACTCAAATTGGCCTTGAATATACAGCGTATTCTGATCAGGGTTCTCACAGGCTATTACACAAAGTTTTAGGGTCATCTTGGGTACCTTGCAAGTAAATGATTGAGGGGAATTAGAATCGGGATGCATACATATTTCATAAAGGCTTTGTCCAATAGTTGCACATTAAAACAAAGAATAAAGTATGACTATAATATTATCAATCAGAAGAGATTCAAAATGTGAAACCAATGGAAATACACCTCAGAAAGTTATGAACATTTTTTGTTGAATCAGCTTAAAGTATTTCTCAGTTATATTCTTGCTGGAAATAAAAATGTTTATTCTATTGTGTAATCTACTTAACAAATGGTGAATACAGAAAATAAACTAATTTTTGGATATTATCTTTACAAATTTTAATATGGTATTTAATAAGTTTTCAACTGATATTTTTGAAAATTCAGTTATATAATACCAGATAATAATGATTTTGCTTCCTTGCCAAATTTACCCACTTAATCTCTTTTCTTTCCACATTAGTTTCTAATATTGTTAAGTTACTACAAAAATAAGACTAGGGTGGTTATGTTCATCCAGTGTTGCATTTTTAAGATTATTCCTGATTTTTACATATATTTATATATTTATAATTTAAATATGTATCTATGTATGCATATATATGTATCTATCTATCATCTATCTTACCAAAAGACACTCTGCCATCTGTGAAGATTTTTTCTTTTGACATTAGTATTTTAAAATATAGAAATAGATTTCTTATGATTGAACCACAAAATAAAACCCTATTTGCCATGCTGCATAATCCTTTGAAAGTTCTTCTGTCTTCTACTTTATAATATTTTATTTAAGATATTTGCTTCAGTATTCACATGTGAGATTGTTCTGTACCTTTAGATGTTGGCATCAATATCATACTGACTCTGTTAAAAGAATTTTCAAAGCTTCTCTTTTCTTTCTGGGCTCTGAAATATTTTAAATAACACCTGGCATTATCTATTTCTTGAAGTTTCCAAAGAATTGGCTTTGGAGCCCGACACTTTTGGGGAAAGCTAATTCTTTGACAACCTTCTCAGTTGTCTCCAGAGTAATTGGTCTGTTGGATTTCTATCTCTTTTACTCTTTATCAATTCCAGTAACTGGAAAAATAAAAAAAGTTCAGTAAATTAGGCTTATTCTCAAATAAGCTTTCCTGAGAAGAAACATTAACTATTTAGCAAAGAGTAATAAAAAACTACTCACAAGCATAAAAATAGATAATATATAAGAATTAGGGAGAAACCAAGATGGCGGCATAGGTAAACACCGGAGTTTGCTGCCTGAACAACCACTTCAAAAATACAACTAAAAGACGGAACGGACATCACCCAGAACCACAGGAAGGCTGGCTGAGGAGAGACTCTTCAACTAGAAGGAAAAACAACAGCATTACGAGGCTTTGAGGAGGTGCAGTGTGGAAAATTTAAAGGTACGGTGGTGCTGCGGTGCGCGCGCAAAGCGGGCTGGTGGCTGAGGGCGCGGTTGTCGTTTTCAATCAGGAGTGAGTCTCAGACTCTGGGCTACAGATCCGGGCGAGTCTCTAGGGACCCTGACTCAAACGGGAGAAGCGGGACTGTCTGGCTACGGTCCCTCTGAGGTTTGCAACGGTTGTGGGGACAGAGAGGCAGAGCCCCTGGAGACGGACTGAGAGCAGCCATAGCTGCTCCCTCCCCCCGCCCTGTTGAGCCCGCCCCGCCCAAACCCTGCACAGAGCCATTTGCCGATCGCCTCAGGCAAAGGCTGGATTAGCGCCTCCCCAGAGGACTGAAGTTTTCCACACAGCTGATTCCTACAGCCAGTCGGCCTGGTGGTCAAATCCCTCTAGTGTTAACTACAACAATTAAGGCTTGGCTAAAACAAGACTGCGCACAAAGACCACAAGGGGGTGCACCAAGAAAGCATAAAAGATGCCGAGACAAAAAAACATGACAGAAATGGAGGATATGGAGCTAAGAATCGCAATTTTGAGGGCTTGCTATAAACTTGAGCAGAGCCTCACGAAAACTAATGAGACCCTCGATGCTACGATAAAGAAATTAGAAAGTAAGCATACACGGACTGAAATAAAGAATATTATACCCAATAGCAGACCAGAGGAGCACAAGAATCAAACCGAAGAAGCAAAAAACACCCAACTGGAAAAGCAAAATGAAAAAAGAATCCGAAAGTGTGAAGATAGTGTAAGGAGCCTCTGGGACAGCTACAAGCGTACCAACATCAGAATAATAGGAGTGCCAGAAGATGAGAGACAGCAAGATATTGAAAACCTATTTGGAGAAATAATGGCAGAAAACTTCCCCCACCTGGTGAAAGAAATGGACTTACAGGTCCAAGAAGCGAAGAGAACCCCAAACAAAAGGAATCCAAAGAGGACCACACCAAGACACATCATAGTTAAAATGCCAAGAGCAAAAGACAAAGAGAGAATCTTAAAAGCAGCAAGAGAAAGAGACTCAATTACCTACAAGGGAATACCCATACGACTGTCAGCTGATTTCTCAACAGAAACTTTGCAGGCCAGAAGGGAATGGCAAGAAATATTCAAAGTGCTGAATACCAAAAACCTACAACCAAGACTACTTTATCCAGCAAAGCTATCATTCAGAATTGAAGGTCAGATAAAGAGCTTCACAGACAAGGAAAAGCTAAAGGAGTTCATCACCACTAAACCAGTATTATACGAAATGCTGAACGGTATCCTTTAAGAAGAGGAAGAAGAAAAAGGTAAAGATACAAATTGTGAACAACAAACATGCATCTATCAACAAGTGAATCTAAGAATCAAGTGAATAAATAATCTGATGTACAGAATGAACTGGTGATTATAATGAACCAGGGACATAGAAAGGGAATGGACTGACTATTCTTGGGGGGGAAAGGGGAATGGGAGATTCGGGAAGAGACTGGACAAAAATCGTGCACCTATGGATGAGGACAGTGGGTGGGGAGTGAGGGTGGAGGGTGGGGCGGGAACTGGAAGGAGGGGAGTTATGGGGGGGGGAAGAGGAACGAATGTAATCTGAACAATAAAAATTTAATTAAAAAAAATAGAAAAAAAAAGAATTAAACAAAAAAAGACTATATGTGTATCACCTATATAAAAAACCCCACATAATATTAACAAGAAACAAAGAAATAGATACATAAATGGAAAGACATATTGCTTATTTTTTGGGTGGAAATAATTTCTGATTGGCGTTTCAGTGTTTTTTGGATATATTTCCAGAAGTGAGATCACTGGGTCAGATGGCAATTACATTTTTAATTTTTTGAGGAAACTCCATACTACTTTCCATACTGGCTGCACTAGTCTGCATTCCCACCAGCAGTGTACTAGGGTTCCCTTTTCTCCACATCCTCACCAGCACTTGTCAATTGTTGATTTGTTGATGTTAGCCATTCTGACAGGTGTGAGATAATACCTCATTGTTATTTTAACATGGAACTGCTATTTGACCTAGTGTTCCTGCTTCTGAAATATATCCTAAGGAACCTGAGACATTGCAGCACAATTTAAAATAACTAAGCCCAAGTGCCCATCAGTAGATGAGTGGATAAAAAAACCTGTGGTACATTTACACCATGGAATACTATGCAGCAGTAAAAAAGGAAGGATCACTTACCCTTGGGGACAGCATGAAGGGACCTGGAGAATATTAGGCTAAACTGAATAAATCAGTCAGAGAAAGACAAGTATCACATGATCTCATTCATATGTAGAATCTAACAAACAAAATAAACTGATGAACAAAATAGATCCAGAGACATCGAATCCTAGAACAGACAGCGGAATCTCAGAGGGAAAGCAGGGGTGTGTGTGAAAAGATTAGCCAAATTATTTGTATGCATATATGCATAACCCATGGACACAGACAATAGTGTGGTGAAAGTCTGGGGCGAGAGGTGGGTATAGGCTAGGAGGGGTTAATGGGGGGGGGGGAAGGGTAACATCTGTAATACTTGCAACAATAAAAATAAAAGAGAATATCTATTTAAAATATGAAACCAAACAGTCTCTGACTTACAATGGTTCAACTTATAGTGTTTTCTTGTTAGTTTGTTCATTTCATGATGGTGAAAAAGCAATATGAATTTAGTAGAAACTATACCTTAAATTTTGAAGTTGACTTTTCCCGAACTAGTGAGATGCCTTAAGGTACTCCCTCATGATGCTAGGCAGCAGGAGCAAGCAGCAACTCCCAGCCAGCCCCATGGTCAGGAGGGTAAACAACCAATACTCTAAAATGTATCCATTGTGTTAGATGATTTTGCCCAACTGTAGGCTAGTGTAAGTGTTTTGAGCATGCTTAAGGTAGGGTAGGCTAAGCTATGATATTCAGTAAATTAGGTATATTAAGTGTATTTTTGACCTAAGTATTTTCAGCTTCTGATGGGTTTATTGGAACATAGCTCTATCTTAAGGAGAGGAGCATCCGTACAATAGAAAAATACTAAGGGGAATAACAATATCATAAAAGAAAGGGTAGAAACAACCACATACATGTAATAATTATCTTTAAAAACTAATTGATACCTACTCTAAAATAGACACTAGCCACCCAGTCTCACAAGTGCCAATCAGTGCCAGTCAGACAGCGGGAACAGAGAATTAGGCACAGCCACATCACCATGGGAAATATACAGCCTGTTAGTAATCATTCTGGATCCTGTGTTGTTCTCTGCAAAATACTAGCCCAGAATCCGGACTCTGATCATACATAAGTTTGTGTGGTGGTTAACATTTTCTGAACTATCTATGTTTAACTCTGTTTCAGACTTATTCCTGTATAATAATGAATTGAGACTTTTAAGTTGTGTTCTGGATTTTGAAAAGGTTTAAATAACAAAAAAATATATATCCTGTGGTCTAATAAAACTCACTTATAAACTGTGCAATTTTATAATTTACTCAGTATTTCTTAAGCCTTTGTGAGTGAATTTTTGGACTTATTTCCCAGTAAATATTATATTTCATTTAGTTTTTAATAAATAGTTATGGGTTTGTTAAGGTCAGGGTGTTAAAATTTATAGGAGATTTTCATTTCTATACTAACATTGTGAAAACATCAGATAAGGTACAACATAATAGCTTCTTAGAAATATAAACAAGATAACTTTCAGAGAAATAAGCCCTTCATAGGAGGGAATAGATCAACTATTGCTTACATTACTGATTCATGCAGGGACGCAGGGCAAGCCCAGCAGTGACAGAGGACATTTACTGGAATAAGGGCAAAATTCCTCACCTTTTAGTGGCAATAATTGGCTAGTGGGAGAGATCAGAATCCCAGTGATTCTCAGACCTTGGTGAACCCACAATTGTTTTCCAGTTTGTTTCCGTAGGACATTCACCAAGTTGTACACAGAGCCAAAGGCTGGGAAAGTGTAGGATGTGGACAGGACAGTTATAGTTGTTTGAATAATAGAAAAGTATTAATGAGGGCTATTTTGTGCATCATCAAATGAACAGGATGAAATTAAAAATTGTTTTCTTCTTCATCCTTAACATTAGCAATTATAATATTTTTATGCTGTAGCTATATTTTATTAACTTTATTTTACCTAAACCGATATTTTTATTAATAAGCATCACTGTGTTAGGTAACAAGAATATCATCTTTATATATAGTGGATAAAAATTAAATCATCATTAGCTTAAGGTAAAAAATTACAATATAACATTAAGTTGGAAAATTTGAAATGTAATCTGGAATATATACTTAGAGAAAAGGTATAATTACAAGTTATAGACACTAAGGATATTAATATTTATTATATAAAATTTTATTAATTAAAATATTAAAAACCAATAGTTGCAAACAATGTGTTAATATACTTATGACATTAACTTTTTTGCCTTGTATGTACTTACTCTAAAATAAGAGATTATTTTAAAATTATATTTTAAGATTTTTGAGCAATAAGAATACTTATATCATGGAAGATAAACTTTATTATTTTATAAACCAAATTTAATTAAGGCAATTAATGTTGATTAAGCTTTGGTTATCAATGTAGACAAATGTATACTTCTGACCTTGTTAAAAAACTTTTAGATTATATTAACCTCCACATTATTTTATATTCATACTTTTATATTTTTTCAATGATTTGCACTGTGCTAACTACCAAGGTTTCTGTGAATTATCCTCAGATAACAACATAATTCTGTTGAAAATGATAACTAATAAATGCAGATTCCTTTCTTAACAATTCAATTATTCTAAATTTTGTTACTTTACTCATTATTACATATTTTATACATATTTTCATTATATTCTTCATATCTTATGTTATAATAATTAGAATCAAATTCTTATACTTACTAAATATTTTGGTTGTCTAATTTTTTTCATATTAGTTTCAAGGAAATAATACATTATAATGATAATACATTGATATCATGAACTATGTGGAGGAGCACATTTTTAAAAGCAAACTGCTTATAATGCAATGTATTATTTCCTCTGATAATCCTGGAATTCACTACTGTGTTCTTCATGTCTGTAATTTTGTTATTTCAAATTATTATACAAATGGAAACATACAGTATGTACCCTTTTGAAACATTTGTTCACTAAGCATGACTTATTTGATATCCATCTAAATTATTGCATAAAATACTGTAATTTAGAGAGTATGGTATTGACAAAAGGATATCTAAGTAGATCAATGAACTAGAAAAATATTTCAAAAACAAGCCTACATATATGGTCATTTGTTATTTGACAATGACACCAGAGAAATTCAATGGGAAAGCAAAATATTCTTAATAAATCTTGGTGTAGACAGCTGACTAGCCTTGTGTCCTACTTCAAACCATACACAAAATTTCATTTTTAATGGATCATAAATCAAAATATAAGGTTTAAAACTATCAAGCTTCTAAAGTAATGCCAACAAACATGGTCGTCTGACCCTGGTTTGGGGGGAGATTTCTTGGAGAAGTTTCAAAACTTAGAAAAGTTAAATGTTATAAAATTCGAAACATATTGTTCACAAGGATATCATTAAGGAAATTAAAAGGTAAATCAAGTGGGATTTATATCATGAATGCAAGGATGGTTTAATATTCACAAATCAATCAAAGTGATTACACCACATTAACAAAACTGAGAATAAAAAGGATATTATCATCTCAATAAATGCAGAAGAAGCATTTGACAAAATTTAAGATCTATTTAGGATTAAAAAAATCTGAACATAGTATTTATAGAGTGAACATAACTCAACATAATAACATACCGCAACATAATAAAGGCCATATACAACAAAACCACAGTTAGTATCATATGCAACTATGAGAAGCTAATTTTTTTCCCTCTGAGATTAGGAACAATATAAGGATGCCCACTGTCACCACTTTTATTTAACATAGTATTGGAAGTCCTGGCCATAGCAATAAGATAAGAAAAATAAATAAAAGGCATTCAAAATAGAAAGGAAGAAGTAAAACAGTTAATATTCATAATACTATACATAATTATTTTTGTGATAGCCCTCTCCCTATATTTTTATTTTAATAATGTATGTAAACTAAACAAAATTTGCTCAGTAAAAAAATTTTCATATGACTCTTAAAATATTTATATTACTAAAATGGAATATAGCAGGAGATAGAATATAATTTCTATTTTTTTCCTTAAGAAAAATTATTACACTTATTTTTTTTAAGACAGTCTTTATTTCAATTAAAATCTGAATCTTATTAGAAATTTTCCTTTTTTGCATTACCATTTGGTTTTCTGTGGAAGAATCTAATTTTTATTATAATTCATGTTGTTAAATTTTATTTTAATATGTCTGGAGCATATTAATTATTTTTCATTTGGAACTTTATGAATAAATAAGAATATTCTTATTTTTTTCATTTAATTTCAAATTTTATGTTCCTCCATTTAAAAAAGAGAGACTTTCTTCTGACACTGAAATCTTTTCTTTTGTCTTGCTTTCAATAATCTTACAAAATATAACTCTTAACATTTTGTTTTTTATTCTTCCTGACATAACTAGATCTTCCTACTCAGTAATTCATTGCTTATCTACACCCATGGTGTTATTTATCAGGTCAATTTCTTTATTCATTTTATATTGTTTTCACAATTTGTATTTTATCTGGATTCCTTATCATTTTCTATTGTTTCATTTTATTGAAATATTACCTTAATTTTCTTAAAGATCTTTAACATCATTATTTTTTATCTATCTGCTATAACTTGCTGGGGCTGACCAGCAGATCAAGTGACAGATGAATGGATTACTCTGACACAACGTTTGCTGTGAAAGAAAAGGCTAAGGGACAGCCTGGCTAAAGGAAATAGACACTTATGATTTTAACTCTTCCTTTGTAATCAGACTCAGGTGTTATATTTCATGAAATTAAGACTCAGTGGTACATAATTTCTAACTTATAGAATTTATATTTGTAAATTATATGAAAAATAAATTAACTTCATCCTGAATTTCTAAGTGTATTTTGTAATTCCAAGTGTAAAAGTAATAGTTGTCAAATTGTGAATTCATCCTTTGTCACAGATAAATTGGTCATGTTGAAAAAAGAAGAAAATACTATGCCACTTAAATAATTAACTCACAATGTACATTAAAAATAATTATAGTGTATATACTTATCTATATTAATAAAAAGGTAACATGCTAATTAGACCGGACATCTTTCTGACATCCTTCCAGACATCCTTCAGGACAAAGCCACAGTGACAGAGGCCAAGGCAGAGGTGGTTAGGGGTGATCGGGCTGTAAGGGGAGGGCAGTTAGGGGCAATCAGGATGGCAGGGGAGGGTAGTTAGGGATGACCAGGAAAGCAGGGGAGGGCAGTTAGGGGTGACCAGGCTGGCAGGGGAGGGGATTTAGGGCTTATCAGGCCAGCAGGGGAGGGCAGTTAGGGGTGATTAGGCAGTCAGGCAGGTGAGCGGTTAGGAGCCAGTGGTCCCAGATGGTGAGAGGGAGGGTGCAGGTCAGGCTGAGGGACCACACCCCCCCAGTGCACGAATTTTGTGCACCAGGACTCTAGTTTAATATAAATAACTAGAGGCCTGGTGCACAAAAATTTGTGCACTGGGCGGGGGGGGTCCCCAGCCCGGCCAGTGCCCTCTTGCAGTCTGGGACCCCTCGGGAGATAACGACCTGCTGGCTTAGGCCTGCTCCCAGGAGGCAGAGGGCAGGCCCAATCCCTAGGTGCAGACCCTGGTCAGGCTCAGAGCAGGGCTGATTGGGGAGTTGGGGCGCCGCCCCGTCATGCACAGAGCAGGGCGGATCAGGAGGTTGCGATGCTACCCTCAGTCACGCTCAGGGTAGGGCCAATTGGGGGGTTGGGGCACCGCCCCCGTCACACTCAAGGCAGGGTCAATGGGGAGGTTGCGGCGCCACCCCCTGTCACGCACAGAGCAGGGCCGATCAGGGGATTGGGGCGCTGCCCCCTGTCACTTACAGAGCAGGGCTGATCAGGGGGTTGAGGAGCTCCCTGCTGTCACTCACAGAGTAGGGCCGATAGGGGAGTTGGGGCACTGCCCTCTGTCACACACAGAGCAGGGCGGATCAGGGGGTTGGGGCGCTGCACCCTGTCACACTCAGGGCAGGGCCAATGGGGAGGTTATGCCTCTACCCTGTCACACACAGAGCAAGGCCTGTGGAGGGGGGTTGGGGCGCCACCCTCTATCACCCACAGAACAGGGCCGATCAGGGGGTTGGGGCGCCGCCACTGTCACACTCGGGGCAGGGCCGATGGAGAGGTTATGGCTCTACCCTGTCACACACAGAGTAGGGCCTGGGGGGGGGGGTTGGGGTGCCACACCCTGTCACACACAGAGCAGGGCTGATCAGGAAGTTGGGACGCCGCACCCTGTCACACACAGAGCCGCAGGGCAATCAGGGGATTGGGGAGCTCCTCCCTATCAGGCACAGTGCAGAGCTGATCAGGGGGTTGGGGCTCCTTCCCCTGTCAGGAACAGAGCAGGGCAGATAGGGAGGTTGTGGCCCCGCCCCCTGTCACTCACAGAGCCGCAGGGCGATCAGGGGGTTTGGGCGCTGCCCCCTGTCACGCTGATCCCGGTGCCGGGAGCCTCGCTGCTCCGCTGATCCCGGTGCCGGGAGGCATATTACCCTTTTACTATATAGGATAGAGGCCTGGTGCACAGGTGGGGGCCGGCTGGTTTGCCCTGAAGGGTGTCCTGGATCAGGATGGGGGTCCCCACTGGGGTGCCTGGCCAGTCTGGGTGAGGGGCTGAGGGCTGTTTTCCGGAAGCGAGTGACTGAAGCTCCCAACCGCTCCTTGTTTTCTTTTTTTTTTTTTTTTTATTCTGGGCCAGCTTTAGCTCTGAGGCCTCGCTGCTGAAAACATCGATACAATGTTGCTAAAGCCCTGCTGAATGAAAGCCGGTTTCTGGTGTTTTGTTTATCTTCTTATTTGCAACATAGTACATAGTCCGCAGCAAGCAAGCCTCATGTTCGCTTCCAGCTGCCTGGCTGCCGGCCGCCATCTTGGCTGACAGTTAATTTGCATATACTCACTGATTAGCCAATGAAAAGGGTAGCGGTCGTACCCCAATTACCATGTTTCTCTTTTATTAGTGTAGATTATATTGCACAACATGTGAAATGAGCCAGTCTGAGAAAGAAAAATCCCATATGATCTCACTTATATGTGGAAACTAATTAACAAAATAAACTGACAAACAAAATAGAAACAGAGGCATTGTGGATACATAGAACAGATGGTCGCGTGTCAGAGGAAAGATAACGGGGGACTGGATTAAAGGAGGTGAAGGAATTAGCCAAAGAACAAATATGCACAACCCAAGACACAGACAATAGCTTGGTGATGGCCAGAGGGAAGGGAGTGGCAAGGGCTGGGTGAGGTGGGCTAAGGAGGTGGCAGGGGTGGGGGTGGGTGGGAGATCTTTAATAGTATCAGCAATAAAAGTATAGTTTAATAGTAAAAAATAAAAAATGGCTAGGTAAAATATTCTATATTGACAAATATTTCACCTTATGGTTTGACACTGAGATCTATTGCTACTGATTGGAAATCTCTTGTGAGTCTATTTCCTATTATCCCACAGAAAAATCTGCTTTATGATTTTTAACTATGAATAGATAATGTTTTTATTTTACTTTATTAACATTTAGCATTTTAACTACCCTTTCCTGGTCTTATTTGTTATTGTTTTTCAATCTGAATGCTTCTTCAATTCTAAAATATTCTCTATACCATTTTCTTTTAAAATAAAAAATCTCAAATTTCCTATTTTTTTTTCTTTCACAGTCACTAGGTGCCTTAACTGATGTTTTTATTTTTATTTTCTATCTCTATATCTAACTGACAGCTTTCTTCCAAGATTATTCCTCTTGATTATTAAATTATAGCTGTTTTTCTAAGAGCATGTTTTCTGTTCCACTGGTAACGTCTTTCAGTTGATAGGTCCTGGAACAGCTGCCTTTGCTAGAACATAAGTGCAATTTTTTACCTTTCCCTTATCATTAAGAAAGTCTTAATGAGGCTAAAAGTGACCAGCTAAGATAAGATAATAGCTACTCAACTCTTATTAACTGTCATGAATTTAAATTTATTTTGAAACTCAGTACCTAGGGGATTTACTTTTCTTTCTTTTGATCTTTGATATGGGGAAAGTAAAAACATATATAATGTTTATAAATCATCATCAGTAAATTTTGTTTTATTCTTTACTAAGTTTATTTTAAGGACATTATGATAAAGTTATTTATGCATATCTATGTTACTGTTATGCCCAGATTTCAGGATCCCCAAAAAACCACATCAGGGAGCAAGCCATGTCCGATGCAAAAGCATAAGAGTCTTTATTCGAGCTAGCTCGGCTCCCCCACCTTGCCGACATAGCAGCAGGAAGCAGAGAGAGAGATAACTCTGTGTGGAGACCGGTTATATAGGGGGAGTTGGAGGAAGGGGAGGAGAAAGGACTGTGCTCTGCCGATTGGCCAGGCACAAGTCTGTGTCTTGTTCCTGGGTGTGGCTAGCAGAGGCTTAGATTTCTGGGAAGAAGCTCCTTGCCAAGCATGTGGCCAAGGTAAGATGGAGCACTTACCCTGGGGCAAGGTGGAGGGCCTAGCCCTTACCCTGGGGCAAGGTGGAGGGCCTAGCCCTCGCCCTTTCAGTTACAATAAATATTCAAAATTTTATATTCTTTTAGAAGCTAAATATAAGCATTCAGGTAAAAAAAAAGTGTCAGGCAGAAGCAGCAAGACAGGCAGCAGGAAAGCCATCTGGTTTACAGACGGTTATATGTAATTCTTTGGGATTGTTGATTAAACAAGTTGATTTAACATTTCTTTTTTTTTTTTTAAAATGATCTTCTGAGATCATAAATTCAGTTAATAGGTCATTCATTACCAAGAAAAGGATACCTTAATTTTATAATACCTTTCTTCCCAGGTTAAATTGCTGTCTATGGTACCTTCCAATATTACTGGATTTATAGACTGTGCTATTATTTTCATATAAACTATGTATTCAATTATGGACAATCCACATCATACTTTCATTCTTCTCCTAGAGAAAACTACCAACCACATATAATTTGCTTGATACTATTAAACCTATAAAATAATCAAATAAAAACCTGGAGTTATCAATAATTTACATTACTTAACCTTGGTTTCCTTCCTGATTAAATCATCATTTCATCTAACAGAGAAGTGGTAAAAAAAATTGTTATATTTACACTCATCAACTTGAAGAAAAATAGCTTAAAGCTCTAAAATATTTGTGAAGTTTTTCCAAAATTCTTCCTCATTACCAATAAAAATTACATAATTTGGCCCTTTACCAGCCAGCATTTAAAAATGATTTAAATGTGATCATTAATAAAAATGGAATAAAGAATGGCATGAGTAATTGAAATATAATTTCAAACTGAATGCAGCCAAAGGATTCGTTTTCTTCTCCCAAATTTATTTTACAAAAGTAACAAGCAAGCAATTTGAGTGGAATGTGATTAATTCTTCTTCCACTCATTTCAATTCCGTTCATTTTGCCCAAAGCAGAGGTAATTAATTAAGACTAAAATAATATGAGAAGCAATTAAATTGGTTTAAATTTTCCTTAATTAAGTCTCTCAACTTGGCAGTTTATCATTTTGGTACTTTTTTAGATATAACTAAACAAATTGTCAAATATGTTAGGAAAAAATTCTGTATTTAATATATTTTTATATGCTATGATACCTTTTTTTTCTTAAATATATTTTATTAATTTCCAGAGAGGAAGGGAGAAGAAGAGAGAGATAGAAACAACAATGATGAGAGAGAATGATTGACCGGTTGCCTCCTGCATGGCCCTACTGGGGATTGAGCCCAAAACCTGGACATGTGCCCAGACCACGAATTGAACTGTGAGCTCCTGGTTCATATGTGGATGCTCAACCACTAAGCCACCATGGCCGTGCTATACTATGACACCTTTTGATAGTACAAAATAGCATCATTTCTTTTAAAAATGGTTGCTAATTTAACTAATTATAAAAGAATACAAGCTAAAAAAATACTATTATTTTTCAAAAAGAAAACAAACATGAATCCAGTTTTGCCTGGAGTATTGAAGGCCCCAGTGTTTGTGATTATTTGCATTCTCATCCAAACAGATTGCAGGCTTAAATTTCCCAACCTCTATTATCTCTTTGCCTTTCCCAGTTTTCTGTCAAAGTAAACAGTAATTCTTGCTGGGGCAGGAGGTTAGGGGGCTGTGTGTGGAAATCATACCGAATTGTATGAAGTAAATGATAAACTTAAACTTTTTTTGTTTGTATCAAAAACATTCATTAGAAAATTAAATTATTAAAATAATGTTAACTATTTTACCAAATTAACAAATTAAAATGTCAAAGACATAATAAGCCAGTAATCTACACTAATAAAAGAGAAACATGGTAATTAGCATACGACTGCTACCCTTCCCATTGGCTAATCAGCATATCCTTATGCAAATTAACTGTCAGCCAAGATGGCGACCTGCAGCTATGCACTGAAGTGAACAGGGAGGCTTGCTTGCTTCAGTGACTGTGGACTTCAACGTCCCCCGCCTAACTTGCCGGCCTCTCAGCTGCAACTCTAAGCAACTATGTACTATGTTGCAAATATAGAAGCTAAACAAAACCCCAGAAAGCTTCTTTAGTCAGCCAGGCTTCAGCCAGCCTGACCGCAACATTGTATTGAATACAGAAGGAAAAACAAAGGCCAGAAACCAGCTTTCAGTAGCCAAGGCCTCAGAGCTAAAGCTGGCCCAGAATAAAAAAGAAAAAAAGGAGCGGTTGGGAGCTTCAGTCAACCCACCAGCCTGAAAATAGCCCTCAGCCCCTCACCCAGGCTGGCTAGGCACCCCAGTGGGGACCCCCACCCTGATCCAGGACACCCTTCAGGGCAAACCAGCCAGCCCCCACCCAGGCCTCTATCCTATAAAGTAAAAAGGTAATATGCCTCCCAGCACCGGGATCAGAGGAGCAGCGAGGCTCCCGGCACCGGGATCAGCATGACAGGGGGCAGCGCCCAAACCCCCTGATTGCCCTGTAGCTCTGTGAGAGACAGGGGGCGGGGCCACAACCTCCATATCCGCCCTGCTCTGTTCGTGACAGGGGAAGGCCCCCCAACCCCCTGATCAGCCCTGCTCTGTGCTTGATAGGGGGGAGCTCCCCAATCCCCTGATCGCCCTGCGGCTCTGTGTGTGACAGGGTGCGGCGCCCGAACCTCCTGATCGGCCCTGCTCTGTGTGTGACAGGGTGTGGCGCCCCCCCCACCCCCTGGGCCCTGCTCTGTGTGTGACAGGGGGGAGCCATAACCTCTCCATTGGCCCTGCCTGAGTGTGACAGTGGCGGTGCCCCAACTCCCTGATCGGCCCTGCTCTGTGGGTGATAGAGGGTGGGGCCCCAACCCCCCTCCACGGGCCTTGCTCTGTGTGTGACAGGGTAGAGGCATAACCTCCCCATTGGCCCTGCCCTGAGTGTGACAGGGTGCAGCGCCCCAACCCCCTGATCCGCCCTGCTCTGTGTGTGACAGGGGGAGCTCCTTAACCCCCTGATAGGCCCTGCTCTGTGAGTGACAAGGGGGAGCTCCCCAACCCCCTGATCGACCCTGCTCTGTGTGTGACAGGGTACGGATACCCAACCCCCCTGATGGGCCCTGCTCTGTGAGTGACAGAGGCAGCTCCCCAACCCCCTTTTTGGCCTTGCTCTGTGCGTGACAGGGGGTGGTGCCGCAACCTCCCCATCGACCCTACCTTGAGTGTGACGGGGGCGGTGCCCCAACCCCCCAATCGGCCCTGCTCTGAGCCCCAACAGGGGCTGCACCTAGGGATTGGGCCTGCCCTCTGCGACCCAGGAGCAGGCCTAAGCCAGCAGTTCGTTATCTCCCGAGGGGTCCCAGACGGCGAGAGGGCACAGGCCGGGCTGGGGGACCCCCCTCCCCTCCCGAGTGGACAAATTTTTGTGCACCGGGCCTCTAGTATAAAAATAATAGGATAACTGAAGTTGGCCAAAGTTTTAATCAGGTTTTAAATCTCTCATCTCATTTTATTTTTTAATTTATCTTTGTTGTTGAAAGTATTACAGATGCCCCCTCTTTTCCTCATTGATGCCCTCCACCTCGCAGTTCAAGAGTTCTTGAACTGAGTTGGATCTAGAACAGGGGTGGGCAAACTTTTTGACTTGAGGGCCACAATGGGTTCTTAAACTGTCCCGGAGGGCAGGAACAAAAGCATGGATGGAGTGTTTGTGTGAACTAATATAAATCAAAGTAAACATCTACACTAATAAAAGAGAAACATGGTAATTGGCGTACGACCGCTACCCTTCCGATTGGCTAATCAGCGTATCCTTATGCAAATTAACTCTCAGCCAAGATGGCGGCCGGCAGCCAGGCAGCTGGAAGCGAACATGAGGCTTGCCTGCTCCAGTGACTGCGGACTCCAACGTTCCCCGCCTGACTTGCCGGACTCTGAGCTGGCAGTTTGAAACATTCTAACAAATATAGCAAGCTGGGATCTCAGAGCTAAAGTTATACATTGTTTCGATTATAGAACGGCAAACAAACCAGCAGCGGAAGCCTCAGAGCTAGAGCCAGAGCTAAAGCTGGCCCAGAAGAAAAAAAAAAAGAAAAAAAGGAGTGTTTGGGAGCTCAGTCAAAACCGCCAGCCTGAAAGCAGCCCTCAGCCCCTCACCCAGACTGGCCAGGCACCCCAGTGGGGACCCCCACCCTGAAGGGTGTGTGACCAGCTGCAAACAGCCATCATACCCTCATCCAGGCTGGCCAGGCACCCCAGTGGGGACCCCCACCCTGATCCAGGACACCCTTCAGGGCAAACCAGCCGACCCCCAGGCCTCTATCCTATATAGTAAAAGGGTCATATGCCTCCCAGCACAGGGATCAGCGGAGCCACGAGGCCTCCTGGCACCAGATCAGCATGACAGGGGGCAGCGCCCAAACCCCCTGATCGCCCTGCGGCTCTGTGTGTGACAGGGTGTGGCGTCCCAACCCCCTGATCGGCCCTGCTCTGTGTGTGACAGGGGGTGGTGCCCCAACCCCCCCCCTCCCACGGGCCCTGCTCTGTGTGTGACGGGGTAGAGCCATAACCTCCCCATCGGCCCTGCCCTGAGTGTGACAGTGGTGGCGCCCCAACCCCCTGATTGGCCCTGCTCTGTGGGTGACAGGGGGCGGTGCCCTAACTCCCCTATCGGCCCTACTCTGTGCGTGACAGGGGGGAGCTCCCCAACCCCCTGATGGGCCCTGCTCTGTGAGTGACAGGGGGCAGTGCCCCAACCCCCTGATGGGCCCTGCTCTGTGAGTGACAGGGGGCAGCGCCCCAACTCCCTGATTGGCCCTGCTCTGTGCATCACAGGGGGTGGCGCCGCAACCTCCCCATTGAACCTGCCTTGAGTGTGACAGGGGGCAGTGCCCCAACCCCCCAATCAGCCCTACCCTGAGCGTGACTGAGGGTGGCATCGCAACCTCCCAATCCGCCCTGCTCTGTGCATGACAAGGGGCGGCGCCCCAACTCCCCAATCAGCTCTGCTCTGAGCCTGACCAGGGTCTGCACCTAGGGATTGGGCCTGCCCTCTGCCACCCGGGAGCAGGCCTAAGCCAGCAGGTCGTTATCTCCCGAGGGGTCCCAGACTGGGAGAGGGCACAGGCCGGGCTGGGGGACTCCCCCCCCCCCCCCCCAGCGAGTGCACAAATTTTTGTGCACCAGGCCTCTAGTCATTACATAAAAGGGTACGGTCTTTTTTTTTTTTTAGTTTTATTCATTTCAAACTGGCCAGATCTGGCCCGCGGGCCGTAGTTTGCCCACGGCTGGTCTAGAAGCAGGTACAGAAACACCACCATATCAATTTACACACAGAGGAATCTGCTTTGTGCTCTCTCTTGCTTCTTTCTTTTCTTTTTTCATCACTTCCTCCCTCACTTTCTTTGCCCCACTCCCATCTCTCTCTCTCTGTCTCTCTTTCTCTCTTTGTCTCTCACACACACATCTTCCCAGTGTACATCTCCCTAGTTTCCTAAGCAGAGAAGCTAGTTTTGCTACACCACACACTCCACTCCACTGTTCTTTTTACTTGGTTCATGCTATTAATTGCCACTTGAAATTTCTCACTTACTGGATTACATATCTGTTTTCTGCCTATTCTGACCAGATTATAAATTACGTGAGAATTCTTTATTGAATACTGTTTTGTTAATTGCTACATCAAAAGCACCTCTAACAATGCCAAACTAAAAAAAGTGTTCAGTAAATTTTGGTTGGGAAAAATCAAAGGGGATACTATTTCTCTAAAAACATCAATGAGTTATTAATCATGCAGATTGAATCATTTCTTTCATAAGTAACTATTTTATTTTAAAAATAATGATTTATGTAATGAATTAATTTACCTCCTCTATCTTATTCATGCTTATATATAACCATAGGTTTCTCTCTTCTAAGCTGAGTCAGGTGGATTGTTTAAATTAACATAACAATATAATTTTAATATTCCAAATGACTGTGTCTACTATAATGGGGCTATTGACCCCTTTAAAAACCAATGTCCACTGAAATAAGTATTACAATGAAACTAAACCATTTGAATGTTATAAATGAAAGAGTAAAATAAGTATATAACTGAATAAGAATTGCTTTGTGCTCTCTTAGAACTTTGTATCTTTTTTTTTTCCTCATTAATTAATAGGGAGCCGTGCTAACCATTTTGCTCACTTTTAATACAATAATGACAGGGCATGTCTTTGTCTTTCACTTTTCTTGCCAAACATAAGTGTGGTGATTGGTAACACCTTAAGAACTGTATATTAGAAAGAAAATATCCCCATGCATTATTACTTGGCACTAAGAGTTTTTATGCTTAGAATATCAATGAAAGCCTCTAAAATAAGTTAATGAGGCTAGAAGTGTATATCAGCAGAAATACATTCACAGTTTTATGATCATACATGACAAATTATATTTCATTATCTATATTTTAAAACATTCCACAAAAAGTTAGTAAACTTTAGTCCTTAGAGTGTGTTCTCATTTGCTATTATGTGTGGTAAATAACTTGTTTGCTTAATGTGCACAGAGTGTGCATTTTTTGTTATAAATTTCAATATAGATTAAATTATTGAAAAAGTGCTATTGTGTAATTTACAGGGTTTACTTCATCTAACTTTAGGAAAAAAATACAAAAATATTTCTATGTGACACATATTTTCCCTCAATATTCAGCATATTGAATGTTAAATCATAAGATTTTGAAGTTTTATATACTGCTTATGTACTGGCATTGCTTTTTGCTATCATTGCAAAACATTATATGGCAAAAATAACTAGAACTGAAAACAAGACGATTGATTTTGCCTCACTGAGTTTGCTTAAAATATTTAGATATAGTCCCTGAAACCACAATTCGCTATAGTTTGGAGATCAAAAATTAAAACTGCTTCTCAGCTGCAGGTTATGGCAATTATAAAATGTCACTGTCTAGTAATCTGCTTTTCTGGACTAGCAAATAGTAATCAATTACTAAAAGCTATTTTCATAAATGCGAATGCCATTTTTTGTTTAAAATTTGTAAAACAGTGTGGGTATCTGATTTGAAATGAATTTTGCAATTTCATCTAAGAGTCATATTTGAGAGACATCCACATGACCAAGCAAAAATTGAAAAAAGACCCAAAACAATTACTATGCTTACTGTATCTCCACCACCACCACCATTATTAAAAATCACAATTACAAATCACACTTATTGTGCTAGGAATTATTCCATCTCACTCAATTATTACTGTAAAGCTATAAGCTAACATATTTTACCTCCCTTTTATGATGAGGAAACCTAGTTCAGAGAAATTAAGTAAGTCAATGTTATTAGTTAGGTAGCTAAACACCAGTCCCAGAACTTTGGTATAATCAATGTATATCAGCCTACAAAAATAAATATATTTCTTAACATGAATATATTAATGTGTTTCTTAGAATATAGTTATTTATTTTAGTACCATTTGCTTTTATTAATATACTAGTGGCCCAGTGCACAAAATTTGTGCACATTGAAAGGGAATTAATTAGAGGAAATATTTTAATATTGCTATTTGCCCTTTTTTCTACAATAGAAGTGTCAGAGATGAAAGAAAATTAGTAAAATGTATATAAAAATATATAAATTTATTAATAAATAATAACATGATATAACAAAAACATGATATAAAAACAACATTGATACAATGACTGATAAATTGATTAAACTTATTCTAATATCTTCCTATATACCACATTAAGAGTGAAAACACTTTTAGAGTGCTTGATTACCCTTGTGATGAAGTATTTACAACTTTAACTTTAACGTCACATGCTCTTCGAACTCAAGAAAAAGCAACATATAACTGACCATGTGCAAAAAACGGGTTCAGGTAGGAATATGCCTACTCTGTCTAGAGTATGTCCTTGTGATTTATTAATAGTCATTGCAAATGCTGGCATCATGGGAAACTGTCTTTGAATTAATTTAAATGGGAGGCCAGTGTCAGATGGGGAAAAATCAGTTCTTGGAATCAGAACAACTTCTCCCTCTGCAGATCCTGTTAATACTTCAGCTTCAATTATGTTAGATTGCAATCTTCTGATAATAAATCTAGTACCATTACAAAGACCCCATTTACTATTAAGATTTCTCAAGCATGATGATTGCACCCACTTTCAATTTTAATTTATGACATAGCATTCCCTAAGGAGTAATACTATTAAGAAATTCAAAGGGAAATTTTCCTTTTCAGCATCATCTGTTGAATCAATGGAATCATCACTCAAATATGTGTGAAAATCTCCATCAAGTATATCCAAAATTTCTTCATTTAATTTTTGAAAATGCTCATTTTTTGGAGTAAGAATCACATGTTTAGATATATTTTGAATATTACCTATAGATACAGTATTTCCAAAGGTAACTTCAATAATAGATCCGTTACACATCATTTCACAGTAGATTTCAATAATATCCATTCCTAAATGAAAACTGCTATCAAATTTGCCATCTCCAGGTTTTACTAACCATCCACTATAAGCAGAATCCTCTGATCTCTAAGAGACAACTTTCTGAAACATCCCCAAGCATTACAGTACTTTAAACTCATTTGTACTATGGCTGATCGCATAGCATGTGGTACAATACTGAGACATTGTTGAAAATCCCCTCCAAGAAGGAGAACTTTCCCATCAAATGCAACATTCAAATTCATAATTTCTCTTAGTAATCCAATGCCCTAACCAACCGGTTTGGCTCAGTGCATAATTTCTCTTAGTAATCTGTCTATGGTGTTTATAGTATGACTGGATGCCCTGGTGCATTCATCAATAATGAGAATTTTGGCCTTTATAATGGTTTTAGCAACTTCACTTTTTATATCGAGTTTAGAAATTGAAGTTTCATTTAATGGAATTGGTCAGTTATATTGGGAATGAAAGATTTTTCCCCTAAGAAGTAAATTTGTAGCAATTCCTGTAGATGCTGTGGGTAAAACAGTACCATCATGACCTCAAATATAATGTATTAAAATTTTATAAAGATATGTTTTTCCACTACCACCTGGACCATCCAAGAAAAAGCATTTGGAATGTACAGTTTGAACTTTGATGGTGGAAGTTATAGTCTGAAAGGCTGCCAACTGTTCATCATTCAGAGAATTTATCAAAACCTCTGCCTATTGTTGCTTGCATGATTCATCACATGTATTTGTATTCATTAATAAAGGATATTCCAGAAGTTTGAAATGTGAACATTTCATTCCATGCAATGTGAATACCTCTTGAATTTCATCAAGGGTATGCATTTCACAGTTCACACAGGCACCTTATCTTTGGTGTAATTTCCAACAAAAATCTTTAATAAAATGAAATTTATTCTCATCCCATAATTTGTCTGCATCAGAAGGACATCCAAACACACACATATATGCAAAAAGTTGCGGTAGTTGTTTGGGAATATTAAGGATGATTGCATCGTCAATTGTATCTTTCCAGATAGTGTCATTAATTAATAATCATCAATATTTAGCAGCTTCATGAAATGTATCATAAATTACACATCCTACAGTTTGCAGATGATCAAAACTTATTGCACCTTTTACATGCAAAAGCAAGAGTCTAAGGTAATATCTTTCCAGTTCTCTAAAGCTCACAGTGAACAGTCTACCTACTACTTTATTCCCGCCCTTTTGACGTTTTCTCCACAAAGAATTATTAAACACACTAGTGGACTGGTGCACAAAATTTGTGCACATTAAAAGGGGATTAATTAGAGGATATATTTTAATATTACTATTTGCACTTTCTCTATAATAGAAGTGTCAGAGATGAAAGAAAATTAGTAAAATGTATATGAAAATATTCCTCCTGTCAGAGTCTGGGGCATGCTGCGGGACCCAGAGTCAAGTCCCTGCCCACCCACATGTGCCTTGAAATTGAGCAAGACCCAGACCCGGCCTGCCCCACTACATTGGGCTAGGTCCAGACCTGGCCTGTATTATTCTTGTCAAGCCCCACTAGGCAGGAGGCACATCCTCAGGTCCCCTGGCCCAGCTCTGGGGTGGAGGGTGTGGCCTGAGGTCCCCCATCAAGCCCCACCAAGAGGGAGGTGTGGCCTGAGGTCCCCTGTCAAGTCCTTCCGGGTGGGGGGCATGGCCTGAGGTCCCCTGGCCTGGCTCCAGGGTGGGGATTGTAGCTTGAGGTCCCATGTCAAGCCCCATGGGGGTGGCTGGAGGGCATGCAGTCTCAGGTCCCTGCTGATTGCTCGTTAAGGCTCACTATGGGAACTTGGCTGCTGCTGTGGATGCAGCCATCTTATGTTACTGAAACCCCTACCTCCACTGTGGGCACCACCATCTTTGTGATGGAGTGACAGTCAATTTGCATATTCCCTCTTTATTATATAGAATAATGCTGTGGAATCTCCCAAAATAATAATTATGTGCATCAGAATCTTCTCTATTCAATAAGAACCAAGCCATCAAAATTGAGTTATGCCTTTTAGCCCTATCTATAACTTCAGCAAAATCATTGGTATGAAAATACAAATTCTGTTCATTTGGCAAATGAATAGCCAATCTTGTAATTGCATGAGATTGGTCAATCATTCGCATTGCAAAAAGTCTCCAACCAGCCTCACGAGCTCTCACATACCTGGAGTCAATGAAGTCCTGTACTTCATCATGATTGATAATATTTTTTTCAGAAATTTGAATATTTGCACAATCATGCCTTTTGTAGATGTATTTAAATAAATATTTGACACTTTTAATCCATGCTTAGAGTTCAATGTTTATATGACAGTTATATTTAAGGCACAAATATGGCTTATAAGGGACAATCCAAATGTAATCAACAACTTTATTTCCAATAGACATGGTGCTACCAGATCTTCGTTTGTATTTGGGATATCCATCAATATTTCCAATGGTCTCATTTTGAAATTCTTTTGGATATACCTTTGAACATTCTCTATTTTCCATACATAGACTATTTAGATTTTGTATTCCCCATGGTCCATGTACCATATTTGATTTTAAAATTCGAAAAGTTGAGGACACTGGTCTTCATCCAGAGTTTCTGCCTTAATTATATGGTCAATGTCATCTTCTATTTGTAATTTGGATTCACTATCTAATATCAATAATATGTGAAAGTGAGGCAGTCCATTTTTCTGAAATTCAATGAAATGAATTTTAACTATTACTTTGTAAAATAAATGGAATTTACATGTATCATTTAAAAGAGCATTCAGCTTAATATTAAAAACTCTGGCTACCAAGTCAGGTCTGTTGTCAACTTTTTGCCAGAGTTGTAAATTGTTTCTAATATCCGCCCATCTGGGGTTGCACGTCTTGGTTATGAATGAATCAGGCCTGCCATACTTTGTTACAATTGCCATAGCATCCTGATATTGCTGCTGCATATTTCTGGGACTACCCCAAAAAGATGATGGAAGTATTATCATTTTACCAATTGGCACATTGTCATTTTCATCCTAGATGTGAGATAATCCATCAAACCACTATATTTTTCAACTCTCAACTTAGATTGGTTTGCTTTATTGAAATATATCTGATTGGCTTCCATTTTTTAATATGAATCGACAATATACTGTTGAGTTAATTTTCCTGCATTTAAAATAGGATTGAACGTGTCCTGCACAGAGAGATGAAATCCATAATACTGCATTTGTGTGCCTTATGTCCTTACATTTCATCTAATATCATTGTCAATTGCACTGTCGTCTCTGAGTCTTAATGCAATATCCATTCTCCAGCCTTTTTTACCGTGTGGAAAAAGAATAGGATCTGTCATTACATCTAATGTAGGAAACAGGATACTGATTTGTTTCATTTTAGTGGCATTTGGATTACTGGGATCTGGTTTACAATGAATGAGGAAGTCCCTTTCAAATGGAGGTTCTCCATCTTCGTTTCTGACAGCAACTCAGTTACACGGGGAGAATTATATCTACCCAGATCACTGTTACGATCGTATTTAATCGCCATTGTTACTTCCGTGGGAGCAATACCTTTCGCTGCTGCTGCAGATTGGGTTTCCTTTTCTACCTCATGTAGTATCTTGTATGATTTTGTTAATTCATTTATTTCATGCATGAGGTTGATCATGAGTCTTTCTGAGCAACCTTGGTTTTCTGACATTGCTAATCTTTTACTCATCGCTTTGGCCGTATGTAAAATACAGAGTTGAGCAAACTTCCGAGAAACACCATCCGAAGGATGTAAAGTTCCAGTACTGTGATAAACTTGTCCGTGTATTCTAAAACAGTATGGCCCATATCCTGATGGAGATGTAATATTTGCACCCATTGAAGCAAAAACAAAATAACTATTTATCAAACGAATATTTTTCATGAAATTTTTACTGTCAGAATCTTCATTTATCATTAATTTTTAAAAATACGCTGGTTATTCTGGAAAATGTATATCATTTGGACAAACTTTACCTTTGCTACAACATTGAGTAAATTTTCCATCAGATGGTTTTTCATTGGAGAAATTTAGTGATAGGCAAAATTGACATGTAATAGTCATTCCACCACAACTACTAGTATGTTTGATAATTGCACCCTCATTTGCTTCAGTTTTGCTGTGAAGGCAGCTCCTACCAGTATTGGTAGTACTTATCAATGGCTGTTCTTCAGAAATATTCTATCGACAATGCTGGCTTCTTTCAGCTTCGGAGGTACATTGTGCCAATAGTTGGTCTTCAGATACATTGTGTCAACAACGCCAGCTTCATTCAGCGTCAGAGGTATGTTGTGCCAGTAGTTGGTCTTCAGACATTTTCTGTCGTCAATGAAGGCCGGGGGAGGGACGGGTGGATTCGGGCTCCCTTCTCCCTCCTCCCTCCTGTAAGGGTCAGGAGTGGAGGGTAGGTGATTGGGGGAGGGGCTGGCAGGGGAAGGGGCCTATCAGGGCTTTCCTTCCCCCAGCTGCCACTGTTTGCCATCTGTGCAGTGCTGCCCCCACTCTGCCACCCAGTTGCCTCCCTCTGCGGGCGAAGGGCATGGGGTGTCATTGCTTGGTTGGCCTGGGCCTCCCTCTGTGGGGATATAGCTGGCCAGGCCAGCCCACCTGCCACAGTGTCGCTGACCAGTGGCCTGGGCCTCCCTCTGTGGGGCGATGGATCATGGGGCCCCCAGATTGATGCCCCACAGAGGGAGGCAGCCAGCACAGAGGGAGGCCCTGCCAACCCAGCCCAAGCTCTGTGATCTATGCTGCACAGAGGGAGGCCCTGCCCACCATACCAGAGCTCTGCAATCAACTGCAGAGCAGAGGGAGGCCCTGCCCACCCTGCTGGGGCTCTGCCTTTCATTGCTGTCACAGGGAGGCCCTGCCTGCCCTGCCCACCCTGCCAGGGCTCTGTGATCAATGCTGTATAGAGGGAGGCCCTGCACACCCGGTTGGGGCTTTTTGATGGGCCCTCGCAGCTGTGGTGGCTTGCCTTGGCCCTTGCAGCCCTGGCTTCATCCTGAAGACTATCCAGAAAGACATCCAGAATGATGTCCGGAAGGGCGTTCATCTGTCTGGTCTAATTAGCATATTACGCCTTTATTATTATAGACTAGAGGCCCGGTGCACAGAAATTTGTTCACTGGAAGGGGGAGTCCCTCAGTCTGGCCTGCCCCCTCTCACAGTCTGGGAGCCCTCAGGGGATGTCCTACTGAGGACTTACGCCTGCTCCCCATGGGAGGCAACCGGGCTGATCAGGGGAAGGTGCCGCCCCCATCACCCTGCTGCTGCTGCCACTGCCGGCTGTGGCACCTGCGAGGCCTTAGCCCTGGGAATCACAGTCACTGAGTCCATGGCTGCCTGTAGCCTATGGCTGCTGTGAGCACCGGGCATCACAGCCACGAGCCTAGCAGCTGCCAGGGTTCAAGGCTGCCATGAGCCCCAGGTCTCATAGCTGCCGAGGCTCAAGGCTCAAGGCTCAAGGCTGCCCAAGCCCATGGCTGCCTGAGTCCTGGGCCTCACAGCTGCTGTGGCTTTGTCCGGATGAATGTCTGGATGGACATCTGGAAGATGTCTGCCCTAATTAGCATATTACCTTTTTATTAGTATAGATATGTTTGAAAATGTAACAAGTGGCACACTGCATCTCTTCTTGCATGCTATGGGCTAGGAAGCCTTAGGATAGAAACCCTCCAGGATCCTTTCACAGCTAAGAATCAGAAGTCTGCAACCCCAGCTGTTGTACAGACTGAATATCTGTGAACGGAAACCACACCGCAGCAAACTTCTCTCTCTTTCATTTTTTAGAGTATGTTTGGGTTCCTTATTTTATATATTAGATCTTTTGATATTTGTCTGGACAAGAGGAAGGGAACTACATTTAAACTGGCTGCAAATTTGGACTGACAATCTTATTTTTTCTGCTTCTCTTCATTATGCTTTTTTCTACTTTTCCAGTTTTTCCATTATATACTATAGATGATTTTTTATACTGAATATGAAGAGAAATTACGAAAAAGTGAAAAATATTATTTTAAAGGAAGGGGCTTTTTATTAATGTCATAAGCCTTGAAAATTACAAAAAAGAAAAAAAAAACCACAGGCTTGAGCATTATCAATATTCCGTATGGCTTATTTACCGTATGAGAATAAAAATCTCAGACTGGTTATGGTGTTATTTTTAAGTTACTGTGTATCACCTTAAAAGAAGGTAACAAAATCTTGTTAAATGTTGGAGTTGTGTAGTTGGTTATCTTAAATTATAAGTTTTATCCAGATTAATTTATAAGAAAGATAAACATGAAATTCTATAACACAGTTCACTATTACCTAACAATACATGGATATAATGCATCAATTTAAGGTTGTGGTGTCTTCTGTAATAAATCAGTCCTTGCATTTCTGTGGCTTAATATAAAAAGAGGCATATTTCTAAGAATAAGAATAGATCAGTGTTATTTTCTTGCTCAAGGGCTGAGAGAGTTTGGTTTAGGAAGTTATTAATGCACTAAAGTTTCCCTGGGGAGAGGTATGTAGCTGTCAGAAGGTGAAATAACATAGAAGAGAGATTGTGAGTCAAGATGCAAGTGGCACACTGCATCACTTCTTGCACGCCATGGTCTAGGAAGCCATCCTAGGGCCACAGCTAAACACAGACTTGAAGGAAAGACAAGTGAGTTCAGAAGGAAGAAAACCACACATTTTGTTAAGTACCCAACATCTTCTCTCCAAATTTCTAGTTACATATATTTTATTTGTTTTTATTTGCATGCAGTGAATTGAAAAGAAGATTTTTATGATTCAACCATTTTTTTTTCTGTTAAAAAGTGAGTATAATCAATGTAACCCTAGGGCATAAGGATACCAGACACATATACAAATAATATATTGCCAATATATTTGCACAAAAATTATAATTTCTAGAAATTAGTTATATTTATCAAAGATTATCAGATTTAATTATATAGATTTTTAAAATTTTTGTTTTAGTTTACTTTATGAGAAATGATTTAAGAAGATTTGCTTTTGAATCAACAATTTTAATACTATAAAATTTAACTAAAATTGGGTATTATCATGAATTCAATATATCACTGTGCTATAAGTAATCAAGAAAAAAATAGATTGAGGAGCATTATGAATAAAAGGTGATAAATTCTAAAATGAATAAAAGATAAAGGGAGATTTGATATTCAAGGATTCCAGAGAAGAATTTGGTTAACAGGATAGTAACAACACTTCTCATCATTCTACTAAACAACAAGTGAAACTTTCTTAAAGCTCTAGCAGAAATAAGAGTTTGAATAATCCTCATGAATGAGTCAAAACAGGAAAATAAACAGAATAAATACATTTTTTAAATTCAACTTTTATTAAGAGCAGAATTAGACTGGAAAAGAAAAAAAAATCAGACTTTGTCTAGAATATGGTTCAAGTTAGAATTTGTCCAGTAATTATGGCAACATAGCTACATGGAGCTAAGGAATCTTAAAGAATAGTAATTTCTTAATAGGGACATATATTCAGTCATTATAAGAGCAAGAAAAGTTATACCCCAAGGGGAATATAAATGAGCTGGTAATCAGAACAATGTCATTACCCCCTTTAAAAAGTATTATGAACTATGTCAAGTGTTATATACCTAATTTTACTCTTGGAAATTTTTCATTTCTCAACCTGTTTGCATCAATGTACTTCTTAATTGGTTTTAGCATATGTGTGGAACATCAATTTTAAATAAAACAAGAGTTAAAAAAGATAGATTAGTTTCATATTTAATAATAAAATACATATGATAATTTAAAATAAGTTATAATTGTAAATTCTCAAGTAACTGACACCACTACCACCTTTAGGGAGGAGTTCCATTAGGTGGAATATAGCAAAGAACATAACAATGCCTGCCACCAGGGGGCAGCAGTCCCAGAATGTCAACCTACCTCAATTAGCAAGCCTCAGAGTGGCCAAGAGAGATGCAACTTACACAGGGATAGGATGGAACTAGGCGTTACTCACCGAGAGAAAAGACAGAGTAGGAGCAGCTTCAATAGTGAGCATCGATTCTCCTTGGCCAGAGTGTCTCCCCAGATCAGCTGCTGAAGAGAATGGTGGTATAAGTATGAGACAGGCCAGTAAGCCAGGACAAGCAAATTAGGGAAACTGAGACCAGTTAGTTAAACAGCCGTTTGCATTCATCTAGAAAATCAAGATGCCAAGCAGTTGCAGCCATCTACCAAATCCTATCTTCCCTGAACCAGGGACACTTAAGAGAAAAGGGTTTGCACTTCTCCCCAGCTAGAGGAGAGCTGGCGTAAATCACCTTACTCAGGGTGACAGGTAACAGAAATCCAATTAGTGCCATTTGCCAACCACACTCAAGGACAGATGAAGAGAATAAACCTCAGTTTGGTACATCAGCATAAAGCTGATGAGTATTCTATTGAGACCCTCCTCTGAGACCTCCCCTAAGATTCCCACCAGCAAAAGAGAGATAAATACCCTTAACAGAACCCAGCAGGCACTTTTCCCCAGGAGAGCAGGCTCCTTATATTTATGTTAGAAAATGTTCCAGACCCAAGACACACTCGCTTGCAACCACACACTCTTTTGCAAGGGTCAACAGTCTGCCCATGATGCCATTCCGACATTCTATCCCTCTGTCCCATGTTCTACACTGAAAATGTAACTGCGCAGAAATTTCATTTCTTTAATATGACCTTCCCCCTTTCTCTTTGATTAAAACTGGCCTCATCCAGCACCCCGACTCGCCTGCCTCCTTCTCCCTTGCATGACCATTCCATTAATCATTAAGCCCTCAAGACAATGAGATTCTGATTAGGATCAAATAACGTTAGAACAAAGCCTCAGGTCTGTTGACCCCAGAGACAGAGTTTCAGTCACACTAGAGATAACATCTAGTTGTGTTTCAGCTCCAGGCCCAGAAAATTGGCAAAACCAGATGAAGAGACACTATGACATCAGGACCAATTTCCCTGATCAACTATCCCTACCCTAGCACCAACTAATCAGTAGAGACCACTACGCTGACCACACCCTAACTCCCTAAGTCACCATGATTAATGATATTCTCCCCTGCATAACCCATCCCCTGGAAGCCATCATGGAGCTGGGTCTTTGAGCACTAGCTCAGGAGGGGGCCACTTTCTGAAAATAATCCCTTATTTTTCTAGCTGCAAACTCCTGTTTGTGTCTTGTTGGGCTTTGATGCATGTAGACAAATGAACCCCTTTAGTTGAGTAACAAAAATAACAGATAAAGCACATCAAATCTGGCAAATATGATACTGCTTGCAATAATATTGACCTATATGATGGGTAGCTTAAATTAAAACTCCTGCTTTACATTTAGCCAGGTGATTTATTTTCTTGCACATTTTTTTCTATTAGCTTGGGAAATACTAATTTAGGTTGGTAACTCTGGCAATACATATTTGTTAGCTGGCAATACATATTTGATAGCTTGCTCAATATTTTAAGGTATGTTGTGATTTTTCTTTGAATACCACTTTCATCTCTAAGTCAGTCAATATATAATACACCAAAGCTGTAATTTTAAGGTGTAGAAAAAATGGATTCAAAACCTATATACCAAAGGTAGCATTCAGCAGGCTAAACTATTTCTTAAAATTCTGTAGTTCTACTTATGTATGATTTTTTGATATTGTGATTTATAATAATAATATACAGTTGACCCTGAAGCACACAGGTATGAACTGCAAGGGTTTATTTATATGTGGATTTGTCAATAAATATTGTAAATGTATTTTGTTTTTCTTACGATTTTTTAATAAAATTTTCTCTAGTGTACTTGATAGAATGTAGTATATAATACATATAACTTACAAAATTTGGGTTAATTGATTATGTTATTGGTAAGGCTTTAAGTCAACAATAGGCTATTAGTAGTTTAGTTTTGGAGGAGCCAAAAGTTATATGTAAATTTTTTACTACAGGAGGTCCCTTGGCCCCAAGCCCTCATTTGTTCAAGAGTCAACTCTATTTGGTTTTTGTCCCATTTCTGGCAGTGTTCCTAAAACCCTTGGAATTTCCTAAGTGGTGCAATAATAAATGTGTATTTTGTTAGGTTAATGAAATTACTTTTGAATCTCCACCAATAGATCAGGGCTGATTATCAGATAAAACAAATATGTGATTAGAGGGTTAGAACTTTCAGTTCTCATCCAACCCTCACCTCTGGAGAGGGCAGAGGGAGTACAAGATGAACAAATCCAATGGCCAATGATTTGATCAATCATTCCTATGTAATGAAGCCTTTATAAAATCCAAAAGGACAGGGTTCAGAGAGTGTCCAGGTTGGTGAACATGTGAAGATTTAGGGAGAGTAGTGTGCTCAGACAACATGGAAGTTCCAAACCCTTTTTCCATACTTTGCTGTAAACCAAAATTAATTTTAGACTGTGATAAAGAATAAAAATCATATATTTGAGCAAAAGATGCTGAACCCTGGGATACACAGATTCAGATAGCAACTTAAATTGTGCTCCATCTTTTCTAGAAAAAGTTCCTGCTAAAATTCCCAATTTTATGCAAATGAGTTTTCCAAATTGTATGGTCCAAATTACACAGTTCTGATTGGTCAGTAGAGATAAATGGAGATACAATTTATCAGTTCTGGTTGGATGGAGAAGGTTTCAGTCCTTTGGTAGAAAGATGAAATCAGAATCAGGTTTTCCCTGCAGTGGTAGAGTCAGATGGCACAAACAAGCATGGAATAGTACAGGAAATGGAGAGTTCAGCCCGAGGTTCTTCCCAGTACACAGAGAGGGTGAGGAACTCCTGTCAGAAAATGGCTACTAGGCTCTTATTATTTACTAGAGGCCCTGTGCACAAAAATTTGTGCACTGGGGGGGGGGGCAGCCTGGCCTGTGCCCTCTCCCAGTCTGGGACCCCTCGGGAGATAACCACCTGCTGGCTTAGGCCTGCTCCTCGGTGGCAGAGGGCACACCCAATCCCTAGGTGCAGCCCCTGGTCAGGCTCAGAGCAGGGCCGATTGGGGAGTTGGGGCGCAGCCCCGTCATGCACAGAGCAGGGCGGATTGGGAGGTTGCGATGCCACCCTCAGTCATGCTCAGGGTAGGGCCGAATGGGGGGTTGGGGCACCGCCCCCTGTCACACTCAAGGCAGGGTTGATGGGGAGGTTGCGGCGCCACCCCCTGTCACGCACAGAGCAGGGCTGATCAGGGGGTTGGGGCGCTGCCCCCTGTCACGCACAGAGCAGGGCCGATCAGGGGGTTGAGGAGCTCCCCGCTGTCACTCACAGAGTAGGGCCGATAGGGGAGTTGGGGCACCGCCCCCTGTCACACACAGAGCAGGGCTGATCAGGGGGTTGGTGCACTGCACCCTGTCAAACACAGAGCTGCAGGGCAATCAGGGGATTGGGGAGCTCCCCCCTATCAGGCACAGAGCAGGGCAGATAGGGAGGTTGTGACCCCGCCTCCTGTCACACACAGAGCCGCAGGGCGATCAGGGGGTTTGGGCGCTGCCCCCTGTCACGCTGATCCCGGTGCCGAGAGGCATATTACTCTTTTACTATATAGGATAGAGGCCTGGTGCATGGGTGGGAGCCGGCTGGTTTGCCCTGAAGGGTGTCCTGGATCAGGGTGAGGGTCCCCACTGGGGTGCCTGGCCAGGCTGGCTGAGGGGCTGAGGGCTGTTTTCTGGAAGCGAGTGACTGAAGCTTCCAACCGCTCCTTGTTTTCTTTTTTTTTTTTTTATTCTGGGCCCGCTTTAGCTCTGAGGCCTTGCTGCTGAAAACATGGATACAAAGTTTCGGTCCGCCTGGCTTTCAGTCCAGCTGGTTTCTGGGGTTTTGTTTATCTTCTTATTTGCAACATAGTACATAGTTGCTTAGAGTTGTAGCTCAGAGGCCAGCAAATGAGGCGGGGGAACGTTGGAGTCCGCAGCAAGTAAGCCTCATATTCGCTTCCAGCTGCCTGGCTGCCGGCCGCCATCTGGGCTGACAGTTAATTTGCATATACTCACTGATTAGCCAATGAAAAGGGTAGCGTAATTACCATGTTTCTCTTTTATTAGTGTAGATAAGATTTGGACCCTTGGTTGATCATGGGGAGTCTATTTTAGCAGGTAAATTTTATCTTTAAAATTTTAATCAAGTGAATCTTTCTTGGGTTCACATTGCCCTATGCATCTCTTTCATCTGTCTGTTCTTGAGTAACACTCTTTTATAATTAACTAGTAATCTAGTAAATAAAATGTTTCTCTTAGTTCTGTGATGCACTCTAGCAAACAATCAAACCCAAAGAGGGGGTTGTTGGAAGCTATAACTTACAATACAGTTAGAAGCACAAGCGACAGACTGGACAGACAATTGGTTGTCTGAAGTGATGGGGGGTCAGTCTTGTATGACTGAACCCTTAACCTGAGGGATCTGGTACTATCTCCAGGTAGACAGGGTCAGAATTGAGTTGAATTGCAGGACACTCAGTTGGTGTCTCAATATTGCATATCAGTTTGGGGAAAAAATTCTCCATACATTGGAATTGATGAACTTAATCTTAGTTTGTGATCAGAATTTAGATTGGTACAAGATTAAATATAACTATTAATAAATAATGATTTCCATAATCAATAAGTGAAGAAAAACACTTCTATAGGCTGAATGTTTGTGTCCTCCCCAAATTCATGTTGAAAACCTAATGCCCAATGTGATGCTATTAGCAGGTGGGACTCTAGGAGGTGATTAGGTCATGAGGGTGGAGCCCTTGAGAATGGGATAAGTGCCCTTATAAAAGAGGCCCAAGAGAGATCTCTAATCTCTTCCACCCCTTAAAGACACAGCAAGAAGTAGGCAGTCTGCCACTAGAAAGAGGACATTATTTTTGGTCTATAGTTATCCCTCAGTATATGTGTGGTTTTAGTTCTAGGACTCAACCTTTATTTTGGATACCAAAGTCCCTAGATGTTTAAATCCCTTATTTAAAATGTCCTCAGTATTTGCAATTAATCTATCCAGATCTTCTTATGTACTTTAAATCATCTCTGGATTACTTATAATACTTAATACAATGTATATGCTATGTAAATAGTTGATAAGCTGTATTGTTTAGGAAATAATGACCAGAAAAGGTCTGTACATGTTCAGTACAGACACAACCATTGTAGGCTTAACTCCATCATACATGTCAGCAACAATGTGACTTTTTTTTCTGTAGTATTTTTGATTTGTGGTTGGTTGAAGCTGTGAATGCAAAGCCTATGGGTATGGAAGGCCAAATGTGTCTTATTACTTTCTCTAAGGCATAACGTATGGATCTTTGTCAAAACACAATTATAACATTAGCTTGCTCTATTAAAGACAATGTGACAGTCCTGGCCAGTGTGACTGTTGTTTGAGTGTTGTCTCATGCACAGAAAGGTCACTGATTCTATTCCAGATCAGGGTACATAGTGGGGGTAGGAGGGTTGTCAGTTCCATCCTTGGTCAGGGTGGGTTGGGGAGGCAGCTGAGTGATGATTCTCATCTCTCTCTCTCTCTCTCTCTCAATAAAAAACATATTAAAAGTAAAAAAGACAATGTGATAAAAATTCTCTCCAAACTATAAAATTCAGGTGGCATAGGTATCAAAACTAGCAAGCAAAAATGAATTATAAACAACGCGGTTTCAGCAGTGGAATTATAACTGATACATTTCTGCCCTCAATGCTTCATATTAAGGCAAGGATGTTTTGAACTATCATTGATTTTGTTCATAGAAAAAAAAAAAGATTGTAACGCAGGCTCCATTTGAAATACTACCATATGCATGGTGTGGGGAGGGAAAACTTCCCCCTTTCCATTCTTAGTTCTTATGGCTGGTAAAACAATTAAAATGATGTAAGGCAGATTAACAAGAAAAAATTCAAGTGTAATATGTACTTCTGGGGAATTAACACAAGAATGAAAAGTTACAAAGACTGTAAGTCAAAATGAGGTATATATCTCTTTCTGAACTAGGGAGAAAGAGTTAAGGGTCTGGGACTTTAAAGAAAAGTAAGGCAACAAGGAGATGAAAAGTTAAAGTTTAGAAAACAATGCTTACTGGACCATCTAGAGACAACCTAGTTCAGAATATAGTGTGACTGATAGTTATTCCAGGAACAGGCCTTCTATCTTAAATTCTCTCAGGAAGCTGGGGTATGTAACAAGAAAAACTTCCTGTGGCTTCTGTTTTTCTATAAAATAATCAGCCTAAACTAATACTCATGCCAAAGAGAGACATGTTTCATATGTTAAATTTTGTTCCCCTACACTTACAAGTCCTAGAATTGTAACAGGTACATTCCAAATAAGAGGTGGCCAATTTCAGGTTCCAATTACAGGCAAATTCTCATTATTATCTCATTTACTTAGGTATGCTACCTTAGCAAGCTACTTTAAAGTAAAAAAATGGTTCTTACTAACTTTAATTGACTTAAATATTTTAAAAATTATATTTCACATTTTATAAAATAGCATGTCTATTTCCCTTATACATCCAATATATTATGGAGAAAGTATCTGTGACACAGGTGTGTGTGTGTGTTTTTTTAATTGAAAATGGCAAAGACTACAATTGATCATATGCACCATATGCACCATTTTTACTTTTAACTTCTTCACTGACTGAAATCATAGAGGAGAAGAGCCTAAGAAAGATATTGCAGTGACTTGAAGTCTTGCCAATTCACAACTACTACCTCCTCAAGTTCCACAAGAGAAAATTGAAGATGTCTATCACAGCATCCAAGATGGCATGCACAATGCCCTGTAATTCTGGCAAGACCAAATACCCCACAAAAACCATCACACCAAGCACTCAGGTTACCACAGTCAATAAACTAATGACTAGGAGAAGCCAGGAAACCAGTAGCCATAAAATTCTTAGGATACAAGGAGGATGACACCTCCACCAGAAAGAAGGTTGTGTGAAAGTTAAGACCTTCTTCTGCTAAACATCATAACTAAAACACTGACTATTTTCCTGTAAAAAGACTTTTAGGACTCAGATCATAAGTTTCACACACCTGTCCACCACCATCATCAACAGAACTGCAGGAGCCTATTTCATCCAACGTGGATTCATTTCTTCATACTGCGTTCTGTATCTCCATTCATAGCAACATACCCGCTCTTTTCATTTTTCTATGTTCTTCCACTGTGAACTTGAAAACTGCTCTTTCCTTTCTTACACTTCCTAGATTCTGGCTTTTCTTTGAGATTACCATCTGTCAATCATGGTAATCTCTACCTGTCAATCTCTTCTGAAGCGAAGCCTACTATTTTTTTCAAATGGCAGGATTACACTTCTGGCCTTTTCAAGAAGGAGATAGATATGTGTGGAGGTGGTACACCTGGCAAATTGGCTTTTAATTCACCTTCCTAATCAACACTCGGGAACCTACGTTTGTTGTTGTTTTTTTCTGGATACTTACAACGTGGTAGACAAGGAAACATGTAGACACACTTCCCCGAAAGACAAGAAGTCCCAGGAAAGTATATCAAATCACCTTGTGCATGCAAAACAAAGTCTCCTAAAGGACATAGCAGGTCTCTAACCCCTATTAAATGGTAATAAGTAGTGGATCCCAGTTTTGGGGACTACAGGGAGCTACTCTAACCAGAAGAATTATATCTTCTAATCTTATCATATAATGGCCTCTTCACAGTTAATTCTCATATCATTTACTTAAATTTAAAAAAATTGTAACTTTTACATGTGTAGATCTTAATGTCTGAAGGAAAAGTCTGTGAAAAAGAGCTGGGTTTAGCTAGATTATTTGGAAGAGGTCTGAGGAAGCAGGAGTGGGCATAGGAGTATGGGACAGCAAACATGGAACAGCCACAGAAAGATGTTTGCTTATTAAGTTACTGCTGCAAGCTACTGGACTCAACACACCTGCGCCCTCTAAGTCTACACACAGGCCTGTCTGAAGGACAAGAGGCTCTGTCATTTGTTTCCCCCGCACTTGTGTACAACCTCCCATCCCCCATTAGTTGAAGGCTATTGCTGGGAGTATTAATTGCGCCAAACATCAGAGAAAGCCCTCAGGAAAAAAGCAGAAAGATAGAGTCATGAAGGATATCTGAGGTTAGATTCTGTTTCTCAACACAGAACAGTCCATCATAGTTATTGTTGGTGTCAGAGGTGAGTGGAGGGAAGATGGCATAGCGAACAAAAAATGACTGCTCCACTCAATATGTGTCCATTAATCATTGTCATGCCTTTGCAACTGTGCACACACCATGCACACTGCACAGCAAGGAGGTGTGTGATGTTTAACCATTTACCCTGCTTTTACTTTCAACAATACCAATGCCGTTTTAGCTTTTGCTAATACATTATATCATTATCCCACTTCCTGTGTAATGTCTACCCAAATCGGAATACTGTCTCCCATTCAGATGAATTGAGTATCTAGCTCATAATATTTTCTATCTCCACTTCTGTCACTGTTGTTACCATTGAAATAAACGTATCTCTTCCACAGATATCCATTTCCACGGTAAACACTTTGCTCATCATAACAACTACACCGATTTCAATATATTAGATTCAGAAATCTTCCTCAGGGGGTACTACTGATATCACCAGTCCACGTATTGAAATTGTACTCATTTCAATAACTTTCTGAGATATTGTTTCATCTAAAATGTTAACCCCATAATTATTTCTTGGTTCATCATCCCCTTTATATATTCAAAACATGTAATGGTCTTTATATTGCTCACTTAATCTCACCTTTAAATACCCCTATATTAATTTTTTCCCTAATTATACTCACCTAGTGACAACAAATCTAGGTTAAACCACAAGCATCCACATCATGTCAGTCAAAACTGAGGAATTAAGTGTTGATTTGGGAGATGGCACAGTACTCCTGATATTTCTCATGTTATAACCATGATACTGACCCTTCACATATATATTTTTTCCATTTTATTTAGCTTTCTCATTTTTCTGATTAACTATTTTATTTTTTTATTTTCCTTGAAAAACTCTAACACAGACTCTCCTCCTGCCCATAATCTCATCTTTTACCTTTTTACTTTTATTTTTAAAAAATATATTTTATTGATTTTTTACAGAGAGGAAGAGAGAGGGATAGAGAGTTAGAAACATCGATGAGAGAGAAACATCGATCAGCTGCCTCCTGCACACCCCCTGCTGGGGATGTGCTTGCAACCCAGGTACATGCCCTTGACTGGAATCAAACCCGGGACCCTTCAGTCCGCAGGCCGATGCTCTATCCACTGAGCCAAACCGGTCAGGGCTACCTTTTTTTTTTTTTTTAAATCCTCACCAGAGGATTTTGTTTTTAAGAGAGAGAGAGAGAGAGAGAGAGAGAGAGAGAGAGAGAGAGAGACATTGATGTGAGTGATGCATTGATTAGTTGCCTTTTCTGTGCCCCCCAACCAGGCCAAGGATTGAACCTGCAACCCAGGTATTTGCCCTTTACTGGGACTCCAACCCATGCCCCTTAGGTGTTCAAGCTGATGCTCTAACCACTAAACAACACCGGGCAGAGCAACACTTCTACCATTTAACTTAGAGAAAATATGGAATAAATTAAATGGACACTATATAAACTGCCCTATTTCGGCACTCTTATTTTCCAGTTTCTTTCATATGGATGGGAGGTATATCCCTGTCCCTTTCAAAGGAAAAGGAATTCTTTAGTGTCTGGATTCCAACTGCTCTTGTTTTAATTTTCTTGCATTATCCCTTTCTCTCACCCACATGAATCATTTTCAGGAACATTCAACATGCTCCAGTATGTTCCATCTTGAATTAAAGAAAAATAATTAAATGCTATAGATATCCCTGAAGCCATACCCGCTTCTAGCTATTGTTTTCTTCTTCGGCTATCATTGACAGAATCATCATTGTAAAATTTTCTTCACTTATTGACTATTTTATTTAACTTTTATTGATTTTAACATTCAAAAGATAAGCTTTCCTCCTTTAGTGAAACAGCTTCTTTCAAGATCAATAAAAACTTAAATGTTATCGTCCATTGGCCGAAAGATTTATTATTAATCACAGTTAAATAACTATGAAATAGTATTTAAAGACAAATTTGCATTTTTAATAGCAACATTGCTAGGATAGATAGTTATTTCAAGGAACACAAATTATGTATTAAATGTATATAAATGTATATTTATAAAATATTAAATCAAAATACATTTAAATATAAAATAATATTGCTTTACTACATTGACTAATCATGTAGTCATGGGAAGTTTATATTTTTAGAAATTCTGGTTTCATTATTAATAGGCCATCACAATATAAAATGTCAAAAACAGTAATTTTAACTATTATCTTAATATTAAGACATTCTTGTATGTTTTCTTTTGGTTTTTATTTTTTTACTTGTCATATGCTCCCTAAATACCGACTACATGCCTCAGTTATTTTGGAAATCTATCATAAATTTATTAAAAAAGTAAAATATTTTCTTGTATATCTTCTAAAGTGAGACATTAATAGTGAATTTATAACACTCTTAAGATTTTAATCACCTTTATGATTTTAATATTTATATCACCTTTAGGATTTCAAGTTTTTGTCTTGTTTTGTTTTTATTGATTTTTAGAGAGGAAGGAAGATACATTGATGAGAGAGAAACATCATCCAGCAGCTGCTTCCTGCATGCCCCCTACTGGGGATTGAACCCCAAACCCAGGCATGTGCCTTGACCTGGAATGGAACCAGTGACCTCTTGGTTCCTGGGTTGGTGCTCAACCACTGAGCCACACAGGTGGGGCACAAGTTATTTTGTGTTTATTCAGGTAAATTTATGTGAGTCTGTATATTGCAAAGTGTGTTGTTGTTTTTGCAGAATTGGTTGTACTATATACCCATATGGTGAAATTTCTTAAAATAAGAGACAGTGCACTTTTAAAAAAATATATACATATATTTTTAATTTTAGAGAGAGAGGAAGGGAGAGGGAGAGAGAGAGAGAGACATATATTGATCAGCTGCCTCCTGCACACTCCCTACTGGGGATAGAGCCTGCAATCCAGGCATGTGCCCTGACCGGGAATCAAACCAGCAACTTTTTGGTGCATGGGACAAAGCTCATCCACCTGAGCCAAACCAATAAGGGTTCGGTGCACTTTTTGAAAAGTATTATAGAAGAAATTTAAAAATGCATATTAATAATTTAATGTCATTTATAATATATTTTGTTAATGAAAGATTTAAATGTTAACCTTTTAAAAAGATAAATGATAAAAGATTTCACAGAAATGAAATATTACTACATAGATTTTCTTTATGTTCTTAAAAATTATTGGACATGTACAATATACCAACTTGACTAATGTGTACCTGTCTTTGGAGCACCAAGTATAAATTAACTTAATTGCTTAAAATATACATTATTACCAAATGAAATAGAAATCATAAAGACATGAAGTAAGTTACACACCTTTACAACATGAACAGAAACTGTTCAATATCGCATTTTAGGAAATTGAGTGTAGGATGGTGAAGGAACATTCATTGCAGCTGTTTGTGAAACCCCATATTTTAAATTATCTTTACAGAATGCTTAGATCTTTTGAATTTCATACTGATAATACTGACATATACAACATTTTTATCCCTTTTGGTTCAGAGTTTAGAATAACATGAATTTCAAATAATCTTTGACATAAGGATATGGTGTTAAATGATCTAGCTGCCATCAGAATGAGAAAGAAGCAAACACGCGAGCTGATAGTGACTTCCCAGCTCCTGATCCTTTATGGATGAGCCAGTTCCTTCCCAGACTGATTACTCTGTCATTCATGGGAGCCTATCTTTTCTGGGGCTGTCACACTTGGTCTTTGACATTAACAATAAGATTAGTGCCAGCGCTGACTGTCACAACACCAGCCAGTGTCTAGAGAAAGATAGTAGGGAGCTGGCTCTTACGCAATTACAGTTAAAGGCAAACCAATGAACCTGTACATCCAGTCATTCTGTAGCTATATCTAGGGGGAAACATTGCAGAATTTATAGTACTTTTTAAAAAATATGTTTTTATTGATTTTAGAGAGCAAAGGAGAGGGAAGTTGGCTGGGATGTGCTAATACCTGGAGGCTTGACTGGCAACTATCTGCTTCCAACATGATTCAGGTAGTTGGGAGAATTTATCCTCTTGCAGCTATAGGGGGATTTACTTGTGGTTTTTAGGCCTGGACTCACCTCCTAGCAGGGGTGGGCAAACTTTTTGACTCGAGGGCCACAATGGGTTCTTAAACTGGACCGGAGGGCCGGAACAAAAGCATGGATGGAGTGTTTGTGTGAACTAATATAAATTCAAAGTAAACATCATTACATAAAAGGGTACGGTCTTTTTTTTTTAGTTTTATTCATTTCAAATGGGCCGGATCCGGCCCACGGGCTGTAGTTTGCCCACGGCTGTAAAGCCACCATGGTTCCTTGTCATGTGGCCTTCTCTTAGGCCCTTTCAAATATAGCAGCATCCTGCATCCAAGCCAGCAAGGGAGTTTCCAGTCTGCAAATACTGAGACTTATATAATGTAAACTGATCAGTAGAAGCAATTCATGGGCTTCACCCTAATTCAGGGATGTGGCCTATTGAGAATCGCACTAGGGCCAGGACTACACAATACTTATGAAGATTTTTTTTGTTTTGTTTTGTTTTTGAAAGTTACTATGCTTTTAAATTAGTAAGAAAGATGAACAAACAGATTGATATGACAGTTCAGTTTTTCTCAGGATATGAATGAGTTTTTAGAACAGAAGAATGTCTAGTTCAGAGAATTTCAGAAGGTAAAATTCAGCCATAATTTATAGTTGGAACTTTGTGTGTACACACACACACACACACACACAAAGTTTTAAAACATTAAGCATGCAATCTTTGAGGGTAGAAACTGCGCTTTATTCCATTGGCTCTTCAAAATCAACCCTTCTCCATCATATTCTGTGTCTCAGGAAGCTAAACTTTATGAAATACATCAATGCACTCATGTGTTGTCTGGCTTCCACTTGGATTTGGTCAAAGGGAGGTACATGAGCTAGCTCAGAGTGAAGAAAGAGACTGAAGTAGAAAGAATAACTGACTTTTTAGAATCTCCTCCTAATTGTCAGCCACTACTCTTCCTGTTTTATAGTGACTACTCCCTCTTTCTGCCTCTACAGGCCAAAAGTTAGTTTCCTGTGGTAGTTAACTATGACCTAAGTCCTTATTAATTGTCCACATCTTTAGAAAGAATCCTGACAGAAAACATTACATTTATGAATTAGATTGTTTCTTACTCACATAGCATCTTAGATCCAGTTTCCCATCCTCCAGTTTTCCATCTAGTGACATGATAAGATCCAAATGTCCACCTGTTCATGCAGTGGGGTTCGACCACAGGGAAGGGATCCTGAAATCATGAAACTCAAATTTTATTTATGGTGGCTGGCATATCAGCCCAATCTCCCCTCAGGAGAGAGAACTTTACTGTGGAGAAAACTCAAATAATCTTCTCAGAGAGCTGTGAAATCCTCCCTATAATGTAAGCAAAAGACAAATGGTTCTGTGGGAGGTAAATATTTAAATATCTATAGAACAATACATAATCCCTAATTTCCAAGATATATTTGCCATTTGATCATTTTTAACAGTTTTTTAGTGCTTGTATAAAAGAGTATTCATGGAGATTTGTCTTCCAACCCCATTTATTCAATTTTTAGCACTTATCACTATTCTTTTTCCTGCTGGGGTCTTGTCTGATGTAGCTAATAAGTAGTTGAACTGAAACTTTAACCCATACAACCGGCCTCCAAAGGCTGACTTGTTAAACACAATGGTTTATGTCCTGAATCTATGGACATTATTCTGTCAGCTGCAACAAGTGAACTATTTGCTTAAAAACCTTCTAGCTCCTACACTTGCAGGATTCTGTAATTGAATTATTATTTTCAACATCTTCCTAACAAAATAGTCTGGAAAATATGGGCATAAAATGAGAGATATAAATAAGTTAGAAACAACACTATAGTTCTTAACTTAAAATTATATTCAGTGAGTTCAGCATTTCTTTTTGATTCCAAAAAAATTGTATGTGAACCAGTCACAAAGACATCTTGTTATTCTCTAATCTTCTATTGTGTTTGTTATAGGTGATTTTTTTCAGTTCACTATCCTTTGCCTTCACTTAGACTGTAATAACAACACAGAAATTATTTTCCAAATAAAATAACCTGGTATTATTCTGTTTATAAGTATTAAATAAAAGTTTAAATGAATGGTAATAAGAAGAGTATTACTCATTTCTTTGTCTTTTGCAAAATCCAGGCTAGATTATTTATCTCATTTCTTCTTTTCAGCACATAAAATGGATACTTTTCACAGCCTCACATGCATTTACATTGGGGCCTAATAACTAGGTCTGCCCAATGCACTGTGGTTGTAATTGATGTGCACCACCTCCAGATGTGTTCCAAAAAACACTTTGTCTTATTTTTAAGTGTGTCTTCAGCCATCTCTCTATTATGTCAGTCTTAAAAGTAAGATGGAGAATAAATCCCTAGGTCAATACTTGGAAGATATCTACCAAACTGAATTTGACAATAGCACTGAAGTATGACATAGTGAAAAAAAAATATTATACTGTAAAGCCAATGAGATCTGGGATTTGTTTTTTAAAATAACAAATAAAATAAAATAAAATACTCTAGCTAAACACCTAACTTCCTTCCACTATCTTCCATTTATATTGGTAACAGCTATTAGTGGTAGATAATGGCAAAATAAGTCAGGTATTATTTCTGTTTCAAAATAATCCTGCATCTGTATTATCATGATTATCATCATGATCATCATCTTCATCATCATTATCAGTATTAACCTACTTGACTTCCAAATAGCCAAATGCTCTACCTAATAAGATCATATATTATTGAAAGAATTGGAATATCCTGAGATATCTCTTGTATTATTTTAGACAAGTTTATTGAGGTCTCTTGAGATGAATAGTCCAAACTTGAATCTAAATGATTCCACCTTGGCCACAGTTAAATAGGCATTTTCAAAATGAGCTACATTTAACTCTTCATCATCAATTGATTTCTTTCTCTTTACATTCTTCACATGTTCTTTCATTTGATGTTTCTCTTATGTTAAAGTTGAATTATCAGAAACATAATCATAATAACTTCAAATTCCTTTTTTATTAAAAAAACCTTATGGTTGTATATAAACCATTAATCAAAGCACTCTAAAGTTTTCTAACCAAATGAAATAACTACATTTTCCCCCAAGGTAGTTAAATATTTGCCAATCTTCAAATATGTTGAACAATAGCATTTCATCCATGTTATTCATGGATGAACATATTTGCATAAAGAAAACTATGGTGAGTGTTTTTTTGTTTGTTTGTTTTTGTTCTCATTTTTATATAAAGAAAAATGACCTTTGGGAAAGACAAAGTCCTAATGCAAACAGGCAATTGCAACTATAGGTTCCACTTATAGGAAAAATAAGTAGACGTGGGAATGTTAGCAGATAAGTAAAACATGATAAAAATTAAAATATTGCCCTAGCTGGTTTGGCTCACTGGATAGAGCGTTGGCCTGGGGACTGAAGAGTCCCGGGTTCGATTCCAATCAAGGGGATGTACCTTGGTTGCGGGCACATCCCCAGTAGGGCGTGTGCAGGAGGCAGCTGATTGATGATTCTCTCTCATCAATGTTTCTACCTCTCTATCTCTCTCCCTTCCTCTCTGTAAAAAATCAATAAAATATATTTTTAAAAAATTAAAATTTTGAATGTTTATTGATGGAAACAAAATGTGTTGACTGCATTAATGAGCAAGTATTTTATACATAAACTAGTGAAACTAGATTGAAGGAAAAGTTAAGAGGTCTTATTGGAAAGCTATTCTGTGCCCAGATGCTCTATTAGGTGGTGAAGGGGTTTTCCGAAAGATATGCAGAATCGTTATTGAAATCCTTTGAAGAGAGACAAGAAAAACCCTTCCAAATAATGCTCTAAATACAGCCCTGCTCCATTGCCTATTGACAATACTATTTTTCTGAGTAATTCTCTGAAAAACTGCTCTGAATATCTCTTTTTCCCTTTCTTTAGTGACATTATTGGCATTTACCCTTCATAGACATAATTATCCTTCCAAAATAAATGATGTTAAGTGTGGTTTTGTCTTAATGAGTACTTCTAATTTCTTTCCCAATGATTATGGGAAGTTTGAGAACATTACAGTCATTGAGTTAATTAATATGGTTGATAAAATCTTTTTGAAATTTTATGCAATTTTAAACTAAATATCTTTTTGTCTATCACTCAGCCTATCACTCTACACGTGATATAATTTATATATAATTTATTATTTCTGATGAGGTAAAATACTTATGAGCAGATGTCTGAGTGAGGGTATGTTCCAAGATATCTTGGGCAAGAGCATTCCAAAAGAAGGAACAGAAATTTGAAGTCTCAGTGATATTTGAGGTAGGCACCTGGTTAACTTTCCCAAGAAACTGGGGAAAGAAAGAAAGCCAGAGTGATTACAGAAAACTAAGTGAGTGGGTGAGTCAGAAGATAAATAGGTTCAGCTCATATGTCAATATCTGAATCATGTTAAAATACTAGATTTTATTGAAATGAAATTTTTGGAAAGGTTTGAGCAGATATACACTTATAAGATTATTCTAGTTTCTATATGAATAGGAGAGACTAGAAAGGCAAGAATGGATACAAAGAGGGCAGGTAAGATTATATTATTCAGAAGAGAGATGACAGTTTTTGGGATTAAGGTGGCTGTCATGAAGGTGAAATGAGAAATGGTCAGAATCTGGATATTATCAAAAGACAAGGCAATTGAATACCCTAATGGACTAATCATAGATGTAAGAGAAATTAAAGAGTAATTTTATGCATTTGGGCCTGAAAAGTGGATGAATACAATTGAAAATAATTGAGATGGAAAAATTGAGGCAAGCAGATATGGAAGAAAATAATTATCTCTTGACATGTTGTTTTTATCAGACATCCAAGACGAAATAATGAAATATTTAGTAAACAATTGGATATATATCTGAAATTTAGAAAAATGGTCAAAGCTGGAGATATGAACTTTATAGTTATCACCATATAGAAGTTGTTTAAATATTTCAGTAAAGACAATATCAATGGGAAAATGGGTTTAATTAGAGCAGAAACAAAGTCTGAGGACTTGTACTGTAGGAACTCCAATTACGTGAGCATCACGCTGTTCTTTGATAGTCCAAAAAAAACATGTGGGGGACCAGGGGGAAAAGACATAGCCTTTATCACTTACACATTAGGGAAGACCAGATGGTGGCAGATGGGGTGAGTTTTGGCACAGGTTCTGCCAGAGACTTATCTAGCAGGGGGGGGGGGGGGGGGGTGAAGGGAGCTACAGAGAGTCTGATGACACTTGTTAGCCAACAAGGATGTGGAAAACATTTGGATCTGTGCTGCTCTGTGTCTTTTGGCCACTGGCCAGGCATATACTGTTCCACTGATTAGGAGCAGGGGTTGAGCTATATTCTCACTTGACCCCACAGGACTAAGCCTACACTTTGAGATATGAAGATAAAATGGAATATCTGGTAGTTTGGGAGTACCTAGGTACTCTAAGAAATGTCATTCTTTTCTGATTAGTTCTATTTCTTCAGTAAATTGAGAAATGAGCAAGCAAGATGAAAGTGTGTGCCAGGGAAGGCTACTAAAGACTTAGTAGAGTGTGAAATGTATAAAATATTGGAGTGTAGGAAAATATAAAGATTAAAAAAATGAAAAGTGATTGACAATCAACATTGTGATGCCTTCTTGGATTGTGTAATGAATTTAAAGTCAGCATGATTGTGTGCTTTTTATCAGCATTATTCAACTATTTAGCAACCGTTAAAGAAAAGGCGGGAATTTGAATTATTGTTTATACCTTCCCTAAAATGTTTGACAGAGAGCAAGGAATAAGATAGTTGCTTATATATTTACCTGAGTAATTATAATGGTGGTTAGCGAGAGAAGTAAGAAAATGAGTGGGTTGGTGAGTGTGGAGGAAGAGAGTGGAGAGTGATAGGGGAGGGAAAGGACAGAGATTGTAAGGACCATGGATTTGAGGTTCTGGTAGAATTCCAAATTGTTAAATTGGAATTCTATATTGAGTGATTTGGAAAGTTAATATCTGGTACTCTGAACATCAAATGCTTGAAACTGAAATTTTAAGACACAGCAAGGTCTTCTTTTAAAAAAAAATATATATATATATATTTTATTGATTTTTTACAGAGAGGAAGGGAGAGGGATAGAGAGTTAGAAACATCGATGAGAGAGAAACATCGATCAGCTGCCTCCTGCCCACCCCCTACTGGGGATGTGCTCACAACCAAGGTACATGCCCTTGACCAGAATCAAACCTGGAACCCTTCAGTCCACAGGCCGACGCTCTATCCACTGAGCCAAAACGGTTAGGACGCAAGGTCTTCTTGAGTTTGACTATGGGAGTCGATCAACAGATGGATTGAAAGATAAGGCATTGAAGGGAGAAGAAGTCTCAGACATAAAAAAAATAGGATATTTAATGGAAACATCTATAACAATTGATATAATGCTGCGGGAAGCCGGTCCATCCTTGCTGCTTGACACAGTCGCTGCAGGAAAGAAACATCTGCACAGCATATGTTTCAAGGGACCTGGCATATATAGCATATTGTTCTTAATATGTTTGCTCTCCTTAGCACCATGTGTTTTAACCAAGGTCACCTCTCCGAGAAAGGTTGTTTCCCCAGGTGGGGATTTTTCCCTGAGGTTAGGGAGGGGATACAACCCTTTAATTAAGTGCCAGGCGGGTAGTTAAGCTACATCATCTTTACTCCCTGGAATGGAGATAAGAAACGCCCTAACCTTTGTAATAGAAATTGACAGGATTAAAATCGGCTGGTATAAATACGGATGTAACAAGACAATAAACATCAGATCCTCATCAGATCCTGATCAGTTCCTAACCAGAACTTGGCCAGAACTTCCTTGGAGTTCCTAACCAGAACTTCACTGGAGGTCTTGACCAGATGCTGGCTAGAGATCCTAACTAGGCTGCTGATCAATTGAAGGCTGTCTCCATGTCATTCCTTCTTCGCCGACTCCGTCCACACCTTTGGGGACCCCTGGACCTGCTGGGGTTGGACCCCAGCATAATGCAGGATAAAGGTTGGGAAGGAAATGTGATACCAGTCTTTGGTAGATGGCTAAAACAATGGGGGCTAGTGGGGGGAATAGATTTGTACTCTCTACTTCACAGTGAGTAGATAGAGAAGTTTAGAAATCAGGAGAAATCAACATTCAAAATGTCAATAAGGACTAAGGAGGACTCTTATTCTGTCTCCATGCTCTATTAATGTGAGATATGGGAGAAAAGGAAAAACAACAGACCACTTATGGAAGTTGCACAGAACACATTAATGTTAAGTGACAACCAGTTTTGGGTAGAGAAATATTAAGTGACAGGAAGATAAGAAATCCCATAGAGGATATTAAAAACTGCTGCTGGTAGAGTTCAGAGATAATGGATTATTTTTAAAAATCAATTAATTTAATGTTAATTAAATTCATTGGGTGACATTGGTTAATAAGATTATATAGGTTTCAAGACTAAAATTCTATGGTACATCATCTGTATATTGCATTGTGTAACTTTGTAGAATGTGACATTGAACCAAATTTAAAGGTGTATAAAACTATATAGAGATAAAATGGTTCAAATTTTGAGTTTTTATTTTTATGGTAACTGAGGTAAATAGAGATAAGGCTTAACTGGGTTACTCTTGATGGTCTCTAAGAGGGGCTTGAATAATCAGTTAATATTAGGACTTCTTTGTTGGCATTAATCCCTTAGACTGAACACCAAAACTAAATTGGGTATTTTAACCTATCTTTGTTATTTTTTTTTCATTCTAGTTACAACTAATTTGCACAGATTATTTTTATCTTTCCTAAACAGTAGCCAAATAACACTACCTAAATCAATGCAAGTGGCCTTTCTTAAATTACAGTTCAGTTTCTAATTTGCTCTTTGTTAAATCATATTTCTGCACAAAATATTAATATTCAACTATTTTCTCAACTAACTCAAAGTTCTAAGGTTCATTTATCTGAGACTAAGAGAAAATAGTATTGACTGTATCTCTAGTTACTTTTTCTTCTTTATATATATTCTTACTTTTAAAATATTTTTTGTTTCATGTTGCAAAATTTGTTTATTTATTAATAATTTTCTAAGATCCATATTTTTGTCTTACTTGGCTATGCTACATTTTCTTGTTCCCTTCTTTGAAGTTTTTTGTTCTTATTTTTATCATTTCCTTTCCTCTTTTAATTTGGCTTTATTCTGTTGCTCAAAATTTTATAGTTGAATACTTAGACTATTTTTAAAACTTGTTCTTAGTTTCTGGTAAACATTAAAGAAATGACACTGTCACACAGAGTGATTTTGTAGTACTTTAATTGACCTTATATTTTAATTATTTTATAATTTACCTATGCTTTCTTATTTAGCTCAAGTAATTATTATATTATACTTTCTAGATATGTTTTATAAAAATTATATTTATTGATTTTTAATTTAATCAGTTTTACTGTCAGAGAATAAAACTCTATAGATATTTTTGAGGCTTCCCTCAAGACCTAATATATGTTTGGCTTTTTTAAATTATATTTTTATTGATTTCAGAGAGGAAGGGAGAGGGAGAGAGAGATAGAAACATCAATGATGAGAAAGAATCATTGATCGGCTGCCTCCTGCATGCGCCCTACTGGGGAATGACTCTGCAACCTAGCATGTGCCTTTGACCGGAATCAAACCTGGGACCCTTCAGTCTGTAGGCCACCCTTGACCGGAATCAAACCTGGGACCCTTCAGTCTGTAGGCCAAAGCTCTATTCACTGAGCCAAACTGACTAGAGCTACACGTTTGGCTTTTAAAAATATTCATTTGTGTTCCAAATATTATACATAAATTTTATACATATACAAGTAAAATAGTTTGGCTGGAGTTACATACTACAACATGAATACATCTTATAAAACATTGTGGAGTAAATAAAAAGCAATACAAATTAGATTAGCAAACAAATAAAATACAATAACAACTATAGGAAAGGGGCTTTGGATGGATTGTCAGAAAATATTAAGAGATTCATCTGCATTATTTACTAATTATTGATTGAAAACATGGAAGTGTCAAACCGAATTCAAGGCTGCCTAGACAATAAGTATTCAACTGGGGTTCTAGTGTCTATAAATTTTATTTCACAACATACTTCATGGAATGCACTGATATTTTAACAACACTATTCTATATGCTGGTTATAAATAAGTGGGGGGTCCCTCAGCCTGGCCTGCCCCCTCTCACAGTCCTGGAGCCCTCAGGGGTAGGAGGCGACCCAGCGATCAGGGGAAGGCGATGCCCCCATCACACCTCTGCTGCTGCTACTGCAGTCAGTGCAAGCCTCGGCCAGCCCTGGTTACCTGAGCCTCGGGCTGCCCTGGGTGGCTTGGGGGGCTGAGGGAACTGGGGGACTCTGGAGGCAGGTGTGAGGAGCGGCTGGACCCGCCTGGGGGTGGGCCCGGCCATGCTGCGCCTGCCACCCCAGGGGGCTGTGGGGACTGGGCACCACAATCTTGTGGCTGTGGGCGCCGCCATCTCTGAGGGCGTGGCAGTCAATTAGCATATTCTCTCTTTATTAGATAGGATGTAGTTGGTACTGGATAAATTTGCATGTTTATCTGTGTAAATCATTATTCAGAAAATTTTACATAGCTATTCCACTTACTTTTCTATTGATAACGTGTTTGAGCATTATATACTACTAGGGGCCAGATGCACGAAATTCATGCACAGGTAGGGCCCCTAGGCCTGGCCGCTGATCAGGGCCAATCGAGGCCTTCTTTTCCCTGGCTGCTGGCTGCTGGCCAGGGCCTTCCTTTATTCTGAACCACCCCCTGGTGGTCACTGCATGTTATAGAGAATGGTCAAACTCCTGGTGGGTTGAACTCTGGGTCAGTCGAACTCCTGAGGGGACAATTTGCATATTAGCCTTTTATTATATAGGATTAAGGAAAATAACAGTTTAGAGATTATGAGCCAGGACCAGAGGAACCAACTTGACAATGGCAATCAGGAATCATTTTGCTAAAATGTATGATGAACTTGGCTCCTAAGCACACCAGCGTAATGCCAAACCCATAAGGGCATGTGTTCCATAAGGGCCATGGGGACACTGAGACTAGGCAATACTTTAGATTTTTATCTGTGATTATTTCCCTTAAAATAATAGAACAGTTATTGCTCACATAAAGTTATTGATAGCAAGAGTTTAAGAACTAGGCTGCATTTCAGATTGTGCCCAGAAAGCTCTGCATTACTCAGAAGAAGAATCTGAGGGCTAGTAAAGCGAAATGAATTTCCAAATACCTCAAAATAATGTGGAGTACAGACTAACAAATCTACCAAAATGTTGAGTCCCATAAAATTCAATACAATATAAAAGGATATATTCTTTAGCACATTGTAACATGGCTTGATAGATTCAAATGAGTTGGGGTGTGCATGCGCATGTGTGTGCATGTGGGGGGGCTGTGTTTGTGTAAAAGAAAGAGAAACAGTTGGAACTGAATTTTTTTCTATTACAATTTTAAAATGGTTGTGTAAATTTCGTAAGTATTCAAAATGTGTTATTTTACCAGTAGAAATGAATCTATGCAATCAGGAAAAGTGGCTACCTCTGCCTAGAACGAGTCCCTCTCTAGCACCATCAGATGTAGATATTAAGCCTGAGTGGCTAGTGCATATACCATCCTCAGTGATAAGGCTCCCCTCTGGACCTCATTATCTTTCAAGCCAGCTCAAAGGAGAAGTTAGAAGGTCATTTTCATCCCATTTTCTTGGCTTCTGTGTAAAGGTTTGGACACCTGCTTATCAAGAGCTAAGGTGATGGTTGGTCTTTGACAAAAGCAAATATAGAAAATAGAAAAAAAATCATAGAATGAAAGGACATATTCAAATATTTTTAAATTGTTGCTGATATCTTGTCAGTTCATTTATTTGACAGAGACAGTGCTAATGAATTTATATCAACCATAGCATTTAATATGCACAATGGAACTTCAGGTAGAAACTATCTTTATTCATAATTTACTTTGGCTCACAGAATAAGATGACTGGACTGTTTTACTTAAGAAGTAAGAAGCAACTTTTTAATCAAGTCAGCTGCCTCTGGAGGCCATGTTCTAAAACAACTACACGTCTTCAACACTATTATACAGGGGTGGTTAGCAACATTTAAATGAAAGTCTTTCTCTTTAGGAAACACAAAGATCCACTTCGCCAAATATTCTATGACACCATATTTTCTTAAAGAACCATTTGTACATGATTCAGAAGCAATTTTAAAAAATTATGGTTTTGATTATTCAATATAATCAAAAGTTCTGATTGATACAGTCTCTGTCTTTATATTGCCATCCAAATAAATCCTGTTGTTATAAGCATTGTAATGAACCAGTAATGGAAAGAGATCTAATAAATGTTTGCTTATCAAATAGCAAAATACCCATTTTTTAAAATATTTTTTTTATTGATTTCAGAGAGAAAGGGAGAGGAAGAGAGAGAGAGAGAGAGAAGCATCAATGATGAGAAAGAATCACTAATCGGCTGCCTCCTGCATGCCTCCTACTGGGGATCAAGCCTGCAACCCGGGCATGTGCCTTGGACCAGAATCAAATCCAGAACTCTTCAGTCCACAGGCCGATGCTCTATCCACTGAGCAAAACCAGTTAGGGCAAGATACCCATTCTTTTTCCCAATGATTTCTTTTCACAGCAATCAACTTGTCTTCACTGGATTGTGGAAATTATGGAGAGTACTGTGTTGAATTATAATCATTTCAGGCCTTGCTTATAAAGAAAACCTGTGCTCAAAAATTACTTCAGAATTACCAAAACTTCTGATTTAAAACATACACATTTTAAAATGTATTAATTGTTGATAACACATCACCCCAAATTTGAGACATAAAACAGCAATCATTTTATCATACTCATGGTCTTTGGCAGGGATTCAGGCCTAGTTCAAGTAGGCAATTTATCTGTTTTGTGTGCTCCATGTGCTTTTAATAAGTTGCCTGATGGAATTCAGTTGGCAACTGGGTTGGGTGGGCTGCAGGGTCCAAAGAGGCTATGCTCACGTATTTGGCCCATTGCCTGAATGAGTGGAAGTCTGAACTCAGCTGAGATGCTCTGTTCCTATTATTCATGAAGACTTTCCATGTGGTCTCACTATCTCCATAGTTGAACGTCTTACATTGCTAGTGAGAGAAGAAGTTTAAGATCCCCAAGCTCCTAAGGACCAGGCCTGAAAATTGCAATGGCAATTCCTCTGCCACACAGCATGGGTAAAAGCAGTCCCAGTATCTGTCCAGATTCAGGGGGAGGTGAAAGACCCATCTCTTGATGTATTTTATATCAAAGAATGGATAGTCATCTTTAATCCACCAAAATAAACAATAAGCTGGGAAACACATTGTAAATAGCTGGATGCCCAATGCACGAAATTCATGCACTCAGGAGGGGCCCTCAGCCTGGCCTGTGCCCTCTTTCTGGGAGCCCTCAGGGGATGTCCAACTGCCGTGGAGGCGGGAGAGTAGCTCAGGGCTACTGGCTGAGCAGCGCTCCCCCTGTGGAAGCACACTGACCACCCAGGGGCAGCTCCTGCATTGAGCATCTGCTCCCTTGTGGTCAGGGCATGTCATAGTGACCACTTGTTCTGCCATTCAGTTGATTTGCTTATTAGCCTTTTATTATATAGGATATGTTGCTTATATCCTGTATCTTGATTGAATATATCTCTGTCTGTTAGAAATGAAAATAATCTGATCATATGGTATATGTGTGTGTGTGTGTGTGTGTGTATATATAATTATATATCAACTTATAAACTTTTCTTAATTATACTAAATATCCTCAATACATAGGAAAGATAAAACATGGCTTTTTAAAATTTGTTGCTGTAGATTAGAGTAATTTCATTGTTACAGAGTTTTAAAAATCATAGGTTCTATTTAAATTTAATTTTATACATTATTTTAAAAACATTTATCCAACTGTAAAATTATTCATTTTTTAAAATGTCATTTTATTTGAAATAAGTTCCTGTACATATATACATATATACTATTTTTTTTTTTTACTCCACTAACAATACTTATACTTGCATTACTTCGAAAATCTTCCTAAAATCTTTAGTGAAATCATTGTAAGAGCTTCAAAATATAGCTCTATCTTCTTCCTTTAATTTTGTAAGGGAAGGAAATTATTTGGTTATCAACCAAAAGCAATGGAAGCTTATATAAATCACTTCAATTTACAGGCATCTTTTGACATTATAAAGCACAAATATCTGCTGACAGCAGACCAGAACTACTTTATTCTGAATGGTTAAATTAACATGCAGACCGGTAACTGGAATCTTTACTTAAAATTCATTAATATGTTCTTAAATATTTTATTTTTTTGAGAACTATCCATGTACAAGAAAGTCAGCATCAGCTCCTGACAGCTGTCCGCTATGTGCTTTTTGTAAACAGAAAATGAAGCAACATCCCAGTCATTCTCTCTGGAAAGACAGCTTTCAGAGCTTTATGCAAATAACATGACCCTCTAGCTGTGGCACATTCTTCAAAAAGACACCTACCTTCAAAAGTGACAGCAAGTAATAATGTGACAAACGAGCATGCAGCCTGCACATGTGCCACATATTTCACCTGGAATCCTTGGATGTGATAAAATTAACGTGACCTCTATTGCCAAGGACATTCTAATCAGTGGAACAGAGCCATAGGAGAAGCAGGATGGAGGGGGCAGTTTCCTCATTTCATAGGCTTTTAGTTAAAGCTTTTAAAATCAATTTTCCTTTGTATTTTTATTGTTTTGGCCTGAGATATACTCACTTAGATCATTGCTATTGTCTTCATTACAAGAAGAAGGAATTGTATTCATTGGTCATCAGGAAGAAAAAGAGAGGGCACCTATGATGTATGTGAGTAATTAGACTGTAGGTAGGCAATATAAAATGTTAATGAATATTGATATTAGGATTAAAGATCTTGGTCGATTGTTATTATAGCCTGCTATACCTTCAGCTTTGTTTTACAATTGATTTTTTTACCCTTTTAGAGAGACAAGACAAATGTTACACCTTTTCTTTTGATTGATGAGACAATTATGCAAAGAAATATAATAAAATATTTCCCGCTGATTTTGCGAAATTAGTAATGTACAAATTAACTGTTTTCAATGTACCCTCACATATTAATGCACCAAGCACAATGTGGAAGCTTTATTGTGCCTTAACTATAGCAAGTGAATTTAAGTAAAAACAATAGGACACTTTTCAGTCAACCTTAACAGACTTGGCAAAAATTAAAAAGTCCTGCACTAAAATAATCTTTGTGGCATCAAGCTAAGATGTAGGCCACCAACTGGTGAGGATTTCAAAATACAGCATAAGTAGATTTAGACATTTGTTTTATAATTTTGAAACTACTGAACAGAATCATATCTTTACAAAATTTGTATTCAGGGTGCTTGAAGATATGTGGAAAATGAATAAGACCTAACAGACATTATGATTACATTTCCACTAATAGGGTTGCTAAAATAATTAAATTGAATTCATCATAAAATAAATATATGTTCAGAACACAAACAAAAAATATTGTTTGATCCCAGGTTCAAAGTAGTACTTGTAACTGATTTTTTATATTTGTTGAATATATATGTAATAATTAACAGGAAAAAAGATTGGGCTTGAATTACTATTTGGACATGACATCAGATGTTGGAAAGGTTAACTATGTACTCCAAGGAAACAAAAATAAATTACTTGATTACCAATTAATTTTTAGTATTACTTCTAAAGGTCAAATGGCATTTGAAATTACAAATTTGACAAAAGAATGGGAAAAAAATATCCTCTATTTTACTAGATAGCCCATCTGTTCATGTATTTCTAATTACACATAAAAAGGAGTGGACAAATAAGAAAATTTACTCACTTTATAAAAGTATGTTTGCAAAAGTATGAGATATTTCAAGTGTTCAGAAGAGTAGAAATTTATAGCTCTTTTCTCACTATTACATTTGACAGACATTGAATCATATATATATATATATATCAATTAATTTAATTTTTAAAAATTTATCTTTATTGTTGAAAGTATTACAGATGTCCCCTCCCCATTAGCCCCCTCTATCCCACTCCCACCCCCTCCCCAGACCTTCCCAGCACTATTGTCTGTCCATGGACTATGCATATGTGCATATAAATTCATTAGTTAATCTCTTCCAGACCTGCCCCCGCCCCCCTGCATCCCCCAACGTACTGCATGCTTCAGTGTCTCTGGATCTTTTTGCTTTGTCAATTTTTTTTTTCATTAGATTGAGATCATATGACACTTGTCTTTCTCTGACTGTGATAATTTACTTAGTATAATACTCTCCAGTTATTTATTATTACACTAGAGGCCCGGTACACAAAAATTTGTGCACTCGGGGGTGGGGGGACGGGTGGTCCCTCAGCATGGCCTATGCCCTTTTGCAGTCTGGGATCCCTCGGAGGATGTCCGCCTGCCAGCGGGGAGCAGGCCTAAGCTGCAGTCAGACATCTTTAGCTCTGCTGAGGAGGCGGGAGAGGCTCCCACCACCACTTCTGTACTGGCAGCCGTCAGCCTGGCTTGTGGCTGAGCAGAGTGCTCCCTGTGGGAGCACACTGACCACCAGGGGGCAGCTCCTGCATTGAGCATCTGCCCCCTGGTGGTCAGTGTGTGTCAGAGTGACCAGTCATTCCCAGTTGTTCTGCTGTTAGGGTCAGTTTGCATATTACCATTTTATTATATAGGATAGAGGCCTGGTGCATGGGTGGGGGCAGGCTGGTTTGCCCTGAAGTGTGTCCTGGATCAGGGTGGGGGTCCCGCTGGGGTGCCTGGCCAACCTGGGTGAGGGGCTGATGGCTGTTTGCAGCTGATCACACCCTCTTCAGGGTGGGGGTCCCCACTGGGGTGCCTGGCCAGTCTGGGTGAGGGGCTGAGGGCAGTTTTCAGGCTGGCCAAGCCTCCCAGTGACGGAAGCTCCTAGCCTCTCCTTTTTTCTTTTTTTTATTCTGGGATTTATTTACGTTCTATAATTGAAACTTTGTTGCTTTGAGTGGAGCTCAGAGCCAGGCGGTGGCAAGAGTGAAGCTTGGCTTCCTCCATCATTGGGGAAACAAAGCCTCCTGCTTACTCCAGCTCCGTGGCTACCGGCCGCCATCTTGGTTGAGTTAATTTGCATATAGTTGCTCTGATTGGCTGGTGGGCATGGCTTAAGGCATAGCAAAGGTATGGTCAATTTGCATGTTTGTCTTTTATTAGTGTAGATTTATTTTTATCAAAAGTATGCAATCAAAATTACTAAGGACAATGGCATGTTTTCTGTAACCCAGAGGCAAGTACTTTTTATCATTTTAGCTGTTTAATTTAGTTTTGGCCCTCATGTCTCTAAATAATATGTTTATATCTTTATCTTTCAGTTGTAGACAGTTTACAAATATTTGCATTTGGAGAAAAGGTTTTAGATCTATAACTCATATTAACTCTTAAATATGGGCATATAGCTCTTCCTTATCTTTCCAATAAAATAGCATTATAAATTTTGTGGGCATCAATATGTAGATTTCACATTATAAACCCTGCTGTTCTGACTAAAACCTCAATTTTGCAGATGATTTAACAAATTTCGGATTTAATGGACAAAATTTCTGGCCATTTGTCATATGTGAAAATGAACACCGTTAATTTAAAAATGCTTTTAATCAAGATTGGTTTATAATTAAACTAGAGGCCCACTGCAGGAATTTGTGCATGGGTGAGGCCCTCAGCCTGGCCGGTGGTCAAGGCCTATGAGGGGGGCTGGCTGGCTGGGGGGTAGGGAACGCAGGAGGTTGGCCACCCAGCCCCCCAATTGGGGCCATCAGAGGGCTGACCAGCTGGGAGTAGGGGCCATGGGTGGTTGGCTGTGGGAGTGCACTGACCACCAGGGGGCAGCTCCTGCATTGAGCATCTACCCCCTGGTGGTCAATGCACATCATAGCAGCTGGTCGACTGGTCATTCCAGTCGTTTCAGTTGTTCTATCATAATGGTTGCTTAGGCTTTTTATATATATATATGGATTAACAGGTTAATTAGGTTATTAATTCACTGTTTTTTTAACAAATTTTAGCAAGTAGGCCATACATTGGAAAAAACACTGTAGTAATTTTGCTGACATAACTAGATATTACATATCTACAACTATAGTCTACATATTTAAATCCAAGAGTCACTGCTTGTAAACAATGTTTGGCAAATCATTAGCAGGTGATCATACCACATCAAATGTGGTAATCAGTTCTGTTGGCAAGTGGTGTGACTTACTGCAGTGGTTTCAATGTGTGGTGGCCTATGTTCCCATGGATGCTAGGCCACATGTAAGTCATGTACTTTTGTTTACTAATAATGGCTGGTGAATGCATGCATTTCTTAGACTTATTTAGTATAAATTTAAAAACTACTGTAATGCATATAGAAAACTTTACTTTTCACAGACCATCAATATGGTTTTATAATTATTCATTTATAAAATTAAATTTTAACAATAAAAAAAAATAGTTACAAAAATACCCTGATATTGTTTTGTTGTGTTTTATATTTACCTATGGAGTTAAATTTGTAAATGTTCTTTATTTTATGGTGCTGATTTGAGTTGAATTGTCCTTTCATTTCAGTCTTAACAACTCTCTTCAGTAATTATTGGAGGTTAGGTCTGCCAACCACAGACTCTCTCATTTGTTGTTTATTGTGGGATGTCTTAATTTCTCCATTTTTGAAGGATAGTTTCTAGATAAAGGTTTCTTTGTTGACAGTCTACCTTCCTCTACTTTTGAATATCATGCCCTATTGCCTTCTGACCTTTATGGTTTCTTTATATGATGACATATTTTTCTCTTGCTACTTTCAAGATTCTCACTCCTTGATTAAAAGTTTCACCATTATGAGACTAGTTATGGATCTCTTCCATATAATCCTACTTTTAATTTATTTAGTTTCTTGGGTAGGTGTAGGTTAATATTTTTTTATCACATTTTCAAAGTTTTAAGCCATTATTCAAATACACACACACACACACACACACACACACACACACACACACATTGTTCCTTCTCTCTTTCCCACTCTTACTGTGCATATGTTGTTGCACTTGATGGTGTTTTACAGGTTCTGTCTTCTTTCTTTATTTTTTTTTTCCTCAGACTGGATAATCTTAATTGACTTATTTTGAATTTTATTGATTCTTTCTTCTGTTCAAATTTGCTCTTGAATTCCTCTAGTGTACTTTGTAGTTTTTGTTTATTGTAACCCTAAACTCCAAATTTTCTATTTAGTTCTTTACTCATTTTTTATTTTATATTCTCTATTTAATGAGGTATGGTTACCATACTTTTATTTTATTCTTAAATGTGTTAGTTCTTTCTTTTATTCTTTGAATGCACTTATAATAGCTGATTTAAAATCTTTGTCTAGTTAGTTTAACATCTGTCTTCCCTGTGGGACAATTTCTATGGACTACTTCTCCACTGCCCCTCTCTCATATTGATACCATACTTTCTTGCTACTTTCATTGGTTTATAATTTTTGTAAAAACTTGACTCTTTATGGAATATTCTGTTGCATATTCATATATCAAACTAGATGCCCAGTGCACGAATTTATGCATGGGTGGGGTCCCTCAGAGCGGCAGGTGATTGAGGCCTATCAGGGAGCCAGCCGGCCGGGGAGAAGAATCCCGGGAGGTTGGCCGGCCGGCCCCCCAATCTGGGCCTATCAGGGGTGCCAGCTAGCAGTGGGGATGGAACTTGGGAGATTGGCCAACTGGGCTGGGGGCCAGCAGCTGAGAGGAGGGACCACAGGAGGTTGTCTGGCTGGGGGGGAGGGGCCATAGGAGGTTGGCCAGCCAGGGGGGAGGGGTCATGGGAGGTTAGTCAGCCAGCGGGGGGCAGGAGGGCTGGTGGGAGGTTGGCTGGCTGGCCCCATCCCCCGATTAGGGCTGATTGGGGGATCAGACACGGGAGGATCCACAGGAGGTTGGCTTTGGTAGCGCACTGACCACCAGGAGGCAGCTCCTGCTTTGAGCATCTGCCTCCTGGTGGTCAATATGTGTCATAGCGACTGATTGACCAGTCATTCCTGTCGTTCCAGTCATCCAATTGTAATTGTTGTTTAGGCTTTTATATATATAGACTAGAGGCCCGGTGCACAAAAATTTTGTGCACTTGGGGGGGAGGGGGGGTCCCTTAGCCCGGCCTGTGCCTTCTCGCAGTCTGGGACCCCTCGGGAGATAACGACCTGCTGGCTTAGGTCTGCTCCCGGGTGGCAGAGGGCAGGCCCAATCCCTAGGTGCAGCCCCTGGTAGGGCTCAGAGCAGGGTCGATTGGGGAGTTGGGGCGCTGCCCCTGTCATGCACAGAGCAGGGTGGATCGGGAGGTTGCAATGCCACCCCTAGTTATGCTCAGGGTAGGGCCGATTGGGGGGTGGGGGAACCGTCCCCTGTCACACTCAAGGCAGGGTCAATGGGGAGGTTGCAGCGCCACCCCCGTCACCCACAGAGCAGGGCTGATCAGGGGATTGGGGCGCCTTCCCCTGTCACAAACAGAGCAGGGTGGATAGGAAGGTTGTGATCTCGCCCCCTGTCACACACAGAGCCACAGGACGATCAGGCGGTTTGGTCACTGCCCCCTGTCACGCTGATCCCGGTGCTGGGAGGCATATTACCCTTTTACTATATAGGATAGAGGCCTGGTGCATGGGTGGGGGCCGGCTGGTTTTCCCTGAAGGGTGTCCTGGATCAGGGTGGGGGTCCCCACTGGGGTGCCTGGCCAACCTGGGTGAGGGGCTGATGGCTGTTTGCAGCTGGTCACACCCCCTTCAGGGCGGGGGTCCCCACTGGGGTGCCTGGCCAGTCTGGGTGAGGGGCTGAGGGCCGTTTTCAGGCTGGCGGGTGACTGAAGCTCCCAACCTGTCCTTTTTTTCTTTTTCTTTTTTATTCTGAGCCAGCTTTAGCTCTGAGGCTTGGCTCCAGCTCTGAGGCCTCGGCTGCTGAAAGCAAGTATCTGGTTTGTTTGGGTTCTATAATCGCAACACTGTTTCAACTCCAGCTCTGAGATCCCGGCTGGCTGAAAGCAGATTTCTGGGGTTTTGTTTAGAGTCTATATTTGTAACAATGTTTCAAACTGCAAGCTCAGAGGCTGGCAGCCGCAGGCGGGGAAGATTGGCTTCCTCCGTCACTGAAGCAAGCAAGCCTCCTGTTCGCTTCCAGCTGCCTGGCTGTCGGCCACCATCTTGGTTGGCAGTTAATTTGCATATCGCCCTGATTAGCCAATGGGAAGGGTAGTGGAGGTTCAGCTAATTACCATGTTTCTCTATTATTATATAGGATGTTCCTCTTCCCTAGGGTTTGTTGTTATTCCAGCTTTGTTATTATTGTTAATGCAATTGTAGTTCTAGCCATTTGATCATTTAGTGACTTTCTTAGGATAATTCTGTAAAGTTTGTTTCTTATATATTGTGTGGCTATTAGAGTCACTGTGTGATTAGCTAAATAGTCAGCTAATGATGGCAGGAGATTTCTGTAAGTGTATTGAACTAATAAATCTGTACTCTTCCCCAAAAGACTTGTCTGTGAGTTTGGATATACCTTTAATTCTTAAGCATTTTACAACTGTGCATTATTTTTCTGGCTGGTAAAGGGCTACAAGTATAGCCAAGGTGAGAGATTGGGACCAAATCAAGTATTTTCTGTACATACATAAAGCCCTGCACATGTGTATGACTTTCTAAATGTCCCAGAAAATGGTAGAGCTTTTCAAAGATTCCTCTGAGAATATAACATTTTCTAGGTCTTTCTTTTAAGTTTTGTCCATGCTCTGGTTTATACCACCAGGTAACAGAGCCTCAGACATCTGAAATATTAAAACAAATGCCACAGATTTTTTTCCAACTAGCATTTGAGTATAAGATATTTTCCAAAACTGAGCTTTAAGTACAGACAAATAACAACAATGCCTATGAATGGGTCTTTCTAATAGAGTTGCAGGACAGGTCAAGTACAACAGTGCTCTGGAAATAGGAACTTCTAGTGACTTCATACATTTTCTGCTTCCTTTGGTAATTCCAAAGTTGCTGGTTTCACATCCACTGTATTTGAAAAGTGAGTGTGTGGAACCTGCACAAGGTTGATTTATACTACGAACGCTGCTGTCTGACTAAGATTCAGCAGTTCTTCTTGATTAAACAGTTCTTAGATTTTTGCAAGCCTTTGTCTAATTTGCATAGATCTGAAAATGTTGATTTGACTTTTTTTTTTTTTTTTTTTTGCCCGAGTTTTCCATGCTTTCATAGAAGGATAGATGATGGAATATCTCATTTCACCATTTTAGGTGTTCCACTATATCATTTTATTTTAAATCGTGAGTTTTATTCTGTGAACAGTTTCTTTGCCACCCATTGAACATTAAATAAAAAGCACATATTATTCTTTGATTATCTCATTATGCAGATATTTATCTAATTGGCTTTTGTTTACACTGTGTCACCTTCAATGCTGGTTTTATGGAGGGTTTGGTGACTGATAATAACCACAAGGTAATAGTTTATGTTGGATTCAATGCATAAATAAATAGGTTTTTAAAAATTGTTTTTAACACAGCTGGGGTGAAGACAAGGCACTCCCCTGGAATCACGGATGATACTTTGCTCTCCTTTTGCACAAGAACTTCCCTTATATAGGAATCTCATAGCAAACCTTTCACTATATACAGGTCAAATGCTGTTGCTTCTATGTTTACTTGTCTTTTAATCTGAAATCATAGCACTTAGAATTTTAATTTTTCTTGAATCCCATTAGGCACCACTTTCTTAAATTTGAGCCATGCTTGCTGTAGATTTATCTCTTTCAGCTCAGAGACCTATTGAAATTATTATTAAAGTATTTTAATTTTAATGTGCAACACTGAGGCTTGTGTATAACCTTAGCCCTCCATATTCCAGACTGATTTTATTTTTATTGCAAATATAATTTTTATTTTTCTGCCAAAATTCAATTCAGTAACTACCCATTCTTAATGTATATTTGGATATATTTGCCTACAGGAGAATGTATCAATGACATGACTCCTGACAGCCTTTTCAAACTTCATTTCTTAGAAATACCTTCTTTTTCATATGTACTCTTCAATTCTGTTTTATGAATCTGGATTACACATTTTCTATTCCCTTTGACTTCTAAGAATAATTATAGCTTTTCCAATCTTTCTTTATCATTCAAAGACTTTTCCTTTATGAACTTTTTTTCAAGCTTTATATAATGACTATTTTATTCAAATAATATAAATATTATCTCTTAGTACACTCTTATCCCTTACTGAGTACACTCTGTGCTTAATTTGTTATTGTTTTTTTGTTTGTTTGTTTGTTTTTGTTTATCTTCAGTATTCATCTCAGCTTCTGATTTATATTACACATTGAAAATATGTATTTTCTGAATAAACTTAACATATTATACAGTATGTGATTCAGAAAACTGAAAAATGATAATGGAAGATAAAATAGCATAAGTAAGGTTTACTTGTTTATGGTTTTTATTATTTACAGGGTGAGTTAATTAGTTTTATTGAAATTTATTGCTTTTTATTCATTTGCCTTTCAATAAATGGACTCAAACATCCAAGTAGTTACTCATTTAAAATATAGTTACATTTGAAGTGATCAAAATATCCTATGCAGAATGTGGTTTATTTCAATAAATCTGACTTTTCTAGGTGAGTACCCATGTCCATTAAAGAATCAACTTTAATTTTGTTAGTCAGTTGTTAGGAGAACAATAACAGATGATTTAGAGGTTAAGCATTTTCACCTGCAGCATGTCATTTGAGGTTTATGAACTTTTAAGTAAATCAAGAGTAGAACAAATGTTTTGTGACAATATTAGATTTAAAATTACAGTTAACAGGGCAGGAAAAAGGTATATCTACTTTATTTCATTTATTTTTTTCTACAATTGAAGAATAGTACTTATACCATATATGTCTAAAATATTTATTTCCAACACCATGCCTTGTAATTTCTATTATTATGGTATAACATGCATTACATATGTCTGTTTTTAACTCTTAGTCAAATGTACTACTGATATAATAATTTTTCTATTAAAATAAGTTACTAACATTTATGGAAATGATTTCAGTATTATTCTTGTCTTTCTTTTATTTTCATTTATGTATGTACCAAACTATAGTAAGCTTATCCCTCTTATTGGGTAAATAGGATATATCAATTATTTTATTAATGTAAATGATGTTCTGAAAGAAGTTTATTTATGTATATGACTTGCACATTTCATAAATATTTGTGTGTTGTAATTCTGTATATTTACATCCAAAATTTTAAATTTATTAGAACATGTAGTACATAGTCTATAGTCTATAATGTTGTAGCATGTTTAACCTATTTGCATTTAGAGCACAATTTCTTATTCATATATTTTTTCCTTAGTAAATAAACATTTCAGATATTTGTCACTTTTATTGCATGTTTCAAAAACAAGTATTTCATGCTTCAAGTCTTTATTTTGTTCTATTGTATATATCTTTTATTCTTTTAATTAATTTATTTTTTAAATAAAATTTACTGGTGTAGTATTGGTTAATAAAATTATGTATATATGTTTCAAGTGTACAATTCTATGATACATCATCTGTATATTGCAAATATCCTTGATTCTAATATTTTCCTTTTAACTAATCCATGTTTCTTATCGGGTAATACAGAGTGACTAATGAAATTTAGAAGTAATTAATTTATTCCACTCAGAACATTTGAAATATGTCAGCCAGATGACTTGCTATTGTATGTTGTCTTTTAAAAAATAATACAGATTTATTTATTCTTATACCTATAAAATTCAATGTTATTAGTAATTAAGGTCATGTTCTAACAGTAATCAGTAATTACATTACCTTTTTTCTATGTCATTTAGACAAAAAGATCATTCATTTGAAGATTAGAATACAAATAAAATGTTAGATAAGTGGCTAGCATATTTAAAATATTGTATTATATGCCACTACATCACAATGTAATTTAGAGCACTGTAAATTTTTGATGTATTTGTTTTTATTTACTTCAATTTTTTAAAATATGTTTTTTAATTGATTTTAGAGAGAAAGGAAAGGAGAGAGAGATAGAAACATCAATGAGAGAGAAAAACTGATCAGCTGTCTCCTGACAGCCCCCTACTGGAGATCAAGGCCACAACCTGGGCATGTGCTCTGACCTGGAATCAAACCATGACCTCTTGATGCATAGATCAACGCTCAACCACTGAGCCACACTGGTGGGCTACTTCAATGTCTTAAAATATTATAATAATTTTTGTAATTATTTAGCATCCATCTAAAAATAAGCATTCCATTTTAAAAGATGTCATTTCTACTGAAACATTGAAATTAATAGTATATTTGTTTTTAAATAATTTGTATTGTATACAAAAGTATCAAATTAATTTCTTACATGTAAGGCAAGGAATTTATATTGAATATGTCATTCCATAAAAAAAAGCACAGATAATACATAATATGTATAGTTATAATTTTTCTAATTGCTTTTGCAATAGGTAATACTCATCTCTGGTTAATACACACAGATATACACACTCTGGAAGGGAAATAAGGAAAATAAAGGGAAAAAGTTACCATTATCCATTAGATACACAAGTTCCAACCCCAGAGAAAACCATTCTAATAGAAGTTAGATATTTCCTCTTGAATTTCCCAGAGATCATCTGTGCAGTGGTTGTTTTTTCTTAATTTTTACTGTTGAAAGAATTACAGATGTCCCCTTTTTTTGTTCATTTACCCCCTGCACCTCGCACCCTCCCTCTTCCCCAGGCTTTCACTACACTATCATCTGTGCAAGTTTTAAATATTGGACTGTGTGTGCGGGGGAGAGAATGCATGGATGTGAAACTGATAGTGTGCTACATTCTACATTGCCTGTTTTTCTTTAGCTTTACTTAACTACTTTTTTTTTTAGTTGGTTATGATTTGTTGACAGAGCCTCCATTTTATTAAAGCGTAGACGAATATAACTTTATTTAGAAGAGGTTTAATATGTCTAACAAGTCTTACATATAAGTGTATGGAGCAATTTAATATAGCTAATTAGTCTTAGTGTACATTTTAAAATATTTTATCAGATATTGCTAGGATAATCTCTTTAAATATATTTTTCAAATATTTGCAAGTGTAAAGGTAAAATAAAATTTAACACTGTACAATCAATACATATTTTAGTAATATTGTGAAATTTTTCTCCAAATATGTTTAATATTTTTAATTGCCACCAGGAATTCATAGTAAAGCTCATATTATCACATCATCATCCACACAAAATATTCTTTATTTTTTATTACTTTTTATTAGCTAAATAAGTAAAAATCTAGATTCAAATTTTAATGTGAATTTTTAAATTATGAATAAATTTGAGAATCTTTTCAAATAAGCAATAGTCATTTTATTTACTTTTGACCTACTTATGTTTATTAAAATTACATATAACTATATATAACATTTATTTATTAATATGTTTTAATATGAATGTACATATTGTATGGAATCTAGCAAAAATGTTATTTTCACAATTAAATAAATCATTTAAAGATTTCTGAATAAATTTATTTGCTATAATGATTTTCCAAGTTGATAAACTTATTGATGCTTTATCCACATTCTAGTATTTGACACCTCTTTTTAAGGATTATTCTTTGAAGTATGTTTGAATCATTTGAACTTTTTTATCATTCAAGTAAATATATTAGCACCATATATTATTAAATCCAAAGTAAATGATTGACAATGAATTTTTTAAATGATAATTTCTGAATTCACAAGTTAATTTTCTTCAGTTATTGATTGTTTGTACTGGGCTATTAACACTGTCTTATTCCTTTTAATATATATATAACGTAGGTTCATCTAGGTTTTGCAGTTAAACAATTTATATACCATCAAGGGAACTTTTCAACATAGTGTTAATTTACCTTCCTGATAATATAAGAAAGATGATGCCACAGGAGCCATGATATATCCAATGCAGCTAAACTCCTATGTATGACCATATAACTGAAAAAGTTCATGTATTTGCTCCTTTGAAAAGTTTTGTTGCATATTTGTTAAATTATTGCACAGGAGCGCACTTAAAATTAAGCTATTGTTATTTCTCCAAGTAAATATTTTACTCAGTCAAAAATAATTTTGACAGCTTAGTACTACTACTTTTTGCAACGAAATGTATATGTCACATTTACTATAGCTCAGATTCTCGGGAATTTTACTACTGGTCCATTTACTGTTCCATCAAGGTGCGCATTTATACTGCAGGAAAGCTGGCAGCTGTAATTGACAGTAGTAACTTTATTTCAAGAAGTCATTTTAGCAGATTCCTCCCATTTGTAAATTGGACAAAAAAATTCATGAAAGAATATGGGCACACAAAACTGAGAATGAAATTGCCTATTATATCATACATGGTAGGAATAATGTCATTCCTCAAATTTTAATAAGACAATTTGCTAGAATGGCTTACAATAGAGCTATAAAGAGGAAAATAAGTAGTTCTGTTGTTATTGTCAACAAGAATTTGGATACAAATAGCATTGTGGGTTTCTTTCCTACCAAATTAACTGATTTTGTCTCAGTCATTTACTGGTAAAAACATTTGTATGGCAAAAAGAAAAAGGCTAATAGTACTACATATGGAAATGATCAAGAACAACTGGAACTCCCATAAATTGATGATAAAAAATTTGGAAAATTATGCCATTTCTTTATAAAGAAATTTAATATTTTTATCCTATGACCCACTACTTCCACCATTTTATTTTTTATCCAAAGAAGTAAAGTACATATGTACATCAAGGCTGGAAAAATAATTATAGTTACTTTATTTATAATAGTAAAAATCTAGAAACAACCTAGTTGATCATCATTTTTATTTATAATGCTTGCATAAGCTGTGACATATCCTAAAAACCAAAAGGCTAATATGCAAATAGACCAAACGGCGAAACAACCAAAAAAACAAACAACCGGTCGCTATGATGTGTGCTGACCACCAGGGCGTGTGCATGGAACTTGACAGGCATCGGAAGTCAGGGTCAGACCATGGAACATGGTGGGTGTCAGCCGTGGTAAAATGGTGGAGCAGGTGAGCAGGTCGCCAGACCAAGGCAGGGCGCTGGTCACCAGGGTAAACTTCTAGTAGTTACTGAAAATTCTTTGCTCCCATGCGCTGTGGTCCCACCCACCACTCGCACCTGCTGCTGGCGCTGGCCCTGCTCGCACTCGCTGAAGGTGCCCACCCCACTTGCACACGCTGCTGGCTTCAGCCCCAATCACTCCGCACCTTCAGTGTGTGGTTGCGGTGGTGACAGGAGTGGGGCTGCTGGCAGACAGGGGACCAGGGTGCCACAGTGGGAGGGGCCTGGCAGGGGTGTGGAGGATATGCTGAGACTCACCTCTGTGCCCACTGCAGCCTCGTGACCCAAGGTTTCTTTCAAGGTACACAAATTCTTGCACTGGGCCCCTAGTTTTTACAATAAAATTCTACTCAACCATAAAAAATAATTCTCATATGCACAACATGGATAAAAATAATAAATAAATAAATAAATAAATAAATAAATAAATAAATAACAACACTATCCTGAAACAGCCATTACCACCAGCTTTTTGGCACTGCATCATACTTTTAATTTCAAAAAATGCCTCCTTTTTAAAAATTTTGTTTTATTGCTTAAAGTATTACAAAGAGTATTACATATGTCTCCTTTTTTTTTTCCCCTTGACCTTTCCCTGGCCTTTCCTATCCCCCAGTGTCTTGTGTCCATTGGTTATGCTTATATGCATGCATACAAGTCCTTCGGTTGATCTCTTATCCCTGCCCCCCAACCCTCCCAGGTCTTCCTGCTGTAGTTTGACAGTCTGTTCGATGCTGTTCTGCCTCTGTATCTATTTTTGTTCATCAGTTTATAATGGTCTTTATTATCCATAAAAGAGTGAGATCATGTGGTATTTTTTTTCATTGACTGGCTTATTTCACTTAGCATAACGCTATCCAGTTCCATCCATGCTATTGCAAATGGTAAGAATTCCTTCTTTTTGACAGCAGCATAGTATTCCATTGTGTAAATGTACCACAGTTTTCTAATCCATTCATCTGCTGATGGGCACTTAGGCTGTTTCTAAATCTTAGCTATGGTAAATTGTGCTGCTAGGAGTACATATATCCTTTCTGATTGGTGTTTCTGGTTTTTTGGGATATATTCCTAGAAGTGGGATCACTGGGTCAAATGGGAGTTCCATTTTTAACTTTTTGAGGAAACTCCATACTGTCTTCCATAGTGGCTGCACCAGTCTGCATTCCCACCAGCAGTGCACGAGTCGTCCCTTTCTCTGCGTCCTCTCCAGCACTTGTCGTTTGTTGATTTGTTGATGATAGCCAGTCTGACAGGTATGAAACAATACGTCACCGTTGTTTTGATTTGCATCTCTCGGGTGTTTAGTGACTTTGAGAATGTTTTCATATGTCTCTTGGCTTTCTGAATGTCCTCTTTTGAACAGTGTCTATTTAGGTCCTTTGCCCATTTTTTGATTGGATTGTTTATCTTCCTTTTGTTAAGTTTATGAGTTCCCTATAAATGTTGGAGATTAAACCCTTATCGGTGATAACATTGGCAAATATATTCTCCCATGCAGTGGGCTTTCTTTTTGTTTTGTTGATGGTTTCTTTTGCTGTGCAGAAGCTTTTTATTTTGATGTAGTCCTATTTGTTTATTTTCTCTTTAGTTTCCAATGCCCTAGGAGCTGTATCGGTGAAGAAATTGCTTCGGCATATGTCTGAGATTTTGTTGCCTTTGGATTCTTCTAGTATTTCTATGGTTTCCCATATTACATTTAAGTCCTTTATCCATTTTGAGTTTATTTTTGTGTATGGTGTAAGTTGGTGGTCTAGTTTCATTTTTTTGCATGTATTTGTCCAATTTCCCCAACACCATTTATTGAAGAGACTATCTTGACTCCATTTATGTTCTTGCCTCCTTTGTCAAATATTAATTGAGCATATTGGTTTGTGTCGATTTCTGGGCTCTCTATTCTATTCCATTGATCTATATGTCTGTTCTTGTGCCAGTACCAGGCAGTTTTGAGAACAGTGGCTTTGTAATACAGCTTGATATCTGGTATTGAGATCCCACCTACTTTGTTCTTCTTTCTCATGATCACTGCAGCTATTTGGAGCCTTTTTTTATTCCAGATGAATTTTTGGAGAGTTTCTTCTAGGTCTGTGAAATATGCCGTTGGTATTTTAATGGGAAGTGCTTTGAATTTATAGATGGCTTTGGGTAGTATGGACATTTTAATGATGTTGATTCTACCAATCCATGAACATGGTATGTTCGTCCATCTGTTTATGTCTCTTCTATCTCTTTTTTCAACGTCCTATAGTTTTCTGAGTAGAAGTCTTTCATCAAAAAAGCTTCCAGCAAACAAGAGCCCAGGGCCAGACAGCTTCACAGGGGAGTTTTACCAAACATTCAAGGAAGAACTAAAACCTATCCTCCACAGACTATTCCAAAAAATTCAAGAGGAAGGATCGCTTTCAAGCTCATTCTATGAAACCAGCATCATCCTAATACCAAAACCAGATAAAGACAACACAACAAAAGAGAATTACAGGCCAATATCCCTCATGAACATAGATGCCAAAATCCTTAACAAAATCTTAGCAAAGCGGATCCAGCACTACATTAGAAAGATCATACACCATGACCAAGTAGGATTTATTCCAGGGATGCAAGGATGTCCGCATACAATGTCCGCAAATCAATAAACATGATACATCACATAAACAAATTGAAAGAAAAAAACCACATAGTCATATCAATTGATGCAGAAAAATCATTTGACAAAATCCAATACCCATTTCTGATAAAAACTCTCAGCAAGGTGGGAATAGAAGGATCATACCTCAACATAATAAAAGCCATATATGACAAGCCCACAGCCAACATCATACTCAATGGGCAAAAACTAAAATCATTTCCCTTAAAAACAGAAACAAGACAGAGATGCCCACACTCACCACTCCTGTTCAACATAGTGCTGGAAGTACTAACCATTGTGATCAGACAAGAAGAAGAAATAAAAGGCATCCAAATTGGAAAAGAATAAATAAAACTGTCCTTATTCGCAGATGACATGATATTATACATAAAAACCCGAATGACTCCATCAAAAAACTATTAGACTTAATAACAGCAATGTAGCAGGATACAAAATTAACGCCAAGATATCTATGGCATTTCTATACACCACTAGTGAACTTATGGAAAGAGAGACGAAAAAAGCAATCCCATTTACCATCACCAAAAAAATTAAGATACCTAGGAATAAACTCAAAAAATGCCTTTTACTTTCATATCTAAAAATTAATCTTTCAATAATTTTATATATATATATTTAATCTATTTATATTTAAAATTTCATTATTATAGACAGATATTAATATTTGTTTATTTAATTTATTTATTTCTCTATAATTTTTACATCTAAAATTATACATAACTGAACAGTGAAATCATTAAATGAATACTAGAGTTGTAGCCCACACATATAGTGACTGGAAGATATAATGTCCCAGATACTTATGTCTAATTTTTTAAAATATATTTTATTATTATTTTTACGGAGTGGAAGGGAGAGGGATAGAGATTTAGAAACATTGATGAGAAAGAAACATTGGTCAGCTGACTCCTGCACACCCCGTACCGGGGATGTGCCTGCAACCAAGGTACATGCCCTTGACTGGAATCTAACCTGGGACCCTTCAATCTGCAGCCTGATGCTCTCTCCACTGAGCCAGCCGGTTAGGGCCTTATTTTTATGTCTAATTTTTATAAATTTTATGACTTTAATACTACATAAACAACATACAATATCCTGGCTAGATTGATCATCTATGTTGATTGATAGGGAAAAACAGAAACAAAAATTTTGCCAAGTTTCCATTTAATTTTGTGTCTTGTAAATGGTGCATAGATTAGTTTCAATTTATGAATTACATATTCAATTTCATTTACTATGATTAATTAATACTTAGCTTTAGCAGTTGACATAAGTTTATTTATTCATTCATTTAACAAATATTCACTGAGAACCAACATTTCCTAAATAGCTTGTCTGTGTTTGTGTTTAGTTTTTGTTTAGATTTATGCACTCTATAAAATCTATCCCTTAATCAGTTATAAGCAGTATGGACAATACATCTGAGCAATTCATAATAACATAGAAAACCCTTATATTTTTATGTTTTTTTTAATTTTAATGTTAATCCACAAAGTAAAAGTGTAGGAAGTTTTGTGTGGTGCAATGGTGCATGATGCAATTTGTCCTTTATCAAAATGACAGCTTTTATTTAAAGTTACTAACTCACAAAATAAAAATGATGTTACTGCATGATAGTGATGTATGTTTTAAAAATCTTTAAAATAAACAACCTAATTTTACATCTCAAGGAACTAGAAAAAGGACAAACTAAGTTCAAAATTAGCAGGAAAGAAATTCTGTCTAAAGAAATTCTGTAACAACATGGATGAACTTTGAGAGAATTTTGACAAATGAAATAATCAGGGAGAGAAATACAAATGCTATTTGATATCACTTCTATGTAGAATCTATAAGAAAATAAACCAATAGGAAAAAAAATCAGATTGATGAGTTGCCAGAGAGGTGGAGAATGTGGGGTGGGAAAATAGGTGAAGGTGGTCAAAAGCTACAAGCTTCCAGTTATAGATAAAACTAGAGGCCCAGTGCACGAATTCATGCACAGATGGAGTCCCTTGGTCTGGCTGGTGATTGGGGCCTATCAGAGCCGGCTACCCAGGGGGAGGGACCACAGGAGGTTGGCTGCCGGTGGGAGGTTGGTTGTGGGAGTGCACTGACCACCAAGGGGCAGCTCCTGCATTGACTGTCTGCCCCCTGGTGGTCAGTGCACGTCATAGCAACCAGTTGACTGGTTGTCAGGTTGACCAGCTTTAACAGTCGCTTAAGCTTTTATATATATACTAGAGGCCCAGTGCACAAAAATTTGTGCACTCTGGGCGGGGGTGTCCCTCAGCCTGGTCTGTGCCCTCTCGCAGTTTGGGATCCCTCGGGGGTGATAACTTGCTGGCTTAGGCTTGCTCCCTGGGGGATTGGGCCTAAGACGGCAATCAGACATCCCTCTGGCAGCCCGGCAGCCCTTGGGTGATGTCCACTTGCCAACAGGGAGCAGACCTAAACTGCAGTCAGACATCCTTAGCGCTGCTGAGGAGGCAGGAGAGGCTCTCCCCACCACCGCTGTACTGGCAGCCATCAGCCTTGCTTGTGGCTGAGCAGAGCTCCCTCCTGTGAGAGCGCACTGACCACCAGAGGGCAGCTCCTGCATTGAGCGTCTGCCCTCTGGTGGTCAGTGTGTGTCATAGTGACCAGTCATTCCCAGTCTTTCTGCTGTTAGGGTCAGTTTGCATATTACCCTTTTACTATATAAGATAGAGGCCTGGTGCACAGGTGGGGGCCAGCTGGTTTGCCCTGAAGGGTGATCCGGATCAGGGTGGGGGTCCCACTTGGGTGCCTGGACAGCCTGGGTGAGGGGCTGAGGGCCGTCTTCAGGCTCCCAGCCTCTTTTTCTTTTCTTTTCTTTCTTTCTTTTTTTTTTATTCTGGGATTTATTTACCTTCTATAATTGAAACTCTGTTGCCATCACTGGCGCTCTAAGCTCTGAGGGCCCGGCTGGCTGAAAGCAGGTATCTGGGGTTTGTTTAGCTTCTATAATTGAAACATTTTTGCTTCTGGAGCTCAGAGCTGGGCCTCAGCAGGCGGGGAACCTTGGCTTCCTCCATCGCTGGGGCAACCAAGCCTCATGTTCACTTCAGCTGTGTGGCTGCCAGCCGCCATCTTGGTTGGCAGTTAATTTGCATATCCTGCTGATTAGTCAATGGGAAGCATAGCAGAGGTATGGTTAATTACCATGTTTGTCTATTATTAAATAGGATAGATAAGTTCTGGGCATGAAATATACTACACAGTGACTATAGTAAACAATAGTGTATTATATATTTGTATATTTGAAAGTTGCTAAGAGAGTAGATTTTTGAAAGCTCTCATGACAAGAAAAAATGTATGTGAGGTGATGGATGTTAACTAAACTTATTGTGTCAGTCATTTCAAAAATATATGCATATATTAAATCATTACCTGTACACCTTAAATTAATACAATGTTATATCTCAATTATATCTCAGTAAAACTAGAAAAATATCTTCAGTTGACATTATAAATATAAATAATATCAATTCTTCTTTGCAAAATAAACTGAATATAATTGCAAATCTATAAATGGATTGGAGAAGTAAGACCATTGAAGGATTTGAGGAAGGAAACTACACTTTTTATTTATACTAGTTTGTTCTATATAAATTTTTAAAACCCTAGCAATAAAAAGGAAACAGTAGAATTAAAATAGTTAGAAATCAGAAATTAGACAATATATTATATACTAAATATCACCTAATTTTCATATTAAATAATTAATTTAAAAGGAAGAAATTCTTTATAATATACTATAATGATAATATTGGTAAAATATTTTTAGGGAATTTTATCAATGTCTATAGCCTTTTTTTGAATTGTTTATCAAAACAGAATATTTTAGCATTAAATATCACTGTTATTTAAATGAGATATTTTGAAATTTTGCAAATATATGGGTATTTTAATGTTAAATACTTTTGAATAAGGTTTATATTATCATAAAATTATATTTATTTCAATTAAGTACTAAGAAGTAATTAGAAATAATGAACTTCAAATTAAGTGTCTTCTCACACTTTTGTGCTTGATTAATTTTAATATATGACAAAATTTTTTTGTAACTCTTGTGTCCTCTGATAATATTCAAGTTTGGTTTTTCCTATCTATAGCATTTTACTTAGTATTAGATTACAAATTTTAGGATCTAATTCCATTAAATTTGAACATCATGCTAAACAAAAGTTTGAGCCTTTAATGATATATGAAATACCAAAAAATAATTTGTTTTCCATGTCTCCTTTTCTAAAATACTATTATCAAAAAATAAATTATTGCCAATGTCTTTGCAACTTTTCTTCTTTTAAATTCAGGCTATCTCTAAATAGAAGATTATGTTGTGTGTGCTTTTTTAATACTATGATATAGAAATATATAGTAATCATAGTATTATGTTTATTAGTATAAACAATACAAATTCACTTAAAGAAATAAGCATGTTTTTATGAGAGTAAATGATACAAAAATCCCTTTTTTATACTGGGTGGTTAGGAAATGATGTTCTGAGAAAATTTTGCTGAAATTAGATTTCAATGTGTGAAATTATATATTTTGTTTGTGTTGTTGGTTTTGAAGTATCTTCTTAAATTTACAAGTAAAAATGAGTAGACAGTTGGAAATGTGTTTCTAGTCCTCATAGAAGAAATCTCATTTGTGATATAAATTTGAGTCATTGGTGTTTATGTGAAAATTAAAGATCTGTGTATAACTGAGAGAAGTGTCCTATAGAGAATATAAAAAATAGAGATAAGATTATATATTTATAGATTATATAAACTTAAGTTTCAAAAAAAGGACAGATTTTGGGGTGATAGATATGTATCATTATGAAATTAAATAAAAATGGTGTCAAGAAATTACTAGTTTTTGTTTGTTTTTTAATAATTTTTATTGATTTCAGAAAGAGGAAGGGAGAGAGAGATATAGGAACACCAATGAAGAGAGAATGATGAGAAAGAATCATTGATCAGCTGCCTCCTGCATGCCCCCTAATGGAGATCAAGCCTGCAACCCAGGCAAGTGCCCTTGACTGGAATCAAACCCGCGACCCTTCAGTCTACAGGCCGATGTTCTATCCACTAAGCTAAACCAGCTAAGGCAAGGAGTAGTTAATAGTGGTAAAGCTTTATGCAGTAAATCAGTGATTTTTTTTAGTAAATCATCTCTTCTGTTGGTCATGCTCTGTTCTTCCATGTCTTGGACATAAGAGAGAGTAAAACCCTCCTGCCCACCCAGAAGTCATATTCTTGTGAAGAAAAAAAACAATAAAGAAGTAAGCTAACACATACCATGTAAGGTGGTGATAAGTACTGTGAAGAATATGTAGACATGAGTTGATGTGTCTTAAGGGAGCTTGCTCTTCTGGATAGAGAGGGAAGGCTTTGCTCCCAAGGCATATTTTGGGAGAAACCTAATGAGCATAAGAAAGAAAACTATGTTTATAACTGAAGGAAGATCTGTAAGATAGAGTGAATAGCAACTGCAAAGTGTCTGAGGCAGGAGAGGGCTTCTAGGACCTAAAAGAAGCCACTAAGTACATAGTTAAGCAAATTAGAGAAAATTCAATGATAAAAATAATGAATGCAAGATTACATAAGACTCTGAAGGCCTTGCTAAGGGTTATCAACTTTATTCTGATTAAGAAGGAAAACTAAAGAAAGGTTTAGGCAGAGGAGACCAAAGTATGTTTGATGTGTGTGTTTCTTTTAAAGCATTTTGTTGCTTAATTGAGAACAGATTGTAGTAAACAGAGGAAGGAGGTAAATACACCATTTGTGAGGGGTTTCTCTGATGTGCTTTGCATTAAACTTTAGCTATGGAGGTGGCAAGAAATGCTTGGGCTCTGAATATATTTTAGGGTAGCACTACAGGATTGTATATAACTAGATTTATTCAGAGTAGATGGTAAAACCAGTCTCTAAGATATTGACTAAAGTTGATTTGAAACAGTTTCAGTTTCAAGACAATATTCATTTAAAGATACTTTTTGGGTTTTTTAACTCTGTGGACTAAAGTCTTTTATTATTTTTATTTATAAGAATCTATATTGATTGATATCCTTATCCAGCTCAAAGTTACAGTCTAATATCAGTTCAGTCAGCTCCTGCAAAGCAGAAGAGGGTACAACTTTACAATCATGAATACATGTATCTGCAAGTTGTCTTTTCAAGATGATTTCTGTGAGTTAGTTAAGGAGCTATTGTAACTAATAAAACTCATATCTCAGTCATTTCATAAAATAAATATTTATTTATCTCTTATGTAGAATACTAGAGGCCCAGTGTACGGGTTCATGCACAGATGGAGTCCCTTGACCTGGCTTGCGCAGATTGGACCAAAACTGGCTTTCCAAGATCCTCTGAGGGGTCCTGGATTTCAGAGAGGGCATTTCTAGGGTGCTGCATCCTGGAATCGGGCTCCCTCCTCTCTGGTCCTGGGTGTGTCACGCTAGAATTGCAGCTGCCAAGTCACCACAGCTCGACTACTCTTGAGTTGAGTATCTGCCCCGTGGTGGTCATTGCACATCATAGCTACCGGTAGGAGTGTCTTTGCCCTGGTGGTCATTGTGCATCCTAGCTACCACTTAGATGGTCGAATGGTTGGATGATCGCTTAGGCTTTTATATATATACTAGAGGCCCGGTGCACAAAAATTTGTGCACTCGGGGGAGGGGGGGGGGGAGAGGGGGTCCCTCAGCCCGGCCTGTGCCCTCTCGCAGTCTGGGACCCCTCAGGAGATAACGACCTGCTGGCTTAGGCCTGCTCCCAGGTGGCAGAGGGCAGGCCCAATCCCTAGGTGCAGCCCCTGGTCAGGCTCAGAGCAGGGCCGATTGGGGAGTTGGGGCACCGCCCCATCATGCACAGAGCAGGGCGGATGGGGAGGTTGAGATGCCACCCCTAGTCACGTTCAGGGTAGGGCCGATTGGGGGGTTGGGGCACTGCCCCGTCACACTCAAGGCAGGGTCGATGGGGAGGTTGTGGCGCCACACCCTGCCACGCACAGAGCAGGGCCGATCAGGGGGTTGGGGCGCTGCCCCCTGTCACACACAGAGCAGGGCCCATCAGGGGGGTTGGGGCTCCGTACCCTGTCACACACAGAGCAGGGCCCATCAGGGGTTTGGGGAGCTCCCCCCTGTCACGCACAGAGCAGGGCCGATCAGGGGGTTGAGGAGCTCCCCCCTGTCATGCACAGAGCAGGGCCGATCAGGGGGTTGAGGAGCTCCCCCCTGTCACACACAGAGCAGGGCCGATCAGGAGGTTGGGGCGCTGCCACTGTCACACTCAGGGCAGAGCCGATGGGGAGGTATGGCTCTACCCCGTCTCACATAGAGCAGGGCCCGTGGGGGGGGGGGGTTGGGGTGCTGCCCTCTATCACACACAGAGCCGCAGGGCTGATCAGGGGGTTGGGGCGCTGCCCCCTGTCACACACAGAGCTGCAGAGCGATCAGGGGGTTTGGGCGTTGCCCCCTGTCACGCTGATCCCGGTGCTGGGAGGCCTCGTGGCTCCGCTGATCCCGCCCGGCAGGGTCACAGATCCGGGTCCCAGACCGCAGACGGCCTTGCCTGCTGCCGCCTGCCTTCAGTATGCAAATTAGCCACCATCTTGTTGCTTCAGGGTGGGGGTCCCCACTGGGGTGCCTGGCCAGTCTGGGTGAGGGGCTGAGGGCCGTTTTCAGGCTGGCGGGCGACTGAAGCTCCAAACCTCTCCTTTTTTTCTTTTTTTTTTATTCTGGCATTTATTTACCTTCTCTGGCTGTCACTGGAGCTGAGAGCCGGCTTTCTCTCTGAGGCTCGGCTGAAAGCATGTTTCTGGCCTTTGTTTTCTGTATTCGAAACAATGTTGCGACTCCAGCTCTGAGATCCCGGCTGACTGACAGGAGTTTTCTGGGCTTTTGTTTATCTTCTATAAATGTTACTATGTTTCCAACTGAAGCTCAGAGGCCGGCGGGGAAAGTTGGAGTCCTCTGTCACTGAAGGAAGCAAGCCTCCCTGTTCGCATCAGCTGCCTGGCTGCCGGCTGCCATCTTGGCTGACAGTTACTTTGTATATATTCACTGATTAGCCAATGAAAAGGGTAGTGGTCGTACGCTAATTACCATGTTTCTCTTTTATTAGTGTAGATACTAGAGGCCCGGTGCATAAGAATGTGTGCACTTGGAGGGGGTCCCTCAGCCCAGCCTGTGCCATCTCTCAGTCTGGGACCCCTCGGGGGATGACCACCTGCTGGCTTAGGCCTGCTACCTGAGGGATTGGGCCTAAACTGGCAGTCAGACATCCCTTTGGCAGCCCTGCAGCCCTCGGGGGATGTCCACTTGCCAGTGGGAAGCAGGCCTAAACTGCAGTAGGGCAGCCTTAGTGGGCTGAGAAGGCGGGAGAGGCTCCTGCCACCACCGCTGTGCTGGCAGCAGTCAGCCTGGCTTGTGGCTGAGCAGAGCTGCCCCGTGAGAGCACACTGACCACCAGAGGGCAGTTCCTGCATTGAGCATCTGCCCCCTGGTGGTCAGTGTGTGTCATAGTGACCAGTCATTCCCAGTCGTTCTGCTGTTAGGGTCAGTTTGCATATTACCCTTTTATTATATAGGATAGAGGCCTGGTGCATGGGTGGGGGCCAGCTGGTTTGCCCTGAAGGGTGTCCCGGATCAGGGTGAGGGTCTCGCTGGGGTGCCTGGCCAGCCTGGGTGAGGGGCTGAGGGCTGTTTTCAGACTGGCCACACCCCTTTCAGGGAGGTGGGTCCTGCTGGGGTGCCTGGCCAGCTTCGGTGAGTGGCTGATGGCTGTTTGCAGGCTGGCCACAGCCCCTTCAGGGTAGGGATCCCTTCTGGGGTGCCAGGCAAGCCTGGGTGAGGAGATGGTGGCTGTTTGCAGGCTGGCCACAGCCCCTTCATGGTGGTGGTCCCCCCTGGGGTTCCTGGCCAGCCTGGGTGAGGGGCTGATGGCTGTTTGCAGGCTGGCCACAGCCCCTTCAGGGTAGGGGTCCCTTCTGGGGTGCCAGGCAAGCCTGGGTGAGGGGCTGATGGCTGTTTGCAGGCTGGCCATAGCCCCTTCAGGATGGTGGTCCCCGCTGGGGTGCCTGGCCAGCCTGGGTGAGGCGCTGAGGGCTGTTTTCAGGCTGGCCACACCTGCTTCAGGGTGGGGGTGCCCACCAGAGTGCCTGGCCACTGTGGTAAGGGGCTGATGGCTGTTTGTAGGCTGGCCTAGCCCCCCAGTGGGGACCCTCACCCCATGAGGGTGTGGCCATCCTGGGTGAGGGGCTGATGGCTGTTTGCAGTTTGGCCACAGCCCTCAGCCACCCAAGCTCCCAGCGGAGGCTGGCTGGAAGCAGGTATCTGGGATTTATTTATCTTCTATAATTGAAACTTTGTTGCCTTGAGCCGAGGCCACAGCCAGCCAGGGCAGGCAGGAAGCTTGGCTTCCTCCATTGCCTGGGCAACCAACCCTCCTGCTTGCTCTAGCTCTATGGCTGCCAGCCGCCATCTTGGTTGGGTTAATTTGCATATAGTCGCTCTGATTGGCTGATGGGCGTGGATTGAGGCATAGCGGATGTATGGTCAATTTGCATATTTCTCTTTTATTAGATTAGATAAACTAGAAGACTGGTGCACAGAATTCTTGCACTCAGGGCGGTCCCTTATCCTGGCCTGTGCCTTCTCGCAGTCCGGGAGCCCTCAGAGGATGGGGAGACGGCCTAAGTCATCAGTTGGACATCTTTATCCCAGCTTCTGACTGAGCAGCGCTGCCTCTGTGGGAGTGCAATGACCACCGGGAGGCAGCTCCTACATTGACTGTCTGCCCCTAGTGGTCAGTGTGCGTCATAGCAGCCAATTGTTCTGTTCAGTCAATTTACATGTTAGCCTTGTGAGGCCTAGTGCACAAAATTCGTGCACTGGGGGGGGGGGGGGGAGTGTCCCTCAGCCCAGCCTGCATCCTCTCCAATCTGGGACATCCCTCTCACAATCTGAGACTGCTAGGTCCCAACTGCTCACCTGCCTGCCTGCCTGATTGCCCCTAACCACTTTTGCCAGCCAGCCTGATCACCCCTAACCACTCCCCTGCCAGCCTGATCGATGTCTAACTGCTCCCCTGCTGGCCCAATCACCCCCAACTGCCCTCCCCTGCCAGCCCGGTTGCCCCCAACTGCCCTCCCCTGCAGGCCCAGTCACCCTTAACTGCCCTCCCCTGCCGGCCTGGTTGCCCCTAACTCCCTCCCCTGCAGGTCTGGTCTCCCCCAACTGCCCTCCCTTGCCGGCCATCTTGTGGTGGCCATCTTGTGACCACATGGGGGTGGCCATCTTTGACCAGATGGGGGCAACCATCTTATGCAAGGGCATGATGGTCAATTTGCATATTACCTCTTATTATATAGGATAATTTGTGGTAGGGTAGAAATGGTGGATTTAGGCTAACAGAAATTCTGTCATCTTCAAGTTAGTGCTGCCCACATCACTTTTGCCATTACTAGCTTACAACAGGAAAGAAAGTGGTCATTTTTTTAATTGTTGGACAAGTTTTGCCTCCAGTCATTGGCTATGGCTGTGACATCACCTCCTTTTACTGCAAGGGAGACTGAAAAATGGAGCCTGGCTCTGAGCTCAGAAGGAAAGTGATATGGATTTTGTCAACAGCTAACTGGCCTTTGTATATTTGGATGTACATGACTGTAATGAATATTAATAATTTAGCCCTAAGACTATATGACTTTAAATTCATATTAAAATAAAGAAATTATATCTCTGAATCACATTAAAAAATGAAGTCATTTTTTTATAATAAACTACTAATCAGAAAAATTTAGAGTTTCTAAACAAGATGAAAGAATACAACCTATTATTTTTGTATAACTGAATTATCTCCTTTAGCATATTCTGAAATTCATGAATATCTCCCTAAAGGAAAAACAAGCTTATGCATGCATTTATCCTGAAATTTATTCTCATTTTTATGGTATACTAGAGTTCCAGTGCACAAAATTCGTGAACTGGGGGAGGTGGGGTCCCTCAGCCCAGCCTGCCCCCTCTCACAGTCTGAGAGCCCCCAGGAGATGTCCTACTGATGGCTTGGGCATGGGCCTAAGCTGCATTCTGGCTGCGGAGGCTCAGAGCAGGCACCCTGTGTGTGTGTGTGTGTGTGTGTGTGTATGTCTGCTGGGGGCCTGCTCACAGCCACGCCATGGAGGCATGGAGCAGGTGCCTCGTGTGTGTGGGTGTGTGTGTGTGTATCTTCTGGGAGCCTGACTCCAGCCTCATTGCAGAGGCTCGGAGCAGGTGCCCCGGGTGTGTGTGTGTGTGTGTGTGTGTGTGTGTGTGTCTGCTGGGGGCCTGCCTCCAGCCGCATTGCAGAGGCTCAGAGCAGGCACCCCATGTGTGTGTGTGTGTGTGTGTGTGTGTATCTTCTGGGAGCCTGCCTCCAGCCGCATTGCAGAGGCTCAGAGCAGGCACCCCATGTGTGTGTGTGTGTGTGTGTGTGTGTGTGTGTGTGTGTCTGCTGGGGGCCTGCTCACAGCCACACCACAGAGGCACAGAGCAGGTGCCTCGTGTGTGTGGGTGTGCGTGTGTGTATCTTCTGGGAGCCTGCCTCCAGCCACATTGCGGAGGCTTGGAGCAGGTGCCCCGGGTGTGTGTGTGTGTGTGTGTGTTTGTGTCCACTGGGGGCCTGCCCCCAGCCACGCCATGGAGGCTCAGAGCAGGCTCCCCTCTGTGTTGATCTCTCAGGCTCTGGGTCACACCTGCATGTTGCTCTCTCAGGCTCAGGCCTGCCCAGACCCTCCTCTTGAGCTGGTCATGACCATTACAGAGTCCTGACCTCATTTGCATATTACTTCTTTATATATATAGATGGGTTTAAATTTTTTGTCCTAGAAATTGTATGAGACAGCCTACTTATATTATAGGTAAGAAAGTGATAATTTCTTAAGTGAAGTTTAGCTGATAGTCAACTATAAATTGGCAGAGAGAAGCAAACAAGCACTGTATCTTTAGCCCTTCAATCTTGTTCTTTCCACTACTTCACATTATCTAATGATATGAATGTTATCTTGCTCTGAATAATAGCTGATGCCAAAAAGACCAAGTTGTACATTTTTACTATAACAGGTAAAATGTAAAAGACTAGCAAGTGTTAAATTTAAGTTCTTTGCAACATGAATATGTTTCTGCAGCTACTTTTTTGTTTTGTTTGTTTGTTTTGTTTGTGTATATATATATATTGATTTCAGAGAGGAAGGGAGAGGGATAGAGAGATAGGAACATCAATGATGAGAGAGAATCATGGATCAGCTTCCTCCTGCAAGTCCCCTACTGGAGATCGAGCCCACAATCTGGGCATGTGCCCTTGACTGGAATTGAACCTGGGACCCTTCATTCTGCAGGCCAACACTCTATCCACTGAGCCAAACCAGCTCAGTGATTAAACATTTTAATCACTAATTTAAAAATGTTTCTGCCAGAAACTGAATATAATAGGTATGTTCTATTACACACAGCCTAATTGAACACTCTCACATGTTGAACTCACATATTCAACATTTTATAATCACTCATGCTCATTGTTTATGTGAATGAAATGTCAGTGCGTTAAGTGAACTTTTTAAAATTGTAGTTGGCTGTTATAGTTAGTTTATATCAGAATTTATTGAACTTGAATGGTACTTAATGTGTTATTATTTTTCTTTCTTAACCTTAACTTAAAAAAATATAATTGTCTTCTCAGTATCCCATTTAATGAAGCATTATAAATTATAGTCATTTTGAGGATTAAATCTACAAATCATCCTAAAGTGCAATAAATTGACAAATGTACATTGTGGCAGAGACAAGAGGTTGCTGATGTGTAGTTTCTTATATTTGAAATATTTATGGGATTGGAAGATAATATCAAAAGACTGTGTACCTACTTACTATTAATATAGACTTACAGACTTTTAATAATTCAACATGCAGTTGTTAAACATTTTATGCCTACGTGATAGGTCCTGGGGTTAAAGGGGTTAATAAGAATTCTACTTACTAGTAGCCTACTAAGCCCTCATAGCTCAGAAGTCAAATATAACTCTAATTTCAAGTGAACAGTGCTATATTGGAGGCATGCATGTCATGCCGTGGAGAAAGAGAACAATGAGAAACTGCCTGATGATCTGAGATTTTCTCAGGACATGGCATTTCAAAAGGCCTTGAAGTAAGATTAGAAGTTCAGCATAAAAAGAAAGGGGAGCTGACATCCAGTGCAAGTGGAATTACACAAAAAAGGTAGCACAAAGACTGAGCATCGAGAGCTCTTTGCTCAAAAACAGATATACTATTAGATTGTATTATCAGATTATGGAAAAGCATGGAAGATATGTACCAGGTTTTGAAGCCAGAACCATTTAATGCATGAACCACTTAGGCTTTTATTCCTTTGTGAAACATGTAGTCACAGTTGGCCACACTGAACCAAGGCTCCTTTTATGAACATACTAGAGGCCCAGTGCATGAAATTTGTGCATGGGAGGGGTGTGTGTGTGTGTCCCTCAGCCCAGCCTGCACCCTTTTCAACCTGGGACCTCTCCAATCTCCATCTGGCACTTCAGACATCCCTCTCACAATCCAGGACTGCTGGCTCCCAACCGCTCGCCTGCCTGCCTGCCTGCCTGATTGCCCCTAACTACTTCTGCCTGCCAGCCTGATCATCCCCTAACCACTCTCCTGCCAGACTGATCGAAGTCTAACTTCTCCCCTGCCAGCCCGACTGCCCCCAACTGCCCTCCCCTGCAGGCCTGGTCCCCCCCAACTGCCCTCCCCTGCTGGCCATCTTGTGGCGGTCAACTTGTGTCCACATGGGGGAGCCATCCTGTGTGTTAGAGTAATGGTCAATTTGCATATTACCTCTTTATTATATTGAATGACCTATGCAGTTTCTTAAGACCCCTTGCTTAGAAGGACCTTGTGTTTGTTTTAATTCTCTGCCTTCGCCATCTTGACATTTTTAATAATTTTGACAAAGGCCCCTACAATTTAATTATTTAGTGGGCCCTACAAATCACGTTCCTAGTAATGCATGGAAAAGCAAAGGAAGGTAGGTGATAGCATCTAGCCATGTGCCTTTAAGAAAAGTATGATTGACTTCAATGGATATCCAGCAGTCCTTGCCAAGACAAATAGGAAAAAGCAGTTATATAACCCCAGTTAATCATTGAGAGGTAATGTGATGAGCTTTTCATAATGAGCTTGTTTCTCTGACTCCAAGCCCATTGATTTCTTTTTCCTTTTCAAAATTAAATTTCTATAAGTTTTTCCATAGACATATACGTGGGAGTTGAAAATATTGTCATGGAAACCAGTACACTTTTTGTTTATTTTTCTTTTGTGTTTGTTGTTATGGTTTCCCTTTCTTTGAGAAAATTGTACAAAAGTGATTCACTAAACAAAAATTAAAAGAAATTTACTCATCTAGAAACTGTTAATGAGTCACATTGTCAGACAGTTTTCCCACAACTGAAATAAGTTAAAATTTAACTTTTGTTTGAAAGTTAACTAATTCAATCACATAAGATATAAGAAAATGGAGTTTATCTGAATAAATAAATTAGAAAAGAGAACTGTTATCTGTGTTTACATGAGAGACTATTGGAAAGAGATTATCCCTAATCAGTATGATGAGCTAATCAGGAGATTTTACTGAAAGCCAAATCCTCAAGTAAACATTTTGACAACAACAACAACAACAAAAAGTAAAATAAAGAATAAAAATGTGATTAAGAAGCCCAAACGAAAATATAAACATGAGGTGTTAGTACAGAGTATATTTGATTGTTACTGAATGTTAGAGCTGTTATATTTTAAAGTAACCAATGTGGGGCAGTATACATACACATGTGAGGGGATTCAAGAATAGAGTTAAGAATTGCAATAGAAAGCCATAAAAAGAAAAGAAGAAGGAGATATTAGAAGATAAAAAGAATGAAAGGGAATACTGCTAGATATTCTTAGCTTTGCAAAAATTTTCATTAAGATGTCATGCCTAGTTAAATATCTCTTTTTTTCCCTCCATGGAACCATTTTTATTTGTTTGTTTGTTTGTGGTCATCATACTAAACTTGCACCTATCTGCCATTTAAGGAGAATAATACAGCTATACATGGACAAATATACATAGTACCTATAGATGTGATATACCACATGGATAAAACAAGCTACTTCATCAAATACTGAAAGGAAGCAAGTGCTTCCTCCCCCCGCCCCCGCCCCCCCAAAAAAAAGAATAAAAAGGAAATTCAAACAATTTGTTTCCTGTTTCTTTCTTCAAAATTTGTAGTCTTTCTTTATAGGTCCCTGAACTATAGATTCAGAAAAAATACACAAAACTGTAAAAATGAACCCTGAAAGTATATTATCAATGGTGGCGAAGTTATGGAAACAACCAGTGTTCTTTGATAGATGATTGGATAAAGAAGTTGAAATATCCTATATAATAAAAGCCCAGCGACCAAATGGCGGAACGACTGGTCAACCAGTTGCTATGACATGCACTGACCACAGGGGGCAGATGCTGGTGGTCCTTGTGCTCCCACAGTGGGAGTGCCCCTTGGCTGACAGGGATGAGCAGCTGCTCCTACAGCGGGCGGGTCCACAGCTGTTTGGTTGACCAGGATGAACAGTTCTCCCACAGAGGGCCGATCCTCACAGGCCACGCCCCCCACCAGTGCACAAATCCATGCACCGGGCAATATATATATATATATATATATATATATATATATATATACAATGGAATACTACTCAGCTACTCAACTATAAGAAAAGTTGCTATTTATGACAACATGGATGGATCTTGAAAATATCATCCTAAACAGAATAAGTCAGACATAAATAGTTAAGAACTATATGAAAGCAACAAATAAACAAATAACAATGCAAGCAAACAAAACTCATAGTCACAGACAACAGTGTGGTAGTTACCAGAGGGAAGGGGGGTGAGGGAGGGTTAAAGGGGTCAAATATATGGTGACAGAAGAAGATTTTACTTTGGATAATGTGCACAAAATGCAATGTACAGATGGTGTATCAAAACTGTACACTTGAAACCTATATAAGCTTATAAATCAACTAAAGGCCCAGAGCACGGATTCATGCACCAGTGAGGTCCCTCAGCCTGGCCTGTGGTAATCGGGCCGAAACTGGGTCCCCGACATCCCCTGAGGGGTCCCAGATTGCAAGAGGAAGGTTCTTGGGTGACGCATCCCGGACTCCGGCTCCCTCCTCTCTTCTCCCAATATTATGTCACTTTCTCTCTGTGTCTGTCTCACTTCTTTCATCTCACTTTACTGTAAGTTTGGCGGTAACTGACAACTTGTGGGCCTTTAGCTGCAAAATGCAATTATTTAGCAAATAGGATTTACTTAGCCTGGAACCTAGTTGGCCTAGGGCACGACCCTGCTCAATGTCAGGCTCCGCCTCGTCCTTTCTGCCCAGGCAGCGTGCTGTGGCAGCAGGAACCTCCTCTTTCCCACCTGAGCCTCTCCTTCGCCTCCTTCCCTCCCCAGAGGTTACCTGCTGGCGCTACTGTCCGCCCTGAAGGAGGGAAGCCTCGTCTGGTTTCCCAGCTGAGAGTGGTAGCTGGAAAATTCGCTGCTTCCACTGGAAATTGATATTAAGTGGATAGGCCAGCACGGGCGCCAGACTTTGGGGCCACAGCCAGTAGGTCCTGCACATCTCATCATTTAGCTAATTGAGTAAAAAAGTTTCTGTAAGGGCCAGGCCAATGACCTCTGCAATGGGTTAGAGACCCAGTGGGGAGCCAGACCTGAAGTGGGGAGACAATGGGATAGAGGACTAGTGCACAGATTGGTCCCTTGGCCTGATCTGCAGGGATTGGGCTGACACCAGCTCTTCGACATCCCCTGAGGGGTCCCAGATTTCAAGAGGGCGGTTCTCAGGTGATGCACCCTGGAATAGGGCTCCCTCCTCTCTGGTTCCGGGTGCAGGAGCTTGGCAGCTCCTGCATTGAGCATCTGCCCCCTAGTGGTCAGTGTGCATCATAGCTACTGGTCGGCCAGTCGAACGGTCAGCTGGTCAGTTGGTCACTTAGGCTTTTATATATATATAGATGAAACTCCCCAAAATTTAATTAAATAATCCTCATTCATTATAGGTCTTAGAAATAATTTTCTAAAACTTCTTCATTTTATTAAAAAAAAAAAAATCCCACCATACTTGAGTTTACACAACTAGGGAATTAAGCTAGGAACTGAGCTACATACTTCCTGATTTCTAAATTCAGGTCACTGTCCTGGAATAGAAGGAACAGGGTAAAGTAGATGGAAATGAGGTCAGTTATGCAGACAGCTTTAGATTATTTATGGCCAGAGAAAGAGTTTAATATTTTTCTAGGCATGTGGTGAAGGGATGAAAGGGTTTTGAATAGGAGTGTTTTTATATTTCTGTGCCCAAAACATCTCTGACTTCTTATTGTGAAAGAATATAGTGTGGAAGTAAGGCGGGGAGTTGGAGGCTATTTCAATAGTGCAGGTGACAGATTATTGTGGTTAAGCTTAGCTCTAGAGTTCTTGAGGTTTAAATGGGCCAGAGCTATATTTGGAGAATAGACCCAAGAGGATTTGGAGAAGAATTAAACACCAACTAAAAGGAAAGGGAGAACTCAGGTATGAATTCTAGGTTTTTAACTGAAAAGTGATGGTTCCATTTACTCAATGAGGGTGATATTGTGGATCAGAAAAGAAACAGGAGAAAATATCAGGAGCTCATTTTGAGATGCTTATTATACATTTATTTCAATCTTCTATATGTTTGAAGATGTTCATAATAAATACACAATATTTATGTATTTTGTTTTGAAATAGAAACAATCTCATTTATAGTGTTATGAGTCCAAGATTTTAAAGACGTAAAATGTAGTATTCTTGCAATGTATCTGGCTTAAGCCTGCTGATGAAGGTGGCATTCAATCTATGGCATTATATCTGTATTCACTTTTTAATGGAGCATGTAATTGAAAATTGACATTCTGCAATGGTTTAAGGCACACAAGGGGCATCTTAGTCAAGTTGTGAAGTAAAGAGGTGAATGTATAAATGTGGAATGTTGGAATGAAGGGGAGAAATCAAAGTCTGGCAATAGAAATGCAAGAGATATGCTGGGCTGGTGTGGCTCGGTGGTAGAGGAACAACTCATGAACCAGGAGGTCACAATTCAGTTCCCTATCAGGCAGGGCACATGTCAGTGTTGAAGGCACCATCCCCAGTAGGGGGTGTGTAGGAGACAGCCAATCTATATTCTCCCATTGATGTTTCTATCTATCCCTCTCCCTCCCTGTCTCTATAAAAAAAGCAATGAAAACAAAAAACACACATATTTAGAAATGCAAGAGATATAGAGACCGAAATGGAAATATAGAGATAGTGATACAGACAAAAAAAATAAACAGTGATTTATATAGATATGGGTTGCTATGGTATTCATTTTTCATGGCTTTAGCATAAAATGAGACCCCAGCATCAGTGGAAAATGCTGTGGTGATTGTCTTCTATAAGAAGGTAAGAGACATTGCTATTAAAATAGGCTCCCTGATTTCAATAGGACTGATTTGATTCTTGGGTCACAGGCCAAATCATTATTTTTAGCTTCCAAAAGAAGGGTTGGCATAGTTGTCATAATAGGAAAAAAAAATAAAGTAATGGTGACAAGAGCAGCCCAACCTACAGAGAACTTTGGTGATACCAAATCCATATTCAATTACTAACAATAAAATAGATAGCAATCTGATAGGTTCTTACCTGATCTATGTCACCATAAAAAAATAATATATCTGGTAAACCAAGGCTTGATTTGGCTTACCACAATAAAGCATCTGGAGCTTTTACTGCAATCCCAACTGATAGTTCTAAAGCCACTTGAATAAAAGTATGCTGGTGGACTTGAGGGAAGACTCCATAATAAAAGCACACATTTACACAGTATCTTCCTTCTAGCATTTGGAACAGAGAAAATGCTAACTGTGAGCTTGGAAACAGAAACTATTAAGCCTATTACGAATTATTAAGCAATGGATCTAAACTAAACCCTGGGAATTCAGAATGTAACTGATCTAAGAATGAAGGCTTGTGAAATTTAGGTGGAAAATGGCATTTTTACCTGATTCTATCACACAATATATACAGTGGGATAACAAATTCATATTCATGTCATTTCCTAAATTCTTGACCTACAATTATGTATGCATATTTATCCTTTTGTCATATTGACTCCCTGAATTAGGGGAGAAATAGAAAATGGAAGTTTTGTATTTCTCACATTCCATCAAATATATAAACCAAAAACAAAACAAAACAAAAACTTCATATATCTGGGGTAGAAACTAAGATACTGAAAATGCGATGAATTTACAGAAGATACAGGAGGAGTGGAGTGCAGATGGATGCATCTACCGTCCTATTGGGGATGGGGTGCTCTGCTCCACACATGTGACTTGCTTTGGCAGGTGATTTGTTAGCAAATACGATGCAAGCTTAGCCTCGAAAATCAATTGACCAACAGGGCATGCTCTTTAGCCCATTTTGTTCTTCTAACTAGCTATCGAAGCATGCCCTGGAGCCTACTGGAGGATAAAATGTGTGGAGAAAGGCTGGTGGAAAGCTGAGTTATCTGATCTGAGGCCATCCTTTACCATCCTGCTCTCTGATCACAAACGTGTGAATGAAGTTAGTAGACAGCAATCAAGCCTGGCACCAGGTCAGCCAAACCACCTATTTTTGACTCACAAGAAATAATAGGGTTGTTGTTTTAAACCAGTAAAATACTACATATCTCAATATGCAGTGTAATTGGATCAATAGCTAACAGTCGAAGGTAGTTACCAACCCATCTCCTTTATTTCACTTATAAATCTATAGCTCAAGAAAGACTGATCATGCAATATAAAAGTGGATTAAATTTAAGCAAGAAGTAACTTTAATTTCTGCTATTCATCCAAATGTTTTCTCCTTACCTGAATAAATTTAAAAAAAGTCAAATTCTAAGCACATCTTTTACAAGTAGTTATAAAACTGGCTTTTTAAAAAATTGCTATTAATCTGGAAATTCTCTCTCTCTCTCTCTCTCTCTCTCTCTCTCTCTCTCTCTCTCCATTTCTTCCTCTCCTCATCTCCCCACTCCTAAATACTGAGAAGATATTTGCTTCCACAGGGCAAGGGGTAATATATCTTCTCCATCTCACTTGTAAATTTAGAACACATTATAATTGGCAGGGTTATTGATCTTTGTAGTGTCCCAGAGGACATCTCACTTAGCCACCATAAAATGAATTTATTCTGATAAGAAATCAGAAAGCATTTTATACCATGAACTCTGTATTTCTATAAAAATAAATGGTTTCTTTGCTCAGTGAATATTTTTGGAGGTCCAGTGACCTGGATACATTGATATATCCTGTCAAAAGGTCAATGCAAACAAAGCCACTTTTTAATTTTAGAAATAAGAATCCACATTTGGATGTGTTGTGCTGACCATTTTCTGAGTTACTAAGATGTTTTTATTTTTACCTCAGAGAGGCTGGTCAGAGGTCCTCGATGGAAAATCGGCAACTCTGTCACTCAACCTTCAGAATCAATGTATCCCAACTTGATGAAAATGTTTGTGGCAAATCAGGATTATTCAAGAACCCTGTTGCTTCCTCAATACAGAGTATAAAAAGGGAGATTATTAGTTTTTTATAGCAAAGACTTAAAGAGAATATTCACTTTTGACAAACATCTTTTAACATACAATAGGTCAAGATAGAAACTAAAATGGACTCCAAGTGGCAATGTGTTACAATGCCTTTAATTATCTGATTCATTATTCCATAGAACAAAAATTTGTCCTAAAAAAGTACTATAGTCAGAATAATTTCTGAAATAATAAATAAGTTGCATAAACAGAGAGCTCACACTGGAACTAAATTTACCAATGTTTTAATGGTGATGACATTTATTAAATGACTAGAGGCCCGAGGCACAAAATTTGTGCGAGTAGGCCTTCCTTCCCCTGACTGCCAGCACCAGCTTCCCTCTGACACCCGGGACCTAGGCTTCCCGCTGGCTGCTGGCAGGCACCCAGGACCCAGGCAGCCCAGCTTCGACTGGAAGGTCTTCAGGAAGGACGTCCGGAAGGATGTCTGGTCTAATTAACATATTATGCTTTTATTATTATAGATTATACTAGAGGCCCGGTGCACGAAATTCATGACCGGGGGGGGGGGTGTCCCTCAGCCCAGCCTACACCCTCTCTAATCTGGAACTGGTAGCTCCCAACTGCTCGCCTGCCTGACTGCCTGATTACCCCTAACTGCTTCTGCCTGCCAGCCTGATCACCCCCTAACCACTTTCCTGCCAGCTTGATTGACGCCTAACTGCTCCCCTGCCAGCCCGATTGCCCCTAACTTCTCTCCACTGCCAGCCTGGTTGCCCCCTACTACCCTCCCCTGCAGGCCTGTTCACCCCCAACTTCCCTCCCCTGCTGGTCCAGTCATCTCTAAATGCCCTCCCCTGCTGTCTCAGTCATCCTTAACTGCCCTCCCCTGGAAGCCAGGTCCCTCCCAACTGCCCTCCCCTACTGGCCTGATCACCCACAACTTCCCTCCCCTGCAGGCCATCTTGTGTCCACATGGGGGCGGCCATCTTTGACCACATGGGGTGGCCATCCTGTGTGTTGGAGTGATGGTCAATTTGCATATTACCTCTTTATTATATAGGATAATATAGGTTTATATCCTCTAGGGATGAAGTTTTGGGCTGCACCAAGAGCAAGAAAACCTAACAGTATTTGCATAGAATGCTGAATGGTTATGTAGGAGGGAAATCACAAATGCCAAATATGTCTTCAGACAATTTGGAAAAATTAGTATTAAACTCTCATCTATTAATCTTTCTTAGTACATTTTAGTTCATATGCTAAATACTATATATAAATATATGGATGATATAAGTATTTTTTAAATGATCTTTTTCATAAAAATGTATATTTAGTGTCTTAGTGGTAGTTAACTTTAAATGAAGTTAAATAAAGTTAAATAAAGATCATAACAGTACCACAAAAAAAAATTAAAGAGAAGGAATGGACATGATCCAGAGAGAGTGAATTTAGACTTACATAGAGTAACTGCTAAAATTTTAAAATGCCCCCTCTTAAATTTTAAAGTTTGTTAAGAATCAACTGACTATGTTTGTGTGGGTCTATGTCTGAATTCTACTCTCTTCCACTGACCAATGTGCTTATCCCTTTTGCCAATACTACACTGACTTAATTACAATGATGATTATTTTGAACTTTAAAATGGCTGACATGTTTTTAAGAAGTTTCATAAGAAATCTAAATTATGAAACATTAATAATAACAATGTTATCTTTTTGAATTCTGAAGTACAAATTCACAAAAAGAAAGAGAAAAATGCTCAATAATTAAATTTTCAACCACATAATTTTAAGGTATACAATATAGTTTATTTTCCTAGATATGAACATCTTTATTAAATTGACAATAATTTTTATTTGTTGATCACTGATTTTAGAACTTACTCCATCATTCTGCCTCAGGTTCTAGTAGCTCTATTTAATGGTGCAGGTCTGCAAATACTGTAAAATAGTTCTGCTACATTTGTGTGCAATCTAGTGTTTGAAATGACAGGGAAGTCCACCTTCAGGAAAATCTCTGTTTGTGACATGATAGCAGAAACCCAAGCCAGCATGCCATGCAAGCAAATTTCAAGTCCTTGTTCTGTTTTTTATTTTAAACACCTATTGATGTGTTCATTGGTCAAAGCAAGTTACATGAATGAGCCAAAGACAAAGTTTAGGAATTATATTCTTCCTATGGAAGTAAAGTAGAAGGAGTAATTATTTTTGAATAATATTTGTGCTATGATAATCTGTCTACTGAAGTCTTTATTACATGCAAAATAGATCTCCAAGTGGTTTGTCAAAATCACCACATCTGGTTTAAAGTCAGGTTCTTGAAATATCTTTGAAATCTTGAGGCAGCTCTTTATCTGGGATCCTCTGAACCAAAAAGCCAAGGTCTTACTTCTCTCATACTCAACATTATATGTGGAACAGGTTGCTCTTAACCCTACCAGACCGCTGTACCGATTTTTAGGTAATTTCCACACAAAGGTGGAATATTGGCGCTAGATGAAAGGTAGACCTATTTTCTACAATGTCTCCAAGTTCCATCTTATTCTAACCACTTGTTTGCATGTAACTAACATTTTTCTATATCATGTTGTTTTTTTCTCTTTAATGCTCAGGAGCCCAGGTATAGGGGACAGTTAGGTTCAGGGCCTCAGGTCTGGTAGACTTAACCTCCTGTCATATAAAAGTTTTTGGTCCCAATAATTCTGGACAAACATTACTAGGCATTCCTATTCTGAGAGCAAGGAACTGTTAGTTATTCATTATGCCCAGGTTTCCTTACCATAGCTCTTGGCTCTGCCCACTGGAAATTTCTTCATTCTGCATCATGCTCCACAGCCAAGTCTGAAAAACTGATTAAAAATAAAAGAATTAGAGAATATGGCCTTTGGGGAGTTTGAGAAGTTCTCTCAACCTGATTTCTATCTTTAAAAATTTAGGGACTAAAAGCCTTCTCAGAACTTGAATAATTTCATTTTCTTGTGATCGGGCTGGCAGTACTTTTGAAAATACAGTTTTCAATAAATTTTTAGCTTTAAAAGTCTTAAATTTTAGTCAGTTATATGTGCCAAGAGCCACACACAATTATTTTCAGGACATTTCTCCCTCAAGAATAAAATGTAGATCCTTTGATTGAACCAGACAGCTGTGACACCACATTTTTTTTTTTTTGATCATCATTTTATCCAGGTTAAAAGGTCTATTTGACAATAAATAATTTCCTTCAGCAATAGTAACTAAAGATACTGGAGCAACACACCTTCGTAGGGCTTTTGTGTTATTATATACAACTAGAGGCCTGGTGCATGAATTAGTGCGCAGGTGGGGTCCCTTGGCCTGGCTTGTGATAGGGGCCCATCGGGGCAGCGGGAGGTTGGCCAGCAGGGGAAGGGGCCATAGGAGGTTGGCTGGCTGGGGCGGGTGGGGCCGGTGGGACCACAGAGGTTGGCTGGCCTGCAAGGGTGGAGGGGTCGCTGGAGTTTTGATTGGGGCCATTGAGTTCACTGGCCGGTGGAGGGACTCCAGAAGGTTGGCCGGTGGCACTGATCTGGGTCTTCGGGGCCAGCAGGCCGGCCAGGGATAGAGACCGAGGGAGGTTGGCCAGCCACGGGAGGTTGGCTGTGGGAGTACACTGCCCAGCAGGGGGGAGCTCCTGCATTAAGAGTCTGCCTCTGGTGACCAGTGCGTGTCATAGTGACCGGTCTACCCGTTGTTCGGTCATTCAATTGTTTGTCACCTAGGCTTTTATATCTATAGATAACAGTTATATTTTATCTGATGAAAGCAGTTTTATTTTTGAAACCTGTAAGTTATGGGTTTCTATATTTGCTCAAAATTCTGTTTGCAAACTGGCAAATATGTTTAGGAACTTATCTCTATGATTGTAAATTACAGAATACAGCTAGTAGCAACCAGCTCATTATTTCAACATGTGCCTCAAGATCTCCAAACCCTACACTGAAAATACATTAGGAGTCCTGTCTGGTGTGGGTCAGTGGTTAGAGCATCAGATGGTGAACCAAAGGATTTGGTTCAATTCCCAGTCAAGGGCACATACCTGGGTTGCGGGTTCGCTCTCTGCCCCCAGTCATGGAGTGTGCAGGGGACAACCAATCAATGTGTCTCTCTCACATCAATGTTTTTCTCCTCCCTCCCTTCCATTCTCTCTGAAAAGCAATGGAAAAAAAATATCCTCAGGTGAGGATTAAAGAAAAAGAAAAGGCAAAAAATACACTAGGAATGTTTTCTGCCTTTCAGAATATCAAAAGTAAAATTTCACCAAAATATTTTCCTACATCTAGTACCAATTTCCTCACTTTAAACCAGTGGTTCTCAACCTTCTAGCCCTTTAAATACAGTTCCTCATGTTGTGACCCAACCATAAAATTATTTTCATTGCTACTTCATAACTGTAATGTTGCTACTGTTATGAATCATAATGCAAATATCTGATATGCAGGATGGTCTTAGGCGACCCCTGTGAAAGGGTCATTTGACCGCCAAAGGGGTCACGACCCACAGGTTGAGAACCAATGCTAAATGCTGGTTCTAAAAATCCACAGCCATGTAGTCTAGGTTGTTTTTACAAACACCTCCTATTTCCATTGCCAATGCTTATATCAGCTTTTACTACATAAGTAAAAGAGAAGCAAAAAATAAAAGCTTCCAGATTCTAGCAATAGATATGTATTTGTTTCATGGCTTTTCAGTTTATCTTAGGAGTTCCCAAGTGTTCCTCCTTGGGTAATGGCTGAAGGACAAGAGCTACTAGCCACAGCTCTTCTAGAGATGGCAGATGTGTGAGATGACACACACGAGCACACAAACACATTAAAATCAGTTAATGTCACATCTGCTAACATTCCATTGGCCAAGGGAATAACATGGAAGTGAGTGAGCTGGGACCATCTGACCCCCTAGAATACAGAAGAGTCTGCACCAGTGAACTTTGCTTAGACCATCCTTGAAAGAAATGTTCATATAGCCTCAAGATTGTGTCCCAAAACGTGAACAGTGATATTTCAATTACTGTGAGGACAATAGAGAAGGAAGCTTAGGATGTTACTAATAAAAGTCACAACTAAGGTACTCCTGGTGCCTCTCCTTCCATAAGGATCCATGGAACACCTGGCAGGAGATAACAGTAAGGAGAGAAGCAGCCCGTAGGGAATTACAGGAGCCAATAATGCTCTTTCCCACTGTAGGTGCCCAGCCCACAGCGGCCCCAGCTGTGAGATAGCTCTATGCTTGTCATTGGGTCAACTCAGAATTTTGATTAATATCTTGATCTGGCATTTTAATGACCTAATTGAATTTGTGTTTAAAACTGTTATCAAAAGAATGTCTGTTTCATAAGATAAAGTGGACAACCTATAGGAATTGCCAGAATTTTTATCTGAATAAGACTCTTTTATACAGAAACAATTAATTTATTCCATTCAACAAGCTAAAAGAATGGCAAGAAGTCAATGTAGTTTGGTTTAAATTCATTGCAAGTCCAGCTTCTCCTCCTTCTCCTCCTCCTCCTCCTCCTCCTCCTCCTCCTCCTCCTCCTCCTCCTCCTCCTCCTCCTCCTCCTCCTCCTCCTTCTTCTTCTTCTTCTTCTTCTTCTTCTTCTTCTTTATTGATTTCAGAGAGGAAGGGAGAGGGAGAGACAGAAACATCAATGGTGAGAGAGAATCATTGATCGGCTGCCTCCTGCACGCCCCTCCTGCACGATCCTCAGGGGGGATCGATCCCACAACCCAGGCATGTGCCCTTGACTGGAATGGAACCTAGGATCCTTTAGTTCACAGGCCGATGCTCTAGCCATTGAGGAAAACCAGCCAGGCACAAGTCCAGCTTCTTTAATATATTTTTTTCATCTGTTTTATAACTTACTCTGGATGGTGTAATATTTCTTTCACTTGATTAATCAGTCTATCTATCATCTATCTATCTGCCTATCATCTATCTATCATCTATCTATACATCCATCCAGCCATCTAACAGAAATTCCCATGTTTATAATAAATAAAATTTACAACATATTATAGCATAGAAAGTTAACATTTGAAAAGACCTAAGTCCTACCTAATCATTTGCCTTCATTTTTTACATGTGTTCTCCATTTTCCTGAATTGATAACTGCTGTGGCTTTAAATATTTATAATGAGAGAGCAGCCTACTTTTGAAGGTAGTTGACCCATAGTAATATCCTTAGTAGGGTCTTCTCTATATTCAACGTAATTTGTTTTTTTTATATTTTACCATTTTACTTTTTTAGCCAAATACTACAGGTTTTTCCTCTGAAACAGTATATAAAGGTTATTGAACATGAAAAACACACACACACAACTATTATGTTCTCTGCAAATACTATCTCTTTGCAAATATCTCAATCCTGATTTTCTCATAGTCAATTTCACACCACATAGGACATGTTATCTATGCCCATCTTAAATTAATGTAAATGATTCAAGACTTCAGAGAGAATTTTGGATAATCTATTTAAACACATATGTCTATTAATATAAACTAATTTTACTTTTATTCTGTCAATCAGTGGGACACAGAGCTCAGACTGACTTCATCAACTTCCAGAACATCAGGTATTTTTCAAATAAGCTATTAATCCTAGTTCAAGCCATGTTATACCATACATATTAATCTAGTGCTTTTAAATTTTCATTAAAGATGCTATCAATTCAGCTTGCTAGATTTAGACCACCATTCTAACTTTATGAAGCACTTTTAAATCCTAATTATTTTATTTAACTCATTAGACATCCTTTCAACTTTCCTTTAGGCAAAGTTTTGAAAACAATATCTCACTTTTATATTTGATCAATTTATAAATGACATGAGGCTACCCATTAAATGAAACACCAGAGACTTCACTTAACTTCCAACTTAATAGTTTTAGAGCATTTTTATATAAATGGTTGTAGTCTACTATACTTCGTATTTTGAACATTTTCACAAGGATATCAAAGGAGGTTTTTAGTACTTTGCTAATGACATCAACGTGTCCTATTTAATGTCAAATTCAATGAACATTTTCAGCTATTATCTTCCTTCAAAGCAGAATTGGATACTATTTGATTAGTTAACATTCTTTTGGTTGCAGTCAACAAAAACCCAATCCATAGTAGTGTAGGACAAAAAAAAATTAATTGGATTTTAATTTTTTTTTAATTTTAGTCTTTCTTTGTACTTTTAGTCTAAACCACTGTCATTTGTTATTTGACTATTAATATAGCTTTCTAAATAGTTTCCTTTCTCCCATTCCATTCAGTGACTACTGTGATTTTTGTAAAACAAACAGCATATTATTCAACTCTCCTAATGGTCTTTGATTTCCCATAACATAAGGTGCAACATGATTTAAAAAATTCTGACCTCTTTGAACATATATCCTACCCTTATCTTCCTGCCTTCCTACACCCACCACCTAATACCACTACTTTGATCACAAATGTAGTTCATTTCAATATAGCTCTTCTAAATATACTGTTATTTAGTATTAGTGCCACCAAGCTAGTTTCTAGAAACTAGAAAAGCAAAGAAAAATTTCTTACCTAGCTTCCTTCAACAAAATCAATGCTCCTCATTTCAGGATTGATTCAAAGATCTCATAAATATTAAACTATTCTATTTTAGCTCCCTAATCTGCAGAGGGTGTTAGTTCTTCTTTATCTTATTTAATAATAAAGGACAAACAAGCGTTGGAAAAAATACGTAATGTAATCTTTGTTTATCTGTAAGACTCCCCTAGTATAACATAGGCCATAAAATACTCCAGAGTAGAGCCAATATTTATTCAAATTTGAAAATTATTCAGTTTTGAGTAGGAGTTCAGTAAAGGGTTACGATGTATTGACTGCTTACTAAGCTCCAAGAACTCTGTTAAATTTTTGGTATGAATTCTTTAATTACTTACTTAATATTACAAAGTAGATAATATTAGTATTTCATATTTTGTAGATGATATGTTGAAAGTGAAATAATTTGCATTTTTGTTCAAAGAATGTCTTGCAGCTAGTAAGTGAGTGCTTTGGACAAATCATGGTGAAAATCTGATATAATATTCTTGCTCTTCTGGTGCTTAGAGTCTTGTGGGGTATTCATACATCAAGCAAAGTGTTTTTTTAGCAGTGAATGCATAATTACACCTTAGAATAAATGACCTGAGTCAAATAATGGATTGCCTATGATTTTATTATGTTTATATATTGGAATTCACCACATAAATTACATTTATTTGTTGCACAATGACATAAGCCATACATATGTAATCTTGTCTTATATTACTGTGTGGATAACAAATACTATCCATTAGAGATTATTTTTACTTAAGCTGTGGATGCAGATTATTTCCAATTTCTAGAAGTTATCTCAATGTGTTAGTTTCATTGAGAAATTCTGTGTTTTTAGAAGTGATATCTGTTAATATTTACAATGTTACCAAGAATTATTGTGTTTCTCTCCCCACTTTGTCTTGTACTTCCCAAAACATGTCACATATATATATGCAAACAATTTATTAAAAAATTACTTAATATTATATTTTTATAGCCCTTGAGTAAGAGTGTACTCAGTTTCTTAAGATACATGTTTTTATAGACTTGTCCTTACTATTAATAGTAAGAGTTTTATTCTCACTCCTTAAACTTCATACTTACCTACTTTTGTTTTATACATAAATCAGTGCATGGGGAAACTCGTTGAATATATTTTGTTATTATCAATGTGTTTGATTATCGTGGTTGTCCCTTAAGCCTATTGATTGGTCTTAGTCTTGAGTCACACTCAGTGGTGTAAATCAATATAAATTGATTAAAACTGTCACCATTGAAAGTGGCAGCCTGTTTTTGCTGTTCAGAGTTAATTTTCTTAATGGATCCATATTTCTAGTAGAGTTATTGTTTTTATAATTTTAACAATATTTGTGATAGTTATTACATAACTATGTAGGGTAGTCTGAAAGTAATGTTAACAAAGAAGTTCACAATCAGTGAAGTAAATATTTTTTAAAAAGTAACTATTATCCCCAAAGCAAAAACAACAAAACAAAACAACATTTTGTTAATATAAAGATCATTGAGAAAGGAGAGGATTGTCTTAGGTTTGCATATGTTATTATTATGTAATTGCAACCCCTAAGTAAAAAGTAAATTTACACACCTTTTTTTTTTTTTTAACTTTTTAACATGAGACACAAAAAAAGATTCTCTTCGCGTGCGCTGTTTTACAGCTACAGGCTGAGGGGAGAATGGCTTCCAGGGAGCAGCCTCGAGGCAGTCAGGCCCCCACCACTTGGGACGGAGGAAGGGGAGGCTGCAAAACCGCCTCATTCAAGCTCAGAGGGACGCCTGCTCCCGGGGCTGCCCTGGACGTTCCCTGTGCCTACAGCCTGAAAGCGGGCTGAGCCCTTGAGGGAACCGTCTGCCCCAAGCCTTCCGTCTTTTTAGGGCTAAAGTCTCACTCTTCCTATCGACCAAGCGTAGCAGCTGCTTAAAATCTAACGGGTGACCCCAGAACCAAACCTCGTCTGTGCCATGAATGTGAGGCCTGGCTGTCCAGAGGGTGGGCATGACTTTAACAGCCAAGATGAGGGGAAGGGAATAAACTAGGTGCAACTACAACATCTGAAGTAATATTTACATTTGAAAACCTGGGCCGGGAAGCTTGGAACAGCCTCGCAGCTGGGCGACCTGCCCTTTTCCCTCACTTGCCTGAAGCCACAGCTCCTCCACATCTCGCTCCTCCCCTGCCCCTCACATCCTGAGGGGAACACCTGCCCTCAGCACCTGTCTCTCCTGACATAGCTCTGCCCCGCTCTGAGCCACACCCCCGCCACTCCTTACACAAACATGGCACTGCCTTGTGCTTAGCCACGCCCCCTGCCTTTCCTTACAGAAAATGACACCTCCCGCCTTGGGCTTAAGCCTCCAGGTGAAGAGCTGCCTCCTGCTTCCTGACCCAGGCCAGGCAGCCCCGGCCTCTGGATCTCCTTCTGGGGCCGGGGCTGTGTTGCCGCCCAGGCACAGGATCGCATCCCCAGGTAGTGACGCAGCCTGGCCTCTGGCCACGCCTCTGGGTCTTCTCCGATCACAGTCCTGGGGGTCGCCTTTGCCCTGCCACCTGGCTCTTGGCTGCCACCTGGGTTTCTGATCACCGTCACCAGCAGGCGGCTTCTTCTGTCCTTCCCCTTTCACCTCCCAGCATTGCGCCTATGTATGCAAATTAACCGCCATCTTTGTTGGCGGTTAATTTGCATATCACCCTGATTAGCCAATGGGAAGCATAGCGAAGGTATGGTCAATTACCCTTTTTGTCTTTTATTAGATAGGATAGAGGGCTGGTGCACAGGTGGGGGCCAGCTGGTTTGCCCTGAAGGGTGTCCCGGATCAGGGTGGGGGTCCCGTTAGGGTGCCTGGCCAGCCTGGGTGAGGGGCTGAGTGCTGTTTTCAGGCTGCTCACACCCCCTTCAGGGTGAGGGTCTCCACTGGGGTGCCTGGCCAGCCTGGGTGAGGGGCTGAGGGCTGTTTTCAGGCTGGCCACAGCCCCTTTAGGGTGGGGATCCCCACTGGGGTGCCTGGCCAGCCTGGGTGAGGGACTGATGGCTATTTGCAGGCTGGTCAAGCCCCCCAGTGGGGACCCTCACCCCATGGGGGTGTGGCTAGCCTGGGTGAGAGGCTGAGGGCTATTTTCAGGCTGGCCACACCCACTTCAGGGTGAGGGTCCCTACTGGGGTGCCTGGCCAGCCTGGGTGAGGGGCTGAGGGCTGTTTTCAGGATGGCCATGCCCGAGGGCTAGAAGCAGGTATCTGAGATTTATTTAACTTCTATAATTGAAACTTTGTAGCCTTGGTCCAGCTTGAATCCTGGGTTGTCCCTGGCAACCCAGGTTCCCAGCCCCTACTTGAGCGGAGGCCATGCTGGCTGGAAGCAGGTATCTGGGCTTTATTTATCTTCTATAATTGAAACTTTGTAGCCTTGAGCAGAGCCCAGTGCTGGCCAGGGCGGGCGGGAAGCTTGGCTTCCTCCATCGCCAGGAGCAACCCAAACCTCCAGCTCTAGCTCTGTGGCTGCTGCCATCTTTGTGACAGAATGAAGGAGTGAGGGAGTGACAGTTAATTTGCATATTACTCTTTTATTAGATAGGATGTTAGCTTTAGCAGTGTCTGTGTGTGGAATTATTAATAAATGAATTTGGCATATGCAAATTTTTTAAACTTTATTGTTAATGTTGATACTATTACAAAAGCCTCCACCTCTCCCCCTCCATTACCCACCTCCACCCAACCTCTGAACCCCTTCCCTCTGGTCATCACCACACTGCTTTCTGTGTCTATAGGTATGCATATATGTTCTTTGGCTAATCCCTTCACTTTCTTCCATTCAGTCTCCCCACCCCCTCCTCCTCGCTAACAGCTGTTTCATGTATCCATTTCTCTATTTCTATTTTGTAAGTCAGTTTTTTTGTTTTGTTCTTTAGATCATTAGATTCCACATATAAGTGAGATCATATGGTATTTGTCTCTCTCTGACTGGCTTATTTCACTTATCATAATAATCTCCAGGTCCATCCTTGCTATCGCAAAGAGTAAGAGATCCTTTTATTTTTACAGCCATTTTTTTTCAAAATTTAGTTTTTCATTTTATAAATGTCCCACAGCTTTTTTTTAAATCCACTCATCTACTGATGGGCACTCAGGCTGTTTCCAGATCTTAGCTATTGTACATTTTGAATTGACATTTTGGATTTGCTTTGTATTCATTGCCAAAAGTGGGATTGCTGGGTCAAAAGATAGTTCCATACTGTTTTACATAGTGACTGCACCAATCTGCATACCAACCAACAATACATAAGGGTTCTCTTTTCTCCACAACCTCACCAGCTCCTGTTTGCCCATCTATTGATGATAGCCATTCTGGCTGGAGTAGGGTAACATCTCATTATGGTTTTAATTTGCATCTCACTGATGATTAGTTATGTTGAGCATTTTTAAATATGTCTATTGGCCATCTGTATATTCTCTTTGGAGAAGTGTCTATTCAGATTCTTTGCCCATTTTTAACTAAATTTTCTTTTTTCTGTTGAGTTGTATAAATTCTCTATAAATTTTGGAAATTAACCAATTATCAGATGTATCATTGGCAAATATGGATTTTTTTCTATTGGAAGAAAAGCAAATGTAAATCCATATTTCATATTATATGCTAATTCTATCCCTAAAAAAGGCATTCATTGAAAATGAAACATGAAAATTTTCATAGACTAATGAGGGGAATACTTGAGTATTTGTAAAGTCTTACAATGGGGGACATATTTCCAAGTAAAACCTCACCTATGTCCTGTCCCCTCAAAATATTTAAAAGCAAACTGGGATAGTAGCAGCTCTTAAGTTATTCATGCACAGTAAGTCATTTTTTAAATATGCTTAGTGGATGTTAGGGAAGCTTTAGCTCATGGCTCTAAATGCTTTATATTGTTTACTATTTTCTGCAAACAATTACCAACAAACAAATTATAAAGTGACTTATGAATATTATAAAATTACTAGAGGCCTGATGCACAAAATTCGTGCACTTGGAGGGGGTCCTTCAGCCCAGCCTGTGCCCTCTCCCAGTCCGGGAACCCTCAGGGGATGTCCGACTGATGCGATGTCAGAAGCCGGCAGTCGGACATCCTTAGCGCTGCTGCAGAGGTAGGAGAGGCTCCCACCACCACCTCTGCACTCCCAGCTGTGAGCTCAGCTTCTGGCTGAGTGGTACTCTCCCTGTGGGAGCACACTGACCCCCAGAGGGCAGCTCCTGCATTGAGCGTCTGCCTCCTGGTGGTCAGTGCACACCATAGTTACTGGTCATTACACAGTTCAGTCGATTTGCATATTAGCCTTTTATTATATAGGATTAAAGGGATTATAAAAACTCAAATTTTAAGGTGAGTTTAAATACTTAGATGTATCCCTGGTCAGTGGGGCTCAGGTAGCTGAGTGTCATCTTGAGCACCTAAGGGCCTTTGGTCCAATTCCCAGTCAGGGCACATAACCAGGTTGCAGGAGATAGCCAATCAATGTTTCTTTCTCACATCAATGTTTCTCTCTCTCTCTCTCTCTCTCTCTCTCTCTCTCTCTATTTTTATCTCTTTAAAAACAATTTAAAAATATATTTAAATAGTTGGATTTAAAGTATTGAATTAAATACTATGTTAGGGCTCTAATCAATGATTTTGTTCTCTAAATAATCTAAGTATATGATCCTCTCTTGTTGGTAATTCTCAAAAAGGATGAAAACAATACTTTTAGTTCATTACTTATCTCCTCAATATGTCTTAGACTCTATTCTCAGACACTAACTCTAAGAATCTCCTGGTAATCATAAACACAAAAATTAAAGCAACAACTACATCACATTTTTAAAATCAAATCTCAAACTAGGTCATCTCTAGCAACATAAAATGTTTAAGTTGGAAATCTGTTTCTACTACTACATATCCTATACTAATAAAAGACAAACATGCAAATTGCCAGTACTTTTGCTACGTCTCAAGCCATGCCTACCAACCAATCAGAGCGACTATATGCAAATTAACCCAACCAAGATGGCGGCCAACAGCCATGGGGCTGGAGCGAGCAGGAGGCTTGCTTGCTCCAGTGATGGAGGAAGCCAAGGTTCCCCACATGTCACGGACTGGCTCTGAGCTCCACTGAAAGCAACAAAGTTTTAATTATAGAAGGTAAATAAATCCCAGAATAAAAAAAGAAAAAGAAAAAAAGGAGAGGCTGGGAGCTTACATTGCCAAGGTGCTTGGCCAGCCTGAAAAAGGCCCTTAGCCCCTCACCAGACTGGCCAGGCATCCCAGTGGGGACCTCCCACCCTAAAGGGGGTGTGGCCAGCCTGAAAACAGCCATCAGCTCCTCACCTAGGATGGCCAAACCTCCATGGAGTGAGGGTCCCCCCTGGGGTGGACATCCTCCGAGGGGTCCCACACTGCAAGAGGGCATAGGCTGGGCTGAGGGTCCCCCTGAGTGCACAAATTTTTGTGCACCAGGCCTCTAGTAATAAAACATTTTAATATAGAGGAAATTATGGGAAACCATTTTATATGGCCTTTATCAAAGCTAAAAATCATAGTCATGGAGAAAACTATTCTTCCATACATTTTTCTAGATTTTTTTCCTAACATGTAGAAGTTGCTATTCTCACTACTACCAAGCCAAGAGTTTCTAGTTGCTTCAGTGTGACTTGCTCACTCATTGATAAAATATAGAATATAATTTTGAGTATGGTTAGTCACTCATCTCCTCTGATCATTTAACAGTATTAAATATTCAAAAACTGTCAAATAGATAAACTAACAGAATTAATTACTAGTACAATGCACATTTGTACTTCCAGTTGAAGGCAAAATGTCATATTATCTGCTATTAAAAGTTTTATTTAAATATTGTATTCATAATTTATGTCTAAACCTAGTAAAAGTATATTCCAGCTCTATTTTTACAATAAGTGATGATGACCATAACTCTTTCTAAGAAAGGAGAAAGAAAACATTAAAGATAACATAGCATTTAGAGTCAATCTAACCAAATTTTAAATGTTTTATAGGTCAAGAAATTCAATTCCTGATTTAAAAATCATTATATTGTCTGCTGCACCTCTAGCTGGAATTTTTAGCTTACATTAATATTATTTTAACCATATCATATGTCGTTTTTGAATAACAACTGATATATCTTTCATGCCTCTAAAATTAAAGGAAAAAAACTTAATAAGACACTCCTTTGCATGAGAGTATCTTCCTTCTTCACTGAAGGTATGTGAGCACCACCAAAAAGTGTTACTCTGTCTTTAATATATGATTTCCTTTAGTTCTGTTTTTTTTTTCATGGCATTTTATTTTTTTAATTTATTTTTAATTATACTTGACATACAGTATTATGTTAGCTTTGGGTATACAACATAGTGATTAAACATTTATGTATCTTACTAAGTAATCACCACGAGTCTAGTACTAATCTGGCAACTTATATAGTTACTAGAGGCCTGATGCATGAAATTTGTGCAAAAGTAGGCCTTCCTTCCCCCTGCTGCCGGCACCCCTTCCCTCTGGCACCTGGGACCTGGGCATCCCTCACAGTCCTGGCTTCATCTGGAAGGTTGTCCAGAAGGACATCTGGTCTAATTAGCATGCTACCCTTTTATTATTATAGATTACAATACTATTGATTGTAGCCCTTATACTGTATTTATATCGCTGTGATTAATCTTATAACTGGCAGTTTGTACTTAATCTCCTTCACTTTTTTCACCCATCCTCCCTTTCATTTGGCAACTATCAGTTTGTTCTAGGTATAAATGAGTCTGTTTCTGTTTTAATTTATTTTAAGATTTCACATATATGTGAAATCATATGGTATGTGTCTTTCTCTGTCTGACTGATTTCACTTAGCATAATATCCTCTAGGTTCATCCATGTTGTAGCAAATGACAAGATTTTATTCCTTTTTATGGTTGCATAACATTTTATTGTATATAAGTACCACATTATACTCATCCATTTGTCTATCAATGAACACCTAGGTAGCTTCTATTTCTTGACTATTATAAATAATGCTGCAACAAGCATAGAGGTGTTTTTCATTAGTGTTTTTTTTTTAAACATAAAAACCTAAAAGTGTGATTTCTGGGTCATATGGTAGTTCTATTTTTAATTTTTTGATGATCTTTTTCATCAAAATTTTTTTCTTAGTGGCTACATCAATTTACAGTCTCACCAATTGTGCATGAAGGTTCATTTTGCTCCACATCTTCAACAGCACATTCTTTATAAAATATATATAAACTAGAGGCCTGGTGCATGAAAATTCATGCACTGGAGGTAGGGGGTCCCTCAGCCTGGCCTGCCCCCTCTCACAGTCCAGGATTCCTCAGGGGCGGGAGGCAACCCAGCAATCAGGGGAAGGTGACACCCCATCACACTTCTGCTGCTGCCACTGCCACCTGTGCCTTGGACCAGCCCTGGGCGGCTAGGGGGCTGAGGGGACTGGGTACTGCCATCTTGTGGCTGTGGGCACCACCATCTTTGAGGGTGTGGCAGTCAATTAGCATATTCCCTCCTTATTGGCTGTGGGCACCGCCATCTTTGTGATGGTGTAGGGGTCAATTAGCATATTCCCTCTTTATTAGATAGGATAGCCACTCTGACAAATGTGAGGTGGTATCTCATTGATGTTTTATTTTGCATTTTCTTGATGTTGGTAATGTTAGGCATGTGTTTATCTATCTTGGCCATCTGTATGTGCTTTTTGGAGAAATGTCTATTCAGGTCCTTAAACCATTTTTAAATCAAAATCTTTTGTTTTTTAAAAATTTATTTTCTTATGTTCCATGAATTCTTTATATATTTTGATAATAACCCATTATTACCCTTTCTTGACTTAGCAGAAATTCTTCCTGCCATAGAATTTCTTTTTTATACCTCAGAAAGTTAGTCTAATTGCCATTAAATAACTGCTTGGACATAAAATTCTTATTGAAAATTAACAATGTTATTGGTCTGTATCTATACAAAGCATCATACATCTACGTTTCTTCCAAGTTTATAAATGCCTTTTTCACATCACTCCTTCACACATTGATGAACAAAAGATATACTTCTTCCCATGACACAACTGTTATCCTGTCTAATCCTAAAAGATGTATCAGTAACACATTTTATACTGTCATTAGAGGATAATTTGAAGCAATATTATCTAAACCCTAGGTTTATCTTAATAATGTAAAAAAGTGTTTCTTTATAAAAAATTGTTTCTTAGAGATATTCATTTCATATCCTCTTCGCATAGTTTCCACCTAAAGAGACAGAACCAAATTTTATACTAGTCTGGTATACTTTTGCTATGGATTATTTTTTAAAGAAGCACAGTGAGCATGAAAACTGAATAGAATGCATAATGTATGGGAAGATGAACAGTGAATAATAAATTTTTAACTTAAACAAGAACCTATTTCTCTTCAGGCTCAATGGTTTGATCAAAACACTGTGTTTTAAAATGCAGCTTATAACCTACCACACTGAAATAGGTAGCAGAATGTGCTTCAGATAAGATGAGAATTAAGAAATCTCATCCTTTGGTTACATGTCTCAGGGAGTTGGACTTTTCCCTTTAATAAATATTTCAATCTAAAGAGTGGCGCCTCAGTAAAATGAAAACAAATGACAGTGCTATCTCCAAAGAGACAGTGTATTATTTTAAATTGGATGAAATGGCCCATGCTCTGCCCTATGACAGTTAGTTGCTCAAAATGAGACAGTCAAAAATAGAGTTAACTCATTCCCATGGACATGAAATAGAGTCTCCATTTTTTTTTGAGATTAAGAGAAAGGAAAAGAGCAGCAAACTTAAATAATATTTTTACAGAGTATATGGAACAAAAACGAAGGACATAGCATTATCTTAAATAATTTCCTTGTAACTTTGAGCTACCCTTATTGATTAATATCCTAATATTCTTTGTTACAAGTATTCAAAATATGAAAAACAGTGGTTAAGTAGTTACTAATAGATAATGAATAGTTATAAATGAACTATTAATATTTGGGTCTTTATATTTCAAGGTAAAATTTTTATTAGAGAATGAACTGGGAATTGAATGTGAGACAAATACAACACATAGCTTCACATATACTCCTGGTATCATGCAGCTCTATTGTTTACACGTATCAAGGATCCCCATGGCATCAAGGATCTGTCACATTTGTTTTGTCCTGAATAAATTCAGAAACTATAAAATCTCAGCACAACATGTCCCTAAATGTTTATATTAGCCACCATACACTAGAAGCCATTTTGTGGAGGAATATATCAATGTATGTAAATATTTGTGATAGGATTTCCCCCCTCTTTTTCATTCTCATTTCTTCTTGTTGGGGAAGAGTGTTTTTAAGCATTCAAATGCAGCCAAGTTAAGCTATAAAAAGTGATTCCTATTAGCAAGATAAAGTTTATCTTTCAGATTTCTGTTTTTGAAAAATATGAGCCTTGGGTAAAACAAATTTTACCTCGTCCCTGAGGAATTTATAGTCTGGTGGAGTTAACATAGAAATGATGTTGTAGTGAACAAAAACACAACACAGTGAGATCGATTCCTTTTTGGGAAAAGTATAAAAGACTATGAAAGTACAAAATATAGAAAATCAACTCAGACTCCAGAATCACTGGAGTCTTCCTGGATGAGTATTAATGATTCAAACAATGAGAAATAGAGAATTGAAAGTTGTCCAAGCAAAAAAATAAATAAATAAACAAACAAACAAACAAACAATGGAAAAGACCTGTAAGGAAAAAGAAGTATTGCTCTTTCAGAAAAAGGAGCCTGGGAGAGGTACACATAATTCAGTAAACAAGAAACTTTCCTGGCTTGTGAAGGGATTTGGATTTTTATTCTGAAATCAATGGATAGTCATTGAAAATTTATAAGCCAATCAGTGGAGCTGCAGTGGGAACCAGAGGTTAGGAATGAGTTAAGGGAGATGGGGAGAGGTAGGGAGAAGACACATAATTTGATCTTGTAATGATCATTTTTTGGTATACCAGTGGTCTTCAAGTGTGACCCTCGGATCTCTGGCGGTTTCTGAGATAAGTTCATAGGGTCCACACGATGAATACTATTTTGTGGTAATGCTAACACATTATGTTCTGTCTTCATTGTGTTGACATTTACACAATGCAATCTTGGGGGTAAATCCAGTTTTACTTTAAAAAGTCATTGGTAGAGGAATAAAAAAAAATTAAATATATTAAATCTTTACCCTTCAGTCATATCTTTTTTATATTCTGTATCACAAAATGGGAAGTTTACATAAAACACTCCAGCTGTATAGAAAGGTGCTGGGTTTTCTGAGCAATGTCACCTGCACAATGATTTTTTGACTTGTGAACTGAACTAGCAGCTTTTGTTTTCATGGAACATTATACTTACTTAAAAGGATGACCGAGGCCCTAGCCGATCTGGCTCAGTGGATGGAGCATCAGCCTGTGGACTCAAGGGTCCCAGGTTCGATTCTGGTCAAGGGCATGTACCTTGGTTGCGGGCACATCCCCAGCAGGGAGTGTGCAGGAGGCAGCTGATCGATGTTTCTCTCCCATCGATGTTTCTAACTCTCTATCCCTCTCCCTTCCTCTCTGTAAAAAATCAATAAAATATATATATATATTTTTTTAAAAAAAGGATGACCGAGACAAAGGATAGTTTTACAAGCTTATTTATTTCTAGATGTTTTCTCAAAAATAAACAAAGTAAGCCTGCCACTTCAAAGAATACAGTTAATAGTGCTTGTTGATCAATAATATAATGTGTTCAAAACTGTCTTTACTTCCCTGTTTCCAGTTCTGCTCAGGGTCAGAGTGTTCAAGTAATTTTCCTCCAATTTGTACTGCAAGCATATATTTGTAATAATTTTAATCTCTACTATTTTTATTAAAATTCCCAATATAAAAAGAAAAAAATGATATACTATTGTTCTTGAGCTACCACATATAAGAATGATGAAATGAACTAGATAGCATTTTTTTCTTTTTTTGCCTAGAAAAAAATAAAATATTTGGGCTCCACACTAAAAGATTCTGAACTAGTTATTGTAAGATTTTTTAATGCCCTAGGTGATTGTAATGTTTCATCAAGTCTGTAAAAATTGGCCTAGATTTCGGTTTTGCTGAAAGTTAATTAAGATATGTAAGGTAGCAATAATAAAAACTTTGTCAAATTTGATTACATCTACAGGTACTTCAGACTCCCGTACACTACACGTGTTTTTTTTTTCTTAATTTGTCCTTGAAAGGATTTAATGTCCTTGCAAATATCTGTTATGCAGTGATGAATTAATTATTACTTCTATGATCCAAATCCCTTCAAAGATAGCTAATTTCCCAAGAGGTATAGATGCTAGATTACTTCCAAAGTAGGACTGGATATAGTAAAAAATGCATGATTGCAAGTTGCTAGTCCCAAAAATATAACTTATCACCTTTTGAATCTTTGTAGCAAACTGTAAATTGAAGCCAAATGCTCCTCTTAGATTGACTGGATTACCTAAGAGTTATGCTCACCTTAGCAAAAGCAAATTTGTGCCCTAGAATAGAATCTTCGTTTTTTTTGTGTGTGTGTTTTTTTTTGGCTAAGATACTAACCAAATTATTTATCTACTGATAAAAAGAAATGAAGTGAAATACTTCAAGTTTTGATTAGCTATATAACATTTGGAACTGCATCAATAATATTTATATTCTGCACAAATCTAACATTAAATATTTGTATCTCTGAAGACATAGTATATACTTACTGTATATTCATGAATTAGTTGTACAATAGTTAAATGTATCAGTAGTAACAGTTTTGTGTTATACAACACACATTAACTTTCCGATAGTCTGTTACTCCATTTGCAATTCTTTTACTGTTTCTTTTTTCCTAATTTTCATATTCTTTCTGAGATGTAAACATGCTACCCTATTAATTTAACTTCAGAATTCTAGTTCACTAGACAGCTTAATGCCTTTGTTACACAATTGCTCTTGTTTGTTGCCCTAAAACTGCAATTTTCTGAAATCTTGTAGTAAGTATGAATATAGACTTCATAATGAAGTAAATCCATTAATATATGAATGTATTCAGCTCCTCAGAGTGCATACTTAATGGAACATACTGCCAACTAATATACTAGAACACCTTTGAGAATGAGATGCACTATCTGCATGTGATTTAAACTTTTACTTGCATTTCTATCAAATTAGCTGAACCTATTTTTTAAAAGGTATACAGATTTAAATTTCAAAACCAGGAATGTTAGAGACACAGATTTAAACCATATTAAATTAAAGGAATGTGAGGCACTTCTGACATTCAATTTATCTTAGTTTGCAAGAGTGAACATTTGAGGCAGTTGTTTACCGAGTATAGAAAATATGTGACAGAATTCATGGGTGTGTATCGTACTAGTAGTTAAATAGCAAGCATGAAAAATAACTATCCACACTGATGCCTGAATCACCTTAACATGAAAAAAAATTCATTGAGTATCTCCTAAAAGAAAAATATAACTTAAAAATCACAGGCGCAAGTTAAGTAAGTTCACAGTTCTTATTCAGGAGTTATATGTAATAATTTTTAGTCATGTATCAATTTAGCTTCTTAGGACAAAACTGTTACTGAGATTTTATCTGCTTGTAAATCCATGAGAGCATGATGTCAATTAAACTGTACACTAGGATATATATTTTTATTTTCTGTGCTACTAAAATGTAGAATATAACTAAATAATGCTTAAAACATTTGGCTGAGTGTGTGTAATATTAGTTGCACTCAAAGATGAAGAAAGTGGGTTTCTCAGAAGAAAATAACTTTCCCAATGCCATTTGACTAAATCAGGACAGGAATATATTTAATTACAAAGCCCCTGGTGTATGGGATGCACTATAACAAATCATCTAAGAGAAAGTTTTTCAGAGTAATTATGACATATCAATTCCAAGATATACTTTAGTTCTACCATAATTTATAGATATTTATTATGGTTTAATTTTATTTTCTATATATAGTGTCAAGTGATTAAATAAGGTTACTAAAATAGTATGCATGACAAACATTTTCCAGATTCCAAAAATATAATCCTATATAATAAAGGGGTAATATGCAAATTAACTCTCATGCCTTCACAAGTTGGCTGCCTACAACCAGGCCAGGATGGGGGTTAGTGAGAGACGACCAAATGACTGAACAGCAGGCTGTGTGGGGTGACCAGGCCAGCGGGAGGTGCCATGAGGGGTGACCAGGATGGTGGGGGGACAGTTATGGGTGACCAGGCCAGCAGGGTGGGGGCAGTTGGAGTGACCAGGCTGGCAGGGGGGGGCAGTTAGGGGCAACTAGGCTGGAGGAGAGGAGCATTTGGGGGCGACTAGTCTGGGAGCGGGGGCAGTAACAGGTGACCAGGCTGGCGGGGGGGCCAGTAAGGGGCAACCAGGCCAGTGGTGGGGGGTGCAGTTGGGGGCAACCAGGCCAGAAAGGGAGGCAGTTGGGGATGATTAGGCTGGCAGGGGGGCAGTGGGGGGTGACTAGGCTGGTGGGGGCCAGTTGGGAGTGGCCAGGCCGACAGGGGGGGCAGTAAATGGTGACCAGGCCAGTGGGGGTGGGGACAGTTAGGAACGACTAGGCCAGCATGCAGAGGCAGTGAGGGGCAATCAGGCCAGTGGGGGGGGGGCAGTTAGGGGTGACCAGGCAGGCAGGCAGGTGAGCGATTAGGAGCCAGTGGTCCCAGATTGGAGAGGGTGCAGGCTGGACTAAGGGAACCCCCCTTCCTCTGTGCACAAGTTTCATGCACCAGGCCTCTAGTAAATATATAATTTATTCTAGTTTCAAGCTCTAATAATTCCTAACCAACTGGTTTACCTAATAACTACATTTTCCTTTTCAATGTACCTTGAAAAGTACACATTAAATTATTGATGCTTTTTATCTATGGCATTGTATACAAAAATATTAGGTGAGCCAATGAACAATTTGAAGTTACAAAAAGCAATTTTGATTAGTTTATGTGTTTTTTAATTATGTTTAATATCTGTTTTTGAATTATGAACAAAGAGATCTTCTCTCACCTCTCCAGTTCAACAACACACTCAACATCATAGCTAACACAATAAAACAAGTTAAAAAAAAAAGAGGTATACAGCTTGAAAAGGGATAAATGAAACCTGATTTATTCAAAGACTTCACGATTGATTATGTTGGGAATGCCAGAGAATCTATAAAAAATTTCTGGCACTAATACATGAATATAACAGCTCACAGGCTACAGCATCAGTATACAACATTCAATTGTTTTTCTGTGTGCCAAGAGTGAATAATTGGATGGAAAATATAAAACAAATACCAGTTAAGTTGATATTGTATATTTAAAAAATTGTAATGTGTCTAATAAACAGTAAAGAATGGTGGGGAAAAAAGACTAGAGGGAAGAAATAAAAAATATGTAGCAAATGAAAAGCTATTTCATGTTGATGGCTTAGAAGACAATATTTTTCAGAAGTCAGTGCTCCCCAATTAGATGAACAAAGTTGGAGAAGCCAAAATACTTTGTCAATAATTCCTACACATTTTAATAATACAGCTTGATATTGGCCGAACAATGGGTACATAGATCAATGCAACCTAATGAAGAGCCAAGAAAGTAGACCCACACAAATACATCCAACCCATTACTTATAAGGGCATAGGGGAAAGGAGGTTATCATCTCAAGAAATATGTGGAACATTTATAAGTTTATATGCAAAGAAATAGGTTTTATATATAACAGTAAAAAAGGGATACATAAAAAATGATAAATTTGACTATATTAGAAAAGAGAACTAAAAGGCAGTCTACAAACTGGGAGAAGATATATGTAAAAAATATATCTGATAAAAGATATTGTGATGGTCAATTTTGTACGTCAACTGGCCCTGGAGTATCCAGGTTAAATATATGTCTGGGCATGTCTGCGAGAGTATTTGCAAATGAAATTAATATTAGAATTGGTGGATTCAATAAAGTAGATTAACTGATCTAATGTGGGTGAGCATCATTTAATACTTTGAGAACTTGAATAGCATGAAATATTTGTGTAAGGAGAAACTTATTCCTTTTTCTTGTCTCACTGATTGAGTTGGTACCTTCCATCCCATCTTGAACTCTAATCTGGTTAAATTTAAATATGCTAATGACTTTTCAGTAGTAAAGTGAGTGCCCATGATAAATAACATCAACTATTATAGATGTGCAAAATCACTTTGCAGCAAAATCTACACATGAAAGTTTATAGCAACTTAAATCATAATTGTCAGTAATTGGAAACAACAGAGATGACCTTCAAGGTGAATGAATAGAACAAACAATCAGCAGCAACAAGAATAAAAAACCCTAGCAGTACATATATGAAGTGAAGTATTTTTTAAAAAAAAATATTTTATTGATTTTTACAGAGAGGAAGGGAGAGGGGATAGAGAGTTAGAAACATCTATGAGAGAGAACCATCAATCAGCTGCCTCTTTCACACCTCCTACTGGGGATGTGCCCGCAACCAAGGTACATGCTCTTGGCTGGAATTGAACCTGGGACCTTTCAGTCTACAGGCTGATACTCTATCTGCTGAGCCAAACCGGTTAGGGCTGAAGTGCAGTATTACATTTTAAAAAAGGATTTACCTATGAAGCCACATAACAGTATGGGTTAATCTTAAATGAACATTTATAATTGAAATAAGCCAAACAGAAAGGTTGTATGCTGTATGGTTTAATTTATATGACATTCTGGAAACAGTAAAAACTACTGAGCCATTAAACACATCAGTGGTTGCTAAGAGATAGAAAAAATATGTTTAATAGGTGAAGCACAGAAGAATTTTATTTTTAGGACAATAAAATTATATGATGCTGAGTTGGGTATAGATTATCAATTCAATTATCAAAATCTATAGAATTTGAAAGCACAAACAATTAACTGTAATGTGTGTAAATTAAAAAATAATAAAAAAGAAGGAAATAAGATCACAGGATGGAATGCAGACAGTGACCAAAAAAGAAAAATCTAACTGCCTTATAAATTTATGATACAATCTCACCCAATTGAATGAGAGAAAAAAAATGATCCAACCTAATTGTTTGTAATTGAGTGGAACAGGAAAGGCAAAAGCATCCCTACATCACTACTACAGTCTGATTGATAAAGTGTTTCCCATATGGCTTCAGATTAACATTTCTGAAACCACTATAATCATACTGAATTTAAACTATATATACTAGCGGGGAGGGGACCAAGGCTGGCAATCAGACATCTTTAGTGCTGCCACAGAGGCAAGAGAGGCTCCCGCCACCACCGCTGCACTTGCCAGCTATGAGCCTGGCTTCTGGCAAAACAGTGCTCACCCTGTGAGAGCACACTGACAACCAGGGGGAGGCTTCTGCGTCATACCACCATTCAGTCACTTTGCATATTAGCCTTTTATTATCTACACTAATAAAAGAGAAACATGCAAATTGGTGTCACTCCACTATGCTCACCAGCCAATCGGATGAGCATGCAAATTAACCCAACAAAGATGGAAGTTAATTTGCATACATAGGAGCCCAGTGGCCTGGGTCCCAGGAACATCATCGGCACCCAGGTCACTCTGAGGTAGGCCCAGTGTGGGCCCTGAGCAGCATAGGAAGGCCCTGAGCCAGGGGGCTCTTGGACAGGGGCAGACCCGGCCATTGGAGCTGCAGTGGGCTCCTGCCCAAGCCTAAAGCCTTGGCCAAGGCATCAGGCCTGGGCAAGGGGCTGATCCGGCAACTGGAGGGTAATGGGGGTCGACACCTCTGGCCCAGGCATCAGGCCTGGGCTGGGGGCCGAGCTGGCGATCGATGTAAACTATAGAGGGAACACCTTTTTGGACCACTCATTGGCTAAGCTTCCTGTATGTCACTGGTAATATTCTTAGTAACTTGGGTAATAAGAATCTAAAAAGGTGATCTAGGGTTTTTCACCACACTCCTGGAGAAAAAAACGAAGGTCCACTGCTGGAGGGGTTAGAAATGTCAATTCTGCCCTAGCCGGTTTGGTTCAGTTGATAGAGCCTCTGCCTGCCGACCGCAGGGTCTGGGTTCAATTCTGACCAAAGACATGTATCTAGGTTGCAGGATCCTCCCTGGCCTGAGCCCAGGTCAGGGCTCATGCAGGAGGCAACCAATCAAAGTGTTCCTCTCACTTTGATGTTTCTCTCTGTCTTTCCCTTTCTCTTCCACAATCTCTAAAAATCAATGGAAACATACTCAGGTGAGGATAAAAAAAAAAATAATAAAGAAATGTCATATCTTATGAAAGACACATCTTGAAAATGCCTAAAGAAAGTTGTCATTTTTTCATGGTGAAGGGACTGGAGTCCGTGTTGATGAAAACACCTTGGTGGCTGCAGTAACTGGCAGTGGCAGCAGCAGTGGGGTTTTGGGGCTGGTGTCTTCCCCTGATCAGCTGGGTCACCTCCCACAAAGGGAGGCCAGACTGCGGCTTAGGCCCAATCCCCAGGGGAGCAGGGTGTGGGCCTAAGCAGTCAGTAGGACATCCCTTGAGGATTCCCAGTATGTGATAGGGGGAAGACTGGGCTGAGGGACCCCCCTGCAAGTGCACAAATTTTGTGCACCGGGCCCTAGTCTATATATATAAAAAGGCAGTGACCGTGACAACAGAAATGACCATTCAACTGGTCACCATGTGGTAGACACAGGTAGTCTATGAATGAACTAAGAATGAACAAGACAAATGCTTGTCTTCACAGAGCTCGCACTGTAAGAAGTTTAGGTCAGGGATGAGAATTCAAAATTGCCACCAGCACAGATCTGAAGTGCTGCTTCTCAGAGCGGCCAGAGATACACCCGGTAGTGGACTGGGGGCATGACTGAAAGGCTGGTGCCAACATGAAGGCAGGGCTGTTCTGGATTTCACAGAGGAGCCAATAGCTGCTTAAGAGGTGGAGCTTTTGATGCTGGCTGGCATAGAAACCGACGAATCAGAAACTAATCAAGGTGAACTGTGAAGGCAGAACCTAAGGTGGGGGCTGATGAGGGGTTTTAATGGCAACAGCTGTTTGGTGTAAGGTGTATGAAAGAGGTTCAATTTTTTAATAACCGGTTTGGCAGTATAGTGCATATGGCTGGCTATTAGTCCTGATATAGGGGTTATGTATTTTTGTCTGCCAAGAGCATCTCCTCCTGCTGAAAAAAGGTGTCCCCTCCCAATATAAGTGATCCTATCCTATATAATCTATCTATACTAGTAAAAGGGTAATATGCTAATTAGACCAGGTTGACAGGCCATCTTCTGGATGTCCGACTACTTTTTGGACAAAGCCATGGTGGTGGTGGCTGAGGCAGAGGCAGTTGGGGGTTACCAGGTCAGCAGGGGAGGGCAGTGGGGGGTGACCAGGCTGAAAAGGCAGGGCAGTTGGGGGCATTAGGTAGGCAGGCAAATGAGTGGTTAGTGGGAAAAATGCTATTATAACCAGTCTTGAGACTTCACAAATAAACATAACAGTAGAAAAACAGATTATCTATATTCTATTTTAACCACTCCTGTCTCATATGTTTAATAGGCTCAGTGGATCATTTGAGATTGTTGTTTAGTTCAATATTTTCATATAAAATTTTATGAATTATGTATAGACATTCTCTTTTGAGTCACAATGATCCTACTTAATAAGTATGCAAAAAATATGTATTATTTATTATTTAGGGTATAATATTATGTTTTTCATAATCAGATGAGTTATATAAGGTTAACTATTTTTATACAATTATAATCTGACAACAAACATTTGCAAATAAATCTTAGAAAGAATATTTATATGAAAAATTAGAAGTTGAAGGACAATGTGTTGTTTCTAATTTTACAACTTACAGTCAGGATGTCATACATTCTCCCATTTTTTAAAAATTTATTTTTATTGTTGACAGTATTACAGATAGTCCAAACCCCACCCCAAGTCTTCACCACAGTATTATCTGTGTCCACGGACCATGCATATATGCATATAAGTTCTTTGGTTAATCTCTTCCATCCCCCGTTGAAATATAGATATTTCAAGCTTCTCTAAATTCTTAAGGCTTCCCCACTCTTCTCCTTGTTGTTGTTGTTCACTTTATGAATTCTTAAAACTAGAAGGATTACTCATGTCCCAGATGGTATGCTATATGCTTTAATGAAGAAAAGTACAAAAACTCAGGACAATATATGAAACGAAGACACCCTCTGGAACAATACACAGGGTAAGCTGAGAAAGGGCCAGATGATGAGGGGTTACTCAATCAAATTGGTTTATTTCCCTACATGGAATGCTGCTTGGTAACTCAGAGAAAATTAACAGTTAACAGGTTTTCACATTTAGGTGATTTTATTCACCTAATTGTCAATTGCACATGAATAATTTCCTTTGTTATAAGTACATGTCACAGAATTGTATACATTTAGTGTAAATCCCACCAATACTCCCATAGCCCCCACCACATTTCCTAGTTAGGGTTTGTTGTAGGGCTGCCACCTCCTTCCTGGGAACAACCATGGACATTCCTCTTTATTTCTCATTCACAGCTCACATCCCCTTTCTCAGAGTAGGAGGAGGAGGATCATTTTGATTGGCAGACAGGCAATTTTTCACTTTACTTAAAATGCCTTCAGAAGCTCTGTGAACTCTAAGGCATGTCAGATATTTAAGATCGACTTTGCCCTGAGGGTAATTCTGTAGGATCATCAGAGACTGACACACCAGACCTTTCCAGGTGCGTGGGCCCTGCCTTGAATGCTGCTGTAGCTCATTCCTCAGGAATTCGCTTCCTCTGGTGCCCTTTACTATGTCAGACTTCCCTCTTGGGCAGGCTCCCTTCCTAAATGAAGCCAGGCTAACTGCACTGCAGGATTCGTATGTAGCCACTGTTACACCCAGGCACTTGTTAACTAGTCCCAGAAGGGAGAACAGTTATTTCCCAAATGCAGCCCTTACCCTGCTACCCCACAGGTCATGGTGTCTTTCCAAGCATGGGTCAGGAAATAAATAATCCTTTATGTCCTCCAATTACCAGGGCTCATAGCACAGGTTCTAGGTTGTTCTGTTAAAGGCCTCCTCACTATAGAGGAAAATTACAAATCTCATCCTTTCACCCCTATCTACTGTTTTCATTCTGGTGAAAGCCACATAGACCTCTCTCCAAATAAAATCCTCTTTGGAAATCCCCCTCTTTTTATCTGTCTTGAGATTTCTTGGCTTTTATTGTGTTCATGCTTCAGCCAAAATTGAGATAGGAAGGTTCCCATTTTAACATCAGGTTCCTGTGATCTGCTTCTGCAGTGGAACTGTTGTTTGACATTTAAGTCTGCTTTTACATAAATCCCTCACTTCTAGAAATAAAGACATGGACATTTTTTAAAATCCTTGTTGTAATTTGACCATTTTCTAATTTTGTAATTGAAACATTACAGATAAATCTCATCTTTAAATGTCAGAGACGATAACTTTCATTTATAACTAGTATGCAAAATTGTGAAGCCTCTTCTTAATAAATATAGCCTTAAGCATTCTCTATCGAATGCTCATATGATCAATAGGATGTATTATAGACAACACAACTACAGAATGAAGAAAAGTCGTAATGTCATAAACTTTCTTAAAGGTGCCATACTGATTGAATGGTGGTTCCCCAAAAGATATGGCCACATCCCAATCATGGAACCTCTGAATGTGACCTTGTTTAGAAAAATGTATCTTTTGTAGATGTGATTATATTAAGGATCCTGAGATGAGATTGCCCTGGATTATCTATGTGGCCCTTAAATCCAATGATGAGTCCTTATAAGAGGCACACAGAGGGGGGATATAAGGAGAAGAAAAGAAGGCCATGTTAAAGATGGAGGCAGAATGGAGTGATTCAACCACAAGGAATGCTGACAGCCCCCAAAGCTAGAAGACACAAGGAAGGCTCCTCCAGAGGGAAGGTAGGCTTGCCAACACCTGATTTGGACTTCTGGTCTCCAGAATAGAGAGTAAATTCCTGATATTTTAAACGTACTAGGTTTTAGTAATTTGTTACAGTAGTTCCAGGAAACTAATACAGGTACATTCTTAGAAAATTTGGTTAGGTTAAACTTTTCTAAATACAAGTCATTTATGGCCAAAATACGATTAATTTTTATTGATCATTAATGGAACAGTCCAGGACAGGTGATTAAGGGCAGAAAGCCTCTTGTCTCAACAGAGTCAGGTCATTTATTTTTGTCTGCTTTATCTTTGATCCTTGCTGTAGGATGCATTCAACCAGGAGAGGAGGAGAAGAGAAGATGGAGAACTCAATACACTCTCTGAAGAACACCACACATCACTCTGCTTCCATTCTCTAGGATGCCACATCTAACCCAACAGAGGCTAAGGAATACATTCTGTATTGGGCTTGGCTATATAATCTTATCACTGTGGATGAAGGAGAGAAATATTTGGGTGAAATGTTAGCAAAATTTGCCACACTTAATGTTTGCAAAATTAAAGTTAAATTAATAAGACCTACAGAACTTAAGTGTATATAAATATGTATCATATGAAGTGCTGTGATTTTCAGAATATGCACAAGGTACATTGCCTACATCATTTTTCTGAGACAAAATAGTTATAATCAAGTGATTTTGGTAGAAAGGGCTTGGAGACAGAAAAGCACAAATCTAATTTAAAAAAATTTTTTTTTTCTCATTTAAAGTTGCTAGAAGTATTTAACCAAACCATTTCTTAGACTTTATCATTACTTAATGTATTTTAAGGGCATTGAACGATCAGAATATGCCACTATACATTTTTAAAACATTGAAAAAGGTAATGTTATAAATGTACCTTAAATTATAACATGTCAGGTAAAGATAGGGAAAAATATACAATATTGAATAAACTCCTATATGGTCAGTAATAAAATCTACCTCCCTTCTTAAAAACAAAACAAAATAATGATTTCTGTTAGAAAAATGGTAAATATGAAACTATCACATTTGCTTTTTACCCTAGTAGATAATTAAAATGTTTTATATACATAGTTTGAAGATTATGGTCAGATTCTTCTACAAAAAAAATGATATACATTAATTTTCAGGAACCCACTAAATGCTTTATTTAAATAATCAATTTACATATTTCAGTAACATCATTCATTATTTAATTGCTAATTTTTAACTTTAAATTAGCCAGTGAATGTTCTTAGAGTAGATGGTGACACACAGGCAATTCACAAAAGATGGTGTGATAGTTAATTTTATATATCATCACTAGGCCCCAATATTTAATTATTTAATCAAACACAAATCTAGATATTTTGTGAAGATATTTTATAGATGTGCTTAACATTTACAATGAGTTGAATAAGTAAAATATATTGCCCTCAAAAATATGGATAGGCCTCATCTAACCAATAAAAAGCTATATGAGCAAAAATGAGATATTTAAAAAAGAAATTTTGCCTAAGAGTACAGCATCCATACCTGCTAGGCTTCCAGACTGCCTGCCCTAAAGATTTCAGATTTGTTAGCTCCCACAATAACATAATCACATGAGCAAATTCTTTATAACAATCTCATATTTTCTATATAAAGTTTATATATATATGTATATTTTATGAAAATACACAATTATTGTTCCCTGTTGTTTTTATTTTACTTATCACATATGTACAGCATAAATGGATGATGATGATTTATTTTAAATATCCTTAATTGTTAATTTTCTTTTTTTTTCTTTGTGGATTAATTTTTTGTTATTTTTGTTAATCCTCATTCAAGGATATTTTTCCATTGGTTTTTAGATAGAGTGGAAGGGAGAGAGACACATTGACTGGTTGTTTCTGGCAAGTGACTGTTAATGACAGGAATCAAAACCAGGACCCTTCAGTCCAACAGGCCGGCCAACGCTCTATCCACACTCCTGGAAAAAAGATAATTGTAAATTATATTTATTTTGATTGGGGTTGTGGTGATTTAAACCTAAAATAATGTTACTAATATCAAGAGGGATAGAAAAGCAAAACAAAGGGACATAAAGAAAGTCTTTCCTTTCCAGTTGCATTCACAGATATTTTAAAATTTACTCTGTACCATAAGTAAGGGTAGTCTAAGTACTATGTGGTAACAAATATATTCCAAATATTCATGCCTTAAAATAGCAAGAAATTATTTCCTCCAAGCTAATGGATACTACACCATTTGGTATGTCCCTAGCCATGGTGAGGAGAGAGAGATGGACTTTCACAGTGGTATACAATCTCTGTGTTATTATCAGGTGCTAGCCAAGAAATAAAACTTGGTTGTTTTATGTCACGAAGAGTTTGAGGTATTATTCAGAATAAACAGTTCTCTCCTGACTGGTGTAGATAGCTAGATAGCGGTGCCTAAAGGAGGACATTTATGGGCCTGGGAAATAATGAGTAACGCTATCAGTGGCAAAGAAAAAGGCAAGCTGTCCCTAAAAATGCGCTAAAGGGTCAGGTATTTAGTGAAAATTTAGCTCTGGGACAGAGTTGGGAAACACTATTAATAGCACTTACTTGTTATTTGTTGTATCTGATAAGGCACTGCCAGGAAGAGGAAAGCGCATGGGGGCTGGAGGGGACAAAAACAACACAGCTTATGAGAACTAAGATTAAGACTTAAGAAGAAGAGAGAAAGACACGATTACTGAAGTCTTAGATGTTTATACAAAGAAATCTCTTCTACATTATCCTTTTCATCACTGCAAAATAAGAAAAAAGAGGAAGATAAAAATTTGAACACAAAAATCTGTTAAAATTTAACAATGTAAAAACAAAATAAAATTTAAACAATTATTACTAGTGCTTAAAAACTCTGAAAGGACTAGTATGCCTCAGTGCACGCATAACCTATTATGTAGGGTCTTGTAGTTTTTAATTCCATAAGGTGACATCAGAGAATTGAGGCTAATGGTATAATCCATAAATCAAAGATTCTTAGGTTCAAGGTATCTTTATTTGGGTCTATTGTAGAGGCAGCAAGTAACAAAGCAATATAGAAAATTTAACAACTGTCTCAAAAAGCCTTGTTATTTTAGCTATTGGCATATGAAGATACCTAGCATCAAATATATGACATTCTTAAAACATTTTGAGAAAGAATTCAATTGCTTAAATTAACAAATACTCCAAGGCACAAAATAATTCTTGGACTCCTAAGAGCGCAAAGGTAGGATGCCATTTGAAAAATATGCTTAGCTCTCAAAAGATTTATATTGCCCAATGCTCATTTTAGAGATGCAAAAAGGCTAAAGGAAAGGGAGAATCTCTCTGAGGATAGAGCAAGGGGCCGAGAAGAGACTATAGCTTCAGTAAAATGTAGGCCTACACAAAGCACCCCACCTATAAATGTAAAAATAAAATAAATAAATAAGGAAATAAGATTGCCTGCCCTGATATTCAGGGAAAATATTAATAATATGTATTATTCAGAGAATTTGTTGACATTGGTCTCCACTAAAGTGAATTGTATATTTGAAGTAATAAACTCAACATGATACAGGAAATCCCAAGCGTAAAACTGAAATCTCAATGGAGTCTTAAGTAGAAACCCCAGTTACAATCAAATAACATCATTTTTGAAATAAACTAAATTCCTTAATATTTATTCCAAAAAAGTACTTCTCCCCTCGTTTATGACACAAAGAATTACCAATACCAGAATTATTACCTATAGAAAATTAAAAAACAAAAACAATGGCTAGTTAAATTGAAGGTGAAATGTTTAAAACTGAATAAGAATTTTAGAAGATCTAAACCCAAACCAAATGGAAAATGTAAGCAAATAGAAATTGTAGAAAAAAACAACACACAATATAATACTGAAGTAATATACACAATAGGTGGATAAGTGAAATAATAGATTATACACAGCTGATGGTGAATTTACCAAAATGGGATATATAAGTCAAGAAATGAAATGCAGCAAAGAAGTATAGGAACATGAACAATATATTGATATACATGAATAGAGTTAATAATAGTGAATAGTATGACATACTTATAATTAGACTTACCTAAAAAATGAAAATGGGAAAATATCATTATATATATATATATATGATAATATCTTTTACAGAAATATGTAAAATAAATTTTCAGATATAGGAATCCCAGTACATATCGAGCAAGATAACTAGATAAAAATCCACAGCTCTAGTTTTCATGATTTAAGGAGTTCAGCTACTATAGAAAAATAAAACAATGGATCACAAAATAGAGGTTAGAAACAGATCCACACATACATGAGTAGTTGATGTATGAATGAGGTTACAATATTGAATAGGAAGAAAATAATGTACAACTCAAAAAAAAGAAAAACTGAGATAATTGGACATTCACTTAGAAAGAAATAAAATAGATATCCCATCTACACAATATATAAAAATTAATTTTAGATAATTAAAACTAATAAGTAAAGAAAATATTTAAGTGAATGGCAGTGTAAAACAATATACTTATACTAGTAGCCCGGTGCATGAAATTCGTGCACATTAAAAGGGAATTAATTAGCAGAGATATTTTAATATTGCTATTTGCCCTTTCTCTAATAGAAGTGTGAGAGATGAAAGGAAATTAGTAAAATGTATATGAAAATAATATATAAATTTATTAATAAATAAACAGTAACAAAAGGATATAACAACAACAGAGGCATGATATAAAAACAACAGAAACATGATATGAAAACAAAAACATGATATGAAAACAAGAAAACATGATATAAAAACAACAGTGATGTAAACAATGACTAATAAAGTGAATACACTTATTCTAATATCTCCCTGTACACCACATTAAGAGTGAAAACACTTTCAGAGTGCTTGACTAATTTCCCATGTGATGAAGTATTTAGAACTTTAACTGTAACGTCACATGCTCTTCAAACTCGAGAGAAAGCAACATATAACTGACAATGTGCAAAAATGGGTTCAGGTAGGAATATGCCTACTCTGTCTAGAGTTTGTCCTTGTGATTTATTAACAGTCATCACAAATGCTAGCATCAAGGGAAACTGTCGTTGAATCAATTTAAATGGGAGCCCAGTATCAGATGGGGACAAATTAATTCTTGGAATCAGAACAATCTCTCCCTCTGCAGATCCTGTTAATACTTCAGCCTCAATAATGTTAGGTCGTAATCTTTTGATCATAAATCTGGTACCATTACAAAGTCCCCATTTACTATTGAGATTTCTCGATAGCATGATGATTGCACCCACTTTTAATTTTAATTTATGACACAGCATTCCCAAAGGAGTAATACTATTAAGAAATTCGATGGGAAAATTTTCCTTTTCAGCATCATCTGTGGAATCAATGGAATCATCACTCAAATATGTGTGAAAATCTCCATCGAGTATATCCAAAATTTCTTCATTTAATTTTTGAACATGCTCATTTTTTGGACAAAGAATTTCACATTTAGATATATTTTTAATATTATCTATAGATATAGTATTTTCAAAGGTAGCTTCAATAATAGATCCGTTACAAATCATTTCACAGGGGATTTCAATATATCCATTCCTAAATGAAAACTGCTATCAAGTTTGCCATCTCCAAGTTTTACTAACCATCCACTATAAGCAGAATCCTCTGATCTCATATTTGTTGTAATGCACAACTTTCTGAAACATCCCCAAACATTGCAGTACTTTAAACTCTTTTGTACTATGGCCGATCACATAGCATGCGGTACAATACTAAGACATTGTCGAAAATCCCCTCCAAGAAGAACTTTCCCACCAAATACAACATTCAGACTCATAATTTTTCTTAGTAATCTGTCTATGGCGTTTATAGCATGACTGGATGCCATGGTGCATTCATCTATAATGAGAAGTAGGGCCTTTTTAATAGTTTTAGCAACTTCATTCTTTATATTGAGTCTAGAAATTGAAGTTTCATTTAACGGAATCGGTAATTTATATTGGGAATGAAAGATGCTTCCACCGAGAAGTAAATTTGCAACAATTCCTGTAGATGCTGTAGATAAAACTGAACCACCATGACCTCTAATATAATGTATTAAATTTTAATAATTAAAACTTTATACACATATACAGGTGAACAGGATTCTTAGCTGGCAAGCCCCTGACAGCAAGCTGGCCCCCTGTCTATTCTGTGAGGAATGGGGCTCCCTCCTCCCTCCTGTCAGGGTCCAGAGTGGAGGTGAATGGGGTTCCCTGCTGGCAGGCCACTGACAGCAAGCTATCCAACAGCAGATTCTGTGAGGAATGGGGCTGCCTCCTCCCTACTGTCATGGTCTGGATTGAAGGCCGGCCATGCCCCCTGTTGGGCCAGACCCAGAGTTCTACCACGCTGTGGCCTCTGCCTCAGCAACCCAGGACTGACTGCTGCTGGGCGCTTCTGGCGCTCCAAGGGCGGGTTCTTTCCTCAGGCCTCATGAGAAACAGCTCAGGGAGGGCGCAGCCCTTGGCAAGGCAACCCAGGAATCAGTACTTCCATGCTCCACTCTGAGGGCAGGTTCCTGCCTGAAACCTCGCCCTGAGGGTGGGTTCCTGCCTGAAACCTTGCCCTGAGTGCAGGTTCTTGCCTGAAACCTCGCCCTCCTTGAAATAGCTGGGGGAGGGTGCAGCCATTTCCAAGATGACCCCTGCAGGACTGACTTCCTTTGGGTTGGTTGGGCTTCTGGCCATGATGTTACACCCAGGGTTTTTATATAAGTAGAAACTTTGAAAAAGGATTTCCTCAAAAAGATTAAAAAAAAAATATTTTAAACATAAAAAATAAATGAACTTATTTAGTAAAAAATGAAGAACTTCTATATACTCCACTAGCAAAATAAAATAACATTTAAACTTTAAGCTAAAAACATATATTCAAACCCTAAATAATGTTAAAAAATGTATTTGTTTATATGAAAATCACTTAGAATTTATACTAACTCTCTCCATTAGAGAAATTGTTACTTTATGCAACTTTTTCAGTAAAAAAGGTTGGTAAAACATTAAATCTCACAATATTTCACACTGAAGAAATTGTAGAAATAATTTTTTTTCATTTTTTTAGTGCCAATGTAAACTGAGAAAAACTTTCAGGAATAGATATTGCAAGTACAGAATTTAATAAATAGGTACCTATGCTAATGACTTCATATTTCTATGGTAAGGCATACACCCTTGGGGAAATCTTCCATATGCAAAATTGAGACAGCTATGAAATTATTCATAGAAGCAATGTTTGCAATGCTACAAAAACAAAGCAATCCAAATGTCATTAAAAGGGAGTGGGCATATGAATCATGGTAAATCATAAAAGGAGATACTATCTAGCAGAGAAAAAAGGAAGTATAGCTATAAATATAATAAGTATGGATAAGCCCCAAACATAAAACATTTAGAAAAAAAGTTACATAATGTTACATATAGTAAAATATGCTTATTAATAATGCATAACATATATTTATATTATTCAAAAACTTGAATTAAACAATATATTATTTGAGAATACATGCAATTTGAGGAAAGATATAATACCAAACAAGTGGAAGTGGTTACTTGTCCAATGTCAGTCAAATCATACAATTAGGTAAGATACATGGAAAAACTAAAAATATATACAACTTAATTTGAATATTTAAGAAATTACAGAAAAAGACAAATATCATATTATTTCTCTTATATGTGGAATCTTATGGATAAAATAAATTAACTTACAAAATAGAAACAGACTCAGGATACAGAGGACAGAATGACAGTTGTCATAGTGGAGCAGTGTTGGGGGATGGGTGAAAAAGGCAAAGGGATTGATAAAAACAACAACAAAACCCCTCATAGACACAGACAACAGTGTGGTGTTTATCAAAGGGAAAGGGAGGTTGAGGCAGAGGGCCTGGTAGAAGAAGGTAGGCAGGGGATACATGGTGATGGGAGGAGAATAACTTTGAATGGTGAACATACAATCTATCTATATAAAAGCCTAAGTGACCATCACAACTGAATGGACAACCAAAGAGGCTGCGTGGGGCAACCAGGCGGACAGGGGGTTGGTGAGGAGCGACCAAACAACTGAGCAGCAGACTGCGTGGGGTGACCAGGCCCGTAGGGGGGGAAGTGGGGGTGAACAGGCCAGTGAGGGGGTGCAGTTGGGGGCGACTAAGCTGGCAGGGGGGTAGTTGGAGGTGACCAGGCCAGCAGGAAGGGCAGTTAGGGACAATCAGGCAAGCAGGCAGGTGAACAGTTAGGAGCCAGTGGTCCCAGATTTTGAGAGGGATGTTCGACTGCCGGTTTAGGCCTGATCCCCAGGTTCGGCCTAAACCAGCAGTCAGACATCCCCCTAAGGGTCCTGGCTTGGAGAAGGTGCAGGGTGGGCTGAGAGGAACCCCCCAATGCATGAATTTCATGCACTGAGCCTCTAGTCTTACATAATCCTATCTAATAATAGAGAAACATGGTAATTAACCGTACCTCCACTACCCTTCCCATTGGCTAATCAGGGCTATATGCAAATTAACTGCTAACCAAGATGGCGGCCGGCAGCCAGGCAGCTTGAAGCAAACAGGAGGCTTACTTGCTTCAGTGATGGAGGAAGCCAACATTCCCCGCCTGCCGCTGCTGGCCTCTGAGCTTGCAGTTTAAGAAACACTGTTGCAATTATAGAAGCTAAAAAAAACCCAGAAACCTGCTTACAGGAGCCGAGGTCTCAGAGCTGGAGCCGAGCCTCAGAGCTAAAGCTGGCTTTCAGCTCCAGTGACAGCCATAGAAGGTAAATAAATCCCAGAATAAAGAAAAAAAGAAAAAAAGGAGAGGTTGGGAGCTTCAATCGCCAGCCAGCCTGAAAACAGCCCTCAGCCCCTCACCCAGGCTGGCCAGGCACCCAAGCGGGACCCCCACCCTGACCCGGGACACCCTTCAGGGCAAACCAGCCAGCGTGCACCAGGCCTCTATTCTATATAGTAAAAGGGTAATATGCCTCCCAGCACCAGATCAGCGGAGGCGTAAGGCCTGCCGAACCCGGGATCAGTGGAGCCTCCCAGCACCGGGATCAGCGAAGCAGTGAGGCCTCCCGGCACCGGGATCAGCAGAGCCAAGAGGCCTCCTGGCCTGGGATCAGTGGAGCCACAAGGCCTCCCGAACCTGGCATCAGCAGAGCCGTGAGGCCTCCTGGCACTGGGATTAGCGGAGCAGGGAGGCCTCACTGCCCCTGTGTCAAGCAGAGCCGCAAGGCCTCCCAGCACTGGGATCAGCAGAGTCGCGAGGCCTCCTGGCCCCTGGAGCAGCATTACAGGGGGCAGCACCCAAACCCCCTGATCGCCCTGTGGCTCTGTGTGTGACAGGGGATGGGGCCACAACCTCTCTATCCACCCTGCTCTGTTCATGACAGGGGAAGGCACCCCAACCCCCTGATCGGCCCTGCTCTGTGCCTGATAGGGGGGAGCTCCCCAACCCCCTGATTGGCCCTGCTCTGTATGTGACAGGGTGCAGCACCACAACCCCCCCATGGGCCCTTCTCTGGGTGTGACGGGGTGGAGCCGCAACCTCCCCATCGGCCCTGCCTTGAGTGTGATAGGGGGGAGTGCCCCAACCCCCTGATCGATCCTGCTCTGTGAGTGAAAGGGGGCGGCGCCCCAACACCCTGATTTGCCCTGCTCTGTGGGTGACAGGGGGTGGCGCCGCAACCTCCCCATTGACCCTGCCTTGAGTGTGATGGGGGCAGCGCCCCAACCACCCAATCGGCCCTACCCTGAGCGTGGCTGTGGGTGGCATCGCAACTTCCTGATCAGCCCTGATCTGTGTGTGACAGGGTACGGAGCCCCAACCCCCCTGATGGGCCCGGCTTTGTGCATGACAGGGGGCAGCACCCCAACCCCCTGATTGGCCGGCTCTGTATGTGACAGGGGCAGCACCCCAACCCCCTGATCTGCCCTGCTCTGTGCATGACAGGGGGTGGCGCTGCAACCTCCCCATCGACCCTGTCTTTAGTGTGACAGGGGGTGGCACCCCAACCACCCTATCGGCCCTACCCTGAGCTTGACTGAGGGTGGCATCACAACCTCCTGATCTGCCCTGCTCTGTGCATGACAGGGTGCGGCGCCCCAAATTCCCAATTGGCCCTGCTCTGAGCCTGACCAGGAGCTGCGGGGCAGGCACCTAGGGATTGGGCCTGCCCTCTGCCACCCAGGAGCAGGCCTAAGCCAGCAGGTCTTATCTCCCGAAGGATCCCAGACTGTGAGAGGGCACAAGTGGGGCTGAGGGACATCCCCCCCGCCCCCGCCAGTGCACAAATTTTTGCACCGGGCTTCTAGTAATAGATAAATATGCAAATTGGCTGTCCCTCCACTATGCCCACCAGCCAATCGGGTGAGTATGCAAATTAACCCAACAAAGATGGCGGTTAATTTACAAATGTAGGCGCCCAGCAGCCTGGGTCCCAGGAACATCATCGGCATCCAGGTCACTCCGAGTTAGGCCCCGTGTGGGCCCTGAGCAGCCTAGAAAGGGCCTGAGCCAGGGGGATCCAGAGGCGTTAAGCCTGGGCAGGGGCAGAGCAGGGGATCGCAGGGAATAGAGGCAGAGCTGGTGATTGCAGAAAGTTGGGGGTCCCATGCCCAAGCCTAACGCCTCAGCCGGAGGCATTAGGCCTGTGCAGGGATGAAGCCGGCAATTGTAGGGAGCAAGGGTGGAGCCGGTGATCATGGGGACTTGGGAGTCCCCTGGCCTTATGCCTCGGCCAGAGGTGTTAGGCCTGGGCAGGGGTGGAGCCAGTGATCAAGGGCAGCAGGGACAGAGTAATATGCAAATTAACCATCACTCTGAGACAAAGATGGCGGTGCCCATAGCGACTGGGCAGGATGTGAACACAGCAGGCAAGGGGGCCCCCAGGCAGCACCCAGCAGGGCCTGCTGGGCAGTGGCAGCAGTGACCAGGGAGCAGGCAAGAAGGGCTGCATGCAGCACCCAGCAGAGCCTGCTGAGCGGTCACCACAGCAACCCACAAGCAGGCAATGGGGGCCGGCCCACAGGCAGCACCCAGCAGGGCCTGCTTGCCCATCCCTCTGGTGTGGAGCAGGCAGGCCCCGCAGAGAGCAGAGAACCATGGGGAGTGGGCCCAAGCCATCAGTAGCACATCCCCTGAGGACTCCCGAATTGGAGAGGGTATAAGTCGGGCTGAGGGACCTCCCCGCCTGCCCTCCCTCACCCCCGTGCACGAATTTCATGGACCGGGCCTCTAGTATAATATAAATTGATGTATTATGGAATTGTAAACCTGAAGCCTGTATAATTTTATCAACCAATGTTACCCCAATGAATTCAATAAAAAAAAAAGAACTAACCAATGAGATAAAAAAATTCTGTGTGCTTCAATAAAAGACACATTTTATAAGTTCCAAAGATGGTGATGGGGATTTAAAAGACAATGTATCATTTTTCTCCAGAAGGCTTCAAGAAGTTGAAATATGGAACCTCCATACAGTTTGCGTAGTGGCTGTACCAGTTTACAATACCACCAGCAGTGAATGAGGTTTCTTTTTCTCCACTATCTACCCAACATTTGTTATTACTTATATTGTTGATAGTAGCCATTCTAACATGTGTGAGGTGGTAGCTTATTGTAGTTTTGATTTGCATTTCTAATAGCTAGTGAAGTTTAGCATCTTTTCATATATTTGTTGGCCATTGGTATGTCCTGTTTGGAGAAGTGTCCATTCAGGTTCTTTGCCCATTCTTTTTAATCCTCACCCAAGGATATGTTTTTTTATTGATTTTATAAGAAAGAGAAAGGGAGAGGGGAAAATATCGATATGAAAGAAAAACATCCATTGGTTCCCTCTACTATGTCCTCCAACAGGGTATAGAACCCGAATCTTAGGTATGTGCCCTGACTGGAATCAAACCCACAACATTTTGGTGTGTGGGATGATACTCCAACCAACTGAGTCGCCCGCCAGGGCTCTGCCAATTTTTTATTTAGATTTTTTGTTTGTTGGGTGTTGAATTATATAAGTTCTTTATATATTTTGGATATTAACCCCTTGGAGGAGCTGTTATTTGTAAATATCTAATGCATTCGGTTGGTTGCCTTAATTTTTTTTGTTGTTGACAGTTTCCCTTTGGAAGTTCCTCAAAAAATTAGGTATACAGTTACTATATAACCAAGTAACCTTCTCAGAGTATCTATTGAAAAATTTTAAAAATATGTATTCACAAAGATATATGCAATCCTATGTTCCTTGCAGTATTATTCATGGTTGCCAAAACATGGAAATAACCAAAGTGTCCCTCGATAGATGACTGGGTAAAGAAGATGTAATATATAGTACAATGGAAAACTACTAAGCCATAAGAAAAGATGAAATGGTATCATTTGCAACAATATGGATATCATGATAAGGATATGATGCTAAGAGAAATAAGTCAGACAGAAAAAGTTAAGTACCGTATGATTTCATGCATATGTAGGCCATAAAATTGAAAGCAACAAATGAACAAACAAGAAAAACAAACAAACAAAAACTCATAGACACAGATAATTGCATGGTAGTAACCAGAGGGAAGAGGGCTGGGGGGAATAGTAAAGGGTAAAGGGTGTGAAATATATGGTGATAGAAGATGATTTGACTTTGGGTGGTGAGCACCACAAAGGCAATATACAGGTCATGTATTATAGAAATATATACTTAAAACCTATAAAATCCTATTAATCAATTACATATCAAAACAATTAATAAAAAATAAGTTGAAATATGAATAGATCTCTAAAGATATATGGGATGACATTTGGGATTTAGACAAAATCACAAAGCAACTAGGCAATTTTAAATAGTTTCATTTGCCGTGGCCTTATTTTTCTGATTTCTAAAATGACTAAATTATACCAAACCATTTCTATACCCTATCCTATTTTAAAATTCTATAATTTACTGATTTTATAAGTGTAGTCAATGTGAGGAGTAGGGAAGAATGAGTGAGGAATAGAGTAGGAGTGATAGTTTGAGAGATTTTGCAATGTGCTTAATAAGAAACAGTAACTACAGTTATCAAATTGAAAGAAAAGATTTGAAAGAAATTTTAGTCACATAATTCTACAATATGTAATTCACTTTTTTTCATTTTTAAAAACACTCAGTGGATCTCTTTGTATTGCCAACCAAATCAAGAAAAATACTTTGTCCAATTAATATAAATAATTATTTGAATACATAAACTTCTCAAACTCAATTTTTCCATTCTGACCTTACATCTTAACTTTATTTCTCTACTAGAGGCCTGGTGCATGAATTTGTGCACCAGTGGGGTCCCTCGGCCTGACCTGTGGGATTGGTTTGAAACCAGCTCTTCAACATCCCCTGAGGGGTCCTGGATTGCGAGAGGGTGCAGGCCAGGCCAAGGGACCCCACTGGTGCATGATTGGGGTTGGCGAGGGACCCAGGAGGTTGGCCAGCCAGGGAGAGACCTTGGTGTGTCTGGCCTGTCTCGCTCAGTCCCAATTGGCTGGACTTCAGCAGCAAACTCACCTACCAGTCAGAACGTCTTCCCCCTCGTGGTCAGTGCACATCATAGAGACTGGTCAACTGGTCAACTGTCTGCCCCCTGGTAGTCAGTGCACATCATAGTGAGTGGTTGAGGGGCCTTAGCATATCATTAGCATATTACTCTTTGATTGGTTGAATGACCGACTGGACAACAGAACACTTAGCGTGTTAGGATTTTATTATATAGGATGCAGTTAAATCTTTCCTGTAACTAGTATGACTTTCTCTTTCTCTTTTTCTCTATCCATCTCTTGATAGATGATAGATAGATAGATGATAGATAGATAGATAGATAATAGATAGATAATCAGTATATATAGATCTATCTATCTATCTTTTTGTGCTTTAATAAGCCTATCTTTGATAATCTATATAAAGCATATGCCCTAATTACCTTTCTTGCAAAACATATTATTTTCAGTAATATTTATAAACATGAATAACTTTTACTTATCAATGTTATTCATTTTCAATATAATAATCATTTTTTCCAAATGATTTATGAGCTTTTTGTAGTTAAAAATTATTAAGTCATTACACTTGTTTTAAAATTAAATGTATTCTACATATTCTAATTTTTTAAAATAAATTGTTTATTGTTTAAAGTATTACATAAGTGTCCTTTTCCCCCCTATTGGCGTCTCCCAGATGCTCCCACTACCCAGCACATGTCCTTACCCCTCTACTGTCTGTGTCCATGGGTTGTGCTTATATGCAAGCAAAGGAGTCCTTTTGTTGATCTCTTACCCCTCCTCACCCCACACCTTCCCTTTGAGTTTGGAAGGTCTGTTTGATGCTTCTATGTCTCGGCTCTATTTTTGTTTATGTTGCTCATTATATTCCACAAATGAGTAAGATCATGTAATATTTATCTTTCTACAACTGGCTTATTTTGCTTAGCATAATGCTCTTCAGGTCCATCCATGCTGTTGCAAATGGTAAGAGTTCGTTCTCTTTTACAGCAGCATCGAATTCCATTTAGTAGATGTACCACTGTTTTTTAATACATTCATCTGCGGATGGGCACTTAGGTTGTTTCCAAATCTTAGCTATTGTAAATTGTGCAGCTATGACCATAAGGGTGCATATGTCCTTTCTGATTGGTGTTTCTGATTTCCTAGGATAGATTCCTAGAAGTGGAATTACTGGGTCAAATGGTAGTTCCATTTTAAATTTTTTGAGGAATCTCCATACTGTTTTTTATAGTGGCTGCACAAGTGTGCATTCCCACCAGCAGTGCACGAGGGTTCCTTTTTCTCCGCATCCTCACCAGCACTTGTCATTTGCTGATTGGTTGATGATAGGCATTCTGACAAGTGTGGATGATACCTCATTGTCATTTTGATTTGCATCTCTCAGATGATTAGTGACTTTGAGCATGTTTTCATATGTCTCTTGGCCTTCTGTATGTCTTCTTCCAAAAAGTGTGTATTTAGGTCCTTTTCCCACTTTTTGATTAGATTTTTTCCTTCCTTTTATTATGTTGTATGAGCTCCCTGTAAATGTTGGAGATTAAACCCTTATTGGTGATAACATTTGCAAATATGTTCTCCCATGCAGTGAGCTTTCTTGTTGTTTTGTTGATGGTTTCTTTTGCTGTGCAGAAGCTTTTTATTTTGATATAGTCCCATTTGTTTATTTTCTCCTTAGTTTCCATTGTCCTAGGAGCTATATTGGTAAAGATATTACTATGACATATGTCTAATATTTTGCTGCCTATGGATTGTTCTAAGATTTTTATGGTTTCCCATCTTATGTTTGTCATTTACCCATTTTGAGTTATTTTTTGTATGGTATGGTATAAGTTGGTGGTCTACTTTCACTTTTTTTGCATTATCTGTCCAATTTTCCCAACACCATTCATTGAAGAGACTATCTTGACTTCATTGTATGCTCTTGCCACCTACATATATTAATTGAGCATAATGGCTTGGGTCAATTTCTGGGTTCTTTCTTCTATTCATTGATCTATATGAATGTTCTTGTGCCAGTACCAGGCAGTTTTGCAAACAGTGGCTTTGTAATATAGTGTGATGTCTGGTATTGTGATCCCTCCAACTTTGTTCTTTTTTCTCAGGATTTCTGTGGCTATTCAGGGTCTTTTTGATTCCGGATACATTTTTGGAGAGTTTGTTCTAGGTCTGTGAAATATTCTGTTGGTATCTTAATGGGGATTTCATTGAATCTATGGGTAGTATGGACATTTTACAATCCCTTGTATGTCTGTGGGTCGTTGTTACTTCACCACTTTCATTTCTGATTTTATTTATTTGGGTCCTTTTTCTTTGTTTCTTGGTGAGCCTGGATAGAGGTTCATCAATTTTGTTTATCTTTTCAAAGAACCAGCTCTTGGCTTCATTGATCTTTTGTATTATTTTTTTATCTCTATTGCATTTATTTTCACTCTGATCTTTATTATTTCCTTTCTTCTGTTTACTCTGGGCTTTTCTTATTGCTGTCTTTCTAATTCTTTGTGGTTGTTTCTATGTATTAGATCAAACTTCCATGTCACCCAGATTATTTTTTTTTAGTTTGTCTTGTATAGAAGATATTTTGTTGGACCCAGTGGTACAATCTCTCAGGTCTTCTGGGATGGATATTCTAGGGATGCCCCCTACTTGGGATGTTTGGGTTCTCTTCGTGTAGTTAGGTCTTGACTGTTACTGTCCCACTCATGGATGGAGTCTCCTCTGAGGGTGTCATGTTATGTGGCTCACTCTCTACCATGTTGACTGAACAGCACAAAAAAATAACTCAACAAACCATGATACAAAAGGAACAAAACATGAATGTACTCATGACACCAATAACCCTAATAAAAGTGACCACCAGAGAAAAGAGAATTAGAATAGAGAAAAGATAGCAAAATTATATTGAGGAAGGGAAAAAGGTAAGAGAATAAAGAAAAAGAAGAAAAAAAAATATATATATATGGAGAAAACAGCACAAAATAAACAGATAAACCAAAGAAGGCAAACAATAAACACCCAGAAAAAAAGAGGGGGCACAGAATCTGTAGAAGCAGAGCTTATCTACTACAGAAAGTAAGGTTAAGGAATTGAATGAATAGAAGGAAGGACCTTGGTTCAGTATAAGGAGATAGAAAGAGAAAGAGTGGATAAGAAGAAAAGAAAGAAAAAACTATTTTTTAAATTAAAAAATCAAAGCAAATAAATAAATAAATGAATGAAAATAAATAAAATGAAAAGATAAAACTATATATATATATATATATATATATATATATATATATACTCATTTATTCATCCATTTTAGGAAAAGGAGAATAGAGGGGAGAGCAGGTAGTCTTGAGTTTAGTGAGTAAAACTAATTAAACAATTAGGAGAAAAAGAGAGCAAGAGGTGACAGGAAAAATAAGCATTAAAAAAAGTTGACTAGTAAAGAAAGAGAAAGGAGAAAGGTGCATGAACTTGGAGCAAGAAAGAGGAAATTATATATATGAGTAAGCCAACAAAGACTACAGTAATAATAATATGTCAATAAAGCAGATGAAGATCAATTTTAACAAGGGGTAAAAAGAAAAGACAGAGAGAAACTAAAGTGGGGACAGGATAAGAGAAAACAGGATGAAAGAGGGAGAAGTGAGGAAGAAAGGGGTGAAAAAAAAGAAAAAATAAGATAAAATAACAACAAAAATAAAATGTAAAAAAAATTTAAAAAAATTTTTTAAATAAAAGATAAAAAAATAAAAAGTAAATTGTCATTTGTTTCAGCCCAGTTTTAATGCCCCATGGGGGCTGGTTTAAGAACCCTCTCTTTTGTTCTGTCTGCCACTTCTCAGTTTCCTGTTAGGTAGTCAGCACCCTGTTGAAGTTCCAAATGATCCACCACTCCTCTGTTTGTGTCTATCTACACAGCCTTGGCTGCAAGCAGATAGGACGAATCTGCCTGCTTTGCCTGTCTGCCTGCTGTCAATCTTAATCTCTCAAGTATCTGTTTCTGACAGGGCTATTGGTGGGGAGGGTGCTATATCACTTTCTGCGACTGAATGACCTCTCTTCAACCCAATCCCTGAGGGCTCTTCAGGGATATTCAGAGTTTTTGTGTCCTTTGTACAGCTCAGGGTGTAGTCAGGATATAGCTCTATTAGCTTTCTTGAGGCTGCTGGGAGGGGCTGGCTCTCCAGGAGAAAAGTGGCTGCTTAGGGTTAGGAATGTCTCAGTGCCAGATTCCTGGTCACCTCTCCCTGACCGGCTCTCCTCCACAGCTTTTCCCCAGACTCCGCGAGTGTCACCTCCACCTGCACTGCAGCCACGGGTGAGTGTTTGTATTTAAAAGGTCCTATGAACTGGGTTTAGCAAATAAAAGCAAAGACCAAACAGAGACAATACAACCGGGCCACTGCAAGTTTCTCTCCTCCCAGCACCAGCACTGAGCAGCTCTTCAGGCTGCTTTCTGGGCTCAGCCTTTCGTGCTGTGGACTTAAATCTACTAGTGGAATCCCCTGCCACCAGCAGCCCTGTGGACTTCCTTTCCATAGTTGGATGTTACATCTGTCCCCAAGGGGCATGGCCTTGCTGCAGTGCAGCTTCCTCCTGACACTCTCTGCCCGGTGGTCGTGGATCTCTCTCCAGCCCAGATCCCTGAGCCTACCATTCTCCAGGCATCCTCTGCCCTTCCAGCTGTGAATTGTCTCACCAACTGTGTCTAATTCACCAATTCTGGGTGGATGTTATTTGATTTAGATGCTCCTTCTATCTGCTTCAGGATAAAGCTCAGGACACATTTGCTTATTTGGCTGCTATTTTTCCCTCTCCCCTACATATTCTAATTTTTGAAGATCAGTATTTGTCCTTTTTATATTTTAATTATATACCCTATAATTTAAAAACTATAGTACTTTTCTAATCCAGTTGGGAGCCTGGTAAAATTTATTGAAATTTATATTTATTTACTCAGTTCTTTGTTATTATAAGTTGTTATATACAAAATTTAATTGCTTTTTTCTGTATTACATTATTACTCTCTCCATCTAATGACATAGTGTATACAATATAATCAGAGAAGTTAAATTTTTACTTGATTTTTTCCACGATTTATATGCAAATTCTTAATACACAGGGTAAAATGGTTATTTGCTAAATTGATTCAAAAACCACAAAATATTAAATGTAATATGATATTTGATCTTAAAATTTAGAAATTATATTTTGTGGTATTTTTCCTCAGACAAATCATTCTCTTTTAATTATTCTGCATTCAATATTACATCGAATTTTCCTTCCTCCCAAAGCACACCACCTTTAATTTTCAGGTAGCTTCACAAGTTAAAGCTGATACGGTCTCTCTCATTTCCTTACTTTTCTTGATGTAGCTTCTTAGCTAGACTATTTCTTATCTTGCCTCCCCAAAGCAATGTTATAACAGATTCTCCAAGAAATTTAGTAATTGCTATGAGGTGCTTGATTCCCTCCTGCTGATTGCCACTGAAAACAATTGAACATCGTCTTCTTGAATATGTTAGTGCTGCAAACTAGCCCTTTACTTTTGACAACACTCAGTTCCAAATCAGTGACTTTTCAATTATTCTTATTCTTTCTATTTTTAATACTTTTCTGCTTGAGAGAATTGCTGTTGATGTCTCAATTGGTGCTTCGCATTTCCATAATGTAGGTGAGCTTATTTTGAAGAGTATTTTAGAGAAAACTCCTTGATTGTTATTGGCTTCATTGCTTTGCTAAATTTGTACTCTTTCTTTAAAAAAGAAGCTTGCATATTCTTTCTCTAAGAGGATGAGTGACAAATACTGGTTGTAGTCACTTAAAAATGTACAATACAGAGGCATATATTCAAATCTGATAAATAAAAATCTGTTTAACTTTGTTTAACAAAGCATTTCACAGATTGATAGATTGAATGATTTATTGCCAGCTATTACCATCAAAATGGAATTGACTGGCTGTTTAAAACACTAGGAAAATAGGGGTTTAAAACTTTTTTGGATAGTATGCCTCATTTAAGTTAAGGCATAATTCATAATGTTCTAAGTATTTCTAAGAACTACGATTTCATCTGTTTTTGGGGTAGGCTGTCATATTACACAAGAAGATATAACTATGAAGTGCTAATAACAAAATTGAGGAAGAATATGAATCAATAGAAGACAAACCACAGATCTCCTTTTAAGAAGGAAGGTCTTACAACAGAAACAATTAAATGCTACTGGTTATATGGAAAAAATACAGTGGATAATTAAAAGACAAGATAATTAAAAGATAATTCATAGACAAGATTAAAGTTTTAATGTGAAACACAATGTAATACAAATAAATATTCAAATCTCTGTATAAAACAGAATATGTATATTATGAAATGCAAAAAAAATATCGCTATGTATGAGTCATAAATGTTTATGATGAAACCTAAATTAGCAAGAATAGGCAATGATGAGGGAAAGAAAAAATGAATATTGGAAAATACCAAATGTTAGAAGTATGACTAAATAAAAGGGAGGCACCTTCTAGACTTAAGTAAGTTATGTATCTCAACATAGATCAAATATTTTGAGGATTTGTAGAGAGAAATGCTAGCACAGGTTACTGTGGGAACCATGCCAGAGTTGACAGACAGACAGTCAAGGCCACTCAGAATGTGAAAGGCCTTGTTGACAGTATGTTGAACGGCCAAGGCCACTCTGAACACAGCTGCAAGGCCACAGCGATCTTACCGTACACTGTGCCCTTCTATAACCCAAGTGATTGATGTCACTGTTGGCAACTAGCCTTCTTTGTCTCTGGAATAATATACAAGTGATTGGCCAGCTAGCTTGCTGGAGTGTGCTACACAGAGATGTAAGGCTCCAGAGACCAGCCAGTGTGCTGGGCAGGGGAGACAGGAGAAGCTGCTGAGGTTGTAACTCTAAGGGGAGCTCAGACACCACTACAATGTAAAGCAGTGAGTTTAGAGGCAGCGCCGCTGCTGGGATAATGACTGTGAGTACAGAGACTATTAGAGGTGCTACTATATGGAAAAGATACGTACTTACCAGTCGGTGTATGGCTGCCTGATTGGGACACTGTTATAAAAGACTGTCTTGTCTAATGGCTTATGGCCACTGGCTTCTGTAATAAAGACTCATTCTTATACACCCACAACCTCTCATGGCTTCTCCCTCTAAGACCCAGCATCCTAGGAGGTCCAGCCCCAATCAGAGGGGCTCAGACCCGACACTTGTAATTAGTGAGCAGAAGATAAAGGAGGAACTTGGACTAAGTTCTCAACAGTTAGTACAATGGCATAGTCGGGAAGAATGTAGAAGAATATATGGCCTCAGAGCAACTCAGAGCAGCAGATCTGAGCTGAGCTCTTGCTGGCTCTGACAGTTACTATTTGCTAAAGAGACTGGATACCTAAAACTGTGCTTGTTAATTAAGAGATAAGGATCTGTTATGTTGTATTTTCTTTGAGAAAAATAACACCATCACCAAATTATTTGAGAAATCTTATCTAAATCTTTGTCTTAAAAATCAATTCAATGAAATTTTTAAAAATTATTATTACCATCTAGTTTGTTGGATTTACTTTGGGTGGTGGGGAATATATAAATAAACAGTAATAATAGAGCAACTAATGATCCTAAAAGTTATTTGCATCTTACTTTAGATACTTCATTTTCTATCCTACTACATATAAAGATTGGCATGAAAGTAGTTACCATCATTTAAAAGGAAATCTCAGAAAATACCAATCCGTAATATTCTTGGAAGTAGGAAAAACTATGTAGAAAAGCACAGAAATGGACCCTGACTTTAAGAGTGATGCAGAAGAATCAAAATCAGAAAATAAATAAGTTGATTTTGCTTATTATGTTAGGTATACATCAAAGAAACTCTGGGTCAAATATATACATCAAAATTTTATGTCTATGATCTGTTTTGGTAAGTGTAACAGTACTCATTAATTAAGCAAAATATAAGTATTCTATGTGTTAAAATATTTTGTTATATTTTTTTCAGATTTTATCTGCTTTAGTGAAATACAAAATAATTAAGCATTTTAAATTTTGTGATATCTTAGATTAAAGAAAATAGACTGTTCACTGAATTGAATTCAATATTCAATGAACTGAATTCAGATCAGGTAATTGATCTTTCCTCTAGTTGTATATCAAGTTCTTTGGATTATGCACATTGGAGAAAAGGTTTAGGAGTAAAAGACATTTCTGAAATAAAATTCTTTATTTCACTTCATTTAAAATTAATATAGTTCTAAGATGTGAATTTTCATTTTGATTCATTTAAGTTTAATGTGCTTCTAAGGAATGGATTTTTATAGAAGGATATCAATAATTTTATACTAACCCAGAAAATAAAAGAAAAATGGATATAAGAAATAAACTCCAAAAGTTACAATTTATTGAATAAAGAACTATTTATAAAAATGAATGTTTTTATTTTATTTCTTTAAATTAATAAATAAGGATATAAAAGCCACAAATTTGGGGTTAAGTATCCCTTTCATTTCAAAGAAATTTCAGGTTTGAAAAATCCCACTATATTGATGGGTAATATGCAATTAGAAAAAAAAATCTAGTTTAATAAATTTTAGAATAATTGGTAAATACAGCTAATTGTGTGCTTCTAAATTATTAGGAATATAAGTTTTATTTTCATCTTTATACTGTTTATTTATTTTCTAAATTTCTTGAATTTTGAGTAAACTTTCATGTTTATACTTCTTGCTTAACTAAATAATCCATGACCATTTTGGGAATAATATATAAAATGGATAATAAATACTGAAAGAGACTGATCAGCAAACATCCACTATCAATTACATTAATAAATATAATTGCACTAGAGATCTGGTGCACAAAATTCGTGCATGGGGGAGTGTGTCCTTCAGCCCAGCCTGCACCCTCTCCAATCTGGGACCCCTTGAGGGATGTCTGACTGCCTGGTTGGATTGGGCCTAAATGGGCAATTGGACATTCCTCTCACAATCCAGGACTGCTGGCTCCCAACCACTCACCTGCCTGCCTGTCTGATTGACCCTAACAGCTTCTGCTTCTGCCTGCCAACCTGATCACCCCCTAACCACTCCCCTGCCAGCCTGATCAATGCCTAACTGCTCCCCTGCTGGCCTGATTACCCCTAACTGCCCTCCCCTGCAGGCCTGGTCCCCCCCAACTGCCCTCCCCTGCTGGCCATCTTGTGGTGGCCATCTTGTGTCCACATGGGGGTGGCCATTGACCACATGGGGGTGGCCATCTTTGTGTTGGAGTGACTGTCAATTTGCATATTACCACTTTATTAGATAGGATAAGGGGTACAACTAACCTTTTGGTGATGATTTGAAGGATAAAGCAATATATTTAATTGCTTTCCATCCCTGCACTGATGAGATTGTTTAAGACTTTCTTAATTAAAAAAAAAAATCTTTAAATATATTTTAATGATGTCAGAGAGAGGAAATGAGAAGGATAGAAATATCAATGATGAGAGAGAATCATTGATCGTCTGCCTCCTACCTGCCTCACACTGAGGATTGAGCCCACAACCAGGACATGTGCCCTGACCAGGAATCGAACTGTGACCTCCTGGTTCACAGTTTGACTCTCAACCACTGAGTGACACCAGCTGGGCATGACTTTCTTAAATTTCAATGTGATTTTGATTTTTAAAGAAATAATGCCTATGTTTAACTATGCTTCTTCACTATTATGGCAGTTTTTATGGATACAGAAGTATCTACAAGCATTGTTTCTTCTTTAGACACAGGAAGGAAATTAATCTCAGAGTAGTGCTGAGTGACTAGTTAGAGGTCATAGAACTCATCAGTGGAATGGCTGCACAAGTAATAGGACCACAGATGTCTCTTGTAATCCTACTTACCTACTCAGGAAAATCTCCATTCCTGAACTGTCTAGTTTTCCTATAACAATGTGAACAAGCACTGATGCCTTCCATGGGTTATACAGAAAATTTATGAATTTAAAGACTTTGTCTTAATAATTTTATTTTTTTGTCAAGCTAGGTACTTATAAAAATATATTCTAAAATTTCATTATGATATATTTAGAATTCGGTCAATTCAGAGTAGCATAATACATAGACATTCCATATCGATTCTTTTTAGACTGAATTGTACAGACATTGCCCTATCAGCTGTCCTTGAATCAGTATTGCAGAAATCCAATTGCCCTACTCTTAACCTCCTTCACGAAGGCTGATTTTAGTTATTGTGTGTATGAAGCCTGTGAAATAGCAGTGTCCCCTTGGGAATCATGATAATGGAAATTAAACAAACACAGGTACTAAAGCAAGCTTAACATTTCAATGTCACAAGCAGGAAAATATATGCAGTTCTAAATTTTATCACAATTAACTCCTCCTGCCAGCTGGTTATACACTTCAACTTTCAATGTGAAAATTGTAATTATCTATTTACCTTCAAAAATTGTTAACAATATATTATCTACTTGCCATGAAAACTATATAATATTGATTTGAGTCCCTTGACAGTAAAAACGTGTAAGCTGAAATGTCAGCAAAGCATCCCAAAAGTAGCTGATGCTTTTTCTATTGATTTCTCAACCTTGGAAAAGACAACGAGTTCCCAAACATGTTCTGAGAAATACTCCTTAGAGAGAAGTCTGTCTCTGTGTACCTATTGTTTCAAAATAATATTATTGTGCTTTTGAGGTCTATTATGACATGAAGTTCATTTCAAACTTTGCATAGAGGAAGATGTTAGCCTTTTTTAGAAATAAACTTACATAGATTTGTGTATACATCTAGATACCTTAGAATAAATATACTTAAGGCCTAATGCAAAACAGGGAATCCCTTACTACATTTACCATCCCATTTTATAGTCTATCTTCTTTATATCTGTTTAAAAATTTAAAATTTTTCTTCAATTTGTCTTCTACCATCTTATGATTCTGCTCCAGATATGATGGAGTTGCTTATAAGAGTTTAAGGCCAGAAAAAACTAGGAAAAACATCTGTACAACATTGAGCCAACATTGAGCAGCAAGGTCCTAGAGAAAGAAACATCTTAAAAAAGGTGAGTCCTTCTCTTCCCCTATCATCTGTTCTCTTATTTTTAAAGTGTTTCTTGAAAAGCCAGGCAGTGGGATGCTGCTAAGGGTCAAAAAGCTGGAAGAGCTTTAGGTTTCCTTACAGACCTGAGGAGACAAAAAATATATACATATACATATACATATACATATACATATACATATACATATACGCACACACATATATGCATATATATACACTAGAGGCCCTTTTGCAGGAAGGTTCCTGCAAGAATAAGGCTTTGCTCCCATCTGCCACTGCTACCCTGCCCTTCTCTGCCGCTGCTACCCTACCCTTCTCTTCCACTTCTCTCCCGCTGTCTCCGCTACCTCAGCTCCATTGCTTGGCTTCCTTCTACAGTGTCTTCAGTCTTCACTCCCAGTCAGTATATGCAAATTAGCCACCATATTTGTTGGCGGTTAATTTGCATATCACACTGATTAGCCAATGAGAGACATAGCGGAGGTATGGTCAATTACCATCTTTGTCTATTATTAGATAGGATACACACATATGCATACATATACATACATACATACACACACACATCTATATATATAAAAGACTAAGTGACCGAATGACTGAATGACCTGTTGACTGGTTGCTATGATGCACACTAACCACCAGGGGACAGATGCTTAATGCAGGAGCTTCCCCCTGGTGGTCAGTGTGCTCCCACAGCAGGAGCACTGATCAGCAATGGGTGCCAGATGCTGGTGAGCACAGCTGTGGCAGCATGAGCCTCTCCCGCCTCTGTGGCAGTGCTACAGGACAATAGCAGGCACAGCAGGGCCCAGGATGAGCTGGAGTGGCACAGCGTCTGGCCCAGGCTAGGTGAGAAGGACTCACCTTTTTTAAGATGTTTTAAGGTGAGAAGGACTCACCTTTTTAAAGATGTTTTTTTCTCTAGGACCTTGCTGTTCAAGTTGTTCAATATGGCTTCTTCCATTTTAATTCTACCTGGCTTTGCCACTACCACATCCCTCAGGGAAAACTGGCAGTCCAATATCCACTGAGGGGTCCCGGATTGCGAGGCTGAGGGGCCCCACTAGTGCACGAATCCATGCATTAGGCCTCTAGTATATATATATGTTTAAGGGTGCCAGACATATTGTGTGGCAGCATTGCAAGAAGCTAGGAAAATTTCTGGCCAAGTGGAATGGGGAAACTGAGACAAGAAAATTAAACAAGGCCATGTAGGGAGCTTGCTTGTGAATTGCAAGACCTTATCTTCCCCAAACAAGGACACTTGAAAGCAAATGGTTTCTACCTCTCCTCCTTAATCAGAGACTACTTAACTTAAATCACCCTGGCCTGGGAAAATAGAGACCATAGACCCAGTTAATGTCATTTGTACAAGCTAAACCTAAGGATAGATGAAGTCTGGAGAACAAATAAAAAAGCTCCAAAAGCATTTGGTTGTATTACTTGAGGGGGGGAGGTTAGGCAGGAAATATAGTTGCTAAGCAAGGAGGACAGAAGGGGTAAAAAAGGGGGAGTTTATCTCACCCATGGAACAGCAGTCTTGGGACATGCCAAGAAAAGATTGCCAGATGTTCACATAAATTCTGGGAAAAGCCACAACAATGTAAAAGGGGACTTTGAAATCCAGTCTATCTGGCAGTAGAACCTTGAAACCTATAGGGGGAAATGATAAAACCCTTGAACCCCCACCAGGCAAAGCACTCAGACTGTCTGAGTTGCCTGCTTTAGCCAAGAGTATTCTTAATAAATTTGCTTGCTTTGCTTTCTAATAAATTCATTTGCTTTGCTTCAACACTACTTTCTATCACTAGTTTTAATTCTGTCTTGTGAGCATGCAAGAGCTGAGGAGGGGAAAGCCAGTGCCCTTTGACTAGGGCAACTCTCTGGTAACAGTTGAATTCAAAATCACTAAAAAAAAGGGGGAGGGATGCATAGAAGTGACATGGAAACTCAACACCAATTTGTTCCTCCAGTCATTTGCACAAGTCAAGAGGGTAAAGCGCCAAGTTGAAAGAGGCCTAAAAGCAGAGCAGACTTTTCAGAAGTTTCACAGTACTGAAGAGCCTAAAGTTGGAGTTTAAGAAGGAACAAGGATGGCCTGAGAAACAATGGCCCCTGGAGTTCAACTGGGATGATTCCAGGGCTACACCTATGAAGGTGGCTTTTCCAGATTGAGGCTTGAAATATTAAAAATCAAGCTTGATCCCTGACTGGAGGGAAGGAATGTACTTCACTCCTAATTATCACACAGGTTAATGTGCATCTTCACTAGAGGCAAATGACATCACTGTAGCATGTGCTGGCTACTAGTTTTACAATCTCCATGGACCTTCACTACTTTACTTTAAGGTAGTTCCATAATGGCAGAACTGGCACTGTTTTGCATGAGAACTTTCTCTGGCTTCCAGAATCCACTGGTCCAGCATTAATTTGGCTGGTCAGCAATGGTGAGGGATTAATTGCTCTCTACTCACAGAAACCGAATTTATGTTGTGACAAATACATCAGCTTTCTTGATCCTGGTGTGAGATATCTGTGAGGCTCATGCTGTGGCTTATTTTCCAGATTTTCTCAGTGGGCTTAAGCTCCATTTTCTCATAGTGGTGACTAGTTGCTAATACATATTTCACTGCCTTCTTTCCCTTCCCTTCTCTGACTTCTTCACTCCCCTACTGGCATTTTGTGGATCTCAAAAAAAAAAAATAAAATACACAACACACCAAAAACAAAAAAACTGCTTGAACTCAAATTCTGTTCCATGTTTTATTGACAGAAGGACCCAAACTAACACAATCAGTTATTACAATTAGTTATACTTTATGTTACAATTAGTTATACTTTATATTATATCTGGTTTCCAATTAAAACTACTTAAGTATTCTAAGAACTAGAACAAAGGGACAGGGGGAACAGGAGAAACAGACCAACAAGTGACAATAGAGGCTGGTTACAAAACACAATCTTTAAAATAACTGATATTTAATCATCTTTAGTAATTTCATAACACATATATTCACAAATGAATAAAATCAGAATATGTTACCCTCAAATATTCTGCATTGACATAAAAACTGTTTTGAGGTAAAGGCAGTTAAAAACACAGCAGGTGTAAAAAGAATGCTCTCATTCTCCCTTTTCCCTTATAACCCTTATGTAGAAGACACCCTCCCTGCACTAGAAAGAAAGGAACATTCTTATCATCAGTGAAAGAAAGCTGAGACTAAGAGAATTCTGTACAATATACCTTAAAAAATTAAAATAATTCTTAGATTCCTTTAGCCTCCTGCATAGTTTAGTTACTTTTCTACAATTGCCTTTCTTTGTTCAACCTAATATAAAAACACTCAGGTTTTGCCACTTATTTAAGTCTTCATCTCTTAGTATGTAATATTTATATTATGTGATAAACATAGTATGTGATATGTTTTAGACAATGTCATATAAAACTTGTATTACATAAATGTGTATGCTTTTCTCCTGTTAATCTGTTTTATGCTAATTCAATTCTCAAGTTTAGCCAAAAACCCTAAAAGGGTTGAGGTAAAGTTTTGCCTTTCCTGCACAAGTAAGAGTTTTAATAGTACTCAATCAATTACATATTCTATTTCCTTGTTGTTGATAATAAGGTTTTTAATGATAGACATAAAGGTTTCTCTTTCATACTGATATGTTCCCATGCCTGAACCTACCAGATCTTAGCCTTGAGTTTGACTATTGCTTGTTTACTTGCTGTTATATCTATACTAGAGGCCCGATGCACGAAATCTGTGCAACAGTAGGCTTTTCTTCCCCCAGCAGCCAGCATCGGCTTCCCTCTGGCACCTGGGACCCGGGCTGGCTTTCCTCCAGCCTCCAGCAGGCACCCGGGTCCTGGGCTTGCCCGGACTTCCCTCGCAGCCATGGTTTTGTCTGGAAGGATGTCCAGTCTAATTAGCATATTACACTTCCATTGTTATAGATTTACATTTTTATTAAACACTGCTAAAATTAAAAGAACAGTGTATGATTTGCCCAGTTGTTCTTTCCAGAATGAAAATTTGCTTTTGGCTTTATCCCCCTTCTACCCCTTCCAGCAGAGATGCTGTAAAGCAATCATGCCTACAATTGAGGCCTGTCCAATTCACATTTAATGAATTTTTAAAAATATGTGAATTCCTTAGTTTGAGAATTCTCCAAGTCCATACTCTTATCTTATGCTGAATACTTTGTAAGCATTTAATAAATATTTTATTGCATCACTTCACAACCTCTCTTTGTTAGAAAACTATTTGCTCTGTGTTGAATCTCACTATAATTTTCTCTCATAAAATTAGCCAGCCTTTGATCACACACAGATTATAAAGGGGTAGATATGAAGGGATGAAAGAAGGAATCTCCAACTCACAGGACGGGTCAGTTAAGCAATTTCAATCCTGAGGGGAGGGATATCACGTTATTCTCATTTCTTTATTTGCTTGCATCGCATGTTGGTTTTCCCCTCTCACACACTGAAATGCAAAGGGAAAATGCTCCAGGTATATTTTGTGTGAATATTACCCCATACTAAAATTTATTTTAAGTACATTGATTTTCAATATGTCTTGAACAATTATTGCACATATAACTTATTAAACTTTTTCTACCAAATACATGGTATATTTTTCAAATTTAATTTCATTAACCAACAGTCAGAAAAAATATAGTATGTGATATTCAAACTAACTTGAATTGTGGTTTTTATTTTCTTTTTCAAAATAGGCTGTGTGTAAAAACATTGTAATTCTTTCTCCTTGCACTATATCTTTTGCTTCTTTCTATTTGGTTTATAGGAAATGATTACATATACCTGAGGTCTGTGAGTTTATTTTTAGGGATTAAGAGAGAAGCCTTATTTTTCCACTACCGAGAGTCTGTTACTTTCTTTAAAAACAATGAAACAATACTGGCAAAGTCATTTAGTCCTTTGGACTGAGAACAGACCAGATTGAATTTGCAAATAATTCAATTATTCTAATTTTGCATTTGTTTCAAATCTTATGAATGACTAAAAAACATGGCTATTTTTAAGCTTTGAGGATAAGAAAAGATGTTATCCTTTGCATAGCATTGTTTACAATATCCAATTGTATATACAGCTATTTGGGGTTTTCTGTTTAGGTATGTTTTTCTTTGCCATGTTTTCTGTCACTACTTCAAACTGCTAACCTGATGGGATCTGGGAACACATCTCTTTGACTCCTTAACTTCTTCACTTCATAGTACCTTGCCCTGCACATAGTGAGAACTCAAATAAATATTTGATGGAGAAAGATCTAGTAGCAAAAAAAAAAAAAAAAAAAGCCAGCCTGCAAGAAGTAGAGTCAAACCTATGGAATAGTAATTAGGGAGAAACTCCTTGTCAAATGCACACTCTGCCAAAACCTTGAGGAAAAAGCTTCAAAGGGATTTGAAGTGAATCCTCCCAACTAGTCAAGGGTGACCTAGTTAAGATAGTAAACACTGATATGCAATTGTCTGTGTAGAATGCATCACTCCCTCTACCAAAATGCCATGTGTGACCAATGAGTAGGTGAAAAATTATAAAGTGAAATAAGTTTATATTCGGCACAACTCTTTCCCTCTACGTAGCTCTTTTACTTTTCTTCATTTAAAATGAGTTTTTTCTTTCTCCCTATTGACATTGGTAGCCACTCACATCCTTCCCTCTTCCTCTCACCCATATTCAGAAAACAGCCTCTGCCCAGACTTACATTCTTCTTCCTTTACTGCATCGTGATGGACCAAACATGTCTCATTTCATCTAGGCACCGTAAAGTGGCTTTTTGTGTGTATTTCTCATAAGCTGTTTTTTTCTGTATTTATTAGATGAGGTGACTCTACTTCCCTAATTCTAATATTTCCTCCCACGTGGAGAGAGCTCCAATTTATATATATACATAATTTTTGCCCCCATCCTCATTTAACCCCATCCTTGGGGAAGTGGAGTGAATAACCTGAAAAGTTTATTTATAAGAAAGAATCTAGGCATATGTAAGCCAGATTCTTCTTCTTCTCCCTCTCTTGGGAAACTGTTACCACCTAAAATCCACATTTTCCTCTCTTTCTCCATGCCAGAAATCTCATTTAAGTCTTTTGTAATTTAGGGTTTTAGGATTTGGAGAACACTTGCTCACATATATGAACTATGTCCTCCAACTGCCCTATATGAGAAAGAAAATGACATTTTGGTTTCCATAGGTTGATATTTTTGTTTCTCAGTAGGTTATGGATTTATGTTGCACACTAATGCTTCCTAGTGGAGAACAACCTTGCGTAACACCAATATTAGAGTGTTGGTCTAAAGAGGCTTGCAAAGATGCAAAGAAAACTGTTTTCCTTACTGACATGCACATGTTGCCCTAGTCAAACTTATGTATTCTCTTCAGAGATATATATATATATATATATATATATATATATATATATATATATACTGATCATTTCTGAATATCTTTTCTTATGTTATACAACCAGAATACCTTTTATTCTCTTCTCTTCTAAGAGTAGACAAATGAAAAAAAAAAAATAAGCAAAGAATATAATACCAAAACAAAAATCTAACAAAACTAGTGAATGACATGAAACTTGTTCCAATACTAGTATCTCGTCCTAAGCATATGGTCATGAATTAATTCAAAATAAGATAAGAAAAAACCCCTAACATTGTTCTATAGCAAAGAATCTAAAATAGCAAAGGGTCATATTTATCTTTACCTTAAATAACAGTGACTTCACCCTGGCCCCATGCTTTGGAAGTCTTATATGGCAATTCTCCTACCACCTCCATGTCCATAGGACCATAAGTCAGTAAGGTCAATGTCTGTGTAAATCTAGAACCTACTTTTGAACCCCCTTTGAAGACCTGCTTTGGGTACACATGACTGACCTCAGAACTCCTTTATTGTGCAATACACTTGCCTTGAGTCCTGAAAAAGTTAGGAGCAGATCTATAGTGGTCTTCCACAAAATAAACCAGAGGAAGAAGTTTAAGAGATTTCCTGAGAAATTCACAATTCATGGAAAGAGAACATTTAACAGAACACCTGTGTCTTGCAAAGATCCAAGTGAAAGCTTCTTTGTCATTCAATTGATTCAGAGATATTTGCGAAAATCCAAGCAAACTGTATTTAGTAACTAAGTTTGTCAGATTGCAAGTGTCTTCTCAGTAAAATTAAAATAAATATTAAATAATGAGTATGAAAGATAGTTATTGATAATTCAGAAGTTGATGTTTTACTTTCTCTGCCTCTAAATTCCAATATTCCTCATTTTTCTCTTTTAATTATTTTTCTTCTCTACACTGTCTGCTTTGTCTTCAGCCAAAATATTTACCACTATGTATATTACTCTCAAGAGTTTCTCCTTAACATCAGTATTTATATTACATATTTTTTCTTTTTAAAGAATTTTTAAGGTATAATTTAGATATAATAAAATTGAACATTTTTAAATATACATCTCTTTGATTTTTAGTAAATTTACTGAGTTAAGCAATCATGACAACAATCCAATTTCAGAATATTTTTAGCATCCCATAATGATCTCTCATTGGGCATTATCAGTTACTCCCTGTTCTCATATCTAAGAAAGCATTGATTTACTTTATCTCTATAGATTTGTTTGTTTGTTTTAAAAAAGGCTTTATATTTATAACAGTTTTAGATTTATAGGAAAACATAGATGATAAACAAGGTTCTCATACATCCCAAACCCAGTTTTCCAGTTTTTAGCATCTTATGTTACTATGGTATATTTGTCATAATAAATGAGCAATATTGATAAATTTGTATCAACTAAAGTTAAAATCATTGTCAGTACTCCAACTTTTATTCCTCTGCTACAGTATTGTGTTGACTATTCTGTGTCTTTTGCCTTCTGAATAAACTTCAAGTTTGTTTTTTTTTAATTTACAAACTTTCTTGCTGGTATTTATATCAAGATTTCACTGAAATCAACTTGGTAAAATTGACATCCAAAGAAAATTGGAACTTCCAATTCATGAACACAACATATATTTCTATTTATTTGCATTTTATCTATTTTAATCAGATATTTGTAGTTTTCTACATATGTATTATGAACATATATTTGTTAAATTAATACAAAAGTGTTTTATATTTTGCTGCTTTTATAAATGGTACTAGGGGCCCAGTACATGAATTCATGCACCTTGAAAAGAACTGTGGGCTGCGAGGCTGTGGTGGGCACAGGGGTGGGTCTCGGCCCATCCTCCGTGCCCCAGCCCGGTCCCTCCCTCCATGGCCCCCAGTCCCCTGTCTGCTGGCAGCCCCACTCCCACTACCGCTCCCATACACTGATGGCACTGGCCCCGCTCACACCCGCTGACGGCATGGAGCGATTGGGTCCAGCACTGGCAGCAAGTGTGAGAGCCAGGTGGGACCATGGTGCACGAGAGCAAAGAATTTTCAGTAACCACCAGAGGCTTCCCCCAATGACAAAAACCAGTGCCCCGCCTTGGTCTGGCGCCCCTCATAACCTGCTCCACCATCCCACTGCATCGGTTGCCCACCATGTTCTGCGTGCGCCCCCTGGTGGTCAGCTCACGTCATAGTGACTGGTTGGTTGGTTGTTCTCCTGTTCAGTCTATTTGCATATTAGGGTTTTATATATACACTAGTAGCCCGGTGCATGAAATTTGTGCACATGCAAAGGGAATGAATTGCCCTAACCAGTTTGGCTCAGTGGATAGAGTATTGGCCTGCAGACACAAGGGTCCCAGGTTCAATTCCGGTCAAGGGCATGTACCTTGGTTGTGGGCACATCCCCAGTGGGGAGTGTGCAGGAGGCAGCTGATCGATGTTTCTAACTCTCTATCCCTCTCCCTTCCTCTCTGTAAAAAATCAATAAAATATATATATTTTTTAAAAGGAAATTAATTAGCAGAGATATTTTATAAGTACCCGCGCGCTAACCGATTGCGCCACTGGAGCCCCAGCAGAGATATTTTAATATTGCCATTTGCTCTTTCTCTATAATAGAAGTGTGAGAGATGAAAGGAAATTAGTAAAATGTATATGGAAATAATATATAAATTTATTAATAAGTAAACAGTAACAAAAGGATATCACAACAACAGAGGCATGATATAAAAATGACAAAAACATGATATGAAAACAACAAAAACATGATATGAAAACAACAGTGATGCAAACAATGACTGATAAAGTGATTAAACTTATTCTAATATCTCCCTGTTCACCACATTAAGAGTGAAAACACTTTCAGAGTGCTTGACTAATTTCCCTTGTGATGAAGTATTTAGTACTTTAACTTTAATGTCACATGCTCTTCAAACTCAAGAGAAAGCAACATATAAATGACCATGTATGAAAATGGGTTCAGGTAAGAATATGCCTACTTTGTCTAGAGTTTGTCCTTGTGATTTATTAATAGTCATCACAAATGCTGGCATCATGGGAAACCGTCATCGAATCAATTTAAATGGGATGCCAGTGTCAGATGGGGATAAATTAATTCTTGGAATCAAAACAACCTCTCCCTCTGCAGATCCTGTTAATACTTCAGCTTTGATAATATTAGGTCGTAATCTTTTTTTAAAAAAATATTTTATTGATTTTTTACAGAGAGGAAGGGAGAGGGATAGAGAGCTAGAAACGTCGATGAGAAAGAAACATCTATCAGCTGTCTCCTGCACACCCCCTACTGGGGATGTGCCAGCAACCAAGGTACATGCCCTTGACTGGAATCGAACCTGGTACCCTTTAGTTCGCAGGCCGATGCTCTATCCACTGAGCTAAACTGGTTAGGGCAGGTCGTAATCTTTTGATAATAAATCTGGTACCATTACAAAGACCCCGTTTACTATTGAGATTTCTCAATAGCATGATGATTGCACCCACTTTCAATTTTAATTTATGACATGGCATTCCTGAAGGAGTAATACTATTAAAAAATTTGATGGGAAAATTTTCCTTTTCAGCATCATCTGTGGAATCAATGGAATCTTCACTCAAATATGTGTGAAAATCTCCATCGAGTATATCCAAATTTTCTTCATTTAATTTTTGAACATGCTCAATTTTTGGACAAAGAATTGCACGTTTAGATATATTTTTAATATTATCTATAGCAGTGGTTCTCAACCTTGGCTGCACATTAGAATCACCTGGGAATCCTTTTAAAATCCTGATTCCTGGGCCTCATCCTCCAGAAATTGTTTCTTTGTTATGGGTGGGGCCACAGCATTAATAACAAACAAACAAAATTTCTGTATCTTGGGACCTTACTTGACTCATGCATTAATTACAGAAGTTTTATAATTTTTTTGTCATTTTGTGGAAATTTCTAGATAAACAAACATGTCATATTTTTATTGTTTATTTAATTACATAGTTTTTGTTTTTCATTTTTTTATTCTACTGCACTAGCTCAGTCTTATCATGTGTTTGTTGAATAGGATCCATATCTTATTCCCAAACTTAGGGAAGAAGTGTGTGGTTTCTCAAATTTATGTATGATGTTAGTTATGTGTCTTTTGTAGGTGTCTGTCTTCTTCATTTTAAAACAGCTTGAATGTGCTAAGAGTGTTCACACAATGTGTTTAGGACTTTGTCAATTTTTGCTTTGTATCAATTTATTCTCATATGATTTTTCTTCTTTAGCCTGTTGATATAGTAGCTTATATTGATTGATTTTCACAGTATAGTACCGGTCTTGAACTCCTGGTCATGGTATATAGTTCTTTTTGTACATTTGTGGATTTAACTTACTACAATTTATTAAGGACTTTTGGACCTATATTTATGAAAGTTATTAGTCTAGTGCAGTGGTCGGCAAACTGCGGCTCACGAGCCACATGTGGCTCTTTGGCCCCTTGAGTGTGGCTCTTCCACAAAATACCACGTGCAGGCGTGCACGTACAGTGTGATTGAAACTTCATGGCCCATGCACAGAAGTCGGTATTTTGTGGAAGAGCCACACTCAAGGGGCCAAAGAGCCTCATGTGGCTCGCGAGCCGCAGTTTGCTGACCACTGGTCTAGTGTTTTCTTTTCTTGTAGTAACTTTCTATGGTTTTGGAATTCAGGCAATACTGGTCTCATAGAATGAGTTATGAAATGGGCTCCCTGCTTCTTTTTTTCTGAAATAGTTTATGGATAGTTGATAGCTATTTTTTCCTTAAATATTTGCTAGTATTCATAAGTGAAAAGCTCTGGGCCTGATGCTTCCTTATTTGAAAGGCACTAATTATTAATTAATTTATTTAGTAGTTATTGGCTTATTTTGATTCTTTCTTCTCATGTAAATTTCAGTAGATTATGTACTTCAGGGAATTTGACCATTTAATATCAAATATTAAATTTGTGGGCTAGACTCTTTCATAATATTATTTTTTCATTTCTGATATTGATAACTTGAATCTTTTCTCTTTTTTTCTAGTCAGCCTGACGAGAAATTATCTATTTTATTGATAATAAAAAAAGAAACACACACAAGCTTTTAATTTCCTTAATTTTCTTGATGTTTTTGTGTTTTTAATTACATTGATTTCTAGATTTAATTTTTTAAAAATCTTCATTGTTGAAAATATTACATATGTTCCCCCTTCCTCCCCCATTGACCCTTTCTAGCCTGCTTTTAATCCCCTTCCCACCCCCAAGGCCTTCACAACCCTACTGTCTGTGTCCATAGATTATGTATATATGCATTCAAGTTCTTTGGTTGATCTCGTCCCACCCACCATCCCACAGCCACCTTCCCTCTGAGATTCCTCAGTCTGTTCCATGCTTCTGTGTCTCTGGATCTATTTTGTCCATCAGTTTATTTTGTTCATTAGATTCCACATATGAGTGAGATCACATAATAGTTGTCTTTCTCTGACTGGCTTATTTCACTTAGCATAATACTATCCAGGGAATACTCTTCTGTCTCTAGTGTCTTAAAGCTGAAAGTCAGAATATTAAATTTATATTATTATTTATTATATAGGATGTGACAACACTCCAACCAACTGAGCCACTGGCTGGGGCACCTATATTTTTATTTAAAACAAATTTTGTCATATTTCTCACAACTGATACTTGTTCCAGTTTCCTGTTATAATTGAAAGTGTTGTACATTCACATGTGTGTGTGTTTTTGTGTGGTTGTTATTAGAAATTAATACAGCTATTTATAGATGACAAGACCATTACTGGAAAACACTTTTTAAAGGTGAATAATAACAAAAAACAAACATAAAAGACTATAAATAAATAAATAAATAAATAAATAAATAAAACAAAAAGCTAGCATGGTCATATTTTGTGCTAGCAAGAGAATTTATATAAGTTGCCTAAGGCTGCTGTAACAAATTACCACTGAATTTTTGGCTTTTAACAACAGACATTTATTCTCTCATAGTTCTAGAAGCCAGAAGTCTGTCATTGCTGCCCTCACTCCAGTGGCTCCAAGGAAGTGTGCATTCTCTGCATTATCCAATTTCTAGTGGTTGTTGGCCTGCCTTGCTATTCCTTGAGCTTTTAGTGTGATCACTAAAATCCCTTTTTTTGTCTTCGCTTGGCCTCCTCCTCTGTGGGTGTATATCTTCTATTCTGTATTTCTGTTAAATCTTACAATGTCTCTCTCTTATAAGGACTTGTCATTGGATTTATGGCCCACCTAGATAATCCAGAATAAGTATCTCCTCTCAAAATCCTAAACTCAATCACAATAAAAATAATGCATTTTTAAAATAAGGTAATATTCATGTTTTTACTATAAAAAGGTGAGATTTATAGCTTCTAGGTTTATATATCTTTTTGATGTCAACATTAAGGCCATTATAGTCTCTGCCTTCTGGTCCCCAAGGATTTCTATTTGTCCTCCAAGGATTTTTGTTTGTCCTACATGTGAAAGTTACTCTTCCAATCCCAATATCCCTACAAATCTCATCCTATTACTGCATCAAATTTAAGTCCAAAATCTCATCAATATTTTCAACACAAAAGCCACAAATCTCATTATCTGAGTCATCTGAATCAAACGTGGATGAGACTCTGGGTATTGAAAAAGACTCTTTCATAGGCCAAACTCTAGGCAAGTTCCTTTGAGATTTCTTCTCAAGGAGGCCTCAGACCTAAAACTAACAGTTTCTGAAAGCTACATAAATGGCCTAATAACATTTACACTGACTAACCCATTGTAATTGTTCATTTCTCCAACTCTGTTTTAGCCCTCACTTATCCCTCTCCCTAGCCCCTGAATATCCCTTTAAAATATCTGCTTACGTTTATACAAATTAAGGTTTAGTTCAGTTCATGCTAGAGTCTTATCCTTATTGTAATTGTTATTACTGATTAAAATTTTGTCCTTACCATTTTAATTAATGTCAGCTTATGTTTCTGTTTGATAGTATGATCCATCTTAGGGAAAAATTCCTCCTCATCTGTGGATATCTTGATAGTAGAAAACAGGATCTCTGGTTCCAAAATCCATTGGTGGGACAGGCAGCCATAGGATAACAGTTAGGGACATGGTCATTCCAAAAGAGTAAAAATGGGAGGAATAAAGGGGACATGGATCCCAAGCACATTGTAAATCAAGTAGAGCAAATTCCAGTAGGTTTTAAGCCCTGAGAATAATCTGCTGTGTCTCCAAACTCCACTCCCTAGGCCTCTTGTGCTGTCCTCTGCCATCTGGATATACCAGCCACTGCCTGGGAACCTGTGGGTTCACTTTCTGGAACCAAGGCTCTGCCTTAAAAGTTACTTTTTCCTTTTTCTTGAAAGATAGCACAAGTTTGAAAATGAAGAGTTCTATCAGCTGTTTCCTATTTGGACGATTTTGGAATTCTGATATTCTTCACTCAGTTCATTCTTTGTTTTCCCTTTTCATGCAAGTGGTCAGTATGTCTGGTGATATAACACTCTCAAATACCATGTGGTTTTACTGTGAATGTCATAGGATCCACGTCATTAGACAAGAGGCTCCTCCACAGTTCTTTCCTGGATAATGTTGTTTCAATTTCTGTCGTTTCTGAGATAAATGAGTGGATTCATATGTCACATGTCTAATTCTTTCAACAAACTTTTTTTCAGCCACACCCTTGGTCTTTCCAGAGCATATATTCATAACAATGAATCTCCTAATATCAGCATGCTGTGTTATCTGGATAGGTTGAGACTTTCTTTTTTTTTTTAAATGTATTTTATTGATTTTTTACAGAGAGGAAGGAAGAGAGATAGAGAGCTAGAAACATCGATGAGAGAGAAACATCGATCAGCCGCCTCCTGCACATCTCCTACTGGGGATGTGCCTGCAACCCAGGTACATGCCCTTGACCGGAATCGAACCTGGGACCCTTCAGTCCGCAGGTCGATGCTCTATCCACCGAGCCAAACTGGTTTCGGCAGGTTGAGACTTTCTAAATGATAAAGTTTGTGTATATATATGTAGAATCCTTTATATTACTGACTAAAAAAATACACTTATTCAAGAAATGATGAAAATTGAGAAATTAATTTTATTTGAATGGTAAATGATGATTTGTGAATTTTGATATTTGCAATTTGCATCTGATCATTCCAATTTTATATTCAGATGCAGATTTAAAATGTGGGATCAAATTATTCCTCTAAGTAAATTATTTGCCTAATCCTTTCTAAGTGACAAGATTATAATATTACTTAATGAAAAACATATAAAAGTTTCTAAAAACATTTATTATTTTTCAAACAAGGAGAGGGGGAAGTGAAGAAACACATACTTCTTTACAATGTCATATACCTTTTGAATTAGTTGGTTTTATGGTAATGCTAATGCAAATCCGGAAGTACTTAAAGGCATTAGGAGGAAAGGAGAATCGAGTTACACTCAAAGCTTAGAACTGCTATTAGGAGGGTGTTTATATTTTTTTAAAAATCATAATATATTTTAAAACCCCAAAGGAAGTTAATCCAATCATTTTGCATGTGTAAGTCAATCTTGATACATACACTACAAAGAATTCACCGTATTGAGTACCTATCCAGGAGAGAGGAACATATCCCAGCTGATCCTCCAAAGCAACTGGAAGATATTTTCTTCTTAGTATTACACCAAAGGCTCAGGATGGGACTAGGAAAAAACACTTTCTTTTCAGCAAAACTGAAAACTGTGCTCCTTAACAGCAGATTTTTGAACTGACTCATGAAGGGTAAATAACTTTTCATGTGTTTATAACCCTGGCTTTACACATGTCAATTCATTGAATCCCCAGGGGCTGTATCTTAATCCACTTTTAGAAGTATGAAACTAAATCACAAAAGCAGTAAAGCAGAGCAGTAAAACTCAGGTCTGCTACTCAGCACAACCCATGGTCTTTCTGTTTCCCATTGTCTCCTTTATTTAACGTAATATCTCTTAGCTGGCCGCACATAAAAGCTCCTGTTTACAATTCTTATTTTTAAAGCATCTGCTCTCCTGAATGCTAGTCATTCCAATCATCTCCATTAAAGTGTTGTTTTCTAGCCTGTAATAAGCTCACACTCTAAACCCAAGCCCTGCTTAGGCCAGCTAGTATGGAGGAAATCTACCTTGTATTTAGTCCAAACCTATGTCTTAAATAAAATTATCTTATAGTTTCTTATCAACAAGACAGATGCCTTTATCACACTAGAAGTACGGGAACAGCCAAGGCTAAGATACATACAACACGTATTAATTCACGCAGTAGAATTTTTATGAGTAAAAAAAATTATCATCTACTGATTTTTGGTAGACATAGCATTATTCTTATATTCAATAAATTTAAAAAGTAATTCACCATTTTATACTAATACTCATAACTTTTAAATATCTGGAATATGTAAATGTGTATATGTGGGTGTGTTGAATTTCTGAATTTATAAGCATATTTCAACTACTTTTTACTGGCCCTATATGAAATTTATGAAATTTTGTGCAACATATATTACATTGTGTCAATGAACTTAATGAAGTCCAGGTTATCTTAAGAAAAATCAATGAAAGTCAAGAATTATGTGTAATTCTAAATCATACTTTCATAAATTCTAATTTCTTCAGCCTCAGAAAGAAAACATTTCCATGTTCGTGTATTCAAAATCCCATTCATTGAAGTGAATTTGTCTACACCATGGATATGGTAAATGTAATATACCATGAGATACATTGATATGAGAGTTTGTGTAGCATACATCCCAGCAATTTTAATTGTAAATCTATTTAAAACGCTAAGCCCCAATTATAGTATCTTGACTGATGAAGATAGGCGTAAATACTAACGCATACATTAATACATTACTTTTTCTAAGACTTCTCATTATATTTAAAATTATTATTTTGATTACACACACACACACACACACACACACACACACACTTACTTATCCCTCAATAGTTATTTAGGTTTTGATGGTAATTTGGCTTCATGGACTCTGGGAATTTGAGTATCCTTCACTACTGAAAGATAGACATTTTTATGAGTACTGTTTTTGACTTACATAAACTCAGATAATACCCATATATCTGGGAACTGTTCAAGTACTTCAGTTTTATAAACTGCAACCTACAGCATGGGTATAAGGTATTATAAATGTATATTCCTGATTAAAGACATTTCAAGCAGATGTGTCCTTGCAAAATATTACTTTATTAAAATTAAATCACATATTTTTAGTGCTTTAACCTTGTTTTGAAGAATGGCACCTATGCAAAAGAAAGGGCTTACACTCAGAGCTGTGACAATTTTCTACACTTATTTGCAAAGCTCAGATGTTCAGATATTAATTCCCCTTAGAAGAAAAAAAATTACCATTAATAAAAGCCATTAATACAGCACTGCAGATTATACAAGATCAAAGAAGAAAAATGGATTAAGGAAATCAAATGGAATTTGACTGTGAACAATTAGAAATCCCATGTGTTTCCACTGAAATACACATATTTGATCTGTAATAACAGCTGGCGAATTATTCATTCAAGTTTTAAATCCACAGAGGTTGTTCTACTTTCATTTAATGGCATGTGTCTCTACTAATCTATATAATATTTCTTATCAAGTCAGTTCCCTGAATGTAATTTTTGGTAAAATAGCCAAAAAGAAATGTGTTTAAAGAAAATACAATTAGTACTAAAAGTAATGGGAATGTGATCATCATAAAAACAGTGACCTAAATCTAATACCAGATAATTTTTATAAAATTTAAAAGCCATTTTTAAAACCCATGAAGGAAAAGTTTAAATATTATAAAAATAAAATTCTCACAGTTTCTAGTCTAATATTATGCTATTGGAAAATGAAATGAAAATATAACAATTCATCTAAAACATGTTTATTGTATTTTCCCATTATTACTTTGATTTTTAAAAATGTATTTATATTTTTAAGTCATTTCATTTGTTGAGCTAAGTTCCATGCACCTTTTACCCATTTATTTCAAGCAGAACTTTAAAAAAAAATGCATATTTAGCATAAGTTTTACTTTAAACATATATATTTCTTTCAATTTTATGCATGTATTTATAATACATGTTTGCATAAAGCCAACATCTTTGATGAAGCCAATATCTAGGCCCATTCAGAGTTCCTTTCCAGCGCTGAGTATGGATCACACATTATCTTTTATTCAGGACTCCCAGACTGTTAGATCCCTTGTGAACATTCACTGTTGTTTCCGCTTGATTTTTATACTTTTCTTTTACATTTTAGCCTGATTTCCAAGCAGTCATCCCTGTGTCTCTGTAGTTTAATATGTAGCCAATGATTTGGGCAGAGTTGGTACTCCAACACCTCAAGTCCGCATGGCTTCCACTCTCTGCTGATTGATCTGTGGTTAAGTTGAGAAGCACATTCAAAGGTCAGCCACTTGTCATGCCTTCCATAGCCTTTACTTTTCTGCCAGACACTCTTGGGTTTTTCCTGGGCATTTGCGCAGTTTCCGAGCACTGTAACGACATGAGTGTGTGAAAAGCTTCTATAGTCATTCTATGGCTCTTTCATGTCAGGACCTCCTGGCTAAATTACCAGCTTTTCTGCACTCACACCAACCAGATCCACCACCTTGGACTATAAAAGGTATAAATTTTACTCATTTGTTTCCTATCTAGTTCACTATTATTAGAATATAAAACTGGGGTTTTGCCTTGGTCCCAGATCCATTCTGCCCTTTCTTGGCCCAAAGCCCATTACTTTGGTGGTTAGCCACATCCTTGTAAAACTAAAATTTACATCAACTATGAGGAGTAGGGGTGGCCTTAGGCAAGAAAGACATGGACCAGAGCTGCTCTTTCATGAAGGTCAGTCAGTTTTCCAGGAATAAGTGCTTCTCATTTTGCTCTCTGCCATTGATCTATTTCCAGACCCTGAAAATTATAGACTTGATTAATTTGATTTAGTTTTTTGCAAAGAAGATTTCATCATCTTAATATCACCATAGCTGGAAATTCCTTGAATGTGACTACTGGATTTGTGATATGTTTCCCTAACTCCTCATTGTCCTTCACCTGAGATCACCAAACCTGAGGACAATGAAGGCAATAGAGTTAGGGCACATGCCAGCTTGCAGCTCCTTCCCTGCTGGGGGGTGTTCAGGAGGCAGCCAATCAATGACTCTCTCTCATCATTGATGTTTCTATCTCTCTCTCTCCCTCTCCCTTCCTCTCTGAAATCAATAAAAATGTATTTTTAAAAAAAAACAATGGACTATGACCCAGAGCATGACAGCAAATTAGGTGGTGGGCCTGTGTGAATATTTGATCTGAACCCTCTAGATTAAGCCAATCTGTAATGCCCAAACTACTGGAAGGCAAAATATATCCCTGCCAGAGGAATGCAAAGTCATTGTTTTCTAGAAAAATCTTTTTTTGTGTGTGTGGCAGTTGTGGAGCAGGCTTCTACTGTTCACCAAAAATCTGATGCTGCACTTATTTTTTTAGTTTTTAATTTTGAAATTTAAGCATATCAAATACCAGTCTCATTACTTGCATAGGGACTTGCATTCACCTGTCTCATTCTAGAGACTTGCTTCTCAGTTCACTTTCAGAAACTTTTCTTCATATTGTTGAATTTCTGGTTTCCAGGTTCAATGAGGCTTATTTATTCTTTCTTGGTTTATTTATCAAATTTTAGGGGCCAGGTTATCTATTAGTTTCCATACCATGAAGATAAAATGTTGATATGCTGGTATTTGAAACCACCTTTATTCTACTTTTACCTTTATATGGGTATAGAATCCCAGTTGAAAAGAATGTTTCCTTGTATCTCTGAAGTCTTTATTCCTTTGCCTTCCAGTAACATCTCTGCGGGAATCCTCAGTAATGTTTTTGCTTCTTCAATCCTATTTTCCGTTCTCTAGAAGAGTTACCATTTTGTTGGGATTTTATCTCTGGGTTGTAAAATTTCTGAGATCTATGATTGGTGATATATTTTACAATGGTGTCATCAGGTAATCAATGGGTTCATCAATTCTAAAAAAAAAAAAAAAAAAGTCATTTAATTCCGAAAAGATTTTGTGAGTATGTTTTTGAAAATTTCCTCACTTGCATTTTTCCAAAATTTTCATGCTACAGTTTTTATTAGTTGGGTACTAGACCACAGAAATAGGTTCTCTAATTTTCTTATCTTGTGTCTCATTTCTAGCTCTGATATTGGTTGTATATTTTTGTTTTTGGATTTTTGATTTCAGTTTTTCTTTCTGAGAGTTTTTGAACTTAGATAGTTTGATGAATGTTTTGTTTTGTTTCATTCCTGAGGGTTTTTTTTTTCTTTTATGTAGCATATAATTCTTAATTATTGTCATCATCCTGTGTTTTGTTCTTTCCCTGCTATAGCACTGTTAACTTCTAGTGCCATATTCTACTTACTTTGCTCTTTATCATTTATCTTACTGGGCAGGGCTGGCCAATTTTCAGACTTACTTTTATTGATTTGATGAGGACCCACAGTATTAATAGGTTCTATTTCTGGGGCTCTTTTTTGCCTCCAGGTAAGAATTCCAAGTATTCTGCCAAGGGGACTATGTTCTTAGCTGTTAGCTTCAAAGGTGAACCATAAAAATAAAGGACATATAGATATTAATTTAATGACATTGAGTTTACATTTCCTTTCTTACAAAATGAGCTTCCTCTTTTCTATGATTTCACCATTCAGTTTTCATAATTTCTTTGCAGCCACTGGCAATATTGAATAATTCATTTCCTAATATATTGCTGTACTTAAATTCAGAAACCAAATGCAGAGGTACAGGACAGGTGAATTGTGAATTTCTAACAGTTTAAGTGAAAAAGATCTAGAGTTCAAGTTGAGAGACCAAGTAGAATATAAGTCAATGGCCTGACAGGGCTGTCAGAAGGCAATTTTGACTTAGATGGAATTAATTCAGCAGCAGTGTCCATATGAAAGTAGAAAACCATTCCTAGCTGCCAACCCTGCTCAGATACCACTGGCTATAGCCAGATCAGCTCTGAGCACCACAAGTTACAAAGAAAGTTCACACAGTCTAACATATTCAAGTGGGTAATGTGTGTTTGTTTTAATATCTGACTAAAGGAAATGAAAGCGTGTTATAAGTTTGAGATACAAATGGGAGTACTACTATCTTCAGTTGTTGAGAGAATTTTCTCAAAATTAAGAATGATTTCTGTTATGGACTGAATACTTGTGTTCTCTCAAAATGCTGACCTTAACATCCTCACCTCTTATGCTGTGTGTGGGTCTTTAGGAGGTACTTAAGTCATGTGTGTGGAACTCTCATGAATGGAATTAGTGTATTTATTTCATTTATTTATTTATTTATTTATTTAATTAATTAATTTCTCTTTCCCTCTATCTCTCTTTTTTTAATTGATTTAGAGAGAGGAAGGGAGACAGAGAACAAAAGATTAATTTGAGAAACATCTATCTGTTCCCTTTCCCACACACCCCAACTGAACCTGCTACCTTTTAATGTATGGAAGCTTTGGAGGATTTGATAATAAGTGTGTATGGATGGTTCTAGAGTTTCTGAAGGGATGTGGCAGCATTTGTTGTAGTAACACTGAAAAGGCTCAAATGATGGTGGGTCTAGTAAAGCATGTTTAGGAATTGAACTTTATTCTGAAGGTGAATAGAGGAATGAGATTTTTGTTTTAAGATGAGTGTCCTAGATGAAATAGAAGAAGGAGAACACTATTGAAGAAGAGTGATAACAGTTAAAATTTTTTAGAAGCAGATGAAGATGATATCAAATTTGGAAACGTTTGAGGATGAGGCACCCATTATACAGTTGAGAGATTTGGGAGTCAGAACCTAAAATGGGTGGCACATCTGAAATTAATGGCAACACAGAAAGGGGATCTAGAAAATAAAATCGTGTGCTCAGCTAAAACTTTTCACCTGGAGAGGTAGGAGATCAGAAAGGAGCTGTGGGTGGCGGGGGAGGCAGCTGGCAGTCTGTCCTTACCTTAACAAAGTAAAAATTTCCATGAAGCCATGTGGAATTGGTATATTTTCATAATAGCAGGTAGATGCTAATAGAATCCACGGAAGTAGAAATCTCCTATGATTATCCCATGCACAAGAAAATGACATATAGGTAGTAGTATAATAGTAAAATCTTTAGGCTTGAATTTTATTCTCAGCCTTGACATTTGATAGTATTTAGTCTTGTGAAAGTCAATACATCTTACAGCACTTATTTCCTTAATTGTGACATAGAGATAACTTCTCAGGATTTCTCATTTCACAAAATTGTTGAATAGATTAAGTGGGGTATCATCTATATCATGCGTAGGAACTCAAAGCATTTTACAAGTGTTTAACTACTTTTATCAATAGCTAGCCATATAAAAAGTAGAAGATTGAATTAGAAGTTATGATGTCTGTTAGGGATATTTACACAGGTATTGTAATGGACTTTAGGTAAGATATCTAGGTTGCAAATAATTCCACTGAATTTTGTGTGTTATACCATATGTGGCAGTAGCTTTTAATAGAGAAAAGAGAGTCTAATATTTTGATATTATAGACACCCCTGGATGATTGCATTCAATGGGTTTTAGAAAAGACCCTAAAATATTTATTTCAGTGGAAACGTTTTCTACATATTCTTTCCCTTGGATAAAATCCACTGTTAAATAGTTTCATAGTAGTCAGATTGTGGAAAATAATATTGCCATTTCTAAAATATCCTTTGGTTGAGTATATATATTTTGATAAGCACAAAGTCAAGTACTGTATGAAGAGTCAACATTCATTACAAGATAATTAAAGACCATTTTCTCTAAGGAAGTAAGTTTTACAACATTTCGTGGGGAGAAAAGATACCATTTAATTAATATTGAAACTCCCTATGCCCTGCATGTCTTACAGCAAATGGTAGTACCCTGTTGTTTTCATCAAAGAAATGTGCTAACGAAACCCGGATTTCCTTTTTTAAATATGTTTTTTATTGATTTTAGAGAGATAGGAAGGGAGAGGGATAAAGAGATAGAAACAACAGAGAAAACAATGATTGCTGCTTCCTGCATGTCCCCTGTTGAGAATCAAGCCCGCAACCCGGGTATGTGTTCTGACCAGGAATGGAACCAGTGACCTCGTGGTTCCTGGGTCAACATTCAACCACTGAGCCATAGGCTGAAACCTGGATTTCTACCTCACCAGAAAACATCTTACTTCCTATAAAAGTCATATCATTTTGAGGAACTAAGCTCATAACAACGAACCACTTCATAAAGGGTATTGATTTTTCAAACCAAGGTAACAAAGATAGAATTTTATATATGGAGAAGAAAATATGGAAATATGAAACTAGAAGGCCGGACTTTACACTAGGTAAAATTGAGTCTATAATTCCACTAAAAGAGAATAGGATTTCTGTTATGCTATATTATTATATTGTTTGTTCTTATGACAACTTTGTCAGAGCCCTACCCTTCTCAAACTTTTCCTAACTGCCATGATGACTTTCAGCCTGACATTCTTGTGTGCTCCTCCTCATCTATGTGTGCCTTAAGTCACAGAATTCTCCAGGGCTGGGGTTTTCCTCCTAATGTCTTATCAATCAATCGCTGCCAGCATTTCTTGGAGTGAAGTGAATGAATAATAAGAGATATGTCAAATTCTCTGGAAAAGGAAGCACAATATGGTGTTTATAGCACAGACTCTGTCCTAGGACTGACTCCGGGTTAGGCCACCTATTCTCTGGGTGACCATGGGCAGTTTATGTACCCACTCAGCACAGATTCATTCAGGAAAGTATCTTGCTGAGGTATTTTTTAGTTTGCATTAAATATAAAGATAAATTTGGGGAGAATTGACAGCTTAAAAATTCAATACAAGGAAACAGGATATGTATCTCTCCATTTATTTTGACATTTTTTATTTTTTCAATACAATTTTGCAGCTTTAAACATATCAACCTTACAAATGTTTTGTTAAATTAATGCCCTGACACACCCTAGCCGGTTTGGCTCAGTGGATAGAGTGTCAGCCTGCAGACTGAAGGGTTCTGAGTTTGATTCCTGTCAAGTGCACATGCCCCATTGCAGGCTTGATCCCCGGTAAGGGGCGTTAAGGAGGCAGACAAACAATGATTCTCTCTCATCATTTACATTTCTATCTCTCTCTCTCTCTCTCTCTCTCTCTCTCTCTCTCTTGCTCTACCTTCCTCTCTGAAATCAATAAAAACATATTTTAAAAAATTAATGCCCTGACATATTTTGATTTATGATACTATTAAAATGATATTTTCTGATTCCAAATTTCAATTGGCCCTTGATTATTTAGAAATACAACTGCTTATATAATATTTAATCAAGTTAATTACTCTTAAGTTCTTAGAAGCTATTTTATTTTTAAAGACACAAACATATTATCTAAAAATTAAGATAATTTTATTCTACCTATCCATTTCCTATACTCTATTTTTTCTCCTCCCTTATTGTACTACCTAGGACTTACAGTGCAATATTAACTAAAATTCTTAAAATCAGATAGATATCTTGATTTGTTTTATTTATTAGAGGAAAACATTCAGTGTATATACATTAAGTATTATGTTGGTCATTTATTTTTAAAATATAGTTTTTGTAAAATTGAGAAAATTTCCCTATTTCTGGTTTTACAAGTGTTTCAATTATGAATGGTGTTCCATTTTTTTTAATGTTATTTTCTGCAGGTATAGAAAGAATATGTTTCTTTTATTTTAAATTTTATTAGTATTAAAATTATATCAATTTTTAAAAATGTTATCAAATTCACATTATTACCAAACACTATTTGATCATATTTTTCATTTTATATAATGTTTGATGTGATTAGTTGCTAATATTTTGTTCATTTGTTTGTTTGTTTTTTATCCTCACCAGAGGATATTTTTACATTGCTTTTATTTATTTTTTAATCTCTATTGTTGAAAATATTACATGTGTCTCCCTTTTTCCCTTCTTCTAGCCTGCTCCCTCACACACCCCACCCCAGGCCTTCACCACCTTATTGTCCGTGTCCATGGTCATGCATACATGCATACAAGTTCTTTGGTTGATCTCCTCCCACCCACACACCCACCCTCCCCACCTTCTCTCTTAGGTTTGAGATTCTTCTATGTCTCTGGTTCTATTTTGTTCATCAGTTTATTTTGTTCATTAGATCATGTTATACCTATCTTTCTCTGACTTGTTTGTTTCACTTAGCATAATACTCTCTGTGTCCATCCATGCTGTTGCAAATGGTAAGAGATATTGTGGAAGGGAAGGGGAGAGGAAGAGGGAGAGGAAGAGAGAAGCATTGATGTGAGAGACACATGGATTGGTTGCCTCCCACACGCACCCTCCTGAGATGTGGACGTAGCCTGCAACAGAGAGATGTGCCCTTGACAGGAAATAGAACCTGCGATGCTTTGGTGCTTTGACTTATGCTCTAACCATTGAGTAAACCGGCCAGAGCTGTTTAGTATTTTTGAATCTATATTCCCAAAGGTTATAATTCTATAGATTTATTTTCTTCTAGTGTTCTCATTTGCTATCAGAGTAATTTTGGCACTGTTACATGATTAAGAAAGTATTTTCTGTTTCTCTAAATGCTAATTCAGTTTGAATATTAGAATATAGGATTGACAGTAGTTACCTCCAAAGGCGTTTTTTGGTTCCACTATTAAAGTTTTCTGGGTCTAAAGCATGCTTCATTTTAAGTTTTTTTTTAATTAAAATTAATTTTAAATTAGATGTGTTTATTGTCTCTCTTTCCAATTGTTCTAAGCTTTCTTTTGGCAGGCAGTTAAGTTACTTTTATATTAACTTATAGTAACATATTAGTTATATTAATGAGGTTGATCTTCCCATAGCTTGGCTTTGTGAAATGATTTTTAAAGGATGGGTCTATATCATATTGTACTCTAGGGCTAATTTAGTCCTACTAATAAGATATATCACCCACTGTGGTCTCCACTATATGCTCTATATGATCATAAGCTACTTTCTACTCTGTCTAGTCAGAGCTCAACTGTCCCTGCTCTGTGTAATCTCTGGGAGCCATTCAGTTTATAACTATCCAGTCATTGTTTCATTCTCTTAGTGACAGGCCAATTTATACCTGGAAAATGTTGAATTTAGTAACAACTCAAGGGGATCCATAAGCAGATTTCTGAATCAATTTTTCTGTATTATACCTGAAACCTTTTCTGCAGCTTCCATTGCCTCATCGTCCATGAATCTCTCACCTCCCTTGAATTTCTCATCTCCATCTCATTCTGTCAAATTTATCCATTTCTGTTTGGATTTCCTTTCCCTGTACTCGCATTTTATATGTCTCCAAGTAGAAACCTGAAACAATGATAAACCTCAATGTTTCTTATTTCTCAGAGATCATGTTTATTCATTTTTGCTCACCAACTAAAAATAGACCTAGAAAACTAGACAGATATCTGAAAATTGTATTTTCAGTAGATGAGCAAAAATGGATGGTTTATGCCAAAAACTTTGAGGCAAAAAATAAAGTATCCTAGTACTCTAAATGAGGTAGTATACCTTGAAAATATAACATTTCATTACAGAAATAGATAAGCTGAACTCATGTATTCATATAGACAGAGAGCAAGAATGTTTTCATAAGTATCCAAACATGGTGTTTGTAAAATGTTCAGCTTGAAGAGATGGTCACTATTGTTAATACCTATAAAATTATTAGTTTTGATTGAAAAAAAGTTGGCATTTTTTCTTTAAAATGATCAAAGTAGGGGGAACATTTAGATAAGGGATATAAAATACTTTGAGTTGTTCAAATTGAACAACTCCTCATTACTGGGAACTTTTATAGTAATTGTGTTTCTTGTGATGAGCTTTTTTTAATTTTTTCATCATCTATAAAAGCAATATTTTTTTCTGAAAGACTAAGAAGATGAGACAACTAACCTAACAGTAAGGAAAGTGTGGACTTCAACAATTACTTTATGAAGGCTTGAATTCTGGGTCTACCAGGGAACCCTGAATCTGAAAAATTGACCTTGGACTCACCCAACTTACTGTAAACACTTAAAATGTGAAGTTACACCCGGCTGGTGTGGCTCAGCGGATTGAGTGTTGTCCCATACACAAATAGTTCCTTGGTTCTATTTCTGAATGGGTTGTTGTAGCCTCAATCCTGAGTAGGAGGCATGTAGGAGGCAGCTGATCTCATCAATGTTTCTCTCTCTCTCTCTCTCTCTCTCTCTCCCATTCTCTTTTGCTAAAATCAATAAAAACATATTACATTTGTAATAATAAAATGTGTTGCAGTTGTTACCAATTTCTTTTAACTTATGAGCCAACAGGAACCTCCTAGCCAAAGTCTACAGAGCAATTAGAAGGATCTCCAGGAATTTAACTATGAGCAACCTTCTTGAAAAATTTGATTGTATATTAGCTTCTATCAGATGCTGTGTTTGGCTGCTGTGTACATTTGTGACTGAATGTGACATATTGTGTAAGCTAGCTTCTGATGAAAGCAATGGTGTGACATACCCTGCTTTAGTAGTTCTTTAGAAACAAATAAGCAGCATTCTTTACATATATCATAAGAAGGTCTATTATTTGCCCATTCTGTTAAATGGTATTTTTTTCAATCACATCACTCTTGAGGCTGTTGCATAAAGGCTTAATATAAAATTCATTATCCATGCTGTCTCTCCCTACTTTAGCAAAAACTACATCAGCATAAACAACAGGTATAAAGAAAATGTTCTATAATAGAGTAATATTCAAAGGAAAGAACTAAAAGAATTAATGTTAATTTTATATAATTCTGATTTAGTGCTGTTTAAGATCAAATATCATCTTTGTAATCAAAGGCATTTTCTTCTACAAGGTAGTTTAGTGTAAAGAGTAAAAGCAAATACTTCATGTGACTGACACTAGAATTATTGAAATAACATTTGACTACCACAAAGAATTGCAAAACGAAATTAATTTCTTAGGCATAAAAAATAAATAGCAACTTGATCATTTTAGATTTAAAGAGGTGCATTAAAAATGTCTTTATGATTTACATAAACTGAGTTATTAATTTCCTCAAGACTAACATTGATTTTGAAATATTTGTTTGCATATGGGTATATCTGCCACCACCACTTATACATTATGATTCAGTATATCTGAACAGAGTAAAAGTGATAGCTATGGGTAGAATTGTGTCACTCAAAAGTTCAGAAATTGAATGCGACTGTATTTGAAGATAGTGCCTTTCAAGGGGTAATTAAGTTAAAATGAGGTCTTTAGAATGGACCTTGATCCAATCCAAATAGTGGCCATATAAGAAGAGATTAGGACATATGGAGAAATATCAAGGATGCATATTCACAGAAGGAAGACCATATGAGGAAAAAGAAACAAAAGGACAGCCAACTGAGCATAGGAGAGATGCCTCAGAAGAAACTTAATCTTCTAACACTTTGGTCTTAGACTTCCAACTTTTAGAACTGGTGAGAAAATAAATTTCTATTGGTTAAGTCACCCAGTGTGTGGTATTGTTAAGGCTGCCCTACCCATATTCTAAAGGAATCTAGTGACAATCATTGGTGAATTTTGAATATAGTTTTCCTTTATATTTTTATATTGCTGCAATTATAAAAGATAGGTAGGAAAGGATACTGAGCCACTGAATACTTCACTTCAGCTTTTGTTTTACCAGAGACTGGAAATATGAACCTTGACCTTGATAACCTGTCCAATTGTCTGTTTTCTTTAAGGAATTCATCTGACAAAGACAAAGATTGAAATTTGCAATTGTTTCTACATCTCTGACCGCTTTTCATCTGAGGAAAAGTCACATTGTGAATTTTAAATCTGTTATTCTGACAACTTATAAATGCTTTTTTACTTTTAATATCCATTAAATAAATTTATTTTAATCCTAAAGTAATGCTTAGTATGACTTGGTTATCAAAATAAATATTTTTATCTTGTTATAAACAGGCTTCAATTAATAGATACTATACTTCTATAATACAAAAACCTATATTAACTGAAAAGAAAAACTTGTACATATACATATGTAATATATACATATATACAAATATATATTTTATATTTCATGGGTGTTGTAAACTTCAAATACAGATATTTTAAGTTTCCTGTTGATTAATATGTGAGAGTGAGATCATTAAATTCTCATTATAATTTAGCAGTTAAAACCTTCTGAATGAAATTTTTTAAAAAAGAAAAAAAGGCCAGTGGGTAAGTGCCAGTGGGGGAAACAAAACCACAAACCTTTAAAATATAATTTCTTCCAAGGAATTATTTATTATGATGTAGAGTAGGCAGCAATATTTTTTTTTAATTTAGCTAGGACTTTTGTTCATTGAAATTTTCATTTCAATTTAATCTTTACTTCTTTCATGTCTATACCTATATCTATTTTAGTATTTCTGAAAAGTAGAACAAATTTTCAGCTAATTATGAGAGAGTATGCATATCACTGTTGCTAAATGAGCATTTGACTTTATTGTAATTGTCAAAAAGGAGAGAAAATCTGAAGTTTCAATGATTTATTGAGGAGTACAAATGATCTATAAAATTATGAGTGCAATCAATCAACTAGTATGAAATGGTGAATTATAAATCTTCTAGAAATAAAACTTTGTTATAATGATATCATGTCCCTTATTTTGTTTTATTTTGAATTATGTCTCTGCTAATTGTGTAGGCTTTTTGATGACATAGAGGGAAAAAAGAGCAATAAAAATCCTAGAAGAAAACATTGGCAGTAAAATCTCAGACATTTCTCATAGCAATATTTTTGCTGATCTATCTCCTACAGCAAGGAAAACAAAAGGAAAAAATAAACAAATGGGGCTACATCAAACTAAAAAGCACAACAAAATAAACTATCAATAATATGAAAAGGAAACCCATTGTAGGGAAGAACATATTAGCTAATGATACATATGAAAAGTGATTAATTTCCAAAATATATAAAGATCTTATACAACTTTACAGGAAGACAACCCAATTAAATAATGGGCAAAGGACTTGAATAGACATTTCTCCAAAGTGGACATACAGATGGCTAATAGACATGAAAAATTGCTCAATGTTACTACTCATCAGAGATGCAAATTAAAACCACAAGAAGATATCACCTCACACTTGCCATAATCTCTCTTCAAAAAAAAATCAACAAATTATGGTGACTATGTGGAGAAAAGGGAACCCTAGTGCACTGCTTGTGGGAATGCAGGCTAGTGTAGCCACTATGGAAAACAGTGTGGAATTTGCTCAAAACATTTAATAAAAGTGCCTTTTGACCCAGCGATCCCATTTCTTGGAATATATCCTAAGATTCCAAAACAACAATCAGAAAAACTATATGCACCCCTGTTATAGAAGTATAGTTCATAGCAGTGTTATTTACAATAGCCACGATTTGGAAACAGCCCAAGTACCCATCAGTAGAAAAGCAGATAAAGAAGCTGTGATACATTTACATAATGGAATACTACGCAACTGTAAAATAAAAGAAATCTTACCTTTTATGAACGCATGAATGGACCTGGAGATTTTCCTGCAAAGTTAAATAAGCAAGTCAGAGAAAGACAAAAATACCTTATAATCTCACTTATATGTGGAAGCTAACAAACAAAATAAACTGATGAACAAAATAGAGACAGAAGCATGTGTACATGGAACAGACTGACAGCTGTTACAGTGGAGGGAAGTTGGGGGACTAACTAAAGACGGTGAAGAAATTAAGCAGAAAAAAACATATATTTACCACATAGACACAGACAACAGTGTGGTGATAGCCAGAGGGAAAGGGGGGTGGAGGCTGGGTGGAGATGGGTAAAGGAGGGGAAAATAAGGATGGAAAGACACCCTGCTTGGGGTGATGGGCACACAATGCAGTGTTTAGATGATGTTGCATTGGGTTGTACACTTGAAACCTGTATGGTTTTGTAAATCAATGCCACCCCAATAAACTCAATTAAAATAATAATACTTGGATTAAAGAAAAAGAATCATATGAAGGGATACATACTAGTACACTACTGAATTAGTTTTTATTGTTTATGCCATTTTCTTAGTCAAAGGCAAACTTTAAAGTACCTATAGCTATTCATATCTGTATGTTAATTAAAATTAAATCAAATCAAAAATTGCATTGAAAAAATTTAAATAGGCAAGAAAGCCTTTTTTCAAGGCTTATAAACTAGGGGAGAGGGGTCAGAAATCAGTTGGGCTCCTTGAGAAAGACATTCCCCATTTTGTAACTATCAAGAAGCTTTTAAAATTTTACATCTTAAAAAAAATGTACAACTATAGGTTTTCTCAATCAAAGTCTCTAAGAAAAGGAATGTCAGTGGCCTAGAATCAGGAAAAATCCTGTCTAAAATTTAGTCAAGTTGCAGGAGACATTAACACTTGTGGTTAAAGACAGTTCAAAATCTCTACTTTCATGAAGTTTAATCTAATAATTCTAATCCACAATTCTTTATCCCTCCTATTAATTTTTTGAACTAAGTCATACACTGGTATGCCACATGGCAAATCATCCTAGGAGCATTTTTGATTGGGGTACATTGTTCACAATGTTGTAGTTAGAATCTCTTTGAACAGAAATGGAGTCCCAAGGTCACCATCATTTCTACCACTACTAAATGTTTTCTAATCATTTGATTTCCTATGTTTAGTCATCTGCTATGTCAATAAAGGCATTTGGATTCAAAGCCTCTGCAGTTTAGTTGGGATTTAATACATTTAATATTGTTAGTTAATATATTTGGGTTCTCCAGAGTAACAGGACCAATGGTATGCATGTACATAGAGAGATCCATTTTAACAAATTGACTCACACAGTTGTGGGAACTGTCTCTCCAAAATTTGAGGGCAGGCTAGTGGCTGGCAATTCAGGTAGAAGCTCAGGTTGTGTATTGAGTCTGAGGGAAGTCTACAGGAGAAATCTCTCCTCTTCAGGGGATCTCAGCTTTTTTCTCTTAATACCGCCAAGTAACTAGATAAGACCAATAAACTGTATGGAGCACATTCTACTCTACCTGAGGACCGTTAATAAAGGCCATTACATACTACTTTTCTCTAAGAAAATGATTACTTTAGGTTGATGTAAACTTATACTTACATAGATCCCTGGATATCTAAGAATGGTGCTTTTTAAATACAATTAATTTAAAAAGGAAGTAAAAAAACTCAAATTAAGGAGAGACTTTAGTTAACTTTTTCAAAAGTAGGGCGTGTAAAACGTTAATAGCTTGTATTTAATGTTATATGTTAATTTTTTATTGTTTGTATATTTTTTCTTTAATTTTTTTTTTTTTTTATTTAGGAAAGAGGGGAAGGGAGAGAGAGAGAGAGAGAGAGAGAGAGAGAGAGAGAGAGAGAGAGCAATGTGAGAAACACTGAGCCATTATCTCCCAGGCACCCGGACCACGGACCGCACCAACAACCTGGGCATGTGCCATGAACAGGAATTGAACCCGCCACCTTCTGGATAATACTCCAACCAACTGAGCCATACTGGCCAGGACTCTTTAAAATATTTTAAACATCATAGTACTGTATCTAATAGTGAACATTCTGATAAATCCCAGAGCATGTTCCCCTAAGGCAAGATTATCAAGAGAGTACATAATCTTAGCAGATGATTTGCAAAAAGAAATGCACCACTAAGTCAATATAATATCTCTATACTGCCAACAATGCTACAGTATATGTTGAATAATAACTTATTTTCCCATTACTTGTTGACTAACATCTTTCTTGTTATGAGATCTATATTTAATGAAACCTTTTTAATAAGTGCATATGGCTTTTTAGAGACTTAACTTACATTTAAACTATTTTTATTATTGAGCAGCATTACAAATAACATTCTGATCCACACACCTGCAGGTCATATCCTTTAATAAGCATTTTACAATTGTACAAGTTATTTCAATATAAACATTTAGTATGGAAAATAAAAAGTAATCACAAAAGAGAAGTACTTACTTGGAGGAGGCAATTCTTTGGCACTGGGAGGTTCAAATTAACTTTGACACATTTCAAATATGTCATCTTTCAGATACTGGAAAATGACTTATTATATTTTACTTTGTATCTGGTATTATAATTTTGAAATAGTTACATAAAATTTCAGTAATTCTTATTTTTCAAATTATCAGCCTATTTGACTTTTCATGTTATTTAAAATTTCTTTTTTCAGAGTATCATTATAAAACCCCTTCACCTTTTGATTATATAAACCTCCTCAGCTAATTCCTATACTATTGCAATTCAAGCAGTTTATATAAACCTCTCTAAAATCCCATATGCTGAGCCTAATTTTTTTTTACCTTGGCTCATTCAAAAAGAATAATTGAGGTGGAAAAAAATGTTAGTTTTATCTTAATCATCTTGAATTAGAATTTATAGCTCTTATGCAAAATAGTTTTCCATATACATAGTGTTTTTAATATATTTGTTAGTTTAAGAAGTAGAAATATCTAACAGTTACTAATTGCATATTCTAAAAAAAATAACTTCATTATCTATTATAATTTTATACTTCATTAAAGCTATTTTTATGTATATCATACTCTTTCTCATCATCAAAGAGTATCTGAAGCTCATTAACTATCATGAAATAACAAATTACATTCTCTCTTTGACTACTAGTTTCCCTACTTTTTATCTGTAAGCATTTTCCTTTCAAGATCGCATTTAATCTTTTTTTTACCCTTTAAGTGATTTGCTTCTTAACTAACAGGAACAACTTTATAATTAAATGTTTTGACAGTAAAAAGGCTTATCTATTTTGTTGAAGAACATGGTTTTGATTGGTCCACTATATAAAAAGTCATTATCACCAATGGCATGGAAATGGAAATTCAAGGGAGATTATAAATACCAAAATAATCTTTAAGCCTGATTAATAAAAATCCTTTTAAATTTTAAATTTTAATGGACTTGAGATTTTCATATTTATTTCATTATAGTTTAACTCTCTTCCTGTGATAACTACTGTGAAAAATATTGCCATGCCTAAATCATTTTAATATAAGAAAAACTGTCCTGCCGTGTTGTCAGTAAATGATAATATCTTTCTATTTATACTTTTTTGCTCTATTACATTTCAAGGTTGAACTTTTTCTCGATCTCAATAGCAACATAAACAACTAAACTTACCAGATTCCATAGAGCAACTCCAACATATAGGGTAGTGGCCAGGTTAGAACCAAGTTCCAAACCCCACAACAAGCTCTGGGATGTAGACTGGCCACTGGTGAGCAAGGAAATATCTTCTGTATTTGAAAATGTCATGACAGTGAGAAACTGTATATTTTATTTAATATTGGTAGGGCTTTTATAAACTTGCTTTTATTCTTTTTCATGTCAGTCTTGATCTTATCACTTGTCAAGAATGCAAATTTATTCAGATTTTAACAAGTTGCATACAAATAATTAGTTCAAGTAACATCTCAGGAATACTCAAATTAAATTTTTAAAATAGTGTCTTCTCATGTTCAAAATTATTTGTCTCTGTCATATGTTGCATTATATAATTTAGGACATTGCTTTATCATTTTGTATACATGCATGCATTACACACACACACACACACACACACACACACACACACACACACACAATTCTACCAGGGTATCATAAAGCAGCAGCAGCAATGGTTAATTTTTCTTGCAGATAATGCACTCTTTAGAAGTGCATTTGCTATTAAGAGATACCTATTTTGATCAAATGTTAAACAACTAATGGACCTTAAATCTTAGCTCGATTTAGGAAAAATATTATAAAATTAATGTAAGGCAAAATATGATATACCAGCAAGTTCATGCAAACAAATTTTTTATGGCAAATGGTTTTATAGTCATCTGAGGATTTCTTAATAATTGAGACTTTATATTCTATCTATCATCTATCCATCTATCAAAGTCAGTGTTTTAAAATACATTTTCTTTCCGAACCCTCTCCAGCACTTGTCATTTGTTGATTTGTTGATGATAGCCATTCTGACAGGTGTGAGATAGTACCTCATTGTCATTTTGATTTGCATCTCTCGGATGATTAGTGACTTTGAGCATGTTTTTATATGTCTCTTGACTTTCTGTATGTCTTCTTTCGAAAAGTGTCTATTAAGGTCCTTTGCTCATTTTTTGTTTGGATTTTTTTCTTCCTTTTGTTAAGTTGTGTGAGTTCCCTATAAATGTCATAATGTTATAAACCCTTATAACATTGGCAAATATGTTCTCCCATCCAGTGGGCTTTCTTGTTGTTTAGCTGATGGTTTATTTTTATGTAGTCTCATTTGTTTATTTTATCCTTAGTTTCTATTGCCCTAGGAGCTCTATCAGTAAAGATATTGTTACAACAAATGTCTGCTATTTTGCTGCCTATGGCTTCTTCTAGGATTTTTATGGTTTCCTGTCTTATGTTTAAGTCCTTTATCCATTTTGAGTTTATTTTTGTGTATGGTGTAAGTTGGTGGTCTAACTTCATTTTTTTTTTGCATGTTTCTGTCTAATGTTCCCATCACCATTTATTGAAGACACTGTCTTGACTCCATTGTATGCTCTTGCCTCCTTTGTCAAATATTAATTGAGCATAATGGCCTGGGTTGAACTCTGGGTTCTCTGTTCTGTTCATTGGTCTATATGTCTGTTCTTGTGCCAGTACCAGGAAGTTTTGAGAACAGAGGCTTTGTAGCGTAGCTTGATATCTGGTATTGTAATCACTCCAAATTCCTCTTTTTCAAGATTGCTGCAGATATTTGGGGTCTTTTTTTATTCCAAATGAATTTTTGGAGAATTTGTTCTAGGTCTTTGAAATATGCCATTGGTATTTAAATAGGTATTGCATTGAATCTAAAGATTTAATGGTGTCTTTAGGGTTTTCTATGTATAATACCATGTCATATGTGAATAATGACAGTTTTACTTCTTCCTTTCCAATTTGTATGCCTTTTATCTCTTCTTGTCTGATCACTATAGCTAGCTAGAACTTCCAGTACTATGTCCCACAGGAGTGGTGAAAGTGGGCATCCCTGTCTTGTTCCTGTTCTCAGGGGAAATGGTTTTAGTTTTTGCCCATTGAGCATGATGTTGGCTGTAGGTTTGTCATATAAGGCTTTTATTATGTTGAGGTATGATCCTTCTATTCCCACTTTGCTGAGAGTTTTTATCAAGAAATGGTGTTGAATTTTGTCAAATGCCTTTTCTGCATCAATTGATAAGATTATGTGATTTTTTGCCTCTCAATTTGTTTATGTGATATATCATGTTTATTGATTTGGGGATATTATACCACTTGGTAATGGTGTATGTTCTTTCTAATGTAATGCTGGATCTGATTTGCTAGAATTTTGTTGAGGATTTTAGCATCTATGTTCATGAGGGATATTTGCCTGTAATTCTCTTTCTTTGTACTGTCTTTATCTGGATTTGGGGTTAGGGTAATGCTGGCTTCATAGAAAGAGCTCGAAAGTGTGCCTTCTTCTTGAATTTTTTGCAATAGTCTAAGAAGGATAAGTTGTAGTTCTTCTTTTATGAATGTTTGGTAAAACTCTCCTGTGAAGCCTTCTGGCCCTGAGCTTTCCTTGGCTGGAAGTGTTTTGATGACTGCTTCAATTTCCTCCTTAGTTATCAGCCTATTGAGATTTTTTCATTCTTCTTGATTGAGTTTTGGAAGGTCATATTTTTCTGGGAATATGCCCATTTCCTCTAGGTTGTTTAGTTTGTCAGAATAGATTTGTTCAAAGTATTTTTTTTTTACAATCTTTTGTATTTCTGTGGAGTCTGTTGTTATTTTGCCTCTATTATTTCTGATTTTGTTTACTTGGGTCCTCTCTCTTTGCTGCTTGGTGAGCCTGGCTAGAAGTTCATCTATCTTGTTTATCCTTTCAAAGAACCAGCTTTTGGTTTCATTGATCTTTTGTATTTTTTTGTCCCTATTTCACTTATTTCTGCTCTGATCTTTATTATCTCCTTCCTTCTGCTCACTCTGGGCTTTTCTTGTTGCTCTCTTTCTAATTCTTTAGAGTTAGATAATTAATTACCAGTTTTTCTTGTTTTTTTGAGGTAGACCTGTAATGCTATTAACTTCCCTCTCAGGACTTCTTTCACTGTGCCACATAAGTTTTCGATTGTTGTGTTTTCATTGTCATTCATTTCCAGCATGTTTTTAAATTCTTATTTTTGTTGACTGGTGCAGCCACTGTGGTAAACAGTATGGCATTTCCTCAAAAAATTAAACATGGGACTTCCATTTGACCCAGTAATCCTGCTTCTAGGAATATATCCCAAGAAAACAGAAACACCAGTCAGAAAGGATATGTGCACCCCTATGTTCAGAGCAACACAATTTACAATAGCTAAGATTTGGAAACAGCCTAAGTGCCCATCAGCGGATGAATGAATTAGAAAACTGTGGTACATCTACACAATGAAATACTATGCTACAGTAAAAAAGAAGGAATTCTTACCATTTGTAACAGCATGGATGGAACTGGAGAGCAATATTGCTAGGCAAAATAATACAGTCCAAGAAAGATAAATATCACATGATCTCACTCATTTGTGGAATATAATGAACAAAATAAATTGAGGTACCAAAATTGAACCAGAATCATAAAAGCATCCAACAGACTGTCCTACCTTTGAGGGAAGGCAGGGGGTGAGGGGGTAAAAGATCAACCAAAGTACTTGTATGCATGCATATGAGCAAAATCAATGGACAAAAATGGGGGGGAGTGGGGGGGGGGGTGAGGGCACATGCTGGGGGGTGGGGCAACCAGGGAGAGGTCAATGGGGGGAAAAGGAGACTTATGTAATACTGAAAACAATAAAGAATTTAAATTTAAAAGATAATAATAAAAAATAAAATACATTTTCTAAGAATAATGAAGAAAAAACAGAGATAGTTAAAATGAGTTTTTTCCTGGTATTTGATGTTAACTTAAAGTAAGGTGTTTGGAAATTAAAATAATAAAACAGGGAAGAATAAAACATACTTGAATAGGTCTTTAGTGGAGGATAACACAGGAATCATGATCTGCAATATCCTAGAAACAATTTTTCAATGACTGAGAATCAGCTTAGCAAGGAAACTGAAACCAACATTCTATTGTTACAAGTTATCTACTCTACTTTTTCTTTTTTAATATGGATATTTCGGGTTTCTTCATTTGTAGTTTCTTTTTTCCTATGAGGAAATGACTTCCAAATAACACAATTTTTGTTCAAATGTTTACTTCTTTATTTGGATGAATGCAATTAATAAGAATATTAAGGGAAAATAGCTAATATTCTTCTTTCATTATTTTTATATAAGCAATAACTAGAGGATTTGCACATAAACAGTAGGATTTGTGGCAATTGTCAGAATAGCTAGTCAGGCTTATCTTCCAGAAGAAGATTTTATATTTCCATTATCTTATACAATGTTGTTTGAACATCTAGTACATTTGACAACACATTGATATTCCATAGGTTACTGTAGTAAGAATTATTAATTCAGTAAATGAAATAAATTTTATTGATGGTAGAAGTATCCAAACTTCAAAACAAACAAACAAACAAATAAAAACTACCCCTCAGGTGAACAGAATTAGATTAATCACAATCTTCATTTGAAGGCACAATGATAATTCATAATATCAAGACCTCTCTGTATATATTTCTATATGTATGAATGTGGGGGAGGGGTAATTGTTTTGATATGATGAGCAACCATGAAATCAACATAGACTTAAAAGTTAGAAATGAAACAATATCTATCTCTATCTACTCTTGATCCTTATTAAATCTCCCTGCTTACACCATACATAAGCAGTACATTTTTGTTAGTAAATTGTTAATCTTATTTTTGAAAATATTTCCCCAAAGGGGTAAATTTCAGCCTTTTTACAATTCTATTTTTAAATATATTTTATTGATTTCAGAGAGGAAGGGAGAAGAAAAGAAAAAGACATAAAGATCAATAATGAGATAGAATCATTGAATGGTTGCCTCTTGCACAACCCCCACTGGGGATCCAGCCCACAACCCAGGTATGTACCCTGACCTGGAATGGAACCATGACCTCCTGGTTCATAGGTTGATGCTCAACCACTTAGCTACACTAGCTTGGCTCTTTTACAATTCTTGACAAGGTCCTCCCACACTGACACATCTCTGGAAAAGGTCACTATAGGGCAATTTCTTTCAGAAAATGTAAGGTTTTTATTTTCCTGAGGTCATTTGGCCCCACAAAACTCGGATATGTTAGGGCTTCCATTGTTGTTTCCCTTTTTACCCATCCATAAGAGTGTCGGGTGTCCCACCTTCAGATACTCCTAGATAAAAGTTGGCAGCAGATTCTGTGTCCCTGGATCTCTATGGGACCCATGTCATGGTTCTCCCAATAACTCTTTTATTCTTTGTTCCTATTGCAGCCCTGGGGAGGCCATTGAGGCATTGTTCAGACATCCAGCTGTTCAGAGAGGTGCTAGTATTTGCTATTGCTGAGACCTAATTAATTAATTGGACCTACTTAAAATAACCAGTCAACTTGTTTGCTACAGGTTCATGAGGTAAAGAACTTGTAACAAACTGTAAATCTCTGCATTGTATAGGAGGAATATTGCTAATATTGCATTTTTTTTCTGCTCCCTTCCCACATGCACTGGCTATGTGAGATCATTCTCTTTTCCCTCTGGGAGTGGAAAAATACCCTAAAGTTCTCACTCCAACAATTCCCTTCAAGGAATCATTGTTTTCATTCTAAGTTTGTCCCCATCAGCTGTAGTGATGTTTAGTCACTAAGATTGTTGTCTTCTTTTTGCAAGTTCTGTTAGCATGTGTCTTATCTTGCACTTATTCTATCATCCTCGTGTATATGAACTAATACATCCTAATGTATTGAGACCAGGATCAATACCTTAAAATATAAGAGCATCTAAGATCTGGCTGAGCTCAGATTCGCACTCAGATGTGTGTGATGGCCAACTGCGAGGTCTTCGCAATTACACTAAGCCCACTCACAGAGAAATAAAGAGCAGAAATAAACAATTTTGGGGGAGTGTAAGAGGACTCTATTATTGACCTCTCATTATTGAATCAATCCAATATGTAATGTCAATAATCAGAAAAGTAGTGCCGCTCATTCTTTGGTTTTGTTTATAATTTCCAGTCCGGGAGTTGATACTTTTGAAAAATACAATATGAATTAATTATTTGGAAAACTCAAATAAAAACACATACAAAATGCAAGCTCAATATTTTTATCATTAGATTCAATAGTCATTAAATTACTCTGACAAATTATTTACAAAATTGTCTCAATGTTTGGTGTCAATTTCTATGCTATCTTGGGGACAGTCATAAACAGCTTACGCAGTGAAATGAGTCTGTGGACTATAATTTAAGTAGTGCTATTCCAAAGTATTTGGAGGCGTTAATATGTAGGGGCCCAAATTATTCCTTATTATATGTAATATCCAAAGTGGAAAAGTGTGTTTTCAAATCAACTATTTTTTTTAATTTAGAGTGTGCCACTATATTTTGGACTTTATTTCATTTTCTCAATAACAATGGTAGCTTTATAAAGGCTACTTTAATAATTATTGATGTTTTGTTATCCATGTGACCTACTACTGAAATATTAATTCCCTTATATGTACACTGAAGTTTAATTTCTATACTGTTACTACTGTCTTTTCAGATATCTACTAGTACTAGTATACTAAATCCTTACTTTTTAGAAAAATAATTTTCTTTAAAAACTCAAATAAATTGTAAATAAAATGTTATTTTTCTGGGTTCCAGAGTAAATTTTATGTTTTTAATTGTAAATTTACAGAATATATTCCAATTTAAAAAGTAGAAACTTGTGACTGCTCTTGCAATTCTGTAATGAAATTTCCTTTCCCACTAGTGAAAATATTTTGGGAATATGCATGATTTTCAGCGTTAACATAACTTGTTGGCATTAATGACTGCTAGTCATTTGATTCTGTGTCAAAGATCCGAGATTTAGGCACAGTACTATCAGAATTTTTAAAATGTAATTAATATTTATTTAATGGCATTAATAAGTATTTAATTTCATGTTTCTCTTTTCTACTATTCTTTCCACACTGCCATTAAGGATCTTTTAGTTATTATTCTTTGCTTCACTCTTTAGTTCTGCAGCTATGGAACATTACATTTTATTTCACTGTCGCATTTCAAATAATGAGGATCTATCAGTAGCACTAAGTTATTGTAGACATGATTAATCCTTGCAGATCTCAGTTTTTAAAAATATTTGTAGCTACTATCTCTGCCCACTTAATCATCCTATGTCATCTAATTTCCAAATCCAATTGTAATTCTGAGGTATCTTTTAGTTCCTGGGGGACTATAGCCTTTTCAAAAATAAAACTAATAGGCAAAATGATGATCTCTTTGTAATCCATGTGACATATGATTTAACTAATAACTAGTAATGATAATTAAATTTTTAGCAAGATATATTCTAAATCTAAAAAGCAAGATCTCCTAAATGATGAAATGTGTATTTTTTCCATTCATTTTTTATGACATTTTCCAATAACATCTTAAAATTTCACTGTTCAGTTATCCTAAAAATATCTTTGCCACTAAATTAGTATGGAATACCAGATACTTCTTAATACAAGAAAAGTGAAAATCATATTAAAACAAAAAAGCAAGTGCATTAAAAATGGAGAATTTGCATATAGCTGGGAATTATTTACAATCATTAATTCAATTATTTGTTAGTTGAATCAAAAAAGATTAAATTTTTCAAATGTCTCATCAGTCTAAAGAAATAATATGGGCATACAATAACTTTAGATGCTTTATATTAGAACAGTAGGTATGCCAATTTGATTATTTATTAGTTGTTTTGCATCTGAGCTGTCAGAAAGCCTTTGATTTATTTATGTAGAACTCCATTGTGTAAATCTGAATGGGTTTCATTATCACATAATGCAGAAATGCAATGTAGAAGTAGAACAGCGCCAGAAATTTGTATTCTCCCAGCTAAGAATTAAAACTTGGACCTGGAAACTAGGTTTTCTCAATCAGATGCTATAACCTGGGACTTTGAATCTTGAGTGACTGCATTGCCAAGAAAAGTTAGGAAATTATTCATTACAGCAGTGGTCTGATAGTCCATTGCTAGCGAAGGTGGTGGCTATGTCCTAAGGGAACTGCCCTGTGTGTACGGGGCTCCATCCTCACTCCCAAGCCTCTCCTGGCTCCTCACATTTTTCTGAGCTTGGCTCTTCAACATTCCTTCAGATTCTATGAAGTCTTTGTTGATATAAGAAAATAAAATAATAGTAACATAAACAACGAAAAAAGCATCTTCCTCAAAGTTCTTGGCATAAACAATCCATTAATGGAATGGTGGTTGTATTCTACTAAATCTTAAGAACTCATCACACATTCTAGTCTTTTGTTTTGTCATCCCAAGTATGTACCCAGCCTCTGCGATCCGTGTGGGAGTAAGTAATTTATTTACTATCTTCCACTAGAATGTAAACTCAATGGGCAAAAAGAAATAATGTTTCCATGGTGTTTAGTCTTTAGTATTTAGGTAATTGATTGGCACACGGTAGGCATTCAGTTAAATATTTATGGAATGAATAAATGATTTCCATTTCTGTGTAGGCTTACCTGTTTTAAAAATAAGTAAAGGAACTCTTCTCCTACAGAATTCCTCACCCTTAATTTGTTACCTTCCAGCCCTTCAAAGTTCTGCTCTTTTACTTCAATCTAAATGTAATCTATTTATATAATCACTTTAGACTAAATAGCCATCAGATTAGCTAATGTTTATTGCAGCACCTAATTGCATCTTAAACTCTCAGTAACTGTTAATTATCAATAATAGCAAAACATTCAACCAGCATTGGCCTCTAGCTCTTTGGAAATGTTATTTGTGGAGGCTGCAGTTCAAAGCTGACCTTCTGAAGAGGATATAAGAAAGTACTGCAACAATTCTTTTTATCTGTTTATGTAACACCTGTGGTTTACTTCCAATATTATTGCTGCCAGTATGTTGGATAACATTTAGCCTCTTCAAGAACCTTTCATTTCATTTGATTTCATGCACACGGATTTTAAGGACCTGTGTCATTATTTTGAATGTTATTTATTAGACTTGGAGTTTTCCTATCTTCTCATTATAGTGAATTTCAGTCTATTTATATTTGTCCTGAACTTCATTGACAAGCTATAGCAAATAAGATACAAAAAATATTCACTAAAAAGATAATAAAAAAAAAACAAGATAAGAGAAAGGGTTCTATTAATGTGGTTGATTTTAAGTAAGAATAAATGTTAATTTTCAATGATCCAAAGTCTTTCTATCAAACTTAAAACTAAAATAATCCTGACAATGTCATCAAGTTAGTATTGCTACAGAAAAATAAAAACATGCTTAATATATATATAGTTAGCATAAAGGAGAATTTTTATAGGGTGCAAAACAGAATCGGGGTTAGAACTGGGCAAAAATATGTTAATTTTAATAAATTATTTCTTATATCATTGTTTTGTGCCTCTCTTTAAGAGCCTGAATATATATTTCACATGAAACATATATTAATATCTCAAAAGAAAAATCAAAATCTTCACTGAAATCAAAGAATAAGAATTTGGTTACCAACCTAATATATTAGACTTGCCAATGGCTCAACATTTTCCTTGAATGATCATTACTTTGCCAAGCACTATCTAATGTAGGAGACATGTAGTGATGTTGATATGAGATCATCTTTTTTTTACTACTTTTGTTTTTTAGGCCACTACAATTTAATGAGAACATGACAGGGTACAAGATGATTTCTTTGTGTCATGCATGATTCACAATGAAGCCAGTTCTTGATAACTTATTATAGATTGCTTGAGCTTGTGAGAAATTATGTAATCTATACCTAAAATATAAAATTATCATTATTTATGTTGCTTTATTATCTAAAGTGAATTTTTTAAAGTATATATTTTTAGTCAAGTTTATTACCAGGCTATTTCTCTTTGAGCCCAGGAAAACCTGTTTGTAAAGTAGAAATAAGGATTTTCTGACTACTTTGAGTGATTCTGAATGTTAAAGCAAATATGTTTCACAAACAGGTCTAGTGTTGAGAGAAATTAATAATTTTAATTTCTTGAATATCTTGTTTTGATTACTCATTGAATCCATCATTGAAATCTCCTTTACAGTACTGAGGAAACATTTTAGCACTTATAAATCTGTCCATATTTTAATGGCAAGCGTAATGTGTTGTTAAAAATAGATTTTATTCAAGAGCATAAAAACATGAATAAATTTATATCTGTTTTAATCAGAGCACTATTATTAATATATCGCAAGATACATTTTAGTGTTTTTTAGTAATGCCTATTATCTCTACTCCCAGGGAATTGTTTAAAACTTTTATAGTCTTCTCAATTTTATTATGCCCCAATAGTATTGCCCTCTCAACCTTCACACACCTTTAGAACCACCATATGCACACACACCCACTACCAAAACAAGAACATATGCTCTCAGGGGATTTTCTATCTGAGAGATCCAGGCAGCTACACTCTCAATGTTCTGTATGCTGACACCTGCAAGACATATCCTCACACACTGCTATAGACTACATGTTTGTCCCCCCCAAATTTGTATGTTGGGACCAGTCTTCAATGCGATAGTATTAGGAGGTGGGGACTTTGGGAGGTGGTTAGGCCATGAGGGAGAAGCCCTTGATAATGGGTTTAGTGACCTTATAAAAAAGCCCCCAGAGAGTTCTTTCTTCTCTTCTGCTATGTGAGCAGGATGTGAGCTCGCACTAGACAGAATCCTTCAGCACCTGGACCTCTGACTTCCAACCTCCAGAACTATGAGAAATAAACTGTTGTTTAAGCTGACTAGTTTATGTTAACTTGTTATAGCAGCCTGATTGAACTAAGACACACTAAAGGTTTTCTTAATTTTTTTTTTATGATGGGAGTTAATACTTCTAGTTCACATCTATTTCTCAAAACTTTTGAGGAATTTTTGACATCATTAACTTGATTTGTTTAAACTATTTATTCTTTAATTCTAAATTTTAAAATTCATCTTAAGCTACTTTTTTACTAGTAAACTTCTGTTCTTTATTTCACTGCCTTTAAAATATTCTGTTTATTATGCTGGATAATGCATTTGGCATTTTCTCTTATTTTGGTACATGTGTGATGTATATGTTCAATTTACCATGGACAAATGTCATCTCCCTGTTGTATTTTAATGTAAAACCAGAGCCTCTAAATTCAAAAATTTGATCATAGTTCATAGATTGAACAATACAGAGACAACAGAGAATTAGATGGTAATGAAAGTGTGTGTCTGTGCATTCATATGTGTGTGTGTTTTGGCATGTGTGTGCAAAGTTTGCCAGCTATAGCTTCTTAACAAGCATATAAACCACATAATTAAAATCTTTATTCTATATTCTTCATGGCTGTCAATAAAGAAGAGCATAATTTGAAAATACACTAGTAGCACAGTTTGCCATTTCTCATGATAACTTAGTTGAAAATATTTGTTAATAAATTGAATTAATACTTTATACAAGGTCAGAAATTGAGAGTGAGATTCTTCATGTCACATTCCTTCTACTTAGTCATCGAGTGCCTAACAAATAGCCAGATATCGTTCCATGTGTTTGCATATTCCTATCAAGAACAAAACTAATCCAAAAAAATCATGCTCTCAACAACAAATTCTTTATAAACCGACTATAATCTGCAATAAAAAGTAAATTATAAAGCATTTTAGAAGATTATAAATGCTGAGATAGAGAAAGAAGACAAAATAGAGCAGGATTAAGATAATCAATAGTGCTTGTTGCTCAAGCAAGCTCACAAAAGCAAGAAGTTCAAGAGATTCCATGCCAGTATCTAGTAGCATGTTGCTGGTGTATCATTTCCAGGGAAAGGAAGTACCAGTGCAAAGGCCCTGAGGAATAGCAAGATTGTTAGTCTGGATCAAGTGGAGTGAAGAACAGTCATAGGAGTAGAAGGAAGTTAGAGAGAAACAAGAGCTTCGTAGGGTGTAATTGGGGATTTGCCATCTCCCAGGGTCTCTACAATCACTTGAGAAATGAAGATGTATTGTCAATCTAGGTTCCCCAAGAAAACACTGACTTCAAAAAGGCAGTCTCAGTTCATGATCATTTTCCTGGTTCTTCTGTTTATTTGAAATTTCTCCTGAAATTTCATACGCCAAAATTTAACCCCTTGTATAGTTAAATTGAAACTGAGAATATTCATCCTGGCTACATATAGCACTCCTACAAATCAATAAGAAAAAGATACACAACTTAATGGAAAAAAATGAGCAAAGGACACAAAGAAGAGACCATGTGAGGACACAGCAATAAGTGGCCAGCCAAGAGGCCTCAGAAGAAACAAAACCTGCCAACACCTTGATCTTGGACTTCTATCTTCCAGAACTATGAGAAAATAAATTTCTGTTGTTTAAACCAAAAAAAAAAAAAAAAGAAAAAAAAGAAACTGAGAATATTCAACAATATTGCAATAGTGCTTCAGCACTGCAGGCCCCATGGTTCACTCATATTAAGGACACACATGGCTGCTCTACCAGGAGACTTGACCTTTGAATACTGTATTCTGTCCCCATATGTTAGTTTGCATGAGAAGGTGGCGATATTGTTAAATTTAATGAGAGAGAATGGCATCTTGTGAGGCACATTGCCACAGAAATCTTCATTCAGAAGGCTCTGACAGCAGCCACTTTGTCTAAGGAGAAAGAGGGAGGAAGTCATAAAGGGTTGTGGATTTCTAAGATCCTCTCTTACCTCATTTAGGTACTATTTGGGCCCTGAATGGTTTGGTTCATTGGTGAGGATTTTCCTGCCACAGAATACCATGTTTAGAGTGTAAGTCAATAATGAAATATCTTAATCACAGAAAAATTTTATACCCGCTACCTGTGATACCCAGTCAAACCTAAAAATCGTTTTAGTTGTATTGTAAGGGATCTAGAATAAGGTTGAGTAGTCTTTTCAATTTTTAAAATTTTTTTCAAATACAGTTGACAGAAAGTATTATATTATTTTCAGGTGTGCAACATAGTGATTAGACATTTATATAGCTTACAAAGTGATCACCCTGATAAGTGTAATGCTATTCTGACACAATACAGTTATTAAAATAATATTGATTATATTTCTTATGTTGTACTTCACATCACCATGACTATTTGTATAAATGGTGAATTGTACCTCTTAACCTTTTCACTTTTTTCACCCATCCTCTTAGTACTTAGTTTTACATATATTTCTCAACCTTTCAAAATAATTTTAACTTACTGTTATTTTTATACTATGTCTCTGTTATATACCTTAGTGTTAGATTTTGTTTGTGAAATACAACTTAAAAATCTTTTTTATTTTTTGACACTATTACAGATGTTCCCCATATCCCCCCTTCTTTGCTCATCTCCACCCAGCATCCCCCGCAGTCTTCACCATATTGTTGTCTGGGCCCATGGGTTATGCATATATGTAAATATGAAGGGTTTTTTTTTTTTGTTTTTTTTTTGCTAATCCATTCCAGTCCCTCCCCCCACCATTCTGAGATCTGTTAGTCTGTTCCAAGTATCCATGCCTCTGACCCTATTTTGTTTGTCAGCTTATTTTGTTCATCAGTTTGTTATGTTCATGAGATTCCACAATAGAAGTGAGGTCATTATGGTATTTGTCTTCTCCTGACTGGCTTATTTAGCTTAGCATAATATTCTCCAGGTCCATGCATGCTGTCACAAAGCGTAAGAGTTCCTTCTCTGTCAGAGCCATGTAGTATACCACTGTGCAAAGGTTCCACAGCTTTTTTATCCACTCATCTACTGATAGGAACTTGGGATGTGTACAGAGCTTGGCTATTATAAATAATGCTGCTATGAACATAGAGGTGCATATATTCTCCCTGATTCGTGTTTGGATTTTTAGGATATATTCACAGAAGTAGAATTGCTGGGTCAAAACACAGTTCCATTTTTAATTTTTTGAGGAAGCTCCATAATGTTTTCCACATTGGCAGCACCAGTCTATATTCCCACCAACAGTAGACAAGGATTCTCTTTTCTCCACATCTTCACCAACACTTGTTGTTTGTTGATTTATTTATGGTAGCCATTCTGGCAGGTGTGAGGTGATACTTCATTGTAGTTTTAATTTGCATCTCTCTGATGACTACTGACTGAGCATTTTTTCTTATTTATATTGGCCATCTGCATGTCCTCTTTGGAGCAGTGTTTATTCAGGTCCTTTGCACATTTTTATTAGATTGTCTTCCTGGTGTTTAGTTGTATAAGTTCTTTATACTTTTTGGAAATTTACCCTTTATCAGAGGTATCATTGGCAAATCCGTTCTCCCATTCAATGGGTTCCCTTTTCATATTGTTGATTTTTTTTTTTTCTGTGCAAAGCTTTTTAGATTGATTTAGTGACATCTTTAATTTTTTTCTTTATTTTACTTGTCCTAGGAGACCAATTGGAAAAATATTGCTATGTGAGATATCTGAGATTTTACTACCTTTGTTTCCTCTAGCATTTTCATGTGCCTGATGAATATAGATGCTGAAATTGTGTGCCTAAGCGGTTAGAGTGTTGGCCTACACACTAAAAGTTCTCAGGTTCATCAAGGGCATGTATCTGGGTTTCAGGTCCATTCCTCACCCCCAGTTTGAGAGCGTGTGGGAAGCAACCGGTCAATGTGTTTCTCTTTCTCTTTCACATCTCTCTCTCTCTCTCTCTCTCTCTCTCTCTCTATATATATATATATATATATCACTTTGTCCCACCCTCACTTCCTTCCATTCTCTCTTTTAAAAGCAGTGGAAAAAATATTCTTGGGTGAGGATTAACAACAACAAAAAAAGATGTTAAAATTCTCAACTAAACATTAGCAAAAATGGGATCCAGCAATACATACACCATGACCAGGGGTATTTATTCCAGGAGTGTTGATTCACAAAGCAATGAATGGGATACATCACATAAACAAAATGAAGGATAAAAATCACATGATCATATCAATAGACACAGAAAAGCCATTTGATAAAAACCATTACCTATTTATATTAAAAACTCTTAGCAAAGTGTCAGTAGAGGGATCATACCTCAACATAATAAATGCCATATATGAAAACCTTCAGCCAACATCATACTCAACAGGCAAAAACTACAAGCATATCCCTTAAGATCATGTAAAAGACAAGGATATCTGCTTTCATCACTTTTATTCAACACTAGAGGCCTAATGAATGAAATCTGTGTAAGAGTAGACCTTAGCAGCCACTGCTGCCTGGATCCCTCCCTCGCAACCATGGCGGCTGCAGCCCTGGTTTCGTCCGGGAAGGATGTCCGGAAGGACTTCCAGTCTAATTAGCATATTATGCTTTTATTATTATAGGAAGTACTGGGAGTCCTAGTCACAGCAATCAGATAAGAAAAGGAAATAAAAGGCATCCAAATTGGAAAGGAGGAAGTAAGTGTCATTATTTTGAGATGACATAATATTGTACATAGTAAACCCTAAAGACTCCACCAAAAAACTACTAGATTCAATAAAAGAATTCAGAAAATTAGCAGGAAACAAAATTAATAGGCAGAAATTGATGCCATTTTAATACACCAATAATTAACTCTCACAAGGAAAAACTAAGAAAACAACCCCATTAAAAATTGTAATAACAACAACCAAAATACCTAGGAATAAATTTAACCAAGGAGGTAAAAGATCTTTACTGGATTGGAAGAATTCACATTATTAAAATAGCCATACTATACAAAGCAATCTATAGATGCAACACAATTATTATTAAAACACCAATGGCATATTTCATAGATCTAGAATAAATATTCCAGAAATTTACATGGAAACAATAAAGACCCTGCATAACCTCAGCAATTTTGAAAAAGAACAAAGTGGGGGGGGGGGGATCACAATACCGGATATCAAACTATACTACAAAGCCATTGTAATCAAAACAACCTGGTACTGGCAGAAGGACAGGTATATAGATCAATGGATCAGAACAGAAAGCCCAGAAATCAGCCCACATCTTTAAGGTCAATTAATATTTGACAAAGGAGGCAAGAGCATACAATGGAATAAAAAAGTCTCTTTAATAAATGGTGCTGGGAAGTTTGGACAAGTACATGTAAAAACAATGAAACTATACCACCAACTTACACCATACACAACAATAAAAATTTTAAAATAAAGTTGCATCATTTAAAGTGAGATATATACAGGGCGGGGCAAAAGTAGGTTTACAGTTGTTTGTATGGAAAATAATACAATAATTAATAAAAAAAATACAAGAATAAACTCTTTATTTCTTGTGTTCACAGCTGTAAACTTATTTTATTCCACCCTGTGTTTCTTCTCATATATTCATTATTTTACATTAATGTTGCTGCTAAACAAACCACCTTGAAACTTGATAACTTAAAACAGTCATTCGTCAGTATTTGGGTCAGTGGGGCATTTCTTCTCTTGTGGTCTGTGTTTGCTCAAGCCTCTGCGATCAGCTGTGGGAGAGCCAGCTTTGCTGAACTTCATTGCATTCTCTTCCATATTTGTGGGACAGACTGCTGTTGGCAGGTTAATATAATCTTTCATTCTCTACCAGAGGAGTCTGGACTTGTTCACACTATGGTGGCAGGGTTTCCCAGAGCAAGTCCTCCTGAGATCCAAGCCCATGTTTTTCATAACTCTGTTTTTAACACATTCTATTGGCTAAATAAATTCACAAAGATTGCAAAGGTTATCTAGATTCAAGAGGACAAGGACTCTAACTCTAATAATTAGAACTATAACATCATGTTGCAAAGAGTGTTTATACAAAGAAAGATTGCAAAGGACATAGATGCAAAGGAAGGTGAAATATTGAGGCTATTTAAAAAAAATAATTTACTACCCACTTAAGGTGTTCATAAAAGTTTGTTATGTTTTCTGATTTATAATGTATTTTTTAAAACAAGATATTATAGGTATTATAAAAGGAAATGGCTAAATCATTCCAGCTTTCACATGCTGTAAAAATTTATAACTTTGTAATTTGTAGCATTTCAAAATTACCAGGACATACATATTTACATTATGTTCTAATCCCTTAATCTTCACTTTTTTTCTTAAAATATAAATATAATTTAAATATAATTTTTATTACCAAACTTTTACAATTTGTGAGATCTTATTTTGGTTTCAAATAATACTTTAGTCAAGATTCATAAAGGAATAAAAACATGATTGGCATACATGATATAAATATCATTCTTCTGTTAGCTGGCCTTTTTTCTCCCTGTGTTTATTATAATTTTGATTCTCTGAACTTAGGTTTTTTCCTGCAGTTTATGTTAGGCAAAAGTATTCTTTATCTTTGTTTTGACTTCATTACAAACTTTTGTCTGATGTTTTCTCTACTTTTCTTTCTCATAATTTGATCAAATTTGTATTTATTCTTAGGAGTTATTGCAAGATCCCAATCATCTAAAGGCATCTTTCAGGTTTCTTCATGAATATGTAAGTATGTATAATAAATAATAGACTTTTAACCAGGAAAGGAGATACTTGGATGTGCTCCTGACAATATAGTGGCCCAAAGTTTAGACTCTTTTCATAATTAATCCTCTTTTTTGTTTTTTTGTTTTTGAGCAGATCAAAGAAAACAATCTTTAAAAGCAGTTGCACTAAAACTATTTGTATTGTTTAACTTCTGCTCTGGTTTTCTTAAAATTCTGCCCCCATCTTTTAAATTAAATGTGGGTTGATATCAATTTTCATTGCTAGCTTAGATAGCCAGCCAGTTGATAACCTGTGGCTTGAATCAGCATGAGGAGTAAAACCTCACCTGGAAACTTTGTTTCTCTGTCTCCCTGTGAAGGAACAATAACACCAAGTTTTGTATTTTTAAAATTAGCCTTTGCCATGATTTCTTTCCAGCTATCTACCCATTTAGTCCCCTATTTAGGACTCATCTTGAGACATGCCTGACACGATGTCGGAGCTCATTATATACACGTTAAATGAATGTGTGTGACTTAAAAAAATAATAAATAAATAAACGTGTGGCTCAGCATCTCTCCTTGCCGGCACAGCTCTCCTCTGTCAGTACAGAGCTCCTTTTTGTCAGTGGGAGCTTGACCCACTAGGGAGCTTTTTGTTTGATTAATTCTTACTCATTCTTGAGCCTCAAGGCTCAGCACCTTTCAACCACCTTTGAATCACAGGGTTGAAAGAGATTTCATCTGCAACACTCCCTTTCAGCTCCACTCTCCCACTCCCACCCTCTCTTCACGCACCTTTGCAAAGATCTCCTCTAATTACTTCCCATGGCAACAGACTGCTTTTCTAGGTAGATTGATTGTTAGAGACTTTTTTCAGTGCCTTTTCTTTATTTCCCCCTGTATCTTAAAGAAATTTATAAAAGATGCTTGCATGTAGAAAATAGTCTCTGGCTCTGTGGCAGGTTTATGCATTTTCATTTATATTATCAAATACACCTCACAGAGGTTTGCTTAATTAGGCAGTCTATTATTCAGAAGAATATAAAAACACACAAATGAGTGGGAATGTGCCTCTGTTCATAGAACTAGGTGGTATTCTATGTGATAAGCAGTGTTCCATGTCAAGTTACATGCCAAGACAAAATTTATTTTGCTTCGGTTATCGAAGAAAATGAATACTGAGTTCATTCTCTTATTCTTTTTATCATTCTTTGGTATTTTTATTCCAAAGGCGGTATTTTTCTTTCTTTCTGCATTAAAGTCCTTTAATTATAGACTATAGACATGAAACGTGCAGTAAATGACTTAGTCACACTAGGTGGAATAATTTTTTATGATAATTTTGGATGACCTTCTTGGCAACTCAATTCTCCCTCTTATTGAGACACTGTAGGTAACACTGGACTCTGTTTTGAAGGACAGAACTGCATCTTAGAGGCTTGACTATGACTCCTTGCTTTTGGTAAAATTCCATAGTTGAAATTAACCTAATCACATCCGTTAAGGGAAGAACGTAAGACAATGAGTTGGGTGTTTTGGGTGAGCAGGATGCAAGAGTGATTTCTTTCCTGGGTTCTTGTCCAGAGGGATTCAGAGAATGAAGCCAGAGACAAAAGGTGGTAGGTGAGAAGTATAGAAACTTTATTGCAAGCAGATCTTACCTCTAAAACTTCTAATTCTAAGTTTCTAATCCTAAAACACTGTCTCTCCATGGACAGAGGGGTCTCCTAAGGAGGGTGGCCACTGCTGTCTTTTGTCTGAGGTATTATATATCCTGGAGACCGCACTTTCCCTTATTGTTCCTTTCCCACCTTGGGACCTTAGCCTTGTAATCAGTCCCCACGACCCCCACATCCACAGTTCTCTTTTTGGTTATCTTATTTGTTCAGGTTGGAGCGGCTTTTGAACTTCCTTGTGGCTTCCTCTCAGTTGTCCTGGCTGCGTAGATCTAACTTATGGCTGCTTTAATTGCTCAGGACAGAGATGCCTCTATCCTCTCTGGACCCTGCCCACCGCCCCCCCCCGGCCCCCCGCCCCACCTGTCTGCCTAACTAAGCTAGCTAGCTAACCCTTATCAACAATAACATCTTTTCTTAACATCATGTTCTGCAAAAACAACCGTTTTGCCAATTAAATAGTAACTAGAATATTTGCACAAGGATTATTTTGCAGGCTCTTTGAGTGGCCCACTGACCATGGAAAACATCTTGTGACTACCCCAGGATCAGCCAACACCAGATGAGGATCATGGAACAATGGACTTCATCCTCATTCCCAAGCCCTGTTCCACCCAAGACCCCTATATAAGCCATCCACAAGAACCCTCCCAGGAACTCAGCTTCTCTTTTTGGGTAGACTCCCTTATGCACAAACTCTTTTCAATACACTCTATCTACTTGGTCTTGTACTGAGCTCTGTGCTCATTTATGTGACATTAAGACTCAAGAACCCGGCATTCAAGGTGTGGTATCATTATAGAATTTTATTAAGAATTAATAAATATTGCAAATGTTAATACTTATTAATAATTTATAAAGATAGTTTACTACTATAATGTGGTCATTCCGGACCCTCTAGTTTGTAAATGTCCTCACAAAAATTTTATTTTACAAATCATACACTCTGTATGTTAGTGTTAAAATATTATTAAATTTTTGTTTTATAATTCATGTTACACTAAGAATTTTATTAGAAGATATAAAAAGTGGCTAAGGATAAGCTTGGTGAATAATTTTGTAAATTTTTCTTTTGGAAGTATATTGTCCTTAGATTATTTACATGTACTTAATTGAAATCCTTGCTTCTTTAGGTTTTTACTTAAACAAGTTTAAGACAGTTTTGTTGAACATAAGATTTAGACTGAAAAAAATGTCAAATTTAAAATCTGTATGAATATGAATAATTCAATTTTTCTCAGAGTACATAATAAAGAAGAGTTATTGCCCACTAGTTTCCTATAACAATATTGCTATGTCTAACTTAATTGCATGACAATTTTTTTTAAAATAAACATCTTAAATATCTGGACAGAAATTAAGAAAAAAAAGGACTGCAGATACTCAATATTGAACATATATCACACCTAAATCTAGACACACATTTATTTTTCACTTAAGATAGGTATTTGGATACAATTATATTACTATAAATGTTTATTGATGGAAACTGTACTCAATCAAAACATTCAATTTTAGCAAAGCAAAGCCGTACATACAGCAATCAGCTCACTGTGATTTAATGGCCAGTAATTACAATATGTAGGACTAAAAATGTTTCTTATAGTTGAAACGAATTGGCAACTCAAATTGCTAATCACAAATGAACAAAGACTGTGTCTGAACTTTCTAAAGAATACATAGACACATATGTATATATACATATATACACACTAGAGGCCCGGTGCATGACAATTGTGCACTGTGTGGGGGGGTGTCCCTCAGCCTGGCTTGCACCCTCTTGCAGTCTGGGACCCCTTGGGGTTTGTCCGTCTGCTGCGGAGGCAAAAGAGGCTCCTACCACTGTCGCTGCGCTTGCCAGCCATCAGCCTGGCTTGTGGCTGAGGGTGCTCCCCTTGTGGGAGCGCACTGACCACCAGGGAGCAGCTCCTGCATTGAGTGTCTGCCCCCTCGTGGTCAGTGCACATCATAGCGACCAGTGCATATTAAGTCCATTTGCATATTAGGGTTTTGTTATATAGGATATGCATATATGTATATATACATACTTGTATCTATATTTATATATATGCACATATATGTAATCATATGTAAATGTTTATTAAATATATAGATATATTATGTAACATACAATTAAAGCATATGTATTCATTATATTATATATAATGATATACGATTATATCTAAATAGATAAAAATATATATACACCATGAGTAAATTTGACAGTATAAACCATTACATAAAATAATATCGAAGCTTCAGTCTGGTTGAAGACAGGATGGACAGAGGTCCTGTTTACTTTGCTTCCTCTTTTTTTCAATAGACCCATGTACTGCAGTTTGAAAATCACTGTTCTAAATGTGCTTTTACTACTTAGACTAGAGGCCCGGTCCATGAAATTTGTGCACTGGGAGGGGGTGTCCCTCAGCCCAGCCTGCACCCTCTCCAATCTGGGACCCCTTGAGGGATGTCCTGGTCCCTGTGGGATTGGGCCTACACTGGCAGTCGGACATCCCTCTCACAATCAGGACTTCTGTTTCCCAACCGCTCGCCTGCCTGCCAGCCTGATCACCCCCTAACCACTCCCCTGCCAGCCTGATTGATGCCTAACTGTTCTCCAGCTGGCCCGATCACCCCCAACTGTTCTCCCCTGCCAGCCTGGTCACCCCTAACTGCCCTCACCTGCCGGCCTGGTCGCCCCCAACTGCCCTCCACTGCAGGCCATCTTGTGGTAGCCATCTTGTGACCACATGGAGGCAGCCATCTTTGACCACACTGGGCAGCCATCTTATATGAGGGTGTGATGGTCAATTTGCATATTACCTATTTATTATTTAGGATGGATAATGCTATGAGGAAATGAGTGTTTCCATGCTCCAGTTCTCGCTGAGATAGCAAGGGAATTGTCACTTGGCTAGTTCATGGGAGAGTCAAGGCTGGTCAGCAGATACAGTGACTCATTTAATCTGCTTTTCACTTATTTAGCTATGACAAGTGCTCTAATAATAAAGTGAATTCATACCCAGAAGAGCATATTCAAAATACATTCACATGTATATTGAACACTAAGTCTTCAATAAGATCATAAAGTATATAATTATTTCTCTAATCTTTGCCTACCAAGATTTTCACTCAAAATATCTTAGTCATAATTTTAAGCAATTTTCTTTTTAGTAAATTAACTAATATTTACAAGAAGGCAAATATCAGCTCATTACTTATAGATTTCCCTCAATGGGACTTTTTGATAGGGCATTTTTTTAAATGTCATGAAAAGAATTTCAATCTAATGTTTCTTTTACTGCCACATGTTTACTCAGGAAAGAAAAAAATATATATGTATAGCTTATAATAAAATACAAACAGAATTTATAATTTTGGTATTATCCTTCTGTCCTAACATTGCCTAGGTAATTGAATAAAAATTTAATTTTAATCTTATATTCCTTGTTATTGTGTTGATTGAGATTTCTTTCTTTTCAGAACAACGTTTGGTGTACAGCAATTCTCTGTAGTAATAGAAAAAACAACAGATAAATTAATATTGAGCCTATATTGAGCTATGCATTTTTCATTCTATTCTGGCTTGATATGATTGCATTTTACCATGGCAACTAGGTTTTACTAATTTTCCTTTTCTTTGTCAATTCACTTAGATAACAGAGATTTTAAGAAGAGAATTCAACTTTAATGTAAACAAATTTTATTCAAATAAAATAATATATGCTCACAAAACTATTGCAAAATGTAATTTAACATTGTGTGTAATTTAATGAGAACCTTTGTTTTATGTCTTTGAATAATAACCTGCCTTTTATTATAGTGTCATTGCTTTTTGTAATTGTTCCATTAGATTATTTTAATGGCAACCATGACTATTTTATGTAATAGTAGTCAAATGTTGCAAGAATGAGTTCAGATTGCTCTGTTTCATAAAACAGCAAGACTGTCTTTACAGATGGCTATCCCAAGAATACATTAATTGAAAAAAATTGACAATGTATGATTTTGCAAAAACTATTCAAGCTGTGGCTATATTTATATGAGTTGAAAAATAAAATTTGAGTTAATACTAGCATAAAATATAATTAATATGTTTCTTTAAATATGATAGTTTAAAGGAGATTATGACATATATGAGATAATGTCTTAAAATACTTTTATAATGAGAATTTTCTTATAGGAAAGAATAAGTACCCACTTATATATTTGAAATGTTGTTAATTTTGTCAATCTCTTAATTTTCTGAAACAGGGTTTTGATTTTCATACAATTGAGGTAGTTTTTCTTTCCAATTAAGTGTATTATGAAAATTAAATGGCTTAAAAACAATATTATCAGTATCTCCAGCACATTCTGCAATTAACCAATATGAGTGATACATATAAGCATACACACTAAACTGGCAACCCCTTTGTTGCCAAAATTATGAACTTAAAAAAAGTTTGTTTATTGAAATTCTATTTACTTAATAATAGTAGTGGTTATTATGAAGTAAATATTATGCTCCGAGAATTTCTATCCTATGAAGAAGGTAAGTTATTTTACAAATTTTCTAATGAGCAAATTTGCAAAATATTTTTTTTATTTCAGTGTTGATTGAGTATACATACTATATATATATATATATATATATATATATATATGTTTAAACTAATATTATAGTTCATATAAGTATCTATATATATAAAAGGCTAAGGGACCGACCAACCAGCAGGTACATATGATGGGCACCGACAATCCTATATAATAAAAGGGTAATCTCCAAATTGACTGGACGGCAGAATAACCAGTTGCTATGATGCACACTGACCACCAGGGTGCAGATGATCAATGCAGAAGCTGCCCCCTGGTAGTCAGTGCTCTCCCAAGGGCTGACAGCTGGAGAGCCCAGTGGCCCACCACCACGGCAGCACTAAGGATGTTTGACTGCAGCTTAAGCCATCAGTGCGGCATCCCCTGAGGGCTCTCAGACTGCGAAAGGGCGCTGGCTGGACTGAGGGACTCCTGCCTCCCAGTGCATGAATGTCATGCACCAGGCCTCTAGTTTAAAAATAAATGTTGACTCGCACATGCGCAATACATATAAAGTTCCCATCGAATTTCTTAACAGTATTACACCTTTGGGAATGCTGTGTCATAAATTAAAATTGAAAGTAGGTGCAATCATCATGTTCCTGAGAAATATTAATAGTAAGTGAGGTCTTTGTAATGGCACTAGATTTATTATCAAAAGATTGCAACCTAACATAATCGAAGCTGAACTATTAACAGGATCTGCAGAAGGAGAGGTTGTTCTGATGCCAAGAATTGATTTGTTCCCATTTGAGACTGGCCTCCCATTTAAATTAATTTGAAGACAGTTTCCCGTGATGCCAGCATTTGTGATGACTATTTATAAATCACAAGGACAAACTCTAGACAGAGTAGGAACATTCTTACCTGAACCTGTTTTCAGGCATGGTCAGTTATATGTTGCTTTCTCTCGAGTTTGAAGAGCGTGTGATGTTAAAGTTGTAAATACTTCATCACAAGGTAAATTAGTCAAGCACTCTGAAAGCATTTTTACTCTTAATGTGGTGTACAGAAAGATATTAGAATAAGTTTAATCAATTTATCAGACATTGTTTTTATCAAAATTTTTATATCATGTTTTTGTTTTTTTATATCATGTTTTTGTTGTTTTTATATAGCGTCTTTGTTGTTATATCAGTTTTTATTGTTTATTTCTTAATCAATTTATATATGCATATACATTTTACTAATTTTCTTTCATCTCTAACACTTCTATTATAGAGAAAGGGCAAATAGCGATGTTAAAATATTTCTTCTAATTAATTTCCTTTCAATGTGCATGAATCCATACACTGGACCACTAGGCCACTAGTTTATAATAAAAGTAATTATTTTAACTTGTAATTTCTTGCAATTATTCTACATAAAAACTTCTCTAACATATCACACATAAAGAACTAGTGCTTATGCTTATATTACTTGTAAAAATAACCTTCACGATCTAAAATTGTTAAATTTAGTAGCATAAAATATATAACTCAGTATCTATTACAACATTATTATTATACAATTGAAACTACTGAATTAAAGGTATGGCCTTAGAGTCAGTCTTTAAGTCTTCAAATATTTGTTACATTATTAATGGCTATATGACTTGAGCAGTCTATTTAATCTCTCTGTTTCTCAGAATGTCTCAAATTTGTTACAAAAATTAAATGAGATTTTATAACCCTGGTTCTGTTTCTCAGTAGTTAGAACAGCAGCCCAAGAACCAAAAGTTCTTGGTTCTATACCTAGCCAAGGGCACATACCTGGCTTGCAGGCTCACTGGCCCCAGTTGGGGCATGTGAAGAAGGCAACCAATTGATGTATCTCTCTCTCTCTCTGGCTCTCTTTCTCCTTTCTCCCTTCCACTTTCTCTAAGAAAATATGGAAAAATATCCTCAGTTACTATCCCCCAACCCTCCTCTGATAACTACCAAACTGTTATTTGTGTCCATGAGTTTTTGTTTGTTTTTCTGGTTTTTCATTTGTCACTTTCAGTTTTATATCCCATATATGAGTGAAATCTTATGCACTCCTATGTTCATTGCAGCATTATTCAAGGTGGCAAAGTCATGGAAACAAGTAAAGTATCCTTCGCTAGAAGATTTGGTAAAGAAGATGTGGTACATAAATACAATGGAATACTCCTCAGCCATAGGAAAGATGAAGCACTGCCATTTGTGACAACATGGGTGGGTCTTGAGAATATTATGCTAAGTGAAATAAGTCAGACAAGACACGTACTTTTTAATTAATTAATATTTGTCATATTCTAAATTTATTTTGTTTTGATTTCTTAGCTTTTCCATTGATCCATCTTCATATTCTTCACCAATAAAATACTGGAGGTTTCTCACATCTGCCAATGACACTGTCTGCAACTGCCCCCAGAGAATAATAGGTTTCTGCTCTCTTCTACATTTTAAATCCCATATAATTTAATTACATTAGAAAACTCTAATGGAAGACAGTATGGAGTTTCCTCAAAAAGTTAAAAATGAAACTCCCATTTGACCCAGTGATCCCACTTCTAGGAATATATCCCAAGAAAACAGAAACACCAGTCAGAAAGGATATATGCACCCCTATGTTATAGCAGCACAATTTACCATAGCTAAGATGTGGAAACAGCCTAAGTGCCCATCAGCAGATGAATGGATTAGAAAACTGTGGTACATCTACACAATGGAATACTATGCTGCTGTAAAAAAGAAGGAATTCTTACCATTTGCAACAGCATGGATGGAACTAGAGAGCATTATGCTAAGTGAAATAAGCCAGTCAATGAAATAAAAATACCACATGATCTCACTCATTTTTGGATAATCAAGACCATTATAAACTGATGAACAAAAATAGACACAGAGGCAGAACAACATCGAACAGACTGTCAAACTACAGTGGGAAGGCCGGGGAGGATTGCAGGGGGATGGGTAAGAGATCAACCGAAGGACTTATATGCATGCATATAAGCATAACCAATGGACATAAGACACTGGGGGGTATGGGAGGCTAAGGGAAGGTCAAGGGGAGAAAAGAAAAAGGAGACATATATAATACTTTTTGTAATACTTTAAGCAATAAAACAATTTTAAAAAAAAAGAAAAGAAAACTCTAGTGCAAACGCATGAGACCAAAAAGGCAAAGAAATCTGAAAAATGCAATAATGGCTTCTTTTCTACAAAAAAAGAGGTAACTTTGAAAGTGAGGATAATGATCTCAAAATGCAACAGATAATCCAGCACATGAGTCCAATGTATTTCAAATGGAGCTAACTTCATTTTCAGCTGATGTATAAATGATGGACCCAGGCCTGGCCACTGGACCTACCTCCTTACCCACATGTAAGTGTCAGGCACAGTGTGGGTTAACAGTGGTGTTTTGGCTCAGGTCTGTGCAAAAGGGGAGTTCTTATTTCCTTTTCAACTCTTGGAATGGAAGATGCAATCTTAGACCTCCTAAAAGTTTTGGTACTAGACAATTATTAAACTAATTCACAGAATATTGGTAAAAAAAAAAAAAAAAAGCCTTCAAATATTCTGAAAAACAAGTGTTAAAATAAAATTTTGCCCATTTTAGTCAAATCTTTATTATTTGCCGAAACCGGTTTGGCTCAGCGGATAGAGCGTCGGCCTGCGGACTGAAGGGTCCCAGGTTCGATTCCGGTCAAGGGCATGTACCTGGGTTGTGGGCACATCCCCAGTGGGAGATGTGCAGGAGGCAGCTGATCAATGTTTCTCTCTCATCGATGTTTCTAACTCTCTATCTCTCTCCCTTCCTCTCTGTGAAAAATCAATAAAATATATTAAAAAAAAAAAATCTTTATTATTTTAAGTGCTTTACAATGACTCTTTGGATTATCTAATTCATGATTTTAGCATGTTATAATAAACTAGAGGCCCGGTGCACAAAAATTTGTGCACTCAGGGGAGAGAGGGGGCCCCTCAGCCCATTCTGTGCCCTCTCTCAGTCTGGGACCCCTCGGGAGATAACGACCTGCTGCTTAGGCCTGCTCCCGGGTGGCAGAGGGCAGGCCCAATAACTAGGTGCAGCCCCTGGTCAGGCTCAGAGCAGGGCCGATTGGGGAGTTGGGGCGCTGCCCCGTCATGCACAGAGCAGGGCGGATCAGGAGGTTGCAATGCCACCCTCAGTCACGCTCAGGATAGACTGATTGGGGGGTTGGGGCACCGCCCCCTGTTACACTCAAGGCAGTGTCAATGGGGAGGTTGCGGCGCCACCCCCTGTCACTCACAGAGCAGGGCCAATCAGGGGGTTGGGGCGCTGCCCCCTGTCACTCACAGAGCAGGGCCCATCAGGGGGTTGAGGAGCTCCCTGCTGTCACTCACAGAGTAGGGCCGATAGGGGAGCTGGGGCACTGCCCCCTGTCACACACAGAGCAGGGCGGATCAAGGGGTTGGGGTGCTGCACCCTGTCACACTCAGGGCAGGGCCAATGAGGAGGTTATGGCTCTACCCTGTCACACACAGAGCAAGGCCCGTGGAGGGGGATTGGGGCGCCACCCTCTATTACCCACAGAACAGGGCCGATCAGGGGGTTGGGGCGCCACCACTGTCACACTCAGGGCAGGGCCGATGGAGAGGTTATGGTTCTACCCTGTCACACACAGAGCAGGGCCGATCAGGGGGTTGGTGCGCTGCACCCTGTCACACACAGAGCCGCAGGGCAATCGGGGGATTGGGGAGCTCCCCCCCTATCAGGCACAGAGCAGGGCTGATCAGGAGCTTTGGGCGCTGCCCCCTGTCACGCTGATCCCGCTGCCAGGAGCCTTGCTGCTCCGCTGATCCCGGTGCCAGGAGCCTCGCTGCTCCGCTGATCCCGGTGCCGGGAGGCATATTACCCTTTTACTATATAGAATAGAGGCCTGGTGCATGGGTGGGGGCTGGCTGGTTTGCCCTGAAGGGTGTCCTGGATCAGGGTGGGGGTCCCCACTGGGGTGCCTGGCCAGGCTGGCTGAGGGGCTGAGGGCTGTTTTCCCGCTGGCATTTGACTAAAAGCTTCCAACCTCTCCTTGTTTTCTTTTTTTTTTTTATTCTGGGCCAGCTTTAGCTCTGAGGCCTCGCTGCTGAAAACATGGATACAATGTTGCAGTCAGGGGCTGACTGAAAGCTGGTTTTGTTTAGCTTCTTATTTGCAACATAGTAATAGTTGCTTAGAGTTGCAGTTGAGAGTCCGGCAAGTGAGGAGGGGAACGTGGGAGTCTGCAGTCCCTGGAGGAAGCAAGTCTCCCTGCTCGCTTCAGTGCATGGCTGCCGGCCGCCATCTTGGCTGACAGTTAATTTGCATAAGGATATGCTGATTAGCCAATGGGAAGGGTAGCGGTCGTACGCCAATTACCATGTTTCTCTTTTATTAGTGTAGATACATTACATATTTCCAAACTATATTCTATATATGTGCTGTATATAGATTTACTGTATAATTTTACTCTTCAATTTATATACAATGCTAATGTAACATTTGTTTCTGCTCAAATTTAACAAAGTACTTATATTGGTCTCATTCAATACTTATTGCCTCACAATTTTAAATAACTGTACTTGACAACAAAGAAAAAGTTTGTTAATTTTTATATTTCTTCAATTCTTAGGTTTAAATATTTGTCTTAATCAAAGATAATCAAAATTTAGCTGCAGATCTTTGAATATCATTACTTACACAAAGCACAACAAACTTAATCAAGTCTGGAACTGATTAAACAAAAATATGATATTTGGGGGGGCAGTTATTTTAAGTTATTTTAACATTTATATTTCACAAATACTGAAACAAGTATAGTAGTTATCATAACATACTTTATGACATAAGGTGAACCCCAAATAGTTTTTCTTTCATTTTTTTATCTACAAAAATATCTCAGTGGTAATTTTAACAGAAAAGACATTTTAATGGCTCAATTCTACATCTCCTAAGTAATTTTTATATGTCTTCACATTATAGAGGCATGAATTATGTGAAATTCATTGTAATGTCTATTATTAGAATAATAATTTGTTTCAGGCAGAATTACTAGTATCCCTTGTATGGTCTTTGAGTTATGGCAGCAATAATAGGGAAACATTCACATGGTCCATTTACAAGATGAGGTGGCATAAAGTCCATCTGATTACACATAAGTGGTTATTAGAATAAGATCCTCAAACAAGAGTCATAGAACTATAAGTTCTCAGCCATCTATTTTTAAGTCATTTTATGGAAACTGTAGTTTCATGCATATTGGGCACTTCAATGCACTTGGCTTTGGACCAAAAATAAATGGCACACTCACAGCAGATGAGACTTTTGGTTCAAGTGTCAATGCAGCCTAGCTATTAATAAAGAAGTAAAAGGAGGGAAGTATCTATTGGTAACAATTATTTTATTTTGACCCTGAACAATAGGAATACTAATATGCTATATAAATCAGAAGCTATTATGAAATTCTAAAGACAGACATGTTTTGCTATAAGAAGGGCACGTTATAATTTATCAGCAGAAAGCCTTAGAGTACTTGGGCTGTTGCATAAGAAAATTGCAAACATCTACACATAAAACCAATCAGACTATTCATTTGGAGAGACGAATTTAAAGGAAAGTTGTTTTTGTCATGCCAAGACACAAAGGTCTAGGTTCCTTAGAGTGTGTTTGTTCATTCATTCATTCTGTTTCAAGACCTCGCACCCCTACAGCGATCCAAAGGCAAAGTAAACCCACAGAGAATGACTCATGGAACAGTAAGGATTCCTGTGGTTTGAGAAAGGCATCCAATTGGCTTATATAAGGCACTACTGACAATTTTCAGTAAAAGTTAGTTGAAGCATCAGGAGGAAGCTATCAGATTTTACTTATAAAAAAGTATTATTAGGGTTCCATATATTTTCATTCCATTTGAACATAAATCAAAGATTTCCATTAAATGTATAAAATGAGATAGTAGTGCTTTAAAAATGCATACTTGGTAACCTATTTAATAAAGCCATGTTTTCATTACTCAAATTATGTTGCAAATCTTCATGTTAGAAGTCTATTAAAGGAGACAGCCATACACTTGATTATTTACAATCTCAATGAATAATAGCAAAATTGCATTTTAATTGTATTATTGAACAACAATACCTTCACGTCTTTAAGATAGAAAGGATTCAGAAAGTTAATTTAAAAAATATCCTGTAGCCCTAACCAGTTTGGCTCAGTGGATAGAGTGTCGGCCTGCGTAATGAAGGGTCCCAGGTTCGATTCCAGTCAAGGGCATGTACCTTGGTTGCAGGCACATACCCAGCAGTGAGTGTGCAGGAGGCAGCTGATCGATGTTTCTAATTCTCTATTCCTCTCCCTTTCTCTCTGTAAGAAATCAATAAAATATATTTAAAAATATATATCCTGTGAATAAATATCCAGAGCAGTCAGAATAAATAAGGTAAATAAATTTCACACAAAAGTAAAATTACTTTTAGGAGGGTCAGGAATATATTGAAGACCAAAAGAAGTTTGATAAAAAGATACCAAGAGGATACTGTAAATTAAAATCCTAAAAGCCAAAGTCTTGGAGAAAAATGAAAAGCAAATATTCTGCTGTTTTTAGTGTTCCTAGAAAAAATAAGAAATTTTAGTCAAAATATCAGTTTAGGTTAAAAATATTTCCTATGTGCAGAAGTTTAAATAAACCTATATTTATATGAAATATATTCAATAAAGGATGCATTTACACACAAACCTGCATATGTCTATGTTGATATGTCAATTGCTACTATCTCTCATAAATTAAAGATATCTGTTATATTAATAAGACAACTCTGAAAATATATTTTCTATGAGGAACAAAATATAAGACTAGCTTAACTAGTTGACTTTCTTGGAATTAATTCTATGGTGAATATACCAAATAAGGCGCAAGGTAAAAATAGTCTTGTTTTCCAAATTGCTGATTTAGAATGAGACCAATTTTTTTTTTTTTTTTTTTTTTTTTTACCTAACCTCTTCTTTTTACATCTAAAATTAAGCATTATTCTGGTTTTTTAAACAGTGCATTAAGCAATATAACAGATCCTTTCAAATATCATTATGAATCTGAAGATAAGTCATTTTTGAATCTATAGAAAATTTGGCATGAACTGTTACAAGATAATACATCATCTCTTTATTCTTATTAATTTAGAATATCTAATAGTGGAAAAGAAAAGTTTCCTCTTTTCAGTTTTTGATTTTTACTCAGGAAGGACTTGATAGACAATATTTTCCCCATTGTTATCATGTTATCTTTATTAAATTTAACAATAGAATAATCCAGTGAAAAGTATTGGAATCTCTACAAATTCAGTGTTAAAATTATCTATCTACCTATCTATCTAACTATCTATCATCTATCTATCTATCTATCTATCTATCTACCTATCATTATCTATATATCATCATCTACTTGTCTTTCTCTGGTTTAAGTTAAGCTTTAACATATACGAGCTCTTGGAAGTTGTCACTCGTAATTTTATGACAAAAAAAGATAGCTAAGTAAACTGGAAATGTCAAAGTCAATAGACTTAAACTTTGGACTTATTAGATAAATGAAGTCAAATAGAAGCCAAATTTTTGTGCACCAGGCCTCTAGTTCTAGTATAAGATACTAAGAACAATAAAAACTAGGCACAGGATAAATGAAATTCTCTGTACTACCTTTTCAATTTTTCTATAAATTGAAAACTAAAATAAATAAAGTTATGAAATAAACAAATACCTTTAGGAAATGCTTCTCCAACACTTGATCAAGTTTCCACATACCTAATAAATTAATGTGAATAAATTATTATTAAAATAGCACTTAATTTAAAAAATGTAGCAATTCTTTTGTTTTCAAAAAAAGTATAACAAAATGTTGGCTTATTTTGCTGCTATCCTCATTCTCTGGTACATATGTCAAATCACAAACATTCTTCTTATTGGGATCACAGCACTACCAACATTTCTAAACTTATAAGGTTCTAGAATAAAAAGAAACGTATATGACATTTGTAGATGTCAGCAGAAATCTCGCATACACTGTTAGTAAATGGCAGATGCTGTTGCAATTATTTTGCCAAGATTTATAAATAAGGAGAAATGTTTGCCTTAGGGTTAAATTTTGTGTTTATGTATTGGGTTGTTTTCTGTTTACATATTTTCTGCCCTAGAACCAAAAATGACAGTCCTTTGATAGCAACTTCCTGTTGTTTTTTTCCATATAAAATTCTCGTCCCATTCTTCTAAAACTGACTTATTCTTCTTCACTCCATGTCAGAGGATGGGGTGAAAAGCAAAAAGGAAACACCACACAATATGATAATATTGTTATTACTTAGATATTGAAAGTATTTTTTTCATTCAGTGTGTAATTAATATTACTTTAACTTATGTCTTTGGGTGATAGACATACATTTATCTCTGGGATTGAAAAATGACTAATTTTTTCTTACATAAAACCTACTTTTTGTGATATTTGTTTTTAAAAATTAAAAACAACCCACAAATCTTTGTGAAATAAATTCAGAAACTCAATGTTTTGATATCCACTTGCTCTTTGACAAAGCTCAAGTTTATTAGTGTCACTCTCAGTCACAACTAGTTGCAGCAGGGAAAGTATTTTGGTTATTATTACAAAAAACAAAAACAGTGTGTCAGTTTTTCCTCAAAAATTTTTAATAAAGCTTATTTTATTTTGTACTTTTATTAAGTATCTGTAAATATCAAACAAATAAGAATGTCATTGTGACAAATATAGAAAGCATAGTTTGAGCATATCTTGACTTTTATGCTCTACTAAAATCTGTTATACTTACACTGAATTTGTTGTTTCCAGTTCAACCTTATTCTATAATCTATAACCCAAAATTTTGTCCAATCCTTCATTTACGGTTTCTACCAAATTTTTTTTTAATTTTATAATCTTTCCACTACAATCACTTTTTTAATGTACAGAAATTATCATAATCTCAGAATTCAAGAATAAATAAAGTTATTTTTAATTCTAAAGACACATGAGAAAAGAGGTAACTTGCCTTTGAATACCGTGTACTCTAATATAAATATACTAGAGACCTGGTGCATGAAAATTCATGCACTGAAGGGGGTGTCCCTCAGCCCGGCCTGCCCCCTCTCACAGTCTGGGAGCCCTCAGGGGTGGGAGGCAACCCGGCGATCAGGGGAAGGCGACACCCCCATCACACCTCTGCTGCTGCCACTGCTGGCAGCTCAAGCCTCGGCCAGCCCTAGTTACCTGAGCCTCGGGCCAGCCCTGGGTGGCTGGGAGTCTGAGGTGACTAGGGGACTCTGGAGGCAGGCACTCTGGGTCTAAGGGTACTGGGCACCACCATCTTGTGGCTGTGGGCACCAACATGTTTGAGGGCATGGCAGTCAATTAGCATATTCCCTTCTTATTGGCTGTGGGTGCTGCCATCTACGAGGGTGGGGCAGTCAATTAGAATATTCCCTCCTTATCAGCTGTGGGCGCCGCCATCTTCGCAATGGCATGAGGGTCAATTAGCATATTCCCTCTTTATTGGATAGGATAGATATGTGATGGATATAACATGTCTGTCACATATATAAGTATATGTAATAAACTAATGTTTCTATAAACTACATTTATACTAGAATGAAATGGGGTGGATGTAATAATTCAAAAGTTTTTCTTGGAATTCACTGTCTTCCACAATAGGTCAGAAGAAGCAAATCAATAAAAATTATGTTCTGACCTACAGAATGCAAAGAAAAATTTTCTCATTTCACATTTATTTATTCAATTAATTGTTTATATCAGAATGGACTTCTTAGTCTGCCTGAAAAAGTCTGAGTTTAATGGCTGGTGCTCAGAAAAATTAATTGATAGTGTCTCCTTTCACTGTCATAAATGTCTTCTTTTAGAAGGTTTATTATACAATAATATAGTGTTGCAATAGAAGGGATTTCATTAATCACCTTTTAGTGACGTCTCCTTCTCCATCTCCTTAAATGTGAAGATTCTGCCCTTTAAAATAAGACAGTGACTGAAAAATATGTTTCCCCTCTATGTTAACCTCTTACTGTACACATTTAAAACTTCGGTGCAAATTCTGACACTCCAGCATAGTAGTATTCAAAATCATCCTTCAGCCTGGCCAGTGTGGCTCAGTGGTTGAGCATCAGCCCATGAACCAGGAGGTTCCAGATCAGGGCACATGCCTAGGTTGTGGGCTTGATTCCCATTGGGGGTCATGCAGGAGTCAGCCATTCAGTGATTCTCTGTTATCCTTGATGTTTCTATCTCTCTCCCTCTTTTTTCCTTTCACTTAAATAAATAAAATGATATATTTAAAAAAATAATCCTCTAAATATAGTAAATATTTCCTGTTTGATATACCTTAGTCTGAAAATTCGGGAAAAAATACACACACCAGTTTTCTATTTAAATTGAAGAAAAAAACATAGCAGACATAATTTACCTAAGTGAAGACAAATTATATGTAAAATATTATGAAAAGTATTTTTTAAATTTCAATGAATGTTTATTCTTATCTTTTTAAAACTATTTTTTGAAAAGTTATTTATTTTGAAATAATATTTTAAAATAAAATCTATTTCTTCAAATATTTTTATTAAATTTTTATTGTTGACACTATTGCAGATGTCCCCAATTTCTCCCACTTTTCTCGCCTCCACCCAGCCTCCATCCCCCCTTCCCTTGGCCTTCATCACACCATTGTTTGGGTCCATAGGATATGCATGTATTTATTTGGATAATTCCTTCACCTTCCTTTATCCAGTCCTCCCCTCCCCACTCCCCTCTGATATTTGTCAGATTGTTCCATATAAACATGTTTCTGTTTCTATTCATCAGTTTAATTTATTCATTAGATTCCACATAGAAGTGAGATCATAAGGTAGTTGTCTTTCTCTGCCTGGCTTATTTCGCTTTGCATAATAATCTATAGGTCCATCTCTACTGTCCCAAGGGGTAAGAGTTGCTTCCTTTTTACAACCATGTAGTATTCCATTGTGAAAATGTACCACAGCTTTTTTTATCCACTCATCTACTTCGCACTTGGGCTGTTTACAGATCTTAACTATTCTAAATAATGCTGCTATGAATGTAGGGGTGCATGTATTCTTTCTGATTGGTGTTTTGGGATTCTTATGATATATTCCCAGAATTAGGACTACTGTGTAAAAAGGAGATTCCATTTTTAATTTTTGAGGAACCTCCATACTATTTTACACAGTCTCTGCACAAGTCTGCATTCCCATCAACAGTACACTAGGGTTTCTTTCCTCCACATCCTCCCAGCACTTGTTTGTTGATTTATTGATTGTAGACATTCTGAGAGGTATGGGGTGAAAACTCATTGTAGTTTTAATTTGCACTTTCCTGATGATTCTGGCATTGTGCATTTTTCTTTTCATATGTCCGTTAGCCATCTGCATGTATGTCCTCTAAGTGTCTATGCAGGTCCTTTGCTCATTTTTTAATTGAATAGTTTGTCTTCCTGATGTTGAGTTGTATAAGTTATTTCTATATCTTGGAGATTAACCCCTTATCATATGAATCATTGTCAAATATGTTCTCCCATACAGTGCATACCCTTTTCATTTTGTGATGCTTTATTTTGCTGTGCAGATGATTTTTAGTTGGATATAGTCCCATTTTTTTTAATTTTATTTTTCTTTCTGCAGTCTTGCCCTTGGAGACATATGGGCAAAAACATCGCTCCATATGTCTGAGATTTTACTGCCTTTTTTACTACTAGTATTTGTATGGTTTTGTCTTTTATTCATTTTGAGTTTATACTTGTGTGTGGTGAAAGTTGGTGATCTAGCTGCATTTTTCTCATGTACCTGTCGAATTTTCCCAATGCCATTTATTGAAAAGACTGCCTTGACTCCATTGTATGCTTGTACCTTTTTTGTCAAATGTTAAATAACCATAAAGTTGTGGGTTGATTTCTGAGATCCCTCCTCTATTCCAATTGTTCTATGCTTGTGCCAGTACCAGGCTATTTTGATTACAGTGGCTTTGTAGTATAGTTTGATATCTGGTATTGTGATCCCTCCAACTTTGTTCTTCTTTCTGGATTGCTGAGGCTATCTGGGGTCTTTTTTGGTTCCATATAAATTTAAGGAATATTTCTTCTAGATCTGTGAAATATACCATTGGCATTTTATAATAGGCATTGACAACTACGCTATGACACAGACTGGCACCAGACCAGCCAAGGTGGGTACAATGCAATTAGTTGGGGGGGCCCCACTATTGCCCCACAATCACCCCACAAAGGTGATAACAATTTAGACTTTCAACAGAAATGTGTGGAGATTCTTATTGAGCCACATATTTATAAACAGTTATGGATATCCTTACATTTTAGACATAACATATCTATATGTGGTCATTATTTTTCATGGTAGTTTTATTTTGTATTTATCTGGATACTGTTAAGAATTCTATATTCTTTAGATTAAAAAATAGATTACAATTTACATTCAATATTATTTTTTATTAGTTTCAGGAATACAGCATAATGTTTAGACAATCGTATACATTACTAAATGCTCTGTCTGATATTTCTAGTACCCAACTGGCACCATACACAATTATTATGATACTAGAGGCCTGATGAATGAAATAGGTGCAAAGTCTTGGCCATGGCCCCCGCCAGCCATTGCAGCTGGGGGCCTCTGCCACTTCTGCCTTGGCCCCCACCCTTTGCAGCTTTGTCTGGAAGGAAGGACATCCGGAAGGACGCCTGGTCTAATTAGCATATTATGCTTTTATTATTATAGATGATTGACTATATTTTCTGTGTTGTACTTTATATCCTTATGACTGTTTTATAACTACCATTTTGTATTTCTCAATCCCTTCATCTTTTCCACCCAGTCCTACCTCTTTAGAGCAGCAGGCAGTGTGTTAGTCTCATAATCTGAAGGAATCTATATTTTAATATTTTTATGAACCATTGGGATATTCTCTTTTAGGAAATACCTAAGAGTAGGCATGATTTAGTAGAAATCCTTATACATTTTGATATTGATAGTGTTGCAACTTAACCTAGCTATGAATAACTGGAAAGGAGCAAAGGGAAGGCCAAATATTATGGGCATTCCATTTGTGTAGCTTTGCCAGGAAGCTGCAGTTTAGATGCATGCCCAGTAATGTCTGGGTGAAATAGGGAAGGTACTTTACTGTCAGTCACACCTCAGAACAGGCCATTGGCCATAGTAAGTGTGGCTACTGCAAGTGTGGGGTGACTTGAGCTATTTAAGCTCCTAAACAAAGGAATTCGCTCTCCTGGTTTGCTCTTGCTTGCACTTGTATCCTGGCCTGCAGAATGCTTACGCTCCTGCATTCGCCCGCATGTCTCACCCCCATGTGGACCCCACAAACAATGGACTCATAGACTGCAATGCTCCACCAGACCCAACTCCACCATCGAATGGAAACTCTGGACACTGGCTTTGCTTTTAGCTCTGATGAATCCCCAGCTGCACATTTTCCAGGACTGGATTAAGGGAAATGGGACCCAGAAATGTAATTCCACAAAAATAAAGCTTTCTATCACATCTCATCATCCTGTGGGGGCTTCCAAAATGCTTATTGCAGGGACACCCCCAAAACCCCATTCCCATTAGCAACGGAGAAAGACTGCCCACACATTTCTCAGATAACAATGCCAGCCCTTTGTTGGATATACATGCTGCAAATATCTGTTCTACTTGTTATTTGGCCTTTATTAGTATTTTATTTAACAACACTTTTAATAATAGTTTCAAACAGAATAATCTGATTAGTATAGAAATCTGATGAGCTGCTGGCATGCTAATTAAGAAAAACACAATCTCAAGTGTCCCTTAACAGTTTCTTTAAAATTCGAATTTTAGAAATTAGCTAAAGTATTATATAATTCGCTATGGAAATAAGTATTTAACATATGCCATTAAAATGCCATTTCCTTTGGTAAATTTAAATAATTGCCTTCATTTTCTAAAAGACTGGCAATATTACACTTGGATTGGGAGGAAGATTTTAAATTTCCTAATTGAAATATTTAGGAAAAGATTTCAAAAGTATTTTCTGAATTATTCTCTGTACTTAAACTGAAAAGAAGTTTAGAAAGTGATAGTATATGAATAAGATAAAGTTTTATATTAAAATAGCACTTTTTATAGTCCAGACTATTTATGTGTGTGTATAAGGAGTGTGTGTGTGTGTGTGTGTGTGTGTGTGTGTGTGAAGAAAATAATGCAATGGGAAGGCTATACAGGATATATTGTGTTTGTCTTGTGTTGGACACCAGATTATTATCAAAGTAGATTCTTTAGAATTTAGGTTCATTATGCAATCAGATATGCTTAACATATATAACCAGAACAGATAAAGTTGATTAAACACAATATCAATATTATTTAAGTTAAATATTTTATTTAAAAGAACATTAAAATTCATTTCACAAATTGAGTTTTTCCACATAGTTTACATTACCACAAAATGCTATAACTGGGATTACTTTTTCCTACTTTTACATGTCCTCAATAAATACCATACCCTGCAGTAACTGGAATGTGCTGGTCGACAGAACATGCATTTAATTGGCCCCATTTCCATGGGACTAAATTAAATCTGATGACGTGGTCTCCCACTTAATTGGACCGGTAGCTTTCCTTAGTAGGGAAACTTGCAATGATTAGGTGAGACTCAAATGGGACTTCTGGGTTCGCATGAAACTCAAAGGTTGGTGAATCTTTTTTACTTCCAGGACTTCTGTCACCAATTATCTAGTAACCACAGAGGTTTCCTCACTCTGTAGGAGAGATTAAAAACTGATTGTTAAACCGAACTTGGTTCAGACTTTTTGGTAATACCTGTTAGGATTTGCAAGAAAGTGCTATGTGTGTCTTTCCTCACATTTATCACTTCGGCAGCTCTCCTGCCTGTGTGACATCGCCTGGTGCTGTCGGGCTAGTTCCTGCCTCCAGAAACGTCATAAATTCTCTGGTTCTCAGGCAGAGGCTACATTTTCTATTCTCTCACATTCTACGTATTGGTCATTTCTAAACCATTTTCATTACCATGTTGTCTATTAAAACTGTAAATCGCCATTATGCTGCCTTTTTCCTTCTGCTTTCTTTTAATCGTTGACTTATTCCTTAATCAAAGGAATAAGGAATAAGTCAAGAAAAAAATCCTTTTTTGGAGGAAAAGTTATTTTTACTATAAAATAATCTATGTTCAATAGGTTATAAAGAGATGTCAGGAAAATGACACTAGCTTAATCGTACAGGTTATTACATTTAAACATGTGAAAATGTTCATTTGAATTTATTTGTCAATAGCAAAACCAATACCTTATTAGATGTGTAAGGAAATATTCTTACAGTAATTTCTAAAAGATTTTGTACTACTCATGTAATTTCATTTTATAAGAATGTACTTACAAGTATACTTACAGTACAGTTCTACAAATAAGTGTTTCAAAAAGAATATATTTTTATAAAGCTAGATATAAAATATAAAATAAACATGAATATACAAGGCACAGAATAAACAGAAGATGATTGGATAGAGACCTTGAAAAGCTAAGTGATTTGCACTGTGACTCTTGCATGACATCTGCCCGCAGTTGTTCCTCACTCTGTGCCAATGCAAACCCTCTAGCAATGGTAGCTAAACCACAGTCACAATTTCCTGCCTCTACAACTTGCTTCCTAAATTTTAATATGTTCTTAAGATATTAAATGGAGAATTTTTTCAGATAAAAATATAAATGCTGACCTCTAATTAACCTCCTTAAATGTTTTATACTCTGTTTCTTACGCCTCTCAGAATACTCATCTTGACTCATGTTTCGTCAGTTCTCGTGTTTTTAGAAACGCTGTCAATGCCTGAACTGCCAGTCATTGGTTCTTATCTTCTTGACACAGAGGAAGCTTCAGCAGTGCTAAGAAGTCAACATTTATAAGCAAACCCAGACTCAGGCATTAAATAATTGTTTAATTTTGACCAAGGTATTTTCTCTTGGTGGGCTTCTTTTTTCTCTCCTAAACTATAGATCACATCTTATTAATTTATAATAAAAATTAGGCATTGTGCCCCTATTTTATACCAGCAAATATGTTAGACACTAGGTATGTTCTTAATATTCATTCAAGCTGATTTAAACCTTGACCGCCTAGATGGGACACAGATATTAGAACAAATACTGTTGTTTTCCATGTGAATCCTACTTAAAAATTCAGATGTGAGAACAGAGAGTTATGTTTTGTTTTGTTTTGGGCCTTCACCACACTATTGTCTGTGTCCATGGGTAATGCATATATGCATATAAATTATATGGGGAGAGATTAACCATGTTTTTTTTTAACTCTTTAAAGTCTTTATTAGTTAAGGAATTATAAATGTGTCCTCATCCTCCCCCATTAGACATGTTTTGTTATTTATTTAACATCATATTAAAACTAACTTTGAGGTCTGTCTTATAATGAGATCAGGAAATTGAATCTAATGTATTATTTGAACCATCCTACTTACTCTAGAGTAGCACAATACAATTCATCTAAAGTGATAAAATTTCCCATTTCTTTATCCCATCATGGTTACTTACATTTGCTCAATAGTATCTTGAGGTTATGATATGATGCTGTTAATGTGCAACCCATCACTTATCTTTTCTACATTTCAAACCAAATCATGAAATCATTTTTCTGGAGTTGAAATCACCTCCCTGATTCCCTGCAAAGTTGTGACCTATTGAAAACAATATCCTCTAATAATCCTATATAATAAAAGGCTAATATGCAAATAGAACAACCAGAACAACCAAACAACTGGTTGCTCTGATGTGTGCTGACCACCAGGGGATATGTGCAGAACATGGTGGGCATTGGCCCGGGCGGGATGGTGGAGCAGGTGAACAGAGGTGCCAGACCAAGGTGGGGCACCAATCGCTGTCATCGGGGTGAGCCTCTGGTGGTTACTGAAAATTCTTTGCTCCTGTGTGCCTCGGTCCTGCCCAGCACTCACACCTGCTGCCAGCGCCGGCCCCAATCTCTCCACGCCATCAATGGTTGCGAGCGGGGTCAGCGTCATCAGTGCGTGGGAGCAGCGAAGGCAGGAGCGGGGCTGCCAGCAGACAGAGGAGTGGGGACCATGGCAGAAGGGGCCAGGCGGGGGTGCAGAGGATGGGCTGAGACCCACCCCTGTGCCTACCACAGCCTCGCAGCCCATAGTTCCTTTCAAGGTGTACAAATCCGTGCACTGGGCCCCTAGTCTTCAATAAATCACCACTGATTCTCCTATTTAACTTTTTTTTTTTTTAGGCTCAAAAGGACACACCTGTCTCTGCTCTCCATTGTATAATTCTTAAGGAACTTACTTTTGCAGAAAATAAATTAAAGATCTCATCAGTAAGAATCCTTTTATTTTCTTCTCTACAATTTAGACCTCGAACTATTCATAAGATGAAGCGCATCTAAGGGAGCGAGGGGACACAGATCTCTTCCTGGTTTGTTTAAAAGTAGAGAAAAAAATCATAGAGACAACACAATTAGTAATCTTTAGTAAGGCAAGAAAAGAAGAACAGTAATAAGAAACCCAAGAAACACACTTTAAATAAAGAATAAAATAACAGAGCACTGGCTGGGTGGCTTGGTTGTCTGGAGCATCTTCCTGTATACCAAAAGGTTGTGGGTCAGATTCTTGATTAGATAGTGTAGGGAAGGCAACTGACCAATGTTTTTCTCTCTTCTCTCTCTTCTCTTTCTCTCTCTCTCTCTCTCTCTCTCTCTCTCAACAAAAAACATGCCCTTGAGTGGGGATTTTAAAAAATAAGAAAAATTTAGCAGACCTGTGTCAAAATCAATAATTACCTTTAATGTAAATGTACTATATACACCATTCAAAAGATAAAGATTGGCAGAGTGGATAAGAAAAAATACCACTATACTATATACTACTTTTACTACTGTGGTTAAGTTAATACACAAATATTTTATTCTTTATAATGAACTTCTAAATAGAAATAATCTTAATTTTCTTTTTGGATTGTTCATTGTTAGTGTATGAAAATGAAATTGATTTTTTTTGTATCATATTCTACGACTTTGCTGAATTTGTTAGTTCTAACAATTTTTTGTTGAATTTTAAGGTTTTCTGCATAAGATAATATTATATGAAAACAGAGATAGTTTTAGTTCTTCCTTTCCCATTTAAAGACAGGTAAGTTAAGTCTGTGCTGCATATTAAAAGGGATTTGACTTCTCAAATAATTTGGGATTTTATTTTGGTGGCATTAGAGAAATCACAAATATTTTTTCTTAAAAATCAATAATAGAATTGCTTTTATTTTTAGATAATTTGAGTAATTCTATTGGCAGTTTCAGATCAGATGAAGAATAATGAGGTAATGACTAATATATTACTACAGACAAAAAATTATAAGCAACCAAGCTGGGACAGCAATGTGAGAACAGGGAAATTATTATTTCTTAGGAAAATTAATGATACATCCACATTAAAAAAGAATTATGTTGTTCTATCTACAAATGATCATTTTAATTTTATACTGATTAAAATAATCTTTACAATGTTAGGTATTATTTTATTAAGGAAAATGCTTATTGCTAGCAATACTAGTGAATGAGATACTTTTGTATATGTCATTATATATAACAGATACACAAATCACTACATGGTTTAGAAGTTAATGTACAGTCTCTCTAGAACCAAGGAGATTATATGAACCTGATGGAAATGCAAATTTGAGTGTTCCATCTCAGACTTAGGACCCTAAATTTATTTTAATATGTCCTTGTGGTAATTCTAAAGAACACAAATGTTTAAGAACTATTGTATTACTAGAGGCCTGGTACATGAATTCATGCACCAGTGGGATCCCTTAGCCTGGCCTGTGGATCGGGCTGAAACCAGCTCTCTGACATCCCCTAAAAGGTCCTGGATTGTGAGAGGGTGCAGGCGAGGCCGAGGGACCCCATCGGTGTACGATTGGGGTGGGGAGGAACGCAGGAGGTTGGCCAGCAAGGAAGGGACTGCGGGAGGGCTCCAGGGCGTGTCCAGCTGGTCTCACTCAGTCCTGATTGGCCGGACCCTAGCAGCAAGCTAACCTACTGGTTGGAGCATCTGCCCCCTGGTGGTCAGTGAACATTATAGTGAGCAGCTGAGCAACCTTAGCTTATCATTAGCATATTACGCTTTGATTGGCTGAATGGCTGACCGGTCGACCAGACACTTAGCATATTAAGCTTTTGTTAAATAGGATGGTCAGACACTTAGCATATTAAGCTTTTGTTATATAGGATGGTAATAGGCAGGTGGCCACCTATTCAAGTAGATTTGATACTTTTGTATCAGAAAGTTAAGGGACTTCTTATTTGGTATATTCTATTTTTATTTGAATTAGTAGGATAAGGGGAGTGAGGGAAGAAGGGAGGAGAATAGAGGATTAAGGAAAATGATAGAGACAGTTTGAAATAATCCTTAAACAGAAAGGAATCCAAGTTCAGAGCACTTTTAAGAGAATATATGTATCTATGACAGACCAAAATTATCTCTTCCACTTATGAAACTTTATAGTTTATAGATGCTGTGAAATACTATCTTACACTTCTTTTCATTCTGCATTCAACTAGTATATTTTGTCTTTGTCTTTTTCATTTTTTTAGTTAAGATTGATTATGGCCAGAGCTACAGCCTTCTACTGTTTTGCCGCCTTTAAGTATTCTTAGAATGTGGTTTACAATGATTTTTTAAATGTTTCAGAATTGAATAAATCAATTAATACATAATTAAACACTATGGAGCCCTAAATGGAAAAAAGAAATATTGAAGTGAAGGCTTAGACAATAAAATGGGCCATGCTTTCTATTATAGTGGCACATTTGAAAAATTGCTAATAATATTATGAAGTCAAAGTGAAAATAAAAATCTCCCTCAGAGGGGTAATAAAAGCAACAGGCACTATTGTTCTCTGCTTTATTGCTCACTGTATTAAGTTGCAGCACAGGAGTTCTAAGTGCTGTCAGCCTGTAAGTTACCTGTCAAAAGACAAGCAAGCCTTTGTGCCCTGAAAGTCCCTTTATTTACACAATCATCACGAGACGTGATATATTGTATGCATGCTTTTTAATCCTGAAATTTGCTATCTCACATTGTTGAATATACTAGTAAAAAAAGAATAAACCACACTATGGAAAATGCTACTACTTTTTTGTTGCTCATGCTTTGAAACATTAAAAAATAATAAAATGAATACAGGAGCATCTGAAGACTCCACAGATAGAAAGTTTTAGATGACCATCAGCGAGAGTAGTAATATCAACCTATCGAGAATGAATGGGACTTATTGTCATTGAGACAAGCCTGACAAATGACGTGAAAGGGACCCAAGGAGAAATGAATATCAGGGAAGATTGACCTGTCTCGCTGAGTCATGTGCAGGATATTCCATGGCCTTGAATAAAAGCAAGTGGATCCTTCATCATTTTTAAAGTTCAGACCTTCACTAGCTTCAAACACTCATGGGTATATTGGTTGCAATATTATGAAAATAGAGGAAATCCTAAAGCGTTCTTTTAACCACTTGATTTAAAACCATCATATTTAATTTTGCTAAAAGAAATAGAAGAGAGGCATACATAATAACCTTTGCTTTGAATTCATGAAAACTGACAAACATTTGGATTACTGATACAAATAAGAAAAAATATAACATCTCTATAACATGAAATTCATCAGATACTATTAAGTAAAATGTATCATTTTTATGTCAATTCAATTTGTGTTTATTATTTATTGGTTGCATAATATTTTGAAGCCTTAGTTTTCATTTTTCAGCAATGGAGGAAAAATAAGTACAGATTAGTCCTATAGCCAAACTAATATCCATAATTTAAAAAATCCTAAATTATGTGTAAAACTTAAAATGATTTAATTTCTACTAATTAATAACTTTTTCTCATTTTCTTGGTAGAGTGGACTAATATAAATACCCTGATTATATTACCATTCATCTTGTATCCTATGATTGTTTCAAACCATTTTATAGATTTAAAAAACCTCATCATTATCTAATTTTAAATAATCAGCTAAGTAATGTGCTAGTTTTCTCTCTATAGAGATTTTTTAGGGCTATAAGAAACATTGGTGTGACAAATGATCAAAACTTGGTATTTAAAAAAGAAACAGAAATTAATTTTCTCACAATATGAAGGCCAAACATCTGAAATAAAAGTTATAACAGGGCAACAGTGCTTCAGAGAACTCCCAGGTTGGTGAATACATCCACATACTTGGAAGGTGATGCACCCCAACTCTGCGTGGACAGAAGCTCCTGCATTTGGAATCCTCCCAGGTCTACCCTATCCAACTCTACATCTGAGTGGTCTTCCCTATTCCTTATCACATTTGTTAATAAACTGGTGAACATAAGTGTTCCCCGAGCTCTATGAGCTGCTCTAGCAAATGAATCGAACCCAAAGAGGGAACAGTGAGGACCTTCAATCTGTAGCCACGTCATGCTGCTTGCATTTGGCATCTGCAGTGAGATGGTAGCTGTCTTGTGAGCTCTGACATTATTTTGGGGCAGGTAGTTTTAGAATTGATTTAATTGTAGGGACCCAACTGGTGTCAAAGGGAAGGGCTTGCTGTGAAGAAAACTCCATATATTTAGTGACGAGATTATCAGAAGTGAAGTGTTCTTTGTGAACATAAAGGAGAAAGAGATACAGGAGAGAGCTAGACAAGAGGGGAAGAACTGCAGATTTTTCTAATACAACATACAAAAATGATGTTGGATCTTACATCATACACAACAAATCAACTCAAAATTGATAAGAATCAGACTTAATACCTGAAATTATAAAAAATTAAGAAAAAATATAAGGAAAAAGATCTTTGACATTGGCCTTGCTAATCATATATATGTATGTATGTATGTATGTATGTATGTATATATGAAACCAAAGCCCAGGAAACAAAAGCAAAAATAAAGAAGTGAGACTCCATTAAACTAAGAAAAGTTCCAGTATAGCCATATCAAAAAATAAAACAACGGAAAAATGATCACTACCTTGCCAGCATGTAAATCCAAAATAGTGTAAAATAATTTCAATAATAAAGTCTATCTTTTAATGAATGCTACTTACCAAGAAGCAACCTTAATGTTTTACAGAGATTATTAATTTCTTTCTTTCTTACATAAACCAAATAAGGTAGGTATTAACAGTATATTTTTTTTACAGATAAGGAAATATAGACTAAGAGAAATTACAGAAAGCTGCTAATAGTGCAAATAGCATCCAACTCCAATCTAATAGCTATTCCTTTAAAACAAATAATTTTCTAATTGTTCCCATATTAATTTTCAGGGAAAACTTAACAATTCAATTTCTCATATGGACCCATAAAAAAGCGATATGAAGCAAATTTTCCACATGTTGATAATATGTTCTTTACATCTAGACGTTCAGGTAAAGCCTACAAGGAAGTACATATCAGATGATTGGTCAGAAGGACACGTGAACACCTGAGGTTGAACCACATACTAGTGTGTTAACTCCTTTTAACCCAAGTAGTTCAGGGAAGCTATAATTACATACAATTTTATGAAATAAATGTTGTGTTAAACTTGAGCTATTAATGGTATACATATATATATGTATATACATAATATATATATATACATTATATATATATATATATATATATACATAAATTTATATTATGGCATGTAGGTAGAAATGTTATGTAGGAGGTTCAGGATATACAATTGTGATATTAGAATATTTGTTAAAATCCATAATATTAAGACAGATATAGATGAAGAGTATTAAATACAAATTAAAGAGAAAGGGAGGAAAGTGACATCACAGTCATTATACCAACTGTAATTGGATACTTACCATATAACCTTTCATAATCTACAGTCCATAAGGGACATGGGTTTGCAAGGGTATGATTGCAAAGTAAACTGATTTTAGTTCACATTGCATACAAGAGTAGTAAAAAAGAAAATGATGGCCAACTTATTGAGAACATTAGGGGAGATGTTATACAGCAGGAAATAATTGAACTAAACATTAAAGAGAGACAGCAACTTCTTTCTTTTAACCTATAGAGAAAGTGAATTCCCATAATAGAGATTATACAAAAACCTTTGGTAATGCAAAATAATTTGTTATTTAGATTTTATTCTAGTAATGATAGGAACTTTTCAAAGAGAAAGTGGTATCCATGAACTATTCTGACACACAAAGAAAACCAAATATTGTCAAAATTGGAAAGGTGCAATAAAAATAGAGACAGACTCATAGATAGAGAGCAGACTCTCAGCTGTCAGGGTGGATGTTAGGAGGCTGGATAGGGGGTGGAGGGACTGGATGGGGGTGGAGGAGGGTAAATAAGCTGTGATGCAAATCTATTCCAATCTGTAAATGATTATGGATGGAGACTTGACTTGGGGTGGTGAACACATGATACAGTGTATAGATTATGTGTTGTAGAATTGTTCACCTGAAACCAGTATAATTTTATTAACAAGTATCACCCCAATAAATTCAATAAAATAAAGTAATAAATAAAAAAGTTAATCCCCTCCCTCCCAAATCCTCTGCCCACTAAAAAAGTGAGAATCAATTATCCACAAGCTGCCATCCTCAAACAGTCAAGATTGGCCCTGTAGTGCTGATGTTCCGTTTTCCTAGGCGTGCATGTGTGATAGCCACCTGGTTTACCACAAGTGACATCTTCCATGGCATCGGAGAAGTCCCCCCAAAATAAGTGTAAGGTCTATAGCAAGATTTGGGTTAGGAGGCTGCCCAGTTGTACCTAAACAAGACTAATTGGATGCTGCTTAAAACTGGTTGCTGATGGAACAGTTCAAGATAGAGTTGGGGCCAAAAGAATTTCTCATGGCACACAAATTATGCCCCACAGGACTTATCATCTGAAGTGCTGCTCCATGCCAGTGTTAGCTAAAGCAGAACTGATAGCTCTGAGTTACTTTGGTAAAAACGTACAATTTTTACATCCACAGTACTTAAGTAAAGTATACTTACCTAAAAATAAAATACAAAATAATTTTTATGTGTCAACATCTTGACTATTATTTTATAAATCCTACCTTGTTTTAAAAGAAGGAAGAACCATGTTAATTGAGGCATACAAAGAAAAAGTGGCAAGGGAAATTGGAAAAAGCATATTTAGCTGTAAATGGAACATACAGCCACCAGGAACGTATCACAACCTAGGGGTATATTGGAAATAAAATTGGGCTTCCTGATTTTATTTGTAGTAATAAAGCAGGAATTTCTGAAGGGGAAAATGGAAATTATGAAGACACAGAAGGTTGTTTTCTTACTAAAAATGATGGCTTACTTTTATACTCTAGATGTTCTAATATCAAACTCAAATAGTCTTTGAAATGAATGAGTGTTATTATAATATTTGTTAGCTGGGAGAAATAGTTTGCTTTTCTGAAAAATTTATACATTTAATTCATAGACTTCTCAACACGGTTGCTTTTAATACACCACAACAATGCACACCCCTTAGCTGCTCATGGTTGAATTAATTATTAAGACTTGTATAAAAAACAAAAGGAATAAAAGTTAATTACCTTAACAAATGAACACAGAAGAAACAGGATGCATCTACAGGTGGCAAATCATTTCAACTGTGAGGGAAATGGGAGAGGAAAAGTGATAGCCAGCTGTTCAAAGCACTGTCAATTGTACACAGCAAACCTGAACTTGAAATCCAAGCTAAAGCTTAATGTAATCCTTTCAAGGCAGCAGATGCTTATGGTGGAAAACATGAGGGCACAATTTGTTGTAGAAAATTACATTGATAATTATGATCTGTGATCCAGACATCAAATTGAAGATCTCTCATAGTCAATAGTACAAAATTAGGAACACAATTTGGTTGCACTGGCACAGAAAATGAAGATTCCCTATTAAAATGCATAGCATAACCATCTGGAATGAGACCCTGTGAGTACACCATTCATCCTTAGGCAGGTGCTTGACAAACTCTTGAGAATAACTAGACTAGATGTATTAAAAAATGAAATACTTAATCATAGAACATTTTCAGGGTATTTTGGAAATATAAAGAGAAGATTTTAAAATTTATTTAATAACAGATAAAGGCTATCCCCAAATCCACAGAAAAATATGAAATTAATGTTGTCATTGATAGACATGTAAGATGAACCATAATAAACAACAAATACCCACCACATTAAAGTAATCAGAAGAAATCATTAATGAACATATCCTATAGGAGGTGATAGAATTATTTAAACTCATATGCGTTATCTTCTGAGGTATTGTTATAAAACAGAATATTATGTAATTCAGCAAATTAAACACCATATTTGCTGTTTGATTTATAATTTTTCATCTTTTTTTTCAAATCACTTATTCTTTCTTTACAATATGGTTTAATTAGTATTTTACATACACTTAAGTATTAATGAAAATGCCAGCAAAAGCCACCAATAGAGTCATCTTCAAATGCAATCATTTATTGAAGCTTTTCCTTCTTAAGTTTTTCTACAATTTAATAGTTTTAGTGTTTTTTAACTAGAATTTTTTCATGAGAACTTTTACTTGATTGTGAAGAATTTACGGAAAAATGTTTGTTAGTTTTTAAACCTAATTTCCATAGGATTAGAGTATACACCCTAAACATCAGAGAGCTTACTTAGACATTTTCAACACTTGCCTTAACATGGGGAAATCTTGCAAGTGTATAAGTTGTTGATGTTTTAGTTATTATATGTATTACATCCAGGTACATTATAAACCTCAAAATACAATACTATAATTTTGCTTTAAAAACCACAGTTTAAAAAAAATCAAGAAAAAAATACTCCTTAATTCACCCATATTAATATCTTAAATGTGCTTCAGTTTGTCTTTGAATATGTTTCTTTTTTTTTGCATTCATATCAAGCCAAAAATTTACTTTAGTACTTGTAGTATTGGATGTTTAAACCCCTTACCTCAAATCCTATATTTTCCAGATATACATTAATTTATTCAATTTACTACCAGATCACAGTAAAGTTGTCTTTTTTTTTGGGAATATTTTATTAACATAGCTAAAGTGGTCAATATACCCACTAAGTTAAGGTCTGGGGCAGGGGGCAGTTGCAGGGTAAAGGGGCCAATGGGGGAAAAGGGGCACATCTGTAATACTTTCAACAATAAAGATTTTTAAAAAAGAAATAAAGTGGTTATTTTTACTTGGTAATTGTTTAATAAATTCATGAATAAGAGGAAAAATTAACTAAAGAATTACTGAGAGACAGCATGAATGAATACATGTATGAATAAGTAAGCAATCTTTAGAGACTTCCAGTGTTGTGTCTTCAATGTTGAACATTCTCAAGTTCCTATATATCCATGTCAGCCACTAGCTCTGTACATAATTAAACTCAACAATTGTGTTTTATTGAAATAAATATATAATGAATGACTAAACAAAGTTGTTATTTGCAATTGCCTTTATTTTTGTTTGTCAAGTAGATCAGTGTCCTAGTTAAATTCAGAAATGAGAGAAAAACAAGAAAATTGCACTAGGAAAATAATGAGTGGAAGAAAACAGAACCTTAATGAAATAAAGAAAATATGTACATTTGGAAAATAAATGTTAAAATGGATAAATTGAAAAGTTATGATTTCTGTGTATCCACAAATATGTCAGTAGTCACAATAATTATATGTCAATTACATTATAAAGTCTATATAGTCATAAGAAATAAAACAAGAATATCAAGCAACATATGCATTAAACACCTGGAGTAAAAGAATAGAAAAATATTCAATAAATAGTCAACAAAATAAAACAAAGGTGATGCTACTTTCGTATCATATAGACTTAAAGACGAAAAATTTTATAATGTAAAGATAAGTCTTATTATAAAAGATTAAAAAATTAAGAGGTTTAAATAATTTGAAATATACATACTGCTAATATGGTTCTAAAATATGTGAACTGAGATCAATAAAGGTACAGAAAAAAATTGCAATTTTATCAGGCTGTCAGAGATTTTTTAACACATAGTTTTTATTATTTGGTGGATCATAAATGCCAAAATTTATTGAAACTATGAAGAATGCAAATAAAGAAATTTAGCAAATTTCAGCTAAAGGGATATAGAGAGAATACAACTTCACTTGAGATTTCACATTCTTTCTAAGGACAAGTTTACAAAACCATTTTCTTAATTGAGCACAAAGTGATTTTTAACAAATTTAAAACAGTAAGTATCCTAAAATTTACATTACCTGATTAATATTATCTATCAATCCTGAAGCAAAATTTGAAAGTGTAAAAATGTCTTACATAAGTTGATGTTAATAAACAAATCATAATTGTATTGAGAATATTTTTAAAATATTATGACTAAAATGTAATCATTCCATATTTTAAGATTCAATTAAAGAACCACATATAGGAAAAAATGGTGTTCAGTTCTTATATTTGCAAGTAAAAATAAATAAGATGAACATCCAACATAACATTCTAGACAAATAATCCTATATAATAAAAACCTAATATGCTAAGTATCCAGTAGTCCGGTCATCTGTTCAACCAATCAAAGCATAATCTATAATAATAAAAGCATAATATGCTAATTAGACATGACATCCTTCTGGACGACCTTCTGTATGAAGCTGGGCCTGCAAGGGAAGCCCGGGTCCCAGGTGCCAGAGGGAAGCCAGTGCCGGCAGCCGGGGGAAGGATGGCCTACTCTTGCACAAATTTCATGTATTGGGCCTCTAGTTATAGAAAAAAACATGTAATAAAAGACATGAGCCGAACCGGTTTGGCTCAGTGGATAGAGCGTCGGCCTTCGGACTGAAGGGTCCCAGGTTCGATTCCTGTCAAGGGCATGTACCTTGGTTGCAGGCACATCCCTACTGGGGGGCATGCAGGAGGCAGCTGATCGATCTCTCTCATCAATGTTTCTAACTCTCTATCCCTCTCCCTTCTTCTCTGTAAAAATTCAATAAAATATATTTTTAAAAAAGGCCTGAAATTTAAAAAATCTAAGACAGTGATCAATAAAATCATAAATATAAAGACCCCAAGGAGGATGAATGCTGAAATTGATTGTTTTCAAATAATTATGTAGTTAATAATTTGTTCCAAAATTGGTCAATATGTATTCAAGACATTGCCAATGTGCACGAGGTTTCCCTTTCTCCACATTCTCGACAGCACTTGTTTGCTGATATATTGATAGTAGACATTTTGACAGGTGTGAGGTGATACCTCATTGTAGTTTTAATTTGCATCTCCCTGATGATTAGCGAGCTTGTTTGAGCATTTTTCCAAATGTCTATTGACCGTCTGTATACCCTCTTTGGAGAAGTGTCCATTAAAGGCGTTTGTCCATTTTTTAATTGGATTGTTTGTCTTACTTTTGTTGAGCTGTATGAGTCCTTATATATTTTGGAAATTACCCCTTATAGGATGTATCATTGGCAAATATGTTCTCTCTTATAGTGGGTTCTCTTTTTCATTTTGTAGATGGTTTATTTTTCTGTGCAGAAGCTTTTTAGCTTGATGTAGTCCCAAAAACATACATTCTTTTCAAGTGCACATGAAACATTTTCTAGAATAGATCACATGTTAGGACATAAAGCAAGTCTCAATAAATTTAAGATGTTGAAATCATATCAAGCATCTTCTCTGGCTATAATGGTATAAAGTTAGAAATCAATCACAAGAAAAAAAAATAGAGCGCACAAAGACATGGAGGCTAAATAACATATTACTAAACAATGAATATATTAACAATGAGATCATGGAAGAAATAAAAAAAACCTTGATTTTTCTAATATCACTTAATACAAAAGTTTGAAACAAATAGTAGGCAGTCCTTTACAAAATATAACTAATTAGTGTATAATGAATAGATTTGACTTATTATAGGAATTCAAAAATAGTTTATTTAAAGAAAAACCCCAATGTAATTTATTGCAATAAATGATTAATGAAGAATTTCTATGTAATCATAACAATGATTTTAATCTATATCCTGCATTGAATAATATCTACTCAACAGGGAAAAGACAGCAATAGATTTTCAGTACCCTTCTGAGAAATTTCCCTTTCTCTAGAACGCAGTACCTCTGTTTTTATTGTTATTGTAGGTTCATTTCATTATTCATCTTTTGAACAGGCAACTATGTGCTATGCATAGTTGAGACACAAAGAACTCATGAGAGCCAATGTTCTTCTGATGGAGAATATTTAAAATTCTATTTAAGGTATTTGGCTTCATTCTACTTACCTTTCATTGTAATATTTGGCACTTTGTTTGACATTTTAACTTAGATCCTTTATCAGTATCAGTTTGAGTATCAGATAATAGAAAATTCAAATAATTTTGGCATAAACATGCTATGGTTTATTTTTCATTCTGAATGTAGACATTTAAATGCTGGTATGTACTTACAAATTATTTCAAATCCTACCTTTCTTGTCAATATCTTGACATTCTGCATCAATCATCGAAGTTGCTTCAGAGGCCAAAGATAGCTACTGGAGTCTCCAGAATCATATGCACTTGACGGACAGGAGGAAGGAGATAATATGAAAAGCAAGAGGGAGCACACCACATTTCTCTTCCTTTTTAAAAAAAACTCTCTCTGAAGTCCTGCCCAGCAGTGTCTGTACATTTTATTTCCAATACCTTGCCACACTGCCACACCTACCTGCAAGGGAGGCTGGACAGTGTATTCTTTTACCTGGTCACAGTAAGCCACCCTGTTACTAAGGAGGGATGGGATGCAACTGGAAATCTCTGCCACAACTGCTTTTCTGCTCTTTAATGTGGATGCACCACCTAAAAATGTTTATCTTTAATAGTATTTGTGATATTTGCTAAACATTCTGAACATTATCTTATCCATCAATTTCATTTATTTATGAATATATATTTAGAAATATAAAAACATATTTTTTGGTAAAAAAACCATAAGTATGTTTCTGAATTTAAAAAAAAAAAATAAGCCACTTTTGCCTTTAGTTCCTAAAGAATAACATCTAAATTAGTTCTTGTTAACATTCAAGGCTAGTGACACTTTGATCCTTATTTATTTCTCTAACCTAATTTACCTTCTTTCCTACTTGGAAAATCATTTAAATTGAGTTGACTTGAGCATTTAATTCTGTATATCATAGAATTAGTAATTCTTTACTTATTTTCCCTAACTGCTCAAATCTTCTCCTATACATTTATAATTTTAAGACCCTGCTTTAAAACTATCTCTCCAAGAACATCTTCTAATCTCCAGTAGCCTTTACTGATTTCTCCCACCTCTCAGTCCCTACGAATATAACTCCTGAGCCATTCATTTACACTTAATATACAATTTTTATGTATATTGTAAGCATAGATATATTTCTAATAAGCACTAATGATTGCAAGGGCTGTGTTTTAAACTATTTTGCAACACAGAGTTTTACTACAGTTCCCAGAACATATTAGGTGCTTAAAGTTTTGAAAATAATTAAAATGAACTATAAATATAGTAAATTTTTCTAATTTTATAGAAATTAGATCTTCATCTCTAGAGCTCTGACCCAGTAACTTGGTTAGAGCATTGTCTGGATAACCAAGGTTGTGGGTTTGAACCCAGGTCAAGGCATTTATAAGATTCAACCAGTGAATGCATAAATAAATGGAACAAATCGATGTTTCTCTCTCTCTCTTCCTTTCTTTCTCTCCCTCTCCCTCTCTCTCAAGTCAATCAATAAAACAATATATTCAGCTCTATATTGTCAATCTAGAATTGTGTTCTTTATATTTTAATCAATAAATTAATAAATATTAATAAATTAAATTTTATACTTTAATGACCACACTCCTTTTCTCTAAGAAATAAATCACATCTTCCTGAAAATATGTTAATCATGTTAATAATTCAACAAAATGATGAAATATTAATTTGTTTAACTAAATATTGCATGCATTTAGGAATTTTTTTAATGTAGAAACAGAAAACTTTACATTTCAAGCAGGCCTACATTATAAAAAAAATGACCTAAAGAGAGAGAGAATGTAATGAACTACAGTGTCTTGCTTTCTAATCTTCCTGACATTTAAATTATTTAATTTTCAACTTCTTAAGAAAATAGTAAAGACAGAAATAATTTTATTTAATGCTTTAGTGCATTTTATATTTAATTCTCATAGCTCAGGGATAAGAACATCTGTGTTATATTAGCTGGGTAAAAGCTTTTTTTAAAAAAGGAAAAAAAAACAGCAACGGAATTTCCTTAGGCCTGAATATACAGGTGCAATGACTCATGCAGTGGGAGTGTAGTTAACAAAGCATTAGTTTGACTGCATAATCTAACTCTTACAGAGAACCAAAGATTGCTGCAAGAATTGAGTTCTGTGTTCATGATGGATGAGATTGTTATATCAAATGAAAGAAAGGCTTCACTGATGGCACACTCATGAAAGTTGCTGATAAGATGCTTTCTTGGTTGCATTATTGGTATGCCCCTCTGTCTTTAATGGACTTCTTTTTTTTTTATTTTCCTGACCATGTAGTTTTTGATAGCTTGTGTGTTAGTATTTTGATGCAAAGACATTTATGCAAAACCAAATAATTTCCTAGGTGGAATTATTGTGATTTATAGAGTTATGTACTAAATTAACATTTAATCATTATCATGGATTTCTGCCAATATATGAAATTTGTAAGAACCTTGAAAATCTTTTGGACATCAATGTTTAATGGAAAAAACAATGCAGCAAGGCTAGACATCCATTAAATTTTCTCCTTAGTTTTTTATTTCTAAATGATTGGTAGCTTTTACAATTAGTAATTTTATTAAATATTTTGGAATTTAACAGACTCGAATTTCTTAATGGCCTACACAATACCTAGATATCTGTGTGTAACATAGATTAGATTTTTATAACATAGCATAACTTTACTCTGAGGGATGAGACTAATGTGGGTAGCAGAACTTGTTCTTTATTGCTCAGTTGAGATGATTACAGTCAGAAATAATATTAAAAGTAAGATTTAAATTTAAATTTAACCCAAACATCCTATAAACAAGCCTGCTTTTCCTCAGGATACATGCATGCAATGTATGTAGGTTAAATAATGGGAAAGCAAATAAACTACAGTTTCATATGACACAGTCGATGTGGAATGCTGAGCATGCAATCAGAACAGCAAGGAAATACCTGGGATTTCTACCTCCAAAAATTGTCCATGACCCTTTGTCCTCACATTGATATTAAGCTGCTCATCGGACAACATGTTGAATTAAGTACACAAAATAATTAGTAGTAAAATTCTGAAAGTATTTGTTTAGTACCATGATCCAAATGCCATGTATTGAATTCAGAGATGAATAAGACTATTTTATCCTCCAGTTGCTCAAAGTCTTTTGGTAGTTGTAGAAACACAGCAACTTGTTTCTGTAAAATGTGAAATATAAAGCCCTGTAGGAACACAGATGAGGAAATCCTGCTGTGTTTGTAACTACACTATGAAATATAAAAGAAACCATTGTTTAAACCACGAAGCAAAAATGGGGAGGTATGCTGCCGGAAGACAAGCACCATAAGGAGGTAATAATATTGTTATTCTAGGTAATAATATTAGCAGCCACTTACCAAATTTACTGCACGCTCAATTGCTTGTTCCCAGGAGGTTTTTAAATATGCAGTCATTGTTTTAAACCTCGAGCATTTTGCTTGGGTTCCCAACAGCAAATAGATTGCACACTATAATTGGTGCAATTCAAGTTGAGTTTCAAGGTGTAAGTAAGATGTAGGGAAATAAAAAGCCAATAACATCATGACTCCTATCTGAATAAGGATTGAAGGGGGAAAACTTGAACTGGATGGAGAATTTTGCATGGAATGGACTCCATTGAAGGAAATGAATCAGAAATCCGGATAGCAAAAAACTATAGTTTTAGTCTATACAGTTCTGCTTTCTGAAAATACAGCAGTGTATAAAAGAGTTCTTAAAAGTGTATAGAAGCCAAAACCGGTTTGGCTCAGTGGATAGAGCGTCGGCCTGCGGACTGAAAGGTCCCAGGTTCGATTCCGGTCAGGGGCATGTGCCTTGGTTGCGGGCACGTCCCCAGTGGGAGATGTGCAGGAGGCAGCTGATCGATGTTTCTGACTCTCTATCTCTCTCCCTTCCTCTCTGTGAAAGATCAATAAAATGTATTTTTTTAAAAAAAAGTGTATAGAAAATTTAGAAAAATGAGTGAAAGCTATATAATTCATTGAGGAAAAGTTTTTCTAACACCACTTATTAAAGAGACTGTCCTTTTGCCATTATATATTCTAACTTCCTCAGAAATTGACCATATGAGTGAATTTAGTTCTGGGTTCTCTATTTTATTTCAATTGAAAAATGTTTAAAATATATATACATTTTTATTGATTTGAGAGAGAGAGAAAGGGAGAGGATGGGAGAGAGGGAGAGAGAGAGAGAAAGAGAGAGAGACATCGATGTGAGAGAGAAACAGTGATACGCTGCTTCCCATATGCATCCCGCAACCCAGGCATGTACCCTAACCATGCATCTGAACCAGCAACCTTTTGGTGTACAGGACAATCCTCAACAAACTGAGCCACACCAGCCAGGGCTAAGGGTAATTTTTTTATTATTGATTTCAGAGAGAAAGGGAGAGGGAAAGAGAGATAGAAACATCAATGATGAGAGAGAATCATTGATCGGCTGCCTCATGCACGCCCATACTGGGGATTAGGCACACAACCAGAGCATGTGCCCTGACAGTGAATCGGACAATGACTTCCTGGTTCATAGGTCTACTCTCAATCACTGAGTCACACTGACCAGCCTAAAGGTTATTTTTATAGATACTAGAGGCCTGATGCACAAAATTTGTGCAAGAGTAGGCCTTCCTTCCCGTGGTTGCCGGCAAGGCTTCCCTCTGGCACCCAGGACCCAGGCTTCCCTCAGGATGCCGGCAGGTACCCAAAAACTGGGTTTCCCTCACAGCCCCTGCTTCATCCAGAAGGTCGTCCAGAAGGATGTTGGGTCTAATTAGCATATTACACTTTTATTATTATAGACTAGAGCAGGGGTGGGCAAACTTTTTGACTCGAGGGCCACAATGGGTTCTTAAACTGGACCAGAGGGCCGGAACAAAAGCATGGATGGAGTGTTTGTGTGAACTAATATAAATTCAAAGTAAACATCATTACATAAAAGGGTACAGTCTTTTTTTTTTTAGTTTTATTCATTTCAAAGGGGCTGGATCCGGCCTGCGGGCCATAGTTTGCCCACAGCTGGACTAGAGGCACGGTGCACGAAATTCATGCACTTGGGGTGTCCCCTCAGCCCAGCCTGAAACCCTCTCTAATCCGGGACCCCTAGGGGATGTCCGTCTGCCGGTTTAGGCCCGATCCCTAAACCGGCAGTCGGACATCCCTCTCACAATCTGGGACCACTGGCTCCTAACTACTCACCTGCCTGCCTGCCTGATCACTCCTAACTGCCTCCTCTGCACCCTGGTCACCCCTCACTGCCACCCCTCTCCCCCCACCAGCCTGGTCGCCCCACGCAGCCTACTGCTCAGTCATTTTGTCGACCCTCACTGCCTCCCCTGCCAGCCCGGTCACCCTATGCAGCCTGCTGCTCGGTCATTTGGTCGGCACTCACTAACCCCCCTGTTGGCCTGGTCGCCCCATGCAGCCTCTTTGTTCGTCTGTTCGGATGTTTCGGTTGCGACGGTTGTTTAGGCTTTTATATATATAGATAGTGTGGACTTTAGTTTAGAGCATGAAAATTATTATATGAGATTTTATTTCAAATTTAGCAATTAAAATTTATAAATATTTGTAACTGATGGCTCTATATGTGTAATTGTTATGACTCGGAACTTTTTGGCTGCTAGCGACCCTGTCTGGGAATAAAAATGTAAACAAAGTAGTGGTTTATTTCCTTCTTAGAAAGAGATTTGAGGTAGGCACATCATTACCAATCCATCTTCTATTTGATATCAACCATCCTTAAAAGTGGGGTGTGTGGCTCAGTTGGTTGAGCATTGTCTCATCTCATGCACCAAAAGGTTGCATGTCCCAGGTTCAATTCCTGGTCAGGGCACATACCTGGGTTGTGGACTGGATCCCCTGTAAGAAGTATGCAAGAGGCAATCAATTGATATTCACTATCACAATGATGTTTCTCTCTCTCCCTTCCTCTCTATAAATCAATAAAAGTATTTTTAAAGTGGCTTCAATCTTCATTGCTAATTTATGATTTTAAATTATCAGTTTTGTTTAAACAAATTTCCTAAAACTCAATGACCTAATTCTGCTTATATTTTCTTAACTAGAATTTAATGTCATGGTGACACAAATCTTCAAAAGAGACTAAGACAGGAGTGATATTTTATATAGTACCATTTTTGCCTTGCATAAAATCAAATTCTTACTAAAGAAGAGAGGAACATTGGCATTTGATAGGCACATAATTGCCTCTTATGGATGCTGAACTTAAAATAAAGGTTTTGAATAATTTAAGTATTTGTTAATTTTGATACTGAAAGATGACTTACTTTCTAGTCACATATCTAATAAATTTATAAAACAATCTTCCAAGATTATTTTACTATACTAATCCTATGTTTCCTGCTGAAAGTTTTTCTTCTTTACCAGCATAAATGAAATTGAATGGTTTTGGATGAATTTAGTAAATCCAGTTTTTATTCAAAATCGCTGATGCATTCCTGCAATGCTATGCTATAATTCCTAAATATCACAACTAAATTGAAATTTAAAATATGCAAAATAAAAAAATACTTTTATTTTCCTGGAAGTTTAAATAAATTGACTTATAATTTCACTGATGCTAACAAAGTTGTAAAAGAAAATGTAATGAACATATACAGCATAAAAGGCTAACTTGTCAGTGTTGAACTTCTTTGATGCAGCTTGTAGAAAATCAGTTTTTTTAAAATTATTTGTTTTGTTGAAATTATTTAGGTGTCATTGGTTGTTAATAAAACAAGTTACTTATACATGTTTCAGGTATACAGTTCTACATCATATGCATATTGTATTGTGTGTTTACCACCCCAAGTCAAGTCTCTTTCCATCACCATTTATCCCCTCTTTAAATTCTTCTACCACCCCCACCCAGTTCTTTATTTTTAAGGAAGCATAAAATTATAAAATATATTGGCCACAATGTATAAATTTAGGAGACATAAATTTGATTGTTATTGCTTAGCAAAGAAAATTAGATAAAGGACATAATAATGCATTTGTATAAGAAAAAATGTAGAGTCAGGTTTACCATTGTTGCTATGCAAATACTGACAATATTGGGTTATAATACTGTCGATTTCACACCAAATTTCAAATTATACTGTCACACTATTTTATCAATTGCATGAATTTTGTTTTACATAATATAGTATTCTCTTTGATGTTCATACATAAATACTTTGATCTTCATTCCATAGATTCAGCACTTTTAAAAATAAGTTAAAATACCAGTGTTGTCACAGGCATGCTATCCTATATAATAAAAGGTAATATACAAATTGATCCTAACAGTGGAACGACTGGAACGACCAGTCACTATGGTTCACACTGACTACCAGGGGGCAGACGCTCAATGCAGGAGCTGCCCCCTGGTGGTTAGTGTGCTTCCATAGGGGGAGCATCATTCAGCCAGAAGCTGGATCAAGGCTGGCCAGAGCAGTGGTGATGGTAGGAGCCTCTCCCACCTCTGCAGCAGCACTAAGGATGTCTGACTAATGGCGGGGAGCGGGCCTAAGCCAGCAGGTGGACATCCCCCAAGAGCTCCAAGACTGCAAGAGGGATGTCTGACTGCCAGCTTAGGCCTGATCCCCCCGGGAAGTGGGCCTAAGCTGGCAGGTGGAAATCCCCTAAGGGGTCCCAGACTGCAAGAGGGCACAAGCCAGGCTGAGGGACCCCCGGCCGAGTGCATGAATTTTTGTGCACCAGGCCTCTAGTATCTTTATAAAACTACAAAAGATTTTTCTGTACATGTGTGGCAAACGCCCCTAAGACAGTTAACATGCAACAGGTTTAATTGCAGCCAGTACAAAAATATTTATGTGTTATTTATAGTGATATATTTAAAGAGCTTGCATGACAAGAAACCACATTAATAGGTAATAGCCATAGTCACTGCAAAAAAGTATTTGGGCTAAAACAAAGGATGAACTTGCTTTTTAAGTCTTTTAACTGATCAAAATAATTTCCTTTAAGAATTATCAATCAATGATGACTAAATTTACCTACTCAAATATAACACATTTTTGTCATTCATTTGACCATCACATTGTTTTACTTCCAACTTTATGAGTACTGCTTGGTCTCTATTACCCAGAAAACCAGAAATTCTGTCTCCCCAGCACCAATATACCAAAGAGCATTATCTAGGGTTCCTTGCTGGCAGCAACTGTTTTCTTCTCAAACCAGATCGATGTTATTGTTTTTTTTAGAGCAATTGTGGAAGCTTAGGCTCAAACCTAGTTCTCTACCATTCTCCACAATTCTGAGACTATCCTATATAATAAAAGAGTAATATGCAAATACACCAAATGGCAGAACAACCGAACAACCAATCAAAGCATAATATGTTAATGACATGCTAAGTCTGCTCAACCACTTGCTATGACATGCACTGATCAACAGGGGGAAGACAGTCAATTGGTCAACCAGTCACTATGATGTACATTGACCACCAGGGGGCAGATGCTCCAACTCGTAGGTTAGCTTGCTGCTGGGGTCCGGCTGATTGGGACTGAGCGAGAGGGGCCAGACACACCCTGGAGCCCTCCCACGGTCCCTCCCTGGCCAGATCATGCACCAGTGGGGTCCCTCAGCCCAGCCTGCACCCTCTCGCAATCTGGGACCACTCGGGGGATGTTGGAGAGCCGGCTTCAGCCTGATCCCATAGGCCATTCCCCTTGGGAGGGTGCCAGGTGCAGGGCTCATGGCTGGCAAGCACTGCTGCTGCAGCAGCACGGGCCTCTCCCAATAGGGACTGATTGGGCGTGAGGCCAAGGCAGGCACGGTGGGGCTGGGATGAGCGGGAGCAGCAGGTAGGAGCTACAGGTGGTGTTGGACTGTGGGTTTCGGCTGATCTCTGCAGGCCACCCAGAAGGACCCCACCCATGAACGAATTCGTGCACTGGGCCTCTGGTCGTTTTATAACTTTTTGCTTCCAGAATCAGCATATGTTATACACATCACAATATTTATCATATTTAAAACACTTGCATTTTGTGATAAGTCATCTAAAACACAAAAAAATAATAAGTTAAATATTTCTATTCATAAGTGCAGGAATCCATTAAAAATGAGTCATTTCATCCAGATAAATCAGAACTATACTTACAGATATTTCAAAATAAATTTGTTTGTAATTATTTAGTACTGCTTCATTATCCATCCATCACAGATTACTGGGGAGACATATCTGTGCAAATGAAAATGGAAACTATTTTTGTGGAGATAATATATGAAAAGGCCTATTTTTTAATTTTCTGTAGAAAATAATTTGGCACTGAAAGCAAGGATTTTAAATATTGGGTTTGGCTGGACAGTGAGAATTCAATGTATACTAATAAAAGCCTAGGTGGTGTCTCACCCTCGTGTCATCACAAGATGGCCGCCCCCACATCATCACAAGATGGCCACCACAAGATGGCTGGCAGGGGAAGGCAGTTGGGGGCGAACAGGCCAGCAGTGGAGGGCAGTTGGAGGTAATCAAATAGGCAGGGGTGGGAAGTTGGGGGCAATCAGGCCATCAGGGGAGAGCAGTTGAGGGTGAGTTTGGTCCAGCAGGGTAGCAGTTAGGCATCAATCAGGCTGGCAGGGGAGTGGTTAAGGGGTGATCAGGCCAGCAGGCAGAAGTGGTTAGGGGCAATCAGGCAGGCGGGTAGGTGAGTGGTTAAGAGCCAGCAGTCCTGGATTGTGAGACAACCTGGCAGACAACCCGGTTTAAGAGTCCTGGATTGAAGAGGGTGCAGTATGGGCTGAGGGACACCCTCCTCCCAGTGCACAAATTTTGTGCACCGGGCCTCTAGTACATATATAAAACTGAAGCTTTTCTTCTCCAGCAGCCTCATAGAATTAAGAGTTCTATATTCAGTTTCTTATCTATCATATTTTTGCAGCCATTTCCCTACAGGATAGACTTCTTCCTGGTTTATTTAAATCACACTTACTTATAAAGCATTAATATCCTTTGGTGCTGGTCTTGAGACCTGGTCTTTGACATACATAGACATTTATAGACAATCTTGAGGTTTGAATGTTTCAAATTCATGTCTCTTTTACATGATCTTGCTATAGTGATATCTCCTTTCTCTTTTTCAGGTCTATGTTCCAAATTAGTTATGCAGAGACATTATATGAGAACAAATGTGGGTTACTTATATGAGTTCTCCTGGACCTAAATTAACTAAATGTTACTTTAAAACATACATCATTCAGGAAGCTAAATTTCCACAGTGGTGAAAAATGTGAGTTAGGTTGTAGGAACAAGAGAAAAGAACACATGGGAAGAAAAAAGAAAAGAAGAAAGAGAAGAGAAAGAAAGAAAGAAAGAAAGAAAGAAAGAAAGAAAGAAAGAAAGAAAGAAAGAAAGAAAGAAAGAAAGAAAGAAAGAAAAGGAAAGAAAAGAGAAAAGAAGAAAAGAAAAGAAAAGAAAAGAAAAGAAAAGAAAAGAAAAGAAAAAAGAAGAAAGAAAGAAAAGAAGAAGAAAGAAGAGGAAGAAAGAAGAGGAAGAAAAGAAGAATTCTTTTAGACTGTAGCAGAGTTTCAAAATCTTTAAAAGTCAAGACTATGAAGTGAGACATGAAGATGTAATGAGTGGAGTAGATGAGAAAAAGCCTTTCAGGGATACATTCCTAAAAGGCTTTTAGATTAATTAGCTCTTCATTCTATTCCTGACTCAGTAAGTAGCTCAGTGTCATAACTGTGCACTCTTAACGTTGGTGTGCTATATTTTCATAATCTGCAAAAAATAAAAAATAAAATAATTTGCCTATCAGGGTTGCTATGAGAACCAAGGGAGTCTACATATAATGAATTGCCTAGTGAATTGGACCCTTTCCATGAAGGACTGGGATAGGTTGTATAATTTTTCACTAAGTATTTACTATATCTTCCACTACCAATAAAAGTGTTCTTTTAGTTGAACCATTGATGTTCATGAATGTAAGTGGCGATGACAATTAATTTTTTAGTAGAGACTGTAAATTCACTTGAGAAGTTCTCACATGACTGCCCTTCACCATAAGGAGAACATCCACAAATACTCATTAATATTCTAGAATGAGAGACAGGTAGACTAGATCCAGACCAGACCTGTAGCATGGCACCTAGTCCAGTAGAACCACAGATAACTTGTAGAGTGAAGGAAGAGAATTCAGTGTTTGTCATAAGTTGCTAAGATCTTATTTTATTATTTTTTTTGTTACACAAAGTTAACTAATATAGAGGCCAATACACATTACATTTTTCTTATCCAAGTTTCAGAGATTTACTAAAGGCCAACCCCACCCAGATCCTTCATCTATTTAATTCAATGTTTAGAGTATAGTGTTATTGTTCTACTTACAGAACAGTGAATTAAATGTTGTCTTCTTAAAAGCGCTGGATCAAGTGACTTGTAACAAGCTTGCTAATGAAAAGGTAGCATTTGCTGCAACTTGACTACATGAAATAAGGCCTGATGGAAATGAAATATTAATATGCAGGTTATGTTAGATGCTGCAGCAGAGTTTCAGAAAAAATGAGCAGTAATCAAATTAGGGTGTCATATAATACACACCAAGCAGGGAGCCAATTATGTAAATGAATGCCCAAGGTTAGCATGATACAATGCTTTTTAATTTGACTAATATTAAAATCAGCTTGTTCTTAATGTAATAGATGGCTGTGACAACAGTTAAAGAGCACCAAATGTTTTTGTAATCCCCTGTCAAATTAAAAATGCTGTTGTGAGTGACCTGCTTTCCTCAGTACAATACTTGAAAGGTGCGAAATGTGCAATATCGCCTTGGCTTCAGAAATACTAGACCAAAATGCTTTTGAGATGAAAGTCATAATGAGCAGTGTGCATCTACCTTCTTCAATTGAAAATACATAAGAGTGAGCTCTTTTTGCCTGAATACATTAACAAATAAGAAGAGCTTCTCTCATTTAGCTTAATTCATTTGAATTTAACAGATACACTGTGGAAACATTTTTAAACTCATATAAATTTTGTTCAATAGATTCCACATATTAGTAACAAACAAAACAGAACCAGAAGGATGGACACATGGAACAGACTGGCCAGTGCCCAAAGAGAGGAGGATAGGGGTTATTGGATAAAGAAGGTGAGGGGATTAGCTAAAGAACATATATGCATACCCCATGGACATGGACAATAGTTTGGTGAAGGCCAAGGGAGGGGGAGAGGGTGGTGGGTGGTAGGTGGAGGTGGGCAAAGGGGAGAAGAAAGGGGGGGCACTGCAATAATAGCAACATTATTTTTTTTTAAATAAAAAACATATACATTTTATTCCTAACTCTATAAAAGAATATTCAGCAGGATCTGTATGTCTTTTTTTCTCCTTACTAGTATACTCATCGAACTAGTACACTTAAAAAATAAAACACCAACACATTACACACAATATAAAAATAAACTGTGGATTTAATTCTCTATATAAAACAAGTGTATATGTTCACATATGTTTATAAATGTGTAAATGAAAACAGATGAAAAGACATGCGAAAATATAAAGCCATAGAATTTTTGTTACCAAAAGAATGCATTACTTGCAAAATCACTGGAACATTTAACATTTTAATTTTTAAATACAAATTTGGTGATGATAATGTTTCGTTTTTAGAAGATATCTTTAGAGTGTTTAGTGGTATATGTCAGAAATTTCTTTTGTCTATAGAACTACAAAAGTACATTTCTTCAAAGTTATTGACCACCTTCTAAGGAGAAATGACAAAATTATTTTCACCTTGACAGCGTTCTTTCCAACAAGTGTCAGGGTGTTTTTGGTGTTAGCCTGAAATTGTAACCAGAAGAAAAACAACAACAGGGTCATAAAAAAAATTTTTTAAAAAGTCTGGGGAAGGAGGTAATAAACTCACCGTTATATAGACTCTTAGAGGCAACCTATATAATTAAACAAAAGTAATGTGAACTGTGGCTTTAAATAAAACTCCTGAATTGCATGTCATTAAACCTGATTATGAGAACTGATAATTGATATTTCAGATATCTCTTCTCAAGTCTTAGAAAAGGTGTTATATTAATCAGTTATTTATGCACTAAATTGTCTGGACGTGGAGATTATTATTAATTTCTCTATACCCTCTTTAAATAAGCAATGTAAAATTTCAAATACAAAATTGTGTACAGAGCCTAGAAGTGGCTCATGCAGTAAAGGCCCTCAAGTTTATACTTCATTAACTTCTAAATATCCGTTGTTGTGTATAATTAATAATTAACAAAATCAGTCCTTATCTATATTATTAAATAATCTCTCATCAAAGAAAGAAAAGCACTTTAAAATACTAATGTGTTAAGAGATTAAACAAAGTGTAATATTAAAAATTCTCAGAAATAATACATTAACTTACTATTTTAAAATACTGTTACACTCCACCCAATTTTAGTTAAGAAAATGTTTTAAGTATAATCACTTATGTCACTCAAAAGTTTAGGAGAAATAGGTTAATGATTCTATGATTTCACCTTTTTAAATCCCAATTTGCATTGCAATATATTATATATACTAGAGGCCTGGTGCACAAAATTTGTGCATAGGGGGAGGATCCCTCAGCCAGTCTGCACCCTGTCACAGTTTGGGACCCCTCGGGGGATATCTGACTGCCTCTGGGGATCAGGCCTAGGCCAGCAGTCAGGCATCCCTCTCTCAGTCCTGCCACCACCCCTGCGCTCACCAGCCATGAGCCCAGCTTCTGGCTGAGCGGCAGTCCTGTGGGAGCACACTGACCACAGGGGACAGCTCCTGCATTGAGCATCTGCCTCCTGGTGATCAGTACACACCATAGCGACAGGTCATTCTGCCATTTTGTTTATTTGCATATTAGGGTTTTGTTATAAAAGATAAAAGTATTTCTTTATTACTTTATTACTATTTTATTTTATTTTTAAAAACATATTTTATTGATTTTTTACAGAGAGGAAGGGAGAGATATAGAGAGTTAGAAACATCGATGAGAGAGAAACATCGATCAGCTGCCTCCTGCACATCTCCCACTGGGGATGTGCCAGCAACCCAGGTACATGCCCTTGACCGGAATCGAACCTGGGACCTTTCAGTCCGCAGGCCAATGCTCTATCCACTGAGCCAAACCGGTTTCGGCATATTGCTTTATTACTATTTTAGATAAAAATTTATTAAAACAGCATACTCGTTTACTTCCAAACTCTGACCATATTAATGAAAATTGAATATTCCAATTAATCATGTTCAAGGTGGTGTATTAGTAATGGAAGTTCAAAATTCAGCAATCCACACACTTCCCTTTGTAAATCACATATTAAATTATATAAACCAAGTACATAAGTTTGATTTTAAGGTTATAATCACATCATATTTAAGTCTATTTGAGAATTCCATAAACTTAGAAAAACAATGTTTCTCATTGTTATGATAGTCATGATAAAGTGTATTGAAGTGAAAACGATATATACATTTTTATTCCAGCTATTCCATGTGGAATAACTAAAATTTAAAAATAATAGTGATTTGAATTGTATGTCTGTGATCACCTATTTATTTCTTAGTAATATTTTTTTTATTGATTTCAGAGAGAGGAAGGGAGAGGGAGAGAGATAGAAACATTAATGAGAGAGTATTATCACCCATCAGCTGCTTCCTGCATGCTTTCTACTGGATATCAAACCCACAACCCAGGCATGTGCCCTGACTAGGAATCAAACCGTGACCTTCAGGTTCACGGGTCGACACTCAACCACTGAGCAACACCATTCTGTCACCTGTTTATTTCTTAAATGCAAATTAATAGCTAGCCAATAAAATACTCAAATTGCCTATACTATTTTGTGCAGTGGTTTTATTTTTTATTTTATTTATATTTATTTATTTGTTTGTTTATTTATTTAATGATTGATTGCAGAGAGGAAGGGAGAGGGAGAGAGAGATAGAAACATCAATGATGAGAGGTAATCATTGATCGGCTTCCTTCTGCATGTCCCACACTGGGGATAGAGCCACAACCTGAGCACATGCTCTGACCTGGAATCGAACTGTGACCTCCTGATTCATAGGTTGATGCTCAGCAAATGAGCCATCAGGGCTATGCAGTAGTTTTAAATAGAATAATTTAGTTCCTGAGTTGTACTAGCCACATTACATAGGTGTGTGTAGATTATGGCTACAATATTTGGAAGCACATAACACATTTTCATCATTAGAGTATTTTTACTGTATAATACTATCTACACTAATAAAAGAGAAACATGGTAATTGGCGTACGACCGCTACCCTTCCCATTGGCTAATCAGCGTATCCTTATGCAAATTAACTGTCAGCCAAGATGGCGGCCTGCAGCCATGCACTGAAGCGAGCAGGGAGGTTTGCTTCCTCCAGGAACTTCAGACTCCAATGTTCCCCCCTTACTTGCCGGCCTCTCAACTGCAACTCTAAGCAACTATTACTATGTTGCAAATAAGAAGCTGAACAAAACCGCTTTCAGTCTGCCCCGGACCACAACATTGTATCCATGTTTTCAGTAGCGAGGCCTCAGAGCTAAACCTGGCCCAGAATAAAAAAAAAAAAAGAAAACAAGGAGAGGTTGGAAGCTTTTAGTCAACTGCTAGCGGGAAAACAGCCCTCAGCCCCTCAGCCAGCCTGGCCAGGCACCCCAGTGGGGACCCCCACCCTGAAGGGGGTGTGACCAGCTACAAACAGCCATCATCCCCTCATCCAGGCTGACCAGGCACCCCAGTGGGGACCCCCACCCTGATCGAGGACATCCTTCAGGGCAAACCAGCCGGCCCCCACCCATGCACCAGGCCTTTATCCTATATAGTAAAAGGGTAATATGCCTCCCAGCACCAGGATCAGCGGAGCAGTGAGGCTCCCGGCACTGGGATCAGCGTGACAGGGGACAGCGCCCAAACCCCCTGATCAGCCCTGCTCTGTGCCTGATAGGGGGGAGCTCCCCAGTCCCCCGATTGCCCTGCGGCTCTGTGTGTGACAGGGTGTGGCTCCCCAACCCCCCGCCCCCCAATGGGCCCTGCTCTGTGTGTGACAGGGTAGAACCATAACCTCTCCATTGGCCCTGCCCCAACTGTGACAGTGGTGGTGCCCCAACCCCCTGATTGGCCCTGCTCTGTGGGTGATAGAGGGTGGCGCCCCAACCCCCCTCCACGGGCCTTGCTCTGTGTGTGACAGGGTAGAGCCATAACCTCCCCATTGGCCCTGCCCTGAGTGTGACAGGGTGCAGCGCCCCAACCCCCTGATCCTCCCTGCTCTGTGTGTGACAGGGGGCAGTGCCCCAGCTTTCCTATTGGCCCTACTCTGTGAGTGACAGCGGGGAGCTCCTCAACCCCCGATGGGCCCTGCTCTGTGAGTGACGGGGGCAGCACCCCAACCCCCTGATGGACCCTGCTCTGTTAGTGACAGGGGGCAGCACCCCAACCCCCTGATCGGCCTTGCTCTGTGAGTGACAGGGAGCAGCGCCCCAACCCCCTGATTGGCCCTGCTCTGTGAGTGACATGGGACAGCGCCCCAACCCCCTGATCGGCCCTGCTCTGTGCGTGACAGGGGGTGGCGCCGCAACCTCCCCATTGACCCTGCCTTGAGTGTAACAGGGGGCGGTGCCCCAACCCCCCAATCAGTCTTCCCTGAGCGTGACTGAGGGTGGCATTGCAACCTCCCGATCCGCCCTGCTCTGTTCATGATGGGGCGGCGCCCCAACTCCCCAATCGGCCCTGCTCTGAGCCTGACCAGGGGCTGCACTTAGGGATTGGGCCTTCCCTCTGCCACCTGGGAGCAGGCCTAAGCCAGCAGGTCGTTATCTCCCGAGGGGTCCCAGACTGTGAGAGGGCACAGGCCAGGCTGGGGGACCCCCCTCCTCACCCGAGTGCACAAGTTTTTGTGCACCGGGCCTCTAGTCCTATATAATAAAAGCCTAATATGTACATTGTCCCCTCAGGCAGTCATTCAACCGGGAGTTCGACTGCTTGCTATGATGTGTGCTGACTACCAGGGGGCAACGCAGAACATGGCAGGCATCAGCGACACGCTGCCTGGGGGCGGGAGTGATGAGGATGGAGGTGTGGTGAGAATGCAGGTGTCTGTCAAGCTCGCTCTCACTCTCCCTGCTACCCTCACCTGGGTCGCCAAGGCTCATGTGCCAGGGAAGCCCCACAAGCTAAGGTGCCACATGCCTGTGAGGAGCCTGCACCTCACCCAGGTGGGGTCTTCTGGGTGAACTGGGCTGCAGCTGCTAGGACTGTATGGGCCAGTCAGGCTCCCCTTCGGTTTGTATAGGACCCAGTTTACGAGGCAGGATGGGAGTGAGCATGCTGCCCACCCAACTTCCATGCGTGCCACTGGGTGGCCCGGAGGCCCACTCTGTGCCCTGGCCCATGGTGTCTGGCCACATTCACTGCATCTCCACATGGGGACTCGGGTGCCATGACTCAGGTGGAAGGGGGCATGCAGGGTCCCAGGGGCCCAAGTGCTGCCCAGGGTCCTGAGGTCAGCTGGGACCTGCCCTTCCATACCAGAAGCTTGCACTTCAATCGCTGGCCAGGAATAGGGACTACACCCATACACAAATTTCATGTACCAGGCCTCTAGTTGTAGATATTCTGTGAAAGTAACTCCAAAGTTATCCCCAAATCATCTGTGGGAGGACTCCCACTAGTGAGCTGAAGATATCCCAGACACCACCACCTTCACATTGCTTTGTGTTTTTAGCTTTGTCTTAATTTTCTATATACTGGTGTTTATTTTTTTTATTTTATTTTTAAATAGTTTTGCTATTTTTTAAAAAAAGGGTAGAGCTTGATTAACTCATATATTAATAAAATTAAATATTTTAGCAAGTCTTTCTTTTTACTTAAGTATTTTATTACAATATTAAAATTTTTTTTAAAACATACATAAACACTGAAATACTAGCACAGTGAAAACCTATATATACCCTGCCAATATCTGAACACTCATCTCTTGGTTGCTGATAAAAACACAAACAGGAATTATAGAGTTTGTTAAATTGAAAAAAACTATCAATTAAATTCAATGCTTTATATCTATTAAACAAACCAAAAACTCAAGAGCACACATTATCTCAAGTACAAAGAGAATATTTAACCAGCTAACACACAAATTCTGGGCCATAAAACACACTTGATAAATTTCAGAAGGTTAAAAATATACCAAATGTGTTCTCCTAATACAATGATATTTATTTAAAATCAACAAGAAGTATATACGTGAAACATTACCAAATATTTGGAAATCAAGTTAAACATTTCTAAACAATCCTTAACTGAAAGAATAAGAAGTTGTAAAATGTTTCAAACTTAGTATTAATAAAATAATAAGCTATAAATACTTATGGGATAAAGATAATGATGGAAATTTGTAAATTTAAATGCCTATATTAAACATTAGAACAGTAAAAATCTTTTGTTTAAGCTTGCAAATTAAAAAATAAGAAAAAGGGGGACATATTAAAGCCACAGAAAGAAAAATGAAGGAAATGATAAGAGAAAAAAGAAATTATCTATACTAATAAAAGCCTAGGTGGTCCTCAAGCCCTCGCATGACATCATCACAATATGGTCGCCACACAGATGGAAACCACAAGATGGCCACATGCACAGCGGAGGCAAAGCCCAGCAGTCGCTCCTCTTGGTGAGGCTTGGGGGTCCCACCGCTCTGCGTGCAAGGAGGAGGCCAGTCCCGCTGTCTCCGCCATCTCACATGGAGGAGGCCAATCAGACCGGCAGGGGAGGGCAGTTGGGGCTGATCAGGCTGGCAGAGGAGCAGTTAGGTGTCAATTAGTCCAGCAGGGGAGCGTTTAGGGGCAGAAGTGGTTAGGGGCCAATCAGGCAGGCAGGCGAGCAGTTAGGAGCCAGCAGTCCTGGATTGTGAGAGAGATGTCTCCTGCAGGGTCTCAGATTGGAGAGGGTGAGGGCCAGACTGAGGGACACCCCCCCCCTGCCATGCACAAATTTCGTACACCAGGCCTCTAGTATAGAATAAGGACACATATTTAAGAATGTTAACAAAGCTAAAAGTTTGTTCCTAAAAAATACTGATAAAATTGATAAATCAGCCCCAAATAATAGGAGAAGTGAACAATACTACAGTTCCTAACAATATGAATATTACATGAAAAATAATTACAACTTAGTTTAAATAGAAACAATTCTCAAATAATTTGCCTTACCAAACAGAAAAAAAAAAATGTAAACAGCATTTTTTATAATAACAAAGAAATTTGTATTTAAAACTTTTCTCACAAATAATCCTTGAGACACATTATTTTATGGGGAATTCTATCCACCTTTTAAATAATAAATGCATCATACACATATACTTCCAGGAAATAAAAGACTAAAGGGTTTTTTAACCACTTACTATGTAAAGGCAGAATTGACAAATATTAAAATCTAATTATAAGCCAATTTTTAAAAGATATTCACATTAATATTATAAATGTTAATAATCCCATCAAAATTGCACTCTCACACTTTATATATTTTTAAGTCTTTGTGTGAACAGATAACAGGAGGGGAGAAAATGACACATCATGTATTTAGTCTAACTTCCAAACTTTTATATTTATGATTATCATTGCCTTGATTTTGATATAAAGGAAGTTTTATTGCTCTTTGACATCAAAAGTAATAACAGGACAATATGATATATATTTATATTTATATATTTAAACATAAAATGGCCCTAACTGATTTGGCTCAGTAGATAGAGCATCTGCCCATGGACTGAAGGCTCCTGGGTTTGATTCTGGTCAAGGGCTTGTACCTCGTTTGCTTGGTTGCAGGCTGGATCCCCAGTAGGGGGCGTGCAGGAGGCCGATGGTGTTTCTCTCTTATCAATGTTTCTCTCTATCCCTCTTCCTTCCTTTCTGTAAAAAATCAATAAAAATATATTTAAAAATACATAAATGAATTGTCCAAAATACTTTTACATTTTTTTCAGCAATGAGCTTAATTGTGGTTACTGGTTTTATCATTGTTTAAAATACCTTTATGATTTATTATGAAACACTTTTATGTAAAAAATTACTACATTTTAGTTATATATATTTTTTAAATATATTTTATTGATTTTTTACAGAGAGGAAGGGAGAGGGATAGAGAGTTAGAAACATCAATGAGAGAGAAACATCGACCAGCCGCCTCCTGCACACGTCCCACTGGGGATGTGCCCGCAACCAAGGTACATGCCCTTGACCGGAATCGAATCTGGGACCCTTCAGTCCGCAGGCCGACGCTCCATCCACTGAGCCTAACCGGTCTGGCTTAGTTATATTTTTATGCAATGAATTCAAAAGAATTGTCATTAAACACTGGATCAATTCTAGACAAGATTATGAAGGAAGCAGATGGTTTTTATGATGTTTTATTTCTTTCTTTCTTCACTCATCATTCACAGACTTAATTCATTCATTACTTAATTAAGATATATAGATGCATTGTACAAGTCATAAAAATTTACAGGTTCCAGGTTTTACACACTGAATATTAAAGACTTATCCTTGTTTTCATGATCATATTCTGATAGAGAGAGACAGACAATAGACAAGTGAGTAAAATTTAGAACATCTTATATGGTGGCAATTACTATGAAGAAAAATGTTTCTAAAAAGGGTAATAAATAATGTTGCTAGTTAAGAAACAGAATGCACTTTTAAGTGGTGTAGCTGGGGAAGGCCTCACAGAGAACATTAAAACTGATAGAAGTCTGATAAAACTGAGGCATTAAGCATGCAGATGCCTAAGAAAGTATATTTCTGAATAAGGAATCACTAAGTACAACACACTATACAGCGTATGCTTGCTCCAGTAAAAGAAAAACAGTTCATGGTGGTTCCTGGAACTGAGTGGATAAGGTAAGAGAGCATTAAAAAATTAGACCAGAAAGACAAACTTATAGAGTTTTGGAAAGTCATACAAATAATTAAACAAATAAGTCATCATATAGCATAAATTTTCTAAAAAGACCCTCTAGCTCCTTTTTAAAAAAATATAATATAGGTATATATATATATATATGCCTAAGTCACCAAACAACCGAATGACCAAACGACTGGTCAACTGGTTGCTATGACAAGCACTGACCACCAGGGGAAGACGCTTAATGCAGGAGCTGCCCCCTGGTGGTCAGTGAGCTCCCACAGCAGGAGCACTGCTCAGCTGACCATTGGGTGCCAGCTGACTGTTGGGGTCCTGGATTGTGAGAGAGCGCAGGCCAAGCTGAGGGACCTCACCGGTGCATGAGACTGTGCACCGGGCGTTTAGTACTATCAGATGAATACTTGACTTATAGGGTTGGTCACTTCACAAATTATATAAATGTCTAATCACTATGTTGTACATCTAAGATTAATATATCCATTATAATTGAAAATGTATTATATATAAGTTATATATATGTGTGTGTGTATATATATGTATATATATATAATATATAAATTTTATACAACATAATATATACTTTAGAAAATACAACCAAAGCAAGATCCATTAGGAGAGTATTGCAACAACCCAAGTGAGAAATAATGTTGACTTGGACAAGAATGGCTGTAGTGAAAATACTCTGAAGGAAGAATCAGTACTAGTAATTGTGAGCATGAAGGTATGATGCGAAGTAAAAAGTGAATTAGAGAATAACCAATATTTTTTTCTGAAAATTAAATTTCAAAATTATCAATAAGGAAATATCTATGAGAGGAACATGACACAAACACAGTAATTTATCATTGGCGTGCTACATGTGAGATGCTTATTAGAATGTTAAGTAGAGATTTGGGGTACATGTTTGAGCCTGTGAAATCTGAAGTTCAGACAAGAATTCTGAGCTGGAAGTATACATTTATTGGCTGAATATTAAGCTATGAGATTGGATGAGATCACCAAAAAAGTCAATTTAAATAGATAAGAACAGAACCCAAGGCCTTGAACTTCAAGTTGTTCAGTATTAGGTTGTCAAAGAGGTGAGAAGGATCCAGCGAAAAATAGGACGGTATGCTGCTCTGAGGTACAAAGAAAGCAGTAAAGTGAGGTACCTAGAAAGTTAAAACAAGAAAATGGTAAGCCACTGTGAAAGATGGCCTTTTTAAAATATTGCTAATACTTAAATCAAAATAAGGACATGACAACTAAAAGTTAATTATTAGATTTAGCAACGTGGCAAACATTTGTGATCGTTAGAATTACAACTTTGGTGGAATTAATATGAAATCTGAGTGAGAGAGGGTTTGCAATCACAAGTATAGATGACTCTGTTGATTCCTAGGCTTGTTTTCAATTTGTTGTTGTTGTGAATTTTCACCCAAGAATATTCTTTGCATTGATTTTTAGAGAGAGTGGAAGGGGGAAAGACAGAGAGAAACAATGATGTGAGAGAGACATCTGTTGGTTGCCTCCCACATGTGCTCCAGGGGATTGAGCCCGTAACTGAGGTACATGCCCTTGACTGGAATGGAACCTGTGGCCCTTTAGTTGGAGGACTGATTCTCTGTCTACTGAGCCAAACCAGCTAGGGCTTCCTAGCTTCTTTTCTGTTCTCTGGATCATTCCTCTTCAGTGCCCTTCCACATTTATTGGTCCCCTGGTTTTGGACTTTGGCTATTCTGTGTTCATTTCTCTAAGAACATTTTTTTTTTTTTTTTGCTGAATTATATGTTCAGAAATTGAATTCTAATAATTTCATAGCTACTAAGGGTCAACTATTTGCAAAGTTTTTTAGAAATTCCACAATATTTTCTGATGCATTTGTTGTAGTCATTTACTTATTTCATATGCATCAATATGCATATGAAATGAAACTTCCCAGCTTAAACTGCTTTGAAAACACACACAAGTGAATACAACACATGTGCCTATAAACACACAAAGTACTGTAGTGGAAAAATCACAAAATGTAAGGTGGGAAATCTCAAATTCAGTCACTCTTTCACTACCTCCTAAATGTATCCTTGGATGTGCCCCAGAAAAAAAATTTCTGATATCAAAAATTAAAGTGTCATAACTACCAAATATGATTGTTGTGAAGATCTAATAAGAAAATAAGTACTTTAAAAAATAGTGAAAACAATTGGTAGATGATAGCATATTTATAATTAATGTATCATTTCTATATGTATACACACAGATATACTTCCATTAATAATTTAAGAAAAAATACATTAATGTGCATGGTTGCATGCATTATTTGTCACTTAATGGTACATTATTATAAAACTGAAACAAAATCATTGGCATTTTCTCACCTTTCTAAGTATCACAATGTGTAACACTATGTGACATCTTTTACATAGCTTGAAAAATTCATATTTTTTATTTTTAGTACATAATTAATTTAAATGTATAATAGACTTTCAAATATGTCCTATGTTAATAAAGAATTTATATAAGAATACTTACTATTTCTACACGTTCAAATAATGATTACTGAGGACTGAAGGAAGGAGGAATGGGGAGCTAGTGCTTAATGGGAGCAGGGATTCCTTTTGGGGTGATAACGTTTTAAAATGAGGTGGAGATGATAGTTATACATCATTTTGAATGTATCAAATGCCACTGAATTGTTTATGTTAAAATGGTTAATTTATGTAATGCAAAGCTTTACCTTAATTTAAAAACCTGTGAAAGTAAGTTAAGAATATAATTTATAAATATTTATTAAATCTAAGGGAATCAATCTCTTGTTGACCATGGGTAACAAATCATATGGTCATCTTATCTGAATTGCATAAAATAGAATGTTACTTATGTCCAGGTTTAGACAATAAATTATATGTTCATCCTACTTAAACCACATGAAATAGTTAGGTACTATGCTCTCTATTATAATATTCCTATTTTCCATATTAGGAAAAGTTTAATATTTTCAGAAGACTTGGAGGACTCTTAACTGATATAATAAACATTTAGCTTGAAGTTGACATTTTACATTGCCATCATTACAATTCTGTAGATTTTCTTAATTTTGGCTTCACTGTTATATAAAATATTCTGATTACCCTGCTTCTATCTATTTGATTTTACATTGAATATTAATTTGTAAAATAATAGTAAGAATCCTTTATGAATAGTAGCAATATGTCTGTCTTATTAATTCTTACATGTTTTTTAACTTTGGCCATGTTACAATATTCTTATTTGTTTGGGTAATGACAATAGTTGCAAAGAGTTGACTGTCTGGAGCTTAGATTTACAGGAGAGCTTCTCCTGTCCTTTGCTGTATCCCAGAGGCCATTACTGCATAATCACAATTTTACAAAACATTCTCTAGTAAATGCAATAAACTCCATTATTATCACACTAGTTTTTAAGGGTCTGTGACACACCATTAAAAATAAGTTGCATAATGAACGTTTACATCTTTCAGAAAAATGTTTTACTGTTTAAATAACCTATTATTAATAAAATGGGGACTTTTACAATATCAATGACTGGATTCTTCAACAAATTAATGGCTTCAGAAAAGGAAAGATGAGTGATTAAGAGAAAATGAATATGACTGAAGATATATATCATCCAATTTTAATATGTAGGCCATTTTTAGTGTCCTAATTGACACAGACATGCAGTTTTTAATATGATAAGAACTGACATATAAAATGAGTATAGGTGGTATTAAATAATTATTTTAGTAATTTTGAATGTTAATGGCATAATGTGAATGTTAAAACTTCTTACCTTTCAGAAGATTAGTCATAGCCAATAACTGATATTTTTATAATTTTGTTGCTGATATTTTCTTTAAAATTCTCCAACAAAAATAGGTTAGCTAAGTAAATAAAGCAACTAAATTAAATGAGTAATTGAATAGATGACATGCTATCTAACTAAAATAAATGAGTGAATGTGTGAATGAATAGAAATGAAAAAAATTAAAAACAAAATAAACAAACAAACAAAAAACTTGATTGTCAATTTGTTGATAATTGCTGAAGTGGTGGAAGTGTAGCTAGAATATATTATAATTTTTTTTCTCTGGCATCAATGGCTATAGAATTGAAAAACTGTCACACTTGCTCTCAAATAACCTTAACCCTGCCGTTTATCCTTACCTTTTTTTGCTAAATCCATATTATTATCCAAGTAATCAAAGTCTGCTAAACTACAAGAATAAATCTTTTATCTTCTATGACTGTTTTTTTTATTGCCTCTTCTGAAAACTAGTTGAAATTTTGCTCACAACCTCTTGCTAAAACTATACCTTTCTTCCCAAAGCAGAACACTCTTTTGGAGTCATTTTCATGTTGCATCATTCAGAATAAAAGTTTATACTTAAAAGTGATCTTTTTAATTTTATCACTTACTATACTATTAAATTTGACAGAAAAAAATCCATGATAAAATAGTTTAAAAGACAGTAATTATTTCTAATCTTAATCAAGTGAATTAAATATCTATTCAAATGATGCTACTTTTTCAATTTAAGTGATTGATATCCATTATATTACAATGTGTGAAACTATTAAGCATACTATTATCCCTGGGAAACCTCAACTTGTTTATGAGTCTTCTGTATTTCTAAATGCCATGTAACAATTTATTTATTAATAAAGTATTTGCTCCACATTAGACAGATATATTTTAAAAACTAAATTTTAGCAAAATATGTTTCAATAATTAATTAGCTCAGCATGAAAAGCTTGTTTGGGGAATTGATAATTTCTATACTATATCTAGGGAACTTAAAATGTCCTCATAATCTATTTTATTTTTCTTAAATATTTTAAAAGGACTAAAATAACATATTTATACAAGCATACAATTGGCCTAGTTTTAATTGAATATATTTTAGTTAATTTACACAGTATACAATCATCATTGCAATCTAGTTTAAATATATTTCCACCATGACCAAATATTCCCTTATATCAGTTTATCTAAATGACTAAAGTATTAGCCTTTATGAAATTATTATGCATAACTTCAATGCTTTCTAATTTGTTGAGACTTGTTTATGAATCAGTCTGGGGTCAATTTGTTCATGTATCATACTGTGTATAATGTTAACATTGTGAAATTTGTTGACACTTGTTTTATGGTCTAGCAAAAATAATCCTTTGGGTAAATGATCTATGTTCACTTGAAGTAACTATGGATATTCTGGAACATTCATCTGTCAGTTTTGTACCACTTCTTTCACAGTAAATTTGACTTTTTTTTTCTGGGTAGTTTTGTTATAGGACTCCAGGGCAGGAGGAATAGGGAAACTGAGACATGAAAGTTAGAACAAGGCTAAACAGTATGGGCAATTTACAGCCAGCTTGTAACTAACCATTATCTTCCCTAGCCAAGGACACAGAGCAAATGGTTAAAAACCTCCACAGTGAAAGAATGCAGAAAATGAGGAGAAAAAGGGAAAGAAAAAAAGATGGCAGTTTTATTCCCCTAAGCAGAGAAGCCAGCAGTCTCAAGGCTTAGCAAGATAAAGTTGTCAGGTGCTTCTCATGAATTCTGGGAAGGCCACAACACAGTTTAAAAAAAATGATCTTCAGAATTAATCTGTACCAAATAGTCAACAGAGGAATTTTGAGACCTATAGACAGGAGCATATATAATGCCTTGGACCCCCACCCAACTTGCTCTTCAGGTTAGCTGAGGGCCCGTCTGTGATTCATAAGCCAGATGTATAGGTTTACTTGCTTGCTTTGCTTCTTCAGTAAAGGTACATGCTTTAATAAATTGGTTTTTCACAATGCAGTCAAGGTCTCTCATATAAACTCATTTATATGAGAAGACGAGGATCAAGGTTAGGGACAGCCCTTGACCCCTGACTCAGGGGGCTGTCTGGAAACACCTCTGATGTTGGTGAGAGGTGCCTATTATGGTTTTAATATGATGTTTTTGATTTCTGGTTGTCTTGCTATAATATGTCTTGATATTTTGTAATTATTTGGTTTATGACTGGAAGACTATCATTTTTCCATAGATTAATCACCACACCAATCAATTCCACCATATTAACATAAGTGGTATTAGATTCAGTTGGACTATATGATTCATAAAAACAATGGCTTCCTCTGATACCACATGCACTTAGCTTTAGTGAGGATAAAGGAGAGGAAACAGAAAAGAATGTCCAGTAACAGCATAGCAACAACCCTTGTCTCACATGCATTGCATCTGATGTCCCAGTCATTTCATATTATATGTGGGTATCCACAAGACAAGAAGCTGGGTGTTTGTAGACAATCTGAGCTCCAGAAAGCTACCCACTATGGGATTCCTTTGGCTTAAACACATAACCCACGAAGGGAAATGTGACTCACTTCCATTCCCCAGGCAAACTGCATCTCATCATTCTGTTACTCATTATTCAACAAACAATATCAACAAAGATTCCACCTGGGTTTGGCACATAATGTTTGGTCAGCTTCTCCGTTGTCTGAATAAAGTAGGTTTAGGTCAGCTCCGAGTAATTCCATGAGTAAAAATTATGCAAAGTATCCAAACATGGTCAAAAGCTTCACACATCTTGATGCTATAGTAAAAATCTTAGAATTTTCTTTTAATATTTTTCTTCCAGTTTACCCAAACCCTGATCCTTAATACCAGTTTATCCTTGCTACAATTTATGAGACATTAGAAAAAAATTCTTAGGGAAAAAACTTTAATAAATTTAGAATTTCCTCCTTAAACACATTTAACATGATCATACCTCTGGTAAGTTTCATACAGTCCTTTACAACTGTACTATTTTTCATATTTTACCTACTATTATTTGCAAATTACTTGTCCAAAGCTCAATTATTTCTTCATCTTTCTATTACTAGTCTCTGTGTATTTTACATAAATTTGAATTTTATTTAAACTGCATTTGGAGATAGTTTTCCATAAACTTTTGTTCTTAGTTAAATATATATTTGAACCACAGACACTTTTATTATCCTATAGAGTTATTAAAAAAATATTAATCTGAAGATCAGCATACCATATATTTGTTAATATTAATGTCATTATTTTATTTCTTCTTGAAAATAAAAACAATCAAAATGCCTTTACCATAGACTATACACTTCCTAACTTAGAGTCCTTAGAGACCAGTGCTCTGCAAACTCTAAGTTCCATCTTATCTTGGGTTATAATCATGAACAACCTATAAAAGACGTGTTTCCTTTGACACAGGTTTCCAAATGTCCCCCGTGAAAGCCACTCATTTGCCTCCCATCGAGTCAACATGGTATCGATCATAAGCTAACTGTTCCAATGAACTGTATTAGAGTAAATATAAGTTCCATCTTAATTTCAGGTACAAATGGTTAAGAAGATGCATTCGTAAGTAGCACAATTGATAGCGATGCTTGGATCATATAAGCAGATCATAGGATCTCCATAATTGACCTCACTATCCTGAGCCTCCAGCACCCCAACCATGTCCTTTAAAACATCAGAGCAGAATTAACACGTTAGAATATTTTTTTAATGAAGGCATAGACTTTCTCCAAGATTTTCAGTGAGCTTACTGCAATATTATATTTTAAATAGTTGCATTTAGCTTCATCGATTTTCTAGGTTGACTAGTAAACATGACCATTTTACTAGATCTGAATAACATAAGGGCCTCCATCTAGGACTTAACTTCTCATCATCATGCCCAAACGTCCAGAAAATAAATTTCCTTTAGTATCTACGCATTTGCTTTAATTCCCAAGATCCTTAGTTAAGGCCCTCTTATGAATTGGTGCCAGTGTTGATTAAGCTACTACAATTGCTGTGTCCTTATAATACTTGTGGCATTGAAGCAATTTAAGTATAATGTATTTGCCTATTAGAACAGTGTCCCCAGGAAATGTGTTGTCCTTCATACCTAGGAAATTGCCTGAACAGAATGTCATTCTGATTCACAGCAACACATATATCAGATATCATATGCCAGTCAGAGTAAATCCAGTCAAGCTTCAAAGGAAGATTTATCTGCAGGCTGAATAATAACCAATATTATAAATATAATATAAAAAATGCAACCCAATGAAAATTTCCACATTGATATAGTCAAGTGGAATATAACAGGATACAGATTTATGTCTTTCCTTCAAATCATCAAAGTATACTTGTCAGGTAAATTTCATAGTTTGAATTCATTCAGTTCTTCTCAGAGGATAACAAATCAGGGGTGTCTTTGAGACCTGGCCATGAATTGGCACTGTAATTGAGAGAAACAACTCTGAATATTATCTTATTCCGATATGAATTCTTTGAAGAGAGTAATGGTATCCTTTCTCTGCATCATTACCCATTCATGAGATTTATTACTTTCTGGGAAAATTTCCCCTCATTTTCCATTTAATACCTGTCATTATACAGATTTGACATTCTTATTGAGCCATCCATACTGGCTACCCACAGGGTGAGTTTTAAGAATAGAGTTAATGTCCCTGGCTGGGTGGTTCAGTTGATTGGAGGATTGTTTCTATATGTGAAGGATGAGAATTTGATTCCTGGTCAGGGCACATACATGATTTAACCAACGAATGCATAAATAAGTGGAACAACAAATTGATGTTTCTCTCTCTCTCTCTCTCCCTCTCTTCCTCTCTCTCTAAAAGAATAATTTTTTAAAAAGAATAGGCTTACCAGAGTTTCCTTTTTGTTTGGTCTCTGGAAGTAGTATTTTTAGAAAAATAAAATACAATGGGTGTATATTTCACCACTGAAAATTTGGGTGTATATATCATCAGTTCTAGTTTTGGCTCAGAAAGGGAAGTCACGCTCCAGCCTACTATTAGCTTATTCTGAGGAATTAAAATACTGTCCTGAGCAGAAGTCTCTTTCTGCCAGATTAACAATTGCAGTCCCAAGCTGGTGTAACTGAATCAGCAAGGTGATTCAGTAAGAGAAATGGAGAATTTTATGATCCCAAAATTCCACCAACAAATACGAAATCATTCAAAAAATTCTCCACTTACTACTCCTCAGATTCCACATACTCATGCAGTTGAAGCACATGTACTGCATTCCTCACTATCTTCTGTGCTAGTTACTATGGCTATGTAGCCAATATCTTCAAAGTTTACCTGAAAACTGTGAAAACATTACCTCAGCATAAACATAATCATCTATTATCTCCTAGATAACATGGGTTAAGAATTAAGAAAACCCACGGTGGGATAGCTTGTTTTTGTTCCATGATATCTTGGGTCTCAGAGGGAAGACTCTAGGTCTAGAGACTGAAGGCTCACTAATCCACATGTTTGAAGGTAGGTATGGGTTGACAGTGGGGAAAACATCTTTTAAATAATTAGCTGGGATTATCCATGTGGACTCCATGACAGGATGGTGGTTGGGTTCCACAGGAAATTACCCTTAGAAATAGGAAGGTAGAAGCTATATCCTTTTATGACTTATCTTCAATAGGCACATAGTACCTTTTTTGACATATTCTAGGGGTCTAAAAGTCTATAAGGTGAAGTCGGATACAATGGGAGGGAATAGATCCTACCTCTCAGTGAAAGGAGTATCAGTAACAGCAAAGTAGAACCTGTGAGATGGAAGAGAGAGAGGAGATCAGAGTATTGTGGAAATCAGTGAAAAGTCTAAAACATGGTTAATTTGAATGTAGAATTGTGAGGAGAAAACTGAAAGCTAATATTTGAAAAGATAATGGATATATATTTCCAAAATATAATGAAAGATAGAAGAAGGGATGGGATAAGCTAACTTGATAGTCTTTCCTCTAGGGTCCGGAATACCTAAGAATTTGATTTTTTGTCAAATCCACCTTACAACATTAACTCAAGGAAATATTAAGAAATTGATCTAGTGGATCAATGATAAATGAAAATACAGCCCAAAGCTATGTAATGAGCTAAGCATCTGTAGCTCATTGTCAACATTGTTTATTAAGTAATAATTAACTGGATATGAAGAAATGCTGCTGAATTAAAAAATTGACATTAGTTGTTTATTCCTTGAGAATCATGGAACTAGTCACATAGTCAAGAGGACAATATGACCAGCTAAGGGCAATTACTGAAGGGAAACCATAGCTTCTCTGGGCTGATCTCTTTCTCAGTCACATTCATTTCTCATCAAGATTGCAAAATATCTGGGCCTTTGGAAATGGTGACACGAAGGCATAGACTTTAGTTATGCTATGTTGGTTTTCTCACTCTCAGAAAAAAAGAGTATCTTCTTTTAGCTTTAAGGTAAATACACTTGATATAAAGAGAAGCCTATTTTTTTATCATGAATCTGAATGTCATTTCAAACACATAACCACGTATGCTTAAAAATCAGAAATGACATTGCAGGATAGGTTATAAAACAGAAGGAGGGGGACAAAGAAGGTAAGAAATGGCTATGAAATATCATTTTTTGATTTCTACCAATTTCTTAAGTGATATTACATCCACTGATACAGAAAGGCAAAGTAAACAAAATCAAACAAAGAATAAGTTGAGACATATTTGAAACTGTGGCAGGAAGAATAATGTCACTCCCTAGATGCCATATCTTAATCTCCTAAATCTATGTATATGTTACCTTATATGGCAGAGTAATCTGCATATATGATTAAATTAAGGGCCTTGAAATTTTCCTGGATTATTTGAATAGACACAATGTAATCACAAGTGTCCTTATCAGAGGATGCAAGAGGGTCAAAATCAGAGAAATAAATATGATGACTAAAGCAGAAGTTAGTTAGTTAACCATGGAATTCAGGCAGCCTCAAGAAACTGGGAAAGGGCCTGGCCAGTGTGGCTCAGTAGTGGAGTGTGAGCCTATGAATCAGGAGGTCATGGTTCGATTCCCTGTCAGGGAAGCACATGCCTGGGCTTCAGGCTTGATCCCCAGTAGAGAGCATGAAGGAGGCAGCCAATCAATGATTCTCTCTCATCATTGATGTTATTTCTATCTCTCTCTCCCTCTCCCTTCCTCTCTGAGATCAACAAAAATATTTTTAAAAAATAACTTTAAAAAAGAAATAGGAAAAGGGAAGTAAATAGATTTCCATCTACAGCTTCCAAGAGTACAGTTCTGCCAATACACTACTTCTAGCCCTGTAAGACCTATATTTATCCTCTGATTTCATACTTGTGATAATAAAGTTATATTGCTTTAAGTCACTAAGTTTATTATTATTACAATAATAACAGCAGTTGTAGGTGCTTGCAACATAAGATGAAATAGTCAACGATGAGTAAAGAGGCAAGTCCAATAATAGGCCTTTAATCTAATGGAATAAACAATGTGAGTAGCAATGACTCCATTCATGGACCCGTCATTTAACTCTACTCTTAAAAGAACAAGAGAACATATTGAAATCTAATCTAATTGACTACCGTGCAAATATTTTCTCTAATGGTATTAATAATAATTGAGTCATTAAAACAACAACAAAAAAACAGTTGACACAAAAATAATGATAATAGTGATAATAAGAAAGAGCTAAACTGAGGAGCAACACATGATGATGGAGAAATTAAAAGAAGATTTATGTGATTGCTGTAAGAAGCTGTTGGGAACTGGATTGGGGGAAATGTTGCCACCTGGATGGAGGAAACCAGTCTCTGGCCAGGTAACCCAGCAGTGAAAAGACCCTGTCAAATATGTTCCCTTTATTCCATCTTGGATACATTTAATACAATATTGTAAAAGAACATTAGAAGATATTAGACTAAGATTCTAAATAAACTCAATATTTTAATGTGATAGTGGTGGAGAATGAATAATTTGAGGGTTAGTGTCCTTTCACCAATCTCCAGTTAGGGTTCCAAAACTAAATACTAAATAACCTAGAATGGAAAACAAAAGTTTTGGGCAGGGGGGTGGATATATATTGATGACAATATATTAGAAACAAGGGAATTCCATCAGATTACTAACATTGAAATAGATATAGAGGGTAAATCTAAACTATGGCAGTAGTCACCAGCATTACGGTCAAACTATAGATCACCTTGTGCCATAGTATAGTAGTATCACCTGTACCAGATGAATAATTGGATTGAATGAGGCTAAAATTGGAACAGTTTGCCATTGATGCTTATAGTTGGATATTCGGCAAGTCTGAAATTTGTTTTTTCATTATGCTAAACAAAAAATTTTCTAATAATTGAAACCAGAAATTTTTTTATTCAATGAAAGAATGGCATAAGTAAACAAAGGAAACTCAAAACATTTCTACTCACTGCCCTCTGAGAAAACTAGATGGTTCCTGAAAAGTAAATGCTCACATTATGGCTCAAATTAAGTAGTTCTAATAGCATCTGCTGCTGGGTATGATGACAGGTTAAAGTATAAAATTCATTATTAGTCTGTCACCAAATCGGCTAAGGTTTTGTTTTTTTTTTCATGTCCTATTTTAATTTTGAAGAAAGCCAAACACATATTCTTTCCTTTCTTTTTCTTTCTTTTTTATTTTTTTGGAAACAGCTGAAGAGTTCATTCATTGTTTATTCATTGTTCTTCTCATAGGGGTTTGAATTTTACAGAGTACTATTATAATCTGATGATTACTGTAAAATTATATATGTATTTGGTCTCCACCACAGTTCCTTGCACAGAGCTCCTATAACACTTGGAATTTCCTGTGAAGGGAGCAGTAAATGTGTCTATTGTTAGGTTAATGGGGTGAATTTGTGGAAAGCAACCAGTTCCCATTGGAGCCAACCTTGCGACTAGTGGGGTTGCAACATTCAGTGCCACCCCCTGACTTCCAGTGAGGAGAGAGGGGCCTGAGATTGAGTTCAGTCACCAGTGGCCAATGATTGAGCCAACCATGCGTATGTAATGAAGCCAACCTAAAAATCTCAAAGAACAGTGTTCAGAAAGCTTCCAGGTAGGTGAGTACATGGAGATTCAGGGAGAATGGCGTACTTGGGGAGGGCACGGAAGCCTTTCCCATACCTTGCCATATTCACCTCTTCCATCTGGCTGTTCCAGTTACATCCTTTCATAAAACTGTAAGTAAAATGTTTATCTGAATTATGTGAGCTACTCTAGCAAATTAATCAACACAAGGAGGGGGTCAGGGGAACCTCTGATTTATAGCCAATCAGTCAGAAGAACACGTAACCTAGGCTTGTGATTGGCCTCTGAAGTAGAGGGAATTGTCATAGGGCTTAACTCTGTGGATCTGAGAAGGAATTTACTTGCTGAGATGAATTAGATGGACTCCTCATGGTCAACCAAGGGTCAAATTTTATAAATAATAAGAACCTAGTATCCATTTGCTGCAGAGGCTTCTCATTTACATATACTCTGTATACTGGAAAGAAACCTCAGCCTGAACTCTGGGTTTCCCTCACTCTTCCCTACTTGTTCATGCTATCTGAGTCAACCACTGCAGAGAAACCTTGGTTTCGTCTTTTTACTAACAAACTGAGAACTACTTTGTCTAATCAGAACTGTACAATTTGGATACTTCATTTACATTAAACAGTTTTAATTGAGATCTTGGGCAGGAACTTTTATTTTTTTTCCTTTTATTGATTAAGGTATTACAAGTGTGTCCTTATACTCCCCCCCATTGTCCTCCCATCTCCCCACTCATGCCCTCACTCCCTGGTGTCTGTATCCATTGGTTATGCTTATATGCATACAAGTCCTAAAGGGAGCCTTACCTTTGTCTCAGTGGGAAAAAAAATAGGTTGCTACCTGAATCTGTGTTTCCTGGAGTGCAACTTATTTTACTCAAATAAATACTTTTTATTCTTTATCATGGTATAAAATTAATTTTGGTTTACAGTGCTCAACCTGTGGAATCTGATATTATCTCTGGGTAGATAGTGTCAGAATTGAGTTGAATTGCAGGGCAACATTAATTACATTATAGCACTGACTTTCAGAAACGTTGGGATTGTGCCCCCATGTGCTTCTTTAAATCCATACAAACATTTCACTGGAGGCAATGTGGGGGGAAATTGTGCCAAAAATTTTTCTACACCTCTAATATAGATCCATCAGTTAAACTGAGAATTGGAATGAGGAAATAAAACATCTGGTAACAAAAATGCATCTGAAGATTAGCATATTATATTTTGCAAACATGATCTCTGTCTCTCTTTTTCTATGCCTATGCTTCCCTTTGAATACTTTAAAATGATCTACCTTTCAGTTGATCACTCTTTTTATTTATTCTTTTTGCTTTGTATAATCTACTGCTCAATTCATCTTAGAGTATTTAATTTCATATGTTAGAGAATATTTACATTTTTTCTTTTGATTTATAGTCAAGTAGCCCATTTTGTGTGTGGGTGGGTAGTAGTAGTAGTAATAGTAGTGGAAGATTTACAGTTGTGAGTCCACAAAACATACATTTTATTTTTGTATTATTATTTATTAATTATTCAACTGTAAATCTACTTTTACCTACCTCTGTCTATGTGTGCTCAGTAAAGTCTAGCAATGCTAAACATTTTGAAGAAAAAAAATTAGAATCTCTAGATGTCATCTTCATTTAGAAATGATTACGCTTGTCAAGCTGGTGTGCTCAGTGGTTGAGCACCAATTTATGAACCAGGAGGTCACAGTTTGATTCCCAGTCAGGGCATGAGCCTGTGTTGCTGGCTCAATCCCCAGGGTAGGGTATGCAGGAGGCAGCCAATCAATGATTCCCTCTCATCATTGATGTTTCTATCTCTCTCTCCCTCTCCCTTCCTTTCTAAAATTAATATATTAAAGAAATGATTACCCTTTCCTCCTTCCAGGCAAATGTGAAGATACCCTTCCCTATTAGTTATAAGTTGAATTGAGTTGAGGCTGTAAATGAAGGTTTACCATAGATTTGTCCTTGAGTTTTAAGAGTTTTCAACTATAATTCTCTTTTGTATTGTCTAACTATTGCTCTAGCAGTTTTAAACTTTATTTGTCTAATAAAGCATTCAACAATATTCTTTATGTTTGTCAGAGATCTTTCGCCAATGATTTTAGTCATGAATTTCAGGTGACCCCAGTATTTAGTTAATGTATAAGAGGGAAACCAGTCATGTCTCTGAAGTCCTCATGTCCCCATCAGAAATTCTTCTGGCATCTTTTTGGGCTATAGACTGGATCTTCAGCCTCCTAATCAGAAGTAGTAAATTCTCTGAGAGAAGAAGAAACTGGGGGAACTAAGTTACCACGTCAAGACTTTGTCTCTCTGCCCCTATAATTTTTATTGGAATAATTAGCTTTTGTTAACTTGAAATAGATCATAAATATGGTTTGATGGTCTTGCTAGTTATTTTAGGTAGAAGCACTAATTGGCCAGATGGCAGATAGTATATCACGAAAAGAAGAAATGATCAGAGCACAGTTTAACTAGACTCCTTCATATGAGGGAAAGCAAAAGTCATTATTAGATTCCCTTGTTAGAGCTCAACATCATATTTATATATAAAAATACATAACAAAATATCAAATTGTATAGGCTAGACATGAATTCCATCTTAAGTTTTAATTACTCATGCTTGATTAAGTGTAATCAAGCATGAGTAATTAAAACACTTTCTCAGCTTGATCCCATCTAATAGCCACAGGACCAAATGTCCAGCTTTTTTGAAAAGTAAACCATATTGAGATAGAATTGGGCCATAGTACTGCATTGTGATATTCTGGGCCTTGATCATATTCACAGTGTTGGCCTGGCAATAAGAAAGGTTCAGTCACATCTTCTGACTGAAAGTGGAACATACAAAAATCCCAGTGTGAGCTATTATCTGATCCATTATGATGGCAGGTATTTCTATTAAAAGTTGATTTGTAGGCTGATTTGGAAATTGTCAAATTAGGTTATTTCAGCATGTTATCCAAAAGTGTCTTGGACAACTGGAAATTATAAGCATAATTATTATCATAAGGAGATAAATTTTCTTTGTCTGAATTCTATTCTTGGCTATCCTAGTTGGTGAATATTGAGATTAGTGTGATCTCTTTACCAACAAATAGAACATTTTATGTATTCGTAAAAAGGTAAAAAAAAACAATGACTATTAAATGATCAGGTTATTCATTCAATAGCAATTCAGATCATATAAACCAGATAAATCATAATTCAGTAATAAACTTTAATATTTCCTAGTGTAAATAAAAATTCCTAAAAATTATCACTTTAATTAATAAACATGTGGCTATCAGTTCCCTTAGTAAATATGTGTACAGGAAACCCAATTACATATTTCTTCTTAGTTTTACATTCTAGAATATCAGTACCTATTCATTGTGGGTTTTTTTATTTGTTTTGATAATATAGGGCACTTCAACAGATTACTGTAATAAGCATATAAAAAGATGTACTTATAAATGTAGCTAATTGATAAAAATTTTATGTAAAGAACATATCTGTTGACATCTTGCTGCTTTATTTGTTCCAAAGAAAAAATTCTAGACTGCAAAGATCATATCCAGTTATGAACAAGAAAACAATTTATATTAATTACCTCTCAAGTACTATTTCTAAGATATATAACATGGTCTCTATATATGAAATCAATATACTTAAAAAAAATCTTCCCTCTTTTGTTGATTAACTTAATATGATTTTTTACCTATTTTTTAGATTGGCATAATTGATTCCCAGATTATTATGAAGTTGTGTTAATATACAACACTCGTTATAATAATCAGTTAGTAATCACTCATGGATCCCTTGAATCCACTATTGTTTTCCATTGTCAGAAACTACAGCTTTCTCTAGAATATGAGTGCAGGAAGAGGAGGGGAATGGGATTTTCATTCCAGAATGTGTAGTTTCTTTATATAAAGGTACAGGGAAAAAATGAGGAGCAGATTATGTTATTGCAGAAGGTTTTTCCCGTACACTAAATTCAAACAAGTAAGTCCAAAATATGGCAATTTATCTAACACAGAGACTGTCCAAAAGATAATAACATGATTTAACACTTCAACTGAGGCCAAAAAGAGTATTCAGTTCACTAAATTAAACAGTAATATGCTAAATTATCATAAGAAAACCTCTGTTATGGAATTAAAAAGAAAAGATATATGAATAGAAAAAAATGAGATTAGTAAAGTTGAATGGTTTCTGGTTGCAAGTAAAAGAAAAACGGATTGACTAAGTATAATAAAGATGTATTGTTTAGAACACAGACCTTTTAATAAGGATAATGAGACTTTTTTATTACAAAAAGTTTTTTGAATTCTTTAAAACTTAAAACAAAAACTAACAAACAAAAACACACTTGCATGGTTAGCTACACCCTGAAGGAAATTCACAATGATCAGGACTATTTGCCTTCCTTGGTGAAGGCTTTGAGAACTGAAGACCAAAAGGATGCTCAGATTGGGGAAACAGAGGCCAAGAGAGATGCTAAGATTCGTGAGCCAAAGGCAAGTAGGAAAAGGTGTCTGCTGGTACTGGCCAAGGCGCAGTAGGACTGCGAGCTGATGAAGGCCGTGTATGAATTCACGGTCAACAGCCATAGAGCATAGGATGACCTGGTCTATGAATTTCAGGTGGCTAAGACTAAGCAAGAGATCGAGGAGCAGTGGGTACAGGTCAGGTGGTGGAGCAGAGCTAGCAGGTGGCAGTGCAGGAGCTGGAAATAGAGAAGAGCTGGAGGCCAGTGTTTGGAAGCCTGTGGAAGCCGAGCACTACAGGCTGGAGTGCCTAGCAAGGCCAAGAAGTCCGGGATGAATATGTAGGCAGAGGCAGAAACTGAGTCTGTGTGGCTCTGTGAAGAGGTTAAGGCCTTTTCAGTAGTGGCTGGAGGCCAGGGCTGATGTTGAGCAGATGACCAAGGGGGCAGAAGCCTTCCATCTGTACCAGGAGTTTGCTCAGCAATTCTGCTGTTAGAGAAGCTCCCAGGTAGCAGAGGAGTTTAATGGTCTCTTGATCCTGGATAAGACTGCACTAGTGTCCAATGGACGTGAGGCAGTGAGGGGGGCCAAGGTGAGGGGAGGATGAATTGGACATCTTGAGCTGCCTGCAGGAGAGCACGGAGGGACACACAGGCCTCAGCATCTCCCAAGTGAATCATCAAACTTCACCAACAGCCTGAGCTCACAGTCTTCTTTGATCCCTAGCCTCATGGCTCAAGGTAGCTGAATGGTCTCCAGACTGCATACACTTCAGCTGGGCTCCCTGAGCATGCTCTTTGACAGTGGGTATATTACCAGGACTGCCAGGCCAGGGGTCTCATGCCAGCCTTCTGATTATCCCACCCCATTCCAACTTTGTAAACTGACTTCCTGATTTAAATAGACTATTTCTTTTTTTCTTCTTTATGTTATTTTTCCCCATCAATACTTATCCCCCCACACCCGCTTCTCCCTCCACCCACCCCACCCCAAAATCACCACACTGTTGTTCGTGTCCATGAGCACTTTCTCTTTTTTTTCTTTTTTGCTCAGTCCTCTACCCCCCTGTAGGAACCATGCCAGGCCCTGCATAATCAAGGCCAATGGGAGCACAAAGGCCTTGTTATCAATACAGCAAGCAAGTGCTCTAACCAGAAATCAAACCATAGGTTCATAGGTTGATGCCCAACCACTGAGCCATGGCGGCTGGGCAACATTTTTGGATATATATTCTTTATAAAGAGAGCTCCCTTTTATGGCTCAGTGGTTTGGTATCAACCTATGAACCAGGTCATGGTTCAATTTCTGGTCAGGGCACATGCCTGGGTTGTGGGCTCCATCCCCAGTGGGAGGCAAGCAGGAGGCAGCCAATCAATGGTTATCTCTCATCATTGGTGTTTCTATCTCCCTCTCCCTTCCTATCTGAAATCAATATGATCAATAAAAGTATATGTTAAAAATGTTATGCTATATTATAAGTAATGGTAAAATATTGACAGCTTTAGCCTGACAGTGAAAACAGATAAGGGTACACACTATCACCATTAGTATTCAACATTATAATGGAAATTCAAGTGGGAGCAAAAACTGATGTTGAAAGATTGGAAAGAAAAAGTAAAACTGTCATCTCTATATGTAAGTGTAAAAATTTTAAAATAATTTACAGGCAAAATAGTGTAACATAAATAAACATAGCAAGGTCACTAAATGTAAGGTGTTCATTAAAATAAGCAATTGTAATTCTTTGTGTTACAAGCAAATTTATAGAAAATAAAATGAAAAATGATCACTTCAATAACATGAATAACAGAATACATGTATTGATGAATTTATTTAAAATATATAATACATCTTCATAGAAATTTATGAAAGAAAATTAAGATCTAAAAAAAGAAGAGATACCCAATGTTATTTTATTGGAAGATTCAATATTATAAATATGTCAACTCACCACAAAATTAAGGATTCTATGTAACTATAGTCAAATATCAGGATTTTTTGCTTTCTTTTATTTTTTTTAAAGAATGGATTTTTAAATTTGAAAACTATTATGTAAAACCAAATGGCCTAAAGTATTCAAGAGAATCTTAAGACGAACAGAGATGGAGGACTATTATATATCAGTACATTTTATATTTAATGTAATTTAAAAAGTAGAGTGTAGTTGGAATAGAACACAATGGAAAAGCCAAAATTAGATAAATGCATTCATGGTCATTTGTTTTATCACAAAGTTTATACTGTGAAGCAACTGAGTAAGGGTTTTTTTCAATAAATTAGGCAGCATTAATTTTGTGTACATATAGAAGAAAATAAAATATAATACCTATTTGAAATCATTCACAAAAATAAATTCTACATAAAATGTAAAACAACAAATATACTAAAATCAATATAAGATAATATGAAAATGGTTTTGGATTAGGAAAAACTTCTTCAAAGGATATAAGAAGAATTGTGTTTATATTAAAAAAAAAGAATAGGGACCATTACGAAGGTGATAAGAAGAATGTATTTGCCAATATATGTCACCAATTAATTAAAGAGTCTATTCAGAATATATGTTAAGAACGTCACACCAATTTGAAAAACCAACGTCAAGACATAAGATTGGGTAAGAGCCAACAAGATATAGTACAGGAGGATATCAAAATGGCCAATTAGCATGTAAAAATATGTTCCCGTTATTTAATAGAAAACACAGCAAAAACTGTACAGTATTTTTTCAATATATGATTAATTATAGCAAAAAGCAAGATTATCATTTTCATAAATGCCCACTTTTTAAAATGTTATCTACACTAATAAAAGAGAAAAATGGTAATTGGCGTACGACCGCTACCCTTCCCATTGGCTAATCAGCATATCCTTATGCAAATTAACTGTCAGCCAAGATGGCGGCCGGCAGCCAGGCAGCTGGAAGCGAACATGAGGCTTGCTTGCTCCCGTGACTGCAGACTCCAATGTTCCCCGCCTGCCTTGCAGGCCTCTGAGCTGGCAGTTTGAAACTTTGTAACAAATATAGCCGGGATCTCAGAGCTGGAGTTATACATTGTTTCAATTATAGAACGGCAAACAAACCAGCAGCGGAAGCCTCAGAGGTGGAGCCAGAGCTAAAGCTGGCCCAGAAGAAAAAAAAGAAAAAGAAAAAAAGGAGCGGTTGGGAGCTTCAGTCAAAACCGCCAGCCTGAAAGCAGCCCTCAGCCCCTCACCCAGACTGGCCAGGCACCCCAGTGGGGACCCCCACCCTGAAGGGTGTGTGACCAGCTGCAAACAGCCATCATCCCCTCATCCAGGCTGGCCAGGCACCCCAGTGGGAACCCCCACCCTGATCCAGGACACCCTTCAGGGCAAACCAGCCGGCCCCCAGGCCTCTATCCTATACAGTAAAAGGGCAATATGCCTCCCAGCACCGGGATCAGCGGAGCCGAGAGGTCTCCTGGCACCAGATCAGCATGACAGGGTGCAGCGCCCAAACCCCCTGATCGCCCTGCAGCTCTGTGTGTGACAGGGTGTGGCATCCCAACCTCCTGATCGGCCCTGCTCTGTGTGTGACAGGGGGCGGTGCCCTAACTCCCCTATCGGCCCTACTCTGTGCGTGACGGGGGAGCTCCCCAACCCCCTGATGGGCCCTGCTCTGTGCGTGATGGGGGGGCAGTGCCCCAACCCCCTGATTGGCCCTGCTCTGTGAGTGACAGGGGGCAGCGCCCCAACCCCCTGATTGGCCCTGCTCTGTGCGTGACAGGGGGTGGTGCCGCAACCTCCCCATTGACCCTGCCTTGAGTATGATAGGGGGCGGTGCCCCAACCCCCCAATCAGCCCTACCCTGAGCGTGACTGAGGGTGGCATCGCAACCTCCCAATCCGCCCTGCTCTGTGCATGACAGGGGGCGGCGCCCCAACTCCCCAATCAGCCCTGCTCTGAGCCCGACCAGGGGCTGCACCTAGGGATTGGACCTGCCCTCTGCCACCCAGGAGCAGGCCTAAGCCAGCAGGTCGTTATCTCCCGAGGGGTCCCAGACTGCGAGAGGGCACAGGCTGGGCTGAGGGACCCCCCCTTTCCCCCCGAGTGCACAAATTTTTGTGCACCGGGTCTCTAGCATTTATATAAATATAGTAAGACAGCTCTTTAGAATACATGATTATATGTATAAATACAAGTTTGTGTGATTGTATCAAATCCATTTTTCTAAATTTCACATATCTAATATTGGCACTAATTTCTTTTTTCTTACTTGGGCTAGAAGATAAGTAATTATATTTCATTCTCAGTGATCACAATGAAAACAATCACCAACTCTTGTCTCCTTAGATATAGCACAATTGCATTTCCTCCTACTATATCTTTTATGCTTCATGTCCTCAAAGAATCTTTTGTTTAAATCTAATTTTGTCAATGAGCTCCCTAGCTGACCTTAATGCCTTTTTAAAATTATAATGAATAGCAGAATATCTCATAGTGATGCAAAAATCATCGGTTCGGCATGAGAATTGGTCTTGTCGGGCATATGTGGCAAGATTAACTAGTTATGCTGACGATATGACCTGCTCCCCCAACTGTAATGATGCATCATGATACATTTCATTTTCCCATGACTCGAAGGGTCAGCTTATTTTTCTAAGTCAGGAATTCAGAAGAAGAATGCTTATCTTGACAAGTCCTTGCACAAACTCTGTAACAGGAAAGAGGTGGATATAGAGAATTACACACTTGACCCCAGCAGCTTCTAAACAGTGCCAGGGGTTACTTTCACTCACAGGCCAATGATCAAGCAAGTAATATGGCCACATCAAACTTTAAAGTATGTGGGTAGTGCAATCTTGTGTGGCTGTAAGTAGGAGCTTGAGCATACTAGCATTTGTGGGAGTCTTAATTATTACAATATGCAGATTTCTTAAATTTGAGCCTATGAGTAATATATGCTAAGTCTTGCAATTTCCTAAAGTGTATTCATCATATTTTTTTAATATGTTTTAAAGAGTGGACACAAAATCATCATATGATTTTGAAAGGGTTCTGTGGCCCTGGCCAGCATGGCTCAGTTGGTTGGCCATCGTCCCATGCACAGAAATGTTGCTGGTTTGATTCCCCAGTCAGGGCACACACCCAGGTTGCAAGCTCAGTTCCTGGTAGAGGGCATGCAAGAGGCAGCCCATTATTGTTTCTCTCTCCCTCTTTCCCTTTATTTCTCTCTAAACATCAATATAAATATTTTTTAAATAAAGAGTGCTGTATACTTCATATACATTTTTTATTAAATTTATTGGGTGACATTGGTCAACATGATCATATAGGTTTCAAGTGTGGGTTGGTTTCTATGTTACAAGATCTGTATATTGCACCATGTGCCTACCACCCAAAGTCAAATCTTCTCTCATCACCATATATTATATATATATTTAAAAATATATCTTCTAAAGGCTTATAACTATGAGAAACAATTTGTTGTTGTTTTTTTTAATTCTAGGTACAGTTATAATTTATCTAGTAGTATACCACAAACAAAGAGTATTATTTGTTTCAATTTGTCTACTTGGGCTATTATCATATTAAAGAAATAAAGATATTTAGGATGCTGTGTTGCAAAATACCTGAATTGCCATAGTAATATATTCAGTATTAAAATGATAACTTCTAGATCCACTTGCAATAGTAAAATAATTCCTTATATGAAGATTTTTTATCCTCTTCAATCTTCTAGATAATTAAAAAATAATTATGTCAACTGGCCGGTGTAGCTCAGTTGGTTGAGTGTTGTCTCATGCACCAAAAGGTCACCAGTTCAATTCCTGTTCAGGGCACATACATGGGTGGGGGGTTGATCCTTGAGGGGAGTGTGTAGGAGGCAGCCATTCCATTTCATTCTCACATTAATGTAAAAATATTTTTTAAATCATATATATATATATACTAGAGGCCCGGTGCACAAAAATTTGTGCACTCGGGGGGAAGGGAGGGTCTCTCAGCCCGGCCTGTGCCCTCGCAGTCTGGGACCCCTCGGGAGATAATGACCTGCTGGCTTAGGCTTGCTCCCCGGTGGCAGAGGACACTCCCAATCCCTAGGTGCAGCCCCTGGTTGGGCTCAGAGCAGGGCTGATTGGGAAGTTGGGGCGTCACCCCCTGTCATGCACAGAGCAGGGCAGATTGGGAGGTTGCGATGCCACCCTCAGTCACGCTCAGGGTAGGGCTGATTGGGGGGTTGGGGCACCGCCCCCTATCACACTCAAGGCAGGGTCCATAGGGAGGTTGCTGCGCCACCCCCTGTGACGTACAGAGCAGGGCCAATCAGGGGGTTGTGGTGCCGCCACTCTCACACTCAGGGCAGGGCCGATGGGGAGGTTATGGCTCTACCCTGTCACACACAGAGCAGGGCCTGTGGGGGGGGGGGGGGGTTGGGGCACCGCACCCTGTCACACACAGAGCCGCAGAGCGATCAGGGGGTTTGGGCGCTGCCCCCTGTCACACTGATCCGGTGCCAGGAGGCCTCGCGGCTCCGCTGATCCTGGTGCTAGGAGGCATATTGCCCTTTTACTATATAGGATAGAGGCCTGGGGGCCAGCTGGTTTGCCCTGAAGGGTGGGGGTCCCCACTGGGGTGCCTGGACAGCCTGGATGAGGTGATGATGGCTGTTTGCAGCTGGTCACACACCCTTCAGGGTGGGGGTCCCCACTGGGGTGCCTCGCCAGTCTGGGTGAAGAGCTGAGGGCTGCTTTCAAGCTGGCAGTTGACTGAAGCTCCCAAACGCTCCTTTTTTTCTTTTATTCTGGGCCAGCTTTAGCTCTGGCTCTAGCTCTGAGGCTTCCGCTGCTGAAAGCAGGTATCTGGTTTGTTTGCCTTCTATAATCGAAACAATGTATAACTCCAGCTCTGAGATCCCGGCCGGCTGAAAGCTGGTTTCTGGGGTTTTGTTTAGCTTCTATATTTGTTACAATGTTTCTTAGAGGTGCAGCTCAGAGGTCAGCAAGTCAGGCGGGGAACGTTGGAGTCTGCAGTCACTGGAGCAAGCAAGCCTCATGTTCGCTTCCAGCTGCCTGGCTGCTGGCCGCCATCTTGGCTGACTGTTAATTTGCATAAGGATATGCTGATTAGCCAATGGGAAGGGTAGCGGTCGTATGCTAATTACCATGTTTCTCTTTTATTAGTGTAGATATATATATATATATATATATATATATATTTACATATATATATATATATATATATATATGGTCCCAAAATTCACGCAAGATTTGCCATGGAATTAAATTGCAAATCTTGGGTGACTTTTGGGACACCCTATATGTGTGTGTGTGTGTGTGTGTGTTTGTGTATTTGTTAGTACATATGATTTTGTGTATGTTGTATTTTGATGATGTAATATAGCTAATAAATATATTTTCGTGTTGTTTTTTTTATTACATTTATTGAGGTAACATTGGTTAATAAAATTATACAGGTTTCAGGTGTACAATTCTGTAGTACATCATCTGTATATTGTATTTTGTGTTCACCAGCCAAAGTCAAGTTTCCTTTCATCGCCATTTATCCCCTCTCATCTGACATTTAAATACCAGATTTTCCACTTGAATTATAGCCCCCTACAGTACCCAGTATGAGAATCAGAAATTGTTGGTACAAGAGAAAACACCTTGGTAGTTCTCTGGGGTCTATTGATTTTCCAGGGTTGGCTGTGTTGATAAAAAGCTTTAAGCTTTATTTCCTTAGTCTCCTTATCCTTAGTCCCAGGTGTTAGATAGACTTTTATTTTCCTTCTCATTTTATATGTGCCTCAAGTTTATCTGTCTATAGCCTGTTGGTTGTTTGCTATGGATTCTGCTAGGCTAACTTTATAAACCTTTTAGACTGAATGGGGATTTGGTCTTAGAAATGTATTTGAGACTGAGTTCCTTATCTGTACACCCATAGATCAGCCTCAAAAGTGCTATGGGAACCTGTTATCATTATTATATCTTGATTATCTAATCATGGTCTAGCCTCTGCCTTATTTTATTTAGGATCCATTTATTTCAGGCACCTTTACTTTCACACTCGTGACCCCTCTAGATGAACTATTAATCTGTATTATTATTGTCCTGGAAATTGAGATATAGATCAATTGTGATTCAGAACTATCAGCATTATATTTTAAAACTTTTTCTTTTTCATATCGTAAAATTTTGAGAATGGAAAATAATTCACTTACATTTGATTGGTAAAAACTAACAAAATACTCAAAAGGAAACAAAATACATGTAATTTATCCTTTATAAAATATAAACAAAACCAACATTGAAAAATATTAAATATCAGTTCATAAAAATCATTTAAATTTAAACATGGTCAAAGATACATATTTTCTATCAAAGTTTTATTTTAGTCAAAGATTTCAAGATGAGCCATTTCATTGACTATAAATAAGAAATATATTTTCTAATACATTCAAATAAGAACGAGGTGAGGCATTGAACCTCATGTAAAGTAACATAATAAATGATAAGTATCTGATTTGCAATGATGTAGCAATATAACTTCTAGTCTATCTTCAAGTGGGTTACATACAAGTTTCCTTCTATCAGAAAGCTTACCATCTGATGTGACAAAGGCATACATAATTGACAAGCTTCTTTTTTTTAGATTTATGAGGAAATTAGAACAGGACACAATGTGTTTCAGAGTAATTTAAATTACATGGGACAGCCAGGTAACAATGGTCATGTAATGTGCCTCTAAAGAAATTACACTGAAAATTATCATTTTAAAAAAGTGGAACAAGACAGGTATCCTATATAATAAAGAGGTAATATGTAAATTGACCATCATACCCGCAAAAGATGGCTGCCTATGACCAGGCCAGCAGGGGCGTTAGTGAGGGACTACCAAATGACTGAACAAGCAGGCTGCCTGGGGCAACCAGGCCAGCAGGGGCGTTAGTGAGGGATGACCAAACGACTGAACAAGCAGGCTGCATGGGGTGACCAGGCTGGCAGGAAGACTGTGAGGGGCGACCAGATGGACAGGGAGGGCAGTTGGGGGTGACCAGATCAGCAGGGGCGGGCAGTAAGAGGCAACGAAGGCACCGGGGGGGAGTGCAGTTGGGGGCAATTAGGCTAGTGGGGGGGCAGTTGGGGGTGACCAGGCCAGCAAGGAGGGGCAGTTAGGGGTGATCAGGCTAGCAGGCAGGTGAGCAATTAGGAGCCAGTGGTCCAAGATTGTGAGAGAGATGTCCAACTGTCGGTTTAGACCCAATCCCCGGGATTGGGCCTAAAACGGCAGTCGGAAATCCCCCGAGGGGTCCTGGATTGGAGAGGCTGCAGGCTGGGCTGAGGGACCACCCTCCCCCCGATGCACAAATTTTGTGTACCGGGCCTCTAGTATCTACATAATAAGTAAAAAAGAAAGGAAGCAAATAGGTGAGCAGGATCTTGTTCTCTTAGGACTTTGTAGAGAGTGGTAATAAATTCACTTATTCAAAGTGAAATAAAATTTGATCTAAAATATGGGAAAAGAGATGACATAAACTGATTTGTAATCCTATGTAATAAAAGCCTAATATGCTAAGTGTCTGACCGTTCATTTGACCATTCGACCAGTCACTATGAAGTGCACTGACCACCACGGGTCAGGGGCTCCAACCGGTAGGTTGGCTTGCTGGTCGGGTCCTGCCAATCAGGACTGGGTGAAATGGGCCGGACATACCCTGGAACCCTCCGGTGGTCCTTCCCTAGCCCTGATCATGCACCAATGGGGTCCCAGGCCTAGCCTGCACCTTCTCACAATCCGGGACCCATCAGAGGATGTCAGAGAGTCAATTTTGGCCCCATTCCCGAAGGCCAGGCTGAGGGACCCCACCGGTACATGAATCTGTGCACCAGGCCTTGAGCTTTTAAGATAATTGGACAGGTGGATTAGGTTTGACTGTGATTTGGCAATGGTGAAAGAAGAAAGACCACACAGGATGCTATTTTAATGATCCTTTTTGAGAGGTAATTGATACTATAGAATTGGCCATGACACTCCAGCTCTAATTCTAATTAAGTTCAAACATTATACCCTTAAAAATGTCAATAGTAGAGCCCACTAGAAGAGAGAAGATGACCTTTCTACCATAAGGCTCCAGATATGCTATTGAGAACTTTGTAGACCCTTAGACCCACCTGAAATCAGGGACTGTGCCCCAGAGGAGTCTGTATGATATTTCAAGCCTGGCCATAGACAATTACAAAGGCTTTACATAACAGGCCCTCTTGGGAATCTACCCTCCCCAGACACTCTGGGTTCACAGACAATATACTGCAGGATCTGAAGGAGTTTCCATCAAGGACTCAGCCACACAGCCCACCTCCCCTCCATCTCAAGCTCATGTGTATCTGTGGTCCTGTTCCATATACATCCATTCCAAAGCCTTTTTATTGGGCTGGGACTGGGTGTTTCTGTAGAGGCCTTCCTCAGCTGTCCCTGCCTAGACCTCCATATGGCAGGGAGAGGAGAAAAGCTCAAGACACTTATTGTCCCCTCTGACTCAAAACTTGCTTCTGTCATTCTGAGCCCTTTCTCTTCTCCTTCCCCTTAGGCCCTCAATCAATAAAACTGTAAGTGTCTTTTTCTCCTCCAACAAAAAAGGACTGAGAACTTGGTAGTTTACAGAAAGGGTGTACAGATCCAAAATGGAATGTAAAACTCACAAGTTAAAGGAATCTTACCTAGGATTAACAAACCATCTTGTATAGTATGACTCAAAATATGGTCCATGCACTTACAGCACTCGATTCACCTGAGATATTGTTAGAAATGCAAATTCATGGGTGAACTCATACCAACTACATCATATTTTCTAGAAATAGTATACAAAGATCTATGTTTTACAAACATTACATTTGACTCTTAGGAATAAAAATGTTTGAGATTCACTAAGCTAATGGGTTCTAAGGCATGTTAGCATTAACCTGGCTGAATTTCAAACACATTAAGGTAAGTACATTCAGCCACATATGAAAGACTACATGCTGAACAATTGCATTTATATTATATTTAATAAAATGGAAAAATATCCTATATTATAAAAGGGTAATATGCAAATTAGCCCTAACAGCAGAACGACTGGGAATGACTGGTCACTATGATACACACTGACCACCAGGGAGCAGATGCTCAATGCAGGAGCTGCCCCTGGTGCTCAGTGCGCTCTCACTGGGGGAGCTCTGCTCAGCCACAAGCCAGACTGATGGCTGCCAGCACAGCAGTGGTGGCGGGAGCCTCTCCTGCCTCCTCAGCAGCGCTAAGGATGTCCAACTGCAGCTTAGGCCTGCTCCCCGCTGGCAAGTGGACATCCCCCGAGAGCTCCCAGGCTGCCAGAGGGATGTCTGACTGCCAGCTTAGGCCTGTTCCCCTGGGGAGCGGGCCTATGCCAGTAAGTGGACATCCCCCGAGGGGTTCCAGACTGCAAGAGGGCACAGGCTGGGCTGAGGGACCCACAAATTTTTGTGCACTGGGCCTCTAGTGTGTATATATATATATATATATATATATATATATATATATATGGTTTTTGTTTTGTTTTTTGTTTTTAAAGGACAAAAAGCTATGGTCTCTAGGAACTGGAAGAAAAGATGAGATGGATTTAAAGCTCAAGAAGTACTTTAAGCATTTGAGTCACCTGAAATTATCAATGGAATTATTTTCTATGTCAGAAGAAATATTTATTAGTATAAATTTTTTAAAAAATAGGACACATAAGCATTCTGAAGCTAAATAATTTGCCCAAAGCAACAGTAAGTAAATTTTAATTAACATTATTTTTATAGCATGTTTTTTATCTCAATGATATACTATGTAGAATTCATATTTAAGTATAAGATATGCACAATAAAAGTCACCAATATATTAAGTGTAATATTTGATGAGTTTTGACATATGCACATAACCATGCAATGATCACAAAAAAATATGGAACGGTTCCATCATCTACAAAATATTCTTGAGCTTTGAGTCAACCACATTTTCTTTTCTCCTAGTTCCTTGACAGCACAGCTCTTCATCCTTTATTTTTCATTTATATTGTTTTTCTTTTTATTAAATGTATTATAAATGCAATCATTAAGCATGTAGTCTTTCAAATCTGGCTAAATGCTCTTACCTTAATGTGTTTGAAATTCAGCCATGTTGTTGCATGTCTGAGTAGTTTTTTTCCTATTTTTAGATAGTATGCAAATGCATTGATATGCTATGATTTATCCATTCACCAGCTAATGGATATATGAATTATTTATACATTTGAGCATTACAAATGAGGATGTCTTAAACATACCTACGCACCTTTTTTTTTGTGGAAGATTTTTTTTTGTAGTATTTCTTTTAGCTAAATATCTAGGAATAGAATTGCTGGGTTTTATGATAAGGCTATGTTCATATTTATAAGGACAAACTCTTTTCCAAAATGTCAAGGGTCATTGATTAAACTAAGATTTATTTATATTTTGGAATCCAAAGGATGGGGAGACACCACTATTTTAACTGTGAAGCAGAGACAATTAAATGTTGATGGCATTTCCTCATTATAAGTAATGTTTATTAAACTCATGCAAGCCACCAGCTAAGGAACAAACATTTATGTTAACTCCCTCCTCAATATTTTTATTACTTTTCAGTATGTTTTAGATAACATTCACTATATCTTAATACTTTTAATTTTTATTGCACACAACATCTATGTAATGCAGATTAAAATATGTAAATAAAACAAGAAATGGTGAAAAACACTGTGTTTTAAAAGTATACTTTGCTTTCAAAAATATTTTCAAGTGTGGATTGTTCAAGTATTTCTCTCCCCAAACTGTCCTAAATAATACAGGGTATAGAGTAGTGGGAAAACAACAGGTAGCTTCCTTCTTATAAAGTTTGGTTTAAAAATCCTACTCCCCCACTTCCTATTAGTTGTGTGATCTTGCAAAGACCAAGTAGCTTCTCTGATCTTCAGTTTCTGGTGTGTGACACAATGTCAATGAGCTAGTTCTGAGAGGCCCTGAAGTTTAAAAGTTAAAAATGGATAGAGCATTTCTCTAAACTGTCTGCTACACTAGTAAAGCACTATTAACACACACAGGTATGTGTATGCAAACACATTCACACCCACACACACACACACACACACACACACACATTCATACACACAATTCAGCTCCATTTTTCTTTGGTTACTCTTTCAAATAGATTATTTCTATCTTAATCCCCAGCGGGGTAGGGGAAATAGGTTGATCAACAAAACAAACTATGTGTGTGTGTGTGTGTGTGTGTGTGTGTGTGTGTGTGTGTTTATGTAAATACTAGAGGCCCGATGTATGAAATTCGTGCAAGAGTAGGCCTTCCTTTCCCGGGCTGCTGGCACCAGGTTTCCTCTGGAACCCAGGCTTCCCTCACAGCCCCGGCTTTGTCCAGAAGGTCATCCGGAAGGACGTCCAGTCTAATTAGCATATTACGCTTTTATTATTATAGAGATGTGTGTATATGTATTTATATGTGCATGTATAGATATTATCAAATAGTTTATATATATTTCACATTTTTGCTTATACTTAGGTAAGTTTCCTATGTTCACTAACAAATTTCATTAGGGAAATAATATGTATTTGAGTTAAACTATTTTTTAACTGAGATGTCATGTTAAAAAATATGGTATCTTTTGAGTTATATTTCAGTCTTTTTATTTTTTGTCAAAAGTTATATTTTTGTAATATCAAATAGGACAATAAAATAGAGAATTTCCTAATGTCAAATTATACAATTATACTAGAGATGAGAGTACAATGATCTTTTGTAAACCAAGTATTAAGATAAAAATGTATATGATTCCTGTTGATGTCTGATTGTCTAATTATCTCAGGAAGTTGTGATAAAAAGTTCTTAGTCTTATTTTAGTGTATGCTATAGGATAATTGGTAGAATTTCTTCATATGCTTATATAAAAAGAGAAGCATACTAAAATTTTATAGCAGTTGCTAAGATGTTTATCTTTAAAACAAAATAGAAACCTACATAATTTTATTAACCAATGTCACCCCAATAAATTCAATAAAAAATAGAAAGAGACATTCACTTTCAAAATAAATTAATGCACAGGAAAACTATCCCTTGTAAGCTGTCATTTGAAATAATATATCCACAAAGCAGTTCTCAAATTATGTATTCACTTTACGTTATAACATTTGATATCTTCCTTAGCTCATTATCTATTACACTACTACAATGTCTTTTTATTTTTTAAATGTTTTTAATTTCTCTGAATTGAAGCATTGTATTACTGTATTAAAATTCAAATCTTACATTTAATGTAATCTTTTTAACATATTAATTTGATTGCCACTTTTTAAATATATTTTTTCCTTATTGCTCAACAAAAGTAAGAAGGTGAATAATAGGTAAACTGGAGTTGCAATAACCTTAAGTGCTTTGGGAAGAATGACACTAATTTCTAGGAGAAATACTGAAAGGTGCAAGACGGAGAGAGTGATTTTTCACACACCTAAATAATGTTTGGTGCACTTTGTATTTTGAAATTATGTAACTATAGTGAGGGCTCAGAAACATATTACTACAATATCTTTATATAACATTTACACAAACTTAATCTGTAAAAGATTTAACAGTCAACTAGAATATCAGATGACATCAGCCTGTGTAGAACGTATCTTTGATGTCCTTAATAAATTGTCTATTCCTTTCCTTTTCCCTTCCTTGTGTAGGAATTGCAGTGAGCACATTTCAGTATAAAGGCTACTCTCCTTGTGGTGTGGCATTTAAAAATCATTACCCCTATTCATTTTATATGCACACCTTAAAAATAAATTGTTTAGCATTTTGTAATTTAAAAAGTGATATAATGCATAGTAGCCACAGAGATATTGAGACATAGTTATATTATAATGACCTTGGGCAGAGGATTCATAGCTTTGACACTAATAAATGATAGGGTTGCTGAAAGTTTAAACATAGGAATGATAGTATCTATCTCATAATATTGCTAATATTTGAAAAAAATAAAGTAAAAATACTCCATAAATTGAAAATGCAATAAGTAAATGGGTGATAATACATGACATAATATTACATATATAAATAGATAAATATATATTATATAGCATATATGATATATACAGATATGACATTTTAGTGAGGGAATAGTTGATCTGTGGTGGAAAATGATGAAAAAGAACTGTAGCAACAAAGTATAAGTCAGTTAGGAATAAACCTTTCATTTTATATGCTCTTGGTGATAGATATTATATTATAGTGTTTGTAGAAATACATAAAGTATTAGATACTGAAGAGGGGGAAATGGAGTAATTACATACTATTTACTATGTCCACTGTATGCCTGAGGTGGAGAGCAGAACAAGGAGCTGAGACAGTTCTTTTTTTATGACATTCCTATTTGATAAGGGAAGAATGCTAACACAGGAATAGTAAGATTGGGTAGTTGATAATCATAGAGGAAACTCATGAGGCGTTTTAATTCTAAATTCAAGTGCAAGAAATCATTTTAGATAGGAGTGTAATGCCTGAAATGAGAGAGAGGATGAGGACAGATGCAAGTAAATGTAACTCTGGTTCCTAGCTTTGTAGGTAAATAAATTAAGGTTTCCATATGCTTCATCCCCTGTACCAATTCTCCCACCAATGGAAATCAAGTTCATAATTATATATGTGCATAAATTTGATTTACATGTTAAATTTAAACTTTAAAAAATACTTCTATTATTTGTTCTGTATCTAATACCTAGTACAGGGAATGGGAAAACAAACAAACAATACACCAAAAAGCAAAATGAAAGACTTGAGTAAAAGAATAAAGATGATGGACATGAATGGAACATCATGGAAACCGAGCTAAAAATCATAAAAATAACCAATGATCTGTTTTTGTTCATCAGTTTATGTTGTTCATTATATTTCATAAATGAGTGAGATCATGTGATATTTATCTTTCTCTGACTCGCTTATTTCGATTAGCATAATGCTCTCCAGTTCCATCCATGCTATTGCAAATGGTAAGAATTCCTTCTTTTTTACCACAGTGTAGTATTCCATTGTGTAGATGTACCACAGTTTTTTAATCCACTCATCTGCTGGTGGGCCCTTAAGCTGTTTCCAAATCTTAGCTATAGTGAATTGTGCTGCTATGAAAATAGGGGTGCATATATCCATTCTGATTGGTGTTTCTAGTTTCTTGGGATAAATTCCTAGAAGTGGAATCACTGGGTCAAATGGGAGTTCCATATTTATTTTTTTGAGGAAACGCCATACTGTTTTCCACAGTGGCTGCACCAGTCTGCATTCCCAGTAGCAGTGCACAAACAGATCCAGAGACAGAGAAGCATTGATCAAATCGTCAAACCTCAAAGGGAAGTCAGGGAAGGGTAGGGGTAAGGGAGAGAGATCAACCAAAGGACTTGCATGCATGCATATAGGCCTAACCAATGGACATAGACAACAGGGGGGCGAGGGCATGAGTGGAGTGTAGGGGGGCAATGGGGCGATAAGAACACATACATGATACCTTAATCAATAAAGAAAAAAAGAAAAATATAACCAATGACAAAACTCTCTGGGATGTAGATTCAGCATCTGCTCACTGTCTTAAAGGAGGTTAAGTGATTGTAGTAAAGATGAGGGGCTAACACGTATCACATACATGCATGAGCACATAATTTCTACTTTTATAGCTGTTTCAACATATGAGGTGTATTGGAGAAGTCAGTGGTAAGAGACCTTTTTGTCAGACTCAGATAGGATATGAACTGACTCTAAGTAATAAAAGTGAGTAGAGAAAATAGAGACAACATGACAACTTTCAAGAAAAAGACAAGCATACTATGAGATACAGTATAGAGAATTGTGTGGCTCAGACAGAATAGAACATTAGCAGGTATTTGTGAGCTCAGGGACTGATGGGTTGTAAGGAAACATGAATTCCAGCATGGACATTGTAAAGATTTATAATTCAGAAAGACCAATTCACTCTGATAATGTTGGGAGTGAAGACAGCATTGACAAAGAAGAAGAAAAATAAAACTGTTATGTATAAACTGTATAATTCTGGCCATTTACAAAATTCTGCAAAACAGTGGAACTCTAGTAAAATGAGACAATGAATAGATAAATAAGTACACACTATTTGTGCATATGTCCACTTAGAAAAAAAATATGTTCAAGATTTGTTCATGTGTTTTTTCACAAAGAAAATATCTGGAGTTTGGTATTTATGTGAATTAATCCATTTATTTCTTCATTTAGAAATATTTACATTTAAAATATATCATCTCCCAATATTAAAAGGCCACAATAACTGCTGCTAGCTTCACATTTCAGGAACTTTCAGGAGTGCCAGGAAAGGGAAGTAGAACACCTGGCCACACTTCTTTACAGTCATTACCTGAGGAAATTAATGAAAAACTGCACAGATGGGGATGTTCCTAATGGAAGACTGATCCAACATAGAATGTAGTAGAGTATTATCAATATAGGAATGATTTAATAAACATGATTGATTGTCTCCCTGCACAATAACCTATCTATTCTCTCAAAGAAACACCATTAATTATACAACTGCATTTTAGTGTCCCAGAAGTTTTTCACATATATTTGTAGATTGAGTTTAGGTTTAACATGCTATTATTGATGGGCAGATACTGGACTTAGATAAATATAAGTTATTTCCTTTGAAAAAATACAACTAACAAGAAAGAATTATACAGGTGAATATAGTTAATAAACCACTATATAGAGATTCTTCAAGACTTTGGAATGTGCCATGTAGTATTATGTTTTTAAAGAAGTAGAAATTAATAAGATCTTAGATTACATTAGAATTATTGTATATTTAGCCAAAGTCTGACTCTGAATCATTTTGGCTATAGACTGAAATGAAATTAAACTTTAAAACACATTATTTGTCTCTACTGAAAATGTATTTTTTTATTTATATATGTAGTATATATTGAAGGCAATTCCAACATGGAGCATATGAAAGACATGTAATTCATAAAGACAAATTATAACTACATGTAGGGGGTCCAAATGAAACTAATGACATTGCATAATCCTTATTATTTATAAACATTATATTGCATGTACAATGGAAATGTAAAAATATACAAAGAAATAGAATAATACAAATAATCATTAAAATATATTAAAATAAATATAAATTTAAAATAAAGAAATAAATGGTAAAATTGCTGCACTGAAAAACTGTGATTGGAATTACTATTCTAGAATTAAAAGAAAAAGAGAAAGAAAGAAAGAAAGAAAAACATATGGATTAATTTGTTGAGTAGAGAATTATTTAGTCTACTAATGATTGTAGTTCCTGAAGAGAATACAATCTATTTTAATATTCATGATAATGATAATGTAAGAGAAAATATTATTTTGGACCCTATTAAATTTTCACCTGAAATAATTTTATATACAGATATCATATTTTAAAATCAAAATTATAATTTGATGATATTTAAACATGATTAAAATATTCTAAATATTATCTTGAAAAATAAATTCCCTTAAATATAGAGGATATCTTGATATAGAATTGTAATTATAGGGGAATCTATGTTGTTAATAATTTCTAAAATTTCCTCACAAATAAAGAATAATTTAATGAATAATATGAATGTTAAAAATAAATATCTGTTTAAAGAAAAAGAATAATTTAAAAAAATACCATAGATTAGAGAACATTTAAGCAGAATATAACTGGTTTTATAATAAAACATGATAGCTTAAACAATATCACAGAGAGCAAACCCCTGCACTAAGTTATAAATTATTTTGTGAAAACCAGCAAACAGTATTATTGGGAAATATAAATCTATTAACCTTCCATTACACCTTAAAACAAACTCAATTTCTTAGAGATTTTTTTTTGCCTGGAGTTATGTTTAATTTTCTTCTCTCAGCTTTTTACTAGATGAGTTACATTGTACATGAACTGTGTGTGTGTGTGTGTGTGTGTGTGTGTGCATTAGAAGCAGTTTGTTTTTAAGCATTTTGGTGAGGTGGGATTATGTGATCTCATAAGAAGTTTGCAGACATCTCATACACCTTTGAGGTTCTTGGACTCCAAGGCGGGTTTGCAGTTATTTGGGCTGATAGACGGCTTTCATGAAGCATTGAGGATGATGCCAGAAGCACACACTGTAGATCTGAGAGCAGACTGACTTATCTCTCAGGCAGATTCCTGGGTGAGGACCTTGAGAAAATCACCCACAGGTGTTAAATGTATCCTTGCATTACACAAGAATAGACTATTTCTGTCCTCCGGCTCTTTATTGTAGTGAGGGAATCCACTACTTGTATTGAACACTTAAATGAGCTTTTTTAAATTTTTTGCCTTTGTGGGGCCCTGTCTAGACTATGCCAGATACTCAAGGCCAATTGGCGTATAGAGGCCTTGTTCAGAGTATGCCGGATGTTCAAGGGTACTCTGAGTGTGGGAATCTTAATCAGTGTCCCCTTCTATAACCCAAAGACTGAGGTTTCTATTTGGCAAGAAGCCTCTTTTGTCTAAGAAGTAAGTATAAGTTATGTTACTAACCAGCCAGCAGCACACAGTTGCTCAGATAATGGCTGTGGGTACAGAGGCTGCTGCTCCTATGTAAGGCTGGACTGCTTAGTGTAAGATTACTGACCAGCAGGTAGGGAGCTGCGTTGTGGGGAAAATGAATTACTGACCAGCAGGCAAATTCTACTGTGTGGGAAAGATGTATCATTAAGCAGCCAGTGTGCGGCTACTGTATGGGACTTTGCTGTTGAAGAACTGCTTGTCTAGTGGCTTCTTGTTAGCAATGGCTACATGGACACTGGCTTCTACAATAAAGACTCTCTTATATACCCACAACTTCTCTTGGCTTCTCCATCAAATACCCGGCATCCAAGGCGGTCTGGTGCCTGGCAGAGGGGCTTGGACTGGAGAGTTGGCATAGTGGAGCAGGATGAAGGAACCAAGTTCCTGACAGCCTTTAATTGTCAGCAAAGCAACACAGCTATGATTTTTGATGGTCAAAATCTTCCATCAGTAGTGTTAAAAAGATTAAAATGTTAATAATTAAATGTATAAATTAAAGAAAGGAAACTAAGTTTAGCAGGTTTAATTGTTTCTATTGTGGCAAAGTAAATGGAATGATTAGAAAACATTTTAAAGTTAATAAGATATTTTAAGAGACAACACTGCATCATATTTTTAAAAGTCAGTATATTGCTAAGGTATATATGGTGAAAATAAAGAGTAATGCCCAGTGTGTAAACTCAATAGATAATCAGTCACATGTAGGTTTACATTTGTTTTATTCATAATTGTCAAATTTGAAAGCTAACAAAATGTTCTTGGCCCTAACCGGTCTGGCTCAGTGGATAGAGCGTCAGCCTGCGGACTCAAGGGTCCCAGGTTCGATTCTGGTCAAGGGCATGTACCTCGGTTGCGGGCACATCACCAGTAAGGAGTGTGCAGGAGGCAGCTGATCGATGTTTCTCTCTCATCGATGTTTCTAACTCTCTATCCCTCTCCCTTCTTCTCTGTAAAAAATCAATAAAATATATATTTAAAAAAAAAAAAAGATGTTCTTGAATAGCTGAATGAATAAACAATCCAGGAAATTGATATCAAAATTTTAAGTGTACTCTTCCAAAAAAACCAAAAACATATTTAAACATTATTAACAAAAATACCAATGTGATAGAGCTGAAGTCTTGAAATCAAAGTAAAAATAAATCATAATATGAATTATCAGTATTATTTAAAACGAAAATATTAAGTACATGGGAATAATAGAGATCAATATAATATAATGAATGAATAAGAAAATTTAATGAAACAAAAATTGATGACATTCATGTAATAATAAATATAACTAAAATAAATCAGTATATAAGATAGTTATTTATAATTTTCAATAAACTTTATAAAATTGTATCTAGCCTAATAAAAAATGGATAAATCACAAACACATAACATAAGAATTGTTATGACTAACCACAAAGAGATAACAGCCAGGGGAAGGAAGGCCCCAATTGACCCTGATTGCTGGCCAGGCCTAGGAACCATACCTGTGCACAAATTTTGTGCAACGGGCCTCTAGTATGTGTATAATATGAGAACCTAAGGATGGATGGGACCTGATGGAAGAGATGCAATTAACATAAAAAATAGATATAAACATTCCTTGTCTGAATAATCACTTGGAGCTACATATTGAAATGGCATAATGAGTGTCAAGTCAGACTAATGAATAAGATGCATAATTAAAATTAATATATAGATATTAAGCTCAAAAGGGAGAGTATTGTTTTATCATCTTTATATCAAAGAAAAGAGTTCACAAAATAAAGAAAAGCAATAATATAATGATGAATAATTTCGATAAGGGATATTAGTTGATACTAGAAATAGCTTTATAAAATGTGTGCAGATAAAGGTTTTTAAAACAAAAATCTTATATTCAGAAAATATATATTTTATATAGCAGTTTTTAAAAAGGCATCATTAAGTATATCAATATTCTGTAACTACATTATCTATTACCATGTCAGGGAAAAGTTTATAAGAAAATATTCTCTATAAAATAAATTTAAACAAATCAAAGGGTCCCAAGAAAAGAGAAAATAAATTGTTAAAGAAACACAATAAACTATGAACCAAGAAAATGCATGTATCATAGACAACAGTATGGTGATTACCAGAGAGAAAGGGGGAGGGGGAGGTAGAAGAGGGTAAAGTAAGGATAAATAGGGATAGAAGGATACTTGATTTGGGGTGGTGAACAGATGATGGATTATAAAATTGTACACCTGAATCCTATATAATTTTATTAACTAATATCACATCAAAAAGTAATAATTTTTTTAAAAGAAAGAAAATGCATGTATAAGTAAAAGGGCTAATGGTAGTAACTGCACTCTGAATATCTGTTAAGAAACATACTTGAAAATATATCATAAATAAAAACTTAGTAATAGCATAAAATAATATTACCAATTATTCAGATACATTATCCCTGTGTTTGGGTTGTGAATAGCAAAAATTATCTTAGTTTTTAAAATATAAGTGATGATAATGATAGTTTAAAATAGGATATTGTGATATAATTACATTGGATCAAAAGATTCAACAGGAGTTAAAAATGGAGAATCATAATTTTTAATATCAAAAATTATGGTAAAATGTTACTTTGTTATTTATATTCATGCTTCAAAATATATGATCTAGTAATTAAATTAATTCTTATTAAATTGGTAAAAGTAAACATAATTAAAAATGTATTAGCCTGATATTGAGAGAATATATTTCTTTGACTACTATATTAAAAACCTAAAGAAATCATTAATGATTTTAATGATACATATTTAATATTTATGTTTGGCATAAAATATAAAATTAAAAAGTAAGACACTAAAAAACTAAATTACAAGGAAGTATGAATATATAATGTATATGTATCCCTTTATAAAGTTATTGAAATTTATTTGCTTCACCAAAAATTGAGCAAAAAAAGAAGACATTCATCAGAATGTTTGTGGTGAAGAAAGAACTGCCTCACATTCATCAATGACAGCTGATCAAAGAGCCTTCAAGGTCACCACTTGCAGTATATGAATAAATTAGACATATCTCATTCACCTGCATGTTGTGGCTCAAGTGTATCTAAGGGAAGAAAACTGGAGAGTTATTGTGTGGGTAGGTGGTAGTGTTGACATGTTTCCTGATAGTAAAGTGCCCCACAAAACTTTTTGAGACACAATCTGAGGTAGAAAAAAGGTCTATTTGGTGGCACATGTTCAACATCAGACAATTGTGCTATTTAAAGGCCCTACAGATTCTTTAATAACCAATACATGTATCCTACCTGAGAGCCAATGAATATAGATATCAGATACGCACATCAAGCAGATGGCCAAGGTAAACTAGCTTATCAAAAATAACAACCAAGAATGTTTACAACCATACAAAATTTAATTAGTGTGACATAGGTTAATAGAATAATATAGGTTTCAAGTGTACATTTTAATGACACAGGTTCTGTGCATTGTCACCATGTGCCCACCACCCAAAATCAAACCATCTCTGTCACCATAAAATTGGCTCTGCCTACCTCCCACCACACACCACACCCACTTCCTTTCGGAAAACACCATACTGTTGTCTGTGTCTATGAGTTTCAGTTTTATATCCCACATATGAGCGAAATCATATGGTTATTAGGATTTTCTGACTGACTTATTTCACTTAGCATGATATTCTCAAGGTCTATCCACATTGTTGTAATGGCAGTATTTCATTTTGTTCTTATGTCTGAGTAGTATTCTATGGTATATATGCACCACATTTTCTTCATCCAATCCTCTATCGAAAGGCACTTTGGTTGTCTCCATATCTTGACCTCTGTGAATAAGGCTGCGATGAACATAGAGATGCATATATCTTTGTGAATAAAAGTTTTTGACCCTTTTTGAGTAGATACTCAAGAGAGCGATTATTGGGTCATATGATAATTCTATTTTTTTATTTTTTGAGGAACCACCAGACTGTTTTCCATAGTGGTTGTACCAGTTCATATTTCTACCAGCAGTGAATAAGTGTTCCTTTTTAAGTGTTCCTTATTCTCCATAACCGCCCCCACCCCCAATACATTTTTTTCCTGGGGTGGACACTCTGCCCAGTGCAGGGACTGGGAACACAGAGGCCACGGCTGAAGACTGGGCAGCACCTGGGACCCAGTGGTTCCGGTGGGTGTGAAAGGGCACAGAATGTTCCAGGTGTGGGCCGACATGGGGCAGAGGGCCAGAGCTGTGTGTGGGGGGCCTCAAATGCCATATGGGCAGAGGCCCAAGAGCTCTTAGCACATGAGGGTGAGGTTAGTGTCCAGGAAAGATCCCTGTTGGGTGTGTAGAGAGTGGGGAGGGATGGCTGTGAGGAGGGGGTGCAGATGTCCCAAAACTCAGAGAGGCAGTGAGTGCTGGTGGTGGAAAGGGAGGGGACCCAGGGACTAGAAGTTGGACCAGTCCTGCGTTGGCTAAGACATGCGGACAATGAGGAGATGACAAGGAGACCTGGGGTGCAGGGAGAGGGCAGCTGAGTGGAGCATTCCTGAGCCTGGGGAGGTCCACCAGGCAGAGACCCCTCCAACACTACAACACTTTTTATTACGTCTTATTGATAATAGCCATTCTAACAGGAGTGAGGTGATATCTCATTGTAGTTTTGATTTGCATTTCCTTAATAACTAGCAAAGTTGAATATCTTTATCTTTTCATATATCTGCTGGTCATTTGTATGTCTTCTTGGGAGAAGTGTCTGTTCAGGACCTCTGACCAGTCTTTTTTTTCCCCCCTTTTTATTAATTTCAGAGAAAGGAAGGGAGAAGGAGAAAGGGACAAAAACATCAAAGATGAAAGAGAATCATTGATTAGCTGCCTCCTGCATGCCCCCCACTAGGGATCAAGCCAGTAACCTGACTGGGAATGGAACTGTGATCTCCTGGTTTATAGGTGGATGCTCAACCACTGAGAAATACTGGCTGGGCTACCCATTTTTTTAATTGGATTGTTTCTTTGTTTTATGTGGAATTGTATGATTTCCTTATATATTTTGTATATTAATCTTTTGTGGGAGCTGTTGTTTGCAAATATCACCTTCCAATCAGTCAGTTGCCTTTTTGTTTTGTTGTCTGTTTCTTTTCCTGTACAGAAGTGTTTTAGTTTGATATAGTCCCATTCATTTATATTTTCCTTCACTTCCCTGGCCTTTGAGGTCAAATTCATAAAATGTTCTCACAGGCAGCAATACATCTTTCACTCTGAATGTTACCAGAGGCTTTTTTTTGGTCAGATGAAGCATATCAAGATTTTTATTTGAGGATCTGGCATTTAGTTGTCATGCATTTATAATCTACTAGAGGCCTGTTGCAGGAAGATTCCTGCAAGAATAGGGCTTCCTCGGGCCTATTCCTGCAAGAATAGGGCTTCCTGAGACCGGAGCGAAGCAGAGAAGGGAGCGAAGCCAGCCGAGGCAGGCTTCGCTCCCTTCTCCGCTGCATCGTTCCCTCCCTTCTCTGCCACCTTGGCTCCCTCCCATGTCCACAGCCTCAGCTCCCTCCCTTCCCCACTGCCTTGGCTCTCTCCCTTCTCCACTGCCTCAGCTCCCTCCCTTCCCTGCCACCTTGGCTCCCTCCCTTGTCCTCTGCTTTGCCTCCCTCCCTTCTCCCCCACTTCACTCCCTCCAGTGTCCACTGCCTCAGCTCCATTCCCATCTCTGCTACCTCCGATCCTTTCCCTTCTCTGCCGCTTGACTACCTTCTGCAGTGCTTGGCTTCCTTCTACACTGTCTTCAGTCTTCACTGGGCACCTGTGTATGCAAATTAACTGCCATCTTTGTTGGGTTAATTTGCATACTCTTCTGATTGGCTGGTGGGATTAGCGAATGTATAGTCAATTAGCATCTTTGTCTTTTATTAGTGTAGATGTAACCTTATACAATCTGTTAATATTCTCTAGATCCTCAAACTGTCCAGGTCTGAAACAGGGATAATATGTTGGGAGTCTCTACAGTATTTTCATCTCTTTAATTATTGAAATTTTAAGAATACTTATATGAAGAAGAGAAAGGAAGAAATCATTTATGACATTTTGACAAACTTAAATCACTTTATAATTTTACTGTATTATATGTCAACATTAAGATTTATAAAATGGGAGACAATTTCTTTTCGCCTTTTGTTTTTATAAAGTACTAAATTATAGGATATTCACAAAAGAGCTTTGCCATAATTTCATCCTATCTGTGACCCAGAACATTACAACAGCTTGTGCAGCATAAAAGGGCAAGAAAGGATAAACATCCTTTGCAATTATATAACAATAAATGAACCATAGCTGATCAGCATTATGATGAGAAGTGTCTTGAGAGAATTTATTTAGTCAGTCATTTAGGAGAATTTGCACAGGGTAAAATCATTGGGCATATGGGCAGCATGTGTTCAAGGACTCCCTGCAGCATTGAAATGACACATTATTATAATATATAGTATACCATCTCTGTTATTATGGTGATTCTTATGAGAAAAATAAATCTATTTTTTTTATATACACACATTTCCTGGGAATAAAACAACATACCAAAAGATGATGTGAAAAGTGTATAAAGATATTTTTTTAACAGTGAAAAGTAGTGATGAGGTGCAATTTGATTGAGAATAGCATATATTTTATAGAGAAATATATTTTATTTAATTTACCAGATAGGTGCATCACATTTTTTAGTGTTTGTGCTTGTCACTGATTTTCTGTATTTCAAACCTAAATATTTTTTCTCTTTATTGATTAAGGTATTACATACGTGTCCTTATCCTCCTATTGCCCCCCACTCCCACTCATGCCTTCACCCCCCTGGTGTCTGTGTCCATTGGTTAAGCTTATATGCATACATACAGTCCTTTGGACAAACCTAAGTACTTTATTGGCAATAGAAATTAGTTGCTTTCTTTTTTATATTTGAAATCCAGAAGAAATATCTTGACCTAAGTATATTAATTCATTATTTCAATAATATATTATGAGTAACACTGCAACTATTGTACTGAGTACTGGTACACTTACTTCTTTTCAAGGAAATTGTTATCTTTTCTTACATGAATATATCTTACATATAATGAATACATAAAAATCAATTAAATAAATCAATATTTTTCTTTAAAAAATTTGTTCCAGAAGAATATAAAATTTTCAATGTACTTTTGTACTAACCAAGAACAGGGGAAGTAAGAGGGACCTCACATGCTTACATCATCTTAAGAAAATCTTGTGTTCGATAAAAAAAAACAAGCATGCAAACAAAAAAAAAATTGTGAAACCAGATGTATCTTCAATTTTATGTCACACAATCATCTGTTTACTATAAAAATCAAGCATTGATCTTAGTTAATGGTTCTTGCAAAAAAGCTAAATCTTATCAGCTGACTAGATCCAGTTGTTAAAGTCAGCCATTATAAAATCTATTTTTATTGATTATATTATGTTAAAAGCAAAGATAATAACCACTAGAAACTTACCACTTTCTAATATTTATAAAACATTGGTGGGCAAAAGTAGGTTTACAAATAAACAATACAATAATTAATAAATAATACCAGAATATGCTCTGGTTTGCATACTCACAACTGTAAACCCACTTTTGCCAACCCTTGTATATTCTAATATGTTTGTCTTAAAGTTATGTCTATTTTAGCTACTGTGCAATTTTTCTTAACTCCAACTGATGTTAAATATGTTGCTCCAAAAAGGCTCATGTGAGAATATTTACACCATGAAAATGAAAAAGAATATCTTTCTTCAGTAATCTTTTATGTCATCTCATTTGCAAGCAAACATCTTAGCAAGTTTGTTGGTTTCTTTGTTTTGTTTTGTTTTATTTTGAGACTAGAGGCCCGGTACATGAATTTGTGCATGGGTGGGGTTGGGCCAGCCGGCCGGGGGGGTGGGGAGGGGCTGCAGGAGGTTAGCCAGCCAACCTGCCCCCATTGAACCAGTTGGCCAGCCACAGTGTATGTCATAGCGACTGGTTGTTCCAGTTGTTCCTGTTGTTCTGGTCACTTGGCTTTTATATATATAGATAGATTTTTTTACTTTTCTCCTAGTGTAAGAATATCTCATGATAGTTAAATAGATTCTTGGGCTGAGCACTTTGACCTATTCCTTCCTATAAAGTAGAAATTTTATTATATTTTTTCCCTTTTTCCCCAGCTACAGTGGATTTTGACCTGTTCCATGGGTGGACAGGCTTGATGTCTCTCTTCTATCAGCTTAAGGGTCTTTCATATTGAGGGCTCAGCTAGGGCTCTGTATATATCCTACCATGGTATGAGTCACCAAAGAGGTTAGATACTTCTCAGGTATCTCCTTGACTTCAAACATTCTTTTGACTGCATGCATGGTGAGTGTCCACAGAGAAGCACATGTGCGTGAGTGCAAACTCCTCTTGTGTCTGCAGCTCCCAGGGCTTCTATACACACAGATAGCATTTACTCAGCCTTTAGGAATTTGTTATAAAATTTAGATTAATTCTTATAACTTATTACCTATTTTCATGGCATCCACACACATCTCATCTCCCTTGGGTCTACTTCTGTAGGTCAGTGTTTACATCCCTTCGGTCCTTGAAATAAACTCATATTTCCTGAGATATGAAGCTACTTATTTGTGCAGTGACCTCAACACTCTAATGGACTTTAAAAAGTTGTGATTTTATAATTGATACATCTTATTCTTCTTGTGAGAATGAGATTCATGCTCTTTACAGCTTTATACATTGTGGGAAGACTCTGACATCATATTTTTTTAAAATACCTGTTAAATTTTTTTTAAAGGTAAACTAAATTTTGTATAAGAAAGGGACTAAAGAAAATAGCAAGTAATTTGGCATACTTCACTCAGAAAAATAAAAGTTCTAGAGTTACCATTCTTAGATACCAGTTTGGAACCCTAGGAGATAGCGCCCCCCTCCCATACACACACACACACACACACACACACACACACACATCCACATTAAAAAAAATGGTTCATCAAATTTTAGTGAATAGTCTTGTAAACAACTTTGCTTTTCTAGTCCATAACTTCCAGTGATATTTTAACGCCTTTTAAAATACATGTCTAGCTTGTTATTTTAGGTCAGGCTGCAATAACAGAATGCTATAGACTGGGTGCCTAAGTTCTAAAGGCTGGACGTCTGAGATCCAGGTGCCAACGTGGTTGAATTCTGGTGAGGGTCCTCTTCTGTGCTGCCGACTGCAGACTTCTTGTTGTATCCTTCCATTTCAGAAAATGAAAGCAAGCTTTCTCATACTCCTATAATGGCACTAACTGCATTCATGTCTTTTGAAGTATTAAGCCACTGAGTTTTTAAAATGTCCATATGAAAGAACCAGTGTAACCTTATTAATATAGGAATTAATAGCGACTTCGAGATGCCTTCTTGGAAGATTAGTGCCACTGATGTAGCATTCTGGAGGGAGAGGGCCAGGAAACAGTTATTTCTGGGTGGAAAGGAGGAGATGCTTCTTATGCTTTTGCAAATGTTGGTAAAACTGTCTCCTGTGATGATTTTCAAGACCAATGATGTTTACTGAGGCTGCATTTCCAGAAATGTTTGGGAGGATTAGTGTGCTAATGTGTTTGGCTATTATTGGATACTTTATGCAAAGTATTACAATAAGTCAGCTCAGAAAAAAAGTATCTTGATTTTAAATGCAGAGAATGAATAAAGATAATTTAAATATGAACGATATTTCATTTTGAAAATTTTGACTGGTTTTGACCCCAAAGAGGAAATAATAATAACCACATAGCAACAACATTGAAAACAGGGTTTGGAAAACAACTTTTAAAATTTCTCTATTAGATAAAGTAAAGCAGCCTTGTATAAAACTTTAGATTAAGAATGTGGCCTTGCAGATGGCTTCAAAAAATGCCATTAAATTGAGAAAAATATATTGGGGAGAAGAAAAAAATAGTATAGAAGCCTGACACTTATGTTCAGATACAGATTTTGTATATGGTTACTCGGTTCAAAAAATTTACAATAAGAAAAGCATATTAGAAACCTTCCAAATTTTTCAAGCAATTATGTAACCAAAACAACCCAAAATCCTCTATTAAAAAAGTGGACAATTATTAAAATCTAAACACCCATAAACAGCCTTTAAGAGAAAGCATAATCTCTAATATCCATTTCATAGGAAACCATGGCGAATAATATAAAGTGAAGAACAACTCTGAATGTGAAGGCAAGGGAAACCAAGGAAAGTGTGCAAAGAGATCCCCTTAGAGAGAACACTCAAGAAAATTTCACAGATTACCCCAACTATTCTTGCCTAATTTAAAAATTATTTAGTAATTGAGTGTGTGGTGTGACTCTACTTCTCTTGCACAAATATAAGTGTTAAATTTTTTTCTTTCATTAGCCAAGCTTATAATTGTTTGAAAATTAATACAAGTATTTTCATCTTGTATTCAACTATTATCAAATCCTCATAGGAGTCATTCTTGACTACCCTATCTAATATCATGCCCCTACTCCACCCACCATTGAATGTCACTTTTATCTCTTAATATTTATTTACTAGAGGCCTGGTGCACAAATTCATGCACAGGGGCTGGGGGATCCCTCAGCCCAGCCTGCACCCTCTCACAATCAAGGACCGCTGACTCCTAACCACTCTGCCTGCCAGCTGCATCGCCCCTAACAACTTCTGCCTGCCTGCCTGCCTGATCACCCCTAACCGCTTCTGCCTGCCTGCCTGATTGCCCCTAACTGGCTTTGCCTCAGCCACCAACGCCATGGCTTCATCCCGAAGGACGTCTGGAATGACGTCCAGAAGGTTGTTTGGCTGTCTGGTCTAATTAGCATATTATGCTTTTACTAGGGGCCCGGTGCACAAAAATTTGTGCACTGGGGAGGGGGTTCCCTCAGCCCAGCTTGCCCCCTATCACATACTGGGAGCCCTCAGGGGATGTCCTACTACCTGCTCCCTGCTCCCCTTGGGGAGCGGGCCTAAGCCACAGTCTGGCCTCCCTTTGTGAGAGTCGACCGAGCTGATCAGGGGAAGGCACCAGCCCCATCACCGCACCGTTGCAGCCACTGCCAGTCACCGCAGCCACCAAGGTGTTTTCATCAACACGGACTCCAGTCCCTGCACCATGAAAAAATGACAACTTTCTTTAGGCATTTTCAAGATGTGTCTTTCATAGGATATGACATTTCTTTCTTTCTTTATCCTCACCTGGGGATATGTTTCCATTGATTTTTAGAGAATGTGGAAGAGAAAGGGAAAGACACAGAGAAACATCAAAGTGAGAGGAACACTTTGATTGGTTGCCTCCTGCATGAGCCCTGACCTGGGCCGGAGCCAGGGAGGAACCTGCAACCTAGGTACATGCCCTTGGTCAAAATTGAACCCAGAATCTGCTTTGGGCAGGCCGAGGCATTATCCACTGAGCCAAACCGGCTAGGACAGGATATGACATTTCTTAACCCTCCAGCAGCAGACCTTCCTTTTTTTCTCCAGGAGTGTGGTAAAAAAAAACCCTAGATCACTTTTTGGACCCTTATTACCCAAGTTACTAAGAATATTATCAGTGGCATACAGGGAGCTTAACAAATCAGCAGTCAGAAAAGGTGTTTCCTCTGTAGTTCACACCAATTGCTGGTTTGGCCCCTGCCCAGGCCTAACGCCTCTGGCAAGTCATTAGCCCTGGGCCAGGGCACCCTCAGCTCCAAGCCACCGTGGCCATCAAGGATCGCTGGCTGGCTCCTCCCTGGCCCAAGCCTAAAGCCTCTGGCCGAGGCGTTAGGCCTGGGCCGGGGCACCCCCAGCTCCCCGCCACCGCAGCCATCAACGATCCCTGGCTGGCTCCTCCCTGACCCAGGCCTAAAGCCTCTGGCCAAGGCGTTAGGCCTGGGCCAGGGCACCCCCAGCTCCCTGCCGCCGTTGACATCAAGGATCGCTGACTGGCTCCACCCCAGATCCCCTGCCATCTCTGCCATCAACCATCGCTGGCTCAACGATTGCTGGCTGGCTCCTCCCTTACCCAGGCCTAAAGCCTCAGTCCGTGGCTTGGAGCCGACATATGCAAATTAGCCACCATATTGGCTGGCGATTAATTTGCATATCTCGCTGATTAGCCAATGGGAAGGGTAGCAGTCGTACGGCTAATTACCATGTTTCTCTTTTATTAGATAGGATTATTATTATAGATTATACTACTAGAGGCCCAGTGCATGAATTCATTCACAGGTGGGGTCCCTCTGGGTGGCCTATGGGGATTGGGCCCCAGTTCACACCCCCAATCTCACAGCCCCGGAGTCCCGCCTGACACCCCTCCTTGGTCTGGTGCCACCCCTTCACCTGTTCCACCATCCCACCTGCTAGGCGATTGGTCAGCACTTGGGAGCCAGGCGGCAGCCCCGCCCCCTGCCCCCACTTCAGGTAGCCATCTGCAGGGCAATTGGTGGGATGATCGGGCCCCTGCTCGCACCCGCCTTGGCCTGGCATCACCCACTCACCTACTCCACCATCCTGCCATGGTCCCACTCTCGTTGTGGCCCATCGGGGCTGACAGCGCTTCTACTGCCACCCACTGCCAGCACTGCATCGCTGATGCCTGCCCTGTTCTGCACCACCCCCTGGTGGTCAGCAAAAGTCATAGCGATCAATTGAACTTCCGTTCAAACTCCCAGCTGAGGGGACAATTTGCATACTAGGCTTTTATTATATAGGATGGCATTTTTTGCAATGTAGAATATATGAAGTAAATTTATTTATTGCCTCCCTCTATAAATTTAGCTGCTTGAGAGTAGGCATTCTAGATCTCTTTTCCATCACTGTAAACCCAATGATTAGGTAAGTATATAAAACATAATAAAAGTTGATTGAATAAACAAATTGTAGAAACTCAGATTAAATCTGTATGTTTTCCACATGCATTTGTGACATGATTTTTTTGGTATTACAAGAAGTGAGTTGTATAGACTTTATTGTTTTGTGGAGCTATTTCATAATAGGGTTTCTAATTATAATAGTTAATAAATATGTATTAATTTATATGGAATTATAGATGTAATAATTTGCACACTAACATTTCTTCTAAGTATATTCCTAGTGCAAAAATAAACACACTGGATGTTTAGTATTCTAGAAAAGTAATAACTTGACATACATTTCACAATATTTTATGTATTATTGCCAGGCTACACTTTTTGATCACTTTCATATTGGCTGAAGTTAAATTACTTCTGTAATAATTACAATTGCTCAATGTAGCATTAAAAAAGGTTTATTTTCTTTAATCATAAATAATGCAGTTTTATTATCTAAAAATCAGAAAATGACATGTAAATACTTACTATACATACATAATCATTTTATTGCATTTCCAGCCAGTTATTTTATCATTTATCTATATATGTATGTATATAGTTTTATGATATTATAGATTCTTAACAAAAATAATTTTTGAAGCTTAGCACAATCTGTTGTATAATTTTGCCATACTTCATGAAATTATATGTTCTTCACATTATAATTTTGGCTTTATAGGTAATACTATTTGGCTATATCAATAAATCTTTAAAAAAAATTTATTATATGTGCACATATGTCACATATATATCATATATGCTTATATATGTATCATATGTAAGGTATTTGCATTTATATATGAGATACACATATAAAGCAAAGATTTTTAAAAACTTAGATATAATCCTATGTAATAAAAGCCTAATATGCTAAGTGTCCAGTCGACTGGTGACTGGTCGACTGTTCAACCAATCAAAGCGTAATATGCTAATGATACAATAAGGCCGCTCAACCACTCACTATGACGTGCACTGCCTCTCAGGGGGCAGACGCTCCAACCAGTAGGTTAGCTTGCTGCTGTGGTCTGGCCCATAGGGACTGAGTGATATGGCTCAGACATGCCCTGGAGCCCTTCCACGGTCCCTCCCTGGCTGGCCAACATCTCATGTCCCTCCCTGGCCGGCTGGCCCTGACTGGCCCCAACTGGGACTGGGTGAGATGGGGCCGGACATGCCCTGGAGCCCTCCAGGGGTCCCTCCTCGGCCCTGATCATGCACCAGTGGGGTCCTTTGGCCTGCCCTCTCACAATCCGGGACCCCTCGGGGAATGTCAGAGAGCCAGTTTCAGCCCGATCCCGCAGGCCACTCCCCGCGGGAGGGCACCAGATGCACAGCTCATGGCTGGCAAGTGCTGCTGTGGCAGGGCAAGCCTCTCCCAATCAGGATGAATTAGGCGGGAGCCACAGCAGGCTCAGTCAGGCCGGGATGAGCTGGAGCAGCAGGTAGGAGATGCGGGCAGCATTGGACTGCGGATTTCAGCCCGATCCCCACAGGCCACCCCGAGGGACCTCACATAAATTTGTGCACTGGGCCTCTAGTATATATTATATAACACATCATTGATTAATTGACTTGCCACATATACAATTCACTGAATATTTATTGTATCCAAATGCTTGAACTACCTAAAAATGTCTCATTTTTTATTATTTAAAACAAGAATCTTCTTATATTATTTTTGTTTTTTTAAGGTGAAAACTTGAATATCATTTTTTCCCTTCTATTTGTGTTGCTTTATGTAGATCTAAGTTTCTCACATATTTTTCTTCTCCCAAAAGAACTTCTCCCACTACATTTCTTGTAAGGCAGAACTACTGACAACCAATTCCCTCAATTTTTGTTTGTTTGAAAAAGTCTTTATTTCTTTCAATTCTGAAGGATAATTTCTCATGAAACAGAATTCTAGATTGATTTTTTCTGACCACACTTTAAATGTTTCACTCCCCTCTCTACTTGCTTGCATGTTTTCTGAAGAGAATCAGATATAATTCTGTCTTCATCTATTGGTAAAGTGTTTTCAATTTCCTCCCCTCTGATTTATTCCAGAACATTTTCTTTATGTTTGATTTTCTGTAGTTTGATAATGATATGCATAGGTACGGGATTTGAGGGGGTGGGGGGTTGTTTGTTTGTAGGGCATTTATCCTGACTGGTATTCTCTGACCTTCCTGGATGTGTGGTTTCATGTCTGACATTTAATGTGGGGAAAATTCTCAGTCATTATTGTTTCAAATATGTTTTGTTTTGTTGTTGTGGTTTTTTTTGCTCTTCTTTTTTCTTCTGGTATTACCATTGCATGTATGTCTTTTATAGTGTTCCCATAGTTTTTGGACATTCTATTTTGTTTTTAATATATTTTATTGATTTTTTACAGAGAGGAAGGGAGAGGGATAAAAAATTAGAAACATCTATGAGAGAGAAACATCGATTAGCTGCCTCCTGCACATCTCCTACTGGGGATGTGCACGCAACCAAGGTACATGCCCTTGACCGGAATCGAACCTGGGACCTTTCAGTCTGAAGGCCGACACTCTATCCACTGAGCCAAACCGGTTAGGGCTCTATTTTTTTTTTTTTTTTAGTCTATTCTCTTTGCTTTTTAATTTTGGAGGTTTTTATTGGCATATCCTCAGGCTCAGAAATTTTTTTCAGCTATGTCCAGTCTATGAATAGGCCCATCAAAGGCATTACTCATTTGTGTTACAGTGTATGTTATTTGTGTGTGGTTTTTGTGTGTGTGTGTGTGAGAATAAGTGTTCTTCTTTTCTTTCTTTTTTTTTTTTTATCTATAGCATTTCTTTTTCACACTTTTAGGATTTCCACCTCTTATATTGCCTACTTGCTCTTTCATGCTGTCTGCTTTTTCTATTAGAGCCCTTAGCATATTAATCATTGTTGTTTTAAATTTTTGGTCTGATAATTTAAACATGTTTGTCATATTTGGTTCTGGTGCTTCTTTTCATATTGTGTTTTATGTCTTTTGATAAACACTGTTATTGTTTTCTTGAAAAGTGCACATAATGTATCAAGTATAAGGAATTGCTATAAATTGGTCTTTATCAATGTGGTGGTGAGGGGTGTGTGTGAGGGGAAAGGAAATGTTCTAGAATCCTATGCTTAGGTTGACTCAGTATTTTAGAGGGGATTTGTAAACTTTACAAGTGTTTCTGTTTGTTTGTTTGTTTGTTCCTCCCTTCTTAGGTGGGACGATGGCTAGAGTGCCTTGGAGTTTGCTATTTCCCTCCCCAGGTTAATTAGTATCATGTCAACTAGGCCTTGTAAAGAAAAACAGAGTACTCCAGTATATTTAAAAATGGTTTTTTTCCTCTTCCCCTGCCTGAAAGATGAATAGGTATTTTTCTTTTATATTTACTACTAGAGGCCCGATGCATGAAAATTCGTGCAAGAGTAGGCCTTCCTTCCCCGGCTGCTGGCACCAGCTTCCCTCCAGCATCTGGGACCCAGGCTGCTTCCCTCTGGCCCTGGCTTCATCAGGAAGGACATCTGGAATGATGTCAGGAAGATGTTCGGTCTAATTAGCATATTACCCTTTTGTTATTATAGATGATAATCTGGGGGCCCTGGAGGCAAAAAAAATAAAATAAAAGTATAGGGATCTGTCTATGACTGGTAACTCTTAGAACTGTCCATACTGAATCTTCACCAATTCTTTTTTTTTTGGTTGTCAAATAATCTTTAATTGAAACATGTTCCTCTGCAGTTCTTAACTAGCCAGACATTCCACTGCACCACTGATGATATCATCTATGATGTCATGAGGATGGTGGCCATCAACATTGCAGCCCACGGACTGGGCAGTCCCCAGGATCCCTTTAATGGTTCCAGAGAACTCTCTAGCTAAAGCTCGGTGCCACATCTGTCAGGCAAAGCTGACAGTCTCATCAAAAGTGCTATTTCTACTGTGATTAACTGCAGAAAAAAACACACAACACAGCAAAAGTTTTGTCACAACCCAAAGCCAGAGCAGACCACATAACGTCCTCCCTCAGTCATTTCCTGGTTGTGCCCATGCGTTCAGCACAGAGTCATCCATATGAAGAATAACAATGTGTTTTTTAAACTGGGCCTTAGTTTCAGCCCACCACTGCATTGCACCAGCCATCAGAGAAGTGGTCAGGTGCAGTGGCGGGTGGCTAACCTCTGCCAATTCTTCAATCACATTTCATCTTGTCCTTCTCCAGTGCTGCTTCCTATGGTGGTTCTGCTCATGAGTTTCTGCTAGATAAGCAGTGACTCCTATGGTTGTCAGTCTTTATCTTTCTCTAATCTTTGCGACACTGGTTTGTCTTATATCCTCACCTCTCTATGGATTCAAGAAGAGTTGTTGATTTTTAGTCTGTTTAGCTTTTTACTTTTTGTTAGGATGAAGTGGCAACATCTAAGCCTCTTACACACAGAACCAGAAACTGCCCAGTTAATTTTTCAGATTTTATATGCTTTCCATTTCAGTTATTTCTCTAGCACAATAAACCAGCAGCTTAAATACCTGTATTCCAATAAGCTTGTATTAAATTTTGTTATACTTATTACATATAATTATATTTTTGTCGTATTTATTCACCAAAATGCATCTTTAACCAGTCTGAATTGGCTTTCTAAAAATTTGCAAATATGCTTCTGTGGATTATTTACAAAGTAGAAAATTGTCTATTGGCAGCAGTTCAAATCTTAACTAGCACTGAGATAATTTTCAGAACCTGAAAATTTTACTTTATGAATCTGTATAAAGCAAAAAAGAAAATGAACAACTATTATGCTTAATAGGGGTGCTAACTTCACACAGAGAGCTGTAGAGCCCAAATAATGTCTTATTCATGAGATTATGATATTTTTCATAAGAATAAAGTAGACTAAAATGTGTTCAAGCATAGAGTTCTTGCTGGAAGGCAGTCATGCAAATTTCTCACTTACCACATTTAGGGACAAATTTCATAGCAGAGGATCCTTAAAACCAAAGTCCCTCAGTCACTAAGTGATATACTGATAAGACTCAAATTGACTAAAAGCACTGAGATCGGTCTTAAAATGGATGCCAAGATTGAATTTAACATCAAAGGCTCCCAAGTGATAAAAGATGTCAAGAAATAAAAGATAGGGACTAACTTTTCTTTAAAGGACAAGTTAAAATAATTAACTCAAGACCACATTTTTAGTTACAGAACTAAAAATGAATTCTGAAAGGGCGAAGGCTATGCCCTCCACCTTCCCCCAGGGTAAGGGCTACATCCTCCATCTTACCTTGGCCACGTGTTGGGCAAGGAGCTTCTTCACGGAAGTCTAAGACTCTGCTAGCCACACCCAGGAACGGGACATCGACTTGTGCCTGGCCAATCAAAGCACAGTCCTTTCTCCTCCCTTACTCCAACCGCCCCCTATATAACCGGTCTCTGGGAGGGGGTTCGGTCTCTCTTGGCCACTTGGCTAGCCGATGTGTCGGTGGGTCTGGTGGATGGAGAGCTCAAGCTAGCTTGAATACAGATTCTTATGCTTTTACATCGAATTGGCTCCCTGATGTGGTTTCTTGGGAATCTTGTAATCTGGGCACAACAAATTCCAGACCTTTTTATTGGTTCTCTGCGTTAAGCACTAAGCTAAAAAACTTTAAAGAAAACAACATCTAATTTGTATTTTGGAGTCTAGATTATCTCTGCTACTTGCTGTTTCTCAACAGTAAAAATAGAGAGCATTACTTTTTTTTTTTTTCCTGTTAGATATTTCAAGTCAATTTGATGTTCTCATCTTCATTTATTGTCCTGAATTTGTTTTCTAGATTTTTCTGAATGATAGGAAATCACTTTTACTAATCTGTTTAAACATTTGTTCTTCAGTATTTCTTGGAGTTTTTTGATTATCATTTTAAAATGTATCTGCATGCATTTTTTAAATAATATATAAATGATAATCTGAGATACCTGATTGTATTCTTTCAACATAATCAGTCAAGTTGAAATGATGCAGAATAATTCACAAAAATGACAGGGACTGTGATTTAGTGGATTTTGTAGATGAATAAGCAAGCAAATACATGAACAATAATAAGATAAGGAAAGTGCAGCATAAATGATTTTTTCTTTTATTTTGACAACTATAGTTTAAATTATTTATGATGTGCTTCACAATAGGCTAATGAATAGCCTCCAGTATTCTATGAAATAGAATTTTGTGGTTTAGACAACTAAAATTCTGTGCTAATAAATCTTGTCTCAGATTGAGATGCTAGGGCTTTGTGAGAAATTAGTAAAAAAAAAAAAAAAAAAAAAGAAAGAAAAAAGTAAAATTGTTATATAGGTTGGCTTCCTTAAATAGAATGTATTTTAAAGTGTGATGTGTTCCTCTGGCAGATCTGATTTCTTTAACATTTATGTGTCCCAGAAAAGTCTAATAAGTTCTCTGAACCACTATTTGATTTTCTTTGCTATATTTCTCTGACAACTTTGCATGATAGAGCTACTTAAAGTTATCTTAAAAGTTGTCACAGGTCTTAAAATGAAAATTAAAGCATTGATATTGTCATTTTAAAGTTCATTTTGTGAAAAGAGGTACTTAGAAATGAATTGTAATTTAAAATAACATTTCTCTATTATTTTAAGCCCTTATTAAGCTCATACTAGTGGTATGACTCTAGGACACTTGGTTTTCAAGTTTTGTAAGAAAATCAGAGATATCAAAATTGTCTTCTCATTTTCTAATAGTATATACATGTGTACTTCAAAATATACAAAGTGCAAGATTTGATTTCTCACTAAAGTAAAAATTTAATAAAATAATGATCTGGCCAATTTTGAAATTAGTGGTGGAAGACATACAAACTATTAATTATCTATTTTTTTCTTTGTTTATGCACATTAGAATATTTATCCAGTGTTGCTCACTGAGAATGATGGAAGTTAGTTGTATTTATGACATAATATTTTATATGCAAAAACATACTTATAAGTTATTTTATTTGGCAATAACTACTTCTTCCTGAAACCATTTTTCTCCTTCCTCAATATGCAAACATGTGCAAACATATTCAGTCTAAATAGCAAAAGAAAGCAGAAAAAAGGCAAAATATTTTAAGAACAAAAAATAGTGTTTTGTTTTTCAGTAACTCTTCTCTAAAATCTCATTTAAATATGAATTAAAGCATTCATTTTTTTGGCTTGCAGCCCATATATATTTTACAATTGCAACATCTATAGCCTTAAGGACTAAAGTAGATTGGGTATGTATATTAGTTTTCTAGAGTTGCCATAGCAAAATACCACAGACAGGGTGGCTTAAACAACAGAAGTTTATTTCTCACGTTCGGAGGCTAGAAGCCCAAGGTCGAGGCTTTGGCAGGTTTTCTTTCTCCTGAGGCTTGTCTCGTTGTCTTGCAGCTGGATGCCTCTGTACTGTGTCCTCATGTGGTCTTTTCTTCTGTGCATTATCCATAGTATGTTTCTATGTGTCCAGATTTCCTCTTCTTATAAGAAAACCAGTCATATTGGATTAGAGGCTGCCAGAGTCCATTCATTGTCTTCACTAGCTGAGTTTAGACAGAGACCCCCCCAAAAGCTAGTAGCCATTGAAAGTCCTAGCAAAGGTCAGGCCTGTGCACCACCCAGTTAATCTAGGAACCACTCAGTTAATTTAGGTAATAATAATTGAAGCATCCCCACCTTAGTTCCCTTAATTCCTTAGATACTTATGTAGATCCTTGTTGATTATTGTTAATCAGTTACTCTGCCTACACTCGGAAATCTATTGATGAGCTAATCAGATACTTTTGTCTACTCCTGGAAATTGTCTGCTGATCTGTGTGTCATTGAAACTTCCTCACCCTAAGGGCTACTCCAGATCAATAAAAGAGTGGAGCAGTCTGAGCATGGGTGGAAGTCCTTTGGGACTTGCCAGCCTGGTCCTCCAAAATTGCAAAATTATCTCATGTCTTTTTCTCTCATTTGTTCTGCGGCTCCTCTTTCAGGTACTGAACCCTACTCCATGCAGAATGTGGAGGAAGTGTTACTCGACAGAGGCCATCCTGAAGGCCTCATTTTAATGTAATCAACTCTATAAAGACATTATCTCTATGGTTACATTTTAAAAGTACTGGGGAATAGGACTTCAACATATAAACTTTAGAAGAACACAATTCAACCCATAACAGTGCTTGAACAATCCTTAGTTAATCCTATGTAAAAATTTATAAAATGAAGAATAATGCATAAATACATTTTTTTTTCTCCTCCTACTTAGCAGTTCAGTTTTAGTAAATGCCAGATTTCACAGAGGGCAATTACTCCCTCATCTCCTTTGGCAATAACAACATGGACCCATTAACTGTCCTTTCTTTCCTTCCTTCCTTCCTTCCTTCCTTCCTTCCTTCCTTCCTTCCTTCCTTCCTTCCTTCCTTCCTTCCTTCCTCCCTTCCTCCCTTCCTCCCTTCCTCCCTTCCTCCCTTCCTCCCTTCCTCCCTTCCTCTTCTTCCTTTCTTGGTGAGGGTTTTTTGAACAAGTTTAGGGAAGCAAGTCTGTATTAGATGCTACGAATAAAAATGTGAACCAATAAATACATCTACAGGTTTCATGGGGCCTACACTGTAACAGCTGTGATATGTATTGTGTAATTACACAAATAAAAGACATTATTAAACAAGTGGCAAAACCTAATAAGGAAAGTTCAGGGTACTAGTAAAGTACATAAATGGAATTCTGACCTAATCTAGGTCCTAAGACAATTATGTTGGCAAAACAACATTAAAATTGTGATCTGAAGGTAAAGCAGTGTCATTTCCAAAGTTTCTTAAGCACAATGGTTGGAGAACTGAATAAATCAGCTAGACTTAAGAGTGGTAGAGATTGGGTCAATAAATCCAAGGATGACTAAATAACCAGAAAATTGATTAGGAAGCATACCTTCCAGTGCTATCTAATTTGGTGAATAAGATGTTTTATCAATATCACTGCTGAAATCAAAGAGATTTTATAGTGTTGCATTTTCATGTCTATGATTTTAACCAACCATCCAATTGAAATTTTATAAAAATAATTGGAAGAAAAGTTTCTTTCTTTAAAATATATTTTTTATTGATTTCAGAGGGGAAGGAAAAGAGAGAGAGAGATAGAAACATCAGTGATGAAAGAGAATCATTGATTGGCTGCCTCCTGCACACCCCCCACTGGGAATCGAGCCTGCAACCCAGGCATGTGCCGTTGAGTGGAATTGAATGCAGGCCGATGTTCTATCCACTGAGCCAAACCGACTACGGCAGGAAGCAAAAGTTTCTGACCATAAAGTGCTGTATATAAAGCATAGTAGAACTGTGAAGCTAACATTTAAATTGAGCATATCAAAATAACACATTTAATTTCATTTAGTCATTTTTCAGATATACTTATAGAATTATATATTCTTATTCTCTGATTTCTCAGTGTATTAAATTTTATAATATTAAAATGTAGTCTCTGTCATACCTATTTCTAGCTAAGAATATGTGTTATTGGGTATCATTTTGAGGTTTGTGGAAATAATCCACATGCAATCTCAACAACTTAAAATTTTCATTGCAAACCTATTTGAAGAGTATTTATGCAGCCTGCCAGTGTTTATTTAGAAATATCTTCCTAGCTATTGTGGAGGTTTTGTCCAGCATTAAAACTGAGTAAAAATAAATAACATAGATGGCATGTGACTCATTTATCTACAGTGAGGAGGCACTACGAAGCGAAAAGAAAACACACAGCGTCCAGTTCAATATCATCGTGAGCATGGTAACAGACCTCAAGGTAAATAGTATTTGCTATGAGATAATTTTTTATCTATGAGATACTATTCATAGTATGTTACTGGTTTATGATTGTTTTTTTGTGAACACACCCGCAATCTATAAATTTATGATACCTTGGTCCACAGTAAATGTCACGTAAGTAGTCAATTTTTTGTGGTAAAAAAGAAATGGAGATGTTTCATAACATGAATGCTCTCTGCTTGAGGCATAATTTAGAATCTTATTAAAACTTCACTAACTGTTCTTTACCAGGAGACATGAGTCCCCTGTAGAAAGAAAGAAGCCAGCTGAGATGTGCCTGACCTCTCTGCTTTGCCTGTGTCTACTTGTTGTTTGAAACTTGGAAAGAAAGTATCAGTAAAATTTAACTTGGGTAATTAGGATTGCTAATCCATGTGGGTTTGATTGGGCAAACAAGTCTTTCAGCTGGTTTTAGCTCAACATACACATACACACAAACACATATGTAAAACTGTAAATTTCATTTCAATTCAGTCAAATCTTAAATTTGCTTTTGAATGTGTTTTGTATTTAATAACAAATTTAAGTTGCATATGTAAATGATAAGATTTTTACAGGCACAATTTGATGAATTTCGACGTGTGTTCAAGTGTAGAGCAAGACGGAGAATGTTCCATTACCACAGAAAGTTTCCTTTTTTTTCCTTTTTCCAGCTAAACATTATCCCTTCCCCAACCAATGACAACTACTATTCTTACTTTAATCACCACATAGTAGTTTTGCCCCTTTACACTAGAGAATGTCGAGTTCTGTTGTTACAGGTAAATTACCAGAGGATTATCTTTATCTCATGGAGGCCTGGCTTCTGGTTTTGTAAAGAAGGCTTGTTGAGATTTGCCCTTCGTCCTACAATAAAAATTTTAGTCCGAAGCTTAATCCTAGGAAATGTCAATCTTGCATTTAAGTGAAATGCCAGATTTAAAGAAAAATTCATTTTTGATGGGATTCAAACTTCTTTTTTATTTTTCTTTCTTTTTCCCAGCACAGGTGACAGCTAAAAAAAAATTACTGTTCAGCTGCTAATTTCTTCTAAACTCCTAGGATTTTGTCACTTGCATGGATAGTTAAATAGTACAATATAGATTTGAGGCACACTTTTATTTATTTATTTATTTATTTATTCATTTATTTATTTGAGAATCCACTCTTTATGGCTCCCTTAATTTTAGAATGTCCTCTTCAATTTCCAATATCTCTGCCAAACTCAAACTTTGTTCATTTTTCCTGCATCTTACTGAGACAGTCATGTTCTGTTTTCCTTTTTACTCCACTATTAGACTCTAAGAAGTGTTCTTGGTGGGAAAATAGCTAAATGTAGCACATAACTCGTTTGCTTATCTTCTTCTAGGGATAGTATACCTTTAAATTTTACCTATGTAAAGTTGTTCTTAAAAAGTTGCTTTTTATATTTTATCTAGAGTTCATAATTTTTTGCTGCTGCTAAAGGTATAGCCAATACAAGTTACTCTATGATGAGAACCAGAACTCCAAATAGTGTTTCTTAAATTAGAATTCAAATAAAATGTTTATTCAAAATATAAAACAATATAGTACATTGTTAGGATGCATATACCACATAGCTCTTAGATTTACAAATCTCAGGGTAAGCACTATTAGTTACTCACTTCTTCTATGACTTCCCCCTTAAAAAAATGTTAGATATGTATCCTATGCCCAAAGGTTTTATAATTTTCTTAAAATGTAAGATATTAATACATACTTGTGAGGAAGATAATAATAATAATAATAATAGTAATACACAGTTTCTGGCTACATAAAACATAAGATCTATTGCATTAATTTTGGAAGTAAAACTATTGCCTGAACAGGCTGTCAAGATACTGAGCATTATGTGAGGACTATGTCTTTAAAATTACCACTCAAATATCCCTTATAAATATGATTTTCTGCTCAGTTCAGGGTGTTTAAATTTTTGAGCTGCTTATCTTCATCTTTTTTTTTTTGGTCTGTATTTTCTCAAAGCTGCTTTACTATTGCAAGAGCTAAGAGCATCCATAGACAATTAGTTATTTCATTTTCACCATAAGATATATGTAAACTTAATTTTCTTTACCATTCCAGAAGGAAAATTCTATTAACTACAGGACGTTTTAATTAGTGAAAGCTAGCAAAGATTTAATTCTCAGAAAATGTTGTTGTAAGTACTAATAGATAGTAGTAAAGAAATAGTAAAAAACATATTGACATTAGTACAGATAAAACTAAATTCATGGTTTTAAAAAATTTTGGGAAAAAAAAACTGACAAGAATTTTCATTCAAAATTTCCACATTAAAAACAATAGAAAACACGATGAGAGGACATCAGCATTGCAGGGATGATCTTGTTTCTCTGGCCAAGATGGAGAAAAAGGGACAAAGTTTCCCTTCCCCATAAAAGAACAAATAAAACAAGCAAAATATATGAAGCAAGTTCAAGGCATTGGGCATCAAGCAATGAAGTAAAGTAATCCCTTAAAACAGGAAACCACAAAAGTAGTACTAAAACTACCCCCCCCCCCCCCCCGGCAACCTTTATGTGTGGTGAGAGATTATGGGATGTGCCACGAGTAAGTGGGAGCCAGGCAAAGCCTGCTAGTCCCCATGAGTAGAGGAGATGAAGCTGGGCTTCTAGGAAAGCAAAGACCATGAAGATATCCAGGAACCAACAAAGTAAAATTGACAATGCATAGCTTGTTATAAAGCAGGGTAAAAAATCAATGAATGAGAACTACCAGAAATGAAACATGATAGAATCAGTAGACAAGGGCATTAAATTGTTACTGTAACTATGTTCTTTATATGCAGTAAACTTGAGTACAGCTTGGACAAGTTAAGTAAAGTCATGACAGAAAAATAAAGAACATGGCAATATATAAATCTATAAAAGCAAAATATAAGGTCAGAGAAACATGCACTGTATGAAAATAATAGCAGGTTACATTTTATAGAATTAAAGTTGAATAACTTTGAAAACCTAGTAATAGGAAATATGTATATTTTCCACCTTATATATACAACACGTTTGTTTGTAAGTATCTTAGGAACCATTCATGATTCTGAATATTTATAATTTTGAGACAAAATCATGGATATATTTTAAGAATACTGTTTTGCAAGATTTCTGGAAATTCTTTGCCAAGCCAAAGGCACCAAATTGTGACATTTAACAAGCACATACTTCTTATGAGACGCAATGTTAAATTTTATAAATTATATTAGTTTACTAAAATGTATAGCCTTATGGATTAAGCCTTCCGGAAAAGAAATTCAGATTAACGCAATAACAAAGAATCCTAGCAGTTGGTGGAATATTTCAGGTAAGCAATAATCAGCCCAAAAGGAGAAGCATTACCTGAGTTGTATTTAAATGGGATATTTTGCATACTGTTAAAATTATATTCAGCTCCCACTAGGATTAAATAGTGAAGATATTTTACTACTGACCATTTTCATACAGACATAATGGTTTGCCATGAAGTGCCAATTAAACTACCTTTTAATTTTCTTGCACTGACAATATTTATTATGCTTTTATTATTTCATAAGAAAAACAAGAATAAAATACTTGTTCAGTTATAATTTAAACAACATAAACAGTACAAATTCCTACAGTATATTCTGAATCCATTAGAGTTTCTGGCAATTTCTATGATTGTTTACATCTATAGAGCAGTATGGTGAACACTGAGTTTAAAATAATAGAACCAATCATCAGAGAGAAGTGAAATACATTCATCAGAGAGAAATGAAATAGAATTTGTGCAATTTCATATTAGGACAAGATTTGGATTATTATATTTCAGTAATGTTGTAAATAAATGTATCATAAAATGGGATTTGTTATTAATTTTAATAAGATAGCATAGTTTACATTCAACATCAATAAGTGTGTACTACACATTGCATTATGTAAGTCCCTCATTCCCATTTTGATAGTAGTTAAAATCATAAAAGTTTCAATTTTTAGATAGTTTAAAAATTTGGCAAAATGTTAAATGATTGTGATTGCATGTTTTTGTGAAATGTCTCTGCTGAATGTTTTTCATAAGAATAATGGCAATAAAAAACATGTGAGTGGCATTCAGCTAGGACATTTCATATGCATACACACATATAAATGTATACATGAGGAGATATATATGTATACATTATACATATATGTACACATATATAAGTACATATATAATGCAGGTACACACATATACATGTGTGTGTGTATTATACACAGAGACAGACAGACTTTCATATACTGAATGACTAATGTGTAATTATGGTCAGGTTTCCTGATAAACGCAATGTGAGTCTCTAAGATCTGTTTGCAGTAATTTATTAGAGCACTAGAGGCCCAGTGCACAAAATTCATGCACTGGAGGGTGTCCCTCAGCCCGGCCTGCACCCTCTCCAATCTGAGATCAGGCTTAAACCTGCAGTCAGACATCCTCTCACAATCCAGGACCACTGGCTCCTAACCACTAGCCTGCCTGCCTGCCTGATTGCCCCTAACTGCTTCTGCCTGCCAGCCTGGTCATCCCCTAACCACTCCCCTGCCAGTCTGATTGATGCATAACTGCTTCACTGCCAGCCTAATTGCCCCCAACTGCCCTCCCTGCTGGCCTGATTGCCCACAACTGCCCTCCCCTGCTGTGACCTGCCTCCTCCACTGGGACCCGCCTCCTCTGTGCAAGATGGTGGAGACGCTGGGACCGGCCTCCTCCTCACTGTGCAGAGCCACAGGACCCCCAGGCCTCACCACACAGAGCAGCTGTTGGGCCCCGCCTCCACTGTGCACAAGGCCATCTTTTGGTGGCCATCTTGTAGCAGCCATCTTGTGACGATGTCGCCCATGAGGCTGTGATGCTACCTAGGCTTTTATTAGTATAGATATCTTGAGAGCACCCTTGGGGAACAGAAAAGAAAGATTTGGAAGAGGATATTGCTCAACAGGGATATCTTTAATGAATGGCCTTTCAAATTTTTCTAAAAGCAATTGTCCTGAGACAAGGGGGAGGGGTCTTTGGGCCTCTGAATTGTCTCTGCCTTTGAATGCATGCTGTCCTCAAGGAAGGGACCCAACATTGGATAAGAAATATTTTAGGTAAAGAAAGGTTTTTGAGTGGGAAGTAGTTAATCCTGAAAGCTGGGAAAATGAACATCTCCATCCAGAAAGAATATCTGTGCAATGCACCACTCCATCCACTGCAATGATTAATTTCTAATGATTACTCATAGGGAAAACCACTTTTTCTCATTCTAGCTATATATGCATACATATATGCATACACATGTGTACATATATACTATATATACACATATACTTCAAATACATATATGATCACATAAATACACACACATATATAATTTATATATATATATACATATATATATATATATATATATATATCATAAGCACAATTTCATAGACATCAGGATGTTAATATCTGCTTTCATACATATTGTAAGATTAATCAGTTTATTTAACTCAATATTAAAACTTCAGCCTTTATAGATAAACTAGTTGCCCGGTGCATGAATTCATGCACATTGAAAGGAAATTAATTAGAATAAATATTTTAATATTGATATTCACCTTTTCTCTATAATAGAAGTGTCAACCAAATTCACAATCGATGATGACAGATCGAAATACACTTGTGTGATGCGATTGGTGCCAGTGAGAGCTTTATATGTATTGCGCATGTGTGAGTCAACTTAGCCTTTTATAGATATAGAATAAACTTGCTTAATTAGACCTTCTTTCTGATTTAGCTAAACATTTTCCAGCCCAGTGAAGCACCCCAACTTCTCTTTCAGGTAATTGTCAGCAACACAGCAGTAAATATCAACACAAAACAGATTATTATTGTAGATCATACAGGGTGAACAAAGGGTAAAATATTTAACTGCAGCAGTGTTTGACTATATTCTGTGCAGTAAGAAAATCTGAAGTCATTTTCAAAGTCCACCATTTCTTCTTTTCAGTCAGGTCAAGTTTCTAAGCTTTCTAAATCTCTGTTTTCTGGCTAATGAAAAGAAAATAGTACTCCACTGAGTCTCCTATCTACCTACTCCAGGACTTCTGTGAGGATCAAATGAGATGAGGCACAGGAAAAGACTTCACAGACATTTGGTTAAAGTGTAAAATATTTCCACCTGGCTATAAAGCAAGTCATGTTCCTGGGCTAAAGAATCTCCAAGGAGGCTAGTCACTAGGTAGAGGAAGCCAAGTGTTGCTACATGTTGTCATTACCCGGCACCCATAGCCACTGTTTAGGGCTGGGCTGGGCCGTGGGCCGTATTTTGCGCCATGGGATCTCGGCAGCATTGGCTGCAATTTGGTGGGGTGTCACTCCAGGGTGATGGCTGGAACTGTGTCCCACTTGGGGGAAGCTGAGTGTTGCTTTGTCAGCACCAGGTCCGTGGTATTGTTTCTCTGTAAATGGTCAGTGCGTATCATGGCAGATCCTGCATTGATCATCTGCCCCCTGGTGGTCAGTGCACATCATAGCGACTGGTCAGATGGTTGGACACTTAGCATACTAGCCTTTTATATATATAGATGTGCTAGACAGGATCTTATGTAGAAAGATTCTCAACTATTTTTAAATAACATTTGAAAGTCAGTATTTAGGAAATGAGAAAATGTTGAAGCTCTATTATCATAAAAATGTATCTAACTCAAAATTGCTTTTATGTATATATATTTTTTGCTTAAATAAATTGAAATGTATGTTTAGTTTTAGGACATATCTAACATATTGTACAATTATCTGTTTTCAGTGTATATATTTTACTCTATAAAATGTGTGGTGGGCTTTTTATAAAAAGTATTCCATTTGTATATTCTTATTTAAATGCAATAAGCATAATTATTTTATTTTTTCTCTGTTAAGTGAAAACCAGTTACATTCCTTGCTATTTTTATTGTCACTTTGAGTTTATGAAAAGATAAAGTGCTATAAAAGAGTTAAATCCCAATTAGTTTCCTAAGAATCTGTCTTATCAAAATAATACTTTTTTTCTAAAGAAATTAGTCTATTTGGTTTTCTTAATTTCTTAGAAATAGTAACTAACACTACATATTTTTAGAAAGTATATAATAAATAGATTGATAATCTAAGACCAGGTGGTTGACTACATAAAGGTTTCAGCCAATATTAATCATGTGGTCAATATTTAAAAACATTATAAACACAAAATCTCTCTACCTAAAAGAGGTTCGCTTAGTTTTCTTCTATGTAAATTCTTGTTAGTGAAACTCTATACATGTTGTGTGTCTGTTTCTCAGCAAGTATGTATTTAATTTTTGTTAGTATAATTTAGTTATTCTAAGTTAGAAGTTGCATTGTAGTGTCGTATACAAAGACAAGTTCATGACTATTTTGATTATTCTTGATCCTTCGCACTTAGAAAAACAACAAAAAAATCAAATTTTCCTGAATTTCATATATATATATATATATATATATATATATATATTGCTTTGGATAATTCATTTTAGTTATAAACTAAAATACTTATATTTTCTCCAATGTTTAAATAAAATTCAATGTAGATTGATATTATATAGTATAATGAAAAAAGAAAAATATTCTACCTGATGGAGAATCTGCTCACAAATTTTATTTCTGTGCATGTGTTTGCATTTTCATTTGCCATGCGAAGAAGAGTATATGTGAATAGCCTTTTGTCCATAACTTAATATCTGACATATAAAAATGTGTAGAATCATGTGGCTGGAAGAATTTCTGATACTAGGAAAGTACATTTTCTTTCTCAACCTCTTATCTATATTAAAGATATGAGTTCAGCCCTGTCCAGTGTTTCTAAATAATTAGAGCGTTGACTTGTGCACCAATGGGTCCCAAGTTCGATTCCCAGTCAAGGGCACCTACCTGGGTTGCAGGTTTGATCCCTCTCCAGTTGGGGCATGTGGGGCACATGCAGGAGTTTAGGGTTCAAACCAATCAATGTATCTCTTTCACATTAATGTTTTTCTCTCTCCCTCTTTCTCTCTCTCCCTCCTCAACCTCCATCCCTTCATTCCACTCTCTCTAAAAGTAAATAGCAAAAAATGTCCTCAGGTGAGGATTAAAAAAAAAATAGATGTGAGTTCAATATCCTCTAATATGTTTACCAACTGGTCTAGCTCATGTTCACAGGTGTTCAGTTTCATCTTTAAACTATTTGTCCCTTGTAATTCATTTCAATTTTCATTGTCCCTAATATTCTCCATTTCATAGATTTTAGAAAATCACTTTAAACTTCCAATTTTTAAGTGATGTTTTGTCAGCATTTAATAACTAAGTCCATCACTTCCTTGACTTTTTCATTGATGCTGTGAGCAGCGAAGAACTCATTTGCCTGCTGATTTCCTGTTTAAGTCAACCGTTTCTGTCCACTACGTTCCAAAAGTGCAACAAATGCTACTCATAAGTGTCATAGAGAGTTTTATTTTTGTGGGGGGAAAAGGTAAAAATGTTTTTACAGGATAATTTTTGAATTCAGAATGCCTCAGTACTAATTGTGCTGTAAATAAGTTTTCCCTTAGTGGGTGGAGTATGCTTACGAAAAAGAAAAAAAAATCCTCAATATTTATTATCTCTATGCGTCTATAAGTAATTGATTTCTATTTTGAAATAAAACAATTTATTATCACAAGGCCCTTTTCACAAGAATTCCTATGGCCTCTAAAGTTGATGAAATCCACTGCTTACCCATGCTTTGTCTCCATGAACATCATTAGTAGTGCAGCACAGTCAGGGCAAGGAACAACAAGCAAAGGGAGCCCCTGGGTATGGGGGCTATTAAAATTAAAACTAAAATTTAAAAAGGCTCCTATATTCTACTGCACAATGAAGGTTGAAAAATATAATTTAGTAAATTGATTATATGCAGACTTACATATATTTAGGAAAGCATGGCATGCAAACTGAAATCTTTCCATTTCACAGGAAATATTTTTTTTTATCAGCAATCAAATATTTGCATCACCAAACAAGTATACTGGATGTATATAGAAGAATAATATTAATGCAATTGCACTGGTTTAATTATATAAAAATTGATGAACTATGAATGAAATTATTTTAATGACTCAAGTATTTTTGCAGCAATATCTCTTTGACAAACATCTATTTACATATAAATTTCATTTTTTGTAGAAGTAAATAAAATTCCAAATTATTTTTCTGAATAAATACAAACAAAATACATAATTGTCTCCTTTTTTGTTTTTTTATTTTTTCATTTTTTATTTCATGAAAAATGATTTTAAAGATAATAATGTTACATGCAGTAAACCTTAATATTTTAAGAAAAATTATCTTAAAAATAATAAGGTTACATGCAATAAACAATATCTCAAGAAAAATGACTTTAAATATGATAATGTTACATGCAATAAACAACAATTATTCAAGAATAATGATCTTACATATAATAATATTACATGCAATAAACATTAAATATTTCAAGAATAAAAGGATTTTAAGTATAATATTACCAAAAGTGCACTAACATAATTTGATATCACAAAAGCTGTAGAAAATAATAAAAATCTGCAAATAATGGGATTGCTTCTATTATATTCTAGAATATTTTTTCCTCTTTGGCTCTATTTTTGTTCATCAGTTTATGTTGTTCATTATATTCCACAAATGAGTGAGATCATATGATATTTATCTTTCTCTGACAGGCTTATTTCACTTAGCATGATGCTCTCCAGGTCCATCCATATTGTTGCAAATGGTAAGAATTCTTTCTTTTTTATAGCAGCATAGTTTTCCATTGTGTAGATGTACCACAGTTTTTAGTTCACTCATCTGCTGATGGGCACTTAGGCTATTTCCAAATCTTAGCTATTGTAAATTGTGCTGCTATGAACATAGGGGTGCATATATCCTTTCTGATTGGTGTTTCCAATTTCTTGGGATATATTCTTAGAAGTGAGATCACTGGGTCAAATGGGAGTTCCATTTTTAGTTTTTTGAGGAAACTCCATACTGTTTTCCACAGTGACTGCACCAGTCTGCATTCCCACCAGCAGTGCACTAGGGTTCCTTTTTCTCCGCATCCTCACCAGCACTTGTTTTTTGTTGATTTGTTGATAGCCATTCTGACAGGTGTGAGATGGTTCCTCATTGTTGTTTTGATTTGCATCTCTCGGATGATTCGTGACTTTGAGCATGTTTTCATATGTCTCTTGGCCTCCTTTATTTCCTCTTTCAAAAAGTGTCTATTTAGGTCTTTTGTCCATTTTTTTGATTGGATTGTTTATCTTCCTTTTGTTAAGAAGTATGAAATTGTCTCTTAAAAGACATTTGTATTAATTAAATATTCATAACAGTAGGTATTTTTCAAATATTAATTAGAATGTACATTTTTAAACTCCACTAAAGTATATGCAAATATAATTACTCAAAAATAAAACACTTATGTAAGTGTCTTTTGATAGCAGACAATGAAGATAAACATTTTATGTATGAAAATCATTCCTTAAGTCTTGCAGCTAAACATGTTTTAGGGAATTTTATTAATATGATCCTAAATATTATATTTCTGAGTTTAGTAAAATAGCTAAAAACCACAATCATATATATCAACACATATTTTGTGCATGCCAATATTTAATAAATATTCTTAATTATCACGTTATTTGTTTACTGAAATCATTATTTTATGAATATTGTAAATTTATTTTCTCTAAAGTCACAGCACCAGCATGTGACAACGGCCTTAGCAATGACTATGAAGAGCAAGAATGGTCATTTGACAAAATATCCCTGCAGAATAGACACACCCGCATTCACAGCTGAATTCAAATGCTCAACAGTTGGCAAGCTGAATAAGGTGCAGCTGAAGCTAAAATATATTTTTAGAGGAAAAAAGTATATGTTGTAAAGAAAGTGATCATGCAAAAGAGGAATATTAACAAGACATCTTGAAACAGTAATGAAATAAGGTCATTCTAAGACATTATTAAAGTTTCATGCTGAGAAAAAGTAATGGGAGCTGCTGGACTAATTTCAGCTTTAATTTATGACATGACCTTTGGGTCAAAGTATGACATTATAGTAAAGATGCCTTTACACTAAGATAGGTTTAGTTCTGTAGTAACAGTAATTTGTTTCATAATAAACCTCTATCAATACTTTACTTGTATATGCATTCTTATAAACCTCAAGCCACCAAAACATACTCTTTCTATTCACTTATTCTGTGATACTGCTTCATGCAAAATTAGATTCATATTTTTTGGAAAACTGATGTGTTACAAAATTTAAATACTTTAGCAATTTACAAATATAATCATGTATATGTAAATTACTTGCTGAAGATTAGCACTCTGTTCCCATGTTTGTTATGACTTTCATTTTCTAGATAAAATTCCTTGGATATGATTTTTACTTTCCCATTTTCTCCCAATGTTCATACCAACATTTTTTGTTGTTGACATTTTTCCAGTTAATAAATTTGTCTCTACTTTTCCAAAGGAATAAGGCAATATCTTTAATATAACCGTTATTGTAGCAAGTCAAACTTGAAGTCCAATTATGATGGCCAACATGATTATAAGACAAATGGTAAATTGTGTGAACTAGTCTCTGAATATTACCAGTCTGTTAGAAATTCATTTATTTATATTTATTCTGAATCGTCCAAAAACATACACATACTGACATTAATTTTTATAATTATGTCCTCAAGTTTAGCACAAAGTTACTATAGCAATTTATAGTTAATGGACTATATTAAAAGAAATGAGCAAGAAAGTTGATCTATTTATTTCTTCATTTATTTTTCTGTAGTTTCACAGATATGTGGGTAGTGAAATTAACTATTTATAGGGTTGCAATGACCAAAGCAAAAACTTTTAACAATTGTGATGTCAAGTTTTAAACAAATTATTGAAGTCAGTCTTTTCATTATATTTAACAATGTACATAATATCAATGGTTTTGTTTTAAGTTAATATAGTGGTTTAGGGCTGAATTTCTGGAGAAAGATTCTCAGATTGATCCTCCACTTACTCTATAGACCAGGGGTGGGCAAACTTTTTGACTCGAGGGCCACAATGGGTTCTTAAACTGGACCGGAGGGCCGGAACACAAGCATGGATGGAGTGTTTGTGTGAACTAATATAAATTCAAAGTAAACGGGCCGGATCCGGCTCGCAGGCCGTAGTTTGCCCATGGCTGCTATAGACCTACGGTAACTCATTCAACTTCCCTATACCTCAGTTGCACTGACCACCAGGGAGCAGATGCTCTGACAAGTAAATTAGCTTGCTTCTGGGGTCCGGACCATCAGGACTGAGCTAGATGGGCCAGCCATGCCCTGGAGCCCTCCCACAGTCCCTCCCTGGCTGGCCAACCTCCTGTGTCCCTCCCCAGCCCTGATCATGCACTGATGGGGACCCTCGGCCTGGCCTGTGCCTTCTGGCAATCCTGGACCCCTCGGGGAATGTCAGAGAACTGGTTTCAGCTTGATCCCGCTGTCCAGGCCAAGGGACCCCCCGGTGCATGAATTCGTGCACTGGGCCTCTAGTAATCAATAAAAACATATCCTTATTGCTTTAAATAATAGCAAGAGGACTAAAAGAACAGAAATAAATCTATATATATAATTATCTTGAACATATTTTACTAACTCGGCAAATCAAATGCAGATTATGTAATATTACCAATTAAATATATAAGAATATTTCCATATAAGAATATTGCACCAAATTTTTATTTATATTAAAATTAATGAGATTATATTCACATTTTAAAAGGAGTACAACCAATCAGCCATCTGTAAAATATGCTTATACTAGACATTTACTAGCTTGTAATCTCGGTTATAAGCATTTGTGGTCTAAATGGTTGTGATTTTTTAAATGTATTTTGCATGATATCTTAATTTGCATTGTACACTAACTTATAAACCTAAAATATTTCAATTTCACTGAGTGAGTTAGTCAGGATGTGGTCTGAATATATTGCTACTATTTTTGTTTCATCTGCTGGTAAAATATAAATTGCATAATGTGAAAATTTTATTTTATTTAAAAAACTAGAGGCCTGGTGCACAAAAATTTGTGCACTCGGGGGGGGGGGGGGGCGGGTCCCCCAGCCTGGCCTGTGCCCTCTCACAGTCTGGGACCCCTCGGGAGATAACGACCTGCTGGCTTAGGCCTGCTCCCGGGTGGCAGAGGGCAGGCCCAATCCCTAAGTGCAGCCCCTGGTCAGGCTCAGAGCAGGGCCGATTGGGGAGTTGGGGCGCCGCCCCGTCATGCACAGAGCAGGGCGGATCGGGAGGTTGCGTTGCCACCCTCAGTCACGCTCAGGGTAGACTGATTGGGGGGTTGGGGCTCCGCCCCCTGTTATACTCAAGGCAGTGTCAATGGGGAGGTTGCGGCGCCACCCCCTGTCACGCACAGAGCAGGGCCAATCAGGGGGTTGGGGCGCTGCTCCCTGTCACTCACAGAGCAGGGCCGATCAGGGGGTTGGGGCGCTGCCCCCTGTCACTAATAGAGCAGGGTCCATCAGGGGGTTGGGGCACTGCCCCCTGTCACTAATAGAGCAGGGCCCATCAGGGGGTTGGGGCGCTGTCCCATGTCACTCACAGAGCAGGGCCAATCAGGGGGTTGGGGCGCTGGCCCCTGTCACTCACAGAGCAGGGCCCATCAGGGGGTTGAGGAGCTCCCTGCTGTCACTCACAGAGTAGGGCCGATAGGGGAGCTGGGGCACAGCCTCCTGTCACACACAGAGCAGGGCGGATCAAGGGGTTGGGGCGCTGCACCCTGTCACACTCAGGGCAGGGCCAATGGGGATGTTATGGCTCTACCCTGTCACACACAGAGCAAGGCCCGTGGAGGGGGGTTGGGGAGCCACCCTCTATCACCCACAGAGCAGGGCCGATCAGGGGGTTGGGGCACCGTCACTGTCACACTCGGGGCAGGGCCAATGGAGAGGTTATGGTTCTACCCTGTCACACACAGAGCAGGGCCCATGGGGGGGGGCGGGGGGTTGGGGCACCACACCCTGTCACACACAGAGCTGCAGGGCAATTGGGGGATTGGGGAGCTCCCCCCTATCAGGCACAGAGCAGGGCTGATCAGGGGATTTGGGTGCTGCCCCCTGTCACGCCGATCCCAGTGCCGGGAGCCTCGCTGCTCCGCTGATCCCGGTGCCGGGAGGCATATTACCCGTTTACTATATAGAATAGAGGCCTGGTGCACGGGTAGGGGCTGGCTGGTTTGCCCTGAAGGGTGTCCTGGATCAGGGTCGGGGTCCCCACTGGGGTGCCTGGCCATGCTGACTGAGGGGCTGAGGGCTGTTTTCCGGCTGGCCAGTGACTAAAGCTTCCAACCGCTCCTTGTTTTCTTTTTTTTTTTTTATTCTGGGCCAGCTTTAGCTCTGAGGCCTCGCTGCTGAAAACATGGATACAATGTTGCGGTCCGGGGCTGACTGAAAGCCCGTTTTGTTCAGGTTCTTATTTGCAACATAGTAATAGTTGCTTAGAGTTGCAGTTGTGAGGCCGGCAAGTGAGGCGGGGAACGTTGGAGTCTGCAGTCCCTGGAGCAAGCAAGCCTCATGTTCTCTTCCAGCTGCCTGGCTGCCGGCCGCCATCTTGGCTGACTGTTAATTTGCATAAGGATATGCTGATTAGCCAATGGGAAGGGTAGCAGTCGTACGCCAATTACCATGTTTCTCTTTTATTAGTGTAGATAATAATACAGCCTGGTTGATGTGGCTCAGTGGTTGAACATCAACCCACAAACTAGGGATCATGGCTCAATTCCTGGTCAGGGCACATGCCTGGGGGTTAGCTTGATCCCCAGTAGCAGGTGTGCAGGGGCCAGGCAATCAATGACTCTCTTTCATCATTGATGTTTCTATCTCTCTTCCCTTCTCCCTTCCTCTTTCTGAAATCAACAAAAACATATTTTAATAATAATAATACACATTTTATTTTCCATGGATATTTAAATATACTTTTGCAACATAGTTTATGTATTTTTATGAGGTTATATATTTTTAAAACTCATATGAAGGTCAACTTAATACAATTTTATGGTGATAAGTTTAATGATGCATCTTTAATCTTTAAAAAGTTTAGAGTTTTTGGGATGTACAGTACATGACATAAAATCAAGGTTACATTAAAAATTGTTTTTTTTTCTGCACTAATTTTATAGTGTGACTCAAATGGCAAGTACACTATTAAATGACATGTACTACCAAAAATATGAGTTTATTTGGGTTACTATGAAAAATATAAGTCGCAATAATTGACTGAGTGACACATTCTATTATTTTATAAATTAAACTACTGAATGTCCCAAATAAGCTTCTGTTTCTTATATATTTAAGGCCCTTCACCTGTCGAGGTGCAGGGGGTTCCCATATAGGTGCTGCTCCTAAGTGGGACATGCACAGGTGGTCTGGACCATCCGCTTGAGGCTTGCGCCAATACCTTCTGGTCAGACACTTCCACAGAGACAGCACCGAGATCTGAGCCGAGCCGGAGAAATTACACACAGACAAACAGGTTAGATTTAGATGCAAGCACACAGGGGGTTTATTTACAAGTTCCTGTTGGGTCTCAGACGCTGGGAAGGATCCACCCAGTGATGCTCACTGACATACACAAAGGGGTAGAAGGCGCCATTGGCTGCTGGCTCCTTCGTCGATTGACAGTTAATTGGGCAGAGTTTCGTGCTGGGAACAGAGATGTGAGCACACACAGGTCCTCATGCTCTGGCAACAGAAGAGCTATGCGCTGGAGAGTGACATGCTGCTGTCTGGTTATATACCCCTCTGTAGGCGTGGTCTTCATTGGTGTGTGTGTGTTATCAGCGGCTGCCATATGTGGATCCACTCGGGGTCTGCTAATCTATGGGTGTGTACAAGCTTTGGGCGTTCCCATCAGATAGGTTGTTTACCAGTACTAGTGGGGTTACAAGGGTGCATTCTTGGGTCTTACACAGTATTCCTATATCTAACATTAATTACTATAACAGTCCACACAGGGTTACATGCTTTAAGTCTTACATTCTAAGGTCCTAACATTAAGTACCATAATGATTACTATAACACTGAAGCAGGAATTTTGGGGGAACTTAGGCAGGCTTAGGAATTTTTTAGAATTGGGGTTCATGGGAAAGTGTGGGACTGTAGACTGGAAGAAGGTACATTTCCATAACACAAGGAAGCCAGGTGCAGTTACATTTCCATAAGACAAGGAAGCAGCAACAGGCATATTTCCATAAGACAAGGGAACTGGAAGTAGCCAAGAAAGGTCTATATTTACAAAATAAAGAGAAGGAAGCCCTTCATTCAGAAAGAGAAGAAGAAAGCCCAGAAGGGGATAGGAAAACAATAAGGAAGGAGGGGGGGGGGGGGGGGAGGGGGGGGGGAACCTCACATGTCTCACATGAGGTTCATCCTTTGAGCCCAGGAGTTACTATAGTAACCAACTCAAAGGGAAGATTGACCAATCAGAGGAGATATCAGGACACAGGTACTGCAGCTTTTATAAGCCATAGGGAAAAAGAACTCAGTGGGACTCTTCCCTCTCCCCATGTGGGAGTCTGTACTTGTTCTTCAATAAATTTCCACCTTTGCTATATCACTTTCTGTCAGTGGATTCATTCTTCAATTCTGGCGGACAAAGAATCCGGGTTCCAGTCCAAAAATTAGGTATCACTACATAGAAATATTTAGCTTATTACACAAATATTGTATGCCAAATGTGGCACTTTTAAGAAGTTTCTAGAAAACAATTGCAATCACCTGTTTTGGGGGAAAGTAATCAACCTATACATAAGAGATTGAATTTAAATAAAATGTAAACATACAGTATATTATAGTGACAGATCATTCTTACCAATGTAGTAATTGTTTTCTGCCCAATTATCCATATGGTAGAAAAAAATTAAGCTTTATTCATAATTCACATATTTTCATTCTTTGATATTTAACATGGTTTAAACTCAGAGTCTGGTAATATATAGTAGTAAGGGTTGGTTTTCCAATTTCCCACTATTTCTTTGTGCAGAATTTAGACTTGTGATGGGGTTAATCTGGAATAGAGAACTACAAAGAGGGGCATCAACCTCTGAACTGAGCTAGGAGCATTGCTTAAAGGAAGCTTAAATAATAGCTTAGCAGCGCTATAGGAGTAAACCATAAAAGTACCTACATTTTGACATTTGCTCCACATCTTTTCTCTCAAAAGCAAATAACAAAAGCATGTGGATTTCCACTAAAATATGATAACATCTCGTTATGTGTTGAATTGTGTCCCTCAAAATTTATGTTGAACTCCTAACACTGGGATTTGTACATATGGCTTTATTTTGAAATAGGGCCTTTGCAGATATAGTCAAGTTAGAAGGTCACACTGGGTTAGTATAGTCCCTAATCCAGTATAACTGATGTCCTGATAGGAAGAGGAATAGCAACAAAGACAAAAAAAAGAAAATGTGATGCATGTGATAGCAGAGACAGAGATTGTAGTTTTGCTGCCATTCACAAAGTAATGCAAAGGATGGCCATCAATGGTCAGAGAGGCATAAGATTGATTTACTCTTTGTGCCCCTAGAGAGGAACCAACTTGCCAGGACCTTAGTTTTATATTTTTGATTCCAGAATTGTGAGTAAATAAATATCTGTAATAACATATTTACTAAGCCATCCAATTTATGGTCCTTTCTCACAGTAGCCCTAGGAAACTAAGAACAGATTTTTGTAATGGAAAGTGGTGTGTTGTTGTAAAAAATACCAAAAAAATATGGAGGTGTTAATGGTGTGGAGAAGTCCTCATCTCCCCTGCTTGCTAGTGGGGGTGGATTTCTTGCAATATCCCAAGAAAAATAATTTTCTAAGACTCACATTGGGGAATGCGATATTGAGGGAAGCTTTATTTCTATGGAATCAAACCGCAAAGTGTCAAAGGTTTCATTTCCCTCAACCCAAACAAGGAAGAATTCCCATTTCTCCTTTAGCAGGGCTAAAATCAGAGACACTGTCCGGAATTTGCTTTCCATGGCTGCACAGTCCAATACAGTATCAGGCTAGCTTAATTTATGTTTCCCTCCTTCAGTCCATCAGTCCAATGCATGTGGGGTCTGCAGGTCCACATGGCTATGGAGGAAACACAAGCAAAGGCAAGGAAGCCAAGAGCAAGCCAGGAGCACACAGAGAGAGAACTCTGATGTTCGAGAGATTATGTATTCCCAAATTTTTCAAACGCTTGCAGTGGCCACACCCAGTCTGGCCAATGATCTCTCTGCCCAGGTGTAACTGACAAGCAAGTACCTCCCCTATGTCACCCCAACTTTACTGGACATGTATCAATCTTCCCTTTGTCAGATCCCTTCCCCCAGTTTTTGCATGAAATGAGCTGGTGGTTCCCTGGGGAGAACAAACTTGCAGCTTCCTGGTGAAGCTGATCAAATGACATGCCTATAATGTCTGGCTTTCCCTTTATTTTTTGTTTGTTTGTTTGTTTTCCCTATTATTAATAACTAGATGCCCGGTGCACAAAAATTTGTGCACTCAGGGAGGAGGGGGAATCATCATGGCCTGTGCCCTCTCCCAATCTGGGACCCCTCAGGGGATGACCACCTGCTGGCTTAGGCCCGCTCCCCAGGGGATTGGGACTAAGATGGCAATCAGACATCCCTCTGGCAGCCCGGCAGCCCTCATGGGATGTCCACTTGCCAGCAGGGAGCAGGCCTAAACTGCAGTTGGACATCCTTAGCGCTGCTGAGGAGGCAGGAAAGGCTCCCACCACCACTGCTGTACTGGCAGCCATCAGCCTGGCTTGTGGCTGAGCAGAGCTCCTCCCATGTGAGAGCACCCTGACAGCCAGAGGGCAGCTCCTGCATTGAGCATCTTCCCCCTGGTGGTCAGTGTGTGTCATAGTCACCAGTCATTCCCAGTCCTTCTGCTGTTAGGGTCAGTTTGCATATTACCCTGTTACTATATAGGACAGAGCCCTGGTGCAAGGGTGGGGGCCAGCTGGTTTGCCTTGAAGGGTGATCCGGATCAGGGTGGGGGTCCCACTTGGGTGCCTGGCCAGTCTGGGTGAGGGGCTGAGGGCCATTTTCAGGCTGGCGAATGACTGAAGCTCCCAACCTCTCCTTTTTTTTAATTTTTTTATTCTGGGATTTATTTGCCTTCTATGGCTGTCACTGGAGCTGAGAGCGGCTCCAGCTCTGAGACCTCGGCTGCTGAAAGCAGGTTTCTGGGGTTTGTTTAGCTTCTATAATTGCAACATTGTTTCTTAGAGTGCAAGCTCAGAGCCCAGCAGCGGCAGGCGGGGAACCTTGGCTTTCTCCATCACTGAAGCAAGCAAGTTTCCTGTTCGCTTCAGCTGTCTGGCTGCCAGCCGCCATCTTGGTTGGCAGTTAATTTGCATATCGCCCTGATTAGCCAATGGGAAGCATGTCGGAGGTATGGTTAATTACCATGTTTGTCTATTATTAGATAGGACTAGCTAAAAACAGTGGTATCAGAGGTAGTTTTGGAATTGGCTAATGGGTAGAGGCTAGAATAATTTTGACTCACTTAATAGAAAAATTCTAGATTACTCTGAAGATGTGGTGGTTGGCAGACAGATGAGTGTTAAATTCAATTCTGCTGATGGATCCGAACTAAGTGAGGAGGACGGTAGACAAATTTTTATATTCTTAGAGTGCATATGTTATCATGACCAGCATCTTGCTATTTTGTTAAAGGTGTTTCTGGTGAGATCTCAAGAGGAAATAAGAACTTGTTATCAAAAACTTGAAGTCAGTTGATCCTTGTTATAAAGTGTCAGAAGACTGATTGATGAATTGTGTTCTACTTAAAAGTAAAACTTGTAAGTGATGTACTTGTATTGTTAGTTGAGAATATTTCTTAGTGTTGAAGGTGTCCTCTGGTTTCCCCTTACTACATATCATAAAATGTATGAGAAAAGAGATAAATTGAGGAAGGAACTGTTAAAAAAAAGAGAGAGAGGTCAGAACTTGAGGATTTGAAAATTCCAAGCTTATTCAAATTAAACAAACAAACAAAAAAAACTAAAGCATGTTCTGGAGAGAACACCAAGGGTACACCAGCTGGATAACCTTTTGAGGGAGAGATGAAACATGTGGTTCAAGGATTCACTTAACTACCCTGACAGAAATATTGCCAGTTTGGACTGAAAGGTGCAAAAATGGGACAGAAAATGTGTCAGACTTCTGAGATTCTACAAGTTCAAAATGGTCCAATAGAGCTGTTCAACTGTGAAGGTGCATTGTCTTTAAAGAAAAAGAAAGAATGACTTTGAGGATGGTCTAAAGGCCATCAGTTGCTGCTGCAACCACAGGCCTATTAGGCAGGGTTACCACTCTAGGACTGAGGAGGTAGAACTGCTCTTCAGTTGGCCAGGAGAACAGAGCATTGAGCCAAAGAGCTTATTGTCAATATTCTTAAACTGAATGAAATTTACCCTGCTGGATTTCAATTTTCTTTGAACCTGTAATCTCTTTTTTTCTTTGAATTTTTCCATTTGGTAATGGGAATGCCTAATGAATGCCTAACGCCTACCCCACCATTGTACTTTGGAAGCAGATAACTTGTTTTCTAATTCACATAGGCTACAGATGGGGAGGAATTTGCCCCAGGGTGGAATATATTCAGTCTCTTCCATATCTGATTTAGATAATTTTGAAGATGAGATTTGTGACTTTTTGAGTTAATTATATTTGTACTAGATTTTGAACTGAGTTGATGCCCTAATGGGTTAAGACTTTGGGGGATACTGGGATGGGCTGAATGTATTTTGCATGTAGGAAAAGGAATGGAATTTGGATAGGAAAAGAACAGACTATTATGGATTTGTTTCCTCCCAAATATGTGAAGATCTATACTCCATTACATGTGAATGTAATCTTATTTGAAAATAGGGTTGTTGTAGATGTAATAATGTTAAAGTGAGGTCATTATGAAGTAAGGTGGGCCCTAATCCAATACACTGGCATCCTCATAAGAAAAGAAGAAAATCTATAATAATAAAAGCATAATATGCTAATTAGACCGGACAGCTGAAAGACCTTCCAGACATCCTTCCGGACCAAGCGAAGGCTGAGCTCCTTGCACGAATTTTGTGCATCAGGCCTCTAGTACATGCATAAAGAGGGAAAATGCCATGTGATAAAGCAGAGGTTAAAGTTATGTGGCCACAAGCTAAGGAACACTAAGGATAGGCAGCAAGTACCAAGGGCTAGGAAAGAGGTACGGCAAGATTCTCCCTCTGAACCCCTAACAAGGCACTGACCCTGCCAACATCTTGAATTTGTACTTCTGGACTCCAGAAAAGTGAGACAATGTATTCCTGCTGGTTTAAGCCTCCCAGTCTGGTATATTTTAAGTTCGCCTTAGGAAATTAACAAAAGTGCACAGAATCTGTCCCTGATAAACATATGCTTTCATGGGGTGATCTCTTATCAAGAGCTGAACTATGATAATCATAAAATCCCAATTAGCCTGTGGAATGGAGACTCTACCAACAGAGCTTTAGGTTCATATGTGTCAGAATGCAAGTAATCGGCATACGTTGACCAGTATAAAGTAAGGAGAAAAAAAATAAACATTTTCCATTTATCTGTTTTCTTGAGTTAAGTAGCTATATGATGGATGCAATCCATTTGTGGAGAAATGCTCCTTTTTTTTGTTAAAAATTAACTAATCTTTTTGCAGAAATTGGCAAAATGGTTTCCATTTTTCACATATAACAAATTGATCAGTGAAATATATACAATATTTAGCTTTTAGATTTAATTTCTTGAATGTAAAATTTCTGGAGAGGAAGAAGAGGGGGGATTCATTGTTTATTCAATCAAAAGCACTGAAATATAATAGCAATCATTTCAGGTAGAAACTATGTTTAACTCTAACCCTGTTGTTTGGCTTAATAATAGAAAAGTTATTTTGATTTTCTGGATTGTATAAATTATCCCATTTGATTGAATGCCTTATTGACTGTGATGTGAATATCCCATTGATTGTGATCTTACTGGTTTTAGAAAGCAAATTCCTCTGTACCTGGGAACCAGGACAGCACAATTATCCCAAGACCTGAGGGTTCCAGATAATGTTTCTCTGTCAACTCAGTGGTCCCAAGACCAGGACAGCGCAATTACTCTAAATTGCCTCGATGGCTCTGGATAATGTGCTCCTGCCAACCCAGCGGTCCCAGATGATGTGTTTCTGTCAATTTAGTGACCCCGAGACCCAAAACTATAATTAACATGCATAATTCTGCTTCTGTAAACTGCTTTTTTGCAAACCAGGTTCCTCATTCCAAACCTTGAAATGTAATCAATACCTTTGTGATTTTTTGCCTATATAACCCTGGAACTGTGACCAAATAGGTACTATGAGATTTGGGAATGACCCTCCATAGTCCTGGATTGCAATAAATGTGACTCTTTAATTCGACTTCTTGAGGTGTCCTTCTGTGATTCGCAGGGTACATTAAAACACTGGGAACCTTCAGTCCGCAGACCGATGCTCTATCCACTGAGCCAAACCGGTTAGGGCCATATGTGTGTAATTAAATAGTTGCTAATATGCCTGTGCTATTTATTAGGAGCTGTATAATTCAGAGAGTAGGATGTGTGTGTGTGTGTCATAATTACCCTAGATACTAACACAGGGTCTTAATTTTCCATGAGGAGAGAATTAATAAAGAAATTGGACTTGGGCATGGCTCAGTGTTTGAGCGCTGACCTATGAACCAAGAGGTCACAGTTTGATTCTCAGTCAGGGCACATGCCAGAGTTTCAGGCTCAATCCCCACTGGGGGTGGGCAGGAGGCAGCCAATCAGTGATTATCTCTCATCATCGATGTTTCTATCTCTCTCTCCCTCTCCCTTCCTCTCTGAAATCAATAAAAATATATTAAACAATAAATAAATGTTCGGTAAATGATTACTAAGGTTTTATACTGGCCTTCCTTTTTACCTGAACTTTGTAAAATTTTAATCAATTAAGGTACATTTTATAAATTTTCTTTTTATCCTGTCTAATAATAGACAAACATGGTAATTAACCGTACCTCTGACACACTTCCCATGGGCTAATCAGGGCTATATGCAAATTAACTGCCAACAAAGATGGTGGTTAACCGCCAACAAAGATGGCAGTTAATTTGCATACATAGGCGCAATGCTGGGAGGCCATAGAGGAAGGACAGTGATTGGAAACAGAGGAGGCAGGCAAGAGCCAGGAGGCACTGCCCCTGGCCCTATATCGGAGAACCGGGTCCCCTTTGCCCACCCCTCTGCCAGTGATCTGGGAAGCCGGAGGGGGGCAGGGAAGAGGCAGGTGCCCGCCTCTTCCCTGGTCGCCCCTGCCCTGGATCAGCAACCGAATATCCCAGAGCAGGAAAGGGCGGCCTGCAGCCAGCCCCCATGTGCGCCTGCCCGTGGGATCGCAGCGGCGATCACGGAGCAGGAAAGGGCAGCCTCTAGCCAGCCCCTCTGTTAGCCTGCCCGTGGGTCGCCGCAGCAATCTCACAGCAGGAAAGGGGGCTCTGCAGCCAGCCCCCGTGTGCACCTGCCTGCCCATGGATCACCGATGAGATCCCAGAGCAGGAAAGGGGGGCCTGCAGCCAGCCCCTGTGTGCGCCTGCCTGCCCATGGGATCGCCAAAGCAATCCCACAGCAGGATAGGGTGGCCTGCAGCCAGCCCCCCTGTGCGCCTGTCCCTGGGTCACCCTGGAGATCCCACAGCAGGAATGGGCACCCCACCCTGGCCACAGCTCAAGGGACAGTACAACATGCAGTGGAGGCCAGGAGCCTGAGAGATCAACAGAGAGGGGCGCCTGCTCCAAGCCTCCAGGGTGTGGCTGGGGGCAGGCTCCAGCAGACACATACACACACACACACACACACACACACACACGGGACGCCTGCTCCGAGCCTCTGCTGCCAGACTGTGACCATCAGTAAGACATCCACTGAGTGCTCCCGGACTGAGGGGAAGGCTTGGCTGAGGGAACCCCATCCCCCAGTGCATGAATTTTGTGCACCGGGCCTCTAGTATGATACAATAGATGATTCTTATTTATCTTATTATATCTATTTCAAAACCAAATCTATAAAAATTATAAGGAATAAACAAATTATGGCATATTCATTCACTATAAAACCATATGACAATTAGATGAGGAATTAAAACTATAAGCAAACAAACATATTAATTGAACTTCAAAATCATTATGTTCAGTAAAAAAAAAACTAGACATAAATGAGTATGTAATAAATGATCCCATTAATATAAATAGAAACCATTTTTATCTATCTATACTAATAAAAGGGTAATATACTAATTAGACCAGACATCTTCCAGACATCCATCTGGACATCCTTCCATACAAAGCCACGGTGGTGGGGGCTAAGTCAGAGGCAGTTAGGGGTGACCAGGCTGAAAGGAGAGGGCAGTTAGGGCTGACCTGGTTGGCAGGGGATGGCAGTTGAGGGCAACCAAGCCAGAAGCGGGGGGCGGGGGGGCAGTTAGGGGTGATCAGGCCGGCAGGCAGAGGTGATTAGGGGTGATCAGGCAGGGAGTGGAGCAGTTAGGGGCATCTGATAGACATGCAGAGTGGTTAGGGGCAATCAGGCTGGCAGGCAAGTGAGTGGTTAGGAGCCAGCAGTCCCAGATTGGGAGAGGGATGTCTGGATGTCTGGGATCTGGTCTAATCCTGCACTCAGACATCCTCTACGGGGTCCTGTGTTAGAGAGGGTGCAGGCTGGACTGAGGGGACACCCCCTACCTGCCGTTCACAAATTTCGTACACTGGGCCTCTAGTATCCTATCTAATAATAGACAAACATGGTAATTAACGGTACCTCTGATACACTTCCCATTGGCTAATCAGGGCTATATGCAAATTAACTGCCAACCAAGATGGCGGTCAGCAGCCAGGCAGCTAAAGCGAACAGGAGGCTTGCTTGCTCCAGTGATGGAGGAAGCCAAGGTTCCCAGCCTGCCACTGCAGGCCTCTGAGCTGCAGTCGAAGAAACAATGTTGCAATTATAGAAGCTAAACAAATTCCATGCTTTCAGCCAGCCGGCTGAGCTTGAGTTGCAACAGTGTTTCAATTATAGAAGCCAAACAAACCCAGATCCCTGCTTTCAGCAGCTAAGGTCTCAGAGCTGGAGCCGAGCCTCAGAGCTAAAGCTGGCTCTCAGCTCTGGTGACAGCCATAGAAGGTAAATAAATCCCAGAATAAAAAAAAAAAAAAAAGAAAAAAAGGAGAGGTTGGGAGTTTCCGTCATGGGGTCTTGGCCAGCCTGAAAATGGCCCTCAGCCCCTCACCCAGACTGGCCAGGCACCCCAGTGGGGACCCCCACCCTGAAGAGGGTGTGACCAGCTGCAAACAGCCATCATCCCCTCATACAGGTTGGCCAGGCACCCCAGGGGGAACCCCCACCCTGAAGCAACAAGATGGCGGCTAATTTGCATACTGAAGGCGGGCGGCAGCGGGCAAGGCTGTCCATGGTCTGGGACCGGATCTGTGACCCTGCCGGGCGGGGGGCAGTCCTTGAGGCTGTCTGTGGCCTGGGACCCAGATCCGTGACCTGGTGGGCAGGGGACACCACAGGAGGCTGTCCACTGTCCTGGGACCCGGATCCGTGACCTGGCGGGCGGGGGGCAGCACTTGAGGCTGTCCGCGGTCCCGGGACCAGGATCCATGACCCTTCTCAGTGGGGTGGCAGCTCGCACAGGTGTGGATCGGCTGGGTTTGGGCAGGGCAGGACGCCTGGCTTCCACCCAGCCCCAGTCACTCTGGGCAGGTGAGCAGCGCAGAGAGCCTCTGGACAGGGGAAGTAGTCCGGCGGAGGGCGGCCTATACTCCCCACATGGCGGTGGTGACAGCTGTGAGAGCGCCAAGCGGAGCCTGCAGGCTGAGCTGAAGTAGCACCTGCAGGCCATCAGCCCCCAGGAGTGGCTGCGCAAGATCCGCCTCCTGGCCCAGAAGGTGCAGGATTGCAGGGACAGCCACCGCGGTGGGCCAGACTGATGTCCTCCTGGCTGCACCATGGGGGTTTGCAGATCTGCAAAGCCAGAGTCCTCTGGTGTGCACATCACCCCCTGGCGTGTGAACATCCCCCAGCACATTGTCACCCTCCCATGCCTGCAACAGTTGCAAACCAAGGTGTGCATAAATTCCCCCCGCCTCTCCACCGCACTTCCATCAACCCAGCATGCCTAACACCCCCACAGGATGTACACACATCCCCTCTGATGTGCTCACATCCTTTGGAGAGTGTCCGGGTGTTCTGGGTGCTGAGGGTGGGCACCTGTGAGATGACAGTGAGAGGGCGGAGTGGTGATGCCCTGTTCCCACGGAGGCCAGTGCAGCTATGAGATCACCTCTGAGGGGTTAATGCAGGTGCTGAGGCAGGAGCAGGTGAAGACAGACACACCTGGTAGGCACAGGCGGCCCTCGCTGAGGTGCCTTCTGTCAGCACTCAAGATCAAGAGCCCAGTGACAGAGAGGAATTCCGTCCTCTCAGTGAAACAGTGGGATAGTCGGGGCGACTGTAGAGGAGGAATGTGCACTTTGGGTGCCAGCACCCATGAGCGAAGGCTGCCCTGACTGAGCCTCGCTTGCTTGGGGCCTAGCGCACTCCTGCTGGGCAGCAGGTGACAGGACGTGCTTTTCCGAATTAATGAGAGAAAATGTTGATTCTCCTGCTGCCCACGAAGGTGGAAAGTGAAGTGGGGAGACATGTGGGGAGTGAGCGAGGTTCCCTGTCTGGGGGTTCCAAATCTGCTGTTGGTTTCTTTCACCACTGACTAGAGATATACAGGGTGTCCCTCCAAAATGTATACACACTTTGAATACCTACTAATTCCAATGGTTTTAAGCATAAGAAAGAAACAACAATGGAGCTGTTATCTGTTAAAAGTGTGGGCACAAACAGGTAGTTGGACATTCCCTGAGGGGTCTCAGATTAGAGATGGTGAAGGCCTGACTGAGGGATTCCTTCCCCCCCCAGTGCACAAATTTCGTGCACTGGGCTACTGGTATATATATAAAGCCTAAGCGACCATTATGACCGAGCAACTGGAACGACCCGAATGACCAGTCTCTATGACTTACACTGATCACCAGGGGGTGGGTGCTCAATGCCGGAGCTACCCCCTGGTGGTCACTTTGCTCCCACAGCCAATCTCCTATAGCCCATCCCCCTGGATGTCTGTCCTCCACTGCCTCCTGGTGCTAAACCACTCATTGAGACTTTCTGCTAGGTTGGGGTTTCGTACATAACAGAGCAGCTCCCTCGCTGAGATCTATTGAAAGTCAACCTCAACACCAGGGTTTATCTTGCTCCCATTCTCTCCCTTCTCCAGGGGCTGCCCATTTGCTGATGAGGGAAGGAGGAGGTGGGGAGGCAGGGAACCACATGGTGGCAGGGCGATGCTGGCGTCCAGCTTCCATTCCTTCTGCACCCAACCCGGTGACTGTCGCCTCCTCTCCCGACTCCGCTGGGGCCTTTGGGCCTGGACTGGGATGGGAAACCAGGGTTGGGTGGCGGGGAACACAGCCCCTTTCTCAAGGGGCCTGAGTGCCAGCTCCCTCCTTGGGGCTCATGGCCAACTTCACACAGTCCCTCCTCCTCTCCCTCCCCCCAACCAGCAGGTCCTGACCACCTGATTGGGGCCTGCAGGCCAACTTCCCACTGTCCCTCTACCCCCCCATGCATGAATTCATGCACCAGGCCTCTAATCTCTATATATAAAAGCCTAAGTGACCAAATGACTGAAAGCCCGAATGACTGAACAACCTGTTGACCAGTCGCTATGACATGCACTGACCACCAGGGGGCAGACGCTCAATGCAGGAGTTTCCCCCTGGTGGTCAGCTTGCTCCCACAGCCAACCTCCCACAGCCCCTCCCCCCAGCTAACCTCCCTTGTCCCCTCCACCTGCTGTCTGGCCTGCCCGATAGCCCCAATGGGGGCAGCCAACCTCCTGTGGCCCCTCCCCCCAGCCGGCCAACCTCCTGCCACCCTGATTGTCCCTGATCACTGGCCAGGCCGAGGGACCCCACCCATACACATGAATTTGTACAACCAATACAAAACTAATCTATTCTTCCATAAATCAGGATAATAGTTGCTCTGTGAGCATTAGAAGTCTTTTACGGTCCTGACATTTTATTTTCTCTTTTCTTGATCTGGATGTTATGCAATTTTTATTTTTCTTCTATGTATTTTATTCTTTCCATCACTATTTATCCCCTCTATATCATCTTCCATATCCACCCATCTCCCTAATCCCTCCAATAACCACACTGTTGTACATGTCCATGAGTTCTCTCCCTTTTTTTTTCTTTTATGCTGCATTCCTTCACACTCCCCCAACATTCCTTCCCCACCAGAGCTGTCTTCTTGCTATCTATGAGTCTGTCTCTATTTTGCTTGGTAGTTCAGTTTGTTCATTAAACTCCACATATGAGGGAAATCATATGGAACTGCCTTATGACCCAGAAATTCCACTACTAGGAATTTATCTTAAGAAACCTGAAGCACTAATTCAAAAGAATATATGTACCCCTATGCTCATTGCAGTAGTATTTACAATAGTCAAGATTTGGAAGCAGCCCAAGTATCCATGAGTGGATGAGTAGATTAAAAAGCTGTGGTATATTTATACAATGGAATACTACTCTGCCATATAAAGGAAGAAAATGTTACCCATTGTGAGAGCATGGATAGACCTGGAGATCATTATGCTAAATGAAATAAGCCACTTAGAGACAAGTACCATATTCTCACAGTTTTGGATCACTGTGTAAATTGAGCTGCACATGTAAGACTTGTGCATATTGTTGTATGTATGTTATATTATAATAAAAAGTTGACATAAAACATGAACTCTATACAATTGTAATATTATTAGAAAATAAACAACTGACAAAAGAAATAGGAATTCTATAAGATGATGATTTCATTACATCTCAATGGGGGTATTCATTGAAATTCTTCAAAAGCAGGCTGATCATATTATATTCTAATATGTATAAGTATAAATAAGCCCATTTTAGAATGATCATGTCTTTAACAGAATATTAAGTTCTATAATAGCATATCTGCCCAGAAAAATTGGAAGTCTTCCCAAACTATCATAAACTCATTAGTGAGAAAGATAATAGTCTTAGAATCTTCACTATTGTTTTTAGAGGGAAATGATATTTTTTTCACATTGTCTCCTATGACTATTGCATATTATATTTTTAGATCTTTTGAAAAGATTCATGGTAGAATTTTGTATATGAATTATTCGTTAAAACTTAAGATGTTGCTCTTATTTTACTACTGTCTTTAAAAATAAAAATTATTGTACAGATAGAGGACAGTAAATAAGGTTGCCTAGTTTTGTGCCAAGGTTTCTTGATTGTTTAGCTAGTTTAGGAACCCATAATAACAAATGTGAAGACCTCCTAAAATAAAAGTGCTTTTTAGCAAACAGGATTGAGCATCACTAAAAAGCACTTCACAACAAATGTTAGTTATAAAGCATAAGTGAATAATAACGATATCTATATATATAAAAAGCCAGCGACCGGAATTCCATAACAACCAGAATGACCAGTCACTATGATGCCCACTGTGGCCAGAGAACTGGCCCGATTGGGGGGTGGGGGCAGCCTGCCAACCTCCTGCAGCCCTCTCCTTGGCCAGCCCCACCCCTGATCACCCCTCACCCCAGTAGGGGGCAGAGCTGGCTGTCCAACCTCCTGCAGCCCCTCGCCCCTGGCCACCCCCCCCAATGGGCCTCCACCACCCCAATTGGCCCATGGTCCAACCCCCCAGCCAGCTCTGCCCTTGATCGGCCCCCCCCACTCTTATCAGAGTCAGGGCCAGCTGGCAAACCACCCATGGCTCCTCCCCCAGTCCACTGGCCCCTTGATCAGTGCCCTCATTTGGGGGTAGGGCCAGCCAGCCCACTGCCCATAGCCCCTCCCCATGGCTGGCCCCACCCCCCGATCAGGGCGAGCTGGCTGGCCAACCTCCTGCCATCTCCTCCTCCCAACAGGCCCAGCCCTAATTCACCTATTTGGGTCTGGTCGGCCAGACCCCATCCATGTACAAATTGGTGCACTGGGCCTCTAGTTAAATGATAATAACAATATCCTCAGAGATACACTAAAGGACTATCAAAAATCGTAAGGTACTAGTGCAGTTTCAGTTATGAAGATTTCAATAGCTGTTGAGAAAATCTATCAAAACAAACATGCCAAAACTTGAGGCAAGTATGTGAATAGATCCAAAGTGAGCCTAATAGAGACCCTGGAGTTAAAAACAAGGGGCATGTATTTAAAAATACTACTGGAGAAGTAATCTATAGGATATGGGTTGCACAGATTACTACAAATGTGGCTTGATAGACAAACCAGTTATTTATTTGTTTGATTGTTTATTTTTCTGCTTAGTAATAAATGTTGAATTACAGTTGAGGAGAGAGCCATTAAGGGATATAGCTAGCATGACTATCTGATTTTATTCTCTACATATCAAACTCTCTATAAAAATGTAAGTAACTCACTTAATGGCAAAGTAACCAAGGACTGGGTTTAATAGCATAGCAGTAACATTATATTATTATTTTAAACCAGTATATGTGTATTGCAGGATTATGTATACACATGATTATGGTAATAACTTAAAAAACAAAGTTTTCTTCCAGAGAAACAAGATGCATTAATCAAACAATTAAAATTTAAATAATTATCTTAACGTTGAATTGGAGAGTTCATAGAGCCACTTACATTTTCATTAAAAACTACTTTTTCCTTTGCTCTGGCAAGTGGTAAAAGCACAAGAATAATGAAAACGTACAAATACATACACCCAGAACCCATACCTTGGTCTTTAAATATTATTTCCCAATACTTGATGCGTGTCTGATCCAGAATGAGCCTGGAATACTTTATTGATAAAGAGAACAAGGACATAATTAAAGACTTCTGACCAACCAGTGTGGCTTGACTCTTGATATGATGTCAAAAAATTACTGAAGGTCAAAGATTCACTCTATTGAATAATAAAACAATGTGTCAAATAATAATGAGCTAATTTGATTGAAATACGTTTAAATATATAGATATATACTAGTTTGTATCATATTTAAAAATACTTACTGAACATCATTAATTCTGTCCTTATTGCTCGAGCTGTATTTGTGATTAACTGAATAATTTTAGAGAAAATTATGATGGAATGATAGACTTAAAATATCACCATTTTAAAAACCTAAATGAAGTAATTTATCTAAGCAATGACCACCAATTGATGATAAAACCACTACCTGAAACATCTATTAGATGCCTCAAACACTCCAGGCACACTCTGGTTTTTATATCCAAATTTTTTTCTAATTGTAATGTACTAATTTAAGTCTGTTCTAAAGTCTCCTTCTTGGTGAGTTTTTCCTCTAACCACTGGAGTAAAAAGTGAGCTCTTTACTGACAGCATTTCCTATTCTATTTTTTTGTTTTGATTTTTCTCTCAGTTATTACAATCTTACTCTATATATTTCATCTGTATGTATTTTATTATATGTATCTTTCAACAATATGAGGACAGTGACTTTTGTCTATTTTTTTCAATCATTTATAACCCAATAGCTAGAAAAGTGATTGGAACATGATAATCACTCAAATATCTTTAGATGAATGGATGTATCACATGATAGAAAGAGCTCAGGTATAGAGTTAGACAAAACAGGGTCTTAAATTTAGGTACCAGCTGATCTTGAAAAAGTAACTCTTCTCTCATTAGACTAGTTTTTGTTCTTATACACCAAATAGTGATAAAAATACTTAACTTTGAGGGTTACTGTAAAATTAAATATTACTTAGCAATATACTTGTCATATAGGTTTATTAATTTCTTCTTTTGTACTCATTGTCACTAGCAACCTGATTATCATCTAAACTTTATAATATTAGTGTAATAAGCAAATTTGTGTGGGATAATTAATAATTTATAAATTATTTTCAATTGTTTATAAGACACTCTATGACTTGCTAAGACATCTCCTGTGCAAATGGTGCAAATGATTCAGCAACATGAAGTTGAATAATTCCTATTGCATTCACTTTGTGAAGAATTTAACATAAAACAAACACACATATTCACCAGAATTTATATTTATGTTTGGAAAATTTCCAAGTGGAAACAGTTGCTATAACATTTAGATGTGTTAATGAGATACATGTACTTTTAGCTGACTGTTGCCATTTTAAGCCAATGTACAAATAAGATTTTTTTTTCTACTCAGCCTCTCAGATAGAACATTGTATTTTGGTTGACCTGAAATATTTTTGAAAAATATAGAAGAGTTTAGGAAATTGAGAATGAACATACAGTGGGGCCTTGACTTACAAGTATCCCTACTAACGAGTTTTTTGAGATATGAGTCGTCTCTCGGCCGATTTTTTGCTTTGAGTTACGAGCTAAAATTCAAGTTACAAGCCAGCTTCAGATACCCCACCGCTAGTTGGGGCAGCGAACGTCACAGTGAACGCCACATCAGCTCAGCATCACGTGTCTCACTCGTTCACTTTTTGATTTGACATACGAGTAATTTGAGTTACGAGCTCCATCATGGAACAAATTAAACTCGTAAGTCAAGGCCCCACTGTAGTATTCTAAAAAATGTAAGGATTCCATATTGGGTTCAGGTTTAGGACAGTAATTTAACAATCTAATGTCCTCTAGAAAGTTTTAGTAGTCAAGAGGAATGAAATTTGATATACTAAGTATGAAAATTATTTATGTGTTGTTAAAACAGCTAATTTAAAATCATATTATTGGGGAACTCTCACATATTTTATTTTTAATAAGTGAGGCAGATGACCCGCTGTTTTTTTTTTGTTTTTTTTCTCTTTAATTTTTTTATTGCTTAAAGTATTACAAAGGGTATTACATATGTGTCCCTTTTTTTCCCCCTCCCTTGACAATCCCCTGGCTTCCCCTACCCACCAGTGTCTTATGTCCATTGGTTATGCTTATATGCATGCATACAAGTCCTTCAGTTGATCTCTTACCCCCCTCCCTCCTGCCCCCCAACCCTCCCTGGCCTTCCCGCTGCAGTTTGACAATCTGTTTGAGGCAGTTCTGCCTCTGTATCTATTATTGTTCAAAGGTTTATAATGGTCTCTATTATCCATGAATGAGTGAGATCATGTGGTATTTTTCCTTCATTGACTGGCTTATTTCACTTAGCATAATGCTCTCCAGCTCCATCCATGCAGTTGCAAATGGTAAGAGTTCCTTCTTTTTTACAGCAGCATAGTATTCCATCATGTAGATGTACCACAGTTTTCTAATCCATTCATCTACTGATGGGCACTTAGGCTGTTTCCAGATCATAGCTATGGTGAATTGTGCTGCTACGAACATACGGGTGCATATATCCTTTCTGATTGGTGTTTCTGGTTTCTTGGGATATATCCCTAGAAGTGGGATCACAGGGTCAAATGGGAGTTCCATTTTTAGTTTTTTGAGGAAACTCCATACTGTCTTCCATAGTGGCTGCACCAGTCTGCATTCCCACCAGCAGTGCACGAGTGTTCCTTTTTCTCCACATCCTCTCCAGCACTTGTTGTTTGTTGATTTGTTGATGATAGCCAGTCTGACAGGTGTAAGATGGTACCTCATTGTTATTTTGATTTCCATCTCTCAGATGATTATTGACTTTGAGCATGTTTTCATATGTCTCTTGGCTTTCTGAATGTCCTCTTTTGAAAGGTGTCTATTAAGGTCCTTTGCCCATTTTTTGATTGGATTGTTTATCTTCCTTTTGTTAAGTTGTATGAGTTCCCTATAAATTTTGGAGATTAGGCCCTTATCAGATATGACACTGGCAAATATGTTTTCCCACGCAGTGGGTTTTCTCATTGTTTTGTTGATGGTTTCTTTTGCTGTGCAGAAGCTTTTTATTTTGATGTAGTCCCATTTGTTCAATTTCTCTTTAGTTTCAAGTGCCCTAGGAGCTGTATCAATGAAGAAGTTCCTTCCGCATATGTCTGAGATTTTGTTGCCTTTGAATTCTTCTAGAATTTTTATGGTTTCCTGTCGTATATTTAAGTCCTTTATCCATTTTGAGTTTATTTTTGTGTATGGTGTAAGTTGGTGGTCTAGTTTCATTTTCTTGCATATATCTGTCCAATTTTCCCAACACCACTTATTGAAGAGACTATCTTGGCTCCATTGAATGTTCTTTCCTCCTTTGTCAAATATTAATTGAGCATATTGGTTCGGGCCGATTTCTGGGTTCTCTATTCTATTCCATTGATCTATATGCCTGTTCTTGTGCCAGTAGCAGGCAGTTTTGAGAACAGTGGCTTTGTAATACATCTTGATATCTGGTATTGAGATCCCACCTACTTTCTTCTTTCTCAGGATTGCTGCAGCTATTCGGTGTTTTGTTAAATATAAAACAGAAAGGACATGAAATTCTATCACTGATGTGAACGTTTTGAGTTTCTCTATGCAACCACTTCTAGAAAGATGTAATATCACTCTATCAGTTTGCTGGGATTGCCATAACAAAGTACTACAGACTAGGTGGCCTAACCAACAGAAATTTATTTCCTCACAGTTCTGGAGTCTAGAAGTCCAAGATCAGTTATTAGCAAGTTTTATTTCTTGTGAGGCCTTTCTCCATGACTTGTAGATGGTTATTTTCTCCATGTGCCTTTAAATAGTCTTTCCTCTGTATGTATTTATCCAACTATTTTCTTATAAGGACTTTGGTCTTATCAGTTAGGGACCACCTTAATGACCTCATTCATCCATTTTTTTAAAAAAATATTTTTTAATTGATTTCAGTGAGGAAGGGAGAGGGAGAAAAAGGGAGAAACATCAATGAGGAGAGAGAATCATTGTGGCTGCCTCCTGCATGCCCCATACCAGGGATTGAGCCTGAAACTCAGGCACCTGGAAATCGAACTATGACCTCCTGGTTCATAGATCCATGCTCAACCACTGAGCCATGCCGACCAGGCCTCATTTATCCTTAATTACCTCTGTAAAGGCTATTTCTATATACAGTCACATTTGATGCACTTATAGATAGGACTTCAAAATATGCTTTTGGGAGGGACAAAAGTTAGCCTTTGACAATCAATTCTCTTGTCCACTATATCTTTCAACTTTAGATATTAATAGTTCACCCTTAATATGGCAGCACTGAAGTAATGGTGACTTTGAGATTCATTATTTTTGAGGAAGTGTGCCATGTATAATAGTATCTGCATCGATAAACTCACTTTAATAAAAGCCACCAATTGATATATTCATATTATGTTACCACCCAAATGTTCAAAAAGTTATTATAGCCCTGGCTTATTTTGCTCAGTGGTTAGAGAATCAGCCCATGCTACCAAAGGGTCAAGGGTTCAATTCCCAGTGAAGAGCACACACCTCAGTTACCGGCTCAATCCCTGGTCTAGTGGGGGCACGTGCGGGAGGCAACCAATCAATGTGTCTCTCTCACATCAATTTTTTTTTTCTTTCTCTCTCCCTCTCTCACTCTTCCCCCACCGTTCCACTCTAAAAGCAAGGGAAAATATCTTCAGGTGAGAATTTAAAAAAACATTGGAAAAGTGGTTTCTATATTTTCATGACCATTGTTTACAATTTTTTGTGTTAATAATAATTTTACCTTTGATTTACTGTTTTTATTTTTCTTCTGTTTCTTTCCTACCTTATAGAATATAGTGTCATCTCTTATATAGCATTTCTATTATCATTACAATTATACCAAGAGTACAGGAGCCTGAGTATAGATTGAGTCACAATAATGGTAGAAAAAAATAAATATTTTAATAACTTCACTACCTCTCATATTGCATGGGCTCTACCTCACTTATTATTTCCTAAATAATTCATGATATATATAAGAATTGTGCCTATATACTCATGAACTTACCTCCTCAGTTAGTTTAAGGCAATTCTTAATTTTAGTCTTCTGCTGTCCTCTGTCGAGATGACTCACCAAAAATTCTGTCTGAAAACCTCGGATCTTGCCACAGCATGATAAATTCACCTATCAGCTGCTGAAACGTTGCCATAAAACCACCAAAGCATGATGCCTTTCAATGCTTTCTTCAATGCTTCAGTTGTATCCTGCTCTATGCTCATAAAATAGGTAATGTTCCTAATCCAATGGCCTCACTCCCAGAATACTTTTCAAAGTAAAGATACCCTTTTTTCTTCACATGCTTTTATTGCATAGTTTAAAATAAAGTGTTTATTATGCCCACAATGTTCTATGGAGATTTAATAAAACAGCCATTTGGGCATCACTTGCTCTTTATTGTGAGTTCCATTCTCTGAAGTCACACATGAAATCACCAGCTGGGCTAGATATTTCTAATTGGGAATCCCCACACTGTACTCAGTCACTCCAGGCTGGAAGCATCAGTTATATTATTATTGAATAAAATATGTGTGTTTGACTCTCTCTTCCTTTCTTGCTCAGGTATCCATTAGGTCATGCCATTTACAGAATCCAATTTTCATTTTAAATGAATAAAATTTGAATTCATTTTTTGTCTCACTTATTTGCTTTCCTTATTTCCTCCTTTAATTTAATTTTTAAGCCACCTTTATAATCATGGTTAGAAATGTATCCCATGATATGTCTCCTAGGTTAAAATTGTAATTATAGTGTTATATAATCAATATATAAGTTATTTATTTAATGTGTCTAAGACTCAGTCACCATCAAAGAAATAAATAATATTAAATATAACCCTGTATTATTAAAACAAAATGTTTAGTAACTCAGTTTCATAGAGGTCATTTTAAAATATTGTTTATATTTTGCAATAACTATGAGCATTATAAGATCTGGATTCCCAAAACGCATGAAATAATATTCTTGAGTGAAAGCAATATCCTGGTCATTGTACCTATGCTGGGTTAATGGAAAATGTCAGGAGACATGTTATAAAATAGAAGAAATCCTGCTGTCACACTGTCAGTAAGACATAAATAGCCAGATGATTTTGAAAACCCATTGAAATAATAGTTATTTTCCAGCAACGATAGCATTTAATTGTATTATAAGACTTCATTTGAAAGAAGTACATTTAAATTCGCATACCTTACCTTCATTTATGATACTGTTTGTATTAATTTATCATTGCTGTTTACCGATATGCTTCACTTATAAGAGAAGGTCAAACAGTCCTCCTCCAGGGCATTTCAATCCTTGGCAACATATTTTTTTTGCTGATCATAAATGTACTTTAGATTTCTGCATTGTTATTTTATGTAATAATGTCAAGGACAAACATTCTGAAGCATGTCTAATAACACTGAGATCCATTTTCTTTCCTCTGCAATTCAGCACCCCATTAAATTTGAAGATAACTGAACAATTCTTTAACTTGGTAGGGGGTATTAGATTTTCTTCAAAAGGTTTTGTTTTTGTTTTCTAATTGTCCTCATTCTTCTTAGTTTGAGAATGTCTGTGCCCAGAATAATATGAGATATAAGAGAAGAGTTTATTGGAAGAAAAAAATTCTCCTACTTTTTCTATGCTGTCCTTATTCGTAATTCTATTGAAGCAAAAAATAAATATATAAATAATGGATAAAAGGAAAAATGTTGTAGTAATTTAGAAGAGGTAACCTATATGCTTTATTCTAATTTTAATGTTTTTATGATGTGAATCATTTTTAAAAATCATTTAGAAAATGTGCAAGAATACATTCATAAGAGCTTCCTGTCTACTTTGGCCAAATGTGTATTCACTGCTGTGCTTCTTTGTAATAAATCAGTAGACTATAATATTTCTAACAGTTAAATCTTATGCATTCTCTCCCTAATCATTGCATCTAAATAGCAGCCCCTTAAAAGATATTTTGTTAAAAAAAATAAGTCAATTCATGCTATAATATGGAATCTTTGGAGGAATATTTTAATTGCTCATATGTGTTTTATTTTATTTTGAAGTATTTTTAAATATGTGGTGGATATTACCCATTTCCTCTCATTTATGTTGCAAATACTTTCTTCTTTTTCAACATTATAACTTTGTTTATGATATTTATTGTGCTATACAATTCTTTAAATTATTTTAACACCTTGAAACATTTTAGAGTCCTATCTTGGGATTTACATTTTATTTCATGGAAACTAGTTCCCCACACCCAACTTTAAAAATAAAACAAAATACAATTTTGTATGCATTTTCAAGTCTCACTGTTGTATGTAAAATCTAAAGACAGACATTGGTGTTAGATTTCCTAAGATTGAGTATCAGTTCCACTGCTTACTCATTCTGTGATCTCACTCAAGTTGCTTAACTTCTCTATTCCTCATTGTTCTTGTTTGAAAAAGGAGGGTAATAACAATTTTATAAATTATTAAAAATAAATCAGCAAATATATAAAGGAAACTTTGAAGAATAATTTGTGCATAGTGATCACACAGTATACCAAATGTTCTTTTCATATTTTTATTTGAATTTTTGTACAGTTTAAGAGAATTCTAAAGTTATGCGTATATTTTAACAAACTTTCAATTTTTCTCAACCTATTAGTTTAAATTATCCATCATTTTGCCAAAGACTTAAAAGGTGTCTCTTTTTAAAAGTGTTTTAAAATTGATTTTTAGACAAAGGAAAGGAGGGAGAAAGAGAGAAACATCTATCAATTATCTCCTGCAGATGTCTCAACCAAGGATTGAACCCATGACCTAGTTCTGTGGCTTGATCAGGAATCAAACCCGCCACATTTTGGTGTATAGGATGACACTTAACCAACCTAACCACACCAGCCAGGTAAAAGTGTCTTTTATTAAATCTAAAATCTCATCTGTATGTGGTTCTATTTCTGCATTCTTGATTTTATTCTATTGATCGTTTATTGATATGTCATTCATGCACAGCTTTAATTACTTTAACCTTAATGAATCTTAATACCTAAGTGTGCAAGTCATTTATCCTTCCCCAATATCCTTCTTTTTCTTTCTCTCCTCCTCTCTTTCCCCATACCAAAATTAGATCAGTTTCTTAACTCTTCCTTCAAGAAAAAAAAAAAATAACTTAAATAACAGAATTTCAACAGAAAGTGATGGAATTTATAAACAAATTTAGAGAGAAATGTCAATGTTATAATACTGACTCATTCAAAACAACCCTGATTCATGTCTTCTTTTGTATGTTCTAGTAAAAATGTCATAATATTCTGAAATATATTCTGGCACATTTATTTTTATTTTCTAAATATATTTTTATTAATTATTTTCAGAGATGAAGGGAGAGAGAGATAGAGTGAGATAGAAACATCAATGATGAGAGAGAATCATTGATCAGCTGCCTCCTGCATGCCCCATACTGGGGATTGAGCCCACAACCCCTGGCATGTGCCCTGACCAGGAATCAAACCATGACCTCCTAGTCAATGCTCAAACACTGAGCCATGCCAGCAGGGTAACTTTGTAAAAGTAAACCTATACTTTTAATTGCTTTCTTAATGAGCTACATTAAGATATAAAATGAATGATTTCAGTAAACTGATTCCTAAAATTAAAGTAAACTTAAAGCCTCCATTGACTATCACCCAAAATTCATGACACCCTCATAGATAAAAACACTATGCTCATTGTAGTAAAAATATACCCCCACCCACCTCATCCATACTATAATGTGTGGCACTATAATGCATCTATTATTCCACAGCTTACTTTTTCACTCAATTAACTATCTAACTCATTTATTAATCCTCTATTGATATGGACAAACACTCTTTAATCAAGTAATTATTTAAAAAAATTAATCTTGTTCTGGGTAAATACACATAACATTTCTTTTGGCAGCTATATCTGCTCAAATCACAGTTGATGTGTTTGATAGGTAGTTACGTACCTGTTGATCTAGACGTAGGCCTAGGACTTACATCTAGGCATTTAGAGTATCATACAACCTGCCTCAAATACTAAGAACCATTGGTGTACAATTAAGTCTATACTGAGATTACAGAAAGAAGTACTTGTCTTTTCTGTCATGCACTTGAATCTGAAAGGAAGCAGGTAGGACCTGTTAGCGGTTCTCATCCTACCAGTCACTTGATATCTGATATCACATGCCATATTGAAGAGAGGACTGGAAATGGATAAAGTTGAAGTACTTTTTAAACTTTAGGCATATGAAGAAAAAAATCATCTTACTTGTTTACGATAGTTTTAGCCAAAGTGTACAAACATGTATAAGAGGACAGTGGTGCAATTTTTAGCTATATTTACTTCAAAATCTAAGAAAAGCAGCATGATGCTATTTCTAATATAAGCACATACCTAACCATGATTTTTTTTTAGTGTAGAAGATCTAACGAAAGAAAATTGGAAATGACTGAGTTTGGAATCTCTATGTCTTAGTAGATTGTGTATCATCTGTATTTTCTTGCACTTACTAGTAATTCTTAGCAGTAAGTCTTAACATTGCACACATTTGATAAATACAAATTATTTCTAGGTCCTATGTCTAAAATAAATGCAAATTCCAAAGTTTTATTAAGGTAATAAGATGAAACGAAGCTTATAATATTGTCAAAGCTAAAGCATCATTCTGGATTGCTAACTCTAAGTTTAGCAAGATAAAAATAAAATTTGATTTTGTAAATTGAAATTTAAGTCTAAAAACCCTATTATTATTGTTATTATTGTTAGTGTGAATCATAATTCAGGTGATGGCTTATGTAACTAATTTTACGGGAATGCAAATCAAAGTATGACAGGCCCCTAGAGTGAATAAATGCACTACTCAAAAGTTTTTGTTGTCCATCCTCCCCCAAAAGAGTAAACTTTCTATAAATTCATGACAGGAGGTAATTTTAAAATTTGAAGCAAGTCATCTGCCAAGGCTTCTGCCCTTCACAAAAACTGGGAGATAAAGGCATATCTTCCTTGATGATTACATTTCAAAGGGATGGTTCCCAGGTCCTTGGTAAAAATATTCCTAAGTTAGGAACTGGCAAGAACACTTTTAAGATTTACATGCTAGAGGCCCTGAGGAAGAATGTACACCTTTTCTAAAAGAAATACTCTAAAACATGGGAGCTCAGCAGCCGAGAGCCAAGAAGAAGCCGTTCTTCTAAAATTCAGTTCAGCCGATGGAACAGTTAGGCCTTTGTGGGCAGCTAGAAACATCCAACGGCTTTCACAAGCACTTCAGACAAAGGCCTTAGTACAATTTGTTCTCCTCTGAAAAAAATGGCTTCTAGCTATTTTTCTAAATATACCACAATTTAGAGGTTCACAGAACATGATTATCTTAGTTATAGAGAAAGTGTTATGAATGTATCAGCAAGTACACTAGGAAATTTGTTATTACTGTTAAGAGCTCAGACTGTTCTTGTTTCGAATTTAAATTCTGTCACTTGACAATATGCAAGCTTAGAAAATTTATAGCACATATAGAGATGTAATATATTTTTAAATAAAATTGACTGATTTTTAGCACTTTTTGACAGGATTAAATTGGATAAAAGTTGAGTAATATATTACCTAGCATGCAATGCATTTTAACTTTCAATACATTTTTATTTCAAAGATCACTGATGATTTTTCCAAAAAAAATTGAAACTGATAAAAGTAAATTATCTTTAATGACTGTGAAAAAAAGTCAAAGTACTTCAGATACTTTAAATTCTATCTCCTTCCAAAGTCACCAGAAACAAAAGTGATTTCTCCATAAGCATCTAGTAAAATAGCAGCACTTCCAAGTTTTTACAACTCAAGGTCGAGTAGTATTCTTTTTAAATGTGGAATTCATCACAGATGGGCTGACTTCCTCAAAAAGCTATTTACCAACAGATATTTTTTCAGAATTTAAAAGTCCATATATACAATGAGATACATTTATTGTTACTCTCTCTGGTCTATGTTTTGGTGCCCATCTAGACAAATAAGAGTTTCTGTTAATAACAGCTCATAGTCTGTTAAAGGGATTCTTAGCCATAGGTGCATATTTAGATTACCTGAAAAGTAATTCCCACATCTGATTGATCAAATTAGAATCTTATTTTAAAAAATGTGTCATCACTATTTTGGTATTCTTAAAAAAGTTTCCAGGAAGATTTTATTTATTAAGGTCAGAGCTAAGAACTATTGATATAGTGGATGAGTTGGGAGACTACAAAAAGGAGAAAGAGAGAGAGAGAGAATCTTTTGCATATATAACATAATTCAACATATCAGGACTAGCTAAAGTACATATTTACAAAACTAGGCTTTTTCTTAATAAAATGTCCCATAAAAAGAAGTAATTAATCTCTAATAATAAAAGCACAATTAGATCAAACGTCCTTCCAGATGACCTTCTGGACGAAGCCAGGGTTGCGAGGGAAGCCCAGGTCCCAGGTGCCTGCTGGTGATCAGAGGGAAGCCTGGGTCCCGGGTGCCAGAGTGAAGCTGGTGCTGGCAGCCAGGGAAAGGAAGGCCTACTCTTGCACAAATTTCGTGCATCGGGCCTCTAGCATTAAATATTTATTAAATATCCCCAAATTCATTTGTAATTTTAAGGAATGATACTTTAGAAAATTATACTTCAGATGCATAGGTGCTATTTATTTTAAAAATTGAGACAGAAAGTAAGTTTGCCTGGCTCCTGTTATTTGATAAAATGCCAAATAAAGACATGCACTTACTTCTTTGCTCATTTTGGGAATTTAATAATCTTTGAGTTGCCTATTCACAGCTATTTAGAAACTCTTCTTAACATTCTTTCATTTAATTTTTTTTCTAATATGCTTAGATGTTCCCCCACTTCTAAGGCATTCTAGGACATTTAATACATCCTAATTACTGATAAAAAGATTTGAAATTATAAAAAGAAGGACTGACTGGCATAAAATAAAACAGTATATAAACACCTATTGATCATTTTCAATTGTTATGTCAACGATGAGACATAACTGTCATCATAAATTGTCAGCATTTTCACCATTAAACATTCATTCTGTTGTGCTTCAGGAAAATTAATATCCTAAATAATTTTATTTGATTTGGTAAAAATGTAATTTAAGCCTTACTTAATCCCTTATTCCCAAAGCACCTGATTACTGATTATTTCAGATCTGAAACTTAGAGAAATAGCCAACATATTTCATACAGTTTTAATATAATTTAATTCTGTTCATTCTATCAATATACTTAAAGTCTAATGTTTTTCAAGTTATATCTTTTTTGAAATTACTTAGCATAGTTAGAGGGTATTTTACTATAAATTCTTTGTGCCTTTCTGAATAATAATACTGTATAACCAAATAAAGTCAGTGAAGTGTATACAATCATATTATCTAATGCTGTTTGTTACGCTTTAACACATGTTTCCTGGAGCTAAAGAAAAATGAGTCCTCATCATAGGAGTAATAAACATGGGCAATTATGCATAATTATGGAGATTAAGTTCCAATTAAGGCTCAATTTCAATAATATCCCTATCCACAAATCTTTTCAAGTTTCTAGTGACATGACAGAAGATCAAGGTAACTCAAAATACTAATCTATATTCATGTTAAAGATAAAATGAGTTTGATTAGGGAATTCTGCATGTATTCTAGCAGCTCACCATGGTTAAGAGCATATCTCCATTTGCTCATATTTGCACAATTATCTGTGGTAACATTTCAGAGTGGGAAAGTTTTTATATCCCAAAACTACATTTACCACTTGGAAACATGCAAAGGAATCACTTGTCCTATTGGTTTTACCTATAAAATGATCCTTAAAATGGCAGTTGAAATGTTGCCTAAAAAGCTTTAGAATATTTTCTACTTAAGCTTTATACTGTTCTTTCAGAAAGTAAAAGGAACGTGATAACACAAAATAACATAAGAAAGTGTAAGGTACCAGTTAGGTACTAGACTTATCAGAGGGATCACTTTGTAAGTTATAGAAGTGCCTAACCACTATGTTATACATCTGAATCTAATGTCACATTGAATTTTAACTATAATTGAAAAACTAAAGAAAAATGTTTCAATAATATGCATGCCTTTTATGATTTTACTTTCATTGCATTTAGAGTTATAATTTTACTCCCATTGCATTTAGAATTTCCTCTTTGTCATTTATGTTCAGAAATTTTAATAAAATAGTTTGGATATGGATTTTAAAAAGAAAATCTAAAGTACATGCATTAAGAAGAAAGGAAAATAAATTCATTTTTTTTTTTTTTTGCTTTAAACAGCAACAATAACAATAAAAACTCACAAAGCTAAATATGGCTGCCATTTCCATGGAAGATCTATTGTTGGAAATAACAAAATCATACCATTAAATACAATACTTTCTAATCTAAATTATTTTATGAGTACTATCTATCCTATTGTATCCTATTTATGTAAATACTATTTTTATCATTGCAGAAATTAATGTTTAATAATTTAACTTTTGAATGTTTTCTATGGATCAGGCACTGTGCTAAATTGCTATGCATACTTCCCTATTAAATAATAGCTAGTGCCTCGCCAGTGTGGCTCAGTGGTTGAGCATTGACCTATAAACTAGGAGGCCACGGTTTGGTTCTCAGTCAGGTCACATGCACTGGTTGCAGGCCATATCCCCCAATGGGGAGTGTGCAGGAAGCAGCTGATCAATGTTTCTTGCTCTTCATTGATGTCTCTCTCTCTCCCTCTCCCTTCCTCTCTAAAATCAATAAAAGTATATTTAAAAAATATATATCATAATAGCTAGTATTATTTACTTTGTACAGGTGAGGAAGTCATGGCTCATGAAGTTTAAATAACTTGACTTCCATAGTTGTCAAGTGGTATAGTTGGGGTTTGACCTATGTAATAGTCTTGTATGCTTAACAAATTGGCCTGTTCAGAGTAAGCAACCAGTAAATGAAAATATCTCAATAACTTGTTATCACACTATCCTTTAAGCAGAAAATATAATCGGAAGGGTTATATTATGTCTTTCATAGATAGGTCCAAACTTCATGCCATATTTAGGATTCATCTAAGGGGAGAACAAATTGATTATTATGAATTGTCTACATGGCATTCAGTGGCCTGGTCAACTGTAGTGTCTTCAGTTTCTTACAGCCAATGATCTTTCTTGGTCTGCTTTTGCATGCTTTTTACTCCACTTTTTTATTGTTTCTTTACTCTCTTTTATCAATCGAAGTTGCATGTGTGTTTCTTTACTCTCTTTTATCAATCTAAGTTGCATGTGCGTAGTGACATAACACATAAAACAGCAAAAACAAACTTGGAAGCATATAGGACAAAAGAAAATGAAAATTATTAAATAAGAGAATTGGGAGGAATAACAATTCTATTTTCATTTGCCCACATTCAGAGAAGTGTCTTTATCCATAGTCTGACTTTCATTTAATAAGAAAACACAAGTATGTTGTTCCATTTGTTTAAACAATTATCCTTTCTCCTTAGTATCAGCACATTGGAAAATAGCAAGAGGTGAAAAATCATATCTTCTACCTTACTGATGATTTCTTAAATTTTATTTTTTCAATAACAGTTCACATTCAATATTATTTTATATTAGTTTCATGTATACATCATAGTGTTCAGATAATCATATATGTTACGAAGTGTTCCTCTCTGATTTTTCATGTACACATCTGGCAACATACATAGTTATTACAATAATAGAGGCCCGATGCATGAAAATTCATGCAAGAGTAGGCCTTCCTTCTTCCAGCTGCCGGCACAGGCTTCCCTCTGGCACCAGGGCTCCAGGCTTCCCTCCTCCTGCCACCCACAAGCACCTGGGACCTGGGCTAGTTTCCCTCCAACCCTGGCTTCGTCAGGCAGGGTGTCTGGAAGATGTCTGGTCTAATTAGCATATTACCCTTTTATTATTATAGATTATTGTCTATCTTTCCTGTGCTGTACTTTACATTATGGACTATTTTGTAAATAAAATTTGTATTTTTTAATCTTCTCACCTTTTTCATCTAATCCCCCGGCCCTTTGGAAACCATCAATCTGTTATTTGAGTCTGTTGCAATTTTGTTTCTTCATTTATTTTGTCCTTTAGATTCTATATGTTAGTGAAATCATACTATATAGATTTTTAAACTGTTGTGAAGTCATGTAGGAAAATACCATTTGCTACATATAACACCAAGAAGATCTTAAAAGTTAAATGCTAACATAGAAAAAAATTAATGAACAAATATTTTAACATGGAACCTGACAAACACTTCCCAAATAACATAAAACCAATTACAGTCAAACCTCAGTTTTCAAACATCACATCTCAAACAATTTTGTTCTCGACCAACTTGTTCATGGAAAAAATACCTTGATTGTCCAATAAAACATCGGTTTTTGACCTGACAACCCTTTCATGCTCATGCCTTTATGATCAGTCATGTGTCTCTCAGGTGACAAATAGAAATGAGTCAGTTTACAGCTAAACCTGGAGTTGTTAACATCTCAGGAAATTCTGTGGTGGGTATTTTTATGTTTATTAGCTTTGGGGGGTCTGGAATGGTTTAATTCAATCTAATGATTAAAAATGAGTTGGTTTCTGAATAGCCTTCTGGAAAGAATTAAGTTGGAGAACCGAGGTTCCATTCTATTCTCCAATGGCCTATTTTCAAGTAACTTTCAGGAATAAATACATTAAGCATAGGATGTAGTAAGATATCAGATGGGATACATTTTCTAATGATAACTAAAATAACATATAAGTGAAAAAATCCAGTTCCTGATTGGTAGTTCACATTTTGTTCCAATGCATTTTCTAATTACCTACTCAAAATAAAGGAGTAGTGTGCTATGGACTGAATATTTGTGTTTCTCACACCATCAATTAATATATTGAAGCCCAACCTCCAATATGATGGCATTTGGAGAAAGTACCATTAGGAAATAATTAGGGTTGAATTAGGCCATGAAGGTGGGGCTATCATGATGAGATTAGTGACCTTTTTTAAAGAAGAAAAGGCTAGTTTCATTACTTTGAATGTAGCTTTCTAATTTTCCCAGCACCATTTACTGAAGAGGCTTTTTATTCCAGTTTGGAGGTTCCTCAAAAAATTAAGAAAAGAATTATCATATGACCCAGAAACCCCTCTTCTTGGTATCTACCTGAAAATTCACAAACATTTATTCACAAAGATATATGCACACCTATGTTCATTGCAGCATTGGCCAAGACATAAAAACAACCCAAGTGTCCTTCACTAGATAATTGGATAAAGAAGGTATGGTACATATATACAACTAGAGGCCCAGTGCACAAAATTTGTGGACTGGGGGGGGGGTGTCCCTCAGCCCAGCCTGCACCCTCTCCAATATGGGACCCCTTGGGGATGTCCAACTGTGGGATCAAGCCTAAACTGGCAGTCGGACATCCCTCTCACAAACCGGGACTGCTGGCTCCCAACTGCTCACCTGCCTGCCTGCCCAATTGCCCCTAACCATTTCTGCCTGCAGCCTGATCATCCCCTAATCACTTTTCTGCCAGCCTGATCACCCCCTAACTGCTCCCCTGCCAGCCCGATTGCTCCCAACTGTCCCTGCAGGCCTGGTCACCCCTAACTACCCTCCATTGCAGGCCTGGTCACCCTCAACTGCCCTTCCCTGCTGGCCTGGTGGCCCACAACTGCCCTCTCCTGCCAGCCATCTTGTGGCTCTAGGCGCCACCATCTTTGTGGGCATGACAGTCAATTAGCATATTCCCTCCTTATTGGCTGTGGGCACTGCCATCTTTGAGGGTTGGGCAGTCAATTAGCTTATTCCCTCCTTATTGGCTCTGGGCTCCACCATCTTTGTGAAGGCGTGAGGGTCAATTAGCATATTACCTCTTTATTAGATAGGATGGAATACTACTCACCCATAAGAAAAAAGTACATACTGCCATTACAACAATGTTGACAAACCTTGAGAATATCATGCTAAGTGAAATAAGTCAGTCATTAAAAGCTAAGATCCATATGATTTAACTCATGTGAGATATAAAACTAAAACTTATAGACACAGACAACAGTATAGTGGTTACCAAACAGATGAGGGTTGGCAGGTATAGTAAAGATTCAGGGAGCCAAATAGATGCAAATATATAGTGACAGAAGATGATTTAATTTTGAGTGATGGGCACACAATGCAATATAGATCATGCATCAAAGAAATGTACACTTGAAACCTATATAATCATAAACCAATATCACCCAAATAAGTTTAATTTTTAAATGCCAGAGAGAGAGAGAGAGAGAGAGAGAGAGAGAGAGAGAAGAAAAAGAGGAAGAGATATCTTTCTTTCTCCAGAAAGGCACAAAGAAAGGCTGTGTGAGAGAATGCAGCAAGAAGGCTGCCACCAACAACTCAAGGAGAGCGTTTTCACCAGAGAATGACCCTGCTCAAACATTGCTCTTGGACTGCCAAGGTCTTCCTGAACTATGTGAAATAAATTCCCATTGTTTAATTCAACAAGTTCTATGGTACTTAGTTTTGGCAACATAAGCAAAATAAGTTAGGGTGGTACAGTAAATTTCAAGACTTAAAATGTGTAGAAGTGTATTTACTCTTTCAAAATGTATTTTTATTTAATTTACTGGGGTGACATTGGTTAATAAAATTATATAGGTTTCAGGTATACAATTCTAAAATACATTATCTGTATATTGCATTGTATGTTTATTATCCTAAGTCAAGTATCCTACTATTACCATTAACCAAACTTTAACCTCTTCTACTGCCTCCTACTTCTCTTTCCCTCTAACAATCACCATACTATTGTCTGTGTTCATGAGCCTTTTTATTTTGTTTATTTCCTTCTCCCATTTCATCCAGCCTCCAACCCCCTCCCTTCTGACAGCTGGCAGTCTGTTCTCTGTATCCATGTGTGTGTCTCCACTTTGTTTATTTTGTTCATTAGATTCCACATATAAGTGAAATCACATGGAACTTGCCTTCCTCTGTCTGGCTTATTTGAATTAGCATAATACTCTCCAGGTCCACCCATGCTGTCCCAAAAGGTAAAATTTCCTTTTTAACTGCCAAGTAGTATTCCATTTTGTAAATAAGCCATAGGTTGTTTTATTCACCCAACTATTGATGGAGACTTGGGCTGTTTTCAGTATTAAACTAGACCACCTTCTAACATTATACATAAGAATAAACTTAAAATGGATTAAAGACTTAAATGTTAGACTCAAAACTATAAAAATCCTAGAAGAAAACATAGTAAAATCTTGGGCGTTTTTTGTAGCAATATTTTCCTGATATGTTGCCTCAAGCAAGAGAAACAAAAGAAGAAAATAACAGGTGGAACTTCATCAAACTAGAAAGTAAATTTATTTTGCTCTTATGTTAAATCAATAGTAAGGCTGTGTATAAAATGTTGTGTGGAAAAATTCTTCCTTCAGAATTATGGGAGGAATAGTCAAATTTCTTATATCTTCAACTTACCCTGGTAAGAAGATTGATGTCATTCTGATTTTTTTATCTTTATATGAAAATATTAGTTATGATTATTTTTTTCTTTTGAGAAGCTTGATGAATTTTATACCTATATCACTATTCTGGTTCTTAATGATTTACCATCTTATGAATTGATTTCAAACAATTTTGCTATAACCCAGTGATGACTTCTTTTATTCTGGAAAACATTGCACATATTGGATGAATTATTTTCTTTCTGTTTTTTCAAAAAGGAAACACACTGTAGAGCACATATCTATGAAAAATACTGTTGGTTTTATGGAGCATCTTACAAAATTATCTCTTAATAGTAAAATGTAAGTCTAATGTGATCACCTTGCCTTTGCTTTATGCCTTCAGAAAATTTACATAGTAAAATACCATCAATTTAAAATTGCCTCTACATACACAAAAATGATCATATTTTAAAATAAAAATAGCAACATAATTACTCAACTCAAGGGAAAAATGTATTATTCTGCTTTGAAGAAAGAAAAACAAAAAGAAAGGACAATAAGACAACCTTGACTAAAATAATACATGGAGAGACTAGCTAACAATTCATTTAATAAACATTCAGGGAGAACCAAGGGGCTAAGTTACCAGACTATAGAAAGCGGACTGTTCACCACCAAGGAAATTCATAGTATGATATCAAGCAAATCCCCAGTGACAATGGCAGCTGATAAGTGGCATCTCAGTGGCACACACATTGTTCTGAGCTCACAGAGGCAGATAGTAATTTAGGATGACCACTGACTGGTTAATAGAGGCTTTTTTTGAGGAGTTGATATCTAAATTTCAAAATATGATTTGGTCTTTGAGAGTGAAAGAAGCCAGAGTTGGAAATGGGGTGCTTAGATATTTCACTCAGAATGAGAACTCTTTATAGCATTAACTTTGGTCTAAAGCAGTGGTTCTCAACCTTCCTAATGCCGCGACCCTTTAATACAGTTCCTCATGTTGTGGTGATCCCCAATTTCATTGTTACAAATTGAACATAATTAAAGCATAGTGATTAATCACAAAACAATATGTAATTATATATGTGTTTTCCAATGGTCTTAGGCGACCCCTGTGAAAGGGTCATTCGACCCCCAAAGGGGTCGCGACCCACAGGTTGAGAACCGCTGGTAAAGACTTAGCTGAATTACTGTTCTTTTTTTCTAGTCCACTTCTGTAACAGATAATAATCCCATCATCAGGGAGAAGAGTGTTTGTTTTGGTTTGGTTTGCTTTGTTTGCTGTTTTCCCGCCTCTAGATAAGCAGGACTTAACATCCTGAAGTAGAACTGAGTTAAGTGCAGATGTTCAAGTCTCTTGCTAGTTAAGATAAACTTATGGCAATTTATGGTTCAAGTAATGTTATTTAGCACACATTTAGTTAATTACATTGATTGTGCATTTTGTGTCAATATATTCATTAATGGAGGTTAAACATGAACACCTTTAGTTTCCTACATATCAATAAAAGTTAATACTTAAAAAAAATACAAAATTCATCAGAAGTCCAAAATAAGGGTCTTATTAACCATCTGGAGAAAGATATTGTACAACTGGCAACAATTTACAGCCTTCCCCACATTGTTCACTTATGGAAGCCTCAGGATATGTCTGTTTCAATACAAGATCATCAACAAAGGGCACAATTCTGTGATAACTTCTGACAACGCATCACATCTAATGTGTGTCAGGTACAGCCTCTCGGCCTGGCCACTATATCTCAGCAGATGCTCTGTCAGTATGTAGTGAATTACAAAATTTCAATTTTGTTCCTTTTCCTGTTTTTTCACTAAAGATCAAGGGACACTTCTTTGGAAGCAGAAATCAATTACATCAGGAACCTTTATTAAATACTTTTATCTGTAAGATTTTCCCATCCATGATTTGTTGCTGTTTAAAAATCCTGCTTGATAATCACTGTATTGATTCCACAGATAAAGTTTATTTTCAAAAGTATGTAAGAAATAATAGATTTATACAAATTAAGAGAAATAAATGTTACAATGTGTATTGCAATATTTCTCAGAGGGAGGGAAATATTTGGGGGCATGTAATTGATTTATTGAAGTCAGTAAGCTAGTGAAATAGATATTGAAGGATCTATTATCTTAATATGTAAAGCAGTACAGAATATATAGATTAATTTATGACTTGAAAAATGTTTTATAATGCAGCATCAAGAAAATAGACTTACTTAAGACATTTAATACATCTTTGATATATCCCTTGCTATTTAAACCCAGCAACATTTTAAGTGAATTACATTTATAAAGTAAAAAGGGCCAAATTAAGTCTTCATTAGATTAAGATTACTTGTTCAAGAAATTACATTTCTCAAGGCATGAGACAGAGCAGGGAAAAAGGTTTTGTTTGTTGTAGACTTTCATTACTAGTGTTAGAATACTGTATCTAATGTTGAAAAATATATTCAATAAACTCAAAGTCATTTACATATCTGTTATTTATTCTTAAATATTCCAAAGACAGTAATGTGTCTTAGAGTAGAGAAAATCTAGCAAATGTTCTGTGTAATAATCCTTGAGCTCTGCTTTCTCATATTACCATTTCCTCCTCATCATGGGCTTATTTAAAGCCAGAAGGTCAGAGCAGCATGGTCTCCCAGGCCTGTAGTTACTGCTTCTCATTCTGACAAATCAATATAAAATGTGAGCCTGAAATGTGATATCATCAACCACATCTTCTGAGTTGCACAGCAAGAAATAAAGTTATTTCAGAATCCAGGACACCAAATGTGTGTTTATCGTAACATAATTTTACCAGGCAAAATACTGAACTATTATTTTCTCATAATACCGTGGTTTAAAATAGTTGATTCAATATTTTGTACACTATGCTGTAAAATATATATGAGCATGAATATACCCCTTTTTTATACACGTATGTCTTGACAATATCTATTATTTGAATGTAGGTCAGTCTAGTGCAAATCATAAAGAAGTAAAGATATGTTATTAATAGTTTACATTTAGTGGTTCTATTGCTTATTTTTACACATCTTTTCTGTCCTTCAGCATCGAGTGCTGTTGTAATCTCTAGTCTATCTGACATTTACTAAAACTGAACTAAGAAAGCACTTATATGAATGCTTAATAAAATATCTCACTTTGGGTACAATTTCAATAAAATGAATAAAATATTTGACATTGAGCAGTTTCTCGGATTACTTACAATGTATGTCCTAATTTGTAAAACTCAATGTATGATTATTAAATTTTGAGTATTCCAATATTTTGAATGGTCGGTATAATGATTATAACTATATTTTAAGTCAAAGAATCATCTCTTGAAACCTCTTTTTTTTTATTAATTCTGAAATGAAGCTGGGTGAATAACAGCTTGCTGTTCAAATATTAGACTGGATTTCAGTGTCTTTCCCAAAAAGGGTGTCCTGGAATTTTTCATATCTGAGAAAGCTTTGGAGTAACCTGGAGTTTACAATGTTTGTGAATCTTGAGAACTCTGTTACTAACATTACACTAAGCCAATTACACTAGCATTACACTGGGACTCATTAAAACCATGAGACGAAGTCAAAACAGAAGTGAAAATACATTGTAAAAATATCACATATTTCTCACAATCTATATTTTTCTGACTGAACTCTAACAGAGTGAATTTCAAAATTTCTAGATTTCAAAATTTCAGAAAAGGCTTGTTTGTTTTTGAGAGGGTTATTATCACATCATTTATAGATTAATGTATAATTTTAAATAGTACAGTATATCCTTCAACAAGTCCCATTTTCTTTTTCAAAATAGCCTCAAGTCATTTAAGACATAAAAGTTTTAGAATTAGGCTGAATGTTAAGAATATTAAGGCTGAATGTTAAGATTATTGATCACTTATTATTTATTTGTATTTACACTGTAACAGTATACTAGACCTATAATTTCCCCCAGCTATTGTGAGGAATTGCTTTAGTTAATTAATTAGTTTAGAACATGATATTACTTGTAATGAAACTGAAAACTTTTTTTCATTATAATTGTATGAAAAAAAAGCAGTGTCAAATATACACAAAGGAAATCAACTTGTGACAATGCTAGGTACATTTTTTCATATTTTTTTTATTGACTTCAGAGAGTAAGGGAGATGGAGAGAGAGATAGAAACATCAATGACGAGAGAGAATCATTGATTGGCTGCCTCCTGCACGACCCCTACTGGGGATTGAGCCCACAACCTGGGCATGTGCCCTGATTGGGAATCAAACAGTGACCTCCTGGCTCATAGGTCAAAGCTCAACCACTGAGCCACACCAACCGGGCCAATGCTAGGTGCTTTATCAGGTAATACAGATTCAGATGTTTCAAGCATTTTTTCATGATTTCTATAAAGTGAATAGAGGTAATATTCAATGAAGAGGAAGGGAAAACTTTAAATAGTATGTTAGGTTCCAAATAACACACATGATTACTTCTTAGAAATTGAACCAAAGTTCATCATTCAGATAACTCTCAACAGTTTAATTCTGTTTAGAAGAATGTGTACGTTGCATGTCAAATTTGAGTACATAGGAATTATTCCTTAGGCAAGCCAGATTTTAGCTCACTAGACATTGGAGTGACTCCAGATAGCTGGCACAAGACTACAAATAAATACACATTGAATAGTAGTCCACTGCAACAGCAATGTTAAATTAAACTTGACATACTTAACAAAAAGATTCATTATTTGTATACTTTTGGGAAATCTGATTTGTTTTCAGAGCTCTCTTCTCTTGGTTTTCTGCACAGCTGGTATAAAACAAAATCTGTTTCTGCCACCTTAACCTATTATTCATAATTAATACTTATGAAAATACAAATATTTACAAATCTCTATAATTTAATGAAATTAGTAAGATCATTGGCAACATTATTATACAGCTATTAGCCATTTTTAAAAAATCCATTAACTTATACGTATATGTATTTCTCTAAGCCATACCCATCTTTATGTAATTACTAGAGGCCCAGTGCATGGATTTGTGCACAGGGGACAGGGGTCCCTCAGCCTGGCCTGCACCCTCTCGCAATCCAAGACCCTTCGGGGGATGTCCAACTGCTGGTTTAGGCCCAATCCCCGCAGGCAGTCGGACATCCCCTGAGGGATGTAGCAGTGCACCAAGGAGCAGGTGGCCAGGGAGGAGCCCGAGCCAGTGCTGTGCCGCTCGCACTCATCCTGGCATGCTATGCCTGCCACTGCCGCTGTTTGGTAGCACCACCACAGCCGGACTTGCTAGCCGTGACCCTGACTTCTGGCTAAGTGTTGCTACCCCGGTAGGAGTACACTGACCACCAGGGGGCAGCTCCTGCATTAAGCATCTGCACCCTTATGGTCAGTGCACATCATAGCGACTGGTCAACTGGTAGTTCTGGTCATTCCGGTTGTTCGGTTGTAATGATCACTTAGGAATATATATATATATATATATATATATATATATATATATATATATACTAGAGGCCCGGTGCACGAAATTCGTGCACGGGGAAGGTATGTTTCTCAGCCCAGCCTGCACCCTCTCCAATCTGGGACCCCTCGAGGGATGTCTGACTGCCCGTTTAGGCCCGATCCCACACTGGGATCGGGCCTAAACGGGCAGTCAGACATGCCTCTTACAATCCAGGACTGCTGGCTCCCAACTGCTCGCCTGCCTGCCTGCCTGATTACCCCTAACTGCTTCTGCCTGCCAGCCTGATCACTCCCTAATCACTCCTCTGCCAGCCTGATTGATGCCTAACTGCTCCCCTGCTGGCCCGATTGCCCACAACTGCCCTCCCCTGCCAGCCTGGTCACCCCCAACTGCCCTCTGCTGCAGGCCTGGTCGCCCCAACTGCCCTCCCCTTGATGGCCTGGTCACCCCCAACTGCCCTTCCCTGCTGGCCTGGTCCCCCCCAAATGCCCTCCCCTGCTGGCCTGGTCCCCCCAACTACCCTCCCCTGCTGGCCTTGTCCCCCCCAACTGCCCTCCCCTGTAGGTCTAATCTTCCCCAACTGCCCTCCCCTTCAGGCCTGGTCCCTCCCAACTGCCTTCCCCTGCCGGCCATCTTGTGGTGGCCATCTTTGACCACATGGGGGTGGCTATCTTGTGTGTTGGAGTGGCGGTCAATTTGCATATTGTTCTTTTATGAGATAGGATATCAAAATACCACTAAAATATTTATCTAAATTTATCTCTATAGGCTATGCTTGCATTTTAGCCTCTTTAAATTATTTCTAAACTAGAGGCCTGGTGCACAAAATTCTTGCACAGGGAGGGGGAACCCTCAGCCAGGCCTGCATGGTCTCTAATCCGGGAATCCCGAACCTTGCGGGATCGGGCCTAAACTGGCAGTCAGATATCCCTCTCACAATCTAGGACCACTGGCTCCTAACTGCTTGCCTGCTTGCCTCATCGCCCCTAACCACTCTGCCTGCCTGCCTGATTATAAGGCACGACTCTAGAGTTAAGCCTCCCATTGACCTGTGGCAGAACCACAAACAAGTCCCAGATTAGAGGGCAGAACCCTCTTAGCATAATTAAGCTTGATCTTATGGCTGCCCCCTAGATCCATCCTAGGTAGCTAATGGGCTGTGGGAGGTGCAGCAAGTGCTACCAAAACAAGTGAAACTCACAAGAGCATTGTAACTATGGTGACCACTACCTTGTTTACCTCTGGCTATAAAATAAAGCCTCAGCTTGCTGACTGGATTTCGCTCTGTGGTCTCAGTCAGGCACAGGAGATCCACTGAGCCCCAGCTTATTCTCTTTGTCTGTCTTTTCTTTAATCCTTTGCCACCTCCCCTCAGACTCCCCAAACCCTTGGCTGTGCTGACCTGGCACACTTGATTGCCCCTAACCACTCTGCCTGCCTGATCACCCCTAACCACTTGCCTGCCTGCCTGATGGACCCTAACCATTCACCTGCCTGATTGCCCATAACCCCTCTGCCTGCCTGCCTGCCTTATCACCCCTAATCACTCGCCTGCCTGCCTGCCTGCCTGCCTGATCACCCCTAATCACTCGCCTGCCTGCCTGCCTGCCTGCCTGATCGCCCCTAACTGCTCGCCTACGTGCCTGATCATCCCTAACTGCCTCTGCCTTGCCCCTGCCACCCCCGTGGCTTCATCTGGAAGGATGTCTGGAATGACATCTGGAAGGTCTTTTGGTTATCTGGTCTAATTTACATATTACACTTTTATTATTATAGATACTGTTTGAAAACCTGTAAGGAATTATTTTTCCTGGATTCACATAGTAGTCCCTTTTGTGATCTGTGGTAAACGCCAATTCCTTCATCTGGTGTACTAGGATGACAAACACAAATTCTACAAACGAACAGCCAGGTGTGGATGATAATTTAGTTCCAGGATATCTGCTTGAACTATTGAGACAAAGACTTTTTTCTAGATGAGATATTTTCTCCCTTTACCACTTGCTACTCATTCCTTCTTCTTCTTAATTCAAATCCTGAAGAGCTAATATGATAATTAGATCAGACAACCGAATGACATTCTGGAGCGACCAGTGAGTGGGGCCATGAGGCTGTGAGGCAACTAGAGCCATGAGGCAGTCCAGGGCTGCAAGGGCCAAGGTAGCCTGGGGCTGAGAGGGCTGAGCCCCTTGCACGGATTTTGCACATTGCTCCTCTAGTTATAATGATAAAGGAAAGAAAGTGTATTTCTTTCTTACCAATAGAATTCTCCATTATTTCATGCCTACTTGTGGGGAAGCACGGGACTTGGTTGGAAAGTCTGTAAGGAGAATTCTCCAAAAGGTCAGGGGCTTCTAGGGGGACGTTCCTGAAGGTGGCAGACCCTGCCTTGACTTTTCCAGACAAATCCCATGCTTCCCCACACCTACTATCAATGAGTAAATAACATATTTGCCTGAATCTGCAATGCATATCTGTGTGTATACTAGTTTAAGATAATATATCTATATCATTACCTAAAGATATATATAAAATCTAATCCAAATTATCTTCAGACTTAGAGTTAATAATTTATTTTATAAAAAACACATATGATTCAGATTATATATCTTTATCTAGAAATATTTAATTTTTCACATACACACATAAAAAAGGGAGAAAAATTACAAAAGGGACAGAGAAATAAGTATATATAATAAGCAGTTCTGCTTGTTATTCAAGGAAATATTATTTACAATACCTTTTTATCAGCCCATGTATTTGAAAGAAAATATGATATACATTAATTTAACTGTATAATTATTCAGTTTCATAATATGGAAACTAAAGGATGAAGACATTTTAAAAATATAAATACAATATCTATCAAAAGTCTCTCATAACAGTATTTTATAGGAGAAAATAACTGAAATAAGTTGCTTCTATTTTAAGTGATACACAGTAATATTTGAAAGAAACAGCTTTTTTTGTCTAATAGGAATATATTAGTGATATCAATGCAAAAAATTTTAAATGCAATAATAACAACTAAAATCCAATATGACATTAAATTAATATGTTATGAAAAAGCAGGAATTTTTCTAAGAATACTCAGGTGATTCAATATTAAGAGACAATTTGAAATGCCCATAATATTAATAGATTTAAAAAGAAATAACTTAATCTCTCCAAAGATGTAGAAAATCATTTGATAAATACAGATTCTGATTATAACATTACTTGTAATCAGCATAAGTAAATAACCTCTAAAAATGACAAAATGATATAATATCTATACTAATAGAAGGATAATATGCTAATTAGACCAAACATCTTCTGGACATCTTTTAGATGCCCTTCTGGACAAAGCCATGGTGGCAGGGGCTGAGGCATAGGTGGTTAGGGGTGATCAGGCCAGCAAGAAGGAACAGTTAGGGGTGATCAGGCTGGCAGGGGAGCAGTTAGGGGCATCAGGCCAGCAGGCAGAGGTGGTTAGGGGCGATCAGGCAGGCAGGCAGGCAGGTGAGCAGTTAGGAGCCAGCGGTCCTGGATTGTGAGAGGGATGTCCAACTGAGATATTCCTTGTGGGATCAGGCCTAAACCGGCAATCGGACATCCTTCAAGGGGTCCTGAATTGGAGAGGGTGCAGGCCAGGCTGAGGAACTGCTTCCCCCCCATGCACAAATTTCATGCACCGGTCCTCTAGTAAATATAAATAGGATCCTATACAATCATAAACAAGGAAAAGCAAAGCATAATTAAAACAAACGCCTTGGTCAGAAGGCTTCACAGGAGAGTTTTACCAAACAATCAAAGAAGAATTAACCCCTATCTTCCTCAAACTCTACCAAAAATTCTAACAGAAAGGAATAATTCCAAGCTCTTTTTATGAAACTATTGTTATGCTAATTTTAAAACCAAATAAAGACACCCAAAGAAAGAGAATTATAGGCCAATATCCCTGATAACCATAGATGCTAAAATCCTCAATAAAATATTAGCAAATAAGATCCAGCAATATATTAAAAAGATCATACACATGACCAAGTGGGATTTATTCCAGGGACGTTAAACTTGATATAACACATAAAATAATTGAAAGACAAAAATCACATGTTTATATCAATAGATACAGAAAAGCATTCAACAAAATCTAGCACCCAATTTGATAAAAACTCTCAGCATAATGGAAATAGATAGATCACACTTCAACATAATAAAGGCCATATATTACAAACCTACAGCCAACATCATACTCAATGGGCAAAAACTAAAACCATTTCCCCTAAGAACAAGAACAAGATAGGAATGTCTACTGTCACACCTGTCATAATGGTTGCCATCAATATATTAACAAATGACAAGTACTGGTCGGGATGTGGAGAAAAGGGAACCCAAGAACACTGGTGGTGGGAATGCAGACTGGTGCAGCCACTGTGGAAAACAGTATGGGGTTTCCTCAAAAAATAAAATATGGAACTTCCATTTCACTAAGTGGTTCCACTCCTAGGCATATAACCTAAGAAACCTGAAACACCAATCAGAGATAATATATGCACCTCTATCTATGTTCATCGCAGTGCAATTTATAATAGCTAAGATCTGGAAACACCCCAAGTGCCCATCAAAAGATGGATAGATATACATGCTATGGTACCCTTAACCCATGGAATACTATGTAATAGCAAAAAAAAAAAAAAAAAAAAAAAAAAAAAAGAAAGATCACTTACCCTTTGAGACAGCATGGAAAGACCTGGAGAGTATTATGCTAAGCAAAATAAGCCAGTCAGAGAAAGACAAGTATCACATGATCTCACTCATATGTAGAATCTAAAGAACAAAATAAACTGATAAACAAAAGAGATTCAGAGACATGGAACAGTCTGTGGATTCTCAGAGGGAAGGCAATGGTAGGGGTTGCATGGGAAGGGATTTACCAAAGAACTTATATGCATACTATTGACCCAGGGCATGGATCCATGCACACTGAAAGGGAATTGATTAGAAGAAATATTTTAATATCGCTATTCATCCTTTCTCTATAATAGAAGTGTCAGAGATGAAAGGAAATTAGTAAAATGTATATGAAAATAATATATAAATTGATTAATAAATAAACAATAACAACAAAGACATGATACAAAAACAATGAAAATATTATAAAAAAAAACATTGATACAAACAATGACTGATAAATTGATTAAACTTATTCTAATACTAGGGGCCCAGTGCACAAAATTCATGCACTGGGGGGGGCGTGGTCCCTCAGCCCAGCCTGCCCCCTCTCACATACTGGGAGCCCAGGGGATGTCCTACTGATGGCTTTGGTCTGCTCCCTGCTCCCCTTAGGGAGAGGGCCTAAGCCACAGTCTGGCCTCCCTTTGTGGGAGGCGACCAGGCTGATCAGGGGAAGGCACCAGCCCCATCACTCAGCTGCTGGAGCCACTGCCAGTCACCGCAGCTACCAAGGTGTTTTCATCAACACGGACTCCAGTCCCTTCACCATGAAAAAATGACAACTTTCTTTAGGCATTTTCAAGATGTGTCTTTCATAGGATATGACATTTCTTTATTATTTTTTTTATCCTCACCTGAGGATTTGTTTCCATTGATTTTTAGAGAATGTGGAAGAGAAAGGGAAAGACACAGAGAAACATCAAAGTGAGAGGAACACTTTGATTGGTTGCCTCCTGCATGAGCATTGACCTGGGCTCCAGCCAGGGAAAAGCCTGCAACCTAGGTATATGCCTTTGGTCAGAATTGAACCCAGACCCTGTGGTAGGCAGGCTGAGGCATTATCTACTGAGCCAAACTGGCTAGGGCAGGATACGATATTTCTTAGCCCCTCCAGCAGCAGACCTTCTTTTTTTTTCTCCAGGAGGGCGGTGGAAAAACCTTACATCACCTTCTTGTATTCTTATTACCCAAGTTACTAAGAATATTACCAGTGGCATACAGGGAGCTTAGCCAATGAGCGGTCAGAAAAGGTGATTCCTCTGTAGTTCACACTGATCCCTGGCTCAGCCCCTGCCCAGGTTCAAGGCCTTAGGCGGTGTGTTAGGCCTGGGCAAGGGACCCTCTGCCCTGTGCCATCGCCAGTGCTGGCTCCGCCCCTGCTCAGGCCTCTGGCTTCTGGCTGGGGCATTAGGCCTGGGCAGGGGACCCCCAGCCTGCTCTGATAGCAAGCTCCACCCCTGCCCAGGCTTCAGGCCTCTGGCCAGGGCATTAGGCCTGGACAGGGGCCCCCAGCCTGCTCTGATAGTCTACCTAGGCCTCAAGCCTCTGGTTGGGGTGTTAGGCCTGGGCAGGGGACCCTCAGCCCCGGGCAATTGTTGGCACCACCCCTTCCCAGGCCTCAGGCCTCGGGCCCGGGTGTTAGTCCTGGGCAGAGGACCCCCAACCCTGTGTGATCACTGGCTCTGCCCCTGCCCAGGCCTCAGGCTTCTGGCCGGGGTGGTCACCGGCTCCTCCTCTCCGGGTGGGTCCTGGCACTGCCCACACCGCTTTCCCGGTCCCCGATCTGTGGCCCGGATCCTGCAGGCAGCTTCTGGCAGTGCCTGCCCCACCTCTAGTATGCAAATTTAATGGCCATTTTTGTTGAGTTAATTTGCATACTCTTCTGATTGGCTGGTGGGCTTAGCAAAGGTATGGTCAATTAGCATCTTTGTCTTTTATTAGTGTAGATCTCCCTATACACCACATTAAGAATAAAAACACTTTCAGGGTGCTTGACTAATTTCCCTTGTGATGAAGTATTTACAACTTGAACTTTAATGTCACATGCTCTTCGAACTTGAGAGAAAGCAACATATAACTGACCATGTCCGAAAACAGGTTCAGGTAGAAATTTTCCTTCTCTGTCTAGAGTTTGTACTCGTGATTTATTAATAGTCCTTGCAAATGCTGGCATCATGGGAGACTGTCTTTGAATTAATTTAAATGGAGGCCAGTGTCAGATGGGGACAAATATCATGCATGTGCAAGTCAATAGTTATTTTTAAACTAGAGGCATGGTGCATGAATTCATGCACCAGTGAGGTCCCTCTGCCTGGCCTGCGCAATCAGGCTGAAACCAGCTCTCTGACATGCCCCAAGAGGTTCCCAATTGCAAGAGGGTGCAAATCAGACCGAGTGACCTCACCAGTGCACAATTGGGGCTGGGGAGGGACGTGGGAGTTTAGCCAGCTGGAGAGAGACTGCAGGAGGGCTCCATGGTGTGTCTGGCCCATCTTGCTCAGTCCCGATTTGTCACCCTCTTGCAGTCCAGGAGCCCTGTGGGGATTGGGCCTAAGCTGGAAGTCAGACATCTCTCTCACAGTCTGCAGCTCTCGCAGTCCAAGACCCCTCTCTCCTTACCACCTGCCTGTAGTGGAGGCTGGAGAGGCTCCTGCCACTGATGCTGAGCTCACCAGCCGTGAGCCTGGATTCTGCCTGAGCAGCGCTCCACCTGTGGGAGCGCACTGACCACCAGGGAGCAGCTCCTGCACTGAGTATCTGCCCCCTGGTGGTCAGTTCGAATCATAGTGACCTGATTTCTGCTGTTTGGTCGATTTGCATATTAGGGTTTTATTATATAGGATATAGATATGCATAACCCATGGACACAGACAATATTATTGTGAAGGCCTGGGGCAAGGGCAGGTGCAGGTTAGAAGGGGTCAATAGGGAATAAAAGAGACATCTGTAATACTTTCAGAAATAAAAATAATTTTTTAAATAAAAAATATTTTTTAAAAATTGGTTTCATTTAAACAATTTTTAAATCACATAAGTTCATAATTGGGAGGGATAGTTTACACCTTTCTGTTATGAAAGTCAATTCTTTATCTGCATTTTATACATCAAGCCTTCACTCTTTTTCCAATTGATCTCAACTCTAACATAATCAAACAGATAATAATGAATGTTTTTATTTATTGAAGTTCATCAAATAATTGAAAAGGAATGACTACAAATGATAGAAGAGATTTAGAGTACTGGGTGAGCTAATGGAAAATTACTAGCTAAAGGACTTAAATGGCAGGTTGTTGAATGTGATTAGGCCATCTGTATTAGCTAATTGGTGCTTAAGGAAGTTAGGCTGGAAAATAGAGTTGCTATTTTTCTGGATGAATACATTTCAAATAAATGGCTCCCAGGTCCTTGAGAAAGATATTCCAGAGGTGTAGAAGATGTGCATCCCAACAGGACAGAGAAAGAATTTGCAATTGCAAGTTTTCTATAGTAAAAGCTTTAAGAAAAGGGAGGGAGGTCAGGAATGTGTAGTAAGGAGGAAACCTGTCTAATTTAGTTTAGGCAAGGGGAATGTTGAAGCCATCTTAGTCACTGAGCAAAATAAAATTTAAAGTTATTGATAGCTCTGTATTATTTTAACATTTAGCTCTAAGTTTTATTTCACCCTGATTATCCTATGATCAAAACAGCTTCTTTTATATCTTCTTGATATGTTTAAACAATTCCAGTCAATATTTTTCTACTTCATGCCTTAATTTCTGTTGATAATGTTCTCTTCGTGGTATCTTTTTCTCCACTACTTAGTCCAGGTAGATAAATTTGGTATTTAATTTCAAAATTTTTATTATTGCTATAATAATTGAAGTCTTGTCAAACACATACTTTCAAAAAAGTATTGCTACTTGATTTTTTTTTGTTTTAAAAACAAAGTAAACATTGTAAGTAGTTATCTATGTTCAAATATTCAAACATACTATGAACAAAATTCAAAAATAAAAAAAAATTAATGACCTGAATCTCTGGTCAGAAATGCAGGCTTTGGGAATTTCAACTATCTTTATAAAAATCGAGCACCTTCATATAGAATTGACTTTGACTTCATTAATTTGTCAACAGATATTAGTAATCATCTTTTATGTGGCAAGCAATTTTTAAAATTTAAATTCTTTATTGTTGAAAGTATTACATATGTCTCCTTTTTCAAGCACTTTTAAAAAAAATATGTTTTTATTGATTTTATAAAGAGAGGACAGGAGAGGAAGAGAGAGATAGAAACATCAACAAGAAAGAAGCATCAATCCCACTAGGGATTGAGCCGCAACTCGGCATGTGTCCTGATCTGTGACCTCTCCATACATGGGAAGATGCTCAACCAACTGAGCCACACCAGCCACACACTTTTAATGCTGGGGATGTAAGCCAGTGAAGAAAATATACAAAATGTTAATGATTGGATGAATGAATAAATAAATATTTATTTACTTAGTAAAACATAATTTATTAAGAAATCACAAAGCAAGTCTGGTGGTGCTCATCACAGTAAAAGATAAAGAGGAGAATGGAGTTAGGGCACCAAAAAGGGAGTGTTGACATTTTCAAAGGTTTAGTGGTGGGATATTTTGATCTAAGTCCTGTGGCTATTTGGATGTAGGGTCTTCCAGGAGGAAAAAAAAAGAAGAGTACAAACGCTCAGAGATAGGTGAGCTAGCTCCATAAAAAAAGACTAAAATGTGTGGTGCAGGGTGAGCTGGAGGGAGAGAAATAAGGAAGGATACCCCAATGATAACAGGGGGCCAGACTGTATACGCCTGTGGGGGGTATAGAAAACCTTTGACTTTTTATCTGAATGACGTAGGATCACTGAAGCAGAGTTGCGATCTAAAGTTTAATGTATATTAAAAGGATAATTCTGGCTATCCAGTAGGGAGAAAAGTTACAGGGTTTTTGCAATAATTCAAGTAGAACAGTTAGTGGCTTTTCTTATAGTGTCACAGCAATGAAAAGTGGTAGGGTTCTAGGTTTGGAAGTAAATAAACCATAGGGTCTGAGATAAATATCAGAATGACTCGAAGAATTTGAGCTCCAGAATCTATAAAAGAGGAGTTGCCATTTACTGAAATGGGGGTGAAGTCTACAGTGGGGAGGCACTTTGAGGGGATTTTAGATATGTTAGTATTGGATACTTAATAGAAATCTAAGTGGAGACAGTAAGTTGGTGTTGATATTAAGCAAATAGCAAGATATTTCTCCAGCAAAATTGGGTTTAATTAGGAACAACAAAAATTGCAATTCAGGACATGCAATCTAATGGTGAACCATGCACAAGTCCTGGGAAACAAAGGAGAGGAAACTTTTTTTATAGAGGATAAGATGAAGTTAGGAGGGCTTTTGTAAACAGAAGTCTTCTTATTGGGTTCTGCTATAGACATAGGGCACAAGAGCTCCCCTTCTGGCTTCCGAACTTTAATTTAAATGAAGTTTCTGTTTATTAATATTTATGCTGTTACCTCCTGGCAGGGCATACATATTTAGTCGTCTTAGCATATGGATGGTGTTTAAGACCATGAAGCTATCAATGTGCAATAAATGCTATTTGTCTTGTCTTCAATATTTACCTATCTTGTAAGGAATTTACTAAACAATATTAACGGTTGCAATATTAATAATGCAAATGGTAATTATAAACTTCAGTGCTTCATAGTTTTACTTTACCAACATTGGAATAATCAAGTTAGTTATAATTATACTTCATTTGAACTTAACTTTACTGAAATTATAAAATTCAGAACGGTTAACTAATTTGTGATCTTGTTATTGGTGATTTGCCCATCTCCTCATCTGTTTTGTGGATCCTAGAAAAATTTCTGTTTGTTAAAGTGTTTACTTGTTATTAAAATAAGTAGTAACTTTCAAGCTCCTTACACATTAAACTGGAATACAGAAGTCTTTCCTTGTATTTTGCTTTATTGTTAGACCCTCCACTACAATGTTGAATTAGTTAGAGTGGACATCTTTGCCTACTTCCCAGTTTGGGATAAGAGAATTGAATCTTCGCTATTAAACATAATGTTATCTTTAGATTTTTTCAAAGATGTCTTTTACCTGCCAGGTGTGGTACCAATTGTTATGATAAATGCATGTTAAATTGCGCCAAAAATTATTATGACATATATAAAAATATCATAAGTTTTCATTTAAAAAAATTTTTTAGTCTAGTAATATGGAGAATTATATTTACTTATTTTTTTAAAAATTTCTTTATTGATAAAGGTATTACATATGTGTCCTTATCCCCCTATTACCAACCCCCCCACTCATGCCCTCACCTCCCTCTTGTCTGTGTCCATTGGTTAGGCTTATATGCATGCATACAAGTCCTTTGGTTGATCTCTCCCCCTTACCCCAACCCTCCCCTACCTTCCCTCTGAGGTTTGACATTCTGATGGATGATTCTCTGTCTCTGCATCTGTTTTTGTTGATCAGTTTATGTTGTTCATTATATTCCACAAATGAGTGAGATCATGTGATATTTATCTTTCTCTGACTGGCTTATTTCACTTAGCATAATGCTCTCCAGTTCCATCCATGCTGTTGCAAATGGTAAGAACTCCTTCTTTTTTACCGCAGAGTAGTATTTCATTGTATAGATGTACCACTGTTTTTTAATCCACTCATCTGCTGATGGGCACTTAGGCTATTTCCAAATCTTAGCTATGGTGAAATTTGCTGCTAAGAACATAGGGGTGCATATATCCTTTCTGATTGGTGTTTCTAGTTTCTTGGGATATATTCCTAGAAGTGGGATTACTGGGTCAAATGGGAGTTCCATTTTTAGTTTTTTGAGGAAACAGATATTTACTTATTTTCAACTGTGAAATCAACTTTGAATTCCTGTGAGAAACACCAAAAGGACATGTTATATGATTAGAACTAACAAGTAAATAAATAAATAAGATATCAATAAAACAGAAACCATAAATTTAAAATAAAAACATAATTAAGCCGAAACCGGTTTGGCTCAGTGGATAGAGCGTCGGCCTGCGGACTGAAAGGTCCCAGGTTCGATTCCGGTCAAGGGCATGTACCTGGGTTGTGGGCACATCCCCAGTGGGAGATGTGCAGGAGGCAGCTGGTTGATGTTTCTCTCTCATCGATGTTTCTAACTCTCTATCTCTCTCCCTTCCTCTCTGTAAAAAATCAATAAAATATATTTAAAAAAAACCAAAAAATACCAAAAAACATAATTAAAAGCTTACACAACTAAACTTAAACATATATGTAATTAAAACAAGTGAAATTAAACATATTTTAAAGAAATACCTTAATAATAAAAAAAAACCTATTTTGATCCTTGATAGAAGAGTACCACCTAAAATGGAGTTATTCAAGAAGATGAAAATATACAGTGAAAATACACAGAAGTAAATGCAAATTTAAAAGTTTGGATCATCATTTTAATATCACACAAGGTAGATTTTGGATTAAAAATCATTACATGAGACAAAAATAATACCTTATAATGCAAATGGCTATGGTTGCTGCTCATAAAGTTACAAGAGTTGTTAATGGCTCTGCATCAATGACATAGCAACAATTTATTTAAAGTATAGACCTCAGAAAAAGAAAGGAGAAATATGTAGGCATACACTTATAATAGAATATATTCACACCTTTACCTCAAATCTAGAATGACCTGCCTATTTTTAGGTGTTGAGTAAAATATCTGGAATACACTTAAATTGTTAGCATCTTTTATTTCTTTTTTAAATTTATTTTTATTGTTGAGAGTATTACAGATGTCACCCACTTTTTCCCCTTTTGCCCCTTCCATCCAACTCCCACCCCATCCAGGCCTTCACCACACCATTGTCTGTGTCCATGGGCTATGCATATATGCGTATAAGTTCTTTAGTTAATCTTTCCCAACCCCCTCCTCTTCCCTCTGAGATCTGTCAACACTAGTATGTTTCTTTTAGAAGTGAACTGATGCACTAATTTACAATGTCCTCAATATAGAATGGATATAAAAGATAATAAAGAAGAAATCATCTCAAAATACAGACCTGATATGTATATCTGGTGTGCATTTTATCTAAAGAGAAAGGGGTCAAATATATGGATCTACTCTGCATGATCTGAAGTGGCTGTTAACTTGGCTAAATGACCTGGTGCTTAGAAAGAAAAAGATGGGGAAAATTTATAAGTGCAGGTCTTAGAAAATGTGTGTAACTGGGTCTGCCAGAAAGGTTACAGCATTAAAGAGATGTGTGTTTGAATGAAATGCTTACTCAATACTGACGAAGTCCTTAATAATGTGGTGGAAAAGGTGACTTACTCTGTGGAAGTCAGTCGGCCTCTTTCCAACTAACATAGCATATGCTCAACAAGCTCATGAACATTGTAACTATGGCAGCGGTTATGAAGTTTTTTGCATGCACTCAACCACATGAGTTTTGCCTGTCCAAGGATGAACTAACTGCTACTATACAAAAGCAAATATCGATATGATACCCAGGATGGTGAAGCTTGGACTCTCATTGTGGGTTCTTGTCCTATGAAGTTTGGAGAATAAAATTCTCAGACTAAAAGATTTTTTAGCAAAAATGTGGGAATTTATTGCAAGTGTATACAAACTCCCACTGGGGAGGGGTCCCCAAAGGGAAACCCCCTGAGGAGGAGTTCCCAAATGGGAAAAACATCTCTCTCTCTCTCTTTAAAATGGGGGAGAGGGGAAGACAGTCCTTTGAGTCTCCTTGTCTACTGGTTTTTAAATGCTGGAAGCTTCTTTGTGTGAACATGACACTTTCTAATTGGACCCTTCCTTATTTTACATCCCCCGTGTTTTCTAACTGGTCACTTTCCCCTTATTCACTGTATGGTATCATTTTCAAAGTTTTAAAGCTGGGCTTTCAGGGGCCTGGGGCTAAAGATGTTTCCTTTATTTTGACAAAAACTTTGTTCTCTTAATCAGCAGACCTGAGGCTTTTTCTTAAGACAGTTTGATACCAACCAGAACTTACTGTCCTAAAGGCTTCAAAGGTAGAAGAGAAAGTAAAAAAGATGGCAAGTTGAGTCATGGTATCATTAGACTTGATAATTCCAGTTTGAATCAAGAAGTCAGAAAGGAGAAAGGATGGTGTTAAAGAAATGGAGTTTCTACAAGGTTACACCTGGAACAGATTTTCCCTCACAGGTCTCAGAAGGAACCAACCCTAAAACCTTGATCTTGGACCCTGGTCCCAGTACTCTGTGACTAGCATTGAAGCCACTCCATTTTTGGTACTTTGTTCCAGAAGCCTTAGAAAACTAATAATATAGGCAAAGGAATGATGTACAATTGTTCTTTTAAGTTTGTGAATAGACGGTATTTAGGGATGCTGAATAGTAGGTTATTGTCTGTCGATAATGGTCATAAATCCTGCCTTTAAAAGCTAATGCCCACACTACAGGGACTGAAAAGCTCTCTTGTTTAAAATTTTTCAGTTTAAATTTCACCATTAAACGACACTTGTGCAAAGAGTTAGAAAGTGAACTAGAAGCCAGGTGTGCCCCTGCAGCAGTGGTGACTAAGCACATTGACTTTGGCAGAAGGTAGAAGTGATTTTGCTGGTAGCTTCCCGGCATCCTCTTTAAATCCCCTAGCTGTGTGCTGCAGGCTCATCTTATCTGAAGTGATTCTTAGTGATATCTGCATGTTTTTATTTCTTAAACAGGATTTATGGATTCCTTGGCTATCATACCTCAACATTCTGACATTATTTTAGCCTTTAATTCCCTAGGTTACATCCCTTACAGATTAAAATACCCAAACTAAATGCACATTCTCTCAAACTTTATTTTACAAAATAGAATTTAGAAATAGGAATCTTCACATAATCAAAAAATTATTTAAAAAATGTATACAGTATTCTTATGAAAGCAAAATCGTATGACTTTTAGAATAAAAGCCTATTTTTATTCTCCAAAGAAAAATGCTAACTGAGGCTCTGCTTCTAGCTTTACATTGTGCTATAACCTTTTATGAAATGATACATATAATAAGGCATTGATGTGTCTTGTCAGCTGTGGGTTAATAGTTCAAAGAGCCGCATGGATTAAGTTCACTGGACGTCTCTATGCCTCCAAAGTGATGCTGACTTATAAATGAGAAAAGTTGAAAGAAGTTCCCTGGTTGGCTAGAAAAAAAAATGTACATGTTAGATTACTTCATGTGAAACAAACTGAGACGGCTGTCAAGCTGATTTTATCCCCTAGAAAATTATGCTACATTTTCTATCAGAATACAGACATTTATAATAGAAGCAAAGTGAGTCTAGTGCATAGTTGTTAGATGATAACGACCACTCTTGGGAATTACAACTACTTGGTTAAGTTTGGTGTCTCTCACTGCCTTCGGGGTGTCGTTATATTATGACAAACATAGCGCTCATCATTTCTTTTTTAAATATATTATTAGTATAGTGTGCTGCTATTATTATATTTTAAGTTTTAAATGTCCACGTTGGAGAATTCTGTCTGTTCACACAGTTTAGAATAGTCTCCAAACCCTTTAGTCCTGTTATATTAGTAACTGCTGTAAATTTCATAGTCTGAGCAGTAGCAGCATTCCATTAGCCTCAATTCTTAGTCCTGGCTGCTATGTTTTCTAAGAATTGCATGAAGATAAGGTTCATATTTGTTTGGGGAATTGTATTCAGTTTGAATCCTTAAATGAGACATATATTCAGAACTAGAAATAGCTTCTCTTAAAAAACGCATTTCCAAATAATTCCAAATTGATAATGCCAGGACATGGCGGAGTAAATCTGGATGCTGTATTGTTCAGACATCCATTAAGGCCACATTCTCTCACAAGCAATTGTGCTCAATTGTCTTTAGAACTTTGTTTTATGTAGGGTATTAATGGGTTTGCAAACTTATAATTAAGGCTGATTTGCTTTAATCCCTGCCACAGAGTTTCATACCAGAATAGTATGCTTACTGATGTTGTAAACATACAATAAATAGGCAGGTTACTACTTCAGAAAATGTGAAGATCAGGCAAGCACAATACACCATTTCTCTCCCAATGAATGCAGCTGTAAAACCTAAACAGAGCACAAGGGAAAGCACAGGTGGTAACTCTGAGAAGTAAATAGTAGCAGGCAGATTGATAAGATCAGAATTTGAAATATTATTAAAGAGCAGTGAGTTTTTTATGTTTTCTCTTGGTTGTTTCTCATTCTGGTCTCAAGGCAACCCAAATGCTAGAATTGGATATCAGCACAGTCAGAGAGTGCCTGGAGGTGCCTCTAGTTCAGGCTTATGGTACAGAAAATGATTCTTTAGGCAAGACAATGACAGCCTGGAACTGTAGGGCATAAAACTCTGAATTATGTGGAAATTATTTTTCAATTGAAAAAGCTGCATTACCAATATTTAGGATAAACCTCATTGATATTTTTATTGGTGGGAAAGGGTATATAAAAAGATCCCATTTTTTTTAGATAAAAGAGCTAACAGGGGATCTAGATAGTATCAGGAAGATGAAATATAGGGAAGACCTAAAGGAAATAAACTCACCCTGACTGGTTTGGCTCAGTGGATAGAGCGTCGGCCTGCGATCTGAAGGGTTCCAGGTTCGGTTCCAGTCAAGGGCATATACCTTGGTTGCGGGCACATCCCCAGTGGGGAGTGTGCAGGAGGCGGCTGATCGATGTTTCTCTCTCACCAATGTTTCTAACTCTCTATCCTTCTCCTTTCCTCTCTGTAAAAAAAATCAATAAAATATATATTAAAAAAAAAAAGAAAATAAACTCTTCGGTTAACCCCAGTAGATCATGTGTGTGAATCTAATCCTACACAAACACTTTTAAATTTATTGGGGTGACATTGATTAGTAAAATTATGTAGGTTTCAAATATACAATTTTATGATATATCATATCTATATTGCATTGTGTTTACCACCCAAAGTCAAATTCTCCTTTGTTATCAATGAGGATATTACTACAGACCCCACAAAATTAAAGTGTTGCAAGGAATACTATGAACAACTTCATGCACATACATTTGACAACTTATGTAAAAACAACCAGTTACTCTCTTTGCTTATATTCAACTTCATACTAAAATTCAAGTTATTAAAATAAAATAAAATAAATAAAAGACATAATGGTTGAAATGGCAGAAAAAAACTGTCTCTACTTACAGGTAACAATGTTATCTACAAAGAAAATCCTGGAAATATACAAAGAAACTCCCAGAACAAATAAGTGAGTTTAACAGGTTCACAGAAAACAAACTCAATATACAAAAGTGATCATATATCAATATGCTATCAATGACTTAGAAATCAAACCTAAAAATACCATTTGAACTATATTTAAAAGTTTAAAAATTCTAAAGTTAAAAAATAATTAAATGTAAAGCAACAAAAAACAAAACAAAAAAAACCAACTAAATTAACAGATACACATGCTGAGTTTATTGGGTCAAAGGTTCAACACAGTAAAAATGTCAAGTTTCCCAAATTGATTTACAGATTTAACGCAATATTTATAAATAAATCCCAGTAGAACTTTATATGTATAGCTAAGCTGAGTCTAAGATTTGAACAGAAATGCACCAATACTAGAAAGCAAAACAGTTTTAAAATATAAGAATATAACTGAATGATAACACTGCTTAAATTGATAACAATATAATGTTACAGTAATCAAGACATTGTGGTATTTGGTGACATGACAGACACATAGATGAACAGAATAACAGAGATTTGTAAAGTTGTGTCACACAAAAATGACAAATTGATTTATGACCAGTGTATGAAAGCAAAAGACTATGAGGGTGGTCATCTTTTCAAAAAATGATATTAAAACAAGTGGACATCAATTTGTGTAAGTCTGAACCTTGATAGAATTCTTATATTTTTACAATAATCAACTAAATAATAGACATGAATAAAGCATAAAATTATAAAAATTTTAAAACACATAAGAGAAATTTTCATTATCTAGAGTTAGGCAGAATTTATAAACATAATGCCAATAAAGAAACTATCAAATTATCATTCAAATTTAATCAAATATTAAATTACTTTTTCCTTCTGAAAGGCTCTTTTCACAGAATGAAAGAAAAAGCTGTATATAGATTAGAATAAATCATTTGCATTTACATATCGGGCAAAAGTTTTGCATCAGAATTAATAAAGAACACTCAAAAATTAGTAGTAAAATGTAAGCAAGCGAATGGAAAAAGAGTGAGGTGGAGAGGCAAAGGACGTGAACAAACCTTTAACCAAAGAAGATATGTGTATATGTGGAAGACAAAAACAAACAGGACATGAAAATATGTGGATGGCAAGTAAATGTATTTCCCCTTTAGTGAAATAAATTAATTTTTAGATCTTACTATACAGTTGTTAGAAATGGCTTAAAAAGTAAGAATTATGACAATATCAATGCCCAGAGAGGATGCAGAGCAAATGGTACTCACTGGAAAACAATTATACAGTCACTCTGGAAAACAATTTGGCAGTTTTGTGTGTGTGTGTTTTAAATAAAGTTACCCATATGTATGCCATATGATTTAGTAATCTTATGTGTCAAAATTTACATTAAAAAAGTGAAGTTATAGCCGTGCAAAAAAACGTGTATGCAAGTGTTTATAGAGGTACTATTTATAAAATTAAATAATTGAAAAATCACAAACATCCTTCACATGGTGAATGGATGAACAAATTGCATTGCCTCTACACAGAGGAATCAGGAGTATTTTTGTTTAGTGACTTGGCTTTCCAACAGCAGGTTCTATTCATGTGCACAACAATTTGGAATAATCTTAAAATATAAGTAAAAGAAGTCTCAAAAGGTTACTTATTGTGTGATTCCAACTATATGACTTTCTCAAAAAGAAAAACACACACATAATGATAATGAGCATATTAATACCTGACATAGATTAGAAGTGGGACACATGTGTAACTACAAAGAGATAGAAGAGGAAGCCTTGGTGATGGCACTGTTTCTATCTTTATAATTTACTAAGGGCCCAGTGCATGAATTCGTGCACCTTGAAAGGAACATTGGGTCGTGAGGCTGCAGTGGGCACTGGGGCAGGTCTTGGCCCATCTTCTGCACCCTCGTCTGGCCCCTCCTGCCATGGCCCCCGGTCCCCTGTCTGCCAGCAGCCCCGCTCCTGCCACCACTGCTTCCATGCACTGATGATGCCAGCCCCACTCACACCCTCTAATGGCACATAGTAATTGGAGTTGGAGCCAGCAGCAGGTATGAGGAGGGACGGCACCATCAGCAGGTGTGAGCAGCGGCTTCTGCCCTGATCTCCCCTCAGGAGGCAGTGGTGAAGCCCTCAGGGGCGCTTGGCACTAGCAGCAGGTGCGAGTGGGGCTGGAGCTGGCAGCAGGGGGCAAGCACCAGGTGGGACTGCGGCACGTGGGAGCAAAGAATTTTCAGTAACCACCAGAGGCTCACCCTGATGACAGCGACTGGCACCCTGCCTTGGTCTGGCTCCCCTGTCACTAGCTCCACCATCCCACCGTGGCTGACGCCTACTATATTCCAAGCTCTGCAGTCTGCTGCCAACGCCTGCCATGTTCCATGCACGCCCCCTGGTGGTCAGCGCACATCATAGCGACTGGTTGTTTGGTTGTTTGGTTGATCAGTTGTTCTGCCATTCAGTCTATCTGCATATTAGAGTTATATGGTATATTTACATGAATATAAACACATATGTAGAAACTCATAAAACTGTACCATTAAAAAAGTCAATTTTACCATGTTAATTTAAAAAGTAAAATAATATTGTTGATTATAATGTAATGTGATGGTATCTACACTAATAAAAGAGAAACATGGTAATTAGCATATGACCACTACCCTTCCCATTGGCTAATCAGCATATCCTTATGCAAATTAACTGTCAGCCAAGATGGTGGCCGGCAGCCAGGCAGCTGGAAGCGAACATGAGGCTTGCTTGCTCCAGTGACTGCAGACTCCAACGTTCCCTGCCTGACTTGCCGGCCTCTGAGCTACAACTCTAAGAAACCATGTTGCAAATATAGTTGCAAAACCCCAGAAACCAACTTTCAGCCAGCCGGGATCTCAGAGCTATACATTGTTTCGATAATAGCAGCTGAAGCCTCAGAGCTAGAGCCAGAGCTAAAGTTGGCCCAGAATAAAAAAAAAAAAAAGAAAACAAGGAGCGGTTGGGAGCTTTAGTTACCCGCTTCCAGAAAACAGCCCTCAGCCCCTCACCCAGGCTGGCCAGGCACCCCAGTGGGGACCCCCATCCTGATCCAGGACACCCTTCAGGGCAAACCAGCCAGCCACCACCCATGCACCAGGCCTCTATTCTATATAGTAAAAGGGTAATATGCCTCCCAGCACCAGGATCAGCGGAGCAGCGAGGCTCCCGGCACTGGGATCAGCGTGACAGGGGGCAGCGCCCAAACCCCCTGATCACCCTGCAGCTCTGTGTGTGACAGGGGGCAGGGCCACAAACTCCCTATCCGCCCTGCTCTGTTCATGACAGGGGAAGGCGCCCCAACCCCCTGATCAGCCCTGCTCTGTGCCTGATAGGGGGGAGCTCCCCAATCCCCTGATTGCCCTGCGGCTCTATGTTTGACAGGGTGCAGCGCACCAACCCCCTGATCGGCCCTGCTCTGTGTGTGACAGGGTGCGGCGCCCCAACCCCCGCCCCTCCACAGGCCCTGTTCTGTGTGTGACAGGGTAGAGCCATAACCTACCCATCGGCCCTGCCCCGAGTGTGACAGTGGCAGCGCACCAACCCCCTGATTGGCCCTGCTCTGTGGGTGATAGAGGGTGGCTCCCCAACCCCCCTCCACGGGCCTTGCTCTGTGTGTGACAGGGTAGAGCTATAACCTCCCCATTGGCCCTGCCCTGAGTGTGACAGGGTGCAGCGCCCCAACTCCCCTATCAGCCCTACTCTGTGAGTGACAGGGTACGGAGCCCCAACACCCCTGATGGGCTCTGCTCTGTGCGTGACAGAAGGCAGCGTCCCAACCCCCTGATTGGCCCTGCTCTGTGCGTGACAGGGGGTGGCGCCACAACCTCCCCATCGACCCTGCCTTGAGTGTGACAGGGGGCGGTGCCCCAACCCCCCAATCGGCCCTAACCTGAGTGTGACTAGGGGTGGCATCGCAACCTCCTGATCCGCCCTGCTCTGTGCATGACGGGTGGCGGCGTCCCAACTCCCCCATCGGCCCTGCTCTGAGCCTGACCAAGGGCTGCACTTAGGGATTGGGCCTGCCCTCTGCCACCTGGGAGCAGGTCTAAGCCAGCAGGTTGTTAACTCCCAAGGGGTCCCAAACTGCGAGAGGGCACAGTCCGGGCTGGGGGACCCCCCCCCCCACCCCCCTGAGTGCACAAATTTTTGTGCACCGGGCCTCTAGTAATTTTATAATTAAAGGCTATTAATTTCCAAATTCATATTTCAGCTACAAACTCTCTTCTGATTTCCATACCAGAATTCAAGCCAATTACCTTTTTGACATCTCTGGAGGTCATGGGAATATGGTGTTCCATATTTATTCAAATAAAACATGTAAATTGAACTCCCACCACTCAATCTACATGAAGCATGTCAAACTCATGGCCCATGAGCCACTTGCGGCCTACAATGAGTATTTTTTACAGCCCAGACAATATAATACTATGTAAGAAACATTTTAATAAAAATTGCATAACTTAATTTTTACAATTTCCTATAATACATAATTATTAATAACGAACTACAACGTTCGCTAATGACTGATTACCATAATCGTGTTGTATTCATTACCTTACCTGCCTTATGCTCAGGCGCACCATTTCTCTCCTCTAATAGTAGCTGCGAATATTTTAGTAGTCGATTGCCATGTCATTAGTCTTGGACTGACTTGTTTAGTGTGTGCAACAGGACATATTTCACTTTCGGAGAACAAGAGAAATAGGTTTATTTGCATTATGCTTATTAATTTGTGCAGTTATTCGGTGTTTGGTAAGTTAATGTTCAAGAAAAAATACCAGTATTTATTAAAATGGTCTCTATTATTTTATGTTAAGTTACTCATTTATTTCAGGCCTTTGTATTCAGCATATCTCTATCAAAATAAACCTACATTTCAACAAAAATTGAAGCTTTTGTTTTTTTTTGCGGTCCACATAAACTTAAACCTTGTTTTTTGGTCTGTGTTAGCCTTTGAGTTTGACATGCTTGATCTACACTCTGTAGATATGGAACTTGCTTTATTATTCTTCAATTCAGAAAAGAGCAATGCCAACTGCCTGTTTTGACATTGGAGAAAGAGTAAATCCATCTTGGCATGTATCTCTCTCATCTCACATTGACTCAAACACCAGATCTCCTTGGTTCTATTTTCAGTGCGAGCGCGCACGCTTCTCTTCCATCACCAGTATTAATTTTAGTTCCATTGACCTACAGCACTTGACTAGCACCTATTTAACAGGTTCTTGTTTCTTATTTGCTTCATCTCTCATTCTCTTCAAATCCAATTTTTAGCCAACAGGTTAATGAGTGTTTTAATGTTTCCCTTTGACACTAGTACTTTGTAGTTTAAAGTATTTCAATAAATGTGTAAAACAATTAAGGAAGCTATGAGCCCTTATATGATCTGTCTCTTGCTAGTTTCTCAGGTCTCATTTGATGGATCTCTCTTGGTTAGTACTTATTAGGCTCTCTCTTTAATTTCCTTATCTCATTTTTTTCTGATTAAGAGAAGTTTTTGTTCTCTCTTTATTAACTACAGAGCTTTTATCATGTTAATCTCTTTGCTTATGGTATCCCCATCTCTTTCAACTCATTGACTCTCTGTTATTTATCACAAAGATCTCTGCCTAAATGATATCCTCTGGAAAAGGCATGGACTCCAGAGAAGCAACTAATTCTGTTCTTTCATGCTCACTGATCACTTCCTTCAGAATACTATGACATTTTATGGTTGCATACAATGTTTTAATTTTTAAAAATCTAATATATCAGTGGCCAGTCAGTTCTATTAGAACAAGAATCACAAAGTCTGTTTTGCCACAGGTCTAGCCACAGTGTCTGAAATAATCTACACTAATAAAAGAGAAACATGGTAATTAGCGTATTACTGCTACCCTTTTCATTGGCTAATCAGTGAGTAAATGCAAATTAACTGTCAGCCAAGATGGCGGTTGGCAGCCAGGCAGCTGGAAGCAAACATGAGGCTTGCTTGCTGCAGTGAAGGAGGACTCCAACGTTCCCCGCCTCACTTGCCGGCCTCTGAGCTACAACTCTAAGCAACTATGTACTATGTTGCAAATAAGAAGATAAACAAAACCCCAGAAACTGGCTTTCAGTCAGCCTGGCTTTAGCAACATTGTATCGATGTTTTGAGAGGCGAGGCCTCAGAGCTAAAGCTGGCCCAGAATAGAAAAAAAAGAAAAAGAAAACAAGGAGCGGTTGGAAGCTTCAGTCACTCGCTTCTGGAAAACAGCCCTCAGCCCCTCAGCCAGCCTGGCCAGGCACCCCAGTGGGGACCCCCACCCTGATCCAGGACACCCTTCAGGGCAAACCAGCCGGCTCCCACCCATGCACCAGGCCTCTATCCTATATAGTAAAAGGGTAATATGTGTCCCAGCACCGGGATCAGCAGAGCAGTGAGGCTCCCGGCACCGGGATCAGCGTGACAGGGGGCAACGCCCAAACCCCCTGATCGCCCTGCAGCTCTGTGTGTTACAGGAGGAGGAGCCACAACCTCCCTATCTGCCCTGCTTTGTGCCTGATAGGGGGAGCTCCCCAATCCCCTGATTGCCCTGTGGCTCTGTGTTTGACAGGGTGCAGTGCACCAACCCCCTGATCGGACCTGCTCTGTGTGTGACAGGGTGTGGTGCCCCAAACACCCCCCCCACCCCACGGGCCCTGCTCTGTGTATGACAGGGTAGAGCCACAACCTCTCCATCGGCCCTGCCCCGAGTGTGACAGTGGTGGCGCCCCAACCCCTTGATCGGCCCTGTTCTGTGGGTGATAGAGGGTGGCGCCCCAACCCCCCTCCATGGGCCTTGCTCTGTGTGTGACAGGGTAGAGCCATAACCTCCCCATTGGCCCTGCCCTGAGTGTGACAGGGTGCAGCGCCCCAACTCCCCTATCAGCCCTACTCTGTGAGTGACAGTGGGGAGCTCCCCAACCCCCTGATCGACCCTGCTCTGTGCTTGACAGGGTACGGAGCCCCAAAACCCCTGATGGGCCCTGCTCTGTGCGTGACAGGGGGTGGGGCCGCAACCTCCCCATCGACCCTACCTTGAGAGTGACAGGGGGTGGTGCCCCAACCCCCTAATCGGCCCTACCCTGAGCGTGACTAGGGGTGGCATCGCAACCTCCTGATCTGCCCTGCTCTGTGCATGATGGGTGGCGGCGCCCCAACTCCCCAATCGGCCCTGCTCTGAGCCTGACCAGGGGCTGCACCTAGGGATTGGGCCTGCCCTCTGCCACCCAGAAGCAGGCCTAAGCCAGCAGGTCGTTATCTCCCGAGGGGTCCCAGACTGCGAGAGGGCACAGGCTGGGCTGGGGGACCCCCCCCCCCAAGTGCACAAATTTTTGTGCACTGGGCCTCTAGTTTGCATATAATAGGCCTTTATATTAAAATGAATTAACAGGTGCATTTTAAACATCTGACCATTTTCATACCAGATTATTAATATTGCATTTCTCTGGAAGAGATGAAAATATAGTATATTTTGTTATTTAGCTAATATAATTTTGTTGAGCATTAGTTGATATTAAAATAAATTAATACATATGTTTAAATATGTTAAGATCTTTGCAAATAACAAAATTGCTCAGAGTCCATGCAAATTTGCAACAAATAAATGGTTTTATGCCTGCAGTTCTCTTTAAAAAGAAAAAATATAACCTTGTTATGATCTGAAAACACTCTTAAAATGAAACAATTTAGGAATAAATATCTCTTGTGTATAATTTCATATATCCTTGTTTTTGTTTTTATTTTGTTTGTTATAACATGTAGTGACATATAAGAATGGCTTACGATTATTTTTTTCAAGTTCAAACCAGAGAATTAACTTGCTCATATCTTAGTCAAGAAGAGAATACATTAATGAAAATTTTATGTTGTAGGTAACATAAAATCTAACTCAAACTACATTAAATAAGTAGAGCTTTTGATGGCACAAGTTATAGAAACATTTAGAATTGAGCCCTTCAACGAGAAAATTTTAAAAACTTTCTATACTTCCTGATTGTTCTGAGTGGTTCAGTGTTTTCACCTTTCAGACTAGCTCTTTCCTCACTTTGCCAATGTCAGTTTTATCCAATAATTGACCCTTATCACAAGGTATGAACCAACACAGTGATGTTATCTCTTTGCTCATCCGTAAGGAGAAAGACGACAAGAGAGGGAAAGAAGGAAGAAAGAAGGGAGAGTTGAAGAAGAATAAAGAGAGGGAGAGGGGAGAAAAGGGAGGGAAAGAGGGAGGGGGAGAGAGAGAGAAAGAGAGAGAGAGAGAGAGAGAGAGAGAGAGAGAGAGAGAATGGAAGGAAGGAAGAAAGGAAAGAAGGAAGGAAGGAAGAAAGGAAGGAAGGAAGGAAGGAAGGAAGGAAGGAAGGAAGGAAGGAAGGAAGGGAGGAAGGAAGGGGAGAAGGACAAAGGAAAGAAAGAAAGACAATACCAACTTGTGTTCACTGTGATAGACTAAATTAAGACAGACATTCTTACATAACCAATCACTGTGCTCCAGGGGAAAGAGTGAAATGACTAGGTGACAGGATTATGGATTAATACTATTTATTATAGGCTAAAGAGGGTCTGTATTACATCTGAGGTGGGATTAATTTTATTAAAATTATATGATTGCCATACAATGTGGGTGTTATTTCAAAGAAAAAAACAAAACAAAAAAACCCACCTGAATGCTCTAGGAAAAATGAATATGTAATGGATCAAGCTGCCTATAATGTATCACAGGCAATCATTCAAATATTAGACAAATTAGTTAATCAAATACCACCAGCAAAATCCTTGTTTATTTATATTTAATAAAGATATTTTCAACACACAGCTATCTATTTTAAATAAATAGAGCTGTCATTATGATAGCAACAATATCACTCAAATACATTTGATTTCAATAATCCATCAGTTTAGACCCTCACACACACACACCCACAAAGATTTCTGTTTATTACTAAAAAACTTAAATTTTCTTTTAAAAAATGTACATAGAATTATATATTTTCCATATTTTAAAAACTATTATAGATATAACTTCAATTATACATATTATATAAATTACACATTATTTGATAAAAGTGACTTTTTTCATCTCCACAAATACGCAAATTATAGCATTTCTATTATATCATTATTATGGTATATTATTTTTATGTACTATTTCATATCACATAAGAAGAATTATATTGCAGACATCCCAGCTTTAATAAATTTTATATATTGCATACATAAAATATGATACAAAGAAAAAGACATACTATATGATAAAGCAGTAATATGCAAATTGACCATCACACCCTCAGACAAGATGGCCACCCCCATGTGGTCACAAGATGGCCACCCCATGTGGTCACAAGATGGTCATCTCCATGTCATCACAAGATGGCTTCCACAAGATGGCCATCAGGGGAGGGCAGTTAGGGGCAACCAGGCCAGCAGGGAAGGGAAGTTGGGGGTGACCGGGCCAGCAGGGTAGTGGTTAAGGGGTGATCATGCTGGCAGGCAGAAGTAGTTAGGGGCAATCAGGCAGGCAGGCAGGCGAGCAGTTGGGAACCAGCACTTCCTGATTGTGAGAGGGATGTCCGATTACCGGTTTAGGCCTGATCCCATAGGCAGTCGGACATCCCTCTCACAATAAACCGGCAGTTGGACATCCCCCAAGGTATCCCAGATTGAAGAGGGTGCAGGCTGGGCTGAGGGACACACCCCCGTCCCCCCCCCCCCGCCCCCCAGTTCACAAATTTCATGCACCGGGCCACTAGTATATAATAAAAAGTATAATTTAAATTGCTCTGATTTTGCTAGAGTAGGATTTTTATAAGAGGAGACTCCCTTGCACAAATAATCCTGTCTACTAAATCTAATTAACTCTGTAGAGAAATTTTTATTGTACTGTTTTTTATGGAGTTTAATAGGTTGATACTAGTTAATAAAATTACATAGGTTTTGTAACCCTGCCAAAAAAATCCAAAAATGGAGATTCGGCTGCCTGATGCAAGGAAAGTCAGACTCCTGAAGCAGATGCTGGTGCTAAAGAAAAGAGATTTTATTCAGGAGACACATGATCTGGGAGAATGGCGGATTCCTGTCTCAAAGACCAATCTCATTTCCCTTCATCTCAAAAATCATCTTCTACTCCTGCTTAAACCTGTGGCTCTTGTAAGGATAGGGAGGGAAGGACTTTTTCGTCTCTAGCCAATTATCTTTCTGGCTTTTAGCACGCAGGATCTTACTCATTCATCTTTTTAGCTTTTGGTGTACTCAGTGCAAGAACCTCCCCTGCTACCCTCTTGGCCAATACGGTGACTCCCTGGTGCTCGGACTGATTGTCTACAGTAAGAAGTCCCCCTCCCGAACTCTGGACCCTTGTAATCTTACAAGGGTAAATAGAAGAAGGTCTCATCTGTAGTTTCTTCCCCATGTCAAAGGGTGTAGTGTCACCTATCCTGATGGTCCAGAGATTCTTACTATCTACTAAAAGAAGTCTGGAGTCAAAAATGAAGGGACACCTTTACGTGAAGAAGGAGCATTGCTGTCTTCAAAAGGTGGCATTCATGGTGTCTGGAGGATGGCACTGCTGAACAAACAAAGGCTGCTCCATATTTCAAGAGATGGTATTGCCAATGGGCTTCCAAAGTAAGACCCATTGTGCAGACAAATAATCAAGTGTTTGGTGAGGGGTATGCAGGTGAAATTGTAATGGAATCAGAAACCAGACTAATTAAAGGATCCTATGATTTAATCCTGAATGGACCTTTGGGTGACACCCAACAGCAGGATAAATTTGCCCACAAAGCCACTGTCTGGGAAATGCAGAATCAAATGAAAAGTAACATTTTCACTTAGCTTTGGGAGGCACTGTCCCTTTCTGAAAGAGGAATTTTAAATCTCCTCTGTGAGTGCAGGCCCCACTGTTCCTTGCAGTATCAATAACAGCAGCAAGATCTGAGTCCTCCTCAGGTAGCCCCCTCTTTATCCATGCGTGGTGTATTCAAGGCTTGATTTCCATGAGCTTTAGGGAAGAGTGTGGTGTCAGCAGAATTTCATAGGACCGGTCCATTGCTGGGCTAACTGCTGTCCAGGACCTTGAGTCTTCCAGGTCCTTATTAACACTTGATCTCCCAGCTGAAACAGATGTAATGAATCTTCAGCTGGAACTTCAATTAACAAACTTGTGCAAAATTGTTAGTGTTTTCCCTAGATTTTGTTCAGATTGTTTGATTTTTATTCATGTTCTAAATCTAAAGGGGGTATTCCTAAAACAGAAGCTTAGAAGAGTCTCCCATAAATTATTTTAAAAAGGCTTAATTTAAGCCTGCTTTGGAGTACTACCCTAATCTGGAGCAAGGCAATAGGGAGTGCCTGGTGCCATTTCAAATATGTTTCCTGGGATACTTTCACCAGGCTCTTCCTTATTGTGTGGTTCATTTTCTTAGTCTTCCCTGTAGATTGGGCTATACAAGATGCGTGTAGTTTCCATTGAATCTGCAGTGCCTGTCCTATCTTCTGGGAGCTGTCTGAAGTGAACAATTGTCCGTTGTCTCTTTAAATGCTGTAAGGAATCCAAACCTAGAAATTATTTCTTTGAGTGGAAGTTGTGCTACCTCAGTTCTTCTCAGTTCTAGTGGGGTATGCCTCTACCATTCCAGAAAATGTGTCTACAAAAATTAATAAACATTTAAAGTCCCCTATGGTTTTCAGCAACTGTAGTCAACTTGCCAGCTCTCAAATGCACACATCCCTTTGTATTGTACTCCCTTTGCTGTTGGGGCACAAGGTGTCTTAGGATTGCTCTTGGTGCCTGTCTGACAGGCTTAGATAATCTTCTGAATGGTCCTTTGTAAATGAGGGCCCTTCAACTGTGATCTAATAAGGTCCATTAAAGCATCCCTTCCATAACGGGTCCCCTCCATGTAGGTGTTTGAGGATGGGATATACTAGAGCTTCAGGGAGGAAGAGCATACCAGGAGTGTTGATCTTCCATATAGAATTAGGGTGAGTGTTAGAGGGTCCCCATTTCATGTGCCCACTCCTCAGCTCATTCTGTGTAATGGGGTTTAAAATCTGACAAGTGGAAGTGGTGAATTAAAGCCCTAAGAAGTGGCAACCCCCCGGCAGTTTGTCTTGCTGCTTTAAGGACAGTTTGGTTTCCCTGGCTTGTTTGGGAACCGTACTTCTGGGGTCCTGGGCAGTGCATTATGGCAATCTGGTTCAGTAGATTCACTACCTCTAACAATTTTGAAATCCCTTTTGCATGTTTGATGTCCTTATTTCCTGAGGTTAAGAGCCCTCTTTCTTTCCATATTGCCCCATGGGCATAGACTACCATGAACTACCATGTAGAGTCAATGTAGACATTAACATTCTTTCTCTGGGACAATCCTAACTCTCTGGTGAGGGCTATCAGTTCAGCCTTTTTTGTTAAGGTTTCTATGGCAAGGTCTTGGGCTTCTATTACCTTGTGTATGGTGACCAGCATGCACCCGGCTTGTCATTGACCATTCTCCATGAAGCTGCTCCCAGCTGCATCTAATTCCCAGTCAGGTTCTGTCAGTGGCTGGTCCAATAAATCTGGTCTGCTGATACAAACTTTGTCAATGATTTCTAAGCAGTCATGTTGGAAGTCTGAGCTTCCCTCTATATCCAGGAGTAGGGTGGCTGGTTAAATTTGGATTATCTAATAAAATGGCCATGAAATTTTCCCATGTATCCTGCTTTCAGTCAATATGCTCCTTTCTGTTCCAATAGGGTTTAGACCTGGTAGGGTACCAATATTGCAGCAGGTTGCTCCAGTGTGAATTTCTCTGCTTCATGTAAGATGTCATAGGTAGCTGCTATTGCTCAGAGGAATGGGGGTCATCCTTTTGTCCTGTGATCTAGTTTCTTTGAGGAATAGGCTATGAGCTGAGAGGTACTTCCCAGGGTCTGGATTAGTACCCCAAGTCCAATCCCTTGCCTTTCATGAATGTATAATTTAAAAGGTTTCTGTATATTGGCAAATCCTAGTGCAATAGCCAACACCAGTTTTTCCTTTAAGGTATCAAATGTTTCCTGACAATCTCTTGTCCATTCAAGAGGTTCAGAGTCTACTCCTTTCAAATAATTATACAACGGTTTCATTATAAGGCCAAAGTTTGGAATCCAAATTCAGCAAGACCCTGAAATCCCTAAGAATCCACAAAGCTGCCTCCATTTCTCTGAGATTTTTATGGTAGTGATGGTTTGTTTAGGGTTATCTGTCAAGCTCCTAGTGCTCTATTTCAGTTGGAATCCCAGGTATGCCACCTCCTGTTTGCAAATCTGAGCCTTGTGATGTGATACTTTATATCCTATTTTTGCCAAATGATTCAAGACAGTGATAGTGTTGAGCAAACAGTCTTCATAGGTATTGCTGGCTATTAGTAAGTCATCTACATATTATAAAATAACTAGAGGCCCGGTGCATGAAATTCATGCGGGGGGGAGGGAGAGTGTCCCTCAGCCCGGCCTGCACCCTCTCCAATCGGGGACCCCCTCGGGGGATGTCAGACTGCCAGTTTAGGCCCGATCCCGCACCAGCAGTCGGACATCCTTCTCACAATTCAGGACCACTGGCTCCTAACCGCTCACCTGCCTGATCGCCCCTAACCACTTTGCCTGCCAGCCTGATTGCCCCCAACTGCTCCCCCCTGCCAGCCTGATCGCCCCCAAATGCCCCCCTGCTGGCTTGATTGGGGTTGGGGGGCCAATTGGGGGCAGGGCCGGCCATGGGGAGGGGCTGGGGTTGGTGGGAAAGCCGGCCACGCCCCCAAATGGGGTGGGGGTGCCAATCAGGGGCCAGTGGCTTGGGGGAGGAGCCATGGGTGGTTGGCCGGCCAGCCCTGCCCCTGATCAGGGTGGGGGGCCCGATCTGGGGTGGGGCCGGGCACGGGGAGGGGCTGCAGGAGATTGGCTGGCTGTCCCTGCCCCCTATTGGGGCAGGGGGGTATGATCAGGGGCAGGCAGCCACGGGGAGGGGCTGCGGGCCTATTGTGGTGGGGCAGGCTGATTGAGGGCAGGGCTGGGGGGGGAAGGATGAGGGTTTTTGGCCAGTCGGCTGGCTCTTTTTTTTTTTTTTTTTTTTTTTGGCAACTTCACGACTTTTATTTGTGGTGCCTATTCTATGTCTCAAAAATACCTTCTCCCCCTCCCAGGACAGCGTTGGGGAGGGGGCAGCAAAAAATAGAAGACATCCCTCCCTATTGCATAAAGACCCTATATATAGGCCCACCTGGCCCAGGCTGGTGGGATGCTTGGCACATTCTCGGATTCCTGCTCAGGGGCTGGAGAGGTAACTGGTGGTAGCACACGTGAAAGGGGACCTCTGGGTAGCCACTCTGGTCCTGGCTACTGGTCCTGGCACTTCCTGGTCCTCAGTTCCTTTCTGGTCCTGCCTGCAGCCCAGGTCCCCCTGCCTGGCTCAGCCTCCCATCTCTATCCTGGCCTCAGATGGCCACCTTGGCTCCTGGGTGCTCTGTCCTCCCCTCCCAGTCTGGAGGTCCCAAGGGGAGGTTATGGCTTCTCAGAGACTCCTGTCATCCCTGTCACTCATGTTCACACAGGGGAAGGGGTGTGTGGGCAGAAGCAGCTGTATACATGCAGATGCAGGGGCAAGTCCTCTGGGGTCACTTGGACAGTTTGCTGATGATGTGGATCAGGGCCATGTTCTTCTCCTTGAGGTGCTGGTTGTCAGCCTGGAAGTTGGACAGGCCCTTCAGCTCCTCTTCCAACTCAGTGGCCTTGCGCTCCAGGGCCCTGCGCTCAAATCTCTTCAGCTCCAGGAGGACCTGACTCTCTGCAAAGCGCTCCTGACTCTGCATGGCATGCTCCAGCTCCACCTTGAGCTGCGCCAGCCGTAGCATGGTCTCGCCAGTCTCTCATTCTCAACACACAGCTCTGCATAGAGCTTCCTGAAATTTCCCTAGGGCTCTTCCGATTGGGGCTGGGGTTCTGGGTTTAGGTCTTGCTGCCTCTGGAGGGGAAGGGCTGGATTCTGGGCTGATGTCAGTTGGCTTTGCCTCCTCCACCTTCACAGGCCCTCTCCAATCATTGCCAACTCTGCAGTGCTCCCTGGAGGTCTGTGGTCCCTGTCCCTGTCCCTGCCTGTCAGGCGCCTCTACTCTCTGGGCAGGGCCATCAGAATTCTCAACCCCATGGACTCAGGGCTGCCAGGAAGGGTCCAGGCCAGCCGTGGGCAAACTACTGCCCGCGGGCCTGATCCGGCCCATTTGAAATGAATAAAACTAAAAAAAAAAAAAAAAGACCGTACCTTTTTATGTAATGATGTTCACTTTGAATTTATATTAGTTCACACAAACACTCCATCCATGCTTTTGTTCCGGCACTCCGGTCCAGTTTAAGAACCCATTGTGGCCCTCGAGTCAAAAAGTTTGCCCACCCCTGGTCCAGGCTCTGTGCGCCCTGCTCTTGATCAAGATGAGAGAGTCTGATCAGGGGCAGGCTGGCAGGGGGGAGTGGCTATGAGGTTGGCTGAAGGCCCCAACCCCTGATCAGCTGGTTTGCTGGCTACACTGGGCGTCATAGGGACCAGCCCAATCAGGGCCATCTTCTGCGGGCTAGTCTCCCCACTGGCTCCAGCCCCAGAAGCCCAGCACCAGGGCTGCAGGGCTGGGGCCTGGATCCCCCTGCAGGGTTGTTCTCTCTAGCTCTGGGCTGTGCCTGTGTGTTGTTCTCTCAGGCTCGGGCAGCGCCCGGCCCCTCCTCCTGAGCTGGTCGTGACTATTAAGGCTCCTGACCTAATTTGCATATTACTTCTTTATATATATATATATATATATATATATATATATAGATAGATAGATAGATAGATTCACAATTTCAATTGAATATCCCTTAAATATTTTGTTAATATTTACCCAAATATGAACAGGGAATTCTTAAATCCTTGTGGCAACATAGTTCAACAGTATTGGAGCGTAGCTTTCATTTCCGGTTCCCACCATTCAAAGGCAAATAATAGTTAAGCTTGTTTATCTATTGAGATACAGGGGGGAAAAAAGCATCCTTCAAGTTTAGAACCAAAAACCATTTGCTGTCCCTGGGCACTGTGGTCAACAAAGTATAAAGGTTGAGCAATGGGGGATGACTGCCCTGGACAACATCATTTATGGCCCTAAGATCCTGTAGAAATAGATATTCATCAGAATGAGGCTTTTTGACTGCCAAAAGGGGACTTTTATAAACTAGTCGTATGACGGAATTTATCCTGATTTTAAGAATTTCTGCAATACTGGTTGAATTTCCCCTGATACTTCCTTTGTAAGGGAGTATTGTTTCTTCTGTGGGCCCTGTACCCTTTTTTCTAGGTTGATTTTTATAGCAGGGTATTAATGGCCCTATCTGGGTTTCTGTTGGCCCCACATGCTCAATCAATATCAACCTGCTTGTAGATCTCTGGTGGGAAGAGTGCAACTAAGGGGGGTGTTCTTCTGGGCAAGTCAGGAGCACCTGGAACTAAGAGCATGTTCCCAGGAGACTTCTAAATATAATTGCTGCTTCTCTGGGGAAAAAAGTTATTTGTTTGTGCAATTTACAAAGCAAATATAGACCCAATAATGGAATGGGGCAGTCTGGCATACAGAGAAAACCATGGATAAGTTTTTGATCCCCAAGCTGGAATTCTAGAGGTTGAAGGAATGGCTGTTTTTATAAAGGTACAGACACTCCATTAACCATCATTGTAGCTGATTTTTTCTTGGTTGGTTTTGTATTTAGCACCGAGTATGTAGCTCCTGTATCTATGAGGAAATCAGTTAGCTTTTTCCCACTGACAATTGTACCTGGGGTTCCTATAGGGAAATAGTAATAGGTCAGGAGATGTCTAGGGGAACCCCTGGGCCTCCTCAATCATCATCAGTTTCATCATTTATTTCTAACATTTCTCAGAGAAGGTTTCTAATTTATTTATTTATTTATTTATTTATTTATTTATTTATTTACTTGAGTTCCAAGCAGTTCTTTCTCCAGTGGCCTCCCTCTTTCTGATAGGTGCATTGATGGGTGCCCAGTAGGTCCTTTCCTTTTCCTTCCGGGTCCCGCCTCTCCTCATTTCCCCTCACTGTTTCCAAGAAAATGACAGTCTGCTTTAATGTCCTTGTTTCCTGGGCATGGTAAACTTTAAAGACTATGTCCATCAGCTGGGAGGGATTCATTCCCAGTGACCCATCTAAACATGGGAGCTTCCTTCCAGGGAACTTTGTCCAATAAAAGTCATGTTTACTATCTGGGCATTTTCTGGTGCCTGCGGGTCATTATCAGTGTGCTTTTGATTGGTTCCATAGATCCTTTCTAAAAATTCAGAAGAATCTTCTCGTGGTTTCTGTTGAACAGCACATATCATATTCAGGCTCTTTGTTTAGGCACCTCTTTTAAGCCCTTCCAATATGCACCTTTTGTAATGTTGTAGGAAGGCTAAGTTTCCACTATTCAGGTCCCAGTTGAACTCTGTGAAGGGTATTGCCCCTGATGAGTTGGGGGTCCCAATGGGACTAGCTACCTTTCATCTGCCATCAGCGGGATATTAAGGAGAGCGTGTACATCTTCCCAATTTGGATGGTGAGTGGCAAAAATGGAGGTGATCAGATCTGCCCATTTTCTGAGGATTCTTCCTATATGAAGGGTTGGGATTCTTCTAATTCAGCAATTCTGAAGTGGAAAATGGAGTATAAGCTGGTCTTCCTGGTTTAATCTGCCTAAAGGTATTGCCTCAAAGTAAATCATTCTGCTCTGGATAGGATGCTCCCTGGCCAAATTGGGTGCCTTGTTGGGTCTTCGAGGAGGAGGCCATTCCTTCATCATACAGGGGCTGTTGTTCCTCTGGGCCTTATCTCAGGGATATCTAGCAAGAGGGGCTAGGGTGTGAGGAAATTCTCTTGCTGCTAATTCTGAGTTCCCAGGTACAGGGCATAAAAGAAAAGCATTTCCTCATTTTCCTTTTCTTCTTGTGTCTTATTATCAGGGAGGGGTTTTGAAGCCAATTCCCTTCTCTGCATCACTAGGTCATCCCCTTTCTTTGCTGAATCCTTATTGTGTAAAGCCATAAACATCTGGACATAAGAGATTTCATCCCATTTTCCTGACCATTGGCCAAACAGTTCTAACTGTATGATGGCGTAGTACTTTAGGGAATCATTTAGGGCCCACTTTTCCTCCTAGTCCTAACGTATACATAGTCCAAGCAGTGTTATAATAAAAAAAACAATACCTTCTTAGTCATTGGATCATAGTCATACATGGGCCACCCTGCTAAAATTCATCCTAGTGGGTTATCTTTAGGAGTCAAATAGAACAACTCCTGGTGGCATGAAAGTACAAAGCCAAAACCAGAGGAAGATCCCATAAAAAGTGGAAACATGTAAGCAAAACATGGATACATAATTCTATTATTCCAAACAAGTGCTCACAAACAAGTCTTAGTGTCTTATCTCCTGACAGCTGATAAAACAAGAGGTCCTAACTGGACCCAAATGGCACAAAGTCCAAGTGGCACAAAGCCCAAGTGACAGGGATGGAGGACTCTCATTGTGATGCCAGTTCAACCTACCCAGTCTTGAGTTTGTCTGCTCACTGAAAACCCATTTTCTTTCACCAGCTAAGTGTTTCAGGTGGCTGATGCATTTAGAAAGAAACAGGGAAATTCCCTGAGAAAAGCTCTAGACAGCTGCTGGGAAATGCCCACAGTCCTGCTCTCCCAGGTTGACCTGCCACAGGCAGTGGGGAGCCCAGCAAGAACCTTCAGGACTTGCTGAGGTCCATGTTGTCCCACTCGAGTTGCCAAAAACTGTAAATCATCAACAACAACAAAAAGTTTCAGGGCCCTGCTGTAACTAAAGTCAAATGTGTGAGGCAGGTGCTAATGCAAAAGGAAAGAGGTTTCATATAGGAGTCATATGATCTGGGAGAATGACAGACTCCCTTCTCAAAGATCAACGTTATTTCCTCTCATCTCAAAGATCATCTCTATTCCTGCTCAAACCCAAGAGTTCTTCCAAGGATAGGGAAGAGAGGGCTTTTCTTTCTATCCAATTGTCTTGCTAGGGGCCCTATATATTCATCTTTCTAGCTTTTGGCATGCCCAGTGTCAGGACCTTTTCTTGCCATCATCTTGGCAAGTGGGAAGACTCCCTAATGCTCTGACTGACTGTCTATGGCAAGGGTGGGCAAACTTTTTGACTCAAGGGCCACAATAGGTTCTTAAACTGGACCGGAGGGCCGGAACAAAAGCATGGATGGAGTGTTTGTGTGAACTAATATAAATTCAAAGTAAACATCATTACATAAAAGGGTACGGTCTTTTTTTTTTTAGTTTTATTCATTTCAAATGGGCCGGATCCGGCCGCGGGCTGTAGTTTGCCCACGGCTGGTCTATGGTAACAGTTTCAGGTAAAATTCTATGATATATCTTCCTCTAGTATATATTGTATTTTGTGTTTACCAACCCAAGTCAAGTGTCCTCCCATCACCATTTTTCCCCCCTTTACCTTCTTCTCTCTCCCCCACCCCCTTTCCATCTGGCAATCACCATACTATGTAGTAGAATGACTACCCCTAACAATGATTTGCACGATGCATATAAACAAAGATGATGTTTCCAAGATTCTCTTCAAAACAATGAGCGATCTATGCAATACATATTAAACCGGACCTTTTATAGAACTAATCATTCTACGCTTTGGATGGCTATTCTTTCTTTCATACTAAAAACTGGGAGTATGCTGGAGCTGCTGTTTCCCTTAAAAGTTTGTAGATATTGGCCTCACACACAATCTAGTTTTGTTGCTATAGCAATCGCCACAGGAAAAGAAAAATAAAAGGAAGAAAATTAATCTGCCTTATAGTTGAGGTTCCTAGAGTTCACCCCTTATGTGGTAAGTGCAATAATTAAGTCTTGTTTACTGTGTTTTCTTTAAAACCTTTGATGTACCTGATGATATCATCACTGCCTGATTGATTTTTCAGGTAAGGAAAACAACCACGATTAATTGCCCTAATATCCATTCAAGGACAACACATACATTTTAAGCTGCAGAAAATTGTTTTTCTTTTTTCCCCAGTTTTAAACAGCTGGAGATTTTGAATTGCCTTTTTATTCCCTTTTCTGTATTATAAGAAAACACATTCTCAGGGAGGGAAAAAATGTTGTAGTCCACAGGTTGAGATTTTGGATGTGGAGTTTGAAATGGACAGAACAAAAGGATTTGTTCTTAAATTAATGCAACTTGCCTCCTTATGTAAAATGACAGCAGGGGAAGAAAATACTTTTTCATATCAAGAAGCAGTATTTAAAGGAAGATGTAGTTTGGATTGGACCTAATATATTAAATTCTAAGAACAAATATTTTTTAAAGTATTATTTTTTTCCTCAGATTTTTATGCAATAGAGTTGGTACATATATTAATGATCTCTAAGGTACTCTATAAGACTGCAACAGAACCACAAAAAGAGAAAATTATTTTAAAATGTGTTAGACTTTTTATGACTTTGTAGTTGTTGTCAATCTAACATAAATAGATATATGTTAAGTGTTCAAATGTCACATAGTGAGCATGAAGTTCTACTCATTAATGAAATAAAATAATAATTTCTGTCCTTAGGAAAATAATCAACTTTAAGTAGACAGTTCCAATGCATGCTAACATTTACTGTAATTACCTCAATCCACATAAAATATTATTTTAATCCTCCTATTCTTTTACTTGCTCCAATTATCAATTTCCTTGCTTTTACCTTGAACAACTATTCCTATTTTTTGGCCACTATCCTGTTAAACTTACATTTCTTTCATAAAAGCAGAAATAGTATTTCTCATTTCCTAAACAAAATGGAGAACATTACCTATGTAATCTCAGAAAATTCACTATATTGCAATTACAAAACTTATATAACTATGCCCATTCATATCTCCTTTTCTTCATTTCACAGGGCCTTTTGAAGGTATTCTTTACTCCTATTATTCTTAACTCCTTCCTTCTCAGAAGGATATTATTGATACCTGCAATTTTTTTATATTTCTCCTCTCAATTTTAATTCCATTTAACTACCTACCTACAACTTTTTTTTTTTATCAAGCACATTTATAATATAAAATTTTGCTACTAAGTCCCAGAAGAAAGGTGTATGTTCCAGGTTTTTTGTCTTTTCCTTAGCATTGTTAGATATGCTCATTGTGTAATACAGAATAATTTTTGTGTTATGACTTAAGCATTATTTAAAAGTCCTTGTAAACATTTAGGACTACCTCTTTAATTTGGCTAGTTATCCAGATTAAGTTAAAGTTTATCTAAATAGCTTGCTTTTTCTCTCTCTTTCTTCTAAATTCATTCTTAACTAGAGGTCATTTGCATCTATCATTTTTATCCAACTCTTGCTTCTCCTTCTATATTCTCCTTCTTTCATATCATCCCTCAATATTAACCCTTCAAGTAAGGAGACGCTTTTTACAATCTTGGGTTGAGAAAGACCTTCTACAAAAATACACAAAATGAAACCTAGTCTCTGAAATATCAGAATACAACTAGGACAGCATATAGAGGGGCTACTTTAATTTTTCCTTATTAAAAAAATGGTGATAACAAGCAGAACTTATCTTTCAAACCAGCACACTTTTGAAAGTGACAGAGACTTTTTTTATAATAATGTTAAGGTAACAAGTTAACACAAGAAGTGGGATCATCCTATAATTCTGGACCTGTTTTAATTTATTTCTAGTGCTATATATTCTCTCATATGCTCCATATTTTCTTGGTCAATAATATTTGTACTGGATTCTCTGGTCTTATCTCACTACTAGAGGCCTGGTGCACAAAATTCATACACTGGGGATTGGTGGGGGGTCCCTTAGTCTGGCCTGTGCCCTCTCACAGGCTGGGACCCCTCCCTCCTTACTGCCCACCTGCTTCCTGCTTCCTACCTCTCAGCTTGCTGCTCCTTAGTGCTGCTGCGAAGGCTCCCACCACCACCGCTGCACTCGCCAGCTATGAGTCCCGCTTCTGGCTGAGTGGCACTCCCCCTGTGGAAACACACTGACCACCAGGGGGCAGCTCCTATGTTGAGCGTCTGTCCCTTGGTGGTCAGTTCATAGCCATGAGTCATTCCACCATTCGGTCAATTTTCATATGAGGGTTTTATTATATAGGATAGGATATTGAATGTGAACTGTAAATGAAAAATAAAATGTAAAAAAGAACCAAATAAAATTTTAGATCTGAAATTTTTAAAATATATATATATATATATATATATATATATATTTAATTATCACCTGAGGATGTTTTTAAAATTGATTTTTAGGGAGAGAAACATCCATGTGACAAAGAAATACCAGTAGGCTGCCTCTGTACCTGCTGACCCACTGGGATCTAACCTAAACCTAAGTATGTGCCTTAACCTAGAATCCAACAGGAAATCCTTTGGTGTACAGGTTGAGACTCTGACCAATTGAGCCACCTGGCAAGGGCAGATCTGAAAAATATTTTTAAGTGTACCTCCAGGTCCTGGTCAGTGTGAATCAATAGTTAGAGTATCCTCCCACGCACCAAAAGGTAATGGGTTTGATTCCAGGTGAGGGCACATACACAGGTTGTGGGTTCCATCCCTGTCAGAATGCTTGGGGAACTTTCTCTCTCCTTTCCTCTCTCTCTAGAATCAATGAAAAAAACATATCCTTAGGGGAGGACTTAAAAAGAAAAAAAAATGCTGATTTGGTTGAGTGGATAGTGCTTCTGCAGGCGGACTGAAGGGTACCGGGTTGGATTCCAATCAAGGGCAAATACCTGGGTTGCAGGCTCAATCCGGGCCCTGGTCGGGGATTCAGCAAGAGGCAACCAATTGATGTCTCTTACATTAGTTTCTTTCTTTCTCCCTCCCTTCCACTCTCTGAAAAAAAAAAAAATTAATGCAAAAATGTCCTCAGGTGAGGATTAACCAAAACAAACCAACAAACACCCATCCCCAGTGTGATTATTGAAGGAGCATATGAAGTATTTGTTGAATGAGAGGGAAGGGATGGGACTTCACTTTCTAACTTTTTTAGCAACTCTGCAAGCCAGAGCGTTTATTTTTTATTTTAATTTTTATTGATTGGTTATTTTAGAGAGAGGAAGGGAGCAAGAGAAACACCAGAGTGTTGTTCCAATTATTATGCTCTCTTTGGTTGCTTCTTGTCTGTGCCCTGACCAGGATCTAACCCGCAACCTTGCTGTATCGGGAGAAGGTTCTAACCCACTGCTCTGCGGGCTGCCTGTCAGGGCCCCTCAACAAAACCCCTGTGGCGTGCCCTGGCCCCTGCTGTGGGTCGGAGCTCCTCTGCTACAGCAGAGGTTTGGGTTCCATTCTGCCAGGGCACCTACTTAGGTTTCGGGTTTGATCCCCGGTTGGGGCTGACTGCTGCTCAGGAAGTGACTGAGGACCCTGTGCTCTAGTCATTCGGTGGAGCTGGGGTTCCATTGCCAACCTGGCCTATTCTGATCCCCGCTACCCCCACTCCTACATCAAGGACGACTTCAACTATGGCAGCTGCGTGGCCTCTGCCAGTGTACACATCCGCATGGGTAGGTCACCCTCTCCGTGGCTCGCCAGGCATGGCTGCTGCGCAGTCACCCCAGAGGTGGATTTCTGGTTCCCAGGGAGAGTGCCCTCTGCCCTGGACTCCTAGGGAGAGCTGGGTTGGAGGGAAAGCACTTCACCTGGAGCAGAGCACCCGTCCTGTGCAGGGCTCGCAGGGTTGTGTCTCCGATCCTGCCCTCAGCAGCCCTAGCGCCGAGGTGGTGGTCCTTGAGGCTGCTGGGTGCCAGCGCCCACTGTGGGTTTGTGTCTCTGATCTGGCTCCCAGCAGCCCCAGCACCATGGTGGCAGGGCTTGAGTCTGCTGGGTGCCGGTGCTGCTGGGTGCCAGTCCTGCGGGTTTGTGTCTCCGATCCTGCCCCCAGCAGCACTAGCACTGTGGTGGTGGGGCTTGGTTCTGCTGGGTGCAGGGCCCTCCTATGTGTTTGTGTCTCTCATTCGGCCTCCAGCAGCCCCAGCACCGCAGTGGCTGGTCTTGGGTCTGCTGGGTGCCAGGCCTGTGGGTTTTTGTCTCTGATACCCCCAGCAGCCCTAGTACCTTGACGGCAGGGCTTGGGGCTGCTGTGTGCTGGGGTTGCGGATCTGCGTCTTCGATCAAGCCCTCAGCAGCCCCAGTACTGCCTCAACGGGGCTTGGGACTTCTGGGTGCAGGGCCGTCCTGTGTGTTTGTGTCTCCAATCCGGCCCCCAGCAGCCCCAGCACCAAGGTGGCCAGGCTTGGGGCTGCTGGGGCCTGACGGGAGACATAAACACACAGGGCTTCCGTCAGGCTTCGCTCTTCCAGCCCAGGAGCTGTCAGGCTTCGCTCCGCCACTTGGAGCCTGCATATGCAAATTAACCGCCATCTTTGTTGGGTTAATTTGCATACTCTCCTGATTGGCTGGTTAGCATAGCGAAGGTATGGTCAATTTACATGTTTGTCTATTATTAGGTAAGACTAGAGGCCCGGTGCACAAAAATTTGTGCACTCGGGGTGGGGGGGGGGGTCCCCCAGCCGGGCCTGTGCCCACTCGAAGTCTGGGACCCCTCGGGAGATAACGACCTGCTGGCTTAGGCCTGCTCCCGGGTGGCAGAGAGCAGGCCCAATCCCTAGGTGCAGCCCCTGGTCAGGCTCAGAGCAGGGCCGATTGGGGAGTTGTGGCGCCGCCCCATCATGCACAGAGCAGGGCGGATCGGGAGGTTGCAATGTCACCCTCAGTCACGCTCAGGGTGGGGCCGATTGGGGGGTTGGGGCACCGCCCCCTGTCACACTCAAGGCAGGGTCGATGGGGAGGTTGCGGCGCCACCCCCTGTCACGCACAGAGCAGGGCCCATCAGGGGGTTGGGGTGCTGCCCCCTGTCATGCACAGAGCAGGGCCCATCAGGGGAGTTGGGGCACTTCCCCCTGTCGCTCACAGAGCAGGGCCCATCAGGGGGTTGGGGTGCTGCCCCCTGTCATGCACAGAGCAGAGCCCATCAGGGGAGTTGGGGCACCGCCCCCTGTCACACACAGAGCAGGGTGGATCAGGGGGTTGGGGCGCTGCACCCTGTCACACTCAGGGCAGGGCCAATGGGGAGGTTATGGCTCTACCATGTCACACACAGAGCAAGGCCCGTGGAGGGAGGTTGGGGCGCCACCCTCTATCACCCACAGAGCAGGGCCCATCAGGGGGTTGGGGCGCCACCACTGTCACACTCGAGGCAGGGCCGATGGAGAGGTTATGGCTCTACCCTGTCACACACAGAGCAGGGCCCATGGGGGGGGGACACCGCACCCTGTCACACACAGAGCAGGGCAGATCAGGGGGTTGGTGCGCTGCACCCTATCAAACACAGAGCTGCAGGGAAATCAGGGGATTGGGGAGCTCCCCCCTATCAGGCACAGATCAGGCCAGATAGGGAGGTTGTGCCGCACCCCCTGTCACACACAGAGCCGCAGGGCGATCAGGGGGTTTGGGCGCTGCCTCCTGTCACGCTGATCCCGGTGCCGGGAGCCTCACTGCTCCACTGATCCCTGTGCCGGGAGGCATATTACCCTTTTACTATATAGAATAGAGGCCTGGTGCATGGGTGGGGGCAGGCTGGTTTGCCCTGAAGGGTGTCCTGGATCAGGGTGGGGGTCCCCACTGGGGTGCCTGGCCAGTCTGGCTGAGGGGCTGAGGGCTGTTTTCCAGGTGGCGAGTGACTGAAGCTTCCAACTGCTCCTTGTTTTCTTTTTCTTTTTTTATTCTGAGCCAGCTTTAGCTCTGAGGCCTCGCCCCTGAAAACATCGATACAATGTTGCTAAAGCCCAGCTGACTGAAAGCCAGTTTCTGGGTTTTTGTTTAGCTTCTTATTTGCAACATAGTACATAGTTGCTTAGAGTTGCAACTGAGAGGCCGGAAAGTGAGGCGGGAACGTTGGAGTCCGTAGTCACTGCAGCAAGCAAGCCTCATGTTCGCTTCCAGCTGCCTGGCTGCCGGCCGCCATCTTGGCTGACAGTTAATTTGCATATACTCACTGATTAGCCAATGAAAAGGGTAGAGGTCGTACGCCAATTACCATGTTTCTCTTTTATTAGTGTAGATTCTTATAGCAACTGTTAGTTGTTTATGTGTTTTTCAAAGTTTAGTTAATTCAATATTTTTAATTCAGATGTAGAAACAAATTTCAAACAGCAAAGTTACATGTATCATGGTGTTTACTATACAACCTCAATAACCTTGTTTGCACCTTATTATGGAAGTTACGTCTATAACAACTGTTCAAGTAAGTAAACACAGAAGCCATTAGACTGAAATGGCTCTAATGCCTTAGCAACCTAAGTAAGCAAATTGAAGACTAAGCCAGTACAAAGTCCTACAAATGCTCCAAGGTAAAGGAATCCAATCACAAACAGCCAACTAGGTTTTTCCCAAATAAGGCAACTGCTTAGGCTATAGCCAATCAAATACTCTCCTTGCTTTGCTTCTGCATATCTATAGAAACACTTCCCTTAGATCCTGTCCCTGAGTAGTCATAACCACTTTAGATTTGATGCTGCCCAATTCCGATCTATGTTGATTCAAGTAAAGTCTTGAAAATACTAATATGCCTCAGTTTCTCTTTTAATTCAACATACCTCAGATACAAGATCATTTCATAGAGGATGCAATGGCTTTTTTAAATAATAGATTGCAATACTCTAAATTGAAGTATGAAATATAGAAGTACCAATTAATTTTTTGATTATTATTCTGTTTGGGGCATAATTACCAATAAATTCTTTCTTACATCAAGAGTTTTCAAGGCATTTAGATAAGAAAAGAAGGCTTTCCAATATTTATGTACTAAGTTTACATGTCTTTTCAGTAGCATCATACCAGTAGGTACAGTTATAGCTAGTAGCTTCACATTAGTAAACAATACACTCACATCCACATATAGGCACTCAAAGAGAGATACTCATATATTTATTTACCAATATGCAAATTATTGTAAAATTTTGATGCACATATTAACATCTCTGAACTTACATGAAAGCAATTTTTTAAGTGAGCAAATGTTGTTAACATAATGTTAGAAACATTATAGTTAAATTAAGTATATTCACCTCATCTCCTGATAATTCAGGGTTTGTTTTTTCAAAACTTAATAATCAGCATTGGAAAAATCCAAATCTTATACAGAGAAATGCTCTCATATTTTCTTTTTTTGACTGGGAAACAAGTAGGACAATCAAATAAAATATAATAAATTTATTTTTCTCTCTACTTATATAGATGGTCTTACATAACTTAAAATTGTATAAGATTAATAGAATAATACTATTATTTTAAGTGTGAGAATTAATAAATATATACAGTGTAAATACTAAAGTTGGCTTTTTTTCTAATGCATGTTAGAGTAATATGTATTTATCAAATTAAATTACTTATAAGTATTCAGATATTTTGCTATAACATGAACAATTTTTTTTCTCTTAATTGTAAAACAAAGTAGTATGAAGTTCTGCTTTAAGAGAAACAATCAGGGGGGCGGGGTCGGTAAGAGATCAACCGAAGGACTTGTATGCATCCATATAAGCATAACCAATGGACGCAAGACACTGTGGGGGGGGGTGGGGGTGAGGGCATGTGCCGGGGGGTAGGGCAGGCTGGGGGAAGGTCAATGGGGGAATAAAATGAGACATGTGTACTACTACTTGTAATACTGTAAACAATAAAATAAAAATTTTTTAAAAAGAGAAACAATTCATATAAAAATAGAAGAGGATTACATTTTGGCTAAAGAAAGCATAGTTAATTATAAGACATTTAAATACATGATAGGTTAATGTTTGTGCTTACTACATTAGTCATGAAATGTTATTTTGAAATATATACTGGAGTATAATAAATTTCCAATTTTATAAGAAAAATATTGCTAATAGAATAACTGAATTCTGATGGTCACTCACACATTTAATAGCTGATGTTTGCTACCTATTATGTTTAATTTAAATTTGAAGGCACAAATTCACTGTACTTTAAACAAGCATTAGAAACAAATATCAAGACTTGCTTACATGAGGGCAATCTGGGGATTGTGCAGGTTGGTTGTATCCACAATGTGGTTAGAATAATATTAATTAATTCTGCAGCAAATATATATTCATCAGCACCATGAAAGCACTTCTTAATTCCCCAAACACCTTGCTTTAATTCATAATTAGTAACTAAAATTTTTACAGCTCAAATGGGAAACCCTGTAGAAATTAAAAATAAATGAATTAGCATTAGTCACCAAATGGAAAACCAAAATTTTTTCTCATCACATAGTATAGGCAACTGCTAACATTCATAATGACTTTAATTATGTTTATATTAGTAAATTTATGATAACTTTCTTAATGGTGAATTGTAATTATGTATGAGTTGGTGATAAAAATAAAAAGATAATTTGTTATATGAAAATATATCAATCTGCATATCTATATATGTAAATGTTAATTTTCTGATTAAAACCTTGGGAATTAAATAACCTCTTATATGCAGAACATCATTTTGAAAAAGAAATAAGTGGAAGAAGCATAGAAGGAGGAATAAAGTCTATGCTTTCATATTTAATGTATCTAACATTATAAATCTACACTATAAGATTTATTACGCTTGCCCATCTGGGCAAATTTAAAAATTTGACTATTTTAAAGTATTTTATTAGAAGAGGCAGAGAAGTGAATTGGCTAAAAGCTAATCATTAAATTACACTACAAATTTAAAAAAGGGGAAGAAAGGGATGAAAACCAATAGCAAAGCAATATGTTGAACACCTTAATATATCTGTGGATTTTAAAAATAATAAATATTTGAATATGCTAAATACAAGCATATGAATGTCAAAGGAAAGGAAATGTGATGTATACACACTTTCAATCTTTGGCTAGAAGGCCTTTTAATACCTGACATAAAAATCAGAAACTATATGTATGGGGTCAGGTGGGTACTTAAATCAGCAGAGGGGCCACTCTGTAAAGTACATGATTTTCTAGCTGCTTGGCTATACATCTGAAACTAATACAGAATAATACTGAGTGTAAACTGTAATTGAAAATGAAAAAAAAAAAATACATATATGCATTTCCTACCAGAAAAAAAAAACACGCATAATTTTTAAAGACAAATATTGATAAAATGGGCAGCAAATAAATATTGAAAATGTATGTAAGTTAAAAAAATAACAAATGTATTTAAAACTAGAAGCCTGGTGCACAAAATTCATGCATGGGTAGGCTCCCTAAGCCTGGCTGCTGTCGCCGGTCACCTCCCTATGTGGGGCAACCGGCGGGGCGATCTGGGGGCCCCCACTGGCACCTGCCTTAGCTGGTCTGGGGCTGGGGCAGCTCCTGTGTAGAGCGTCTGCCCCCTGGTGGTCAGTGCACATCATAGGGACCAGTAGTTCCACCAGGCATTCTGCTGTTTGGTTGAGTGGAATATTAGGCTTTTATTATATAGGATGGCAGTAACTATCCTGGAGAAAATATTGCAATAAGTTGTCAACAAGAGTTTAAATTGCATTTATTAGCTAAGTCATATAAAACATTTTTATATTTTTTCATAAATATATCCAATAGAAATATTATATATCTACATATTTATTAACATATGCCCACATTAAAATAGTAGACAAAATCAGAAATTTACACAATTAATAAAACAAATACAAATCTCCAATAAACAAATAAAATATTATTTTCATATATACATCTATAAATATACTGTTCATTGCATGTCAATTGCTACAATAACTTTGCTAAAAATTTTTAGATAATATAAGTTAATTCTAAGGTGATTTGCTTCACAAAAAAATGATCTCAAATATTATCTGTAATGTAAAAGGAATGGAAAACATATAACTGTAAAATAAATGTAAATTCAGAATTACCATCACAAACGTGAGATTTAAAAAATGTACAAATGTTACATACCTGGATATTCAGTTTGGATGAGTAGTTTTTGGATTGGAATGTTCTAAAATGTATACATTATTTGTAAGGAAAGATAAAGCCATTGTTTCAATTTAAGCTTAAAATTAAATTTATACAATAAAATTTTATTTGCAACCACTAGGGCAGTGGTTAGGGGAGGAAATTAATGAGGGAACAACCTAACAGTATTAGAAAATAAGGTAAAACAATAATTCAAAAATACATCTGGAAATGAAAGAGAAGCTTAGGAAAGTTAGAACTAGTTGAAAAATTTTTTAAAAAAAGGAAAGGTGGTAGAAATAAAATATTGCATCAATACTTTTTGCCAGGTTAAAGGACTAGTCTGATAATAAAGTCATAATTGAACAAAATGATATTTTCAAACAGAAACAAAAAATAAACCAAAACCTCCCACAGATACTTGAAAATTAAGAAATGAAAGCCCAGCTGGTGTTGCTCAGTGGTAAGCATTGACCTATGAACCAGGAGGTCATGGTTCAATACCCGGTCAGGGTATATGCCTGGGTTGAGGGCTTGTGGGGTTTACAAGAGGCAGCTAATCAATGATTCTCTCTCATCATTGATGTTTTTCTCTCTCTCTCCATCCCTCTTCCTCTCTGAAGTAAATAACAAATATATTTTAAAAATAAAGGAAAAACATGGAAACCAATTCAACTAAAATAAATGTGTAACAATAGAATGGTTATATGACAAAATATATCATACTGCAAACAACAGTATTATAGCTTTAGGTTGTCAATAAATTGTTTATTACTGAAAAACACCAAACTGAAATATTTAAAATTAACCAAGTATGAAATTACGGAAGTGCATGATTATATAAATGAGAGAGAAGATAATATAATAACACACAAGAACATGTATTATTTGACATATCAATACAAGCTATTTTAACATTTCTTATTATATTAATGCCATCACTATTGATAGCTTCCTGTCTTTAGACTAATCCAGAAATATAATGGCAATGAATAAAAAAACATAGGAACCATTTAATAGTAGTGCATCAATTAATACTTTTGGTGGAAATTAGGTGAAAAGAAAGAAATATATATAGTTGACCATCTCTGAAGATAGAAAAATATAACTGATAATATTTAGTTTATGTTAATGATAATGATTCTTCACAAAATAAGGATAGCAATATATACTTTCAACTAAATTCTTGCATCTTATTAATAAGAAATACTAGGGATACACTATGAACAGCAAGAATCTCCTTTTCATATATCATTTGCTATTTCCCTATAAGATATTGAGTATGAAATTAATATAAATGAATGATAGGATATACAATTAGAAAATATTAAGGTAAAATAGTTATTTGGGAATTATATAATTAAATATGGGAAAAAAATAAGTCAACAAAAATATTTTAAAGACAGTATGAGAATCCCACTGGAATATATAATAAAAGTTAAAAAAGACATTTTATATCAGAGTATGATAATGTGTAATCATACATAGCCAAGTATAACTTGTCTAAAAATAATGGAACTATAATTCCAGCTCCTAGAACACTGACTGCCTCATATTATTAAATTAATTTGTCAATACTAGTTGAGTAAATGATTGATATGAACCTTCACTCTGCTCCCAGCATGCACAAACCTACTTCTGGCTCCTTCAGAGCTATGGACGAGAATAAATGCAGCTAGGACCTCTCACTGAGCTACATTTTACAGTTCCAGTTTAGTTCAAAATCTTAAGTATGTAACTCTCTTCTCTTACCTGAGTATTTTGTGGGGTTTTCAGACACTTTACATAGCTAATTGTACTCTACAACATTCTATGATTTTAATAATGTCATGTCATATTGATCTCTCAAAACACCCCCAAATCCTAAGCTCCAACTGAAGAGTAAAGAAAACACTCTAAGATTCAGAGGAACAGGGAGCAGTTGTCCAAAGCAGTCGTGTCATGACAAACATCTACCAGACACTTGGTGGTAGACATGGGAGTAGAACCCAGGTTCCCATTTCACAGTTCTGGTTCCTTAAACTCTAATTAAATGACAAAATACCATTTTGTTATTTGAAATAATTACTAAAGTTGGCTACAATTGATAATTCTAGTTTAATAATCATCTATTGGTCTTTGTTTTCTCTGTTTTTTAAAAAGAAAAAGAAAACAATCCAGTCACATAGAAATATAAGTGATAATTACAACTAGAAAAGAAATACAGTTTTATTTCTTTACAATATCTTTAATCAGTACTATCTTTTAAATATTTTATCTTTGAGTCCTAGTCAGTGAATCAACCTATGTAATGCTATTTACCCTCTTTGATCATGAAGTTTTTCTCTTCAGTAGAGTAATGAAATTTCTAATTAAGAATACCTCCAGCTTGAGGGAAAGACAATAATAAAATTTACTCCTTAGATACTTTATGCATAAAATACACCATTAGACTCTGGAAAAATGACTTGCTTCTTTCAGTCTAGCAGGTTGTTATTTAGTAATGTATCTTAAACACTTATTTTTTCTCACTCTGTGGCATATATTTTTATTTTAAACTAGAGGCCCAGTGCATGAATTCATGCACTGGTGGGGTCTGGCCCACCCAGCCCCAATCAGGGTGGATTGGGTCCAGGCCTGTCAAGAGGAAGAGACTGCGGGAGGTTGGCCTGCCAGCCCACCCTGATTGGGGCCTGATCAGAGCCGGGCCGGCTGAGGGGAGGGGCTGTGGGCAATTGGCCAGTGGGCCCCAGCCCCAATTGGGATGGAGGGATGATTGGGGGTAGGGCCAAGCTTGAGGAGGGGCTGTGGGGGCCAATTGGGGTGGGGCAGGCTGATCAGGGGTGAGGCTGGCCAGAGGGGAAGGGCCATGGTGGGGTGTTGCCCCGCCACCCACCCTCGATCGGGGTGGGAGAGGCCAATCAGGGATGGGGCCAGCTGGCAGGAAGGGCCCTGGGAGTTTGGCCAGTTGGCCCCACCCCTAATCGGGTCAGTTTGCTGGCAGCAGTGGATGTCATAGTGACCAGTTGTTAAGGTCCTTACAGTCGTTACGGCATTCCAGTCGCTGGCTTTTTATATGTATAGATATTTTTTATTGGTTTGTTTTATTAAGTGGTTTTATCATCTATTAAATCTACCTGCTGTGTTTCTAGTTAACATTTTTATTTATTTTTTTCTTTATTGATTAAGGTATTACATATATGTCCTTATCCTCCCATTGCCCCTCACCCCCCCCCCCCCCCCCCCCCCCACTCATGCCTCTTGGCCTTCCTTATGTCCTCTTTAGAATACTATCTGTTTAGGTTCGTAATTTCTTTGTGGTCATCTTTATATCCTCCATTTACATATATGGCCCAAAGAAGTTGAGCAGCATGTCCATGGTCTCACAGCTCCTAAGGGATAGTCTGGAGTTTGGAGGCTCACACAGGACAATCTAATTCTGGGGTCCTTACATGTTTCCATTACCTAGCAAAACACTAGAAGAGAATAATGATACAGTTTAATAGTATAACACAGGGAGACACTAAATTATCATATACTAGAGGCCCAGTGCACAAAATTCATGCACTTGGTAGGGGGGGGTCTCTCAGCCCAGATTGCGAGAGGGCGCAGGCCAGGCCAAGAGACCCCACCGGTGCACTATCAGGCTGGGGAGGGACACGGGAAGTTGGCCAGCCAGGGAGGGGCCATGGGAGGTCTCCAGGGCATGCCCGGCACATCTCGCTCAGTCCCGATTAGCTGGACTCCAGCAGCAAGCTAACCTACAGATCAGAACATCTGCCTCCTGGTGGTCAGTGCATGTCATAGTGAGCAGTTGAGTGGCCTTAGCATATCATTAGCATATTATGCTTTGATTGGTTGAACGGATGACTGAACACTTAGCATATTAGGTTTTTATTATATAGGATATGTACATATATAATATTATAATTACACTGACATTAGCACTTACTACCATTCTCATTGCAAAATATTTATATTCTATTCAAATAACTTTTTTTCCCTTAGATTTTTTTCAACTGATTACAAGTAGGTGGATCAAAAAGTATTCATTGTTTTATTAATCTTGTTTGTTTTACTTTTCAAAAAATTACTTTTACTTTTTAGACATTTAGATTTGCTTTTAGGTATTCACATTTCTTTTACTTTTCAAAAAAGAGATTTAAAGGTAAGTATTCCAGGGTGGCTTATTCTTGTTTTAACTGAGGGGATTTTGTAACAACTTTGTAAACTAGTTACCCTCCTGCTCTTTATTCTGCTGTGACTGCCAGAGCCATTGTTGCCTTTGGTATTTTTGACCTCTGTAAAGAGCCTCTGAATACTAAATTCCATATCCACTCTGAGAGGTACATTTGTTCAAACCTTTTCCAAGGCCAGAAATATGACTATGAAATATGACTGTTAGTCTTATTATTCTAATATTTACTCTATTACAATAATTGAAAATCAGTTATAATTTCCTAGAAAATCTTAACTCACTTTAATTTTCTCTAGAATCTTTTAGCAGTGGAGATCCAGTGAATTTTTACCCTCTGCTTCTATTCCTGGAACTCAATAAATGTCTCTTCCTTTCTGACTTCCTGAACCCATCCTGACTTTCCCCATGCTCACAAATTGCTCATGCAAAGTAAGTACTCTTTCATTTTGCTCTATGTTGCAACATCTTTGCTCAATGGAAGATTTAATGCTGGCCATATATACAGGATGGGAAGCCAGTGCTGGGTATTATGGGCTGCGTTATGCCCCTCTCCCCACCAAATTTCATATGTTGGAGTTCCAAGTCTCATTACTACAGAATGTAACCTTATTTGGAGATAGTCATTAAACAGTTAATTAATTTAAAATGAGGCCTTTAAGGTGGGCCCTAATGCCATATGACTGGTATTCTATAAACAGAGGAAATTGTCACAGGAGATAAAAAGTCATCTGAAAGTCAAGCAGAGAGACCTCAGAAGAAACCAACCTTGCCAATACCTTGAATTTAAAGCTCTATCCTCCAAATTTGTGAGATTTTTTTTCCCCCGGTAGCAGGACTCTAATTGAACAAGCAAATCTCATGTCGTCATGTCACTCCTCCAACTCCTTCTTCTCATCTTTCTTCTCCTGTGCTGTTGTTGGGGCAGAGCCAGCAGCAGGAGCTGCAGACCCCTGGGGTGGTGGAGAAGGCCACAGCTGGCCAGCTTGCTAACAGCCTGGTCAATGACATAGATGTTTTTCCCTTCAGCTCACTGACGACCTTGTTGAGCTGGTCCTCTTCTGCCTTGATGCGTATGCTGTCCAGGATCTCCTTGATGTCCTTGGTGCTTGAGGAGGCATTGACCCGGAGGGCAGCCAGCAGGTAGGAGGCAGCACAACACATCTGGAGGGCAAGGGCGGTGGAGAAGCCTCACACATGGGACTTGGGCATAGGCAGTAAAAGCATCCAGTATCTGGTACCTTGTTAGGGCAACTCTAGCACACTTACTCCACTGAGAGAAGAGAAACACGATCCTTTCGGAGTAATAGTCCTGCCTCGCTCCTTATTAAAGGACCACAATATAAACGGTAGCACACGTGTTGGTCCTCTCATCAACACTCACCAAATTATAAACCTCTGCAGTAGCTAGCATTCATGTTAATGACTGTTAGCAATTTCCTCACAAACTGAACACGTGAAAAGAGGTCAAAGTGAGAATAAAGAACTTGAAGTTTTCTCACTCAATTTTCAATTGTCTGTCTCTTGACTTTATCTCCAACAATTCTCATTTAAATTAAGAATAACAATGGCCCTTAAAATGCTAGTACTTTTGCAATGCAGGAGGATAAACTAGTGGTTTAAGTATATTCATTGTGATGTGACCACATCTGTGGATCCCCATGACACCTGGAAAACAAACAAAAACTCTTTGTATGTAGCTCCTTATATGTGTTATGTTTGTGGTGTTCTTCTGCTACTTTTCACAAGTGCCTTGTAAATGTCACAGTCTAGGGGAGTCATGCATGCAGGGAAAGGGGAATGGAGAAAAGAAAATTAGGCCCACAGGGACACTGGTTCTGATATTTCAAATTGAGTCTACAACTTGAAAAGTCCAATAATTCTTACTGTCACATTACCCTAGGTGAGAAAAGTTATTATAGTTTATTTACTGAATTGATGGAGAAACAATAAGATCTCATTGCTTCAATTAAATATGTGGCAAGTTTAATTCTTAGCTGTTTTTCCCCCTTTCATGATAAGTAACAAGTAGTATTATGTTAGATATCCTAAAACTGAACGGTACTCAAATATGTTATAAGGAGTTCAGGAATTCATGCTAGCCACATTGGTTTTAAAATAAAGAAGCAAAAATAAAGCAGAGACAAAGACAGAAATAAAACAAAGACATAAATAAAGACAAATGCAGTTCCATCAATTTAAACAGAATATCTCATACATGTAATAAAATATTAAATAATAACAGACTGTATTAAGAGAACACTAATATAAACAGCTGATTATTATGACACATTGTAAACATGCTATTTCAGAAAGAAAACATGCTTATATATTTTAGAAAAATAGATGTGTTTTGAAGGTATGCTAAAAGATGTGTGGTTTTTGTACTAGACATTATTTGATACTAACATATTTAAATATATCTAAAACTATCTACATATTAAGGTTGTTATGTTGTTGTTTTTTTGAAATAGAAACCAATAGGAAATAAATTGTTTTATTGTTTAAAATAATGATAGGCAAAAAGAAAATATTCTTAATAAATAAAATTAGTTTAAAAATCTAGACATGTGTCATGTAAAACAAATGTTAATATTACTGGTTATATTTAATATATCAAAAGAGACAAAAATAAGAATAAAAACAAATACACACCAAATAGCTTTTATTTGAAAGGTATTTATTTTTTATTTTTTAATATAGTTTTTTTTTTTTAATTTCAGAGAGGAAGAGTAAGGGGGAGAGAGAGAAGCATCAATGATGAGAGAGAATCATTGATTGGCTGCCTCCTGCATGCCCCCTCTCACAGTCCGGGAGCCCTCAGGGGTGGAAGACAAGCTGGCGATTAGCGGAAGCCTCGGCCGGCCCTGGTTACCTGCACCTTGGGGGGCCCTGGGCAGCTGGGCAGCTGACATCCAAGGCTTAACTGCACCTTGGGACTCAGCTGGGAAGCCACCATCCGAGGCTTGCCTATACCTTGAGCCAGTCCTGGGCGGCTGGGGGGCTGACAAGATTGGGGGACTCCAGAGGCAGGCACACAGCAAGGCCGGGCCTGCCTGGGGGCGGGCCCGGCCTTGCTGTGCACCTGCCACCCCGGTGGGGCTGAGGGAACTGGGCACCACTATCTTGTGGCTGTGGGTGCTGCCATCTTTGAGGGCAGGGCAGTCAATTAGTTTATTCCTTCCTTATTGGCTGTGGGCGCTGCCATCCTTGCAACAGTGTGAGGGTCAATTAGCACATTCCCTCTTTATCAGATAGGATAATATCTATTAATTTAGGAAGTGTTTATCAGAAATCTACTTACTATTTGTTAGCTATTAATGTATTTGGTTTCCATTTATCATAATAATAATCATTCAACCATACCAGCCCAGTAAAATCACATTCTTTTTAAAAAATATATTTTTATTGATTTCAGAGAGGAAGGGAGAAGGAGAGAGGGATAGAAACATCAATGATGAGAGAATCACTGGTCATCTGCCTCCTGCTGATTCAGCCTCTTACTGGGGATTGAGCCTGCAACCCAGGCATGTGCCCTGATAGGGAATAGAACCATGTCCTCCAGGTTCATAGGTCAACACTCAACCATTGAGCCACACTGGCCAGGCTCAAATGACTGTTGTTAACCCCTGTTGTTGTACTGTGGAGGTAACTTATAATGCCACATAAAATATAAAAATTGATAAACTAATACTTGAGTATTGGGAAAAACATTATCCATGGAAGCCTCTGACGTTTTAATTTCTTATAGTAATAGCATTCACTCTGTTTAGCCAAGGGTAGCACCAGCATATACATATTTTGGAAAAGACTCATATTTCTCTGACTTTCAGTGTAATGTAGTATTACATGATAGCATTAAGATAAAAATATTTAAATTAATATAAATAGCATTAACCTTAGGTTTTCCATATATTATCTTATTTGAACTCTTTGTAAGTTTTTATGTTCAGCAAGCACTGCAAAAATGCGATGGAATGGTTTTTCTCAGTCAGTTCAGCTCCATTTCTATTAGTTGGTATCTGAACAGTACTATTCTCATATATGTGGCCCTGCTGATAGGAATGACCTTGCATTGTTACACTCTACCTCTTCAGTTCTGTGATTATGTGCTCCTATCTGAGATGCATTTAGTGTCAAGCTTCCCTCTAAATGCTCTCCACCTTCTTCATCACACTACTCTACCTAAATCATTTGTGGCTCTACTTTCAATGGTAATTAGTTTTATTCATTTGTTTACATATGAACTGCATAAACACAGAGACTATCATTCCATCTTACTTTATTTTGTTATGTCAGCATCTATCTAAATTCTTGAAAAATATTAGGATTTCAATTTGATATGTATGTGATTGAATTCATGCGTGTGGTGGTTAAGCTACAATTAATCAAATAGTGTATGATAAAGTTATAGCTTGAGTCTAAACATTGTCCATTTTTAAGTTCAGATGTGAATGGGCACAACAAACATATTATGTGATGGACCATTAGCAGTGTACTTGAAGTTTGAGGAGCACTTACGTTTTTATTAATTCAGTAAATATTGAGCACAATTATGTTAGACAAATAAAGCAACTAAAGTTTTATATCATAAAGTTTACAGTTCCATTGGTATAGACAGGAAATAATCAACACAGCAAATTAGAAAATTATCATATGTAACAAAGTGATATGAGTAAAGACAAAGCAAAAAAAAAAGAAAAGGGAAGAAAGAAAGAAAGAAAGAAAGGAAGGAAGGAAGGAAGGAAGGAAGGAAGGAAGGAAGGAAGGAAGGAAGAAAGAAAGAAAGAAAGAAAGAAAGAAAGAAAGAAAGAAAGAAAGAAAGAAAGAAAGAAAGAAAGAAAAGCATGGTAAGGGGATATTAGAGTATAAGCAGGAAAAGGTTGAAACAGAGGAGAATGTAGCATAGAATTTTTTAAAAACATGTTTTCATGGATTTTTAGAGAGAGGAAGGGAGAGGGGTAGAGAGATAGAAAAATTGTTGAGAGAGAAACATCATTTATTGGCCCCTCTCTTTTACACTCCCTACTGGAGATCAAGCTTGCAACAGGGCATGTACCCTGATCAGAAATGACCTTTGTTTTATGAGCCAATGATCTAACCACTGAGCATGCCAGCCAGGGCTAAATCTTGTATTTTTAATAAGAGATAAGAGATGAATGGAAAATTGCCATAGATTATCACATCTACTTGTGGAAAATAAATATTAATATAAATGTCTCTTGCTATCAGATTCCACAGTACACCCTCAAGTCTTAATAAAAAAGAACATATGCACAACAAAGCAGTAAACTTCTAAATGATGGTATGCAAACAAAAGAAAGCCTATGGATATAGCCAGAATTTTTTCTAGAGAAACAATACTTTAGGAATATGTTTTATTTTCATTATTAATATTATTATAAAATGTGCTCTAACTCTAGAGCAATGCTAGAGGTACTTTTAAAAATTTTATATATATATATATATATATATATATATATATACATATATATTCATCCTATATAATAAAAGCCTAATATGCAAATCGACTGAACTTTGGAATGACTGGTGGAACAACCGGTAGCTATGATGTGCACTGACCACCAGGGGGCAGACACTCAATGCAGGAGCTGCTCCAACCTGTATGCCCCAGGCCAGCCAAGGCAGGTGGCAGCAGTTAGCCCCTCTGGTCGCCGCACAGATCGGCCCTGATCGCTGACCAGGCCTAGGGACCCTACCTGTGCACGAATTTCATGCACCAGGACTCTAGTTTTTAATAAGCAAGAATGCCTTGCTGATAGACAATGATATGAAATTGATCAAACCTCACAATTTTACTAATGCTCTTTTAACTATCAATAAACCTCCATTTTATTAAATTTATTCTGATATTTTTCCAAAAATGAATAAAATAATTGTAAGCAATCTTAATAAGTGTATAAATAGGAATAAAAGTAAAGAATGCGGCTACTGATAGTGATATATGGGAAAATTTTTCATAATGGGCAGGGGGGAGTTGAACATATTAGTAATATATATTATTTTTTGTTTTATGGTAATTACAGTAAAAATTTTTATATGCAGAAAGTTACATGTTTAAGCAAGGAGTTATACCTTAGAGATCAGAAAAATCAGTCTGTGAACACAGTCACTTGGTTTCTGATCTGTTTCTACCTGCTCTGTACTCTCATCATGACAAAACACTAGGTGAAGAAAAGACCATTTTTAATCATAATTTTAACATTGTTGTGAAAAGACATTTTGGATATTTCAAAACAAATAGCAAGTGAAAAGACTGCACTAGACTATTGAACATTTGCAATAAAGTAAAACTCACTTTTAATCAAATGGTCAAAATAATCGGTATATTACCCTCAAAGTAACAGACATATATGTGAATCATAATGTAGTTTGTATTTACTGGTGGCAGATTTTACTTTTCTAGTCAATGATATGGTTTTGCAGTGAGACATGGCTTTATTTCCTTTGCTATATTTCTTAGGATACCATTATAATTTCTGAAGATAAAAATCATTGCAACATTTAATTTTTTCTGATGAAAGTATTAATTAACTTGATTGTGACAATCATTTCACAATGTAGAGATATAGTAAGTCATCCGGTTGTGCACTTTAAATATGTGCAATTTTATTTGTCAGTTATTCTTCAATAAAGCTGAAAAGAATTAAGAACAAATTTTCTTCTGAGGAAAAGTTTATTATTACATATTTCACTTCAGATTCTTCAATCTCTATAACTGTACTACAGCTTTTAGGCTTCCTAATTTTGAAGCTTTTTTTTTGTATATTCCATAAGAGAAAATAAACACTAAAAACATTAAAACACCATGAACCTTTCTAAGAAAAAAAATTCTTATTCACTTTTTGTAAACTCAAAATGATCATGGAGAAGCAAGCCTTCATGTAATGATCAGTAATGTACTTGTAACTCATTGATTATCTTGAAAAGAATATATTCTAATATTCTCTTATTGCCCAGCTGAAGGTATTGCTCAGTAATGTGTGTGTATTTAAAATATAAATTAGCCCTAACTGGTTTGGCTCAGTGGATAGAGCGTCAGCCTGTGGACTGAAGGGTCCCAGGTTCGATTCCGGTCAAGGGCATGTACCTTGGTTGCAGGCACATCCCCAGTAGGGGGTGTGCAGGAGGCAACTGATTGATGTTTCTCTCTCATCGATGTTTCTAACTCTCTATCCTCCCTTTCTCTCTGTAAAAAATCAATAAAATATATTAAAAAAATAAAATATAAATTAAACAGGAATTTTACCTTAATTTGTATATTTCTGAAATAGAAATATATCAATACCATTCCAGTTTATTCTATCTTCATTCTCCACTTGGAGCATGACATTTTCTTAACAGATGCCCCTATGCCTTTTAATGCATCAAACCTTTTAATTTTACACAGAGTATAGGGCTTTTACAGAACTATGATTATGTTATTTTCTAGTTTTTACTGAATTAGTTAATTCCCTTTGCTCTTCCATTAAAACCCAAAGCCCAACGTGTTCTATAATCTCATGAATACTAGTAAGTCCATTCCTTGCCTATCCAGCCTCATCTCCCCAGCCTTTGCCTGCCTCTAACTGCTCCAGTTGGCAGGAGTGCTATTAATTATTTGTGTAAATAGCATAATTTCCTTCACATTTTTGTATTCTAGGAAGACATCCCAATTACTCTTTCAAACTAAAGAAATATCAGCATGCCTGCCTATTAGTAGGTACATTTTCTCTCACCTTTGGAAAGAATATGTGAGCATCTGTGAGATGTGTATTTTATAGACCACAAAATGACTGCTGTTTTTCAAAGAGCCTTCTAACCTAGCAAGGATATAATTGGTTTAAAAGAAAATTATGTGAGTAATTTTAAATTTATCAGAAAAAAACTTTAAAATGGAAAATAAAAAAATGTAATCTCAGGTTCTTTTAAGTATAAATTTTATGTTTGCAGGATGTATTCATTTTTCAAATACTGCTAGAATTTCACCATAAGATGAATATGAACGGAAGCCAAAATATGTTTGAGCTAATCTAGAGATATGATAAAATTACCAAATAGGGAAAAGCAAGTTCATAAATTAAAAAAAATAGATTTAATAACATCTAAAACTTAAGACATCTAAATAATTAAGTGATATTTTTCAGGTTGAAAATACAGTCCTCTCACATAAGTAATGCTGTGACCAAAATACTTGTGTCCCCCTAAAATTTATAAGTAACCCCCGGTGACCTATTTACACTTGATCTTAGCCAAAAGGCCGAGAATTGATTAAGGTGACCTATTTAGAAGTGAGGTCTTAGGAAGATAATTAGGTCATGAGGGCAGGGCTCTCCTTAGTGGGATTAGTGATGTCATAAAAGAGACCCCGGGAGATCCCATGCTCCCTTGAACCTCTTGAAGATGCAGTGAAAACACTGCAGTGGGTATGAATCAGGATGTGAGCCCTCATCAGATATTGAATGTGCCAGTGCCTTGATCTTAGACTTCTCTGCCTGCAGAACCGTGAGAAATAAATGTGTGTGTTTGTGCTTATAAGTCATCCAGTTTATGGTATCTTGGTATAGTAGTCTGAAAGGAATAAGATAAGCAATATTCTTAAAAAGTCATAGTATGTGCAAATATTCATACACAATTATACACCAACAAAACTGGACACTAAGCTAACAGTACATAATAGAAATTCCTGTAAGAAACAGGTATTTATATGTAACTGGTATGATTTTCAATCCAAAACATGTATTAAGGTAACTGAAATAAGAATGTTAAGAGTTTTTTGTAAGCTAAACCAACCCACTTAATATATTATATTATATTATATTATATTAGGGTATCATCATAAAAAGATATGCTATAATTTTTTTCCTGAAATTTGCTGCCAAGGGTAATTGCAGCAACAATACAAGTAACTATATTGGCATATTTTCTAATAGCAATTATTTCATTCAAAATAAATTTGATGTACAATGGTCTCTAAGAGACATCTATCCTATCTAATAAAAGAGAAACATGCAAATTGACCATAACCCCGACACCCTTCCCATTGGCTAATCAGCAGGATATTCAAATTAACTGCCAACCAAGATGGCTGCCGGCAGCCACGCAGCTGAAGCGAACAGGAGGCTTGCTTGTTCCAGTGATGGAGGAAGCCAACATTCCTGGGCTGCTGCTGCTGGGCTCTGAGCTGCACTCTAAGCAACTATGTTGCAAATATAGAAGCTAAACAAGCTCCAGAGATCTGCTTTCAGCCAGCTTCGGCCTTAGAGCTTAGAGCTGCTGTGATGGCAACAGAGTTTCAATTATAGAAGCCAAACAGACCCAGAACCTGCTTTCAGCCCTCAGAGCTGGAGCCGGCTCTCAGCTCCAGTGACAGCTATAGAAGGTAAATAAATCCCAGAATAAAAAAAAAAGAAAAAAAAGGAGAGGCTGGGAGCTTAAGTTGCCCTCCATCCTGAAAACGGCTCTCAGGCCCTCACCCAGACTGGCCAGGCACCCCAGTGGGGACTCCCACACTGAAGGGGGTGTGGCCAGCTGCAAAAGCCATCAGCCCATCATCCAGGCTGGCCAGGCACCCAAGCGGGACCCCCACCCTCATCTGGGACACTTTCAGGGCAAACCAGCCAGCCCCCACCCATGCACCAGGCCACTGTCCTATACTACAGGCAGGGCAGGACAGCGCGAGCTGCCATCCGGGCCCCATGTGCAGCCCTGGGCAGCGGGGCATAAGCCCTGCCCCCAGCCAGGACCCCTGTGCCTCCTAAGCCCTGCACTGCTAAGCCCCGCCCCCAGCCGGGACCCTATGACTATTGGAGAGCAGGAAAGTGCCACTGGGCCCTGGGTCACTGTGGTGATCCAGCCATTGGTAAGTAGAAAAGTGCGGCCTGTAGGCAGCCCCCGGCTGGGCCTGATCCGGGAGTAGGAAAGCAAGCCTGGCCTGCGGGCAGCCCCAAACTTTCCTTGCTCCCCAGTTGCCATGGAGACCTGGGAGCAGGAAAGCCCGGCTTGCAAGCAGCACCCCGATCCTGGCCATAGCTCAAGGGAGAGTACAACATGCAATGGAGGCCAGGAGCCTGAGAGATCAACACAGAGGAGCTCCTGCTCCAAGCCTCCATGGGGTGGCTGGGGCAGGCCCCCCAGCAGACACACACAGACACACACACACACACACACACACACACACACGGTACGCCTGCTCTGAGCCTCCAATGTGGCTGGGGGCAGACCCCCAGTGGGGACACACACACACACACACACACACACACACACACACGGTACGCCTGCTCCGAGCCTCTGCTGCCAGTCTGTGGCCATCAGTAGGACATCCACTGAGGGCTCCCGGACTGTGAGAGGGGCAGGCTAGGCTGAGGGAACCCCACCCCCCAGTGCACAAATTTTGTGCACCGGGCCTCTCGTATATATATAAAAAGCCAGTGACCGGAATGCCAGAATGACCAAAACGACAGGTCGCTATGATGCCCAATGTGGCCAGCAAAACAGCCTGATCGGGGAGTGGGACTGTCCAGCCAACCTCCCAGGGCCCCTCCCCCCAGCCGGCCCTGCCCCTGACTGGCCTCTCCCACCCTGATTGGGGTGCAGGTGGCCAACGAACCCCCCCACAACCCTTCCCCCTGGCCGGTCCAACCACCGATGGGCCCCCACCAATACGATCGGCCTGAAGCCCCTCCCCCTGGCCGTCCCTTCCCCTGATTGCACCCCCACCCCAATTGGGGGTGGGGCCAGATATCCAACCTCCCATGGCCCCTCCTTGGCTGCTGACACCCTATCTGCCCCCTGACCCCATTCAAGGGTGGGCCTGGGTGGCCCACTGCCCACAGACCCTCCCCACGGCCAGCCCCACCCCCAATCTGGTCCTGATCAGGGTGGACAGTCTGGCTGGCCAACCTCCTGCTGTCTCCTCCTTCCAACAGGCCTGGCCCTAATCCACCCCAATTGGGGCCTGGCCGGCCGGACCCCACCCATGCACAAATTCATGCACTGCACCTCTAGTAAAGCTATAAGCTTCTCAGGGTTTCAGTTTTGATGTTTTCCAAATGTTTTCCTGTGTGAAATTGAAAGTTTCAAGATCATGAGGTAATTTAATAACTAATTTATTATATTTATTATGAATAGAATGTTAAGCAATAAAGGAAATTTCTTCCTTCACTGTTGGAGAAATACATAGATTTATAATGGTTTTTATTTTAGAATGAGAGGCCTGGTGTGCGAAATTCATGCACTCTGTTGGGGGGAGGGGTTCCTCAGCCTGGCCTGTGCCCTCTTGCAGTCCGGGAGACCTTGGGGGATGTCTCCCTTGGGGAGCGGGCCTAAATTGTCAGTCAGACATCCTTAGCACTGTCACAGAAGTGGGAGAGGCTCCTGCCACTGCCACTGTGCTCACCAGTCATGATCCTGGCTTCTGGTTGAGTGACGCTCCCGCTGTGGGAGCTCCTCCTGCATTGAGCGTCTGCCCCATGGTGGTCAGTGCCCATCATAGTGATGGTCATTCTGCCATTTGGTCAATTTGCATGTTAGCCTTTTATTATATAGGATTAGAAAAATACTATAATACATAGTGACAAAAGTTTTAATTAATTGTGCAAATCATACAAATATCTGGCACACACACACACACACACACATCTTTTTAGGTGTCAAAACCACAGCTTGAGCCTTAGTCTTCTTTACTTTCAGAGATCTCACTGGTCATCTTAATTATTTGGGCACTGGTGATTTTGATCTCTTACAGCCTTGATGGTTGTTACTCTCACTTTTGGAAATTGTCATTTTATCTGCACTTTCTATTTGGTTAATATCATATTTATATTTTCATTGTGAATGTTATTTTAAAATTTGAATACCGCAAAGAAATCTTATAGATACATATTTTGCATATGTTGGCAGGAGTACTCTGTCTTGTCATAGAGGAACATTTCATCACTGATGTTGTTTAGAATTGCTAGTACATGGTAATAACAAAAAAGTCTCAGTTCTAGTCTTCATCATCATTATTTTAAAGTCTCTCTACATGACATACATAATTATTTATTATGCTTGAGGGTAGATCACTCCTACCAGTACAACAATGTTACACCCCTCCTAACAATTTATTTTTTCTAATAGTGGTTGGCAAATATATGTTAATGTCAATTTAATCATGATAATTTTCAGAATTATTAAAATATGAAAAGACACATTTCTGAACCTGAGAAATGGGATCTGTATATTTAGAGATAGTATTTTTTTCAATGACCTCATATATGACAATTAAAACTAGTTGTCACATTTTGGAAGTTTGTATAGTACGATTTCTATAGTACAAATATATTAAAAACTGGAATGAAGAATACATTTATAAAAATTATTATGTCCATATGTTCCAATATTAACACCATACATAATATGAAGCATTTAAAATATGTACTTATGAGAAATAGTAAATTTGGTATAGTGAGAGATTAATGGTGTGCATGAGTCTGAAATAACATTTCAATTCTTCTCATTATAAAATGAATTCTTTGCATATAATTTCAAAGCATCCTATTATTTTTAGGTTGCCATATGTTTGAGTTACAATATAAGACTTTTCTTCACCAAACATTCTGGTAGTTATAAATGTCTAGAACTTATTAAATTAATATTACTTGTATTATTTTTAATCTCTATTATTATGTAAGCAATTTTATAAAAGTAAATATAACTTTCCATAACTCTCTTCTTTTTATTTTTACTACTTTTAAATTAATTTTCCTGCCTTTGATGTGACTTAAATAGAATCATCATGTTCAATAATGGTTTCCATTTGTTTTTCTAAATTTTCCTCCTGCTATGTGGAATTTAATCTTAGCAATTCTGCCAAAAATGCAATTGCAGTCATGGCTTGAGGTACTTTTCAAATAAAACTCTTTTCTGTAACACCTTTTCAAAACTAACTCTGTGGGTTTTAAAGTTGGAACATTTACCAGAAGAGAAGTTTCAGGTACCTAAAGAAATAGTTGAACTAGGACAGATTTAAACACTGTAGTGCCAGAGTAACTAAACTGAAGTTACCTTAACATTCTGACTCCTTTTCTTTTATTGGCCTGAAGAGAGGGGCGAAGGAAATTGCCTTTAAAAATAGAGTGGCTGAAACATATCAGGTATATCTTGTATTAAAATGATCTACTATACTGCCAAGAAACTGGCAGCCTGGAATTGCTGTTCAGATTTGTTGTAGTTAATAATCCTGAGTGTGATAGGGTCATCTTAGAAACATATTAACTGTACTGCACTATTAAATGTCTATAAATGAAATGTGTGTTATTATGAATGAATATGAGGCTGTGAGCATGTAGGGGGTAATTTGGTTTCTTTCACTATGATTTATATGTATGCATAGAGATAACTTAACTCCCAAGAGATGTGCAAGTAATTTATTTCCAATTTTTGACGTAAAACTGGACAATAATTTATACGACTTCTAATGAAATGCTGCAGCTAAAGCAAATAGACATTGAATGATACAAAACTCTGGGCACTGTACTTTTTTATGGTTTGGGGCCCTTGGACATCAAGTCATTCCCTTTTCATGTGTGAGGATGCATACACAACAGAGAGAGAGAGAGAGAGAGAGAGAGAGAGAGAGAGAGAGAGAGAGAGAAACACATTCTCTTGGCATAGTTTTAAATAGAAATTGATGATTATTTGGTGTTGGCTCTTTTTACATAATTTGTATAGCTACCATATTTCAAGGAAAAATGTATTACATTATCAGGTGCTGAAATAAATAAATACTGGTACAATATGTAAACAACAAATTTCATTTAAAAAAAGGTATAATTTTCTTTATTCTGAAGATGCTGTAAATTTACTCAGAATATTGCAAAATCTTTTTTCTCATGAGAGTTTACATTTTTCCTTCTATAGAAATGATTATGGGGTATTTCTATTTTCTTTACTTTCAATGACTAGTTTATGGATTATTGTAATGAGCAAATGAGAATGTGGATTTAATATATAATGAAATATCTTTGGAAAAATGTATTCCAATTTTGCACATAATTAGTTAAATAAAAAAGGTATAAATAGAATGTTGTCTAAATATAATATATTATATTTATTGTATTATTGTTTCATTTTACTTGTGATAATTTGCTGCAATTATTATTTGTATTCATATATCTAACCTGAAATTATACTCAAAACCCAGCCCATTTTTTGAATCATAGATAGCATAACTCTTTATTCATCCACAAACTTATTTCTTGGTAACTTAGACTGGCTTTCCAATATGGGTTGTGATTATTTTTTCCTTTACATGATACAAGTCTCTTTGTATTTGATTGAATAATGGAATGTCCAAATTCTGGTGCTGGAAAAGATGGCATAAACCAACTAGAGCCCTGTTTCTTCAAAAATTGTGAAATATAAACAATTTCAGGCAGATTGAAAAGAAGATAAAAACCTGAGGAAAGTCCTGTAGGGCAGTGAGGGTTTCTGTTGTTTTCCTTGAGCTTTGACACAAAGATGGGTTGAGTCCTGGAACTGCTGAGCAGGCATGAACAGCCCAGTACCCAGGAGACACCATCTCTCTTCATTTAAAGCACTGGAAACACTGACTCCTGTCAGACAGGGTGTGAAAAAAGAGTCCCTTTTAGCTGTTTGTTGTTTGTTTGTTTAACCTTGTATGACAGCCCCAGTCAGGGTACTATACTTCTGGAATGTCAGTGATAGGGCTGTCACCAAACACCCCAAGTGAAAACCCAAGGCTCTGACTTAAGGACCCAGAAAAAATGACTATGTTGGTCCAAAAAGAAGAGAAAAATCACCACCATTTTTTCCGTCAGAACTACAGTCTAACAGTAAATATTGCACTAAAATATAGGCATAGCATTTCAAGAATTGAGTACATTAATAAAAATACCAAAAAAGTAATTCAGAAAAAAAGTTAGTTTATTCCTTTATAGATATTACCATAAAATATTTGAACTGGTATCGACTATCATTTTAAAAAATTCACCGAAACCGGTTTGGCTCAGTGGATAGAGCGTCGGCCTGTGGACTGAAAGGTCCCAGGTTTGATTCCGGTCAAGGGCATGTACCTGGGTTGAGGGCACATCCCCAGTAGGAGATGTGCAGGAGGCAGCTGATCGATGTTTCTCTCTCATCGATGTTTCTAACTTTCTATCTCTCTCCTTTCCTCTCTGTAAAAAATCAATAAAATATATTAAAAAAAAATTCCAGCACTCCAACATCTGAATATCGTGTTCTATGGCTCCAATTCACTTATTATGATACTAGAGGCATGGTGCATGAAATTTGTGCATGGGGTATGTGTCCCTCAGCCCATCCTGTACCCTCTCCAATCTGGGACTCCTCGAGAGATGTCCAACTGCCCGTTTAGACCCAATCCCACCCTAAACAGGCAGTTGGACATCCCTCTCACAATACAGGACTGCTGGCTCCCAACCACTCGCTTGCGTGCCTGCCTGATTGCCCCTAACCACACCCCTGCCAGCCTGATCACCCCCTAACCTAGTGGTCGGCAAACTGCGGCCCCTTGAGTGTGGCTCTTCCACAAAATACCATGTGTGGGTGCACACGTACAGTGCGGTTGAAACTTTGTGGCCATACTCAAGGGGCCAAAGAGCCACATGTGGCTTGCGAGCTGTAGTTTGCCGACCACTGCCCTAACCACTCCCCTGCCAGCTTGATTGATGCCTAACTGCTCCCCTGCTGGCCCAATATCCCCCAACTGCCCTCCCTTATAGGCCTGGCTCCCCTGCAATTGTCCTCCCCTGCAGGCCTGGTCGCTCCCAACTGCTCTCCCCTTTAGGCCATCTTGTGGTGGACATCTTGTGTCCACATGGGGGTGGCCATCTTTGACCACATGGGGCTGGCCATGTGTGTTGGAGTGACGGTCAATTTGCACGTTACCTCTTTATTATATAGGATATCAACCTTGAAATCTATTACCCATGGGGAAGCATGGGACTTGGTTGGAAAGTCTGTAAGGAGGATTCTCTGAAAGGTCAGAGGCCTCTGGGGGACCTTGCTGAAGGCGGCAGACCCTGCCTTGACTTTTCCAAACATGTCTGAGCTCCCAGGTATTTTACTAGAATCTTTATGTTTAGACTTCAAAATGTCCTTGTTTGAAGGACACTACAGACACATGTGTTTTCTCAAGGATGCTTACCCTGCTGATTGTATCTAGAGGTTAATTTTAGTTCAAGCAGTTGTTACAATAAAAGCCTAAGGAGGCAGGAGAACAGGGCTGCTTAGTTCTGATAGCGAAGCAGACCCTTAGCCTCTTTTTCACAGAAATGTGTGTCAGAGTAATCATTCATCTGTCTCTCAGGTTCTGCCTATCAGTCCTGGCAATAACCCTATTAGACATAAGTCCTTTGTCCCCCTATCTTTATTTTACAATTTTTACTAAATCAAAATCCAATCGTAGACTACTCTATGCCTGAACACAAATAGTTGCACATAGTTGAAGTTAAATACAAAGCCACAGTAATGACCACATTTTAAACTTACAATAACAAATCTAAGTTGGATCCCTAATGTTTTACAAGGATTTCCTTAGGCCCTTTACTATCTTACTACATTTATTTTTATCCCACTCTTCCAGGTATTTTTAAGGAATTATCTTCTTTCCTTAAGTCTCTACCAAATTGTTCGACATTCTGACTTTCCAATGATTACCGTGATACCTATTTCACATAGAAATGAAACAACCATAACACAGCATTTGCAAGCCCCATTCACTACATTTATCTACTTGCATTTTAGCCCACTCTGACTTCTCTCCTGCAACTATATTATTCCAAATTATCTGTAGTTCTAGAAAATTATTTATCATCATGCATATACTAATTATCTTTTTTTTAACTTTATTTTTATTGTTTATATTATAAGAGCAATTTCCATTCCCTCCCTCCTTGGCTCACTTTCCCCTCTCTCCCTTCACCCTTGGCCTTCCCCCTTCCCTCTGGTCATAATCACACTGTTGTTTGTATCTATGGCTCATCATATACTAGAGGCCCAGTGCACGAATTTGTGCATGAGTGGAGTCCAGCTGGCCCACCCTGATCGGGGCCGATCAGGCCAGGCCGGCTGAAGGGAAGGGATATGAGATGTTGGCTGGCTGGCTGGCTGGCTGGCTGGCTCTTCCCCTGATCAGGATAGGGGGGGGATGATCAGGGGTGGGGCCAGTCTGGGGGAGAGTCCGCTGGTAGTTGGCAGACCAGCCCCACCCCCTGTTTGAACTCCTGGTTGAATCCTGGTCAAACTCCCAGTCAAGGGGGCAATTTGCATGTTAAGACTTTTATTATATAGCATGTTCTTTGGCTAATCCCTTCATCTTTTTTCACCCAGTCTTCCCCTCTCCCCTTCTCTCTGGCAGTTGTCCGTCTGTTCCATGTATCCATTCCTCTGTTTCTATTTTGTTGGTCAGTTTATTTTGTTCATTTTCTTCCACACTATGCAACTCAAGGACTTTATTTTGTTCAATTCTCCAGTTTGTCTTCTGCAACATCATTTTATTTACTCTATTGGCACTTTCCCCTGTCATTCAATTAAGAATTATTTTTTAATTTATTTTTACTCTTATTGAAGTATGATTAACAAATAAAAATTGAATATATTGAGGTTGTAGAATGCGTTTCTTTAAGGTATAGAACATGATGATTTATGTACATACTAGAGGCCCAGTGTATGGATTTGTGCACCCGTGGGGTCCCTAGGCCTGGCCTGTGGGGGTTGGGACAAAACTGGCTCTCTGACATCACCCAAGGGGTCCCGGATTGCTAGAGAGTGGTTCTTGGATGATGCATCCCAGAATCAAGCTCCCTCCTCTCTGGTTCCAGATGCATCACCTGAGAATCACAGCTGCCAAGTCATCACAACTCATCAGCTCCTTTATTGACCTTCTGCCCCCTGGTGGTCATTGTGCATCATAGCTACCAGTCGGACAGTTAAGCGGTCAGACGGTTGCTTAGGCTTTTATATATATAGACTAGAGGCTCAGTGCACAAAATTTGTGCACTGGGGGGGTTGCCTTAGCCCAGCCTGTACCCTCTCCAATCCGGGACCCCTCAGGGGACATCCCTCTCACAATCCAAGACCACTGGCTCCTAACTGCTCACCTGCTTGCCTGCCTGGTTGCCCCTACTGGACCCCTTGCCAGTCTGATCACCCCTAACTGCCTCTGCCTGCTGGCCTGGTCACCCCCAAGTGCCTTCTCCCTACCAACCTGGTTGACCCCAACTGCCCCCCCTGCCCCCGCTGGCCTGGTAAGCCCTGACTTCCCCCCGCCAGCATAGTTCCCTCTTACAGCCCCCCCTGCCAGCCTGGTCACCCCACACAGCCTGGTATTCAGTTGTTTGGTTGTCCTTCACTAACCCCCCTGCTGGCCTGGTCACCCCACTCAACCTGTTTGGTCATCTGTTCGGTCGTCCATTCGGTTGCAATGGCCCCTGGCTCTTTATATTTATAGTACCCTGTAAAATAATTACTAAAAGTCAAGCTCATTAACATATATATCACCTCATAGTCACTTTGTGTGTGTGTGGTGACAACACTTAAGTTCTACTCTCAGCAAATTTCAAGTATACAATACATTATTAACTGTAGTCACCATGCTGTACATTAGAGAGAAATTACTCATCTTAAAACTGAATGTACCTTTTCACCAACATCTCCTCATTTTTCCTAACCACATGGCAACCATCCATCTACCTTCTGTTTATATCAGTTTGACTTTTTTAGATTCTACATATAAGTGAGATTATGTGGTATTTGTCGTTTTGTGCCTAGTTTATTTCACTTATCATAGTGTCCTCCAGGTTCATCCAGGTTGTCATAAATCATGGGATTTCCTTCTTTTTAAAGACTGAATAACATTATAGATAGATAGATAGATAAGAGACAGATAGAGAGATGATAGATAGATAGATAGATAGATAGATAGATAGATATAGATATAGGTACATAGGTGAGAGAGAGAGAGAGAGAGAGAGAGAGAGAGAGAGAAAGAGAGAGAGAGAGATTGCCATTCTCTGAACCATTGTTTTCTCATCTAGGCAAAAAAAAAAAAGGAAACAAATAACTGAAAATCTTCTTAAAGGTGCTGTCTAAACTCACATCCTCTATTCACCTCTTGTTTTTTCTTTTAATCAATTCAAATGAGGCCAACACCTTCAGCACTACGCTGATTCTGTTAATTAAGTCATCAGTGACATCACTACTATTAAACCAAGAGTCAATTCTCAGTTCTCATCATTCCTGACCCATCAGCTGTCTCTCAACACAGTGAAATATATGTATTGTGACCTCTCTGATAAATTATAGGAAATAAATTTGTCATTTTATAATAATTCAATCCTTGTTTTTATCAGCTGCAATACACAGTCTCTTTACTCCCATAAACATTGATAATGTTATTCAACAACGAACAAATCAATATTATTTAAATTATTATTGAAATAAATGTTAAAAGCATTATGTGTTGTGAATATACATAAATATTACTTTGTGTGCTGATAGCTTATTGATTTTGTACTCAAGGCACATTGTTGCTACAAAATGTTTTGGAAGGAAAATATATTAAAATTGGCACTTGGTTATTGGAAAAATATTCAATAGTTATCACTTTACCATTCAATAAATAAAAGATTTTTTAAAAACCCATGGGAAAAAAGAACCAGAACATTACCTCACTCATGCTCTTGTGTATTTTTAAGTTAATAATTTTGCATCTTTGAAAATACACAAATTTAATGTCACATGACAAATGATATATATTCTTAAATGACAAAATATTTGATTGCTTAAATTTAAACTTAGCATATTGCCTGAGCTTATAGTGACTATATTAGTGCACTACAAGTCTTTATAGAATAAGAATATTATTAGAAAACATCACCAGCCCCACCAGTGTGGCTCAGTGCTTGAGCATAACCCATGCACTAGGAGGTCACTGGCTCCCTTCCTGTGAGGGCACATGTCTGGGTTGTGGTCTTGATCCTCAGTAGGGGGTATGTAAGAGTCAGCTAATTGATCTTCCTCTATCATCACCAATGTTTCTATCTCTCTCTCTATATCTGAAATCAATAAAAACATATATTTTTTAAAATAGCATCAACATAGTTTACTTATACAGCTGGTAATCTCTCCAGAGACATCAGATAATAATATATTACTGAATGCTTTCTAATATCATACTTGTTGGTTAAATAAAAAAGCCTCCAGAGTTCATGATTATGAAATCATGATTTTCACATTTTTATTTCATTTTGACCTTTGTAAAATATTTTATACACACACACACACACACACACACTGAGTGGCCAGATTATTATGACCACCTGACGTTTGTAGGCAAATTAGCCATACACTGCATCGGATGGGATATGGAAGCCGAAGGCCTGTTCAGACACCTTTGCTGTCTGTAGTTACCAAGATAAAACGTCTCCAATTCACACAGGAACACAAGGATTGGACAGTCGAGCATTGGAAAAAAGTCATGTGGTCCGATGAATCACGTTTCCAGTTGCATCATGCAGATGGCAGAGTGAGAATTTGGTGGAAACCACATGAAATCATGCACCCCACATGCATGAGTACAACCCTTCAAGCTCGTGGGGGAAGTGGTATGGTTTGGGGCATGTTTTCCTGGCATGATTTGGGCCCTTTAATTCATGTGGAACAACGTCTGAATAGCACAACATACCTAAGTATCGTTGCTGATCAAGTTCATCCTATCATGTTGATGGCGTATCCCAATGGAGATGGTTTCTTCCAACAAGACAATACGCCATGCCATGGTGCTTGTATTGTGCAGGAGTGGTTTCAAGAACATGAAGGAGACGTTACCTTGCTTAGGTGGCCCCCACAATCAACAGATCTCAATGCAATTGAGCATTTGTGGGATGAAGTGAAAAGAGCCATCTGGCAACTGGTTTCACAACCATCAAATCTTATAGAACTGGACAGTGCTATTCATCAGGCATAGTGTCAGATTCCTCACATCACCTTTCACCTTCTCATGGAGTCAATGCCAAGAAGAATCGCTGCAGTATTGAAGGCAAAAGGTGGCCCAACGAAGTACTGATGGGGTGGTCATAATAATCTGGCCACTCAGTGTAAATATATATGCCACATTCAAAGGCTGTTAAATGGCATTGTTTACCCATATCTTCAGAAAAAAAAAATCACTTCTACTGTCGTAATAAACAACCTGCTTCCCCACTTATAATGGTCTGGCCCTCTAGCAACTTGAGCACAAAATTATAGCTAATTTGCCTACAAACGTCAGGTGGCCATAATAATCTAGCCACTCAGTTTGTGTGTGTGTGTGTGTGTGTGTGTATAGTGTGTGTGTGTGTGTGTGTGTGTGTGTGTATATATATATATATATATATATATTCTACCATGAATATAGAACATGTAAAAATTACATATGGAAATCTCAATATACTCTATGGATATTTCACAGTACACATTCCCTTATTTTGTTGTTGTTGGTAATCCTCACCCTAGGATATTTTTTATATTGATTTTTAGAGGGAGTGGAAGGGAGGGGGAGAGAGAAAGAGAGAGAGAGGGAGAGAGAGAGAGTGACATTGATGTGAGAGAAACACATCAATTGGTTGTCTCCTGTATGTACTTGATAATGTATTTAATAATATACAAAACTGTGTAATATCATAAAAATATAGGACAATAAGTATAAAAAGAGGAATATAATGAAAAATGAACTTGAAGATCCTAGACAGACAATATGCATTGATATGCATAGATTTTTAAAAGCATTAGAAAGAATTAAGTAAGCAATCCATTAAGTTCTCCAACTTCATTAGCAAAAAAGGAAAAGGATATTCGGTATTATAAGTGTAATTAGAAATATTATTATATATTCAGAATAAACTAAAAATAGTCAGAAGAGTTTACCTTATGATTGTTATGCCCAGATTTCAAGATCCCCAAGAAACCACATCAGGGAGCCAGCCAATCTGATGCAAAAGCATAAGAATCTGTATTTCAAGCTAGCTTGAGCTCCCCGTCCACCAGACTCACTGACACAACGGCAAGCCAAGTGGCTGAGAGAGCAAACCCCGCGTAGAGACGGGTTTTATAGCGGGGGGTTGGAGTAAGGGGAGGAGAAAGGACTGTGCTCTGCCTATTGGCCAGGCGCAAGTCGATGTCTTGTTCCTGGGTGTGGCTAGCAGAGTCTTAGACTTCCGGGAAGAAGCTCCTTGCCAAGCAAGTGGCCAAGGTAAGATGGAGGACGTAGCCCTTACCCTGGGGCAAGATGGAGGGCCTATCCCTCGCCCTTTCAATGATATTCTATGAAATATATTAATGAATTAATAGTTTTCACATATATTTTTATAGCTACTACATCTTTTTTCATACTGTTGAGCATTTTTACCATCATTACTCTGAACTCTGTTTCAGATAAATTTCTTATCTCTGCTTCATTTATCTCTTCTTCTAGAGAATTCTCTAGTTCTTTCATTTGGAGGGTTGTTTCTTTTTCTCCTCATTTTGATTGTCTGTTTGGGTTTGTGACTGTTTTAGGTAGATCCTCTACACCTCTCAATCTCTAGTGCAGGATAGTGTTAAAGGCTGTTTCTGACTAATTGGATCAGGCAAAGAATCAAAGCTTCCAGAGAAAGCCTCTATCTACAGCCCAATAGGATTCTGACTTGAATGGCCCCCAGGCAATCATCCTAAGGTGTAGTGAGAGTCTTTTGAACAGGGTGGGCAGTTGCTTCTGCCTGGAGGCTAATTGTTACTTTTAATCTATTAAGTGGCCTCAGGGCAAGGTGTTTTCCAATAGGGTGTGTTGAGTCTCTCCCCCACACCCCAGGTGAGGCAAATATCTATGTGGGAAAGATGCCCTCCACTGTGTGAGGGAAAGACTCAGCCCAGGAAACCTGGGGTGTCTGCCCTCTGAGCTCCATCCCCTGCGTCCCCAGTCCTGGGTTCTGCTCTCACAGATCCAGTCCACTTCACCCTCCCTCTGTCAGAGCACAGGGTGGGTGGCTCCACAGGGAATTTTTGTGTGTTGGCCCTTCAAGAGGGTGGCCAAACTTTCAGCTGCCATTCCCTGGCAGACAGCACCCTGCTGCTTTTCACACCTAAATGTTATGTGGGTACTTTCCTCAGATTTGGTGCTCTCTACTGGGGAGCCCCTCTTGGGGATTAGATCCCTGAGTTCTCAGTGTCACCCCCCCACAGCTGAGATTTCTCTCCAGGACTTCAGTTGCTGTGGGAGCCTGGCCAATCCTTTCATACCTCCGCCCCTCCTACCAATCTCTATGTGGTCTCTACCTTCGGTCCTCGGGTATTAGGGTTCTCTCCTGTGAGTTTTCCATTGATTATTCAGGAAGCCTTTCCATATTTCAGTTGTAATTCCAGCTTGTTCCTATGAACATGTCCGTGCAGCATCCACCTACTCTGCTGCCATTTTTAATCTCTCATACATATTTTTAAAAGATGTACTATGTAGAAAACACAAAAAATTTTTAAAAATAGTATTGATTATTTGTCTGTCTTCAAGCCAGTTTCTGCTTTTAGAGCCATTTGAGCTAGGTATCCATTCATGTACTTGTTACTAGGTCTTAAACTGAACATACTGGTGCTTTCATATCACACCAATCTTGGAAAATGATGAACTGTTTTCTCCTTGGCTCCCTTCCTGCCTTCTTTTGTAATCTTTGTGAACCCAAAGGTTGTTAATCATACAATAATATATTTTTTATCCCATCCTGAATAAAGTATTACAAAATAATACTTAATTTTTTATGTTCTGTTACCATTCAAATAACAGCAGTATTTTCTATCAGTTGATAATTTCAAGGCAACTGTGTTAAAAAAAAAATATGTACCCTGTCATTTTGTGATGGGTTGGTCTTCAACATAAGGCATGACGGCATGATCTCTTTTTTAAAAGTTGTTTATAGATTTTAGAGAGAAGAAGGAATAAGGAGAAATATTAATTGGCTACCTCCTACATGCCCCCTACTGAAGGTTGAGCTCCCAATCTGGGCATGTGCCCTCCTGACTGGGAATGGAACCTGTGACCTTGAGGTGCATGGGATGACACTCAACCAAATGAGCCATGCAGGCCAGGGTGAAGGCATGTCTTTGATGGGTTTTATTTCTTATCCTCTCTGTCCATTCATGAATACCTTTAAATATTATTTTGTTCTTAGAGTATCTAATTTTGTTTCTTTCCTTTATTTCAATTTTGAGGATTTAAATAAAATTATTCTCCTTTACATATTGCTCTAATTAGTTGTTTATTTGTATGTTTAGTACACATCGCTGTTGTGCATGTTCATCACCTTTTTCTGTTCTCTAATTAATTTCATCTTGCTCTTTATTAGCTATTTTTGGTGATAATTAGAATGTTTTGACAGAAAATAAAATACACTTCAAAAATTTTTAGACCCTAAGGAAAATATACTATATCTCCTAAGAATACCAGATAATTAGTGACATTTGTGGTGATTCACTTATTCAAAGATTTAATTTTTATAGATGATTTTTATTCTGCTAATATTGGCAGTGCCTTCATTCCCCCAGATAGTAGCAAAATGTTAAGGATGGCTTCAACCATCGCAGACAAAATCAAGGACATTCTGACAAAAAAAAAAAAATCATATTTTCCTATGACTATTTTGTTAGCATTTTATTGGCCAGATTTGCCACAATCCATTCTACAGTAAATACATAGCAAAAGGGATGAAACAATTCCATATTAATTCCATCCTTAAAATTAATAGTGAAATAAATTTTTTGAAGCCAGAGTTCCTTCAGGAAGAGAGAAATAGCTCAAGCATCTGCTGTTATGGTAAAGAATTCATGTTCTGTATGTAACCAATTATATCTAAAGTATTTTTCCCCAATAATTATTTTGTTATTGTGTTTCTCAAATCTATTGTTAAATGACCAATTGATTGACATGTCACTACTATCATTAATTGTTATTATTCAAGAAAAGAAATGTTCATTTTCTAGTGAGTAAAGTTGTTTTCAAAGTGCAGATTTCAATACAGTGTTATAATTACTTCAAAATAATCTACATTAATAACTACAACTATATAAAATTTAATTTTAAATATTGTGAATATTTTATAGATATACATATATTAAAGTATAGATGTGTAAATATTTTCATATATATAACATATATGTATGTACTAAATTATGTGTATATACCTATATTCATAAAAGTATTTTTATAACCTCCTTGGCATTTCATTTCTTATATTTTGCAATGTGTTGTTCTGTTTACTATTTCACAAATTTAACAAGTCAATTTAATTTCTAATTTTTGAAATTATTCTAGATTTTGTGATGTAATACAAGTATGGCCTATGTTAGGAACGTCTTAGGAGTGATTGAGATACAGGGTTCATTTTCTCTTTCCCAAAGACAATGATGTATTATGCAAATTCCACTACAGTGGTGATTGAAATGAATAAGTCCTTTCTGTTGTATTGAGTTCCCCATGCTATGTTATTCCCTAACTCCAGTAAAATCCACCCTGTGTGCTGTTTAGCATAGATAAGTATGATTCTAAATCAAACGGCAATGGCAATTGGACTATCCACAGGCAGGCACTCAGAACTCTCCTAGCTTTGTGGATCTCTGAAAACACCATTTCCTTTCACTCTTGTTACAAGCTGTTATCATTAAGACCTCCAACATGCCTAATACCATATCCTTTACAATTCTGTTATAGTTTTACTACAATGGGGGCCCCAGAATATTCTGTATGCTCTACTATGCCACTCTGGAGCTTGGTAAAACTTGATCATAATGTAAGAATAATAAGTTTTCTAACAATTGGCCTCACATCAATGCATACCTCTCTGATCTAGGTTGCTACACCGTGATACCTAGGGAGAATTTGCTTTAATTCTTGCTGGTTACCTGAGCCTCATGTAGAATCAGGGTGCAAATTCTCTCTGCCCTCAAGGTAATAGTCTTTAGGAGGGTTCCTCTGACTCTGTTCCTTATACTCAGGCCAAATAAAATGAAAACCAGTGCCCATGTGCTCATATGCTTCTTTGACTGAAACTAATTTACTTTTCCAACATTTAAGGATACTATTTTTTAACCACAGCGATCACAATATTGTATTCTGCTTTTTTATATGCATTTCTTTTTTTGAACTTAGATGATGACCTTTGAAGCTAAAATATGTAGCACATCTGTCTTTTGGTCTTTTCTGACAACACTACCCTTGGAAAAACTAGTTTCATGTATCATACATATAACTACCTTGTTCAGAAAGAAGAGTGGGGGAAATAAGATAAAAAAGAGATAAAGAAAATATCATGTAGTAATTCCATAACAATAATTTTATGTTAAATTAAAATTAAATACCAAAGGTCAATGTTTATGGAGAAATATTTTAAATGTAGATACTGTATCCAGATTTTTTCCTGAGTAAAACTTCAAGAACCAAAAGAAGGGCCCTAGCCGTATTGGCTCAGTGAATTGAATGTCAGCCTGTGAACTGAAGGGTTCCGGGTTTGATTCTGATGAAGGGCACATTCCTCCATTGCAGGCTCAATCCCCAGCCCCACTCAGGGCCTGTGTGGGAGTCAACCAATTGATGTGTCTCTCTCTATCTCTCCTCCTCTCTTCCACTCTCTCTCAAAAAAAATCAATTGAAAGAAAAAAAAGAATATAAAAGAACCAAAAGAAAGAATTAGCCTTCAAAATGTTTAGGAAGAGAGAGAGATTTTGAAAGAGAAGTTAGTATGTGTGTAGACATTAGTTTTGTGTCTGTACCGTGTTCCCACAGCTGATCCTGTAGCTGGATTTTGAAGTAGTAGTAAAATCCTGACCTAATTTTAGAATAAGAGAAACTTGTTCTATAACATTTTTCAAGGAGACATAGATTTCTTAGAGTTTCAGAGAAGATATTGCTAAAGAGTAAACCCAAGAACTGATACAAAGGATAAAGTCATTACAGAACCAATGAGTTATTCAGATTGTGATGAAGATCAAGACCCGAATCTAACTATATGAGAACAACTAGACTTCAGATAACATTGCAAGGGAAGCATAGAAAAGTTCTATGTCATAGTTAATGTCTAGATAGAGGCTGTGAGACTTTGGATGGTAGTTTATAGTGAATGTTGTTAATGAAAAAAATGTAGGCTGTAATAAAGAATGAAAATAGTTTATTTGAGCAAAGGATTGCAATCTGGGAGACACCTATTCATGTAGCAATCTGAAATGTGTTCTGGTTGCAACCTGAAAGGCAGGATTTATAAAGGCATAAACCACAGGTGTTGTTCCATTTGTCTTCTATGCAAAGGAAGGATGCTGGCAAGTTTAACAGATTTGGGTTAGGTCTATTATGACAATGAAGAATGCTGGTCAGTGAAATGGATTGTCTCCTTTCGAGGTGCAGAATGCAAACGACCTGGTCTCCATGTTAAGGAGCAAGCAAAGTCTAGGAGGTTACTGATGGTTAGTTTAAAAGTCCAAAAGTTCAGAGGTAAGAGGTGCATGAGGCAGAACTCTTCCTGACTTCCCAGCTTCATTATCGTTTCCTTGACATAAATGATTCCATCTTGGCAGATTCCACTCACATGTGCTCAAGAACAGTGAAATCCAAAACTGATTGAACCCCTCAGACCCATAGATGTGGCTCCCTCTACCTTGTTAGGAGCAGCACCTTCGTGCCTGAAAACTGTTTAGTATCCTGACTGAATTCATGTCTTAACCCAATAATGACAGCCTCAGGACACCACCTCATGTCATGGCTCAAAAAATCAATAATTGACAACAAATTTACATGGCCTGACTTGAAAAAAGTGTGTTCTAATAATCGAGTTCTCAATTTCCTAAAAAGTGCTTTTCCCCCAAAGTGTGTCAAAATTGCCTTCCAGGACCCATAATGAAGCAGTTTCTATAATATTTATAATGAAGAACTTCAACATTTTTGAGACTAATTATGACAATAAATAAGAAAACATATCAGAGTTCAGTTTTTAGTTTTCATTCTTGGATCATGTCATTTAATCATAAGGCTTCACTTGCTAGGGAGAGGCTAATAATTTCTAAATCAACTTTATTATGAACTCAGCTACTTCCATCCACAAAAATTCACCATCTGGAGGCATTTGATTTGCTCCCCGGAATGCTCATCTCCCACATACTCACAGCTTGTCACTGAGCTGCCTGCTCAGAGCTCTTCTCTGATCTGCCTTCTCTAAAGTTGCTATTATTCCCTTGAATAGCATTTAATTTTTCTTCATAACATTTATACTCTACTACTATTTGTTTTTTATTTTTTTACCCTCACTTCAATATAACTTCCACGAGAATGATTTTGTGTTTTATATATCTTAGTAACCACAACATTCAATGGCTAATCAATAAATATTTTTAAGTCTTTAATCTCTCCTTGAGTATTTCATTTGCTTCTTAGAATAGTGGTGTTACAAAAAAGAATCCAATACATTTTTCTGTATGATAAAATAGTTGTTTCTTCTCTGGAGTTCCTGAATTCAGTAAGGAGTAACAGTTCCTAGAAGTTAATGAAGCCAGAAACTAGGCAATTTATCTCAATATCTACATCTTCCTAAATGTATACCCAAATCCAGCTTTTAGAAATCTACTTCCTAGTCTCCATCTGCTTGCCCAAACGATTGCTAAACCACCTACTAATTTATAATTGGCCCAGTAGCTAAAGCAATATTGATATGATGCACAGTGTATTTTACCCTCTTCCCACTTAAAACACTTCATGTGGAGTCCAAAATTATGAATCTCTCTGGTCTTGGCTATTTTATGTAAACTTATTTTGTGACAATAGCCTTCTTTGGTCTATGATCCACCCATTTAATATTTCTTTTTGTTTGTATCCATGGCTAATGCATATATGCATGTAAGTTCAGTGCAGTGAAGGCCGGGGGAGGGTGGGAACAGGGGGTAGAGGGTCAATGGGGAGGAAAGGGAGACATCTGTAATATTTTCAACAATAAAGATAAATAAAATAAATAAATAAATAAATAAATAATAAATAACATTTCTCTTTGGTCTTTGAAATTGATGTTCTCATCTTGTTCTCAACCTACTTATATGTGACATGTCTAAAATGCTTATGTCCTCCTACTACCAAATCTTTGCTTATTCAAGCCAAGTTGCCCATGGAGTTTCAGCTTAAAAGGCACTTTCTCTTTGCACAATTGAGTCTGATTAACTATGTATATTTTCTTTTCTTTTTAAATTTATCTTTATATTTGAAAGTATTACAGATGCCTCTCTTTTTCCAATTGATATTTTATTTAATGTCTGTTTCTACATTTCAACAAGACACACAAGTTTCTGCTTTATTTTCCTAATCTATATTGAGTATTAAGTACAGTGTGTGGAAAATGCTGAATTGATTTTTATATTGTTTCTACTAATCAAAAGAAAATTTGTGTTGGGAGCTCTAAAGTATTTAACTATAAGTAACAGCATTTATTAAATACAATTTATTGCTCTCCATAGTCACTTCAGTTTTTTTGGCATTAAGATTTCTTAAATTTATCAGTCTGTTTTCTAGAATAATGTACATACAGACTCATCTGTATTAACATAAAATACATGAGGTAAAATACATTGGAAATTAAGTGTATGATTACTTGATATAGATTATGGGGAATTTAGAGAATAATAGACTATATCTTTTATGCTACTTAGGAAAAAAATAGAACTTTAGCCAGACTTATGAAGCTTTGTAAGAAAAAAAAATATTTACTAGTTGAGCACAGAATACATCAACATTTACATATGTAATAAAATATCTCAAGAAAAAAAACTTTTTAATACATATTTGGCAGTAATATAAATGCATGAAAGAATAAAACTATAAACAAAATTCACACTTAGGCATGTGATCACAAGGACTCTATAGGAGAACAGAATTGAGAATACATTACAAAAATATTGTAACATCGTCCTGGCCAGGTGGCTCAGCTGGTTGGAATGTAGTCCCATATACCAACACACTTTGTGTTCGATTTCCAATCAGAGAACATACCTACATTGTTGGTTCAAGTCAGTCTGGGTGAGTATGAGAAGCAACTGATCAATCTCTCTCTCTCCCTTTCTCACTCTCTCACCAACAAATACATATTTGGATAGATAAAGATTTTTTAAAATAAATAAAATAAAAAATATTTTATCACAAAATGAAGTGCTTACAATTTTCAACAATAAATTTAATACCATTTAGTGATTGTAGCAAGCCAAAAATGTAAACAAATATTTATAATGATTATAAAAATGTCTTTTATCTGCAAAAAGTAAAAATATGACATATTGGTTTATTAATACATTAAAGGCCTGGTGCACAAAAATTCATGCACTCGGGGTCGGGGGGTCCCTCAGCCCGGCCTGCACCCTATTATGTCACAATCCAGGACCCTCAGGTAGGGTCCCTAGGCCTGGCCTGAGATCAGGGCCTATTGGGGCTTCCCTTCCCCTGGCTACAGGCAGCTGGCTCCACTCCTGCCGCTGCCACTGCTTGCCTTCTATTCAGCACTGCCCCCCCCCCCCCTTGCCACTGGTGGCCTCCCTCTGCAGTAGACAGGCATGGGCTGCAATGGCTTGACTGGCCTGGGCCTTCCTCTGCGGGGCAATTGCTGGCTAGTCGCACACCTGCCACAGAGTTGCTGCCAGTGGCCTAGGCCTCCCTCTTTCTTTGTTGGGGGGTGGGGCCAGCCCTGCGAGGGGCCATCTGCCTACGTGATCACCCTAACCACTTGCCTGCCTACTTGATCACCCCTAACTGCTTGCTGGGGAGCAGGGCTAGCCCTGCGAGGGGGCATCTGCCTACCTGATCTCCCCTAACCACTTACCTGCCTACCTGATCACCCCTAACAGCTGGCCTGCCTACCTGATCACCCCTAACCACTTGCCTGCCCACATGATCTCCCCTAACCACTAGTCTGCCTATCTGATCACCCCTAACCACTCTGTCTGCTTGCCTGATTGCCCCTAACCACTTGCTTGAGGGTTGGGCCAGCCCGGTGAGGGGCGACGGTGGTTCTGATCTCTGGTCGCTCCGGTTGTTACGCTTATGGTGGCTGGCCTTTTATTATATAGGATGACTGAGACATAAAAGAAACAACACTAAAATGATTACAGAGAAAGATCTGTGACTTGCATATTTCAGACAATTTTACAACTTCAGTTTCACATGAAATATGCTGATTCATAAATAATTTACAGTATTCAGAGTGCTACAACAGCAGTTCTTTCCAGACCATTGTAAATCTAAAGTGAAAGATTTTAAGACCTAACGAGGATAGCTTGAAAAGATTATTTACAGTGTGCTGTCATAATTCCACAACTCAGGAAAGAAATATGATAGTTTCAACAGTCATCTTTTTATTTTACCAATCACATTATGTCTTATTTAATTATGATTTTAGAACTTATCACACTCTGACATGTATTGTGATTATATAAAGATATATATATCTTTCATTCTGAGCTAATTGTGAGCAACATTAAGGAATTTAATTGCAACTTACTCATTTATCAAGTCATGTCACCGAGTATTTTTATATGAAAAAGGTTCAATGCCTTTTACATATCCTATATAATAAAAGCCTAATATGCTAAGTGTCCAACTGTTCATTCAACTGTTTGACCAGTCCTTATGATGCGCACTGCCCACCAGGGGGCTGACCAGTAGGTTAGTTTGCTGCTGAGGTCTGGCCAATCGGGACTGGGTGAGATGGGCTGAACACGCCCTGGAGCCCTCCTGTGGTCCCTCCCCAGCCCTGATTGTGCATCAGTGGGGGTCCCTTAGCCTGGCCTGTGCCCTCTTTGCAATCCTGGACTCCTCGGGAGATGTTGGAGAGCCAGTTTCCCCTCACGCCAGGCTGAGGGACCACACTTGTACACAAATCCGTGCACCAGGTTTCTAGTTTAAAAATAAAAAGTGTAGAATTAATGAGATTCCAATGTACAATTAAGTGTTATAAGATTTTGTGTTTGAAATAATGCCATAAATATGGAATTATTTCCTCTCCTTTGAATCCAGTGAAACTGAGGGGAATATGAAACAGTAATTCCATCTTAAAGGAAAGTAGTGCAAGCTGTCATTCTGAACATAAGAGTAAAAAGAAAGAGGCCAAAATTAATGAAGAAAAAATGTACTGCAGAAGGTAAGATGATGCAAGACAGACACTTTGCACTTGAGAAATAATAAAATGTTAAGAGGATAAGAATTCTTCAAAGTAGGTATACATCCTAAAAGACAAAATCAAAGGTTCATTATTTGAACAGGTAGATCAGAATGAATGGATCAGAATAGTGGAAAAGCAGTGAGGAGCTGGTGGAAAAAAATATAAGGAGATTATCCATGTGACAGAGCGATAACTGTAGATGGAAAACTCTCCTGCTGATATTTGTCATTGACAGTAAAATGCTAATCACACACATGCAGAGAAAGAGAGAGAGAGAGAGAGAGAGAGGGAGAGAGAAGAAGAAGAAGAAGAAGAAGAAGAAGAAGAAGAAGAAGAAGAAGAAGAAGAAGAAGAAGAAGGAGAAAGCAGGCAGAGGATGAGGAAGGCAAAGAGGAAGGGAAAGAAAAGGACAACCTCACAAACACACTTTTATTCCTAGAGATCACCTGCATATTCCAGAGAATTGTTCTGGATCATCCTAGACTACTAGTATATCAGTTTGCAAATAACTTGTTTAGGAAGAAATCCCCTTTTTGGAATATGAGTGATTGGCAGTGAAATGTAAGGAAGCTAAAAACAGATGTAAAATTAAGAAGAAAATTCATAATAAGTAAATTTACTTAAATAATTGGTATCATTTTTAAAAGTTACCATAACTTTGATAAAAATGTGACCAAAAGTTTTCCATTAAATAATAGGACAGCTATTGCATTTTTTGAATTTAGATATTACTTATAATATACTACGATAAGAAAGAAGGTCACAGTATAAAGTGAAAAATCAGCTAGTACTGGTAAGCAAAGAAAGGGATAAAAAAAATTGAAGGTGAATTAAAAATAATAACAAAAAAGGAGCAGAGATATGTAAGCATAAAAATAATCTTAAGGAATATGGAAAAAGTAAATTGAAAAAAAAAGAATTATTACACCATGTATTCATCATGGACTGGCTTACACTTAGCTCTGCATAGTTTTGATTTGGGAACATAAATTAGTTAAGGGTTTAAGTCATTTCAGCAAATTAAAGCTTTTGAATAAATTAGAAACAGAAAACAATGAAATTAAGCAAAACAGGAGGAAGGTTTCAGTAAGTATTAAAAACATATAATAAGTTGGGGGAAAGAAAAATCTACAGATTTTATAAATAATCTTAAAAAAGATATTTGAACAATAATTTAAAGCTGCAACTAGAAAATACAATTGGTAATATTATCAGGTTAAGAAAGTAGGAATTAATAAATCAAGAGATCAATATGTGTTAATATCAAGATATACAATGGAACTTAAAAAATATTTTGTTCAGTTTTTTTTATTTAATAAAATAGATGTAAATAAAAGGAAAAAAATCAGGAAATATATTTCAGAATGAATACATAAGCCAAGTATACAAAATACTAAATTTAAAAAATGAGAAAAAAGTGGCTCATACCTTATTCAGTTAAATTATTTTAAATCCTAAGTTGAATAAGTGTTCATTTTTCTATATTTTACCAAACTATTTTTTTTATTTTTTATATAAATTCTAAGTTTTTGTTTCTGAGTTTTTGTCTTAACATTTATTTTACCTGTTGTGAATAAATTTTAGCTAATCTTGCTTTTTTGGTGAAATTGTATTCTGGTTTCTCTCTTTAAATGCTTCTAAGTGATTTTTTTTTTAATGTACAATAGGCATAGTCTGAGGAGTACTTTGGACCAAAATTAACCTCAGGGCACACTATATTTATTAGGAAAGACCCAAGGTGACAAAAAAAGAAAGTCACAGAAATAAATAGATTTCTCATTTATGATTCCTTTTGAGCATATCAAAATTTAAAATTTTAGGTAATGTTTAACTAATTGTGTTCAATTCAATTTTTTAATTATTTTAAGATTTCTTACCAAAGCAGTAAAAATAAGGTCATGCTACAGAGAAGAAAGTTGATGGCTGTCCAGATTAACTAAACTATTTATTTATTTATTTATTTATTTATCTTCGTTGTTGAATCTTTGATCATTTACTATCTTCAAAAAGGTGGAAATAACTCTTAATCTTTCTCTAGTCTCAATTCTTTTTATCTTCCTTATTAGTTATTATAATTAAATGACCCAGTGTATGTAAATATTTGACTCTAGAGAATAATAAAGTATGGCTTTTAAAATGTGAGATAATTGACTTGTTTTTATATTCAGTTTTGAAATGGTAACATTTTCTTTTACACTATTCTATTTTTAAATTACTATACTATGGCTCAATACTCCCACAATAAAAAGCAATGTCACAATTCTTTACCCATCAGTAAAGATTTGGTAATCTATTTATGAGGTCAGGGTGAGACGTTATGTTCACTGTGGTCCCAGAGATATTCCTGATATGCACTATGATTAAATGTGCCTACTTACCAAATTCTCACTTCTGATGAAACAAGGAGAAAGCAGTGTTCTCAAGAGATCTCAGAGGTTAAGTGTTCTTTGTTCTTCTTGATAGTATTAGCAATCCCACAGGAAAGGTGAAGGTTTATCATCCTCTAAAAACCAGTTCACATAAAGGGCATTGGCTGGAGATGTGGTAAAAATATTATTACTGTAGACTGACTATTCTATAGGAAATTGGAAGACTCTTTTTTAAATATATATTTTTATTATTGATTTCAGAGAGGAAGGGAGGGAGAGAGAGAAATATCAATGATGAGAGAGAATCACTTATTGGCTGCCTCCTGCATGCCCCCACTGGGGATCTAGCCTGAAATCTGGACATGTGCCCTGACTGGGAATCAAACCATGACCTCCTCGTTCATAGGTCGAGGCTCAGCCACTGAGCCACGCTGGCTGGGATGGAAGACTTTCTATACCTACTATCTTTGAGCTGAATTCTTTCAGAAATATTAAATTTACACAAAACTTTTACATCATTTGCTCATGAGGTTCTTGTTTCAAATAATTAGATTTATTTAAAATAAAATTATAAGTAAAATAAATGGGGCAAACTCCTGATGGTAATCTCCATTTTAGCCCATAATTTCATGAAATAAGATTTTCAGCCGAAACCGGCTTGGCTCAGTGGATAGAGCGTCGGCCTGCGGACTGAAGGGTCCCGGGTTCGATTCCGGTCAAGGGCATGTACCTGGGTTGCGGGCACATCCCCAGTGGGAGATGTGCAGGAGGCAGCTAATCGATGTTTCTCTCTCATCGATGTTTCTAACTCTCTATCTCTCTCCCTTCCTCTCTGTAAAAAATCAATAAAATATATTTAAAAAAAAAAAAAGATTTTCAGTATAAGTGTAAATAGATGGTAAAAAAACAAAACAAAAAGAAATTGTTTTCTGAGATTATATAATTACTCAAAGAAAGGCAGTCTTAGCTGAGTAGTCCACTTTTAATTTTAGTTTTATGTTCTTCAATAACATGTGATTGTGATAATGTGGTTTATATAAAAAACATATATTGGTCATTCAGATGGCCAATCTATATTTTTTATATTAATTTTGTCTTCTTCTGCAGTTTCAGATTCATAGTTTCCCAAATGCTTGGAATTTCCTAAGTGTTGAGAGTGATAAATACATCTTTTGTTTTGTTAATGGTGTGATTTTCAGAAAACGTCTAAGGATGGGGCAGGTTGCCAGTGGAGCCAATCATGTGATTAGTGGGTTGGAACTTTCAGTTCCATCTCCCATCCTCCAAGAAAAAATATTCCATCACCCTTGATGAATGATTTAATCAATCATGGCTGTAATGAAGACTCCAAAAACCCCCTCTGGGGTTCAGAGTGTTTTTGGTTGGTAAACACATGAACATGTGGGAAGAGTTGCACCGGGAGAAAGCATGGAAGCTTGGTGCCTTTCCCAAATACCTTGCCCTATGTGAGAAATGCTCACCTGTCCCTACTCAAATAATGGACTCGGAGACAGAAGTATGACGAAAAGGAGACTTTTAATACATCCTTGCAAGAGCCGGTGTCCACAGGGTTAAAAAATGGGCTAAGCTCTAGTCACTTTGGCTCAGTGGATAGAGCGTCAGCCTGTGGACTGGAGGGTCTGGGGTTCAATCCTGGCCAAGGGCACCTGCTCAGGTTGTGGGCTAGATCCCCAGTAGGGGGCGTGCAGGAGGCAGCCTATAGATGATTTTCTCTCATCATTGATGTTTCTATCTCTCCCTCTCCCATCCTCTCTGAAATCAATAAAAATATATTAAAACGAATAAATGGTTTAGTAGCCACATTTAAAAGGTAAAAAGAAATGTGTGAAATTTATTTAAATTGAAAAAAAAATAAGCTATAGCCTTTTCTAGTTGTCTCCCCCTCCCCCTGTCTAGTTGAGGTGGCGCCTTGCGGGTTTCCACCATCATGCTGGCTCATGACCCAAAATAATAAGGAATTTTCTTTCTTACGATAACTTTAAAAAAATGATTCAGCATCTAAATATATTTTCAAATAAAATCTTCTAAAATAAGTAAAAGGAAATATATCCTGTGCAAAATATACACCCGAGACAAAATCATAGCAGGGATAATACCAGATTGACAATCAATTAAAATAGCAATTTAATACTTACCTTGCTTCTCTCAGGCAAAATTATAAACTACAATATTGCAGTTTATTCACTTTACCTTAAGGTTCTCACAATTGTTGCCAAAACTACTTAAATCATCTGTTCTACAACGTTATTTTCATCATCTTTGTACAAAACAATAAAATGTCCAACATATATGGAAAATTACTGATGGTCATCCATGGTTTTGAAAGATTAATTATTTTCTTTAATATATTTTTATTGATTTCAGAGAGGAAGGGAAAGGGAGAGAGAGATAGAAACATCAATGATGAGAAAGAAGCATTGATCAGCTGTCTCCTGGACTCCCCCTACTGGCGATCGTGCCTGCAACTCAGGCATGTGCCCTTGACCAGAATCAAACCCGGAACCCTTCAGTCTACAGGCTGACGCTCTATCCTTTGAGCCAAACCGGGTAGGGCAAAGGATTAATTCTAATACTACTTCATTGTTAAGTGTTGCATAATGAGGAAGTAAAATGAGCTTCATGATTTCTAGAAACTATCATGGATACATTAAATAGAGATTTTCCATATTTTTCAAGCAGGTGCATAAGCTTAATCACCTTATTGAATCTTAAACCCATAAATAATATATACATAAACTTCAAGAGATAACTGAGTTATTTAACTGATGTAGACCTCAAAATAAGTATAAAGGGGAAGTGGAGGTTTCCCTGGGAAGATTTTTAAGGATGTAGAAATTAAGGGTTGGAGAAGATAAAAGTCCACAACCCAAGCGGTTATATCTGTCACATGATATAACCTCTAATCCAATGGACCCAGGCACAAATCTAAACTTACATGTACTAAACAAAAAGAGGTATCAGTCCCAATGATACAGTACTGATATCATTAAACTTAGTAATATGTTTTCCTAAAGGAATTGTAAGGTACATAATTTTATCCCATGGAGCCAGTGAGAGCTAACTGTGATGTGGTCCTATTACTAAGTGTCAATGTCATCACCATAGCATCGTCTTGTGTGTAGTGTCAAGAAGTGTTAGTAAGGCCGTTGTATTGCTGGCCTCTTAGGAAATGTTTCTTTGCAGCTTAAAATTGAAACAGGTGATAAATGGAGTGAGAGGAAACATTAGTCTTCTGAACTTTGCTCATGGTAGATTGTTACTTGTTGATTAATATATAGTTATTTTCCTATCACACAGTTCTAAAGTTGAAATCATCACATTTCAGTTTATTTCTTATATTCATTATATTGTTTGTAGACCTTAGAGTCTCAATTTTATGTGGTAATCTCATATTCCATTCCTATGACCTGGAGTAAGCTTTAAGCACATATCCTGAATCCTGGCATAATTGTCTAAAGCAGCTCCAGTTCTTAGCATGAGAAGAAATCCCCTAGGCTAAAGTTGGTGTTGGTGTTCTCTTACTGCCAAAGATTCATGGCTTCAATTTATTTTTTCATATCTGTGTATTTTTAAATTTTATTCAAATTTACCATTGGATTTTAAAGGCTTTAAAATATTATACATTTTATTATGGTAATTGGAAATGTCATTCAGTGAACTTAATCCACTGAATGGCCACAAATGGAAGACAGAAACTCACCTTTACCTTATAATTTGTTTAAATATCTTTAGTAACCTTTATTAATTTTTTTAAAATTGTAATCAGTACCATTCGTGGTCCGGTTTCATTTGGTGTTTCTGGCTTAATGTGCTATTTTTCTCTCTGGAGGCTAGACCAGAATTATAGATGAGACATGGTAAGCCTTGCAGACACCTGGTATATTTTGGCATATGACTGCTACCTATTACATAAAATATAAATATTTATTTTAATCAAGATATTTTCGGTGAGTGACTCTAATTTAAACATGTATGAAATAACAGCAGAATTTACAGACTTACTTATTAAATAAAAACCATTTTAGTAGTAAAAGCTTTATATGGACAGAATATGGTGAGAATCTAGAAGAATTTTAGCTTGGAGCCTTATCATATACATCAGTGATTGTCAATTGGAGGCAGTTTTGCTCCCTGGAGACGTTGGTAATGTCTGGTGATCATTTTAGTTGTCACAATTGGCTTTGAGGTACTATTGTCTTCTAGCAGGTACATAGAGAAATGCTGCTAAACTTTCCATAAAGCACAAGGCAGTACTCCCTCACCTTTTCTCTCTCTCTCTCTCTCTCTCTCTCACACACACACACACACACACACACACACACACACAATTACCCAACCCAAAATGTCCATATTGTAAAGGTTTGAAATCCTGAAATAGATGTAAATGATTTTTACACAATGTTAATAATACTGGGAAAAGCAGAGAAAAGCTGGCCAAAAAGGCTTAAGCATATGGGAAAGACAGAAGAGACGATGAAGATGGGTTAAAAACCTAGAGATACAAGGAAGAAACAATCTTAGCAACCCCAAGGAGGAACGTTAAGATATAGGCTAAAACAGAGATAGCAACCACAAAGAGAAATCATCTAATTAACCCCAAAGGTATAGTCAGTGAAGTCAGATACATAACACAAATGGTAGAAAATATGATCCACAAGGATGAAACCTACATAGGATGTAGGCTTCTAACAAAGCAATTTCGTCTGACTCTCTGGGCATTTTTTTTTTCCCCTTCCAAATTTCAAGTTTTCAGAGAAAAGGCCATTGTATAAGTTGTGTAAAACTTTCACAATACATTATGAGGGAAACCAAGTAAAGAAGCAAGATTCATTGATTCAATGCTTTATTCCACTGCCATATTTAAGAACTATCTCTACCTCAACTATAATTAGTTTTTTCCTGCAAAAGATGTTCTTCAGCAATTTGCTTTCATGCAGAGCATGTTAGTGTGTCTTCAAAATTTTTTCAAACATCACTTTGAGAGAGAATCGAAGATGGCGGCATAGGTAAACACCGGAGACTGCCGCCGTGGACAACCACTTCAAAAATACAACTAAAAGTCGGAGCGGACATCAACCAGAACCACGGGAAGGCTGGCTGAGGAGAGTCTCTTCAACTAGAAGCAAAAACAACAGCATTCCGACGCTCAGCGGAGGCGCAGTGTGGAAAATTTAAAGGTACGGCGGTGCGGTGGTGAGGGTGCGCGCGCAAAGCGGGCTGGCGGCTGAGGGCACGATTGTCGTTTTCAATCAGGAGCGAGTCTCAGACTCTGGGCTACAGATCCGGGCGAGTCTCTAGGGACCCAGACTCAAACGGGAGAAGCGGGACTGTCTGGCTACGGCTCCTCCGAGGTTTGCAGCGATTGCTGGGACAGAGAGGCAGAGCCCCTAGGGACGGACTGAGAGCGGCCATAGCTGCTCCCTCCCCCTGCCCTGTTGAGCCCGCCCCGCCCAAACCCTGCGCACAGCCATTTGCCGATTGCCTCAGGCAAGGGCTGGACTAGCGCCTCCCCTGAGGACTGAAGTTTTCCCACAGCTGATTTCCACAGCCAGTCGGCCTGGTGGTCAAATCCCTCTAGTGTTAACTACAACAATTAAGGCTTGGCTAGAACAAGACTGCGCACAGAGACCACAAGGGGGTGCACCAAGAAAGCATAAAAGATGCGGAGACAAAAAAACATGACAGAAATGGAGGATATGGAGCTAAGAATCGCAATTTTGAGGGCTTGCCATAAATTTGTGCAGAGCCTCACGAAAACTAATGAGACCCTCGATGCTACGATAAAGAAATTAGAAAGTAAGCATACACGGACTGAAATAAAGAATATTATACCCAATAGCAGACCAGAGGAGCATAAGAATCAAACCAAAGATTCGACAAAAAACACCCAATTGGAAAAGCAAAATGAAAAAAGAATCCGAAAGTGTGAAGATAGTGTAAGGAGCCTCTGGGACAGCTTTAAGCGGACTAATATCAGAGTCATTGGAGTGCCAGAAGATGAGAGACAGCAAGATATTGAAAACCTATTTCAAGAAATAATGGCAGAAAACTTCCCCCACCTGGTGAAAGAAATGGACTTACAGGTCCAAGAAGCGCAGAGAACCCCAAACAAAAGGAATCCAAAGAGGACCACACCAAGACACATCATCATTAAAATGCCAAGAGCAAAAGACAAAGAGAAAATCTTAAAAGCAGCAAGAGAAAGAGGCTCAATTACCTACAAGGGAATACCCATACGACTGTCAGCTGATTTCTCAACAGAAACTTTGCAGGCCAGAAGGGAATGGCAAGAAATATTCAAAGTGCTGAATACCAAGAACCTACAACCAAGATTACTTTATCCAGCAAAGCTATCATTCAGAATTGAAGGTCAGATAAAGAGCTTCACAGATAAGGAAAAACTAAAGGAGTTCATCACCGCCAAACCAGTATTATATGAAATGCTGAAAGGTATCCTTTAAGAAGAGGAAGAAGAAGAAAAAAGGTAAAGATACAAATTATGAACAACAAATATGCATCTATCAACAAATGAATCTAAGAATCAAGTGAATAAATAACCTGATGTACAGAATGAACGGGTGACTATAATGAATCAGGGACATAGAAAGGGAATGGACTGACTATTCTTGGGGGAAAAGGGGTGTGGGAGATGCGGGAAGTGACTGGACAAAAATCATGCACCTATGGATGAACTCAGTGGGTGGGGAGTGAGGGTGGAGGGTGGGGTGGGAGCTGGAAGGAGGGGAGTTATGGGGGGAAAAAAGAGGAACAAATGTAGTAATCTGAACAATAAAGATAAAACAAAACAAAACAAAACAAAACAAAACAAAAAAAAACATCACTTTGAAATCTTATCACAGATTTATTAAGACTATTTTTATATATTTCTTCTTTCTGAGCAGCAACTGGTCACTAGAATTTACAATATTGTAAATTCTATTTGTAAATCCAGCTCCTTTTTGTCTGAGATAACAATATATTTTTATAATTCTGTGCTCTTTAAATTGACAGTTAAATCTGTTTACAAAATTAGTACTTTCTAAGACTACTGTATTTGTCCATCAATAACTTTAATTCAGTATAATTCCAGTTTTAAGTATTTTGCAGAAATTCAATTGTTTTTCACTTTAAACTTCTTACACCTTATATTTGGCATAAATGCCAAATCATGAAAATCTCCTCCTACATAGACAAGAAGATAGTATAAGGAGTCATTATGGTCTAAGGTCAGTAGAACTAAATTACCCCTGACGATGCTGATGTTAATTACCACATAACATCTAGTGAAATTATATATTGAAAACAATTTTCTACTGTTTTGATTCTCACCTAGATTCACTACTAATTGCTTAAGTAGTAGCAAGCAATGATTGAGGAAAAAACAAAACAAAACACAGAAAATAGCTTGTATTCATGTAAGGACACAGAGATGGCTCAAGCCCTGAGAAACAAAAACAGAAATTTATTGCCATCCTGAAATTTTACATCATAAAATTAGGTGTATATGAATATCAAAATGATGATTTCAGAATGTACATACTATGAGATGTGCAAATTGAATTAGTAAGTGAAACATTTCTAATGATATTTGGGCAAGAAATAATATCTTTAAAGGATATATTAGGTTTTATTTGTTCATTATCTTGCAATATTGCTTGCAAATGTTTCCTTGTATTTTTTAAATTTTACATCAGACAACTTATTTTCTATTTTTAAAAAAGCTACATGATATATAAAATGGAAAGATGGTTTCATTACATTTATATTGTTTTATATGTAAAAATAGTAGAAAAATCTATTCAAACTATTAGTCATCAGAGACTTTTAGAACAACTAGTTTCATAATTACCATGTACAGGGTAAATCAGGATGACCCATGCATGTTACATAAAACTATATCTACACTTTACACTTTACTGTATGTTATTTACAACAAAATATGTTAAATTATAGATATAACTTTCCCATTTCTTATGCCATTCAAGCATATCTATACAAATATATGTTTATATGTATACATATGTATATGGATAATTATAGTGAGATTATTTACTAGTATAGTAAGTATGAATCTCACTTTTTAAATTATCCAAAAAAATAAAAGTGACACTTTTTGTGAATTATTTCACTACACAAGAGATATAACTTTTTATAGGTTATATTTTGTGAGAAGTATTCATCATAAATTAATAAGGTCTTAAGTAAAAGGGAAATCAACCTAGCATTCTTTGAACACTTATGTATCAGAAATTAAATTAGATAATTTGTATCTACTAGCTCCCTGAACTATCACATAGTTGTCAATGATCTAAGGAAAGATAACTCTCATGTATTTAATATATATCTTGAATATGTAAATTATCTCAATGAGTAATTCAAATTCAGATAATTTGTAACTATAAAGAATAAATAATCTGATAAAGAATCTATGCTTTAGTTTTGTGTGTTGGAGTTGAGGTCCAGATAAATTTAGTATGTCTTTCTGCATAGTATTTATATATTTATACTAGAGGCCCAGTGCACAAATTTGTGCAATGGTGGGGTCTGGCTGGCCCACCCTGATCAGGGCCCATCGGGGGCAGGGTCAGCTGGGGGGAGGGCCCTCGGACAGTTGGCAGGCAGGTACTGCCCTCGATTGGTGTGGGTGGGTGATTGTGGGTGGAGCCGGCTGGGGGGAGGAGCGGCAGGTGGTTGGCCAGTGGTCCCATCCCCTGGTCAAACTCCTTGCTGAACTCCCAGTTGAGGGGATAATTTGCATATTAGCCTTTTATTATATAGGCTATAATAAATCTATTTAAATTATTTTTAATATTTATAATCTCAAAAATTTGGTAAACCTTACTTTGTTTGCTCTTTATAATAACAAAACATAGGGTCTAACAATATGTTAGGTACATTTTTAATATTGATAAATATAGCAATAATCAAAAACTAATTTTTTGTTCTTAGCTTAATTATATATTTCCTATATAAACAATACACAGAGAATGGTTGTAAAGGTAAAACTTAGAGGCATATTACATTATTTAAAGTGCATCCCCTTGAAAATAAATAGAAACATGTCCTTGAAATTAGGTATATCTCTTTCTAGAAATGTGTCTTTGGGCAAAGATCTTGACCACTTTAATCTTTAATTTTAACTTCTATAAAATGAGCCTCTGCTTCTGCTCTCTTTTTAGAATAAATAACATTCACATAGAACCTGGAACTTACTAAATCCTAAATAATTAGTAACAATAATTATATATATATATGTATATATGTATATATACATATATATATATATTTATATATATATCTCCTATCTAATAATAGACAAACATGGTAATTCACCGTACCTTTGCTATGCCTCCCATTGGCTACTCAGTGTGATATGCAAATTCACCATCAACAAAGATGGCGGCTAATTTGCATACTGCAGGTAGGGCTGGACAGCGCCATCCAGCCTGCCCCGCCACCATCTGGGCCTGCTATTTGCAACCCGGGGCAGTGGGGTGAGACAGCGCCATCCCGCCTGCCCTGCCACCATCTGGGCCTGCTATCTGTGACCCGGGGCAGCGGGCGTCTGTGTGTGACCTGACCCGGGGTGGCCGGGCAGTGCAGCAGCGATCGGCCAGACCGCCCAGCCTCCATCTGGGCGTCCCGTGTGCAACCCGACCTGGGGAGGCCGGGGGGGGGCAGTAGCGATCTGCTGGCCCACCCAGCCACCATCCGGGCATCCCGTTTGCGACCCGACCCGGGGCGGCGCCCCAACCCCCGGATCGGCCCTGCCGTGTGTGTGACCCAGGGTGGCGGCCCAACCCCCAGATCGGCCCTGCTGTGTGTGTGACCCGGTGAGGTGGGGCAGGCACTGAGGGATCGGGCCTGCCATCTGCCACCCGGGGAGCGGGCCTAAGCCAACAGGTGGTTATCTCCCTAGGGGTCCCAGACTGTGAGAGGGCACAAGTGGGGCTGAGGGACACCGGCCCCCCCACCAGTGCACAAATTTTTGTGCACCGGGCCTCTAGTATATGTGTATATATATATATATATATATATATAGAGAGAGAGAGAGAGAGAGAGAGAGAGAGAGAAATTTGGTATATGGTATATATCTTTATAAAAAATTTAATTAAATTTATTGTGGGATATTGTGGGATATAGAATTATGTAGGTTTCAAGCATAAAATTCTATCATATACCATCTGTATATTTCACTGTGCGTTTACCACCTAAAGTCAAACCATTTTCCTCTCACCACATATTTTACCATGTTTATCCTTTTCTACCACTCCAATCCCCTTTCTCTCCGGTAATCATCATACCATTGTCTATGTCTATGATTTTTCTGTGTGTATCATGTTAGTTCATTTGTTATTTCACATATATGAGTGAAATCATATGATTTTTTAAATTTTCCTATCTGACTTACTTGCTTAACACAATATTTTCAAGATTCAGCTACATTGTCTCAAATGCCAGTTTCATCTTTTCTTATAGATCAGAAACAAGACAAGGATGTCCACTCTCACCAGTTAATCAACATAGTACTGGAAGGCCTAGCCAGAGCAATCAGGCAAAAGAAATACATAAAACTCATCCAAATTGGGAATAAGAAGTAAAATTGTCACTTTTGTAGATGACATGATTCTTTATAGAGAAAACCCTAAGGAGTTTATCAAAAAGCTATTAGAAATAATAAATAAATATACATGGTAAGTTGCAGGATTTAAAAATAATCCATTGTATTTCTACATGTCAGCAATGATATTTACAAAAATGAAATGAAAAAAATTCCTTTTGCAATTGCAAAAAATGAATAAAATACCTAGGAACAAACTTAACAAAAGGTGTTAAGGAGCTAGACACTGAATCTATAGGACATTATTAAAAGAAATTGAGGAAGATACAAAGCAATGGGAAGATATTCCATATTCATGGATTGAAAAAATCATCATAGTTAAAACATCCATTTTATCCAAAGCAATATACAGATTTAATGCAATCCTCATCAAAGTCTCAATAGCATTTAAAAAATAAATAAATAGAACAAAAAAATCATCAGAATTGTATGGAAACACACAGAAGACACACATAATATATAACCCATGGACACAGACAATAGTGTGGTAGGCCTGGTGTGTATGGAATGGAGGAGGCCAATGAGGGTAAAAGGAGGACGTCTGTAATGCTTTCAACAACAAAGATACATTTTTTAAAAAGACCCTGCATAGCCAAATAAATACTGAGAAAAAAATACAAAGCCAAAGGTATCACACTCTCTTAGTTTAAAACATATTAAAAAGTGACAGTAATCAAAACAGCATGGTATTGGCAGAAAAACAGACCAACAGAAATAAACTAAGAGCCCAGAAATAAACTCCCTTGTATATGGGCAAATAATCTTCAACAAAGGAGTCAAAAACATACATGGAGAAAAGAAAGGTTTTCAGTAAATGGTGCTGGGAAAATTGGAAAGCTACATGTTAAAGAATGAAATTTGACTTTTATTTGTCACTAAGACATATATTTTATACCTGCAAATGTGTTGTTCCTTTTGATCAGCTTCACCCATCTCACTCTCCTCCAGTGTTTGATGTGTATATTGATTAACAAAAGCCATAGTTTTTAAAGTATTTTCAGAAGTGAATGCCATTTACAGATCACTTTTTGCACCTTTGGAAGAATGGTTTTGAATGTGGGACAATAGAAAATTAGAGATAACAAGGCAAATGTTTCTTTAAGATTCCAGTAATATAACTTAATTGCCAGAACTAGGGGATGAAAATAAACATGTAAAAAGATGTTGGAATAAAATTGTATTTTAGATGCATAATCAGTGTGTCGTGTTATTGGATAAGACACAAGAGAGGGGTGAATTAAATGAGTAATCAATAATGATTTCTATATTTCTAAAATAAAAATTTAAAATCTGTGTGTATGAACTAGCCATTTAATGTGATGGACAAGACTGGGTAGTTTCTTGGCAGATAAAAATTTAGGGAAGAAACAAAGTGTTTCTGTTTGAATATGTCAAATTTTAAGAAATAAAAATTCTCCAGAGGAACCAAGATGGTGGCATAGGTAAACACCTGTATTTGCTGCCTCTCACAACCACATCAAAATTACAACTAAAAGAACAACTGTCATCCAGAACTTCGGGAAAGCTGGCTGGGTGGAAGTTCTACAACTAGAGAGGTGCAGAAAGCGCATTGGGATTGGTAGGAGGTGCGAAGACGTGGAATGGGCTGGTACCCGGGTATGCCGCTTTTTTAATCGGGAGGGAAATACAAGCTCCAGTTTGCTCTTAACTCCAGTTTCGGGCGAGACACATACAGGGAGAAATTGGATTGTCTGGCATTGGGACAGGAAGGTGAGGGCAGCTTTCTCTCAGACATAGGCAACTCCTTGGAGATTCAAGAGCCAGTGTATCCAGTGGTCAGTTTGAGACCATACCGGATCACAACTCTTCACATCCATAAGTGACACACTCAAGGGGTAGATTCAGTGAGAACAAAAGCCCCACTGAAGCAAGTCCTGCCCCATAAGGGTATCTCCTGCAGAGCAGCTCTTCCATTGTAGACACAGCTGGTCCTCACAGCCAATTGACCTGGAGGTCAATTCCTCCAAGTGATACCAACAGCAATCAAGGCTTAACTACAACAAGACTGTGCACAAAGCCCACAAAGGGGTGCACCATGAGTGTCCACCTCAGGTGACTGGGGAGGATGTCCAAATGCTGATTTAGGCCTGATCCTGCAGGAATCCCTGTGGAATCGGGCCTAAACCAGCAGTCAGACATCCCTCTCTCAATCCGGGACTGCTGTCTCCTAACCACTCACCTGCCTACCTGCCTGATCACCCCTAACCACTCTGCCTGCCTTCCTGATTGCCACTAACAGCTCACCTGCTTGCCTGATTGCCCCTAACTGCTACCGCCTCGGCCCCTGCCACCACGGCTTCATCTGGAAGGATGTCCGGAATGATGTCCTGGAAGGTCTATCGGCTGTCCAGTGTAATTAGCATATTATACTTTTATTATTATAGATCCATCTGAAACCTTACATAGTTATTGCAATATTATTAACTATATTTCCTTAGTTATACTTTACATCCCCCTGACTATTTTTTCCATTTTTTTAAATGAAAACAAAGTTACTTCCACTCCTGCTCTTACTGTATTCCCTACTTGCTCAATGTTGCAGTCAGACAAGTGACTCTTCCCAAACCTTTTCATTCAAGTTATTTATTGAACATTCTATAGTGTTTCTCACATACGGTGTACTCTTCTCGGTGCCTTGGCTTAGTCCATAATTCTCAAAGTAATTGTACTCAAGATATAATATTATTATCCCTGTCTTCCAGATGGGAAGATAAAAACACAGAGTGGTTAAGTAACTTTCTCATCGATAGCATGTGATGATATCAAGATTGAAAGCCAGGCTGCCTGGATCCAGATGATGTGCTTTTGTCTATTAGTATATGCTGCCTACCACTAGGGCAAGTATCTTCCTTCCTATTCCAAATCATACATTCATTGTTGGAGACATTCCATCTTGATATTCTTGATACACTCATCTTAGGAAATATCCCTGTCATTTTACTTTACCAATGCACTCTTAGGGCCCACGATAGGTTTTTAATCACTTGGACTTGATCTAAAGCTGTAGATTCAAATACCCATGTTTGAAACACATACCCCTGTGCCACATCATTTTCTTTGCCCGAATTCACTACATTTATACTTGACCTCACAGCAACTTTCATTTTTTCCTGCCTCCACTTGCTTCTCATTCTAACTTATATCACCTGCTTCTGTGGTCCAATTTTACCCAATCTTTTGTCAGTTTTGGCAAACTTGTCATAATATTTTTTCTACGTCAATCATGTGGATAAATCTTATTCCTACTTTCTCTCTGGGTTTCTATCTGGGTTTCTGCAAACATCAAATTAATTATAGGTCAAGTTTATATTTACATGTGTATCTAAAGGTTACATTCATGGCCTATGGTATAATATATACTCTTTCTTAGTGGATGACTCAAAAGTATAAAAAAAAAAAACTTGGCTTTTTCTATAAACTTAAATGCAGAGCTCTCATATAATTGGAGACTCTAATCTATGGTCAATAAAACAGTAGATGCCTCTCTTAGAAAAAAATCTAATTTCTTCTATAACTGCTGATTATGTTTGAGGTAAAAACTCAAATCCTTGAGACTTTTTGTGAAAATTTAATTTCTATGAAAAATGTTTTTAAGATTTATGTGTTAATGCCCACAAATCTTCCATTAGACTTATACCCATGAATTTTACATTTTTCATGCTATTATTCATAGTCATTTTTACATTTAATTTTCTAATTTTTCTAATTTTACATAGAAATATATAAATACTTATATGTTTATCTTATACCCATAAAATTGCTTAAACTAACTTATTTGATATAATAAATTATAAGTAGACTGTTTCAGACTTTAAACACACAATAATATTATCTACAAATGACAACATTTTCATTTATTTCTTTAGAATCCTTATAGCTTTTCATTTTTCTTGCCTACAAAACATTGTTGAGTAGAAGCAATGTCTTCCTGTGTCATTTATAACTCACACAAAAGCTTTCAACCATTTTCCTTTATACACAATGCTTGCTATAGATGTATAGAATATGTCCATTAGCAGATTAAGGAACTTCCCCTTTTCATAGTTTGCTAAGGTTATTCATCAGAAATAGAAGTTAAATGTTATCAAATTTGTTTTCTGTATTTATTTTCCCCTCATTTTCTCTGTTAATGCTGTTAATGCTGTGTATCACACAATTGATTTATAAATGTTAAACCAACTTCGCATTCCTGAGTTAACTTTCTTTTGCTCATGATATAATATCCTTTTATTATATTGCCAGATTCAGTTTGCTGATATTATTTTAAAATTCTGGTATTTATGTTCATGAGTGAGACTGACCTGATACTTGCTATATGCTGATCTTCTCGGGTTTTGGTACTAAAGTTGAGCTGACGTCATAAAAACATTGGAATGCAGTCACTGTGTTTTATTCTTTTGAAGACTCTATGTATTATTTGGAATTATTTGTCTGTAAGTATTTCATAGAATTTGCCCATAGGACCAGTTGAATATGAAGTTTCTTTTAAGTAAATATGTAAGATGATGATTCAACCTAAATATTGTAAGATGGAAGGAAAGAGAAGAAATCCTTCAATCCATACTCTTCTGGGAGACTCACGAATAGAAAGACTTAGGACAGTCAGGAAAACATGTGAATGATGGACCTTCTGAAGATCAAGCTCAGTCTACTTCGTGCATTAGGAGCCCAATATATACCCTCCCTGGTAGCTTGGCCTATGACTGGTAGAAATCTGTCAATTTCATAACTAAATTTTCTTTATTGTATTAAGAACTAAACTTTGCTATTGTGTAAAAAAAGTGAATTTCCGATTAAAGCAACATTTAGACACCACTGAATATCTACTAGAATAACTAAAATCCAAAAATCTAAAGTCACCAACTGTTGATGGGGATGTCATTTATGGAAGACAGTGTGGCCATTTTTTTTTTTTTTAAGTTAATATAAGATTACACTATTATAGAGAAATCATGATTTCACATGTTTATCCAACTGCTTTGAAAACTTAAGCCCACACAAAAATCTTATGTGGTTGTTTATAGCATTTTTATTCATCATCAACACAAATTGTGATATCTATTACAATTATAAATAGATACAGAAATTAGTGCATTTACATACTGGAATATTATTTAGTGATAAAATCGAATCATGAACAGACACATGAATCGTAAATTAATTTTTCTATGTGAAAGAAGCCAGTCTGAATGGTTATATAGTAGATTATTCAAATAATATAACATTCTGGGAAAGGCTATGCTGTAGAGTAAGTAAAACTTAGTATTTCCAGGGTCTCGAGAAAGACAGAGAGACAGAGAGAGAGAGATGAATCATTGAAGCATAGGAAATTGTTTCAGGGCACTGAAATTATTCCTAAGGTATTCATAATTGTGGAAACATGAGTTTATGAATATGCCAAACTCCACTGAACTTTACAGCAAAAAAAGGAAAAAGCAAACAAACAAAATACACCCTAATGTATTCAAATGTGAAATATCTTTGAGCTATCAAGGGAATACTAGTCTGGTATGCAGACTATGACAGGATAATCTAACTGCATTACAAATGTATAAAACAACCTCATTAATGAGAGCAGAGGAAAATGTTACTAATTTGGGTAACTTTGGAAATGAGAAGAGTTGTAAAACTAAAGGCAACAGAAAATGTATGTAAACACACTACACTGATTTATGATTTATGTCCTCCTGGGATACAGGCTAAGGAAACTGAAACTACTATAATTTATACTGGGGAGTTGTTCAATGGGTATAAAGTTTCAGTTATGTTTGATAGATACGTTCTTGAGATCTAATGTACAATATAGTGTCCATAGTTAACAATTGTATTGTGCCCTATAAAATTTATTAAGAGAATAACTCTCATGAATATGCCAAACCCCATACATGTGAAAATTATACCCCCAAAACAAAAACAAATAAACTCTGGGAGGTACTGAATATGTCTATTACTGGTGTTTGTATATATCCAAACTTGTCAGGTATGTACACATTAATTATATGCCATTATTTCTGCATCAATTGTATCTCAATAAAGCTGTTAAAATAATTAATTATTTAAGAATGCATGGAACAAAGCCAATGCCATCCCATAATAGTCCAGATAAAGCATGTGTGCAACCAGCTATAATGTAAATTTTACACTGTAACTATTAACTATGTATAAGTGCAGTGCAAGTGATCTAACACACTGAAAGTTCATAAAGTAAACATAAACACTCTGGATGAATTAATTAGACAAACAATGGAAGAATAAGTAAAATATAGATAGATAAATGTTTGGGAAAAGAGTGTTATTTAATTATAGGTGAGTGATATTATAGTAGCAATTTGGGCCTCATAAAACAAACAAATTTTATTAAATCATGTGAAAGCACTTGAAATTTCTAAACACCTCAAATTCTAAAATAAATCCATAAACATTAGACATTAGGCATTAAGTTCTAAATCAAGTGAAGAATCTCTTTACAGGAGCATATATTTATCAATAAAATGAAGAAATTAAAAATGATAACGGTTGTGCAGATTAGAAAGAGTGCATATAAGCCTCCTGGTACAGTGCTTTCAAGAGGGTGTTCACAATATTTTAGCAGTTGACATAATCTGATTAGTAATACTCTAGTAAAGTGATTTTATTATAATGTAAGGTGTATATTTGAGGAACTGTTTCAAAATACAACCTTTTTAATGCGTTTTTAGTAACATTAACAAATGAGAGAAAAATAGAAACAGAAGATAGGTTTCTTATCAAAATACTCTCCTCTTTTCATTCAAAAACACCAAAAATATAGAATAGCAGTAAAGGAAATAAAGAATGTTATCTCAGCAGATTGTCCATTAGTTATGTTTTTCTACTAGCCTTCAATGTGGAACATCAGCAAATTTTTAAGTATCCTGAAATAACTGCCAAAGAATCAGTGAAGCTAAAGCTGAAACAGAGCAAAGACATGACAAAGTACCAATTTAAAGCTAAGATTAAAAGTTTAACATATTCCAATGAGCAGTACAAACAATTACATTTTGTTTAGCATAACATCATGGCTTCCAAAGATGATTTGTAAAGTGCAAATGCCAACTACTGTGTCCAGACTAGAACCTCCATTTTCTGATCTATCAGATAATCATAAACTGGTGGTGCTGCTGTTTTATAGCAGAGGATATATCTGCTAATTTGACTATTACTCTCTGCAAAGCAGCTGTGATCACTATCTACTGAGCACAGAAAATACTTCCTCCCAGACTCATATAAAACTTTCATATGGAAAATTTCCAAAAAGGTAAATATGCATATTTCATAACTTACTGAGATATATTTTGCATTATGCTGCTATATTCTGCAACTTAGCAAGAATAAATAACATATCCTGGGACTTTTCTACTCATAAAATGTGCTACAAGAGTCAAGTACAAGGTATACTTTTTTTTATAACCATTATAGTTCTTTTGAGCTAAAGTGGTAACACAGGTTAGAAAAATAATGCATAGCTAATTAGGCACTTTCACGAATGTCATCTCCCTCTCCTCCATATAGCTTATATATTTTAATTTTATAGACTTTTCTTATTCTTAATGAATTTATAAAAATTCCTAGTTTTCAGATGTTCCTATTTAAAATATAGCTCAAGGATATTAAGAAAATTTATGGTTTTAAAAGGAACTAGAGGACATAGTGGCTGGCAGGACTGGAGTAGAGGGAGAGAGTATGAGTGAGTAAGGGAGTGAGATGGGAGTGTGTGGACAAGTGTGGTGTGTGAGTGTGTGTGTGTGTGTGTGTGTGTGTGTGTGTGACTGAGGGATAGTTAGATCTCAAAAGATTCTCCAGGGCTGGTGGGTTAGGCTCTCTTGGACAAAGAGGCCCTGCTACTGCCACAGGCATTCTCCGTGCAAGCGTGGCTCTGGCATGGACAAACAGAGTGGCCTTGGACACCACCACACATCTGTGCAGTGAACTGCATGACAGTGAGACCTGGCAAAGGACCCCAGCCACAGGCTCTGAGACCCCTGCTGTGAGTTGCAGAGTCACACACCACCCCTGCTGTGGGCTCTGGGACCGGGTAGTGAGTCACACACCAATGAGCCCTCACAGGTAACCCTTGCCACGGAAGCCAGGACCCTGAGCACATCCACAGCTGGTTGCAAGATGAGGGATCAGGGGTAAGCCACATAGTTAGACAACCTATGAGGTGACTCCATCCACAACATGGACAATAACATTCAAGACATAACTACATCAGGAGAACCCAAATAACTCAAGGAGGGGGCTTTCCTAGAATACCCAGCTCAGGAGATCTGAAAGACTGCACCACTGGGTCCCACAAAACACCTACTATATAGGATCACCCTCAAAAAAGCTGGGTGGCATAGCGGTTTAATTTAAGACAGAAATAAATACAGAGAGACAGCAAAAATGGGGAGACACAAAAACAATCCCCAAAGGAAAGAAAAGAAAGAATCACCAGAAAAGGAACTAAATGAAATGGAGGCAAGTAATTTGTCAGATAAAGAATTCAAAGTAATGCTTATAAAGGATACTCAAACATCTGACAGAATTACAAGCAACTCAATGATAATTATAAGGAGCTAAATGAGAAATTCACCAACATAGATAAGAATCAAGAGGAAATGAAGAATGACATAGCTGCAATAAAGAACACCCTGGAAGGATTCAACAGTTGACCAGAAGAAGCCGAGTATTGAATTAGCGAGTTAGAGCACAGGGTAGAAGAAAATCACCCAATCAGAGCAGAAATTGGAAAAAAAATTAAAAAGCAGGACAATTTAAGGGAGCTTTGGGACAACATGAAACAAAACAACATTCACTTGATAGAGGTTCCAGAAAAAGAAGAAGCTGAGGAAGGAATAGAAAACCTGTTTGAAGAAATAATGACAGAAAACTTCCCTGACTTGTGGAAGAAAAACGTCACACAAGTCTAGGAAGCATGGGGAGTTCCAAACATGATGAACCCAAAAAGAACAACAACAAGACACATAATAAGTAAAATGGCAAACATTAAAGATAAAGAAAGAATTTTAAAGGCTGCAAGAAAGAGAGAGTTACCTACTAGGGATCTTCCATTAGACTATCAGCTGATTTCTCAACAGAAACACATCAGATCAGAAGGGAGTGGCATGAAGTATACAAAGTAATGAAAAGCAAGGGACTGAATCCAAGACTACTCTATCCAGCAAGGCTATCACTCAAAATTAAAGGTGAAATCAGGAACTTACAGACAAAAAAAGACTAAAGGAGTTTATTACCACCAAACTAGCACTGCAAGAAATTCTAAAGGGACTGTTGTAAAAAATAAAAAAGAAAAAGAAAAGAAAGGGCAGAAGGAACACAGGCATAAAGAATAAGAATGGCAACAAACAAGTACATATCATAACCTTTTCTTTATCCATTCACTTGTTAATGGACATTTCAGTTGTTTGCATACTTTAGCTATTTGTGAATAATGCTGCAATGAAAATGGGAGTACAGACATCTTTTAAGATTTTATTTCCTTGGATATATATGATGCTTTTCATAAATATATAACTTAGAGATGATCTAACATGGTTCTCCTCCATTTTATTCTGCCTCATTTCAGATACACTGGGAAGAGTGCTTTATTTTTTCCCTTATGTGCCTTTGCTCTTTATGGCTCTGACTATAAGTGCTTTTATTTTTTATCTCTGACTAATATATATACTGATCCCACACAAATATTATTTAGTCAAAGCTTTTATCTCTTCTCATCTAGAGATGCTACCTTGATGTTAAAACTATTTTTCCTTTGTTCTTCTTTCAGTACTTTTTACAATGGATTGCACTTCTTCATCATGTTCTTTCTCTTGCCAGAGTGATTGAATATATGCCAAGGACAAAGAGCATGACTTACTCTTCTTTGACTTTTTCTTAATGACTTTCACATTGCTGACACATAATAGTATTCCATAAATATCTATTGAATAATTAAAGATGATGATTTATTTGACTGCCTTGTTATTGTCTAACTACATAGCCATTCTGTAAAGTCTGTAAGAAGAAATGAATAAGAAAAGACACATTCAATATTTTTACTAGCCTTTTAAAGGTATCACAACACTATGTAGTAAATCAACTCACTGAAGAGTTAATACAGTTTTCAAAAGTGAAATTTGGCACTATTCATTAGAAGAATCAGAAAGTAAATGACTTTTGGAAATTCTCTGCCTATGATAGAAGATTATTTCACTTAGAGTATTCTATACAACATTTTTAAATTTTATTGATATTTTTGTTAAACAAATTAAAAATATAATTTGATAGACTAAATAATAAATTTTCAACATATTATAATGAAATATATTGAGGAAACCTGTCAATGATGCTATAGTTATTTCATCAAAATATTAAAATATATACTTCATATATTTTAATATATACTCCATATATAAATATATAAATACTAGAGGCCCAGTGCACAAAAATTTGTGCACTCGGGGGGGAGGGGGCGAGTCCCTCAGCTCGGCCTGTGGCCTCTCGCAGTCTGGGACCCCTTGGGAGATAACGACCTGCTGGCTTAGGCCTGCTCCCGGGTGGCAGAGGGCAGGCCCAATCCCTAAGTGCAGACCCTGGTTGGGCTCAGAGCAGGGCCAATTGGGGAGTTGGGGCGCTGCCCCCTGTCATGCACAGAGCAGGGTAGATCGGGAGGTTGCGATGCCACCCCTAGTCACACTCAGGGTACAGCCGATTGGGGGGTTGGGGCACCGCTCCCTGTCACACTCAAGGCAGGGTCGATAGGGAAGTTGCAACGCCACCCCCTGTCATGCACAGAGCAGGGCCAATCAGGGAGTTGGGGCATTACCCCCTGTCATGCACATAGCAGGGCCCATCAGGGGGGTTAGGGCTCCTTACCCTGTCACGCACAGAGCAGGGCCGATCAGGGGGTTGAGGCACCGCCACTGTCACACTCAGGGCAGAGCCGATGGGGAGGTTATGGCTCTACCCCGTCACACACAGAGCAGGGCCTGTGGGGGGGGGGGGGGTTGGGGCACCATCCTCTATCACCCACAGAGCAGGGCCGATCAGGGGGTTGGGGCACTGCACCCTGTCACACACAGAGCAGGACCTATCAGGGGGTTAGGGCACTGCACCCTGTCACACACAGAGCTGCAGGGCGATCAGGGGGTTGTGGAGCTCCCCCCTATCAGGCACAGAGCAGGGCTGATCAGTGGGTTGGGGTGCCTTCCCCTGTCACGAACAGAGCAGGGCGAATAGGGAGGTTGTGGCCCCACCCCCTGTCACACACAGAGCCACAGGGCGATCAGGGGGTTTGGGCGCTGCCCCCTGTCACGCTGATCCCAGTGCCGGGAGGCATATTACCCTTTTACTATATAGAATAGAGGCCTGGTGCACGGGTAGGGGCAGGCTGGTTTGCCCTGAAGGGTGTCCTGGATTAGGGTGGGGGTCCCCACTAGGGTGCCTGGCCAGTCTGGGTGAGGGGCTGAGGGCCGTTTTCAGGCTGGCAGGTCACTGAAGCTCCCAACCGCTCCTTTTTTTCTTTTTTTTAAAAATTTATTCTGGGCCAGCTTTAGTTCTGAAGCCTCGGCTGCTGAAAGCAGGTTTCTGGCCTTTGTTTACCTTCTGTATTTGATACAATGTTGCGGTCCAGCTGGCTGAAGCCTGGCTGACTAATGCAGGTTTCTGGGGTTTTGTTTAGCTTCTATATTTGCAACATAGTTGCTTAGAGTTGGAGCTGATAGGCCGGCAAGTCAGGCGGGGAACGTTGGAGTCCGCTGTCACTGGAGCAAGCAAGCCTTCCTGTTCACTTCAAGCTGCCTGGCTGCCATCTTGGCTGGCAGTTAATTTGCATATCTCACTGATTAGCCAATGGGAAGGGTAGCAGCTGTACGGCTAATTACCATGTTTCTCTTTTATTAGATAGGATATACTCCATATGTATATAAATCATGACAACTGAGCTTGATTATAAAGGAGTGAAATAATTTAGAAGAGTAAATGGTATATAATAAAATATCTTTGAAAAGAAAAATAAGTTTTATTTAATTATTTCATTTATTTTATTTATTCATTACACATAGTTAAGAATACCTACTACTTGTCACTTGTCCTAAGCATTGGTGATCATGAAAAAAAATCATAAATCAATTTTGTCTTTGTAAATATAAAGCTTTATTAAGAAAATAAACAAACACATTATAAAAATCACTCAAGTGTATTTTTAATAATAAATGTTGATTTTGAATTGTGAAACGCCTACTTTCTTAAAATGAGCATATAACACAGTGGCAAACACTAGAAATAATTTAATAATGTCTTTATTTACATTTTGTAAATCTCAATAAATTGTCTAAAGCCACAAAATGTCCTTGGTGTAAACAGTGTAAACCAAAGCAGTGTTTCGTTGTTGTTGGCGATGGTGATGGTGGTGGTGGTGGTGGTGTTTTTTAACAATTTAATTTTTCTTAGTGTAAAGTATTTTCTAATCAGGTGAAGAAAAACAATGATGCCGCCTACTCTATTGGAGGCTGAAGTTACTCCTAATGTTAGTTCATAACTTACACCAACCCGTATGTTCTTATCATAAATTTAATATTACGTCCACAACACATATTATCTTCCCCAACACATAAAGATTGATATCTTGGGGACCCTGCCATTTATCAGCTCTAACAATCAAGTAATATGAGTAGCAACTTTACATGCCTCTGCCGCTCACCAACATTTATTAATCATGATAGTATAGAGAAGCTCACTGAATATAATTTTCATAAAAATAAATGTATAAGAATAATTGAATGGGACATACAAGCTCCTTGAACACAGGTACATTCACTCATTTGGAATGTATTCAGATCATTTAGCTCATATCCTATATAATAAAAGCCTAGGTGGTGTCACACACGATGTCATCACAAGATGGCTGCCCTCATATCGTCACAAGAGGGCCACCATAGATGGCCACCACTTGATGGCCGCCACAACATGGCCAGCAGAGGAGGGCAGTTGGGGGTGATTGGGCCAGCAGGATAACGGTTGGGGGGCAATCAGTCTGGCAGGCAGAAGTAGTTAGGGGGCAATCAGGGAGGCAGACAGGCAAGTGGTTAGGAGCCAGCAGTCCTGGATTGTGAGAGGGATGTCCAACTGCCAGTTTAGGCCCGATCCCTGTGGGGTCCCAGATTGGAGAGGGTGCAGGCTGGGCTGAGGGACACCCCCCCCCACCCTGTGCACGAATTTCATGCACCGGGCCTCTAGTTTATTTATAACATATATCTAGTTCTGTACTAAATATCAGGCAAGTTTTAGTGGAAAAAAGAATCCTTGCCTTCATTGGAGTTTGTGTCCTAATGGTACAAACCCTGTTAAATACTTCGTAAACAAAGTTACAACTTTTCATCCATATTTTTGTTTTATTTTCAGTTGGAATCAAATATATAAATTAATTTATGCAATCTTTACAATGTTAAACTATAATGGGAAATCCATTATCTACAATCTTGTCTGCCTCTGAATATTTTCTTTAGATAAATTATCTTCTCGCTATTTAAAAAGGCTGCTTAGGTAATTAGAAAAATCATTTAGGCCTTTTAAAATCATCCACTCAATAATCTACCTGTTTTCTCACTGAGGTCTTTCTTTTATTTCTTATTTCAAAACTTCTCTGCTATTCTAAAACTTCCCACCTGACCTATCTTTTACTTCACACAAAGCAGAAGCAATTAGATAAGAACTCCTGTTTTCTTCCACCCAAACAATAACTTACCTTCGTCAACACCTGTATTTTTAGACATCCCTCTGACAATTGAAAAAGCTGACTTAGCTTATTTCTTAGACTAATAGTTCTAATATCCAAGATTCTATTACATTAGGCTTTTCAGTGAAGAAAAGGCTATTTATTATTCATGATCCATGATCTCTCTTTTTTAACCTCTTACTGCCTACTGGATTTTCCTCATTATATTTCTCTCTTCTATACAGACAAACTTTCTAAGGATTATCTAAAGCAAACTTCTTCTTCTTTTTTTTTTGGAATAAGCCTGATATTTATTGAGTTTACTATGTGTCCAGCATTGTACAAAGCACTTGGTATAAATTATTCAATCACCACAACCTCTTGAGATACATGCTATTATTAGTCTAATTACAGACTAGGAATCAAAGGCATAAAGAGAATCAGTAATTTGGCTATGAAAAAACAAATCTCTTCAGTTGAACTGTTTCCTCTAGGTCTGTCAATGAAATTTAGAGGTCTTACAGCATTCTTTCTGCATGTAATGGCTAACTTCTTTTCTTAATCAACTCTTCAAACTACTGCAATTTGGCTTCCACTTGCATACTACACTAAATTTTTTTCTGTAAAAATTACTTCCAGCTCTGCTTTGCTAAAAGTAATGGCAATTCTGGTTTCTTACTTCAAAGTATAATCATGTATAATAGCTGGGAAGGTAATCAGCACCACAAACTCTGGCGGCAGTTCCAGGGCATCTAAAACAAGAGTGGAAAGATCGAAAAATAAATGGAAACTGAACTATTTGAGAGCAACAGACAGAAGTGTGATTTTTTTTTTTTTTGGCTTTTAGTTTTTAACTTATATTTTTTTCTGTATGGCACATTCAAAATAATGAAATACAGGGTTAATACTTTTACAAGGAGTAACTAAAAATAAATTGAATTACACTATAAACTCAGAACTCATTACTTAAAAAAAATCCAATATTTTTTACCCTATTATCACAGTGACTTAACAAAGCCTGTTGTCTGGAATTATTCTTTTCTACCCTAAGTGCCATGAGTTGTAACATGGTCATCAATAATAAAATTATTGTCTGTAGAAAATTTTTCTCTGTAGAGAATTATTTCTTTGTAGGAAATCTGTAGTTTTACTCTCTAAAATCTGTAATTTTAGAGAGTAGCTCAGATTTAATATGTAGGACAGGGAAAATTGACATGAGCTGTGAATGATATTTAAAAAGAAAGAGTTATATAACATGAGTTCTTTAATAGTCACGCTGAGTGATTTGGGCTGATCAATTCCTGTATTCTTACATTGGGGAGGTAAGAATGCCAATCATAATAAAGTAAATACTTCTATAATTAATGGACACGGGAATTGTGAATATTTTCCCTCAGTGTATATTTGTTCATTCATTCTCTTAATATCTTTTGCAGAACAAAAGTTCTACTAAGCAAAATTTATCATACTTTTTTTTTTGTAATTTTGCTTTTGGTGTCATGTCAAAGAACTCTTTGCCATGACCCAGGCCAGAAATATATTCTCCTATATTTTCATCTAGAAGTTGAAAAAAATCTATGATTATGAAAACTTTTATATAATACATTTTACTTTAATTTTTGTATAAGGTGTAAGAATAAGGTCAGGGTTTTTGCATATTTGTCTCATTTTTAAAATTTTTCTTTATTACACTAGCTAACATATTCAGTATGTTGTATCATCATGTTGAGAGTGGACATCATTGTATTTTTCCTGATCTTAGTGGGAAATCATTGTCTTTCATTAATAGAATATTATGATGGTTCCTTTATATTTCTAGTTTCCTAAGAACTTCTATTATGAATTAGAGGCCTTGATGCATGAAATGCATGCACTTGTGGGGGGTGGTCCCTCAGGCCAGCCTGTGCACTCTTACAGTCTGGGACCTCTTGAGGGATGTCTGACTACCGGGGGGTGGGCCTAAGCCAGCAGTCGGACATCAATCTTGCAATCCAGGACCCCTTGCTCCTTATTACCCACCTGCTTGCTGCTCCTTAGCACTGCCACAGAGGTGGGAGAGGCTCCTGCCATTGCCACTACACTCGCCAGCCATGATCCTGGCTTCTGGCTGAGTGGTGCTCTCCCTATGGGAGGTCACTGACTACCAAGGGGCAGCTCCTGTGTTGAATGTCTGCTCCCTGGTTGTCAGTATGGATCATCGTGACCAGTTGCTCTGGTCATTCCACTGTAACAATCTCTTAGGCTTTTATCATATAGACTAGGGATCCAGTGCATGAATTCGTGCACCTTGAAGGGAACTGTGGGCTGCAAGGTTGCAGTGGGTACAGGGGTGGGTCTCAGCCCATCCTCCATGCTGTGACCCCACCTCTCCGGCCTTAGCCCCTGGTCCCCTGTCTGCTGGCAGCCCCACTCCCACCACCGTCGCTCCTACATGCTGACGGCACGAGACCTGCTTGCACCTGCTGACTGTGCGGAGCGCTTAGGGCTTGCACCAGCAGTGGGTTTGAGCGGGGACTCAGCCATTAATGGGTGCAAGCAGCGGCTGTTGCTCCTATCTCCCCTCAGGAGCAGGGGGAGGTGGAGAATCCTTCAGGGGCAATTGGGGCCAGCAGCCACCGCTCACACCTGCTGATGGCGCTGAGCAATTGGGAACAGCTCCAGGCACCAGCTGTGGGTGTGAATGGGGCCAGCACCAGCAGTGGGTGTGAGTGCTGGCAGTGGGTGCGAGCAGTGGCTCTTGCGCTGGGTATGGGTGTGAGTAGGGCTGTCTCCAACCTCAGGATCAAGTGGGGGCAGCGCCTGCAACAGGTGTGAGCGCTGGGCGGGAGCACGGCGTGCTGGAGCAAAGAATTTTCAGTAACCACCAGAGGCGCGCCCCGATGACAGTGACCAGCATCCCGCCTTGATCTGGCGGCCCCGCTCACCTGCTCCACCATCCCTCCTTGGCTGACACCCGCCATGTTCCACGCATGCCCCCTGGTGGTCAGCACACGTCATAGCGACCAGTTGTTCAGTTGTTCTGCCATTTGGTCTATTTGCTTATTAGGGATATATATATATATATATATATATATATATATATATATATCTTAAGTTTTGTTATTTTTTTTTAATAATTTGAGGTCATGCAGCTTTTTTAGGGGGCTGGATTAAAATTATAGATTTCTGAGTATTATTCCTGGCTTGCACTCCCATGTTAAATCGCTCCTGATTGTGGTGCATTACACAATTTATTTAATGTTGGGTATAAATTGTTAATACTTCTATATTCTTGAGGGATATTTATCTATAATTTTCCTTTCTTTCTTCTTTCTGATTTTTTTATTTACTTTTATTATCAAGGCAATTCTGGCCAGATAAAATGAGATAGATAATGTGCCCTGATCTTACATTTTCTGTAAGAGAATCTTGTAAATTTATTCTTAATGATTAATAAACTTTTAATTGAATTAAGCCATTCAAGCCAATGTGACCTAGACAATTTTTCAAAACCAATAAATTATTTATTTAATTACTTTAATACATATGAGTCTAACATTATTTTATACTAGAGGCCCGGTGCATGAAAATTCATGCACTGGAGGGGGTCCCTCAGCCCACCCTGCCCCCTCTCACAGTCCAGGAGCCCTCAGGGGCAGGAGGCCACCTGACAATCAGGAGAAGGCGATGCCCCCATCACACCTCTGCTGCTGCCACTGCTGGCAGCACAAGCCTCAGCCGGCCCTGGTTACCTGAGCCTCGGGCAGCCCTGGGCGGCTGTACAGCCACCATCTGAGGCTTGCCTACACCTCGAGCATTGGTTGGGCAGCTGTGATCCAAGGCTTGCCTGTGCCTTGGGCTGGCCCTGGGTTTCTGGGGGGCTGAGGGGACTCGGGGTCTCTGGAGGCAGGCATGCGGAACATCTGGGCCTGCCTGGGGGCAGACCTGGCCTTGTTGCACGCCTGCTGCCCCAGTGGGGCTGAGGAGACTGGGAGCTGCCATCTTGTGGCTGTGGGCACTGCCATCTTTGAGGGCATGATGGTCAATTAACATATTCCCTCCTTATTGTCTGTGGGTGCCGCCATCTTTGTGATGGCGTGAGGGTCAGTTAGCATATTCCCTCATTATTAGATAGGATTGTGTAAGCTTTGAATGTTTTGATGTTTTGTTTTGTTTTTGTAAATTGGTTCATTACATCTAAGTTACCACATTTCTATTTGGAGTTGTTAGTATTGTCTTTTTAAACTATTTTTGACTTAGAGGCTGTAATTAGACCTTGTCTTTTTTTCCTTATCATGATAATTTCTGTCTTCTCACCTTTTATTTTCTTTCTGAGACTAGATGTTTATGAGTTTTATAGATCTTTTCAAAGATTCAGCTTTTGGGTTCATTGATTTTTCTCTATTGGAGAGGAAAGATTCAATAATTATTGTCTTATCTTTATCATTTCTTTCTGCTTGATTTAGGATTATTTTATTTTTAGTGTCTAGTTTCTTGAATGAAAAGTTTAGGTTGCTATTCTGAAACCCTCCTTCTTTACTAGTGTGAGAATTTAATGTTCTACATTTCTCACTAAGCAGTGCTTTAGCTGCATCCCTCAAATTTTGGTATGTTTCAATTTGCTCAGTACAAAGTAATTTTTAATTTTCCTTGAGACTTTTTTTGTAAACAATGTAATTTAAAGTGATCAGAGATGTCCTTCTATTTTTATGTTATTGATTTATAATTTAACTCTTATTTATTTATTTATTTATTTAGAATTTCTTGTTTTATGGCCTAGAATATGATCATTCTTGGTGAATGTTCTATGTCCACTTGAAAAAAATGTGTACTCTGCTATATTTTAGTGAAGATAATTACATTCAGTAGGTCTTTGATGCTAATTAAGTCTTCTCTGTCTTTTTGAAATTTATATCTACTAGTATTATTTATTACTAAGAGGGGAATGTAGAAGTCATTAGCTATAATTGTGTCTTTCTGTTGCTCTTCAGTTCCATCAGTATTTCAGTTTTGCTTAATTTTAAAGGTCGGATGTTAGACACATACTCATTTTTAACATTTATTTCTTCCAGCTTATTTCATCATTATATTATTATTTTGAGTTTCTCTATAGCCGTGGTAATATGCCTCTAGTTCATTTTTGTGCTGTCTGATACTAACATAGCAAACCCAGATTCCCTTTGATTAATGTTTGTGTGGTATATTATTTTCTATTATTTTACTTTTAACCTACCAATATCATTATATTTAAAGCAGGTTTCATGCAGACAACACATAGGTGGATCCTTTTTAAATCCATTATTACAATATTTCTTATTATCCTATATAATAAAGAGCTAAAATGCTAATTAGACCAGACGGCAGAAAGACCTTCTGGAACAACCTTCCGAAATGACCAGTGGGCAGGACCGTGGGGCTGTGAGGCCACCAGGCCCACTAGGGCCAAAGGCAGCCAGGGCCACGAGGGGCTATGCTTGCATGAATTTCGTGCATTGGGCCTCTAGTCTATATATATAAAAGGCTAATATGCTAAGTGTCAAACAGTCTGACCGTCGCTATGATGTATACTGACCACCAGGGGGCAGATGCTCAACTCAGGAGCTGCCGTGACATGCACTGGCCATTTACAGAGAAACGGTATCATGGACCTGGTGCCCACAAAGCAATACTTGACTTCTCCCAAGTGGGACTTAGGCCCCGCCACCACCCCAGAGCAACAGCCCACCAAATTGCAGCCAACACTGCTGAGACTCCATAGCACAAAATGTGGCCCACAGCCCAGCCCAGCCGGGAAATGGTCCCTGTGGGTGCTGGGTAATGATGTCACATAGCAACACCCGGCTTCCTCTCCCTAGCGATGACTAGCCTCCTTCAAGTTTCTTCAGCCCAGGAACACAACCTGTTTTATTGCCAGGTGCAAATGTTTCACAATTTAACCAAATGTCTGTTAAGTGTTTTTCCATGCCTCATCTCATTTGATTCTCACAGAAGTACTGGAGTAGGTAGATAGGAGATTCGGTGGAATCCTATTTTCTTTTCCTTAGCCAGAAAATGGAGATTTAGAACGCTCAAAAACTTGACCCAACTGAAAAGAAATAAGAAATGGTGGACCTGGAAAATGACTTCAGGTTTTCTCACTGCACAGAACATAGTCAAACACTGCTACAGTTAAATATTTTATCCCTTGTTCTCCTTGAATGATCTACAATAAGAATCTGCTTCGTGTTGATATTTACTGCTGTGTTGCTGACAATTACCTGAAAGAGAAGTTGGGGTGCTTCACTGGGCTGGAAAAAGTTTAGCTACATCAGAAAGCAGGTCTAATTAAGCAACTTTATCTATATACTAGTGACCCAGTCCACGGATCTGTGCACATTGGAAGGAAATTAATTAGGAGGTGGCCAGCAGGGCAGGACTGGGCAAGATGGGCCAGGCACGCCCTGGAGCCAACCTCCCATGGTCCCTCCCAGCCAGCCACCCCTGGGGTGGTGCTATGGCTCAAAGGGCATCTGTGGAGTGAGCGAGGTCCCTCTGACAGGTGGGGTCCCTTGGCCTAGCCTGTGGGGATCAGGCTGAAACCAGCTCTCTGACATCCCCTGAGGGGTCCCGGAGTGCGAGAGGGCATGCTGCAAAGTTGCTGTCGTACAGGGTGTGGAAAACAAATGCAAGTGTGCAATAAACCAGATTTGGGGCACACAGTGCCCCAGCAACAACATAACCCACGGCTGAAGGTGGAATTGTGTGGCCCCACAAGGAATCAAGCTCCCTCCTCTCTGGTTTCCAGGTGTGTCACCTGAGAAGCACTGCTGCCAAGTCACTGCAGCTCTGCAGCTTCTGTGCTGAGTGTCTTCCCCCTAGTGGTCAGTGCGCATCATAGCAACTAGTTGGATGGTCGGACACTTAGCATATTAGCCTTTTATATATCCTATCAATAAAGCAGTAATATGCAAATTAACCGTCACTCCCTCACTCCCTCACTCCATCACAAAGATAGCAGCAGCCACGGAGCTGGAGTGAACAGGAGGCTTAGGTTGCCCCGGCGATGGAGAAAGCCAAGATTCCCACCTGCTCTGGCCGGCCCTGAGCTCCGCTCAAGGCTACAAAGTTTCTTTTTTTTTTTTTTTTAAATATATTTTATTGATTTTTTACACGGAAGAAGGGAGAGGGATAGAGAGTTAGAAACATCGATGAGAGAGAAACATCAATCATCTGCCTCCTGCATGACCCCCACTGGGGACGTGCCGGCAACCAGGGTACATGCCCTTGACCGGAATCAAACCCGGGACCGTTGAGTCCGCAGGCCGACAATCTATCCACTGAGCCAAACCGGTTCGGCACAAAGTTTCAATTATAGAAGACAATTAAATCCCAGATACCTTCTTCCAGCCAGCATGGCCTCTGCTCAAAGAGGGGCTGGGAACCTTGGTTTCCAGAGGCAACCGAGGCTTTCAGCCAGACCAAGGCTACAAAGTTTCAATTATAGAAGTTAAATAAATCCCAGATACCTGCTTCCAGCCCACAGGTGTGGCCAGCCTTAAAACAGCCATCAGCCCCTTACCCAGGCTGGTCAGGCACCCTAGCAGGACCCCCACCCTGATCTGGGACACCCTTCAGGGCAAACAAGCTGGCCCCCATCATTGCACTTGGCCTTTATCCTATATAATAAAAGGGTAATATGCAAATTGACCCTAACAGCAGAAAGACTGGGAATGACTAGTCACTATGACACATACTGACCACCAGGGGGCAGATGCTCAATGCAGGAGCTGCCCCCTGGTGGTCAATGCGCTCTCACAGGGGGAGCTCTGCTCAGCCACAAGCCAGCACAGCAGTGATGGTGGGAGCTTCTTCTGCCTCCTCAGCAACGCTAAGGATGTCTGACTGCAGGTTAGGCCTGGTCCCCACTAGCAAGTGGACATCCCCCGAGGGCTGCCAGAGGGATGTCTGACTGCCAGCTTAGGCCCGATTCCCCTGGGGATCAGGCGTAAGCCAGCAGGTGGACATCCCCCGAGGGGTCCCAGACTGCGAGAGGGCACAGGCCGAGCTGAGGGACCCCTCCCTCCCCAGTGCACAAATTTTTGTGCACCAGGCCTCTAGTATGAATATAAAGCTCTCGCTCGTGCCAATCAGACGTGTGTGTTTTCATCTGTCATTGTCAATCATGAATTTGGTTGATACTTCTAGAGAAATGGCGAATAGTGACATTAAAATATTTCTTCAAATTAATTTCCTTTCAATGTGCACAAATCCATGTACTGGGTCACTAGTATTTAATGTAATTATTGATGTGCTTTTGATTAGCTTTATGTTATGCTTTCATTAGATTTAGATTTTTTTTCTGCTTTTTCCCTCTGTTGTTTTTTTTAAAATATATTTTATTGAATTTTTACAGAGAGGAAGGGAGAGGCAAAGAGAGTTAGAAACATTGATCAGCTGCCTCCTGCACACCCTCTAACTGGGGATGTGCCCGCAAACAAGGTACATGCTCTTGACTGGAATCAAACCTGGGACCCTTCAGTCTGCAGGCCAACTCTCTATCCACTGAGTCAAACCTGTTAGGGCTCCCTCTGTTTTTTTCATTCCTGACTTCTTTTTGGTTATTTGAATATTTCTTAGACATATTTTTAAAAGTTTCAATAAAGCAGGAATAGATGCAATAAAGTCAAGTCAAATAATTGAGAGAAAACAGCACTAAAGAAAAGAAATCTTAGAGGCATATTTGACCCAGATAAAGAAAGTGAAAATAAGGTTTGGCAAAAATATTTGAAATTATGAAAGTCTAGGCAAAGAGAATATGTTTTTCAGAATACCCCAGAATATTAGATTGTGTGTACTTCCCTCAAGGTTGAAAAAGTTAAAATGTCAAAGAATTCCCTACCTTGCTGTAAAAGCTTTATCTGGCCTCCTTCTTTTTCACCGCATCACGCATCCCAAATATCATTTGCAGAAACAAGCTCATTCTCTATTCCACATGCAACCAATTATGTTATTAAAACTACTCGTGACGCCATAGCCAGTTTGGCTCAGTGGATAGAGCATCGGCCTATGGACTGAAGGATCCCAAGTTCCAAGCACAAAGGTTCCAGAGAAGGACCACTACCCCCTGGGAGTTGGAGTGACCATGGAGACTTCCTGGGCTTCCCTCCCTCTCTTCACCGAAGGGCCTTCCAGCTCCTTGGTGACAGCGGTTGCTGCTCCCCCAGCTTCTGGTGCCGCCACCCTCACAGAGTCATCCTCCAAGCTCCCTGGTGATGGTCCCAACACCGAGCAAACTGGCAGACACATTGCATCACCCCAGCATTGGTTGGACCCAGGGACAGTGACAAAGAGGAAGTCTATATCTGAACACCTTCTACTCTGCTTTTTTTGTGTTTTGTTTTTGTTTTTTCAGACACACAGGCTCAGCTTCTCCAGCTCTGTCTGGAGCCTAATTATCTGTTTCATGGGCTCATTAGCACAGTTTGCCATGCCACCCATTCTAGGGACTAGATGGGGAAATACTGGCATTTTTATGCAAATGAAGTCTCAACACACTTAAAAAAATAAAAAAACTCATTCTTCAGTTCCAGGCTCCATCTCTGGCCCCAGTCAGGTTGCATATGGGAGGCAACCAATCGGTGTGTCTCTCTCATATCAATGTTTCTCTCCCTCTCCCACTATCTCTAAAAATCAAAGGAAAAATATCTTCATATGAGAATTAATAATAACAACAACAACAAAATACTCAAGACAACATTCTAAATAAAAAGATTTACCAGTTTTATGAAGAAAGAAAGTGGTGGAAAGTTGAGCTTTCCATATTGCTAAATTTTACCTAGTTCACTCAGTGTTCTTTTCACATGCAAAGTCGCTGTTCTGAATGAAATCTGGTTGTACAGATAACAAACTTAATTTCTAGCAAAACATTTATTATTACAGAATCTAAAATAGTATAAGATAATTAGGATGATTCATGAAACGCTCATTAGAAACATGTTATATCAAATTTTGACTTTAGCCTTATATCCATGCACTCTGGAAAAATAATCATACCATACCTGTTTATGAACCTTCTTTTAACCCTTATATATATAAACATAAAGTCAATCATGTGACCATTTCATAGTATATAATTCAATGGCATTTTGAGGAATGTATGTATGTATACATGCTTATTTATTTTTACCTTTTGGCTAATGCAAATACTTTTCTTATGCACATATATGTGGTAGTCTTGGTTTTATTACTCTTCTCAGTTCTTGTAGATCTATATTGAGTAGTGGAACCACTAAAACATATGTTGATTTTATCTTTACCTTATTAAGCAACCACAAAACTTCTTTCCTTAGTGAACTCATCATTTTATATTTATACCAGGAATGTATGTGCATTGGTTCCTTGAATAGGAAGACAAGGCTATCCTGAAAAATAAAAGAGGCATCAGCCAAACTGAACTAATATCTATTAGTGATAAAATGGTAACATGGATCTTCTGGAAAATAAAGTTAATTATAATCCCTTGCAAACTGGACCCTAGATGGTGAAAAGGGATGCCTGTACACTATGCCACATGCTATATATAATCTGGGTGATTTAGGTGTTTTAATATATGGCGAAAGGCACTAAATAGTCTTATCACTTTGTATTGGAGTGTCAAAAGAATGACTGTCCACAACAAGGAGCCATATGGAAATTTTCTTTCTCTCCCCATAAGGTGAAAGGTAGGTGAAGTTACACTAAAAATATAGATGTATTTCAACTTTTTGATAGTATTCTCTAAATTATCTTCCCAATCATCTCATCTCCATTTTGTGTTGTGAGTGACATAGGTTTGCTACAGCCCTGTATTACCATCTAACTGTGCCACGGGCACTGCTTCTCACACCGCATGGCTGCTCAGCCAACGAGAAGCAGAGTGTAAGTTCTGCCATGATGGCCTTCCTTGGTTGGTACTTTGAGCACTTGTGTTTGTTGAAAATCTAAAACAATCAAGATATTCTTGCTGACATTCCCATAAATGCTTCTCATTACAAATATTTGTATTTTAATGGCAGGGATATTGGTTCATTTTGGCGGATGCCTATTATATTTCCCAGGCTAGACCTAATATTCAAGGAACCAAGAGGTGGATCTTCCAAACTGATATGATACAAACAGGAATTTGATTAGATTAATGTCCCATTTCTGTCAGGGGATTTAGGCACATGTTATGATTAGGATGTGTGGCCATCCTTTTAGACATCTCTTACCCATAAAAAAATGCATATTTATTTCATCAGATATATCTTCCTGAACAGAATTTATCATATCATCCTAGATGCCCTAAACTATTAATGACAAGATAGCAAATTGATTTGACTTGTTAATATGTGAAATGAAAATGCCCGAGTTACTAGCAAAAGTGGGGGATTCTCTTCCCCACTGGGTACCTCTGGAGGTGGAGTGCTTGCAATAGTTGGAGAAAAGGAATTTTGTAAGACTCACATGGAAGAATGAGTGATTTTTATTTGCATGGCATTAGATCCCTGTTTTTCCAAAGTCCCCTTTCCCTTAGTCCAGTCACAGAAGTGTAGCTGGGGTTTCGGTAGAGCTAAAATCAGAGTAGTGTCCAGTTTCCTTTCCATGTGGGAGCCAGGTCCAGCCCAGCGTCAAGCTGGTTGCATTCTGACAGTCTGTTGTGTGTGGGGGTCTGCGTGGCCGTGGGCCACATGAGAGAATGCCAGGAAGCCAAGCATGAGCTTGAGCTAAGCATGCCCAGAGGAGCCAAGAGGAGCCCAGAGGAGCCAAGAGGAGCCAAGAGGAGCCAAGAGGAGCCAAAAGGAGCCAAGAGCCCCAGAGGAGGAGCTTCTTTGTGGGAGTGAAGTCTCCCAAATCTTTGTGTGCTTGCAGTGGCCATGCCCATCTATCCAACAATCTCTGTCCCCAAGTGCGGTTAACAGGCCAGTATCTTCTCTATGTCATCCCCAAGTTTATTGGGCATGTGTCTGTCCTTTTTTTGTCCAGCCCCTTGCCCCCAATGTTTTACAGGGAACATGCCTATAATGTCTAGCCTTCCCTTTGCTCCTTTCCAGCTATGGATAACCAGCTAATTACAATAGTATCATTTGCATAGTTTTCTCATCAAATTCAGAGGTTGTGTTCGGGATGATCTAACTTTAAGTACAGAATTTAGAATGCAGGGGAAACTGTCAATTTGACGAATCTTACAGACCTAGGCAGTCACCAACAAAGAAGGAAATCCAGGTACAACAGGAGATACATTTGAATGCAAACTTTACCTGAAGATTTCATTAAAAACAAAATAAAGAATGATTTTAAATACAAAAAGAAATTGAATAGGCTGACACATAGCATTGCAGATTTTATTTTTGATCAAGTTGATTCCCACCAAGCAACTTTATGTCACATGTTCCAGAGTGAATATACTCCAGCATTTATATTATTTACAACAATGATATTCATTTGAGCAATACAGGGCAGAAAGATAACTACATATTATTTTAAAACAATTACTTAGCCATTTACTAAGTAGTCACTTAAAAACATATCATGTGGGGGTATTAGAGAAGAAAAATACAGAGTTAAAAAAAGGAGCAAATGTGAAATATCTAGAGTAATGGAGTGGCAGCAATGTTGTTAAATGCCTCATTATCCTTTTCTGATATTAGTGCAAATTTTGTAAATTTTGAAGATTAAAATATAATCTTAATTCATTTGCTTTAAAGATGGCATTTGTATTACCACAATATAAATACAGCGTTTTTGTGTGTTTTAGCAGAAATTTTGCACTCTTATAACCAAGATTGCACAGGATGTGTCACAAAATATATATAGCTCCAACTTCCCAGAGATGCTATGCTTACTTCCTTGCTTTAAGGACTATTTCACTTTCAAATGGATTTATTAACAGAAATGAGTACACTCTAAGCAGATGGTTGTCAGAAATCTGCTTACTTCAATAAAATAATTGAGAGTTAACAAACATTTGCAGCTTGGTGTGGCAGAAAGCATCGCTGCATTAAATTGCCATAAGGAATGAAGCGCATAGAACATTTTATGAAGATAACTCATGTTTATGTAGTTTTGATTTCAGTAATATTAAATACATAAAGTGCATGTGCAAATGACTCACCCAAAACTATAAATAATATTCATTAAACAACATCTATAATCTTCAAAGCTTACATAAAATCTGCCGAAGCCCTCTACAAATAGGATCAGCTGCAGCCCAAATGGGGAGAGATTAATTGTAGTTTTTACTCTGAAAAATAATAAGCCAAATGTCTGATATTTATGTTTGGTTTCCTTTAAAACTTTCCCCAAAACCTGCTGTGTCATAAAATAAATAACTTTGATAATATCCCAAATATCTTGCTGCAATAAAAAGTGTCAGATAAAATGCAATGTTAATCTTTCTATACTGTATTAACATTCTGTGTAGCTAGTAGCATGTCATTGCAGCATATGAAGGTAAGACATTACAATGAAGATAAAACAGAGCTACACAAACAACATTTAGTCGGTACAATGTTTAAAGTTAGCAGGTTTTTTTAAGTGCCAAAGAAAACTAAAGAACCAACTAAAAAACCACACAGAGAAATGAGTGCATGACTTTCCTTTATTAAAAGAGAAATATATTGTCCATTCTGTGATTCTGTGATTTATTCTAGAGTTACTTTCCTGAACCTCAATTTAGTCTAGCTCACAAGGATCAGATAGGTAGATAGATAGATAGATAGATAGATAGATAGATAGATAGATAGATAATAGTTACATATAGGTACACACACATTTATTTACATGTTTATTAGTTAGCACTATCAATATAATAATTTAAAATTCTCTCATTAGCCCTAACCAGTTGGCCTACGGACTGAAGGGTCCCCGATTTGATTCCAGTCAAGAGCATGTACCTTGGTTGTGGGCACATCCCCAGTGGGGGGTGTGCAGGAGGCAGCTGATTGATGTTTCTCTCTCATCGATGTTTCTAACTCTCTATCCCTCTCCCTTCCTCTCTGTAAAAAATCAACAAAATATATATTTTTTAAAAATAAAAAAATAAAATTCTCTCATTATACTGAAAGATCTATGGGATTGCTGTATTCACACTTACCTAATTCCTCAAAAATGCCAGGATAAATTGATAAGTCAGTGGAAAACATGGAGGACAATCTTAAAACATAAATATTTGAAACATAATTTATGAAATTTATTTTTCTGTAAGAAAAAATTATAAAAATAAATTATTCTGTTCAAATTAAACTTCAGAATTACTCTGTGTTTTATAATTTATAATGGGAAAGTAGACTAAATCTTTAAAAACAGTATCTGGTAAATAAACTGACCCTGTTAAAAACAGTAGTTTATCTTTTCTGTGTTTTAAATAGCACAAAGAAATGCAGCTCATATAAAAAGGTGAAGTATCTGTTGGTGATTGATTTCAATATTTATTCCAAAATATCAATAAGAAGATTTTGTCTTGAGAAGGTAGACTGGGGACTTTGTCAAAATCAGTCTGGTGTTGTAACTGATTTTTTTTCAGAATGTTAGAAAACATTTTTTTTCAAAGTAATAACTAACACAAAATCCATCTCATCTACCCTCTTGGAATCCATCTTGCATCTTGCATGAGTAAAATGGGTAGAGCAGTGCCCTACCTCTCTGCCAACCACAGTGAAAGCCCTCCTGACCAAGGAAGCTGTGCAGTCAATGGGATGACCGTTACCCAGCACTTGCCTAGAAGGATGATCACAAGGTAAATGTGATTAGAAAAATTATAAATCCATTCTCTGAAAGACAGTTTACAAAATTAAGTAATAAAAATTATATTTTGACTACAAAAAATAACATTTCTTTTCCTCTTTGAGTTAATTGATTGTGTACTGTGATAGAACAGAGACCTACAGAAATAGTTCTTTAATAGCATTTTCTCGGTGCAACTTCACTTGTGTGATATTCAGTGTAATTAACTTATGTTTAAAGCTGTTACAGAGACATTATTTGTAGGCCAATTTCTCTGCAATAAACACTTTTTAAGAATGGCCAATACATTAAATGTTTTTTTTTCTTGTTAATTATTTAAGTTGAATAATTCTCTTTCTTAGCAAACTATATAAGACAAAAATTTTGGGAAGGAGATAAATTTTGTTGAAGGAAATGAAAGCAGAAAGACCTGGATCTCATCAAGTGCCAAAGAGAGAGATGTCTTAAATACAACACTGATTAAAACAGCAGGAGACAGCTGTGAGTGTCTGCCCCCTGGTGGTCAGTGAGCATCATAGCTCCCGGTGGCCTGAGGGAAGCCCGGGTCCCGGGTGCCAGAGGGAAGCTGGTGCTGGCAGCCAGGGGAAGCAAAGCCTAAGTCTTGCTCAAATTTTGTGCCTCAGGCCTCTGGTATATAATAAAAAACTTGTACACAATATCTTAAATGTCAGACAGATATTTCTGCAAGGAAAATATAGCTTGTACCTTATCAGTTTTAGCTATTGATATATATATATATATATATATATATATATATATATATATATATATATATATTTTTTTTTTGGAGTTACAAAATCAAAGTTAAAATGGTGACAATCTTTCTGAAACTATGTTATCAAAATTCAACAAGAAATAATGTTTTCCTTAATGTAAGAAATGTCCATAATTTACAATGAGTATGTGTCCCTCTTGAGTAATTCATAGGAAGAAAATTGAAATATAATACTAATATTTAAAATAATCTCTGATATTACTGTAAATTAGCAATAAAAAATTGTAGTTTTTTGAGATTTAGTTTTACTGAAAATTTTATTTTCTAAATTTTACATTTGAAATGTTTTATTCCATAAAAATTGAACAAATATGATTTTATTTTTTTTTCTTTTTCTTTTTTTTTTTATTGCTTAAAGCATTACAAAGGGTAATACATATGTGTCCTTTTTTTCCCCCCGCCCTTGACAATACCCCGGCTTCCCCTACCCCCCAGTGTCTTATGTCCATTGGTTATGCTCATATGCATGCATACAAGCCCTTCAGTTGATCTCTTAACCCCCTCCCTCCTGCCCCCCAACCCTCCCCGGCCTTCCCGCTGCAGTTTGACAATCTGTGTGAGGCAGCTCTGCCTCTGTATCTATTATTGTTCAAAAGTTTATAATGGTCTCTATTATCCATGAATGAGTGAAATCATGTGGTATTTTTCCTTCATTGACTGGCTTATTTCACTTAGCATAATGCTCTCCAGCTCCATCCATGCCGTTGCAAATGGTAAGAGTACCTTCTTTCTTACAGCAGCATAGTATTCCATCATGTAGATGTACCACAGTTTTCTAATCCATTCATCTACTGATGGGCATTTAGGCTGTTTCCAGATCTTAGCTATGGTGAATTGTGCTGCTATGAACATATAGGTGCATATATCCTTTCTGATTGGTGTTTCTGGTTTCTTGGGATAAATTCCTAGAAGTGGGATCACAGGGTCAAATGGGAGTTCCATTTCCAGTTTTTTGAGGAAACTCCATACTGTCTTCCATAGTGGCTGCACCAGTCTACATTCCCACCAGCAGTGCACAAGTGTTCCTTTTTCTCCACATCCTCTCCAGCACTTGTTGTTTGTTGATTTGTTGATGATGGCCATTCTGACAGGTGTGAGATGGTACCTCATTGTTGTTTTGATTTGCATTTCTCAGATGATTAGTGACTTTGAGCATGTTTTCATATGTCTCTTGGCTTTCTGAATGTCCTCTTTTGAAAGGTGTCTATTTAGATCCTTTGCCCATTTTTTGATTGGATTGTTTATCTTCTTTTTCTTAAGTTGTAAGAGTTCCCTATAAATTTTGGAGATTAGGCCCTTATCAGATATGACGTTGGCAAATATGTTTTCCCACGAGGTGGGTTTTCTTGTTGTTTTGTTGATGGTTTCTTTTGCTGTGCAGAAGCTTTTTATTTTGATGTAGTCCCATTTGAACAAATATGATTTTAAAAGAGAATGTATTATATGTCAAAAGTTAAGTAAATCTTATATAATAAAAGCATCGTATGCAAATTGTCTCCTTGACTGGAAGTGTCAAAAGTTAAGTAAATCTTATATAATAAAAGCATCATAGTGTGCGGGGTGGGGGGGGAGGTTGGGGGCTAATGGGGGGATGAGGACACATTTGTAATACCTTAACTAATTAAAAAAATATATAAAATAAAAAAATTAAAAAGAAGCATCATATGCAAATTGTCCCCTTGACTGGAAGTTCAACCAGGGGTTGGGGCTGGCCGGGGGAAGGGAAGGAGGCCCCAGCTGGGGGCTGGCAGCCACTAGTGACTGTATCAGTATGCTGATACAGCATAAATTATACTGTAGCATTTCTGAATTTCATGCACTTGGCCTCTATTATTTACATAAGAAACATTTGGTTGTGTTCTATATTTAAATAATCCTGTAACTTATTGAAAATATAACTAAGCACAAATTCAGTACTTAGAGTGACATGACTTTTTTTTGAAAATTTTATTTAGTTTAGTTTTGATGCTTGTATGAAAATTATTTTCTTGCCAGAAAAAGTTTGTATTTTTCTTAACAGATAAAACCTTTTTCTGTTAAGTGTAGATATAGGGTTATTCTAATTAAGACTATAAACATAATTTTTTTCAGGAGTCATTTCTCCATCTATGAGGTATAAAAATTCCCCCTAATTACCTGAAAAATATGAAATAAAAAACAAAATGTAATTCTTTCAGTAATACAAATTATTCCAGTTAACAAAAAAATAGCAAAGCTGTTCTATGTAGCTAAAATTCATGTTTTAGAAAATGTGCATTTTATAATTATAACTAGAGGCCAAATGCACAAAATTCATGCAAGGGGCTCAGCCCTTGCAGCTGTGGTTTTAGAAAAGCAAGCTCCTAACCCCATTTCCAGTTTTAGTAGCCATACAGAAATGACCTTTAAAGTATCTGAACATGCCTCCTAGTAAATATAAATACTTGCCCTAATAGTTGTTGCATGAAGTGTGAAAATAAATAACATTATAATGAAGCACAACATATACAACTGTTACTAAGAAAACAAATTATTTTTTTCTTTTCCTTTTGAATGATATATTTTGAAGAGCAAAAGTTATTAAGTGGAATTTGATATTGAATTATCATATTATTTTGTTTTTTATATCTTGCTTTTGGTATCCAATCTAAGAAAATATTTGCCTAATAAATGGCACAATAAATTTTTCCTAAGTCTCTTAGACAAATTTTGACTTTAATTGACAGTACTGTAGGTTTTTAAAATTAATTAATTGATTAATTAATTGATCTCCTTATGATTTAAAGGAGTGAAAGCAGTAAAGTTATCCTACGGTTTTATATGGGTGGGGCTTTTAGCTTTTTTATTCCAATTTTACTGGTAAGGAGAATAATAAGTTAAGAAAGATCAATTTTTCTGGGAGTATAGAGGGGAAATTTAGCTCCGTTCTTAGACTCAATGTGGACAGAATGAATGCATCATTCTTTTTTTATTCCCACATAGTGTCAGTGCTCAGAGCAAAGTACACTTTAAGTAAAAAAAAAACCAAAAAACAAAAAGTGAGTGGAGGAGCGGTGAAAGAACACCACTCTATCAATGTAATCACCAGAGGGAAAAGTTAGGACAGATTATTGACTTTGCTCGTAAGAGCAAATATAGTAATACTGCATATTATTTCAAATAATATAACAGAAGCTGCTTAGTGTTATATTCTGAAAGATGATCCTTTATTTATTCCCCCATTTCCTTTTTTTTAAAACACCCCTACAGTTAGATATATACTCACACCTTTAACTTTCTCCAAGCTCGATATTTATATCCCACATGGTGCTATAGATTTTAGGGTAATGCTGATTGATGTTTCCTTCCTGATTGTTCCCTTAAATATCAATCAGACTTAACAACATATCAGAATTCTTCTCCATTTGTCCATGGTTTCATTTATAAAAAAACAAACAAACAAAACAAAACAAACTTATACTCTATTAGAGGCCCGGTGCACAAAATGTGTGCATGGGTAGGATCCCTAGGCCTGGCCGGCTATCAGGGCCGATCTGTGGGGCGACCAGTGGGGTGATCAGGGTGCCCCTGTTGGCACTCGCCTTGGCTGGCTTGGGGCCCACGGGCTGGGTGCAGCTCCTGTGTTGAGAATCTGCCCCCTGGTGGTCAGTATACATCATAGCAACCAGTCATTTCACTGTTCTCTCGATTTGCATATTAGCCTTTTATTATATAGGAGGAAAATATTTCCAAGGTATGTTTACAAACAAAGCATAAAAGCAACCCTGGCTTTCAGACATAAAAAACATATTTTATATAAATTATTTCCTAGCATTCCCTCTCACTCCCCCAACCCCCAGGAACAGGCATGCTGTATTATGTAACATATATGAACAGACTGTTGCTATTTATTTAACAAAGGCAACTATTTATTGGTTGAAAATGGGAAGCAGTGGTATTCATCTGACAATTTTTCTCTTAAAGCCATTTCCATAATAGCAATGGGACTCAATTATATTTTTATTTTAGTCATTCCTGATAAACAATAAATTTGAAGAAATAAGAAAATATCTGAAATATATTTTTAAAAACTTCAGTCAGAATACAGCTCCTGGTAGGCAGAAAGTAAATATCCTAAACTTCAGTTGAAAGGTATTGCAAAGAACATCCTGCCTGTTAATTTAAGCAATCCCATCAACTGGTCTGTCTTCTGCCAGGTGAAGGAAACCTTAATGAACATCTTTTTGAATAGCAGTTACAAGCTTAGCTGCTCACCATGAAAGACTGATTAAGTAAGGAAGGATATTACCCTTTTATTCAGTCTGTCCTCTCACATACTTTGCCACTGAGATTGAACTAGCTGGTATCTGCAGTGTGAAGATAGCACTGCTCAAAGCATATGTGTTCTGTAAATCCACAGATAGAATCATTTATCCCAGAAGCTCTTTAACCAAAGTCCATGTCAATGATTACATAGTTGTCCCATATACACAGTAAGTATTACAACACATTTAATTCAATAAAGAAAGTGATGAAAATTATTATTGGATAAACTCATATATATATATATATATATATATATATATATATATATATATGAATTATTCTTGTTTGTCAATGCATGTGAATATGATTTCTCATTAGATAAATCAAGATCCCATTATACTTACAAAGAGAAACTCCAATGCCCCTACTAAATTTATTCACATTTTAACACTTAATAGTGTGTAATGTACTCATTTAAAACAATCCAAGTTGTCAAATAAAACAGAATAAAAAAAGATAATAAAATCAGACTATAAATTAATACATATATCATATTTACAGAACAGCATAAATTGATATAATCTCATTTATAGGACACATTCATCATTATCAAACAGGCCTTAATAACATTTATTATTTTTGTTGTTGTTAATCCTCATCCGAGGATGTTTTTCCATTGATTTTTAGGGAGAGTGGCAGAGAGAAGGAAAGACAGAGAGAAACATCTATGTGAGGAAACACATCAACTGGTTGCCTCCTGCACTAGCCCTGACCAGGGCCCAGGCCAGGGAGGAACCTGCAACCAAGGTATGTGCTTTTCACCAGAATTGAACCCATAACCTTTTGGTGGGCAGGCCAATGCTCAATCCACTGAGAAAAACCAGCTAGGGCTCTTCTAGGTTTTAACTAATATTTACTAATATGACAAATAATTAATAAGCACCAACTATGCTTTAGGCATTATTTATGGCATAGTGAATATATCAATTAACAAAATAAGAAGAAATCCAGGTACTCATGAGGCTAGCTCTGTACTAAAGAAATAGAGATAATTTACAAATTAAAGTATTAAACATATAGGAAATTGAATGGCAATAAGTACTAAGGAGAAATAGAGCAAAAAAAGAGGGGTAAACGGGTGTGAAGTGCATTGCATTTTAGATAGAGTAAATAAAGGAGGTCTCTCTTGGAACCTGTGCAAAGGCCCTGAGGTGGCAGCATGCCAAGCCTGTTTGAGAATCTGTCAAACATTTCAGTATATTACCAACTATCACATGTAAGGTTCTCTGACAGTAAAGGCTGAGAGGAAAACCGAGGTACAAAGTATGCATTAGTAATAAACACCCATGAAGTGATGGGAGAAGTAGCATTAAGCAGAGGAAGAAAATGGATGCAAGTCAGTCTGTCAGAGCCCGGACCACATGGTGGGGAACTCTGGAATGTGCAGTTCCCTGTAAGAACATCCCTCATCTCTCTGAAATGTCCAAGTTTTCCTTCCTCAGAGTTGTGGGATGACTCGGAGAGGGTGTGATCCTGAGCAAGAAACACTTCAAAGCTGAGGCAGATCCTGAAGGAACTAAGGGCTGGACTTGCATGCTGATCGCACTATCCTGGCAGCCAGGCAAAGTCCTTCCCTGTTGTGTCACCCCCAGGAATGAATCTGGCACCAGGAGGAGACTAAATGTTTGCTTGGGGATTTTTTTTCTCGCATGGACAATGAGCAATCTGATCCCCAGCCATTGTTACATGACTTGCTTCCCTGTCTGGATTTCATTTCTAATTTTGATGAAACAGAAGCTTTATAACTGGATCTTTATACTATCCTGCATTTTACCACCTCATGGTAAACCTTTGCTGAATTTAATAACATAAAGCCATTCTTCTCCTCACTGTTTTGTTTTGTTAGTGTGTGTGTGTGTATTTTTTAAGCCCTCTGTTATTACTAATCCTAGAGATTGAAACAGTAATAGCTCCAATTCAAGCTAAAGAGGCATTTTTAAATTTTTGATTTTAAAATGAAAGATATTAGAATATCACTTATGTGATATAATTTTTTAGAGCTTGGATTTAAGCACTTGGTTTTACTTTCCCCTTATATGAATATGAGGCAAACAGCTGTTGGGAATTTTAGCATTCTTTGGCAACTTAAAATGCTTGTTTGGAATTTCTATTAGTGAGTCAGTTTGCCTATTGCTTGGTTTCCTTTTTTCCCCCCTGGTATGCAGTTACTACATGTTTTATTCTTGCCCTGGTGGTCTGCTTCCATTTTACCTATATCTGTGATTTCTCTAATGAGAGTAAACTAGAATACATATGGTGCTCATCTGTGCAACTGCCTGAGCCCCACTTTGCATGTGATTATGGCTTTTTATTTTTAAATTATTATTGAAGGAAGACATGTATAATAGTATACAGTTGCCCTTATTTTCAATTAATATAAGCAATAATTGTTTCAATACCTATTGAAAAACCTTGGGAAATTATCTATAAAATAGCAGTACTCTGGCATAAATGTGATAAATATATTTTTCTTGATTAATAACATATACCTTCTTAAAATTAAGAGAGATTAGAAGAATCCATAAATATTTGAGAATTTCCAAATGTCCCCATCTTCTCCCATTAAGAAAGCTTTTTTTTTTCATTCTCAAAGTTCAATTAGAACAAGACACAGTATTTAATACTATATATTCAATGATAACAGGAGTATGATTAAATGAGCAAATGTGTTGGACTTCAGTGGGACCAATTTTCCCTTAGTTTTGATCAACTCTAGAATACCTATTTGCTTTTTGTTGCATAAGAAGTTAGCATATCCTTTGAAATACATTAAATTCTACATATCATTTGCAAATAATTTCTGACACTTATATCTGCTAGATCTTCCTTAGTATGTCTTATTTGGGTCACTATAATTAACATCTAGCCAATCAGTTAGTCTGAAAGTTATTTCCTTAAATGAATGTATTCAATTGTTACAGAATGTACCAGATGGTTGAAAAATACACAGGGAGTACTCAGAGATACCGGAAAAACCCATTTATTTCCAGATGTATTAGTACCGTGACTCAGGGGAGCCTGTTTCCAAGTCCTGAGCAAGCCAATATGGAGGAAGCTTCCTCTTTGTCCCCCAAATAAGGATCAGACTTCCAGACCTTTCTCGGGCTTTGTGAAAAGCCCCGTGTGTTGGAATGGGGGACGTGAGACCACACCTAAAGGCCTGGCCTGGCACCAGTCCTGATAACCCCCTCCAGGGGTTGTGTACAGTTCATGGTATATGGCCTCTGTAAAATGTATTTAGGTAAATAGGTCTTGCAAGACCAGATAATTAAGGAAGGGGCAGTGACTTGATTATAGGCTAACAAGAATGTGCATTAGGGATATATATGAGTAGCTAGGTACAGAGTGAGGGTGCTAGCCACCCCATGCTGCCGTCCCCCCCCCAACAAAAAAGAAAAAAAAAGAAAGAGAAAAAGTCTTATTTTCCTCATCACCATGAATTACAAATATTGAGAACATTTCCAATTGTTTTTATAAATGCCAATAAACTTGTGTTTCTCCAAGGTTGATATCTTGAATCAGATCACCCTTTCAAATACTGTCTGCTGGGAAAAGCCTACTCATTCATACATACTAAACACTCACATTTGCACAGTTCTGTCTTCCTCCCCCCTGTTATAATCCCTGTTTATATATATATATATATATATATACATATATATATATATATATATATAGCATTAAATTGTATTATAACTTTTTTTCCATACTAGATAATTTATCTTCTTGAGAACAAAGGATCATGCCTTATTCATGTTTTGATACTCATGGTTTAATTCAGTGCTGGAAACACAGTAACACTAAAGTATGTATTTCTCATATTGTAAAACTGAATATTGTGAAATGAATTATATACAACCTCCCTCCTCACATTACTAAGATTTTGAAATGTCTATAAGAAATTACCTGCAAATTTCACTGGTACTTTTTATGCTAACGAACCAGCTGTGGTCTCCAGGAGATACAAATGTGCAGCTATAAGCATAAATGAAACATGGGGTGGCTGCAGGAAAAAGAAAGATCTGAACGGAAATAAAGCAGAGATACTTGACTTTAAAAATGCATGTTGGGGAAAAATATTTCTTGAAGAAAGGAATGATAATGGTTTGTTTAGAATTGATCAATAGAAGACATATTCTATGAGATCAAATGACTGGTGAATTATTCATCTTAGAATTATTTAATGTAATAACTCATTACATTTTTAGCATTGTTCAGTATTATGTCATGTGATGTATGAACTACATGCCACCAATAGCAAATATGCTTACTTTTTATAAGAAAATAGAAGATAGCAAACTCCCAAAATAGAACTCCTAAACCTACTAGTATTAATGAACATTCTATCACCCTCCCTGTTATAAAAGAGTTAGACTTTATATTCAAAGCCAACATTACCAAAAAAAGCAGCATCTTTCTGCATTGACAGAAATATGTGCTTATTCATATTTGTATTACCACACATGCATTTCCTCTAATTTTTCTGATACACAAATATTTACATACTACCTGCTATGTAATATGTACTCTTCCAGAGGAGAGAGTGAATGTGGTTGAAGAGAGAGAGAAACAAAGTCCCTATTTTTATAACACACATTTAAGCTAAAGGAACAGATAAAAAATGAACATACTTTTAAACACACACACTATGCTGGGTATTAATCTAGGGTGATGTTAGGATTGTGTGTGCATAGAAAGCCTCATACACCCATTTAGGTGGATATAAGAATATTGCTATAATTGAGAGCAATAAGGAAATACATCAGTAAATATAAGGAGTATGTTTTTTTCAGGGTAGGTTTTGTTTGAATACAGAGAACACTAAATATGCATGCTTATGTTCGGTAGAGAGGAAAGAGACATTGGAGTGGAAAAAAAGAAATGATAACATCAAAATTCTTGGTAGTCAATGAGGAATTCAGATACAAAGTATAATAGAAATAATGCTACTTGTTGATACAAATATTCTTCTAAGATATTCTTTATTGTTAACGAATCTAAATATTCATTACTTGTATATCAGCTAAAACAATTTTTCACATTTTAAATGATTCCACTGATTAGGTCCAATTCTGTATTTGTAAGGATTAATATAATATCACCCTGAATTTTACAAAGACCTCATGAAGGTGTAAAAGAACAAATGAATAAATGTGATGCCAACACATATAATTGATCACTGACTCTATATACATTATTGTCCTTTCTCCCTTATTGGGACATTTCCATCCTCTACTTACCTTCATCACCATTAAATCTTAAAATTCACCTCAGTATCCAGTAGTGTTTTTATTAGTGTTTTGTAAATAGAAAAATACCTCTTAAAGTGAAAAGTAACCCTCTCAATTTTATTTAAAGAACTAGTTTAATGTTACAAATTATTTCTGTTTTGTGGATTAAAACATTAGTCTTTAATGTAAACATCTTTAATTACAATCTTTAAAATGGAATTATGTACAGTCTTACAAAATCTTAAACTTAAAAATTTAGCAAAATTTGAAATGTGTACCATATTAGTAAAAATAAGTAAATGCTCATAATATATTAGTAGAAAAAAACACACATGAAAAACAGAGTCATGCAAAACCTAAATATTTTAAGTAAAAAAATCAGTAATTATATTCATATTTTTAAATGTTTTTTTCATAATGTTTAATTAGTTTAGAAGGAACAGAGCACAGAGCTCCTAGTAATATTACTATACTAACACTTTACAGAAATTTATACTGACCAACAATTCAAAAACAGACAAAATACACTGAAAACCAAATATGAAAATAAAATTTATGGTAAACAAATATAAAAAATTGTCTTGGCTTTCAATGGTACTGGGTGACTACAACTTACAAAAACTACTACAGTGCTTGTCAAAGAAATACAAATGGAATTTGAAGTTGCATAAAGTCATGTAAGAAAAATCGTTTTCAAAGAATTACACTTAGAAATGTATATATGAACATTTAAAATCTTTTCAGTATTCTATTAAATGTCATAGATCATTTCACTGTTGAATATCAATAATGCAGTGTGACTGAGATATATCAACCGCTGAAATAACCACAGTGCGATGCAGTTTTTCAAATAGTGCAGGCACATTCACACATTGCAGTCACACACACACCTTCAACACATCAAAGTTCATAAACACTATTTCACACTCCCCTTCAAACACTCTGTAAGGTGTCGATCCATACATAGACACTAAACAGAAGAATGCTGATGCCTCAGTGTCCTTTATGGAATAGGGGAAATGAATGTATTGATTGAGTGATTTGAAGAAGATATACAATAGCAATCTTATCTACAACCCAGAGGTGCCAAGGTTTTCCATAAATTTTCAGATAATAATTCGGTATTTTAAAATGTAAATGGTGGTGCTTTTTCTAGGGCAGGGTTGTATGTCACTTTGAGTGCAGGTTTTGGACAAGATGTTCTCTGTTTCAAAGAGAAATAGCCCTTTCCCATTTTGAATTTGATCTCCAGGCAGGTGAATAAAAATTTCTTAAAATATCTTTTTATTGATTTTTACAGAGAGAGAAACATCGATGAGAGGATGAGAGAGAAACATCAATCGGCTCCCTCCTGCATAACCCCTACCTGAAATTGAACCTGTGACCTCTTGGTGCATGGGTCAGCAATCAACCACTGAGCCACACTGGCCAGTTATGAATAAAGATTTTTAAAAATATATATTTTATTGTTTTTTTACAGAGAGGAAGGGAGAGGGATAGAGAGTTAGAAACATCGATGAGAGAGAAACATCGATCAGCTGCCTCCTGCACAGCCCCTACTGGGGATGTGCCCGCAACCAAGGTACATGCCCTTGACTGGAATCGAACCTGGGATTCTTCAGTCCACAGGCTGATGCTCTAGCCACTGAGCCAAACTGGTCAGGGCTGAATAAAGATTTTGAAATCAATCTATCTGAGTTTATGTGACCTAAATCCAAGTAGTCACCTGACATTATTAGGATATTGTCTCATAGACCTGAAAGATCAGGTCTCTCCAATGGGGTCAGTGTGGGGTGCTGGCAGTGGGTGCGAGTGGTGGCTCTGGAGCTGGCAGCGGGTGCAAGCAGGGGCGATGCTGGCAACAGGTACAAGAGCCGGGCGGACTGTGGAGCACAGGAGAAAAGAATTTTCAGTAACTACCAGAGGCTCACCCCAATGACAGCGACTGGAGCCCCGCCTTGTTTTGGTGCCCCCACTCACCTGCTCCAATATCTCACCACGGCCAATGCCTGCTATGTTTCGTGCTCTGCTGCCTGCTGCCGATGGCCGCCATGTTCTGTGCATGCCCCCTGGTGGTCAGTGGACATCATGGCGACTGGTTGTTTGGTTGTATGGTTGTCCTGCTTTTTGGTCTATTTGCATATCAGCCTTTTATTATATAGGATTTTGAAACTGTTGCCAACTTTTAGGTGTGTAAGGAACTATAAATTAATATGCAACATTTTCAATATTAACCAAAAATGAATAATTACTACAACATAGTTCTGGTTATTTTTATCAATATTAAGTCCTTTGATTTAATATTACACCAGGTTTATGAGTTTGACATAATTATTCATCAATATTAATGGGTTTCTCTTTCAATTCCTACCTAATATGTTGTGGAGCTAACATAAAAATGAAATTATTTTATTTCAAAATTAGGCTCAAGATAAAATTAGTAAATGTTTAAAAGCTTGATGCGATGTCTTAAGATACTGGAAAATGATTAATTTTCCCGAATATGGTATAGATGTGACCTGACTGCTTGCCTCTGGGGGAGACTATTCACACGCCTTTAGTAAGTTGAAGAAGATATCTAGGTGAATTTTACTGAGAATAAAAAGGTACCTCACTCTTGAGAAAACACTGACATTTGTATTGTCATGGTAACAAATCACCATCAGAACTAGTTTAAATCTTTCCTGAACAATCAGTGACAACTAACTAGTAAACACAGAGCGAAAGCCAACCAATCAGTGGCAGAATGAACCCCTTTGGAAAATTAGCCAATTGGCAGGAGACACATGCCAGCGAAGCAGTTTCTTAGGCTGACATCAACTCACTCCTCCCCCTGGCTTTGTAACTAAGAATGTGCAAAAGGAATGTGCTCCAAAAATTCAATAGAAGATCTGGAGTTTGCTTTGCTTAATTAAACCACATGTGCCCAGGCTAACTCTCACTTACATGACAAGTGAAGGATATATTTAAACTCTTATTTTAAATGTTAAGTAATGGTTTCATCTCAATAGTACTAACATCCACATCCCATATAGGGTGAAGGTTATGCCCAGGTAAGCCATAGTGGGGGTGAGGGGTGGGGAGGCAGGAGACAAATGTGTGTAGAGTCCAGATCCTGTAGGAAAGGTAACAGAATGGGGAACTCAATTTGGAATGTACAGGTAAATCGCAGCACAGATGACCGACCTCAACCAGACCAGGAACTAGGAAGCAGTGAAATTTAATTATCTTTGATGCAAAACACACAAAGTGACATCCTAGTGGTTAAATGTCTAACTGCAGAGTCAAAAAAGAATGAAGGAGCCACTCCTCTGCTTGCAATTAATATAATCCTGCATAGATCATCTATGCTTGTGAGGATGCTTCTTTGGCCTTGGTATCTTGAACTATAAAATGAGAATAATAGCAACTTTTTCAAAGGGAAGTTAATCACAATTGTTGGAATTACTAAACTCTTCTCCCCCCCAAAAAAGCACTATTCCCCAGATTTTTATTTGTCAAAGTGAGCACAAGGCATGGGCATTCAACGTTGGGATTCTAAAATAGAAGCAGTGTTGAGGCCACTGAATTAGAAAGATTCAAGTGTTTATGCCTGGAAGTTACTAGAAGTGTTTCTTTTTATCATAAATGCTCACTACATACTATTTTTGTGATTACTATTGAAGCATTAATAGTACTATTAGATATCGTCACAGTAGAGGATGTGATGGGATATTAGTAGGGTTAGCTATGGAAGTTTCTGGTGCTTGATTGCCTTAAACACTGTGCCTACCCTTATTGTATGGGTGGATTTCTCTATCTGAACATTGAAACCATAATATACCTAAAATTGTATTATCCTTATTTGAACCTACTAGTAAATATTTTGAGACAAATAGAACATATGAGAATCTACCTTTCATTCTAATAACAGACAAATATAGATAAACCTCTAGAAATATAAATAGATGAATAAAATCACAATGAAAAGAGATTATGACTGAAATAATGTCTATTATAATAATGGAATGTCTATAATAGTAGTGTCTAATGATAAAAAATGAATGCCTGCTAATAAATAGAGGCATTGAAAAAATAGAAAATATCTAATTTTAATTTTCAACAAGAGTGCATCTAAAAATTAGAACAAAAATATTCTAAGGTGACTATTATTAAGTTAAAAATTGCTATAGAAGTGAATAATAATAAATATATTCTTGAAAAAGCAGGCAATATAATAGAAATTAAAGTAATTCTCCCATAATTCAGAGTAACGGAAAAATAAAAATGGAAGTGTTAGAAAACACAGATATCCTATCTAATAAAAGAGAAACATGGTAATTAGCCATATGGCCGCTACCCTTCCCATTGGCTAGTCAGGGCGATATGCAAATTAACTGCCAGACAAGATGGCGGCCGGCAGCCAGGCAGCTGGAAGCAAACATGAGGCTTGCTTGCTTCAGTGACGGAGGAAGCCAACATTCCCTGCCTGCCTTGCCGGCCTCTGAGTTTGCAGTTTGAAACATTGTTACAAATATAGAAGCTAAACAAAACCCCAGAAACCTGCTTTCAGCAGCCGAGGCCTCAGAGCTAAAGCTGGCCCAGAATAAAAAAAAAAAAAAAGAAAAAAAGGAGCGGTTGGGAGCTTCAGCATGAAAATGGCCATCAGCCCCTCAGCCAGACTGGCCTGGCACCCCACGGGGGACCCCCACCCTGATCCAGGACACCCTTCAGGGCAAACCAGCCAGCCCTCACCTCTGCACCAGGCCTCTATTCTATATAGTAAAAGAGTAATATGTCTCCCGGCACCGGGATCAGCGTGACAGGGGGCAGCGCCCAAACCCCCTGATCACCCTGCGGCTCTGTGTGTGACAGGGGGCAGGGCCACAACCTCCCTATCTGCCCTGCTCTGTTTGTGACAGGGGAAGGCACCCCAACCCCCTGATCAGCCCTGCTCTGTGCCTGATAGGGGGGAGCTCTGCAACCCCCTGATCGCCCTGCGGCTCTGTGTGTGACAGGGTACAGCACCCTAACCCCCTGATCGGCCCTGCTCTGTGGGTGATAGAGGGCAGCACCCCAACACCCCCTCCACGGGCCTTGCTCTGTGTGTGACAGGGGGTGGCGCCACAACTTCCCTATCGGCCCTACTCTGTGAGTGACATGGGGGAGCTCCTCAACCCCCTGATGGGCCCTGCTCTGTACATGACAGGGGGGAGCTCCCCAACCCCCTGATGGGCCCTGCTCTGTGCGTGACAAGGGGGAGCTCCTCAACCCCCTGATCGGCCCTGCTCTGTGTGTTACAGGGTACGGAGCCCCAACCCCCTGATCTGCCCTGCTCTGTGTGTGATGGGGCGGTGCCCCAACTCCCCTATCAGCCCTACTCTGTGAGTGACAGGGGTAGCTCCTCAACCCCCTGATCGGCCCTGCTCTGTGTGTTACAGGGTAGGGAGCCCCAACCCCCTGATCGGCCCTGCTCTGTGCGTGACAGGGGGTGGCGCCACAACTTCCCTATCGATCCTGCCTTGAGTGTGACAGGGGGCGGTGCCCCAACCCCCCAATCGGCTGTACCCTGAGCATGACTGAGGGTGGCATCGCAACCTCCCAATCCGCCCTGCTCTGTGCATGACAGGGGGCAGCACCCCAACTCCCCAATCGGCCCTGCTCTGAGCCCGACCAGGGGCTGCACCTAGGGATTGGGCCTGCCCTCTGCCACCTGGGAGCAGGCCTAAGTCAGCAGGTCATTTTCTCCTGAGGGGTCCCAGACTGCAAGAGGGCACAGGATGGACTGAGGGACCCCCTCTCCCCCCCGAGTGCACAAATTTTTGTGCACCGCGCCTCTAGTAATTATATAATTATGCATAAGGTACACCATTTTTTTCATTAGTTTGATATATATATGATTTTGTTGATTTAATAGTGCCCCATACATTTGTTAGCAAAACTTAGACCACATATATTGCAAGTATCTTTTCTATTGCTTTTATTCTTTTCATAAAGTTAATGTGGATTTATTTTACACAAACATGTCTCAAGTTTAATGTTGCCATATTATTATTTTTTATTTTCATATCTTATTTCCTCTTATTTCCATTTTTGCATTAAAAGAAAAACTAAATTTAACTTTCATTAAAAAATCCTCAGTGTTTTATTCTAAAAATTTCTTTTCTTATATTCAGAATTTTAATTCATCTATAATTATATTCTGTGTATGATTTGAGATTAAAACTCAACTTGCCTTTACTAGTCCCAAATACTTACTGTTTAACTCCGTATAATTTATTACTATTTCAGACTTGTCTCACTAACTCTGTGCTTTCACTATGTTAGAGACTTTAGTATGGTGATTACCAGAGTGAAAGGCAGTGGAGGAAGGAAGGAGGTAAAGAGGATAAAAGGTGATGGAAGGAGACTTGACTTGGGGTGGTGAACACACAGTACAATATACAGATGATGAACTATAGAATTGTACACCTGAAACATGTATAATCTTATTAACTAATGTCACCCTAATAAATTCAATAAAAATTTTAAAAAGACATATATGTTAAATCAAAATAAATTAATTTGGGTGATGTACTACTGAATCGCTAACTTATCTCTAAACTACCATTTTAATATTTTTGGAGTTCTGGGATTTCATCCCAGGTACTATTCTGAAACCATTAGTCTTTCAAAATTTTCTACTTCTTTACAATATATTTACACACACTCACACACAACCATAGAGACACATATACATTTTTGTTTATAACATTATTAAATATTTGGTATTGATCACTGTTTTTTTTAAGGTACTCAAAAATAAATCTCTATACATTATTAACCTTGGCTCAGAAATAAAATAAAATAAAATAGATAGTAGCACAGAAAAATCAAAATAGTGATAGTAATCAAGATAAATGTTTGCTTTTTTAGGATGGAAAGTCAGTTCTAGACTTCAGCATACCTGTACTGTCACTAGACATGATCATACTCATGGGATTTTCTAATTTTCCGCTACACATCTTGGTGGCCCTCATATTTGTAATTTAAAAAATTAAGTCAGCATATCAAAATTCAAGATTAAGTCAGCATATCAAAATTCAAAACAAGAAGTCATAAAAATAAACAAAGTACATAAGGGCACATAGCAATACAATGAGCCCTTTTAAATGCTTTACTAGAAATCCCACCCAGCATATTAGAATTATGTTGGGCAGATGTACATTATAACACCTTTCTTAGCTATAAGGTGGATGGTCAATGCTAGATTATTGTTGGACACTATACTTCTCCAAAAGAACATATGGTTAAGAGGAAAATAGAAGATTAGTTTCTGTTAATAAAGTTTGTTTTTGTGACTGATAGAATACTCAGCTCACCTGTGTTTAAAATTGTTAAAGGGTAATCTTAAATGCAGAATAAAAATTATATTTTGATATTTTAGCATGGAACTAAATTTTTATGTTCATCCCACAAATGGGAAAGGACCAAATTGAAAAAAAAATAGAGTAGTTTATTTACTAAAATAATATAAACAAAATGGCATTTTTTTTTTTTTACTTTAAGAAAAGTTTCAAACATATGCACATAAAGAAAGAAAAGCTATAGCAATGAAAGACAAGGACTTTGAAGTTTTTAAACACCACTTGACATATTTAAAGGTTGGCACTTTTATTTTTAAGTCACTAAGTTAAACATAAATGATAAAAATAACAGTTCAAATTTATTAGAAATAATGATTTCTCTATATTCTTAGAAATACCCTTCCCCCCTCCCCATTCTGTTAGGTAAAACTATCACTTTCATTAAGACTAGACACCTGTGTAATTTATTAAAGGAATTTACAGTGACAAATGCCATTTATCAAGTTATTGTGGCTTTGAAAATATGTTGAAATATGTAAAGAGTAACATATTTTGATATTGTTGACAGCAGCTTCATTTTATACATGTTTCAATTGAATGCTCACAAAACATCATGCCATATTTATCTGAAGTGAAAAGATGAGACCAGCTGGCAAGTAATGAGATTGTAATTATGACATGATAAATTGTTAATCACTTAAACAGAAATATTTTTGACAATAGCATACATAAATATGGCTTAATACAAAGTATAACGTTTTTAAAAACGTATGATCCAAAATGAAAATACAATCCAAAAAATCATATATACAAATATATTTGTGGTAATGAATGAGAGAAAATTAAAATATATACTTGTGTTTGATTAGTTGCTTGTGGGGAGACCAAAAAGTATGACAACATATATCAAAAGTTATAGATGGGAAAAGTTTTTCAATGTACTAAGCAAAAAGTATTTTCAAATTATAATTCAATGACCTCAATCAAGTATTAAGAACAATAAAGATGAATTCAGACTTGAATAGATTACCAAAACTTACTTTCCAGTCAAGTTTAAACATTTTCTTAGATAGTTTGGGGAACATTATACTAGTAAATATACATGCTCACATAATTGCATTTATAGACTATGTTTACATTTGTATATTGACTTTATTTTAATAATTATATTAGTTTCTTATTTATTCACTTTCAAGTTTCATGAATATATTTTCATAAATGAATGCACATATGCACACTATAGACACTAGTAAATTATTTGTATACTCCTCACTTCATAAATAGCTTATAAATTTACCTACATATTCCATTATACTATTAAAATAATATTGGGAGTAAAATGTTGCATATTATATTTTCATAATTCATTTTAAAAATACATAAACTGGTTATTTAGATCAAAGTCAACTTAACCATGAATGTATTTACTTAATTAATTTATCATATTAGGTTCATGATATAATTGATTTTCTTGCAGTTCCTTCTTTAAAATATTAGTTCCTATGCAATAGCAACCAAAAGAATAGAATAACTAGAGATAAACTTAACAAAGGATGAGAAAGACATATATATTTAAGAGAAACATTTATCAATTTTTAATATATATTTTGTTTAATTTCCTTACAAGTTTGCTATGTTTGAATTATTTTTGTTTCATATAAATTAAGGTCTACTTAGAAAATGTTTTAAATTATTCTTTTATTCATCATTATATTTGATACTTTGTTAATTATAGTATAAAAATAATACAATGAGCAATTTCTAAAATGTGATTTTGTTTAATGTCATATAATTTGTATTATGATGGGAGAGAGAGTTAACCTTTATAAATTCACATTTACTTAGGCTTCTCATGCAAGGACCAGGTTATTCCCTTAACTATAAAAAATCCTAAGTACCTCAACAAAATAAAGGCCATATATGAGAAACCCTTAGCTAATATCATGCTCAATGGTGAAAAACTGAAAGCATTTTCTCTAAAATCAGAAACAAGACAAGGATGGCCATTCTCACCACTCTTATTCAACATAGTTCTGGGAGTTCTAGCCAGAGTAATCAGGCAAGACAAATATATAAAAGGCATTCAAATTGGGAATACAAAACCTAAAAGTGTCACTTTTTGCAGATGACATAATTCTGTATATAGCAAACCTTAAAGACTCTAGCACACTATGGAGGAATTATTATTTCAAAGTACTTATGACACAACATTAATTGTTCAAATATAATTATAGCCATCAATGATAAATAGATTAGTGGGTAATTAATTATTTATTAAATCATTTAAAATTGTTTTTTATTAATTCATTTAAAAGAAATCCCTAAAAATATATATGTTTAAATAAAGGATGAAAATGCTGTGTGTGCATGCAAGCACATGGGCACAGATACAAAAATTAGATAGATAGATACACCTATCTTTCAACATTTAACTGATCACATATTTGCTCTAATAGCCTCATTATTTTTATATTTATTTGCAAAATAAAATTTGGCCAATTGAATGTCTTTACTAGTAGCTAAAATAGATTTCACATAGCTAATAATTCTAGTATTGTCAAAAGCAAATGAGAATTTTAAGTTCAATAAATCAGTCATTAATGTCCTCGTCTCCATAAAAACCATAATTAAGTGATAAACTTTAATTATTCATGACTATGAATAAATATTTAATGAAAAAGGCCCTCTGGACTTTGTTCTAACTGCTAATGCAAAATAATTCCCATTAGCTATTTGATTACAAGGAAAATCAAGAATGAAATTCAAATTATATTTAACATTAATTTACAATAAAATGCTTATATAAAGAGAACTTATAAAATGAAAATAAATTATTTTCAATTATACTAAATTAATTACTGGTATTGTTCGTGTACTACATTATAGAAATATAATTGCCTTACAATCATGATACTCAGTTGCAAATTCTTTTAAAGCTGTAATTTAAAAAAATAGAAAAAAACATTGAGATTAGAAAATTTCCCATGCTATTACCTGTTTAATAATCATCTGTTATTTTAATTACCATGTGTTTGTTGCTAAACTCCATAATACAAATATTATTATTTTAAAACCATTAGGGTACTACAGAAAGAAAATTTATTTGTTATCTAATAAATTAAGAAATATCATGAACATCTTTTGACTGGTAAATCTGACATTAGACCTATAATATTATTCTTATCCAAGTTTAACATCTAAATACACATTGGTTTTTGTTAAAGGGGTTATCTTTGTTATTATTGTCTTTACAATCCGTTTTCTCCATAATGGTTTCTGTTAACATCTTACCAATATCAAGGAAGTAACACCTTAAGGAATTAACTACAATACAAATAATATAAGAAAATGAGTGCTTAATCACTTAGAATAAATTTCATATACATCAACACAACAGAGTAATTCAGATTACATTAGTTTTAAAGGTCATACAACATTGAGTGTTTCAATATTAGAATAGATCTAGCATTACAACTTCTTTTTATGAATCTTTATCAGTTTAATAAAATACAAAAAAATGACTGTAAAAATATATTTTTTTCAAATATGTGCACTATGTTTGGCTAATTTATAAATATATATAATAAATTAATACAGTTTAATTACTTAGTTGCTTTCATGTTTCTATAATGGTTCATATTATTTACTGATATTTCTTGCACTTTTGCATTTAAAAAAAGCAGCATAGGTCCTTGCTATGCATCACTTTGAATTTTTATTGCCACTCTCTTCTGGCTTGCAATGATTCTGTAGAAATGAGCTGACAATTGTATGAGCAGTCCCTTGCAAGATTACTCTACCCAGCAAAGCTATCATTTAGAATCAAAGGTCAGATAGAGAGCTACACAGAGGAGAAAAAGCTAAAGGAGTCAGTATTACATGAAATTTTGAAGGGTGTTTTTTAAGAAGAAGGTGAAAGAAGATGAAGAAGATGATGATGAAGAAGAAGAAGGAAGAGGAGGAGGTGGAGGAGGAGGAGGAGGAGGAGGAGGAGAAAACAGAAAGATTAAAAATATAAATTATAAGATGGCAATAAATACATATCTATCAACAATGAAATCTAAAATCCAAAATAAAACAACAAGGAATCTAATGAACAAAATAAACTGATGAATAAAATAGGACCAGAGGCATAGAAACATGGAACAGACTGAGGAATCTCAGATGGAAGGGGAATGAGGGTGGGGATGAAAGAGATTGACAAAAGATCTTATATGCATATATGAACTACCTATGGACACAGACAATAGGATGATGAACACCTGGGGTGGGTAGTAAGTGGGTGGAGAGGGGCAATTGGGGGAAAAGGAACATCTTTGTTTTAAAGCAGTATAACAAGAAATTTGAGTAAACTACAATATATTCTTAAAATGAGCCAATAACCTGAATGGCATTGGAGATACATGTGAGTAATCCACTATGACAAATGTGTATTTAAAGATTCTCATTAAATTTTTTATAACTATTCATGCAAAATCATTCTGATTTGTGCATGCTAAACAATGAATATTAATAAACTAGAGGCCTGGTGCACAGGAATCGTGCACTGATGGGGGATGTGGCCTGTGGGGATTGGCCCACTGTGGGAGTGCTGCTCATCCCAGTCAACCAAGCGGTGCTCCTACTGTGGGAGCACACTGACCACCAAGGGGAAGCTCCTGTGTTGAGCATCTGCCCTCTGGTGGTCAATGTGCATCATAATGACTGGTCAACCAGTCTTTCTGGTCATTCCACCGTTTGGCACTGGACTTTTACTATATAGGATAGTCTACTAACATAGAGACAAAAATACTATGATAAAATATCTACAATATTTAAGACAGTACATTTCATATAGTAGTGATTCAATAAATAATTTTTAAAGTTATTATGGTTTTTAACTATAGCAACTACAATTTCATGAGGATACATTATTTATTTATAAAAATTAAATCTTCCTAAAAACATTTTATATTGAAGTAGTATTTCTACTTTGTTAGAATATAATACTAAAATTTAAGAGTTTTCATCTTTAAGGCACACATTTTTAAGGATTTGTCTCAAATTTAATGGGGATATTGTATTTATTTTGGTGGCTAGTGTTGTGATGTGAGTCTTATCTTTGTGATCATTGTTTCTATCAGAACATAGCATCAATTTGTAATAAGTGCTTTAAAGACAATGTTTTTATTTTATTTATGCATATCCTGGCTTGTTACATAAATAACTTAATACACCTGGTTCATTACTTTATCAGCATGTATATCAGATCTAAGGTGCTATAATTGTTCTATCATAATAGAAGCCTCCAACATTAAAAGTTCCTATATGTAATATGGTGACAGATAGTACAGAAAACCTCTCCTGGATGTGCCTAAGAATACGATGTTTCCAATAAATATGCATCAAATTTGTGAATGTATTTTATAACAAACTAGAGGCCCGGTACACAAAAATTTGTGCACTCAGGGGGAGGGGGGAGTCCCTCAGCCCAGCCTGTGCCCTCTCGCAATCTGGGACCCCTCAGGGGATGACCACCTGCTGGCTTAGGCCCGCTCCCCGGGGGATTGGGCCTAAGATGGCAATCAGACATCCCTCTGGCAGCCGAGCAGCCCTCGGGGGATGACCACTTGCCAGCAGGGAGCAGGCCTAAACTGCAGTCGGACATCCTTAGTGCTGCTGAGGAGGCAGGAGAGGCTCCCACCACCACCGCTGTACTGGCAGCCATCAGTCTGGCTTGTGGCTGAGCAGAGCTCCTCCCATGTGAGAGCGCCCTGACCACCAGAGGGCAGCACCTTCATTGAGCATCTGCCCCCTGGTGGTCAGTGTGTGTCATAGTGACCAGTCATTCCCAGTCCTTCTGCTGTTATGGTCAGTTTGCATATTACCCTTTTACTATATAGGATAGAGGCCTGGTGCACGGGTGGGGGCCAGCTGGTTTGCCCTGAAAGGTGTCCCGGATCAGGGTGGGGGTCCCACTTGGGTGCCTGGCCAGCCTGGATGAGGGGATGATGGCTGTTTGCAGCTGGTCACACCCCCTTCAGGGTGGGGGTCCCCACTGTGGTGCCTGGCCAGTCTGGGTGAGGGGCTGAGGGCCGTTTTCAGGCTGGCGGGTGACTGAAGCTCCCAACCTCTACTTTCTTTCTTTTTTTTATTATTCTGGGATTTATTTACTTCCTATGGCTGTCACTGGAGCTGAGAGCCGGCTTTAGCTCTGAGGCTCGGCTCCAGCTCTGAGACCTCGGTTGCTGAAAGCAGGTATCTGGGTTTGTTTGGCTTCTATAATTGAAACACTGTTGCAACTCCAGCTCTGAGGCCAGCTGGCTGAAAGCAGGTTTCTGGGGGTTGTTTATCTTCTATAATTGCAACATTGTTTCTTAGAGTGCAGCTCAGAGGCCGGCAGCGGCAGGCGGAGACCTTGGCTTCCTCCATCACTGGAGCAAGCAAGCCTCCTGTTCGCTTCAGCTGCCTGGCTGCCAGCCGCCATCTTGGTTGGCATTTAATTTGCATAGTGCCCTGATTAGCCAATGGGAAGCGTGTCCGAGGTACAGTTAATTACCATGTTTGTCTATTATTAGATAGGATTCTTTCATAGTAAGAAAAGAAAAAAGAGACTACATTTATATGAAGAAATAATAAAAGCATTGGATTGTTGCCATGGGTCACAACTAATTAGAATCCATTCCCGCCAGAAGAAATGATTTGTTGCATATAAGCTTCAAGGCAGTAGTTAAGGCCTCCCCCTCCACCCCCCCTCTTATTTTTACAATCTGGAATAGTACCAAAGTAGTAAATGTATTTGAGTGATATTTTGTTATATTCATTTAATCTTTCTTAGAATTGGATACATCTATTTTTCAACTTTTTTACATTTAGAAAGAACAAAGTAATTAATATTTTAGTAAAAAACATTTTTGTACTTCAATATTTTCCTCTGAATATTGCATTTTTGGTATAATAAATCCTCCAAGTTAGTGAATTTAGGTGAGCTACATTTTTTTAGAATAAATTAATAAGTAAATGTAAACAGCAATATATTTAAGTACTTTTATATATTATTTTTGTTAAATTATCACTTCCATTATATCTATTATATGTATATGTATATGTATATGTATATATCCATATTTATCCCTATAGCTATCTATTTCTAAATGAGAGGTGCAGAATTACACATAAATACCACCTAGGAAAATCACTGTGAATGTACCCAGCATGCACATTTATGTTGAGTATCAACACTCCCCTCGCCCATTTCCACACACATGTTCGCTGCCAGGCATGAGCACAAATATATGCACACACCTCACATATGACATTGTTTCCATATTTCCAAATTGAAACTTAAATTTTTTGAATATTATAATGTATACCAACAGATCTCCCAATAGGAACTGGCTAGTTTTATATTCAGCTACACAATTCAAAGCAATGTTGGGAGCCATTAACTCCCTAAATTCCAGCATCTCTGGTTGATATCATTTTTCTAAATCTCTGGTGTATGTTTTAATAATCCTTATCTTTCTGGATAAATAAACAAATATACAATGGTGATGGGAAATTAAATATAGTGGAAGGTTTGTACTTAAAATAATTGACAGGCATCAAATAACAGACATCAGGCCCATCTATGGTAACACATTATATGGACAGGAACAAAGATACTTCATTAAATAGAACTGACACTGATTATGCCTGGTCTGCTTTGCAACTTCTCGGACATGACCTTAGCAGTGTAACAAGCACCAACTCTTTGGGCTCTTTCTGCGAGTACAGTTTCCTTAATGCACCTAGCTGCTCTTTCATTTCCATTTAGAGAGCTCTCTTAAATAGTACCAACTTCTGCATCTTATTTATTAGGAACTTTTTTTTTCTTTGAATGAGGACCTTGTCCTCAGAGATCATTCTTCATTATTCTCAGGCATAATTACCACATTATACCTGTCCTCATTTTACACCTTTATAAATATCAAATATTGGCCTCAGGTTGTGCCCTATTTTATTTCTTCTTATGATGGATGACATGGGGAACAGGATGCCAAACTAAAGCACACAAGAGAGACCTGAATGAGGCACTAACGGGCTCCATTTCTCTGGTTATTTAGCACTATCTCCATTCTGACTTTGTATAATACCTTTATCAAGGTACAAAATGTTTCCTTTTGCAAAGAGGCACAGCATATGGCTTCTTGAACCTCATTAGTCTTGGATCACAGGTTATATTTAGAAAAGTCCTGTCCTGACAAAGTTACATCTTTTTTATTCCAAGGGGCCAAGTTGGAAAAAAAATGTTTAAAGCTGAATAAAGTAGCCAGTATCCTGTGTCCATAACCTTTTCTATTGTAAGAACATGGTCAGAGTCCTAAGATAATTGGGAACAAATCAAAGTGTGCTTCGCTGTGACCTGACAGGTAAGGCTCATTTGACCTGGCATGGAGAGATCCTTGCCAATTCCTATCGCACCTGGAGTCAGACATATTTTAGTTCTATTTTTCAAATACTACATGCACTTCAAACATAGGCTCTGTATTAAGACTTCCCAAAAGAAATGCAATTTAACAACAACAAAAAATGATAACAAAGGTCAGGGTAATTTATCGCTCATGTGATGACCCTGCACTACACATTTTTTTTTAAAATATATTTTATTGATTTTTTACAGAGAGGAAGGGAGAGAGATAGAGAGCCAGAAACATCGATGAGAGAGAAACATCGATCAGCTGCCTCCTGCACATCTCCCACTGGGGATGTGCCCGCAACCCAGGTACATGCCCTTGACCGGAATCGAACCCGGGACCCCTCAGTCCGCAGGCCGACGCTCTATCCACTGAGCCAAACCGGTTTCGGCATGCACTACACATTTGAGGCAGGCACAATGTCACTGCTTGGATCCCTATTCACCATTTGGGGTGCCCAGGGAAGGCAACCCATTGATGTTTCTCTCTCACATTTAAGTTTCTCTTTCTCTCTGAAAAAAAAAAATGAAAAAATATCTTCAAGTGAGGATTTTTTAAAAAAGAATATTAAGTATCATGACCATTATTTTGTTTATTTTTCTTCAGAGATTATATATATATATACATATATGTATATATACATATATATATGTATATATACATATACATATACATATATATATGTATATGTATATGTATATATACATATATATATATATATATATTACAATTTAAAAATTTATGAGAATCTTGTGAGGTTATTATTAGCCCTATGTCATGGTTGAGGACACTAAAGCACAGAACAAGTCGAGATAAAGACAAAATAAGTCACATGGTCAAGTCCAAAGATAAAGTAATTATTTTCACTGCAAAATTATGTAGCAGTGGAAAAGAGTTAATAAATTGATGTACTGAAACATGTTATCCAAAAAGAAAGACAGACTAAAACAGCATGTCTGTTTTCCTAGGGTATGGGTTACACATAGTTGATCCTTACAACACCTTTTTTGTTCTTCAAATAACTTGCATCAAATACAATGCTTTATTTAGACAATATCTTAAAGGCCTTCTGATATAACCACACAGCTGATTTTTAATCTTTTTATGTGGTAGTTAAGAACATCTTGAGATCCATGAGCCACACATTCACAGGAACACACCTGACCTTTGTCTTCACCAATAACTTGAACATTTCTAAAATGTTAAATTAGAATAGCCTATATTTGACCACATACTAATATTTTTATCACTTATTTATGCATTCATTGGTTGATTCTTGAATGTGCTCTAACTAGAGATCAAACCCACAACCTGGGAGTATTGGGAGGATGCTCTAACAACTGAGGTACCCAGCCAAGACTACAACTATTTTTTATAGTTTATTTTGTAATAATTTTCTGGGATGAGTGTTTCTTTTTGTCCAATTCAAAATCATTTTGCAAAACAGTATAACCTGCTTTTGGACACACTAATCCACTAATGCTCTTTTTATCAATGTCACAATTAATCTTGAGATTTCAAAGATCAATGAACCCTTTCTGTCCTCTCATACTCATACTGTCAGTGTTTTTTAATGTGGTTTATCAAACCATTCTTTATGAAGCACCTTCATTTCTTTGCAACTCTAACAACCCTCTCTTATGTGTGGTTTGTTGTTTTGCTTTGCATATACAAATAATCCAGCCTTCTCAGCATACCTTGTTTTTTTTTCCTCCTACATTACCTAATTTCTAAAGATTGAGATTTCTCAGGGCTCAGTACTTTAAGTTCATATTTTTTTTTTGCTCTCTACAGTTCTTATATATGTAAATGCCTATGATCTGATGCTTTTCAAATACACACAAGGAAATCACACAATATCCACATGCAATTATAGAGAATTCACTCGCACTAAAATAAAAGAATATGAAAAGAAAAAAAAGTTAAACTTTCCTCAGAATATTATAAAGTAAAATTTCCCCTAATGACAATTTTTATGCCAGTATTTGGCATTTGGCTTGAGAATCTAATATAACTGCCTGTGCTATTATATTTTTTAATCCATCATGGTGACAATTAGAAGTAATTCAATACTAATTATATTAAATTACTTATCTTGATATAAAAATATGACATTTATAATCCAAATTATTATCTTCACCAGTTATAAAAACATAGTTGATTGTCATTTTAAATAAAACAACATAAGTACAATTTTTACCATAAAAAATTCCTAGGGATATATCTATTTTCTGAACTGAATATCCATTTCTTTCCCATTAACCTGAATTATTGGATTTACCATTAACCAATTCCTCAAAACTAAAAATGCTGCCATAGATAATTAGTGAGGAAATACTACATGAATAGGCAGTTTGATTTTGTTTTGTTGTTTCTTTATACATGTATTAATACTAAATATTTTATCTAATAAGTTCTGCAGGAGAAAGTTAAAATTTAATAAATTCTCATTTTCTTTAAATTGGAAATGTTTCGACTTCCTCACAAATGAAATTTCACATAATTTTTATTGATAATTATTTTAAAATTAGCATCTAGGGGAAAATTATTTCACTTGGAATGATTATCAAAGTTGGTTATGAAATGCTATAAGACAGTTAATATATGAGTTAATCATGTGTACTCTGAATGTTTCTGAACATTCAAATAGAGGTAGAGTGAATAATTACAGAACAGTTTTAAAAGTGTATAATTTTAGTGTCAGCAGTGTCAAACAATATCTAACACTTATATCACTTAGAATATACCAGACATGACTTTCAGTATTATTATGCCAGTTACAATGTAACCCCTTTAAATCAACTCTCTAATCTCTCCTCTACCATGGAACCTGGAACTTCTTGAACTATATTCGAGGGCTTAGTTACATTTGGTTTCCAGCTGGATTTACTCAATGGGAAGGTATGGCACAATGTAAAAAGGAGTGAAGAGAATCCTATCTAATAAAAGAGTGATATACAAATTAACCATCACTTCGTGATAAAGACGGTGGCACCCACAGCCAATAAGGAGGGAATATGCAAATTAACGAGGCAAGGAGAGAGGTGAAAGGCGGCTCTGGGCCGGAGTGAAGGCAGAAAGGTGGCTCTGGGCCGGAGCGAAGGCAGTGCTGGCAGCCAGGGGAAGAAAGGCCTATTCTTGCATGAATCTTGGTGCATTGGGCCTCTAGCAAGATTATAATAGCTTCATTCCTGTATGATCACTTTTGACTGGTTGGCTTCTTTAATTCACAGATCCTCTTGAGGCTGCTGTTCTATACAATTCTTAATAAAAGCCATACTTTCTGTAGCAATTGGAATTCCCACTCCTCCTTTCATATTTGGAGTGGCAATATCTCTGCTATTACTAGTCCTAAAGTACTGAAGTATCTTTTAAGAACCCAGTTGGTGTGGCTCAGTTGTTTGAGTGCACCAAGAGGTCACCAGTTAAATTTTCAGTCACAGCACATGCCTAGGTTATGGGCTCAATCCCAAGTAGGGGGTATGCTGGAGGCAGCCAATTGATGTTTCTCTCTCATTGATTTTTCTATCTCTCCCTATCCCTTTCTCTCTCTCTAAAAATTCAATTAAAGCATATTTAAAAATATATGTATTAAAATATATTTTGTGTTTCTTTTATCCCTTTCTCTCTCTCTAAAAATTCAATTAAAGCATATTTAAAAATATATATATTAAAATATATTTTGTGTTTTATCATTCTCAAAAATTTGAATAACTCCTTTATTATATGAATTTACTATCATTCTTACTTGAGTACATAAAATTTTTTACCTAATTACCTATATTAACATCTTTATTTCTCCCAATTATCATTTGGGATAGAAAAACATTTATCTTTGTTTTGAAGACAAGTGAATTGTGGTGGTATATGGTAGAATTGAGATTCAAATTAGTAAATCTGGAACTAAAAAATATTTAACTTATAACCTGATGTATATTATGTATACATGCAGCACTAAGACACACACTGAAATATTATAGAATGTCAAGTTTAAAGGAGTATTTTAATAAATTTCTGCTGTAAAAATAGCATAGGAATAGATCATTTGCACTGGTTATTCTAATCCTTTTAATAATATTACTTGGTAAATACTTTTAAATGAGGACATGAATTCATATAGGTGACCACACTTGGTCAAGGAAACATACCTGGCTAAGGTTTCCTAGGAAAGTTTATAATAAACTGACATGAACCACGATAAAATAAATGATTACATTGCTCCTTTGTTAACCACAACATATATTAATGAAAAGAAGTTGAGCATTGCAGGGAGGAAAGGGTAGGGTGTTTCGCCAGAAACACACAGGGCAATGGGACTCAGCTAGCAAATGTCTCCAGCGCTGCAGAGTTCTTGCTCTTAAAATAGGAAACACTACACTCCCCATTGCAGTTTTTTTTTTTTTTTTTTTTTTTTTTGGCAGAAAATCTTTTCCAACAGGCTGGATCTCTCTGGACTTCTAAATAATTAAAATTTATGAATAATGAAAAAAAGCATAAATTCACTTGGATACCACACATAACTAAAAGTTATATTTTATATTTAAGAAAAGCCAAAAGTGGCAGAAAATAATCTGATTTCTCATGATCAGTAATTGGAAGCAAAATCAAACTCATAACTTCAATGCATCATTTCTCCACTTTCTTGTGGTTAGTAATTCTGATAAAACCATTGCTTCTTGGGCAGACTTGCCATCACTCTGGGTTGTTGCAAATGTCAACATTTCATCTTTTCTTATAGCTGAGTAGTTTTCCAAACAAATAATAAGGAAAATGAAAATTCTTCAATAAACGGTGATGGGAAAATTGGAAAACCACATGCAAAAGAATGAAACTAGATTGTAGTTTGTCACCATATAAAACAATTAACTCAAAATGGATCAAAGCTCTAAATATAGAACCAAAAAGAGTAAATTACATAGAAGAAAACATAGGTACTAAACTTATGGATCTTGATCTTAAAGAAGATTTTATGAATTTGACCTGAAAGATGAGAGAAGTAAAAGCAAAAATAAATTAATGGCAATATATCAAACTAAAAAGTTTCTGCACAGCAAAAGAAACTGTCAACAAAACAAACAGGCAGTCACCTGAATGGGAAATGATATTTGCAAACACCTACAATAAGGGGATAATATAATATAACTCAACCAAAAAATCCAAATGAAAAATGGGCAGAGACCCTAAACAGACCCTTTCCCAAGAAGACATACAAATAGCCAGAAGATATATAAAAAGATGGTCAACTTCACTAGCTACTATGGAAATGCAAATCAAAATGACAATGAGATACTACCTTACATATGTTAGAATAGCTATTATCAATAAGACAACTAATTTTAAGTATTGGAGATGTGTAGAATAAGAAACCCTTACCACTTTTGGAAATATAAACTGATGCAGTCATTATGGAAAACAGTATGAAAGTTTCTCAATTCAAAATATGACCCAGCAACCCCTCTTCTGAATATCTACCCCAAAATTTTAAAAATAATTATTTGTGAAGATATATGTATTCTTATGTTGATTTTAACATTACCCAGAGTGAAAACAACCAAAGCACTCTTTGATGGGTGGTTGGATAGAGATCAAACTCTTAATATGAATAGTTCCTGTGATATTAATAAATTGTTATTGACCAAATGCATTTTCCTTTCCTTATTCTATACCCTATCTCTTGAGTATCATAAACCATGTCCAGAGAAAAGGTATTATGTCTAATTTAGACATTTAAAATCCATTAAGTGAGTTTCATGTTTGTATATGCAAGTTTAACGTGATTTTTTTACTTTAGGTTCCAAAATTATATCACATTGAAACATTCAATTACAATACCATTATCACCAAACCTTTAAAAATGAGTTCTTCTTCTAGGATAACAAAAAAATAAAACTGTCCAAAATAAAACAATGTTAGCAGTGTTACCAGCAACAAGTAGGCAGAGGAGTGATAAAATGAGGGAGCTTATGCTTCAGCCACGGCCCCCACGCTGGCCAGCACCTGGGCCTTCTGGTGAGTCTTGGAGTGCACAACCCTCACACTAAGCCCACCGCTTCAGCTACAGGCACCATGCGACTCGCCCCTGGACTCTTTGGTGAGAGCAAAAATGGGGAGACAAAAAGCAACCCCCAGAGGAAAGAAAAGGAGGAATCGCCAGAAAAGGAACTAAATAAAATAGAGGCATGCAATATGTCAGAAAAATAATTCAGAGAAAGATATATATATCACATGATCTCACTCATTTGTGGAATATAATGAAAAATATAAACTGATAAACAAAAAGAGATCCAGAGACAGAGAAGCATCAAGCAGACCATCAAACCCCTGAGGGAAGGCAGGGGAGGGTTTGGGGTTAAGAGATCAACCAGAGGACTTGTATGCATACAGGTAAGCATAACCAATGGACACAAACAGTAGAGGGGTGAGGGAGTGGCTGGGGAGAGGTCACTGGGGGAAAAGGAGACATATGTAATACTTTAAACAATAAAGAATTTAAAAAATAAATAAATAAATGGAAAGAGCTTACTATTTTTTCCAGTGGCACAAATAATACCAATTGTCAAAAGCAATAAAATGAGTCATCATTGATGTCATAGCTTCCCATTTTAAAGCTATTACCAAAGTCAGACCACCTTCTATATAACTTTTCAGTCTATCAACTTCTTCCTAATTCCTTGACATTACACTAGTTTAAACTACCATCATCCCTCAGACTACTGCAATTGCCCATTAACTGGTTTTATTATATCTTCTCTGAACCCTCTCCAAAGTGTAGTCACCTATATCAATTAATTATTCAAGATAATTGGTTATGCCATCCTGATTTAAATAAATTTTAAAAAGCCAATTGTTATTAGAATTATTCTAATTGTTATTAGAATTATTCCTATTCTTCAAAAAATAATTTGGTTTACAATTTCTATTGCAAAAAAATACTTAGGAAAATGCTGAACTCCATTAGTTGTATTCTCACTCATTTACCTTATTTTTAATAAATAAAGAATCTTCATTTTTCTGTTACAGAAGATATTCTCCTATTAATAAAATCAAGCCAATATTCATTAGCTAGTACATATTCATAGGTTTTGTTATATTTCACTTTTTTTTGGAATTTATACTCAAAATGAATAAGCTAAAAAGATCAAAGTTGACTTTTGGATAAATGACTGCTGTAGTGAAAACGTAAGATGATCCTAGAGCATCTTGTCATGTTAGAAATGAGAAAATGTGATCAATTTATTACGCTGTGCACATAAAATATATACAATACTTATTTGTCAAGAATACCTCAGTATAGCTGGGGAAAAATTAAGAATTGCTCAAAAAGTGAAAAAAGTGGAACATGTAAAAGTACTCAGTTGCCATACTATATAGCAAGCGCCCAATGATCAATTATAAATGAATTTGAGCAAATAATAAATAATATAGTATTGGATGATAATTCAAAAATTAACAAACAAGCAGAAGTCCATACTGACATGAATACAGGATTGCATAAATAAGCAAATGAGACAGGTGGGACAAACTTTACAGAATTTCAAGTCATATATGTAGTCAATCCTCTCTCCTTGAATGCAATCTCAACTTAGTGATGAGATTCCAATAGAAAAATAGTAATGTTTTACTAGTAGTAGAGAAACTTAGAAAACACCACCTTAACAAAGTGACCAAGGTTAATATCACCAATTACCTTATGTGGATAACATGGAAACCATGATACCATGTGACGCACTGAACCTCTGTGGTATTATTTCTGAAAATCTGTAACCTCTAAGCACAATAGACAAATCCATAATTAGGAGCATTTTAAAAATCAATTGACCAATTCTCCTCAAAGCTATCAAGGTCATTAGAAACAAGAAAAGAATGGGAGTTTTTCATAGACCTGTTGGATACAAAGACAATTGATGCCTCAATGCAACATGAAGCCCTGGATGTGATTCTAGAGTAGTTAAGGGACTATAATGTAAAAACCTGGTGAAATCAAAACAAAGATTTAAGTGTAGTTAATAGTATTGAAGCAAACATTTTTCTTCATTTTGGTCAATGTATTCGGGTTATATAATATAATAACTATGGAAACTGGGTAAAAAAGTTATATAGGGACTCATTATACAACCTTTATAGATTTTCTTCAAATATAAAAGTATTTCCCAATTTTTTGAATTCTTTATTGTTTAAAGTATTACATGAATCTCCTTTTCCCCCCATTCACCTCTCCTCTGTCACCCCCACCCCCAAGCACAAGCCCTCACCCCCATCCTTAGAATCTTCACTTAAAGAATACAGATGTGTTTAGTTCTATAATGATATTGATAATGTTGGCCCAAAATCATTTCAATAATAATTTGAATTTTTTAATCTAAATGATAACAGTACTAGCAAACATTCTTGAAATGTTTTTGTAGTATTAAAAAGTCCTTGTTACTTTTCTTGGGTACTATATATCTTATAGTGTTAAGCTTTCAGCTTAATTAAAATTCTGGAATACAAAATAAAGAAAAAATCACTCTAACAATTAATTATACATATAAATCTGTAAGTATGTCAAATATTTAGACTTTATATCAGACAGATATCACACACATATTCAACTGTAAATATTATGCTGTCAATTTGTAGCTGCCCAAACAAATCATGAGTTATCTCTGCAATATAAAATGACAGAATTTTTCTCTAACAATGTTTGCAAAGTAAAATTTATAGAATTTCTTCTATTTATCTTAATTTATCTTTTACTATATGTATATATAACTAAAATTAAAATTGTGTATTCAAAATTGTATTTGTATATCCTCATAAACCCCCCGAAAATTGGCTGATTATCTATGTTAGAAATGATATAATAGCAACTTTAAGATAAAAGAAACCTTTCAGTTACAATTTTGTCTTAACTTTTTTTTAGATTAGTGTATCAATATAAATATTGACATAATTCTAACCATGATAATATATAAGATTAAGAAATATGAATAATTAAAATTCTTGCCAGGTAAAACAGAAAAGTAGCTTTGTGATTAATGTCTGATTCCACACCATTCCTTATCAACTCCTAATCCCTTTCCATGATTATTTCTAACTTTATGAGGATGAGGGTTACCTTTTATAAAACTTTACAAGGCTTAAATATTTCAACATGTGTGCACATGTTTTGAGGAATTTTGTTATTTTCTCATAAATATTCTATTCTATAAACATGGTGATATAAAATACTATTTCTTCCAATGTGTTAGTAGAGTGTAAACTTCAACTAAATATCGGTTTCCCCAACACTGAAGATTTTTTAAAATTAGGAAATTACTGATAATAACAAAATAATAGCTTATTGGTGTAGCAAAAGCAACATTTCATTTTTACCTTTTTTTTTAGCTGGGCATGAGAATTAAATTTGACATAAGACAGATTAAAGAGAAAAGCATACATATTCATATAAGTTTTGCATGACATGGAGACCTCATAAGGAATGAAGACCCAAGTAAATGGTGGAACCTATATGTTTTTATAGTAGCTCGAACAAAGAGAGATCATCATGAAAAAGTCATTCAATTATCTGTTGGAAGGCTAAAGGAGGATAAGAATTATTTTAATAAATTCCGTTTGTATAGAATTCTTTGTATAAAATGTCCTTGGTGTCAACCTCTTGTCCTTGATAAGACTGCTACTTTCCTTCTGAGATGTGGAGATGTTTTTCAAAAGGGAATTTCATCTCCGGCTTTGAAGAATACAGTGTTTTTTCTTTAATTGTTGTTTTTCAAGTGCCTTTAACTCCAAATAACCCTTTGCCAAGGTGGCATGTTTTGGGGTGGCATATCTGCCATCCATCATCAGCAAGTAGTAAAAGACTTCTACATGTTTTCTGATTTTTGGAGGAATATTAAGCTTTTGAAAATGTTATAGATATAAGATATAGAAAAAATGAGGTTTATTTCTAACTACTAAATTCAGTTATGTTTAAAGTAAAAATCATTTATAATTACAATTTGTTTTTCCAGTATTACATTCAAGTAAAAATTAATTTTAGAGTATGTAACTGTATTCCTCTAAAGAGTTATTCTTGCTGATGTATGAACACACTTTATTTTGAAGTTATGATTAAAATTAAAGACCTCATTTGCTAATGTTGGAAATATACTTTACACCTTGTACTTATTAAAAAGAGCTGTATTTAGCCTAGCTGGCATAACTCAATGGTTGAGCGTCGACCTATGAACCAGGAGGTCACAGTTCGATTTCTGGTCAGAGCACAAGCCTGGGTTGTGGGCTCAATCTCCAGTGTGAGATGTGCAAGAGGCTGGCAATCAATGATTCTCCATCATCACTGATGTTTCTATCTCTCCCTCTCCCTTCCTCTCTGAATATATATACATATATTGAGAAAAATAATCTATATAAATGTATAAATGAAATCCAATGTATCCATGGAGAAAAATAAAGAGACAAAGGCTTTGTTTTCTGAAAATAGAACATCAGCCAAAGGTTGCAATCATATTTATAAATATTTCTTAAAACTTGAGTTCAAATGTGTATGCTAAAAACCATTATAAAATGTTTCTATGCAGAGTTTAATACTACTATATATTAATTACACATATCAGTAATTTATTAAAGCATTAGATATAATTGTTTTATAATATTTAAATGATGATGTCATCATTGTCTCACTGTATAGTATCTGTCTTTGGGGATAAAGAGAGGAATTGAACTCAAATGTCCACTATGTTAAAAAATTATGATTAACTTTTTATTAGATGGGGCAATTCTGACATTACCTTGGACATATGATTAACGTAAGTTCATTCCTTTATACTCTTGACTATTCAACTGTTCAATGCACAGAAGTTCATATATAATGAACAACATGAATTTTTTATACAAAAGCCAGTCTGACGATAATACTAAAATAGTGAGCAGAGGAAGAGAGAGAAGAGAAGAGAAGAGAAGAGAAGAGAAGAGAAGAGAAGAGAAGAGAAGAGAAGAGAAGAGAAGAAATGAAGAGTAGCCCTTGCTGATCTGGCTCACTGGATAGAGCATTGGCCTTCAGGCTGAAGGGTCCTGGGTTTGATTCCAGTCAAGAGAACATACCCAGGTTGCAAGTTTGTTCTCCAGAAGGGGGCATACAGGAGGCATCTAATCAATGATTCTCCCTCATCATTGATGTTTCTATCTCTCTCTCCCTCTCCCTTCCTCTCTGAAATCAATAATATATTTTTAAAAGAAAAGAAGTGGAGAGTAAAGAAAAAAAAACACAGCGCTAATGATCCATTAACTGAAGAATAATTTGTATTTCACCATTCTCTCCATAGAGCAGTTTTTCGTATTACATCTAATCACTATGAGACTTTAAACAAAAATCCTGTTCTTTCTGTTCCTGCCTTATAGAATCTCCAGGGGGAAGACAGCTACTTAAAACTCTCACTGGTAAGGGCCCTGCGAGTATTCCCAGTGGCCAGTATTCTTGGATAGACCTTCAGCTACTCCCCCTGATCCTCATTCCTCTTTCCTATAAGTGGCTATTCTTGCCTTTAATCATCAAGTACAGTGGTCCCCCTTCCTTATTTGTGAGGTATATGTTTCAAGATGCCTAGTGGATGCCTGAAACATCAGATAAAGTACTGAACTCTATATATACAATGTTCTTACATATATATATATATATATATATATATATATATATATATATATACTGGAAGCCCAGTGCACAAATTCGTCTACCTTGAAAGGATCTGTGGGCCGTGAGGCTGCAGTAGGCAGGGGGCGGGTCTCCGCCTATACTCTGCATCCCAGCCCAGCCCCTCCCACCGTGACCCCTGGTCCCCTGTCTGCCGACAGCCCTGCTCCTGCTGCCAAAGCTCCCATGCACTGATGGCGCTGGCCCTGCTCAAACCCCCTGATGGCGCGGAGCAATTGAGCCAGCACCAGCAGTGGGTGTGAGTGGTGGCTCTGGAGCCAGCTGTGGGTGCGAGTTGGGTGGGCGTCAGCAGCAGGTGCAAGTTCCAGGCGGGACCACAGTGAGTGAGAGCAAAGAATTTTCAGTAACCACCAGAGGCTCCTCCCAATGACAGCAGCTGGCACCCCGCCTTGGTCTGGCACCCCCACTCACCTGCTCCACCATCCCGCCGAGGCCAACACCTGCCATGTTCTGCACACGCCCCCTGGTGGTCAGTGCATGTCATTGCGATCAGTTGTTCAGTTCTGGTTGTTCTGCTGTTCAATCTATTTGCATATTAGCCTTTTATTGTATAGGATATCTATTATAAAGTTTAAACTACTCTTGTGCTTTGTGGCCATTGTTAAGTAAAATAAGGGTAACTTGAACACAAGCACTGTCATACTATGACAGTCAATCTGACAACTGAGAGGGTTAAGTGACTAACAGGTGAATTTTGTATACAGTATGAATATGTTAGACAAAGGGAGGATTCACATTCCGGGCAGGCCAGAGTGGACAGGGCAAGATTTTATCACTCCATTCTGAAGTGAACAATTTCAAACATGCATTGCTTGTTTCTGGAATTTTTCATTTAATATTTTTGTATTGTAGTTGACCTGGGTAACTGAAAACACAGAAAGTTAAACTGCTAAACTGCTGCTGTAAATAAAAAGGAAAGAGACATTCCTAGTAAATTAGATACTCAGAAATGATAATTTAGAATAACTTTTCTATCCACTGATCTATTGTCAGGGGGAAAAAATACATCCAGCTTACTCTTCAGGAGCTCTACTAGTATGAAGAGTCTATTACTATTTAAAATAATTTGCAATGATATGAATTATATTCCTTTTCTGCATAAAACTAACCACAACCAAGTTAGCAGTTGTTATTTGCTAAAAGTCCCAAGAATTTTTGATTTTGTGCTCCAGGACATTTGTTTTTTTCTCTATACTTCCCATGTTTTTAGTCAGAAGATAAAATATCTTATGCTATTTATCCCACTTTTTAAAAAAGTCATTATAAAATATTTCAAAATAAAATGTATACAATTTGATAACTTACAAGACTAAAGGTTTACTCCAAAATTTTAAATTATATTTAACATTATGCCCTTTTAAAAAAATGTACATATATAACTTCTAGAATTGCATCTGTGATAAAAAGAAATGTGCTATTTTTTATGCAAATCCATCTGTTTAAAACACAAAATCAATTAGAACTTTGTCTTGTTTTCTTTATTAAAATTCTTAAATGCATGATTTTATCCTTCTTTTCACAGATATTTAGAGTCAGTAATTATTAAGTAACATAATGGGTAAGAACAATGCAATTCAAGTTCAGAGAAAACCGCTCGGCTTTCAAATAAACCATTTGTCAGCTGTGAAACTTCCATTACATTACTTAACTCTCCAACACTTAAGCTGTCTCAGATGTTATACTTGAGAGGATTAAATGACATAAGGCATGTAAAGTGCTTAGCCCACATTGCATGGCATATTACTTGTTCAACAATATTTGAAGGCACCCTTATTATTATTTTAAATGTAAAATGCTGAGACACATGTGTTAAATATAAAGCTTCAAATGCACTTTTCTTTTTATCAAAAGCAACAGAGTGTTAGGGTTCTTGGACAATTAGTACTCAAGTATTTTAAGAAAATTGAATTTCAGAATCAATTTGACTAATATATATATAGTGTGTGTGTGTGTGTGTCCTGAAACTTTATTTCATGCTATTGAACTATAATTTGAAATCCCATTCACTATAAGAAAGTTATTTCACCTTCCTTCTCTTTACTAAGTCATTTTGAAATGATTCTTTGGTAAAAATTATATATATATATATATATTACACATACATACACACACAGACTTTGGAGAAATATATACACTATACAGAATATATATATTTATGTGATCACATTTTCCTCTATCTTCTTAAAAATTGATCAATATTGGCTGATACTAGCAAACCCAACATTTGAAGAATATTAAATCCAGAGAGTGTTGAAGGTATTAAAGCCTAGAATCCCTACTCTAATGTAAAACCTTAAAGACTTTCTCTGGTTACCCACTTTTCCCTTCAGAATATTTTCTGAAGCCAAGTAGTTGTTTTAAGTATTCTGCTTTAGGTTCGATCCTACAGTGAGTTATTGGGAAAATTGTTGTGTTTGACCAATTTAGCTGGTATTTTCTTCATTGAATTCTATCAATTTTTTTTCTCTCTGGCTTGAGAAAAGATCCATTCCTTATCAATTATTGCTCACAATACACTATTACCCTATGAATGATTTGTGAATTATAATTTTGAATATAAATAGTCCAATTTCTACCAGATATCACAGCACCACATCTGAATAAAGCAGAAGACCAAGGCAAATGTTATGGCGTTTTTAAGGAAAGCACTTACCAGAAGATTGTTTAAATCTAAATGAACTGTCAAATGTCAAATTCTTTTTCCCACATAAAGTCTTTCTCTCTCTCTCTCTCTCTCTCTCTCTCTCTCTCTCTCTCATAGTGTGATGATGTAAAAAGAAAAAAGCAAGAAGGCTGTCATGAATATGTTCATGCAATTGATCTCATCCTATACGAGATTCAAAGCCTTCAATCTTGTCCATTGGGGTTCCAATTAAGTTCCTGAGACTGATAATAAAGTACCAGTGTGACACAAAATTTTCAGTATAATGGTGTCAAAAACATTTTTAAAGTCAAATGAACTACAAGGTAAATTCATGTTTTGATAAATAAAAAAATGTAACAATCCATCATGCAGAAATTCAATTAATTGTGCTGCATGAGTAAGGAAGGTCAAACACACTGCTGACTTGTGTCAGCATTTTGAAGACACTAGAGAGTCCACACCATGTAAATGACCCAGGGCTGTTTCCTTATAATATTATTAAATTCGCATTACATGCTACACTGTAATTTCCTGTGATATAGCTGACACTATTGATAACACTTTATCTGTTTATGAGGAAAACAATATTTTCCAAAAAACAATTAGAATGAGATAAACTAGAAAATGTGTAGAGCTTTTTCAAAACAGGAAAGCTATTGTTTTATCATCTGTTAAAATGTTCTGCTTTTCTACCTAAATTATTTTAAATATATCATATTGAAACTATTATATGTATTATTCAGTAAATAAGTGACATACAGTGTTATTTCCGAGAGAACTGTATTGGAAAAATGGAAGTTATTTGATTTTCCAGAAGGCATTCTGTTGTTGAATAAATGTGAATAAATCTATGTATGTTTCTTTCACATCTCAAACAGAATATTAGAAAATGAGTCACTAATAAAAGCGAAAAGTAGATAAAAGTTTGACATTGAATAGAAGACACTGTATATATTTCACATTTATAATACTTCTACAATAAAATACTAATGTTTATTATTATATTATATTAACTTATGTTTATTGTACCTTACCTCCAAAAAATTTAGATCTTCTGTTTATCCTTATCTAAAGTAGCTTTGGTAGTAACTTGAAGATGAGAGCCAAAACAGAAGGACTTATGTGACATCTGAAGTTCATTTAATGATGTGTATTATAATCTTGACATTAACATTAGCATTATACCATTTCAGATACATCAAGTTTGGTATATCAATGTTTAGTTTTGGATGTCTTAACCTTTATGATCAACAAAACTTCATATTTCTTAGAGACATGACCAAGACTTTAATTTTTAATATCTCAGTTTCCTAATTTACACATGGCAAGAAGTTAGACTCTTATCAGATATGTAAAGGATATCAGAAAAATAATGTGGGGAATAATTATTTCTTTAAAATATAATACTGAGTTATGCAAATAAAATATACATGCAGACTGAGGAATATTGAATACTTCTAAGCTACTGTTAAGATTGTGGATTCATTCTAAGTGCAATGCCTTTAGATTAATATCATTCTTAACAATTAATAGGGAATTGAAGAGATTTCTACAGTCCTCAGGTTCTGGAATTATTTACTTATTTTTCTTTCTTTTTAAAATACTTAATATTGTAAAACATATCACATTTTAAAAAGTATTTAAGTAATGGATATTGAAATTAATAGTTGTGAAGCATATGTTTTTATATGGACCTGCATATTTTGTTTTAAGAATATAAATGTTATCATAAGTGAAACTTTGCATAATCCTATCTAATAATAGACAAACATGGTAATTGACCATACCTATGCTATGCCTCCCATTGGTTAATCAGCAAGATATGAAAATTAACTGCCAACAAAGATGGTGGCTAATTTGCATATACCGGCAGGGAGCAAAGACTGAAGACACCATAGAAGGAAGCCAAGCAATGGAGTCCAGGTAGCTGAGATGGGCAGGAGAGAAGCGGCAGAGATGGGCGGGGTGCGAGCGGCAGAGAAGGTTGGGGTGCGAATGGCAGAGAAGGGTGGGAGAGAAGCAGCAGAGAAGGGTGGGAGAGAAGCAGCAGAGAAGGGTGGGAGAGAAGCGGCAGAGAAGGGTGGGGTATGAGCGGCAGAGACGGGAGCGAAGCCCTATTCTTCAGGAATCCTCCTGCAAAGGGGCTCTAGTTTATCATATAATCACATTAATAAAAAGATGGATGTATATTTATTTAATCTCTATGACTTTCTTGTTTATTTTTTTTTTGAATACTCATTTAAATGAGGAAGAAATTTTATGTTCTAGAATAAAACACAGATATTATTTATCATTTTAACTTTTATGGATTTTAAGGGGATGCCAAAAGGAGACATATAAATTGCATTTGAGGAAGAACATATAATTTAAAATATAACTTTTAGTCAAAGATTTTATAAATCCTACTAGAGGCCCTGTGCACAAAATTCATGCATGGGGCATGAGGGTGTCCCTCAGCCCAGCCTGCACCCTCTCCAATCTGGGACCCCTCGGGGGATGTCCAACTGCTAGTTTAAACCGGCAGTTGGACATCCTTCTTACAATCCAGGACTGCTGGCTCCTAACCACTCGCCTGCCTGCCTGCCTAATTGTCCCTAACCACTATGCCTGCCAGCCTGATAGTCCCCTAACTGCTCCCCTGCTGGCCTGATCATCCCCAATTGCCCTCCCCTGCTGGCCCAATTGCATCCAACTGCCTTCCCCTGTGGGGCTGAGGGGACTGGGGGACTGAGGCTAGAAGAGGCGGGGCTGAGGGGACTGGGCTCCACCAACTTGTGGCTGTGGGTGCCACCATCTTTGTGAGGGTGTGATGGTCAATTAGCATATTCCCTCTTTATTAGATATTTTAGTATAATGTAATATTTACAAATCCTAAAGGACCATTTTTAATATAATTTAATTTTAAGATTATTTTATTTTTAAAGTAATTTTAATCCATTAGATAATTATGTAAAATTGTTTTCCTTTTATTTTATTTTAATTAAAAGCATAGTTCTAATTCTATTTCTTTATATCAAATAGTAAGTCCCTGAGGTTCCTCTTAATATTTGTTTCAGTTTTTGAAAACCTTGGTAGCATACTGTAAATTTAAGCTTACATATTCTGCAAATTGCAGACCAACCCAAAATTACAGCCTTAAAGTAGTTTTAAAAATGAACGTTTTCAAAATGCCTAAATATTTTTAGTAGAATTTCTTAAAATGTCTATCTAAAAAGACATAGTTATTTTTAGTAAATGTTACCTATCTTTAAAATTCCATATGATCCCTGCAAGTGCTTCTCAATGGTTAGAGCATTGCCCCTGCACCAAAGGGCCACAGGTTTGATTCTAGGTCAAGGGCATGTACCTGGATTGTGGTTTTGCTCCCTGCCCTTGTCAGGGCATTTGTGGGAGGCAGCCAATCAATGTGTCTCTCTAATCTCTCTCTCTCTCTCTCTCTCTCTCTGTCTCTCTCTCTCTCTCTCTCTTTTCCCCTTCCTTCCACTCTCTCTAGAAAGCAATGGAAGAAATAGCCTCAAGGATTAAAAATAAATAAATAAATAAATAAATAAATAAATAAAATGTCATATGATACAAAACTATCAAGTTCCAGTATGCAGTAAATGGCAAAAGCAGATTTAAATACTGCAGTTTTTCTTTCATATTTTCACATTGTCTCAATCTCTTTTCATCTGAAAACATCCTTTGTTATTGGTATTCTGCTTCTTTTTAAAATTTTGTTTACATTTATCATGCATCTAAAGTAGAATGGGAATTATTTATTTTATAAGTACTAAAAAATTTATTAAAATCTGTTGTCATCCAAAATCAAGCCTCTCAATTTCTTGCTATATTTCTCAAATATCCTACTAACTAACCCAACTCCCTAGTTCACTCAACCCATCATTACATTTCAGGTGAATATTGTGATAAAAATCACATAACATGATACCTACCTTTTTAATACTATTTGAAGTGTACAGTGCAGATTTGTTAACTTTAAGCACAATATTTTATAGAATATTTCTAGAACTTTTCATTGTTAATGCTTTATACTCACTGAACAGTAACTCCCATTTCTCCTCTCACCAGCTACTGGCAACCAACATTCTATTTTCTGCTTCAATGAACTTGAGTACTTAAGATAATTCATGTAAGTGGAATCATGAAGTATTTGTCCTTCTAAGACTGGCTTACTTTACTTAGCAGAATGTCCTCAAGATTCATCCATGTTGTAGCATATGACAGAATTTCCTTCTATTTTTAAGCTTGAATAGAATCCCATTATATTTATATTGTGCATTATTTAATCCAGTCATCTGTCAATGTACATTTGCATTTTTCCCACTTCTTAGCTATTGTGAATATTGGTGCAATGTACATGGGAGTGTAAACATCTCTTTAAGGTAATGATATCAAGTCTTTTGGATAAATATCCAGAAGTGAGATTGCTAAATCATGTAGTAGTTCTACTTTTAATGTTTTGAGGAACTCCAAAACTCTTTTACATACTGGCTATACCATTCTACATCCCCCCTAACAGAATACAACAGTTCTAATTTCTTTGCATCCTCACCAACACTTGTTATTTTATATTCGATATAATAAAAACCTAATATGTAAATCAACCAAATGGTGAAATGGTTGGTGGAACGACCAGTCACTATGACTTGCACTGACCACCAGAGAGCAGATGATAAAAGCAGGAGCTGCCCCCAGCCCGCAGGCCCAGACTGGTGGTAGCGGCAGGAGGCAGGGCTGGCGAGCAGATGGTGCCAGGACAGCCAAGGAGGGTGCCAGCGGGGGCCCCCCAAATCCCCCTGCCAGTCACCTCACAGATCTGCCCTGATTGCTGGCCAGGCCGGGACTCTACCCATGTATGAATTTCACGCACCAGGCCTCTAGTATATATATCTCATATCTACATGATAATGGCCACCCTACTAGATATAAGGTGATATCTTATTCAGGCTTTGATTCACTGATGAGTAGTGAAGTTGAGCATCTTTTTTTTTTTTAATATAGTTTATTGATTTTTTACAGAGAGGAAGGGAGAGGAATAGAGAGTTAGAAACATTGATGAGAGAGAAACAATGATCAGCTGCCTTCTGTACACTCCCTACTGGGGATGTGCCCGCAACCAAGGTACATGCCCTTGACCAGAATTGAACCTGGGACGCTTGAGTCCGCAGGCCGACGCTCTATCCACTGAGCCAAACCTGTTAAGGCTGAGCATCTTTTTATATGCCTTCTTGTTAGGCATCTGTGTGACTTCTTTGGAAAATGTTTCTTAAAGTCCTTGGACAATTTTTAAATTGGGTTGTTTATTTGCTAATGAGTTGTCTGAGTTCCATATATCTTGAATATTAACCTCATCACAAATATGTCTTGAAAATAAATATTTTCTTCCATTCCATAGGCCTTTTTATTCCACTAAATTTTCCTTTGCTGTAGATGTACGAAAACTTTTTTGTTTGATAACTTCTCATATGTCTATTTTTTCTTTGATGGCTGTGCTTTTGATGTCATACCAAAGAAACCATCACCAATACCATGTCATGAAGCTTTTTCTCTATGTTTTCTTCTAAGAAATTTACTATTTCACATGTTATTTTAAGTCTTTAACTTATTATGATTTGATAATTGTGCATGGTGTCTGATGAGGGCCCAATTTCATTCTATTGCAAGTGGATATCCAGTTTTCCTAAAACCATCTGCTGAAGATTATCTTTTCCCAATTGTGTACTCTTGGGAGCCTTGTCAAAAGTCTCCTTACCATGTATGCATATGTTTATTTCTGTGCTCTTTATTTTGGTTTATATATCTGTCATTTTGCCAGTATCATACTGTTTTTATTACTGTGGCTTTGCAATAGGTTTTAAAACCAGGAGGTGGAATTAAGAAGTACAAATTGCCAATTACAAAAATAGTCACAGGTATGTAAAGTACAGAATTATGTATGGTGCCAGATGGGTACTAGACTTATTGGACTGATCATTTTGTAAGGTATATAAATGTGTAATCACTATGTTGTACACACAAAACTAATGTAATATTATATGTATGTCAACTATACTTAAAATATAAATATAAAAATAGAAAGGTAAGTCCTCTAGCTTTGCTCTTCTTTTTCAAGACGATATTGGATATTTGGGGTCCTTTTTAGTTCTGTATGAGTTGCAAAATTATTTTTTTCTAGTTCTGTATAAAATTCCAGTGAAATCTTGGTAGGGTTTGAAATGAATTTGTAAAGAGCTTTGAGGAATATTGACATTTTAACAATATTAGGCCCTCCATTCATGATTATGATATATCATTCCATTTTTCTGTTCTTTAATTACTTTCAGCAATGTTTTGTAGTTTTAGTCTATAAGGTGAAGTTGGTCCCTAAGTTTTTTATTCTTTTTGATGCTGCACTAAGTGGGATTATCTTAGTTTTTTTTTAAAAAAAACAAAAACCTCATTGTCAGTTTACAAATATTTTTATTTTATATCCTACAACTTTTTTGAATAGGTCTATTAATTATTATTCTTTTTTGTTGGCTCTTTGGATTTTTCTACATATTAGTTCATAGCATCTGCCAACAGAGATAATTTTACTTTTTCCTTTCTGATTTGAATGCCTTTTACTTATTTTCCTGGCCTACAGGTTCTGGCTGGAACTTCTGATACTATGCTTAATGAAAGTGGCAAAAGTGGGCATCCTTGCCTTATTCCTGGTATTAGAGGAACTTTCAGCTTTGTGAGCTTATCATATATGGCCTTTATTATATTAAGACTAGTGACCCAGTGCACAGATTTGTGCACATTGAAAGGAAATTTATTAGAAGGTGGCTGATGGGTTGGGACTGGGCAAGATGGACTGGACACACCCTGGAGCCAACCTCCTGTGTTCCCTCCCCAGCCAGCTGCACCTGAGGCGGCACTGCGGCTTGAAGGGCATCTGTGGAATGAGTGGGATCTCTCTGGCAGGTGGGGTCCCTGGGCCTAACATGCGGGGATCGGGCCGAAACTGGCTCTCCGACATCCCCTCAGCAGTGCCCCAGCAACAACATAACCCATGGCCAAAGGTGAAATCGTGAAGCCCTATGAGGAATTGGGCTCCTTCCTCTCTGGTTTTGGGGTGTGTCACCCAAGAACCACCACTGCCAAGTCACTGAAGCTCAGCAGCTCCTGCATTGAGCGTCTGCCCCCTGGTGGTCAGTGAGCATCATAGTGACAAGTCAGATGAAGGGAGGGACACTTAGCATATTAGCCTTTTATATATATAGATTATTTCCTTCATTCTAGTTTGTTGAGTGTTTCATAATAAAAAGGTATAGACATATAGACCAATAGAATAGAATAGAGAACCCAGAAATTGACCCAAACCACTATGTTTAATTAATATTTGACAAAAGAGGCAAGAACATACAATTGAGTCAAGACAGTATCTTCAACAAATGGTGTTGGGAAAATTGGACAGATACATGCAAAAAAAATGAAACTACATCGTCAACTTACACTGTACACAAAAATAAACTCAAAATGGATAAAGGACTTAAACATAAGACAGGAAACCATAAAAATATTAGAGGAAACCACAGGCAGCCAAATTTTTAGACATATGCCTAAGCAATATCTTCACTGATACAGCTCTGAGGGCAATGGAAACTAAAGAGAAAATAAACAAATGGGACTACATCAAAATAAAAAGCTTCTGCACAGCAAAAGAAACCATCAACAAAACAACAAGAAACCCCACTGCGTGGGAAAACATATTTGCCAATGTTATCACCAATAAGGGTTTACTCTCCAACATTTACAGGGAACTCATACAACTTAACAAAAGGAAGATAAACAACCCAATCAAAAAATGGGTAACAGACCAGAATAAATATTTTTTGAAAGAGGACATGCGGAAGACCAAGAGACATATGAAAACATGCTCAAAGTCACTAATCATCCAAGAGATGCAAATCAAAACGACAATGAGGTACCATCTCACTCTTGTCAGAATGACTGTCATCAACAAATAACAAATGCTGGAGAGGATGCGGAGAAAAAGGAACCCTTGTGCACTGCTGGTGGGAATGCAGACTGGTGCATCCACTGTGGAGAACAGTATGGAGTTTCCTCAACAAATTAATAATGGAACTTCCATTTGACCCAGTGATCCCACTTCTAGGAATATATCCCAAGAAACCAGAAACACCAATCAGAAAGGATATATGCACCCCTATGTTCATAGCAGCACAATTTACCATAGCTAATATTTGGAAACAACCTAAGTGCCCATCAACAGATGAGTGGATTAAAAACTTTCAGGCACTTTTAATCTGCTACTCCCTTTGGTGTCTGACTACTCTACCATGAATGCCCTGAAGTAGCAGCACATAACCCAGCTCTTTTTTGTCCTTAGTGGCTCCCAGGTATCCAGCGTATACTTGGTCCTGTCAGTGCCCATGTTGGGATAGACAAAAACCAGGCAACCCCTCTAAAAGTCGGAACATTTGATGCACGGTCCAGTTCTCTTTCACTCATCCCAGGGTTATGTAGGGAGGAGAATTTTTCTTTCTGATCATGGGGAGGGCCTATGGCGAGAGGCTATTACAAAAAGGTACCATGAATTTTCCTACTACTTTTGATTTTAAACTTGCCTTATATAAAGAAGCCTTTTAACAGGTTTCTGACTTTCTTACAAAAATAATTGGAAGGTGTATTGTTGAACTGATGTCTCCAAAGAAAAAAGTAGGGTTTGGAGCTTCTTATAGCACCATCTTGCTGATGTTATAGATTAGTATTTCATTTTATTTTTTTAAATATATTTTTATTGATTTGAGAGAGGAAGGGAGAGGGAGAGAGAGATAGAAACATCAATGATGAGAGAGAATCATTGATCAGCTGCCTCCTGCATGCTCCCCTGGGGGACCTAGGCCTTCAACCTAGGCATGTGCCCTTGACTGGAATGAATCTGGGACCCTTCAGTCCATTGGCTGATGCTCTATCCACTGAGCCAAATTGGCCAGGGCCAGATTAGTATTTTAAAGCAAAATTTGTATCCGGTATTTATAGTCTTCATTGATAGACTATAAATTATTCTCTAAGTCCTAATTATAAAATTTAACTATAAAATAGAACATTTAAAATTTAACATTACTTTATTAGCAACCTGGCATTCCAGTTTCTCCATGGCCTTCAGAGTATATAATTGTTCAGAAATACTCCTTACACTACCGGGTCAGAAACAATAAATTAACCACAATCCAAGCAATAGGTTCTACTTAGCGTTTCCTCAAAACATGTTTATTCTAATTTCTGAATTTTTGTTCCTTTTTTTCTTTCTTGTATATATCTCATTCCATAAGTTACACCATTATATTATTTTTTCCCATTTAGACTCAATGTTGCCTTTAGGATATTTTCATCAATGAACCAAACCACAGTAATAACTCCTTCACTAATCATTTTTAGAAGATAATGTGCTAACAGTGGTTTTCAAATTGATTTATTCTGTAACCCTAAATAATTTTTGATAATCTATATTTCTACCTTATACAATTTTATGCTGATGGCTAAAAATAAACACATAAAATTAGCATACATTTAAATTGTCCTATACTTCTAAATATAACATTAATGTTTTTAAATGCTGTGGCTCAACAGTTGAAGGTATTTGCTGTTATGATGTTAGGTTTTTATTAATAATAAAAATCTATGTTGGGTAGTGACTACCCTGCATAGTGTCAGATACACAATAGGTATTTGGTAATTTAAACTCTAACTTTAGATCATAAACATGAAAAATTATACAGACCAGTTTTCTTTACTTTAGCTTTGTATACATACACATAAACCTTTTTTAGAATCTTCAATAAAATGTGAAAAATATAATTGTCATTTTGGTATTTTAATACTTTTGCTAAATTATCTATTAAATTCAAAGTCTGTTAGTCTCAATCATAATGGATCACCTAGAAGCATTATAAGCCACATGATACAGTATTCATCTGGGCATATAACTACACAAACATCTGTTAGGTTATAAATCCAGGCATAAATAGATCATCAAATTGATTTATAAGATACATAGAGGACAATCTTATAACTCAGAATGTTAAATATCCAGCCAATGTAGAGGCACACAGAAACAATATACTATCAATAAAATTAATTAGTACAAATATAAAAGCAAGAGTAGAGTTTGATACGAAGCTATTTAAATAAGTATATTAGGACATAATTTAAGTGGGCTTATGTTTCAAAGACAAGTTATATAAAATAGTAGAACATGAGGAACTAGATTTTTAAATTAGCAACATGTGAATTATTATTTTGCCTATTATTAAAGCATCTGTGGCCTCCACTGTGTGGGGACCCTGTCTAGAGTACGGGGGATGTCCAGTGCCATTCTGAGCTTGGGAATCCTAATCAGTGTGTTCAAGGCCAATTTGCTATATTCAGGTGCAATAGCAATGATGCAGCAATCTATATACTGCACAGGCCTTTCTGTAGCCCAAATACTGAGGTCACTATTTGGCATAAAGCTTTCATTGTTTGAGCTTGTGTATAAGTTGCCAGTGACCAGCCTGTGGCTGGATGCTTTGTTTGTAATAAAGCCTGTCCCACTTGCCAGCTTGTACCTGCATTTTTTTTTTTCAGTTTCCTTCACCCAGAAAGGTCAAGTCCCTGGCTGAGGAGCTTGCCCTGACATACTTGTTACCCAAATATTTGGAATCATTAGGAATTTTGTAATTATAAGATATATGAAATGTAAAAAGAATTGTTCTTCTGTTCTAGAATATTAAATGCCAAAGTATGTTCTTTGTTTTCAAAATTACATAAATTACTGCTTTGATATAAAATATCTAAGTGAAAGTAAAGTGCAAGTTTTGAGGAGATTAATAAAAAAGCTAGTCTGGACAAGTTATCTATCCCTGCCATTTCTCACCCTCCAACTAACAAGTCTCACTGTAAACCAGCGGTTCTCAACCTGTGAGTCGCGACCCCTTTGGCAGTAGAACGACCCTTTCACAAGGGTCGCCTAAGACCATCCTGCATATCAGATATTTACATTACTATTCATAACAGTAGCAACATTACAGTTATAAAGTAGCAACGAAAATAATTTTATGGTTGGGTCACAACATGAGGAACTGTATTTAAAGGGCCAGAAGGTTGAGAACCACTGCTGTAAACCAAGGAGATAATGTAAGCTGAAGACAAAGCAGTATTCAGAAAAGTAAGAGGAAACAAGACACATTGGTTAGAGACCCCAGGACTGTATGAACAAAGATTTAAGCATATTCTCATATCCAAATGCAGGAGGCCCAGTGTCTCTTGACTCTCCACCTAGCAACAAAAGGTGGGGTAGGTAGACTCTTTCCTTCATCAGACTGAATGTGTATCCTGAAAAACCCAGGAGTACCACCAAGATAGTTCAACTAAAAGTCAAGCTGACAAAAATCAGCCAGAGGCACCCTATTCCAACAGACAGCAAATGGGCAAGAAACAATGTACCCCGAATCTCTTAACATATTACACAAAGTATGCGGAATAAAATGAAGTCACCCATTATAGAAAAACAAAAATCAGGATGACCAGAAGTTCAGTGAGGAGAGATAATCAACTGAGAAATCAGATATTCAATTTATCAGACAAGAATTTTAGAGCAGTGATCATAAATAATACTTCAATAAGCAATAACAAATTCTCTTGAAACAAAAAATAAAAAGTTATGTCAGAGAAATAGAACTTACAAATGTTAACCAAATATAAATAGAACAAGTTCATTGGAAATTATTGAAAATATTTGAAAATTATTTAGAATTTCAAAATAGAAAAGTATAATACAGGAAATCTTAAAATTCATAGTTGGGTGGTTGGGATAGAAGATAGAATCAATGAACTTCAGGAAAGCTCAATAAAATTTATTCAAACTAAACTACAGACAGGAAGTAATTTAAACACAAAAGAAGAAACCCTCTGGAATCTGTGGAACAATAAAAAAAAAAAAAAAACATTCATATGATCCCAGTCCCGTTTGAGAGAAAAAAAAAAAAAATAGTGGTATGGAAAAAAAGCATTTTTAAAAAAAGGGTGAAAAATTCCCAAATTTGGCAAAAGACATAAACATATAGTTTCAATAATCTAAGAGTAACCCAGAATAAGATAAACAAAAACAAATCCACACCACGATAGAACATAATCAAACTTCTAAAAACTAAGTTGCAAAAAGAAACTTGAAAGCAGGCAGAGAGGAATGACCTATTACCTGTAGTGAAACACCAATATCCACAACAACATATTTATTATCTGAATCAGTAAAAGACAGAGGAAAAGGACATGTTTTCAGGTGCTAAGAGTAAAGATCCCCAATCACAATTTCTACATCTGCCTGCTATGGTTTGAATATGGGTGTATCCCAAAAATGTGTTGAAATACTGAAGCCCAGTGTGTCAGTGTGAGAAGGTGTTAATTGTGGTAAGTTAATGAGATTAATGCCCTTCCCACCAGGTGAGGACAAGGCAAGAAGTTGGCAGTCTGCATCCTGGAGGAGGATCTTCACCAGAACCCAACCAGTGCAGGCACGCTGATCTTGAATTTTCATCACCCAAAACTGTGAAAAATAAATTTTTGTCATTTTTAAGCCACCCCATCTGTGATATTTTGTTAGAGCAGCTTGAGTAGACTAGATAGCGGCAAAAATAACTTTTAGCAATGAAGAACAGATAAAATACTTAGAGATAAAATAAACGAAAATAATTTGTACCATCTTTCCCCAACATAAAGATTAAACTAGTCCTTAAAAAATGGCTAATAGTTTTCTTCAAATAGAAAGTGATCAAAGAAGAAAGATCGCAGCATCAGGAAGAAAAAATAACAACGAAGATGTAGAAATAGGTGTGAATATCCTGTCCCATGTAAGTTTTGAAATATGTGACAAAGTAAAATTATATTATCTGTTAAGCAAGATAAAATTAAAGAATGAAAGTAAGGTTCCCACACTTTACTCAAAGTGGTAAAACATTGATACCAGCAGGCTGTACTAAGACAAATATGTATATGTAGTACCTAGAACCACTAATAAATCTAAGCAAAGTAATAACTTCAAAAACACTAAAATATGCCAAGATAGAATTCAAAAAATGTTCAAATAATTCATAGGAAGACAAAAAGAAAAACAAAAACAAATAGAGAAAATAAAATTGGTTCATAAAATGACAGACTTAGTGCAACATATCAATTATTACTACACACAAGTGGTATAAGCACAGCAATTAAAAAACAGAGATTGACATAGTGGGTTAAAAATAAATAAACATACAAATAAAAAATAAAACTGCATCATATTGTCCCTTAGAAGATCACTTTAAATTGAGTACCATACATATGTGTAATATAAAAGGATAAACATTAATATACCATGAATGTATTATTGCAAAGAATAAGCAGTAGAAATATATGTAGTACATTTCATTTTCAAAATTCAGAACCATGCGAAAGTACATATATTTAGTGATTCTAACTTAGGTGATAAAACCCTCAAGAGCAACAAGGGAATTTTACAAGCAAAATTCTGGATGGTAAATACTTTGGGGAGGTAAAATATTGAAATAGGGTCTGAAGGGACACATATCGACTTCTTGGAGCCTAGTATTGCTCTTTTGCTTAAGCTGCAGTTTGAATGCTACAACTCTTTGTATGCTCATTCTTTACTTCTTACATATATTTCATAATTATCCTTTTCATTTTTAAAATGTACAGAGCATAGTAATGTTTCCTTAAGATAAATAAATACCTTAGTTTTTAGATCACCAATAACTGGTCAAATTAGTCATTAAAACAATCAATACCAGAATATATTTCAGTGTAAAATTATTTCAAGAATATAAAAAATAATCACTGGGATGAGGAAAATTTCATAATTTATAAAATTATAAAAGAAATATAATGAGCAATGCAGACATATCTATAAAATGTTTTAATTTACTATATTTATTAAACAAATAAAATAAATACAAGGCAATACTACCTGTTAATATATGATAGAAAACCTGATTACAGAATATTTAAAAAAAAACTTTTTATTGTTGATAGTATTACAGATACATATTTTTTAGAAATAAAGTAGATAAAAAGAAAGCAACAACAACATAAAATTGAACAAAGAACTTGAGTAAATAATACGTAAATATCTTTATACTGAAGTGTTCAATCTCAATGGTATCAGACATAGACAAGTAAAGACCTCAAGGTCATGCTGCTACTAAGTACTATAAGAAATCAAATCCAGGTCTGCCTGTGTCTAAAGTCCATGCTGTAAATATCAATAGTGCAGAATTTTACCAGACTCACAGAGAAAATCCATATATTTATCTCAAGTTTCTAAAATATTTTCTAATATTTAAAGTTTTAGTAAAACATATTTCATTTTAAGGAGACTGAAAAATTGGAGACAGCTAGTAAATATTCCCTTTATTGTTCTGAAATATTGGTAAGCCTTTTTAAAAAATACTGAAAGGATTAAGGACAAAGTTGTGCTTCCTGCTTAAATTACCATTTTTATCTTGTAGATACAAGTATCTTCTTTATATTGAATCCTTTTCATCATTTATAAATGTGTTCATGGCTCTCCATTAAGAAAACAAATGCAATCACTAGTCACCTCATCCCACTGATTTTAATGTCTGGCTGCTTCTTCCCCTTATAGTCAAACTTATTTTTAGTCACACTTTTAAAGAGAGTTTTCTATAACTGTAATTAAAAAAAACCAAAATAATGAAATAAAAAATGAATTTAAAAATAGAGTTTTCTATGCTGGCTATCTCCACCTCTTCATCTCCACTAACTTCTCAAACAAATGTTACGCAGTGACTAGCAACAACATTCCTTGAATGAGCACTCACTAATTTACCAATAAAGTTTACATTCCTAGTTACAGAAGACATTTTTCAGTCATTTTACTTGACCTCTCAGGAGAATTAACACACAGTATTCTTTCTTTTCTTGACACCATCCTATCCTCTCAATTTAGGGACAAAATCATATTCTGCTTTTCCACCTAAAATTTAAGCACTGCTTCTACTTTCCCCTTATTGAACCAATCTCCTAATGACACTTGAGTTAAAATCATCCAAGTCTTCTCTTTTATTATCTGAACATTCCGCTCAGGGCATTCTGTCTACTGACTATAAATTTGTAATTATTGAGGGGCAAATGCACATTTTCATTCTATGCTTCTTCTGTCCATTCCAGATCCCCATATCTACTTTCCTAGTTATATCTGCTGTTATAGTTTCCAGGGGATAAGTAAAATTATATCCTTCTCATACCTATTGAATTATGAACCTATTGAAAAACAGACAAAACCTAGGTAAATGGAAACCAAAATGTCATTTTCATTATTGATCAAACCTAGGTTGTAAGATATACAGGCAAATGACCTTGAATTTTACAAATAAATCTGTTACCAGTGGAAATAGGGTTCTTCCATGGAGTCACAAGAGAAGCATTTTGGGGACCCACACATGGGAGAATGAGATGTAGTGGGAAGATTTATTGGAGCTGGAGCAAACACAAAGGACTGTCCCCAGTTGCCCAGTGTCTCATCCACAACCAGGTGGCTCAGCTCCTTCCGGCTGTGGAAGAAGTACAGCTTAGTCTTCACCAAGCACAGAAGAAGGACCAGGGTTCATTACCTGACACTGGCAGGGCATCCAATTTAGTCCCTGCCAAAGCTTAGTCCAGCTCAATCTCTGTTCCCGGCTGCACTTCTTCCTGCGCTGTGCTGACGCACCCAGGCCCATGCTTGGAGCCCACCCAAGTTTGGGCCTAATTGGCTGCTGGGCTCGAATGGCTGCAATAAAGAACATGCAAACAAATGGGTGAGCACATTCTACCCAGCCAGGCTTTGTTAAGCTTTAATTATATTATCTCAGGCTTGAAAAGGGGCAAACCTTCTTTCAAACTGACCAATCTCTTTCTTGGTCCTTGTAGTAATTGTGTTAAGTAGTCCCCTATCCAATCCCTTTCCAAGATCTTGTGGGGTTTCATGTCCTCCTCCAATCTTTTTCCCAAACTAGATACATCCCCTCTATGGTAATCATCTTGGCTCCTGCTGCACTTACGCCTCTCAAAGAAATTTCCCCTTTTTGGTTTGTTCCTCCCCTCTCCCATAGTCCAGGCCCTTGGGCCTATTGTACCTTGGGGAGATTGGATACCCAGTCCTTTCTCTCTACCAGGGAGTGAAAGAAGGATTTTAATCCTCATGGGTGGGATTCAGCTATTCCTGGGGTGTCTGAAGCTGTAACTTCCAAACCTGATTAACTGTAACTTCCAGACTCAATTAGGTCCAGCCAATCCAGCTCCCTTCTCTTTTGTTAACTCCTAGCTGCCTATGATAACAAATTCATCCTATTTTAGCAGGTAAATGAGAATACTGATCATAAATTACACCAAATATTGAGAAAAGTCACTCTTTCTCTCCTGTGGAGGAGTGAGTTAGAAGGCTTAGAGAGAGGTCGGTAGTGCTATTCTAATTCAAATTGTGATTTCTTTACTTAAAAGCGAAAGAATAGTTTGCCTTCAACATTTCTTAAGCGTCTTTTTTGTTGTTGTGATTATTGTATTTGTTTGTTTGTTTGTTTTTACTATTTGAGCCTAGCTCTTGGCCTATGCCACCCAAGCATCAATTAATTACTACAGGTGCTTCTTGATGTGCTAAGCACCCTTCACTCCTAGAGACAGAGTATTTTTAGCACAAGCATTCCTATTACCTTCATACTATTTGGCATTTATAAAATTAACTTATCTAGAGCAGAACGAGGCCTGATGTAAAGGGATGCCTCTAAAGAACTTAATCCTTCCAGATCCTTCTTGGCTTTGCATGCACTAATCAAAAGTGGTATAGGGAACGTTGCACTGTGTATCTAAGCCTAGTGACAATAATTTAAATTGCTTGTCTCCATTTTGTTTAGTTCTTTCTCTGAAGTTTTGTTCCATTCTTTCATTTGGGGCATGCTTCTTTTTCTCCTCTTTTTGACTGCCTCCCTGTGTTTGTTCTTTGAATTAGGTAGAGCTGCTATGTATCTGCGGCTTGGTAGAGTGGCCCTATATAGGAGGTGTCCTAAAGGGTCTAGTTGCACAGCCTCCCTGATCACCCAACTTGGGCCCTCTCAGTATGTTCCCCAATATGGGTTATGTATATCCTCCTGTTATAAGTAAACCTCACTTGCTGTTGGCACCTCAATGGGAGGAATTTAATCACAGACTGATCAGCTTTGAGGGTTGGCTGAAAAGACCATGGAAGATTATCTGTGCAGAGACCAAACTCATGGAGCAGGAATTGCTTCAGTGGGGCTCTAGTGTTCACTGATTCCAACCCTTGTGTCACTTTTAGAGGTGATTGGTTGGTGCTTATTGAGGTGCACTGTCTGGGGCCTCCTGGGAGTTGTAGGCCATGATCAGCAGCCACCTGTCTATCCAGGACCATCATTATGAGCTACAAAGCCATCTGTAGATGGCTGCTACTTGTGCTTGGCTTGGAGGTGACCCGCAGAGGCCAAACTGAGAACTAAGGCTGGCTGCCACTAGTGTTAGGCCAGATGTATGGGGCACACCAAAGCTAGATGCTGCTTGTTTGAGAGATTTCAGGAACAACCAAAACCAAGACAGGCTATTTATATGGGAAAGCCATTGGCAATGGAGCTTGAGTGGGACCCAATGATGTGTGGGGCAGGGTCTGAGGGAATAACCAGGAGTGGGGTGAACAGTGTTAGCCAGTTTGATAGAGAATCAAATATGGTTCCTGCCAGCTGGTTCTGTGGGGGAAGAGCTAAAAAAAGAAACAATGGCCTCTGTTAGCATTTCTGTCTGGGAGAAAGCTGCCCTTCCAACTCTTCCCCTGATGCCAGACAATTCAGTTCCTCCCTATATGCCTCGCTGCCTTTCAAGCTGTTGCCTCACTGCTGGAGTTCAGAGTGAATAAGTCTTAGTTAATTTGTGTGCAAACCCTTTAAAAGCAATACCTAGGAATCCAGAAGCCCTCTGTCTTAGCCACAATCCCTGCTGGTTTTTACAGCCAGAAGTTATGGAAACTTATCTACCTTGCTCTGGAAACCTGGGCTGGTGGGGGGCCTAGGATGGAGCTGGGACCCCTCACACCTCAGAGGGGGGACCTCTGCAGCCCAGATATGTATGCCTCTGGGTATTTATTCACCACATGTGGGTGTAGAACCAGCTTGTTCTACATGTGCACCCTTCCTACCAGTCTCTAAGTATCTTCTTCTTTATATCCTTAGTTGTAGGACTTCTGTTCAGCTAGATTTCAGGAGGATCTGAAAAATGGTTGTTCTGTAGTCTAGTTGTAATTTTGATGTCCTCATAGGAGAATGTGAGCGCTGCATTTACCTATGCTGCCATCTTGACCTGAAGCCTCTCATTGCTGTTAATGTGAAGGAAAAATGAATTAAAGTGGACTAAAGATTTTAGTTCTGTCATTAGTCCTATTTCTAGCTTACCCAGTTCTATGAACTAATTCTGAATCTCTCTGCTGAGTCCATTAACCTTTCTAGACTCACTGCTGAGAGAATGGAGAGGGGCAACAGAGGAGCAGAAGGAGGAGGCTGAGAAGGAATAGAAAGAGCAAAGGAGAGAAGGAGAAAACAAATGTACTAATAAGTGGTGATGGCAATGCTTGAGATATTAATAAAAATTTATTTAAGTACAAATGTTAAATAAAAATATATATTATGAACTTTTAAAGAAAGACTAATGTCTCTAACCTCAAACTGAATAGATATCTGCTCAAAGCTACCTCTCCAAAATCAAGTTTTGTGAGGAAATCTTATATATCAGCAATCTTCAACCTTTTTAATCCATGACACACATAAACATAATTAATAAAATTTTGTGGTACAACAAAAATATAGCTTTTTGCCAATATGACAAAAATATGTATAATTTTGATTCATTCACACTGGACGGCTATTGTGTTGTCTGTTGGTCATTTTATTATTTGACCATTTAAGGGAAAATAGGTCAGGTGTCATAAGTTTTAAAAATTCTTGTGGCACACTGGTTGAAAATTGCTGTTATACATCAAGAACAACAACAAAATGTCAGTAATACAATGAATGGTGGATCTCCTTGTAACGCTGCTCCCAGCAATTATTCTTATTGCTATTTTTATACCTGGTAGATATTTCTAATGAAATGGTCATTTATCATATTGCCTATCTTCTTAATAAGTCCATTTACATTCCTAATTAGATTTCTAATCCTGCATCTTCAGTCCATTTTGGTGGCAAAACAAATTGTTACACACATACACACACACACACACACACACACACACACACACACATACACACACACTTCCTCTTGTAATGCAAAGTTTGTAGTAGGTTCTTGTTTGAAAATTCGAAGTAAGAAATTTAATGACATATCTTCCAAAGAATGTGCTCAAAATCTCTTTATAAATATGTTAGGGAAGAAAGACAACCTATTCCAAATAGAACATTAGTATTTTTTCCTGAATCCATATTATAAGTACTATTTTTCTCTTCAAAGACCACAGGTTAATCCCTCTTACTCCAAAGATATTTTCTCCTTTTCATGGTAGTCTGTAACATTATGAGGAAAAAAATAACAAAATTTAAGAAAGAGAGGAAAATAACAAAATAATTTTTTTAAAAAAAGAAGAAAAGAGGCACTCGATGAATACTTTATAATTTTTTCTTCATTTATTTTCAAAAAATGCTAAACAAGGCACACTGGGAGATTTGAAACTGCAGTTATCTAAATGACATTAGAAATCCTTTGGCTGCCTGTAAAAGATAAGCAAACAAAGCTCACACAATGTGTTCACATATGTAGGTTTACCTTCCTAAGCTCAATGATAACAAAGATTGTAATCTATTCACCACCAAAATGAAAAATAATCACTATACAATTTTTCTCACTATGTGGGAGACAATTGAGTGTGATATTTTTCTGTGTGATCTTGAGCTGGAACCTGGAGCTATTTAATTTCTATATTTGAACTTTTGACCACTGTTCATTAATGTTTGACTAACATATGATAGAGAATGTTAATCTAAATATCAAAATAAAGTGTGCACTAAAAATTAATTTTTGTTTTCATTGACAGAAATATTGTTTTTTCTGGTCTTTTTTATGAAAAAAAATCACTCATCTTCAAAGCCAACATTTTCATACTCCTAAAAATATTTAAGAAATTGTGAAATCATCTGGAAAATGCAAGCAAAAAAAGTCTGCCTTTAAGAAAAATTAGATATGAGAAGAATTAATTTTTACTCACATTACTCAAATTTCTTATGAAATTGCTAAACTGTTAATTTAATTGAGTATGGATTACCTGAATTTTAAGAATACAGTATTATTTGGCTAAAACTATATTATATAAAATTTATGTTCATTTAGTGCATATGTAAATATATATGGAGGAATAATACTTCAAACAGATACTTGGACATTTTCACAGAAAACAGCTACACTAAACCTAAATTAAGTACACTAGATAAAAGGTCCCTATAGTTTTGAAATTCTACATAAATAACTCATAATGTACTGTATATGCTTTTATCTTAAGGTTTTCATGCAATGATCTCTTGCTACAATAAAGATTAAATATGCACATTAGAAAGATTAAACAAGTATCCATATTCTTAGATTATCTCTTGCCTTTAAATAAAAATAATAATCAGTTGATTATATTAAATATAAGATACTGTAAACAAGATATCATAGCAAATCTGAATTAGAAACATCTTTAGAAAGCATACCCTATAAAAACCTAAGGAATAATATTGCAAATATACATATATATTTAAATCTGTTATCATTCATAGTCTCCAAGCATAATTTTAATGGAAATTTGAAAACAGTTTGCTGAGTTCCTGCCACTAGATGTTCAACAAAACCCTGGATAAAAACCAATAAAACTGTTTTTTTCATTATTGGGAAGGTTCAACTAAGCTTGATCAGTCCATTTAGTTTTGCCCCAATCATCCATCATGCCCTGAAATTCATACCAATGCAATAAATTTGCATTATAAAAATCTTTAAAATGTTAAAATGTTCAAAAAATGAACATATCAGAAAAACTTACAGAGCGATGTCACCAGAGTATGAAATTATATAAAATTTCCCCCCCATACTTCCTCAGATCAGAGTCATACTATATCCTTAACCACAATTAACCTCCACTTAAATCTTCCATTGAGGAGAGAAAAGTGTAATTTAAGCACAAGCATATAAATAAAGGATCATTTACATAATGATTAATAAAAACTTCCACAGTTAGAGTTTAAACCTCTTATGCCTGAAATATTTCCCTTTGAAACATGATTCTACATAATGTACTTTTGAAATTATAAAATATATAATATCTTTATTTTATAAAAATAATCAAATGGAATTCAAGTGGCTATAAACTAGGTTTCTATATATCAAGAAGAGAACTTTAGTGCCCTCCTTCCTTTTCCATGGGAAGTTGTGCATCCATTGAGAAAGAGATTTTCCTGACCCCATTTTCACTGAGCTGCTTTCTCTACAAATAGCAAAGGTCTAGTTATTATTAGCAGTGCCCAATAGACCTACAGGTGAAAGGATTATTGAATACAGCATACATTTTGTCAGGAAAAGGCACTAGAGAGAAAAATACAGCTGCAGGATTACTATAAAAATATGCTTTTGCCAAAAGGTAAATTGCAAGGTAATTTTTTCTCCTCTATTTTAATTAGGTAATCCTGGGCATATTTTATATGCAGAATATTTCAAATGGTGAGGGGAATGAGTGTAATTTAGCAACTAATTGTTTTTAAAACAGCCTTTTAAGGTGTTTTTTGTTGGTCTCTTGAAGTTCTACCAGCTGGTTTGCAATTACAGGAATGTAGAATGTATCGCTCTGGGACAACTGAATTACTGGAAACTTTAGTGAAGTAGGATCAAAGGCTGACAAGGGGCTCTGCTTAGAAGATAAAGAAAGTACAATAGGGTTGTGAAAAGTTTTATTTGAGATCATATCCTTATCTCTCAAAGACTGAATAAAACTTTCAAAACATCAGCAATCCAGAGTAGTCCACTTTCCTCTGACTTGAGCTTCTACGAGCCAACTGCTGTGTTCAATACATTGATTTGTTGGAAACAACAACAAAAGTAAGAAAAAGAAAAAAAAAAGGTTGGTTTTGTTGTATTAGGCATATGAAAGTCTATTATGCAATCACATCAGAAGATGTTGTGCATCTAATTAAATATGCTTTTAATTATAAAATCTCTATATCACCTATTAAATTACTAAATTCAATGAGGTAGATCTATATGTACAGACATGAAGATACCAGGGGCTATTCCATTTTTGGACTCAGGCACCCACCTGTATGACCACATACACAATCCTGTTTCTCCTTGGACCAGCATTATCTTCTATCTGCCTCTCTAAGTGAGCAAGGATTGGCTTAAACATCCTTACATTTCTTTGGTGTTCTGCCTGGTCCTCGCATCTAATTAGTCATGGTTTTATTAGCACTTAAATCAACCCAGACTTCTCTGTACTATTGAGTTGCAAAATGTATTTAAATCTTCTGTTTTGTGAATGTAATGTTACTATGATTTATATCACTGATATTAAATTTATTTTTTGTTCTAGAGCTTCCATTGTGACAATTGAGATTTATGCTTAATATCTTATTAACAAAAACATATTTTAACCTATTAATTTCAACATTTAACTTTCTTTCTATTTGACATTTGTTTTAAAAAAATGAAAATTTGCCTTGGGAATTCTTTTTTTAATTATTCCAAAGATTACATTAGTGATTGAGTATATTTACTTTAACAAAAATAGCACACCTCAAATATTTACTAAGTAAATATATATAATGCCTATCCTTGAAAAAACCAGTTATTTTCACTTATTTTTATTCTTCCTCTTTTATTTCTCTCCTCAAGCTTCAGTACTTCTACTGAATTAAGAATTACAGAGAAAAAAATCACTATTTTTTTCAATATGAAATAATATAATGAATATATAGATTTGAGCAAGGTAAAAAATTTCAAACAATTTGGAAACAGTTATTGTAAACCATGATCTTGTTCTGCTTTTGCTCAGTGATATAATGCATTGTATTTGGTTTACGACTCTTATGGTACCAGCATGTAGAGGCTAACTGAGCCCAGTGCCACCAGCCATGGCTTCTCCTCTCACAGCTCTTGTCCACTCTGTCTTTCCACTTCCAGAGCCCAAGGTGAGTGAGGGCACATAGAATTATGTTCATTGGCCCTGTAAAAGGGTGCCTGGATTTCCAGCAGTCTCCCCCTGGCGGACAGAAACCCCTGCTACTTTTCGCACCCAGATGTTATGTAGGCACCTTTCTCATTTCTGGTGCTCTGGGCTAGGGTCCTACCTTGGGGTTTATACCCCAAATCCCTCTGGTGCTTCAACTGCTGTCTGTGGGAGCCCGACCAGCCCTCTCAGGCTTCTGCACTTCCTACCAGTCTCTTTGTGGTCTCCATTTTCTGTTCTTGGTTAACAGTATAAGGATTCTCTCCAGTTCATCTTCAGTTGGTTATTCAGGATATTTTTTCTATATTTTAGTTGTACTAGTAATTCCAGTTTGGTCCTGGGAGAATGTCAGTGTAGATTCAACTCAATCTGCCACCAACTTCTTGCTCACATTTTTATTGTTGAGACAAATAACTGGAAATCTCTGATATCTGTCATAACTACAAGTCAGGGGTGAAATGTGGGCAGCAGGGGGTCCAAAGTTTGAGTGTAGCTGCTGCCAGTAGCCTCTAGCTCTGGCTCCAGTTTTATTCTATCTTTAAAGAGTTACTGCTGTTTGATGAAGATTGATTATCTTGTGGTTTGTTTTCATTAATTCTGTGCACAGTAGGAAGATAAAGGTATCACTGACTTAGGAGTGAAAAAATAAATATAAATATATGAGTAGAACAATACAAATATATATATATATATATATATATATATATATATATATATATAAAGTCATGATTGGCATTAAAGGAGAAAAATATTGTCATGGATGACTGACTTCATAAATCTTAGGAAATCTCTCAACTTTATTTAAATTAGAAACTTCTGGGCAATTTATCTTGTTACATAAACTATAAAAATAGCTAAGTGAGCTGAGATTTTCTTTTCTGGAAAACTTTCCAGTCCTAGAATAAGCGGGGTGCTGAAAATCAGCTCATACAAGTATATGTGAGCTTATTGTAACATTGTCGTAAATTTTATTTAATAGTTATTAATCTTATTAACCAATCTCACCCCAATAAATTTAATTTAAAATAGCTGTTAATACAACCACTACTCAAAATTAAGCTACATAAACTTAAAATTAAATAAACAATAATAAAAGAGCTCTATTAAATATTTAAATATTATCACTGCCAAATTATTATAGTACATTTTACTATTATTTCTGCTTTTGAGATATTTATGTCTATTAGGCCTGTATGGTGAAAATACTATATAATCCTTGCTATTGCACATTTTTAGCCAATGTTGCACTTTGTGACATCATGTTTATACCTTGAACTTGGCTATGGTGAGTGAGTCTATTCTATAAAAACCAGTAAACAAGACTAATCAAGTCTTTATTTCCCCCCAGAGAACAGTTAAACATTTACCAGTACACCATTGTAAATATATCCTATATAATAAAAGGCCAGCCACCATACGCATAACAACCAGAACAACCAGAGACCAGAACCACCACTGCCCCTCACTGGGCTGGCCCCACTCCCAAGCAAGAGGTTAGGGGCAATCAGGTAGGCTGATAAGTGTTTAGGGGTGATCGGGTAGGCAGGTGAGCAGTTAGGGGCAATCAGGTAGTCAGACAGCCCCTCGCTGGGCTGGCTCTGGCCCCAAGCAAGCGGTTAAAAGTGATCAGGCAGGCCAAGTGGCTAGGGGCGATCAGGCAGGCAGGCCGAGTGGTTAGGGGTGATCAGGCATATATCCACAAACATACATTTTATAATTAAATTTATGTAGTTTAAACATTTATGCAAATAAAAATACATATATTGAAAAACACATTCAAAGTTTGCCACTTTGAGATAATGGATGAAGCTTATTGTTTAAATTGCATATCCTATATAATAAAGAGCTAATATGCAAATGGTCATCATGTCATCATACCGTCACACCATCACGCCAGGGCCTGGCTAGGGGACCTGAGGCTGCACCCTCTGACCTGCGGGGCTTGACAGGGGTGAGGCCGGACAGGACTAGGTTTTGTGTGATTTCAAGTCACACGTGGGTGGATGGGGACTTGATTCTGGGTCCCGCAGCATGCCCCAGACTCTGACAGGAGGGAGATTTTCATATACATTTTACTAATTTTCTTTAATCTCTGACACTTCTATTATAGAGAAAAGGCAAATAGCAATATAAAAATATTTCCTCTAATTAATTCCCCTTTAATGTGCACAAATTTTGTGCACCGGGTCACTAATATAAATAAACAATAAAACAAAATCCAGAACTTGCAAAAACCAATGAGATCTTGTGCTATGTGCTATGAACTAACAAGTACGATCAAGTTAATTTGTCCACCTGCAGCTGAGAGAATTATTGTTAACTGTTGACTAATTGCACACATTTCATTATAAAACTAGTTGTTTAAATGTCATCTTAAGGATCTACAGTCAATTGGAAGGATAATTGTGTCCATTATAATTATAACTAGAGGCTCAGAACATGAAATTTGTGCATGGGTATGGTACCTAGGCCTGGCCGGTGATCAGGGCTTATCGGGGCCTTCCTTCATTCCATGCTGCCCCCTGGTGGTCAGCATATGACATAGCAAGTGATCGAACTCCTGGTCTCCCAAACTCCCGAGGGGACATTTTGCATATTAAGCTTTTATATACATAGATTCTTGTCTAAAACACCTATTTTATGACCTCAGCTGTTAAAAACCTTCATATATGTAAATAAATACCCAAAACACTGAAAATTTATTTGTTTCCACATAATAAATTTTGTATCAATTTGTCTTGATATTTTAAAACCAAAACTTTTGTGTTTTTTGTTGTTGTTTTCCTTTTCTTTAATTCTCTATGCTCATGGGTTGGAGAAGTAATAGTACAGAGCTGATGTCTTATTTCAATGACTAGAGTGAAAACTCAGGAGATAGGTTGCACCACCTTTTAAAAAGGCCACTGTAATTATTTAGTTATTTTGCAGAAGTGTTTACACTTTACCAATGGAGAAAAAAAAGAAAAAAATTAATAATCACTAATGTCACTGGGGAGATGTAGTCTGAGGATGCCCCTAGTTAGTGTTATGGTTGCTTAGGAAAGCAGGAAGAAGACAACAAGCAAGTGATAAAACTCAGACACTGTTGAAAGACTAACATTAGTTTAAAAAATAGTAGAAATTCTTACTCCACTGTATGCCCAATTACTAGAGGAAGTATAAAATAAGTAGCATTAAATTTTGAAAAAAAATAAGAAATAAGTGGACATTAGATTTGGCCTTTTCTTATGAAATCCCTACCTGCTGTAGAGTCAACAATGCTAATGAAGATCAAAATGTACATCATGTATAATATTGCAGAGATAGTTTATCCATACTGAATAATATAAAATTGTGTATTTTTTTAGTGTCTCTTGTATATCTTATTATATATATTTTGTGGCCTAAAAGCATTATTCTCTTTTAAAATCCACACTTATTCTGTAGATCTTGTAACCTAATAAAATGTAATTGTTCTTTCATCTATGCAACATAATTTATCTTTATTTCATTGAAAGTATACCCTTTTAGCTTTAAAAATATAAATTTAAAGATACAATATATGACCAGAATATGTTTCACAACTTTAAGGTAACTATAACTGGAAGAAATTTAAGAAGGTATACTAAAGTAGCTGTTGTTCCTCAGGGGCATGGCCTACAAAGAAATAAAATTATTTGTGTCATATAAATTTATAAGTATAAGAAGTGATACCTCATAGTTATTATTCAGTGGGAAGAGAACTGAATCTGAAATAAGACCCAGTTTCAAGTGTTAACTGTGCCATTTACCCATGATATCGTTTTGGACAATTAATTGACATGTAATTTATTACCCTATCCACTGAAAATAATAACCACTCTCCTAAGCTTTATTCAAGGAATCTTGTACATAAAAGTAGTTTGTAAAATTCCATGGCTATTATATTGGCAATCTTATGCCACTTCTTACACCTCATAGAGGAAAACCAAACACGTCCTATAACTGGCAATAAGGATAGTGTTATTTTCCACAAATGTATTTTCCAAAAAGATAAAAATTCATTCATTTGAATTAATTATTAGTAGTTCATGAGTCAAATATAAGGCTTTAAAATTCTTGCTCAATTAGAAAAAAATTAAATTCACAGTATAAGTTAAATCTCTAATAAAGCAAATACTTTAAATACATAATGTATATTATAAAAATTCTACTAAAATTGAAAAAATGCTACCTAAATTTTTTTCTAAAATTAAATGAAGATCCTGTATAGCAAAGGATTGAAAGTTTTAAATATGATTCATAATAATGACAATTCTTTTTATTCACGGCGGTAGGCGGAATTGCAAGGATAATCATTAGAAGATTTTTGTTCCCTCATTCTTCACTGAAATATTAATCTAGGTACTGTGGCAAAGAGATTTTAAAGATATAACTGAAGTCTCAAATTAACTGAAATTCAGTGGGCCTGAGTAGTCAGGTAAACTAGAGGTAGTGACATCTCCCTGCCTGGTGGAAAAGAGAAGTCAGAGAGAATCAGAGCACAATGGGTATTTGACAAACTGTAGCTGTCTTGAAGATGGTGTGTGTGCGGTGGAGGAGTGGGGGGCGGGGAGGGGGTGAGAAATAATTTGGTCAGCTTCTAGAAGCTAAGAGTAGCCTCATGGGTGATAGAAAACAAGAATACAGGAACCTCAATCCTACAACATCATGGAAATAAATTCTGCCAACCATTTGAATGACCTTGGAAACATATGCTTCCCCAGACTCCACATCTGATCCCAGCCTAGCAAACACCTTGATGCTAGCTTTGTGAAACTCTAAGCAGAGACTCAGTTGAGCTTAGCTGGGTTTCTGATTTATAGAATTATTAAATAATGAGTAGTATTGTTTTCAGCTGCCAAGTTTATGGTAATTTATTACTTAGCAATAGAAAACAAATACATTCATTAAACAAATTGTTTCCAGCAAGATTTAAGCCACAATGTTGAATGGCATGAACAGACAAGCATTAATCAAATATGAGGTATGCTCTCTGAAAAATGTACAAATTGTTTGAGGAGATAAAATCCATAAATAAACAACTAAGTAATAAGATAGAAAGTCATTCTAGAAGATATATGGGTAAATGCCATGTATATAAAATGAACATGATGAGAGAGCTTCTGATTTAAGGCTCTTGGAAGAGAAACTAGTGTTGAATATGAAGACATTTTTACATAGTCCAATAAAATACTACATTATCTAATTTTCATACATAAATACAACTAATATTCATTAGTTCTGCATTTTAAACAATACGTATCATGAAGAATTGTGAAAATACAATGAATCATATAAATAGGGATTATATAACGATTGAATGATTAGCTAAGAAACATGGACATTATTTATTTAAAAAGAGACATAATGACATTTTTATCATTTGAGTGGCCTAATTGGAGGAGGAGTCTTCTGCAAGAACAAAGTAAAAGCATTATTAACTGGATTTAAAATGGGAGAAAATGTGTCCTCAGAAAACCATGTGAAGGACCTATGTAAATATTATGGGAAGTGAAACATGACCTTAAATATCTGTAGTGTCAGTTGGAATAAATAGGAACAGATGACTTTGAGAGATATTACAAGATTATTATTTTTTAAGCAAAATAAGGTAAAGGGAGAGTTAAATATACACGCATAACACATATTTTTTTTCCTCCCTTGCCTTTTTTGAAATCTGAGGATTTAAGATACAGTATATACTGAGTCTAGTGGGCAGTCAGGCAGAGAAGAGTATATTATTTCAAATGTAAGTAGATGAGAGAAGAAGTTTGCAGTATAAAGAGTGGATGGTTTTAAAGAAACTATTTCTATGTTTACTGAGTTGTTTTAAAAAAAGTGTTGTACAGTGGGGCCTTGACTTACGAGTGTCCCGACTAACGAGTTTTTGAGATATGAGCCATTTCTCGGCCAATTTTTTGCTTTGAGTTGCGAGCTAAAATTCGGGTTACGAGCCAGCTTCAGATACCCCACCGCTAGCTGGCGCAGCGAATGTCACAGTGAACGCCACAACATCAGCCCAGCATCACGTGTCTCACTCGTTCACTTTAATGATTTGACATACGAGTAATTTGAGTTACGAGCTCCGTCACGGAACGAAATAAACTCGTAAGTCAAGGCCCCACTGTACTTATGAAATCGTAGTTTGGAAGTTCTCAGAGATAAAGCAATTTAAAGTTTTTCTTTGAACTCCTATGAAGTTATATCTAAAATGTTTAACTCTATAATGAGAAAAATGCAATGAGAGTGTCACACAGTCATACAGGATTAGGGAGACAAAAAGTAGGGTTCAAAACTCACAAATGTGAAAGGGTCCTGTTAAACAGCCAATAGTTGCCATCTGAATCCTTGAAAGGCTAATCTCCAAGAATGAAATATAACTGAAAATGGACTGGGTCTTACAAAAATTGAAACTCACCCTCCTATATCACTATCAGACCAGATTAAAACCCCTAATCATTTAGTGGTCAAGAAGCTGGGCAGTCAAGATAAGCTTTTAGTAATCTCACAGAGAAGGGGATATAAAAATTCAAGTTAATTGTCCAACAAGACACAGAATTATAAAGCTCCAGGCTTTCTATTGATATCACTGAAGGGAAATATCTTAATAAGTAAAGGGATCCAGAAATTAAATTAAAAAAAAAAAAATCTCCAAAGATTAAAAGCCAGTGTCAAAGAAATACAATCTCATATTGGATTGAGAGGACTGTCGTAAGAGGAGAAAATCTCATATCAAGTTGTTAAATATCATTATTAGTTTTAGCACACAGCATTCATTATTCAATAAAATATTATCAGGGAATAAAATAAAATGAGCAAAAGCAAAAGAAAATAGAATAAGATCCACTAGGGATGCAGATATCTGAGAAATTAAATTTTTTAAATAACTGTGATCTATGTGTTCCAGAATCTATGTTGCAAGCTGAGAATTTCAACAGGGCACTACAAATAATGATAGTAGGAAGGAGGAGGAGACTTCTCAACAAGGAGGGGGGTCTGGAAAAATACTTATTAAACCAAAACTTATATTAAATAAACCTAAATATCTAATCCATAACTTTAACATGAAAGTAAATACTCCCAAAGAGAGAATTAATAAACAGATACAGATTGATATACAGAACCATGTGGGTGGAGGGGAAAAAAGAAAATATAAAATGAGACAATACAAAACATTTAAAACTCAAAAGAAACATTTAGGATGTGTTGAAAGTTCTAACATACATGTGATTAGAATGTGAAAAGAATTGATCAGATAAATATGGTAAAAGCACTACTTGGAAGATATAATGACTAAGAACTTTCTAATAGTGGAAGAAATATGTCAAGTCATGTATGCAAAACTGTTACAACACCTGCAGAGCAAAAAACCTTAAAAAGAACATTAAGAATTAATAAAAATCACCAAGCAATAGGATACCTCCATAAATTATGAAATTAAAAATCATCTATACTTTACACCTAGTTGGGTACTTTACACAAATAAAACAAAATAGAGAATATTTAGACTGAGATTAACTGGTAAATTTACCATTTTTCAAAGAGCTCTGCCTTCTCATGATGTGCCCAAAGTAGGGCAGCTTCAGTTTTGTCATTAAATATACATACTATATCACTGAAAATGTAAATGTAGGCATAGTAATCATAAATCTCAGAGGGAAGGCAGGGATGGGTGGGTGGGTGGGGAGAGATCAAAGAACTTGTATGCATATAAGCATAATTCATGGACACAGACAATAGGGTGGTGAAGGCCTGGGGTGGGGGGCAGAGGCTGGATATGAGGGGTCAATGGAGGAAAAAAGGGGACATATGTAATACCTTCAACAATAAAGATTTAAAAAATAACAATAATAACATAAATGTTAACTAAAGTTTATTCTTTAAACAAAAATAACCACTTTCTCACCTTGTGTCAGGCACTGTGCAAACACATTGATTATTTCTCATCACTATACAGGGTGGGGCAAAAGTAGGCTTACCTTTGTTCATATGGAAAATAATACAATAATTAATAAATATAAGAATAAATTCTGTTTTCCATATTCACAAGTATATACCTACTTTGCCCTACCTTGATTATGTGCTTGTTATATTACTAATAATCTACACTAATAAAAGAGAAACATGGTAATTAGCGTATGACCGCTAACCTTCCCATTGGCTAATCTGTGAGTATCTGCAAATTAACTGACAACCAAGATGGTGGCCAGCAGCCATGCACTGAAGCAAACAAGAGGCTTGCTTGCTCCAGTGACAGGCAGACTCCAACGTTCCCCGCCTGCCACTGCCGGCCTCTGACCTGGCAGTTTGAAACATTGTAACAAATATAGAAGCTAAACAAAACCCCAGAAACCAGCTTTCAGCCGGCCGGGATCTCAGAGCTGGAGTTATACATTGTTTCGATTATAGAATGCAAACAAACCAGATACCAGCTTTCAGCAGCCGAGGCCTCAGAGCTAGAGCCAGAGCTAAAGCTGGCCCAGAATAAAAAAATAAAAATAAAAAAAGGAGTGGTTGGGAGCTTCAGTCAACAACCGCCAGCCTGAAAGCAGCCCTCAGTCCCTCACCCAGACTGGCCAGGCACCCCAGTGGGGACCCCCACCCTGAAGGGTGTGTGACCAGCTGCAAACAGCCATCATCCCCTCATCCAGGCTGGCCAGGCACCCCAGTGGGGACCCCAACCCTGATCCAGGACACCCTTCAGGGCAAACCAGCCAGCCCCCAGGCCTCTATCCTATATAGTAAAAGGGTAATATGCCTCCCAGCACCGGGATCAGCGGAGCCGAGAGGCCTCCTGGCACCGGATCAGCATTACGGGGGACAGCGCCCAAACCCCCTGATCGCCCTGCGGCTCTGTGTGTGACAGGGTGCGGCGTCCCAACCCCCTGTTGGGCCCTGCTCTATGTGTGACAGGGGGCGGCTCCCCAATCACCCCCCCCCACCCCACAGGCCCTGCTCTGTGTGTGACAGGGTGCGGCGTCCCAACCCCCTGTTGGGCCCTGCTCTATGTGTGACAGGGGGCGGCTCCCCAATCCCCCCCCCCACCCCACAGGCCCTGCTCTGTGTGTGACAGGGTAGGGCCATAACCTCCCCATTGGCCCTGCCCTGAGTGTGACAGTGGCGGCGCCCCAACCCCCTGATCGGCCCTGCTCTGTGAGTGATAGAGGGCGGTGCCCCAACCCCCTGATCCGCCCTGCTCTGTGTGTAACAGGGGCGGTGCCCTAACTCCCCTATCAGCCCTACTCTGTGCATGACAGGGGGGAGCTCCTCAACCCCCTGATCGGCCCTGCTCTGTGCATGACAGGGGGGAGCTCCCCAACCCCCTGATGGGCCCTGCTCTGTGCATGACAGGGGGTGGCGCCACAACCTCCCCATCGACCCTGCCTTGAGTGTGACAAGGGGCGGTGCCCCAGCCCCCCAATCGGCCCTACCCTGAGTGTGACTGAGGGTGGCATCGCAACCTCCCAATCCGCCCTGCTCTGTGCATGACAGGGGGCAGCGCCCCAACTCCCCAATCAGCCCTGCTCTGAGCCCGACCAGGGGCTGCACCTAGGGATTGGGCCTGCCCTCTGCCACCCAGGAGCAGGCCTAAGCCAGTAGGTCGTTATCTCCCAAGGGGTCCCAGACTGCGAGAGGGCACAGGCCGGGCTGGGGGAACCCCCTTCCCCCCCGAGTGCACAAATTTTTGTGCACCGGGCCTCTTATAGTAATATTATGACAAATATAGAAAGATATGATGGAAGTTGTCTTTTTCAAAATTTTCATCTTTTGAAGATTTTTCTTTGTTTTGCACATAGTAAATTTATATTTATTACTTTTGAATAAATGAATGAATTACTAAGACAATGATAATCTTGAGGTTAACAATAAATAGAGAGCAGGTAGACAGTTCTGTTGTGGAGGCCTATTGGGAGAATGAAGTGATTGAGCAAGAAAAGAGAGAGAGAGAGAGAGAGAGAGAGAGAGAAGAGAGAGAGAGAGAGAGAGAGAGAGAGAGAGAGAGAGAACTCATGGACAGGAACAACAATGTGGTGATTGCAGGTGGTGGTGGAGGTGGAAAAATGGTGGTGGGGAAAAAATAAAAGAAAATAATTAAATAAAAATAACAATAATGCCCAATATCTATCAGGATGTATTGGTAGATATTCAAGATTGCTGCTACAATTCTGTATGTAGGATCAAAAACCTCATTTGGAAATAGGGAAATTGAGACATAGAAATTTTAAAATATAATATACAGAGTCTCAAGACTAGTGAAAAAGAAAAGATTAATTAAAACCAAGATTTTCTTAATCATAATTAATTCATTCAATAAAATTTATTAAATATTGAGTCCAGGTCAAACTCTTTCTCTTTTAGTTTGTCTATCATTACTAAAAACATTCTTACATTTTCAAAATATTCTAAATGAGTTAGAAGTGCACAGGGATATTTTCAATCTTTAAAATATACTTCATCTAGAATTTTGATAGTCAGAACTGCTTAGGAGCATATAGTTTTTCAAAGTTCCTAAATATTTAGAGTGTAAGTGCAATATAATAGCACCTAATTAATTTTACTTAGAGTTTATCTTTTACATTAAGGTTAAAAATAGCTAAATCAGTTTTTGAAAGATTATCACAGGCCAATTCAATTACATCAGTATCTCAAGTTAAATATTGACTCTGTTTGAGATGAGTTTCCTCTTAAAGACTAAATAATCTTGGGCTAGTTTGTTTGTACTAATAAATTTCAATTTTATGATATGTCTTAACAGTACGTTGCGCTGATGGGAACATTCTGTTTAAGCAAGTCACTAGTCAAAAGAGTTAAATTAATCATAGCCAAAAGTTAATTGCTTCAATTTGCTATGAATATTAATATAAAATCAGTATTTTAAAAATATTTATGAGGGGAAAGGAGAAATCCTCATATTTGTTTCTGATCTGAGAACTTGTTAACCAATGGCACTTAGCTACACAAATATTAATGATTTGTTTTGGGTTTCTGGATTGCACTTTTTCTTAGATACACATCCCAGTTGCTACTTCAAATCAACCTGCACTATTTTCTAGAAGTTGGACACAAACTTTGAAGTTTTGAAACCCTGTTTTATCTTGCAAGATTTGTATTGTACCTCTTAGGAGTACAGTGTCACCTATAAAAGACTATGATAATGAATCAAGGGATCAAAAACATAACTTAAAATTTAATAATCGCCAGAAATAATTTTCATAGCTTGAGGGCAGAGGCAGTTTAAGCTTGCTAAAGTGAAAGTTACAAAATTAGAAATGGCTTAAATAGACAAGTGTTAACCCACCGCTGCCATATGTATGTACCTCGCCACGCTTCAGAAGTTCTTGCCAAACAATGTACAGTCTGGCTATTCACACCTCCCTGCAATCTGATGTACTAAGAGTCCAAACGAGTGATCTTAATGAGCTCTTCACTGTGACTATTGATTTCTCAGGATTCCTTCCAAGATATTCTTTTTCCTAAAAACAAAAGTTGTTCTAGGCCTCATTGAAAGGAAAAAATTGAAAATACACATATATTTTAATGTAGGTATTTTTCCTGGGGTGTATTCCTAACAGAACATGGCATGTTTATACCAGCATTTTCTATTAAAGCCCAAAACTGCACACAACAACGTCCATCATGCAAATAGAAAATGTGATATATTTTACAATAAAAAGAAATGAACTACAATTTCATGCAATCGCATGCATGGGTATCACAAACATTTCGTAAGCTGAAAATATACACCAAAGAATACACACAGTATTCTTCTATAAATAATATTCAAAAGAAATGCAAAACTACACCATAGTGTGTTCAAAGGGTGTGACGAATACCTGGTAAACTATGCTATTAAGTCTTGTGCATAATTTGGCATGTTTTATATTTCACAAAAAGGTTTTATAAGAAATTTTCAATAGTGAGAGTGAAAGCTGCTGACAAGCTTTATTATTTGTGTGAGTTTTGTTTACTTATGGTTATATTTTTTGAATATTACAATATTATCAGGATCTTGAATCTGTTAATATAAGCCTCATGTTAAAATAAGGAAATAAATGTATCAGGATTCCATAGGTCAGGTAGGTTTCATGGTTTGTATGCTTGGTGTCACAATATTTTCACTGGCTTTCAAGTTCTCTGGGTTTCTGTACTATTTTATCCACTGTGTCAGATGAGTAACCCTCTAGCAGGTAGGGCTCACTTTAGCCTCTCTCTACATGAATTCTCAGAATTTATCACTTCTGCTCAAAATATTATTCCTCACACAAAAGAAAGAGAAACCAAGACTTCATCCAGTTTTTGCTTCTCACTCCAAAACCAAGATATGTGCTATATAGTATAGTACCCACCTGGATCAGAAGATTATCTACCTGCAAAGGACAATCTGGAAATTATAGTAAGATAAAAAAAAAGTAGAATTGTCCACTCAAGGTTGTTTTAATGTAGGTGTGTATAATAAACATATGCTACAAAAGGTCACATGATTTCCTGAGGGACAGAAATAGCAAGGAACACCTGACCTGCCAGTGAATAATTTTTCCTTAGTCAGTTATTTTGTTTTGCAGCCTTTGCTTTGAAAATCTGGGAAGTGCTATTATAGTCATTTCTTTCCATACATAGCTGACTTGGGACTGGGAGCATTGTCTTTCAGAGATTTTACTTCTTTGGACATTCAGGTCCTGAATTTAGTGAGAGTTCAGTGATATTAGGGTTGCTTTACAGTTCAACAGTCAAACATATACTGTTAGTCAACTTTTGGGCTTCTTTATCAATACTTAAAACAAAGAATTCCCTGAAAGGGATATGGAGAATCATCATATTGGAGGGCTAGCCTGCTGTAGGATAAGGAGGGGATCCACATTAAGGTGCAGGCTAGCACAGGATGTTAGAGTTCAGGCAGTTACATTTCAAAGGCGGTCTCTGTTGGGTGTCAGAACTTACCATACAGAAAGTGTCTAGGATGGGGGACAGCAGTCCAGCACAGGTTATCAGTTCAAAGGCGGTGAGGAGGACAGCCAGGCAGAAAAGGGGATAAGGGTGACAATAAGAAATTGGTTGTGTTATGGCTGAATTGTGTCTCCCATAACTCATACATTAGTCATGACCTTCAGTACTATGGAGATAGGGTCTTACAGATGTGATCAAGTTAAATGAAGGAATTAGGGTGGGCCTAGTCCAATATAATGAATCATAAGAAGAGACAATCTGGACACAGGCATGGGATCAGGGGAGACAATGTGAAAAAAATAGAGTGAAGATGGCCATCTGCAAGCTGAGGAGAAAGGCCTGAACAGACCCTTCCCTTACAGCCCTGAGAAGAAGCCTATCCTGCCGAATTATTCATCTCAGACTTCTGGTACACAGAACTGTGAGAAATAAATTTCTGTTGTTTAAGCCACCCGGTCTGTTCTTACGGCAGTTCTTGCAAACTCATACATGGCTATTAGTTGAGCAAGTAGATATATTAAGTAAGGATAATGAGAGCCAAGGTTTTTACTGTTAGACAAGGAAGTTATAAATATAAAAATAAGGGGAAAATAAAATAAACCTGGTAATTTTGAATTAAAATGGGAAGTAAGTATATGAATTAACATATTTCCTGTCCAGCGTCAAAGGGCCTGCAAACTAACTTTATCACATGCCGAGCCAAAAGCTTAGTTATGCAATACCACTGACCTCTTAAAAAACAAAGGCTCTTATTTATCTTGCTTTGACGGACTTATTTTGCTTAGCATAATGCTCTCCAGCTCCATTCATGCTGTTGCAAATAGTAGGAGATCCTTCCTTTTTACAGCAGTGTAGTATTCCATTGTGTAGATGTACCACTGTTTTTAATGATCTCACTCATTTGTGAATTATAATGAGCAACATAAACTGATGAACAAAAACAGATCCAGAGACAGAGAAGCATTGATCAGATGCTCAAACCTCAGAGGGAAGGTAGGGGAGGGTGCGGGTAAGGGGGAGAGATCAACCAAAGGACTCGTATGCATGCATATAAGCATAACCAATGGACACAGACACCAGGGGGATGAGGGCATGAGCTGGGGGTGGGAGTGGGGGGCATGGGGGGAGAGGTAAGGACACATATGTAATATCTTAATCAAGAAAGAAAAAAAACTACAAACAAAACAAAACAAGGGCTCTTAGAGAAACCATTGATTCAAGTTCAGTGTTAGGAAAAGGATAAGATGACTTTGAAATACCTTATTTTGTGCAATGTAGAAAATAATTATTCAAAAAGTGATGGGGTCATGCCAAAAGGACACAAAAGTCAGGTTGGAGGTATTCCCACAAGTCAAATCTAGCGCAATCTAAGTATTAACAACTTTAATTGCAAAGCTATAAACCATAAAGGGCATAAAATAAATTGATGAAGAGTGTGATATTACATAGTTTCAAAGGATTAATCTATAAAATATTTTTAAATTCAAAGAGAAAGATAGATAAGCCTATAATGGAGAAGCCTGGAAGACATAACATTAATCAAGCAATCATATAGGATGGAACAAATCAGAATCATGTTATATCCTTCATGTTGTATACAATGAGAAGAACACAGCACAATTCAGCCAGTGGTGTATAATCTGGATCTAATCATGAGGAAACATCATGCATACCCTCATTGAAGGGCATTCATGAATAACTTACCTGCAACCTTCATAATTATTGTGTTCGTGAGACACAATGGAAGATTTAAGTGAGTCAATACATGTAAAGCTTACTTTTCAATGGGTGACCTAGCATGGCATGTACATTCCAAATAAAAGATGGCAGCTAGTAATACATAGTAAAGGATTTAAATTTTATAGAGTTGTTATATATTGAATTATTTTAACTTAAAGTTTGATTTTTTATCACTTATATTTCATTTGAGAAACAACTCTACTACCATACTTCTTTTTGGCATTTCAAGAATCTAATACAGTACTTAGATTTGTATAAAAAAACTGTGCCATGATAATAGTTTATAATATTTCTGAAAGTCACTTATTGACTTTAAAATATTATTATTTTTATTTTTTTATGGTGAGAACACTTAACATGTGACTTACCCTCTTAACAAAATTTAAATGTAAAATACAACATTGTTGACTATAAGTAAATGTTTTTAATGCTTGATTAAATTTAGGAATATGGAATGATTTGGGCTGTATTTTAATGATGCTTTTGAAAAAAAAAACCTATCAAATAGAGGTAAAATCTACACGTCTAGTTATTCATAACAGAAAAAAATCATGAATTTAGTAATGAATAATCAGTAATATCACTTCAACCTTCAAAGGCATTTCTGATTTGGGCAGAATATATAAAAGAAGGGTAACCATGGGAAGAAAAAGGAATATATAAAGCAACCCCTTCTTTCACTTGTGCATGGTGCATGACCTATTTTATAGTTTCTCAATTAGCCTGGGAATATCATAGTAGCTAAGAGATAATATTTAAATTATTTAAAAACAATGGTATTAAAATATATTTAGTGTATTTTAACTGCAATGACTAGAAGAATCAGACCTTAAATGTGTTGATTTATTATAGATAATTTAGGTCTTTCACTATGAATTCAAACCCAAGAATCCCTTTAAAACTTAAAATATTAATAAAAGTAAAATAGAATGATGTTATTCCATATATAATGCTTAATTAACAGAATTACTTATCTATGAATATTATCAGATATATTGAGGATTAATTAAAAATAAGATAGAAAACTGTGTATGATTTCACATTATGTATGACTAGTTTGATGCATATCTGCATAGAAGTTTTACAGTCATAAGAAAAAAAAAAAGTCTATTCCATGCATCCATGCTTCTGGACCTATTTTGTTTGTCAGTTCATCTTGCTCATTAGATTCCACATATAAGTGAGATCATGTGATACTTGTCTTCGTGACTGGCTTATTTAGTTTAGCATAATAATCTCCAGATCCATTCATGCTGTCTCAAAGGGTAAGATATACTTCTTTTTTACAACTGCATAATATTCCATTGTGTAAATGTACCACACTTTCCTATCCACTCATCTGTTGATAGGTACTTGGGTTGTTTCCAGACCTTAGCTATGGTAAATAATGTTTCTATGACATTGGGATGCAAATATTCTTTATGATTGGTGTTTCAGAATTCTTAGGAAATATTCCCAGAAGTAGGATCCCTGTGTCAAACAGCAGTTCCATTTTTTAGTTTTTTGAGGAAACTCCAGAGGCATGGATACATGGAACAGACTGATGGATCTCAGAGGGGAAGCGGGTGGAGGGGACTGGAAGAGATTAACCAAAGAACTTATATGCATGTATGCATAGCCCATGGATACAGACAATAGTGCAGTAAAGGCCTGGGGTGGGGTAGTGGCTAGGTGGAGTGGGCAAAGGGTTGGGGTGGGGGCGGTAAGGGACATTGTCCACAATAAAAAATAAATTAAAAATAGAAAAAAGAAACACTATAATTAAAAATCCATTGTAATTCAATGCACTGACTATCTATCCCAGTGCTTGCTTATCCATAGCATTTAAAATACACTTTGAGGGTGTTGGGGGAAAGTGGAGGTGTAATAGAGCATAGAGGGGATAAATGGTGATGGAAAAAATAAAATGAAATTTAAAAAATAAAGAACGTACATTTTCAGAGGGCGATTAACTATAAATGCATCTGGTTTATAATTTTCCCCAAAACCAATCTCAAGGTTATATTTTTAAATGCACTAAAATAAATGAGTCTATGAGAAGACCAATCCTGAGCATTTTCCATTTAATATACACTAAAGGAATTTTAAAACACATATTAATAATTTTAATATAAAATAATTAATTCTATGGAAAGTAATTATGAGAAAAGCATACTAAAGTTTTATTTTAATTCGTTTAAAAATACTTTTATTATTTTGCTAATATTAAGAATTTTTGTAAATTTATTTTATTATTAAGGGATCTCCAGCACTCAATATAGCATGCAAATAAGATGTTCAGGCATTTTACAGAGCTTCTAGACCAGTGATTTTTTTAAAATTTTACATTATTTTCTTTATTATTATTTTTCCCCAAAATAATCTTGAACTCAAATTTTTTTCTCAATTAGTAGAAATTGTTTGTTCTTTATTCATCTAAAAACATTTCAAAATACTTCAATAAGACAGTATGGGCACTAACAACACAGATTTATTTAAATAAAATACCAAGACTTGTCTGTTTAGAATTATTTGCATGCATATTATTAAAATTCTGGTAACTTTCTCATTGAAAGATAACCTTATAGTTAGGAATTCTCAGAGAACTTTATTTCTCTTCATAGCTGCCACTCATTTCTAAGATCCAGACAAGCAAGTTTCTCCACGAACTATAACTTCAAAGTTTGATGTCTTCATATTTTAGATTTTCCTGTTTTATGGGTAATGTCTCTGATTCAAACTCCCACTTTAAATGTGTACTAGGCTTTGTCACCTCTCTGCCAGGTGTAGATTGTCGAAGCACAAGCTCTAAATTACCAGAGTTATCAGTATGAAGCAAAAGTCACATTCAGAACCAACTCACCCCTTTGAAAAATGTAATTTTTCAAGTGTGAAATTCACTGCATGTTATTAATTTGAAAAAGAAAGATTTTCTAGAAAAAAATACTTGTTTTGTATTTTAAATATTCTGAAGAGGGAAGTTTCTCAAAGAATGTGGTGAGTTTCTTTTCCCAAGTGATTTTTTTTTTTATTACTCAAGTATTGTGGAGTAAAAATTCCAGCTGCTATCAGCTTAAGTCATTTAACTTATTATTTAAATTACTCATACAGTCATAGATAAATGACAAGTCTTTAATCTTGTCAGGTCTTAAAATAACCAAGTGTTACTTTTTATTATAAGGCAGGGAGTAAAATTCCAAGACAAAAATAAAAGTCTGAAATATTTTAACTTATAATATCAAGAATAATCATTTAAATTGCACAATATGTAAGGTGGATTGGCTGAGTCTTGTCCTGAAATCTTTAAAAATTCTGAACCTAAAGAGAATCCAAGATGGTTGCTCATGGGATGGCAGGCTGCAAGATAGTGTGTGAGTGAGAGAACAAAAGGAAAGTGTGTGGACATGCGGGGAGTGTCTGTATTTGTGAGTGAGGGACAGCTAAATTCCACAGGACTGTTGAGGCTGGCGGACCAGGTTCCCCTGGCCAGGCAGCCTCTACTACTGCTGGAATCTCTCCCGGAGTGGCCTGCTCTGCCACGAAGACCGCACCATCTTGAAGGGGAGTCCGGTTGTGATCAGAAGCCCAGTCTTACCTTCAACTGGGGAGACCTCAGGTACCTCCCGGGAACCTACAACTACAATGCTCAGGGACCAGCTGCCTCAGGGACCAGCTACCATGAACACCAAGACTCCAGCCTCCCTGATTGTGGGTAACTAAAAAGTCTGTCCAGGGGGAGACAAAGCTGCACCAAGTATGCAGACAGGCCCTGCACCTTCTCACAAAGCAGATAGAAGGAACAGCTGAATCAAACAACATGCACCCAGAACTGAAGAATCAAACACAGCTGGTGAGGCAATCCATGGATGGAAAAGTCAGATATCACCTAGAAAGCTCTGCCTCCTCAAATTCATCTGTGTGTTTGCTGTTTGGGTGTTTGTTGCTTGCATTTTTTGGATTAGTTGTTGTTTGTTGTTTGCATTAATCTCTGGGTATTTGTTGTTTGAATTTTTGGGGGTTAGATGTTTTCTGGGAGTTTTCTCCCCATAAACATAAATTTTCCCCTCTTCTTTTTTCTTCTCTTTCTTTTCTCTCTTACATTTTTTTCTTTTCTGAATATCATTTTTGCACTCTTTTCTATCTCCTAATTCTCTTTTCTCTGGTGGTCACCTTTATTTGGGGATATTAGTATCATGAATACATTTGTGTTTGGTGCCCTGTGCATTGTATCTTGTTGTGTTGTATTTTGTGCCTTCAAGTCAACACAGGAGAGAGAGAGCTACATAACCAGACACCCTGAGAGGAGGGATTATGGGGAGACAAATGAATAGCTCACATTTGAAAGAAAAAGAGGAATCACCGGAAAAGGAAGTAAACAAAATGGAGGCAAGCAATATGTCAGAGAAAGAATTCAGAGCAAAGGTCATAAGGACACTGAAAAGGATGGAAGACAAATTCAACAATATGTGTAAAACCAAGAGGAAATGAAAAATGACATGGCTGCAATAAAGAACTCAATAGAAAGCATCAACAGGAGACTAGAAGAAGCAGAGGACCACATCAGTGAGCTAGAACACAAGATAGGAAAAAACACCAAGCAGAGCAGCAAATAGAAAAATACTTAAAAAGGAGAAGGAGAGCCTAAGGGAACTTTGGGACAACACAAAACAAAACAACATTCACATAATCGGGGTGCCAGAAGGAGAGGAAACTGAGCAAGAAATGGAAAACCTGATTGAAGAAATAATGACAGAAAACTTCCTTGTTATTGGGAAGAAAAAAATCACACAAGTCCAAGAAGCTCACAGAGTCCCAAACAAGATGAACCCCAAAAGATCGAGACCAAGACACATTATAATTAAAATGGAAAACACCAATGACAAAGTAAGAATCTTAAAGGCGGCCAGGGAGAGACAAAAAGTTACCTACATGGGATCTCCCATCAGACTATCAATTAATTTCTCAACAGAAACACATCAGGCCAGAAGGGACTGGAATGAAATATACAAAGTCATGCAAAGGAAGAGTCTGAATCCAAGAATACTCTACCCAGCAAGGCTATCAATCAAAGTTGAGGGTGAAATCAGGAGCTTCACAGACAAAAAAGGACTAAGGGAGTTTATTACCACCAAACCAGCAATGCAAGAAATGCTAACGTGTCTGCTGTAAAAAGAAGAAATAGGGAAGAAGGAACACAGGCATAAAGAATAAAAATGGCGACAAACAAGTACCTATCAATAATAACTTTAAATGTAAATGTATTAAATGCTCCAATCAAAAGACATAGAGTAGCTGAGTGGATAAGAAAACATGACCCATATATCTGCTATCTTCAGGAGACCCACCTCAGAACAAAGGACTCACACAGACTGATGGTGAAGGATGCAAAAATGTTTTTCAGGTGAATAGAAATGAAAAAAAAAAAGCTGGGGTAGCAATACTTATACCTGACAAATTAGACCTCAAAGCGAAGGCCATAACAAGAGATAAGGAGGCCACTTCATAATACCAAAGGGAGCAATTCAACAAGAAGATATAACTCTGGTAAATTTATATGCACCCAATACAGGAGCACCCAAATACATAAAAAATACTTCTGGAAGATATCAAGGGAGAGATTGACAGCAATACAGTCACAGTAGGGGACTTTAATACCCAACTAAGACCACTGGATAAATCCTCTAAACAAAAAATCAGCAAAGAAACATTAATCTTAAATGACTCATTAGTCCAGATGGAATTAATTGACATCTTCAGAACATTTCACCCCAAAGCCACAGAATATACATTCTTCTCAAGTGCACATGGGTCATTTTCAAAGATAGACCGCATATTAGGGCACAGGCAAAGTCTCTTCAAATTCAAGAAAATAGAAATCATATCAAGCACCATCTCAGACCACAATGGCATAAAATTAAAAATCAACTACAATAAAAATAATGAAAAAAAAATCAAACACCTGGAGGCTAAATAGCATGCTATTAAACAATGATTGGGTTACCAAAGAGATCAAAAAAGAAATAAAAAGCATCTTGCAACAAACAGCAATGAAAACAAAACAATCCAAAATCTATGGGACACAGTGAAAGCAGTCTTGAGAGGCAAGTTCATAGCTCTACAGGCCTACCTCAGAAAAACAAGAAAAAATGGTCACCTAATAACTGTTTAATAATTTATTCTATTAAGAGGTGAATAATACTTAACTGGCAAATGGTCAAGCAGCACCAAGGTTTGTTGTTATAGAATGTGTAAAGTTTCATAAGCATACACCTATGTTTTAATATAGTTTTTACTAATCTCCTAAAATTGAATTCAGTTAATCTTTGACACAAAACAACTTTCTGCCTTTCAACAATTATTTCACTATTCCTAAGGTTATTTAACTATTGTCTTAGTGCTTTAGAGTTGCCATAACGAAACACCAGAGATTGAGAAGCTTATAAACAACAGAACATATTTTTCTCAAAGTTCCATGGGCCCGGAAGTCCAAGGTCAGGATGCCAGCATTGCCTGTTGAGGGCCCTCTTTCTGGTTCATAGCCAGTGCCTTCTTGCTGTGTCCTCACATGGTGGAAGGGCCTAGGAAGCTCAGCGGGGTCCTATTTAAAAGAGCACTAGTAACACTAATCTCATTCAGGAAGGTGCCATCTTCATGACCTAAGTATCTCTGAAAGGCTCCACCTCTTAATATTATCTCATTGGTTATTAGAATTCAACACATGGGATTTGGAGGTACACAAACATTCAAACCATAGCACCAGTAAATTTCTAACTATATGAATATGCAACAGGATGTAAATTAAGATCATTATATAGTATCATGTTATTAATGAAAACCAAGAATGGTATTCATATATTTGCATATATGCGTATATGTGAATATATATTTTATAATATATGGATAGATAGTTAGATATACTACACAATTCTTAAAGTAGCTTTAATTTTTCAGAGAAGAGAGTCTAATTCAAGTATAATAAACATGGCTGTATGCATCTTACATAGAATAAAGTTGATCTCTGTCACCATAAAACCAACAAATCTGATATTCTAGTAATTATATTGTGTCTCCTCTGGAAATTTTCTAAGCAATATCTGGGCAAAAATAATAAGAATTTATAAGGCTTTTTACAGCAGCATACTATCCTTTTCCTTGAATATCAGATATAATAAAACTCAGCAGCCTGTGACATACTTAGGATATACAGTTAATGTAACTTAATGAGATCACATTAATCTGAGTGTGCGTGTTACCATAGGTTAAGCCCCCATTCTACCTCACTGCACAATGTTCTGTCTTTGAACAATTCATTGTACCCAAGTGTCATGGACCTCTCCAGTGGATGCTTCTTTAGCCTTTTAATCTTACCAGGATTTACTTAGTTAATAATCTAGTTATCTGGTTCTGTAATGCTCTACCCAAATATAAGTAGTCATTTTTCTTGGTACAAATCAAGATGGCTATTAAATGGTTAAACAGGAAACTATAATCAGAGGAAGAATTTGATATTATACCACAGATAGTATAATAAAGTTGAGGACTCCTATACAGTGGAGAGATTTTTCTTGACATATTCTTAGTGGAAAACAACTTTGTACCATGCCAAAAAGAAAGGGCAGATTACACAACTTCATCAGTGTTGGGGAAAACTCAGAGAGAAAGGAGAGTATCAGCATAGCAACATTGAGAGAGAATTAGAAAAATCACTCCATGTACAAGATCAGAAATATTTTTATAAAGAATTCTTTAAAAGGTTAAAATATCTAATGTTCTAGAATAGTGTATGTTTCATGTGTGTGTGCACCTGTGTATGCACACATGTGCCTGTCTAAACACATTAGAGACAGGAATAGAAAGAGGCTCACTTCTATATACTAGTATATAAAAGCCTAAGGGACCGAACAACTGAACCGGTCGCTATGACACACACTGATCACCAGGGGACAGACGCTCAATGCAGGAGCTGCCCCCTGGTTATCAGTGTGCTCCCACTGTCAACCTCCCGCTGCCGGCCAACATCCTGTGGTCCCCCCAACCCCTGGCTGGCCTATCTCCCATGGTCCCTCCCCCCGGCCAACCTCCCACATCCCTGTTCAACCCTGATCACCAGCCAGGCTGAGGGACCTCACCTACTCAAATACGTGCACTGGGCCTCTAGTGTACAATAAAAACAAAAACAAAACACAAAGGCAAAGAAACTTAGAACTACAATTGAAAGACTGAGAACTCTGCTATTTTGATTTTTTAAAAAGACAAATGATATTAGTAGACAAAACTCCATTTTTATGTAAAATAGAATGACCCATAGGAAAAAAAACACACTGAATAATATAATACCAATATTATTTCCAGGTAAGATCTGTTTTACCAAACTATAATTGTATTCATTCTTGTTTTATACTTGCTCACATTTGTTTACACTCTCAATTCCTTGCTTTTTTTTGTCAGGCTTCTCTTCAGGAAGAATATATTTCTCTGACTCACTGATTTGGGTTAGTCATATAATTAGCTTTGGCCAATGGCATGCAAATGGATATAACATATAACATGTCTATACTATTCTTTTGAATGTCATTGCATAGCTTGATTATGCACTGCTACCTGGACCCATCCTAGAGTGTTGGCTTTCTGCTGTGATAATAGGATTAGAAGACATGTAGAACTTTAGGTAGGTCCAAATAAATGTGGTTGAGAATTCCAAAATTCTGGTTGACAACATCCTATTTGTTGGTATGTTATTTTTTTTTTTTTATTCTGGTTTTGCAATGCAGTCCCAAAGTAACAAGTTAATAAATCCCTTCAAGCATTATTAAGGAAAGATATGTGATTCTAGGGAGCCCAACTAATGATGTACTGTCAGGATTGCAATGTCATGGGTGCACAGTCTAAGTTAGCAATCTCCTTCACCACAAACAGAGTTCTACTAAAGGTTTTTTGTTAGCTACATTTGAAATATCATATAACATGCCCTATTTAACACTCAATCTCAGTTTATAATCAGCATTTACTGCTCCTTTCCCTAACTCATTACTGCTTTTTATTTTAAAATATAGGAATTGTCAGCTAATGACTTTGTTTACAATATAAATGAAATTTAAATCAAGATAAAATAGTCAGACTAAAGGGGATAAATGATTAGTTCCTTCAAGGTGTTGAATTTTTCTAATTCCCTATGCAATATTTGCCAGTGGGAATAAAATAATTTCTAGAATACCATATTTGTTATTTGAAAACTGCCTGAAGTAGGCAGGTAATAGAGCAAAAAGACTGCTAGTTGATTGTATAATCTGAAAAAAAGATGTTTTGCCAATATGTGTATTGAAAGGGTAAATTTGAATTTTATATTGCATGATTCGTGTATGAAACTTAAATATACAATGCAATTTGTAATTTTGATGTGCAAGAGGAGTCTCAAAGCCATCATCTTCCTACATAAATAGTGTTCAAATATCACTATTAGCAATTTTTGAAATTGTCAAAATAAGAATGCCCATCCTCCCAATAACCCAAACCTGAAACAAATTAACAAAAAGGAAAAATAATAAACTGACTAAGACAAAACATACTTAGGGTAGACAGTACCTAGTACTATCCTCTGCCATTGATTCTCTGGGGCATATAAATGCTAAAAAAAACAACAAAAAACTATGGTTTAAATGTCTATGAATAATATTATAGGGAAGATTAAAAGCTATTAAGTTTATGAATATATTTATGGTTATTGCTCCCTAGAGGAACCCTTTGGGGTCTTAAAATATTGCAATTATGTGATCCTTGGTGCTCTATCTTGTGGTTGTTTTTTCTTTCCTTTGTATATAACCCAAGGGTTTCATGTAATTTCCTTAGCTATGAGTTTAAATGTCTGATCTATTTTTCTTCTAAATGTTTTGCTTTCCTGTGTTAACCTTTTTTATCCATCTATATTTAGTTTGGTCTGCAAATACTAAAAGTGCTGACTGAACTATCTCAAAGGAGAATAAAGTAAATAAAAGCGGACCTGAAAAATCAAGGAAATAATTTTAACTGCTTGTAGTCATTCTTAAAAGAGGATTTAGTAGTAACATAGCACAAATTCACAGATAGGTTGTTCTCTGAAATGACAGCATATGGGAATGTCACTTGCACTAGCTAATGGATCATTAGCATTTGCCACAGCTTTAGAAAAGATGTAGACTGAATATTTTCTCTTTATTTTATAGGACAGGAAATCCATGCTCATAGAGGTAAAGGTTACATAACTAGTTCCTTGGCAGATTGATAAACATCAATAAGATATCCTGACTTCTGTGGAAGTGATACTGGACGAAGTGGGGGTCCCTCTTCCCCAAAGGGTACTGCTGGGGGTGGAGTTCTTACAATATTCTGAGCAAAAAGACTTATCTGAGGCTGGCACTGAAGAATGAGTGATTTTTATTTGCATGGACTTAAATCCCTGCAATTTCAAAGTCCCATTTTCCTTTGTCCAGTCATAGAAGTATACCTGTGGTTTCAATAAAGCTAAAATCAAAGGCCATGTCTAAAGTTTCTTTTCCATGTTGGAGATAGGCCCAGTTGAATATTAGGCTAATTGTAGCCCATTAATCCATATACCTGTGTGTCGTTCATATACCCGTGGGCCATGTGGGTGAATGCAGGGAAGCAGGAGCAAAAGAGCCCCACAAGCCCAAAGTCACAAGAGAGTGGAGAGCACAAAAGAGCCAGTTTCTTTGTTCAGGGACTTCAGTGTCCCAAACCTTTGTGGGCTTGCAGTGGCCATGCCCATTCTGGCCAATGACCTTTGTTCCCAGATGTGACTGACAGAAAGCACCTTTGCTAGTCCCCCGGTTCCATGCATCTATCTTCCTTTCCTTGGAACTCTGGGAGTGTAAGGCTGTAGCTTCCTGGTATTGCTGCCCAAATGAGGTGCCTATCATATTTGGCCTTCCCTTTTCTATTATTAATAACTTGCTAATTACAACAGTATCAGAAGAATATTTTCTGTTTAAAAATGTTTTCTTAGTTAATTCATGCATTCCTAGGAAAAACTTGGCTAATCATTTAAAATAGCATGTGGGTTTTTTTTTTTTATTCTGAACAGATTTTATTTACTTGTTAATATGTTTGTAGATAAAGTATGAGTTTAAGTAATTTTTATAGTGATTTTATTTTTATTTATTTATTTTTAAAATATATTTTATTGATTTTTTACAGAGAGGAAGGGAGAGGGATAGAGAGTTAGAAACATTGATGAGAGAGAAACATCGATCAGCTGCCTCCTGCATGTCCCCTACTGGGGATGTGCCCGCAACCAAGGTACATGCCCTTGACCAGAATCGAACCTGGGACCCTTCAGTCCGCAGGCCGATGCTCTATCCACTGAACCAAACCAGTTAGGGCTTTATTTTTATTTTTAAAATGTCATCATGATCTCCAGTTTCTGTTCAGACAGGTAACAAACAGAATTAATCCCTTCCTCTCAACAGGAAAATATCTGAGCAATCTGAAAATCAACTCTTCTTAGATCCCTCAGAAAATTTAAGTCATATTGTTGCACTGAAAATTTGACAGACAGGCAGCTAGAAAGAGTCACAGTTCATCAGGAACAGAAAGTGTTGCCAGAGTCAGAAACTGGAACACTTAAAGGGTAAGTGAGTAGATGCTAGAAACAGAGTATGGCCGAGTCTGAAAGGTAAAACCTCCTGGAAGCCCTACCTGAGGGGGGCTCTCCATACTTTTGTGAGTTTTACTAGCAGAAGCCACACCAAATTTTCAGGGTAAAGAACAAATAAAAATCCTCGCTACTTCTAGCAGGCGGAACAGAGAAGTAGCCATTTTGAAATAAACCCAGAGGGATTCTGTTCTCCTTAACAAATGTCCTTCTTCCAGGGAAACAGTTTTTCCAGAGCTTAATGAACATGGGTTTCACCAGAGCCAATCAACCTGGGGAAGGAAAACAATCAACTCCAGGCTGCGTATGAATGTTGATGGTAGTTTATTCTTTTGTTGTTACTGTTGTTAATCCTCACCTGAGGACATTCTCCCATTGATTCTTAGAGAGAGTAGAAGGAAGAGGGAGGGAAAGAAAGAAAGAGAAATATCCATGTGAGAGAGACACATTGATTGGTTGCCTCCTGCATGCACCCCAACCAGGGCCTGCAACCAAGGTAGGTGCCCTTGACTGGAATCGAACCCAAGATCCTTCAGTCCCTGGGTTGATGCTCTATTCATTGATCCAAATCAGCTAGGGCTTAGCTTTATTCTTAACTAGAGGCCCAGTGCAAGGATTCGTGCATCAGTGGGGTCCCCCGGGCTGGCCTGTGGGAATCAGGCAGAAACTGGCTCTCTAGCATCCCCCTAGGGGTCTCGGATTGTGAGAGGGATCAGGCCAGGCTGAGGGACCCCACTGGTGCATGATCAGGTCTGGGAGGGACCTCAGAAGGGCTCCAGGGCATATCGGGCCTGTCTCACCCAGTCCTGATTGGCCAGATCCCAGCAGCAAGCTAACCTACCACTGGGAGCATCTGCCCCCTGGTGGTCAGTGAAAGTCGTAGCACCTGGTCAAATGATTGATTAGGCGCTTAGCATATCAGGCTTTTATTATATAAGACTAGAGGCCCGGTACACAAAAATTTGTGCACTCGCGGGGGGGGCAGGGGGGTCCCCCAGCCCGGCCTGTGCCCTCTTGCAGTCTGGGACCCCTCAGGAGATAACGACCTGCTGGCTTAGGCCTGCTCCCAGGTGTCAGAGGGCACACCCAATCCCTAGGTGCAGCCCCTGGTCAGGCTCAGAGCAGGGCCGATTGGGGAGTTGGGGCGCCGCCCCCTGTCATGCACAGAGCAGGGCAGATCAGGAGGTTGCAATGCCACCCTCAGTCACGCGCAGGGTAGGGCCGATTGGGGGGTTGGAGCACCGCCCCCTGTCACACTCAAGGCAGGGTCGATGGGGAGGTTGCAGCGCCACCCCCTATCATGCACAGAGCAGGGCCGATCAGGAGGTTGGGGCGCTGCCCCTGTCACTCACAGAGCAGGGCCGATCAGGGGGTTGGGGAGCTCCCCCCTGTCACGCACAGAGTAAGGCCGATAGGGGAGTTGGGGCACCGCCCCCTGTCACACACAGAGCAGGGTGGATCAGGGGGTTAGGGATCTGCACCTTGTCACACTCAGGGCAGGGCCAATGGGGAGGTTATGGCTCTACCCCGTCACACACAGAGCAAGGCCCGTGGAGGGGGGTTGGGGCGCCACCCTCTATCACCCACAGAGCAGGGCTGATCAGGGGGTTAGGGATCTGCACCTTGTCACACTCAGGGCAGGGCCGATGGGGAGGTTATGGCTCTACCCTGTCACAAACAGAGCAGAGCCCGTGGGGTGGGGGTGGGGGGTGGGGGTGGGGTTGGGGAGCTGCACCCTGTCACACTCAGAGCCACAGGGCGATCAGGGGATTGGGGAGCTCCCCCCTATCAGGCACAGAGCAGGGCTGATTAGGGGGCTGGGGCGGCTTCCCCTGTCAAGAACAGAGCAGGGCAGATAGGGAGGTTGTGGCCCCGCCCCCTGTCACTCACAGAGCCACAGGGCGATCAGGGGGTTTGGGCGCTGCCCCCTGTCACGCTGATCCCGGTGCCGGGAGCCTTGCTGTTCCGCTGATCCTGGTGCTGGGAGACATATTACCCTTTTACTATATAGGAGAGAGGCCTGGTGCACGGGTGGGGGGCCAGCTGATTTGCCCTGAAGGGTGTCCTGGATCAGGGTGGGGGTCCCCACTGGGGTGCCTGGCCAGTCTGGCTGAGGGGCTGAGGGCTGTTTTCAGGCTGGTGGGTTGACTGAACCTCCCAACCGCTCCTTTTTTTCTTTTTTTTTTTTATCTGGGCCAGCTTTAGCTTTGAAGCCTTGGCTGCTGGAAGCCGGTTTCTGGCCTTTGTTTTTCCTTCTGTATTAGATACAATGTTGTGGTCCGGCTGGCTGAAGCCTGGCTGACTAACGCAGCTTTCTGGGGTTTTATTTAGCTTCTATATTTGCAACATAGTTGCTTAGAGTTGCAGCTGAGAGGCCCGCAAGTCAGGCGGGGAACGTTGGAGTTTGCCGTCACTGGAGCAAGCAAGCCTCATGTGCATGGCTGCCGGCCGCCATCTTGGCTGACAGTTAATTTGCGTAAGGATATGCTGATTAGCCAATGGGAAGGGTAGCGGTCGTACGCTAATTACCATGTTTCTCTTTTATTAGTGTAGGCTAGAGGCCCAGTGCACAAAAATTTGTGCACTCGGGGGCGGGGGGTCCCTCTGCCCGGCCTGTGCCTTCTCGCAGTCTGGGACACCTCAGGAGATAATGACCTGCTGGCTTAGGCCTGCTCCTGGGTGGCAGAGGGCAGGCCCAATTCCTAGGTGCAGCCCCTGGTTGGGCTCAGAGCAGGGTTGATTGGGGAGTTGGGGCGCCACCCCCTGTCATGCACAGAGCAAGGCGGATTAAGAGGTTGCGATGCCACCCTCAGTCACGCCAGGGTGGGGCCGATTGGGGGGTTGGGACACCGCCCCTGTCACACTCAAGGCAGGGTCGATGAGGAGGTTGCAGCACCACCCCCTGTCACGCACAGAGCAGGGCTAATCAGGGGGTTGGGCGCTGCCCCCTGTGATGCACAGAGCAGGGCCCATTAGGGGGTTGGGGAGCTCCCCCCTGTCATGCACAGAGCAGGGCCAATCAGGGGATTGAGGAGCTCCCCCCTGTCACGCACAGAGTAGGGCCGATAGGGGAGTTAGGGCACTGCCCCCTGTCCCACACAGAGCAGGGCCAATCAGGGGGTTGGGCGCCGCCACTGTCACACTCAGGGCAGGGCCAATGGGGAGGTTATGGCTCTACCCTGTCACACACAGAGCAGGGCCTGTTGGGGGGTGGGGGGGGTTGGGGCACCGCACCCTGTCACACACAGGGTACGGCTGATCAGGGGGTTGGGACACCGCATCCTGTCACACACAGAGCCACAGGGCGATCAGGGGATTGGGGAGCTCCCCCCCATCAGGCACAGAGCAGGGCTGATCAGGGGGTTGGGGCGCCTTCCCCTGTAATGAACAGAGCAGGGCGGATAGGGAGGTTGTGGCCCCGCCCCCTCTCACACACAGAGCCGCAGGGCGATCATGGGGTTTGGGCACTGCCCCCTGTCACACTGATCTGGTGCAAGGAGGCCTCGCAGCTCCGCTGATCCCAGTGCCGAGAGGCATATTACCCTTTTACTATATAGGATAGAGGCCTGGGGGCCGGCTGGTTTGCCCTGAAGGGTTTCCTGGATCAGGGTTGGTGTCCCCATTGGGGTGCCTGGCCAGCCTGGGTGAGGGGCTGAGGGCTGCTTTCAGGATGGCGGTTGTTGACTGAAGCTCCCAACTGCTCCTTTTTTTCCTCTTTTTTAATTTTATTCTGGGCCAGCTTTAGCTCTGGCTCTACCTCTGAGGCTTCCGCTGCTGAAAACAGGTATCTGGTTTGTTTGCGTTCTATAATCGAAACAATGTATAACTCTAGCTCTGAGATCCCGGCTGGCTGAAAGCTCGTTTCTGGGGTTTTGTTTAGCTTCTATATTTGTTACAATGTTTCAAACTGCCAGCTCAGAGGCCGGCAAGTCAGGCGGGGAACGTTGGAGTCCTCCTTCACTGAAGCAAGCAAGCCTCATGTTCGCTTCCAGCTGCCTGGCTGCAGGCCACATCTTGGCTGACAGTTAATTTGCATAAGGATATGCTGATTAGCCAATGGGAAGGTTAGCGGTCATACGCTAATTACCATGTTTCTCTTTTATTAGTGTAGATTGCCAAAAATTAGAAACAACAAAGAAGTCCTTCAAACAAACCATGATATAAAAAAATGATATATATAAAAAGCCAGGGACTGTAGCACTGTAATGACAGGAATGTCCGGTTGCTATGATGCCCACTGCTGGCCAGCCAACCTCCCTGCAGCCTTTCCCCCAGCCAGCCCCGTCCCTGATGGGCCCCCACCACCTCGATTGGCCCGCAGCCCCTCCCCCATCACTGGTCCTGCTCCTGATCACCCCCCCTACCCAATGGGGTGCGGGGATGACTGGACAACCTCCTGAAGCCCCTCCCCCACCCAGCCCCACCCAAGATTGGTGCCCCCACCCCAATCAGGAGCAGTGCCATCTGGCCAGCTGCCTGGTGCCCCTCCTCATGGCCGGTCCCACCCTATCAGCCCCCACCAACCGGATCGACCCACAGCCCCTCCCCCTAGCCAGCTCCGCCCTGATTGACCCCCCACACCAATCAGGGGTGGAGCTGGCCCACCAACCTCCCCAGCCCCTCCCCAGCTACTTACCCCTGATTTGCCCTCCCTACCCCATTTGTGGGCCCACAGCCCCTCCCCATGGCTGGCCCCATCCCTAATTGGTCCCTCCACTCCAACTGGCGATGGGACCCATAGACCAATCGCCTGCAACCCCTCCCCCCAGCTGACCTGGCCCTGATTGGGCCCTGATCGGGGCGGGCCGGCCGGCCAACTTCCCGCCGTCTTTTCCTGACAGGCCTGGATCAGGGCCAGGCTGGCCGGACCCCACCTGTGCAGGAATTCGTGCACTAGGCCTCTAGTATTATAACAAAAGGAAATCAAGTCACACACAAAACAAACAAACAAAAACCATGAAAGAACCTTAAGTGCAAATGGTTATGTAAAAGAAAAACATTCTGAAATACTGCATATTGTATTTTCCTGTCAATGTAAAATTTGCACTGGACAAAATTAAACAGGCAGATTGAATTTATTCAAGACTATTTCCAAAGAGGAGAGAGACAACTCAATTCTACTGAAACAAAAGTCAGCAGGGATGTTAAGCACAGAGGCTGTCTAGTGGGAAAGCACTGAAGGAAGTTAGAGAGATTGATGAGATGTTCAGAGCACATTGAGTTACTCCTGAGGAAATGTTATTCCTGATCAAAAGATTTTCCCTTTCATTAGGCCATCTGTGTTTGATAGTTGGTGCCCATGGAGGTCAGACGCTTAGCATGGCACAGAGACTCGAGGAGAAGGTTGCTATCTTCTACCATATTTAAATTTCAAAGAGGTAGTTACAAGACCTTGAATAAAAGCATTTCCTGGGTTTTTAAAACCGGCTAGTGCCTGGGAAAAGATGTGCATGCATTTCAAAAGGGAGGTTGGCAGGCTGTGGGAGATTGGCTGTGGGAGTTCACTGACCTCCAGGGGGCAGCTCCTGCATTGATTGTCTGACCCATGATGGTCAGTGGGCATCATAGCTACCAGCTGGTCATCTGGTCTTAATGGTGGCTTAGGCTTTTATATATATACTAGAGGCCAGGTGCACAAAATTCCCCTCAGACCAGCCTGCACCCTCTCCAATCTGGGACCCCTCGGGGGATTGGGCCTAAACTAGCAGTCAGACATCCTTCTCATAATCCAGGACTGCTGGCTCCTAACTGCTCACCTGCCTGCCTGCCTGATCACCCCTAACTGCCTCCCTGCTGGCCTGGTTGCCCCCAACTGCCCCCCCTGCTGGCCTGGTTGCCCCTAATTCCTCCCCCCCTTGCCAGCATGGTCACCCCTTACTGTCCCCCCTGCCAGCCTGGTTACCCCCAACTGCTCCCCTGCCAACCATGTTGGCCCCAACTGCCTCCCCACTAGCCAGGTTGCCCCTAACTGCCCCCCCCCCCACCAGCATGGTTGCCCCTTACTGCCCTCCCCTTCTAACCTGGTCACCTCCAACTTCCCCCCAGTTAGCCAGGTCGCCCCCAACTGCCCCCCTCTGCCAACCTGGTCGCCTGCATTGCCCCCCCCACCAGCCTGGTTGCCCCACGCAGCCTGCTGTTCAGTCGTTTGGTGGTCCCTCCCCATCACCCTGCTGTCCTGGTTGCCCCATGCAGCCTGGTGTTCAGTTGTTTGATCATCCCTCACTAACCCCCCTGCCAGCCTGGTTGCTCCAGTCAGCCTGTTTGGTGGTCAGTTTGGTTGTTTTGGATGTATTTGAATTTGTCTCTCCCACCACAGAGTCTGGTTAGAAGAATAAGATTCTTTAGCTCTTATAACTTTGTCTCAAGTGTAGGTGTATTTAGGAGCATGCATAAAGCAATACTACAAATAACCCTTTCCTTTATTATTCTTAGCTTAGTGTTGATTGGCTTTTTCAAATTTACCTTTTTAGGCCTAAGTGATATAAAAAAGGAAATCAATGTAGAAAATGCCAACTCTTTATAATTAGTAAAATATCCACATATATAACATATAGATCTCTTTATATTAAGGCTCAAAAAAATTATATTTTCCTTGATTCTTACCTCTCAGCTTATCTCCAACAGGGAAATATATATATAATGGTTAATAATGTGGATTTTTTTTCAATAGATGGAGTTACACATATGTTGAGTTGATATATATGCGATTTGATATGTATGCTATTTTGTTGAATTGACAACAAGGTGTTAACATCATAGATATTTTTACACTTAAAAATGTAGAATTTTGTGCCGAAAAAAAGAGCATTTGCAGGAAGTTTTAATTCAATACTTTATTTTGAAGAAAATTGCTGCTGAATACTTCAGGGAACTTATGGTGAACACGCTCCATCTCAAGATACTTGAAGAACACTGGAGTCAATTCCCAAAGTTCAGATCTCAGGTGTGCTCTTTCTCTCTATGAGACACTAGGTGGTTATTAACTGTCTCTCTCATTATGCTCATGTGGCATTTAGCTCTGTACCTGACATCAGCAAAATGATCAACAAATGTCAGTAACATCTATTATTGTTTTTCTATGAGTCAAAGAAAATTTCTCATCCCACTTTCTCCCAAAGTGAACCATCCATTTAGTTCTGCATCCTGGTCTGAGAAAAACAAAAGCAAAAACCACAAGATTTATCCATAATTAACTTCCAGAATTGTAAGAAAAGGCAAAATTTTATTTACATTGAAACATCAATCTGGGGAGGAATACCTTTGACACTTACAACTCCAAGTCATAGTGATACCTAAATCATGCAGTAGCTATGCATTAGGTAATTGAACAGTTACCAGACTTAATTACAAACTAAATATCTGTCTTTCTCCGAAACCGAGAAGCTTTATGATTTGTTCACTAATGCCTCTTTGTGGCACCTCAGAATGCCTTGTAGTTAAGTGATAATATCTCAATAGAAGTGTATTAACTAGACAAATAAACAACAAAGAAAACAGAGATGATAACCTTAATATCTATCCCTTCTTTTCTTCTACTTAGGTAGCTATTAGCTGAATAAGGGCAAAACTGAAATCAGAATTCTCCCATTGGGGATATTGTTTTTGTTCATACTTGTTTGACTATAATAGCATTTGTGTAAAACCATCACAAGCCATCTTCTGGACAATTAACTATACCAAATGACAATGAAGTAAGCCTCTTACGTAAAATAAATGTGTTTTTTAGAGAGAGTGGAAGGGAGGGGGAGACAAAGATAGAAACATTCATGAGAGAGAACACTGATCAACTGCTTCCTCCAGGCCCCCTGTTGAGGAATGAGTCGGCAATCCAAGCATGTGACCTGATAGGGAATTGAACTGGCCACCTCTTGGTGCACGGGAGGATGCTCAACCACGGAGCCACCCTGGCTGGGCAAGCTCTGACTCTTAAGCAGTATGCTTACAGTTTGGTGCATAAGTAATCTAAATAATAATAACAACAACTAGAAGATAAATTAAATATGAATATTCCAAGTCTTTAATATTTGAGAAGCACTAGTATTCAGAACTCTATTTTGGAAATGACATGTCCCCATCTCCTTTGAGTAAAATGTCATATTTCTCAGATTATCCACTAATTTTTTAAAATACATTTGCAGCTATCATTCTGTACCTTAGAAGTAACAATTCTTAAAATAACCTGACAAAAGCTGTGGACTCACAATAAAAAATAAACAAATAATTGAGTCATAAAAATATGCGTAAAATCATGAATGTTTAATTTAAAAATATTCATGGAGTCCCCAGAAGCAAATGGACCCCAAGCGTCACAACTCTTGTTCATAAGGCTTTTTAACACTCTTCTGCTTTATTCCCACATACAAAATCACTTTTTCTTTCAAAGTGCTCTTTTTCATTGGATTTTAACTTATGTTTTCTTTCTCATATTCAGAAACCTACTTAAAACTATCAAGCTACTCCACATTTTCTTTAAAGTGTTGTTTACAGGAATTTAACACAGAATCTTCCTCTCTCTTTTAATAATAAATTTTAGATTTTGATTACTGATATATTTCTATTTTTGAATATTTTATGTACCATATCTTTCTTTACTCCTTTCAAATTTCCTTCCATTATACTTAGTTTATTTTTCATTTTTCTTTACTGTTAGTGAAATTGTTATTCCATTCGTCTTTAATTGATACTGTAAATGTTGCACATCCAATATAAACATGTGTAAAATTTTTAAGCATTTTATTTTTGTAACTCAAATTTAAAAATGTATTTAACTCCAAATTTAATCTCTCCTATTGTGTGGTACTGTTGGAATTTTAAACCCCAGTGATTAGTCATTAATATATCATTTTTTGCTCAACATTTGTGCATGGACAGTCTTGTACTCTATTTTCACTAACTTCATGAGTCTGCCTGTTATTTATTTGAAATTTTACATCTAGAAATATTATCTCACCCTTATTCATTAATGTTAGTTAGTAACAGTAAATTTGAGAGCTATTCCTGGTGACTTATGGTAAGTAAGGTTGCTGAAGAAAAGTCTTTCATAAGTAATCCATCTTGGTTTTTGTTTGTTTTTCTGACAGCTTTTAAGATTTTATTTATTTGAAGGAATTGATGTGCATATTTATTGTTATTCATCTTAACTAACATGTATGCTTATTATGAATTTTAATCATTTGGCGATGACTCATTTTTTAATTATAAGAAATTATTTACTCTTAGATTTTAAATATTGTTTTTATAGATTTTCATCTTTTTAAAAGAATACCTATTAGGCATTTGACTTTTTCTTTTATTTTGTAGTTCATTAAATTCTCTTTCATAATTCATACCTTTTAACACTTCTGCCTCTGATAAGTGTGCTTTTCTTTGATGTATCTTCTAAAACACAAATTCAATATTTAGATATATTTAGTGTAAATGCTAATATATGTGTCAATTTTCTACTTATTTAATTATTTTTTATTTTAATGTGCCTATTATACCTATGGTTGTTACTATTTCCTTTGTTTTATTTATATTTTAAATTTTATATCTTAGAAACTCTTTTAATATTGTTTTTTGTATTTGGTAAGAAAATTATCCAAACTGTAAGTTAGCTGACTCCCTCTCCTGCAGTTTTCTTCATTTATTAATTAGCTATTATTATTTTTTTCCTTAACTCAACTTCATTATATTGTTACTATGGAAGAACAATCTGCCTTTCTCATCTTATGTAGTTATATATGGGATATTAGTCTTGATCTAATTTTAAGATTAATGTTTGAATTTGGAGATACTGAGCCAAGTGTTTGGTGAGATTTTAGGTCCTATATATAGTATGTTTACTGAAGTCTGATCTATATACACTTATTCAAGATTAAAAATCTTCCCAGACTACCCCTAAATTTTTTATCAATAAGGTAATTATTTGCAGCTTCCCAAGAATGGTGGATGGAGAATTTATATCTGTTTCACAGGTGTGAAGTGATTTGCAGATCTGCTTTATACAGTTAGCTCAGTTGCAAGCTCAGTTTTAGCTTTCCATTTTGTCAAGAGTTTAGGAATTATCTCTTGTCATCATTTTATCATTAAATTCTCAACTCCACAATTGATGTCTTTTTGCCTGTTCATCTTTTGTGAGCTACTTAGCTTTAATGTGTGCTTCTCTCATCTGATTTTTGACAGTTGGGGTGTACTTTTTTATATTCCCTACTTCTATATTATTTAAAATATAATATTAGAAAATGTACAATATTTTGTGTTTTTAATAAGAGAATCAATCTGTGTAATTCAGCTCACTCTGCCTTGCCACCAGAAGTCCAAATTAGCACTAATATACATAATACATTACTTAATGTGTAAAGTATTTTCTTTAGCATATCTATAAATATGGTAAACTTGGTATTTTCCAAAGTTTTACAATTAATTTAAATCTCAACTGATTAGCATATTAAGTGTTGCTATTTTCAAATCAATTTTTGTTGTTATGACTAAATATTATTTTATTATTTTTTGTATAGTCTTTTTGTTCTCTATTTCATTTAATTCTGCTCTAATTTTTATTATTTTCTTCTGCTGACTTTGGGTTCTTTTTCTAGTTCTTTAAGATGTGATTTTTTTTTCTTGAGATAGGCCTATAATGATATAGACTTCCTTCCTATAACTGCTTTCACTGCATCCCAAAAGTTTTTATATACTGTATTATCATTCTCATTTGTCTCTCTCTATATTTTGATCTCATCTTTTGCTTCTTTTTTGATCCAGTCATTTTTTTTAGTAGTTTGTTGTTTAATGTCCATGCATTTATGGGTTTAATTCCTTTTTGCAGTTGATTTCTAACTTCATGGTATCTTGGTTGGAGAATATGCTTGGTATAATTTCAATCTTCTTGAACTTGTTAAGCTAGTTTTGTGACCCAACATATGGTCTATCCTTGAGAATGTTCCATGTGTACTGATGAAGGATGCATAATCCAAGGTTCTGGATTGAAAGGTTCTATAAATGTCAATTATGTCCATTTGGTCTAGTGTTTCATTTAAGGCCAATATTTCTTTATAGATTTTGTTTGGTTGATCTGTTTAGACCTCTCAATGGAGTATTGAGGTCCCCAACTATGACTGTGTTTTGACCTGTTTCTCCCTTTAGTTCTGTGAATAGTTGTTTTATGTATTTCGGTGCTCCTTGGTTGGGTGCTTATATATATATTAAGAAGTGTTATGTATTCTTGATGTAGTGTCCCCTTTATCATTATAAAGTGTCCATCTTTGTCTGTTATTATCTTTGTACCTATTTTGTCAAATATAAGTATGGCTACACCTGCTTTTCTGTGGATGTTATCTTCTTGGAGAATCATTTTTCACCCTTTTACTTTGAATCTACTTTTGCCAGTTCAGACTTTTACCCTCTTAAATTTTATGCTTTTGTTGTCACAAATTATCCCTCTTTATGCTGTAGTATTTTGTTTATCTTACTCTTATGTGATCTTATGTTGTTTGTTTCAGGTAGAATAACTCCCTTGAGTATTTCTTGCAATGGATGTTTTCTGGGGATAAAATCCCTCAGTTTCTGTATGTCTGGGAACATCTTTACTTCTCCAACATATTTAAAGGCTAATTTTCCTGAATATATTATTCATGATTGGTAATTTCTCTTTTAATATTTGGTTCTACTCTCTTCTGGCTTGTAGAGTTTCTGCTAAGAAGTCAGATGAAATTCTGATGAAGTCCTAATATATGGTGATGGGAGAAGATTTGACATTGGGTGGTGGGGAAATTGTGCAGTATACAGATTTTGTAACATAGAAACCCACACCTGAAACCTATATAATCATATTAACCAATGTCACCCAAATAAAGTTAATAAAAATTTAAAAACCCTAAATATTGGCTAAATATGTACAAAAAACCCTCTACAAAGATTATTTAATACATTTGAATTTTGGATGTTTTATACTTTTGTATGAATGTGATGCTTTTGTTCAAATATGTATCTTGTGTGGAATGCATAATCAGAAAATCTGAAGAATTAATGCATTGCAAGAAGCTTCTCTTTAAAATGTAAACCTGTGACTTGTCAGATTTTCACTCTTAGAAGTTCATGCTCCTTGTTTTGTGTTTTAAATGGATAAAAAATTAACTGTGATAAAAATTATGTCCCTAACTTTTACTTATAGTTCTTATAGTTATAAGGTCATGCATTCTCAAAATTGGAACATTCAAACTCTTCTAAATCTATATATCATCAAAATAAGTTTCATGCATTTTAGGTAATACAGCAAAGTTATTTTTCCCAGCAAAATTTTATTGTGGAATACATATTAAGCTCATGTTTTCAAGCACATCAAAATATACTTGGAATTTGCAAACTTGACTTGGGGTGGTAAATACATAATACACTATATAGGTGATGTATAGATTATAGTATTGTATACCTGAAACCTATATAATTTTACTAACCAATAACACCCCAATAAATTTAATGTATAAATAAATACATAAATAAGAAAAATAAAAATATTGAGACATTTTAATATTTTAAGGGATTTATAAATTATGAATGTTCCATGAAAAATTTGGAGGCTGAACTCTCAATTTAATGTGAGATACCATTTAATACAATGTCTATCTGTATTCTTTAATCATGCCAAATTTGTTATAAAGGCAAAAGCTATAAATTGGCATTCATTTGAAGCTTTTAAGTACTCGATATGACCATTTCAAGCTATAGTCAATGACAATGAACAGTTATCATGAATCTATGTCAATGAACAGCTGAAAATTTCCAAGTTACAATTAATGACAATGAACAGTTTCAGTAAAAGATAATAAATAGTAAAGATTATATCTATATTATAAGGAGGTTTAATTATTTTTAATAAATTTTATATTAGTTGCTTCAGCTGAAAGGAGTAGTTCTCAATATCATAAAGACATATGTTTATCATTAGTAACTTCAAAAATTCGAATCATTCATTTTATTATTTCTTACTAATATATTATTAAATCAATGCCAATTATTTTTCAAATGGCATTCATTATTAATTATAGAGTATAATAATTATTCATCTCTATTTCCTGCAGTACATTGGTACTTAATTTTGCTTAGCTGAAAGTAAGAAATAAGTCAACAAAAAAAGGAGATCTATTAACAATGCACTTGGAAGATATTAGTATGTTTTGGATGGCTAGAAAAACATACAATATATTTTTATTAAAAATTGCCTGTTATCGCCCTAACTGGTATGGCTTAGTTGGTTGGAGTGTCTTCCCAGGTATTGAAGGATCAGGGGTTCAGTTCCCAGTCAGGGCACATATCTAGGTTGTGGGTTCACTTTCTAGTCTGGACCTGTATGGGAGACAACCAATAGATTTTTTTTTCTCTCACATCAATGTTTCTCTCTCTCTTTTTCTCTCTTGCTTTCTCTCTTTCTTTCTCTCTTGCTCCCCGCCTCCTTTACTCTCTCTCTAAAATCAATAAAAACATATCCTTGAGTGAGGATTAAAATAAATAAATAAATAACTATTGCCTGTTGTCCCACTGTCATGGGGCATGTATCTTTCTTAGCCTCTCCCCCTCCTCAGATTTCATGCAACAATGTGTTCTGTGGGTACATGTACTTTTCTGAGTAGCAGAATTCATATTCTCGTCAGAATTTTTACAAATAGAAGGAATATTTCTAAATTGATTTACAGGGTCTGACTGTTAGAGTTGCCGAAGGAGGAACACATGGAGGCCAAAGGGGTAAAGAGTTACAAATTTATGGTTCCATCTGCTAGCAGAAAGGCTGAGGCCAAAATGGCATCAGTAAGGCAGAGTAGGGAGTGGGGGATATTTATGTCTCTTGGAAAGGTCAATCAGAGTAACTGGTGGGACCAGGAGCAGGTGGGGGCCAGGTGTAGGCAGTCACTGTTTACTGGAAGCCGAAGACAGTTAATCATGAAACCTACAATGAGAATAACAGGAAAATAGCCAGGAGGGACAAGGGCCCCAGAAGAGCATAATGGAGTACAAGAAATTCAACAGTCTCTGTGGTTATGTAAACAAATGAACTTTTACAGTATTATATGTTTTAGGGTTAGAGGGATACATCATTTTAGTTCTGATTTAGGTTTGGGGTTGAGGAGAGGTAAAATTGAGAAATTTTGGGTTGAGAAGAACAATTAAAGAGCTATGCATTCACAAATTTGTAAAAAGTCTATGCAAAAATATACATTTCAATATACTGCCCCAGATTTTACTGCCTATGTTTTCTTCTAGGAATTCTATAGTTTCAAGTCTAACATTCAAGTCTTTAATCCATTTTGAGTTTACTCTTGTGTATGGTGTATAAAGGTGGTCTAGTTTCACTTTTGCATTAATCTGTCCAATTTTTTTACCACCATTTATTGAATAGACTACCTTTACCCCATTGTATGTTTTTGCCTTCTTTGTCAAATATTAATAAACTATTAAGAAATGCATTTATTTGTTTTAATTTATCTTGCCAGGATATTTTTAATTTATCTTGCCAGGATATTTTCCCACTGCTCATTATCTTCTCCCAACAATCACATTAGATATCTTGAATTGCTGAACAGAGTGTTACTGCTTGGGTAAAATCTCCAGTAATTTAAGCCTCATAGTCATTCCACAACAGGATTGTAAAATCATGGCCCAGGATGTTTCATATTTTTACAGCCTTAAGTGTATCGACTTACAGTATACTTTTGAGGAAGTAATATGGAGTAGAAAACCTGTGTATATACTGCTGAAAGGTCTCTTTGATGGTGACTGGCAGTGGAAAGGAGATGTAATAAAAATATTTAGTAAAATCAGGAAAAATATGTGGATGGACTTTGACTATGAGCCATTGAGTTGGTATAGAAAATGTTCCTACAGAACAATAAAAGTTTTTAAATCTGAGGCATTAGTTTTTAAATCTGCATATATGTTTAATAATAATAATAATAATATACCATTTACTGAGTTTTTACTATTTACCAGATACTCTTGGCCACTGTGAGTATATAACATTGATTCTAACAATATATATTCACTTGATATATTTATCAAGGACACTGGAACAAAAGTAGAAATCATTTCTAAAGTGAAAGCATTATTTTGCTTGTAACTTCCAAAACAGATCTTCAGAAAAGAAGGTGTTCTTCAACAACAAATACTTAAGTGAAAAGTTGAGGGAGAAAAAGGGTGGGAGATAAAGAAACAAATTGTAGATGGAAAGTTGAAAATGTGCAAATGACTGGTTGCACACAACAAATATACAAATTATTCAAAATGACTGCTATTAAAAATGAGATAAGAAGGAAGCTAGGCTTGGACGGGAAGGAGGACTTTATGCAGCTTTCTGCCAGATACTGATAATGACTCTGAATTTATTAAGAAGAATATAGAACTGGAAGGATCCAAGGAAGCTCACAGAATCAAGGGAAAGCCGGACGCATCTGTCCTACAAAATGGGCACAACCCAAAGAAGAGATCAATCACCCACACAATTGGGCTTGCTTGCTCAGAACACCTCTATTGGCTGTTGGTAACAGTGCCGTTGCCACAAAACACTTCATACCCCTCACTGGACACTTGCATTGCTACTGATCTTCAATGCCCTGACCACCTTGAATAACTTTCAATTGCTATGAATCTCTGAGTCATTTCCTCTAGTTACATATCCTGCTTAGGAGCTTCTATTTGGTCGATCAATCTTGGTTCACACAGATATGTCTCAGCTCCCAGAAGCTCTGGTCATTTACCTTCTAAAGGAGGATACAAGGATCCTTTTTTCCCACCAAAACTCATGCAGTGGAGGCATTCTACATTGGGAACGGCATTAGGTCCTATATAGCAGCTTAGTAGAAGAACAATTCTAAAAGAATGGCTTAAATTTTTAATAGAGGCAGTCCTCACTTTGCAAAATGTTGATATGCTCATATTTCAGTTACCAAGCTTTAGTTAAATCCAACAGTTCCCCAACCAAGCTGTTCAAATTTCAACTGGCACTGTTAGATTAATTAATCAAGGTTGCCATTAGACTGATATGCCATGGTGGCCTATATAAGCAAACCAAAATCTAACTCTATAAATGCCTCTTAGTTATACAATCAAAATGCTAAGGGCAACTAGCCACAAACAGCCAACTAGGTTTGAAGCTACAGCCAATCAAATAATTTCCTTTCTTTGCTTTTGCCTCTCCTCTGTAGAGCCAGGGAAAGACTCTTAATCACTTCCAGTTTGGCGCTGCCTGATTGGAATCAATTTTTACTCAAATCAACTCTTAAAATTTTTAATGTGCCCCAATTTGTCTTTTAATGCCTCATTAACTATGAATGAATACATAAAGTAAAAGCTTTGCTATGAATTCTTCAGCCCACAAATTACTATGTAAATAACAAATGAACATTAGAATCTGTGACCAATTATGTAACTTCTTTCAAATTCTGGCAGCAATGGGTCACTCTGCATCTGTTAATAGGTTCATAATAGGTTCATGCACAGACACAAAGCATCAACTCCTGCTGCTTCCTTGTCTCCTAGTGATAAACGCACATATAGTTTTACACAAATGAATAATTATAAGAAAGCATTGGCCAACAAACTTGCAGCAAAGGAGCAAAAATTGTTAATGCTGAGAGTGAAACGTAAGTGCACTTACAGAAGAGATAGGTGACTGAGGGAATACTGCACTTATGCTCTTTAAGAAACTATGCAGCCTGGCCAGCGTGGCTCAGTGGTTGAGAATCCACCTATGAACCAGGAGATCATGGTTTGGTTCCAGGTCAGGGCACATGCGGAGGTTGCAGGCTCGATCCCCAGTGTGAGGTGTGCAGAAGGCAGCCAATCAATGATTCTCTCTCATCACTGATGTTTCTGTCTCTCTCGGTCTCCCTTCCTCTCTGAAAAATCAATAAAAATACTTTTTTAAAAAAAAAGAAATAAACTGCCTTACCTGGTTTGGCTCAGTGGATAGAGCGCTGTACTGCAGACTGAAAGGTCCCGAGTTCTATTCTGGTCAAGGGCACATGCTTGGGTTACAGGCTTGATCCCCAGTAGGGGGCGTGCAGGAGGCAGTCAGTCAGTCAATGATTCTCTTTCATCATTGATGTTTCTATCTCTCGTTCCCTCTCCTTTCCCTTCTGAAATCAATAAAAATATATTTTAAAAAACTTAAAAAAGAAAGAAACTATGCAGCCAGAGGATATCCATGAAGATAAATTTATCAATATAAATAAATAAAGTGGTTGTGACAAAAAAAAAAAAAGTGTCCTGAGGGAGTGATGCAAAAAATTAACGTTATAAAACATCTCATAGATATTCACAGCATTGAAAGAGTATAGAATAAAAGACTGGAAGCTGATCCAAATTTAGGAACATGCCAATTTGCCTTGGAATAGAAAAGATGCCAGCCTGTATCACAAATTATAAAATGACAAGAAGACAAGCAGTGTTTAAACTATTTTAATACATTTTCTACAAAGAAAATAAAACAATTTCATTCTCAAAATTTGAATGTTTTAAATATAGTGGATTACTTAAACACTAGTTTTGACTTTTTTGGTGCCCTTATACATTTATAACCAACAGTAATATAGTTTTATAATATTTTTGCAAAAATTTTAAAGAGTTACAGAATAGCTATAATTTTTCCATTGGCTATTAAGATTGTTTTGTTTGGTTTCAGCTTGCACAGTCATGTTTACAGTGCAAAGCGGACACTGCCTTTAATTTTTACCACAATGTTTTAAAAATACCCCGTTACCCCTAATTACTTGAGTCTGCGTTTCCATAAAGGGGGGCATTCTTTTACCTATCTGACGGTACAATTATCCAAATCTGCAAATTGCTATTCTTAGTAGTATTTTCTGATCTAAAGACCTTATTTAATTTTGTCAATTACCTGAAATTGTCCTTTATATCAAAAGGAAATTTTTTCTGACCTGGTTTCTAGTCAAGGATCAAAAGTTGCATCTAATTGTGGAGTATCTTTAAGGGTATAAATTTGGAACTGTCCTAAATTTTTTTCTTTTATTACCTTGAAATTTGGAAGGATATTAAATATTTATTTGGGGTTTGTCTAATATTTCCTCATGATCAGATATGGTTTATGTAGTTTGGCAGGAATATATCAGAAGAAACATTGCTCCTGAGAGTGCATCATACCAGGAAGCCCTTGATAGGGATTTGTTCCTTTACATGGTTCTGTGACCCACCCATGAAACCTGTTCAAAAAAACTGTTATGAATACAAAATGATGATGTTTCTGATTCATTCATTCTCTTTGCATTTATTAATTGGCATTCTAGAATATGAAAGAGCTTTTACTTCTTCTTGTTTTATTTGTATATTTGCTTGTTTCTACTAGTGTGGACTCATGGATTCTTATTTAATTCTATGGGTTATAAACCGTTATCATCATTGATTGATTTTTATGCCCAAATCACTCTAGAAATAAACAGTAGTGTTGTAATGTACCCTGCGAATCACAGAAGGACGCCTCAAGAAGATGAATTAAAGAGTCACATTTATTGCAATCCAGGAATATGAGGGGCCATTCCCCAAATCTCATAGTAGTAAGATGGTTGCAACTCCAAGGTTATATAGGCAAAAATCACACAGGTATTGATTACATCCCAGGGTTTGGAATGAGGAACCTGGCTCACAAAAAGCAGATTACAGAAGCAGAATTAAGCATGCTAATTATAGTTTTGGGTCTTGGGGTCACTGAATTGACAGAAATACATTATCTAGAGCCCTCAGGTCTTGAGACCACTGGGTTGCCAGAAATTCATTATCTAGAGCCATCGGGGCAATTTAGAGTAATTGTGCTGTCCTGGTCTTGGGGCCACTGAGTCAACTGGAATGCATTATCTGTGGCCACTAAGACAATTTAGGATAATTGTGCTGTCCTGTTTCCCAGGTACAGAAGAATGTGCTTCAATAACCAGTAAGTTCACAATCAATGGGATAGTCATGTTACAATCAATCGAATGGGATGACTTATACAATTTAGAAAATCAAAGTAGCCTGTCCATTGTTAAACAAAGCAAATAGGTACCATACTTCAGTAGAAACTACTTCAAGCTAACTCTTAACACAACCTATGCCCTTTTAACATGGTCCAATAATCCTTTGAATATATCCTTATTTTTGTCACAAATTTTTTACAGACCAATCTTGTATTCTCAACCCCAGAACTAAGGCAATTCTCTAAGAAACTGTCCTTCATGCGCATATGGATGTGTTTTGTTGTGCACAACTGAGGAAGTATGTAAGCATTTTATTTGTTCCCCTTATTTCATGCATAAAAGCTACATACCATAGATATTTGGATGCAGTTTTTTTATTTAACTAGATATTATACATATATATATATATATATACATATATATATATATATATATATATATATATATATAGAGAGAGAGAGAGAGAGAGAGAGAGAGAGAGAGTTGAGATGATGATAGGTAGATGGTAGATAGATAGATGATAGATAGATAGATAGATAGATAGATAGATAGATAGAAAGATAGATATCACACTTGGTCCTAGTACTACATGGGATATCTCCCTAGGTCACTTTAAACTCTAGCTGGGTGAGTATTAATGGTGGAATGATCAAAGTTGTAATCTGTAGCCTGTCTCACTGTATACTTAATGCTCAAATTTGCATTCAACCTGTTTTAATCCCTTGAACTTTTCCATTTCTTGATGGTCTTTCTATGTCTTGAATTTCCAGTCAAGGCAAGGTCATCTAAGTGATTAAGTTACTAATTTAATGTTGTGATTCCACATTTGTGAATGCTATCTAATCTTGTATTTTTTTTAATTTTTATGTGTCTTGTTGAAGTGATTATTTCTATTAAGGACATGCAGTTCAGCATATTAATTGAAATCTCATGAGATCCCAAAACTGCCAATTGTTCTTGTTTCATACAAATTGTGTTTTAAGGGTGCTACCTTTTTTGTAACCACCTTTATATCCAACAACGGTTTTCACTCAGTTAATAACATAATTTTATACTAGAAGAAAGGTATTTTGGCAACAACAGGCAGACCTCAGAGATCACATCATTAAATTTAAATAGATAAAAAGATGTTAGCAGTAGCTATTTATTGCTCTCCAGAAGAAACAAATGATGGAGAGGGAGAACAGCCCAGGCAATAATTTTGGCAGTGAGCACAAAAAACATTAAGAATTTTCCTCCCAATTGTTGTGGTTGAACTCTGTATTTAAGAATAACGTAGCCAATAATTTCAGTTTAATTATCTTAAGAAATAATGTTTAAACTCAGTGTGCTAGTATGCTCACAGCACACCTTTTAAAGCAACTATATAGATCTTGGAGGGAAGTTATTTTCTAGTAATGAAAAATAAAAAAGTAATTATATACAAAGGAAATCAGTAGTATATTAATGTTAAATACCAACTCACATACCTAAATTTCTTCTTTCTTTAATAGGATAACTAATGCAGGAAATTTAAAAACTATGGATATCAAATAGATATTCATTCTTCTTTTGCATCATTTTTCTTTTCTCTTAACATGATATTATAAACTACAGATATTAAATTGAATTATAAATTCAACAAATATTGATTGCATGTCTTTTAGATGTCAGACACTTTGCTAGGCACTAAAATAAAGAGAGAAAAAAGTCACTACTCAAGCAACCATAACTTTGGTTCCATTTCTCCAATTTTTAATATTTACACACAAAATTTAATTAAACCACATATATGTTTTTGGTTTCTTTTTTGTTGTTGCTGTTCTGTTTTTCTATTGATTTCTTTACATCCTCACAATGGTAATTTCTCTACAAACCAATATTCTAAAATTTCCCACTTTTAAAATTGTGCTTCACATATGCTGATGTTTCCACTAATTTAATTGTATTTTATTTTCTCTTCTTGTTTAATAAAAATAGTTTATATTCATTTTCATGCAATCTATACTAATAATAGAGGAATATGCAAATTGTCCAGGATGCCATCACAGTAACAGTAATGACCAAACAGCAGGCTGTTTGGGGCGACAAGGCCAGCAGGGGGGTTAGTGAGGGATGACCAAATGACTGAGCAGCAGCTGTGTGGGGTGACCAGGCCGGCAGGGGGCTTAGTGAGGGATGACCAAATGACTGAACAGCAGGCTGTGTGGGACGACCAGGCTGTCAGGAGGGGCAATTGGGGGCAACCAGGCCTGCAGTGGAAGGTTGTTAGGGATGACCGGGCCAGCAGGGGAGGACAGCTGGGAGTGACCAGGCCTGCAGGAGAGGGCAGTTGGGGGCAACCGGGTTAGCAGGGGAGGGCAGTTGGGGGCCATCAGGCCAGCAGGGAGTGCAGTTGGGGACGAAATTAGGCCAGCAGGGGAGGGCAGTTGGGAGCAATCAGGCCTGCAGGGAGGGCAGTTGGGGGCTATTGGACCAGCAGGGGAGCAGTTAGGCATCAATCAGGCTGGCAGGGGAGCAGTTAGGGGGCCATCAGGCACGCAGGTAGAAGTGGTTAGGGGCAATCAGGCAGGCAGGCAGGTGAGTGGTTAGGTGCCAGCCCAGATTGTGAGAGGGATGTCTGACCAGCAGTCGGACATCCCTCAAGGGGTCCCAGATTGGAGATGGTGCAGGCTGGGCTAAGTGACACCACCCACCCCGTGCATGAATTTCATGCACTGGGCCTCTAGCCCTATATAATACAAGGCTAATATGTAAATTGATGGAACAGTAGAACAATCAGCTGCTATGATGCACACTGACCACCAGAGGGCACTGGAATACGATATGATGCTTACTTTGTTATACTTTCAATTCTTTTGAACTAATTTTATTATTAAGTAAACTAGAGGCCCGTTGCATGAAGAGATTTGTGCAATAGGCCTTCCCTTCCCCTGGCTGCCTGCACCGGTTTTCCTCTGGCACCCGGGACCCAGGTGTCTTCACTGCTCCAGCCAGAGCCTTCAGTCTTCGCTCTGCCGCTTCGCTCCTATGTATGCAAATTAACCGCCATCTTTGTTGGGCTAATTTGCATACTCTCCTGATTGGCTGGTGAGCATAGCAGAGGGATGGCCAATTTACATGTTTGTCTATTATTAGGTAAAATGAGAAACCATTTTTAAAATATTTCTCATCTTCAAAATTTTGATTGTATATGACTCTCTTCTTGCTTCCTTTCTGCTTTCTCTTAATCAGAAGTAGTAAAGACTAGACATCATTCATTTACCTTAGAAAAGCATTCAATAATAATACATTCCCTCAATGTAAAAGTTGACTCTATAGCAGCCTAAAGCTGTTCTTGCAATATTTTAACATTTTGATTTTGATATTTAAAAATTCATGAGAGTATATGTTTTAGAAAAATACAAAAGTCTTAAATCTAAATGTATCCACCTTAATATTAAGAACATCCATGTTATCTTCAAATTTTATAGAAAAATAAAAATACAGAATATATCAGCAATTAAAATATTGTTAAGGGCAGCAGAATTGATTTTAATATATTGAATTTCTGATATGAGGGTTTACAAATAAAGATGACCACTTACTAAATTTAATGATCAAAACAAATAAGGCCATATTTCAAGGTAAGAAATTTGGCTTAGATACATTGAGTAATTAACTTATTTACTTATTCAAAAATATTTGAGTGCTTGATCCATGAAGATCTATCCTGATATTCTCAAGAGAGATCCAGAAATGAATCTCTGTCCAGAAAGAATTAAGAGACTTGTAATAAACCTGACTTATTTAATCAAGCCATAACTATTGACTTGATTATAACACTTTAATATAATTCTAAGTATATTCCTCTTTGTACCTCACCTTATGTTAATTAATGCTTGCGTTTCTTAGATCCTCTTTTCAGGCAAAATTCAAAAGGATTGCCTACATAACCCATGTCCACCATCTCAACATTCGTTTTTATCTTTTTTATGTTTGTCTCTCCATTAATCTGTACTTCTTAAGGTCACTATTAATCTTTATATTTATAATGCAATAGGCTTCTTAAATCCTAGTTTTACTCTATTTTCATATTGATCATGAGCTCCTATTCATGCTACACTCACTTGGTTTACTCAACTCTACTGCAAAGAGAAAAACAAACCTCAAAATTTAATAACATGTCTTGGTATTCTTATAGGCTGCAATATGTAAGAAAAAACAACAATAACACTGATAAGTAGGGTTCAGAGTGCAGTTTGTTCTGTGGGTCCTTGTCTTATGAAGTTGAAGAATAAATTTGTGGACTAAAAGGCTTCTTTAAGAAAAATGTAAAAGTTTATTGGAAGCGTATACAAACCCTCCCTGGGGAAGGGGTCCCCAAAAGGAAAAAGGCTGCTCTCTCTCTCTAATGGGGAAAAATAAACTTTTGGCAGCTTAGGGCTATTTTGCCCTTACATATGCATTCCTCTCCCATGGGCCCCCACCCCACCCCCCGCTTTATCTCCCGACTGCTTGTCTCATTGATGACTAGAATGGTGAGCCTAAATGTTTTCCTGAGGTTGTGTCTCCCAATGCTGAAGAATGAGCTCCACAGACCAGAAGATTTAGGCAAAAGTGTGGAAAATTTATTACAAGCAGATTCAGACTCCCCACAAGGGGCGGGGTACACAATAATGGGCTGCCCCTTAAAGCCTTGTAGTCTAGGGGTATATATTAGCTACAAGCCTGCTCTATGTCTACCTGTGTCATCACCTGATTGATCCCTCAATTATTTTATTTATTTATTTTTTTGCCCAGAAATGGAGTTGAACTTTCTGTTTCTATGTGTTTGTACACCGTGTGACTACAGGCCCTCCCTTGTTTTCCCATGCCTCCTGCTTTGAGTCCAGAAACATTTTATTATTTCTACTTGGTTGGTTTCTGTGATTACACTGCTCAAACTGCCATGTCTGACTCTGCTTATGTTCCATCTGCCTTTTTTTCCCACTGGACCCTATCTGTTTGAGTTTCAAGTTAACGTTCTCACTGTCTCTAAAATTCCTTTCAGTACTAACTAGCCATAGCTAAAGATAACAAACTGATTTGTTAACACTTCAAAATTAGGGACAATCTAAGTCCTGCTCCAAAAACTCTGTTGAGATTAGAAAAGAATGTGTGTCATAATAGGCAGGTAATACTAGTAAAGATAGAACCTTCTGAAACTCAACAGGAGGAGGAAGGTAGACACAATAGTTGTAAGGTGGAAAACTTTAAAAAGATATTTGAACTGTATGGTAACTTACATTGCATTTGTTTTATTGTTGACACTTCTACAGATGACACTATTACCTCCCCCTTTGCCCACCTCCACCCAGCACCCTCCCCCTTTCCCTCATACTATCACCACACTGTTATCTATGTCTATACGCTCTTTGCTTAATGCTTTTCTCTTCTTTCTTTCATTCTCCCCCTCCTCCAGCCTTTTGCTGCTGTAAGTCTATACCAGGGGTGGGCAAACTTTTTGACTCGAGGGCCACAATGGGTTCTTAAACTGGACCGGAGGGCCGGAACAAAGGCATGGATGGAGTGTTTGTGTGAACTAATATAAATTCAAAGTAAACATCATTACATAAAAGGGTACGGTCTTTTTTTTTTTTAGTTTTATTCATTTCAAACTGGCCGGATCCGGCCCACAGGCCGTAGTTTGCCCACGGCTGGTCTATACCATGTACCTATGCCTCTGCTCATATTTTATTTTATTTTTTTGTTTATTTTGTTCATTAGATTCCACATATAAGTGAGATCATATGATATTTGATTTTTTCTGACTGGTTTATTTCACTTAGCATAATAATCTTCAAGTCCATTCAAGCTGCCTCAAAAAGTAAGATTTACTTCTTTTTATGGCTGTATACTATTCCATTGTGTAAATGTACCACCTATTTTTTTATACACTCACTAGAGGCCCGGTGCACGAAATTCGTGAACTGGGGATGGGTGGGGGGTCCCTTAGCCCAGCATGTGCCCTCTTGCAGTCCGGGACCCCTCCCTTGTTACTGCCCAGCTGCTTGCTGCTTCCTACCACTTGGCTTGCTGCTCCTTAGTGCTGCCACAAAGGCCTCGGGTCTGCTGGGTACAGGCCCCCCGTTGCGTGTTTGTGTCTCTGATACCCCCAGCAGCCCCAGCAGCCCCAGCACCACCTAAATAACTTAAGGGAAACTTTATTTAGTCTTCTTTTAAAAGCAATCTAGTTTAAAAATGAGTTGCAGTTAAGACAGAACAAAGAACATGGTACCTAAGAGTGAGATAGACTGACAGAGGAGAGGCTGGGCACTGGTCAGGGGCTTACATGCCAACTGTTCTCCACCTGGGAAATGATGTGAAATCGGTTTCTTTAGTTTCCTGCTTAATGGTCTTCTCTAGCACTGAGGTCAGAGCAGCCGCCTTCCAGCCCATAGGCTGCTTCTCAGAGTCGAAAATTTCGCCATAGGCCTCTGCCTAGGACAGGACCTCTGCATCCCCAGGGTGCATAAACACACAGAGCTTCCATCAGGCTCCGCTGATCCAGGCAGCCGGGAGGCCTCTCGGCTCCGCTGATCCAGGGGCCGGGAGGCCTCTCGGCTCCACTGATCCAGGGGCCGGGAGGCCTGTCGGCTCCGCTGATCCAGGCGGCAGGGAGTCCTCTCGGCTCCGCTGATCCGGGGGCGGGGAGGCCTCTCTGCTCTGCAGCTTCAGGGCTGTTTGGCTTCGCTCTTGGAGCCTGAGTATGCAGATTAACCGCCATCTTTTAGCTTCTACTTGAAACATTGTATCTTTTGGAGCTGTTGCTTCAGGAGCTCAGAGCCTTGCAGCTGCAGGCGAGAACCTTGGTTTTCTCTATCGCTGGGGCAACCAAGCATCCTGTTCTCAGCTGCCTGGCTGCCTGCTGCCATCTTGACTGACAGTTAATTTGCATATACTCACTGATTAGCCAATGAAAAGGGTAGCGGTCGTACGCTAATTACCATGTTTCTCTTTTATTAGTGTAGATATATTGATGGGCACTTGTGCTGTTTCTAGATGTTGGTTATTATAAATAACACTATTATGAACAAAGGGTGGATACATTCTTTTGAATTGATGTTTCTGGATTCTTAGGACATATTCCCAAAATGAGATCACTGGGTCAAAAGGCAGCTCCTTTTTAAATTTTTTGAGGAAACTCCATACTGTTTTCTACAGTGACTGTACCAGTCTGCATTCTCATCAAGAGTGCACAAGGGTTCCCTTTTCTCTACATCTTTGTCAACACTTGCTGTTTATTGATTTATTGATGATAGCCATTCTGACAGATGTGAGATGATATCTCATTGTGTTTTTAATTTGTGTTTCTCTGATGATTAGTTACCTTGAGCATCTTTTAATCAGTCTATTGGCCACGTGTATGTCCTCTTTACAAAAGTATATATTCAGGTCCTTTGCTCACATTTTAATTGAATTGTTTGGTGTTTTGTTTTGTTTTGTTTTGTTTTTGGTGTTGAGTTTTATAAGTTCTTTATAAATTTTGGATATTTGGACCTTATCAGGTGTGTTGGTGAATATGTTCTCAGTGGGCTGCCTTTTCATTTGCTGATGATTTCCTTTGCTGTGCAAAAATGTTTTAGTTTGATGTAGTCCCATTTGTTTACTTTTTTCTTTTGTTTCCTTTGTTCAGAGAGCTATAACAGGAAAAAAATATTGCTATGAGAAATGTCTAAGATTTTACTAGCTATATTCTGTTCCAGGATTTTTATGATTTCGAGTCTAACATTTAAGTCTTTAATCCATTTTGAGTTTATTCTTGTATTTGGTGTAAGAAAGTTGTCTAGTTTCATTTTTTTGCATGTACCTGTCCACTTACCCAGCACCACTTACTGAAGAGACTGTCTTTATTCCATTATTTTTTGTCAAATATTAATTGACCTTAATGGAGTGGGTCAATATTTGGGCTCTCTGTTCTGTAACATTGATCTATGTGCCTGTTCTTATTCTGGTACCAGGATTTTTTTATTATAATGGCCTTGTAGTATAATTTTATATCAGATATTGTGATGACTCCAACTTTGTTCTTCATTCTTAAGATTGCTGAGGCTATTCTGGGTCTTTTTTGGTTCCATATAAATTTTTGAAATATTTGCTCTAGATCTGTGAAATATACCATGAAAGAGGCTCCAATACATGTCACAGTGATGTCCAGTAAATTCAAAACATTTTTGTTAAAGATTTTAACTTTTATAATAGATGACATATACTTATGCTGAGTATGTAAAATGTTTTCCTCTTCAACTACAACTACACTGGTTTACTCCTTTACTTATATGACTGCATTTCCTTCATTATTTCCTTCATATTTTCTACTGAAAATTAGAGAACACCATTGATATCTATATCATAAAAACTTATTAATTTATCTCCTGACTGCAATGTAACCAAGGTAAGTGAAGTCAAATTGTATCTTGCTTGGACTATTGTAATAGTCTCCTTCTTGTTTTAAGTTTAGCTTTTATCTCCAATTAAACAGTATCCATTGAGTATGTCTCATAAAAATATAACCTGGACCTTGTTATTTTTTTCATCACACTTGGAAAATTTTCCAAACTTATATTATGGAATGTGAGGTTTTGCATCATTTGGTCTACAGCTTCCTCTTTAATTCATCTTATTCAACTTTTCCTTTACCCAATATACTCCAGGCACTCCAGCATTGTTTAGTTTCTAAAAAAGAGTGCATTATTCCTCAACTTGGAATACTGTTTACCTTCATTTTCCATATATATTTGATCAACACTTAGGGTGCTTCAGTTTACATAAACTAAAATGATTTTCTGCTCCTAACATTACAGTACGTATACCTTTCTTCATACCAGTGTTTATTATTATTAAGGTAATAATCACTACCATGAGTATAATCATCTGAATTGCTTTTTAAAAGTGTTGTACTAACACACACACACACACATACACACACACAAAACAAAAAACACATACAAAAGTTTTGTACTATATTGAAGTCGTTAACTTCACAAGATTTAGTTGTTTATATTTTAGCTCCTTTAAACAAGATTTAGCTGTTTCATATTTTAGCTCCTTTAATTTTCTTAATATTCTTTAGTGACATTATTAAGAGACCATGCTAAATTACTATTATGACCAATGGAGAAGTTCTAAAAGGAATAAAATGCTATATTTTTAAAATCACCAAATACATATATGTCTTGGAGTCTGTGCATATATGATATCTTGTTGCCACTCATAATTTCTAGACGAAAACCTACACAACACTTGACAAAAAAAGACAATGGAATTTTAAGATTAAATTGAAAAAATATATAATGAAGAATTACGAATGTGTTTATATATAAAATCTTGTAATTGAAATTTTATCAATTATTTTTTGTTACAATTACTTTATTTTTACCTAATTATTACCTTAATTTACTCTATTTGAATATAAATTAAAGTCAACCTACTATTCTTAAGAGAACATACACTTTTATTTTGAAAAAAATTTATATTTATTTTAGAATATTGAAAACTTAGAGAATTATCACAAGAATATATATATTATATATATATTATATATATATTCTCCATCATATAATTTTTGCATATATTCTCTATCACATGATATTTTCTTTGTTTTTTATTTTAAATTGATAGCTGAATTTTAAGTCAGTGATTTTAATAATGATTTAAGCTTAAGTGTTATCAATTGCCAAACTGAATTTAATATATATATTTGGACAGTTGAGAAAAAATATTTAGTTTATCCTGAGCAAAAAATGATTGTAATGACTCCCAACCTTGTAACATTAGAAACAAAATACTCTGCATGCTGTCAAAAAAGATAAAAACAAAAGCAACATATTTTGAGAGGATCGGCTTTCCCCCCCCCAAGTCTCCATTCCATACTATTTAAAAATATATGCAACACCTACATTACTCAGCCTCTAGGCATTTAAAGACAAGAAATGGATATGGCATATGAAATGGAAGGAGAAAGAGGAGAGAGTCTATTTGTGTCTGCAACACAAGAAAAAGGATAGCAATAAAGTTGGAAAGGTTGCCTTTAAAAAAGTTTTTTATACTTTTTCTGACTTTGCATAGGTATATTTCAAAAAGCTCAGCTTAGAGGGCAAGGGGGAATGCTACTGATTTTATCCAATGGGAAAGAGAAAGTCATTTTAGGTTGCTGTGGAACTCACAGAACATAAACAGAAATTGTCAATTGCTAATAGAAACTCATTATTGTCACTGTAGGTTGGCAAGAGTTATTTATCAGTAAGATAGTAAAGTATAAATACTTAGGATATTTAAGCAAAGAGGTTTTTATTTTTAAAAATATATATTTTATTGATTTTTTTTTTTTTACAGAGAGGAAGGGAGAGGGATAGAGAGTTAGAAACATCCATGAGAGAGAAACATTGATTCAGCTGCCTCCTGCACACTCCGTACTGGGCGTGTGCCCGAAACCAAGGTTCATGTCCTTGACTAGGATCCAACCTGGGACCCTGCAGTCCGCAGGCTGACCCTCTATCCACTGAGCCAAACCGGTTAGGGCACAGAGGTTTTTAAATGGCTTGCCCATGTTTGCAGCGTGTAAGAACAGTTATTTCACAGCTGGGACTAAGGACAATTCTCTGCTTATCTCCAGGTATTCCTGGAGGGCTGGCATTGACCCATGGCTAAGATAAGGATGAGATTTGCTAATTAGTGATTAATAATGCACTGTTAAAAGTTTGAGGAACGCCCCCCCCCCCCCACCCCCCGGAGTTTAGATGAATGGTTTGTCCCTGGTTCAACCACTTACAGAGCTGGGCTTTATAGCCTCCTGACCAATGGGCTAAAAAATATACCTCAGTAAACTCATGTCTGAGCTCCCTGAAACAGATATGTGGCAGATACCTTGATGGTTGATAATTCAAAGATGAACTGAGTATCCTTGACTGAAAAAGGACACTGGCTTCTGTGCCTACAAATACTAAGGCATCTCCATGACTGTTTGCACTGACTTTTTCCTCTTGTGCCTTGTCGTTGATATTTAGGACAACTTTGTATGAGCATAAATCCGAATTCTTGTGATTCCTTTCAATTAATCAATGCGGTGTAATCAATAGAAGCAGTGAATCATGAGAAGACATAGAAATAAAACATTGTCCTTCCACTTAATATACATATTTCATCAATTATGTTGGGAAAATTAACTTAATTTAAAAATTAGTTTAATATTGAAACATGACAGATATAATTTTATAAGAACAGTGATCGATATGTATTAGTTGAGATAAAAATGATAGAATACCTAAAATAAGTAAATCATATAATTATATTATAAAGAAATGTATGAATAAATAATACATATTAAAATGTATTATCCATTTTTCTCTTGAAGTATAAGTTTAATAGAATAAATTCAGCAAAATTTGTTCAGAAAATAGACTTAATTTGGCTTTTACAAATGAAATTTAAAAATATGTGTTAAGTAAGTTAAAAGTTAAGAGCAAAATATATTTTTGAAATATTTATCTCTATAACAACTGTACTGATTAAAAGAATAATTTTATTACTTTTAATGGCTTGATAATGGAACAGAACTTGGACTTAAGTTTTTGGGAACAGTATTTTTTTTTACATAAATAGTGAGACATTTTATTGAGTGACTAAAAATGATAACATATCTAGAAAACAGTTTATTAGCTTACTAAATCTTAATATTATAACACTAAATTATCCAAATAATTGATTTAATTAGACATCTGTTTCTACAGAATAAAGACCCACTATCTTTTACCAACTATTTAAACATTAATTAAAATAGTTTTCTAAAACATTTCTTTTCACACAAAACATTATAGTGAGTTAATCATAATTCTTCCATATATTTACAGAGATAAATTAACATTGCATGGGACATATCTGTAGTAAAAACTAAGTAATTATAATATGTCATGCCCTTCTGATGGTATAAAAATATTTATAGAGAAATAAATATGTAAAAAGTAAGTGAATCAAAGAATGAATAAAAATTTCTAGAAATGGCTTTATTATTTGCCAGAACATATAAAGCTTTGGTTTAACAATTAGTTTTGATAGCAGTTTGTAAATAAAACAGCTTCAAAATGTTGAAAACAGAGCTGCAATAAAAAATTGAAAAGAATGCCAATCAAAACAGAGAATCTGGTTGTTAACAAAGAAATTCCTAAACAACTGTGGTTTTTTTATTTGTTTGTTTATATTTGTTTTATTTTTCAGCGAAACCATCAGAATCCTTTTTTCAAGCTCAATACTTCTCTTTGCACAGGGGACCAAAGTGCTCCAAACAAGAGTGGCATATAGAATACTTTCTTATCAGAAAGTTATATAACTGTTCAGTTTCTTTATTCAACTCATTTAATTTGCGATTCCTAGTATTTGTGCATTTTTTCCTGTAATAACAACCATCAGTTATCCACTTAATATAAAATTCGACCTTGAAATCATGTCTAACTCAATATAATTGAAAATAATTCTCTGCCTATTGGAAATTTCAGCCCAGACAACAATTTCTTCCTATGAAGAGGAATGCAGTTCCCTCAGGCTGGAGCCCTGAGAAGCCTGAGGCTTAAATAGAATGGATATTTTTTTTTTCCTCCTCTTTGTATTGTTTCTTGCTAAAATAGCATACTTGTCAAAGCCATCTAAATGTGTAGATCCAAAGACAGGCAAGAAGGCTTCAGATTGATACATCAGTTCTAGTCCCAGTTCCTCTCTTGGTATGTTTGGTTCAGAGGTATCAAAGCTAACTTGCCTTTTATTGGTATAAACAGGAACAAAGAAATGTGAGGCTTATTGGAAATATAAAAGACTACAAAAATGATGTACATATGTGAAAAGTTTTCTGTCTGCTATTGCCAGAATTCTAGAATTAATTATCCATTTTCATGAATTTGAAATCTATAAACAAAGGGAGAGAAAACTTTGCATATCACTTATCACACACACACACAAAAATGAGGCCTTATTAACATTATGACATCTAGTGGTGGAAGAGAATTGTCACAAAAGCTTTGTTAAAAATGTAGTCTATATTAATCTGACCCTATCTTGGTTTAACATGCATAGCCTATTCCGTTTTCTGCTTCAATGGAGTCCTGCATACATTAAAATATTTAGTGTAGGCCACCAGTGCTTCTCAAAGGGTTATCTGTGGATGGTTTGCGTCACAATAACTGGGGTGCCTGTTTAAAATGCAAATTTAAACCTTCATTGTAAAGGCCAGAAATATCCATGTTTAAAAGGTCCACAGATAATTCAAATATCTATAAATGCTTGAAAATTATATAAATAGGAGAATTACAGAGCACAAAGTATAGCAGTGGGCATAGCAGTATACTACATATCTGTATAGAACCTAAAGTACAGTTCTTACTTACACTCTGAATATCATTTAGCTCGTTTGTGTATGTGTGGGTATGTATATATTTTTTTCATTCATAATCGAGGAAAATAAAGATGATATTTATTGTTATTTCAGTCCTCAAGGATCACACACTCATGTAGGAGTAGGAGAAGGATAAATAGTTAAATTATAATATTTATGTAAACAGTAGATTAACAAAGGAAGGGTGACAGTATCTAGGTGTAACATGACTAAAATTCACTCTGAATGTTATATTTGAACTCAGTTTTGATGACTGATCAGGAGTTTGTGAGATGATGGTACATATCAGGAAGAAAACAACGATAGAAGAGAGAGCAGAAACCTGTCAGCAGGCACTGAGCATCAACTGAACAATACATTTTGAAAATGAACAGAATGTGGTTTGTAAGAGATATGAAGTGAAAAAAAGGGATAAAGCTGCACACTGAAGTATGGTTTGATTTTTCTGCACTACTCTCAGTTCCTCTTACCTGGTAAATTTTTCTCAAAAGCTAAAGAAATCCTTTATTGGTATATATAGATAAAAAGAGATAGATAGATATTTAGATAAATTGATAGACAAGTGATTGATAAATGGTGTGAGTTGAAATCTCAAATACTTAGTTTTGCCCTCAAAACTTTTCTTTGGAAAATCACTGTTATTTATATTGGGAGGTGGCTGGATCTAAAATTTATAGCAAAATTAATATTAGATGTTCATAAGTTACTTATTTTTATTAATTCAGCCAATTTTTGTTTTTAAAAACAGCTTTATTGAGGCTTAATTGATATACAAAACTGCACATGTTTAATTTATACAATTTGATGATTTTGGAGATATGCATACTCTATTGAAATCATCATCACAATCAAGGCAATACACATACTTGTCACCTCAAAAAGTTTTCTCCTGCCGCATTTGATTTTTTTTCTCTTTTTGTGACAACAACACTTTATATAAGAGGATGTGAAGAAAAAGGAACCCTTGTGCACTGCTGGTGGAAATGCAGACTGGTGCAGCCACTGTGGAGAACAGTATGGCGTTTCCTCAAAAAAATTAAAAATGGAACTCCCATTTTACCCAGTGATCCCACTTCTAGGAATTTATCCCAAGAAACCAGAAATACCAATCAGAAAGGACATCTGTACCCCTATGTTCATAATAACACAATTTACAATAGCTAAGGTTTGGAAACAACCTAAGTGCCCATCAGCAGATGAGTGGATTAAAAAGCTGTGAGACATCTACACAATGGAGTACTACACTGCTGTAAAAAAGAAGGAACTCTCTTTACCATTTGCAACAGCATAGATGGACCTGGAGAGCATTATGCTAAGTGAAATAAGCCAGTCAGAGAAAGATAAATATCACATGATCTCATTCATGTGTGGAATATAATGAAGATCATAAACTGATGAACAAAAATAGATACAGGGACAGAGAAGCATTGAACAGATTGTCAAACTTCAGTGGGAAGGCAGGGGAGGATTGAGGGAGGGAGGTAAGAGATCAACCAAAGGACTTGTATGCATGCATATAAGCATAACCAATGGACACAGACACTAGGGGGGTGAGGGCATGTGTTGGGGGGGGGTGGCCGGGGGGAGGTCAATGGGGGTAAAAGGAGACATATGTACTACTATATGTAATACTTTAAACAATAAAGAAAATTGATGAAATACTGTGGCAGACAACATCACCTGCCTAGGTAACAACCTCAGCTGATTCAGTTCTGAGCTGAGAAATATTGACCAAAATTTGCCATCCTATTCAAATATATTTCAGTGAATTTAATTAGGATATTTACAAGCATAGTTTCAGTAGTTGTTAATTTTATCAGAAAAGACCAGCAATCAATTCATGCATCCTTGTTTTCTATTTTACTCTCATTAATATCTAATCATTCTATTTTAATAATTCTCAAGGTAGGCACTGTATACTCAAAATAAAATGATTTTGAAGGTAACAATACATGATTTCTGGTATTTATACTTACGTATATCCTTTATGACTCAATTCATTTTAATAAATATTCATTGAATATCAAGCATTGACCTTGACACGCAAGACAACGAACTAAGAAAAGCTGATTCTTATAAAAAAAACATAAGATCTAGAGAGAAAACAGAAAAATATATAAATGAGCCATTGATAAGTGCTATGGAGAAAGGTAGGAGAAGGAAGATACAGAAGGTGGGGAACACTGTTATATGTGAGGTCAGAAAAACCTCTCTTATAAGGTGACAGTGATGTAAACTTGAAGAAATTGAAGGAGCATGCGAGGCTCTTATCAGAGTAAAAGATTTTCAGGCAGAAGTTACAAGGCAAACTCTCAGAGATGAAAGCCACCCTAAAAAGGCTGATGAATCAAAAAGAGGCCAATGTAATGAGGGCAGAAAAAGTAAAAGGACAGTGGGCATTAGAGAGATTACATGGCTATCCAGAGGCTGCGTGATACAGGACATAACAGGTAACTGGTTTATTTTTCATCCCAATAGTGATAGCTTTTGAGTCCAGATGTGATACTCTGTATCTTACTTTTAAAAATATGGGAAGCCCTAGCTGGTTTGGCTCAGTGGATAGAGCATCGGTCCCAGGTTGGATTCTGGTTAAGGGCACATGCCCAGGTTGTGGGCTCAATCCCCAATGGGGGATTGGGGTATTGGCAGGAGGCAGCTGATCAATGAGTCTCTCTTATCATTGATGTTTTGATCTCTCTCTCCCTCTCCCTTCCTCTCTGAAATCAATAAGCTATATATATAAAAAATAAAAATATGGGGAAAGAAAAGGGGACATCTGTAATACTTCCAACAATAAAGATAAATTCTTAAAAATAACAGTTCCATTGTGTAAAGTATAATTATTAAACCTCAGCTAGGTTCTTGATATGTCTAGAATTCATTAACATATTTCTGTATTCCACTTATTATCTTATTCTCCTTGAAAATTCTTCGACACTCCTTCTTCTCTCCTCCACCCTCCAGCACCTTCTTTATCATATTATTCAGAGTAATAATTTCATTCACTATCATATTTAAGCATTGGGACCGTCTGAGGATAATTTGGGCACACACGTACCCCGACACACTTACTTACCTCTGTGATCACAAATTCTGCCTACTTTTCTGTTATTCTGTTTTAATGGACCAAACTAACAAAAGCCAGACCTCCCAGCAGTGTTCTAATGATGCCCTCACTTTTGGTATACTCAAAAATGTTGCTTCATTAAATTCTTTCTTCTTTCTTTGGCATCAATATTTTCTCTCTTCACTGGATAATTCTCATCATCATGCAATATGAGGAAATTTCTCTCATCCTTAAAAAAATGTGTAACAGTTTTGATTCCACTTCTATTTAAAGACACCACTCTTAAATCTCTGCTTTTCTTCATTGTAAAGCTAAAAGAAATAGTTTCACTGACAACCTTATATTTATTCCCCCCCCCCCCCCGGTTTAGCTTCGAACCCATTCCAAACAAGGGAATTCATCCTACTAATAAATCATGGGGGCTTTGTATAGCAGTGGAGGTCATGAATATTGTCAGATTCTTTATGTAGATCAAAGGTAAAGATGATAAAATTGGGATTTTAACAATGCAAAGAGTCAAGAAGGCCAGATGCTGCTAAAACTCAAGCCTTACCTCTTCAGTGCTCTCTAAGGACTTTGTACTCCCAGTATCTGCATTCCCCCCCCCCCCCCGCCCCGAAAGCCTTTCTCTGAAGAACAGTTACAGAACCCTGAGAGCAGTCCTCATCCAATTGAACAATTCAAAATATATCACCTAAGGAAAAGTTAAAGTGATCATTAAACTTGAAAGATAAACTTCAGCAATTACAAAGATCCTCAGTTAAAAAATATGTCTATTAACTGAAAAAGGTATGTCCTAATGTCTCCTGTTAATAGAAATGTTTATACTACAGGCAGGAAGGAAGATAACATCAAATGTTTTAGAAAACATAATACCAGAAAGTGAAATAGGTTGGAAAATTGAAGAAGAAAACAGGTGTGTGGGAACCAAACTTTCATAGCATGAATGTAGAATGATTTTCAAAATGGGATAATTTCATATATATATATATACATATATATATATATATATATATGTTTAAATATATATATATTTAAATAAAATAAATGGCTAGTTCCTCTTCTTCAACATCTAAAGAAACAAAGAGTTGGACTTTTCTCCCTTTTTCATTGTTATATGTATAATTCTCAATGCCATGTGCCATTTCTTGAGTTATTTCTTATGTTAAATTGCAATGTTCCCTTATTTTGGAAAGTGTTTCATACATGTCCTTTATTCTGGAACTCCAGAGGGACACTTTAGGCCATGAGAAACACAGCTTGTCAGAATCCTCGTCCTTGCCACTGTCTCTGCTGGGTGCACATCCTCCACCACTCGGAGATGGACAGCTTAAATCCTACCCCCCAGACTCCGGACCACTGTTGGCTGAAGGTCTGGATCTGAGCTTTTCAAGTTGTCCTGGGTTAGATTCAGAGTGGAGTCTTTGTCTCCTTGTGAAGGGCTCCTGGTTGGAAATTATTTCATGTACCCTCTGCAGTCCTGGGGAGTGTTGGCTGTGCTATTGTCTGAGGTAGAAAACCCTGAGTGTTTGCTGGTTCACTTGGCTTACTCTTCACTTTAGTGTGATTTCACTGCATTTTTTATTTTTATTTTTGCAGCCTTTCTTCTAGGGCCTCTAGTTCTTCCTCCAGCTGCTGGGTTTCCTCCTTTACCTCCATGAAGGGTCGGTGACTGACTGTCAGGGCTGCAGTCGCTTCTCAAAGAGGTTATACATGCCACTCCTAAACTCATACATGAAGTCACATGGTGTTGTGGGGAGAAGAAGGGTTCCCTGCATCTGACTGTAAAGAGAGGTTCATGTAGTCAGCCAATTCTTCCACAGGTGAGTCCAGAAAGAATATGTTCTTTCTTGAATTTTGAGTTCTCACCTCTCCTTTTGGCTGCTACATAGGAAGTTCTCAGATTGGCAGGATCAATGTGACATTGCATGTGAATCAGAAACCACTCACCGAATTCAAACACACAGGGAAATTGTTCCATTAACTTCCAGACACATTCAATGAATAGTCAATAACTGGAGGGATTTCTTTTGGATCACCATCTGGATTGCCACATCTGTGACTAGACCTATGACCAAAGGAAATCCAGTCTTTTTCAATTAATATCACAAAGCCCTTCAGAGTCTGGTCGTGCTGATCCACAGCTGCACAGACCTGTTGCCACCATCCGAACAGTGAACAAGCACACTCACCTCTTCCTCTGTACAGCCTTGGCAATGGACATTCCTGCATCCATGACGGCCTTAATGTGCTCATGGGGGGAGATTTAAGTTCGCACAGTTCAAGCATTTTCTGCACACTGCTCCTCATGACATTGATGTTCCCTATCTTGATTAATTGGAACTTGATGTTGGAATAATTGTCTACATTCTGGTAGCCCTTCCCTTCAGGATGGTTTGCCATGGAGTTACGTTTTAGCTGAGTGTCAATGATGCAGAGGAAGTCACTTCCTAGACTGGCTTTTCTGGAATCTGCTGAGCCTGGAGTATCTGCTGGTCTTTCAGGCTCAGGGCACTGAAGCTGGACAGGGGCTGGCTGCTCCTGCAGATGGAGGGGTGGTTACATTTATAGTAGGCAAAAAGGGCGGGGAATCACTGCGGTCTGCTCCAGAATATGTAACTCCCCCCTATCGTACTGTGGCCAACCTGGGAACCTACAGTGTGGTAAGGTAAGAGTCACAAACTCTGGAGTCTCTATTCATGTTATTGAGCTGCCAGTAATCATTAGGGAAGCCCATGTGCTTGTATTGTTCAGTGAGATTGAGAAGCATCCAGCCTTGTTCTCCTTCTTCTTTCTCCTGCTTGTGGTTGAATGAAAAGGAATATAACTCCTTATGTTTGGCCTTGCAAAGTGTATGAGAGAGATGCACACATCATGGCAATCTCTCTCCTCTCTCCTACTGTTTGATGAGTTGTAACAGGTGAAAGTTATGGCAAGAAAAAAAATACAGGACACCCAGTGCAGTTGTTGACTGTTTTAATGGTGGAAATCTGGCTGTGAAGATTCCATGCTTCCTTTTTTGTTTTGTTTTGTTTTTAAATCTTCATTGTGGAAAGTATTGCATAGGTCAGTGATGGCGAACCTTTCGAGCTCGGCATGTCAGCATTTTGAAAAACCCTAACTCTGGTGCCGTGTCACATATAGAATATTTTTGATATTTGCAACCATAGTAAAACAAAGACTTATATTTTTGTTATTTATTTTATATATTTAAGCGCCATTTAACAAAGAAAAATCAACCAAAAAAAGTGAGTTCTCATGTCACCTCTGACACACTTGTCATAGGTTCGCTATCACTGGCATAGGTCCTTCTTTTGCCCTCATTAACCTCTTAACCTCTTCTAGCCCTTTCCCTTCCTCCCCCTGCTCCCATGGCCCTCACCACCCCATTGTCCATGTCATAGAAATATGAACAAACTGTTGAACTTCAGAGGGAAGGCAGGGGAGGGTGGGTGGGAAGAGATCAACCAATCAACTATCTTTCTTTTCTTGGGTCTGGTGCATTTTCCACAAATAAACATGAGTAGTCATCGTCAAATGCAAAGTACCTAGGGCTGTTTTTTTAGAAGAAATTTGATATCTCAAGTGGCCACTTTCGACCTTGGGTGTGCAGAGGCGCTCCATGGAGGGCCCACATCTGCAAGGTCCCGGGAGGACACTGCCTCATGCACTTATCTGCAGCTACAGTGTGCAGATCTTAATGGTGACGGTTTACAAATACGTACCCTCAATTCCCTCCTTTATAAGTGTGATAACTCTAGAACTTATTTTCTATTCTATTTTACAAGGTTTCTCTGCAGAGATAGTTCCAACTGCTGAAATCTGGCTTTCAAACTCATGTTTTATTTGCCGCCTTTCTTTAGGCTGTCTTACTTTCTTGCACTTTGCCAATGATTGATAGACATCGCAAATAAATTCTTGTTCTAAAATCCTTGTCTCAGGGTCTGCTTATGGAAAAACACAAAGCTGTATGATATTCTTAGGTTTCAAGCACGAGAGAGAGTAAGCTGGAAAGAGAGAAGTATCCTTAAAATTAAGTTTACTGACATGAGCAGAATTAAAACAAATAAAATGTTACAGAAACATTCATTCATGTCTTGGCAGCTGAAGGGTATATACTGTACAAATTCTTTCCTACATTTTAAGCATATGGTTAACATCAAAAGGGGGTAAGGATTGGATCCCGAGGGAGTCTCCACGTAAGGCCCTGGGAATGGAGGGGGTGGAGGATTATTTGAATTTCTATGATAGGTATGACAAGAATATCTCTGATATGTTCAGTGTAGAAGCAGTCAACTTATTGCACACATTGCTACAGCCAGAGCGAGATATATGAAACACCATGATATTAAACAAAGTCAGAGAAGACTGGGAAAAGTCTTGGCAAAGGTTTAAAACGGGGTGCTTATTATGAGAGTGTAGCCTGACAGCACTGACAGTTCCAGATCTTGTATGGGAAATCTATTTCTTCAGCCTCAGCTGTCATTGCCTGCCAGCGACTTCCCTGCTGCCGTAAACTTTCACTTTTTGTTAGACATCTAGAGTGGCAGGTGAAAAAAAAAAGTGATTTAGATTTTTCAATAAAATAAGGCAAGTTCAAAGCATTGAACTGGCAGCTTTGCTTCTGAAGAAATTTTTGCTGCTAGATTTGGGTACAAAACTGAGCTCATAATAAAACTGGTGGGGTAAAGTCTTGATAAATTATTTCTAAAGGTGTCCAGGACACACACACACACACACACACACACACACACTAAGTGATCTGTGTTACCAATCATTAAATTCATTTTCCATATCTAGAGAAATTAGGTACTAATGCTTGGTCTTTGGTATTTGATGACTATCCTTATACCTCTATGGCAATTTCAATTTAGTTTTAATGTAAAGACACTAAATCATAATCTAAAAGAGGAGGATGGATAATAGCAAATAATAAATATTTACATATTTCTCTTTGGCAATTTCACTAACATAAAAATATAAATAAACTCATACTTGATACTTGATATTATATTTGACTGGAAACGTAAGCTATGTCAATAAAAGTGTGAAAGAAAGAAATCAATATAATGTGTTTATCTTTCAAAATTAAATTATGTAGTAAAAAATAAGCAAACTATACAGAAAGGAATTTATGAATATATAAATCTATAAATATTCTTAAAAATAACTTGAATTAAAATGCCCCCTTGAAAAATTGTCAATTCACAAATTGAATAAGGAATAAAGGAGGTTCAAAGGGAGGTCTGCACATGTTGTATTATAACAAACATGTTAAAATAATTAAAATATTAGCAGGCAACCAAACTGCAAAAGTTTTATGTGAAAATTCAGCAACATTATTAATTATAATTTGTTGAAAAACAACAACAGTATTTATAATATATAAAGAAGTTACTACGGCTTTTAGAAGTTGTATTCTAAATATGTTAAAGAAAACAATAAAACAGTCAAAATGATTTATTGTTCTTATCAAAATGACTACTGCCTACCCTCTCTCTTCCCTCAATCCCTCCATCTTTCCTTCCTTCCTTCCTTCCTTCCTTCCTTCCTTCCTTCCTTCCTTCCTTCCTTCCTATCTGCAACATGTACAGTTCTAAATATTAGGTGATTTCAAGAGGGAGCACTAGTGATCTGTATTTGTTTGGAGTGTCTGTTCACTGACACTAATCAATACCCCATGTGATTTCCTTATAGTAAAATTTCAATACTAGTCCTGTTTATAAGCAGATAGAAACACTGGGTTGCTTTATAAGAACTGCAGTTCTTTCTGGGGAAATCTTAGTTATGTCATGCAGTTGGATGCATAGGCTAATTTAGTATAGTCCAGCTGATTGACAGGAAAATGGGCAGAGATACACTTCCCACTGTATCCACACTACTCAGCACAAAGTTGCACGCTTATGGGCACTCAGCACACCCATTGGATGAATAAATGGATGAATGTGGAAATAAATCCAAATAACTTACTGACTTGATATTCCATCTGGTTATTCAGTACCATGAGTTTGCTCTTTGAAAAAAGCTGAGCACATTTGGAGATATCTCTGCTTTATTTAGTCCCATAATTAATTTGTTTGTCTGTCTCTGTATTTTAGATTATGGCTAAATCTATTTTATCCCACAAAAAAACTGCATTAATAAAACTACCTGAGACCTAATTAATTACCAGGGTTATCAGGACCACTTTCAATCTTGGATTATTCTAGAATACCCAATTCTACAGCCATAGGGACTGTTGGAGATTTGCTGTACCTACCAATAAATTACCTCCTGGGAATTGGTTTTGCCAAAACCTGACAACGTTTATGCATGGGATAGGTTGCCTGTTTGTTTTGTGACTTTTGTGGGTTACAGTTGAAATATTTCTGTAGGATTCTATATCAAAATTGGTGTTGAGTCTTTGTAAACATTTATTCAACATCTATTCTTGCAATGATAAATACATACATATATATATGTATGTATCTCAATGATAGTGGGAAGGACATATAATGAGAATAGAGCCATAGTTGTTTAATAATTATTCACCTTACTAACTTTAGATAAGAAGTTTTCTTACAGACCCTAGGAAACTGGTGGATGAAACAAAACTGTAAAAAAAGTAAGATGCCTCGCTGAATCCATTACTCAGAAAAGAAATACATTTTGAGAACAGACCAAGGACAGGACATGCTTTCATTGGGGTTGCTGTGCCTGGACCCTGACCCCCTCCAGGTTTTGCCTCAGGAATGTTGACCATTCTCTGGTCCCAGGAATGGGCTGAGCTTTCTGTAACACCATGGAAGATTAGCCTCCTTGTTATAGGACTTTTAGCTCCTGAAGGCTAGACAGTAGACTCTCCCCTCCCCTTTCTCTGTTACACTTGTAGCTCACAGCTGCATGCAGCTATCTTCTTTCTCTTTGTATATAATCAGCCAACTGGCTGGAGGGGTGGGACGGAGCATAATTTCCAGGGGAACCAATGCTCTCCCCATACCACCAGCATTTATTGAATAAATGCTCATATATGATCCAACCCCGTCTCTGCTTAATTTGGCTCAAGTGGTGACAGGCAGCCACAGACCCATTGTGTCCAGTTTCATCAACACCACTTTTCAAACAACAGCACAAAGTATCCACTCTCAGGAAATAATCAGGCTCTAAAATGAACTTAGTTATGTGTTATTAACAAATTATTTTTAAAAATGGAAATAAATACCTTCTCACTCAATTTATTATGTAAAATATTTCATAACGAGTCAGTCAAGAAATGAAAAATATAAAAAAATGCATCTTTCAAAGAAGATGCTTATAATACAACTTGAGCAAGTAAACTGTTTTTGTTTAACTTAAATATGCAGAACTAAAGCAAGAAACATCTATTTAAAACTATTTCCATAAACTCTGAATATGATAGATCTGTATTGTTAAATATTACTCAAGCAATTTTTAATTGACAAAACATGTTAAACATCACAGAGCAGTGTGCATTCATGCACTTTGCATCTGTCAGAGCTTCTTACAACTAATGCCTCTTAAATAATATGCTCTCTTCTTTTGTATTGCCCTGTTCTTTATTTCTGTGTCAGGTGCCAATATTGTTTTGTTTTGTGTTTTTTATTTTGTTTTGTTTTTGTTTTCTTTTCATGGGAAATGGGTAAATATAAGCTTGACAACTATAAAGGAAGTGATTCTATAAGTATCTTTTTTTTAAAATACACTTTACCGATTTTTTACAAAGAGGAAGGGAGAGGGATAGAAAGTTAGAAACATCGATGAGAGAGAAACATCGATCAGCTGCCTCCTGCACAACCCCCACTGGGGACATGCCTGCAACCAAGGTACATGCCCTTGGCCGGAATCAAACCCAGGACCTTCCAGTCCGCAGACTGATGCTCTATCCACTGATCCAAACTGGCCAGGGCAATAAGTATCTTTTTTACATAATGATCCAATAATTGACAGCTATTTGAGTTGAGAAGAAATCATTAATTTTATATAAGTACTTAGTTGCTTATGTTGAATCCAAGTAAAGATTTCTTTAAAAATTTTGTTTTATTGCTTAAAGTATTACAAAGAGTATTACATATGTCTCCTTTTTTTTCCCCCTTGACCTTCCCCTAGCCTCCTCCACCCCGCAGTGTCTTGTGTCCATTGGTTATGCTTATATGCATGCATACAAGTTCTTCGGTTGATCTCTTCCAAATAAGGATTTAAGTAACATGCACACAGACCATGACTGAAACCTGCATCACCCCACACATAAGAAAAACTTGGGAAAACTCTGGGCTTTTCATTAATTTTATTTCATTAACTTGTAGCACAAGCAGTTAAAGTGTTGTCTTTATGTCCTGTGGATTATAGGATTCATTTAGTAGAACTCCAGATAAATTATCAATATTTCCATCCTATCTAATAAAGAAGGAATATGCAAATTGACAGTCACTCCGAGACAAATATGGCAGCTCCCACAGTGAATAAGGAGGGAATATGCAAATCGATGAGGCAAAGATAGTGGCAGCAGAGCCAGGACACTTGCATCATTGCCATGGCAACAACGCAGGCATTCCGCCCCACCCCGGCCACTGCAGGCCTCTGGGCAGTGAGCATGTGCAGGTGTGGAGTGGCTGGGGTGGGGCGGGACACCTGCTATGAGTGGGGGGTGGATGGAGCTAAAGGAGGAAGGTGGCTCCAGCCGGAGTGAAGGGAGAAGGCGGTGGCCAGAGCGAAGGCCTGGGTCCTGGGTGCTGGAGGGAAGCCGGGGCGGGCAGCCAGTGGAAGGAAGGCCTATTCTTACACAAAGATTCGTGCATCGGGCCTCTAGTTAATTAATAATAAACAACCCCCCCCCGAAACCGGTTTGGCTCAGTGGATAGAGCGTTGGCCTGTGGACTGAAAGGTCCCAGGTTCGATTCCGGTCAAGGGCATGTACCTTGATTGCGGACACATCCCCAGTGGGAGATGTGCAGGAGGCAGCTGATCGATGTTTCTCTCTCATCAATGTTTCTAACTCTCTATCCCTCTCCCTTCCTCTCTGTAAGAAATCAATAAAATATATTTTTTAAAAAATAATAAACAAACCTGTGAATCAGCAAAACTTTCCTTGTTGTCTTTTCCAGTTTGGCCTCTATGTCACAAGATCCTTTTATCCTACACACAAATAACTTTTAACATAGTCAAATTGAATTAAATAAAATAATTTAAGCAGAATTGAAGTCTTGATGAGAGGAACCATCACTTAATGACATTCTAGATATACCACCCTGCCCAAAGGGTGTTCATTTCCCCAGCTCAGAAATGTTTTGCTGACATCAACAGCATAAGATACTTTGTACCTCTTGTTCCTGAATTTTTTAATTTGCCAGCCTTTCTTTCATCACTAGTGTGTTGTGGTATTTTTTTTCTAAGTCACTTTACTTATTTCAAAACTAGAGGCCTGGTGCATGAAATCTGTGCACTCGGGGGTCCCTCAGCCTAGCCTGACCCTCTCGCAGTGCAAGAGCCCTCAGGGGATGTCTGACTGATGGCTTAGGCCTGCTCCCTGGCAGTTGGACATCCTCAGTGCTGCCGCGGAGGCAGGAGAGCCATATGCATCTTGGAACAACAGTTGCTACATGAACACATATGGACTTCTTTCCTTGTAGTTTTCACCTGCCTTGTTTGCATATTGGAATTAATTGTTCCTTGTTAACCTAGCTAGCAAGCCTTCATTTGCATGAAAGAATCACATTTTGTGTGTTTTTTTGTTGTTTTTTGTTTTTTGCCTTTACAATCCCCTTCTTTATTTGTTCCTTCCAGAGCTCAGTTTGGAAAGTCACCTGAAAATGCATCTCTCAGATTGCAATTTTTTGCTCAAATAAGACACCTTTTTTTTTATTGCAACATGCACCTCTTTGGTTAATATTAAAATTGATTTGAAAACTAAATATTAGTTTTCTCATCTTTCAAAGTAAAACTGTTATTTTAACTGAGTTCTGAAACTGAAGTTCAGATCACTCGGGCGTTTTATGGATCTTCTCTTTATATTACAAGAGAAAGAAAAGTGAAGGATTTGATTTGATCATTCCAAATTTTTTCTTTCATTGACATTGAATATAGATGATTCCACTATGCTGTTATCTCTATAATCCTATGTAGTGGAAATAGCCTTAAGAGGAATAAAATAGCATATTTTATAATAGCCTAACAAGTACTCTTTTTTCTTTTTTAAAAATGTATTTAATGATTTTAGAGAGACACCAATTTGTTGTCCCACTTATTGATGCATTTATTGCTTGATTCATTAATGTGCCCTGATTGGGATCAAACCCACAACCTTGGCATGTCTAGACGAAACTCTAACCAACTGAGCTACCTAGCCTGGACAACAAATACTTTTTTTCACAAAAACATTAATATTCAGCAAAATCAGTAGTATATCTAAGAAAAACTAAGACCCATAATAATAAAGTTAAGTTTGATTAAACCTGCTTTGAAATATTCTACACTTTTGAAAAGCAATGTGTATTATAGCATTATACAGGATGTGACAAAAGTAGACTTACAATTGTTTGTATAGAAAACAATATAATAAGCAATAAATAACACAATACAAGTATAAACTATTCCCTGTAGTCACAACTGTAAACCTACTTTTGCCATACCCTGTATTCCAGATGTAGTATATCCTTGTGCTATGGGCAGTTAGACATGAGCAGAGCAAGGACCATGGATCAGGTACAGAAATTCACAAGGGTAGAAAGTCTCAGATGCCTAGTAAGGGGCAAAACTGTGAAAATAAGAACCTCACCCTCAGGGTGACCTTTTCTCTCTTTGCATATCACTGTTCATGCGGTTTGGATCCCTGATCTTTCATATTGCTAGTCATGCGGTTTAGACACCACCCACCCCCAACCTTTTCCTCCCTAAAGATAACATTTAGGCCTCCATTTATTTCAGCTTCAGGCCCAGAAAAGCAGCAAAACCAGACAAGGGATGCCATGACTGCCTCAAGAACAGCTACATTGACTAATGATCTCTGCCCTGGCACCCACCAATCAGTGGAGACCACCATCCTGAAGGAGCACACAGGCAAAGCTGATGGATGTTCTATTAAGACCCTCCCCTTAGACCTCCTCTAAGATTCCCATCTGCAAGAGAGAGACAAATATGCTCAGGATGAAGGACCCAGTGTCCACTCTCCCCCAGGGGAGCACACCGTGCCGTTCACTTCTCCCTTCTTTTCTTTAAGGGACCCCAAGAAACTTGCAAACAGGGGAGCAGTGGGCAGAGGCAGCTCATCCAGGCTAACCCCCTGGGCCTGTCTCCAAGGCCGCCTTTTCTCTGACTTCTCAGTGAGTCAAAGCAACCCAGCCTAGTCTTTGCTGCTGCTTCTCTGCCCTTCCTTGTTTCACTGTCTTGAGTATATTTTTGCTGTGGCCGGTACATTCCTACTTACTTTGCTACACTTTGTCTCTTGATTGAAATCTTTCCTCCAAGAAGATAAGAACCAAGGTCCATGGTCTCCCTGGTAACACTTGCATGACCGAAATATCAAAAATCGACTTCACTATGAGGTGAAATTATCAGTGGTGGACAATGGTGGTAGGGGCAGAGGAACTCTGGCCAGAGACACTACTCTGTGCCCCCAGTTCTTGTCTTGCTGGTAGGAATGAATTCAAACAAGAGAATGCAAATAATAGCAGGCGAGGATTTATTTGTAGAAAAGCAATACATTCAAGAAAGGACTGAGCGGGCAAGTCAGCTGAGACTAAGTGCCCCAATATTTGGGAGTTTAGAGGATTTATACCCTTAGGCTGGAATGCCCCTAGGCAAGGAGCCAGTCATCTCCTTCCTCAGGTCTCAAAAAAATGTGTCTTTAAGCTACAAAGTTCCTTGTCGAGGTGCTACCAGCGGTTATCAATCTGTGGGTCGCGCCGCCTTTGGGGGTCGAACGACCCTTTCACAGAGGTCACCTAAGACCATCGGAAAACACATATATAATTACATATTGTTTTTTGTGATTAATCACTATGCTTTAATTATGTTCAATTTGTAACAATGAAAATACATCCTGCATATCAGATATTTACATTACAATTCAGAACAGTAGCAAAATTACAGTTATGAAGTAGCAACAAAAATAATTTTATGGTTGGGGGTCACCACAACATGAGGAACTGTATTAAAGGGTCGCGGCATTAGGAAGGTTGAGAACCACTGTGCTAAGCCATCATTTAGACCACATCCTGGAGGGCTCTGTCATATCTTTCCATCTGCCTGCTCTAACAAAATAACCATTCTTTCCACTTGGTTTTCCAAGCTAGAGAAAAACTTAGGATGGGATATATTATTAGGATACATGTTAAACCATGGAAACATTGAACAGTCATACATCATGGATTTAAAAGCCCAGGGAGAGCTTCGGAAGCTTGGCCATGGAGGAGAGAGAAGGGCGACGTGAGCTTCAGCACTGTGGCTGCTCTGAGGAGGGGAAACTATCAGGCAGGATAGCTTCCCATCTAGTAAAATGACAGCGGCTCTCCATGTTCAGCTGACACCCCCTCTTAGCTACTCTCATTTCATTCCCTCTTCTGCCTGTCATTTGTTCATACACATTTCACTTTACACACGTGTAATACAAATGTACGGGAGCCATCTCAAGGCCGGTTCCAGCATTGCGTGACATTTAAAAGAATCATAAATTCTATGTTAAACCTTTGAAAAGTAATTTTAGTAGTTTAATGTAGATTTCTTCCAGGAAATGAATAAGGCAGCATAGCGTTAAAAAAAAAAAAGAAAGAAAGAAAAGTAAAAAAGGAAAAAGTTCCTAATCTTTTCTGTACACATATCTCTCTTCACTGTTGTATTTTTTCTAACAGTTGTTTACTCACTCAGCTTCCTTTTCCTTTTTCTCCTTTATATATTCTACTTTCACAATTCTCCTTTTTTGAACCCTTTTTTTTCTCCTTACCCTTCTCAAGAATTGACAGGTGGTGTGTTCCATCAATAGCCGGTTTAGTGAATGCTAATTGTTTTGCCAGAAAAGAAAACAGTTCTTCCTCTTTAGACATTGTAAGAAAGGATGGATCACAAATATTTATAACATGTTTTGTTTCCCTGTAACATTTCCCTGTGACAGTGCTGGCAGACATCCAAGAAATGGGCTGCACTGATTACTCTTGAGGTCTAGTGCCCCTTCCAATCCACAAAGCAATACATACTGATTTCATAGAGGAAGGGAGAGGGAGAGAGAGATAGAAACATCAATGATGAGAGAAATCATTGATTAGCTGCCTCCTGCACATCCCCAACTGGGGATCGAGCCCACAACCCAGGCATGTGCCCTTGAATGTAATTGAACCTGGGACCCTTCGGTCAGCAGTCCGATGCTATATCCGCTGAGCCAAACCAGCTAGGGCCAGAGCAATACTTTTATTTTTTTAAAACTCACAAAATGTTTATTAGCATAAATAAAGTACTTTTACTTGAAGTTGTAACTGAAAGTAAATGATAAAATATGCACTTGCTTGTTTTTTCTAGCTTTATTGAGATATAATTGACATATAAGGTTATTTCAGTTTAAAGTAAAATGTGATCACTTGATAAACATATATATTGCAAATGGTTATTAACACATCCTTTACCTTACATAATTATCATTTTGTTGTTGTGGCATATTGGTCAAAGGGTACAGATTTCCAGTTGTAAGATGAATAATTCCAGGGATCTAATGTACAGCATGGTGACTATAGTTAACAATATTTCAATATTTCTTCCTTCTCTAGTTGGCATGGGCCTACTTTTTATCTACTTTTTTAATGTCTCTGAACACCATGTTCTGATTGTTCTGATTGTCCTCTATTTGTTTTGTTTTGTTTCCATCAGAAACTACGTTGTTAGGAGATTTGGAGAAGCCCTAGAAAAAACAATTTGCCAATTGTTCAGACCTCCTTGTCTGAATTTCTAGTCAGTACATGAAGCAGTTCTGTGATATGAAGCAGTGCTGCAAATTTACTCACACATAGAGCTGAGAACTTAAAGTGTGGTTCTATATCTTACATAGGGAAAACTGCCTCCTGGGGGCTCAAACAGAGTGCAGTATAAGAAGTCCTTGCATAACCCTGATATCCTAATTTCCAGTATCTAAGTGGTCATTCCATCATCTGATTGTTTGTTGTGTGTTTTTTGCTTTCTTTTTCTTTTTCACAGAGCAGCTGTGAGAAGCAACTTTTCACATTCTACAAAATTAGCTTAACCAGTAACATGGATTCAGTTGGCTTATCCTGTTCCTGGAAATTTTTAGATATTTTTTTTTCCTCTCTAAGCTTTTGAAAATTTTTTCTACTGACTTGCTATAGTGTATAATTACTCAAAATTTAACCCACCAAATTTTATAGACTATCACAATATCCCCCTAGCCTGAATACATATGCAAATGCTTCTTCTACTCTTGTAAGTAAATAATTTATGTCCCAGACATATAAACAGAACAGATAATCAAGTTGCCATATGGTTTTCTAAGGCAGTCATAGGTACCAGCATTAAAATATGGATCTTTGATGCTGTGATTCAATGAATAGTTTCTGTCATACCCTTAACATTTCTATCTACCTTCCATCAGTTCTCAGTCTTTTAAAAATTGTTGCTGCTATACAATTTAGTAGCATGTTCAAATTATAGCAGAGCAATCAACAAAGGTATTTATTTGTACTTTGTTCCTGTTTTATCCACCCTCATTGTTTTCTTGCCTTAACTATCAACCAATCCATTTCCTGATATTTGTGTTTCCTTGTTTTAAAAAGGTTTTTTAAAAAGTTTTTATGATGACAAAAGCCCTTCATGGCATTTGATTTTTTAAAACTACGTTTTTTTATTATGCTTAGACAAGGTTTGCTTGTAGAACCTTAGAGAGAAACTGTTTCACTAATTACACCTCAGGAGGCTAGACCACAGGTACTAGGCTCTGAGCCTCTAAAAAGATTTCTGTGCCCACACAGGAGACAGAAGATACAGGGTCATGTTCTTCAAGGTGTATGAAATTCTTTTTTTTTAATATATATATTTATTGATTTCAGAGAGGAAGGGAGAGGAAGAGAGAGATAGAAACATCAATGATGAGAGGGAATCATTGATTGGCTGCCTCCAACACGTTGGACTGAGCCTGCAACCCAGGCATGTGCCCTTGACCGGAATCAAACCTGGGACCCTTCGGTCCACAGGCTGATACTCTATCCACTGAGTCAGCCCAGCCAGGCATGAAATTCTTATCAGAGTATTATGGACCAAAGATGAGAAGGATCTTACTAAGTATTCTTATGGGGGTAAGAACCCGGCTTCCTTTGCATGATCTTGGGGACCCTACTCACAATGAAGATGGATTTTCTTCTAACTCAGAACAGTGGAAGTTCTGTGGTAGATTGATTTCATCTAGAGACAGTTTTAATATGTGACATGTCTTATATAACTAATTTAGTAGAGTAAGTGCTGGAGGCTAATTCCCAGCATGTCATAAATGCAAGAAGTTCATCAAAAGGTTGATGGAACTTGGGCTTCAGCAGGGCTGAAGATCTACATGTTGTTGCCTGCTGCCAGACAGCTGAGGGCAGTTCCCCCAACCTGATAATCTTTTACTGTTTACCAAACCTTACCTTAGATATGTATATCTGCTTTGCTAGAGGGTAAAATATGTGAATAAAAAGCTAGGTGTCCAGAGATTCGGAGAGCTTAGTCACACTAAGTTTCCGTCTGGCTTTCCTCCATGCCTTCCACATTCATATTTCTTCTTTAGCCTCTTCATTAATTTATGCACCGCCCCTTTTCCAGATTCCTTGAACCCTAGCAGCTGCAGGGAAAGATAAGACTGGCAAATAAGATACTTAACCACCAAATGAACATCTTTTATAAATCTTTCCTGTTCTTGGTAAAGGCTTTCCATATGCTTTTTGTGCTCTTTGGAACAAGAGTTCACAACCAGTACTGTATTTCCAAATTCGCTTTTATTTCTGTCTATGGTAACAACACAATCACCAACCACAGTACCTTAAAGGCTAATTAACATATTAAGATTTTGGACTATTATCCTGGCTGGTTGGGTCAGTTGGTTGAGCATCATCCCATGCACCAAGAGGTCATTGGTTTGGTTCCTGGTCAGGACACATGCCTGGATTGTGGGCTAAATCCCCAGTGGGGGTATGTGTAGGAGGCAACCTATTGTTGTTTCTCTCTCATCAATGTTTCTCTATTCCTCTCCCTTCCTCTCTATCTAAAGTCACATTTAAACACACACACACACACACACACACACACACACACACACACACAAACATTTTGGAGCCTCCATATTATACATGCTAGAACAAAAATAAAAAATAATTTCCAACTGCAAAATTTGATATGTAAATCTAACTAGTATCTAATTAAGAAAGGGATTCTTGCATATGTATCATTGTAAAATAAAAAGGAATTCAAAATTTGAGACATATTATAATATTTAAATTTTATGCAGAAAAATTATAACTGTTTTCATCTATTGATTAGATTGTGGGTGATGTTTATTTGTTTTCTCATATTTTCTTTGATTCTTTCCCATGAAGAGAGAAAGTGATGGTTACTCTGATGCAAACATTTTGGTACACAATGCAAATATTTCTCATTGAAAATATAATATACTGGGATCCAGATTCTATTGATCAGTCTCATGTTCCTACTGGACCTTAATCTTTCCACCTCTGATAAGTAGTTCCAGTCTCTTGGTTCTTGACTAAATCAAGTTACTGAGCCTGAGATGCAAGAACTCAAACATCAATTTTAGTAAGATCAAAAGATTACGCATACCCCATGAAGCCAATGGGAAGACAGATGGCATGCCATACTTGTGTAACATGCCAACTTTACTAGGTAGTGTTGAAAGCAAAATCTCTCTGTGTTCCATTTTAAAAGCAAATATTAAGGAGATCAGAGACAGACAACATAATTGAGTAAGGAATATCTATGTATTTTATGGTTTATGCACATTTGTTCTCAGATCATTTGAAAAGTGTATATAATTTATATAATTTATTTATTTTCAATGATCACTCTTTTCTCCAACACTGAATTAAATGAAGAGACATACAATGGAATACCAATGACGTGGACTGAATAAGCAATTTCTAGATTGACCTCCAGTAATATTTGTCTTTGTACTCTAAGCATACATTTCACTCTCAATGTATCTTTCCAAGTAAGAATTGTGGTTTATACAGTATTACTAATTAAAATATATATTTATATTTCTTAAAATGAATTTTCGATGATAAAAATGAAAAAAGTTCTTCAGAATAGTTCTCTAATATTCCGAAAGCTTTTTTATACTAAAAATAACTTTTGCACAAGTGTAAGTAAATATATACACTATACAAATATGTAATAGAAAATTATCTTAAATATTTCACACCATTAATATTATGTAATATCAACAATGCTTTGGGGCTTATTTGTTTTCTTCCAGCAATAAGATCTGCCTCTAACTATGTATTACTTTTAAAAATGTCTCAGTAATAATATTATATTCCAGGCTTTCATTATAATTGATTCAACTTTGAATGATTATTAAAAATTTATTTATATAGATTAAAATATAAAAACATAAGTTAGCCGAAACCGGTTTGGCTCGGTGGATAGAGCATCAGCCTGCGGACTGAAGGGTCCCAGGTTCGATTCTGGTCAGGGGCATATACCCGGGTTGCGGGCACATCCCCAGTGGGAGATGTGCAGGAGGCAGCTGGTCGATGTTTCTAACCCTCTATCTCTCTCCCTTCCTCTCTGTGAAAAATCAATAAAATATATTTTAAAAAAAATAAAAAAAATAAAAAAAATAAAAATAAAAACATAAGTTAGCACAATTTGCCAAAATAATAACTGTCTTACTCGTTGGGCCACTATGCTTTATAAATCACATGAAAATATTGATTGTTTTACCTACTATTTGACAATCAGTTGTCAGAATAGATACCACAGAAAGAGAAATAAAATAGCTCACCATTAAATCCAATTACTAGCTTCCATACTTTCTCTTTTAGCTATTTGTGCATAATCATCACTTCTTTTATGCATTTGTTCCAATTCATTGAAATCTGTAATGTACATGAAAATCTGTTCATTATTTATATTTTGATTACAAATATAAGCTGCCAGAGGGTCAGTAACAACTTTATACTATTTAGACAAAAGAGGGTGCTTTCCAAAAGAGTGACCTCAGTCTTCTGGGTTATAGAAGGCCATGCTTGTGCAGTGTATATAAAGATTATTGTGGCCTTGCTCTTGTCCTTGGACACCCTGATTAAGATTTTCATGCCCAGAGTAGCCTTGGTCAGTTATAGTAATTACATTATTATTTATCTTATTATATAAAAATTAGTCAATAATACAATTATTACATTGCAAAAGTGAAATTTTAACTAATGGAAAATCCATTAGCTTAGGTGATAGATTCATAATCTTGGATGAATTTTGGAATTCCCTGAGAGTTTTGGAAAATACCCAAGACCCAACCCTGCCAGAAATAAGTTTTGACCTGTTGTTTAAATTAATTGGTTAAGGTGATGCTTGTGTAAACCAGGTGCAAAATTATTACCAAAAATATGAGGGGGCAACTGTGAATACAAAAATTATTTCATATTTCAATTTTGTGAGATCTTTTTTTATCATGTATTCATCCATGTAGTAGCTACCTATCAACTACTTGATATCCTGGCAAAAAAACAACAACTCATCATTCACTAAATCTAATTTATATAACTGTCAAGAACTCAGTTCCTTCATCCTGCTCCACTATGCCAACTGTTGGGTCTGAGCCCCTCTGCCAGGGCTGGACCTTCAAGGACACCAGATAGTCGACAGAGAAGATATGAGAAGTTGTGGGAATCCTTATTGTAGAAGCTAGTGGCCCTGTAGCCATTGCTAACAAGGAGCCACTAGACGAAAAGTTCTTCAAAGAAAAGTCCCATGCAGTAGGTAGGTACACGTTGGCTAGGTAACAAAACATCTTTCCCACACAGTGGTAGTAGCCTCTGTACCCACAGCAGCAGCCTGCTGCTCAGTAATGCATCTTCCCCATAATACAGCCCCCATACTGGTTGGTCAGTAGTCTTCCACTAAGCAGTCTAGCCTTACATAAGAGCAGCCTCAACAAGTAGCCGCAAGCTGCCAGAGGGTCAGTAACAACTTTATACTATTTAGACAAAAGAGGGTGCCTTCCAAAAGAGTGACCGCAGTCTTCTGGGTTATAAAGATTATTGTGGCCTTGCTCTTGTCCTTGGACACCATGATTAAGATTCTCATGCTCAGAGTAGCCTTGAACATCTGGCATACTCTGAACAAGGCCTTTATACTCTAATTGGCCTTGAGCATCTGGTATAATCTGGATAGGGTCCGCACAATAATAGACCCAAATATTTGATTTAAAATATACCTTATGTTTAATTTTATGTATTTTGCTTATCTTCTTGTAAAATACAATATATAAGTTAACAAAAGGTTTTAAGTAATAAATAAAAAGATAGAAAAATATGAAAGCTATGTTTATTTGAATCAATAATTAAAGAAGGGCACATTGAAGCAAACTAGCATATATTCTTAAGGAATAATACTTGATGTCCTCAAAGATTCAGGGCTCATAAAAGAATCATGATAGTAAAAATTAGGACAACTATTTTTTTCAATAAACAATCAATTATCTAAAATTCTGTGTATTTTTCATTTAAAATTTTTAACAGAATTTAGGAAAAAAATCCTAAAATCATGATATGAAAAAGAATAAAATAAAACAAATGCTATAGACAAACATGTTGGTAAAACTATTGTTTATGATATCTAAGAGTTTGGAATCAAAGTCAAAGTTCAATGACAAAATAACAAATAAACATTGGTATATTTATTCAAAGCATTATGATGTGGCTGTTAACCAGTAATCTTAATAATAAGTGCTTATGTGGTAATCTTAAAGATAAAACTAGAGATAGATTATTTATGTATAATTGGATAACAAGTATGTAAAGACATAAAAACTATGCTACAGGAAACAAAAAAATACATTTAAAATTGTTTTATAAAATATTGTACCTGGATAATAACACCAATCCTTGTTCATTGTCCATTCTGACTTTAGATTTGTTAAGATTTGTAGATTTGTTAAATATTCATGTTTGTCTTTATAATGAGAATAAAAACTAAAAAGTAACTTTATTATTGTCTCAAACAAATGAAGATGAATGTGAAGATGCATCTCCTTAGAGATCTTAATTCTCCATAACTGCTAATTCTTTTGAGACTTTTGCAATGTCAATGATACTCCTCAAAGATGACATAAGATGATTACAGGAACTAGTGAATAAAGCTGCAATTCAAAAAAAGGATTGAACGCTTCTTAAAATATAACCCATAAAAATATGACTATATAATTTATCATCCATTTCATTTGCTTAGAGTGAAATTGGTACTAGTAATAATGATTCTGGAATGAAGGTTTAGACTGGGACTCTGAGGCAAGCCAAGATGATTGTTCACCTTATATTTGAACCCAAATAATCACAGAAACATCAAAACAGAAACAATAAACATGCTGTTAGTTGTATTTTATTTGATGCTTTGTTCATTTTCAACCATGATATGTCTGTTTAATTATTAAACCAATACCATAATAAAAAGTATTTTCTCAATGAATATAGTAAATTTTTTTTTAATCCACAATGAAGGCTTTTTTTATGTGTGTAAAATCTTGGTGGCTCTTTTTATTATATTATTTTGTCATTTTGCTTTGTTTACCAGGTACACTTGATCATACTTAGCACCATTAAGTCATGACTTTATTTGTACACAATGCTACACCTTTTTGTAACTTAGATATTTCTGAAAATTTCTATAAGAACAAAAAGGACACTTTCATATTTAATCAAAGGTGCAAAATATTGAAATACTTGGAAATGTTCTTAAGGATGTATTATATCTGAGAAGGTAGACAAAAAAGCTGTATAATTCTGACCTTGCCTTGGGTTGTTAAAACTGAACATTTAACTTTCACAGCAAAAGCATCAAGCAGGATACCAATTTAACAAGTGTTATTGCCACTGCTTTTCTCAGGAATAGAAATACAATGAATGAAAAACTTAACTCACATTGTTTTTCAATAAATTTTAGCTTTCTTGTAAAATGTGTTCTCTAGGGGCATCTTAGTTTAAATTATAATAGTTTGACTGCTGACTGTTACTGCAGCAACTTTTAAAACTGTATGTGTTGCTATAAATTGCCTATGAGTCAGATTCATTGCAAGGTGAGGAAGGGCATTCTGAACGCCCTATCTATTTTTCTCATCTAATCCAAACCTAAAATAAAATAAGCACTCATGCATTTTACGTGCTGCATCTAGCCTAAAAAAAGCATGACTTCTTTCAAGAAACAAAGTAAAAGCAACAGAAAAACATGTTTCTATAAAAAAAACCCACAAAGTTTTTAAAATTAGCTAGTATTTGATATAACCTTGTGAAGTGTTCTGATTAGCATTGACCTTTCTTTTCACATGGAAAATTGTGCTAGCCAGGTAGGAAATGAAGTCTCAAAGGTAAAGTAACAGGTCAGTAAAGTCAAGCATTTAATCAGATAATGGAAGCCTATGTCATTAATAAGTGTGTCATTTGCTTCAATAAAGGCATCACTTCAAGAAATCAAATCAGTCTTTTAATATCCTGCACATAACGTCCACTATTACACCCACCAACTCTTCCTTGCTCTCTGCTCCCTCTCATTTCTTCTCTCTTATAACACTAATGTCTATATCCCTCATTTTGACTTTAAGTAGAAAACTCTATTATATGCCATGTATATACTTTACATATGGTTACCTTGCTGAGCCAGATTATAAATCTCTTTAGAACTCAAAAAGTTCTTATTGTCAAGTTTCAAGAAAGCAGCAATTTTTAAGTTACCTAATAGCATCATTATCACCAAATGTAGCTAAGTGGCCATGATGAACAACAAAAAACTTAGGAAGTGGTATGAAATAATATAATATACTCCTTAAATAAATAAAAATTATATAAATACTAGAGGCTTAGTGCACAAAACCCATGCACTGGTAGGGTCCCTAGCTGCTGCTGGCTGCCGGCTGGGTACTCTCTTTCTTCCCCTGGCCGCCTGCCCCCCTGCCACTGCTGCTGGTTGCCACCTGCAGGGCCTGATTGCCCCACCAGTTGCCCCACTGCCGCCCAGCTCCCAGGCACTGAGGGAGCCGGGCAGTAGCCCCTACCCCCCCCCACCACTTGTCACCCTGCAATCAGATTGGTGGGGCATTGGGGCCCTGCCCAGCTCTCTCAGTGCCTGAGATCCCAGCGGCAGTGGCAGGGTAATTGGATTGGCGGGACAATCAGCACTGCTCAGTGACCAGTGGCTCGCACCCACCTTGGCCTGGAGCTGCCCACTCACCTGCTCCACCATCCCGTCCTAGTCCCACTCTCTTTGGGGCCCATCGGGACCTGCAGTGCCTCCACTGTTGCCCGCTGCCAGTGCCACATCTCTAACACCCGCCATGTTTGGTGCCTCCCCGTGGTGGTCAGCGCACGTCATAGCGAGCAGTTGAACTCCCAGCAGAACTCCAGGTCAAGGGGACAATTTGCATATTAGGCTTTTATTATATAGGATAATAATATGCATCAATTGGTTATTAAGCCTGGTAGTTGTTTAAATAAATATTAAGGAGTGAATGGATAAAATGAAAATAATGGAACTATCACTTTTATCATTATTGGATTTGAACAACAAAAATGAGCAAAACACAAACGAGTAGAGGGATATTTAGGATTCCACATGCATTTTTTAAAATTTAACAGGATGTAGTACAGTATCTCATATATAACGGTAGTATAGTGCAATGGAAAGAACATTGAATTAAAGTAAAAAAATAGCTTGAACTTTAATTCTGTTTTGGTCTGTTGTTGGATGGATCATATTAATTGTCATATTTAAAAAAGACATTAAGCAAAATATTATACTAATGATTTTTATCTTTGAATCTTATGTATTCCCTAATGGATTTCTTTACATGTATAGCTTTATTCTCTTTGCACCAAAGAACACATTTGCTTCCATCTTCCCTCTGCTCCAAAACTGACAGTTGAATATATTTGAAACTATGAATAAAAATATGTCCTCTACAGTATTCTGTGACATATCTCTAATATTGACCCATTCTCTTTGTATTTTTGCTGTCTGACTTCATATTCATTATTTTTAAGTATATATTTTTATTGATATAAGAGAGGAAGGGAGAGGGAGAGATAGAAACATCAATGATGAGGGAGAATCATCGATTGGCTGTTGTCTGCACACTCCCCACTGGGGACTAAGCCTGAAACCTGGGCAAGTGCTTTGATGGAGAATCAAACCATGACCTTCTGGTTCATGGGTTAATGGTCAGTCACTGAGCCATATTGGCCTGGCCACATTTATTATTATTAGTCATTTTCATGTTTGGGAAATTTACATTTAAATCATGTTTAGCCTTTTGAGTAAAGTGCCACACATCAGTTCTTTTATGGATATCTGACTTTGATATTATTTCCCAGTCAATGGTATTGACCTCCCATGCACTTTATACTAGGAGTGTTTTTCTATTCTTAAGAAAAGCATTCACGCCCTGGCTTGTGTGGCTCAGTTGGTGGAGCATCATCCCATGCACTGAGAGGTCACCTGTTCAATACCTTGTCATGGTTTTGGGCTAGAACCCCAGTAGGGGATGTGCAGGAGGCAGCCAATTGATGTTTCTTTCTCTCCCTCTACCTTCTTCTCTCTTAAATAAATTTTAAAACATAGTGAAAAACAACACCAACAAAAAATTTACTGTCTAAATCGAGTACCAGTGATATTGAACTACCCAATGTCCCTATTATTTTAAAACTATCTTCAAATGACTATCTCAGTGCCCACCTTAAGAACTCCAAGAAATAACTCAGATTTTATCATTCAAGTAAATAATTTTCAGCAAAATTATTATAATGTATGCATACATGTGTTAATATTTGTGTATAAATATATGTTCATACATACATTGATGTGCATGTATATTTACATAGAGATTTTTAAAATATTTCTTACACCTTTATTATTAGATTTTATGTGTAAATACAGAAGCCCAGGTAATGTATGGAATGTTTAGTTAATAAAACTTTATGTATAAAATATAATTGTATGATTCTGAGGAACCAAGAATTAAAACTTTTTTGATATTTTCAGTCTAATAGAAACAGCCTGAAGGTAAAAAATGTTGTTTTCTATTAACCAACAACAGCAAATGCATTACCTTAACATTTTTTTCGACTTCTATTTTCTGTCCTTTGCAGATACAACATAATAAAAATATAAGAGCTTTATATTGTTAAAAACAAGACAGCAGGCCCAAAATGGGATCGCTTATGCTAAGCTCCATGTCACTAAGCAGATTTAACTTAACTGAGTTCAGATCAGAACTAGTTAGGCAATCTACCTCATAGACTCTTGCCATCCCCTAGAGCAGCGGTTCTCAACCTGTGGGTCGCGACCCCTTTGGGGGTCGAACGACCCTTTCACAGGGGTCGCCTAAGACCATCGGAAAACACATATAAAATTACATATTGTTTTTGTGATTAATCACTATGCTTTCATTATGTTCAATTTGTAGCAATGAAATTGGGGGTCACCACAACATGAGGAACTGTATTAAAGGGTCGCGGCGTTAGGAAGGCTGGGAACCACTGCCCTAAAGGAAAGTAGCATTGCAGGTTATTACCAACCCACGTTTTCTTTTTGCCCAATATAACTTCTTTGTTTTGTTCCTGTTTCCATGTACTTATAAAAATCTTTTATTTTGTACAGCTCCTCAGAGCTCCTTTCTATCTGCTAGAAAGTATGTTGCCCAATTCAAAGCGATTTTGCTCAATAAACTCTTAAAATTTTCCATAAGCCTCTGTTTATCTTTTGACGGTTCTGGTGCCAAAAGACAAACCTGAAGTAGACCCCAGATGCTCCCCAGAAGCATTGAGCAGCCAGAGGTAGGCTCCTGTTCAACCCTGGAGCTCCACTTTCTCGCTGCCGCTGGAGGTGGTAGGGAAGTCCCCCTGGGATCTTAGCTCCTCAGCTTTTGTGTTAATGAGCTTCAGTCCTATTTTGAGCATTTCTTTTCCTTGGCTGGGTCCAGCTTAAAAGCAGGACAAGTTCTGCAGTCAAACCGTGTCTGACTTAGAAACTGGCCTCGGTCTGGGTCATACCGGGTCTGACTTAAACCTGACTGGGCCCAATGTGAAGCCTGGGTAGATTAACTAATAATGATGATGATAATAATAATAATAATAATAATAATAATTTAAGGCTGAATAAGCAAGTTAATTTTGCCAAATGCAATTTTGAATTACAGTGGCCACAGCGGAGAACTTTTAACTTAGATAAGCTTATTTATTTATGAGGTGCCTTAGCAAAAAGAAGACTCAGCCAAGAGCTCCTAAGGTAGGGGAATTTTTTTTTTCCTTTCTCTATAGTTTCTGGAGTCATCTGTTGGGACACACCACTTGCTCTGTGACCTGCAGACTGGAATCCTGGGAAAACTGACCGAAGTCAGCAAAGTGTAAGAATTCTTACCAAAGTCAGCTCTCCCAGCTCTCTCTGTGTGGTGCCTGGTGAAGAGAGGAAAGTAAAATTTCATGTTGTTCTTTCCTTTCCAAATTCAGACTGGCAGGTAAAAAACATTAGTAAGAATTCAATATTTCATTTGTGACTTACACATTTGCTTTTGGGTACTCACTGATGGTTGATCCTTTCTCTCCCAGGAATAATTATTGCCTTCTTGTTTGTCTCATTTTGTATCCTGAGAACTTGGCTCAGCAACCATCAGGTTGGGAATGACAAAAAAAATACGGTCAGACAGAAATGGGGGTTGCAGGAGTAAATTATATAGTACAACAGCTGACAATGCTCTCTGAAGAAAAGATTTAAAAAATACACAAAGGTAAGGAAGATCAGGGGCATTTCTTATTGTGGATGGTACAATTTAATTAGAGTTGCCAGGTAGAACTAAAAGAGAGGGTGGCATTTGAGCAGAGATTTGAAGAAAGGGAAATACTCAGTCATTTAGTTCTCAAAGCTCTGTAACCATGGCTCCTCTGGTCTGCTTGAAGAACAAGAAGGCCAACTGGGCGACGGCAGATTGAATAAGTGCTGTAGGATATGTAAAGTGAAGCAGACTGTGTAGAGTGGTGTATTGATCATTTGACAGATGCGGGCTCTTGTGGGACACAAGGGGAACCATTATGAGTGAGAAAAGTAACTGTCATATGGTAGACAGTCATTCAGATAAAGCGTCAAAAAGTTGTTTTATCATTGGAATAAAGTGAGAAGGTAAAGAAAATCAGGTTTTAAATTTATTATGGATAGGGATAGTGAAGTTAAAAAAAATTACTTTAGTTTTAGAATGAGTGAGGCCAGTCTTAAAATCTTGGGAGTGCATTTACAGGAGTGACCTTGGGATGGACTATGTCTGTATTCACAGACCAGACTGTTTCTGAAAGTGCCTGACACTTATATACATCGTTGTTTAATGAATGATATCAGATAGGAAGGGCAAAGAAGGAGGTGTTCTCCTAACAGCAAACTGACTCCATCTTCACACTCACTTATATGAAGGCCATCCAGGAGGGCAGAATCACCTCTTGAGAAGACGACAAGAAATCATTCAGTAAAGTGGTTTAGGTAAACAAAGACAGGCACCACAACATATAAATTCCCAATAGCAAAGGTTTAATGTTAATCTTATTACACTCCCATATCCCTGCTCCACATTATTAACAAATGGCTCTGATCCCTCCTGCCAAATGGATTCTTCCATTGTGTAACACCACCATTTTCCACATGTGTGTACCAAGTGTGTACACTGAAAGAAAGAATGACAATCACTGCAGGAGGCTTTTTATAGTCCAGGTGTGGAAGTGCTGTATATTATTTCAGCCCATATTCCATTGGTCAGGAAGATCCAATGAGACCCTTTCATGCTTTGAATGAGGATTTATCTTTAATAATCTCTATTTTTTTTTAATTTTGATAACCAATGATGCTAGATTTTTTGATAGAAGGCTGAGCATTGAGAGTAAAGATGAAGCCAGGGGTTGGCATAAGATGAAATGAGATAAGAGGGAATGAGCATAAAGAGGAAGGCCAAGAAATATTTTTACTACACATTGCACCACAAGAGGAGGATATCTTCAATTAAACCACTTTTAGAATGCCAATGTAGAATATACTGAACATAAAATTTAATAAAGTTATTAACTGATTACTTGCTAAGATAGAACATATTGCACTTATATTACATGGAATAACTGAAAATGTTTATCGAAGGTAATTATAGATTTGATATTCTACTTAGTATTTACATATATATTTTATTAAAAATATGTTTGGAAAGAAAACTTATTTTCAATACTTTATGATCCTATAGAAATATTATGTTCCTACTTAGATTGCCTTGATCCAGAGAAATAATCTGCATGTTAGAAACTAAAAACAGATACTGATCTTGATTTTTTTTTAATAGAAGAAATGGTTCCTTAAGTTTTGGAAATTAAAACAACCAGTGCCAGGCCAGTTTTTTTTAAGTATTCTTGATTTCAGTTCTGAGATAATCTGCAAAAGCAGGTTTTTAGATTTGTCCTTAGTAAATCTACAGGAACATACTAATGAGCTCTTCTGACATAAATGCAGTTGCTCTTTCCAAACCAAAAGGTTAACTGTTTTTTCATCAATGTACTTTCAATCCATTATTTTACATTTCAGAAGGATGCAGGTGGTAATATCCCTTCATAGCCTCAAGAAGTAAATCAAGAAGGTCAGGCTTGAAAAGTTCACAATGATATTGAATATATTGACATCCAAGAAAGACTAATGGGATGAAATAATGAAGGCTATAACAATTATAATGGAGAACATAGAGCAAATTAATAGTAATCATCCCATAACATAGATAATTCAATAGTGACTTCCTTTTAAAACTATGAAAAGATTACATTACATATATAATAGCTAAGATTATATATATATATAATTTTATATATATATATAATGACTCAGAAGAATGTTATATCTTGATCAAATCTGGGGGGAAATTTCTGTTTTTCAAAAGTCAATATCAACTGGGCAAGTTGATGGGTAAACACCAATTTGTATAACAAGAACTTTTGGATTTTGTAAAACCCAAGCTTCCATTCACATATACACAAAAACATATATATGTACTTATGTACTTACAAAATATTGAGGGCTTACTACTTATATAAAAGACCTCACTGCTAAAGATATAGAATTAAAATTAAAGATAAATAAAGAGAGATGTTATAAAATATGAAATCTGCTAAGAAGTAATATCTTTTAGTGGAGAGATGATGGCTAATGCTCATGTAGATGCTTATAAGATAGTTGTTAATTAAATAGCCCTTTTTATTTCTAACTAGAGGCCCAGTGCACAAAATTTGTACACTGGGGGGTGTCCCTCACCCAGCCTGCACCCTCTCCAATCTGGGACACCTCGGAGGGATGTCTGACTGCCGGTTTAGACCCAATCCCAAACCAGCAGTCAGACATCCTTCTCACAATCTGGGACTGCTGGCTCCTAACTGCTCGCCTGCCTGCCTGCCTGATTGCCCCTAACCACTTCTGCCTGCCAGCCTGATCACTCCCTAACTGCTCCCCTCCTGGCCTGATTAATGCCTAACTTCCCTCCCCTGCCAGCCCTATAGCCCCCAACTGCCCTCCCCTGCAAGCCTGGTCCCCCCCAACTGCCCTCCCATACTGGCCTGGTTGCCCCCAACTGCCCTCTCCTGCTGGCTTGATCTCACCACAACTGCCCTCCTTTGTTGGCCAATTTGGTTCTGATTGGTCAGTTTCTATGCCAGTCAGCATCAAAAGCTCTGCCTCTTAGGCAGCCATTGGCTCCTCACAGTTGACCCAGATTTGGTTCTTTTTTAAAAAATATATATATTTTATTGATTTTTTACAGAGAGTTAGAAACATTGATCAGCTGCCTCCTGCACACCCCCTACTGGGGATGAGCCCGCAACCAAGGTACATGCCCTTGACCGGAAATGAACCTGGTACCCTTCAGTCCACAGGCCGATGCTCTATCCACTGAGCCAAACCAGTTAGGGCACCATATATGGTTCTGATTGGTCAGTTCCTATGCCAGTCAGTGTCAAAAGCTCCGCCTCCTAGGCAGCCATTGGCTCCTCACAGTTGACCCAGATTAGGTTCTGATTGGTCAGTTTCTATACCAGTTAACGTCAAAAGCTCCGCCTCCTAGGCAGCCATTGGTTCCTCACAGTTGACCCTGATTTGGTTCTGATTGGTTGGTTTCTATGCCATCAGCATCTATCAACTGGGCCTGATCAAAAAGGTGGGGCTGATCAGCAGCCCTGGTGGAGGCCTGGAGAGAAATGGAGGCTCGGCTGTTGGAGAGAAAGAGAGAAGCAAGTGCTGATCAACAGCTGCCACAGAGGCTATGGATCAGACCCTGCTTCTTTCTTCAGGCCTCTCTCTGGACCTCATCCACAGCCCCCTCAGCAGTCAATGCTGGGTCACCATGCCTGCAGCCTCAGCAGTCAGTGCTGGGTTGCAGGACTGGCTTCCAGTTGGTCGAGCCTCTGGTCGTGACAGACCCAGGGCTTTTATATATTACGATGACATTTAGTTGATTGTCTTAAATTTGCCGAATAAGTTAATATATCAGCAAATAATACTTTTTCTTTCTCTTTTTTAATATCTTTACTTTTTCGCCTTTCTCAAATTGTATAATACCCATTTTTACAATGTATATAACTATTTTATTATCACTTTTAATCTTTATTGTTAAACATATTACATTTGTCTCCTCTTCCCCCCCATCGACCCTATTTAGCCTGCTCCACCTCATGCATTCACCACACTATTGTCTGTGTCCATACAAGTTCTTTGATCTCTTCCCACCCACTCACCCACCCCCACCTTCCCTCTGAGATTCAGCAGTTACTTACAGATTTCTATGTCACTAGATCTATTTTGTTCATCAGTTTGCATATACCTATTTTAAATGCCATTTAAAAACTTATAAAATACCATAGGATAACATACTAATAGTTAAGATTCAAGTATATTATAAAGGGATAAGATTTATAATATGACATAAACTCTATTCCTAAAATATTGAATATACAAGATTAGAAAGTGCTGGAATGAGTGAGTTGGATTAAGATTTTCTGTGTACAACCAAAAAAATAATAAAAGTAGGGTAGAGGCATCTTTGAAGAACCACTAAGTCTACATTAATTTTTTTAAAAAAATATGTTATTATTTATTTTTAGAGAGAGAGGAAGGGAGAAGGAGAGAGAAATAGAAAAATGAATGCATCAATATTGATCAGCTGCTTCCTCCATTGGCTGTCTCTTGTATACTCCCTGATGGGAATCAAGCCTGCGACCCAGGCATGTGCCCTTACCAAGAATCAAATCCTGGAATCAAACCCAGGAATGAAACTTGGGACTTCTAGTTCCATAGATTGATGCTCAAACATTGAGCCACACCGGCTGGGTAACATTAAAATTCAATTTGAATTCATCTAACTGAAAAGACAGCTTCTTATTTTTTGACTATTGTATTGCTATTTTATTTTTTAAATTTATTGGGATGACAAAAGTTAAAAAATTATACAGGTGTCAGATGCACAATTCCACAACAGACCATCTGTACACTGTAGTATGCGTTCACCTCCCCAAGTCAAAACTCCTTCTATCAACATTAATCCCCTCATACCCTCCCCCACTTCTCTCCAACCTCACCCCTGCTGTCCATGTCCATGAGTTTTCTTTTCTCTTTCTTTTTTTCTCAATCCCTCCAACCCCCCAACGCAGCCCCTCAATGCCCGCCCCACCACAGCTGCCAGCCTGCTCTCTGAAAGAAAGCTTATTAGTAAACTTTTGCAAATATGCTCACTTTTCTACCTCCAAGTGCAGTGCTCTTCTCTCCTTAATGCATTTCACACACTTTCCCTTGCTAAAACACAACTGGATTATTTCAACATTTGCTTTGCCCCAGTGCATATCAAAGATTTTTCATTTCTCCACTAAAAGAACTGAATTTGTCACCCAGGGTAAGTTGCATACAATTGTTTCCCTTGAATTACAATATTAAAATTCACTCCATTGGGAACAGCTAAATCACCTTGTGTGCATCGGTAGGAGGGTTCAGGCATCTGAGTTTATCCCCTGTCTCTATCATTTACTGACTGGATGAGCATGTATTAGCTGACAAATTAATGTTCTTTGTTCATGTGCAAAGTTATTGTTTTAGAAATCAATTGTTAAATTCATTCAAAATATAATAATAAAATTCTTATTTAATAATCAGTAGAGTGGTCAAATAATTTGTCAACCACAATAGGCTAGTTTAATATTGAATGTGGGTCCTCTTAGTAGTTATTCTTAGACCACAGATGTAAACTGGATTATCCTGGGCAAACTAGGTTGGATGACCAACATAAACAAGTGTGAATAAAATTAGCTATGTGAATGATAATGATAATGTTGATGTCTCAGAGTTAGCAGCACTCTCTTGAAAATATTCAAGAAATGTAAATTAAATGTGTTTTCATTTCCATCTATTCAAGCGTTAGTGTTAATCAAGCATGGATTTATTCTATTCTCTCTCTCTCTCTCTCTCTCTCTCTCTCTCTCTCTATATATATATATATATATATATATATATATATGAATTTAGGCCAACAAGTGTTTTTCTTGGATTCTTTCAGCTATCTCATGTGTAATATAAAATTATCTCTTTGTCTTTTTATGAATTAATGTGACAATTAAATGTGAAAACCTGCTGGTGCCAAGAGAGAGAGAGGGAGAGAGAGAGAGAGAGAGAGAGAGAGAGAGAGACCAAATAAAGTGCCTAATACAAAGCACTCTGTTTCATTTCTTTCTCTACTGAGCAAAGTATATTAGTATATATAAGCAACACTTTCTAAGAATCAATGATAATTGATTGGAATTATTCATGGGCCCATCTGGTTTAGATTACTGTCTTCAATGGTACTTAAAGGTAAATTTAACTTAACATGCCAAAAAAAATCAAAGAATTACCTGAAAATTGTAACATTTTCTATGGTATAAGGTTATAAATATTTTACAAAAGAATTAATTTAAGCATGAGTATATATGGCAAAATTTACATAACACACTGGATGTGCCTTATCTATAAAAATAAAAGCATAATACACTAATTAGACCAGACAGCCAAACGACCTTCTGGACGTCATTCCAGAGGTCCTTATGGACAAAGCCCAAGCGGCGGGGGCCAATGCAGAGGCGGTTAGGGGCAATCAGGCAAGCAGGTGAGTGATTAGGGGTGATTAGGCAGGCAGGCAGAGTGGTTAGGGGCAATAAGGCAGGCAGGCGAGCGGTTAGGGGCATCAGGCAGGCAAGTGAGTGGTTAGGGGAGATCAGGCAGGCAGGCAGAGGCAGGGGTGATTAGACAGGCAGGCTAGTGGTTAGGGGTTATCAGGCAGGCAAGTGAGTGGTTAGGGAAGATCAGGCAGACAGGCGAGTGGTTAGGGGTGATCAGGCAGGCAGGCAGACAGAGGGGATTAGGGGTGATCAGGCAGGCAGGCAGGTGAATGGTTAGGAGGGATGTCCAACTGCCAGTTTAGGCCCAATCCCGCAGGGATCCCTGGCAGTCGGATATCCCCCGAGGGGTCCCAGATTGCTAGAGGGTGCAGGCTGGGCTGAAGGACACCCCTTTCCCACTTGCACAAGTTTCATGCACCAGGCCTCTAGTATTTATATAAAGTCATTTTCACTAGATGATTTTTTAAAAATATTAGGTCTATATGGTTAAATAAACATGAGAATATGACAAATGTACTCAATTTATTCCAAATTATATACTACCTATTTAAAGACTATTGAAATGAAATAGGAAAGTGATAAATGAAATCATTTAAACAGATATGTCACGTGTTTGATTCTTATTCCTCTAATTTGAATCCTGGCTTATATTTTAATATAATTTCTATTATTATGCCTTTTTAAAGAATACTGCTCATTTTACTGTCTATATTTTATTTCTTTGTTTATTCAGAAAACATGATATACAAACTTAGATATTGTAGTTTTTCATTTTCTACATTACTTATTATTTCTTTTTGATTAGGTTAAGATGTACTGTGGTATTTGATTATACTATGGTTTTCCTAGATTCTTGATTTAATTTTTATAGGCAATGACCATAGGTTGGGAGCTAATTATAGTACTCTAAAAAGTAATTGGCATTTTTAGAGTTATCAATATCTAGCATTTCTTGTTTTGAGTATCATGTCAAAATTTCTATGGAAACACAAGCCTGTTGGCTATAGACTAAATGGTTGTGCCCAACACCCAGTTCACATGTTAAACTGTATCCCCCATGTGCTAATATCAGGAGGTGGAGCTTTTGACAAGTGATTAAGTCATGAGGGTGCAGCCCTCCCAGTGGGAGTAGAACCCTTCTGCCCTGTGATGGCAGTGAGGAGGCAGCTGATTAAGAACCAAGAAACAGTTTCTCAGCAAGCCCCTAACCTGCTGGAGCCTAGATCTTGGACTTCCCAGCCTCCAAAACCATGAGAAATAAGTTTCTGTTGTTTGTAAGCCACCCAGACTATGGTATTCTGCTATAGCATCCTGATGGGATTGGTTGTGAAAAGATTTTTTTAAAATTCCTGAATTACTAATACATCATGTATTGTCAATGGCTGGACATTTTGGGAAATCATGAGTGGTTATATTTAGGAGCAGAGCTCAGCCCCCTGTTTCATATTCTGCTAAATAAGGACATGGGCACATACCGTTGTGAAACTATGGCTTAATTTTCTGATCTCAAACACAGAACAGTGATGACAGCTTTGATGTCTTGGTAGCTATAGCAGCGTTTGTAATATGCTCTGATGTTAGTGCTTTGTGTTAAGCATTTATAGCATCTTGAATAAATCGAAGCTTCAAACCTAATAGATTTGCCTTGTAGCTTTATAAAAGTGAACATACCCAATATTCTTAGTATTTAGACATTGTCTTATATTATAGAAGAGTTCTATTTAAGTTACTGGCTTACCTGCTTCATAATTATAAATAATTATTGACTTTATTCTGCCAGGTTTAAAGTCTTACTGAAGACTCAGAGGCGACTTTATTGATCAACACTACAGGGACAGCTGACTACAAAGTGACTCACCACTGTTGGTCAGATAATTAATGTTCACCAAAGCAAATTGACAAAACCACAGACTGCAGTGTTGAGAAGGAAAAATTAAGATTTCTTACCTGAAGAAATTTTAGTACAATTAGGTTAGATTTGCAAATACCAAACCCAAACATACAGTTTATTATGATCTCTCAGACTCACCAAATTCAGTGTAAAGCTATTTTATTCTTCCAACACTAGCTGGACTGACTGTATTAAGCATAGCCACAGTATCTTACGTTCTAGAACAGTGAGGGCGAACCTATGACACATGTGTCAGAGGTGACATGCGAACTCATTTTTTTGGTTGATTTTTCTTTGTTAAATGGCATTTAAATATATAAAATAAATATCAAAAATATACATCTTTGTTTTACTATGGTTGTAAATATCAAAAAATTTCTATATGTGACACGGCACCAGAATTAAGTTAGGGTTTTTCAAAATGCTGACACACCGAGCTCAAAAGGTTCTCCATCACTGTCCTAGAACATCATCAATCTTCATACCTGCAGTTGTAGAATATGGATGAAAAAAGTTCCCCTCTCCTCTACTCCCTCCTGTCCCCTCACTTTTCTTTGACTGGGGAACCCATTGCCTATTAAACTGTTACAGAAAATTCGATTTGACAAAATGTTAACTTACTTCTATTGTTTTAAAAGTTAAAACAAAACATTTTAAATAAACAAATACAGGCTAAATATGCAGCCTGATCCCCTGGAATGCTCCCCTTGAACTAGCATGCTGCCCCTGTCCCTGGAGCACCACTGGCATACACCTCTCCCCTTGGTGGGGGGCCCTGGCCTGCCCGCCATGATGCCTTAGTCTCCACCCCAGCATTATTCCCTTTCTTCCATAATCCTGGGCAGAAAAAGGCCTTGCTCCAACCCAGCTTCTCTCATTTCTCTTCCCTGGGAGTTCAGCGTTGAGTGCATATGAAATGGGACTTTCTACCCTACCCCAGTGCACTTTCAGTTCCTGAGCTCCACTCACACTGCACCCTGCTCCCACACCACCTCACCCCACCACCCCAAAGATACACTGGACTTGGGAATTGGGGAGGGGTTCTGGTTAAAAGAAGACCCCTTTCCCGTGACATTTGAAAGGAAAGGGACCCCTGGGGATCCCTCATTCAGCCCCTCTCCCTTCAAACAATTAATGGCCCCTCAATCAATATTTGAGCCTCCTGGTTTCCCTTACTCCTAGGTGAATCCTTGGTAATGGTTTTGGCAACTTTGGTATTAAATGGCAATTCTCAAGGAGGGGAAAAGTGTATATATACATATGCAAGTATATGTTAATGTATAATATTATACATTATAATGAACTACTTACCAATAATATTTTCTCACACTTATTCTTACCCAACTTAAATTCTCTGATCCTTCATTAATAGCAATCCTGTTTGTATACCTTCAACTGCTCTGCTCTCTTTTCATATCGGTAGGCTGGGTTGCAATTCTAATTAAAGCCAGCTCTCAGTATACTGCATGCCTACACTATATACATCCGGAAATGGTTTTTAAAAAGTCATGTTTTCACTTGTCTTATTTTAACTTCATAATCACTATCTTTGAGTGAGACTTTAATGCTACCACATTTCCTTTGCTGGAATCACTTACCTTCATTCTTATACTATTTTTCTATAACTCTGTTCCCTCTTCAGATTTATATATATATATATATATATATATATATATATATATATATCCTATCTAATAATAGACAAACATGGTAATTGCCCATACCTTCGCTATGCCTCCCATTGGCTAATCAGCATGATATGCCAATTAACCAGCAACAAAGATGGCAGCTAATTTGCATACTGCAGGCGGGGCCGGCAGCACGTGACACTGCCCGCGGGACCCAGGCCTGAACCCCTGACCTGGCGAGGCGGGGCTGGCCACACTATGCTGCCCACGGGCCCCGGGCCCCAGACCTCTGACCTGGTGAGGTGGGGCCGGCAGCACTTGATGCTGTTGGGGGACCCAACCTTGGATCCGTAACCTGGCAAGGGAGCAAAGCGGCGGAGAAGGGAGAGAGCCCAGGTGGCAGAGAAGGGAGGGAGCCGAGGGCTAAGTGGCGAAGGGAGGGAGTGAGGCAGAAGAGAAGGGAGCGAAGCCCTCCTCGGTGGGCTTCGCTCCCTTCTCTGCTTCAGTGCAGTCTCAGGAATCCCTATTCTTGCAGGAATAGGCCCGAGGAAGCCCTATTCTTTCAAGAATCTTCCTGCAACGGGCCTCTAGTATATGTATGTGTGTATGTATATATATATATATCAGAGAGGAAGGGAAAGGGGGGGAGAGAGAGAGAGGGGGAGAGAGAAAGAGAGAGAGAGAGAGAGAGAGACTTCAATGATGAGAGAGAACCATTAATTGGCTGCCTCATGCACGTCCCACACTGGGGATCAAACCCTCAACCCAGGCATATGTCCTGACCTGGAATGGAACCATGGCCTCCTAGTTCATAGGTCAATGCTCTACCACTAAGCCACACCAGCTGGGCCTTCTTCAAATTTTAATAACTATTCCACTCTCTTCATAGTTGATAACTTCTCTCTAAAAGTGATTCCCTGAAGCATCCTGTTATTTCTACCATTTAAAAATAGATCAAACAAACAAAAAAACAACAAACCCTCAAAACTATATCCCTTAAATCAAACTAGATTTTGCTAAAATCACAATGACATCCATATTCATGCCATATTGAGCGACCAATAGTCACGCTTTATCTCATTTCATTGATACACATTGTCTCATTCTCCTCCTTGAAACAACTTCTTTATTTAGCTTTTAGATGCCATATACTCTTAGCTGTCCTGCTTATTGCACATTCATTTAACTTCTCCAAAAATGAAGCATTTGGTCTGGGCCACATAAATGAAATGACAAAGGGTACATCACTGTTTGGGAAGTGTCTCAATAAGACATGCACATTGTGCTTCCACTGTGATTCTACCACCTTAAAAAGTTACCTGTGGAAAATGTATATAACCTGCTATGTGCAAAGAGAAAGTGTAACTGAAGTGCCAAGGCTGAACAACAAAATGCCACCAATACTGGTCAAATGAGGCATCTAAAAATTGTATACTACAGATTTAGGCAAAAGTGTCCTGAAAGAACTACAACGAAATCTGAGAGGGAAGAAACTGCATCATCCAGTTAACCTTAAAGAATTGAGTGACTAGTCACTAACTAAATGTTCTGGTTTTAAAAATATTTTTTTAAATGTGCTTGTGTGTGCGTGAGTGTGTGTATGTGTATACTAACTTTGAAATGTTTTCTACCATATCCCTCTACTCTATGTGTTAACTTAGACACTAACAAATGAACTGAACAAAATACATTAAAATTTAACCCTGAATTTTGTTAACATTTCTCTACCATTCATATATACATTTAAAGCCCTAACTGATGATGGTTATCATTAAAAATATTTTATATTCACCACAGTTAAAATAATATACATTTATTCTCAAGTAGAAATTGTAGTTTTAAAATTATCTTTAAAAATGTGTAAATCATAATTTCTTTTCTCTTAACGTTTTCTAACATATTTAGGATACTTTCTTTCAATATATTCAGGAACATATTCTATCTAAATATAGTTTAAGACAATCCAATTAAGTAAGAAAACCAATAAGTATCAATTAATGCATTCCAACTACATATTGGTGACTTGATTGTGCTGCTAAATGATAATCTCTACTAAAATATAATTTAATATGTTATTTCACAATATAATTCATGACTTGGCTCCCTATGGAACTTTATACTCTTCTTATAGAAAGGTATAGATATAATAAGATGGATGTGGGGAAGCTAGTTGTTACATGGAAGTTGGAACAAATGACTCATAAAATGTGAAGCATAACTACCACCATTATTTCAAAATTTATCCTTGGCTTCATGCTGTCAAATTTTAAATTTTATTTAATTTTCTATTAATTGGACATCTATAAAATGTCAGGAAAGGAATGTGTAAAGAATTTCAGATCTAAAAAACTAAAAAGTAAACTAATTGACTAAGTTTTCTTACTGACTCCCAGGACACTGGTTAAAAAATACTTTTACTGTTATCATCTTGTTTCAATCTAAATCTACAAAGCATTTAAGATAAGTAATACATATTAATATGTCAATATACTGTCTGTGGTATTTCAGACCTACTTAGCATTTTTATTGAACTCCTGTGTTAACATTTTCAGAAATGGACTGTTATTAATTACCAATTTAAATCCATATTTTGATACCATGGGTCACTATTAAATGGGTCATTTCAGCAGTAATAGCTCTTACTAACAGCAATACTTCAATTTCAGCAGATTTCAGTGTTAATAATTAAAGTGTGCATGTACCACAACCTATTTATCATGATAACTAGACAGCAGAAGACATTAACATCATTTTGCTCTTGATGAAAGATACCATTCTATTCCACTGCTGTTTTCAAAAGCATTTTACTTCTCTAATCTAGTCTAATTAAAGGAAACTGGTTATTTACCTGTCATGTAAAAATAATAATTTCATATCTTAACCGTAATCTGGGGAGGTATGATTGCTAAATTTGCTAGTTGACTCTATAGGAAATATTGCATGTAATTTATTATCGTTTTGTTAGTTCTGAAAAACCTATCACTAGCATCATTAAAGACTAAGAGTATTCCTCTGTGCCTATTCATCTTCAAGGAATCTCAAATGTAAATGTGCAAATTTCTTTCTCCCCAGCTCTTATTTTCCTACAGCCTAACTTGTATTCCAAAGAGAAAACTAGCAAATTTGAGCAGCAGGCCATGATATAACAGCTCTGAGATTATAGTTTTGTCTCAATTAGTCTAACTTGGGATTTAGAAAAAAAAAATTACCTACTCTCCTTGAGCTAAGTTTTCTCTTCAGTATTAATTAAACTGTTCTTCTGGCTTTGGAATTCCAAAGTTTTATTTAATCTCTAATGAAAGCTAGAAGAAAGCTAGAATGAAACAAAAAAATAGTCTCAACTCTAGAAAATGTACTTTGACTTCACATGATAAACATCATTCTGTATCATAAGTGTATTAATGGAATATGTAGTCTTAATTTATATGTATTACAATATCACTATTGTAAATTATTTAAAAGGGAATGAATATCTCCTTTTAAAAAAGATAGTTCAAATCTTTATCTGAAATTAATTATTTAATATCTTACATGAAAAGCACAGAAAAATCTGTGAAGAGTGGTGGGTGGTTTAAAAATAAGAATAGTTCCTCTCCTCAAAAAGTACACACCCCAGGCTCTTTGTAGAAAATAATTATTTCATTTCAAATTCATACTGGTACATGCACACACATCTCCACACAGAGTTTTCTATTTTAAAGTATTGCTGTGCTATGAAATAATATATATATATTTAATCCAATTGCCAATACTTTATTTGGAAGAAAACACTATATTTTTCCTTGTTTTCTAAATGTATTTGAATATCATTTTATGTTATATCCATCAAGTAATCAGCTGGTCATAACCAAAATATCATGAGGTCAGCCGTTATGATGTGTTTAATCAGATCCCTAAAGGTAGAAAGCCTTATGTATGCAGGAAGGTAAATATGAGACTGTAAAGGTGTGCCTAGTAGGTGAGGGTAGTGGCATTGTTACTTACTTACCTCACTTTGTTTTCTTTATGTATCGATTCTTCCCTCACTCACCCACATGCTTCGCTAGAAGCTGATGTCAACCCTATCTGGAGGGATGGATCTGATTGCTCTAAGACTCTCAGGGTTACTCCATTATTCTAAGGGTTTCTCAACCCTAGCACTCTTGACACTGTGGGATGTATAATTCTTTGTTGTGGGTGGGGTGGGGAGCTGTCCTGTGCATGTCAGTTGTTTAGCACTATCCCTGGCCATTACTCACTAGATGCCAGCGGGGCTGTCCTAACTGTGATAACTGAAAAATGACTTCAGATATTGTCAACTGTCCCCTCAAGGGCACACTCACCTTCCAAATCTCACCACTAGTCTAAGGACATTCTAAATGTCTTTGCCGATGATTGACTCAGGCATAAGCATTTAGATACAAGAAGGCATCTGGAAAGATTCTGGGGGAAAGTTACAGCACTTGTGAGAGGGTAGATGGGGAAAGGCTGTTTCTCTTCCTCCTCTAAGGATTGTCATGCCAGGATACGGTGCATGGAGCTGCTGTAGCTGTCATTCTACAAAACGGAGGATGTTTAACTTAAAAGTTCTGTCTTCCATATGATATTGTTTATCTTCTCTGTTACAAATGAATGAAAAATAGAAAAATAGTACTCCTTTTCTTTTGCCTATGCAAGCCTAATACTTTTGTGTTTTTAAATAAAATATTTTATTTTGTTTACTAAACAAACTATCTCTCTTAAAATAGAGAGCTGGCCCTAGCTGGATTGGCTCGATGGATAGAGCATAGGCCTGTGGACTGAAAGGTCCCAGGTTTGATTCCAGTCAAGGGCACATACCCGGGTTGCAGGCTCGATCCCCAGTAGGGGGCATCCAGGAGGCAGCCGATCAATGATTCTCTCTCATCATTGATGTTTCTATCTTTCCCTCTCCCTCTCCTTTCCACTCTGAAATCAATAAAAATATATTTAAACAAAAAAGAGAGAGAATTGATTCTTTACCTAAGTGTTGCAGGTGTCTTTATGAAGTCTCAGGAAGGTGGAGATCGATATGCCCAATCCCTTCTTCTTCACACCTCCCCTTCATCAAATGTGTATGCAAACAGGTAGAGTCACAAGTACAGTTACAAAAGGGACCAATAAAAATATACTATTAATTTCACTATTAATGTATTTCTGAAAAGTTCTTATGAAGGGTAGTCATTTTCAAGAATTAGCATAGATGTATAGATTTAAAATTGTTGTATATTAAACTGTTACATCTTCTCAACACCAATAAAATATTTGACACATAGGACTTTGATGCCTTGAACATTACAGTTTCACTGTCTCTCCCCTTCTTGATAACCTTTCTTTCCTACCCTGTGTATATAACTGGTCATTATTTATAATTCCCTCCTAAACACCATCGTATCCCTTCTCACTTGATCATACCTGCTTGGCAAAATCACAACTTTAGTTACATCCAATCTTAGGCTACTCTTAATGCAGCCCATATGTGAACAAAGAAAAAACACTCACGCACCCTCTGTGTTCACTTGAATTGCATTATTGTGAACCTCAAGTGAACACTGAGCGATGCCAAGTCACCATAATGCATTTCTCCATTTGCTTCTCTACTCTGCTTGAAAGCTATTTCATACTCGTTTCTCCAAACTTTCATCACTTCCCCCTCTGTTCTATTCTCAGGCAACAATTTGGTTTCTTACTTCCCCATGAAAATTAAGTAGAAGATTCTAAGAAATGCCCACTATCATATCTACTCATCATGTAATATCATCAGTGCTCCACACCTTCGAGAATTGCTCATTTCACATTCTTACACATCTAACTTCATAGCAAATTCATGCTTACAGTTAATTGGGCTAAAATCCCCAAAGTCATAAGCAGCCATTTTATTTTATTTTTCTCTCTTACATTTTATATTGCATTTGTCAGGATATCCTGTTGGCTCTACTTTCAAAACACGTACAAAATGTGACCCATTATTATCTTTACTTCTAGCAAGTTATTTTCTCACTGTATTACTTAACCTCTAGTGTTTCTCCATGCTTGTATCCTTGTCCCAGGAATTATATTCTCAACACAGTTGCTATGGGTGTTCTTACATAAAACTACCTTCAATGAGTTAACCCATTTCTTTTTGAAAATTTTATTTTATTGTTTAAAATATTATAAATAGTAGTACATATGTCTCCTTTTTAATTCCCATTGACCTTCACCCGGCCTCCCCTACCCCCGCCCGCAGATGTCCTCTCTCCTCCCCCCAATGTCTTGTGTCCATTGGGGGAGGGTAGGGGGTAGGTAAGAGATCAACCGAAGGACATGTATACATACATATAAGCATAACCCATATCTTTTTTTAAAATATATTTTATTGATTTTTTACAGAGAGGAAGGGAGAAGGATAGAGAGTTAGAGACATCGATGAGAGAGAAACATCGATCAGCTGCCTCCTGCACACCTCCTCCTGGGATGTGCTCGCAACCAAGGTACATGCCCTTGACTGGAATCAAACCTGGACCCTTCAGTCCACAGGCCGACGCTCTATACACTGAGCCAAACCGGTTCACGCAGTGGTTCTCAAACTTCTGGCCCTTTATTTTATTTATTTTTATTATTTTTTAATTTCTTTATTGGTTAAGGTATTACAAATGTGTCCTCATTTCCCATTAACCCCCAACCCCCCCCCCCCCACCACCACACACACATGCTCTCATCCCCCTGTTGTCCGTGTCCATTGGTTTGGCTTATATGCATGCATACAAGTCCTTTGGTTGATCTCTCCCCCTTACCCCCTCCCACCCCTAGTTTCCCTCTGAGGATTGATAGTCTGATCGTTGTTTCTCTGTCTTTGGATCTGTCCCTGTTCATCAGTCTATGTTGTTCTCTATATTCCACAAATGAGTGAGATCATGTGGTGTTTATCTTTCTCTGACTGGCTTATTTCACTTAGCATAATGCTCTGCAGTTCCATCCATGCTGTTGCAAATGGCAATAATTCCTTCTTTTTTACCACAGCATAATATTCCATTGTATAGATGTACCACAGTTTTTTAATCCACTCATCTGCTGATGGGCACTTAGGTTGTTTCCAAATCTTAGCTATGGTGAATTGTGCTGCTATGAACATAGGGTTGCATATATCCTTTCTGATTGGTGTTTCTGGCTTCTTGGGATGTCTGGCCCTTTAAATACAGTCCCTCATGTTGTGACCCAACCATAAAATTATTTTCGTTGCTACTTCATAACTGTAATGTTGCTACTGTTATGAATAGTAATGTAAATATCTGATATGCAGGATGGTCTTAGGCGACCCCTGTGAAAGGGTCGTTCAACCGCCAAAGGGGTCGCGACCCACAGGTTGAGAACCGCTGGGTTGGAGCAACCCATGTCTTTTGATCATTTGAAATAAATTTATTTTACTTTCAAACAATGGCCCTTACCCACCTCTTTCAGTGATTGGTCATGTGATTTTTCTCTAGCTCTAATTCTACTGCACATATTTCTAGAAATAATTACTTTGTTCTACATTCACAAAACTGAAAAATTTCAGCTACTTTTTAAAATCATTTATAGTAGTAGTGTTTTCATTTTAATTCTCTCAAATATAGGGTAGTATTAGTATACACATAAGAACCTCATCTTATATCATGTCATAAAATGTGGCAAATGTTATTTTTAAATTACTAAATCTTTACTGAATATCTAGGATGTACCAGGATTGTGCTAGATTCTAAGAATACATTCATTGATTTACAATAACAGTTCCTAATCTTGAGTATAGTTTTATGAGAAAGACATTTTAATGATTACAGTAGAGTATATAAAAGTATTGTGATCCATGTATTTTACGGTGGTAGTGAAGTAGAATTTTATGGAAGCTTATAAAAAATACACCTTTTGAATTCCACACCAAATAATTAATAGAATTTATTTGGGCAGATATTGGAAGAAGAGGATGAAGGGCATCACATCATGGGCAGGCAGCAAACAGGTGACTGTGTATTGGGAATGAGACATGAGAGGCAGGCTGTGCTAGCTCCTGTCTGTTCTCTAGCAGCCATCCAAGACTGCAGAGCATAATGAAAAGTCTCCTTTCTCTGTTTCCAATCTAATTTCTTTATTGTTTTCAGAGATAATGACTTGCATTTCTTCTTTATATGAATATTTTGGTTATCTATTACATGTTACATTCATTTATTACAGATTACAGCTTTAACACAGCAGTTTTCTGCATTCACAATGAAACACATTGTCCTGCCTATAATCTTTAATGTTAATGCTCATAATTAGTCACTTTCTCCTTAATGGATTCTCCAAAATCTAGCACTTTAATCACTGCAAAAGAAGTGCCTACAAATAGCCCAAAGTAAAGAGGAAAACTTGTAAGTTACAACCATATTAACTGATGAAGTTTGCACTAGGGAAATGCAGTCCTTATAAATTATGAGTAACTTATATTTCTCATATCTCATTGTGATTATTATCATTCATTCAATAAACATTAATAGCTACACTATTATACTTATATTATACCATAATTGCCTTTTATTATGTCATGTCATACCAAACTACATTAAAATCTCCTGCATAGCATCTGAGAAAGTGAAATGACCATTTCCTCCCATAAAATAAATCCCCAGAATGGAAAATTGTACCATGAAATTTGTTTGTTTGTTTTTTTCCTGTTCTGCATTTCCTGAAATGTGAGGTTTAGATAAATGTGGTTTGCCTTTTAAAATGTGTACTAAGAAAATAAACAGATGCAGGATCATACAATGTTCCTTTTTTAACTTTATTTTTATTGTTCATACTATTACAGATGTCCCCACTTCTCCCCCCCCCCCTGCTTTTTGACCACCTCCACTAAGTCCCTGCACCCCTTTCCCTCTGGCCATCACCACACTATTGTCTGTGTCTATGGGTTATGCATATATGTTCTTTGGTTAATTCCTTCACCTTCCTTCATGGAAAATAACCCAAAAGTTTGGTTCAGTCTTTGGCTCTCTCTCTTACTTTATGTTTAATCTTTGGTAAATCACTTAACTTTTCTGAAAGTTTTAACATATATAACTAATAAATAATTATTATAATGTTATTTTTATTACATGTATTGTTATGATTTTACAATGATACTTTATACAATCTATATATTCTTTGTGGCATGCACTATTTTCTCCTCAAGGTATTTGCAAACTTAAAATTTACATATTTTATTTTGACAGAAACACTTTGACATGTCATATATCTTTTTATCTTTGTTATTCAGCATCCCTATGACTTGTAGAATAAACATGGCTATAACAAGGCCTTGATACTGACAAAAGAAAATATATATTGGTAATAATAATTGTACATGTAGATCCACGTATACAAAAGAAAAGATTTATTGCCCTGGCTGGTGTGCATCAGTTGGTTGGGCATGGACCAATGTGCCACAGAAAGGTTGTTGGTTCAATCCCCTGTCAGAGCATATGCCTGGGTTTCTGGCTTGATCCCTGGTAGGGGGAGTGCAGGAAGCAGCTGATAACTGTTTTGCTCTCACATCAATGTTTCTCTCTTTCTCCCTCTCTCTTCCTCTCTAAAAAATAATTAAAAATCTTTTTAAAAAAGAAAAGACATCAAAGATTAGTAAAGGCAAAATGATTTGCATTTTTAAAAATTTGATTTCTGCACATGCCCAAGTTGTGGGCTTGATCCCAGGTAGGGGGTGTGCAGGAGGCAGCCAATCAATGTCACATTGATGGTTCTCTCTCACTCCCTCTCCCTTCCTCTCTCTCTAAAAAAAATAAACAATTTAAAAATTGATATTTTATTCTATTTATTTTATTTTATTATTTATTATTGTTTAAAGTATTACAAATAGTAATACATATGTCTCCTTTTTCCTCCATTGACCTCCCCCACCTTTCTGCACATGCCCTCACCCCCCTAGTGACTGTGTCCATTGGTTATGTTTATATGCATATCCTTTGGTTGACCTCTTATCCCTCTCCCCCAGACCTCCCCTGCCTTCCTGATGAAGTTTGACATTTCACAAACACATGTTATTTCAAATGTTTAATACTATTGAATTCCTAGGTTTCTAATGAAGGGTGTGACTCTAAGAGCCAAGTATCACTTATTCCTCACATATAAAGAATATTTGGCTCATTGGAAAGAGCGTTGGCCTGTGGTCCCAGGTTTGATTCCAGTCAAGGGCACGTACCTTTGTTGCAGGTTCCTCTAGCCCTATTGGGGTGCTTGCAGGAAGCAACCAATCAATGTATCTCTCTCACATCGATGCTTCTCTCTGTCTCTCCCCCTCCCTTCCACTCTCTCTAAAAATCAATGGAAAAATGTCCTTGTGTAAAATTAACAAAACAAAAAAAGAAGAAGAAGAGGAGAATATTTGTTCTTCATGTCATGTATTCTCAAAAATTTTCACAAATTTGAATGTCAAAAATTTTGGGATTTTTCTTGGCATAATCTTTAATTTGATTAAAATTTCCAGACTAATGTTGCTGTTTCTTTCTCAATTGTATTTTTTGAATATATTCTGATTATCAATTGTATAAAAAAAACTTGGTGTGTCACTGGAGTAATAAAAATGGCACTGAGAAATGACATGCATTTTAACTTGGATGCTCTTAAACATCATCTGTAAATCTTTAATCCATTTTGAATTAATTTCTGAGAGTGGGGTAAGAAAAAGGTCCAATATCTTTCTTCTACATGTGGATATCCGATGTTCCAATTGTTAAAAAGACTATCCTTTCCTCATTTTAATAATGTACCAAGAGTACATTATTAAAAATTAATTCACTTTATGCATGTAGCTATTTCTGGGCTCCCTATTCTTTCCACTGATCTATACATCTGTTTTTATGACAGTATCATACCATTTTAATTAGAATAGCTTTGTAATGTATTTTGAAATCAAGATGTGTAATCCCACCAGCTTTGTTATTCTTTCTCAAGATTACGTTATATATTTGGAGTATTTTGTGGTTCCAAATGAATTATAGGATTATTTTTGCTATTTCTGCAAAAATGATATTAGGTTTTGATGGGTATTGCATTAATCTGTAGCTCTCCTTGGATAATACAGACATCTTAACAATATTAAGTCTTCCAATCCATGAACACTGGAGTTATTTCCTTTATTTTAGTTTTATCTTCTTTCATCAATTTTTTAAAATATTTGTTGTTGAAAGTATTACATATATTCCCCTTGTTCCCCCATTAACCACTTCTAGCCCACCTGTCCCTGCCCCAGGTCTCCACCTCCTTATTGTCTGTGCCCAGGGGTTATGCATATATGCATACAAGTTCTTTAGTTGATCTCTTCCCAGCCACATACCCCGATTTCAATGTTTTATAGTTTTCAGAGTACAGATATTTCACCTCTTTGGTTAAGTTTATTTCTAAGTATTCTGTTCTTTTTGGTGTTATTATAAATTGGATTGTTTTCTTAATTTCATTACTGGATAGTTTACTATTATTGGATAGAAATGCAGCTGCTTTTTGTATGTTGATTGTGTATCTAGCAACTTGACTGAATCAGTTTATTAGTTGTAATTATTTGTTTGCTTGCTTGTTTGAGAGTGTAAATGTGTGGAGGATGTAGGAATTTTTACATATATGATTATGCCATCTACAAACAGAGAGAATTTTACTTATTTATTTTCCATTTGGATTACTTTTATTACTTTTTCTTGCTTAACTGTCCTGGCTCTGACTTCCACTAACTTGGTAAGTAGGAATGGCAAGAGTGGGCATCCTGATTGTTCCTGATCTTGGAAGACAAGCTTTTGGTTTTTTACCATTGAGTATGATATTAGCTGTGTGTTTGTCATATGTGGCTTTTATTATGCTGATTTATGTTTTCTCTATACACAGTTTGTTGAGAGTTTTTATCATGAAATAATGTTAAACTTTCCCTTCTCTGCATCAATTAAGATAATTATTATGTAATTTTAAGCTTTCAATTTATTAATGAGGTATAGCACCATAACTGATTTGCATGTGTTGAATCTCATTTGCATGCCAGAGATGAATCTTCCTTTGTCATAGTTTATGATTTCTTTTAGTATCCTGTTGAATTTGGTTTGCTAGTATTTTGCTTAAGATTTTTGCATCTATATCCACCAGGGATGTTAGAGTATAGTTTTCATTTCTTGTAATGTCTTTGTCTGGCTTTGGTATTAGAGTTATGCTGGTTTCATAAAATGAAATGAGCTTGGAAGTATCCCCCCTTTTTAATTTTTTTTGGGACAGTTTGAGAGGGACTAACTAGTGTTAATTCTTTATTAAATGTTTGGGAGAATTCACCAGTAAAGTAATATCTTCCTGGGCTTTCCTCTGTTGAGAGTGTTTTGATAACTGATTCAATCTTCTCATTTGTTATAGTTCCGTTCAGATTTTCAGTTTCTTCATTATTCAGTTTTGATAGTTTGTATGTTTCTAGGAATTTATCAGAAATGTCTTCTAAGTCATCCAGTTCATGTAGCTTTGTGCTGGTATCTGTGCATTAGAAGAAACAGACACCTGTCGTTGGTCTTTATGGACTGGTTTCTACAGGTAAAGACTTCCACTAATTACCCTGGCTAGAGATTCTTTGAGTCTCTCAAACAGCAACCCAACCACTTCCTTCCTTAGTTCTTAGCTGTCCCCACCAAACTGTGCTAGTACCTTTACCCGGGGGATGAAGGGCCTGTGAGGAGAAACAAAAAACCATCCCTTGAGCAGGACTTTGGAGTCAGGTATGACTTTTCTGTTTCTCTGCCTTTTCCTCATCTTACAGATCATGCTGGGCTGCAGCAAGCTGACCGTCCTTTATCCTTGCCTATAGATTAAATCGTATTTGACTGTTGGTGACTGGTTTTCCTTAGGTTTAGATTTAATAACCTTGAGGAATTTGGTTCCAAGCTTAGATTTTGGTTTGCTTACAAAGGTCATCAGGGCATTACAACCACCTCAGTCTAATGGGCTTCTTGTTTAATTAATTTAGCAATATAGCAACATATATAAGCTGCATGTTCTCTAAAATTCAATGTACCTAAAAGAAAAAGTTATATTTGAAATGATGCATATGTTTTCTGGCCCACTAAATATAACTCATTGAATAGTTAAATCTTCATCAAAATTAAACCAATGTGAATTACCAAATGACATAGTCATCTGAAAATTCATATAGTTTATCAGAGTTTTATAATATTAATAACTTTTAATATCACTGGGAATAATCATATAGAATTTATTCCCTCTTTAAATAAAACATGCTTCCTATATAAAAATGAGGACTTAAGTTGGCTGTATTAGTTTGTACAATAATTTAAGTGCATTATTTTTAAAAATTAGAAAATTGTAATTTAAACATGAGTATAAGATCATAAAATGATTACTGCTGTTTATAATGAAGGTTTTTACTACATGCATAATTAATCTTTATTTTTAATATGAGCCTATAGTCCAAAATGTAAGACAATTAATAACTAATACATTCTGGGACCTTCATATATCTCTAGTGTGGGCTTTCAAAATGCATTAACTTTTCTCCAGGGCTGATTAGAAATAATTTTCAACTAAATTGCTTTGCAAGTATTAATTGAGAATAGTTTTTTTTACACAAAATATTTTTTCTAGAAAAATCTAACTTTAAAAAACCCACTTCTCTTATATTTACATGAAAACACTTTTATTTTTCATCAGATTTAAGAAAACAATTCAGTAACTTTGAGATATCTGGAAGATATTAAAAGGAATGCTGTAAAAATCTTGTGACTATATTTTATTGGACAATAAAAAATACATACACATTTTCTCTAGTACGTTTAAGAGTGCCAACTTGGAATTTGTTTCTTTACAATTCACAAATAATTTGACACCTAGTATTATTTGTTAGTTTATTTTTTTCTTTTTACTTGCTATCAACCTATCTTACAGCAATAGTTAGTGCAATGTTAACATAAATATGTAATTCTATCTATTTACTTATCTTTCATCTATCTAAATTTGGAATATAAAGCATAATATAGTGAATCACAAAGGAGAATATAAAAATAATTTCTCAAGACAATGTTTAAAATGTTATAAATTTAAAGATATAGTTACCATGTATGAATTATATATTTAAAAGTGTTGTTAAAAACCATATAGAAAATTTGCGATTCTGATTAATTTAATTTGTCAAAAAAAGGAAAGAAAATATTTTTGTATGCTCTTAAGTATTAGTGTACCAATTCATTCAGGAAAAATCTATTGGCAGCTACCTTGTGCCAGCAACTGCAAATTGTTACTATATCAAGGAAGATATCAATAAATTTCTAAGTGGATTATTATTTTCTGATTTTTTAAAAAAATGCATTCTATATTATTTTTCTAGGCAGACTCTCATACCACATGATCAATGATCCTGTGCCTTTCCTCTCTTAGTATTGGGTACCTGGACATTCTTTAAATATATGAAAAAAACAAACAAACAATGGATTATGTAGTTCACTGGCTAAGTAATAGCTTTGTCTGCTCTCAACCTCATTCTTCTCAAAGTTATTTTCTGTTTAATAACTTACCAACTGTATTTGTGTTTAAGGCTAATGACTCTTCTTAAGTATATTAAAAATACTTAATGAGACTCCTTTCTGAAAAATATAACTTAGGTTGTGATGACCAAATACAGGCATGAGATTTTACATTTGCTAACCATTGATGGATTTTAGTAATTGCATTATCCACCACATTTCGTTCTAGGTTCTTTTAGCTCTGTGCATTAATTTAATGCATCAATTTCCATATTGCTTAGCAAGTTATTTGCTCAATATGGATGTGAGTATGTAGTCCAGGTTCTGGTTGATTGAGTGACTAACCAGTATAGGTTAATTTTTTGTTTTTAATTGAGGCCCAGAATTGCAATCTGTGCTGAGTAATAGAATGCACTAACACTGTAAAAGAACTAGTAGAATATAAAGAGAAAAATTACATGTTTAAAAACTAATTAAAGTGCTTATCAGTGTAATTAAATGTTTTGAATAAAATTATGATAGAACACTTACACATAATACCTAATTTTAAAAAATATATAAACATATTTTTCAGTTTAATGCATCTTAATTTTTTAATGGAGACCATCACTTTATGTATTAAATGTAAATGCTTTCTATGTATTAGGTACCCTTCTCAGAATTTCAGAAATATTAGTGACCAAAAACACAAAACATTTGTTTCTTGGACTTTGTATTTTAGCCTATATATTGTATGGTAAATACAATAATTTAGTCAGAGCCTATATAAAAAGTTGATAAATACCATAGGGGGGAAAAGCCACAAAGAAAATAAGAGATTTCAATATGGAGAAATGGATACATTTAACTAAAATATATTTATGAGTACCCTGAACACAGATAATGAAGCCCTTTGTTTTTTCTGCCTTTCCTTAATAAACAGATTTTCCTCTCATTCCTTTTTTTTTTTTTTTTGTAAATATATTTTATTGATTTTTTTACAGAGAGGAAGGGAGAGGGATAGAGGGTTAGAAACTTTGATGGGAGAGAAACATCGATCAGCTGCCTCCTGCACACCCCCTACTGGGGATATGCCTGCAACCAAGGTACATGCCCTTGGCTGTAATCAAACCTGGGACCCTTCAGTCCGCAGGTTGACACTCTATCCACTGAGCCAAACTAGTTAGGGCTTTCCTTTCATTCTTTATGTGCATCTCCAGAAATTTATGTTTTTAATTTGGGATTATATCCCCCTATATACTGCTCATTGAAACATGTTACTTGAGACTACATATCCCAGGAAATATAATGTATAGCATTTCCCATCCTATAATCCTGCCAAATTTAGCTCAGCCTTATCTCATCTTTTACTAAAAGTAAAGAATCATAAAATATATTTCATACTAGAGGCCTAGTGCATGAATTCATGCACAGGTGGGGTCCAGCCATCCTGCCCCAATTGAGGCAGATCAGGCCAGGCTGGCCAGGGGGATGGGACATGGGAAGTTGGCCAGCTGGCCCTGCCCACCTGGTCACATTCCTGGTCCAACTCCCTGTCAAGAGGACAATTTGCATATTAACCTTTTATTATATAGGATATTGACTAAGTGAATGCCTCTTATTTACCTTCTCTGTTTTCTAGTGCATATACTTACATTATTCACTGATTATTAAAACTCTTATCTATGGCAATATTGCACTCCTCTGAGACTCTCTACTCTCTAGAAAATACAAACACAGAAGAACCTCCAAATACCAAAGACTGACATGTAAAGCATGGTCTCTTTTGTTTCTCTTAATAGTTATTCACTGCCTAACACAAATGAAATGGTAATTTCAGGATCTCTGCGAAAAACCTCTCTGTTTTTTTGACAGATATGACTTAGGATGGACCTGATCTATAAAAGTGCTGGTGAGAATTAATACTTCCCCGTGCATGCTGCACGGCCATCTACTATAGGAGGATGGGGGCGGGGGGAGGTAATACAACACAACACAGTTATGTGTCACTTAGCAACAGATAAACATGCTGAGAAATGCAACGTTACGTAGTGATCATTGTCTGAATGTCAAAGAGTGTACTTCTATGAACCAGGATGGAACAGCCTACTATACATCTAAGCTATACAGAATAGTCTATTGCTCCTGAGTTACAAATCCATACTGTATGTTACTGTACTGAATACTGCAGGCAATTGTAACACAGTGATACGTGTTTGCACATTTTAACATAGAAAAGTTACAGTAAAATATGCCGTACAGTAATTTTATACCTCTGTCAGCAAAGTAGATTTGTTTACACCAGCATCACTGCAAACACATGAGAAAAACAGTGCCTTACTGCACTATAATAGTTATAACATCACAAGGTGTCTAGAATTTTTCAGTTCCCTTGTAATCTTACTAGAGGCCCAATGCACGGAATTTATGCAAGAGTAGGCCTTCCTTCCCCCAGCTGCTGGCAGCGGCTTTCCTCTGGCACCAGGGACCTGGGCTTCCCTCCAGCCATGGGCAGGCACCCGGGAACCAGGCTTCCCTCAAGCTGCCAGCAGGCAAACTGGACCCAGGCTTCCTTCGCAGCCTTGGCTTCATCCAGAAGGTCGTCTAGAAGGATGTCTGGTCTATTTAGCATATTTTGCTTTTATTATTATAGATGGGACCACCATCGTAATTATGTTCTGTCTGTCATTGACTGAAACTTTTTTTATATAGTGCATAACTGAATACTATATTTTTATGAGCCTCCACTAATTTAAAAATAGATTGTTTTGATGCCAATTCATTAGTAAGTGATATTATGAAGTCTCAAATTGTATCCTTAGATTTTTTTAAAAGTAGAATTAGTAATATTCCAGGAAAATTTTTCAGACATATGCAATATTTGTCTATGCAAATCTGTTTCTCAGTAACAATGGTGTATAGTTGTCACCATCCCACTAGCATTTTCTTTATAACACAAGAGTTTTGCTAAGAAAAATTAAAATAAAGGAATCATTCTGAATCAGTTTCATGATACTTCCATGAAAATCTATATAAGCAAACAGTTCTTTCCGCATTGACTAAATAACTGTAAATATATGATAGATATGTATGCTTCAATTTTTTTTTTGTGAGGGCTACTAAAAGCTAAGGCATTAGTAATGTATACCATATGACAAATGTACACTCATGTAAGCAGTAAAATAATCAGGTCTATGCATATGGGTTGTTTTTATTTTTTAAAACCATAATATATTTTGCTACCTGTCATCACATTTAATTTTATAAGCAGCATGTAGGTAACTGGGCCAGCATCATCTCATACATAATATTTTAATATATAATATTATCCATTAAAATAACCAGACAATATTAGTCAGATATCACAAGTTCCCAGTATCCACAGCTATAAATGTAAATGTGGCATTTGTAAGTATCGAAAAAGCCAATGTATCATCTATGAATATGCAAAAATTATAATGGTGACAACTTTTAAAATTTTTGATTATGGCTGTGTATAAAAGGATCTGTACATTTAGTTCATAGAACCTTAGAATATTGTTATTTCTTAAAAAGTTGAAACTTCAAGATACCTATTCTTAAGCATTCCTATATAATAAAGAGCTAATATGCTAATTAGACCAGACAGTGGAATGACCTTCCAGAATGACCTTCCAGAATGACCAGTGGGCAGGTGGTTGGGCCGTGAGGTAGCAGAGGCCGCAAGGGCCGAGGCAGCTGGGGCTGCAAAGGCCTACTCTTGCATGCATTTCATGCATCAGGCTTCTAGTTTCAAATAAAAATTACAAATATAATTTCCCAAACACTACATAACTTTGGGTTGTGGATGGCCACAGATAAGTTCTTCCTGAAGGGATGTGTTTGTATTGTCCTAATATTGCTTGTTGCCCAGGGGCTTCAGTATGCAATTATACCATTATATTCTAGAAAAATAAGGCAGGTGCAGTTCCTTAAGCATGTTCATCTTTATGTATATACTAGTGGTCCAGTGCATGAAATTCAGGCAAGGGGGTGGGGTTCCCTCAGCTCAGCCTGCACCCTTTCCAATCAGGAACACCTTGGGGGATGCCTGACTGCCAGTTGTCCTAAACTGGCAGTTGGGCATCCCTCTTGCAAACTGGGACCACTGGCTCCAAACCTCTCACCTTCCTGCCTTCCTGATTGTCCCCAACTGCCTCTGCCTGCCTGCCTGATCTCCCCTAACCTCTCTGCCTGCCTGCCTAATCACCCCTAAGTGCCTTCACCTGCTGACCTGATCTCACCCCCTAACTGCTCTCCTCTGCCAGCCTGATTTCGCCCCCAACTGCCCTCTCCTGCTGGCCTGATCTCACCCCCAACTGCCTTCCCTTGCTGGCCTGATCTCTCTCCTAATGGCCCTCCCCTGCCAGCCAGATCTCACGCCCAACTGCCCTCCACTGCCAGCCTGATTGCCCCTAACTGCCTCTGCCTCGGCCCCCACCACCAGTGGCTTTGTCCAGAAGGAAGTTGGACGTTTGGAAGATGGTCGGTTGACCTGGTCTAATTAGCATATTACCCTTTTTCTTAGTATAGATAGATTATGTAAGATAGGACTGCATAAATCGGGGGGGGGGGGGGGAGCCTTTTTCAGCAGGAAGAGATGCTCTTGGCAGACAAAAATACATAATCCCTATATCTGGACTGATAGCCAGCCATATGCACTATACTTCCAAACTGGTCATTAAAAAATTGAACTGCTTTCTTACACCTTACACCAAACAGCTGTTGCCCTTAAAACCCCTCCTCAACCCCCACCTTAGGTTCTGCCTTAGCTGTTCACCCAGATTAGGTTCTGATTGGTTGGTTTCTATGCCAGTCAGCATCAAAAGCTCTGCCTCCTAGGCAGCCATTGGCTCCTCACAGTTCACCCAGATTTGGTTTTGTTGGTCAGTTTCTATGCCAGTCAGCGTCTCTGGGTCTATCTTGGGGCCTGATCAGAGAGGCAGGGCTGATCAGCAGCTCTTGCAGAGGCCCGGAGAGAAAGAGAGAGACAAGGGCTGATCAACAGCTGCCATGGATGCTACAGGATCAGACCCTGCTTCTCTCTCCAGGCCTCTCTCCAGGCCTGATCCTCAGCCCCCTTGGCAGTCAGTGCTGGGTCACCACGGCAACCCAGCACTGACTGCAGGACTGACTTCCGGTCGTTCGAGCCTTTGGTCAATTTGGACATTACGGGCCCTCGGTTTTTATATATTAGAATTTTTTGATAGCTAGAAAACATCAATAGGAAGCAATAAACATTTTATCATATTCCTTCCTAGCACCTCATTTCCCCTTTTTTTGTTTTGTTAAATCAATGCTAACAAAATTGTTTCTCTGCTATACATCAGATATTAATTCTCTTATGTTATATTTTAAACAGTTATATCCAAACTTTGTAAACAATCCTGAAGTTATCCACAAACATTTTACTCACAGTTTAAAGTGATCCGAAAAGTACAATTAATTATTTAGCTTTCCTTATAAAAGGAAATTCATTTAATTTACTGCCAATACACTTTCTAAAAGGCCCATTAGTAATATGCTCAAGTTAGTAAGTGTTGTTAAGTGTCAATACCCATAAATTTAGATCTGTGTACCACTGAAATGTATTGTAGATTTAAAAAATTTTTATGTGATATCTGATCACCACACAATGTTTGGCAATATTGAAAAATTGTACACATCCATGCACAAAATATCTTCATGATCATAATAGAATTTTTATTCTATTCTAACTAAGGGATAGCCCCCTTGTTTATCTTGAGATAGATGTAGTTTATAATCTTGTTTTAAATAGGAAAGAAATTAGCAATATATTTAATAGCTTATAGAATCAATAGGCAGCATGAGGAACCAGACTCTGAAAAGGACAAAGCCAAGTTATCTCTGCTGAAAGGTAGCAGTAAATGTTTGACATTTTAAACAAAGTGTTGTTATGAAATGATCACCTCTAATTATTGTTGTGCTTTTATGTAAATCTAGTATAGACTTCTAGTTTAATATCCAATAATTTTTCTCTCATTCTTAGCAATGGACTCTGATTTTTTGCTGAAAACCTTCACACCTAAAATAAATTCAACACTTCCCATGCTCTCTAGCATTCACTGTAACCATATATAGCTAACTGTGTCATAGCTAATTAGATATCAGTGTAAGTGCTATAAAGGAAATTTTGGAAAACTCCTCAAAGAGGCAGCCAATCAATGATTCTTTGTCATCATTAATGTTTCTCTGTCCCTCTCCATTCCTCTCTGAAATCAATAAAAATATATTAAAACACACACACACACACACAATCTTTCAGTGTGTGCCCAGATCTGGATTACTTCATTTGAAATAGCAACCCCTATGGAACATGTAAATATCATGTCCTTTCAAATGCATGTAAATTACTTTAATTTTCTATCTCTTCTTTAGTAAAAAGTTAAAGAAAGGGAAGAGTTTTCAAATCTTACCTCAATCATCCCGGATTTGTGTGCTTTGGTTTGTGAAAATCTGCTTACATTATGAAAAAATATATACAGAAACAATATTGCTTTAATTCATATTTTAAAATAATAAATATTCAGGAATATAACTCATTAAGATGGGCTCTGCCTATAATTATTATTATATTATGCAAAATATTAACACCTTCAGGCAAAAATTTTAATAATAATAGATTTTAGTTTTAATTTTTAATTAATAAAATCCAATCTCTTTTTTTCCCTCCAGAACAAAGATAAAGACTACACATCAAGGTAAATTCTGTTCCAACTTTTAGAAGTTGAAATAAACAGAATATATATGACTATTTTTTCCCAATTTCTTTTCTTATAAACAGAAAAATTCAAAGTTTCATTCTCACCCAAGGCTAATTTGCTATGCATAAAATGCAGCTATATGACATATAAAAAACATCTTGTTCTAATCCACTTATATTAACTTTTCATTAAAAATCTATATTTTGAACTGCTTTCATGAAGTAGTATATAATTCAATAATCCTGTAGGAGTTTTCTTAGTTATACAAGCAGCCCTACATTAATATGAAGCACTGTGCAGCAATAACCTTTTGCATGAACTTATTTCATTAATAATTTTTTCTAGTTAGATAAAAACCTCATGCTGCTCTCAAAAATTTGTTTTATGTTTTAAGTGATCATTTTCCTATGAAAATGTTTCCATATTCCAAAGCCCTCTTTGTTCATAGAATGGTTCAATGGTTCTCATAAAATTCCAAAGAAGAGGAGTGGGGATCAAGCTCACCAGAACAATGTATATTTTTTGAAATGGTCTAAAATTATTGAGTTAGACATAGTTTATAATATATCTGTAAAATTGCATCCATTACTTAAACCCTATATTAGTATATTTATAATTATATACCATTGAATTTTTCAATCTTGTATACTGCAAAGTAGGATGACTTTCATTCATACATTCTATAAGGACACACTTCTGTGATTTATCACATATTTCTAGGCTACGGTACAAAACAGGTCATGCAATAGATATGACCATCAGTGAAATATGGAGAATCTAAAAGTTAAGTTAAAAATTCTAGGTATTTCAATGGAATAGAACAGACTAGGGAATTGAGGGACATTTAACCCAGAGACACTAAATATTAATAAGAATTATACAATCATGATAGAATAATTTAGACTTGGTGGGCAAAGACCATTTCAGAGAGATGAAATAAAAAAAAAGCATACTTGCAAAGATTCTGATGGTAGAAATGAGGTTCTTAAATTATTACAGCATTATAGGTATTAATAGGTAATTCAAATAGCAGTTACTATTGTACTTCTGTCAGAATATTATCAATATTTTTTATAATTCAGTCTAAAAATGAGACTACAATTTTTTTTATGTTTATATATTTCTATGGATACATTAATACTTGACATAAAATTACAATACTATTTTTCTAGTGAAGAATTTATGAATGTGGCATATGCTATTCTCAATTAAACAATTTTTTTAGTAAAAAAATTTTGGACTGCCGAAACCGTTTTTGCTCAGTGGATAGAGCGTCGGTCTGCGGACTGAAAGGTCCCGGGTTCGATTCCGGTCAGGGTCATGTACCTTGGTTGTGGGCATATCCCCAGTGGGAGATATGCAGGAGGCAGCTGATCAATGTTTCTCTCTCATCGATGTTTCTAACTCTCTATTTCTCTCCCTTCCTCTCTGTAAAAAATCAATAAAAAATATATTTAAAAAAAATTTTGGACTAATCTCTGAAGTGTTTATCTCAGTGTAGTATATTTTTTAAATTTTATATAGAAAGTTTCTGTGATGTTCTATGTCTCAATTATTCAGTAGAACCAGTTGATATTTTGTTTTAAAATTAATTAAAACATAGATGTTTCTGCCAGCATGCTTCTAAAATAATACCTTAAACACATGAATTTTTTGTTGAATTTTATTTGTTGCTTTTAAAAATGTTAAATGAATAACTTTAGAATTATTTATACTTTCTGGTATAATTAATTCAATTAAGATGATCTTGTTTAGCAGTTGGTGAAATACATCTGTCTCTTCATGTGAGCCACCTTGTTATGGAAGATACCTGTAGTTTCTTTATTATAATTGTGACTAGATTGCTTGTTCCTTGATGTGCTTATATGACATCATAAACAATCTGATAGTCTTTTGAACTACAGAAAGGCACCTCTTCCTTTGTGCATCCAGTTTAATAAATCTTCTAGCTACAGTCTTTGTCCTGGCATTCAAGATGCTATACTCATCAACTTCAGCATTAAAATCACTGTTGTAATTATCTTGCTCATGGGAGACAATAATAAGATATTCTATCAACTACCTTGCAGGTTCAATCTTTTGATGTAGACTTCATGGGAGATACACACTCTCTTTAACTCCTCCATTGGAATTTACACCAGTTATTTAGCTTGGCAATACCCCCTCCTTTTTTAAAATATTCCTTTTATTCATCAATAATATCAAAATCATGTTATTTTACTTGGTCCTTTATTATTATTAATTATTATTATTATTTTGTTTTCTTTGAACACTTTACTAGAACTTAACCAGAGGATTAGGTTTCCAGAGAAATCTTAGAGGTATGTCCTGATGGTTCTCATAAATGAAACTATTTTTGATTAAAACGGTCAACAGGTAGGTTTGGGAGTAGCTTTTTGGAGAACTGGGGGGATTAGAGAGACAATTTACAATTGGAGGAAGATTTTCAATGGATAGTTGGGTTGAAGGAAGAGGTGTAGGTGGGGATGGCAGCATCTGTAGAAGACAGTGGGAGACCTGAGTAGATTTTTTTACTGGTGAGATTCAAATGACCATTTAATGTGAAATGTGCTATATTTGTCAGGTGAGATATTCAAAGTATTTTATTTATTGAAGTATCAATTAAATCTAAACCCAAAAGCTTTTCCTCAGTAGGAGAATATACACCATCACTACTAGAGCATAATGGCTGCTGTCTGTATCACTCTGAGATGGATTTAGCTTTTAGGGGAGTGGGAACTCCTATGACTGTCTGTGTATTTGATGTATATAGGCCAGTCATTTTGGAAATATAATCCTAAGTGATGAATGCACTTAGGATTCCAATTGCCTTAATCTTGCAGAAAATACCAACTCTTTGCAATGGGCAAGCAGTTCAGGTTCCTATAGACCTTCAGTGCCAGTGAGTGCATTCCCCTGCTGCTATTACGGCTGCTGAAAACTGTTGTCCATGTGTCTGTATCTGGAACGTGCTTCAAATGTGCACCCTAATATGATCTGAATGTTTGTGTTTCCCCCAAATTCTTAAGTTAAAATATTGATATCCTATTTTGGGAAGTGAGTAAGACATGAGGGTGGAGCCCACATGAATGTTATTGGTGGTCTAATAAATGAGAAGCCACAGAGCTTCCGTGCCCCTTAGGCCATGTGAGGACACAGCGGGAAGTCTGTGATTAGGGAGAGGGCCATGTACCTGACCACACTGGCACCCTGACCTCAGACTCCCAACTTCCAAAACTGTGAGAAATAAATTGTTGTTGTTTATATGTCTCCTCCCCCAGTCTATGGCATTTTGTTACAGCAGTCTGAACAGACTGAGACTCACACTTTTCCTACTTTCCTCATTAGAAATGAGTGGAAGGTCAGTTTCTTCAAATTATGGTCCTTTTCTTTGGCATTAAATAATGTGGGTCTAGCTGGCCAGTCTTTAGTGCTGATAAGCTTGTCTCGGTGAATGTCACAAGAAGGACAGAGTTGCTGTCAGGCCTCATTTTTCATGGGCACAATCCTTCCAGAGACCACCTCCTACTCCCTGTGTCACCTAAGTATTCCAACCCTATAGCTTCAGCTTTTACTGTGAGCTCTGCAGCCCCTGCCACAGTTACAATCAGTATGTTGTTGGTCTGTTTAAATTTGAAAAAGAAAATAAACCTAAAAAAACTTCAAGATAATTTCCTTCTGAAGACCACAGACTTTGAAAGATGCATAAACATTTAGAGATCACAGTTGTTTTACAAACAATTATTTCTAGAAAGAATTTCAATCTTACTACGTCACTGAATGTTAACATTTATAATTCAATTTATGGTTAATATATTTATTTTACAGAGATATAGTTGGATTGGAAACAACAGAATAGAATTAAGCACTCTGTAAGGCTTTTAAATAACCTGTCACATACAGATACTATAATTTGTTCATAACAAATACTTTAGTGAGGGATATCTTTCTGTCATGCAAATCACCTAAACCATTAAGCAGAAATTCATTTTATAGTGAGTTCCTTTTTCTTGAATGGTTTATCTTACACTGTTTAAAATAAATAAATTTAGCATATTAGGATCCCTAATACTCTGTTACTAATTATACATTTGTTTCTGCTGCTGTTTTTAATTTTTCTGCTTTGATTTAGCCTCCACATTAGGCAATATTCTATTCTGAAATATACCAAAGCTTGAATTCAATAGACATTTATTTTCTTTTAATTGGGTAAAGTTAAATGCCATGAGAACATTTTCTCACAATGCTGATATCCAGCATTACAACAGCTATTATATAATGTCCTTATTGGGCAACAATTGTCATATACTACATACATGCATCTAGTCTTCTGGCCTTCATGCAATAGTTTAAAACTTGAATTTAATTATCTTTCATTTATGTCCTTTTTCGGGGAAAACTCAACTCTGAAACTTTCAGGTAAGGAATATTTTTTCAGTTGCAGTGATGTTATTAATTTGGATAAATGTTAATCTGTTAGACACAGATATCCAGGATAAAATGGTTTGCACAAAATACATTTCTTCCTATTAATAATCCACTCTAGAGTCCAGCAATTTTTCTGCAAAGAGCATGTGGTCTTTGTTATTACTCAACTCTGCTGTTGTAGCTTAAAGGTAGCAGTAACAATAAATAAATTAGTGAGCATGGCTGTGCTCCAATAACACTTCCTTTACAAAAACAGCCTCTAGGCTATGGCTTCTGTACCCTTGATCTAGAAGAAAGCAACTGAGGGCTGGTAGGCAGCTCTGTCATGCTCATTACAAGGCTTTTGCAGTTTCTCCAGACATCACCTTGTCTCAGCAGATCACCCAAGTACTTATCTATAGCAGGGAAGAGAGGAAGTTGAAATCCAGAGCAATGTAGTAAGAGGACTGCAGAGTTCATGCACTTACTCGTGGCTATTTTCAGCCAGTGGTGCAAAAGAATAAGACTCTTGCTGGGCACTCCTGGGCATGAAAAAAAAAGCAGGGATTCTATTCTAAAAGGAAGAACTGAGCCATAGGTACTGGAAGGCTGCTATCGGTTTTCATATTCCACAACTTTTCCACCTTGAGCACACACATTCCTTCCTCAAGGGTGACAATCTAAAGTCTCATTCAGCTACTGCATACAATTAGAAGTCTGGGGTATCTGCACAAAGCGTAGTCCTCCCCCTTACCTATGGAGGTGGCTCTTTGCAATCCAGAAACTATAACCTAGCAAATTATCTTACTCCTATTCCAACTTATATTCAAAAAAGGAGTATGAGCAAGATGGCCACCTTAAATGCTCTCATTCAAAAACTGGAAAAATAAGCATAGCAGGCTAGATCTCCAGTGTGGGGCATACCAATCAATGACTCTCTCATCATTGATGTTCCTATCTCTCCCTTTCTCTCTGAAATAAAAAAAACTAAAAATATATTTTTAAAAATATTCTATTACATAAATTACTATGTTTTATACTGATCTTAAAAATATTTTATTCAATGAAAATCCAGAACCAAATAATATTTCTTATATGCTTTTTAAAAAAATGTTTACTACTCGTATATTATTTTTCAAAGAGAACAGTAATACATTGCTTAATGAGTTTAATATTCTCTTTGATTAACAATATATGAAAAATTCTAGTGGTCTACATAATCTTCAAAAAAATTAATTTGAAGTTTAGTTTGAAGTGGAATTCTTCCACTTGTACACTTTCATTTTCTTGTTTTAAATTCCCTATATTTTATTGTGATGTTACTTTTGTTGCATATTTCATATCTACTTTTTTCAATTTACATAGACCATTTTTCTAAATTTTATTATAAAGTGGAGTAGGCAAATATAGATCTGTTTTTGTAAGCTTTCACTAACAGCTCATAGTAAATACTTGTGGAGAGAATATTGGATTTTTTTTCCTAGCCTCACTGCCAGTTAGATATAAGCATGCAACTCAAGTAAATGTGATAAGATAGCATATAGAGACATTTTTGGAAGGGAATATCCCTGAGGACCATTCGATTCTATGCCACTTGAAAAATAAATTCTGTCATCTCAGCCTATGAAAATGAAAGTAATACCCAAGGCTTATGGAATAGTGAGGGGGTAGAAGCCAGGGTCCCAGCCTCCACTGTAGAGTGGTCTTATCAGCCCTGGATGACTATGCCTTCAGGGAACCTCATGAGTGAGATCTAAACTTTCACCTTGTTTAAGCTATTGTTATTGAGTGATTTTGTTCCTCAAGAAGATTAATATATGATTATGATCCTAAATGATGTAATAGAAATATCTCTCACTGTCTATACAGATTGAAATACACAGTATTCCACTATTCATATCCTGAAGCAGAGTGGTACATTTTTTATAATTAATAAAACTACAACATTGACACATCACTACCCAAAGTTCAGAGTTTTCACTAATATTCCTGCTGTGGGAGTTATCACTCTCTTTCTCTCTCTGCCTCTCTCTCTCTCTCTCTCTCTCTCAAACAAGATAGCTAGGGCTTAATAGTTACCCGGGGATTTTTTTGGTGTGGATTTTTTTTTTTTAATTTTTCCTTGTTTTTTTGTTTGTATGTTTGTTTATTATCTTTTCAGAGATCCAATTTTGGCTTTATTAATTTTATTTATTTATTGCCAACTTTTACAATTTCTTTTCCAGTCCTTATCAATTTCTTCCTTCTTTATTTTTCAATTTTTGAGCTAGCTTCAAAATTAAAAATTTATATGATGGATTTATAGGACTTCCTTGTCTTTTACTATATGTTTAGTCCTATAAATTTTAACTATGAACTAATTAACCTGATGCTCACATGTTTAGATACATTATTTTTTTAATTTTTATTAAGTTTGAAATGTATTCTAGTTTTGTATTAGGGTTCATCAGAGAAACAGAACAAATAGAATATCTATGTGCATATGTGTGGGGGGTATGTGTGTATGCATGTGTATATCCTATATAATGAAGAGGTAATATGCATATTGACCATCACGCCCTCGCACAAGATGGCCGCCCCCATGTGGTCAAAGATGGTTGCACCCATGTGGTCACAAGATGGCCACCACAAGATGGCCTGCAGGGGAGGGCAGTTGGGGGGGAACCAGGCCTGCAGGGGAGGGCAGTTGAGGGGGGGCAGGCCTGCAGTGGGAAGGCAGTTGGGGGCAATCGGGCTGACAGGGAGCAGTTAGGCGTTGATCAGGCTGGCAGGGGAGTAGTTAGGGGGTGGTCAGGCTGGCAGGCAGGCAAGCGGTTGGGAGCCAGCAGTCCCGGATTGTGAGAGGGATGTCTGACTGCCAGTTTAGGCCTGATCCCTGTGAGATGGGGCCTAAACTGGCAGTCAGACATCCCCCAAGGGGCCCCAGATTGGAGAAGGTGCAGGCTGCTGAGGGACACCTCCCCAGTGCACAAATTTCGTGCACCGGGCTTCTGGTATCTATATAATCATATATATATAATTATAATTTACTATATATATGATATATAGCAATATATAATTATTATAAGGAATTGGCTTATATGATTATGCAGTCTGAAAATTCCCAAATCTACAAGGTGAGTTGCCAAACTGAAGCTTCAAGAGAGCTGATCGTGTAGGTCCAGTCTAATCCCAAAGCTTTGAGAACCAGGAAAGCTGATGCTGTAGTTTCAGTCTGAAGGGGGCAGGCTGCCCTCCTAGGAAGAGCCAATGTTTTAGTTTGAGTTTGAAAGCACAGAAAAGCCAGTATCCCAGTTCAATGACTGTCAGACAGGAAGAATCTCTTACTTGGAGAATGGTCAGCATTTTGTTTTACTCAGGCCTTTAAAGAATTGGATGAGACCTACTCACCATAGAGAGGACAATCTGCTTTACTCAGTCCACTAAGTTAAATGTCACAATCATACAAAACACACTCACATAAATACTCAGAAAAAATGTCTGACATTCCTTGACCTAGTCAATTTGCCAAATCAAGTTAACAATGATATGTTTTTACTCGGACTTCTTCTCTGACTCATGGATCCTTTAGGTATGTATGTCAATTACAGGCTTTTAAATTTACTGAGATTAGTTTTTGATGCAGCATACGTTTGATATTGTTGACCATACCATGTGTATTGGACAAAAATGTAGTCTGCATTTAATGGATTTAGTCTTCTGAATTACTATTTGCAGAGCATTATCTTTTTTCATTCATTTACTTTATACCTCTCTGTTCAGTTTTAAAGATTTGTGTCTGGTATATGTCATATATTGAGTCTTATTTAATAACAATTCTACCTATTAAGGAAAGGAAATTCATTTTCACTTAATAATTTAGTGAGTTAAGTTTGTCTACCATTTTCTTATTTTCTATTCCTCTCTTTATTTTATTTTGTTCCTTTGTTTTCCCTTTACTACTTTCTTTTGTATTGCTTATTTTATTTAGATTTCTGTTTTATCTATTTGTTTTGTAGATATTCTTCTTTGCATTATTTTCATGGTTTCTCTAGCAATTACAATATATAAAGTATGAAATTTTCAAAATTAATCTGGTTTAATTTCATGTATTTTCTCACAAACTTTAGACACTGTGCAATCATTTAGGTCCATGTATACCCCCACTGACCCTTATTGATTTTGCTTTATTTGTATGGCAACAATGTACAAAATAAACCTGCAAGACAAGGCTATATATTTTTTTTATTTTAGAGAGTGCTATCATTTCAAACAAATCAATGTGTTATATAGTGTTTTATACATTTACAGATACATATATATACATATATACATACACACACACACATATATATATATATGTATATATATATATATATATATTCTCCATTAAAATTAGGAATAAAATAAATAGAATAAAAATATAATGTTTGTAAAAAAGAAACAAAAATTGCCCCATTCAAATAACTCATCCCCATATCATATTGTATACCTTCAAGAGAATTTACAAACCAATCATGAGTTTTTACAATAGAATTTGAGAGGGCTGCTGGATCATTAAATCAATCTATAACAATCGTGTTCATTTTTATATAAGAAACATCAAATATAATTTTAAGAAATACACCATTTACAGTAGCAACAAAATATAAACTATTAAAGAATAATTAGAAGACAGCTGTTTAGACTTTTGTTAATTAACCTGTAAAGGTTAATTGAAAAGCATTTAAAAATCTGATAAAATAAAATGATATATAAAATATAATTAACCAAAATAGTTAATAGTATAAGGATGCCAATCATCCAAATTATATAATATAGGAATTATATAAATTATATATATATATATATATTATATAATGTACAAATATACAAAAAACCAACAGTGTTTTTTTATTTCAGTGAACATTTAGCAACCTGACATGAAAATTTATTCAAAAATATAGATGGTCAAGTGTCAAAAATAATTTTTGATGAAGAAAGGCACATTAAGAGGATCTGCCACATTATAGATCAAATTTTATTTTTAAAAATAAATATAACAAATTGTTATTTTCACAAGACCAGATTATTAAGCAGAATACAGAGCATCAACTTTATATGAAACCTTCATATGTGACAAAGGTGACATTACTAATAAAAAATAATATAAGATGGAACACCAAGGAAATGCCATTGGTGTTTCTAATTACATGGTTATTAGTGTCCTTTAAAAAGTAATTTAAAAGTAAGAACCATATTCCCAGTAGTTGAGAGGAGAATTGGAAATGAGAAATTAGACAGAGGAAAGTACAGTTTACCCCCCGCCCCATAAATATTGGAGAGTATATGTCAATTAAATGCCACTTATTTCAAATATGTGGTGCTGTGTTTTCTCTTTGAATAACCCCAAATGTGTCATTTTATAATTCATTTTACTGGTACTAGAAATTGAAATTCTGAAACATGATCTGCCTGGTTCCCAAAGCTAGTCTGTAGAGCTGGCGCTAGAATCTGACTCTGTATCTCTTCCTGCCAGTACGATTGAGATCTTTGCTGCATTACTGATTATTTCCTTCCTTCACTGCTCCCTACAACATGATCTTTGGGAACCCCTATAATGCAGATACTTTTATTCCTGTCACTGAAGGGTTATCTTTCCACCTAAAACCAACAAATCCTAGCAAATTTACAAGTAAATGTCGTCAAAGGATTTGAGAAAACCTTTATTAGCAGGTGCCTTCACAAAGTTGTTTCTGAACTCTACTCTATCCTATCCACACCTCTTTCTTTCCACCAAAAAATCTCAACGTAAAACTGATAGGAGCAGGTCTACTGCCATTCAATGTCCACAGGAATTTATACTGAAAGCAATTGCCCGTGGCAATGCACTTTTCGAATTGGTTTTGCTAAATATTTTAAAAATGTTAGCCACAAGAGAAAAGTGGTATTCTTCAGAAGGCTACACACATTAGAAGTCTTACAGCCTAATGCAGTAATATTGCTACAGCTGTTATTTCTAGAATTTTAAATTGGAAACTGCAATTGAAAGAGCAGTTTAATTAAAGAATGAAGTAACCAAAAAAAAAAAAAATTAGATGCTTATGTGATTGAAAGCAACAAAGAAAACACTGCACACTGGTTGCACATATCAATGCTCACTGAAACAAACCACTACTCATATTTAATAATGTAGCAATTTGCAAGTTATTGGCGCTCATTAATACAACAAATCCTTTCATGTGTCAAACACTCTGGTAATACAAGGGAATTTACCTGCCTACAAGGGAATTATAGCCTAGTAAGGGAGGGAAACTTGGCTGAACAAAAATGTAGCATACAACTAACTCTGCCTTTAAGAGACAAGTCAGGCTTTCTATCACTGGTACTGACAGATTTGAGTCTTGCAGTAAGAATAAAAAATAAATAAAAAATAAATCCGGGCAATTGTTAAATAACAAAAAAATGTGTGAAAACAAAAAGGTGAAAATTAGTTAGTCATATTTAGGAAATAATAAAAATTTAGTTTAACAGTCATATATGTTTAGAAAAAAATGATGGGGATGTTAGCTAATAATTACAGTTCGGATTTCATTTTTAATGATCACAAACATAGGTAAATGTTACATAGAACCACATGTCAGGCACTGTTTTAAATACTTTCCATATATCGATACACCTAATTTTCATAATGATCTCCTAAACTATATCAAACAAAGTTGCACAGGGCAATTTAAACAAGAAGACTGTTTTTTTTCAAGACGCTTGCAGTAGAGGAGAGAGATTGAACTCAACTGCTCAAACAAAAGGCAGGAGAGTTTTTACGCACTGGGGTGAGATAGTGAAAAGTACTGGAAGACATCAATGAGGAGCTGGGTCAGTGGAATTACAATATGGGTTTGCTAATTGACATTTATTGATGTTTGGGTCCACGAGATTGTGTTGGGGGCACTATTTTTCTTGATGTTTACTTTTTAAAGAGTTGGCTCCTAGGTCTTTGAGGAAAAAAAAAAACACAAACATTTTTGGGCTGTAAAACTGGCAAGAGGATGGGAGAAGACCTCAATCTCAAAAGGACAGAGAAATAATTTACAATTGCAAGTTTTCTAAAGTAAATGAGGGAATAAAAGGGATGTCAGGGGTGTACAGTCTGGAAGAAACCTGTCTAAAGTTTGATCAAGCTGAGGAAAATGTTAAGGCTGTCTTGGTTAGGTAAGTAGTATTATTTTCCCATTTTATAGATGACAAAACTGAGTCATACAGAACTTAAACTGATTGTTCAATACGGTTTTACCTAATGATGTGGAATTAAAACACTGACAGTCTGGTTCTAGTGTTCAAAGATTTTTTTTTCCCTGAAATATCACACTGTTTTATACTATTCAGTGCATTCTTAATCTTTATTCAATTAATCATTTTTGAAGCTATTAGGAAAGTATGGAGATTTGTGTTTTAGAAAGATATCTCTGGAGTTTTAATGCTGGATGGAAATGTACTGAAGTTTATGATAGTGGCATAAAGAATTATAGATTATATAAATCAATGTAGGTCAGGTATTGTGGGAAAGGGAGGTAAAAATCTGATTTAAGATACTGAACACACTAATCCATGATATAGTGTTTAGCATGGGAAGTACAGGTAGCAAGATGAGGCGGGTCTTCAAAAGATCAGTCATATTTAGTGCACCATTTTGAAATTAACATGGAAGGAGAAGGAAGAACAGTAGTAGGCAGGAAGGAAGGAAAAGAGCAGGAAGAGACAATATTCTTGAAGACTCCTATATTGACAGTGATGATGTCAAAGCTTTTTTTCTTTCTTTTCTTTTTTTTTTTTGTTTGTTTACAGCCTTTCTCCCTCACTCATAATTGGTCCAGGAATCAGAAAGGATGGGACTGACTATGTGGTGGAGGGTACCACTAAACCCGTTCTAAATTCCTTCCTTTCTGTCAGAATAGGAACTGTGCTCCTCTTCCAATTTAAACCTAGTCTCTCTGCCTATGACTTGAATTTCATTACCTCCATCTTCTTTAGATTCTCAAACTCTAGAATGTTCCCTACTCTCTCTTTATTTTTTTTATTGATTTTAGGGAGAGAGAGAAATATCAATGTGAGAGAAAAGCAGCAATTGGCTGCCTCCCCCATGCACCCTGACTGTGGAATTAATCCTCAACCGGAGGATGTGGCCCTACCAGCTTTGGTGTATGGGATGACACCCCAATCAACTAAACCATACTGGCCAGGGCTCTCTTTCTTTTTCATGAACCCTAATAATTGGACTTTTCCTATTGGATTAGTGAATCTATTCAAGTATTCCCATGCAAAGAAAAATATACACAGTTAAAGACAACAACAAAATTCCAAACCTTACCTTTGTTGCCAGAAAAATTAGTGGGTACAATTTCCCAGACACCAGTGGGACTGGGGTTCTTATCATATCTTCAGGAAATGAATTTTTTAAGACTCACATGGGAGAATGAATGATTTTTATTGGTGTGGAATCATATTCCTCAGGTTGCGAAGTCCCTTGTCCTTAAACCAATCCAGGAAAATATACAGCTGCAGCTCCAGCAGAGCCGAAAGTAGGGCCAGCATGGAGTTTCTGTTCCATGGTGGAGGGAGGTCCCCTGTAGCACCAAGCTGGATTCAGTCCATCAGTCTATTCTGTGGTCCCACATGCCATGCTCCACGTGGGCAAATGCAGGGGAGTGGCCCCCTGCAACAGGAATCCCAGGAGCACAGGCAAGCAGGAGAGGTGAGAGAGAGGAGGATCTCTTGTTCAGACACTAAGTAGAACTTCATGACAATTATTTTTAAAAGCAGTTATCTATTTTCCCTGTCATATATTTTATTCTGAAGATAAGTTTGAAGTAATACAAACACCTGTCCACCTATGTGTTCTCATTCCTACCTAAAATTTTAGATTTAATAAAATGCATCATAGTTTTCCTCCAACCAAATTAAATAATATCAATAAATAAGCCAATAATATGTCAATGGATTTGAGGGCTTGTCTATTTTCTTTATTGGTTTATGGATACAATATTTGGAAAAATTCCACTTTATTCAATTAAAATTTTCAGGATTATATAAAACAAAGTGATCCTAGATCATATTAAATAAATCAGATTTTTGAAAACAGAACAATGTTTAATATATTTTTAATTGCTTTTCAATATTTTTATGCCTATATTCCAATCCTATCGGTGAAGAAGAGATTTCATAAGGTTAAATGATTTTTATTTCTATAAATAAACCTCAAAATAATTTAATATATAATTGAATATTAACACTGTATTTATTGTAGCTAGGAGTAGAGAGAAGGAAAAAGAGCCTTTTTTTCTTTGGGACAAAGGTCACTATACTCCCTGATCTCTGAGTAGTAAGGGAGGATAGCAACATATTGTTTGAGAGAGAGAATCACCTTTTGCTATGTCTGATAAAGTGAGGATAAAGCAAGGCTTTAGCCTGGTAACTTTAGATTTGACACCATTATGTATTTCTCTTCAATATCCTTGAATCTCTAATAAATGGAAGTTCTACCCAACACAAAACAATTAATTATTCTTCACAAGTAATTTAGGAGCCATATAAATTTTACTAAAGTTTTGTAGTATGACTGAGAAAGTTTAAATCAAAAATTGAAATAAAACTAAACTCAATGAAAATAAACAAAAAAGCACCACACAAAATCCCCAATAGATACTTCCTCTTTGAGTATCCTCCTTAGGCACCAGCCATTTGGGTTCACCTTTATGGATTGAACTAGAGGCCCAGTGCATGAAATTCATGCACTGGAAGGGTGTCCCTCAGCCCAGTCTGCACCCTCTCCAATCTGGGACATCACTCTCACAATCTGGGACTGCTGGCTCCTAACCACTCACCTGCCTGCCTTCCTTATTGCCCCTAACTGCTTCTGCCTTCCAGCCTGTTCACCCCCTAACCACTCCCCTGCTGGCCTGATTGATGCCCAACTGCTCCCCTGCTTTCCCAATCACCCCCAACTGTCCTCCCCTGCCGGCCCGATGGCCACCAACTGCCCTCCCCTGCAGGCCCGATGTCACCCCAGCTGTTCTCTGCTGACGGCCCGATCACTCCCAACTGTTCTCCCCTGCCAACCTGATCTCACCCCAGCTGCTCTCCTCTGCAGGCCATCTTGTGACATCGTGGGGCGTCCATCTTGTGATGACAAGAGGGCATGAGGGTCAATTTGCATATTACCTCTTTATTATATATTACCTTCAGCCCTAGCCGGTTTGGCTCAGTGGATAGTGTGTCGGCCTGCAGAATCAAGGGTCCCAGATTCGATTCCGGTCAAGGGCATGTACCTTGGTTGCAGGCACATCCCCAGTAGGGAGTTTGCAGGAGGCAAACTCATTGATGTTTCTAACTCTCTATCCCTCTCCCTTCCCCTCTGTAAAAAATCAATAAAATTTTTTTAAAAAGCTTAAAAAAAAAAAGATATTACCTTCATAGTCAGCTAGATCTTTCCAGACCCTGTCTTTAGGTATAAACCCTCCCATTTGTGTCTATCCATATCTTTTGTTCTTTTTCTATAGCTACCATGGCTCTCAGCATACAAAGAACCTATTCTAACAAGATCTATATTTCAGGATGGGGGCTAGATTCTACAAATTCTTTTTACATTTTTTTCCAAAAACATATTTCCACATATTTTGTTTTCTCTTGGAAGAATGTTACTGACTTGAAGAAAGGAGCATATCTATTTCTTCCTTTTATCCTACTTACTCTTTGTCCATATTAGGCACTAAGTGCATATTACTTCAGTAAAAAGCTACTTATGTAAATAAGTTAATAAATAAGTGCAAAACTAAGAAGTAATTAAAACCTTAAGGAGAAAAATTAGTTCATAAAATTGTCGAGAAAGAGGAGACTGCCAATATTGGCTGGCACAGTTTCACTTTTCTTCCCTTGTTCTGATACTGCTACTGCTTTGCTAATTTCACAAAGGCTGGCAAAGAGTTTTTATTTCAGATGAATTAAATTTAAAGTTTCAGTTTTTCTAATTGGTAAATGTGTACACAGGGGTCTATTTTCTCTTTAGAAAATAGCTACTAACATGCTAAATTGAAGTAAATATTCAAAACAAACCAGATTTAAATTCAATAACAGCAGGGACTTCAGAACCAGTATTATATTAGCATGGTATTATTGCAGAACAAGATTGTCTGTTCTTTTTTAAACCTCTAGTAATTTCTGTCATCATGAACTTTCAAATTCCCTTTGGTAACTCACTATTAGAGATTATTTGCATTTATTCAAGTTATTACATAATAATCTCCAACTATTTGCTAGTTGTTGTTGTTTTTGTTGTTGTTGTTTTATTTTGTTTTGCTTAAAATACTGAGAGATTCTTTTTCTACGTGTTTGGGATTTCTCTTATAATATTGACTAAATCTACAAAAGCCCAAGGTGATCATTTTTTCTGATTGTTTGAGTTTATGTTATGAATTGCTTATCAGTCATTGGCTTGAGTTTTTATTTTTCAATGTTCAACAAGAAATCTACATATGTTAAGATGCAATTAGATGATAAATGTTATAATTTGCTTATATTTACTTTATAATATATTCTAACAATTCCCTCATCTAAGAAAACAAATCTTATAAAGGAATAGTTATTAGTACCTTCTGTGGAGTTGGGACAACACAACTATGCCTTGTTCTCCATATAATAACTACTAAATCAGAGGCCCCCAGATTGACTTTGGAGAATATTTAATCACAGAAATTTTAACAGGTGATTCTCATATACTAGTATATCCTGAGTAAAAATCAGTGTTCTAAAGCCAGGCTTTTATGGAGAGCGAGGGGTAGTGATGACATCTAATACTTACTGTTTGTTTCCCAGGTGCTAGCTTTTGTGTGAAATCCTTAGCATGCAATAACTTATTTAATCTTTACAACTCCTTTGTGAGGTAAGTATAATGTTTCATCATTAGAGTTTAGGAATGTCAAATAATTTTCCTAAAAAAATAACTATTAATGTTGAATCTGGGATTCTTGTACATATTGTTCCAGTATATTATCATATAGATCTATAGGACTAACAAAAATAATCTATGGCCCTAACAAGTTTGGCTTAGTGGATAGAGTGTCGGCCTGTGGACTGAAAGGTCCCAGGTTCGATTCCAATCAAGGGCATGTACCTTGGTTGCGGGCACATCCCCAGTAGAAGGTGTGCAGGAAGCAGCTGATCAATGTTTCTTTCTCATCGATGTTTCTCTCTATCCCTCTCTCTTCCTCTTTGTAAAATATCAATAAAATATATTTTTAAAAAATAATCTATGACTTTTGGGTATTTAGGTAGTTTTAAATTTGTAGGATATTAGGGATGTCAGTGTAAAGTACTCTTATAAACAAAATAGGGGCCCAGTGCATGAATTCGTGCACCTTGAAAGGAACTGTGGACCCTGAGGCTGTGATGGGCACAGGGGCGGGTCTTGGACCATCCTCCATGTCCACACCTGGCTCCTCCCTTTATGGCCCCCAGTCTCCTGTCTGCCACAGTCCTGTTCCTGCCATCACTTCCACGTGTTGATGGCTCTGGCCCCGCTCTCACCCACTGACAGCACTGAGAGATCAGGGCCAGTGCTAGGCGCTGGCAGTGGGTGCAAGCAATGACTCCAGCGCCAGCAGCAGGTGTGAGTGAAACCAGCACCAGCAGCAGGTGCGAGTGCCTGGTGGGTCCGTGGTGCACGGAGCAAAGAATTTTCAATAACCACAAGAGGCTCGCCCTGATGACAGTGACCAGTGCCCTGCCTTGGTCTGGCACCCTTGCTCAATTGCTCCACCATCCCACCGCAGCTTGGGGGGACATGGCTCCCTCGGTCACTCCCCCACGCCTGCAGGCTGAGAGCAGAGCAGGAAAGCCAGAGGCTTGGGGGGGGATGTGGCACAGTGGGAGGCCGTGGGATGGAGACAAAGCAGGAAAGAAAAACCTAGAGCACGGGGAGCACCAGGAATTCAGGATATAGTAGTTCTGGTGGCAGCCCTAGGACCGGAAGCAGAAGCCCAGAGTATAGGGAGCACCAGGAATGCTGGGAATCATAGTTCTGGTGGTAGACGGATCTCCTAGACACTAGAACAAAGTGAGCCTGGAGCAAGTTACTGTTGCAGTGGGGGATGGAGGGAAAGCAAAGGTGAGAGACATAAGTAAAATCAGAGTGTCTAGGAAAAATTAAAGGGAAGATATCCTAAAACTACCAAGAAATCTCCACTGATGAAGCAAAGAAAAAAAAGCCTCTATTATTCTGTGAGCAACAAACCAAATTGGGTTGGGGGTCTCAGAAAATTCACTCATATGATTGCACAGAGAGACAGAAACTCCCAGATTGGACAGGGCTCCCTTGAGGGCTCCCAGATTGGAGAGGGTGCAGTTCGGGCTGAGGGACACACCCGCAGTGCACAAATCTTCGTGCACCGGGCCCCTAGTTTATTTATATTAAAAAAAAAGTTCCGTCATTTTGACGTATGTATATATGTGCTTTATGTTTTTATTATTTACTTACCACAAGGAAAGGTCAGGATGGTTATCGTTCTTTTAATTTTTTTTTTTTACTGTTCACTTCATTACTGCTGTGTATGTGCTCCATGTGAGTGACGTAGGTGCTTATGTAGGTCGGTTCCAACTTACAGCAAAAATCCTGTTACGTTGTGCCATAGGAGTGGATCTTTGACATAACCCGAGGACCTACTGTATTACTTACCCTCAAAAAGGATGAAGTACTGTCACATACTACAACACAGTTAAATCTCAAAAGCTACATGCTAAGAAGCCAGACACAAAAGGTCAAATATTGCATGTGGCCAATCATATGAAATATATAGAATAGGTAAATTCATAAGAGAGAGACAAAATGCAGATTAATGATTGCCTGGAAAAGGCCAAGAATAGGGAGTGACTTCTTAATTAGTAATGGCGTCTTCTTTTGATATTATGAAAATACTAGAGGCCAGGTGCACGAACTTCGTGCAAGGGGCAAGGCCCTCGCAGCCTTGGCGGCTGCCCTCAGCCCTTGCAGCCCCGGCTTCATCCGGAAGGACATCCAGAAGGATGTCTGGAAGGTCGTTCGGCTGTCTGGTCTAATTAGCATATTATGCTTTTATTACTATAGATTTTTAGAGAGGCAATGATTTGCAAAACATATTGAATATGCTAAAATATGCAAAATAAAAGGATTTTGACATTTTCAAATCCACTGACCTATTTCAAATTTCCCCAGTTCTATTTGTTCTCATTTGTGTGCATGTATATCTATTTAATTCTATGCAATTTTATCACGTATATGTGGAAATTCATGTATATGCCAACAATCAAGACACAAAACAATACCTCTTGTTCCTCTATTATAACCCGCTCACTTCTCTCCCAACCCTACCCTTAAAAAACACTATTCATCTGTTTGCCAGTTCTATAATTTTGAATCTTATATAATAAAGAGGTAATATGCAAATTGACCATCACACCCTCACACAAGATGGCTGCCCCCATGTGGTCACAAGATGGCTGCCTCAATGTGGTCAAAAGATGGTCACTCCCATGTCATCACAAGATGGTCTCCACAAGATGGCCGGCAAGGGAGGGCAGTTGGGGGCAAACAGGCCAGCATGGGAGGGCAGTTGGGGGCAACTGAGCCTGCAGGGGTTGACAATTTGGGGGGACCAGGCTGGCAGGGAAGAGCAGTTGTGGGGGACTGGGCCAGCAGGGGAGGGCAATGGGGGGCGACCAGGCCTGCAGGGGAGGGAAGTTGGAGGTGACCAGGCCTGCAGGGGAGGGAAGTTGGGGGTGATCAGGTGGACAGAGGAGAGCAGTTGGGGGGAACCAGGCCGGTAGGGGAAGGCAGTTGGGGGAAATCGGGCCAGCAGGGGAGGGCAGTTGGGGTGGACCAGGCCAGTAGGGGAGGGAAGTTGGGGGCAATCAGGCTGCCAAGGGAGCAGTTAGGCATCGATCAGACTGGCAGGGGAGTGGTTAGGGGGTGATCAGGCTGGCAGGCAGAAGCGGTTAGGGACAATCAGGCAAGCAGGCAGGCAGGCAGGCGAACAGTTGGGAGCCAGCAGTCCCAGATTGAGAGAAGGATCGGGCCTACACCAGCAGTAGGACATCCCCTGAGGTGTCCCAGATTGGAGAGGGTGCAGGCTGGGCTGAGGGACCCCCCCCTCAGTGCACAAAATCATGGACCAGGCCTCTAGTATGTTATATAAATAGCATGTTACATGGTTGGATTGGCTTCTTTTCATACAGGATAATTCCCTGGAGTTTCATTCACACTACTCATGTATCAATCATCTGTTCCTCTACATTGCTATGGATGTTCCAGAATTTGTTCATCCACTCACCTATTACAAGTCATCTCTGCTCTCTATTGAGGATAGTATGAACAAAGTTGCTATAAGGTTTATGTGTGAACATCAGTTTTCATTTCTGGGATAAATGCCATAGAGTAAAATTGCTAGGTCATAAAGTAATTTCATGTTAAGTTTTATATAAAACTCAGAGTGACTTTGCCATTTTACGTTTCATGAGCAATGTATGAGTGATCTGGTTTCTCCACAGCCTCTGCAGCATTGAATATTATCTTTTTTATTTTTTTTTTAATCTTATCCAGTTGGTCATTTTGTAATGATATTTCATTGTGGTTTTAAATTATATTTCCCTATTGCCTACTGATGTTGAACATCTATTATGTTGCCATATGTATAAACTCTTTAACAAAATTTCTGCTCAAGTCGTTCTTCCATTTCTCTAATCTGTAGGTTTTATGTACTTTGCTGAATTTAGAAGGATTTCAGCCATTAGTTTTTCAAATACTCTTTTGTCTACCCTTTCTTTCACTTCTCTTTCTGAGACTCTTATTATATAAATATCAGTTATATTGCTATTATTACACATATCCTAGAGTCCCTTTTCAGTTTTACCCTATATTTTTGGTTTTCATATTGGATTAATTTTACTGATCTTTCCTTAAATTCACTACTTCTATTGTCTGTCATCGTCACTCCACTAGTAGGCCTATTTGGCAATATATTTTTAAGGTTTTTAGTTGTATTTTGCCTTTCTATAATCTCATTAGGCTCTTCTTAACTTGTATATCTTTGATAAAAGTATTTATTTTTTATTTATTTCAAGAATATCTGTAACCTTGACAGGTAGCTGGGTGGGTTAGAGTGTTAACCCGGTATGGAATGCTGGGGGTATGGATTCAGTCCCCAGTTGAAGCATATGCAGAAATCAACCAATGAATGTATGGATAAAGTAAAACAAAGGGTTGATCTCTCTCTCTCTCTCTCTCTCTCTCTCTCTCTCTCTCTCTTCCCTTCCTATCTTTCTAGTTGTAATTTTTTTAAAAAGGAGTATTTATAATTTCTTGTTGAAACATTTTTATGATGATTACTTGAAAATCACTCATATAATTCCATTTTTTATTCATCTTGGTAGTGATGTTAGTTCTTTGTCTTTTCTCATTCAAGTTTTTGTTTTCCTGATTCTTGGTATGATGGCTGATTTTTTATTGAATCATGTACAGTTTATTATTTAGGATACTTTAGATTCTATATAAATCTTTTATTTTTTCAGGCTGTGTGTGTGTGTTTCTATTAATACTGCTTTTAAATATATAATAACTTTACCTATTTCATTAATGCTCACCTTTAAAACTGGAAGTATCATAAATTATTTATTATTATTTGTTAATTTAAATATTTCTAGTCTTTATGTACCTTATTCTACTGTTATTTTTTTTTCTCCTTTTGTCTCTCATTTCTGGTGCTTTGATACATGTTTAGTGATTTTTGTTGTGAGAAAACTGAGTTGGTCATCAACAGATGATTATCTTAGTACCATTCATACCAATATCCAACCATATGGTGGTAAGTTCTCTAGTCATTGTCTTCCTCACATTTTTAATATGTAAAAAGAAAAGTGCAGTGATGTCACCAAGAAGATGAAGTAAGAAACCCCAGACCCTCCTTCTCCCAACCAACATACCAATAATTCACAAATTTGCTTTATGAGAAATAAGAAACTAATTTAAATGCTTCTGCACTCTGAGATAATGCAAAACCATACTCACCAAAGCTGATAGAGAGATATATGGCACACTCTCACCAGTTACCCTGCCTCAAGTTCAGAGCCATTTGGTCAAGAAGAGACCCATAGGTCCCAGTTTCACCCAAGGAAGGAAGAGTTTAGTTCACATCCTCAGCTTTTTCGTGGGGTTCCGCACAAGACCAGCTTCTGTTTTGCCAGACTTTCAGCTCTAAAGGGTCCAGCAAAGTCTATCTACCAAGTGAAGAATATCTGTAGTATTTCTAGCTGGTAATTACAATTGATTCTACTCTCTGTTCAGCATAGAGCAGGCAGATGAAAAATCCCAGCTGTCAGCTTCCCTTTGAGTAAAAAAAGCATTGATCCAGTGCCACAACTTTCCCAGGGCTTCCCCCAAAACCAGCATCTGCTTTGCCATTCCTAAAGCTCTCATGGGTTAGCCACGGTCTAGTTGTCCAGGAGAGAATTGAGGTGGTGGCTTGGGCTGGTAATTGCCATAACGGCATTCCTCTTCGCCCCCGCTCAGCACCCATCAAGAGAAAAACCGCAGCAGCCTGCTACTTCCTGGGGAGGAAAGGAGGTGATAGGGCCTCCAGAACCTCAGACCACGCTCACTGATGGGGTCCTCTTCTACATGAGGTCAGTCCAAGAAGACTGAGCAAAGGGGCTGTTTTATCACATCATAGATCCAAACACAGAATCAAGAAACATGAAGAATCAACTGAAAATGTTGCAGCCTGTCCACTGTGGCTCAGTGGTTGAGCTTCAATCAATGAACCAGGAGGTCACAGTTTGATTCCTGGTCAGGGCATATGCCTGGGTTGTGGAATCAACCCCCAGGAGGGGGCGTGCAGGGGGCAGCCAATCAATGATTCACTCTCATCGTTGATATTTCTATATCTCTCTCCCTTTCCCTTCATCTCTGAAATCAATAAAAATATATTAAAACAAAACAAAAAAAACTCTCCTTTAAAAATGAAGGTTGATACAGATTTTACCAAACAAAAGCAGAGGGAGTATGTCACCATGAGACCTACCTAAAGTTTGGTAAAATTAAATAAGTAAACAAACATAGAATACTGAATTTTTTTAATGGATAAATCACTTTTTTAAATTTAAAAAGCACAAATATTAAAAATACCCTACTAAATATGTTAAAATACACAATATAATTAAACATAAATTATGACAACAATCACATAAAGTGTATGGGGAGAGAGAAATTAGAGCTTTGTATATGATGAAACTCACATTGTTATTAACTTAAAGACTGTTATAAATTAATATATTTTATGTAAACCTCATGCTGACCACAAAACAAAAATATCTATATGCCCTGGGCAGGTGGCTCAGTACATTGGAACATTATCTCATTCCCCAAAAGGTTGTGGGTTCGATTTTAGGTCAGGACACATACTTGGGTTGCAGGTTCAATCCCTAGTTGGGGCATGAATGGGAGGCAACCAATCAATGTTTCTCTCTTTCTCAATCCCTTCCTCTCTCTCTAAAATCAATTAAAAAGTCATTGGGTAAGGATACAAAAAAAAAATACCTGTAGAAATTACACAGAAGGAAAAGAGAAAGAAATAGAAATATACCAATACACAAAATTAACAGAAAAGGAAGTAAACAAGAGAAAGCCAGACAAAACAAGACTAATAGACAACAAATACTAAAATGACAATAGTAAATCTTTCCATAACAATAATTGCTTTAAATGTAAATGGATTAAACTCCCCAGTACAAAGACACATTGACAGAATGGATTAAATAAAGAAGATGTTTAATTATAGGGTCTCTTTAACAAACTCATTTTATTTATTTATTTATTTTTAATTCTTTATTGTTACAAGTATTACATATGTCTCCTTTTCCTGCCATTGACCTCTCCCAGCTTGCTCCCACCTCCCAGCACAGGCCCTCGTCCCCCTATTGTCTGTGTCCATTGGTTATGCTTATATGCATGCATACAAGTCTTTTGGTTGATCTCTTACTCCCCCCCCCCCCCCACACACACACTTCCCTGCCTTCCCTCGTCTGTTCAATGCCTCTGGATCTATTTTTGTTAATCAGTTATGTTGTTCACAAACTCACTTTAGATTTAAGGACAAACATAGGCTGAAAGTGAGGAAAATGAAAAATATGTGGCATAAAAAATGTTCACCAAAAAAGAGCAGGGGTTTCTATACTTATATCAGACAAAATAAATTTTAAGCCAAATGCTGTCACAGGAGACAAAGAAGGACCTTATACAATATTAAAAGGGGCAATCTCTCAGGAAACTATAACAATTACAAATATGTATGCATTCAATATCAGAGCACCTAAATAAATATAAAGCAAACATTGACAGAAATTAATAGCAATACAGGAGATTTCAATAATGGATAGAGCACCCAGACAGAATGTCAATATATAAACAAAGGGCTTGAATAACACTACAAATAGAGTAGACTTAATAGAATATATATACATACACATTTTTTCTCAAATGTAAAAGAAACATTTTCCAGTTTACTGCACATATTAAAGTACTATGAGGGCTTGGAAATAAAACACCTGATTCAACCTGGAGAAATTAAACAACAATTTATACAATGAAGAAATTAAAGTTTGAACCAGAACAATAAGCATTATGATAACTTAATATTCAAATTATCAAAGGCCATTACCATTATACTTATATACTTAGTATGTTATGCATTGATGATATTCTATAGAAATAATATACAATTTATAGAAAATATGTAGAAATATTAGTAAATTTAGTTTGGCAAACTATATACCAAGGAAACTTCAGCATATATATATGTACAAGAATCTCCAAGAAAGGTTGTCAAAACACACAAACTTCCAGTTACAAGATAAATACTAGTAAGTCGTAGGGGTATAATGTGCAACATGATGACTATAGTTAATTATTTTTCTATTTTTGCTTGTTCTTTATATTGTATCTATATGAGATAATGGCTACTAACTAAACTTATTACAGTAATCATTTCATAATATATGTAAGTCAAACCATTATGATGTACACTTTAAATTTATACGAGAGATATGTCAATAATATCTCAACAAAACTGGGCAAAAATTTCAGAATTACATTGAAGATATTAAATATTAAGTTACATTTTGAAATATCTTGTTTTGAAAAAATAACCTTAATATTTCTGTAATTAAATCATTGAGTCTTTTTTTTAATCTATTTTTTAAGATTTCAGAAAGGAAGGGAAAGGGAGAGATAGAAACATCAATGATGAGAGGGAATAATTGATTGGCTGCCACCTGTAGGCCCCCTACTGGGGATTGAGCCCACCACCTGGACCTGGGTGTGTGCCCTTGATTGGAATCCGGGAGGCTTCAATCTGCAGGCCGACACTCTATCCCCTGAGCCAAACCGACTAGCACAAATCATTGAGACTTTATTAAGAGCTACAGGGTCTGTTGGTGCCCAAGATTCAATTGTGGAAGCAGCTATATTTGGGACCCAGATATTCACTGATTAGAGAGGAAGAACACAGTTCCAAAAGCACATAATTCTCAGGCAACCGATGCATACCATGACAGAGATGCATGCACCAAAAGAGCCCAGATAAGACAGCATGAATTCTGCCTTGAGCAGAGCAAGCAGCTAGAAAAGTCCGCCCCTAAAAAGTGACATTTGAGCTAATATGCCATAGATGATATTGTTTAGGCTATGATTAAAATGAAATTATCGGACTGATGTCATTAATCTTACATTCCTACAGATATTCAGAAAGCAAGGGGAATCTTTCATAAAGAAACAATCCTGTTTGCTGCTCTAGGAAATTCTTTCAAAATTATTTTGATTAGCATGGAAATACCAAACAAGTTTTATATTTCATGTAAAATATATTTAGAAATGGGTATTGGCCTCCAATTTCTTATACCCTCTGGCCCATATGTCATTTGGAATTCCAAGTTTTCAAATCTTAGAAAGCTAATACGAATATAGAGTAATGTACCACATGTGCACCATTAGTGCACTACCTGGTGTGTGAGATCTGGGGCTACACCCTATACTCAAACATACTGATTTTTCTGTGCTATGGGCATTCACAATGAATAGGTATATAAAGGTAAAGATCTATATCATAAAAGGCTTGTGGTTGTGACGCTGTAATGGTGGAACGATCAAACAACCAGTCACCAGGAGGTGCATGGAGCACCTCTTGTGGGCTGGGACTCGAAGCTCACAAGGCAGGGCTCGTGTGGGACTGGTGGGGCTGGTGGGACTGGTGTGGTGGAGGTGGTGCCAAGGGCTCACCGGGTGGAGGCCGGGCCCATGGCTCATGCAGGGCGGGTCTGGGGTCCTGCAGGCGTGGCTGGTCTGGGTCTTGCACAATTTTGCCCGCTGGGCCTCTAGTAGATATATAAAGATAAAGTTCAGTGTATGTTTTGCTACCACTGTCTCTACCATAAATTTAAGGAAACAATGATTTCAGAGATTTTTCAGACTTTGAAATTGAATATAAGGTATTGGGAATCTGTAAATGCTTGAAGTTTTAAAGTGAGTGGATTTTAAGTTAGTGTCAAAGGGATACAATGAAAGCCCTTGTTTCTATGAACACAGTGAGAATGACTCTGGGTATTTTATACGGCAGAGTTTTCTCTTTTGTAGGAGGCCACCACTGTTATTGGTGCATAGGTCTCATTTATACTTGGACTTAAAGAAACATATGTATTTGAGCCAAAAAATGACAACGGACATAAAATTCAACTACTTCACAACAAGGTTTGCTTAAACACATCTTTAGTTTATATAAACAACAACAACAAAAGTGTGTGTGTGTGTGTGTGTGTGTGTGCACTACTTTAGCTATAACTTTTAGAAACCTGTACTCACTCTGGGGCTGAAGAAACAGGAGTCATGACTAGGAACTTATGGTCTAAAAACATCAAAATGTAACTAACTGGCTGATTAACGAACTCACCAGTGTAAGAAAGGGATATCCAAATTTAGTTTCTGGGTAAGGTTAAAAACAGTCATTAGTTTGAATCAATATATGATTGATTTTAATAAAATAAAGAAACCCTTCTTTAACTTTATCATCTAAAATCCAAACCCTTCTCAAACCAACAACAATCTATGAAATGCACAGAAGCATCAACTCTTTACAGTAGTCAAAAGTTTTGATATGCAGAAATCCCAATTTATATTTTAAAAAGAAGTGTTTCTATTTGAGCCATGTGTCACCTTTAGCGAGTCATATTTGTAAGAATGGTTAACACCTGCCACAGAGATGAGAGTTGTCACCTCTTCACTACAGATTTGGGAGATTGCACTGGCACCACAGAGTCAGAGAGAAATAAAATTAACAGCAGCAGTTGTGTAAAAAAGATCCCCTGTTTCATCCTATTAGCAAGGATTTCAGAGAAAAATCATAAAATATTAGGGGGAGGAAGTTAAGATGTCTGATCGCCTATGACATCATTAGGAAGCCCTCTCCAATTTAAAAGATGTTCTAGACGAAAACCAGTGGGGTTCTCTGAAATCAATATAGATGAGTGAGACAATTATAAGTTTTAATCAGCGTTTCTTCACTTTCTAGTTGTGTGATATTTGATTGATTTATGTAATGTGTCTGAACTCAGCTTCCTCAGCCAATCTAACGAGAACAGTCATCCCCACAATTTCCTTTCTGTATATTGAATAAATCTGTGATTCTAGCACAGGATCTTTGTGAGAAGTAAATATAAATGTCAATAATGTTTACAGGTCTCAGAACATCACCAGCTGTTCATGAACGATATTTATTATGTATTAATTTTATCCATAATTAGTAATTACAAGCATTATTATAATATGCCAAATTTGGGTAGGTATTAGGTTGGATAGCTCTCATAATTTCATTAATATTTCAGATCATTAGTTGCTTCTGTTCAAATTTTTTTCTGGGATGAGAAAGACATTACAATGCACAGTAAAAACTAAAATAGCACCCTTGGTGTTTCTCTGGAGGTGACACCGACCATTTTTCTCTGCCACTCCTCTCACAGGCAATGTTTCTAGAAATAGTAGTTTTCAAAGTTTTTAACCAAGATCCTCAGAAAAAAGTTCACTTTGCAATACAGCACAATAATGTACCCCAACATATAATTGTGTAAACAAAACATGTTCTCTTAAAATGCGCTATCAAAATTATTAATCTATTATATTTCCTCTTAAGACATACTTTCAATAATGTCTTGCTGCTGGAAGTTTAAAAATCTATCGCTCCTAAAGAAAATGTGTTGTAAAACCATTTAAATAAGGAATTACTACATTGGATTTTACTAGTAATAAGAAATACCTATTACTTCTGTACTATTCTCAAATATGTTAGATGTTATATTGTTTGCCCCAGTGTCTATCAACTTTATTACCTTTAAAATAAAAGCTGCAGTACTTTCCATTTAATAAAACATATAAAAGAGCAATAACATTGGGCAGTGCTTGTTGAGTACCAATTACAGTGGGGTCTTGACTTACGAGTGTCCCGACTAACGAGTTTTTCGAGATACGAGCAGTCTCTCGGCCGATTTTTTTATTTGAGTTGCGAGCTAAAATTTGGGTTACGAGCCAGCTTCAGATACCCCACTGCTAGTTGGTGCAGCGAACGTAACAGTGAGCGCCACAACATCAGCCCAGCATCATGTGTCATTGTAATGGTGAAAATTGATTTGACATACGAGTAATTTGAGTTACGAGCTCCATCATGGAATGAATTAAACTTGTAAGCCAAGGCCCCATTGTATTTGTAAAAGTACTTAAACAAACTGAATAAGACTAACATGACCCTAATTTAAAGCACTGTTCTTTTACATTTTATACCAGATTAAGAAAATTTTTAATGATAATTATATATATCATATTAAACATTTTTATATAAGTAATATTGATTATCTTTGTTAGTTATTTATTGAAAGATTATCTAGATTCTAATAATGAAATTATTAGTGGGGGAGTGAAATATGACAGCTGTTATTCTCCTTATTCTAGGATAAAACTGCTTTTCCTAGTCTCATACTCAGTCAGACAGTATACCATCCAGTGGTTCTCAACCTGTGGGTTGCACCCCCTTTGGCGGTCGAACGACCCTTTCACAGGGGTCGCCTAAGACCATCCTGCATATCAGATAGTTACATTACGATTCATAACAGTAGCAACATTACAGTTATGAAGTAGCAACGAAAATTATTTTATGGTTGGGTCACAACATGAGGAACTGTATTTAAAGGTCCAGAAGGTTGAGAACCACTGCAGTTAGACAGTTCATAGCTTCTGACATTTGTTAAAGATTTGCTATATATAAAACATGACTGAAGTTTCAAATAGCAGTGTCTAATGCCTCTTCTTCCTCAAACTACCTAGTCATTTTTCTGCAATGTGTCACATTGAAAATTTAAAATAACCAGTTAGTTGTAAAAAATAAGTAGTATGGAAACAGATATAGATTATATATTTTAAGACTATGTGAACAAAGATTGGAAAATACCAGTAAAGCAATTTTGGGTATATATTAGAGTATAGACTTAATGACTTGCTCAAGGTCACAGGGTTGACCATTGAAAGATTTAGGTTTAATATTGAGTATATCTGGTACTTTGTCCTAGGACCTAAATTTTTACCCTTATTAGAGTAACCACTCTGAAATAAAAATATAGTTCTGATACATAGGCTAAAGCTGGAAGAAATTGCATTTTTTTCAGTCTTATTTCAAGGTTATCAACTCCTTGTTCTACTTTGTAATTGTAGGTAGTGCACATAATTTATGCTTTAATTTCAACACTTATTAGTCATTAACCTGCAGAGGATGCCAAAAATATTGCCCATTTCTTTGACAATACTTTGCCTCTAGAAAAATGTGACCATATATACTTTTATATAAGCTAGCTTAATCCTGGCTGTCGCTATTTCCTACAGGGTTTACATAAAGTCCGGACTGGTTAAGTTAACCTCAATAACCAACCTAGATGAAGGTATTTTCATTAGATTCATCCTCATTTAATAAAAGGAACCACAAGAGAGTTGTATTATTTTTGTATCTCTTCAAATCAAGCTCTTGGAACATTAAAGGATGTAAATGAGTTGAACTATTATGTCACTGAGAAGCAAAGCTACTGTGTAAGACACAGCAAAAGTGTACCCCCCTCACTGTACTGTAAGGATGAGAATATCTTAATGCATGCATGCTTCATATATACAACATAAATAGCAAATCACTTATCATTATTCTTTATTTAAGGTTGTCTATTCACCCATATGATTTAACTGTCTCTGAAGACCTAAACATTTCAATGTTTGAATAAGTTTCTTCCTTAAGTTGTCTGCTTCAGTAATTTCATTAAGTTAGGTGTTTCCATTTTGCGTAATTCACAGATAAATACTTAAAATCGGAAAGCTATTTTGTCTTCAGTATTCAGAAGATTAAGTAAAGATGGTTAGGGCAATAGAGATTATCTAAAGAAAATACAAAAGGCTGTCTATTTCATAGTGTCCTATAAAAATAATCTAAATTTCTAAAATTGCTAAACTCAGCCTTTTAAAAGAAGATGGATTCAGTCTAGCCATGGAGAGGAGCTGCAAGAACCAGTCAGCTGTGTAAACCAAATAAAAACCTTGTCTGAAACACCATGAACAGATTTTTTTCACCTGTTCTTAAAGTACGGTCTACCAGGGTATAGTGGGCAGCTAGCCAGCAGCAGAGAGGGAGCAAAGAGAAGTGCAAGGGGAGAAAAAGTAATTCACTAAAACAAATTTACTGGAAACCTTTGGGCAGCTGCCAGCCATGATGAAGGCAATGCAGAGAAACAAATTATAGCAACACTAGAGGCCCGTCTTGCTCAGTCGCAATCGGCTGGACCCCAGTAGCAAGCTAACTTACCGGTTGGAGTGTCTGCCCCTTGGTGGTCAGTGCACATCATAGCGAGCAGTTGAGTGGCCTTAGCATATCATTAGCATATTATGCTTTGATTGGTTGAATGGCCAACCAGACACTTAGCATATTAGACTTTTATTATATAAGATAACTTTAGCAATGAAAAACCGAGGTATGAAAAAGGTAAAATAACCTTTTCAAATGATTATTTGAAGTCCGTATTTGAGAATAAAGTATAGGCAGTCTCCAAAGGGGGAAAAACAGCTGTGGTATTTTAAAATATTTGAGGGTATTATTTAAAATCTGAAACATATTTTACCATAAACATATAAAAAATGACAGATAATCATGCCAAAAGCAATTCCTATTTCAGGGATAGTGCATCCAATGGCTATGACTGATTGCACAGTTCCCTGTGGGTATCCAGGAGAAAATGCATTCCCATTCCCATCTTGGGAGACCAGGGTCCTCTTTTCTGTTGCCACAGAGTGCAAGGAGAATTTCTACTAGGAGGGAAATTTCTTATGAAGAGCTGTCTTCAGAACATGAATCAATTCTCTACAAGGTAGGATATGGGAATAGAGGTGGAGATATTGGGCATTGTTAGCGGTTATCATGGGGTGATATGAAAATTCAATGTTGAAAAGCATGAACAAGATATTCAGAAACAGCCCAGCTGGTGATGCTCAGTGGTTGAGCACTGACCCATGAACCAAGAGGTCAGCTGTTAGATTCCCAGTCAGGGCACATGCGCAGGTTGCGGGCTTGATCCCCAGTAGGGGGCATGCAGAAGGCAGCTGATGATGTTTCTCTCCCATCAATATTTATATCGCTCTATACCTCCTCCTTCCTCTCTCTCTCTCTAAAAATCAATAAAAAAATTTTTTTAAAAGACATTCAGAAACAGTTTCACATAGGTGCCATTATTATATTTTGTTTGGGGGGTACATATTTAAAAAAAAATTTTTTGTCACTTTGTGTTTATTTGTTTAAATAGGGATAATATATTCAGTAGCTCATCATAGAAGTATTGAATAGATTATTAACAATCGCTAAAATTTGAATCATTTCATATTCCAGGCATAAAATGAAGAACTGGAAATGAGAAAGTTTACATAAACCTGAGACTGCAAGTAAATTTAATCATCATGTCAGTGTACCAAGATAGCATTTGAAAATAAAGACAAAATAAATAATGCAAAGTCAAGGATTAGGTAAAATAACTAGACAAGTTCATTCGAACTGATAGTATAAAATTAGAAGATTCAAGACTTGTATATAATATCAGTGGAGGCAAGAAAAATTCCAGAGTGATCCACCTGTGAGAAGGTAGGAGTTAAGAAGACTTGGCTGAGGTAAGAAACAGATGAACAGTGTCAACAATTTATAAATAAATGCTAGAACCTGCCCTACTATTAGGAAATTAGATTTGAATAATTTTACCTTTCACGTTTACTTTCTTTTAAATTTATCTTTATTGTTGAAAGTATTACAGATGTCCACTTTGTTTTGTTTTTTTCCCCATTGACCTCCTCCTTCCTGCATCCGCCCCTCCCAAGCCTTTGCCACATTGTTGTCTTTGTCCATGTGCTATGTATATATGCATGTGAGTTCCCTGGTTAATCTCTTCACCTCACTCCCACCTTCATTCTGAAATTCATCAGTCTGTTTGCCGGAGGCCGGTCCATCCTTGCTGCTTGACGCAGTCGCTGCAGGAAAGAGGCATCTGCACAGCATGTGTTTCAGTGGACCTGGTGTATGTAGCATACTGTTTTTAATATGTTTGCTCCCTTTAGCGCCATGTGTTTTAACCAAGGTCACCTCTCCAAGAAAGGTTGTTTCCCCAAGTGGGGATCTTTCCCTGAGGTTAGGGAGGGGATACAACCCCTTAATTAAGTGCCAGGCGGGTAATTAAGCTACATGGTCTTTACTCCCTGGAATGGAGATGAGAAACACCTTAACCCTTGTAATAGAAATTGACGGGATTGGAATCGGCTGGTATAAATACGGATGTAATAAGACAATAAACGTCAGATCCTCATCAGTTCCTGACCAGAACTCCGACCAGAACTTTGGCTGGAGATCCTGGCTATAGGTCCTGACTAGGCTGCTGACCAACTGAAGGCTGTCTTCGTGTCATTCCTTCTTCGCCGACTCCGTCCACACCTTTGGGGACCCCTGGACCTGCTGGGATTGGACCCCAGCATCTGTTCATGATTCTATGTCTATGGATCTATTTTGTTCATCAGCTTATTTTGTTCATTAGATTCCACATATGAGATCATGTGATACGTATCTTTTTCTAACTTGTTTATTTCACTTAGCAAATTGGAAAGGAGGAAATAAAACTATTGTTATTTGCAGATGACATGATTTTGTACATAGAAAACCCTAAAGACTCCACCAAAAAACTACTATCCTAATATATAAAAGCCCAGTGTCCTAATGACTGATCACGACTGAAGGCTGACCAACCCAGAAGTCCTTCAATCAGCGCTGGGCTGCCATGGCGACCCAGTACTGACTGCCCTGCTGCAGCCTGGTGACCCAGCACTGACTGCCTATGGGGCTGAGACCCAGAGAGAGAGGCAGGGTCTGATCTGCAGCCTCAGTGGCAGCTGTTGATCAGTACTTGCCTCTCTCTTTCTCTCCCTGTTTCTTTCTGGGCTTTGCCAGAAGCTGGGCCTTTCTTTCTCTTACAGCCTCCACGGGGCTGCTGTTCAGCCCCACATCTCTGATCAGGCCCGGAGATAGGCCTAGAGATGCTGACTGGCATAGGAACCGACCAATCAGAACCAAATGTGGGTGCTGTGAAGAACCAATGGCTGCCTTGGGGGAGGAGCTTCTGATGCTGACTGGCATAAAAACTGAGCAATCAGAACCAAATTGGCCAGCAGAGGAGGGCAGTTGGGGGCATATCAGGCCTGCAGGGGAGGGCAGTTGGGGGCAAGATCAGGCCAGCAGGGGAGGACAGGCAATCAGGCAGGCAGGCAGAGGTAATTAGGGGCAACCAGGCCAGCAGGGGATGGCAGTTAGGGGTGATCAGGCTGGCAGGCAGAGGCAGTTAGGGGGGATCAGGCAGGCAGGTGAGCAGTTAGAAGCCAGCAGTCCCAGATTGGAGAGGGTGCAGGCTGGGCTGAGGGAACCCCCGTCCATGCACGAATTTCGTGTACCAGGCCTCTAGTATTTAATAAAGGATTTCAGTAATGTAACAGGATACAAAATTAACACCCAGAAATTTATGGCATTTTAATACACCAATAATGACTTCTCAGAATGAGAAACTAAACAAACAAAGCCATTTACCATTGCTACAAAAAAAAAATTACAATACTTAGGAATAAACTTAACCAAGGAGGTAAAAGGCTTATACTTGGAAAACTACAGTATGTTAAAAAAAAAAAGAGATAGAGAAAGATGTAAATTAGTGGAAGAAAATACCGTGTTCATGGATTGGTGAAATCAAAATCATTAAAATGTCCATACTACTCAAAGCAATCTAGAGATTCAATGCAATCCCTATTAAAATACCAATGGTATATTTCACAGATCTAGAACAAACACTCCAAAAATTTATCTAGAATCAAAAAAAAAACCCATATTGCTGTACAATCTTAAGAAAGAAGAACAAAGTTGGAGGGATTACAATACCAGATATCAAGTTATGCTACAAAGTGACTGTACATTTCCTTTTTTTTTTCTTGGATAACACAAAAAATTAATGATACAAAAATAAATTACATATGTAGAAAATCATTTTTAAAATATTAATTCCACTCTTATTTTCCATTTATGTAGAAAACAAAATGAGTTAACTGAAATTTCCCATCTGTAAAAATAGAATGTCAAATTTTTGCATCTTTTCATCAACTGTTAATTACCACAGTTAACTGAATAAGTTTTAATATATTTCATGATTTATTAGGAAGGATAAATATATCTGTAATACTGAGTTTACTTTTACTAGTGAGAAAATGTAGAATTAGAACTAATTCTGAAAATTATAGAAACATAAAAGTTGGATATGAACAAGTCTAATAAAAAAGCAAAAAGATATAGGTTAAATACTTCCAGTTTTTCAGTAGTAATAGAACAAAATGATCTTGGCAACAGAAGATATTTTGGTTTTTTTTTATGAAGACAGGCTAATCTCATAGCAAAAAAATGCAATGTACTTTATTTTTTCTTAAAACAGAACATGGTTATATTTAATACACAAGTTGAATACAACCAAAAAGTAAACCACCAGAATAAAATAGTAACAAAATCATGGTATTTAATTTGCAATTCATGAGAAATGGTTAACATCTTTAATGCAATGTACTTTAAATCCCTTTAGGATATTTTTTATTAAATGTATTGAGGTGACATTGGTTAATACAATTATGTAGGTTTCAAGTGTACATTTCTATGATACATGACCTGTCTATGGCATTGTGTGACCACCACCCAAAGTCAAATCTCCTTCTGTCATCATATACTTAACCCCCTCTACCCTTCAGTGACCCCACCTCAATTTTCTCTCTGGAAATCACTGTAATGTTATCTGTGTCTATGAGTTTTTGTTTCTTTGTCCTTTTTGTTTATTTGTTGCTTTTAATTTTATATACCACATTTGTGGAAATCATGTGGTTCTTGACTTTTTCCATCTGACATTTTGCTTACCATATTCTCAAGATCTATCCATGTTTGCTGTATATGGCAGCATTTTATCTTTTCTTTTGAGTAGTATTCCATTGTATGTACCACATCTTCTTTATTCAATCATCTATTGGTTGTTTCCATGGCATAATGTTACAATGAACATAGGGGTGCACATATCTTTGTGAATACATTTTCCAAATTTTGTGGGTAGATACCCAGAAAAGGGGTAGCTGCATCAAACATTATTAAATGTCACAATATTGCTGAAATTTTGTCTACTTCATGGTTTTGACAGAAAAAAAAAGTAAATTTTATTGTATTTTTTATTTGGTAAATCAGATATGATAAAAAATCATTGTCAGTAATAAATTTTGTTTCTTTTGAATAAGAAAAACATATTTTTAGAACAAAAACATTTATAAGTTGTATTAGTTTTATAATAAAACCAAAGAGTTTACTTTGAAAGTTGTTTAATTAGAAAATAGTTTGATATTTTAATATTGCTTAATAATACAACTTTAAAATTATGTAAATCATTTATTAAATCTATATTTCCAATTTTAAATATAGTCATCATAGTATACACCTGGACTAAGAAGATTATTCTTACAATTCCACTAGAATATACAATAGAAAAATATTATACCTATTATTATTCAGTAAGCAACGTCATGCCAAATCTTAATCGTAATTTTTTTCATTATTTGTTATATTTATTATTATTAGACAATCTACTTTATTTATTTATTTATTTATTAGTATATTTTTATTGATTTCAGAGAGGAAGAGAGAGAGAGATAGAAACATCAATGATGAGAGAGAATCATTGATTGGCTCCTCCTGCACACCCCATAATGGGGACTGAGCCAGTCATGTGCCCTGACTGGGAATGGAACGTGACCTCTTGGTTCATAAGTCAATGCTCAACTACTGAGCCACACTGGCTGGGCAAACTACTTTATTTTTTAGTTGCACATATAGTCATTTGGACAAATAAAATGGCACTTCTGATAAAATTTTATTACTAATTTATCTTAGAAAGCAGTTCTTGTTTAGTTACTCCCTTCTAATAACTTCAGCACCTTGATACTTTTTTCTGCAAAGAATTTTTCATTCAACACATTGAAATAAATTATTTTCTTTACCAGAAAAGAAATATATATATTCATATTCCAAGGACTTTAAAAAAATCCAGACAATAGACATTTAAAAAGTATTTAATTCTGCTTGAGGCTAAACTTTATAATTTTATTATTGCATGAAGTTCAATAGTGATAAGAACACACAGCAACCCCTTGGTGTACAGTATAAGAGCAGCTGCAGAGGGCTGTGGAACATGTGGAAGTTGTTTTCTAGCCTCTAGAATTTGAAATAGATAATGCATTTGACCCTCTCCACACAGCAGACTCACTATCCCCAGAGAGCACTTTCACTGGCTTGTTAATCTCTGTCTAAGCAGTAACCTGTGCACCGGTAGAATAAAGATCAAGTTGTTTAAAGTATCTCTGGTCCTAGTTTAATGCAGAAATACTTCTGACAACAAAGATAAAACCAGAAAATACCCAGAGGTATCAAAGCAACTGCAAAGTGAAGATAAAATTATTCAACTTAGAGGAATTGCTGAATTTAATGCCAATATAGAAATTTTATCAGTTTATCCTGAAAGAAATTGAAAAATGTAGTGCTTCAAATAATATATTGTAGAAGATGAAGCGCTTAACTTGCCATTATGGGTGTAGCTGTCTGTGGACTTACTCCTGTAATGCTCACTGAAAAAAGAAAGTAAGTGATGAGTCTTTCAAAGATATGACTGCAGTTCTTTAAAAGTATCTTGAAAGTCACTGCTTACTGTGTATTTAGTGTTCACAAATATTACTAGGTATTAACCATCGTGCAAAGGTTCAAATTTGGGCTTATTGAAATATAGATGTATTGTAAATATAGACGCCGAGTCTCAGGTTTATTCCGTGGGAAGCACCAGAGCTTGATAATGCAAAGGTAATTATTATCAGAAAGTGAATTATTTAATCTTAACTTTATGAAATGCATAATCACTTTGGGATACATAGAAATTAAGAAATCAGATATTTAATCCATGCATCTAATTAAAAATCTCTTCTAGTAGTTTATTAATATATATTTTTCTGTCACTTAAATTTAATCAGGCAGATAAGCCCATCATGTCTCTCCCCAAAGTTTTTCAAAGTCCCAGGGTCATATTTGAAGACCAAATTTAAGAGTCCCATCATGATTCACTTGTGCAATGGTGTTACCCATGAGAAGCTCATTGTCTCAGGCTTCAGGTTATGAGCAGGTAAAGGAGCCCTGCTGGGCACATGCCACACTCAATAGCCAGGGAGTTGCTGGTGAGGCTTGGAGACCAGTGCCCAGGACACAGCGCAGGTGACTAGGCATCCACTCCCCTTGGTTTTTTAGTATCTCACCCACATAATGGTAGATAGTGAACTTCTTCACTGCTTTCTGGACATGCTAATTATATTCAATTCCTAGGCTGGCATTATAATATATCACCAACTGGGTGGTTTCAAACAATAGAAATTTATTGTCTTAGATTTCTGAAGACTAAAATTCTGAATCAAGGTGTTGGTAGAGTTGGTCCATTCTGAAGGCTCAGAATCTGTTCCATGCCTCCCTTGGCTTCTGGTGATGGCTGGCAAAGCTTGGTGTTCTTAGATACATCAATCTAATCTCTGCCTCCATCTTCCCGTAGTATTCTCCCTGTATGTCTCTTCTCTTGTCTTATAAAGAGACCAGTCATGGCTGTTGCACTGGATTGAATTTGGATTACCTCTCAATCTAATGATCTTGTTTTAAATTGATTACATTTGCAAAATACCCTGTATTCAAATAAGGTCACTTTCACAGATACTAGACTTTAGGTATTCAATGTGTCTTTCTGAGGGAAACAATTCAAAGTATAAAAATAACCTCCATCTGATCAAATCTCTCCCCCTCTTCCTGTGCTCCTAGGCACTCTTACTATATCCTCCCTTTCCATCAATAGACACTTTCATAATTATTTTAACAAGCTCAGTTTATAAAAAAAATAGTATATGGAAAAAGAAGAAACTAATTTAGACTTGGGTAATGAGCATAAGAAAGGAATTTTGAAAACTCAAAAAGAGAGCATCTGATTGTTAACATAGATAAAAACATGTTTGCATAAAATAAAAATGACACTTGCCATTTTCTAGCAGTGATCTCAGTTTTGACAGAAATAGCTTACTATTCACTTATCTACTAGAACATAGAGTGATGAATAATTGAAAGTTAAAATATGATAAGCTACTTATGGATATTAATTAGATGAAAGTAAATATTTTATTGAACAGTGTCTGATACATAGTATTGATCCAAGATTTTCATTTAAGAGGAAATAATTTTTATAATATATATGAGAGGCTTTCTGAGATATTATATTTAAACTAGAGGTTCAGTGCATGAATTTGTGCACAGGTGGGATCTGTCCGGCCTGATCCCAATTGGGGCAGATTAGGGCTGGGCCTGTGGGAAAGAGACAGTGGGAGGTTGGCCAGCTGGCCCGCCCTGATTGGGATGGTCAGAGCCAGGCTGCTCGGGGGGGGGGGGGGGGGGCTGCAGGTGATTGGCCAGCAGGCCTCACCCCTAATTTGAGTGGGGGTCCGATTAGGGGTGGAGCCAGCAGTGGGGAGGGGCTGTAGGCTGTGGGTCAGCCAGCCCAGCCCCTGAATGGGGTGGGGGTGTCCATCAGGGGCCAGCTGCCAGGCGGAGGGACTGTGGGTGGTTGGCCGGCCAGCCCCACCCAGATTGGGGGGGACTGATCAGTGGCGGATCTGGTTGGGGGCTGAAGGCTGATGGGGTGGTGGGGGTCCATCAGGGATGGGGCCATCTGGCCCTGCTCCTGATCACGGTGAGGGGCCAATCTGAGGTGGGGCCAGGTGGGGGAGGGGCTTCAGGAGGTTGGCCAGCTGGCCCCACCCACTATTAGGTTACGGGGGCAATGAGGGGCGGGTCTGGCTGGGGGGAGGGGCTGTAGGCTGATTGGGGTGGGAGTGGCCGATCAGGGGCAGGGCTGGCTGAGAGAGGGGCCACGGGAGGTTGACTGGCCAGCCCCACCCCCAGATCAGGCCTGTTCACTGACTGCAGTGGTCATCATAGAGACCAGTTGTTATGGTCGTTATAGCGTTCCGGTCACTGGCTTTTTATCTATATAGATATGTATATATTAAGTAAATCATTCTATTAACAAATATTTATTGAACACCAATTATGATCCAGGGGCTATACTAAATGTCAGAAATATAGGATAAATTTTTCTTGTTTTTCTGATACTTGATTCTTACACCCAACATTATGTCTATGAACTTTTCATGTTAGTATATATACTAGTAAGTCTAACTTGTTTTTTCATAATATTCTATGGAATGGATAAACTATAGTTTGTGTAGCCCATTTCTTATTGACCTAGCTACTTTTACGTTTTTGCTAATATAAAATGTGCTGAAATGTAGAAATATAGACTTTTCAAAGAAAACAATTTCCTCATGGAGCTTACGTTAGCACTCTTAATATATAAGTAAAATATAAATTATGTAAAATGATGTAAGAACTAAGAAAGAAAATAAAAAAAGGAGTTGTACAGACTGTTCTAAGGGTGAGGGACTTGTAAGTTTAAGACAAAAGGTGACAGTTGAGCCAAAATTTAAAAAGATATGGAGGAGTATGCTTTGTGGATATCTGGAAGAAGTTTAAACATCTTGAAGATGGAATGTGTCTAGAATGTATAAGGAACATTAAAGAAACCAACATGGATAAGTCAGAGTGAGTCAGACAGTTAAGAAGATAAAATAGGAGGTAAAGAGTCTTCTTGGTCACTGTAAGCAGGATTATGCTTGATACTTTGTGTAAGTTAGGAAGCCAACAGAGGGTTTTGAGCACAGATGTAGAGATTTTTATTATACAGAATAGCAGGGTTATTATGGCTACTTTGGCAAGAATAAGCTTTAGGAAGAGGAGCAGAAATACTGAGATCTGTTAGGAGGCCAATTAAATGATCTAGATTAGTGGTTCTCAACCTGTGGGTCGTGACCCCTTTGGGGGTCGAACGACCCTTTCACAGGGGTCACCTAAGACCATCGGAAAACACATATTTTCGATGGACTTAGGAACTGTGACACTACTCCTCTATCTGTCTCCAGGTGGGTCCGCCCACATGCAGATATGCCCACATACGAGTACCCAGCGTGATGACATCATCCCGCCAACCCCATTACATACACCCCATACAAATACAGGTGTATGTGACAGGGTTGGCGCCATAATGTACTTATGCGGACCAGTCACACATGTGTAGAGAGCAGCTGCTGTGTTGAAAGCAGCTACTCTGTTAAAAGCAGCTACTGTGTTGAAAGCAGCAGTCTTGGAGGTAAAACGACACTTCATGAATTATAATTACTGGGTAAATGTAAAATCATGTACTGTAAAATCATCAACTACTGCAAAAAAAAATATCTGTACCATGGGAACTTAATCTGGATGCTGATCGGTCTTTTTATATTCAGCTGTGGTTGATGTGGATACTGCCCCCTTGTGATAGTAACAGGTATGTAAAAGAAACCCACAGAGAATGGTAAATCATAGGAAACGTTAATGAACTATATTGACTGAACTATGCCATGTATCATCTTTTGTATCATTAAAGCTATTGTTATATATTATTTCCATTAGCAAACCATCCCATGACAATGGATAGTGTAGAGAAGAACACTAAGAAAATATAGTGAGGATTTTTTACAGTATGGTTTTACCTCAATAATTACAGCAGGAATTGAAAAACCGCAATGTGTTATTTGTTGTGAAGTTCTATTAGCCGAATCTATGGAGCTGAACAAACTAAAACACCATTTTGATAGCAAGCATCCGATCTTTGTCGGCAAGGATACCAACTATTTTAGAAGCAAAGCTGATGGACTCAAGAAAGCCAGACTTGACATTGGTGGCAAGTACCACAAACAAAACATAGCAGCCACTGAAGCTTCATATTTGGTGGCACTCAGAATCGCCAGAGCTATGAAACCTCACACCATTGCTGAGGATTTACTGTTGCCAGCGGCCAAAGACATTGTTCGAGTTATGATTGGAGACAAATTTGTTACAAAATTGAGTGCAATTTCCTTATCTAACGACATTGTCTGCAGAAGGATAGATGACATGTCTGCTGATATTCTTGATCAGATAATCCAGGAAATTAAATCTGCTCCACTTCCAACATTTAGTATTCAGCTTGATGAATCTTTAGACATTGCAAACTGTTCACAGTTACTGGTTTATGTGAGGTATATTAATGATGGCGACTTTAAAGATGAGTTTCTTTTTTTTGCAAACCTCTTGAAACGACAACTACTGCACGTGATTTATTTGACACAGTTGGTTCATTTCTGAAAGAGCATAAGATCTCTTGGGAAAAAGGCTTGTGGTGTTTGCACAGATGGTGCTCCAGCTATGCTAGGGTGTCGATCTGGATTTCAATGTTTGGTACTGAATGAGTCACAAAAAAGTCATCAGAACTCACTGTATGATTCATCAGCAAATATTAGCAATGAAGATGCTGCACAATAGTTACAAGACATAATGAAAAGCGTCATAAGTTGTGTCAATTTTGTAAAGGTGAGCACTTTAAACAATCGACTGTTTTCGCAACTGTGCAACGAGTTGGATGCGCTGAACAATGCTCTGCTATTTCACACTGAAGTGAGATGGTTGTCGAGAGGAAAAATTTTAAAACGTGTTTTTGAGCTTCGTGATGAACTCAAAACGTTTTTTAATAAGAAAGCAAGACCGCAGTTCAAAGTACTTTTTGGTGATAAAAGTGAACTACAGAAAATAGCTTACTTGGTTGACATCTTTGCCATCTTGAATGAGTTAAATTTATCACTGCAAGGACCAAATGCAACATGCCTCGATTTGTCTGAAAAGATCTGATCATTCCAAATGAAACTTCAGCTTTGGGAAAAAAAAATTGGATGAAAATAAAATTTACATGTTGCCTACCTTATCTTCTTTCTTTGAGAAACATGACAGTGAACCAGACAAAAGGATTATGATGATAATTTCTGTGAAAGAACACTTGCACATGCTTGCAGACGAAATTTCATCCTACTTTCCAAATTTACCTGACACCCCATTTGCACTTGTCAGAAGCCCATTCACAGTCAAAGTTGAAGATGTTTCTGAGACAGCACAAGAGGAGTTCATTGAACTTATTAACAACGATGCAGGGAGAACTGATTTCTCTACAATGCCAGTTACAAAATTCTGGATCAAGTGTTTGTAGTCATATCCTGTTCTGTCTGAGACTGTGTTGCGCCTTCTTCTTCCATTTCCAACAACATATCTTTGTGAAACAGGGTTTTCCAGCTTGTTGGTTATCAAGTCTGAATACAGAAGTAGACTTGTTGTGGAAGATGATCTTCGTTGTGCTCTTGCAAAGACTGCCCTGAGAATTTCTGATCTGGTGAGAAAGAAGCAATCTCAACCTTCGCACTGACCTTGGCTTTTTACGCATACTGTTGCAAAATGTAGCAATGTAGTTTACTGTTGTTATATTAAGACTGTTACCCATGCTACACCATGCTTCAAGACAAAATTTCATTTATTTGTAATTAGAAATAAATATTTCACAATATATAATTACATATTGTTTTTGTGATTAATCACTATGCTTTAATTATGTTCAATTTGTAACAATGAAAATACATCCTGCATATCAGATATTTACATTACGATTCATAACAGTAGCAAAATTACAGTTATGCAGTAGCAACAAAATTAATTTTATGGTTGGGGGTCACCACCACATGAGGAACTGTATTAAAGGGTCACGGCATTAGGAAGGTTGAGAACCACTGATCTAGATAAATAAGAGATGATAGTGGTTTAGACCAGGTGTAGCTATTTGGGGTGACAAGAACATGCGTGGTCTAAATATAACTGAAGGGAAAGACAAAGACTGAATTTGTGGCATGAGAATAAGAGAGAAGTTTAAAAAATTAAATTTGGCTTAAGCAACTTAAAGGATGTGGTTGACATTATACAGAATTAAAGGTTGTGAAAGGAATAGGCTTATGGGGGAGATAAGTAGTACAATTTTAGACATGCTAAGTTTGATATACCAGTTTTACTTCCAAGTGGATGTGTCAAGCAGTTGGATGTAAGTGTGTAGCTCAAGAGAGAGGTCTGGGCTGCAGATATAAATATGCTAGTTGTCAGAGCCTACGGATAATTAAAGCCATGATGCTAAAAGATATTCAAGGAATAGCATATAGAAAGCAAAGAGAAGTGTTTCAAGACCAAGACATTGAATTCTAAAACATGAAATATTAAAAGATAAGAAAAATGAAGAGAAATCTACAAAGGATACTGAAAATGAGCATCCTGTATGGAAGGACGAAAAACATAATGTATTGATCTGAAAGTCAAGTGAAGAAAGATCTTGCAACTGGAAGAAAAGTGTGGTAAAAAGTGTCCAATGGTGGTTATAAATAATGAAAGATGGGATCTAAGAATTGACCATTGGGTTAAGCAATTTTTAAGTTAAATTTTGGTAGAAGCAGTTTCATCAGCATCATGCAATCAAGTGGAAGGAATGAAATTTGAGGTCATAAATATAGGCAATATTTTCAAGGAGTTTTGCTGCAAAGGATAGTGTATCACAGAAATGAGATTGCTGTCAATAAAAGTTAAGGCTCTGCATTTTACCTTCCTTGCAATCTTACAAATTTGCCTGCTGCCATTTCATGAATGATGGTAGAACACTCAACACTATTGGGTCAAAGATGAAAGATAGCTTATTACTCACAGCAATAGCAGAGGCCATAGTTTCAGCATTTTCATGTCTGTCCTCTGAACCCCAGCTCCCACATGCAGTGACTTGAGTTATAGAAGAAGTCTGAGTTTACGGGACCTGAGTCTTTAGAAAGCGATCTCTGAAATTTTCCCCTTTGCTCTGGCAGGAGACACTATCTCTATTGTCTAGGGCTAACTCCTATACAAACATCCTTGAAAAAATAATTTGCCTCACTTTGTGAGATGTGCAAATGTGTGATAGATACACAGAGAAGAGAAGTGTCTTTAAAATTCATTAGCAGAGAATTTTCCTTAATAAAAAAAAAATTGAGTGTATCTTTTTGTATGTAGAGAGAAATGATTCAATACAGAGGGAGAAATTTATGATACAGGAAAGAGTAAAATTGTTAGTGATATGTTTTTGTAGAAACAAGTACACAAAGTCTAATGATTTGGCCTCAAGTATCTATAACAATAGATCACTGGTAGTGATTGGGAAGAAAAGGCAGAGTACATATTTATACATGCTAAGAGCAGGATATATGTGTCATGGGGAGTTGGTGGAAGCTCTCTACTGATCACTCTTATTTTCTCACTGAAATATGAATGAAGGTAAGCAGCTGAGAATGAGGATTGGACATAAGGCATAATATGTTTTGCAGAGAGAAGATATGAAAGGGTTATTCAGGAAATGTAGAAATATAAACAGAGAATCTAGATATAGTTAGAGCAGACATAGCTAAGGTTGACACAATTACTATCCTATAAAATAAAAGGCTAATATGCAAATTGATCTAAAAGTGGAATGACTGGTCGCTATGATGTGCATTGACCACCGGGGTGCAGACGCTTAATGCAGGAGCTGTCCCTTGGTGGTCAGTGCGCTCCCACAGGGGGAGTGCTGCTCAGCCAGAAGCCAGGTTCACAGCTGGCTAGCGCAGTGACAGTGGCGGGAGCCTCTCCTGCCTCCATGGCAGCACCAAGGATATCCAACTGACTGCTTAGGCCCACTCCCCAAGGGCCTGAGCCGTCAGTCGGACATTCCCCGAGGGCTCCCGGACTGCAGGCTGAGCTGAGGGACCCCTGAGTGCACGTATTTCATGCACCAGGCCTCTAGATCTAGATAATTCTACACCCCCACACACACTCACACATCCTATGCACCTTTAGCTTGCTCTCAAATCATTTTATCTCTTTCATGTTTCAAATTGAATTCAGCCAATAGGTAGTCATTAAAGGTGACTAAAAGAAGAGGAAAAGTTAGGTCATGATATTTTGATATTTATTTCTCAGAATATGCCTCTCTCACAGAGCCCTCTAGTTGGCTGTATCTCAAGTGAAAGTCACTGCTCCTCTTAGAGACAGACTTCTTCATTTAGTTTCCATTATATTTTCCTGTCCTTGGCCTTTAAGGCTTAGGTTTGGTAAAATGTTTGCTACCACCAGTCCCTTATGGTTACCATCCATCTTGTATATACCTTTGAACCAGTTTTCTTTTTTTTCTTTTTGATGTGCATTTTTTTACTTGAAAAGACTACAGTGTACAGTATCATTGTGTGAGTATGTGAAATTTTTCCTGTTGAACCCTGAATAATAAAACTATAGATAACTGTTCACTTGACATTTTGTTTACTAAATGAATTTATAGAGATTACTTAAAATTGGGTTGATTCCAATTATAATAAACTTAGTGGACCCCCATTATCTAAATTGTGTTAATCTCTCATGTTCTCTGATAATTCATCCATTCTCTCTACTTTTTTTAATCCTCACCAGAGAACATGTTTTTTATTGATTTTAGAGAGAGACATCAATGTGAGAGGGAAACATTCATGTGGGAGAAGAAACATGAATCAGTTGCCTCTCCTATGTGCCCTGACCCACCAGGGATTGAACCCATAACCTAGGTTTGCGCCCTGACCAGGTAACAAACAGGCAACCTCTTCATGCATGGGATGTAACTCCAACCAACTAAGCCACGCAGGACAAGGAATTCTCTATTATTTTTCCCCTGTATATTGTAACATGTTAGTGTCCTCCAGAGACAACTGTTTCCTCAAACTCATTACAAGACTTGTGTCAGGGAAGTATGATAGCAGGACCACCATTGAGAAATATGTTAGTTTTACCAGCCACCTTCTTGCCCTAACTAATCCATCACAACCTCCCTTAAATTTAATTAAAATGAGTTTTTTTTCTCATAGTTCCCCAAAATGCATCATTTCTCTTAAAACTTTCTTTCAACATTTAACAAGATTATGTCATATTTAAATTTGGCCATATAATCTTTTACGTTCTCTCTTTACATCTTTCCTAATCGATTCTTTATCTTTAACTTCCAACTTCATTCTCTCTATTCTTCCTAACTTAGTCCTTTAAAATTCTAATAGAAAGACAAGCTAAGCTTCAAAGTTGGAATATTTTGGATTTGTGTTCTAGACCTGACATTTGCTAACTGTTTATTAGTGCACATTATCTAACTTCTCTGGACCTCTTTTTCCTCAATAATAAGGATAATAATGATAATAACAATACTTTATAAAAGTGGTCTCATAATATTAATTATAAATTATGTAAAGGGCATATTCCAAACAAAAATTCAATATATACTTTACTTTTGTCATTTCTATCTTTCCCTCATTTTAGATTGATCTATGCAGCTGAACTTCTGATGTTAGTATAAGAATAGCATTTATAACATTCATCATATTTTATAAGTAACATAAATACATCACTAATAATTGAGAAAAAAATTAAAGGAAGCCATGCTTATAATTAAAAACATATCTATATTTTTAGTACAACCTCAATCCGTATGTGCTAGTGAGAGAAGAATATGAGATATTCTTGCAACTAAGCAAGCATCTGAGGATGGTAGAAATTTTAACTTCAAAACCAAATATAGTGCTACATTAAACTAAGAAGAATTCTTTTTGATGATATGAGAAAGAAAGCATTGTCAAATACATAATAAAATATGATTTTAAATTCGGGAAAGAAAACTTTGTTTTGAGCTGTACATGTATAAAAGATAAATCAACAACAAAGTTGCCTTTTCCATCTATTAGTGTTTAAGATAGCATGTCATGGGTCCTTTTTAATACTGTGCTATGCCAGATCATCCCACTGCACAAACACCAGCTGAGATTTTTCTGAAATAACATATCCATGCAAAGCTCGACTTCAAAAAGCATGAGATTTCATTCTATACATAGAAAAAAACTTCCTCAAGTTGTGGAAAGAAAATGCCAAGAAGTTCTACCTCGGTCTTCATACTTCAAAAAACCTTCAAAATGAATAATTCCATTTATTAGTGAAACAGGGTAAGATGGGCTCAAGAATAAGACTGACTTACCAGGATTATGTGTATAAATTGAACTTGTATGCTGAAATGGTAAGATTTAAGATGCAGACATTGCTTTTCCTCAGCAATGGTTTCAGAGGAAAAGCTTTCAGTATCTAAGACTCACTAAAATAAGTATTTGCATTCTACAAATCAAATGAATAATATTCTTCTGTTTGTGCCCATACATACTTTACAAGGATATAACATATTCATAAAATTAAATCAAAATATTTAATTCAGATAATATTATTGGTTTATTATTTTTAGGGAAGTTCTATTCTGGAAAAAGATAAGTTATCACTACTTGGAATTTTTAGAGAAGATATTGGGAAATATAAATATAATGCCACAATGAGAGTTTTCTGTAGTTGTTATCTAGAGAAAATAATCCAAAAATACTCATTTAAAAAGGTACAAATACAGTACATAATTTTAAAGATAATTTTTAAAAATTAGTTTTTTCCTTATTTTCCCAACAGAATAAATATTGTGCATATTGAAAAATAAGTATTTAACAATAAGTATTTAACAATTTATCCTATTATCTATCAAAAATAATTTTTTTATTTCTTACAGTGTGAAAGGCACTTGTTTTGCTCTGTATGCTTTTTCTTCAAGTAGACAAACATTCTTTAATGTGTAAAATTTTAAAATATATTTCCCATGTTTAAATGATAGATAATTAAGCATTAAATGCTGGACTCTATACAAAACGTTAAATGTTGTGACAATCTGTACTTCTGACTAGTTGTGTGACGGTGTGCATGTCACTCATTTACCTGAGTTTTAAGTAATTCACTTGTAAAATGAGGGACATAATTTAGATTACCTCTAAGGTCTATTTCAGGTAAAAATGATCAAAGAACAGAGGGGTAGAAAGATTGCTTTGTAGGAAAAAAAGTCTTATATTTTTGTAATATGGAATATATTTTAAAAGAAGAATTTCCAAAATGTTTTTTAACCGGTGAGGTTTTTTTAAGTCCAATTTCTGATTATGCACAGTGAATTAAAAAATCTGGCTGGGACTGAAAGCAGAACCAGTTATTGAAAATCTTTACAAGAAAACGTAGGCCTCAGAATCTCTATTTTCCCCCTACCATCACCACCTTACCTCTACAGCTGGAATACTGACCTCACCACTTGCCAGGACGGGACAGGAGATTTATCTCTGGAGAGAGGGAAACAGAGAAGCTGTGATCTGTTGAACACCAAGTCACAGCAGGGATTCTGTGAAAGTCTGCATGCTCAGTGTGAGAAGTCTGCCCCCATAGCTTGTTCCCCTTACTACTGGCTTCCTAGGCAAGCCACCTGTGTAGTCACCCACGGCTCACACTAAGAAGGGTCCTACACTTGGTTTAATGCTATGCCCGTCCTTTTCAAATTCTAAATAAATTTGAAAACATGGCTCACTCAACACTTTCCTTCCCCCACAATTGTGTTCTCACTTTTAGCCTATGAATTTCTGTTTCTCATAATTAAAACTGTTGGTTGGAATGCAGAATGGTGAAGACACTGTGGAAAACAGTATGGAGTTTCCTCAAAAAATAAAAAATGGGAACTGCTGCCCTGACCAGTGTGTTCAATGGTTAGAGTACTGGTCCAAGCAGCAAAGTGTCATGGGTTCAACTTCTGGTCAAGGACATGTACCTGGGTTGGAGGTTTGATCCCTGGTCCTGGTTGGGGTTCATTCAAGAGGCAATCCATCCATGTATCTCTCTCACATTGATGTTTCTCTCTCTCTCTCCTTACCTCCCTCCCTTCCTCCCTCCCATTGTCTCTAAAAAAAAAATCAATGGGAAAAATATCCTCAGGTGAGGATTAACAAAAAATAAAATTAAAATGGAACTGCCATTTAACCCAGCAATCCAAATTCTGGGAATATATCCTAGGAATCCTAAAATACCAATCAGAAAGAGCCTATGCACCCCTAGGCTTATGCAGCATTATTTACAATAGCTAAGATCTGGACACAGCCCAGGTGCCTTTCAGAAGATGAGCGGATAAAAAAATTGTGTACATTTATATAATGAAATACTATGCAACTATAAAAAGGAAGGAACCTCTAAGCTTTTAAGACAGCATGGATGGACCTGAAGATTATAATGATAAGTGAAATAAGTCAGTTAGGGAAAGACAAATATCACATGATCTCACTTATATATAAAATCTAATGAACAAAATAGGTCCAGAGGTATGAATACATGGAACAGACTGACAGACCACAGTGGGTTAGGGGTAGAAGGGCTGGAAGAGATTAAGCAAAGAACATACATGCATAGCTCATCGACACAAACAGTGTGATGAAGACCTGGGATGGGGTGGGGTTGGGTGGAGGGGAGCAAATAGAGGTAAAATGGAGGATATCTGTAATACTGTCGACAATAAAAAAAAGTGTAAGGAGTTAGTATCAAAAATGTACAAAAACTCATACGACTCAACATAGAAATTTGATTAAAAAAAGGGCAGAGGACCTCAATAAATACTTCTCCAAATAGGACACACAGATGGCCAATAAACATAGGAAGAGTGCTTAATGTCACTAATCATCAGGGAAAAGGAAATACAAACCACAATGAGATATCACTTCACACCTGTCAGAATGGCTATTATGAAAAGTCAATAAACAAGTGTTGGTGAGGATGTGGAGAAAAGGGAATCCTAGTGTACTGTTGATAGGATTGCACATTGGTACAGCCACCAGGGAAAAAGTATGGAGGTTCTTCAAATTATTAAAAATAGAACTATCTTATGACCCAACATTTCCACTTCCATTTATCCTAAAAAAAATGAATACACTAATTCAAAAAGTTATGTACACCCCTATGTTCATTGCAGCATTATTTATAATAGCTAATACATGAAAACAATCTAAGCCTCCATTAATAAATGAATGGATAAAGGTTGTGTGTGTATATATATATATATATATATATATATATATATATATAATATTAGTCAGCCATATAAAAGAATGAAATCTTGCCATTTGCATGATTTAACCTCTAGGCCAACATGAATTGTCCTAGAGGTTATTATAATAAGTAAAGTAAGTCAGACAGAGAAAGACAAATAAGGTATGATTTTACTTATATGTGGAGTCTTAAAAACAAAACACAAAATAAATGAACAAAACAAAATAGAAAGACTTGTACTAAAAAGAGCAAACCAATGGTTGCCAGCAGGCAGGCAGGTGGGGAGATGGGTGAAGGTGAAGGGAAATAATAGGTATAAACGTCCACTTATAAAATAAGCCACAGAAATATATTGTACTGCACAGGGAATCTACACTAATAAAAGAGAAAAATGGTAATTGGCGTACGACCGCTACCCTTCCCATTGGCTAATCAGCGTATCCTTATGCAAATTATCTGTCAGCCAAGATGGCGGCCGGCAGCCAGGCAGCTGGAAGCGAACATGAGGCTTGCTTGCTCCAGGGACTGCAGACTCCAACGTTCCCCGCCTGTCTTGCAGGCCTCTGAGCTGGCAGTTTGAAACTTTGTAACAAATATAGCCGGCTGGGATCTCAGAGCTGAAGTTATACATTGTTTCGATTATAGAACGGCAAACAAACCAGCAGCGGAAGCCTCAGAGCTAGAGCCAGAGCTAAAGCTGGCCCAGAAGAAAAAAAAAAAAGAAAAAAGGAGTGGTTGGGAGCTTCAGTCAAAACCGCCAGCCTGAAAGCATCCCTCAGCCCCTCACCCAGACTGGCCAGGCACCCCAGTGGGGACCCCCACCCTGAAGGGTGTGTGACCAGCTGCAAACAGCCATCATCCCCTCATCCAGGCTGGCCAGGCACCCCAGTGGGGACCCCCACCCTGATCCAGGACACCCTTCAGGGCAAACCAGCCGGCCCCCAGGCCTCTATCCTATATAGTAAAAGGGTAATATGCCTCCCAGCACCGGGATCAGCGGAGCTGAGAGGTCTCCTGGCACCAGATCAGCATGACAGGGTGCAGCGCCCAAACCCCCTGATCGCCCTGTGGCTCTGTGTGAGACAGGGTGCGGTGCCCCAACCCCCTGATTGGCCCTGCTCTGTGTGTGACAGGGGGTGGCGCCCCAACCCCCCCCCCCCACGGGCCCTGCTCTGTCTGTGACGGGGTAGAGCCATAACCTCCCCATCGGCCCTGCCCTGAGTGTGACAGTGGTGGCGCCCCAACCCCCTGATCCGCCCTGCTCTGTGTGTGACAGGGGGCGGTGCCCTAACTCCCCTATCGGCCCTACTCTGTGCTTGACAGGGGAGTTCCCCAACCCCCTGATGGGCCCTGCTCTGTGAATGAGAGGGGGGAGCTCCCTAACCCCCTGATTGTCCCTGCTCTGTGAGTGACAGGGGGCAGCGCCCCAACCCCCTGATTGGCCCTGCTCTGTGCATCACAGGGGGTGGTGCCGCAACCTCCCCATTGACCCTGCCTTGAGTGTGATAGGGGGCGGTGCCCCAACCCCCCAATCAGCCCTACCCTGAGCGTTACTAAGGGTGGCATCACAACCTCCCAATCCTCCCTGCTCTGTGCATGACAGGGGCCGGTGCCCCAACTCCCCAATCAGTCCTGCTCTGAGCCCGACCAGTGGCTGCACTTAGGGATTGGGCCTGCCCTCTGCCTCCCAGGAGCAGGCCTACGCCAGCAGGTTGTTATCTCCCGAGGGGTCCCAGACTGCGAGAGGGCACAGGCCGGGCTGAGGGACCCCCCCTTCCCCCCCGAGTGCACAAATTTTTGTGCACCGGGCCTCTGGTATAGTCAATAATGTTGTAATGAGTTTGTATGGTGATGGATGGTGATCATATCATAAGATATATATATACATATATATATATATATATATGTATATATATATATATACATATATATATACACATATATATGTATATATATATATTTACTATGTTGTACAACTGAAACTGATATAATATTCAATATCACTATACTTTAACAACATAAAAAAGGAAAAAAAAATAACACAGAATTTCTCAGAATTTCTCAGTTGAGACTTCCTTAGCTTCCTGTGTGTTCAAAGACAACTTTCGATAAAATGATGAGAATTTCCACAATTGTTCCGGATCCTTTACCTTCTCATCACCAGGGACTACCTCTTCACTTACCCTGCTCCATTATTATCTGCCATTTCTTCCCTGAATCTATCCATCTATAGATAAAACAGAAACTCTGTTAAAGCCATTAAGTTTTTTATCCAGGCAAATGCCAAGGAGTTTCTGAAACTCTGAGTTCACATGCTACTTTTTCTCACTATTTTTCAAACTGACATTTTCCTGATTGGATCTCTGGCCTTTGACTGACTTTAGTTCTGCTTCTCTAGCTGTAGGAATCTGTCTCAGACTGAATGGCCCCCTGTGGCCAGTTGAGTTTTGTTATGTCTCTGGATAGTTTATTTTGCCATAGAAAAATAATATCTTTGCCATGTGTCCTTTCTACACTTGTCCTTCAGCAAACAGCCATTATACTATAGCTTTCTTAGGTCAAGAACATAATGTATCTTGCTCTCCTGCAGATGGCCCCTTTTTTTTAAATTTAATTTGTAAAAATTTTGTGTTTCTTTTTTTGCTCAATGTTTGCCTCTAGGGCATGAATCTCATTTTCATTGATACAACCTGGCTGAGCCAAGATATTCCCATAATAACACTGAATCCTTGGAATGGCCTTCAAATTGATTAAAGCTCCAGGATAACACCCATCTTATCTGATTATGAGATAAAGTTTCCAGATTGTTTAAATCTAAAGCAGACATTCATTCAAGATCCTCCCAGAAAGCCTTTAAAGTCCCATTTACTTCTGTTTCTTCAAAACTACATATTCATGCTTTTGAATATATAAAGTACAATAGAGAATAATACAATGTTCACATAGTTCCTCATAGTTTTTATTTTTCTCAAATTATAAAATACATGTTAACTGCATTAAATTAAAATACATAGAAATATATACATTGAAAAAAATAGTCCTCTCTTATTTTTAATTCACCTGATAAGACACACATTAAAGTTAACATGCATAACATAATATTCTTTTCTTTATAAAAAATATTTCCATTTTAATTCATCTATTTTAAAATTAGAAACTTATAATGACCATCATGATATGCCATAGTTTCACAAGGTGTTGATTATGTATCAGATATCAATAAAAATTAGAATCACTGCTCCATTTGGTTTTGCAAGTTGCAAATCATTTAGAGTGAGACAGCATAATTTGTATTGGCCTTTCAAGCTTAACCATGCTATTCTTCTTTAAGAAGGGATAACTCTGGGAATATACATTTCAGTATATCAGGCAGTATAATTTTTAAATCTCAGAAAAACTAGCCAAATAGACATACCTGATATATATGTACTCCAGCAGTTGAGTTTCCAAATAGACATGGCTGTCTTCTGTCTTTGCTTTTATAACAACATTGGATTTTAGGTGTTAGGGAAATCAAACTAAGAGTTAGAGAGCACAAAGAATATGGCCCTAGGTTTCTTGAACTCTCCCCTCAGAATTTGTTTCATTAGTTAGAAAATATGACCTATAGTATCACACTATTACAAAAACCTAGTTTGGATAAATTCACATTCCTTATATGTGGTTTGTCAAATCACTGGTTTATTGCTTATTTTAAAATTTCAAATTAAATATTAGAGCAAGTCAAAGAAACCATAAGATAGACTCCTCAAATACTCTGATTTGGGCTTTACCCAATACATTATAAATTTTCTACTTTCCTGACCCAGACTTTTTTTTTTTTGGTCTTTTTTTATTTTATTTATTGTCTAAAGTTTCACATATGTCTTTTTTCCCCAGTTGACCCCCTCCAGCCATTCCCACCCTGGGCAAGCCCACCGCCCCAGTGCCAGTGTCCATTGGTTATGACTTTTTTTTAATTCCTTGATTTCTCTGAAGACAGCTACAGTTTCACTTTCTTTACCTCAATATCTCAAAATTATATTGGCAAATATCAATCTATATAAAAGCCTAAGTGACCGAAAGACCAAATGACTGAATGACCAGTTGCTATGGCTCAATGCAAGAGCTGTCTCCACCCAACCTCCTGCGGCCCCTCCCCTCGGCCTGCCAACCTCCTGTGATCCCTTCCCCAAGCCAAACTCCTGTGGCCCCCATTGGCCCCAATCGCTGGCCAGGCTGAGGTACCCATCCCTGCACAAATTCATGCACTGGGGCTCTACTATACATGCAAATGCATATATTAATTAAAGTCAAAATATCCCTATAGATATTAGCTTTTAAGGAAATATCATTACACTTGTATTTCAGTACCTATATGTGCAAACTAAATTAATACTAATTATATATTTTTAAAAGACACCCCCTTGTATTGTGCCTTAATTACTAAGAACTTAATGAAAACTTAAAAAAAATCTTTCAGTTTTATATTATTTTACTCACCAAAAAAAAAAAAGTGAATAAAATAAACACAAAACTATTAGATAGGCAACACATAAAATTGAAATACATTTATTAAAGACTAGAGACCCGGTGCACAAATTTGTGCATGGGTGGGGTCTGGCTGTCCCCTCCAATTGGGGCCGATCAGGCTGAACCAGCCGAGGGAGGGGAGGGGATGTGGGAGGTTGCCTAGCCATCCCCGCCCCTGATCAGGGTGGGAAGGGGGCAATTGGGGCAGGGCCAGCTGGGAGGAGGGGCCACAGGTGGTTGGTGGGCTGGACCCACCCCCTGGTCGAACTCCCAGCAGAGGGCACAATTTGCATATTAGGCTTTTATTATATAGGATAGTAATTTAAGAACAATTAGTTTGCAATGATGTAAGCTATTTGGACCTAATGTTAATTTCATAATAGAGCAACGAGCCTCCTGATGTTATCAGTTGCTTAGCAGATACATTCATATTGGAATTGATGACATGGCACATTATGACAGAGGTAAATACTCTTCAGTGTATAACTGTGTTCATTAAACCAAATGAGAACCCCATAAAAACACTGTTTGGAGCCATATATGTGCAATTTTATGGAGACATAATAGTTCTTTTCATACTTGGATCTGGAAAACAAATACATTCATCCTTTGGAAACTCAATTGCTGGAGGAAAATATTAGCAAGATTCATTCAAGTGATAGTCTACCAAAGGCTGTCTTCTGTCTTTGCTTTTATAACAACATTGGATTTTGGGTGTTAGGGAAATCAAAGTAAGAGTTAGAGAGCACAAAGAATATGGCCTTAGGTTTATTGAACCCTCCCCTCAGAATTTGTTTCATTAGTTAGAAAATATGACCTATAGTATCACACTGTTACAAAAACCTAAGATGTATTCCAAAATGATGTAATTCTGGATAATAGCATAAGGTGACCTAAGAAACAGTCTTTCTACTTATATCCATCTTAGCTTTTGCAATTAATTGAGGCAACTTTTTTTGAGATTTGTATATTCTACCAACAGCCATCCTACATATTCTATTTTTTAATTAAATTTATTGGAGTGACATTGGTTAATAAAATTATATAAATTCCAAGTGTACAATTTTAGGATACATCATCTGTATATTGCACTGTGTGTTTACCAGGCTTGTTACATAATTTCCAGAATCTCTGTTCCAGTATAGTTTTCATCTGTTTATTTTCAAAAGACTGGATGATAGACTTAGTGTTAACAATGATTTAAAAAAACAATTCATATTATACAAACAAACACTTCATGAAGCAAATAGTCTTCTTTAGGGGACCTGCAAAATGGAACAAAAGGCAAAAAGGTTTTACAAGATAAAGAATGAAGAACAAGGAAGAGACCTGGAAAATAGCTGATTCACTAAGGCCATATAGGAACCTTGTTTGGGGTGAGAAGGCCCAGAGCTGGCTTGACATTTGGGAATTGTCTGACTGATTATATGTTTCTAGTCAAGTGGAGAATTTACAGGGAGGAACGTGAAGGTTATCTAAGTTTCAGTTTTTTTATGTGGCACCCTAGGGCAGGGACAGCCACAGTATGAACTTAGAAATGTATTTCAACAAAAGATAGCTATAAATTACGGTACTATATAAAATGTGGATTATAATAACTGACTTGGAGTGATATTTGTAAACTTTGGCACATCCATTGTTCTGATAAAAGTGAGAATTTAGATTTTATGCATCAACTTAAATAGAAGTATATCAAACTCCTAAATAATTATCCATGGGCAATGGGTTCAATATCTATGTAATAGTTAATAGAACATATTATCTATTTGCAATACAATATATATGTAATGTAGAAGCATCCTCATTTTTTTGAGTGTTTCCTTTTGGTTCTACTTTAAAATTTATATTTGATAATTGATTGCAACCACAGTTAATAAAATTGTATAGAATTTTTATAATACATAATCTGCATATTGAATTGTATATTTACCTCCAAAGTAAAATCTCCTTCCACCAACACTTATTTGACTACTTTTCCATTTACTATTATCCCCCTCCACACTTTCTCTCTGGTAACCATTTGTTGTGCTTGTCTATAAGTTTTTGTTTGTTTATCTTATTTGTTCATTTATTGCTTTCAGTTTTACATCCCACATATGAGTGAAATCATATGGTTCTTGACTTTTTCTTTCTGACTTATTTTGCCTATCATGATATCCTCAAGATCTATCCATGTTGTTTCAGATGGCAGTATTTCATCCTTTCTTATGGCTAAGTAGCATTCTATTATACATATAGGGTGTCCCCAAAAATGTATACACGCACTTTAAATAATTTTAAAGGGAATGTTTATTAGAATACATTTCATTTTCAAAATCGAGCTATCAACTATTAAAGTGTATACACATTGCCGAAACCGGTTTGGCTCAGTGGATAGAGCGTCGGCCTGCAGACTGAAAGGTCCCAGGTTCGATTCCGGTCAAGGGCATGTACCTGGGTTGCGGGCAAATCCCCGGTAGGAGGTGTGCAGGAGGCAACTGATCGGTGTTTCTCTCTCATCGATGTTTCTGACTCTCTGTCTCTCTCCCTTCCTCTCTGTAAAAAATCAATAAAATATATTTAAAAATAAAATAAAGTGTATACACATTATTAGAGTGTGTATACATTTTTGGGACTATATATATATATATAATGCACTCTTCTTTATTTAATCATCTATCAAAGAACACTGATTATTTTTATTTCTTGGTCACCATGAATAATGCTGCAATGAACATGGGGGTACATATATATGGAAGTAACCTCTTTTTGCCCTTGATATTTTTGAAAATGAACACCTGTACAAAATGAGTACAGGTGCGCGCGCGCGCGCGCGCGCACGCGCGCGCGCGCACACACACACACACACTGCTATTTGTTGAAGAAATATAACTAAAACCAAAATTGTCTTTCCACTCCAAAGCACCTCTCCAGAAAGGTAATAGAGAAATAAAAGTTTTATTACTGAATAAGCACTAAACCTAAATGTAATGTACATCACAGGCAATACCCTAAAAGATTTCAAAGACAAAGCAAAACTTCATCCCATTATACATCCAAGCAGATAATCCCATTGCATACATATTCTCAGGCTAAACAATAACTTGCCCTCATTGAATAGGACTTGACAGCACCATTTGTCAAGTATAATTCATCCTGGATTAACCTGATAATTGGAGTGACTCTTTGTGCTTTTATTGAACATTTCTCACCCTGTCATCCTAGTTTCCCCTTGAAATACATAATAAGGAAATCCTAAATGATAAATTCCATGGTAAGTAAAATAAAAGAGGCCATGCACACTGCAGCTAATATGTTTGTTTCTATTTTTTCAGCACTTTATATTAATTTACAATTCAACCATTATGGAATGTTAAGGTTCTAACAAACTTTGAGTTCAGTCTAAGTCTCTATCCACAAAGCTTAAAACACACCCACTGTGTCCAATTTTAATTATATTTTGTTGGGTACCCACTTTAATTATACCTTTCAAACTCCAAAAGCTCCTCTATGAATAGCTCTAATAACTTTACAACTGATACAGATGTTATATAACTACTAGAGGCCTGATGCACGAAAATCATGCAAGAGTAGGCCCTCGCAGCCCTGGCTGCCTCGCTGCCCCGCAGCCCCACCCCCAGCCCACTGGTCGTTCCAGAAGGTTGTTCTGCTGTCCAGTCTAATTGGCATATTTGCTCTTTATAGGATTCCTATAAAATTCCATTGTGTCTAGAGGACAGGTCTATTACTAGATTATAAATCTCAAAAAAGTAAAAAATCTCCAGCATCTTGATCAAGTCCAAGGTTAACTAGTTAAAGGCTAATATTAAAAATTGGTCCCAAGTCCGATATTCTTACCCATTATTCAATTCATTAAATTAAATGAATTACTATTAACATGTAAATTAATAAAAAATTCAAATATTTAGCCCCCAAATTGGTGGCATTTACTTCTAATATAGTAACATTTTTATGAACAGTAGAATAATACCATAATGTGGACATGCCACTAAAATAGATATAAAAAATCTAGTGTAATGTGGATATTAGACACATCATTAATTATATCCTACCTGATTCTGGTGAGCTTCAAGGAATAAGATATATATATTATATTATATTATATTATATTATATTATATTAATTATATTATATTTTCTTATATTTTCTTTCTTCTTTCTTTCTTTCTTTCTTTCTTTCTTTCTTTCTTTCTTTTTAGTTATTAAGACTAGCATGTGCAAGTGCCTAGTGAAAATATTTTATACATTATCAATCTTCACACATCTATCACTGGAGGCTAAGGTCAAAATGCATCGGCCTCTGTTGTATAGAATTAATTGAAATGAAATTAGAGCAATTAACTATGAGCAAATTGCTGCTGAAGATCAAAGTGCATCAGGGAAATATTGATTAATTCTCTAACACTTTTCAATGTACAGGAGAAATATGGACATTATGTGGTAAATTTCATTTTTAACCACAGATACATGCATATATATTTTTTAAGAAGTCAGTGTCTGAAAAATATGCCAATTGCATTAAGTGTGCCATCTGCAGCTTCTTGTTTTTCTAAATGCCCTGCTCTACTAAATAAATAAATAAATAAATAAATAAATAAATAAATAAAACAGAACAAGGGAAAGAGAGAGAGAAGAGGCTAACTTAGGGACTGATATGACACTGCCCCCCTTATTCTGCAAATTTACACCAACTTGACAAAGTTGTATTCCCCCAAATTATCATAGTAATTCAAATACATTATCCTCCCTTAAATCTGAAAACCAGGCTGTGATGACTTGTTAACAGATAACATATGATTAAGAAAATTAAATGAAAGGCAGCAAAAGAAGCGTAAAATTGCCTAAAAATAAAAATAGACAGTATGGTTGAGATAATGAATTCTAGTAAATCATAATACTGCTTTCAGTAAATATACTAAATTTATTAATTACTCACTTATTTTAAAATGCAACAGTTTATTTGTAAAATGTAAGTGGGGGAATTGGTCTTGTTTTGCAGCAGAGAGCACACATCAAACATGCATCATTGGTTTGCAAACTGGAGATGCAGAATATCTAGAAGGAAAAAGGGTCAGAAGACAGCAGTCTTGGAGGATATGATATATAAGATGTCATGCCCAAGGAAGAGTCTGTGTTAGCTGATTCTTTAAGCCCCTTCTAAATCTTTGATAACTTGATTCTGAGCTGAGAGGAAGATTGAATAAGTAAAGACATGAGCTTTAGTATTAGAAGATTCAGACTGTAGTTTTAACTACAGAGTGTTCCATTATACTGTACTCAAACAAGTCACTACCATATCAAAGATAAGATTATTGGTGCAATAGTGTTGTTATGCACAATGTAACACAGTTGAAGAATTTATGCCTGGGTTTTAGCTTTAGAAAGATCTGAATATGACGAATCCCAGCTCTATCACTTGCTATGAAACTTAAATTCTCTGGGTCTTAAATTTCTTTATCTGTAAAACAGGATAAAAACAATCACCTCAAAGGTTAATTCAACAATGAGTTTGCTAATGTTTATAAAAATTTAATCTCAATGTGTGATGTCTTTTAAATTAAAGAAAATTTTTTTCAATATTTCCCTTTCATTGCACTACCTCTGTATGTTTATTATTGAATGCAATCTTTTAAAACAATTTATTATGTGATTTATTCAAGTAAATTTATCCAGGATATAACATGCTCACCCTCATGTTGGATTCTAAGAACACAATGCTGATCAAACTATATTGCCTACCCTCAAATGACTACTTTTCTAGTGGACTTACAAAGTAAAAAGTACAACTGTAAGCAAAAAAATAGTATGAGGGGTCATACAAGGGAATTGTACCTTAGCCTTAATGGTCAGTGTAGGTTTCCTGAGACCTGAAGATGGTCAGGAAAAGAATGGAGAGAATAGTACATGCAAATGGAGCAATAAATATGTAGAATTATTAGCCAGATGGAAATATCATTGTATTAGTATTTGTTCAATATAAATGACAAGTAATAAACAGTTAAAAACTAAAAAGTCTTGAATAAAATGCCAAAAATTTGGGAATTTATTTTGTAATCAACTGGTAGCCTTTGAGGCTAAGCAACACACTGTTATGCCAAATGTATTTCATTGAGCATAAAGCAAACCTTCTGTCATCAAATGTGTAAATTAGCTACTGGGTTAAATACAATTTAATGGAATTCTTTAATTAGTAACTTCATAGTGTCGTTAATATGTTGACATACATTACCAATGCCACAAAGGGAGATTTAGTATGTAATATTTTCTAAACTCATTTGACAATTCTCCATTCTTTTTTAAGATTGTTATTTGCCAAAAATTTGTGTTTTCTAGTTTATTTGAGAAAACTAGTTGTTGCTGTAATAAAGAAATATATTGAATAGTAGCATAACTAAAATCAAGAAACCAGAAAAGAGTCTGTTGCAGTAATCCAATGGAAAGATTTTAAACAATTGAACAAGATATTGGGGAGTGGTAGAAAATGTAAATAGATTTGAAAGAGATTATGGATGTGAAATTTAGAGGAATAGTAAACACCAAAGGGAATTGTCTTAGGTTATTTGAAATCTCTTCCCAAATAATTTGATAATGCCTCCTAACACTGCCAGGAATCACTCTTCAAAGCCTGATACAACTTTATAGGAACCACGTTGTGATCCTGACTTACTTCTTGGCCCACCTCAAGATAAAAAGAAACATTCAGTCCTGGCCAGTGTGGTGGCTTAGTTGGTTAGAGCATTGTCCCATGTACCAAAGGGTTGCAGGTTCAATTCCTGGTCAAGGCACATATCCAGGTTGTGGTTCCATCCCCAGTCTGGGTAATATAGGAGGCTACTAATCAATGTTTCTCTCCCACATCAATCTCTCTCTCTCTCTCTCTCTCTCTCTCTCTCTCTCTCTCATCTTATTATATCTCTATCTCTATCTCTCTTTCTCTCTCAAAAATCAATAAAAACACATCCTTGAGTGATAAAAAAAGAAACATCCAATAACCTAGTCATATCTAGACATATTGACATCTTCTACATAAAGAAAGTCTTCTCACTTTGTCACCCAGCTGTTTTCCAGTTGCAGTTCCTTACCTGATATGTGTAATTCTTCCCTTCATCCTTCAGGGAACACTGATTTGGCTTTAACCTTGCAATCCCATTTCATCTACCATAATACAGTGCAATAATCATAGACCTATCATAGACAAAGAACACATAGTAACAAAGAGAACAATAATTATGCAGTGTGCTTTTAAACAGTTCAGTCATGCTGGCTTTACTGTTAAAAGGGATTTTTTTGGGAGGGGTATGACGTTGTAATATTAAATAATTTCTTCTAACTTTTATCATGGGTTGCAGCAAAGTGCCCTGAGTGTATGAGTTGCCAACCTAAAAGAAATATGAGAAAAATTTAGTGAATCAAACAATCAATCAGATGGATAAACTGTAAAACTGTGACCTCCGGGAAATTCACACTTTTGATTTTCTTTTTTGCTACACATGACATTGCTAAGATACAGATAAATGAGGAAGAAAACAAGATACTTTTCATACTGATAAATATTTAGAAACCTATTCTGAGGTTAATGCCTTGTCATTGCTACTTAAAGTTTAAAGCCTGGTGTGTTTTAAAAAGTAATTAAGATTCTAAAAGAGTGAAAGCAAGTGGCTGAATTTCTAAAGTGAGCACAAAGTAAATAAATGGGGCATTTTGTGGCAAAACTGGAACGACAATTTCAATATTTAAAAAATATATCTTTGCCATTGTTGAACAGGTAGGTCATATTTGAGAGAAGCAGAGGTGGGGTGGAAAGCAGCTTCTAACCATGTATTTATTGTGTTTTCTAGATCCCTTTGTTTTAAAACTCTATTACATTTTAAAGTGTTCTTCAGAGTCCTACTCCCTGGGAGAAATTATTCTTAAATGGCACTAATGAGTGTCAAGCTGCATTTCAAGGCATTTTGAAAATTGTCCTATTAATTAATGGTGTAATTAAGGCTTTGTCAGTGACATATCATATTTCTGACAGGAATAGATGGCCTGTGTAAGTCGGTGCCAGGCAGCCATCCAGGCAGCCACTGTGTATAATGGATGGTAGCAATTTAGTGCAGGTTTACAGTGATGGGACCACCTACGTGAGGGAGGCTGGCAACTTGCATAGGCAAACAGTGCTTTCTTCACACTGTACTTCAAGAAAGAATTGTAGCTGGGATTGATGTGCCCCCCTCCCTAGGATGACACATTAGCCTTTTACCATTAAACCATAAATAATGTTTCCCTGAGCTTTTGTGACAAAAATGTCAATTAGCTTCTAAATTTCATTTTCATTTAATTTTGTATTCTAATTTCATTTGCATATTAATGAGAACATGGTGCAGAACTGTTATAGTACCTCACTAAGGCTAATAGGATGTAATACACACTTATTGGGGGTAATTGTTATACACATTTAAATGTTCCCTCCATCACCCATCTATATGTTTGAGAGATATGGCACTGTTAAATGCTTCTAAAACATCAGTGTGTCACATACAGTGAAACTGAAACTTGGGCACAGAGAAATAAAAGAACTATAATTGAAATACAAGGTAGATCCAAGTATAGTTGTATCAACACAATTAACTATAAACCATTTTATTCCCGTCCTCTCTCTGCAACAGATCTCTATTAATTCTAGCATTAATAATTTACATTCTTGCTCCAATGATCAAGTTCTTACCATTGAATAAAAATCAAATACAAGGATGGAATTTCCTTGGTAGAAAAATTTCACTAAAGTGAAGCTCACAGGCTTAAAATAACTTTTTTGTTTTTACAGAAATGATCATTTCTTTCCTCTTACACATTTTTACATGTTCTGGTTTTTAATCATCTAGTTATTTATATTAAAAAAAACAACCTATTTTCATAAAAAATACAAGTGTATATTTTAATTTACATCAGTATTATTTAGGCCTTAAATAGTTTTCCAAATATCTTCCAAAGTTTAAATAGAACTATAGAATGGCTAACTGGCACTAGTTCTGAAACCAGTACCGGACTGGATTTTTTAACACAGAAGAAGGACATTAAAGATCACCTAGTTCGACCGAATTCATTTTACAGATGATGAAACAGAAGCCTGAGAGATTATATAACTTGCCCAAGGTTATGCCTCTAGTAAATGGCAGAGTGAGGACTAGGACCTCACAAGTCAAACTTCTTTTTTTCAGAGGGTGTTTCAAAGTCATTTTTAAAAGACATCAGTTTAGATTTAAATGGAAATAGAAATATTAAATAAGCAAGATGGCAAAGAAAGGCAGAGAGAAAAGCAAAAGACAGAGGAAGAGAGGAAGGGAGAAAGGAAGGACAAAAAAGGGAGGTAGGAAGAGAGGGAGGAGGCAAAAAATTGCATGATACAGTGAGAAACTTATTTGAATCCTTTAAGATGCCTCAGTAATTTGATAAAATGCATTGTTTATCTTTAGAGACATGGATTGATTGTTATTACATTGTACAATAAATCCTCAACTTACAAATAAAGCGTGTTCCAAGATTTTATTTTGTAACTTAAAAAAAAAACAAAAAAAAAATGCTTTAGTCATAGGAACAAGGTTATACCAGGTTTACACCCAATAGTTTTAATAACCCATCATGGATCCAAAACACCTGAATTAAGAAATACCAAAGTTTCAGGGACAAGAATCACTTTGACAGCTTTAAGTGCAGGGTTAATAAAATGTTCTAGCAGGCTGAGAAATATGGATTCTAGGCAAGTTAATAGATTAGCAATCCTTCAGATAAATATTATTTAACAATTTTCCCCAATTTAGTTATGAAAATACTAAGCACTTGTATGAGAAAACAGAGAAGAAGGACTCATGATGGCAGTTTTGGCCTCATTTATATTGGTCAGTACAATTCCACTTTGTCCTAAAATTTGCATACCCCTCTCAGCAAATTAATACCCTTCTTTTAACCCAATACATCTTCTCTAGAAAGTAGTTTAGGATAAGTTTTGTTACATAGGCATTCCTTCTTTTGAGGGTCTTATCCATCAGCAGATAAAAGTGGCAAAGTACGTCTTCCAGTCACATAGCATTTTCACTAACAGGTGTCCAGCAATGGCTTTAGAATTCCTTATAATAACAACTAATATGCAAGTGGCACTCTTATCTGCTAGGCATGAACCTACAGTCTTTTTTATATATGGATTAATTTACTTATCATATATAAGTTAATTTAGAAATAGATAAATGATAGATATTGATGTTATTTTCATTTTACAGATGAGGCAACATAGGCACAACTGCTAAGGAAGTTAAAGTTATAGCTAGTAGGCCTTTGAAAGGGGGAGGGGAGATTAGTAAATGAAAGTTAAATTAGAGTAGTGATGATGATTTTTTCTTTTATATTTTATTCTCTCTCCTCTGTCTTCACATTTGACAGATAGAAATGAGTCATTAGAATGGTAGAAGCATCACTTTGCAACAATAGAAACTGACATAGGTTTTTCTCTTCTTTACCTTTGCTGGGGAATCATGGCGGGGGGGGGGGGGGGGAGGGGGCGGGCATGGCGAGCAAAAGAAGCCATGTTGGGAAAGAGGAACTCGACATCAGGAGTGTTCTTCTCATGTTCTGATGATACCTCGGGAATTCTTGGTTGAATTATGCACCATCCACTTAAAAAAATGTGTTAAAGTCCTAAACCTCAGTAATTCACAATGTGACCTTATTTGGAAATACCATCTTTACAGAGAGAATAAATTAAAAGAAAGTCATTGGGGGTGGACACTAATCCAATATGGCTAGTGTCTTTAAAAAGGAGGAAAATTAGATACAGAGCCAGACATGCTCATAGTGAGAATGCCATCTATAATAATAAAAGCATAATATGTAAGTGGACCGGATGGCCAAACAGAGGAATGGCTGTCCGGATGACCTTCCAGACGAAGCTGGGGCTGCGAGGGCCTACTCTTGCACGAATTTCATGCATCGAGCCTCTAGTAAGAACATAAAAGCAGATATCAGGATGATATATTTATAGCTGAAAAATGTCAAAGGTTGTAACAAACCACCAGTAACTAGGAAAGAGTCATAGAACAGAGAAGGAACTCATAGCCCTCAAAAGGAACTAACCCAATACCTCAGAATCCTTGCCTCCAGAACTGTGAGCCAATAATTTCTCTTGTTTAAGCCACTCAATTTATGGTAGTTTGGTATGACAGCTCTAGGAAAAAACATCTTGAAATACTACCTCTGAGTGTACAGATGGAAGAAACCCACACTAGAAAATAGAGAGTGAGAGGAGCTACAATCATACCTCCAGTTGAGAAGGACATGAGTTTTTCATGTGGTCACTGAATTTATGCAAAAATGAGATAAAATAAAACTAACAAAAATCTGCTATTCATTTGGAACCTTAAGATGTAGGCACTTTATCTCCTAATTGTATCACTATTGACTCCAACTATATGTGTGGGGTTTTTGTTAGTTTTGTTTTTTATTAAAGATCATTCCCTAACATTCACACCCATATGTACTGAGTTTAAATCTTATTATACATTTGGAAGTGTGATAGAGATCATAAATTTCAGTTTTGGAAATGATTTAAATCAGACTAAATGCCCATCCATTCTGAGTCTTATTGTATAAGTTACCAGTTATATGATTGGGTGAAGTTTGGAGGAAAGGGAACATCTTTCTGAGAACTCATACAAATATAGGATCTTTATTCAGAAACAGAGAAAGGATTTCTAGCCTTTAGTCAAGGATACCTTTATTTTCCAAGCCCAAATAGTTCTTTGAATCAAGGTGAAATGGCTTACCCACCACTTGAGCAAATTTTGCTGAGTTTGAAAGTTGATACCTAATTCTAAACTTTTAAGGAACATATCATTTCCCTCTGGTGTCCTGCCAATTCCCAGAGAAACACCAGAAGACAGACCTGCACCAAGATCTGAGATCAGTAGCCTATAGACTCTTTTCATACTAGAAGGTCCTTCTCCCCATGTAGCTGGTTTCAACAAACACCACCTTACATACCTAGTCCTGCTTTAGACTCTGACAGAAATCTCTCCTGAAGCAGAGGAATAAATTGGTCGGGGACAGGAATGGGTTCTTAAGGAGAAATAACACTTCAGTGACACATCCTGCCACACCTATCTCATTGTCTCCTGTAGGTCTCTGCTTCTAGGAGCCAGGAGTTGCATAAAACAAACATAACCTAAAATAACCCCTCCCACAGCATCAACTCTATCTACTGAGGTAATACCAATCTGTCCCTGTCTCATGACTGGCACAGTGATATACACCCAGTTGCCTAAAGCAGAGACCCCTTTATTATCCTAAACTATTCCTTTATCTAATCTATTCATCCAGCCAGGACAAACCGGTCTCCTTCACCTTCTTGATAAATCTGTCTTAAATCCATCTATTGCCCCTACCTTAGGAAATCCTCATTGTTGATTGTGTTCTGGACTGTATGAGCCATTCAGCAGTGAACTCAACATCACCAATGAACAGCTTGAAACAAACTCCTAAATGGCCTCTGTGCCTTAAATGTTGCCTCTCTATTCCATTCACCACATCTTATTGTCTTAAAATATCAAATCAAATCAAAACAGTATTTTGCTTAAGGGTTAACAATGCCTTTGATGATTTTTCAGGGTAAAGTCCAAACTTACGAGGGCACACAAGGCCTTTGTTACCAGATTCCTGGTTAACTCTATGCCATTCTGTCTTACCACTATTTTTCTCTTTCCCTAGTCACATGCTCCATAACTCATGTCTCAGATTTAATGAACTATTTTTATTTTTAACATCTTCAGAAATTCCTCTTGCCTCTAAACTTTTAAAAACACTATTTCATTTTCTTTTTTTTTTGAGTGTTCCTCACTAACCCCACTTACACCTCCAACTCATTTTGTCGCTTCACTTTATTAACAGCATTTCATTCTTCAAAAATCAATTTTTAAAAAAATCACTTCTAGAAGTTTTCCCTGAACTCCTAATATTCTGGGTTAGAACTTTTTATGTGCTCAGATAGCTCCATGGCATCTTATTATGGCATCGTAATGTGTTATGATTATCTGTTCACTTGTCCATCTTCCTCGGCGAGATTATAAACCCTTCCAGAAAAGTAATGATATCTTATTAATCACTGCATCTCTGGTGCCTTGTCTTACAGAGTTTTGCCGTTTAGCAAGTGCTAAGTGTTCAACAAAGGATTGAATATCTCAAGGGCATATGGGAGTGTTATACAGGTAGCTCAGAAACTGCCTATTAAGCTTCCTTTATATCCTTTTTAATATCCTTAATATTACTCTACTCTCTGATCAAAAATAGAGAAATAAATTCATTTCAACTGTTTTTTAAAAAGGAGATACAATATTTAGCATGAAGTGTTTGTTGTTACTAATCTTATTTTCTTCTTGTAGCTTAGGATCCACAATAACTTTGTTATGATTTAAGGCTTCCAAGATGACTGTTTTAGGTATTCAGTAATGATCAGCTCTTTATTAAATGTATGAAAAGAGTTCAGTACTCATTTGGTGAATATCTAATATGTTTAAATTAAGTTGGCAACTCATTATAATGACTAAGACACAGAAATACTATGTCATAAATTATAGGTAATCTGTATTTTCACATTAACTCTATTACCAGTAATAGAGTTTTAATGTGGTACTTATACTCTGATAAAAGAGAAATCGTGTTGCTACTAGAAATATGTAAAATGTGTAAAGAGAAAAAAAATGGGGAAGTCAGGGGTAAAAAGGATGAAAGATGCAGAGGAGAATGAAGAATTATAGGGAAAACGAGAATAAGAATATAGTAAAGAAAATGAAGAAAAAAATGAATGAAAAAAGTAAAAAAGCTAACAGGATGAACTGTGGAAACTATAGAAAAAGAAAGAACATTAAGAACAGATTAAATAAATAGAAAAGGAAAAAGAGTACAACAGTATGACATGTATATAGATCCCTGCTATGTTGAGAAAACAAAATAAAGTACATAGAAATGCAAATAGTGTCTGCATAAGTTTAATAGAAAGTTTGCACATTCTTATTTAAATTTAAATGGAAGCAGACCTAAATAGAAAGATATAATATTAGATTGTTGAATAATTTGGTACTAATTATTTCAGAAGTTTATTCTGTAGCCCAAAATTACTGTGAAAATCATAGTTACGTTGGTTGTGCAATGAGGGGAATGCCTTTCCTTCTCTCAAGGCTGTGCAACGGCAGGCCTGAGTAAAGCTGTCAGGTATTGTTAAAATATATATATTTTATTGATTTTTTACAGAGAGGAAGGGAGAGGAATAGAGAGTTAGAAACATCGATGAGAGAGAAACAGCGATCAACTGCCTCCTGCACACCTCCTACTGGGGATGTGCCCGCAACCAAGGTACATGCCCTTGACCGGAATCAAACCCAGGACCCCTCAGTCCGCAGGCCGACGCTCTATCCACTGAGCCAAACCGGTCAGGCATAACGCTGTCAGTTTTATATTTATGTTACTGATATGAACTCCATAGACCTCCATAAGGTGATGTGAGGTGCTGCCGCAGCAATATGTATCCAGGGTCAGGGGAAGGGGGATGTGCAGCACTCTCACTAGTTCAGATATTAACAAGAAACATGTGCAGTGGTCCCTTCCATAGAAGTATTTTTCTCCTTAAGAACATAGCATTTTATTTCCCCAGTAGATTTTCTTTAAACCCACTTTATGTATCTGCGGTAATACCTTTGGAATTCACTAGCATTTGAGATCTTGTTAGAGAATAAAAGGGAAGCTTCTGTAGTAGAGTTTAGGAATTGGAGGCTGAAAAGAACAAAAAATAAGGGACGTTCTGACTCACTTCCTAACTTTCTCATATAATTAATTTTAATGCTGCAGTATAGAAAAATAGGAAATTCAAAATACAAGCTTAGAGTACACAGAATAAATCCCTACATTGCGAGAAGAAAGCCTCTGTATAAACAAGACAGGGACTGATTGAATGGCCCAACACATCACACATTCAGAGACATTGGTATTAAACTGGATTTCTATAAATATGGGTCTTGGTTTCAGACCTTAAGAGCATACATTTCATAAAACATGAAAACAGTTTATATTTTTAAATTTTCTTTCTTGGCTATATTCAAATTTTCAAAAATTCAAAAGCATAAGAGGAAAACTTGAGTTAGATAAGTAAAATAATATTTGGAAAATCATACTTATCTTCCTAAGAAGAATAAATATCAACATGTGTAAGCATTATTTGGGGATCCACTTGCTATCATAAAACTTTTATGTAGGAAAATTAATACCAATAAATACATGGGGTTCAAATCCCTTTGCCCTGAAAAGATGCAGCTGAGATAAGTGTTTTGTGCAGGTGGGGTGGGAGTGAAGTGAGATGGGTTTCTGCACAGAGAGCTGTGAGGTTATGTACAGGCATTTGGTCACTGGACAGTGCTGATCTGTCTTCCATACTCCCTTCTTTTACAAAGAGTTAGGTTTGTGAAAAGAAAAACTGCTGGGAATAAACATAAATACTGAACACAATGGTGTCTCTACTCCAAACTCTGTAGAAATAGCTACCTTTTTTTGTATTCCAAGGAAAGAAGGAGGATAAAAGAGAACAACAATCTTTTTTAAATTATCCTGTCCTCTTGAGGAAAGATGAACATTAGCACATCAGCAGACAATTGGAGTGAGAGACTTTTGTCGCCATAAATATTCAGTTCAGGATTAATTCTCTGACCATTCACCTATTTGTCATAGCTTACTTAATTAAGGTCCTTAATTGAGGAAATAAATATATCATGATATTGAACAGGTATGCTTTCTAAAGCCTTTGCTCCAATCTAACTGACTCTAACTTCAAAAATATCATTCGATTAAAAGAAGCTTTCCACAGAAAATTAGAAAAGTAATCTTCGAACATACTTATAGCTTCCTGGGAGCAACATTAAATTCCTATTCATAGTTACCTTAAACTTTTCTTACCTCTCCTTATTTACCACCATTATATTAAATTATGTTGTCATTACTTACATGTTTGCATAATTCACTACATTGGGAGTTCTGTGAATATTGGAAACTTCTTGTTCATTTTTCATTTATTCATCTTTTTATGATAGGCACAATATAAACTTGTTGATTTAAAGAGCTTAAATATAATGAATCATAAGGGGATATCACCAGGTAAAATTAGTCAATACTTAATAAAAATTAAGTTATTAAATAATATACTAAAGAGAATGTTTCCAATAAAATACCATTTAAATGTTCAACCACTCACTTTAATTATGTATCTGGGTAAATTATTTTCAAGAATAATGATTTTTTTACAAAATGAAAAATACAACCTATTTTAAGAATAGACCTTTTTTTTCCTTAAAATCAGATTTGAGGTCTCCATAAGTCTTTGACGTGACTCTATTGCTGTAAGTAATAATGGAAAGGGAACAATAGTTTTAGTGATAAGTACACACACATGCAACCTTTCAACTGGGACAGGATGTTGCCCTAGGAAATTAAAGAGCTCCAAACAGCACTTTGTGTTATTGGCTAACTGAAAAGAACACATGTCAAGTAAGGTCCTCCAAGGAGCAGGCACCAATTTGGAATGAAACAACCATGCAATTTATTAGGGAAAACACCTGTGGGGGAAATGGAGAGGAAGCTCAAGGAGACTGGCAGACCATGATGCAGCTCTCACTCTTGGGAAAGAAGAAATGTAGGATGAAACAGTCACAGACAAGGCCAAATGGAATCCTTGAGCCAAAGTCACCCACTGGAGGAATCCCCCTTTATCAAGAATAAACCTGTCTTGGTGTCCCTGCTAAGCTCAGTCATTGGTGGGAAGCCACAGTAAGAAGCATAGTTGCACAGCACACTAGGATATGGATTTTGGACAGCAGTAACAGGGATGTTTAATCAGTTATGGCCCCCACAGATGAAGATCTGAGAGCAACATTTACTTGGCTGACACAGAAGGTAATGAGACAATGGCTGTGAATAATTGACAGAGGTGATGATGATGAAGATAAGCAACAGTGACTGATTAATAAAAAGATGGCCATTAGAACAGTGGCATGGTCTGAGGGTAAGCAAGAATTCCTAGATTGGTAATTTGTGTATAGATCCTGGAATCTAGCTCTTGGATTCAAATCCTAAACTCTAAACTTGTTAGTTATGTAGTATCTATGGGCAATATATTCATGCTTATTTCTCCTTTATTTCCTCACCTTTAAAATAAGATTAATTATTGTGCCTTTTTTTCTAGGAAGGGTTATTATTCTCTTATATTGTTGACACTGGAAGGCACATTAAAGGCCATGCTAACAAAGGACATATATTCTCACAGCTTAAGCCCATTCTACTATGACCCTGACAACTAGTTTGTTTTAATTTATGTGAGTTGGGAAATAGGTAATGGATAAGGAAATCAGCTCTGCCTTCATGAGAAAGGCAAAGGATCAAAGAGAAAGTTATCAAAACTCTTACCCATTGATAAGTTATTATCTAATAGGTCTCATGCCCAATGTATGTTTATGAGTGTGTGTATTCATATGTATGCACATACGTATCGAACTAAAATTAAATTCACAACATCACAATTCTTGATCATGACAAATATTTTTAAACATGAAAAATATTATACTATATTTAGAAAAATGTAGCAACGAGATGCATTACCCCAATACACACATAAAACATTTCATATAAATTTTTCATAATAAAGTGTTAAGATTTAGCTCGTGGAGAGGTAGCACACACGAATATAACACACTGGTAACTTTATAATTTTTATTAAAAAAGAGCATTCAGTATATCATATATTGTTTACCTATAGGACATGACAACTTTTCACTGGGTGAACTATGTCTGCACTGCAGGACAATTAATGTCCTTGCCCCCAGACATTTTGAAAGACCTAGAGCATCGGTTCTAAACCTGTGGGTCGCGACCCCTTTGGTGGTGGAACGACCCTTTCACAGGGGTTGCCTAAGACCATCGGAAAACACATATATAATTATATATTGTTTTTGTGATTAATCACTATGCTTTAATTATGTTCAATTTGTAACAATGAAATTGGGGGTCATCACAACATGAGGAACTGTATTAAAAGGTCGCAGCATTAGGAAGGTTGAGAACCACTGGCCTAGAGGCAAGATGCTCCCTTCAATTAAGAAAAGTGAATGATACTACTTATCAAGGAGAGCATTAAGTTTTATGGGGCTAACGGGTTACAAAATGTGGAGTCTCTCTTAGAGGAAAAAAATTCAAACGCTAGTTTTCAAGTAATTGTAAAAGAATGAAACATAATTTAAAAATATTATTTATTCATTTATTTTTATTTATTCCCCACCTGAGGTTATATTTTCATTGAGTTTTTGTTGCTGTTTTTGGTGTGTGTGTGGGTTTTTATTTTTGTGTGTGTTTGTTTTTTAGAGAGTGGAAGGGAGGTGGGTAAAAGAGCGGGAGAGAAAGAGAGAGAGAGGAGCATCGATGTGGGAAAGACACATCAATTAGTTGCCTCCTGTACGGGCCCTGGCCATGGCAGGAGATCAAACCTGCAACCCTTTGGTGCATAGGCTGAGGCACTAACCACTGATCTCAACACTGGGCAGGGCACAAGTGTATATTTATTTGTAAGGGAAAATAGATCATAAAAATTATAAATTTTACAAAACTAACAAAACACAAAGTAAAAATAAATGAGTAAAAAATATTTTGGTAATTAGATGTTTCATGCTTTTATAATTATCTGTTTTACACTATAAGATATATAATGTTACCAAAGAGTAGTTTCTGGTTTTATGTATTTTCAATTATGTTTTGCTATTTATATCTTAAGAAGTTTTCTTAGAATAAGGTCTCAGGATGCAAATTTATTCACTATGATGAGTGAGTCTGTAGAGTAAATGGATTATATACCTGGAAGTCACTCCTACAGTGCAGAGGATGACAGTAATCCTATATAATAAAGAAGTAATATACAAATTTACCATCACACCCTCGCACAAGATGGCCACCTCCCTGTGGTCAAAGATGGCCTGCAGGGGAGGGAAGGCAGTTGGGGGTGACCAGGCCACCAGGGAAGGGCCATTAGGGGTGACCAGGCTGGCAGGGGAGGGAAGTTGGGGGCAACTGGCCAGCAGGGGAGGGCAGTTGGAAGCAACTGGACTGGCAGGGGAGGGTAGTTGAAGGCAATCAGGCCGGCAGGGGAGCAGTTAGGTGTCAATCAGGCTGGCAGGGAAGTGGTTAGAGGGTGATCAGGCTGGCAGGCAGAAGCAGTTAGGGGCAATCAAGCAGGCAGGCAGGTGAATGGTTGGGAGCCAGCAGTCCCAGATTGTGAGAGGGATGTTTGACTGCCATGTTAGGCCTGATCTCTGTGGGATCGGGCCTCAACTGGCAGTTGGACATCTCCCGCATTGGAGAGGGTCCAGGCTGGGCTGAGGGATATCCTCCCCCTACAGTGCACAAATTTTGTGCACCCGGCCTCTAGTTTAATTATATGGGGAAGTAAATGTGAGCCACAAACTTATAACCTACTGTCCCTCATCACCAAGTATTCTCCAATTCATTTTCCTATTGTTTAGTTCCACAAAATGCCTAAGGTCTCTTCAGTGCCACCCATTAGAGAGAACTGTGTGGAGTGAAAAATCCATAGGAAGAGATAATCTACACTACTAAAAGAGAAACATGGTAATTAGCGTACGACCGCTACCCTTTTCATTGGCTAATCAGTGAGTATATGCAAATTAACTGTCAGCCAAGATGGCGGCTGGCAGCCAAGCAGCTGGAAGCGAACATGAGGCTTGCTTGCTTCAGTGAAGGAGGACTCCAACGTTCCCCACCTCACTTGCCGGCCTCTCAGCTGCAACTCTAAGCAACTATGTACTATGTTGCAAATAAGAAGCTAAACAAAACCCTAGAAACCGGCTTTCATTCAGCCGGGCTTTAGCAACATTGTATCGATGTTTTCAGCAGTGAGGCCTCAGAGCTAAAGCTGGCCCAGAATAAAAAAAAAAAAAAAAAGAAAGAAAACAAGGAGTGGTTGGAAGCTTCAGGCACTTGCTTCCGGAAAACAGCCCTCAGCCCCTCACCCAGACTGGCCAGGCACCCCAGCGGGGACCCCCACCCTGATCCAGGACACCCTTCAGGGAAAACCAGCCGGCTCCCACCCATGCACCAGGCCTCTATTCTATAAAGTAAAAGGTTAATATGCCTCCCGGCACCAGGATCAGCGGAGCAGCGAGGCTCCCGGCACCGGGATCAGCGTGACAGGGGGCAGCGCCCAAACCCCCTGATCGCTGTTCGGCTCTGTGTGTGACAGGGGGCAGGGCCACAACCTCCCTATCTGCCCTGCTCTGTGCCTGATAGGGGGGAGCTCCCCAATCCCCTGATTGCCCTGCGGCTCTGTGTTTGACAGGGTGCGGCGCACCAACCCCCCCCCCCCCACCACGGGCCCTGCTCTGTGTGTGACAGGGTAGAGCCATAACCTCTCCATCAGCCCTGCCCCGAGTGTGACAGTGGCGGCGCCCCAATCCCCTGATCGGCCCTGCTCTGTGGGTGATAGAGGGTGGTGCCCCAACCCCCCTCCATGGGCCTTGCTCTGTGTGTGACAGGGTAGAGCCATAACCTCCCCATTGGCCCTGCCCTGAGTGTGACAGGGTGCAGCACCCCAACCCCCTGATCCGCCCTGCTCTGTGTGTGACAGGGAGCGGTGCCCCAACTTCTCTAATGGCCCTACTCTGTGAGTGACAGCAAGGAGCTCTTCAACCCCCTGATCGGCCCTGCTCTGTGTGTGACAGGGTACAGAGCCCCAACACCCCTGATGGGCCCTGCTCTGTGCATGACAGGGGACAGTGCCCCAACCCCCTGATCGGCCCTGCTCTGTGCATGACGGGGTGGTGCTGCAACCTCCCCATCGACTCTGCCTTGAGTGTGACAGGGTGCGGTGCCCCAACCCCCCAATCGGCCCTACCCTGAGGGTGACTGAGGGTGGCATCGCAACCTCCCGATCCGCCCTGCTCTGTGCATGACTGGGCAGCGCCCCAACTCCCCAATCGGCCCTGCTCTGAGCCTGACCAGGGGCTGCACCTAGGGATTGGGCCTGCCCTCTGCCACCCGGGAGCAGGCCTAAGCCAGCAGGTCGTTATCTTCCGAGGGCTCCCAGACTGCAAGAGGGCACAGGCCGGGCTGAGAGACCCCCCTCCCCCCGAGTGCACAAATTTTTGTGCACCGGGCCTCTAGTGATTATAATAAAGAGTAATGAGCCCTAGCTGGTTTGGCTCAGTGGGAAGAGCGTTGGCCTGTGGGCTGAAGGGTCCCAGGTTTGATTCTTGTCAAGGGTACATGCCAGGTTGCGGGCTTGATCCCCTGTAGGAGGCATGCAGGAGGCAGCCAATCAATGATTCCCTCTTATCACTGATGTTTCTATCTTTCTCTCCCTCTCCCTTCCTTTCTGAAATCAATAAAAATATATTTTTAAAAAAAGAGTAGTCAAAGTATCTTAATTTTGAAAATTTCATAACCATATTAAAGCACTGTCAGGAAGGTGCCTATGAAAAGTTGGGCTTTTATAAATAAGTTACATGTACTTCCTAGCAAATATATCTAATTTCAAAAGAAAAGCATTTCTATTCTAAAAATGCATGTTGCCATTTTATTAAAAATTCATTGTAATTGAATTTTTAATAAATATGGGGGCTAAATTCTCTTGACAACTATTATAATATACTAGAAGGCCCGTGCACAAAAATCTGTGCACCGGCAGGGAAGGGGGGTCCCTCAGCCCAAACTGTGCCCTCTCACGGATCACTCTGCTGCTTGCCCTGCCCGCCCCACCCACCTGACCCAAGACACAGCAGGCCCAGATCCAGAGCTGGAGCGGACAGCAGCTCAGATCATGCTGCTGCTCCCCCCCCCAGCCCCACCCACCCCACCCAGACACAGCAGGTCGGATCTCGCCTTGGGCGGAGCAGCAGGATCTGCCTGCAGTATGCAAATTAGCCGCCATCTTTGTTGGCGGTTAATTTGCATATCTCACTGATTAGCCAATGGGAGGTGTAGTGGAGGTATGGTTAATTTCAATCTTTGTCTATTATTAGATAGGATAAATTCTGCATAATACCTAGATTATATGATATATATATTTAGATATAGATATAGATATATCTATCTATATCTATCAATTGATAGGTAGAGATAGATAGATAGATAGATGATAGATAGATAGATAGATAGATGATAGATAGATAGATTAAACCTCCCATCAAAGTTATAGGCAAATGTATGTTTTCCAGTCTTATTAAAGTTATATTCCAAACTCATAATTACAAAGTCAAATAATCTATTATCATGCAGTAATTCCTAACAAGGGAATTTACAAATCGTGATAAAATTATTCAGCATTGTTGTTTTTCTTTAATTTAAAATAAAATAAGGAAATAAAAATGAATATTGAGTATGGTATAGAATATATTGTTTTGAAACATGTAGCTCTAGTAAAATAGTTGCTTACAATGCTGTTTCCTTCTGTGCAGAAATAAATTGAAACAACTAATCATGTAAAAAATACTGCAAGTGTGAGGAGTAAACTAGCCCGTTTTTTCTCCTTTTGCAAATCAAGGAAAAGATTGGAATTATTTTACATATTTCACGGGGTTCTGAGTTGCAAAACTTTGCACTTCTGCAAATACCTCATTTAAAAAATTAGACTGGCAAAAAACGCCTTGTTACATGTGTGAAAAAACAATTAATTTAATCTACAACGTGCTTCCTTTTTATACTTTGGAATCCTGTAGATTAGTCAGCGTTAGAAAGCTGCATTCCACATTGCTGACGGTTTGCGTATAACTGCTAAAGAACTTCATTTGTCATGAAGGAGTGTCAAGGTTTCCGCATATTTTTTAAATTGTACATTTTAACACATGCTTAAAACTGGTAACTTGACTTATGAAAATATTTAAGGGACTGTTATAATAGCGATAAATGTACTTATAGGGCATAAACTATAGTAAATATGGCACAATTAGTTGGCAATGAGAAAAATACAATACTATAATTAATTTTTGAGATCAAAACACAGTGAATACCAAGATTTAAGTACAGCTATGAAAGTCACCTAAAAGTAATAGAATGGTCTCACCAACCTCCTCTGCTAAACCCAGCACAGCAATTTTGTATATATTCATTAATAATTATGTATATATTGATATACATTTTTTAAAACTGTGTAAACTGAGACAGTTATTGATTGGCCTTAGAAATGAGAAAAAGTCAGACAAATGAGTATGCCAATTCAGTGCAGTACAGGAAAAAATATTAGATTCATTGCTAATATGTATTTATTAAATCATTTTAATCAATGTGTTAGAATGTGTGTGTGTGTTATAATATTTAAATATATTAGTATAGTATTCCACAAATTAATGTGCAGATATTGAGGTAAAGACTAAAATGATTCTTAGTATCAGAGTATAAGATAAAAATGTATAGATATCACTCACTACAAAGCTATTCCCAGCCCAACTCTGTCCAGAGGTTTAAAGAGCCTTGTTCAGTAAAATACACATGGTTGGATTCTTTGAGGAATGCCATCCCTATTGTGAAGCAGATGATTTTAACCTGCTAATATGCTAGTTCAAACCACAGCTATGGTTCTCTCTACAGAATTTCAAGTAGATGTTCTGGCTTCGCTAATTAATTCTGTGACTTTGGTAAATATGTGTCAATCCAGAGGAAAAATGTAACCTAAGACTGGTGCTTAAATGTTTTCACAATACCTTTTTTTTTTTTTGTCAGATAAACACCAAAGGGATGATTCTAGATCTTGTTAAATTCTCTAAACCAATGAGTGCCACATGCCAATTTGAGAAAAAATAGCCTTCCGATCTTGTCTCTTGAAGTTTTCAAGTTATGTAAATATATCAAATGATATTGGAGACTAATATGCTATTTGTCTGATAATGTCTCCTTGTCCCCTTCCACATTGACATTTAGCCTTGATATTTGCTTTGACCAATGAAACATGAGCAAATATAATACAAACTGAAGCTTAAATCATACTTACACATTGGGGCTGCTCCTCTTATTCTTCTGGCTAAAACTCTTCCACCCACATGTGAGAAACCCTGTGCTACCCTGATTAATTTCACAACACCTATATGACAGCTAGAACCAATCTAGACATGTGAGTGAGGTCACATTAAATTACTAATACTCAGCCATGCAGCCACAACAGCAAAGCCACCTAAGTTACCCTAAGAGTGACTAGTAGAGTAACCACCAAATAATTCAGCTGAAATGCTGACCAACAAAATTATGAGCAAATAAAATAATTGTGTTTTTAAACTTGGGATTCTTGGTTACACACCTATATATAACTGAGATAAACATGCTAGAAATATACTAAAAAGAGCAATGCTACCTTAATTTCCAATTTCAAAATCCAAAGCAGAGTTGAAGCATGTGTCTGAGAGAGAATAATACATCTCTCCCAAGATGGAAAATAACGTAAAAGGTGTGTGTGTGTGTGTGTGTGTGTGTGTGTGTGTGTGTGTAAAATTATAATGACACTAGAGGCCCAGTGCACAAAATTGTGCATGGGTGGGTGGTCCCTCATCCCGGCCGGTACCTTTTCCAATCCGGGACACCTCAGGGGATATGTGACTGCCGGTTTAAACTAGTAGTGGGACATCCCTCTCATAATCCGGGACCACTGGCTCCTAACTGCTCACCTGTGTGCCGGCCTGATCACCCCTAACTGCCTCTGCCTCAGCCCCTGCCACCTTGGCTTTGTCCAGAAGCACATCTGGAAGGACATCCAGAAGACATCTGGTCTATCTGGTCTAATTAGCATATTACCCTTTTATTAGTATAGACTAGTGGCCCAGTGCATGAAATTTGTGTGTGTGTGTGGGGGGGTGGTATCCCTCAGCCTGGCCTGCACCCTCTCCAATCTGGAACCCCTTGGGCAATGTCCGACTACCTCAGGGATCGGGTCTAAACCAGTAGTTGGACTGAATTTATTTCTGGCTCTCTATTCTGTTCCTTTGAACTATACATCTGCTTTTATGCCAGTACCATGCTGTTTTGATTAATATGACCTTTTACATAGTTTGGTATCAGGTAACATGATTCCTCCATCTTTCTTCTTTCTCAAGATTCCTCTTGCAATATGGGATATTTTGAGGTTCCAAAATTATTTTTGGAATATTTGTCCTACTTCTGTGAAATACTCCATTGGTATCATGATAGTAATTTCATTGACTCTATAAATTGCTTTGGGAAATATGGATATATGGATGTTATAATGTGTTAATTCTTCCTTTCCATGAACACATCATATGCTCTCACTTTTTTGTAATTTTTCCAATTACTTGCTTCAGTATCTTACGATTTTTTTAGTATAGGTCTTTTACATGCTTGGTTAAATGTATTCTTAGGGATTTTATTCTTTTTGAAGCAATTGTGAATGAAAATGTCTTCTTGCATACTCTTTTTGATAGTTCTTTATTGGTGTATAAATATTCAACTGATTTCTGGATATTTATTTTGGATTCTGCTGTTTTAATGAATTCAGTTATCAGTTTTAGAATGTTTTGGTGGAGCCTTTAGGGTTCTGCACATAAACTATCATGTCATCTTCAAATAATGACAATTTTACTTCTTCCTTGCCAATTTGGATACTTTTTATTTTTTCTTCTTATCTGATTTTTGTGGCTAGGAGATCCAGTACTATGCTGAATAAGAATGGTGAAAGTAGAAATCCCTGTCTTATTCCCAATCTTAAGAGAAACACTTGTAGTTTTGCCCACTGAGTATAATGTTGGCTGTGGCATCAAAATTAAAACACATACACACACACACACACACACACACACACACATTTCCTAGAGGCCCAATGCATGAAGATTCGTGCAAGAATAGGCCTTCCTTTCCTTGGCTGCTGGCACTGGTTTCCCTCTGGCACCCAGGACCTGGGCCTTCACTCTGGCCTCTGCCTTCCAGGCTGGAGCTGTCTTCTACCTTCGCTCCTGGCCGGAGCCACCTTCTGCCTTTGCTCAGGCCCTGCCGCCCTCCTGTAGCTGACTCCACCCCACCCCCTCTTCATAGCAAGCATACCGCCCCAGCCCAGCCGCTCCATGCCGGTGTATGCACACTGCCCAGAGGCTCGGAGCAGCCAGGGCAGGGTGGAACACCTGCATCGTCACCATGGCAATGATGCAAGCATCCAGGCCCAGCTGCTGCCATCTTAGTCACATCAATTTGCATATTCCCTCCTTATTGGCTGTGGGTGCTGATATCTTTGTTATGAAGTGATGGTCAATTTGCATATTCCATCTTTATTAGATAGGTTATTTATACTGGAGGCCTGGTGCATGAAATTTGTGCATGGGTGGGGGATCCCTCAGCCAGGTTTGCACCCTCTCACAATTCTGCATCCCTCCAGGGATGTCCAACTGCCTGTTTAGGCCCGATCTCTGCAGGATGGGGCCAAAACCAGCAGTCAGACGTCCCTCTCACAATGCAGGACTGCTGGCTCCTAGCCACTCGCCTGCCTGCCTGATCACCCCTAATCCCTTGCCTGCCTGACTGATCACCCCTAACCACCTCTGCCTCCCTGCCTGATTGCCCCTAACTGTCTGCCTACCTGCCTAATTTCCCCTAACCCCTCTGTCTTCATGGCTGATGCCCCCAATCACTTGCCTGCCTGTCTGATTGCTCCAACCACTCTGCCTGCCTGCCTGATCACCCCTAACTACTCGCCTGCCTGCCTGATGACCCTAACCACTTCTGCCTCGGCCCCCGCCGCTGCAGCTTTGTCTGGAAGGATGTCTGGAAGGTCGTTTGGCTGTCCGGTCTAATTAGCATATTACGCTTTTATTATTATAGAATATATACTAAAAGACAGAAAGCAATCTGACATTTTTCTTATTTTTCTTTGCATTTACTAAGTGGACACTGGATAAAACTAATAAATACAGTGTTTCAGACATTTAGCACTTGTGAAAAAAGCCAACTTGACAATAAAGTCAAAAGGCCAGTACACAAAGGAAGGCAGATTAGAGAAGACACAGAGAAATGTAGTCTTATCATATTTGATCTCTTCATATTTGTAGACAAAATCAATAATGTATCTTATTATGTTTATGCATGTGTATGTTTTATGGTACAAATAAAAAATTCTAAAAAGATACCCACCTGGCCCCCATTTCTGCCAATGTTTAGTGGTAAGGAAATAAGAATACAAGCAACTAGTCACAGAAAAACTTTGTGGTAGACATTCTCTTAGGCAGGCCCCAATGATCCTCACCATTGGGAGTTCCTTCCCACAGAGAATCAGGACTGACATATGTGATTTGTAGGAAAATGTGCAAGTGGAAGTTACAATTCTGGTGCTGGATTGTTAAAGGAATTTCAACTTTCACATTGCTCCCTAAGTCACCTGCTTTGTGGGAAGGTAACCGCCATCCTCTGAGGTCACTCCAAGGACCCTGGGGAAAGTCCTCCCTGGGGAGGAAAGGAGGACTTCCACCAACAGCCAGCTCCAACGGGTCAGCTACGTCACTGAACAGCATTGGAAAGCAGATATCCCCGCTCCGGTAAAGCCTTCAGATGATTGAAGTCTGGCACACATCTAATTAAAATCTCACTGAAAGACCGTAGCCAAAACAGCCCAGAAAAGCTGCTCCTGAATATTCAATCTCCCAACTGTGGCAGATAATAAATGATTATTATTGTTTTAAGTCACTAAATTTGGGTTAACTTGTTATGCAAAAAGTAACTCATAGTCTGCATAATTTGTTGAAGGTTGGCTTCCTTCTCAGATTTCATGGACACCGATTATAAATATTAGGATGATACGAAGTATCTTAGGTATCTTTGTGTGAAAGCCTCTTCTTTCTATTTGTCATGCTGTCTTCCAGAGCAGAGGCAAACAGGATTCTATCTAAGCAAATGATTGAGGAATTCCACAGAGGGAAACAGACTAAATGGAAGAGCAAGGGTCTACAGATACCGGCTCTTCACAATTTCCCAGTGAAATAGCTGGGCCTTTATCTGATCAATACTAAGTAAAACCCATCTATCAACAACATTTCTGTCCATATATAGAATTTTTCTATTCATTTTTAGAGCCTGACATTTAACTATAACAGGACATCCAAGAATCATAAGAGATTTAAGTTTTTAGCCAGACAAAAAGGAACTACGGAAGGAAAGAATGTGGAAAAAGAGAGAAAAATACAAAAGTCATTCAAAAAGAGATATTATACCAGAAAACCAACATTTTTCTAGAAGACTTTAGATAATAAGAAAAAAGTAATTAGAATTTTAAAATAAATAAATAGTAAATATAAAATGTAAACATGAAATTATTAGCTAGAAAACAGAACCAAAAAATGTGATTGAAAATGATAAGACAATTCTACCACTACCTGACTAAAACAATTCTGATTTCCAGAAAAGGGAAAGGGAAATAGAAGTGAAGTTATTACTAATGTAATAATATGAAAATGATCCCTAGTCCTGAATAATATTCATCTTCATACTTAAAGAACACACAAAGTGTCTGGAGGCCTGGTGCATGAAATTTGTCTGGCACAAAAAAATTAAGAAAATACTCATAACAAGACAAATTTAAAGGAATTTTAGGGGTAAAATAGGCAGGCTTAGGGAGTTTTAGAAATTGGGGGGATCCATGGGGGAGGAAGGCATAGTTGGTTGAGGGCTTGGAGCTGCCAAGAGGCATATATTCACAGAGAGCAAAAGGTGCCACAGGATAAGGGGAAAGGAAGACATCCATTCACAGAAGATAGAGAAAAGCCACAGGTATGGGGAGAAAGAGGAAACAAACTTTCACAGAGGATAGAGAAATGCTGACAAATGGGAGAAAGAAAAAAACAGATTTTCACAGGAGATAGAGAATTCTACCACTAAAGGTGGAGAAAGAGAAGGGGGGCCCACGTGCGGTTTGAACTTTGAAGCTGCTATAGTGACCAATGAGATGGAGAATATCAAGAAACAAAGAACTGCAAAGAAACCTTAGAAAAAGGGGCTTAGTGGGTCACCTCCTCGGGACCCCCTTCCCTACATGGGAATCTGTACTTGTTTCCAATAAATTTCCACCTTTTTCATCTATCACCTTTTGTCCCTGGCTTCATTCTTCTAATCGACCTGGACAAGAACCTGGGAAAGAAATCACCCTTGCATCCTGCTCAGAAAACAAAACAAAACAAAACACACACACACACACACACACACACACACACACGAAAACACTTGACTCAAAATCATCTTGAAATTGCAGAAGAGCAGGGTTACAGAGAACACCCTAAGAACTTCTAAAGACAAAGGTTAATAAAAACACAATAGGTTATCAAAGAAAACAAAAGGAATTATGCTTTTTAATTGCAACCATAGAAACCAGATTTATGACAACATGCTAAGCTTAAAGCATCCAGTAGCCATTTACTCTGTCTCCTCATTGAAAGAGCCTGCCTGAGAATAAAGGTAGCTGAAATAAACATATGCAAAACAGGCAGGACAAGATTGATCTCTGATGACACCACTGAATCCCATATTCTCAAGGAGACTCTTTGCACATATCAGTTGCATTCAATAAATAATTACCTTTATTGTTTTAAGCTGATATTAGTTAGATTTCCGCCAATTGGAATTGAAGCCACAAGATACATAAATACATGTTAATAAAAAGCAGGGTGGGGACTTCAGATCATGTAGATGAGACACATTTGCTGTTACGCAAGTTAAATATAAAACAATAGACTACCTAGGTCTTTTAGGTCAGACAAAAACACAACCTAGTACTGTTAAGTCTGAAAGCAACAGA